>NC_135236.1:581145639-583645639 GCF_051348905.1 Ranitomeya variabilis
GTAGGGTGTAGAGTGTAGCGTGTAGGGTGTAGAGTGTAGCGTGTAGAGTGTAGCGTGTAGGGTGTAGCGTGTAGCGGGTAGGGTGTAGAATGTAGAGTGTAGGGTGTATGATGTAGAGTGTAGGGTGTAGAGTGTAGCGTGTAGCGTGTAGAGTGTAGCGTGTAGCGTGTAGGGTGTAGGGTGTAGAGTGTAGGGTGTAGCGTGTAGCATGTAGAGTGTAGAGTGAAGGGTGTAGCATGTAGGGTGTAGAGTGTAGCGTGTAGGGTGTAGAGTGTAGCATATAGCGTGTAGAGTGTAGCGTGTAGGGTGTAGCGTGTAGCGGGTAGGGTGTAGAATGTAGAGTGTAGGGTGTATGATGTGGTGTGTAGGGCGTAGAGTGTAGCGTGTAGAGTGTAGCGTGTAGCGTGTAGGGTGTAGGGTGTAGAGTGTAGTGTGTAGCGTGTAGCGTGTAGCGTGTAGGAAGTAGGGTGTAGGCTGTAGCGTGTAGCATATACCGTGTAGCGTGTAGCGTGTAGGGTGTAGAGTGTAGCATGTAGCGTGTAGGGTGTAGTGTGTAGGGTGTAGCGTGTAGGGTGTAGTGTGTAGGGTGTAGAGTTTAGCGTGTAGCGTGTAGCGTGTAGCGTGTAGGGTGTAGGGTGTAGAGTGTAGGGTGTAGCGTGTAGGGTGTTGAGTGTAGCGTGTAGCGTGTAGAATGTAGCGTGTAGCATGTAGGGAGAAGGGTGTAGGATGAAGGGTGTAGCGTGTAGAGTGTAGCGTGTAGTGTGTAGTATGTAGCGTGTAGGGTGTAGGGTGTAGCGTGTAGGGTGTAGAGTGTATCGTGTAGGGTGTAGGGTGTATCGTGTATCGTGTAGGGTGCAGAGTGTAGCGTTTAGCGTGTAGTGTGTAGGGTGTAGAGTGTAGCGTGTAGCGTGTAGGGTGTAGCGTGTAGGGTGTAGCATGTAGGGTCTGGAGTGTAGTGTGTAGGGTGTACTGTGTAGAGTGTAGCGTGTAGCGTGTAGGGTGTAGAGTGTAGGGTGTAGCGTGTAGTGTGTAGGGTGTAGAGTGTAGCGTGTAGGGTGTAGGGTGTAGAGTGTAGGGTGTAGCGTGTAGGGTGTAGAGTGTAGCGTGTAGGGTGTAGAGTGTAGCGTGTAGGGTGTAGAGTGTAGCGTGTAGAGTGTAGCGTGTAGGGTGTAGCGTGTAGCGGGTAGGGTGTAGAATGTAGAGTGTAGGGTGTATGATGTAGAGTGTAGGGTGTAGGGTGTAGAGTGTAGGGTGTAGCGTGTAGCGTGTAGCATATAGCGTGTAGCGTGTAGCGTGTAGGGTGTAGAGTGTAGAGTGTAGCATGTAGCGTGTAGCGTGTAGGGTGTAGTGTGTAGGGTGTAGCGTGTAGGGTGTAGAGTGTAGCGTGTAGCGTGTAGAATGTAGCGTGTAGCGTGTAGGGAGTAGGGTGTAGGGTGTACAGTGTAGCGTGTAGCGTGTAGGGTGTAGAGTGTAGAGTGTAGCATGTAGCGTGTAGCGTGTAGGGTGTAGTGTGTAGCGTGTAGGGTGTAGCGTGTAGGGTGTAGAGTTTAGCGTGTAGCGTGTATCGTGTAGCGTGTAGGGTGTAGGGTGTACAGTGTAGGGTGTAGCGTGTAGGGTGTAGAGTGTAGCGTGTAGCGTGTAGAATGTAGCGTGTAGCGTGTAGGGAGTAGGGTGTAGCGTGTAGGGTGTAGAGTGTCGCGTGTAGGGTGTAGAGTGTAGCGCGTAGAGTGTAGCGTGTAGGGTGTAGCGTGTAGTGTGTATGGTGTAGAACGTAGAGTGTAAGGTGTATGGTGGAGAGTGTAGGGTGTAGAGTGTAGCGTGTAGCATGTAGAGTAGCGTGTAGGGTGTAGGGTGTAGAGTGTAGGGTGTAGCGTGTAGCGTGTAGCGTGTAGGGAGTAGGGTGTAGCGTGTAGGGTGTAGGGTGTAGAGTGTAGGGTGTAGCGTGTAGCGTGTAGCGTGTAGAGTGTAGAGTGTAGCATGTAGCGTGTAGCGTGTAGGGTGTAGGGTGTAGAGGGTAGGGTGTAGCATGTAGGGTGTAGGGTGTAGCGTGTAGGGTGTAGATTGTAGAGTGTAGGGTGTATAGTGCACATTTTTCCCCATTTCCCCACTGGGTCAAAACTTCTGTTAGAATGATGCGTTTTCCTTCTATTTCCAATGGCTTACAAGCATAAGTGAAGCAGTGAGCAGCAGTATTAGTATAAGAGATAACAGAAAACATTTCACATTTTTCCCCATTTCCCCATTGGGTCCTATACTAATAGAAACTGCTGCTCACCGCTTCACTTATGCATGTAAGCCATTGGAAAGAGCAGGAAAACGCAAAAAAATTCAACCTCTGATCATTGTAACAGAAGTTATGACCCAATGGTGAAATGGGGAAAATTGTGAAATGTTTTCCGTTATCTCTTAGGCCATGTTCACACGCTGCGGGTTCCTCTGCGGGTTAATCCCGCAGCGGAATTGAAAATCTGCAGGGCAAAACCGCTGTGGTTATCCCTGCAGATTTATCGCGGTTTGTTCCGCGGTTTCCGCTGCGGGATTACTGCTGTACTATTGATGCTGCATATGCAGCAATATGCAGCATCAATAGTAATGTAAAAAATAATAAAAATTGGTTATATACTCACCCTCTGACGTCGCGATCTCCCCGGCGCTGCAAGCGGCTGTGCCGACAAGGACCTTCGTGACGTCACGGTCATGTGACCGCTGCGTCATCACGGTCATGTGACCGCGACGTCACCACAGGTCCTGTTCGGCACAGCAACTGAGACCGGACGGCCGCGGGCAGCGCTGAGAGGTGAGTATAGCTTCATTTTTTATTTTAATTCTTTTTTTTACACTATTTTATGGTTCCCAGGGCCTGGAGGAGAGTCTCCTCTCCTCCACCCCGGGTACCACCCGCACATTATCCGCTTACTTCCCGCAACGTGGGCACAGCCCCATGCGGGAAGTAAGCGGTTCAATGCATTCCTATGGGTGCAGAATCGCAGCGATTCTGCACAAAGAAGTGACATGCTGCGGGTTGTAAACCGCTGCGTTTCTGCGCGGTTTTTCCCGCAGCATGTGCACTGCGGTTTGCGGTTTCCATAGGGTTTACATGTTAATGTAAACGCTATGGAAACTGCTGCGGACCCGCAGCATCAAAATCGCGGCGGTTCCGCGGTAAAAACCGCAGCGTGTGAACATGGCCTTATACTAATAGAGACTGCTGCTCACCGCTTCATATATGCTTGTAGGCCATTGGAAAGAGCAGGAAAACGCAAAAAATTTCAACCTCTGATCATTGTAACAGAAGTTATGTCCCAATGGGGAAAAATGTGAAATGTTTTCTGTTATCTCCTATACTAATAGAGACTGCTGCTCACTGCTTCACTTATGCTTGTAGGCCATTGGAAAGAGCTACACCCTACACTCTACACTCTACACGCTACACCCTACATGCTACACTCTACACACTACACGCTACACCCTACAGGCTACACTCTACACGCTACACCCTACACCCTACACTCTACACGCTAGACGATACACTCTACACCCCACACGCTGCACTCTACACGCTACACGCTACACTCTACACCCTACAGGCTACACTCTACACGCTACACCCTACACCCTACACTACACTCTACACCCTACACGCTACACCCTACACCCTACATGCTACACCTTACACTCTACACCCTACACCCTACACGCTACACGCTACATGCTACACTCTACACTCTAAACGCTACACGCTACACGCTACACGCTACACACTACACCCTACACTCTGCACCCTACACCCTGCACGCTACACCCTACACGCTACACCCTACTCCCTACACGCTACACGCTACACACTACACTCTACACCCTACACCCTACATGCTACACGCTACACGCTACACTCTACACGCTACACGCTACACTCTACACCCTATACTCTCCACCCTACACTCTACATTCTACACCCTACACGCTACACGCTAAACCCTACAAGCTACACTCTACACCCTACACGCTACACCCAACACTCTACACCCTACACCCTATATGCTACACGCTACACTCTACACGCTACACTCTACACCCTACACGCTACACTCTACACCCTACACGCTACACCCTACACTCCACACCCTACACGCTAAACGCTACATTCTACACCCTACACGCTACACTCTACACCCTACACGCTACACGCTACACGCTACTCCCTACACTCTACACTCTACACCCTACAAGCTTCACTCTACACTCTACACCCTACACGCTACACCCTACACCCTACACGCTACACGCTACACACTACACCCTACACCCTATACGCTACACACTACACGCTACACCCTACTCCCTACACGCTACACGCTACACGCTACACACTACACTCTACACCCTACACCCTACACGCTACATGCTACACGCTTCTCGCTACACCCTACACCCTACACGCTACACCCTACACTCTACACTCTACACCCTACACGCTACACTCTACACCCTACACGCTACACCCTACACGCTACACGCTACACTCTACACCCTACACCCTACACGCTACACGCTACACCCTACACGCTACACCCTACACGCTACACTCTACACACTACACGCTACACTCTACACGCTACACGCTACACGCTACACTCTACACCCTACACGCTACACTCTACACCCTACACTCTACACCCTACACTCCACACTCTACACCCTACACGCTACACCCTACACGCTACACGCTACACTCTACACCATACACCCTACACGCTACACGCTACACCCTACACGCTACACCCTACACGCTACACTCTACACACTACACGCTACACCCTACACCCTACACACTACACTCTACACGCTACACCCTACACGCTACACTCTACACCCTACACGCTACACCCTACACGCTACACTCTACACCCTACACGCTACACGCTACACCCAACACGCTACACTCTACACCCTACACGCTGCACGCTACACCCTACACTCTACACCCTACCCACTACACGCTACACTCTACACGCTACACGCTACACTCTACACCCCACATGCTACACTCTACACGCTACACACTACACTGTACACCCTACACGTTACACTCTACACCCTACACGCTTCACTCTACACCCTACACGCTACACTCTACACGCTACACCCTACACTCTACACCGTACACCATACACGCTACACGCTACACTCTACAACCTACACGCTACACCCTACACTCTACAAGCTACACGCTACACTCTACACCCTACACGCTACACTCTACACGCTACACGCTACACGCTACACGCTACACCCTACACCCTACACACTACACGTTACTCTACACCCTACACCCTACACGCTACACGCTACACTCTACACCCTACACGCTACACCCTACCCTCTACACCCTACACCCTACACTCTACACTCTACACCCTATACGCTACACCCTACACGCTACACCCTACACCCTACACGCTACACACTGCACGCTACACGCTACACCCTACACGCTACACTCTACACCCTATACGCTACACCCTACACGCTACACCCTACACCCTACACGCTACACGCTACCCACTACACGCGACACGCTACACCCTACACGCTACACTCTACACCCTATACGCTACACCCTACACGCTACACCCTACACCCTACACGCTACACGCTACATGCTACACGCTACACGCTACACTCTACACCCTTCACGCTACACCCTACACCCTACACGCTACATTCTACACCCTACATGCTACACTCTACACCCTACACGCTACACTCTACACCCTACACGCTACACCCTACACTCCACACCCTATACGCTACACCCTACACTCAACACCCTACACCCTACACCTTACGCGCTACACGCTACACGGTACATGCTACACTGTACACCCCACACGCTACACTACACTCTACACCCTGCACCCTTCACCCAACATGCTACACGCTACACCATACACTCTGCACCCTACACCCTACACGCTACATGCTACACTCTACACCCTACACGCTACACCCTACACTCCACACCCTACACGCTACACGCTACATTCTACACCCTAGACGCTACACTCTACACTCTACACCCTACACCCTACACGCTACACGCTACACGCTACACCCTACACTCTACACCCTACCCCCTACAAGCTTCACTCTACACTCTACACCCTACACACTACACCCTACACCCTACACGCTACACGCTACACTCTACACCCTACACCCTATACGCTACACGCTACACGCTACACCCTACTCCCTACACGCTACACGCTACACGCTACACACTACACTCTACACCCTACACCCTACACGCTACACTCTACACGCTACACGCTACACTCTACACCCTACACGCTACACCCTACACTCTACACTCTACACCCTACACGCTACACTCTACACCCTACACGCTACACCCTACACGCTACACGCTACACTCTACACCATACACCCTACACGCTACACGCTACACCCTACACGCTACACCCTACACGCTACACTCTACACACTACACGCTACACCCTACACCCTACACACTACACTCTACACGCTACACCCTACACGCTACACTCTACACCCTACACGCTACACCCTACACGCTGCACTCTACACCCTACACGCTACACGCTACACCCAACACGCTACACTCTACACCCTACACGCTGCACGCTACACCCTACACTCTACACCCTACCCACTACACGCTACACTCTACACGCTACACGCTACACTCTACACCCCACATGCTACACTCTACACGCTACACACTACACTGTACACCCTACACGTTACACTCTACACCCTACACGCTTCACTCTACACCCTACACGCTACACTCTACACGCTACACCCTACACTCTACACCGTACACCATACACGCTACACGCTACACTCTACAACCTACACGCTACACCCTACACTCTACAAGCTACACGCTACACTCTACACCCTACACGCTACACTCTACACGCTACACGCTACACGCTACACCCTACACACTACACGTTACTCTACACCCTACACCCTACACGCTACACGCTACACTCTACACCCTACACGCTACACCCTACCCTCTACACCCTACACCCTACACTCTACACTCTACACCCTATACGCTACACCCTACACGCTACACCCTACACCCTACACGCTACACACTGCACGCTACACGCTACACCCTACACGCTACACTCTACACCCTATACGCTACACCCTACACGCTACACCCTACACCCTACACGCTACACGCTACACACTACACGCTACACGCTACACCCTACACGCTACACTCTACACCCTATACGCTACACCCTACACGCTACACCCTACACCCTACACGCTACACGCTACATGCTACACGCTACACGCTACACTCTACACCCTACACGCTACACCCTACACCCTACACGCTACACTCTACACGCTACACGCTACACTCTACACCCTTCACGCTGCACTCTACACGCTACACGCTACTCGCTACACTCTACACCCTATACGCTACACCCTACACTCAACACCCTACACCCTACACCCTACGCGCTACACGCTACACGGTACATGCTACACTGTACACCCCACACGCTACACTACACTCTACACCCTACACCCTTCACCCAACATGCTACACGCTACACCATACACTCTGCACCCTACACCCTACACGCTACATGCTACACTCTACACCCTACACGCTACACCCTACACTCTACACCCTACACGCTACACCCTACACCCTACATGCTACACGCTACACTCTCCACCCTTCACGCTACACCACACACTACACCCTACACCCTACACGCTACACTCTACACGCTACACGCTACACTCTACACCCTACACGCTGCACTCTACACGCTACACGCTACTCGCTACACTCTACACCCTATACGCTACACCCTACACTCAACACCCTACACCCTACACCCTACGCGCTACACGTTACACGGTACATGCTACACTGTACACCCCACACGCTACACTACACTCTACACCCTACACCCTTCACCCAACATGCTACACGCTACACCATACACTCTGCACCCTACACCCTACACGCTACATGCTACACTCTACACCCTACACCCTACACTCTACACCCTACACGCTACACCCTAGACGCTACACCCTACACTCTACACCCTAAACGCTACACCCTACACCCTACATGCTACACGCTACACTCTCCACCCTTCACGCTACACCACACACTACACCCTACACCCTACATGCTACACGCTACACGCTACACTCTACACTCTACAAGCTACACTCTACACCCTACACGCTACACTCTACACCCTACACGCTACAACCTACACTCTACACCCTACACGCTACATGCTACACTCTACACCCTACACGCTACAACCTACACTCTACACCCTACACGCTACATGCTACACTCTACACCCTACACGCTACACGCTACACTCTACACCCTACACACTACACCCTACACTCTACACCCTGCACCCTACACGCTACATGCTACACTCTACACCCTACACGCTACACCCTACACGCTACACCCTACACTCTACGCACTACACGCTACACTCTACACCCTACACGCTACAACCTACACTCTACACCCTACACGCTACACGCTACACGCTACACGCTACACCCTACACTCTACACCGTACACCCTACAAGCTTCACACTACACTCTACACTGTACACGATACACACTACACTCTACACCCTACACCCTACACGCTACACGCTACACTCTACACCCTACACGCTACACCCTACACTCTACACCCTGCATCCTACACGCTACACGCTACACTCTACACCCTACACGCTACACCCTACACGCTACACCCTACACTCTACACGCTGTACCCTACACCCTACACCCTACACGCTACACGCTACACGATACACGCTACACTCTACACCCTACACGCTACACACTACACCCTACACCCTACATGCTACACGCTACATGCTACACCCTACACTCTACACCCTACATGTTACACACTACACTCTACACCCTACATTCTACACTCTACACCCTACACGCTGCACCCTACACCCTACACTCGTGTAGGGTGTAGGGTGTAGCGTGTAGCTTGTAGCGTGTAGAGTTTAGCGTGTAGGGTGTAGAGTGTAGCGTGTAGCGTGTAGTGTGTAGAGTGTAGGGTGTAGCGTGTAGGGTGTAGAGTGTAGCGTGTAGGGTGTAGCGTGTAGGGTGTAGGGTGTAGAGTGTAGGGTGTAGCGTGTAGGGTGTAGAGTGTAGCGTGTAGCGTGTATGGTGTAGCGTGTAGGGTGTAGCGTGAAGGGTGGAGAGTGTAGCGTGTAGCATGTAGGGTGTAGGGTGTAGCGTGTAGGGTGTAGAGTGTAGGGTGTAGCGTGTAGGGTGTAGAGTGTGGCATGTAGCGTGTAGGGTGTAGGGTGTAGAGTGTATGGTGTAGCGTGTAGCATGTTGGGTGAAGGGTGTAGGGTGTAGAGTGTAGTGTAGCGTGTAGGGTGTACAGTGTAGCATGTATCGTGTAGCGTGTAGTGCGTAGGGTGTAGGGTGTAGGGTGTTGAGTGTGGGGTGTAGCGTATAGGGTGTAGAGTGTAGCGAGTAGCGTGTAGCGTGTAGAGTGCAGCGTGTAGGGTGTAGAGTGTAGCGTGTAGCGTGTAGAGTGTAGCGTATAGGGTGTAGAGTGTAGCGAGTAGCGTGTAGCGTGTAGAGTGCAGCGTGTAGGGTGTAGAGTGTAGCGTGTAGAGTGTAGCGTGTAGGGTGTAGCGTGTAGGGTGTAGAGTGTAGCGTGTAGCGTGTAGCATGTAGCGTGTAGAGTGTAGCGTGTAGCGTGTAGGGTGTAGAGTGTAGCGTGTAGGGTGTAGCATGTAGCGTGTAGAATGTAGCGTGTAGTGTGTAGCGTGTAGCGTGTAGGGTGTAGGGTGTAACGTGTAGGGTGTAGCGTATAGGGTGTAGAGTGTAGCGTGTAGGGTGTAGGGTGTAGAGGGTAGGGTGTAGCGTGTAGGGTGTAGAGTGTAGCGTGTAGCGTGTAGGGTGTAGCGTGTAGGGTGTAGAGTGTAGGGTGTAGAGTAACGTGTAGTGTGTAGGGTGTAGGGTGTAGCGTGTAGCGTGTAGCGTGTAGAGTGTAGCGTGTAGGGTGTAGAGTGTAGCGTGTAGCTTGTAGAGTGTAGGGTGTAGTGTGTATGGTGTACGGTGTAGAGTGTAGGGTGTAGCGTGTAGGGAGTGTAGCGTGTATGGTGTAGAGTTAAGCGTGTAGGGTGTAGAGTGTAACGTGTAGGGTGTAGAGTGTAGCGTGTAGCGTGTAGAGTGTAGCATGTAGCGGGTAGGGTGTAGAGTGTAGGGTGTAGCGTGTAGCGTGTAGCGTGTAGGGTGTAGAGTGTAGCGTGTTGGGTGTAGCGTGTAGCGTGTAGCGTGTAGGGTGTAGAGTGTAGCGTGTAGCGTGTAGGGTGTAAGGTGTAGGGTGTAGAGTGTAGGGTGTAGCGTGTAGGGTGTAGAGTGTAGCGTGTAGGGTGTAGGGTGTAGAGTGTAGTGTGTAGGGTGTAGAGTGTAGCGTGTAGTGTGTAGAGTGTAGCGTGTAGGGTGTAGCGTGTAGGCTGTAGCGTGTAGCGTGTAGGGTGTAGGGTGTAGAGTGTAGCGTGTAGCGTGTAGGGTGTAGCGTGTACGGTGTAGACTGTAGCGTGTAGGGTGTAGAGTGTAGAGTGTAGGGTGTAGCGTGTAGGGTGTAGAGTGTAGCGTGTAGCGTGTAGAGTGTAGCGTGTAGCGTGTAGCGTGTAGGGTGTAGGGTGTAGAGTGTAGTGTGTAGCGTGTAGCGTGTAGCGTGTAGGGAGTAGGGTGTAGCGTGTAGCGTGTAGCGTATAGGGTGTAGGGTGTAGAGTGTAGCGTGTAGCGTGTAGGGTGTAGGGTGTAGCATGTAGGGTGTAGAGTGTAGAGTGAAGCTTGTAGGGTGTAGGGTGTAGAGTGTAGGGTGTAGCGTGTAGCGTGTAGCGTGTAGGGTGTAGGGTGTAGAGTGTAGAGTGTAGCGTGTAGGGTGTAGAATGTAGCGTGTAGCGTGTAGGGTGTGGAGTGTAGGGTGTAGCGTGTAGGGTGTAGAGTGTAGCGTGTAGGGTGTAGAGTGTAGCGTGTAGCGTGTAGCGTGTAGAGTGTAGCGTGTAGCATATAGGGTGTAGGGTGTAGAGTGTTGGGTGTAGCGTGTAGGTTGTAGAGTGTAGCGTGTAGCATTTAGCGTGTAGCGTGTAGGGTGTAGGGTGTAGAGTGTAAGGTGTAGCTTGTAGGGTGTAGAGTGTAGCGTGTAGCGTGTAGGGTGTAGGGTGTAGCGTGTAGGGTGTAGAGTGTAGGGCGTAGCGAGTAGGGTGTAGAGTGTAGCATGTAGCGTGTAGCATGTACCGTGTAGCGTGTAGGGTGTACAGTGTAGGGTGTAGCGTGTAGAGTGTAGGGTGTAGCGTGTAGGGTGTAGAGTGTAGCGTGTAGGGTGTAGAGTGTAGCGTGTAGAGTGTAGCGTGTAGGGTTTAGCGTGTAGCGTGTAGGGTGTAGAATGTAGAGTGTAGGGTATAGGGTGTAGAGTGTAGCGTGTAGCGTGTAGAGTGTAGCGTGTAGCGTGTAGCATGTAGGGTGTAGGGTGTAGAGCGTAGTGTGTAGCGTGTAGCGTGTAGGGAGTAGGGTGTAGCGTGTAGGGTGTAGCGTGCAGGGTGTAGGGTGCAGAGTGTAGGGTGTAGTGTGTAGCGTGTAGCGTGTAGCGTGTAGCGTTTAGAGTGTAGAGTGTAGCATGTAGCGTGTAGCGTGTAGGGTGTAGGGTGTAGAGTGTAAGGTGTAGCATGTAGGGTGTAGGGTGTAGCGTGTAGGGTGTAGAGTGTAGTGTAGGGTGTAAGGTGTAGCGTGTAGAGTGTAGCCTGTAGGGTGTAGAGTGTATCGTGTAGCGTGTAGAGTGTAGGGTGTAGGGTGTAGCGTGTAGAGTGTAGCCTGTAGGGCGTAGCGTGTAGTGTGTAGAGTGTAGCATGTAGGGTGTAGAGTGTAGAGTGTAGGGTGTAGGGTGTAGAGTGTAGGGTGTAGCGTGTAGTGTGTAGAGTGTAGCGTGTAGCGTGTGTCGTGTAGCGGGTAGGGTGTAGGGTGTAGAGTGCAGGGTGTAGCGTGTAGCGTGTAGGGTGTAGAGTGTAGAGTGTAGAGTGCAGCGTGTAGGGTGTAGCGTGTAGAGTGTAGCGTGTGGGGTGTAGAGTGTAGGGTGTAGCGTGTAGCGTGTATCGTGTAGCGTGTAGAGTGTAGCATGTAGGGTGTAGGGTGTAGAGTGTAGGGTGTAGCGTGTAAGGTGTAGAGTGTAGCGTGTAGTGTGTAGGGTGTAGGGTGTAGAGTGTAGGGTTTAGAGTGTAGGGTGTAGCGTGTATCGTGTAGAGTGTAGCGTGTAGGGTGTAGAGTGTAGCGTGTAGAGTGTAGCGTGTAGGGTGTAGAGTGTAGCGGGTAGGGTGTAGAATGTAGAGTGTAGGGTGTATGATGTAGAGTGTAGGGTGTAGAGTGTAGCGTGTAGCGTGTAGAGTGTAGCATGTAGGGTGCAGAGTGTAGCGTATAGCGTGTAGAGTGTAGCGTGTAGGGTGTAGCATGTAGCGGGTAGGGTGTAATATGTAGAATGTAGGGTGTATGATGTAGTGTGTAGGGCGTAGAGTGTAGCGTGTAGCGTGTAGAGTGTAGCGTGTAGCGTGTAGCGTGAAGGGTGTAGGGTGTAGAGTGTAGGGTGTAGCGTGTAGCGTGTAGGGAGTAGGGTGTAGGCTGTAGCGTGTAGCATATACCGTGTAGCATGTAGCGTGTAGGGTGTAGAGTGTAGAGTGTAGCATGTAGCGTGTAGCGTGTAGGGTGTAGTGTGTAGGGTGTAGCGTGTAGGGTGTAGCGTGTAGGGTGTAGAGTTTAGCGTGTAGCGTGTATCGTGTAGCGTGTAGGGTGTAGGGTGTAGAGTGTAGGGTGTAGCTTGTAGGGTGTTGAGTGTAGCGTGTAGCGTGTAGAACGTAGCGTGTAGCGTGTAGGGAGTAGGGTGTAGGGTGTAGGGTGTAGGGTGTAGCGTGTAGAGTGTAGCGTGTAGGGTGTAGTGTGTAGCGTGTAGGGTGTAGGGTGTAGGGTGTAGCATGTAGGGTGTAGAGTGTAGCGTGTAGGGTGTAGGGTGTATCGTGTATCGTGTAGGGTGTAGAGTGTAGCGTTTAGCGTGTAGCGTGTAGTGTGTAGAGTGTAGCATGTAGCGTGTAGGGTGTAGCGTGTAGGGTGTAGCGTGTAGGGTGTGGAGTGTAGCGTGTAGGGTGTAGGGTGTAGAGTGTAGCGTGTAGCGTGTAGGGTGTAGAGTGTAGCGTGTAGCGTGTAGGGTGTAAGGTGTAGAGTGTAGGGTGTAGCGTGTAGGGTGTAGAGTGTAGCATGTAGCGTGTAGCATGTAGGGTGTAGAGTGAAGGGTGTAGCATGTAGGGTGTAGAGTGTAGCGTGTAGAGTGTAGCGTGTAGGGTGTAGCGTGTAGTGGGTAGGGTGTAGAATGTAGAGTGTAGGGTGTATGATGTAGAGTGTAGGGTGTAGAGTGTAGCGTGTAGCGTGTAGAGTGTAGCGTGTAGCGTGTAGGGTGTAGGGTGTAGAGTGTAGGGTGTAGCGTGTAGCATGTAGAGTGTAGAGTGAAGGGTGTAGCATGTAGGGTGTAGAGTGTAGCGTGTAGGGTGTAGAGTGTAGCATATAGCGTGTAGAGTGTAGCGTGTAGGGTGTAGCGTGTAGCGGGTAGGGTGTAGAATGTAGAGTGTAGGGTGTATGATGTGGTGTGTAGGGCGTAGAGTGTAGCGTGTAGAGTGTAGCGTGTAGCGTGTAGGGTGTAGGGTGTAGAGTTTAGGGTGTAGCGTGTAGCGTGTAGCGTGTAGGGAGTAGGGTGTAGGCTGTAGCGTGTAGCATATACCGTGTAGCGTGTAGCGTGTAGGGTGTAGAGTGTAGCATGTAGCGTGTAGGGTGTAGTGTGTAGGGTGTAGCGTGTAGGGTGTAGTGTGTAGGGTGTAGAGTTTAGCGTGTAGCGTGTAGCGTGTAGCGTGTAGGGTGTAGGGTGTAGAGTGTAGGGTGTAGCGTGTAGGGTGTTGAGTGTAGCGTGTAGCGTGTAGAATGTAGCGTGTAGCATGTAGGGAGAAGGGTGTAGGGTGAAGGGTGTAGCGTGTAGAGTGTAGCGTGTAGTGTGTAGTATGTAGCGTGTAGGGTGTAGGGTGTAGCGTGTAGGGTGTAGAGTGTATCGTGTAGGGTGTAGGGTGTATCGTGTATCGTGTAGGGTGCAGAGTGTAGCGTTTAGCGTGTAGTGTGTAGGGTGTAGAGTGTAGCGTGTAGCGTGTAGGGTGTAGCGTGTAGGGTGTAGCATGTAGGGTCTGGAGTGTAGCGTGTAGGGTGTACTGTGTAGAGTGTAGCGTGTAGCGTGTAGGGTGTAGAGTGTAGGGTGTAGCGTGTAGTGTGTAGGGTGTAGAGTGTAGCGTGTAGGGTGTAGGGTGTAGAGTGTAGGGTGTAGCGTGTAGGGTGTAGAGTGTAGCGTGTAGGGTGTAGAGTGTAGCGTGTAGGGTGTAGAGTGTAGCGTGTAGAGTGTAGCGTGTAGGGTGTAGCGTGTAGCGGGTAGGGTGTAGAATGTAGAGTGTAGGGTGTATGATGTAGAGTGTAGGGTGTAGGGTGTAGAGTGTAGGGTGTAGCGTGTAGCGTGTAGCATATAGCGTGTAGCGTGTAGCGTGTAGGGTGTAGAGTGTAGAGTGTAGCATGTAGCGTGTAGCGTGTAGGGTGTAGTGTGTAGGGTGTAGCGTGTAGGGTGTAGAGTGTAGCGTGTAGCGTGTAGAATGTAGCGTGTAGCGTGTAGGGAGTAGGGTGTAGGGTGTACAGTGTAGCGTGTAGCGTGTAGGGTGTAGAGTGTAGAGTGTAGCATGTAGCGTGTAGCGTGTAGGGTGTAGTGTGTAGGGTGTAGCGTGTAGGGTGTAGCGTGTAGGGTGTAGAGTTTAGCGTGTAGCGTGTATCATGTAGCGTGTAGGGTGTAGGGTGTACAGTGTAGAGTGTAGCGTGTAGCGTGTAGAATGTAGCGTGTAGCGTGTAGGGAGTAGGGTGTAGCGTGTAGGGTGTAGAGTGTCGCGTGTAGGGTGTAGAGTGTAGCGCGTAGAGTGTAGCGTGTAGGGTGTAGCGTGTAGTGTGTATGGTGTAGAACGTAGAGTGTAAGGTGTATGGTGGAGAGTGTAGGGTGTAGAGTGTAGCGTGTAGCATGTAGAGTAGCGTGTAGGGTGTAGGGTGTAGAGTGTAGGGTGTAGCGTGTAGCGTGTAGCGTGTAGGGAGTAGGGTGTAGCGTGTAGGGTGTAGGGTGTAGAGTGTAGGGTGTAGCGTGTAGCGTGTAGCGTGTAGAGTGTAGAGTGTAGCATGTAGCGTGTAGCGTGTAGGGTGTAGGGTGTAGAGGGTAGGGTGTAGCATGTAGGGTGTAGGGTGTAGCGTGTAGGGTGTAGATTGTAGAGTGTAGGGTGTATAGTGCACATTTTTCCCCATTTCCCCACTGGGTCAAAACTTCTGTTAGAATGATGCGTTTTCCTTCTATTTCCAATGGCTTACAAGCATAAGTGAAGCAGTGAGCAGCAGTATTAGTATAAGAGATAACGGAAAACATTTCACATTTTTCCCCATTTCCCCATTGGGTCCTATACTAATAGAAACTGCTGCTCACCGCTTCACTTATGCATGTAAGCCATTGGAAAGAGCAGGAAAACGCAAAAAAATTCAACCTCTGATCATTGTAACAGAAGTTATGACCCAATGGTGAAATGGGGAAAATTGTGAAATGTTTTCCGTTATCTCTTAGGCCATGTTCACACGCTGCGGGTTCCTCTGCGGGTTAATCCCGCAGCGGAATTGAAAATCTGCAGGGCAAAACCGCTGTGGTTATCCCTGCAGATTTATCGCGGTTTGTTCCGCGGTTTCCGCTGCGGGATTACTGCTGTACTATTGATGCTGCATATGCAGCAATATGCAGCATCAATAGTAATGTAAAAAATAATAAAAATTGGTTATATACTCACCCTCTGACGTCGCGATCTCCCCGGCGCTGCAAGCGGCTGTGCCGACAAGGACCTTCGTGACGTCACGGTCATGTGACCGCGGCGTCATCACGGTCATGTGACCGCGACGTCACCACAGGTCCTGTTCGGCACAGCAACTGAGACCGGACGGCCGCGGGCAGCGCTGAGAGGTGAGTATAGCTTCATTTTTTATTTTAATTCTTTTTTTTACACTATTTTATGGTTCCCAGGGCCTGGAGGAGAGTCTCCTCTCCTCCACCCCGGGTACCACCCGCACATTATCCGCTTACTTCCCGCAACGTGGGCACAGCCCCATGCGGGAAGTAAGCGGTTCAATGCATTCCTATGGGTGCAGAATCGCAGCGATTCTGCACAAAGAAGTGACATGCTGCGGGTTGTAAACCGCTGCGTTTCTGCGCGGTTTTTCCCGCAGCATGTGCACTGCGGTTTGCGGTTTCCATAGGGTTTACATGTTAATGTAAACGCTATGGAAACTGCTGCGGACCCGCAGCATCAAAATCGCGGCGGTTCCGCGGTAAAAACCGCAGCGTGTGAACATGGCCTTATACTAATAGAGACTGCTGCTCACCGCTTCATATATGCTTGTAGGCCATTGGAAAGAGCAGGAAAACGCAAAAAATTTCAACCTCTGATCATTGTAACAGAAGTTATGTCCCAATGGGGAAAAATGTGAAATGTTTTCTGTTATCTCCTATACTAATAGAGACTGCTGCTCACTGCTTCACTTATGCTTGTAGGCCATTGGAAAGAGCTACACCCTACACTCTACACTCTACACGCTACACCCTACATGCTACACTCTACACACTACACGCTACACCCTACAGGCTACACTCTACACGCTACACCCTACACCCTACACTCTACACGCTAGACGATACACTCTACACCCCACACGCTGCACTCTACACGCTACACGCTACACTCTACACCCTACAGGCTACACTCTACACGCTACACCCTACACCCTACACTACACTCTACACCCTACACGCTACACCCTACACCCTACATGCTACACCTTACACTCTACACCCTACACCCTACACGCTACACGCTACATGCTACACTCTACACTCTAAACGCTACACGCTACACGCTACACGCTACACACTACACCCTACACTCTGCACCCTACACCCTGCACGCTACACCCTACACGCTACACCCTACTCCCTACACGCTACACGCTACACACTACACTCTACACCCTACACCCTACATGCTACACGCTACACGCTACACTCTACACGCTACACGCTACACTCTACACCCTATACTCTCCACCCTACACTCTACATTCTACACCCTACACGCTACACGCTAAACCCTACAAGCTACACTCTACACCCTACACGCTACACCCAACACTCTACACCCTACACCCTATATGCTACACGCTACACTCTACACGCTACACGCTACACGCTACACTCTACACCCTACACGCTACACTCTACACCCTACACGCTACACCCTACACTCCACACCCTACACGCTAAACGCTACATTCTACACCCTACACGCTACACTCTACACCCTACACGCTACACGCTACACGCTACTCCCTACACTCTACACTCTACACCCTACAAGCTTCACTCTACACTCTACACCCTACACGCTACACCCTACACCCTACACGCTACACGCTACACACTACACCCTACACCCTATACGCTACACACTACACGCTACACCCTACTCCCTACACGCTACACGCTACACGCTACACACTACACTCTACACCCTACACCCTACACGCTACATGCTACACGCTTCTCGCTACACCCTACACCCTACACGCTACACCCTACACTCTACACTCTACACCCTACACGCTACACTCTACACCCTACACGCTACACCCTACACGCTACACGCTACACTCTACACCCTACACCCTACACGCTACACGCTACACCCTACACGCTACACCCTACACGCTACACTCTACACACTACACGCTACACTCTACACGCTACACGCTACACGCTACACTCTACACCCTACACGCTACACTCTACACCCTACACTCTACACCCTACACTCCACACTCTACACCCTACACGCTACACCCTACACGCTACACGCTACACTCTACACCATACACCCTACACGCTACACGCTACACCCTACACGCTACACCCTACACGCTACACTCTACACACTACACGCTACACCCTACACCCTACACACTACACTCTACACGCTACACCCTACACGCTACACTCTACACCCTACACGCTACACCCTACACGCTACACTCTACACCCTACACGCTACACGCTACACCCAACACGCTACACTCTACACCCTACACGCTGCACGCTACACCCTACACTCTACACCCTACCCACTACACGCTACACTCTACACGCTACACGCTACACTCTACACCCCACATGCTACACTCTACACGCTACACACTACACTGTACACCCTACACGTTACACTCTACACCCTACACGCTTCACTCTACACCCTACACGCTACACTCTACACGCTACACCCTACACTCTACACCGTACACCATACACGCTACACGCTACACTCTACAACCTACACGCTACACCCTACACTCTACAAGCTACACGCTACACTCTACACCCTACACGCTACACTCTACACGCTACACGCTACACGCTACACGCTACACCCTACACCCTACACACTACACGTTACTCTACACCCTACACCCTACACGCTACACGCTACACTCTACACCCTACACGCTACACCCTACCCTCTACACCCTACACCCTACACTCTACACTCTACACCCTATACGCTACACCCTACACGCTACACCCTACACCCTACACGCTACACACTGCACGCTACACGCTACACCCTACACGCTACACTCTACACCCTATACGCTACACCCTACACGCTACACCCTACACCCTACACGCTACACGCTACCCACTACACGCGACACGCTACACCCTACACGCTACACTCTACACCCTATACGCTACACCCTACACGCTACACCCTACACCCTACACGCTACACGCTACATGCTACACGCTACACGCTACACTCTACACCCTTCACGCTACACCCTACACCCTACACGCTACATTCTACACCCTACATGCTACACTCTACACCCTACACGCTACACTCTACACCCTACACGCTACACCCTACACTCCACACCCTATACGCTACACCCTACACTCAACACCCTACACCCTACACCTTACGCGCTACACGCTACACGGTACATGCTACACTGTACACCCCACACGCTACACTACACTCTACACCCTGCACCCTTCACCCAACATGCTACACGCTACACCATACACTCTGCACCCTACACCCTACACGCTACATGCTACACTCTACACCCTACACGCTACACCCTACACTCCACACCCTACACGCTACACGCTACATTCTACACCCTAGACGCTACACTCTACACTCTACACCCTACACCCTACACGCTACACGCTACACGCTACACCCTACACTCTACACCCTACCCCCTACAAGCTTCACTCTACACTCTACACCCTACACACTACACCCTACACCCTACACGCTACACGCTACACTCTACACCCTACACCCTATACGCTACACGCTACACGCTACACCCTACTCCCTACACGCTACACGCTACACGCTACACACTACACTCTACACCCTACACCCTACACGCTACACTCTACACGCTACACGCTACACTCTACACCCTACACGCTACACCCTGCACTCTACACTCTACACCCTACACGCTACACTCTACACCCTACACGCTACACCCTACACGCTACACGCTACACTCTACACCATACACCCTACACGCTACACGCTACACCCTACACGCTACACCCTACACGCTACACTCTACACACTACACGCTACACCCTACACCCTACACACTACACTCTACACGCTACACCCTACACGCTACACTCTACACCCTACACGCTACACCCTACACGCTGCACTCTACACCCTACACGCTACACGCTACACCCAACACGCTACACTCTACACCCTACACGCTGCACGCTACACCCTACACTCTACACCCTACCCACTACACGCTACACTCTACACGCTACACGCTACACTCTACACCCCACATGCTACACTCTACACGCTACACACTACACTGTACACCCTACACGTTACACTCTACACCCTACACGCTTCACTCTACACCCTACACGCTACACTCTACACGCTACACCCTACACTCTACACCGTACACCATACACGCTACACGCTACACTCTACAACCTACACGCTACACCCTACACTCTACAAGCTACACGCTACACTCTACACCCTACACGCTACACTCTACACGCTACACGCTACACGCTACACCCTACACACTACACGTTACTCTACACCCTACACCCTACACGCTACACGCTACACTCTACACCCTACACGCTACACCCTACCCTCTACACCCTACACCCTACACTCTACACTCTACACCCTATACGCTACACCCTACACGCTACACCCTACACCCTACACGCTACACACTGCACGCTACACGCTACACCCTACACGCTACACTCTACACCCTATACGCTACACCCTACACGCTACACCCTACACCCTACACGCTACACGCTACACACTACACGCTACACGCTACACCCTACACGCTACACTCTACACCCTATACGCTACACCCTACACGCTACACCCTACACCCTACACGCTACACGCTACATGCTACACGCTACACGCTACACTCTACACCCTACACGCTACACCCTACACCCTACACGCTACACTCTACACGCTACACGCTACACTCTACACCCTTCACGCTGCACTCTACACGCTACACGCTACTCGCTACACTCTACACCCTATACGCTACACCCTACACTCAACACCCTACACCCTACACCCTACGCGCTACACGCTACACGGTACATGCTACACTGTACACCCCACACGCTACACTACACTCTACACCCTACACCCTTCACCCAACATGCTACACGCTACACCATACACTCTGCACCCTACACCCTACACGCTACATGCTACACTCTACACCCTACACGCTACACCCTACACTCTACACCCTACACGCTACACCCTACACCCTACATGCTACACGCTACACTCTCCACCCTTCACGCTACACCACACACTACACCCTACACCCTACACGCTACACTCTACACGCTACACGCTACACTCTACACCCTACACGCTGCACTCTACACGCTACACGCTACTCGCTACACTCTACACCCTATACGCTACACCCTACACTCAACACCCTACACCCTACACCCTACGCGCTACACGTTACACGGTACATGCTACACTGTACACCCCACACGCTACACTACACTCTACACCCTACACCGTTCACCCAACATGCTACACGCTACACCATACACTCTGCACCCTACACCCTACACGCTACATGCTACACTCTACACCCTACACCCTACACTCTACACCCTACACGCTACACCCTAGACGCTACACCCTACACTCTACACCCTAAACGCTACACCCTACACCCTACATGCTACACGCTACACTCTCCACCCTTCACGCTACACCACACACTACACCCTACACCCTACATGCTACACGCTACACGCTACACTCTACACTCTACAAGCTACACTCTACACCCTACACGCTACACTCTACACCCTACACGCTACAACCTACACTCTACACCCTACACGCTACATGCTACACTCTACACCCTACATGCTACAACCTACACTCTACACCCTACACGCTACATGCTACACTCTACACCCTACACGCTACACGCTACACTCTACACCCTACACACTACACCCTACACTCTACACCCTGCACCCTACACGCTACATGCTACACTCTACACCCTACACGCTACACCCTACACGCTACACCCTACACTCTACGCACTACACGCTACACTCTACACCCTACACGCTACAACCTACACTCTACACCCTACACGCTACACGCTACACGCTACACGCTACACCCTACACTCTACACCGTACACCCTACAAGCTTCACACTACACTCTACACTGTACACGATACACACTACACTCTACACCCTACACCCTACACGCTACACGCTACACTCTACACCCTACACGCTACACCCTACACTCTACACCCTGCACCCTACACGCTACACGCTACACTCTACACCCTACACGCTACACCCTACACGCTACACCCTACACTCTACACGCTGTACCCTACACCCTACACCCTACACGCTACACGCTACACGATACACGCTACACTCTACACCCTACACGCTACACACTACACCCTACACCCTACATGCTACACGCTACATGCTACACCCTACACTCTACACCCTACATGTTACACACTACACTCTACACCCTACATTCTACACTCTACACCCTACACGCTGCACCCTACACCCTACACTCGTGTAGGGTGTAGGGTGTAGCGTGTAGCTTGTAGCGTGTAGAGTTTAGCGTGTAGGGTGTAGAGTGTAGCGTGTAGCGTGTAGTGTGTAGAGTGTAGGGTGTAGCGTGTAGGGTGTAGAGTGTAGCGTGTAGGGTGTAGCGTGTAGGGTGTAGGGTGTAGAGTGTAGGGTGTAGCGTGTAGGGTGTAGAGTGTAGCGTGTAGCGTGTATGGTGTAGCGTGTAGGGTGTAGCGTGAAGGGTGGAGAGTGTAGCGTGTAGCATGTAGGGTGTAGGGTGTAGCGTGTAGGGTGTAGAGTGTAGGGTGTAGCGTGTAGGGTGTAGAGTGTGGCATGTAGCGTGTAGGGTGTAGGGTGTAGAGTGTATGGTGTAGCGTGTAGCATGTTGGGTGAAGGGTGTAGGGTGTAGAGTGTAGTGTAGCGTGTAGGGTGTACAGTGTAGCATGTATCGTGTAGCGTGTAGTGCGTAGGGTGTAGGGTGTAGGGTGTTGAGTGTGGGGTGTAGCGTATAGGGTGTAGAGTGTAGCGAGTAGCGTGTAGCGTGTAGAGTGCAGCGTGTAGGGTGTAGAGTGTAGCGTGTAGAGTGTAGCGTATAGGGTGTAGAGTGTAGCGAGTAGCGTGTAGCGTGTAGAGTGCAGCGTGTAGGGTGTAGAGTGTAGCGTGTAGAGTGTAGCGTGTAGGGTGTAGCGTGTAGGGTGTAGAGTGTAGCGTGTAGCGTGTAGCATGTAGCGTGTAGAGTGTAGCGTGTAGCGTGTAGGGTGTAGAGTGTAGCGTGTAGGGTGTAGCATGTAGCGTGTAGAATGTAGCGTGTAGTGTGTAGCGTGTAGCGTGTAGGGTGTAGGGTGTAACGTGTAGGGTGTAGCGTATAGGGTGTAGAGTGTAGCGTGTAGGGTGTAGGGTGTAGAGGGTAGGGTGTAGCGTGTAGGGTGTAGAGTGTAGCGTGTAGCGTGTAGGGTGTAGCGTGTAGGGTGTAGAGTGTAGGGTGTAGAGTAACGTGTAGTGTGTAGGGTGTAGGGTGTAGCGTGTAGCGTGTAGCGTGTAGAGTGTAGCGTGTAGGGTGTAGAGTGTAGCGTGTAGCTTGTAGAGTGTAGGGTGTAGTGTGTATGGTGTACGGTGTAGAGTGTAGGGTGTAGCGTGTAGGGAGTGTAGCGTGTATGGTGTAGAGTTAAGCGTGTAGGGTGTAGAGTGTAACGTGTAGGGTGTAGAGTGTAGCGTGTAGCGTGTAGAGTGTAGCATGTAGCGGGTAGGGTGTAGAGTGTAGGGTGTAGCGTGTAGCGTGTAGCGTGTAGGGTGTAGAGTGTAGCGTGTTGGGTGTAGCGTGTAGCGTGTAGCGTGTAGGGTGTAGAGTGTAGCGTGTAGCGTGTAGGGTGTAAGGTGTAGGGTGTAGAGTGTAGGGTGTAGCGTGTAGGGTGTAGAGTGTAGCGTGTAGGGTGTAGGGTGTAGAGTGTAGTGTGTAGGGTGTAGAGTGTAGCGTGTAGTGTGTAGAGTGTAGCGTGTAGGGTGTAGCGTGTAGGCTGTAGCGTGTAGCGTGTAGGGTGTAGGGTGTAGAGTGTAGCGTGTAGCGTGTAGGGTGTAGCGTGTACGGTGTAGACTGTAGCGTGTAGGGTGTAGAGTGTAGAGTGTAGGGTGTAGCGTGTAGGGTGTAGAGTGTAGCGTGTAGCGTGTAGAGTGTAGCGTGTAGCGTGTAGCGTGTAGGGTGTAGGGTGTAGAGTGTAGTGTGTAGCGTGTAGCGTGTAGCGTGTAGGGAGTAGGGTGTAGCGTGTAGCGTGTAGCGTATAGGGTGTAGGGTGTAGAGTGTAGCGTGTAGCGTGTAGGGTGTAGGGTGTAGCATGTAGGGTGTAGAGTGTAGAGTGAAGCTTGTAGGGTGTAGGGTGTAGAGTGTAGGGTGTAGCGTGTAGCGTGTAGCGTGTAGGGTGTAGGGTGTAGAGTGTAGAGTGTAGCGTGTAGGGTGTAGAATGTAGCGTGTAGCGTGTAGGGTGTGGAGTGTAGGGTGTAGCGTGTAGGGTGTAGAGTGTAGCGTGTAGGGTGTAGAGTGTAGCGTGTAGCGTGTAGCGTGTAGAGTGTAGCGTGTAGCATATAGGGTGTAGGGTGTAGAGTGTTGGGTGTAGCGTGTAGGTTGTAGAGTGTAGCGTGTAGCATTTAGCGTGTAGCGTGTAGGGTGTAGGGTGTAGAGTGTAAGGTGTAGCTTGTAGGGTGTAGAGTGTAGCGTGTAGCGTGTAGGGTGTAGGGTGTAGCGTGTAGGGTGTAGAGTGTAGGGCGTAGCGAGTAGGGTGTAGAGTGTAGCATGTAGCGTGTAGCATGTACCGTGTAGCGTGTAGGGTGTACAGTGTAGGGTGTAGCGTGTAGAGTGTAGGGTGTAGCGTGTAGGGTGTAGAGTGTAGCGTGTAGGGTGTAGAGTGTAGCGTGTAGAGTGTAGCGTGTAGGGTTTAGCGTGTAGCGTGTAGGGTGTAGAATGTAGAGTGTAGGGTATAGGGTGTAGAGTGTAGCGTGTAGCGTGTAGAGTGTAGCGTGTAGCGTGTAGCATGTAGGGTGTAGGGTGTAGAGCGTAGTGTGTAGCGTGTAGCGTGTAGGGAGTAGGGTGTAGCGTGTAGGGTGTAGCGTGCAGGGTGTAGGGTGCAGAGTGTAGGGTGTAGTGTGTAGCGTGTAGCGTGTAGCGTGTAGCGTTTAGAGTGTAGAGTGTAGCATGTAGCGTGTAGCGTGTAGGGTGTAGGGTGTAGAGTGTAAGGTGTAGCATGTAGGGTGTAGGGTGTAGCGTGTAGGGTGTAGAGTGTAGTGTAGGGTGTAAGGTGTAGCGTGTAGAGTGTAGCCTGTAGGGTGTAGAGTGTATCGTGTAGCGTGTAGAGTGTAGGGTGTAGGGTGTAGCGTGTAGAGTGTAGCCTGTAGGGCGTAGCGTGTAGTGTGTAGAGTGTAGCATGTAGGGTGTAGAGTGTAGAGTGTAGGGTGTAGGGTGTAGAGTGTAGGGTGTAGCGTGTAGTGTGTAGAGTGTAGCGTGTAGCGTGTGTCGTGTAGCGGGTAGGGTGTAGGGTGTAGAGTGCAGGGTGTAGCGTGTAGCGTGTAGGGTGTAGAGTGTAGAGTGTAGAGTGCAGCGTGTAGGGTGTAGCGTGTAGAGTGTAGCGTGTGGGGTGTAGAGTGTAGGGTGTAGCGTGTAGCGTGTATCGTGTAGCGTGTAGAGTGTAGCATGTAGGGTGTAGGGTGTAGAGTGTAGGGTGTAGCGTGTAAGGTGTAGAGTGTAGCGTGTAGTGTGTAGGGTGTAGGGTGTAGAGTGTAGGGTTTAGAGTGTAGGGTGTAGCGTGTATCGTGTAGAGTGTAGCGTGTAGGGTGTAGAGTGTAGCGTGTAGAGTGTAGCGTGTAGGGTGTAGAGTGTAGCGGGTAGGGTGTAGAATGTAGAGTGTAGGGTGTATGATGTAGAGTGTAGGGTGTAGAGTGTAGCGTGTAGCGTGTAGAGTGTAGCATGTAGGGTGTAGAGTGTAGCGTATAGCGTGTAGAGTGTAGCGTGTAGGGTGTAGCATGTAGCGGGTAGGGTGTAATATGTAGAATGTAGGGTGTATGATGTAGTGTGTAGGGCGTAGAGTGTAGCGTGTAGCGTGTAGAGTGTAGCGTGTAGCGTGTAGCGTGAAGGGTGTAGGGTGTAGAGTGTAGGGTGTAGCGTGTAGCGTGTAGGGAGTAGGGTGTAGGCTGTAGCGTGTAGCATATACCGTGTAGCATGTAGCGTGTAGGGTGTAGAGTGTAGAGTGTAGCATGTAGCGTGTAGCGTGTAGGGTGTAGTGTGTAGGGTGTAGCGTGTAGGGTGTAGCGTGTAGGGTGTAGAGTTTAGCGTGTAGCGTGTATCGTGTAGCGTGTAGGGTGTAGGGTGTAGAGTGTAGGGTGTAGCTTGTAGGGTGTTGAGTGTAGCGTGTAGCGTGTAGAACGTAGCGTGTAGCGTGTAGGGAGTAGGGTGTAGGGTGTAGGGTGTAGGGTGTAGCGTGTAGAGTGTAGCGTGTAGTGTGTAGTGTGTAGCGTGTAGGGTGTAGGGTGTAGGGTGTAGCATGTAGGGTGTAGAGTGTAGCGTGTAGGGTGTAGGGTGTATCGTGTATCGTGTAGGGTGTAGAGTGTAGCGTTTAGCGTGTAGCGTGTAGTGTGTAGAGTGTAGCATGTAGCGTGTAGGGTGTAGCGTGTAGGGTGTAGCGTGTAGGGTGTGGAGTGTAGCGTGTAGGGTGTAGGGTGTAGAGTGTAGCGTGTAGCGTGTAGGGTGTAGGGTGTAGAGTGTAGGGTGTAGCATGTAGCGTGTAGGGTGTAGAGTGTAGCGTGTAGCGTGTAGGGTGTAAGGTGTAGAGTGTAGGGTGTAGCGTGTAGGGTGTAGAGTGTAGCATGTAGCGTGTAGCATGTAGGGTGTAGAGTGAAGGGTGTAGCATGTAGGGTGTAGAGTGTAGCGTGTAGAGTGTAGCGTGTAGGGTGTAGCGTGTAGCGGGTAGGGTGTAGAATGTAGAGTGTAGGGTGTATGATGTAGAGTGTAGGGTGTAGAGTGTAGCGTGTAGCGTGTAGAGTGTAGCGTGTAGCGTGTAGGGTGTAGGGTGTAGAGTGTAGGGTGTAGCGTGTAGCATGTAGAGTGTAGAGTGAAGGGTGTAGCATGTAGGGTGTAGAGTGTAGCGTGTAGGGTGTAGAGTGTAGCATATAGCGTGTAGAGTGTAGCGTGTAGGGTGTAGCGTGTAGCGGGTAGGGTGTAGAATGTAGAGTGTAGGGTGTATGATGTGGTGTGTAGGGCGTAGAGTGTAGCGTGTAGAGTGTAGCGTGTAGCGTGTAGGGTGTAGGGTGTAGAGTTTAGGGTGTAGCGTGTAGCGTGTAGCGTGTAGGGAGTAGGGTGTAGGCTGTAGCGTGTAGCATATACCGTGTAGCGTGTAGCGTGTAGGGTGTAGAGTGTAGCATGTAGCGTGTAGGGTGTAGTGTGTAGGGTGTAGCGTGTAGGGTGTAGTGTGTAGGGTGTAGAGTTTAGCGTGTAGCGTGTAGCGTGTAGCGTGTAGGGTGTAGGGTGTAGAGTGTAGGGTGTAGCGTGTAGGGTGTTGAGTGTAGCGTGTAGCGTGTAGAATGTAGCGTGTAGCATGTAGGGAGAAGGGTGTAGGGTGAAGGGTGTAGCGTGTAGAGTGTAGCGTGTAGTGTGTAGTATGTAGCGTGTAGGGTGTAGGGTGTAGCGTGTAGGGTGTAGAGTGTATCGTGTAGGGTGTAGGGTGTATCGTGTATCGTGTAGGGTGCAGAGTGTAGCGTTTAGCGTGTAGTGTGTAGGGTGTAGAGTGTAGCGTGTAGCGTGTAGGGTGTAGCGTGTAGGGTGTAGCATGTAGGGTCTGGAGTGTAGCGTGTAGGGTGTACTGTGTAGAGTGTAGCGTGTAGCGTGTAGGGTGTAGAGTGTAGGGTGTAGCGTGTAGTGTGTAGGGTGTAGAGTGTAGCGTGTAGGGTGTAGGGTGTAGAGTGTAGGGTGTAGCGTGTAGGGTGTAGAGTGTAGCGTGTAGGGTGTAGAGTGTAGCGTGTAGGGTGTAGAGTGTAGCGTGTAGAGTGTAGCGTGTAGGGTGTAGCGTGTAGCGGGTAGGGTGTAGAATGTAGAGTGTAGGGTGTATGATGTAGAGTGTAGGGTGTAGGGTGTAGAGTGTAGGGTGTAGCGTGTAGCGTGTAGCATATAGCGTGTAGCGTGTAGCGTGTAGGGTGTAGAGTGTAGAGTGTAGCATGTAGCGTGTAGCGTGTAGGGTGTAGTGTGTAGGGTGTAGCGTGTAGGGTGTAGAGTGTAGCGTGTAGCGTGTAGAATGTAGCGTGTAGCGTGTAGGGAGTAGGGTGTAGGGTGTACAGTGTAGCGTGTAGCGTGTAGGGTGTAGAGTGTAGAGTGTAGCATGTAGCGTGTAGCGTGTAGGGTGTAGTGTGTAGGGTGTAGCGTGTAGGGTGTAGCGTGTAGGGTGTAGAGTTTAGCGTGTAGCGTGTATCGTGTAGCGTGTAGGGTGTAGGGTGTACAGTGTAGAGTGTAGCGTGTAGCGTGTAGAATGTAGCGTGTAGCGTGTAGGGAGTAGGGTGTAGCGTGTAGGGTGTAGAGTGTCGCGTGTAGGGTGTAGAGTGTAGCGCGTAGAGTGTAGCGTGTAGGGTGTAGCGTGTAGTGTGTATGGTGTAGAACGTAGAGTGTAAGGTGTATGGTGGAGAGTGTAGGGTGTAGAGTGTAGCGTGTAGCATGTAGAGTAGCGTGTAGGGTGTAGGGTGTAGAGTGTAGGGTGTAGCGTGTAGCGTGTAGCGTGTAGGGAGTAGGGTGTAGCGTGTAGGGTGTAGGGTGTAGAGTGTAGGGTGTAGCGTGTAGCGTGTAGCGTGTAGAGTGTAGAGTGTAGCATGTAGCGTGTAGCGTGTAGGGTGTAGGGTGTAGAGGGTAGGGTGTAGCATGTAGGGTGTAGGGTGTAGCGTGTAGGGTGTAGATTGTAGAGTGTAGGGTGTATAGTGCACATTTTTCCCCATTTCCCCACTGGGTCAAAACTTCTGTTAGAATGATGCGTTTTCCTTCTATTTCCAATGGCTTACAAGCATAAGTGAAGCAGTGAGCAGCAGTATTAGTATAAGAGATAACGGAAAACATTTCACATTTTTCCCCATTTCCCCATTGGGTCCTATACTAATAGAAACTGCTGCTCACCGCTTCACTTATGCATGTAAGCCATTGGAAAGAGCAGGAAAACGCAAAAAAATTCAACCTCTGATCATTGTAACAGAAGTTATGACCCAATGGTGAAATGGGGAAAATTGTGAAATGTTTTCCGTTATCTCTTAGGCCATGTTCACACGCTGCGGGTTCCTCTGCGGGTTAATCCCGCAGCGGAATTGAAAATCTGCAGGGCAAAACCGCTGTGGTTATCCCTGCAGATTTATCGCGGTTTGTTCCGCGGTTTCCGCTGCGGGATTACTGCTGTACTATTGATGCTGCATATGCAGCAATATGCAGCATCAATAGTAATGTAAAAAATAATAAAAATTGGTTATATACTCACCCTCTGACGTCGCGATCTCCCCGGCGCTGCAAGCGGCTGTGCCGACAAGGACCTTCGTGACGTCACGGTCATGTGACCGCGGCGTCATCACGGTCATGTGACCGCGACGTCACCACAGGTCCTGTTCGGCACAGCAACTGAGACCGGACGGCCGCGGGCAGCGCTGAGAGGTGAGTATAGCTTCATTTTTTATTTTAATTCTTTTTTTTACACTATTTTATGGTTCCCAGGGCCTGGAGGAGAGTCTCCTCTCCTCCACCCCGGGTACCACCCGCACATTATCCGCTTACTTCCCGCAACGTGGGCACAGCCCCATGCGGGAAGTAAGCGGTTCAATGCATTCCTATGGGTGCAGAATCGCAGCGATTCTGCACAAAGAAGTGACATGCTGCGGGTTGTAAACCGCTGCGTTTCTGCGCGGTTTTTCCCGCAGCATGTGCACTGCGGTTTGCTGTTTCCATAGGGTTTACATGTTAATGTAAACTGTTGTGAATTTGGATTCTGGGCTCCCCCGGTGGCCGCTTGTGGAATTGGACTTGTCATCTTCTTTCCTGTTTCACCTGATTCCATCAGTAGTGGGTGTCGCTATTTAAGCTCATTTCTCTGGTGGTTTCTTGCCGGTCAACAATGTTATCTGATGCCTCTCAGTGCTTGTTCCTGCTTCTAGACAACTACTGATAAGTTGGACTTTTGTCCATGTTTTGTTTTGCCTATTTGTTCCAGTTCGCAGCTGAAGTTTTGTTACTGTGTCTGGAAAGCTCTCGTCGATCAGGGATTGCTACTCTGGCGTTATGAGTTAATGCCAGAGTTTAAGGTAATCTCTGGATGGTGTTTTGTTAGTATTTTTCTGCTGACCATGAAAGTATACTATCTGTCTTCTGCTATCTAGTAAGCGGACCTCAAATTTGCTAAGACTATTTTCCTGCTGCGTTTGTTGTTTCATCTGAACTCACCGTCATTATATGTGGGGGGCTACTGTCTTCTTTGGAATATTTCTCTAGAGGTGAGCCAGGTCTTATATTTCCCTCTGCTAGCTATTTAGGTCTTAGGCCAGAGCTGGGCATCTAGCTATAAATAGGAAATGCTACCTGGCTATTTCTAGTTGCGCGGCAGGCTTAGTTCATGGTCAGTATAGTTCCATCTTCCGAGAGCTTGTCCCTCTATAGGCTTGCTATGATCTCTGCCTGCAGAGATCATGACAGTACTGTCATGATCTCTGCAGGCAGAGATCATAGCAAGCCTATAGAGGGACAAGCTCTCGGAAGATGGAACTATACTGACCATGAACTAAGCCTGCCGCGCAACTAGAAATAGCCAGGTAGCATTTCCTATTTATAGCTAGATGCCCAGCTCTGGCCTAAGACCTAAATAGCTAGCAGAGGGAAATATAAGACCTGGCTCACCTCTAGAGAAATATTCCAAAGAAGACAGTAGCCCCCCACATATAATGACGGTGAGTTCAGATGAAACAACAAACGCAGCAGGAAAATAGTCTTAGCAAATTTGAGGTCCGCTTACTAGATAGCAGAAGACAGATAGTATACTTTCATGGTCAGCAGAAAAATACTAACAAAACACCATCCAGAGATTACCTTAAACTCTGGCATTAACTCATAACGCCAGAGTAGCAATCCCTGATCGACGAGAGCTTTCCAGACACAGTAACAAAACTTCAGCTGCGAACTGGAACAAATAGGCAAAACAAAACATGGACAAAAGTCCAACTTATCAGTAGTTGTCTAGAAGCAGGAACAAGCACTGAGAGGCATCAGATAACATTGTTGACCGGCAAGAAACCACCAGAGAAATGAGCTTAAATAGCGACACCCACTACTGATGGAATCAGGTGAAACAGGAAAGAAGATGACAAGTCCAATTCCACAAGCGGCCACCGGGGGAGCCCAGAATCCAAATTCACAACAGTAAACGCTATGGAAACTGCTGCGGACCCGCAGCATCAAAATCGCGGCGGTTCCGCGGTAAAAACCGCAGCGTGTGAACATGGCCTTATACTAATAGAGACTGCTGCTCACCGCTTCATATATGCTTGTAGGCCATTGGAAAGAGCAGGAAAACGCAAAAAATTTCAACCTCTGATCATTGTAACAGAAGTTATGTCCCAATGGGGAAAAATGTGAAATGTTTTCTGTTATCTCCTATACTAATAGAGACTGCTGCTCACTGCTTCACTTATGCTTGTAGGCCATTGGAAAGAGCTACACCCTACACTCTACACTCTACACGCTACACCCTACATGCTACACTCTACACACTACACGCTACACCCTACAGGCTACACTCTACACGCTACACCCTACACCCTACACTCTACACGCTAGACGATACACTCTACACCCCACACGCTGCACTCTACACGCTACACGCTACACTCTACACCCTACAGGCTACACTCTACACGCTACACCCTACACCCTACACTACACTCTACACCCTACACGCTACACCCTACACCCTACATGCTACACCTTACACTCTACACCCTACACCCTACACGCTACACGCTACATGCTACACTCTACACTCTAAACGCTACACGCTACACGCTACACGCTACACACTACACCCTACACTCTGCACCCTACACCCTGCACGCTACACCCTACACGCTACACCCTACTCCCTACACGCTACACGCTACACACTACACTCTACACCCTACACCCTACATGCTACACGCTACACGCTACACTCTACACGCTACACGCTACACTCTACACCCTATACTCTCCACCCTACATTCTACACCCTACACGCTACACGCTAAACCCTACAAGCTACACTCTACACCCTACACGCTACACCCAACACTCTACACCCTACACCCTATATGCTACACGCTACACTCTACACGCTACACGCTACACGCTACACTCTACACCCTACACGCTACACTCTACACCCTACACGCTACACCCTACACTCCACACCCTACACGCTAAACGCTACATTCTACACCCTACACGCTACACTCTACACCCTACACGCTACACGCTACACGCTACTCCCTACACTCTACACCCTACACCCTACAAGCTTCACTCTACACTCTACACCCTACACGCTACACCCTACACCCTACACGCTACACGCTACACACTACACCCTACACCCTATACGCTACACACTACACGCTACACCCTACTCCCTACACGCTACACGCTACACGCTACACACTACACTCTACACCCTACACCCTACACGCTACATGCTACACGCTTCTTGCTACACCCTACACCCTACACGCTACACCCTACACTCTACACTCTACACCCTACACGCTACACTCTACACCCTACACGCTACACCCTACACGCTACACGCTACACTCTACACCCTACACCCTACACGCTACACGCTACACCCTACACGCTACACCCTACACGCTACACTCTACACACTACACGCTACACTCTACACGCTACACGCTACACTCTACACCCTACACGCTACACTCTACACCCTACACGCTACACCCTACACTCCACACCCTACACGCTACACGCTACATTCTACACCCTACATGCTACACTCTACACCCTACACGCTACACACTACACGCTACACCCTACACTCTACACCCTACACCCTACAAGCTTCACTCTACACTCTACACCCTACACGCTACACCCTACACCCTACACGCTACACGCTACACACTACACCCTACACCCTATACGCTACACGCTACATGCTACACCCTACACCCTACACGCTACACGCTACACCCAACACGCTACACTCTACACCCTACACGCTGCACGCTACACCCTACACTCTACACCCTACCCACTACACGCTACACTCTACACGCTACACGCTACACTCTACACCCCACATGCTACACTCTACACGCTACACACTACACTGTACACCCTACACGTTACACTCTACACCCTACACGCTTCACTCTACACCCTACACGCTACACTCTACACGCTACACCCTACACTCTGCACCGTACACCATACACGCTACACGCTACACTCTACAACCTACACGCTACACCCTACACTCTACAAGCTACACGCTACACTCTACACCCTACACGCTACACTCTACACGCTACACGCTACACGCTACACGCTACACGCTACACCCTACACCGTACACACTACACGTTACTCTACACCCTACACCCTACACGCTACACGCTACACTCTACACCCTACACGCTACACCCTACCCTCTACACCCTACACCCTACACTCTACACTCTACACCCTATACGCTACACCCTACACGCTACACCCTACACCCTACACGCTACACACTGCACGCTACACGCTACACCCTACACGCTACACTCTACACCCTATACGCTACACCCTACACGCTACACCCTACACCCTACACGCTACACGCTACACACTACACGCGACACGCTACACCCTACACGCTACACTCTACACCCTACACGCTGCACCCTACACCCTACACTCGTGTAGGGTGTAGGGTGTAGCGTGTAGCTTGTAGCGTGTAGAGTGTAGGGTGTAGCGTGTAGGGTGTAGAGTGTAGCATGTAGGGTGTAGCGTGTAGGGTGTAGGGTGTAGAGTGTAGGGTGTAGCGTGTAGGGTGTAGAGTGTAGCGTGTAGCGTGTATGGTGTAGCGTGTAGGGTGCAGAGTGTAGCGTGTAGGGAGTAGGGTGTAGCATGTAGGGTGTAGAGTGTAGGGTGTAGCGTGAAGGGTGGAGAGGGTAGCGTGTAGCATGTAGGGTGTAGGGTGTAGCGTGTAGGGTGTAGGGTGTAGCGTGTAGGGTGTAGAGTGTGGCATGTAGCGTGTAGGGTGTAGGGTGCAGAGTGTATGGTGTAGCGTGTAGCATGTTGGGTGAAGGGTGTAGGGTGTAGAGTGTAGTGTAGCGTGTAGGGTGTACAGTGTAGCATGTATCGTGTAGCGTGTAGCGCGTAGGGTGTAGGGTGTAGGGTGTTGAGTGTAGGGTGTAGCGTATAGGGTGCAGAGTGTAGCGAGTAGCGTGTAGCGTGTAGAGTGCAGCGTGTAGGGTGTAGAGTGTAGCGTGTAGCGTGTAGAGTGTAGCGTGTAGGGTGTAGCGTGTAGGGTGTAGAGTGTAGCGTGTAGCGTGTAGCATGTAGCGTGTAGAGTGTAGCGTGTAGCGTGTAGGGTGTAGAGTGTAGCGTGTAGGGTGTAGCATGTAGCGTGTATAATGTAGCGTGTAGTGTGTAGAGTGTAGCGTGTAGGGTGTAGGGTGTAGCGTGTAGGGTGTAGCGTATAGGGTGTAGAGTGTAGCGTGTAGGGTGTAGGGTGTAGAGGGTAGGGTGTAGCGTGTAGGGTGTAGAGTGTAGCGTGTAGCGTGTAGGGTGTAGCGTGTAGGGTGTAGAGTGTAGGGTGTAGAGTAACGTGTAGTGTGTAGGGTGTAGGGTGTAGCGTGTAGCGTGTAGCGTGTAGAGTGTAGCGTGTAGGGTGTAGAGTGTAGCGTGTAGCTTGTAGAGTGTAGGGTGTAGTGTGTATGGTGTACGGTGTAGAGTGTAGGGTGTAGCGTGTAGGGAGTGTAGCGTGTATGGTGTAGAGTGAAGCGTGTAGGGTGTAGAGTGTAACGTGTAGGGTGTAGAGTGTAGCGTGTAGCGTGTAGGGTGTAGGGTGTAGGGTGTAGAGGGTAGGGTGTAGCATGTAGGGTGTAGCGTGTAGCGTGTAGGGTGTAGATTGTAGAGTGTAGGGTGTATAGTGCAAATTTTTCCCCATTTCCCCACTGGGTCAAAACTTCTGTTAGAATGATGCGTTTTCCTTCTATTTCCAATGGCCTACAAGCATAAGTGAAGCAGTGAGCAGCAGTCTCTATTAGTATAAGAGATAAGGAAAAACATTTCACATTTTTCCCCATTTCCCCATTGGGTCCTATACTAATAGAAACTGCTGCTCACCGCTTCACTTATGCATGTAAGCCATTGGAAAGCGCAGGAAAACGCAAAAAATTTCAACCTCTGATCATTGTAACAGAAGTTATGACCCAATGGTGAAATGGGGAAAATTGTGAAATGTTTTCCGTTATCTCTTATACTAATAGAGACTGCTGCTCACCGCTTCATATATGCTTGTAGGCCATTGGAAATAGCAGGAAAACGCAAAAAATTTCAACCTCTGATCATTGTAACAGAAGTTATGTCCCAATGGGGAAAAATGTGAAATGTTTTCTGTTATCTCCTATACTAATAGAGACTGCTGCTCACTGCTTCACTTATGCTTGTAGGCCATTGGAAAGAGCTACATCCTACACTCTACACTCTACACCCTACACGTTACACCCTACATGCTACACTCTACACACTACACGCTACACCCTACAGGCTACACTCTACACGCTACACCCTACACTCTACACGCTACACGATACACTCTACACCCCACACGCTGCACTCTACACGCTACACGCTACACTCTACACCCTACAGGCTACACTCTACACGCTACACCCTACACTACACTCTACACCCTACACGCTACACCCTACACCCTACATGTTACACCTTACACTCTACACCCTACACCCTACACGCTACACGCTACATGCTACACTCTACACTCTAAATGCTACACGCTACACGCTACACACTACACCCTACACTCTGCACCCTACACCCTACACGCTACACCCTACACGCTACACCCTACTCCCTACACGCTACACGATACACACTACACCCTACACTCTGCACCCTACACCCTACACGCTACACCCTACACGCTACACCCTACTCCCTACACGCTACACGCTACACACTACACGCTACACCCTACAGGCTACACTCTACACGCTACACCCTACACTCTACACGCTACACGATACACTCTACACCCCACACGCTGCACTCTACACCCTACAGGCTACACTCTACACGCTACACCCTACACCCTACACTACACTCTACACCCTACACGCTACACCCTACACCCTACATGCTACACCTTACACTCTAAACCCTACACCCTACACGCTACACGCTACATGCTACACGCTACACGCTACACTCTACACGCTACACGCTACACTCTACACCCTATACTCTCCACCCTACACTCTACATTCTACACCCTACACGCTACACTCTACACGCTACACGCTACACTCTACAACCTACACGCTACACTCTACACCCTACACGCTACACCCTACACTCTACACGCTACACCCTACACTGTACACCCTAAACGCTACACGGTACATGCTACACGCTACATGCTACACTCTACACCCTACTCGCTACGCCCTACACTCTACACCCTACACGCTACACCCTACACCCTACACGCTACACGCTACACTCTACACCATACACGCTACACCTTACACTCTACACCTTACACCCTACACGCTACACGCTAAACGCTACACGCTACACCCTACACCCTATATGCTACACGCTACACTCTACACGCTACACGCTACACTCTACACCCTACACGCTACACTCTACACCCTACACGCTACACCCTACACTCCACACCCTACACGCTACACGCTACATTCTACACCCTAGACGCTACACTCTACACTCTACACCCTACACCCTACACGCTACACGCTACACGCTACACCCTACACTCTACACCCTACCCCCTACAAGCTTCACTCTACACTCTACACCCTACACACTACACCCTACACCCTACACGCTACACGCTACACTCTACACCCTACACCCTATACGCTACACGCTACACGCTACACCCTACTCCCTACACGCTACACGCTACACGCTACACACTACACTCTACACCCTACACCCTACACGCTACACTCTACACGCTACACGCTACACTCTACACCCTACACGCTACACCCTACACTCTACACTCTACACCCTACACGCTACACTCTACACCCTACACGCTACACCCTACACGCTACACGCTACACTCTACACCATACACCCTACACGCTACACGCTACACCCTACACGCTACACCCTACACGCTACACTCTACACACTACACGCTACACCCTACACCCTACACACTACACTCTACACGCTACACCCTACACTCTACACTCTACACCCTACACGCTACACCCTACACGCTACACTCTACACCCTACACGCTACACGCTACACCCAACACGCTACACTCTACACCCTACACGCTGCACGCTACACCCTACACTCTACACCCTACCCACTACACGCTACACTCTACACGCTACACGCTACACTCTACACCCCACATGCTACACTCTACACGCTACACACTACACTGTACACCCTACACGTTACACTCTACACCCTACACGCTTCACTCTACACCCTACAAGCTACACTCTACACGCTACACCCTACACTCTACACCGTACACCATACACGCTACACGCTACACTCTACAACCTACACGCTACACCCTACACTCTACAAGCTACACGCTACACTCTACACCCTACACGCTACACTCTACACGCTACACGCTACACGCTACACGCTACACCCTACACACTACACGTTACTCTACACCCTACACCCTACACGCTACACGCTACACTCTACACCCTACACGCTACACCCTACCCTCTACACCCTACACCCTACACTCTACACTCTACACCCTATACGCTACACCCTACACGCTACACCCTACACCCTACACGCTACACACTGCACGCTACACGCTACACCCTACACGTTACACTCTACACCCTATACGCTACACCCTACACGCTACACCCTACACCCTACACGCTACACGCTACACACTACACGCTACACGCTACACCCTACACGCTACACTCTACACCCTATACGCTACACCCTACACGCTACACCCTACACCCTACACGCTACACGCTACATGCTACACGCTACACGCTACACTCTACACCCTACACGCTACACCCTACACCCTACACGCTACACTCTACACGCTACACGCTACACTCTACACCCTTCACGCTGCACTCTACACGCTACACGCTACTCGCTACACTCTACACCCTATACGCTACACCCTACACTCAACACCCTACACCCTACACCCTACGCGCTACACGCTACACGGTACATGCTACACTGTACACCCCACACGCTACACTACACTCTACACCCTGCACCCTTCACCCAACATGCTACACGCTACACCATACACTCTGCACCCTACACCCTACACGCTACATGCTACACTCTACACCCTACACGCTACACCCTACACTCTACACCCTACACGCTACACCCTACACCCTACATGCTACACGCTACACTCTCCACCCTTCACGCTACACCACACACTACACCCTACACCCTACACGCTACACTCTACACGCTACACGCTACACTCTACACCCTACACGCTGCACTCTACATGCTACACGCTACTCGCTACACTCTACACCCTATACGCTACACCCTACACTCAACACCCTACACCCTACACCCTACGCGCTACACGCTACACGGTACATGCTACACTGTACACCCCACACGCTACACTACACTCTACACCCTACACCCTTCACCCAACATGCTACACGCTACACCATACACTCTGCACCCTACACCCTACACGCTACATGCTACACTCTACACCCTAGACGCTACACCCTACACTCTACACCCTAAACGCTACACCCTACACCCTACATGCTACACGCTACACTCTCCACCCTTCACGCTACACCACACACTACACCCTACACCCTACATGCTACACGCTACACGCTACACTCTACACTCTACAAGCTACACTCTACACCCTACACGCTACACTCTACACCCTACACGCTACAACCTACACTCTACACCCTACATGCTACATGCTACACTCTACACCCTACACGCTACAACCTACACTCTACACCCTACACGCTACATGCTACACTCTACACCCTACACGCTACACGCTACACTCTACACCCTACACACTACACCCTACACTCTACACCCTGCACCCTACACGCTACATGCTACACTCTACACCCTACACGCTACACCCTACACGCTACACCCTACACTCTACACACTACACGCTACACTCTACACCCTACACGCTACAACCTACACTCTACACCCTACACGCTACACGCTACACGCTACACCCTACACTCTACACCGTACACCCTACAAGCTTCACACTACACTCTACACTGTACACGATACACACTACACTCTACACCCTACACCCTACACGCTACACGCTACACTCTACACCCTACACACTACACCCTACACTCTACACCCTGCACCCTACACGCTACACGCTACACTCTACACCCTACACGCTACACCCTACACGCTACACCCTACACTCTACACGCTGTACCCTACACCCTACACCCTACACGCTACACGCTACACGATACACGCTACACTCTACACCCTACACGCTACACACTACACCCTACACCCTACATGCTACACGCTACATGCTACACCCTACACTCTACACCCTACATGTTACACACTACACTCTACACCCTACATTCTACACTCTACACCCTACACGCTGCACCCTACACCCTACACTCGTGTAGGGTGTAGGGTGTAGCGTGTAGCTTGTAGCGTGTAGAGTTTAGCGTGTAGGGTGTAGAGTGTAGCGTGTAGCGTGTAGTGTGTAGAGTGTAGGGTGTAGCGTGTAGGGTGTAGAGTGTAGCGTGTAGGGTGTAGCGTGTAGGGTGTAGGGTGTAGAGTGTAGGGTGTAGCGTGTAGGGTGTAGAGTGTAGCGTGTAGCGTGTATGGTGTAGCGTGTAGGGTGTAGCGTGAAGGGTGGAGAGTGTAGCGTGTAGCATGTAGGGTGTAGGGTGTAGCGTGTAGGGTGTAGAGTGTAGGGTGTAGCGTGTAGGGTGTAGAGTGTGGCATGTAGCGTGTAGGGTGTAGGGTGTAGAGTGTATGGTGTAGCGTGTAGCATGTTGGGTGAAGGGTGTAGGGTGTAGAGTGTAGTGTAGCGTGTAGGGTGTACAGTGTAGCATGTATCGTGTAGCGTGTAGTGCGTAGGGTGTAGGGTGTAGGGTGTTGAGTGTGGGGTGTAGCGTATAGGGTGTAGAGTGTAGCGAGTAGCGTGTAGCGTGTAGAGTGCAGCGTGTAGGGTGTAGAGTGTAGCGTGTAGCGTGTAGAGTGTAGCGCGTAGGGTGTAGCGTGTAGGGTGTAGAGTGTAGCGTGTAGCGTGTAGCATGTAGCGTGTAGAGTGTAGCATGTAGCGTGTAGGGTGTAGAGTGTAGCGTGTAGGGTGTAGCATGTAGCGTGTAGAATGTAGCGTGTAGTGTGTAGCGTGTAGCGTGTAGGGTGTAGGGTGTAGCGTGTAGGGTGTAGCGTATAGGGTGTAGAGTGTAGCGTGTAGGGTGTAGGGTGTAGAGGGTAGGGTGTAGCGTGTAGGGTGTAGAGTGTAGCGTGTAGCGTGTAGGGTGTAGCGTGTAGGGTGTAGAGTTTAGGGTGTAGAGTAACGTGTAGTGTGTAGGGTGTAGGGTGTAGCGTGTAGCGTGTAGCGTGTAGAGTGTAGCGTGTAGGGTGTAGAGTGTAGCGTGTAGCTTGTAGAGTGTAGGGTGTAGTGTGTATGGTGTACGGTGTAGAGTGTAGGGTGTAGCGTGTAGGGAGTGTAGCGTGTATGGTGTAGAGTGAAGCGTGTAGGGTGTAGAGTGTAACGTGTAGGGTGTAGAGTGTAGCGTGTAGCGTGTAGAGTGTAGCGTGTAGCGGGTAGGGTGTAGAGTGTAGGGTGTAGCGTGTAGCGTGTAGCGTGTAGGGTGTAGAGTGTAGCGTGTTGGGTGTAGCGTGTAGCGTGTAGCGTGTAGCGTGTAGCGTGTAGCGTGTAGGGTGTAGAGTGTAGCGTGTAGCGTGTAGGGTGTAAGGTGTAGGGTGTAGAGTGTAGGGTGTAGCGTGTAGGGTGTAGAGTGTAGCGTGTATTGTGTAGGGTGTAGAGTGTAGTGTGTAGGGTGTAGAGTGTAGCGTGTAGTGTGTAGAGTGTAGCGTGTAGGGTGTAGCGTGTAGGCTGTAGCGTGTAGCGTGTAGGGTGTAGGGTGTAGAGTGTAGCGTGTAGCGTGTAGGGTGTAGCGTGTAGGGTGTAGACTGTAGCGTGTAGGGTGTAGAGTGTAGAGTGTAGGGTGTAGCGTGTAGGGTGTAGAGTGTAACGTGTAGCGTGTAGAGTGTAGCGTGTAGCGTGTAGCGTGTAGGGTGTAGGGTGTAGAGTGTAGTGTGTAGCGTGTAGCGTGTAGCGTGTAGGGAGTAGGGTGTAGCGTGTAGCGTATAGGGTGTAGGGTGTAGAGTGTAGCGTGTAGCGTGTAGGGTGTAGGGTGTAGCATGTAGGGTGTAGAGTGTAGAGTGAAGCTTGTAGGGTGTAGGGTGTAGAGTGTAGGGTGTAGCGTGTAGCGTGTAGCGTGTAGGGTGTAGGGTGTAGAGTGTAGAGTGTAGCGTGTAGGGTGTAGAATGTAGCGTGTAGCGTGTAGGGTGTGGAGTGTAGGGTGTAGCGTGTAGGGTGTAGAGTGTAGCGTGTAGGGTGTAGAGTGTAGCGTGTAGCGTGTAGAGTGTAGCGTGTAGCATATAGGGTGTAGGGTGTAGAGTGTTGGGTGTAGCGTGTAGGTTGTAGAGTGTAGCGTGTAGCGTTTAGCGTGTAGCGTGTAGGGTGTAGGGTGTAGAGTGTAAGGTGTAGCTTGTAGGGTGTAGAGTGTAGCGTGTAGCGTGTAGGGTGTAGGGTGTAGCGTGTAGGGTGTAGAGTGTAGGGCGTAGCGAGTAGGGTGTAGAGTGTAGCATGTAGCGTGTAGCATGTACCGTGTAGCGTGTAGGGTGTACAGTGTAGGGTGTAGCGTGTAGAGTGTAGGGTGTAGCGTGTAGGGTGTAGAGTGTAGCGTGTAGGGTGTAGAGTGTAGCGTGTAGAGTGTAGCGTGTAGGGTTTAGCGTGTAGCGTGTAGGGTGTAGAATGTAGAGTGTAGGGTGGAGAGTATAGGGTGTAGAGTGTAGCGTGTAGCGTGTAGAGTGTAGCGTGTAGCGTGTAGCATGTAGGGTGTAGGGTGTAGAGTGTAGTGTGTAGCGTGTAGCGTGTAGGGAGTAGGGTGTAGCGTGTAGGGTGTAGCGTGCAGGGTGTAGGGTGCAGAGTGTAGGGTGTAGTGTGTAGCGTGTAGCGTGTAGCGTGTAGCGTTTAGAGTGTAGAGTGTAGCATGTAGCGTGTAGGGTGTAGGGTGTAGAGTGTAAGGTGTAGCATGTAGGGTGTAGGGTGTAGCGTGTAGGGTGTAGAGTGTAGTGTAGGGTGTAAGGTGTAGCGTGTAGAGTGTAGCCTGTAGGGTGTAGAGTGTATCGTGTAGCGTGTAGAGTGTAGGGTGTAGGGTGTAGCGTGTAGAGTGTAGCCTGTAGGGCGTAGCGTGTAGTGTGTAGAGTGTAGCATGTAGGGTGTAGAGTGTAGAGTGTAGGGTGTAGGGTGTAGAGTGTAGGGTGTAGCGTGTGGTGTGTAGAGTGTAGCGTGTAGCGTGTGGCGTGTAGCGGGTAGGGTGTAGGGTGTAGAGTGCAGGGTGTAGCGTGTAGCGTGTAGGGTGTAGAGTGTAGAGTGTAGAGTGCAGCGTGTAGGGTGTAGCGTGTAGAGTGTAGCGTGTGGGGTGTAGAGTGTAGGGTGTAGCGTGTAGCGTGTATCGTGTAGCGTGTAGAGTGTAGCATGTAGGGTGTAGGGTGTAGAGTGTAGGGTGTAGCGTGTAAGGTGTAGAGTGTAGCGTGTAGCGTGTAGGGTGTAGGGTGTAGAGTGTAGGGTGTAGAGTGTAGGGTGTAGCGTGTATCGTGTAGAGTGTAGCGTGTAGGGTGTAGAGTGTAGCGTGTAGAGTGTAGCGTGTAGGGTGTAGAGTGTAGCGGGTAGGGTGTAGAATGTAGAGTGTAGGGTGTATGATGTAGAGTGTAGGGTGTAGAGTGTAGCGTGTAGCGTGTAGAGTGTAGCATGTAGGGTGTAGAGTGTAGCGTATAGCGTGTAGAGTGTAGCGTGTAGGGTGTAGCATGTAGCGGGTAGGGTGTAGAATGTAGAATGTAGGGTGTATGATGTAGTGTGTAGGGCGTAGAGTGTAGCGTGTAGCGTGTAGAGTGTAGCGTGTAGCGTGTAGCGTGAAGGGTGTAGGGTGTAGAGTGTAGGGTGTAGCGTGTAGCGTGTAGGGAGTAGGGTGTAGGCTGTAGCGTGTAGCATATACCGTGTAGCATGTAGCGTGTAGGGTGTAGAGTGTAGAGTGTAGCATGTAGCGTGTAGCGTGTAGGGTGTAGTGTGTAGGGTGTAGCGTGTAGGGTGTAGCGTGTAGGGTGTAGAGTTTAGCGTGTAGCGTGTATCGTGTAGCGTGTAGGGTGTAGGGTGTAGAGTGTAGGGTGTAGCTTGTAGGGTGTTGAGTGTAGCGCGTAGCGTGTAGAACGTAGCGTGTAGCGTGTAGGGAGTAGGGTGTAGGGTGTAGGGTGTAGGGTGTAGCGTGTAGAGTGTAGCGTGTAGTGTGTAGTGTGTAGCGTGTAGGGTGTAGGGTGTAGGGTGTAGCGTGTAGGGTGTAGCGTGTAGGGTGTAGAGTGTAGCGTGTAGGGTGTAGGGTGTATCGTGTATCGTGTAGGGTGTAGAGTGTAGCGTTTAGCGTGTAGCGTGTAGTGTGTAGAGTGTAGCATGTAGCGTGTAGGGTGCAGCGTGTAGGGTGTAGCGTGTAGGGTGTGGAGTGTAGCGTGTAGGGTGTAGGGTGTAGAGTGTAGCGTGTAGCGTGTAGGGTGTAGGGTGTAGAGTGTAGGGTGTAGCATGTAGCGTGTAGGGTGTAGAGTGTAGCGTGTAGCGTGTAGGGTGTAAGGTGTAGAGTGTAGGGTGTAGCGTGTAGGGTGTAGAGTGTAGCGTGTAGCGTGTAGTATGTAGGGTGTAGAGTGAAGGGTGTAGCATGTAGGGTGTAGAGTGTAGCGTGTAGGGTGTAGAGTGTAGCGTGTAGAGTGTAGCGTGTAGGGTGTAGCGTGTAGCGGGTAGGGTGTAGAATGTAGAGTGTAGGGTGTATGATGTAGAGTGTAGGGTGTAGAGTGTAGCGTGTAGCGTGTAGAGTGTAGCGTGTAGCGTGTAGGGTGTAGGGTGTAGAGTGTAGGGTGTAGCGTGTAGCATGTAGAGTGTAGAGTGAAGGGTGTAGCATGTAGGGTGTAGAGTGTAGCGTGTAGGGTGTAGAGTGTAGCATATAGCGTGTAGAGTGTAGCGTGTAGGGTGTAGCGTGTAGCGGGTAGGGTGTAGAATGTAGAGTGTAGGGTGTATGATGTAGTGTGTAGGGCGTAGAGTGTAGCGTGTAGAGTGTAGCGTGTAGCGTGTAGGGTGTAGGGTGCAGAGTGTAGGGTGTAGCGTGTAGCGTGTAGCGTGTAGGGAGTAGGGTGTAGGCTGTAGCGTGTAGCATATACCGTGTAGCGTGTAGCGTGTAGGGAGTAGAGTGTAGCATGTAGCATGTAGCGTGTAGGGTGTAGTGTGTAGGGTGTAGCGTGTAGGGTGTAGTGTGTAGGGTGTAGAGTTTAGCGTGTAGCGTGTAGCGTGTAGGGTGTAGGGTGTAGAGTGTAGGGTGTAGCGTGTAGGGTGTTGAGTGTAGCGTGTAGCGTGTAGAATGTAGCGTGTAGCGTGTAGGGAGAAGGGTGTAGGGTGAAGGGTGTAGCGTGTAGAGTGTAGCGTGTAGTGTGTAGTATGTAGCGTGTAGGGTGTAGGGTGTAGCGTGTAGGGTGTAGAGTGTAGCGTGTAGGGTGTAGGGTGTATCGTGTATCGTGTAGGGTGCAGAGTGTAGCGTTTAGCGTGTAGTGTGTAGGGTGTAGAGTGTAGCGTGTAGCGTGTAGGGTGTAGCGTGTAGGGTGTAGCATGTAGGGTCTGGAGTGTAGCGTGTAGGGTGTACTGTGTAGAGTGTAGCGTGTAGCGTGTAGGGTGTAGAGTGTAGGGTGTAGCGTGTAGTGTGTAGGGTGTAGAGTGTAGCGTGTAGCGTGTAGCGTGTAGGGTGTAGGGTGTAGAGTGTAGGGTGTAGCGTGTAGGGTGTAGAGTGTAGCGTGTAGGGTGTAGAGTGTAGCGTGTAGGGTGTAGAGTGTAGCGTGTAGAGTGTAGCGTGTAGGGTGTAGCGTGTAGCGGGTAGGGTGTAGAATGTAGAGTGTAGGGTGTATGATGTAGAGTGTAGGGTGTAGGGTGTAGAGTGTAGGGTGTAGCGTGTAGCGTGTAGCATATAGCGTGTAGCGTGTAGCGTGTAGGGTGTAGAGTGTAGAGTGTAGCATGTAGCGTGTAGCGTGTAGGGTGTAGTGTGTAGGGTGTAGCGTGTAGGGTGTAGAGTGTAGCGTGTAGCGTGTAGAATGTAGCGTGTAGCGTGTAGGGAGTAGGGTGTAGGGTGTACAGTGTAGCGTGTAGCGTGTAGGGTGTAGAGTGTAGAGTGTAGCATGTAGCGTGTAGCGTGTAGGGTGTAGTGTGTAGGGTGTAGCGTGTAGGGTGTAGCGTGTAGGGTGTAGAGTTTAGCGTGTAGCGTGTATCGTGTAGCGTGTAGGGTGTAGGGTGTACAGTGTAGGGTGTAGCGTGTAGGGTGTAGAGTGTAGCGTGTAGCGTGTAGAATGTAGCGTGTAGCGTGTAGGGAGTAGGGTGTAGCGTGTAGGGTGTAGAGTGTCACGTGTAGGGTGTAGAGTGTAGCGCGTAGAGTGTAGCGTGTAGGGTGTAGCGTGTAGTGTGTATGGTGTAGAACGTAGAGTGTAAGGTGTATGGTGGAGAGTGTAGGGTGTAGAGTGTAGCGTGTAGCGTGTAGAGTGTAGCGTGTAGGGTGTAGGGTGTAGAGTGTAGGGTGTAGCGTGTAGCGTGTAGCGTGTAGGGAGTAGGGTGTAGCGTGTAGGGTGTAGGGTGTAGAGTGTAGGGTGTAGCGTGTAGCGTGTAGCGTGTAGAGTGTAGAGTGTAGCATGTAGCATGTAGCGTGTAGGGTGTAGGGTGTAGAGGGTAGGGTGTAGCATGTAGGGTGTAGGGTGTAGCGTGTAGGGTGTAGATTGTAGAGTGTAGGGTGTATAGTGCACATTTTTCCCCATTTCCCCACTGGGTCAAAACTTCTGTTAGAATGATGCGTTTTCCTTCTATTTCCAATGGCCTACAAGCATAAGTGAAGCAGTGAGCAGCAGTCTCTATTAGTATAAGAGATAACGGAAAACATTTCACATTTTTCCCCATTTCCCCATTGGGTCCTATACTAATAGAAACTGCTGCTCACCGCTTCACTTATGCATGTAAGCCATTGGAAAGAGCAGGAAAACGCAAAAAATTTCAACCTCTGATCATTGTAACAGAAGTTATGACTAGTGTTGAGCATTCCGATACCGCAAGTATCGGGTATCGGCCGATACTTGCGGTATCGGAATTCCGATACCGGGATTCCGATACTTGCCGCGTATCGGATACCGGAATCGGAAGTTCCAAGATTCAAAATGCAGAAATTCAGCCAATGAGAATGATTCCAAGTGTGGGCACATCCTGTTTAGCATGGAGGGCATGAAACTACTGGCAAGGCTGTGATTGGCTGCTGAAATGATGTCATGATGAAGTTTAAAAGTCGCTGGCGCCATTTTGCGATCACTCTGCTGTGAATTCAGTTAGTGACAGGACGCTGTTTGCTGACTGAGGGACAGTTTAGAGATAGCGATTTGCTTCTTTGTGCTTTCCAAAGGCTAATTTAGCAACCGCTGTGTTCACCTACTAATCACCTAGCTTTTGCCTTGTAGCGCTGTTTTCACAGCGATCTGCAAGGTCTGTGTGTGTGTGTGTGTGAGTGCAGCCCACTCTCTAGTCTGAGTGCAGCCACATAGGCCATCCATAGCTGGTTGTATTCAGTTCAGGGAGGGTGGTTCATTGCCTCATACTGTTCTTTTTTTTTTTTTTTTTTTTTCAAGTAGTGTAGTCTGCTGCTAATTTATTCAAAAAAATCCTATTAGTGTCTTTCCACCCGTCTCCAGCTAATTTGTGGAAAAACACTACATAGGATAACGTAGAGGAGGGTTTTTGGGCCTTGCAGCGCCGTTTACGGCTGTCTGCACGGTCTCCGTGTGACTGCAGCTCGCCCTGTAGTCTGTGAGCAGCCATAGCCTGGTTGTCTCCAGCTCAGGGTTGTTCACTGCGTCATACCGCCAAATCAATTTTCATTTTGTTTTAAGTAGTGCAGGCTGCTGCACATTTTTTCAAAAAATTCCTATTAGTGTCTTTCCACCCGTCTCCAGCTAATTTGTGGAAAAACACTACATAGGATAACGTAGAGGAGGGTTTTTGGGCCTTGCAGCGCCGTTTACGGCTGTCTGCACGGTCTCCGTGTGACTGCAGCTCGCCCTGTAGTCTGTGAGCAGCCATAGCCTGGTTGTCTCCAGCTCAGGGTTGTTCACTGCGTCATACCGCCAAATCAATTTTCATTTTGTTTTAAGTAGTGCAGGCTGCTGCACATTTTTTCAAAAAATTCCTATTAGTGTCTTTCCACCCGTCTCCAGCTAACTTGTGGAAAAACACTACATAGGATAACGTAGAGGAGGGTTTTTGGGCCTTGCAGCGCCGTTTACGTCTGTCTGCACGGTCTCCGTGTGACTGCAGCTCTATCCGTTGTCAGTTCAGCCCCCAAAAAATAAATAAATAATAAAGTTCACCAAACACACCAGTTACACCACTTTACATTTGTGTAGGCCACATTAGCTCATATTAAAGTCTAGTCCACACTTTAGAAAATTAGTGTTTCTTTTACCTGTTAGGAGGAGTTGCTCAGGAATAAGCACACAAAGCCGTTAGTACTTTTCTGCTTATCTTTATCAGTCAACCAAGGTGAAGAAGGCAGTGAGTAAGGCACGTGGGCGTGGGCGTGGGCGTGGAGCAGGGAGGGGACGTGGGGATTCTGTGCCTGCTGCGGGCACCGGTGACTCATCAGCACCCACATTCACCAGGCAACAGTCGTTCATGCGCAGCTTTGTGTCAGAGCGCCGTACACCGCTGCTGCGTGAAGAACAAATTGAAGCCGTTGTCGGATGGATGGCAGCTAATGCATCAACTTCAATTAGTGCCACATCCTCTCAGACACAGAGCACTGGAGAGCAGCCATCTGTCTCTTCACCACCTGCCAAATTGCCCAGGCAGACAGAGAGCCCAGGACAGGAGCCGTCTCTACTTCTGTTCTCTGAATCTCTTGGCTTGGAAATAGGGGGCCAGCAAAGCAGCATTGGAGAAATGGAAGAAGAGGCAGGGTGCAGTGATGCCCAACAGCTTTTTCTCTCTTCCTCTGAAGAGGCGGGTGGGCCAGTGGCTCCGGTCACCACATCGCAGGCCGCATCAGCTGATGATGACACTCAGGTGCCACTTACTGGTGCGTGCTCTGCTGCTGAGACTACCCAGGAGGAGCAGTTGGGGGCAGAGGGTAGTGTAGATGATGAGGTCCTTGACCCATCTTGGCGTGAGGGACAGGAAGGTGGTGGGAGCAGCTCTGAGGAAGAGATTCCCCGTACGGCCCAAAGAGGGAGAGGGAGGGGGAAGACTGCGGATCCTGCAGCCTCCGCTTTGGCACCCGTTAGGAGCACGTCTCTTCCAAAAGCCAAAAAGGGCGCTCCCAAGACTTGCAGTGCCTGGTCCTTTTTTGACACAGTTGCAGATGACATTTGCTATGTCAGATGCAAGGTGTGTCATCAAAAAGTCAAAAGAGGTCGAAATGTCAGCAACCTCAATACCTCCAACATGTGGAAACATGTGCGCAACAGGCACCCGGCGGAGTTAGAAAAACACACTGAAGAGCTAGGCCAACCAACAGCGGCAGCTACCACCTCTTCAGCTCGTGTTGCCTCTTCCTCTAGCTCACACGCAGCTGGTTCGGCTTCCTCCCAGGATCGCCGTGGAAGAACCTCTGGCCCTGTTGTCCAGAGACCCGCTGTAATTCCACCCGCAGCACCACTTTCCCAGTCATCCACACACTCCCAGCCCAGTCTACAGCCATCGGTAGTACAGGCATGGGAGAAAAGGCGGCCTTTCTCGTCAAACCACCCACGAGCACAGGCTCTGACTGCAGGCATTGCCAAACTTCTTTCACTGGAAATGCTGTCATTCAGGCTGGTGGAGACTGACAGCTTCCGTGACTTGATGTCATTGGCAGTCCCACAGTACAATGTGCCCAGCCGCTTTTACTTCAGCAGGCAAGCCGTCCCTGCCCTGCACAAGCATGTGGAGGGACACATAAAACACGCGCTACTGAACGCCGTCAGTAGCAAGGTCCACCTCACCACCGATGCGTGGACCAGTCAACATGGACAGGGGCGATACCTTTCCCTCACTGCCCATTGGGTTAATGTCGTTGAGCCGGGTACAGACCGTGCGAGTGGCGCAGGACGTGTCCTGCCCACTCCAAGGATTGCAGCAATCCATTCTGTACGCATTGACTCCTCCTCTTACACCAGTTCCTCAGAATCATCGCTGCAGGAGCCGTCACAGTCCACCTCCACATGGACCCGTGATGAACGTGTACCTGTTACGACCGACATGAGCACAGCCGTGGCCAAACGTCAACAGGCCGTCTTGAAATTAATTTTTTTGGGGAATCGTAGCCACACAGCGCAGGAGCTCTGGAATGCCATCAAGCAGGAGAGCGATGTGTGGTTTGTGCCAGCGAATCTCCAGCCAGGCATGGTAGTGTGTGATAATGGCCGAAATCTGGTGGCAGCTCTGGGCCTCGGCAACCTCACTCACATCCCATGTCTGGCACATGTGCTCAATTTGGTCGTGCAGAGCTTTTTGAGGGACTATCCGGATCTTGATGCACTGCTGCACAAGGTCCGCCTAGAGTGTGCTCACTTGCGGCGTTCCAGCACGGCAAAAGCGCGCATTGCGGCTCTGCAGCGCCGACACCGCCTGCCGGAACATCGCATCATATGTGACCTACCTACCAGGTGGAATTCCACGTTACATATGTTGGAGCGGTTGTGTGAGCAGCAGCAAGCTGTAATGGAGTACCAGCTGCTTCAGGCGCAAAGAAGTCGCAGTCAGCGCCGTACAGACTTCTCAACCACAGAGTGGGCCACTATGAATGACGTCTGCCAGGTTTTGCGTCCCTTTGATTATTCCACGCGGATGGCGAGTGCAGATGATGCACTAGTCAGCATGACTGTCCCCCTTATCTGCCTGCTTGAAAAATCACTGCAAGCGCTAAGGGATGATGTTGTGGAAGAGGTGGAGGATGAGGATTCACCATTTCCATCATCTTCTGGACAGTCAGCGCCACGTGGTTCCTCACAAACGCGTAGGCAGGGGACAGTTTGTGAGGAGGATGAGGAGGAGTCAATGGAGGAGGAAGACATCCGTCCAGAGGAGGGAGTTACCGAATTGTCCAGTACTCAGTGTGTACAGCGAGGGTGGGGTGATGACGAGCGGGCAGAGACCACGCCTCCAGCAGGGGACAGCGTTTCTTGGGCAGTTGGCAGTCTGCAGCACATGGTGGATTACATGCTGCAGTGCCTGAGAAACGACCGCCGCATCGCCCACATTCTCAACATGTCTGATTATTGGGTGTTCACCCTCCTCGATCCTCGCTACCGGGACAACGTAGAAAGCCTCATCACACCGTTGAACCGGGAGCGAAAAATGCGGGAGTACCAAGACACACTGGTCAAGGCAAGACCAGTATGGCCCAACTGTGGCACAGTTTTCTGTGCCCCCCACAAAAGTCTACACCATCACAGATGGCTCCAGTCAGCAGGAGGCAACGGTTCCGTCAGATGGTGACAGACTACATGTCTTGCCCTCTTGCTGTACTCCCAGACGGCTCTTCCCCTTTCAAGTTTTGGGTCTCAAAGCTGGATACATGGCCAGAGCTAAGCCAGTATGCATTGGAGGTGCTGTCTTGCCCTGCGGCCAGTGTATTATCGGAACGTGTCTTTAGTGCTGCAGGTGGTGTACTAACTGACCGTCGCATGTGACTATCCTCCGATAACGTTGACCGGCTTACTTTCCTGAAAATGAACAAGGCCTGGATCTCGCAGGAATTTGCCACTCCTAACTCCTGATTAAATAATTAGGTCACTGTATACGTTATCCAGGTCTCCTGTTGTGTTCATCTTTCTACCACCTGAACTTAAATTCCTGGGCTCCAACACCGCCAGTTGAGGCTCAGAAGTGCCGTCTGCACAGTCAAAACATACGACCCAGTGTTATTGGGTTTCAGTAACGTCAGCTGATCCCCAGCTGTGTAGCCGGCAATGTGTCATGCGACCGCCACGCTGACACAACAACTGAAATGTAAGGGAATCTGTCCCCCCCCCAAGGCGTTTGTTACTGAAAGAGCCACCTTGTGCAGCAGTAATGCTGCACAAGGAAAAGGTAGCTATTTTGGTTTAGCTCCTTGCACACGCAGAACTTAACACTTATAAAATGTGTCCACTGATACCGTAAAACCGTCCCGGAGGTGGGACTTTCCTTCGTAATATGACGCAGCACAGCCGTCATTCCTACCCCCCCGGCGCCGCGCCCCGGCTCCTCAGCGTTGTTTGCTTCCGTCCCGGAGCCTGCGCTGTTATGTTATCCCGTGGCCAGGCACACTTAGCGCTGCCCGTCTTCTGGCATCATTTGGTGTCAGGATGGCTGCGCCTGTGCGGCCGCGCTGGCCGAGAGCCCGCCTTCTTCAGACTGTTCGGTGTCAGCTGGTCCCTAATAGCATGCCACGGCCGTGACACCGCACAGTCAGAAGAAGCCGTAGGGAGATGAGTGAGAGGTGGAGGTTCAGATATGCACTGCGCATGTCCATGGATCTCAGGCCCCCAGTGGAATTAAATCAGAAGACAGTACGAGGCGGGCTCTCGGCCAGCGCGGCCACAAGACGGGCAGCGCAAAATGTGTGCATGGCCAAGGGCTAACCTAACAGCGCAGGCTCCGGGACTGATTCAAACAACGCTGAGGAGGCGGCGCACGGCGCCAAGGGGGTAAGAATGACGGCTGTGCTGCGTCACATCACAAAGGAAAGTTCCACCTACCGGACGGTATCACAGTAGGAGGGGACACTTTTTATAAGTGTTAGGTTCAGCATGTGCAAGGACCATAATTAAAAGAGCTAAGTTTACCTTTTCCAGCATTAGTGCTGTACACGATGGCTCTTTTAGCTACAAACGCCTGGGGGGGGGTTAAAGTTTCCCTTTCAACTTGCTCCAGTGCAGGCTTCGGCCTACACTCTGCTCCCTCTCCTCCTCCTGCTGACCCTGGGCTCTAACACCGCCAGTTGGGGCCCAGATGTGCTAGCTGCACAGAGCCAAACACCAGCCAATGTGTCAGTGGGGTTCAGCACCGCCAGCTGTTCCCCTGCTGTGTAGCCGGCAACGTGTCCTGCAACAGCCACGCAGACACAAGAACTGAAATTGAAGGAAACCTGTCCCCCCTCCCCCAGGCGTTTTTACGTTTTACAGCCACCTTGTACGACAGTAATGCTGCATGTGTGCAAGGTGGCTCAGAAACTTATTCTCCTTGCCCATGTTGAAGTGAACACGTCTAAAAATGAGTCCTCTGCGACCATTAAAACGTCCCTCAGGTGTGATTTTCCTTTGTATTGACACGTAACAAGCTCCTTGGTAGCGCTGCCCGTCTTCTGATATCATTGTTTGGCTGCCTGCCTGCGCCTCTGCGGCCGCCTTGCCCCACACAACGCCCCTCGGTGTCTTATTTATTTGGACTGCGAGGGTGTGATTGATGGGCATGAACGGTGCATTTCTTCGCCTGTCCCTCATCTCCTTCCGCCTTCTTCGGACTGTGCGTCTTCATGGCCGTGGCATGCGATAAGGGATCAGCTGACGCCGCATAGTCTGAAGCGGGTGTAAGAACCCAAGCGAGAGGCGAACATATGTACTGCGCCAGGCCATAAATCCCAGCCCCGCAGCGTTTTAACAATGTTAAGACACTGGGGGGCTGGGATTCATGGTCATCGCAAACCGCAACAGCCGACATAACATGATGTCAGAGGATGGTCAGCGCTAACAGCGCAAGGCCAAGGGATAACACTAAAGCGCAGACTCCTGTGCAACAAATAACGATGCTCAGGAGGCTGCGCAAAGCACCAAGGTGGCATTTTTGCCAGCTGTACTGCGTCTCTTTATGAAGGGAACTCACGCCTCAAAATCAGTTTGACTGTGTAAGGCCCTAAATGTTATACGTGTTCCTTTCAGCGTGTGCAAGGAGCAAAATTAAAAGAGCAACATTTGACTTGTGCAGGACTACTGCTGCATAAGCTGTGGCTCTTCTACTTTGTAACCCCTGAGGGGGGGTTAAAGGTTACCTTTGAAATTGGTTCAATTAGGCTTCGGCCTACACTCTGCTCCCCCTGCAGAGCCCAGGCTCCAACACCGCCAGTTGGGGCCCGGTACTGCTAGCTGCACAGAGAAAAACACCAGCCAATGTGTCAGTGGGGTTCAGCACCGCCAGCTGCTCCCCTGCTGTGCAGCCGGCAACGTGTCCTGCAACAGCCACGCAGGCACAACAGACCCAAAGCTGCCGCCAGTGCAGGCTTCGGCCTACACTCTGCTCCATCTCCTCCTCCTGCTCACCCCGGGCTCTAACACCGCCAGTTGGGGCCCGGTACTGCTAGCTGCACAGACAAAAACACCAGCCAATGTGTCAGTGGGGTTCAGCACCGCCAGCTGTTCCCCTGCTGTGCAGCCGGCATCGTGTCCTGCAACAGCCACGCAGGCACAACAGACCCAAAGCTGCCGCCAGTGCAGGCTTCGGCCTACACTCTGCTCCATCTCCTCCTCCTGCTCACCCCGGGCTCTAACACCACCAGTTGGGGCCCGGTACTGCTAGCTGCACAGAGAAAAACACCAGCCAATGTGTCAGTGGGGTTCAGCACCGCCAGCTGTTCCCCTGCTGTGCAGCCGGCATCGTGTCCTGCAACAGCCACGCAGGCACAACAGACCCAAAGCTGCCGCCAGTGCAGGCTTCGGCCTACACTCTGCTCCATCTCCTCCTCCTGCTCACCCCGGGCTCTAACACCGCCAGTTGGGGCCCGGTACTGCTAGCTGCACAGAGAAAAACACCAGCCAATGTGTCATTGGGGTTCAGCACCGCCAGCTGTTCCCCTGCTGTGCAGCCGGCATCGTGTCCTGCAAAAGCCACGCAGACACCAGAACTGAAATTGAAGGGAACCTGTCCCCCCTCCCCCAGGCGTTTGTACGTTTTTAAGGCCACCTTGTACAGCGGTAATGCTGCATGTGTGCAAGGTGGCTCATAAACGTATTCTCCTCGCACATGTGGAACTGAAAACACGTCTGAAATGTGTCCTCTGTGTGACCATTTAACTGTCCCAGGGGTGTGACTTTCCTTTGTAATGACACGCTGCAACCCCCTTGGTAGCGCTGCCCGTCTTCTGGCATCATTGTTTGGCTGCCTGCGCCTCTGCGGCCGCCCTGACCCACACAACGCCCCTCGGTGTCTTATTTCTTGGGACTGCGAGGGTGTGATTGATGGGCATGAGCAGTGCATCAGTTCGCCTGTCCCTCATCTCCTTCCGCCTTCTTCAGACTGTGCGGCTTCATGGCCGTGGCATGCGATAAGGGATCAGCTGACGCCGCACAGTCTGCAGCGGGTGTAAGGACCCGAGTGTGAGAGGCGAACATATGTGCTGCGCCAGGCCATGAATCACAGCCCCGCAGTGTTTTAACAATGTTAAGACACCGCGGGGCTGGGATTCATGGTCATCGCGAACCGCAGCGGCCGACATTAAATGAGGTCAGAAGATGGGCAGCGCTAACAGCGCTAGGCCAGGGGATAACACGACAGCGCAGACTCCTGTACAGCAAATAACAACGCTCAGGAGGCTGCACCCAGCACCAAGGTGGGATTCTTGACATCTGTGCTGCGTCTCATTACAAAGGGAACTCGCGCCTCCAACACAGTTTGACTGTTTAAAGGGCTAAATGTTATACGTGTTTCATTCAGCGTGTGCAAGGAGCAAAATTAAAAGAGCAACCTTTGACTTGTGCAGCACTACTGCTGCATAAGCTGTGGCTCTTCTACTTTGTAACCCCTGAGGGGGGGTTAAAGGTTACCTTTGAAATTGGTTCAAGTAGGCTTCGGCCTACACTCTGCTCCCCCTGCAGAGCCCGGGCTCCAACACCGCAAGTTGGGGCCCGGTACTGCTAGCTGCACAGAGCCAAACACCAGCCAATGTGTCAGTGGGGTTCAGCACCGCCAGCTGTTCCCCTGCTGTGCAGCCGGCAACGTGTCCTGCAACAGCCACGCAGGCACAACAGACCCAAAGCTGCCGCCAGTGCAGGCTTCGGCCTACACTCTGCTCCATCTCCTCCTCCTGCTCACCCCGGGCTCTAACACCGCCAGTTGGGGCCCGGTACTGCTAGCTGCACAGAGAAAAACACCAGCCAATGTGTCAGTGGGGTTCAGCACCGCCAGCTGTTCCCCTGCTGTGCAGCCGGCATCGTGTCCTGCAAAAGCCACGCAGACACCAGAACTGAAATTGAAGGGAACCTGTCCCCCCTCCCCCAGGCGTTTGTACGTTTTTAAGGCCACCTTGTACAGCGGTAATGCTGCATGTGTGCAAGGTGGCTCATAAACGTATTCTCCTCGCACATGTGGAACTGAAAACACGTCTGAAATGTGTCCTCTGTGTGACCATTTAACCGTCCCGGGGGTGTGACTTTCCTTTGTAATGACACGCTGCAACCCCCTTGGTAGCGCTGCCCGTCTTCTGGCATCATTGTTTGGCTGCCTGCGCCTCTGCGGCCGCCCTGACCCACACAACGCCCCTCGGTGTCTTATTTCTTGGGACTGCGAGGGTGTGATTGATGGGCATGAGCAGTGCATCAGTTCGCCTGTCCCTCATCTCCTTCCGCCTTCTTCAGACTGTGCAGCTTCATGGCCGTGGCATGCGATAAGGGATCAGCTGATGCCGCACAGTCTGCAGCGGGTGTAAGGACCCGAGTGCGAGAGGCGAACATATGTGCTGCGCCAGGCCATGAATCACAGCCCCGCAGTGTTTTAACAATGTTAAGACACCGCGGGGCTGGGATTCATGGTCATCGCGAACCGCAGCGGCCGACATTAAATGAGGTCAGAAGATGGGCAGCGCTAACAGCGCTAGGCCAGGGGATAACACGACAGCGCAGACTCCTGTACAGCAAATAACAACGCTCAGGAGGCTGCACCCAGCACCAAGGTGGGATTCTTGACATCTGTGCTGCGTCTCATTACAAAGGGAACTCGCGCCTCCAACACAGTTTGACTGTTTAAAGGGCTAAATGTTATACGTGTTTGATTCAGCGTGTGCAAGGAGCAAAATTAAAAGAGCAACCTTTGACTTGTGCAGCACTACTGCTGCATAAGCTGTGGCTCTTCTACTTTGTAACCCCTGAGGGGGGGTTAAAGGTTACCTTTGAAATTGGTTCAAGTAGGCTTCGGCCTACACTCTGCTCCCCCTGCAGAGCCCGGGCTCCAACACCGCCAGTTGGGGCCCGGTACTGCTAGCTGCACAGAGCCAAACACCAGCCAATGTGTCAGTGGGGTTCAGCACCGCCAGCTGTTCCCCTGCTGTGCAGCCGACAACGTGTCCTGCAACAGCCACGCAGGCTCAACAGACCCAAAGCTGCCGCCAGTGCAGGCTTCGGCCTACACTCTGCTCCATCTCCTCCTCCTGCTCACCCCGGGCTCTAACACCGCCAGTTGGGGCCCGGTACTGCTAGCTGCACAGAGAAAAACACCAGCCAATGTGTCAGTGGGGTTCAGCACCGCCAGCTGTTCCCCTGCTGTGCAGCTGGCATCGTGTCCTGCAAAAGCCACGCAGACACCAGAACTGAAATTGAAGGGAACCTGTCCCCCCTCCCCCAGGCGTTTGTACGTTTTTAAGGCCACCTTGTACAGCGGTAATGCTGCATGTGTGCAAGGTGGCTCATAAACGTATTCTCCTCGCACATGTGGAACTGAAAACACGTCTGAAATGTGTCCTCTGTGTGACCATTTAACCGTCCCGGGGGTGTGACTTTCCTTTGTAATGACACGCTGCAACCCACTTGGTAGCGCTGCCCGTCTTCTGGCATCATTGTTTGGCTGCCTGCGCCTCTGCGGCCGCCCTGACCCACACAACGCCCCTCGGTGTCTTATTTCTTGGGACTGCGAGGGTGTGATTGATGGGCATGAGCAGTGCATCAGTTCGCCTGTCCCTCATCTCCTTCCGCCTTCTTCAGACTGTGCGGCTTCATGGCCGTGGCATGCGATAAGGGATCAGCTGACGCCGCACAGTCTGCAGCGGGTGTAAGGACCCGAGTGCGAGAGGCGAACATATGTGCTGCGCCAGGCCATGAATCACAGCCCCGCAGTGTTTTAACAATGTTAAGACACCGCGGGGCTGGGATTCATGGTCATCGCGAACCGCAGCGGCCGACATTAAATGAGGTCAGAAGATGGGCAGCGCTAACAGCGCTAGGCCAGGGGATAACACGACAGCGCAGACTCCTGTACAGCAAATAACAATGCTCAGGAGGCTGCACCCAGCACCAAGGTGGGATTCTTGACATCTGTGCTGCGTCTCATTACAAAGGGAACTCGCGCCTCCAACACAGTTTGACTGTTTAAAGGACTAAATGTTATACGTGTTTCATTCAGCGTGTGCAAGGAGCAAAATTAAAAGAGCAACCTTTGACTTGTGCAGCACTACTGCTGCATAAGCTGTGGCTCTTCTACTTTGTAACCCCTGAGGGGGGGTTAAAGGTTACCTTTGAAATTGGTTCAAGTAGGCTTCGGCCTACACTCTGCTCCCCCTGCAGAGCCCGGGCTACAACACCGCCAGTTGGGGCCCGGTACTGCTAGCTGCACAGAGCCAAACACCAGCCAATGTGTCAGTGGGGTTCAGCACCGCCAGCTGTTCCCCTGTTGTGCAGCCGGCAACGTGTCCTGCAACAGCCACGCAGGCACAACAGACCCAAAGCTGCCGCCAGTGCAGGCTTCGGCCTACACTCTGCTCCATCTCCTCCTCCTGCTCACCCCGGGCTCTAACACCGCCAGTTGGGGCCCGGTACTGCTAGCTGCACAGAGAAAAACACCAGCCAATGTGTCAGTGGGGTTCAGCACCGCCAGCTGTTCCCCTGCTGTGCAGCCGGCATCGTGTCCTGCAAAAGCCACGCAGACACTTGCTCTTGTACCTTCTGCTCCCCATCCTGGTTCCAGTACCGTCAGCTGGTTCCGGGCAGAGCCTTTGGCTTAGGTGCCTCCCTCTGGGTATCCGAGTTCCACCAACGTCAGGTGGTCCTTGGTAGTGCTTTCAGGCATGGGTACCTCCTGCTTAGTAACCGGGTTCCAGTAACGTCAGCTGGTCTTCGGTAGTTCCATTGGCTCTTGGACCTTCGGCTACCCATCCGGGTTCCAGCACCGTCAGCTGGTTCTCGGCAGTGTCTTTTGCTCTTGTACCTTCTGCTGCCCATCCTGGTTCCAGTACCATCAGCTGGTTCCGGGCAGAGCCTTTGGCTTAGGTGCCTCCCTCTGGGTATCCGAGTTCCACCAACGTCAGGTGGTCCTTGGTAGTGCTTTCAGGCACGGGTACCTCCTGCTTAGTGACCGGGTTCCAGTAACGTCAGCTGGTCCTCGGTAGTTCCATTGGCTCTTGGACCTTCGGGTAGCCATCCGAGTTCCAGTTCCATCAGCTGGTTCTCGGCATTTTCTCAGCCTTCTTGTACCTTCTGCTACATTTCCAAGTTCAAGAGACTAAACACGATGACACGGAAGACCACCCCTAAGATGACGACGACACCAGAGACGACAACCACCATGATGACGACGACCCTGGAGACGATGACCCCGAAGACCACCCCGATGATGACGACCCCGGAGACGACGACCCTGAAGACCACCCCGATGACGACGACCCCGGAGACGACGACCCTGGAGACGACGACGATCTGGAAGACCGAGAAGCAGAAGAACAAGAGGCTGCAGAACAAAGAGCAGAAGAACATTAAGCATAACACTAAATATCAGAGCAAAAAATATTATCTAAATTATAAGCAGAAGAAGACTAAGCAGTGTATGGGGGTGAGTCCGTTCCTCCTCGTGGTGCCCCTGGATAAAGCCTGATGCTGCAGGCCAAACTGAACGCGGACAAATGTAACTCTTTTGTGACAGGCAGAACGGAAGGTGTAATCTTCAAACTTTTATAGATAACAACTACGGGAATGCCTGTCACAAATAAGAATATGATGAAGAAGTAGAATATGATGAAGATAATAGTAAAATAAAAAGAATATGAACAATGTAAGAAAAAAAATAATAGGTAGAAGATGAAGAAGAAGATGAATAAGGTGAAGAAGTTGATGTCAAAGAAGCTGATGATGAGGATAATGAAGAAGAAAGTGTGGGAGAAGTAAAAAAGAAGGTGAAGGGCGTGGAAGTAGTGAAACATCAATATCTGACAAAATAAAAAAAAAAATTAACATAGTCAAAATCTTTCTACCGCCGAACGTCATAAAAAAAATAAAAAACCTGCTATTCTATTACATTGGGCTAAACCTCTGTGCCTTTAATGTCTCCGCCACGTCCCCCAATACATCCTACATTATTCTTAGTTGTTTTCCTTCATGTAGAATGAACCTACAAGTTTATAAAGGGTTTATTTTAATTCCGATATTTTCGTCCCATTGACTTGCATTGGGATCGGGTATCGGTATCGGATTAGATCCGATATTTTAACGGTATCGGCCGATACTTTCCGATACCGATACTTTCCGATATCGGAAAGTATCGCTCAACACCCTACACTCTACACTCTACACCCTACACGCTACATTCTACACCCTACACGCTACACTCTACACTCTACACCCTAGACCCTACACGCTACACGCTACACTCTACGCGCTACACGCTACACTCTACACCCTACACGCTACACTCTACACCCTACACGCTACACCCTACACTCTACACGCTACAAGCTACACGCTACACGCTACACTCTACACCCTACACGCTACACCCTACACTCTACACCCTACACCCTACACGCTACACCCTACACGCTACACCCTACACGCTACACGCTACATGCTACACTCTACACTCTACACCCTACACGCTACACGCTACACGCTATATGCTACACGCTACAGCCTACACCCTACTCCCTACACGCTACACGCTACACCCTACACTCTACACCCTACACCCTACACGCTACACGCTACACGCTACACTCTACACGGTACACGCTACACTCTACACCCTACACTCTACATCATACACCCTACACTCTACATTCTACACCCTACCCGCTACACGCTACACCCTACACGCTACACTCTACACACTACACGCTACACCCTACAGGCTACACTCTACACGCTACACCCTACACCCTACACTCTACACGCTACACGATACACTCTACACCCCACACGCTGCACTCTACACGCTACACGCTACACTCTACACCCTACAGACTACACTCTACACGCTACACCCTACACCCTACACTACACTCTACACCCCACACGCTGCACTCTACACGCTACACGCTACACTCTACACCCTACAGGCTACACTCTACACGCTACACCCTACACCCTACACTACACTCTACACCCTACACGCTACACGCTACACCCTACATGCTACACCTTACACTCTACACCCTACACCCTACACGCTACACGCTACATGCTACACTCTACACTCTAAACGCTACACGCTACACGCTACACACTACACCCTACACTCTGCACCCTACACCCTGCACGCTACACCCTACACGCTACACCCTACTCCCTACACGCTACACGCTACACACTACACTCTACACCCTACACCCTACATGCTACACGCTACACGCTACACTCTACACGCTACACGCTACACTCTACACCCTATACTCCCCACCCTACACTCTACATTCTACACCCTATATGCTACACGCTACACTCTACACGCTACACGCTACACGCTACACTCTGCACCCTACACGCTACACTCTACACCCTACACGCTACACCCTACACTCCACACCCTACACGCTACACGCTACATTCTACACCCTACACGCTACACTCTACACTCTACACCCTAGACCCTACACGCTACACGCTACACGCTACACCCTACACTCTACACTCTACACCCTACAAGCTTCACTCTACACTCTACACCCTACACGCTACACCCTACACCCTACACGCTACACGCTACACTCTACACCCTACACCCTATACGCTACACGCTACACGCTACACCCTACTCCCTACACGCTACACGCTACACGCTACACACTACACTCTACACCCTACACGCTACACGCTACACGCTACACTCTACATGCTACACGCTACACTCTACACCCTACACGCTACACCCTACACTCTACACTCTACACCCTACACACTACACTCTACACCCTACACGCTACACCCTACACGCTACACTCTACACACTACACGCTACACTCTACACCCTACACACTACACTCTACACCCTACACCCTACACGCTACACTCTACACCCTACACGCTACACCCTACACTCTACACCCTACACCCTACACGCTACACGCTACACCCTACACGCTACACCCTACACGCTACACTCTACACACTACACGCTACACTCTACACCCTACACACTACACTCTACACCCTACACCCTACACGCTACACTCTACACCCTACACGCTACACCCTACACTCTACACCCTACACCTTACACCTTACACGCTACACGCTACACTCTACACCCTACACGCTACACGCTACACGCTACACCCAACACGCTACACTCTACACCCTACACGCTACACGCTACACGCTACACACTACACTCTACACCCTACCCGCTACACGCTACACTCTACACGCTACACGCTACACTCTACACCCTACATGCTACACTCTACACGCTACACACTACACTCTACACCCTACACGTTACACTCTACACCCTACACGCTTCACTCTACACCCTACACGCTACACTCCCTACACGCTACACCCTACACTCTACACCGTACACCATACACGCTACACGCTACACTCTACAACCTTCACGCTACACCCTACACTCTACAAGCTACACGCTACACTCTACACCCTACACGCTACACTCTACACGCTACACGCTACACGCTACACCCTACACCCTACACCCTACACACTACACGTTACTCTACACCCTACACTCTACACCCTACACGCTACACCCTACACGCTACAAGCTACACTCTACACCCTACACGCTACACCCTACCCTCTACACCCTACACCCTACACGCTACACTCTACACCCTATACGCTACACCCTACACGCTACACCCTACACCCTACACGCTACACGCTACACACTACACGCTACACACTACACTCTACACGCTACATGCTACACCCTACACGCTACACTCTACACCCTACACGCTACACGCTACACTCTACACGCTACATGCTACACGCTACACGCTACACTCTACACCCTACACGCTACACCCTACACCATACACGCTACACTCTACACGCTACACGCTACACTCTACAACCTTCACGCTACACCATACACTCTACAAGCTACATGCTACACTCTACACCCTACACGCTACACTCTACACGCTACACGCTACACCCTACACACTACACATTACTCTACACCCTACACTCTACACCCTACACGCTACACCCTACACGCTACACGCTACACTCTACACCCTACACGCTACACCCTACCCTCTACACCCTACACCCTACACGCTACACTCTACACCCTATACGCTACACCCTACACGCTACACCCTACACCCTACATGCTACACGCTACACACTACACGCTACACGCTACACTCTACACGCTACATGCTACACCCTACACGCTACACTCTACACCCTACACGCTACACGCTACACTCTACACGCTACATGCTACACGCTACACTCTACACCCTACACGCTACACCCTACACCATACACGCTACACTCTACACGCTACACGCTACACTCTACACCCTACACGCTGCACTCTACACGCTACACGTTACTCGCTACACTCTACACCCTATACGCTACACCCTACACTCAACACCCTACACCCTACACCCTACGCGCTACATGCTACACGATACATGCTACACTGTACACCCTACACGCTACACTACACTCTACACCCTACACCCTTCACCCAACATGCTACACGCTACACCATACACTCTGCACCCTACACCCTACACGCTACATGCTACACTCTACACCCTACACGCTACACCCTACACTCTACACCCTACAAGCTACACCCTACACCCTACATGATACACGCTACACTCTCCACCCTTCACGCTAAACCCTACACTCTACACCCTACACGCTACACGCTACACTCTACACCCTACACGCTACACCACACACTACACCCTACACCCTACATGCTACACGCTACACTCTACACCCTTCACGCTACACTCTACACCCTACACGCTACACTCTACACCCTACACGCTACAACCTACACTCTACACCCTACACGCTACATGCTACACTCTACACCCTACACGCTACACGCTACACTCTACACCCTACACACTACACCCTACACTCTACACCCTGCACCCTACACGCTACACGCTACACTCTACACCCTACACGCTACACCCTACATGCTACACCCTACACTCTACACGCTACACGCTACACTCTACACCCTACACGCTACAACCTACACTCTACACCCTACACGCTACACGCTACACGCTACACTCTACACCCTACACACTACACCCTACACTCTACACCCTGCACCCTACACGCTACACGCTACACTCTACACCCTACACACTACACCCTACACGCTACACCCTACACTCTACACGCTATACCCTACACCCTACACGCTACAAGCTACACGCTACACGCTACACCCTACACTCTACACCCTACACCCTACAAGCTTCACGCTACACTCTACACCGTACACGATACACCCTACACTCTACACCCTACACCCTACACGCTACACGCTACACTCTACACCCTACACGCTACACCCTACACTCTACACCCTGCACCCTACACGCTACACGCTACACTCTACACCCTACACGCTACACCCTACACGCTACACCCTACACTCTACACGCTACACCCTACACCCTACACCCTACACGCTACACGCTACACGATACACGCTACACTCTACACCCTACACGCTACACTCTACACCCTACATGCTACACGCTACATGCTACACCCTACACTCTACACCCTACATGCTACACACTACACTCTACACCCTACATTCTACACTCTACACCCTACACGCTACACCCTACACCCTACACTCGTGTAGGGTGTAGGGTGTGGCGTGTAGCTTGTAGCGTGTAGAGTGTAGTGTGTAGGGTGTAGATTGTAGCGTGTAGCGTGTAGTGTGTAGAGTGTAGCGTGTAGCGTGTAGGGTGTAGAGTGTAGCGTGTAGGGTGTAGTGTGTAGGGTGTAGGGTGTAGAGTGTAGGGTGTAGCGTGTAGGGTGTAGAGTGTAGCGTGTAGCATGTATGGTGTAGCGTGTAGGGTGTAGAGTGTAGCATGTAGGGAGTAGAGTGTAACGTGTAGCGTGTGGGGTGTAGAGTGTAGCGTGTAGCGTGTAGAGTGTAGCCTGTACGGTGTAGAGTGTAGCGTGTAGAGTGCAGTGGGTAGGGTGTAGAGTGTAGCGTGTAGCGTGTAGAATGTAGGTGTAGGGTGTAGAGTGTAGAGTGTAGGGTGTAGGGTGTAGAGTGTAGGGTGTAGCGTGTAGTGTGTAGAGTGTAGCGTGTAGCATGTGGCGTGTAGCGGGTAGGGTGTAGGGTGTAGAGTGCAGGGTGTAGCGTGTAGCGTGTAGGGTGTAGAGTGTAGCGTCTAGCGTGTAGGGTGTAGGGTGTAGAGTTTAGGGTGTAGCGTGTAGCGTGTAGGGAGTAGGGTGTAGGCTGTAGCGTGTAGCATATACCGTGTAGCGTGTAGGGTGTAGAGTTTAGCGTGTAGCGTGTATCGTGTAGCGTGTAGGGTGTAGGGTGTAGGGTGTAGCGTGTAGGGTGTTGAGTGTAGCGTGTAGCGTGTAGAATGTAGCGTGTAGCGTGTAGGGAGTAGGGTGTAGGGTGTAGGGTGTAGGGTGTAGCGTGTAGAGTGTAGCGAATAGTGTGTAGTGTGTAGCGTGTAGGGTGTAGGGTGTAGCGTGTGGGGTGTAGAGTGTAGCGTGTAGGGTGTAGGGTGTATCGTGTATCGTGTAGGGTGTAGAGTGTAGCGTTTAGCGTGTAGCGTGTAGTGTGTAGAGTGTAGCATGTAGCGTGTAGGGTGTAGCGTGTAGGGTGTAGCGTGTAGGGTGTGGAGTGTAGTGTGTAGGGTGTAGGGTGTAGAGTGTAGCGTGTAGCGTGTACGGTGTAGGGTGTAGAGTGTAGGGTGTAGCGTGTAGCGTGTAGGGTGTAGAGTGTAGCGTGTAGCATGTAGCGTGTAGGGTGTAGGGTGTAGAGTGTAGGGTGTAGCGTGTAGGGTGTAGAGTGTAGCGTGTATCGTGTAGCATGTAGGGTGTAGAGTGAAGGGAGTAGCATGTAGAATGTAGAGTGTAGCGTGTAGGGTGTAGAGTGTAGCGTGTAGAGTGTAGCGTGTAGGGTGTAGCGTGTAGCGGGTAGGGTGTAGAATGTAGAGTGTAGGGTGTATGATGTAGAGTGTAGGGTGTAGAGTGTAGCGTGTAGAGTGTAGCGTGTAGCGTGTAGCGTGTAGGGTGTAGGGTGTAGAGTGAAGGGTGTAGCATGTAGGGTGTAGAGTGTAGCGTGTAGGGTGTAGAGTGTAGCGCATAGCGTGTAGAGTGTAGCGTGTAGGGTGTAGCGTGTAGCGGGTAGGGTGTAGAATGTAGAGTGTAGGGTGTATGATGTAGTGTGTAGGGCGTAGAGTGTAGCGTGTAGCGTGTAGAGTGTAGCGTGTAGCGTGTAGGGTGTAGAGTGTAGGGTGTAGCGTGTAGCGTGTAGGGAGTAGGGTGTAGGCTGTAGCGTGTAGCATATACCGTGTAGCGTGTAGGGTGTAGAGTGTAGCATGTAGCGTGTAGCGTGTAGCGTGTAGGGTGTAGTGTGTAGGGTGTAGCGTGTAGGGTGTAGCGTGTAGGGTGTAGAGTTTAGCGTGTAGCGTGTATCGTGTAGCGTGTAGGGTGTAGGGTGTAGAGTGTAGGGTGTAGCGTGTAGGGTGTTGAGTGTAGCGTGTAGCATGTAGAATGTAGCGTGTAGCGTGTAGGGAGTAGGGTGTAGGGTGTAGCGTGTAGAGTGTAGCGTGTAGTGTGTAGTGTGTAGCGTGTAGGGTGTAGGGTGTAGCGTGTAGGGTGTAGAGTGTAGCGTGTAGGGTGTATCGTGTATCGTGTAGGGTGTAGAGTGTAGCGTTTAGCGTGTAGTGTGTAGGGTGTAGAGTGTAGCGTGTAGCGTGTAGGGTGCAGAGTGTAGGGTGTAGCGTGTAGAGTCTGGAGTGTAGCGTGTAGGGTGTAGGGTGTAGAGTGTAGCGTGTAGCGTGTAGGGTGTAGGGTGTAGAGTGTAGGGTGTAGCGTGTAGCGTGTAGAGTGTAGAGTGTAGCATGTAGCGTGTAGCGTGTAGGGTGTAGGGTGTAGAGGGTAGGGTGTAGCATGTAGGGTGTAGGGTGTAGCGTGTAGGGTGTAGATTGTAGAGTGTAGGGTGTATAGTGCACATTTTTCCCCAGTTCCCCACTGGGTCAAAACTTCTGTTAGAATGATGCGTTTTCCTGCTATTTCCAATGGCCTACAAGCATAAGTGAAGCAGTGAGCAGCAGTATTAGTATAAGAGATAACGGAAAACATTTCACATTTTTCCCCATTTCCCCATTGGGTCCTATACTAATAGAAACTGCTGCTCACCGCTTCACTTATGCATGTAAGCCATTGGAAAGAGCAGGAAAACGCAAAAAATTTCAACCTCTGATCATTGTAACAGAAGTTATGACCCAATGGTGAAATGGGGAAAATTGTGAAATGTTTTCCGTTATCTCTTATACTAATAGAGACTGCTGCTCACCGCTTCATATATGCTTGTAGGCCATTGGAAAGAGCAGGAAAACGCTAAAAATTTCAACCTCTGATCATTGTAACAGAAGTTATGTCCCAATGGGGAAAAATGTGAAATGTTTTCTGTTATCTCCTATACTAATAGAGACTGCTGCTCACTGCTTCACTTATGCTTGTAGGCCATTGGAAAGAGCTACACCCTACACTCTACACTCTACAACCTACACGCTACACCCTACATGCTACACTCTACACACTACACGCTACACCCTACAGGCTACACTCTACACGCTACACCCTACACCCTACACTCTACACGCTACACTCTACACCCCACACGCTGCACTCTACACGCTACACGCTACACTCTACACCCTACAGACTACACTCTACACGCTACACCCTACACCCTACACTACACTCTACACCCTACACGCTACACGCTACACCCTACATGCTACACCTTACACTCTACACCCTACACCCTACACGCTACACGCTACATGCTACACTCTACACTCTAAACGCTACACCCTACACGCTACACACTACACCCTACACTCTGCACCCTACACCCTGCACGCTACACCCTACACGCTACACCCTACTCCCTACACGCTACACGCTACACACTACACTCTACACCCTACACCCTACATGCTACACGCTACACGCTACACTCTACACGCTACACGCTACACTCTACACCCTATACTCCCCACCCTACACTCTACATTCTACACCCTATATGCTACACGCTACACACTACACGCTACACGCTACACTCTGCACCCTACACGCTACACTCTACACCCTACACGCTACACCCTACACTCCACACCCTACACGCTACACGCTATTCTACACCCTACACGCTACACTCTACACTCTACACCCTACACCCTACACGCTACACGCTACACGCTACACCCTACACTCTACACTCTACACCCTACAAGCTTCACTCTACACTCTACACCCTACACGCTACACCCTACACCCTACACGCTACACGCTACACTCTACACCCTACACCCTATACGCTACACGCTACACGCTACACCCTACTACCTACACGCTACACGCTACACACTACACTCTACACCCTACACCCTACACGCTACACGCTACACTCTACATGCTACACGCTACACTCTACACCCTACACGCTACACCCTACACTCTACACTCTACACCCTACACACTACACTCTACACCCTACACGCTACACCCTACACGCTACACGCTACACTCTACACCCTACACCCTACACGCTACACGCTACACCCTACACGCTACACCCTACACGCTACACTCTACACACTACACGCTACACTCTACACCCTACACACTACACTCTACACCCTACACCCTACACGCTACACTCTACACCCTACACGCTACACCCTACACTCTACACCCTACACCTTACACCTTACACGCTACACGCTACACTCTACACCCTACACGCTACACGCTACACCCAACACGCTACACTCTACACCCTACACGCTACACGCTACACTCTACACGCTACACGCTACACTCTACACCCTACATGCTACACTCTACACGCTACACACTACACTCTACACCCTACACGTTACACTCTACACCCTACACGCTTCACTCTACACCCTACAAGCTACACTCCCTACATGCTACACCCTACACTCTACACCGTACACCATACACGCTACACGCTACACTCTACAACCTTCACGCTACACCCTACACTCTACAAGCTACACGCTACACTCTACACCCTACACGCTACACTCTACACGCTACACGCTACACCCTACACCCTACACACTACACGTTACTCTACACCCTACACTCTACACCCTACACGCTACACCCTACACGCTACAAGCTACACTCTACACCCTACACGCTACACCCTACCCTCTACACCCTACACGCTACACTCTACACCCTATACGCTACACCCTACACGCTACACCCTACATCCTACACGCTACACGCTACACACTACACGCTACACACTACACTCTACACGCTACATGCTACACCCTACACGCTACACTCTACACCCTACACGCTACACGCTACACTCTACACGCTACATGCTACACGCTACACGCTACACTCTACACCCTACACGCTACACCCTACACCATACACGCTACACTCTACACGCTACACGCTACACTCTACAACCTTCACGCTACACCCTACACTCTACAAGCTACACGCTACACTCTACACCCTACACGCTACACTCTACACGCTACACGCTACACGCTACACCCTACACCCTACACACTACACGTTACTCTACACCCTACACTCTACACCCTACACGCTACACCCTACACGCTACACGCTACACTCTACACCCTACACGCTACACCCTACCCTCTACACCCTACACCCTACACGCTACACTCTACACCCTATACGCTACACCCTACACGCTACACCCTACACCCTACATGCTACACGCTACACACTACACGCTACACGCTACACTCTACACGCTACATGCTACACCCTACACGCTACACTCTACACCCTACACGCTACACGCTACACTCTACACGCTACATGCTACACGCTACACGCTACACTCTACACCCTACACGCTACACCCTACACCATACACGCTACACTCTACACGCTACACGCTACACTCTACACCCTACACGCTGCACTCTACACGCTACACGTTACTCGCTACACTCTACACCCTATACACTACACCCTACACTCAACACCCTACACCCTACACCCTACGCGCTACATGCTACACGATACATGCTACACTGTACACCCTACACGCTACACTACACTCTACACCCTACACCCTTCACCCAACATGCTACACGCTACACCATACACTCTGCACCCTACACCCTACACGCTACATGCTACACTCCACACCCTACACGCTACACCCTACACTCTACACCCTACAAGCTACACCCTACACCCTACATGATACACGCTACACTCTCCACCCTTCACGCTAAACCCTACACTCTACACCCTACAGGCTACACTCTACACTCTACACCCTGCACGCTACACCACACACTACACCCTACACCCTACATGCTACACGCTACACTCTACACCCTTCACGCTACACTCTACACCCTACACGCTACACTCTACACCCTACACGCTACAACCTACACTCTACACCCTACACGCTACATGCTACACTCTACACCCTACACGCTACACGCTACACTCTACACCCTACACACTACACCCTACACTCTACACCCTGCACCCTACACGCTACACGCTACACTCTACACCCTACACGCTACACCCTACACGCTACACCCTACACCCTACACGCTACACGCTACACTCTACACCCTACACGCTACAACCTACACTCTACACCCTACACGCTACACGCTACACGCTACACCCTACACTCTACACCCTACACCCTACACGCTACACGCTACACTCTACACCCTACACACTACACCCTACACTCTACACCCTGCACCCTACACGCTACACGCTACACTCTACACCCTACACGCTACACCCTACACGCTACACCCTACACTCTACACGCTACACCCTACACCCTACACCCTACACGCTACAAGCTACACGCTACACGCTACACCCTACACTCTACACCCTACACCCTACAAGCTTCACGCTACACTCTACACCGTACACGATACACCCTACACTCTACACCCTACACCCTACACGCTACACTCTACACCCTACACGCTACACCCTACACTCTACACCCTGCACCCTACACGCTACACGCTACACTCTACACCCTACACGCTACACCCTACACGCTACACCCTACACTCTACACGCTACACCCTACACCCTACACCCTACACGCTACACGCTACACGATACACGCTACACTCTACACCCTACACGCTACACTCTACACCCTACACCCTACATGCTACACGCTACATGCTACACCCTACACTCTACACCCTACATGCTACACACTACACTCTACACCCTACATTCTACACTCTACACCCTACACGCTACACCCTACACCCTACACTCGTGTAGGGTGTAGGGTGTGGCGTGTAGCTTGTAGCGTGTAGAGTGTAGTGTGTAGGGTGTAGATTGTAGCGTGTAGCGTGTAGTGTGTAGAGTGTAGCGTGTAGCGTGTAGGGTGTAGAGTGTAGCGTGTAGGGTGTAGGGTGTAGAGTGTAGGGTGTAGCGTGTAGGGTGTAGAGTGTAGCGTGTAGCATGTATGGTGTAGCGTGTAGGGTGTAGAGTGTAGCATGTAGGGAGTAGAGTGTAACGTGTAGCGTGTGGGGTGTAGGGTGTAGCGTGTAGCGTGTAGAGTGTAGCCTGTACGGTGTAGAGTGTAGCGTGTAGAGTGCAGTGGGTAGGGTGTAGAGTGTAGCGTGTAGCGTGTAGAATGTAGGGTGTAGGGTGTAGAGTGTAGCGTGTAGGGTGTAGAGTGTAGCGTGTAGTGTGTAGAGTGTAGCATGTAGGATGTAGCGTGTAGGGTGTAGAGTGAAGAGTGTAGGGTGTAGGGTGTAGAGTGTAGGGTGTAGCGTGTAGTGTGTAGAGTGTAGCGTGTAGCGTGTGGCGTGTAGCGGGTAGGGTGTAGGGTGTAGAGTGCAGGGTGTAGCGTGTAGCGTGTAGGGTGTAGAGTGTAGCGTGTAGCGTGTAGGGTGTAGGGTGTAGAGTTTAGGGTGTAGCGTGTAGCGTGTAGCGTGTAGGGAGTAGGGTGTAGGCTGTAGCGTGTAGCATATACCGTGTAGCATGTAGCGTGTAGGGTGTAGAGTTTAGCGTGTAGCGTGTATCGTGTAGCGTGTAGGGTGTAGGGTGCAGAGTGTAGGGTGTAGCGTGTAGGGTGTTGAGTGTAGCGTGTAGCGTGTAGAATGTAGCGTGTAGGGAGTAGGGTGTAGGGTGTAGGGTGTAGGGTGTAGAGTGTAGCGTGTAGGGTGTATCGTGTATCGTGTAGGGTGTAGAGTGTAGCGTTTAGCGTGTAGCGTGTAGTGTGTAGAGTGTAGCATGTAGCGTGTAGGGTGTAGCGTGTAGGGTGTAGCGTGTAGGGTGTGGAGTGTAGTGTGTAGGGTGTAGAGTGTAGAGTGTAGCGTGTAGCGTGTACGGTGTAGGGTGTAGAGTGTAGGGTGTAGCGTGTAGCGTGTAGGGTGTAGAGTGTAGCGTGTAGCATGTAGCGTGTAGGGTGTAGGGTGTAGAGTGTAGGGTGTAGCGTGTAGGGTGTAGAGTGTAGCGTGTATCGTGTAGCATGTAGGGTGTAGAGTGAAGGGAGTAGCATGTAGAATGTAGAGTGTAGCGTGTAGGGTGTAGAGTGTAGCGTGTAGAGTGTAGCGTGTAGGGTGTAGCGTGTAGCGGGTAGGGTGTAGAATGTAGAGTGTAGGGTGTATGATGTAGAGTGTAGGGTGTAGAGTGTAGCGTGTAGAGTGTAGCGTGTAGCGTGTAGCGTGTAGGGTGTAGGGTGTAGAGTGAAGGGTGTAGCATGTAGGGTGTAGAGTGTAGCGTGTAGGGTGTAGAGTGTAGCGCATAGCGTGTAGAGTGTAGCGTGTAGGGTGTAGCGTGTAGCGGGTAGGGTGTAGAATGTAGAGTGTAGGGTGTATGATGTAGTGTGTAGGGCGTAGAGTGTAGCGTGTAGCGTGTAGAGTGTAGCGTGTAGCGTGTAGGGTGTAGGGTGTAGAGTGTAGGGTGTAGCGTGTAGCGTGTAGGGAGTAGGGTGTAGGCTGTAGCGTGTAGCATATACCGTGTAGCGTGTAGGGTGTAGAGTGTAGCATGTAGCGTGTAGCGTGTAGCGTGTAGGGTGTAGTGTGTAGGGTGTAGCGTGTAGGGTGTAGCGTGTAGGGTGTAGAGTTTAGCGTGTAGCGTGTATCGTGTAGCGTGTAGGGTGTAGGGTGTAGAGTGTAGGGTGTAGCGTGTAGGGTGTTGAGTGTAGCGTGTAGCATGTAGAATGTAGCGTGTAGCGTGTAGGGAGTAGGGTGTAGGGTGTAGCGTGTAGAGTGTAGCGTATAGTGTGTAGTGTGTAGCGTGTAGGGTGTAGGGTGTAGGGTGTAGCGTGTAGGGTGTAGAGTGTAGCGTGCAGGGTGTATCGTGTATCGTGTAGGGTGTAGAGTGTAGCGTTTAGCGTGTAGTGTGTAGGGTGTAGAGTGTAGCGTGTAGCGTGTAGGGTGCAGAGTGTAGGGTGTAGCGTGTAGAGTCTGGAGTGTAGCGTGTAGGGTGTAGGGTGTAGAGTGTAGCGTGTAGCGTGTAGGGTGTAGGGTGTAGAGTGTAGGGTGTAGCGTGTAGCGTGTAGGGTGTAGAGTGTAGCGTGTAGCGTGTAGGGTGGAGGGTGTAGAGTATAGGGTGTAGCGTGTAGGGTGTAGAGTGTAGCGTGTAGCGTGTAGCATGTAGGGTGTAGAGTGAAGGGTGTAGAGTGTAGCGTGTAGGGTGTAGAGTGTAGCGTGTAGAGTGTAGCGTGTAGGGTGTAGCGTGTAGCGGGTAGGGTGTAGAATGTAGAGTGTAGGGTGTATGATGTAGAGTGTAGGGTGTAGAGTGTAGCGTGTACCGTGTAGAGTGTAGCGTGTAGCGTGTAGCGTGTAGGGTGTAGGGTGTAGAGTGTAGGGTGTAGCGTGTAGCGTGTAGCGTGTAGGGAGTAGGGTGTAGGCTGTAGCGTGTAGCATGTAGGGTGTAGAGTGTAGAGTGTAGCATGTAGCGTGTAGCGTGTAGAGTGTAGTGTGTAGAGTGTAGCGTGTAGGGTGTAGCGTGTAGGGTGTAGCGTGTAGGGTGTAGCGTGTAGGGTGTGGAGTGTAGTGTGTAGGGTGTAGGGTGTAGAGTGTAGCGTGTAGCGTGTAGGGTGTAGGGTGTAGAGTGTAGGGTGTAGCGTGTAGCGTGTAGGGTGTAGAGTGTAGCGTGTAGCATGTAGCGTGTAGGGTGTAGGGTGTAGAGTGTAGGGTGTAGCGTGTAGGGTGTAGAGTGTAGCGTGTAGCGTGTAGCATGTAGGGTGTAGAGTGAAGGGTGTAGCATGTAGGGTGTAGAGTGTAGCGTGTAGGGTGTAGAGTGTAGCGTGTGGAGTGTAGCGTGTAGGGTGTAGCGTGTAGCGGGTAGGGTGTAGAATGTAGAGTGTAGGGTGTATGATGTAGAGTGTAGGGTGTAGAGTGTAGTGTGTAGCGTGTAGAGTGTAGCGTGTAGGGTGTAGGGTGTAGAGTGTAGGGTGTAGCGTGTAGCGTGTAGCATGTAGAGTGTAGAGTGAAAGGTGTAGCATGTAGGGTGTAGAGTGTTGCGTGTAGGGTGTAGAGTGTAGCGTATAGCGTGTAGAGTGTAGCGTGTAGGGTGTAGCGTGTTGCGGGTAGGGTGTAGAATGTAGAGTGTAGGGTGTATGATGTAGTGTGTAGGGCGTAGAGTGTAGCGTGTAGCATGTAGAGTGTAGCGTGCAGCGTGTAGGGTGTAGGGTGTAGAGTGTAGGGTGTAGCGTGTAGCATGTAGGGAGTAGGGTGTAGGCTGTAGCGTGTAGCATATACCGTGTAGCGTGTAGGGTGTAGAGTGTAGCATGTAGCGTGTAGCGTGTAGGGTGTAGTGTGTAGGGTGTAGCGTGTAGGGTGTAGAGTTTAGCGTGTAGCGTGTATCGTGTAGCGTGTAGGGTGTAGGGTGTAGTGTGTAGGGTGTAGCGTGTAGGGTGTAGCGTGTAGGGTGTAGAGTTTAGCGTGTAGCGTGTATCGTGTAGCGTGTAGGGTGTAGGGTGTAGAGTGTAGGGTGTAGCGTGTAGGGTGTGGAGTGTAGTGTGTAGGGTGTAGGGTGTAGAGTGTAGCGTGTAGCGTGTAGGGTGTAGGGTGTAGAGTGTAGGGTGTAGCGTGTAGGGTGTAGAGTGTAGCGTGTAGCATGTAGCGTGTAGGGTGTAGGGTGTAGAGTGTAGGGTGTAGCGTGTAGGGTGTAGAGTGTAGCGTGTAGCGTGTAGCATGTAGGGTGTAGAGTGAAGGGTGTAGCATGTAGGGTGTAGAGTGTAGCGTGTAGGGTGTAGAGTGTAGCGTGTAGAGTGTAGCGTGTAGGGTGTAGCGTTTAGCAGGTAGGGTGTAGAATGTAGAGTGTAGGGTGTATGATGTAGAGTGTAGGGTGTAGAGTGTAGCGTGTAGCGTGTAGAGTGTAGCGTGTAGCGTGTAGCGTGTAGCATGTAGCGTGTAGGGTGTAGGGTGTAGAGTGTAGGGTGTAGCGTGTAGCGTGTAGCATGTAGAGTGTAGAGTGAAGGGTGTAGCATGTAGGGTGTAGAGTGTTGCGTGTAGGGTGTAGAGTGTAGCGTATAGCGTGTAGAGTGTAGCGTGTAGGGTGTAGCGTGTAGCGGGTAGGGTGTAGAATGTAGAGTGTAGGGTGTATGATGTAGTGTGTAGGGCGTAGAGTGTAGCGTGTAGCTTGTAGAGTGTAGCGTGTAGCGTGTAGGGTGTAGAGTGTAGGGTGTAGCGTGTAGCGTGTAGCGTGTAGGGAGTAGGGTGTAGGCTGTAGCGTGTAGCATATACCGTGTAGCGTGTAGGGTGTAGAGTGTAGTATGTAGCGTGTAGCGTGTGGGGTGTAGTGTGTAGGGTGTAGCGTGTAGGGTGTAGCGTGTAGGGTGTAGAGTTTAGCGTGTAGCGTGTATCGTGTAGCGTGTAGGGTGTAGGGTGTAGAGTGTAGGGTGTAGCGTGTAGGGTGTTGAGTGTAGCGTGTAGAATGTAGCGTTTAGCGTGTAGGGAGTAGGGTGTAGGGTGTAGCGTGTAGAGTGTAGCGTGTAGTGTGTAGTGTGTAGCGTGTAGGGTGTAGGGTGTAGGGTGTAGGGTGTAGGGTGTAGCGTGTAGGGTGTAGACTGTAGCGTGTAGGGTGTAGGGTGTATCGTGTATCGTGTAGGGTGTAGAGTGTAGCGTTTAGCGTGTAGTGTGTAGGGTGCAGCGTGTAGGGTGTAGCGTGTAGGGTCTGGAGTGTAGCGTGTAGGGTGTAGGGTGTAGAGTGTAGCGTGTAGCGTGTACGGTGTAGGGTGTAGAGTGTAGGGTGTAGCGTGTAGCGTGTAGGGTGTAGAGTGTAGCGTGTAGTGTGTAGCGTGTAGGGTGTAGGGTGTAGAGTGTAGGGTGTAGCGTGTAGGGTGTAGAGTGTAGCGTGTAGCGTGTAGCATGTAGGGTGTAGAGTGAAGGGTGTAGCATGTAGGGTGTAGAGTGTAGCGTGTAGGGTGTAGAGTGTAGCGTGTAGAGTGTAGCGTGTAGGTTGTAGCGTGTAGAGGGTAGGGTGTAGAATGTAGAGTGTAGGGTGTATGATGTAGAGTGTAGGGTGTAGAGTGTAGCGTGTACCGTGTAGAGTGTAGCGTGTAGCGTGTAGCGTGTAGGGTGCAGGGTGTAGAGTGTAGGGTGTAGCGTGTAGCGTGTAGCGTTTAGGGAGTAGGGTGTAGGCTGTAGCGTGTAGCATATAGCGTGTAGCGTGTAGGGTGTAGAGTGTAGAGTGTAGCATGTAGCGTGTAGCGTGTAGGGTGTAGTGTGTAGGGTGTAGCGTGTAGGGTGTAGCGTGTAGGGTGTAGAGTTTAGCGTGTAGCATGTATCGTGTAGCGTGTAGGGTGTAGGGTGTACAGTGTAGGGTGTAGCGTGTAGGGTGTAGAGTGTAGCGTGTAGCATGTAGAATGTAGCGTGTAGCGTGTAGGGAGTAGGGTGTAGGGTGTAGGGTGTAGCGTGTAGAGTGTAGCGTGTAGCGTGTAGTGTGTAGGGTGTAGAGTGTAGCATGTAGCGCGTAGGGTGTAGGGTGTAGAGTGTAGCGTTTAGCGTGTAGTGTGTAGGGTGTAGAGTGTAGCGTGTAGTGTGTAGGGTGCAGCATGTAGGGTGTAGCGTGTAGGGTCTGGAGTGTAGCGTGTAGGGTGTAGGGTGTAGAGTATAGCGTGGAGCGTGTAGGGTGTAGAGTGTAGGGTGTAGCGTGTAGCGTGTAGGGTGTAGAGTGTAGCGTGTAGCGTGTAGCGTGTAGGGTGTAGGGTGTAGAGTGTAGGGTGTAGCGTGTAGGGTGTAGAGTGTAGCGTGTAGCGTATAGCATGTAGGGTATAGAGTGAAGGGTGTAGCATGTAGGGTGTAGAGTGTAGCGTGTAGGGTGTAGAGTGTAGCGTGTAGAGTGTAGCGTGTAGGGTGTAGCGTGTAGCGGGTAGGGTGTAGAATGTAGAGTGTAGGGTGTATGATGTAGAGTGTAGGGTGTAGAGTGTAGCGTGTACCGTGTAGAGTGTAGCGTGTAGCGTGTAGCGTGTAGGGTGTAGGGTGTAGAGTGTAGGGTGTAGCGTGTAGCGTGTAGCGTGTAGGGAGTAGGGTGTAGGCTGTAGCGTGTAGCATATAGCGTGTAGCGTGTAGCATGTAGGGTGTAGAGTGTAGAGTGTAGCATGTATCGTGTAGCGTGTAGGGTGTAGTGTGTAGGGTGTAGCGTGTAGGGTGTAGCATGTAGGGTGTAGCGTGTAGGGTGTAGCGTGTAGGGTGTGGAGTGTAGTGTGTAGGGTGTAGGGTGTAGAGTGTAGCGTGTAGCATGTAGGGAGTAGGGTGTAGAGTGTAGGGTGTAGCGTGTAGCGTGTAGGGTGTAGAGTGTAGGGTGTAGCGTGTAGCGTGTAGGGTGTAGAGTGTAGCGTGTAGCGTGTAGCGTGTAGGGTGTAGGGTGTAGAGTGTAGGGTGTAGCGTGTAGGGTGTAGAGTGTAGCGTGTAGCGTATAGCATGTAGGGTATAGAGTGAAGGGTGTAGCATGTAGGGTGTAGAGTGTAGCGTGTAGGGTGTAGAGTGTAGCGTGTAGAGTGTAGCGTGTAGGGTGTAGCGTGTAGCGGGTAGGGTGTAGAATGTAGAGTGTAGGGTGTATGATGTAGAGTGTAGGGTGTAGAGTGTAGCGTGTACCGTGTAGAGTGTAGCGTGTAGCGTGTAGCGTGTAGGGTGTAGGGTGTAGAGTGTAGGGTGTAGCGTGTAGCGTGTAGGGAGTAGGGTGTAGGCTGTAGCGTGTAGCATATAGCGTGTAGCGTGTAGCATGTAGGGTGTAGAGTGTAGAGTGTAGCATGTATCGTGTAGCGTGTAGGGTGTAGTGTGTAGGGTGTAGCGTGTAGGGTGTAGCATGTAGGGTGTAGCGTGTAGGGTGTAGCGTGTAGGGTGTGGAGTGTAGTGTGTAGGGTGTAGGGTGTAGAGTGTAGCGTGTAGCGTGTAGGGAGTAGGGTGTAGAGTGTAGGGTGTAGCGTGTAGGGTGTAGAGTGTAGCGTGTAGCATGTAGGGTGTAGAGTGAAGGGTGTAGCATGTAGGGTGTAGAGTGTAGCGTGTAGGGTGTAGAGTGTAGCGTGTAGAGTGTAGCGTGTAGGGTGTAGCGTGTAGCGGGTAGGGTGTAGAATGTAGAGTGTAGGGTGTATGATGTAGAGTGTAGGGTGTAGAGTGTAGCGTGTAGCGTGTAGAGTGTAGCGTGTAGCGTGTAGCGTGTAGGGTGTAGGGTGTAGAGTGTAGGGTGTAGCGTGTAGCGTGTAGCATGTAGAGTGTAGAGTGAAGGGTGTAGCATGTAGGGTGTAGAGTGTTGCGTGTAGGGTGTAAAGTGTAGCGTATAGCGTGTAGAGTGTAGCGTGTAGGGTGTAGCGTGTAGCGGGTAGGGTGTAGAATGTAGAGTGTAGGGTGTATGATGTAGTGTGTAGGGCGTAGAGTGTAGGGTGTAGCGTGTAGAGTGTAGCGTGTAGCGTGTAGGGTGTAGGGTGTATAGTGTAGGGTGTAGCGTGTAGCGTGTAGCGTGTAGGGTGTAGAGTTTAGCATGTAGCGTGTAGCGTGTAGGGTGTAGTGTGTAGGGTGTAGCGTGTAGGGTGTAGAGTGTAGGGTGTAGAGTTTAGCGTGTAGCGTGTATCGTGTAGCGTGTAGGGTGTAGAGTGTAGGGTGTAGCGTGTAGGGTGTTGAGTGTAGCGTGTAGCGTGTAGAATGTAGCGTTTAGCGTGTAGGGAGTAGGGTGTAGGGTGTAGCGTGTAGAGTGTAGCGTGTAGTGTGTAGTGTGTAGCGTGTAGGGTGTAGGGTGTAGGGTGTAGCGTGTAGGGTGTAGAGTGTAGCGTGTAGGGTGTAAGGTGTATCGTGTATTGTGTAGGGTGTAGAGTGTAGCGTTTAGCGTGTAGTGTGTAGGGTGCAGCGTGTAGGGTGTAGCGTGTAGGGTCTGGAGTGTAGCGTGTAGGGTGTAGGGTGTAGGGTGTAGAGTGTAGCGTGTAGCGTGTAGGGTGTAGGGTGTAGAGTGTAGCGTGTAGCGTGTAGCGTGTAGGGTGTAGAGTGTAGCGTGTAGCGTGTAGCGTGTAGGGTGTAGGGTGTAGAGTGTAGGGTGTAGCGTGTAGGGTGTAGAGTGTAGCGTGTAGCGTGTAGCATGTAGGGTGTAGAGTGAAGGGTGTAGCATGTAGGGTGTAGAGTGTAGCGTGTAGGGTGTAGAGTGTAGCGTGTAGAGTGTAGCGTGTAGGGTGTAGCGTGTAGCGGGTAGGGTGTAGAATGTAGAGTGTAGGGTGTATGATGTAGAGTGTAGGGTGTAGAGTTTAGCGTGTAGCGTGTATCGTGTAGCGTGTAGGGTGTAGAGTGTAGGGTGTAGCGTGTAGGGTGTTGAGTGTAGCGTGTAGCGTGTAGAATGTAGCGTTTAGCGTGTAGGGAGTAGGGTGTAGGGTGTAGCGTGTAGAGTGTAGCGTGTAGTGTGTAGTGTGTAGCGTGTAGGGTGTAGGGTGTAGGGTGTAGCGTGTAGGGTGTAGAGTGTAGCGTGTAGGGTGTAGGGTGTATCGTGTATTGTGTAGGGTGTAGAGTGTAGCGTTTAGCGTGTAGTGTGTAGGGTGCAGCGTGTAGGGTGTAGCGTGTAGGGTCTGGAGTGTAGCGTGTAGGGTGTAGGGTGTAGGGTGTAGAGTGTAGCGTGTAGCGTGTAGGGTGTAGGGTGTAGAGTGTAGCGTGTAGCGTGTAGCGTGTAGGGTGTAGAGTGTAGCGTGTAGCGTGTAGCGTGTAGGGTGTAGGGTGTAGAGTGTAGGGTGTAGCGTGTAGGGTGTAGAGTGTAGCGTGTAGCGTGTAGCATGTAGGGTGTAGAGTGAAGGGTGTAGCATGTAGGGTGTAGAGTGTAGCGTGTAGGGTGTAGAGTGTAGCGTGTAGAGTGTAGCGTGTAGGGTGTAGCGTGTAGCGGGTAGGGTGTAGAATGTAGAGTGTAGGGTGTATGATGTAGAGTGTAGGGTGTAGAGTGTAGCGTGTACCGTGTAGAGTGTAGGGTGTAGCGTGTAGCGTGTAGGGAGTAGGGTGTAGGCTGTATCGTGTAGCATATAGCGTGTAGCGTGTAGCGTGTAGGGTGTAAAGTGTAGAGTGTAGCATGTAGCGTGTAGCGTGTAGGGTGTAGTGTGTAGGGTGTAGCGTGTAGGGTGTAGCGTGTAGGGTGTAGAGTTTAGAGTGTAGCGTTTATCGTGTAGCGTGTAGGGTGTAGGGTGTACAATGTAGGGTGTAGCGTGTAGGGTGTAGAGTGTAGCGTGTAGCGTGTAGAATGTAGCGTGTAGCGTGTAGGGAGTAGGGTGTAGGGTGTAGCGTGTAGAGTGTAGCGTGTAGCGTGTAGTGTGTAGGGGGTAGAGTGTAGCATGTAGCGTGTAGGGTGTAGAGTGTAGCGTTTAGCGTCTAGTGTGTAGGGTGTAGAGTGTAGCGTGTAGGGTGCAGCGTGTAGGGTGTAGCGTGTAGGGTCTGGAGTGTAGCGTGTAGGGTGTAGGGTGTAGAGTGTAGCGTGTAGCGTGTAGGGTGTAGAGTGTAGGGTGTAGCGTGTAGCGTGTAGGGTGTAGAGTGTAGCGTGTAGCGTGTAGCGTGTAGGGTGTAGGGTGTAGAGTGTAGTGTGTAGCGTGTAGGGTGTAGAGTGTAGCGTGTAGCGTGTAGCATGTAGGGTGTAGAGTGAAGGGTGTAGCAGATAGGGTGTAGAGTGTAGCGTGTAGGGTGTAGAGTGTAGCGTGTAGAGTGTAGCGTGTAGGGTGTAGCGTGTAGCGGGTAGGGTGTAGAATGTAGAGTGTAGGGTGTATGATGTAGAGTGTAGGGTGTAGAGTGTAGCGTGTACCGTGTAGAGTGTAGCGTGTAGCGTGTAGCGTGTAGGGTATAGGGTGTAGAGTGTAGGGTGTAGCGTGTAGCGTGTAGGGAGTAGGGTGTAGGCTCTAGCGTGTAGCATATAGCGTGTAGCGTGTAGCGTGTAGGGTGTAGAGTGTAGAGTGTAGCATGTAGCGTGTAGCGTGTAGGTTGTAGTGTGTAGGGTGTAGCGTGTAGGGTGTAGCGTGTAGGGTGTAGCGTGTAGGGTGTAGCGTGTAGGGTGTGGAGTGTAGTGTGTAGGGTGTAGGGTGTAGAGTGTAGCGTGTAGCGTGTAGGGTGTAGGGTGTAGAGTGTAGGGTGTAGTGTGTAGCGTGTAGGGTGTAGAGTGTAGCGTGTAGCATGTAGCGTGTAGGGTGTAGGGTGTAGAGTTTAGGGTGTAGCATGTAGGGTGTAGAGTGTAGCGTGTAGCGTGTAGCATGTAGGGTGTAGAGTGAAGGGTGTAGCATGTAGGGTGTAGAGTGTAGCGTGTAGGGTGTAGAGTGTAGCGTGTAGAGTGTAGCGTGTAGGGTGTAGCGTGTAGCGGGTAGGGTGTAGAATGTAGAGTGTAGGGTGTATGATGTAGAGTGTAGGGTGTAGAGTGTAGCGTGTAGCGTGTAGAGTGTAGCGTGTAGCGTGTAGCGTGTAGGGTGTAGGGTGTAGTGTTCTCCAGATTTCCTTGTCTGAGCTTCAACCTTCTGGCTCTCATTAAGTATTTTTAAATGTAACACTGCAGTTGCCCTACTACTTGGGTTGGGGCCTAGTTTCAGTGTCTGCCGCTCCTTGGTGTTCTCCTCCTCCTTGGTGTTCTCCTCCAGGTTTCCTTGTCTGAGCTTCAACCTTCTGGCTCTCATTAGGTATTTTTAACTGTAACACTTTTGTTGCCCTACTACTTGGGTTGGGGCCTAGTAACGGTGTCTGCCGCTCCTTGGTGTTCTCCTCCAGGTTTCCTTGTCTGAGCTTCAATCTTCTGGCTCTCATTAAGTATTTTTAAATGTAACACTGCAATTGCCCTACTACTTGGGTTGGGGCTTAGTAACGGTGTATGCCGCTCCTTGGTGTTCTCCTCCTCCTTGGTGTTCTCCTCCAGGTTTCCTTGTCTGAGCTTCAACCTTCTGGCTCTCATTAGGTATTTTTAAATGTAACACTTTTGTTGCCCTACTACTTGGGTTGGGGCCTAGTAACGGTGTCTGCCGCTCCTTGGTATTCTCCTCTTCCTTGGTGTTCTCCTCCAAGTTTCCTTGTCTGAGCTCAACCTTCTGGCTCTCATTAAGTATTTTTAAATGTAACACTGCAGTTGCCCTACTACTTGGGTTGGGGCCTAGTAACGGTGTCTGCCGCTCCTTTGTGTTCTCCTCCTCCTTGGTGTTCTCCTCCAAGTTTCCTTGTCTCAGCTTCAACCTTCTGGCTCTCATTAAGTATTTTTAAATGTAACACTGCAATTGCCCTAATACTTGGGTTGGGGCCTAGTGACGGTGTCTGCCGCTCCTTGGTGTTCTCCTCCAGGTTTCCTTGTCCGAGCTTCAGCCTTCTGGCTCTCATTAAGAATTTTTTAATGTAACACTGCAGTTGCCCTACTACTTGGCTTGGGGCCTAGTAACGGTGTCTGTCGCTCCTTGGTGTTCTCCTCCTCCTTGGTGTTCTCCTCCAGGTTTCCTTGTATGAGCTTCAACCTTCTGGCTCTCATTAAGTATTTTTAAATGTAACACTGCAGTTGCCCTACTTCTTGGGTTGGGGCCTAGTAACGGTGTCTGCAGCTCCTTGGTGTTCTCCTCCTCCTTGGTGTTCTCCTCCAGGTTTCCTTGTCTCAGCTTCAACCTTCTGGCTCTCATTAAGTATTTTTAACTGTAACACTTTTTTTGCCCTACTACTTGGGTTGGGGCCTAGTAACGGTGTCTGCCGCTCCTTGGTGTTCTCCTCCTCCTTGGTGTTCTCCTCCAGCTTTCCTTGTCTCAGCTTCAACCTTCTTGCTCTCATTAAGTATTTTTAACTGTAACTCTTTTTTTCCCCTACTACTTGGGTTGGGGCCCAGTAACGGTGTCTGCCGCTCCTTGGTGTTCTCCTCCTCCTTGGTGTTCTCCTCCAGGTTTCCTTGTCTGAGCTTCAACCTTCTGGCTCTCATTAAGTATTTTTAAATGTAACACTGCAATTGCCCTACTACTTGGGTTGGGGCCTAGTAACAGTGTCTGCCGCTCCTTGGTGTTCTCCTCCTCCTTGGTGTTCTCCTCCAGGTTTCCTTGTCTGAGCTTCAACCTTCTGGCTCTCATTAAGTATTTTTAAATGTAACACTGCAGTTGCCCTACTACTTGGGTTGGGGCCTAGTAACGGTGTCTGCCGCTCCTTGGTGTTCTCCTCCTCCTTGGTGTTCTCCTCCAGGTTTCCTTGTCTCAGCTTCAACCTTCTGGCTCTCATTAAGTATTTTTTAATGTAACACTGCAGTTGCTCTACTACTTGGGTTGGTGCCTAGTAACAGTGTCTGCCGCTCCTTGGTGTTCTCCTCCTCCTTGGTGTTCTCCTCCAGGTTTCCTTGTCTGAGCTTCAACCTTCTAACTCTCATTAAGTATTTTTAACTGTAACACTTTTTTTGCCCTACTACTTGGGTTGGGGCCTAGTAACGGTGTCTGCCGCTCCTTGGTGTTCTCCTCCTCCTTGGTGTTCTCCTCCAGGTTTCCTTGTCTCAGCTTCAACCTTCTTGCTCTCATTAAGTATTTTTAACTGTAACTCTTTTTTTCCCCTACTACTTGGGTTGGGGCCTAGTAACGGTGTCTGCCGCTCCTTGGTGTTCTCCTCCTCCTTGGTGTTCTCCTCCAGGTTTCCTTGTCTGAGCTTCAACCTTCTGGCTCTCATTAAGTATTTTTAAATGTAACACTGCAATTGCCCTACTACTTGGGTTGGGGCCTAGTAACAGTGTCTGCCGCTCCTTGGTGTTCTCCTCCTCCTTGGTGTTCTCCTCCAGGTTTCCTTGTCTGAGCTTCAACCTTCTGGCTCTCATTAAGTATTTTTAAATGTAACACTGCAGTTGCCCTACTACTTGGGTTGGGGCCTAGTAACGGTGTCTGCCGCTCCTTGGTGTTCTCCTCCAGGTTTCCTTGTCTGAGCTTCAATCTTCTGGCTCTCATTAAGTATTTTTAAATGTAACACTGCAATTGCCCTACTACTTGGGTAGGGGCTTAGTAACAGTGTATGCCACTCCTTGGTGTTCTCCTCCTCCTTGGTGTTCTCCTCCAGGTTTCCTTGTCTGAGCTTCAACCTTCAGGCTCTCATTAAGTATTTTTAAATGTAACACTTTTGTTGCCCTACTACTTGGGTTGGGGCCTAGTAACGGTGTCTGCCGCTCCTTGGTATTCTCCTCTTCCTTGGTGTTCTCCTCCAAGTTTCCTTGTCTGAGCTCAACCTTCTGGCTCTCATTAAGTATTTTTAAATGTAACACTGCAGTTGCCCTACTACTTGGGTTCGGGCCTAGTAACGGTGTCTGCCGCTCCTTTGTGTTCTCCTCCTCCTTGGTGTTCTCCTCCAAGTTTCCTTGTCTGAGCTCAACCTTCTGGCTCTCATTAAGTATTTTTAAATGTAACACTGCAGTTGCCCTACTTCTTGGGTTGGGGCCTAGTAACGGTGTCTGCCGCTCTTTGGTGTTCTCCTCCTCCTTGGTGTTCTCCTCCAGGTTTCCTTGTCTCAGCTTCAACCTTCTGGCTCTCATTAAGTATTTTTAACTCTAACACTTTTTTTGCCCTACTACTTGGGTTGGGGCCTAGTAACGGTGTCTGCCGCTCCTTGGTGTTCTCCTCCTCCTTGGTGTTCTCCTCCAGCTTTCCTTGTCTCAGCTTCAACCTTCTTGCTCTCATTAAGTATTTTTAACTGTAACTCTTTTTTTCCCCTACTACTTGGGTTGGGGCCTAGTAACGGTGTCTGCCGCTCCTTGGTGTAATCCTCCTCCTCTTGGTGTTCTCCTCCAGGTTTCCTTGTCTGAGCTTCAACCTTCTGGCTCTCATTAAGTATTTTTAAAAGTAACACTGCAATTGCCCTACTACTTGGGTTGGGGCCTAGTAACAGTGTCTGCCGCTCCTTGGTGTTCTCCTCCTCCTTGGTGTTCTCCTCCAGGTTTCCTTGTCTGAGCTTCAACCTTCTGGCTCTCATTAAGTATTTTTAAATGTAACACTGCAGTTGCCCTACTACTTGGGTTGGGGCCTAGTAACGGTGTCTGACGCTCCTTGGTGTTCTCCTCCTCCTTGGTGTTCTCCTCCAGGTTTCCTTGTCTCAGCTTCAACCTTCTAACTCTCATTAAGTATTTTTAACTGTAACACTTTTGTTGCCCTACTACTTGGGTTGGGGCCTAGTAACAGTGTCTGCCGCTCCTTGTTGTTCTCCTTCCCATTGGTGTTCTCCTCCAGGTTTCCTTGTCTCAGCTTCAACCTTCTGGCTCTCATTAAGTATTTTTTAATGTAACACTGCAGTTGCTCTACTACTTGGGTTGGGGCCTAGTAACAGTGTCTGCCGCTCCATGGTGTTCTCCTCCTCCTTGGTGTTCTCCTCCAGGTTTCCTTGTCTGAGCTTCAACCTTCTAACTCTCATTAAGTATTTTTAACTGTAACACTTTTGTTGCCCTACTACTTGGGTTGGGGCCTAGTAACAGTGTCTGCCGCTCCTTGGTGTTCTCCTCCTCCTTGGTGTCCTCCTCCAGGTTTCCTTGTCTGAGGTTCAACCTTCTGGCTCTCATTAAGTATTTTTAAATGTAATACTGCAATTGCCCTACTACTTGGGTTGGGGCGTAGTAACGGTGTCTGACGCTCCTTGGTGTTCTCCTCCTCCTTCGTGTTCTCCTCCAGGTTTCCTTGTCTGAGCTGCAACCTTCTGGCTCTCATTAAGTATTTTTAAATGTAACACTGCAATTGCCCTACTACTTGGGTTGGGGCCTAGTAACGGTGTCTGCCGCTCCTTGGTGTTCTCCTCCAGGTTTTCTTGTCTGAGCTTCAACCTTCTGGCTCTCATTAAGTATTTTTAAATGTAACACTGCAGTTGCCCTACTACTTGGGTTGGGGCCTAGTAATGGTGTCTGCCGCTCCTTGGTGTTCTCCTCCTCCTTGGTGTTCTCCTCCAGGTTTCCTTGTCTGAGCTTCAACCTTCTGGCTCTCATTAAGTATTTTTAAATGTAACACTGCAATTGCCCTACTATTTGGGTTGGGGCCTAGTAACGGTGTCTGCCGCTCCATGGTGTTCTCCTCCTCCTTGGTGTTCTCCTCCAGGTTTCCTTGTCTGAGCTTCAACCTTCTGGCTCTCATTAAGTATTTTTAACTGTAACACTTTTGTTGCCCTACTACACGGGTTGGGGCCTGGTAACGGTGTCTGCCGCTCCTTGGTGTTCTCCTCATCCTTGGCGTTCTCCTCCAGGTATCCTTGTCCGAGCTTCAACCTTCTTGCTCTCATTAAGTATTTTTAAATGTAACACTGCAATTGCCCTACTACTTGTTTTGGGGCCTAGTAACGGTGTCTGCTGCTCCTTGGTGTTCTCCTCCAGGTTTCCTTGTCTGAGCTTCAACCTTCTGGCTCTCATTAAGAATTTTTTAATGTAACACTGCAGTTGCCCTACTACTTGGGTTGGGGCCTAGTAACGGTGTCTGTCGCTCCTTGGTGTTCTCCTCCTCCTTAGTGTTCTCCTCCAGGTTTCCTTGTCTGAGCTTCAACCTTCTGGCTCTCATTAAGTATTTTTAAATGTAACACTTCAATTGCCCTACTATTTGGGTTGGGGCTTAGTAACGGTGTCTGCCGCTCCTTGGTGTTCTCCTCCTCCTTGGTGTTCTCCTCCAGGTTTCCTTGTCTGAGCTCAACCTTCTGGTTCTCATTAAGTATTTTTAAATGTAACACTGCAGTTGCCCTACTACTTGGGTTGGGGCCTAGTAACGGTGTCTGCCGCTCTTTGGTGTTCTCCTCCTCCTTGGTGTTCTCCTCCAGGTTTCCTTGTCTCAGCTTCAACCTTCTGGCTCTCATTAAGTATTTTTAACTGTAACACTTTTTTTTCCCTACTACTTGGGTTGAGGCCTAGTAACGGTGTCTGCCGCTCCTTCGTGTTCTCCTCCTCCTTGGTGTTATCCTCCAGATTTCCTTGTCTGAGCTTCAACCTTCTGGCTCTCATTAAGTATTTTTAACTGTAACACTTTTGTTGCCCTACTACTTGGGTTGGGGCCTAGTAACGGTGTCTGCGGCTCCTTTGTGTTCTCCTCCTCCTTGGTGTTCTCCTCCAGGTTTCCGTGTCTCAGCTTCAACCTTCTGTCTCTCATTAAGTATTTTTAAATGTAACACTGCAATTGCCCTACTACTTGGGTTGGGGCCTAGTGACGGTGTCTGCTGCTCCTTGGTGTTCTCCTCCAGGTTTCCTTGTCCGAGCTTCAGCCTTCTGGCTCTCATTAATAATTTTTTAATGTAACACTGCAGTTGCCCTACTACTTGGGTTGGGGCCTAGTAACGGTGTCTGTCGCTCCTTGGTGTTCTCCTCCTCCTTGGTGTTCTCCTCCAGGTTTCCTTGTATGAGCTTCAACCTTCTGGCTCTCATTAAGTATTTTTAAATGTAACACTGCAGTTGCCCTACTTCTTGGGTTGGGGCCTAGTAACGGTGTCTGCCGCTCCTTGGTGTTCTCCTCCTCCTTGGTGTTCTCCTCCAGGTTTCCTTGTCTCAGCTTCAACCTTCTGGCTCTCATTAAGTATTTTTAACTGTAACACTTTTTTTGCCCTACTACTTGGGTTGGGGCCTAGTAACGGTGTCTGCCGCTCCTTGGTGTTCTCCTCCTCCTTGGTGTTCTCCTCCAGGTTTCCGTGTCTCAGCTTCAACCTTCTGGCTCTCATTAAGTATTTTTAACTGTAACACTTTTTTTCCCCTACTACTTGGGTTGGGGCCTAGTAACGGTGTCTGCCGCTCCTTGGTGTTCTCCTCCTCCTTGGTGTTCTCCTCCAGGTTTCCTTGTCTGAGCTTCAACCTTCTGGCTCTCATTAAGTATTTTTAAATGTAACACTGCAATTGCCCTACTACTTGGGTTGGGGCCTAGTAACAGTGTCTGCCGCTCCTTGGTGTTCTCCTCCTCCTTGGTGTTCTCCTCCAGGTTTCCTTGTCTGAGCTTCAACCTTCTGGCTCTCATTAAGTATTTTTAAATGTAATACTGCAATTGCCCTACTACTTGGGTTGGGGCCTAGTAACGGTGTCTGCCGAACCTTGGTGTTCTCCTCCTCCTTGGTGTTATCCTCCAGGTTTCCTTGTCTCAGCTTCAACCTTCTGGCTCTCATAAAGTATTTTTAACTGTAACACTTTTTTTCCCCTACTACTTGGGTTGGGGCCTAGTAACGGTGTCTGCCGCTCCTTGGTGTTCTCCTCCTCCTTGGTGTTCTCCTCCAGGTTTCCTTGTCTGAGCTTCAACCTTCTAACTCTCATTAAGTATTTTTAACTGTAACACTTTTGTTGCCCTACTACGTGGGTTGAGGCATAGTAACGGTGTCTGCCGCTCCTTGGTGTTTTCCTCCTCCTTTGTGTTCTCCTCCAGGTATCCTTGTCCGAGCTTCAACCTTCTTGCTCTCATTAAGTATTTTTAAATGTAACACTGCAATTGCCCTACTACTTGGGTTGGGGCCTAGTAACGGTGTCTGCCGCTCCTTGGTGTTCTCCTCCAGGTTTCCTTGTCTGAGCTTCAACCTTCTGGCTCTCATTAAGAATTTTTTAATGTAACACTGCAGTTGCCCTACTACTTGGGTTGGGGCCTAGTAAAGGTGTCTGTCGCTCCTTGGTGTTCTCCTCCTCCTTGGTGTTCTCCTCCAGGTTTCCTTGTCTGAGCTTCAACCTTCTGGCTCTCATTAAGTATTTTTAAATGTAACACTTCAATTGCCCTACTATTTGGGTTGGGGCTTAGTAACGGTGTCTGCCGCTCCTTGGTGTTCTCCTCCTCCTTGGTGTTCTCCTCCAGGTTTCCTTGTCTGAGCTTCAACCTTCTGGCTCTCATTAAGTATTTTTAACTGTAACACTTTTTTTTCCCTACTACTTGGGTTGAGGCCTAGTAACGGTGTCTGCCGCTCCTTGGTGTGCTCCTCCTCCTTGGTGTTATCCTCCAGATTTCCTTGTCTGAGCTTCAACCTTCTGGCTCTCATTAAGTATTTTTTAATGTAACACTGCAGTTGCTCTACTACTTGGGTTGGGGCCTAGTAACAGTGTCTGCCGCTCCTTGGTGTTCTCCTCCTCCTTGGTGTTCTCCTCCAGGTTTCCTTGTCTCAGCTTCAACCTTCTAACTCTCATTAAGTATTTTTAACTGTAACACTTTTGTTGTCCTACTACTTGGGTTGGGGCCTAGTAACAGTGTCTTCCGCTCCTTGGTGTTCTCCTCCTCCTTGGTGTTCTCCTCCAGGTTTCCTTGTCTCAGGTTCAACCTTCTGGCTCTCATTAAGTATTTTTAAATGTAACACTGCAATTGCCCTACTACTTGGGTTGGGGCCTAGTAACGGTGTCTGACGCTCCTTGGTGTTCTCCTCCTCCTTGGTGTTCTCCTCCAGGTTTCCTTGTCTGAGCTTCAACCTTCTGGCTCTCATTAAGTATTTTTAAATGTAACACTGCAATTGCCCTACTACTTGGGTTGGGGCCTAGTAACGGTGTCTGCCGCTCCTTGGTGTTCTCCTCCAGGTTTCCTTGTCTGAGCTTCAACCTTCTGGCTCTCATTAAGTATTTTTAAATGTAATACTGCAATTGCCCTACTAATTGGGTTGGGGCCTAGTAATGGTGTCTGCCGCTCCTTGGTGTTCTCCTCCTCCTTGGTGTTCTCCTCCAGGTTTCCTTGTCTCAGCTTCAACCTTCTGGCTCTCATTAAGTATTTTTAACTGTAACACTTTTGTTGCCCTACTACTTGGGTTTAGGCCTAGTAACGGTGTCTGACGCTCCTTGGTGTTCTCCTCCTCCTTGGTGTTCTCCTCCAGATTTCCTTGTCTGAGCTTCAACCTTCTGGCTCTCATTAAGTATTTTTTAATGTAACACTGCAGTTGCTCTACTACTTGGGTTGGGGCCTAGTAACAGTGTCTGCCGCTCCTTGGTGTTCTCCTCCTCCTTGGTGTTCTCCTCCAGGTTTCCTTGTCTGAGCTTCAACCTTCTAACTCTCATTAAGTATTTTTAACTGTAACACTTTTGTTGTCCTACCACTTGGGTTGGGGCCTAGTAACAGTGTCTGCCGCTCCTTGGTGTTCTCCTCCTCCTTGGTGTTCTCCTCCAGGTTTCCTTGTCTGAGGTTCAACCTTCTGGCTCTCATTAAGTATTTTTAAATGTAACACTGCAATTGCCCTACTACTTGGGTTGGGGCCTAGTAACGGTGTCTGACGCTCCTTGGTGTTCTCCTCCTCCTTGGTGTTCTCCTCCAGGTTTCCTTGTCTGAGCTTCAACCTTCTGGCTCTCATTAAGTATTTTTAAATGTAACACTGCAATTGCCCTTCTACTTGGGTTGGGGCCTAGTAACGGTGTCTGCCGCTCCTTAGTGTTCTCCTCCAGGTTTCCTTGTCTGAGCTTCAACCTTCTGGCTCTCATTAAGTATTTTTAAATGTAACACTGCAGTTGCCCTACTACTTGGGTTGGGGCCTAGTAATGGTGTCTGCCGCTCCTTGGTGTTCTCCTCCTCCTTGGTGTTCTCCTCCAGGTTTCCTTGTCTGAGCTTCAACCTTCTGGCTCTCATTAAGTATTTTTAAATGTAACACTGCAATTGCCTTACTATTTGGGTTGGGGCCTAGTAACGGTGTCTGCCGCTCCATGGTGTTCTCCTCCTCCTTGGTGTTCTCCTCCAGGTTTCCTTGTCTGAGCTTCAACCTTCTGGCTCTCATTAAGTATTTTTAACTGTAGCACTTTTGTTGCCGTACTACGTGGGTTGAGGCCTAGTAACGGTGTCTGCCGCTCCTTGGTGTTCTCCTCCAGGTTTCCTTGTCTGAGCTTCAACCTTCTGGCTCTCATTAAGTATTTTTAAATGTAGCACTGCAATTGCCCTTCTATTTGGGTTGGGGCTTAGTAACGGTGTCTGCCGCTCCTTGGTGTTCTCCTCCTCCTTGGTGTTCTCCTCCAGGTTTCCTTGTCTGAGCTTCAACTTTCAGGCTCTCATTAAGAATTTTTAAATGTAACACTTTTGTTGCCCTACTACTTGGGTTGGGGCCTAGTAACAGTGTCTGCCGCTCCTTGGTATTCTCCTCCTCCTTGGTGTTCTCCTCCAGGTTTCCTTGTCTGAGCTCAACCTTCTGACTCTCATTAAGTATTTTTAAATGTAACACTGCAGTTGCCCTACTACTTGGGTTGGGGCCTAGTAACAGTGTCTGCCGCTCCTTGGTGTTCTCCTCCTCCTTGGTGTTCTCCTCCAGGTTTCCTTGTCTGAGCTTCAACCTTCTGGCTCTCGTTAAGTATTTTTAAATGTAACACTGCAATTGCCCTACTACTTGGGTTGGGGCCTAATAACGGTGTCTGCCGCTCCTTGGTGTTCTCCTCCTCCTTGGTGTTCTCCTCCAGGTTTCCTTGTCTCAGCTTCAACCTTCTGGCTCTCATTAAGTATTTTTAACTGTAACACTTTTGTTGCCCTACTACTTGGGTTGAGGCCTAGTAACGGTGTCTGACGCTCCTTGGTGTTTTCCTCCTCCTTGGTGTTCTCCTCCAGATTTCCTTGTCTGAGCTTCAACCTTCTGGCTCTCATTAAGTATTTTTAAATGTAACACTGCAATTTCCCTACTACTTGGGTTGGGGCCTACTAACGGTGTCTGCCGCTCCTTGGTGTTCTCCTCCAGGTTTCCTTGTCTGAACTTCAACCTTCTGGCTCTCATTAAGTATTTTTAACCCCTTCACCCCCGGAGCTTTTTCCGTTTTTCCGTTTTCGTTTTTCGCTCCCCTCCTTCCCAGAGCCATAACTTTTTTATTTTTCCGTCAATTTGGCCATGTGAGGGCTTATTTTTTGAGGGACGAGTTGTACTTTTGAATGACATCATTGGTTTTACCAAGTCGTGTACTAGAAAACGGGAAAAAAATTCCAAGTGCAGTGAAATTGCAAGAAAAGTGCAATCCCACACTTGTTTTTTGCTTGCCTATTTTGCTAGGTTCACTAAATGCTAAAACTGACCTGCCATTATGATTCCCCAGGTCAGTACGAGTTCATAGACACCTAACATGACTAGGTTATTTTTCAACTAAGTGGTGAAAAAAAATTCCAAACTTTGCAAAAAACAAAACAAAACAAAATTGCGCCATTTTCCGATACTCGTAGCGTCTCCATTTTTCGTGATCTGGGGTCAGGTGAGGGCTTATTTTTTGCGTGCCGAGCTGGCATTTTTAATGATTGCATTTTGGTGCAGATACGTTCTTTTGATCGCCCGTTATTGCATTTTAATGCAATGTCGTGGCCACCAAAAAAACGTAAATCTGGCGTTTCGATTTTTTTTCTCATTACGTCGTTTAGCGATCAGGTTAATGCTTTTTTTTATTGATAGATCGGGCGATTCTGAACGCAGCGATAACAAATATGTGTAGGTTGGGGTTTCTTTTATTGATTTATTTTAAATTGGGGCGAAAGGGGGGTGATTTAAACTTTTATATTTTTTTTATTTTTTTCACATTTTTTTTAACTTTTTTTTTTAACTTTTACCATGCTTCTATAGCCTCCATGGGAGGCTAGAAGCAGGCACAGCCCGATCGGCTCTGCTACATAACAGCGATCATCAGATCGCTGTTATGTAGCTAAAATGCAGGTGTGCTGTGAGCGCCGACCACAGGGGGGCGCTCACAGCCACCGGCGATCAGTAACCATAGAGGTCTCCAGGACCTCTATGGTTACAATGTACAAGCATCGCCGACCCCCGATCATGTGACGGGGGTCGGCGATGCGCTCATATCCGGCCGCATGGCCGGATGCGGTAGTTAAATGCCACTGTCTGCGTTTGACAGCGGCATTTAACTAGTTAATAGCGGCGGGTGATCGCAATTTCACCCGCCGCTATTGCGCGCACATGTCAGCTGTAAAAAACAGCTGACATGTCGCGACTTTGATGTGCGCTCACCGCCGGAGCGCACATCAAAGCGGGGGTCCCGACATGTGACGTACTATACCGTCACATGTCGGGAAGGGGTTAAATGTAACACTGCAGTTGCCCTACTACTTGGGTTGGGGCCTAGTAATGGTGTCTGCCGCTCCTTGGTGTTCTCCTCCTCCTTGGTGTTCTCCTCCAGGTTTCCTTGTCTGAGCTTCAACCTTCTGGCTCTCATTAAGTATTTTTAAATGTAACACTGCAGTTGCCCTACTACTTGGGTTGGGGCCTAGTAACAGTGTCTGCCGCTCCTTGGTGTTCTCCTCCTCCTTGGTGTTCTCCTCCAGGTTTCCTTGTCTGAGCTTCAACCTTCAGGCTCTCATTAAGAATTTTTAAATGTAACACTTTTGTTGCCCTAATACTTGGGGCCTAGTAACAATGTCTGCCGCTCCTTGGTCTTCTCCTCCTCCTTGGTGTTCTCCTCCAGGTTTCCTTGTCTGAGCTCAACCTTCTGGCTCTCATTAAGTATTTTTAAATGTAACACTGCAGTTGCCCTACTACTTGGGTTGGGGCCTAGTAACGGTGTCTGCCGCTCCTTGGTGTTCTCCTCCTCCTTGGTGTTCTCCTCCAGGTTTCTTGTCTCAGCTTCAACCTTCTGGCTCTCATTAAGTATTTTTAACTGTAACACTTTTTTTGCCCTACTACTTGGGTTGGGGCCTAGTAACGGTGTCTGCCGCTCCTTGGTGTTCTCTTCCTCCTTGGTGTTCTCCTCCAGGTTTCCTTGTCTGAGCTTCAACCTTCTAACTCTCATTAAGTATTTTTAACTGTAACACTTTTGTTGCCCTACTATTTGGGTTGGGGCCTAGTAACAGTGTCTGACGCTCCTTGGTGTTCTCCTCCTCCTTGGTGTTCTCCTCCAGATTTCCTTTTCTGAGCTTCAACCTTCTGGCTCTCATTAAGTATTTTTTAATGTAACACTGCAGTTGCTCTACTACTTGGGTTGGGGCCTAGTAACGGTGTCTGCCGCTCCTTGGTATTCTCCTCTTCCTTGGTGTTCTCCTCCAAGTTTCCTTGTCTGAGCTCAACCTTCTGGCTCTCATTAAGTATTTTTAAATGTAACACTGCAGTTGCCCTACTACTTGGGTTCGGGCCTAGTAACGGTGTCTGCCGCTCCTTTGTGTTCTCCTCCTCCTTGGTGTTCTCCTCCAAGTTTCCTTGTCTGAGCTCAACCTTCTGGCTCTCATTAAGTATTTTTAAATGTAACACTGCAGTTGCCCTACTTCTTGGGTTGGGGCCTAGTAACGGTGTCTGCCGCTCTTTGGTGTTCTCCTCCTCCTTGGTGTTCTCCTCCAGGTTTCCTTGTCTCAGCTTCAACCTTCTGGCTCTCATTAAGTATTTTTAACTCTAACACTTTTTTTGCCCTACTACTTGGGTTGGGGCCTAGTAACGGTGTCTGCCGCTCCTTGGTGTTCTCCTCCTCCTTGGTGTTCTCCTCCAGCTTTCCTTGTCTCAGCTTCAACCTTCTTGCTCTCATTAAGTATTTTTAACTGTAACTCTTTTTTTCCCCTACTACTTGGGTTGGGGCCTAGTAACGGTGTCTGCCGCTCCTTGGTGTAATCCTCCTCCTCTTGGTGTTCTCCTCCAGGTTTCCTTGTCTGAGCTTCAACCTTCTGGCTCTCATTAAGTATTTTTAAAAGTAACACTGCAATTGCCCTACTACTTGGGTTGGGGCCTAGTAACAGTGTCTGCCGCTCCTTGGTGTTCTCCTCCTCCTTGGTGTTCTCCTCCAGGTTTCCTTGTCTGAGCTTCAACCTTCTGGCTCTCATTAAGTATTTTTAAATGTAACACTGCAGTTGCCCTACTACTTGGGTTGGGGCCTAGTAACGGTGTCTGACGCTCCTTGGTGTTCTCCTCCTCCTTGGTGTTCTCCTCCAGGTTTCCTTGTCTCAGCTTCAACCTTCTAACTCTCATTAAGTATTTTTAACTGTAACACTTTTGTTGCCCTACTACTTGGGTTGGGGCCTAGTAACAGTGTCTGCCGCTCCTTGTTGTTCTCCTTCCCATTGGTGTTCTCCTCCAGGTTTCCTTGTCTCAGCTTCAACCTTCTGGCTCTCATTAAGTATTTTTTAATGTAACACTGCAGTTGCTCTACTACTTGGGTTGGGGCCTAGTAACAGTGTCTGCCGCTCCATGGTGTTCTCCTCCTCCTTGGTGTTCTCCTCCAGGTTTCCTTGTCTGAGCTTCAACCTTCTAACTCTCATTAAGTATTTTTAACTGTAACACTTTTGTTGCCCTACTACTTGGGTTGGGGCCTAGTAACAGTGTCTGCCGCTCCTTGGTGTTCTCCTCCTCCTTGGTGTCCTCCTCCAGGTTTCCTTGTCTGAGGTTCAACCTTCTGGCTCTCATTAAGTATTTTTAAATGTAATACTGCAATTGCCCTACTACTTGGGTTGGGGCGTAGTAACGGTGTCTGACGCTCCTTGGTGTTCTCCTCCTCCTTCGTGTTCTCCTCCAGGTTTCCTTGTCTGAGCTGCAACCTTCTGGCTCTCATTAAGTATTTTTAAATGTAACACTGCAATTGCCCTACTACTTGGGTTGGGGCCTAGTAACGGTGTCTGCCGCTCCTTGGTGTTCTCCTCCAGGTTTTCTTGTCTGAGCTTCAACCTTCTGGCTCTCATTAAGTATTTTTAAATGTAACACTGCAGTTGCCCTACTACTTGGGTTGGGGCCTAGTAATGGTGTCTGCCGCTCCTTGGTGTTCTCCTCCTCCTTGGTGTTCTCCTCCAGGTTTCCTTGTCTGAGCTTCAACCTTCTGGCTCTCATTAAGTATTTTTAAATGTAACACTGCAATTGCCCTACTATTTGGGTTGGGGCCTAGTAACGGTGTCTGCCGCTCCATGGTGTTCTCCTCCTCCTTGGTGTTCTCCTCCAGGTTTCCTTGTCTGAGCTTCAACCTTCTGGCTCTCATTAAGTATTTTTAACTGTAACACTTTTGTTGCCCTACTACACGGGTTGGGGCCTGGTAACGGTGTCTGCCGCTCCTTGGTGTTCTCCTCATCCTTGGCGTTCTCCTCCAGGTATCCTTGTCCGAGCTTCAACCTTCTTGCTCTCATTAAGTATTTTTAAATGTAACACTGCAATTGCCCTACTACTTGTTTTGGGGCCTAGTAACGGTGTCTGCTGCTCCTTGGTGTTCTCCTCCAGGTTTCCTTGTCTGAGCTTCAACCTTCTGGCTCTCATTAAGAATTTTTTAATGTAACACTGCAGTTGCCCTACTACTTGGGTTGGGGCCTAGTAACGGTGTCTGTCGCTCCTTGGTGTTCTCCTCCTCCTTAGTGTTCTCCTCCAGGTTTCCTTGTCTGAGCTTCAACCTTCTGGCTCTCATTAAGTATTTTTAAATGTAACACTTCAATTGCCCTACTATTTGGGTTGGGGCTTAGTAACGGTGTCTGCCGCTCCTTGGTGTTCTCCTCCTCCTTGGTGTTCTCCTCCAGGTTTCCTTGTCTGAGCTCAACCTTCTGGTTCTCATTAAGTATTTTTAAATGTAACACTGCAGTTGCCCTACTACTTGGGTTGGGGCCTAGTAACGGTGTCTGCCGCTCTTTGGTGTTCTCCTCCTCCTTGGTGTTCTCCTCCAGGTTTCCTTGTCTCAGCTTCAACCTTCTGGCTCTCATTAAGTATTTTTAACTGTAACACTTTTTTTTCCCTACTACTTGGGTTGAGGCCTAGTAACGGTGTCTGCCGCTCCTTCGTGTTCTCCTCCTCCTTGGTGTTATCCTCCAGATTTCCTTGTCTGAGCTTCAACCTTCTGGCTCTCATTAAGTATTTTTAACTGTAACACTTTTGTTGCCCTACTACTTGGGTTGGGGCCTAGTAACGGTGTCTGCGGCTCCTTTGTGTTCTCCTCCTCCTTGGTGTTCTCCTCCAGGTTTCCGTGTCTCAGCTTCAACCTTCTGTCTCTCATTAAGTATTTTTAAATGTAACACTGCAATTGCCCTACTACTTGGGTTGGGGCCTAGTGACGGTGTCTGCTGCTCCTTGGTGTTCTCCTCCAGGTTTCCTTGTCCGAGCTTCAGCCTTCTGGCTCTCATTAATAATTTTTTAATGTAACACTGCAGTTGCCCTACTACTTGGGTTGGGGCCTAGTAACGGTGTCTGTCGCTCCTTGGTGTTCTCCTCCTCCTTGGTGTTCTCCTCCAGGTTTCCTTGTATGAGCTTCAACCTTCTGGCTCTCATTAAGTATTTTTAAATGTAACACTGCAGTTGCCCTACTTCTTGGGTTGGGGCCTAGTAACGGTGTCTGCCGCTCCTTGGTGTTCTCCTCCTCCTTGGTGTTCTCCTCCAGGTTTCCTTGTCTCAGCTTCAACCTTCTGGCTCTCATTAAGTATTTTTAACTGTAACACTTTTTTTGCCCTACTACTTGGGTTGGGGCCTAGTAACGGTGTCTGCCGCTCCTTGGTGTTCTCCTCCTCCTTGGTGTTCTCCTCCAGGTTTCCGTGTCTCAGCTTCAACCTTCTGGCTCTCATTAAGTATTTTTAACTGTAACACTTTTTTTCCCCTACTACTTGGGTTGGGGCCTAGTAACGGTGTCTGCCGCTCCTTGGTGTTCTCCTCCTCCTTGGTGTTCTCCTCCAGGTTTCCTTGTCTGAGCTTCAACCTTCTGGCTCTCATTAAGTATTTTTAAATGTAACACTGCAATTGCCCTACTACTTGGGTTGGGGCCTAGTAACAGTGTCTGCCGCTCCTTGGTGTTCTCCTCCTCCTTGGTGTTCTCCTCCAGGTTTCCTTGTCTGAGCTTCAACCTTCTGGCTCTCATTAAGTATTTTTAAATGTAATACTGCAATTGCCCTACTACTTGGGTTGGGGCCTAGTAACGGTGTCTGCCGAACCTTGGTGTTCTCCTCCTCCTTGGTGTTATCCTCCAGGTTTCCTTGTCTCAGCTTCAACCTTCTGGCTCTCATAAAGTATTTTTAACTGTAACACTTTTTTTCCCCTACTACTTGGGTTGGGGCCTAGTAACGGTGTCTGCCGCTCCTTGGTGTTCTCCTCCTCCTTGGTGTTCTCCTCCAGGTTTCCTTGTCTGAGCTTCAACCTTCTAACTCTCATTAAGTATTTTTAACTGTAACACTTTTGTTGCCCTACTACGTGGGTTGAGGCATAGTAACGGTGTCTGCCGCTCCTTGGTGTTTTCCTCCTCCTTTGTGTTCTCCTCCAGGTATCCTTGTCCGAGCTTCAACCTTCTTGCTCTCATTAAGTATTTTTAAATGTAACACTGCAATTGCCCTACTACTTGGGTTGGGGCCTAGTAACGGTGTCTGCCGCTCCTTGGTGTTCTCCTCCAGGTTTCCTTGTCTGAGCTTCAACCTTCTGGCTCTCATTAAGAATTTTTTAATGTAACACTGCAGTTGCCCTACTACTTGGGTTGGGGCCTAGTAAAGGTGTCTGTCGCTCCTTGGTGTTCTCCTCCTCCTTGGTGTTCTCCTCCAGGTTTCCTTGTCTGAGCTTCAACCTTCTGGCTCTCATTAAGTATTTTTAAATGTAACACTTCAATTGCCCTACTATTTGGGTTGGGGCTTAGTAACGGTGTCTGCCGCTCCTTGGTGTTCTCCTCCTCCTTGGTGTTCTCCTCCAGGTTTCCTTGTCTGAGCTTCAACCTTCTGGCTCTCATTAAGTATTTTTAACTGTAACACTTTTTTTTCCCTACTACTTGGGTTGAGGCCTAGTAACGGTGTCTGCCGCTCCTTGGTGTGCTCCTCCTCCTTGGTGTTATCCTCCAGATTTCCTTGTCTGAGCTTCAACCTTCTGGCTCTCATTAAGTATTTTTTAATGTAACACTGCAGTTGCTCTACTACTTGGGTTGGGGCCTAGTAACAGTGTCTGCCGCTCCTTGGTGTTCTCCTCCTCCTTGGTGTTCTCCTCCAGGTTTCCTTGTCTCAGCTTCAACCTTCTAACTCTCATTAAGTATTTTTAACTGTAACACTTTTGTTGTCCTACTACTTGGGTTGGGGCCTAGTAACAGTGTCTTCCGCTCCTTGGTGTTCTCCTCCTCCTTGGTGTTCTCCTCCAGGTTTCCTTGTCTCAGGTTCAACCTTCTGGCTCTCATTAAGTATTTTTAAATGTAACACTGCAATTGCCCTACTACTTGGGTTGGGGCCTAGTAACGGTGTCTGACGCTCCTTGGTGTTCTCCTCCTCCTTGGTGTTCTCCTCCAGGTTTCCTTGTCTGAGCTTCAACCTTCTGGCTCTCATTAAGTATTTTTAAATGTAACACTGCAATTGCCCTACTACTTGGGTTGGGGCCTAGTAACGGTGTCTGCCGCTCCTTGGTGTTCTCCTCCAGGTTTCCTTGTCTGAGCTTCAACCTTCTGGCTCTCATTAAGTATTTTTAAATGTAATACTGCAATTGCCCTACTAATTGGGTTGGGGCCTAGTAATGGTGTCTGCCGCTCCTTGGTGTTCTCCTCCTCCTTGGTGTTCTCCTCCAGGTTTCCTTGTCTCAGCTTCAACCTTCTGGCTCTCATTAAGTATTTTTAACTGTAACACTTTTGTTGCCCTACTACTTGGGTTTAGGCCTAGTAACGGTGTCTGACGCTCCTTGGTGTTCTCCTCCTCCTTGGTGTTCTCCTCCAGATTTCCTTGTCTGAGCTTCAACCTTCTGGCTCTCATTAAGTATTTTTTAATGTAACACTGCAGTTGCTCTACTACTTGGGTTGGGGCCTAGTAACAGTGTCTGCCGCTCCTTGGTGTTCTCCTCCTCCTTGGTGTTCTCCTCCAGGTTTCCTTGTCTGAGCTTCAACCTTCTAACTCTCATTAAGTATTTTTAACTGTAACACTTTTGTTGTCCTACCACTTGGGTTGGGGCCTAGTAACAGTGTCTGCCGCTCCTTGGTGTTCTCCTCCTCCTTGGTGTTCTCCTCCAGGTTTCCTTGTCTGAGGTTCAACCTTCTGGCTCTCATTAAGTATTTTTAAATGTAACACTGCAATTGCCCTACTACTTGGGTTGGGGCCTAGTAACGGTGTCTGACGCTCCTTGGTGTTCTCCTCCTCCTTGGTGTTCTCCTCCAGGTTTCCTTGTCTGAGCTTCAACCTTCTGGCTCTCATTAAGTATTTTTAAATGTAACACTGCAATTGCCCTTCTACTTGGGTTGGGGCCTAGTAACGGTGTCTGCCGCTCCTTAGTGTTCTCCTCCAGGTTTCCTTGTCTGAGCTTCAACCTTCTGGCTCTCATTAAGTATTTTTAAATGTAACACTGCAGTTGCCCTACTACTTGGGTTGGGGCCTAGTAATGGTGTCTGCCGCTCCTTGGTGTTCTCCTCCTCCTTGGTGTTCTCCTCCAGGTTTCCTTGTCTGAGCTTCAACCTTCTGGCTCTCATTAAGTATTTTTAAATGTAACACTGCAATTGCCTTACTATTTGGGTTGGGGCCTAGTAACGGTGTCTGCCGCTCCATGGTGTTCTCCTCCTCCTTGGTGTTCTCCTCCAGGTTTCCTTGTCTGAGCTTCAACCTTCTGGCTCTCATTAAGTATTTTTAACTGTAGCACTTTTGTTGCCGTACTACGTGGGTTGAGGCCTAGTAACGGTGTCTGCCGCTCCTTGGTGTTCTCCTCCAGGTTTCCTTGTCTGAGCTTCAACCTTCTGGCTCTCATTAAGTATTTTTAAATGTAGCACTGCAATTGCCCTTCTATTTGGGTTGGGGCTTAGTAACGGTGTCTGCCGCTCCTTGGTGTTCTCCTCCTCCTTGGTGTTCTCCTCCAGGTTTCCTTGTCTGAGCTTCAACTTTCAGGCTCTCATTAAGAATTTTTAAATGTAACACTTTTGTTGCCCTACTACTTGGGTTGGGGCCTAGTAACAGTGTCTGCCGCTCCTTGGTATTCTCCTCCTCCTTGGTGTTCTCCTCCAGGTTTCCTTGTCTGAGCTCAACCTTCTGACTCTCATTAAGTATTTTTAAATGTAACACTGCAGTTGCCCTACTACTTGGGTTGGGGCCTAGTAACAGTGTCTGCCGCTCCTTGGTGTTCTCCTCCTCCTTGGTGTTCTCCTCCAGGTTTCCTTGTCTGAGCTTCAACCTTCTGGCTCTCGTTAAGTATTTTTAAATGTAACACTGCAATTGCCCTACTACTTGGGTTGGGGCCTAATAACGGTGTCTGCCGCTCCTTGGTGTTCTCCTCCTCCTTGGTGTTCTCCTCCAGGTTTCCTTGTCTCAGCTTCAACCTTCTGGCTCTCATTAAGTATTTTTAACTGTAACACTTTTGTTGCCCTACTACTTGGGTTGAGGCCTAGTAACGGTGTCTGACGCTCCTTGGTGTTTTCCTCCTCCTTGGTGTTCTCCTCCAGATTTCCTTGTCTGAGCTTCAACCTTCTGGCTCTCATTAAGTATTTTTAAATGTAACACTGCAATTTCCCTACTACTTGGGTTGGGGCCTACTAACGGTGTCTGCCGCTCCTTGGTGTTCTCCTCCAGGTTTCCTTGTCTGAACTTCAACCTTCTGGCTCTCATTAAGTATTTTTAACCCCTTCACCCCCGGAGCTTTTTCCGTTTTTCCGTTTTCGTTTTTCGCTCCCCTCCTTCCCAGAGCCATAACTTTTTTATTTTTCCGTCAATTTGGCCATGTGAGGGCTTATTTTTTGAGGGACGAGTTGTACTTTTGAATGACATCATTGGTTTTACCAAGTCGTGTACTAGAAAACGGGAAAAAAATTCCAAGTGCAGTGAAATTGCAAGAAAAGTGCAATCCCACACTTGTTTTTTGCTTGCCTATTTTGCTAGGTTCACTAAATGCTAAAACTGACCTGCCATTATGATTCCCCAGGTCAGTACGAGTTCATAGACACCTAACATGACTAGGTTATTTTTCAACTAAGTGGTGAAAAAAAATTCCAAACTTTGCAAAAAACAAAACAAAACAAAATTGCGCCATTTTCCGATACTCGTAGCGTCTCCATTTTTCGTGATCTGGGGTCAGGTGAGGGCTTATTTTTTGCGTGCCGAGCTGGCATTTTTAATGATTGCATTTTGGTGCAGATACGTTCTTTTGATCGCCCGTTATTGCATTTTAATGCAATGTCGTGGCCACCAAAAAAACGTAAATCTGGCGTTTCGATTTTTTTTCTCATTACGTCGTTTAGCGATCAGGTTAATGCTTTTTTTTATTGATAGATCGGGCGATTCTGAACGCAGCGATAACAAATATGTGTAGGTTGGGGTTTCTTTTATTGATTTATTTTAAATTGGGGCGAAAGGGGGGTGATTTAAACTTTTATATTTTTTTTATTTTTTTCACATTTTTTTTAACTTTTTTTTTTAACTTTTACCATGCTTCTATAGCCTCCATGGGAGGCTAGAAGCAGGCACAGCCCGATCGGCTCTGCTACATAACAGCGATCATCAGATCGCTGTTATGTAGCTAAAATGCAGGTGTGCTGTGAGCGCCGACCACAGGGGGGCGCTCACAGCCACCGGCGATCAGTAACCATAGAGGTCTCCAGGACCTCTATGGTTACAATGTACAAGCATCGCCGACCCCCGATCATGTGACGGGGGTCGGCGATGCGCTCATATCCGGCCGCATGGCCGGATGCGGTAGTTAAATGCCACTGTCTGCGTTTGACAGCGGCATTTAACTAGTTAATAGCGGCGGGTGATCGCAATTTCACCCGCCGCTATTGCGCGCACATGTCAGCTGTAAAAAACAGCTGACATGTCGCGACTTTGATGTGCGCTCACCGCCGGAGCGCACATCAAAGCGGGGGTCCCGACATGTGACGTACTATACCGTCACATGTCGGGAAGGGGTTAAATGTAACACTGCAGTTGCCCTACTACTTGGGTTGGGGCCTAGTAATGGTGTCTGCCGCTCCTTGGTGTTCTCCTCCTCCTTGGTGTTCTCCTCCAGGTTTCCTTGTCTGAGCTTCAACCTTCTGGCTCTCATTAAGTATTTTTAAATGTAACACTGCAGTTGCCCTACTACTTGGGTTGGGGCCTAGTAACAGTGTCTGCCGCTCCTTGGTGTTCTCCTCCTCCTTGGTGTTCTCCTCCAGGTTTCCTTGTCTGAGCTTCAACCTTCAGGCTCTCATTAAGAATTTTTAAATGTAACACTTTTGTTGCCCTAATACTTGGGGCCTAGTAACAATGTCTGCCGCTCCTTGGTCTTCTCCTCCTCCTTGGTGTTCTCCTCCAGGTTTCCTTGTCTGAGCTCAACCTTCTGGCTCTCATTAAGTATTTTTAAATGTAACACTGCAGTTGCCCTACTACTTGGGTTGGGGCCTAGTAACGGTGTCTGCCGCTCCTTGGTGTTCTCCTCCTCCTTGGTGTTCTCCTCCAGGTTTCTTGTCTCAGCTTCAACCTTCTGGCTCTCATTAAGTATTTTTAACTGTAACACTTTTTTTGCCCTACTACTTGGGTTGGGGCCTAGTAACGGTGTCTGCCGCTCCTTGGTGTTCTCTTCCTCCTTGGTGTTCTCCTCCAGGTTTCCTTGTCTGAGCTTCAACCTTCTAACTCTCATTAAGTATTTTTAACTGTAACACTTTTGTTGCCCTACTATTTGGGTTGGGGCCTAGTAACAGTGTCTGACGCTCCTTGGTGTTCTCCTCCTCCTTGGTGTTCTCCTCCAGATTTCCTTTTCTGAGCTTCAACCTTCTGGCTCTCATTAAGTATTTTTTAATGTAACACTGCAGTTGCTCTACTACTTGGGTTGGGGCCTAGTAACAGTGTCTGCCGCTCCTTGGTGTTCTCCTCCTCCTTGGTGTTCTCCTCCAGGTTTCCTTGTCTGAGCTTCAACCTTCTGGCTCTCATTAAGTATTTTTAAATGTAACACTGCAATTGCCCTACTACTTGGGTTGGGGCCTACTAACAGTGTCTGCCGCTCCTTGGTGTTCTCCTCCAGGTTTCCTTGTCTGAGCTTCAACCTTCTGGCTCTCATTAAGTATTTTTAAATGTAACACTGCAGTTGCCCTACTACTTGGGTTGGGGCCTAGTAATGGTGTCTGCCGCTCCTTGGTGTTCTCCTCCTCCTTGGTGTTCTCCTCCAGGTTTCCTTGTCTGAGCTTCAACCTTCTGGCTCTCATTAAGTATTTTTAAATGTAACACTGCAATTGCCTTTCTATTTGGGTTGGGGCCTAGTAACAGTGTCTGCCGCTCCATGGTGTTCTCCTCCTCCTTGGTGTTCTCCTCCAGGTTTCCTTGTCTGAGCTTCAACCTTCTGGCTCTCATTAAGTATTTTTAACTGTAGCACTTTTGTTGCCGTACTACATGGGTTGAGGCCTAGTAACGGTGTCTGCCGCTCCTTGGTGTTCTCCTCCAGGTTTCCTTGTCTGAGCTTCAACCTTCTGGCTCTCATTAAGTATTTTTAAATGTAACACTGCAATTGCCCTACTATTTGGGTTGGGGCTTAGTAACGGTGTCTGCCGCTCCTTGGTGTTCTCCTCCTCCTTGGTGTTCTCCTCCAGGTTTCCTTGTCTGAGCTTCAACCTTCAGGCTCTCATTAAGAATTTTTAAATGTAACACTTTTGTTGCCCTACTACTTGGGTTGGGGCCTAGTAACAGTGTCTGCCGCTCCTTGGTGTTCTCCTCCTCCTTGGTGTTCTCCTCCAGGTTTCCTTGTCTGAGCTTCAACCTTCTGGCTCTCATTAAGTATTTTTAAATGTAACACTGCAATTGCCCTACTACTTGGGTTGGGGCCTAGTAACGGTGTCTGCCGCTCCTTGGTGTTCTCCTCCTCCTTGGTGTTCTCCTCCAGGTTTCCTTGTCTCAGCTTCAACCTTCTGGCTCTCATTAAGTATTTTTAACTGTAACACTTTTGTTGCCCTACTACTTGGGTTGAGGCCTAGTAACGGTGTCTGACGCTCCTTGGTGTTTTCCTCCTCCTTGGTGTTCTCCTCCAGATTTCCTTGTCTGAGCTTCAACCTTCTGGCTCTCATTAAGTTTTTTTAAATGTAACACTGCAATTTCCCTACTACTTGGGTTGGGGCCTACTAACAGTGTCTGCCGCTCCTTGGTGTTCTCCTCCAGGTTTCCTTGTCTCAGCTTCAACCTTCTGGCTCTCATTAAGTATTTTTAAATGTAACACTGCAGTTGCCCTACTACTTGGGTTGGGGCCTAGTAATGGTGTCTGCCGCTCCTTGGTGTTCTCCTCCTCCTTGGTGTTCTCCTCCAGGTTTCCTTGTCTGAGCTTCAACCTTCTGGCTCTCATTAAGTATTTTTAAATGTAACACTGCAGTTGCCCTACTACTTGGGTTGGGGCCTAGTAACAGTGTCTGCCGCTCCTTGGTGTTCTCCTCCTCCTTGGTGTTCTCCTCCAGGTTTCCTTGTCTGAGCTTCAACCTTCAGGCTCTCATTAAGAATTTTTAAATGTAACACTTTTGTTGCCCTAATACTTGGGTTGGGGCCTAGTAACAATGTCTGCCGCTCCTTGGTCTTCTCCTCCTCCTTGGTGTTCTCCTCCAGGTTTCCTTGTCTGAGCTCAACCTTCTGGCTCTTATTAAGTATTTTTAAATGTAACACTGCAGTTGCCCTACTACTTGGGTTGGGGCCTAGTAACGGTGTCTGCCACTCCTTGGTGTTCTCCTCCTCCTTGGTGTTCTCCTCCAGGTTTCTTGTCTCAGCTTCAACCTTCTGGCTCTCATTAAGTATTTTTAACTGTAACACTTTTTTTGCCCTACTACTTGGGTTGGGGCCTAGTAACGGTGTCTGCCGCTCCTTGGTGTTCTCTTCCTCCTTGGTGTTCTCCTCCAGATTTCTGTTGTGAATTTGGATTCTGGGCTCCCCCGGTGGCTACTGGTGGAATTGAACTGGTGTCTTCATCTTCTCTGTTCACCTGTTCCCATCAAGATGTGGGAGTCGCTATATAACCTTGCTTCTCTGTTAGTTGCTTGCCGGTCAACAATGTTACCAGAAGCCTCTCTGTGCTTGTTCCTGCTCCTAGACAACTACTAGATAAGTTGGACTCTTGTCCATGTTTGTTTTTGCATTTTTGTTCCAGTTCACAGCTGTAGTTTCGTTACTGTGTCTGGAAAGCTCTTGTGAACAGGAATTGCCACTCTGGTGTTATGAGTTAATGCCAGAGTCCTAAAGTAATTTCTGGATGGTGTTTTGATAGGGTTTTCAGCTGACCATGAAAGTGTCCTTTCTGTCTTCTGCTATGTAGTAAGTGGACCTCAAATTTGCTAAACCTATTTTCATACTACGTTTGTTATTTCATCTTAATTCACCGCCAATATATGTGGGGGGCCTTTGTCTCCTTTCGGGGTATTTCTCTAGAGGTGAGCTAGGACTAATATTTTCCTCTGCTAGCATTATTTAGTCCTCCGGCTGGTGCTGGGCATCTAGAATCAACGTAGGCATGCTACCCGGCCACTGCTAGTTGTGCGTTAGGTTTAGTTCATGGTCAGCTCAGTTCCCATCTTCCAAGAGCTAGTTCCTATATATGCTGATGCTATGTTCTCTTGCCATTGAGATCATGACAGTTTGACCGGCCACTAAAGGGTTAAAATCCTTGGCTGAGAAAGGAGAGAAATAAGAAGTCTGCTGAGATTTTTTTTTTTTTTTTTTTTTCCTCTTGAGTGTGCTCTTAATTGGACCTCTTGCCAGTCTGTCTATGCTGCAGCCTTTGTTTTTTTTTTCTCTTTCTCTGCTTCTAATCTTTGAATGGCTCTGTGTCCACCTGTTTGTAATGGATCTTCAGAGTGTAACTGCAGGTTTGAATAATCTCGCCACGAAGGTACAACATTTGCAAGATTTTGTTTGTCATGCACCTGTATCTGAACCGAGAATTCCTTTGCCGGAATTTTTCTCGGGGAATAGATCTGGGTTTCAGAATTTTCGAAATAATTGCAAATTATTTTTGTCCCTGAAATCTCGCTCTGCCGGAGACCCTGCACAGCAGGTCAGGATTGTGATTTCCTTCCTCCGGGGCGACCCTCAAGACTGGGCTTTTTCATTGACACCAGGGGATCCTGCGTTGCTCAATGTGGATGCGTTTTTTCTGGCCTTGGGGTTGCTTTATGACGAACCTCATTTGGAGCTTCAGGCAGAAAAAACTTTGATGTCCCTATCTCAGGGGCAAGATGAAGCGGAAATTTACTGCCAAAGATTCCGTAAATGGTCTGTGCTTACTCAGTGGAATGAGTGCGCCCTGGCGGCGACTTTCAGAGAGGGTCTCTCTGATGCCATTAAGGATGTTATGGTGGGGTTCCCTGTGCCTGCGGGTCTGAATGAGTCCATGACAATGGCTATTCAGATCGATAGGCGTTTGCGGGAGCGCAAACCAGTGCACCATCTGGCGGTGTCCACTGAGAAGTCGCCAGAGAGTATGCAGTGTGATAGAATTCTGTCCCGAAGCGAGCGGCAGAATTTTAGACGGAAAAATGGGTTGTGTTTCTATTGTGGTGATTCTACTCATGTTATATCAGCATGCTCTAAGCGCACTAAAAAGCTTGATAAATCTGTTTCCATTTGCACCTTACCGTCTAAGTTTATTCTATCTGTGACCCTGATTTGCTCTTTGTCATCTATTACCACGGACGCCTATGTCGACTCTGGCGCCGCTTTGAGTCTTATGGATTGGTCCTTTGCCAAACGCTGTGGGTATGATTTAGAGCCTTTGGAGACTCCTATTCCTCTGAAGGGGATTGACTCCACCCCATTGGCTAATAATAAACCACAATACTGGACACAAGTAACTATGCGTATTAATCCGGATCACCAGGAGATTATTCGCTTTCTGGTGCTGTATAATCTACATGATGATTTGGTGCTAGGATTGCCTTGGCTGCAATCTCACAACCCAGTCCTCGACTGGAGAGCTATGTCTGTGTTGAGCTGGGGATGTAAGGGGGCTCATGGGGATGTACCTGTGGTTTCCATTTCATCATCTATTCCCTCTGAAATTCCTGAGTTCCTGTCTGACTATCGTGACGTCTTTGAAGAATCCAAGCTTGGTTCGTTACCTCCGCACCGAGAGTGCGATTGTGCCATAGATTTAATCCCGGGTAGTAAATACCCAAAGGGTCGTTTATTTAATCTGTCTGTGCCTGAACATGCTGCTATGCGAGAATATATAAAGGAGTCCTTGGAAAAGGGACATATTCGTCCATCGTCATCTCCCTTAGGAGCCGGTTTTTTCTTTGTGTCAAAAAAAGACGGCTCTTTGAGACCATGTATTGATTATCGGCTTTTGAATAAAATCACTGTTAAATATCAATACCCATTGCCGTTGCTGACTGATTTGTTTGCTCGCATAAAGAGGGCCACTTTGAGTATTTAGTGATGCCTTTTGGTCTTTCAAATGCTCCGTCAGTTTTCCAGTCCTTTATGCATGATATTTTTCGCGATTATTTGGATAAATTTATGATTGTGTATCTGGATGATATTCTGATTTTTTCGGATGACTGGGACTCTCATGTCCAGCAAGTCAGGAGGGTTTTTCAGGTTTTGCGGTCTAATTCTTTGTGTGTGAAGGGTTCTAAGTGTGTTTTTGGGGTACAGAGGATTTCCTTTTTGGGATATATTTTTTCTCCCTCTTCCATTGAAATGGATCCTGTCAAGGTTCAAGCTATTTGTGATTGGACGCAGCCCTCTTCTCTTAAGAGTCTTCAGAAATTTTTGGGCTTTGCTAACTTTTATCGTCGATTTATTGCTGGTTTTTCGGATATTGCTAAGCCATTGACCGATTTGACTAAGAAGGGTGCTGATGTTGCTGATTGGTCCCCTGATGCTGTGGAGGCCTTTCGGGAGCTTAAGCGCCGTTTTTCCTCTGCCCCTGTGTTGCGTCAGCCTGATGTTGCTCTACCTTTTCAGGTTGAGGTCGACGCTTCTGAGATCGGAGCTGGGGCAGTGTTGTCGCAGAAAAGTTCTGACTGCTCCGTGATGAGGCCTTGTGCCTTCTTTTCCCGTAAATTTTCGCCCGCTGAGCGGAATTATGATGTTGGGAATCGGGAGCTTTTGGCCATGAAGTGGGCTTTTGAGGAGTGGCGCCATTGGCTTGAGGGGGCCAGACATCAGGTGGTGGTATTGACTGACCACAAAAATTTGATTTATCTGGAGACCGCCAGGCGCCTGAATCCTAGACAGGCGCGCTGGTTATTATTTTTCTCTCGGTTTAATTTTGTGGTGTCATACCTACCGGGTTCTAAGAATGTTAAGGCGGATGCCCTTTCTAGGAGTTTTGAGCCTGACTCGCCTGGTAACTCTGAGCCCACAGGTATCCTTAAGGATGGAGTGGTATTGTCAGCCGTTTCTCCACACCTGCGGCGGGCCTTGCAGGAGTTTCAGGCGGATAGACCGGATCGTTGCCCACCTGATAAACTGTTTGTTCCTGATGATTGGACCAGTAGAGTCATCTCTGAGGTTCATTCTTCTGCGTTGGCAGGTCATCCTGGCATTTTTGGTACCAGGGATTTGGTGGCAAGGTCCTTCTGGTGGCCTTCCCTGTCACGAGATGTGCGAGGCTTTGTGCAGTCTTGTGACGTTTGTGCTCGGGCCAAGCCTTGTTGTTCTCGGGCTAGTGGATTATTGTTGCCCTTGCCTATTCCTAAGAGGCCTTGGATGCACATCTCGATGGATTTTATTTCAGATCTGCCTGTTTCTCAGAAGATGTCTGTCATCTGGGTGGTGTGTGACCGTTTCTCTAAGATGGTCCATTTGGTTCCTCTGCCCAAGTTGCCTTCTTCTTCCGAGTTGGTTCCTCTGTTTTTTCAAAATGTTGTTCGTTTGCATGGTATTCCTGAGAATATCATTTCTGACAGAGGGACCCAATTCGTGTCTAGATTTTGGCGGGCATTCTGTGCTAGGATGGGCATAGATTTATCTTTTTCGTCCGCTTTCCATCCTCAGACGAATGGCCAGACCGAGCGGACTAATCAGACCCTGGAGACATATCTGAGGTGTTTTGTGTCTGCTGACCAGGATGATTGGGTTGCTTTTTTGCCATTGGCGGAGTTCGCTCTCAATAATCGGGCCAGCTCTGCCACTTTGGTGTCCCCGTTTTTCTGTAATTCGGGGTTTCATCCTCGATTTTCCTCTGGTCAGGTGGAATCTTCGGATTGTCCTGGAGTGGATGCTGTGGTGGAGAGATTGCATCAGATCTGGGGGCAGGTGGTGGACAATTTGAGGTTGTCCCAGGAGAAGACTCAGCTTTTTGCCAACCGCCACCGTCGTGTTGGTCCTCGGCTTTGTGTTGGGGATTTGGTGTGGTTGTCTTCTCGTTTTGTCCCTATGAGGGTCTCTTCTCCTAAGTTTAAGCCTCGGTTCATCGGCCCGTATAAGATATTGGAGATTCTTAACTCTGTTTCCTTCCGTTTGGACCTCCCTGCATCCTTTTCTATTCATAACGTTTTTCATCGGTCATTATTGCGCAGGTATGAGGTACCGGTTGTGCCTTCCGTTGAGCCTCCTGCTCCGGTGTTGGTTGAGGGTGAGTTGGAGTACGTTGTGGAGAAAATCTTAGACTCCCGTGTTTCCAGACGGAGACTCCAGTATCTGGTCAAGTGGAAGGGATACGGCCAGGAGGATAATTCTTGGGTGAATGCATCTGATGTTCATGCCTCTGATCTGGTTCGTGCCTTTCATAGGGCCCATCCTGATTGCCCTGGTGGTTCTGGTGAGGGTTCGGTGCCCCCTCCTTGAGGGGGGGGTACTGTTGTGAATTTGGATTCTGGGCTCCCCCGGTGGCTACTGGTGGAATTGAACTGGTGTCTTCATCTTCTCTGTTCACCTGTTCCCATCAAGATGTGGGAGTCGCTATATAACCTTGCTTCTCTGTTAGTTGCTTGCCGGTCAACAATGTTACCAGAAGCCTCTCTGTGCTTGTTCCTGCTCCTAGACAACTACTAGATAAGTTGGACTCTTGTCCATGTTTGTTTTTGCATTTTTGTTCCAGTTCACAGCTGTAGTTTCGTTACTGTGTCTGGAAAGCTCTTGTGAACAGGAATTGCCACTCTGGTGTTATGAGTTAATGCCAGAGTCCTAAAGTAATTTCTGGATGGTGTTTTGATAGGGTTTTCAGCTGACCATGAAAGTGTCCTTTCTGTCTTCTGCTATGTAGTAAGTGGACCTCAAATTTGCTAAACCTATTTTCATACTACGTTTGTTATTTCATCTTAATTCACCGCCAATATATGTGGGGGGCCTTTGTCTCCTTTCGGGGTATTTCTCTAGAGGTGAGCTAGGACTAATATTTTCCTCTGCTAGCATTATTTAGTCCTCCGGCTGGTGCTGGGCATCTAGAATCAACGTAGGCATGCTACCCGGCCACTGCTAGTTGTGCGTTAGGTTTAGTTCATGGTCAGCTCAGTTCCCATCTTCCAAGAGCTAGTTCCTATATATGCTGATGCTATGTTCTCTTGCCATTGAGATCATGACAGATTTCCTTGTGTGAGCTTCAACCTTCTGGCTCTCATTAAGTATTTTTAAATGTAACACTGCAGTTGCCCTACTACTTGGGTTGGGGCCTAGTAACAGTGTCTGCCGCTCCTTGGTATTTTCCTCCTCCTTGATGTTCTCCTCCAGGTTTCCTTGTCTGAGCTTCAACCTTCTAACTCTCATTAAGTATTTTTAACTGTAACACTTTTGTTGCCCTACTACTTGGGTTGGGGCCTAGTAACAGTGTCTGACGCTCCTTGGTGTTCTCCTCCTCCTTGGTGTTCTCCTCCAGATTTCCTTTTCTGAGCTTCAACCTTCTGGCTCTCATTAAGTATTTTTTAATGTAACACTGCAGTTGCTCTACTACTTGGGTTGGGGCCTAGTAACAGTGTCTGCCGCTCCTTGGTGTTCTCCTCCTCCTTGGTGTTCTCCTCCAGGTTTCCTTGTCTGAGCTTCAACCTTCTGGCTCTCATTAAGTATTTTTAAATGTAACACTGCAATTGCCCTACTACTTGGGTTGGGGCCTACTAACAGTGTCTGCCGCTCCTTGGTGTTCTCCTCCAGGTTTCCTTGTCTGAGCTTCAACCTTCTGGCTCTCATTAAGTATTTTTAAATGTAACACTGCAGTTGCCCTACTACTTGGGTTGGGGCCTAGTAATGGTGTCTGCCGCTCCTTGGTGTTCTCCTCCTCCTTGGTGTTCTCCTCCAGGTTTCCTTGTCTGAGCTTCAACCTTCTGGCTCTCATTAAGTATTTTTAAATGTAACACTGCAGTTGCCCTACTACTTGGGTTGGGGCCTAGTAACAGTGTCTGCCGCTCCTTGGTGTTCTCCTCCTCCTTGGTGTTCTCCTCCAGGTTTCCTTGTCTGAGCTTCAACCTTCAGGCTCTCATTAAGAATTTTTAAATGTAACACTTTTGTTGCCCTAATACTTGGGTTGGGGCCTAGTAACAATGTCTGCCGCTCCTTGGTCTTCTCCTCCTCCTTGGTGTTCTCCTCCAGGTTTCCTTGTCTGAGCTCAACCTTTTGGCTCTCATTAAGTATTTTTAAATGTAACACTGCAGTTGCCCTACTACTTGGGTTGGGGCCTAGTAACGGTGTCTGCCGCTCCTTGGTGTTCTCCTCCTCCTTGGTGTTCTCCTCCAGGTTTCCTTGTCTCAGCTTCAACCTTCTGGCTCTCATTAAGTATTTTTAACTGTAACACTTTTTTTGCCCTACTACTTGGGTTGGGGCCTAGTAACGGTGTCTGCCGCTCCTTGGTGTTCTCCTCCTCCTTGGTGTTCTCCTCCAGGTTTCCTTGTCTGAGCTTCAACCTTCTAACTCTCATTAAGTATTTTTAACTGTAACACTTTTGTTGCCCTACTACTTGGGTTGGGGCCTAGTAACAGTGTCTGACGCTCCTTGGTGTTCTCCTCCTCCTTGGTGTTCTCCTCCAGATTTCCTTTTCTGAGCTTCAACCTTCTGGCTCTCATTAAGTATTTTTTAATGTAACACTGCAGTTGCTCTACTACTTGGGTTGGGGCCTAGTAACAGTGTCTGCCGCTCCTTGGTGTTCTCCTCCTCCTTGATGTTCTCCTCCAGGTTTCCTTGTCTGAGCTTCAACCTTCTAACTCTCATTAAGTATTTTTAACTGTAACACTTTTGTTGCCCTACTACTTGGGTTGGGGCCTAGTAACAGTGTCTGACGCTCCTTGGTGTTCTCCTCCTCCTTGGTGTTCTCCTCCAGATTTCCTTTTCTGAGCTTCAACCTTCTGGCTCTCATTAAGTATTTTTTAATGTAACACTGCAGTTGCTCTACTACTTGGGTTGGGGCCTAGTAACAGTGTCTGCCGCTCCTTGGTGTTCTCCTCCTCCTTGGTGTTCTCCTCCAGGTTTCCTTGTCTGAGCTTCAACCTTCTAACTCTTATTAAGTATTTTTAACTGTAACACTTTTGTTGCCCCACTACTTGGGTTGGGGCCTAGTAACAGTGTCTGACGCTCCTTGGTGTTCTCCTCCTCCTTGGTGTTCTCCTCCAGGTTTCCTTGTCTGAGCTTCAACCTTCTGGCTCTCATTAAGTATTTTTAAATGTAACACTGCAATTGCCCTACTACGTGGGTTGGGGCCTACTAACGGTGTCTGCCGCTCCTTGGTGTTCTCCTCCAGGTTTCCTTGTCTGAGCTTCAACCTTCTGGCTCTCATTAAGTATTTTTAAATGTAACACTGCAGTTGCCCTACTACTTGGGTTGGGGCCTAATAATGGTGTCTGCTGCTCCTTGGTGTTCTCCTCCTCCTTGGTGTTCTCCTCCAGGTTTCCTTGTCTGAGCTTCAACCTTCTGGCTCTCATTAAGTATTTTTAAATGTAACACTGCAGTTGCCCTACTACTTGGGTTGGGGCCTAGTAACAGTGTCTGCCGCTCCTTGGTGTTCTCCTCCTCCTTGGTGTTCTCCTCCAGGTTTCCTTGTCTGAGCTTCAACCTTCAGGCTCTCATTAAGAATTTTTAAATGTAACACTTTTGTTGCCCTACTATTTGGGTTGGGGCCTAGTAACAATGTCTGCCGCTCCTTGGTCTTCTCCTCCTCCTTGGTGTTCTCCTCCAGGTTTCCTTGTCTGAGCTCAACCTTCTGGCTCTCATTAAGTATTTTTAAATGTAACACTGCAGTTGCCCTACTACTTGGGTTGGGGCCTAGTAACGGTGTCTGCCGCTCCTTGGTGTTCTCCTCCTCCTTGGTGTTCTCCTCCAGTTTTCCTTGTCTCAGCTTCAACCTTATGGCTCTCATTAAGTATTTTTAACTGTAACACTTTTTTTGCCCTACTACTTGGGTTGGGGCCTAGTAACGGTGTCTGCCGCTCCTTGGTGTTCTCCTCCTCCTTGGTGTTCTCCTCCAGATTTCCTTGTCTGAGCTTCAACCTTCTGGCTCTCATTAAGTATTTTTAAATGTAACACTGCAGTTGACCTACTACCTTGGTTGGGGCCTAGTAACAGTGTCTGCCGCTCCTTGGTGTTCTCCTCCTCCTTGATGTTCTCCTCCAGGTTTCCTTGTCTGAGCTTCAACCTTCTGGCTCTCATTAAGTATTTTTAACTGTAACACTTTTGTTGCCCTACTACTTGGGTTGGGGCCTAGTAACGGTGTCTGCCGCCCCTTGGTGTTCTCCTCCTCCTTGGTGTTCTCCTCCAGGTTTCCTTGTCTGAGCTTCAACCTTCTGGCTCTCATTAAGTATTTTTAAATGTAACACTGCAGTTGCCCTACTACTTGGGTTGGGGCCTAGTAACAGTGTCTGCCGCTCCTTGGTGTTCTCCTCCTCCTTGGTGTTCTCTTCCAGGTTTCCTTGTCTGAGCTTCAACCTTCTGGCTCTCTAAGTATTTTTAAATGTAACACTGCAATTGCCCTACTACTTGGGTTGGGGCCTAGTAACGGTGTCTGCCGCTCCTTGGTGTTCTCCTCCTCCTTGGTGTTCTCCTCCAGGTTTCTGTTGTGAATTTGGATTCTGGGCTCCCCCGGTGGCCACTGGTGGAATTGAACTGGTGTCTTCATCTTCTCTGTTCACCTGTTCCCATCAAGATGTGGGAGTCGCTATATAACCTTGCTGCTCTGTTAGTTGCTTGCCGGTCAACAATGTTATCAGAAGCCTCTCTGTGCTTGTTCCTGCTCCTAGACAACTACTAGATAAGTTGGACTCTTGTCCATGTTTGTTTTTGCATTTTTGTTCCAGTTCACAGCTGTAGTTTCGTTACTGTGTCTGGAAAGCTCTTGTGAACAGGAATTGCCACTCTGGTGTTATGAGTTAATGCCAGAGTTTTAAAGTAATTTCTGGATGGTGTTTTGATAGGGTTTTCAGCTGACCATGAAAGTGTCCTTTCTGTCTTCTGCTATGTAGTAAGTGGACCTCAAATTTGCTAAACCTATTTTCATACTACGTTTGTTATTTCATCTTAATTCACCGCCAATACATGTGGGGGGCCTCTGTCTCCTTTCGGGGTATTTCTCTAGAGGTGAGCTAGGACTAATATTTTCCTCTGCTAGCATTATTTAGTCCTCCGGCTGGTGCTGGGCATCTAGAATCAACGTAGGCATGCTACCCGGCCACTGCTAGTTGTGCGTTAGGTTTAGTTCATGGTCAGCTCAGTTCCCATCTTCCAAGAGCTAGTTCCTATATATGCTGATGCTATGTTCTCTTGCCATTGAGAACATGACAGGTTTCCTTGTCTCAGCTTCAACCTTCTGGCTCTCATTAAGTATTTTTAACTGTAACACTTTTGTTGCCCTACTACTTGGGTTGAGGCCTAGTAACGGTGTCTGACGCTCCTTGGTGTTCTCCTCCTCCTTGGTGTTCTCCTCGAGATTTCCTTGTCTGAGCTTCAACCTTCTGGCTCTCATTAAGTATTTTTTAATGTAACACTGCAGTTGCTCTACTACTTGGGTTGGGGCCTAGTAACAGTGTCTGCCGCTCCTTGGTGTTCTCCTCCTCCTTGGTGTTCTCCTCCAGGTTTCCTTGTCTGAGCTTCAACCTTATAGCTATCATTAAGTATTTTTAACTGTAACACTTTTGTAGCCCTACTACTTGGGTTGGGGCCTAGTAACAGTGTCTGACGCTCCTTGGTGTTCTCCTCCTCCTTGGTGTTCTCCTCCAGGTTTCCTTGTCTGAGATTCATCCTTCTGGCTCTCATTAAGTATTTTTGAATGTAACACTGCAGTTGCCCTACTACTTGGGTTGGGGCCTAGTAATGGTGTCTGCCGCTCCTTGGTGTTCTCCTCCTCCTTGGTGTTCTCCTCCAGGTTTCCTTGTCTGAGCTTCAACCTTATAGCTATCATTAAGTATTTTTAACTGTAACACTTTTGTAGCCCTACTACTTGGGTTGGGGCCTAGTAACAGTGTCTGACGCTCCTTGGTGTTCTCCTCCTCCTTGGTGTTCTCCTCCAGGTTTCCTTGTCTGAGATTCATCCTTCTGGCTCTCATTAAGTATTTTTGAATGTAACACTGCAGTTGCCCTACTACTTGGGTTGGGGCCTAGTAATGGTGTCTGCCGCTCCTTGGTGTTCTCCTCCTCCTTGGTGTTCTCCTCCAGGTTTCCTTGTCTGAGCTTCAACCTTCTGGCTCTCATTAAGTAGTTTTAAATGTAACACTGCAGTTGCCCTACTACTTGGGTTGGGGCCTAGTAACAGTGTCTGCCGCTCCTTAGTGTTCTCCTCCTCCTTGGTGTTCTCCTCCAGGTTTCCTTGTCTGAGCTTCAACCTTCAGGCTCTCATTAAGAATTTTTAAATGTAACACTTTTGTTGCCCTACTACATGGGTTGGGGCCTAGTAACAATGTCTGCCACTCCTTGGTATTCTCCTCCTCCTTGGTGTTCTCCTCCAGGTTTCCTTGTCTGAGCTTAACCTTCTGGCTCTCATTAAGCATTTTTAAATGTAACACTGCAGTTGCCCTACTACTTGGGTTGGGGCCTAGTAACGGTGCCTGCCGCTCCTTGGTGTTCTCCTCCTCCTTGGTGTTCTCCTCCAGGTTTCCTTGTCTCAGCTTCAACCTTCTGGCTCTCATTAAGTATTTTTAACTGTAACACTTTTTTTGCCCTACTACTTGGGTTGGGGCCTAGTAACGGTGTCTGCCGCTCCTTGGTGTTCTCTTCCTCCTTGGTGTTCTCCTCCAGATTTCCTTGTCTGAGCTTCAACCTTCTGGCTCTCATTAAGTATTTTTAAATGTAACACTGCAGTTGCCCTACTACTTGGGATGGGGCCTAGTAACAGTGTCTGCCGCTCCTTGGTGTTCTCCTCCTCCTTGATGTTCTCCTCCAGGTTTCCTTGTCTGAGCTTCAACCTTCTGGCTCTCATTAAGTATTTTTAAATGTAACACTGCAGTTGCCCTACTACTTGGGTTGGGGCCTAGTAACAGTGTCTGCCGCTCCTTGGTGTTCTCCTCCTCCTTGATGTTGAGAATATATACATATATGGGGGCACCACAGATATATAATTTTGGGATCCACCCAAAGCCTTAGAATATAAAGATACAAAGAAGAAAAAAGAGAACAGCAAAGGCTATAAAGAAAATGGGGATCACCAAACAGCAGGAATGTATGCAAAAAAATCACATTATTTTATTAAGGTATAACACAGGAAAACAATTTAAAAACATTTAAAAACAGTAAATGCCCAAAATAGGGCCACATACCTGAAAACAAATATAGGGGGAATAATATATGAATAGGTGTACACCTGGTCCCAAGGATACTATATGGACAGCATATTGATAAACGAATATGGTATAGAAACCACACACTTGAGCAAAGTGGGAACCATAAATAGAGACAAAGTGCTATGGATATATATATAAATATGTGCAAATACAGCAGCAAATATAGCAACAATAGAAGGTGTGCCTATAGTATTTAAGAGCACCCAAATATATAAACAGGTATAACCCACAGGCATATACATATGCATCAATAGACAATTAATCCTATTTCCAAGCAGGTACATAAGGAAAAAGATTCAACCATAGCAAAGAGTCTATCGCTCTGAGTGGTTCAGCTGCTCATATACAGACCAGGTGAAAAAGTAGCACACCAGACTCTCCCCCATAGACAAGAAGGTCAAATAGCCCTCAGATATCCAAAAGTATGTAGCAAAGTGAAAACCCGACGCGTGTCGCCATCAGAATGGCTTCATCAGGGGTATGATTTTCACTGACAATACCCATGTTTAAATACCTTACAAAATGGCATATTGATAGACGCAGCTGTGGAAGTTCTCCCACGTGTAGCAATGGAAAGTCAGGTAGTGGCGTGCAACACGGTCATTGCGCATGCTCCGGCACATTCAGGCCGGAAAACACCGTTACCTAGCAACAGTAAACATGAGCAGGAATAGGCTCACACTCCAAGTATACCAGCTATAGATTGCCGTTAATGGCACACCCATCGGCATCCAATAGCTCAAAAAATAATAAACAGTAGATTTCGTTTAGCACATATCTGAGTATCTTAAATAGAGGGTGCCTATCTCTAGCGGCAATATATCATAGCTATACAGACATTTCGGCGATATAAACTAACGCACTGCTCACCGCAGCCCAGTATATGCAGGCATCGGCGTCCCAGCATAGAGAAATCAGCCCGGAACATCAGTCCCCGTTGAATAGTACCCACTGCGCAGGCGCCGGTGCCGGCATGTTCAAACCGGAAAGCACAGTTACTAAGCAACAGTAAACATAAACGGAAGTTTGTTCAGAAATGAGGGTAGTACAAATAATAGACAGTAGGTTTTGTTTAGTACATATCTAAATATTTTAAATGGAGAATGCCTATCCCTAGCGGCAATATATCAAGCTATACAAACATTTTGGTGATGGAAAAAACACACTGCTCACCGCAGCCCAGTGTATGCAGATATCAACATCCCAGCATAGAGCAATCAGCCCGGAACAGCAATCCCTGGTGAATAGTACCCACTGCGCAGGCGCTGGTGCCGGCATGTTCAAACCGGACAACACAGTTACTATGCAACAGTAAGCATAAACGAGATTTTATTCAGGAATGAGGGCAGTGTATGGTGACCACCCACACAATGCTACGTTTATGTCAGTTTAAAAACATACTATGCTGCAAAGAACCGTATACTCCGGTATATAGCAACACAGAGGATATGTACGAGGCATGAATGACATGATACCCATCAGGTTGCACAAATGTCAGCCTCGCACAGAAGGCAGCCAGAGCGAACCAGTCGCTCTAGAATACCCAATGTAGACAGGCGCATGCATCAGCCAAATTACGCCATAACCAAACATAATAATAATGTTGAGTGTTTCCAAGTAGTACCTATATCAAGACACAAGGACTGACAGATGAATATTTGCAAAAAATCAATAGGTATGAAACTTTTAATAAAATCACTCAGCTCTCATGCTGTGAATTTATCCAATCAAGTTACTGTAAGAATCGTAAAGGATGATACCATAGACTGTGTATATTTATACATGAACATATCAAAGTAGATGATACGTACTTCCTCCATCCACATTAAAGGGGGTAGAGGTCTACAGAGGAAGGAAAATGGAACCACATATTCTCCAGGAAACACCCAAGAGTGGGGGCCTATCACATAAAGGGCTTAACAAACAACCTGTCCGCCAGCCCAATAAGAAATGCCAGTCTCGAAGGAGGCAACACAATTCTACTAAGAGACATGTATTAAATGAAAAAATAGCATAGTGGGAATACCTAGTATCTTATAGACACTTCCCTCAAGAATAGGCAAACAAAACCTCATCACTCAAAAAATGTGTATCAACCCAGACACTATGCAGACTGACCTGGCAAATGGGGATGAAGGAACATTTTCTAAGATGAAAACCTCCTGCCTAAAGATACAATATGCTGTCCATATAGGTGGAATAAACATAAAAAGAAGGTCAAGGAGGTGTGGAAACTAAATGTCCCAAATAGACAGAACATATACATAAGTAATGACACAGTGAATATATGTTATCCTTCCCCCCACATACATAGGATCATATACATTTGTAAAAACCAGTAAACAAAAGGTCCTCATTCAAGCCCATCGGGGCCACAGAGTTCATGTTGAAAATCCATTTTGATTCCCGTCTAAGTAGTTCTAAAGTTATGTTGCCACCTCTGATATTTACAGGGACCTTATCCAAGCCCCAAATCTTCGTTCCTTTCCATAAGGAGTTGTGCTCCGCAAGGTAGTGTGAGGCTACTGACGTGAGGGCCTTCCCTTTAATCTTGTCTTTCTTCGCCGTGGTGATGTTAGAGAAATGTTGTTGGATTCTCTTTCTCAGTTCTTGTGTCGTTTGCCCCACGTACACCTTTGGGCACGGACACACCAAAGCATACACAAGATTTTTGGTCTTACAATTAAAGTATGTTCTGGGGGCAACCTGAAAAGGCAAAGAAGGCAGCGTAACATCAGTGTCTCCAGCCGTAAAAGGACATATATTACAATTTCCACATGGGAAAGTGCCACGGAGACGAAACCCACCATTGGTACTCACTGTAGGACGTTGGAAATGACTATGGCTAAGGCAATCTTTAAGATTCCTAGCTCTCCTTGCTATTAAATTGGGCCTAGACGAAAGGTGTGGTACTAACTTAGATTCACTTAATAGCAAACCCCAGTACCTAGATAGAATGTGTCGTACATCATGCCATTGATTGTTGTAAGATGTAATTATCCCCAAAGGTCTACCAGGGGTCTTGGCACGAGGGCATAATAACTTAGCCCTATCCTGATCCCTCGCATCTATGTAGGCACGCGAGATTACCTTTTTAGGGTATCCTCTTTCTTTAAACCTTGATGTTAGTTCACGAGAGTGTTTCAAGAAGTCCTCCTGTCTTGTACAGTTTCTTTTTAGTCTATAAAACTGGCCCTTTGGTATCCCCTCTTTAAGGTGCTGTGGATGGAAGCTGTTAAAATGTAGCAGACTATTCGTCGCAGTGGGCTTACGGTACAAACTCGTAGTAATCTTGGAATTCGTCAGATGGAGTTTCAAATCAAGAAATTCAATGTCCGTTTGTGACATGTGTGAAGTTAGGCGGATGTTCCACGGGTTATCATTCAGGATGCCGATGAAGTGTTGACATTGGTCCAGGGTGCCTGTCCAGAGGAATAGAATGTCGTCAATATAGCGTAACCATTTGACAATATAGGTGGAAAATCCCTCCAGACCGTACACCCTGGTTGCCTCCCACCAACCCAAAAATAGGTTGGCGTAAGATGGAGCACACCGGGCACCCATAGCTGTCCCCCTAACTTGCCTGTAATACGCACGGTCAAAGGTAAAGTAATTTTGGTCCAAGATGAACCGAAGAAGATCCAACAGAAAGGAATCATGTTTTCTATCCCCAGACGTATTTTTGTCGAGGAAATAGGATACGGCTTGTATCCCTAAGTCGTGTCCAATAGAGGTGTAAAGTGACTCTACATCCAGAGTCACTAACCACGTTCCAACGGGGAGTGTCAAATCTTGGACTTGTTGTATCAGGAAGGTAGAATCTCTGACAAAGGACTGAAGAGAGATGACCAGGGGCTGCAGGAAGAAATCAACATAAACACACGGTCTTTCTAAAAGTCCTCCTATCCCAGATATTATGGGCCTACCCGGGGGGGCTTCAAGGGACTTATGCACCTTCGGAAGCATGTAGAAGGTGGGAAGTTTCGGATGACTATTAAACATAAAGTCCCTCTCCCGTTTGTTAATGATGTTATTCATGAAGGCGGCTTCTAGAAGGCGGAACAATTTAGCCTGAAATATATTGGAGGGGTCAGAGGGAAGAGTCTGATAACACTCTTGATTTAGCAGTTGACATCTAGCTTCCTTCAGATAAAGATCAATTGGCCAAATGACCAAATTACCCCCCTTATCTGCTTCCCGAATAACAAATTCCCGGTTAGAACCTAACTTGGTGATAGCGGCTTGCTCAGCCTTACTAATGTTCCTATTTCTATTGGGGTCCAGTCTCAACTGTTGTATATCACGAACCACAGCATTAAAGAAATTTTGTACCACTGGGAACAATGAAAAGGCTGGAGTGGCTTGTGAAGGCAACCTACCAGTAAATCTTCTTCTTGTAGGACAACTCTCATCACCTTCCTCGAGTAAATCCAAGAGATCCCTAAGGACCAATCTATCAGCCATGGAATGTTCATCCAGAACGGAAGGTTGGTGGAATAACAACTTAAAAGTGAGTTGTCTGCAAAAAAGATAGACATCTTTAATCACAGTGAATTTGTCCAGACTACTGGTAGGGCAAAAGGACAAGCCCTTTTCCAAGACAGTAAGTTCCAATTCGGACAGGGCATATTCAGATAAATTCAGAATTTGCAGCTTACCCGGATCCACCCCTGGTTCAGCCGGAATATCCATAGCTAGTATCTCTTGTTCGATCGGGTCTTCCTCCCATAACGAGGGGACCAAACTCTGTAATTCCCGGACTGCTTTTTCCGTACCGTACCTCCTCCTGCGGCCCCTCCTGTTGCGCCTTCGATGTCGCTTAGATCCGAAGATAAAAAATCGTCACTGGAAGGTTGTTCTGGTGGTATATTGGTATTTCCTTCAATAGGTACTTTTTCACCAATGGATCTGTTGTTGCCTCTATGAACCCATTTAAAGGCCCGTCCTTGTTTGAAGTCAAGCTGGTCCCTTCCAAATTTCAACTTTTTCCTATTAATTACATCTTTCTCAAAAATGTCAATATTAGACTTCAACTGAGCCTGAAAAGGCTCCACCACGGATTTTCTATCAAATTTGTCCAATTTCCCTTCACATATCTTAATCTTGTTTTTTAGGGAATCTAAAACACCCCGATCATGTATTAGCAACATGTCAATAATAATATTTGAACAGGCCAGTAAACCATTTTCCCAGGTTTTCTGAAACTCCCCATCAGCCTCCCAGGCTGGGAAGATCTGTACTCTAAGTCCCCTAGGGACAATCTGTACCTTCTTATACTCTTCTAGTGTTTTTACATTCCACCATGATTTAGTGAGGGATTTATGTAGATTAGTCAACTCCCTAGCCACCTGTTGGAAATCACTCTCACCACCGGTATTGTTTATCTCCTCAAAACCACCAGAAAAGATGCCACAAGCCTGACTGCTCCATGCAGCCTCCCTAGCTGCCAAATCCATACTGTACGATTTAGACAATCCAACTTTATAAAAATACTAAGATAGAATACAAAGTATAGATCCGTGTGCCAACACCCCGAAAATGTAGTAGACAAGCCAACTACATATACAACAAGCACAGAATATATACATATATGGGGGCACCACAGATATATAATTTTGGGATCCACCCAAAGCCTTAGAATATAAAGATACAAAGAAGAAAAAAGAGAACAGCAAAGGCTATAAAGAAAATGGGGATCACCAAACAGCAGGAATGTATGCAAAAAAATCACATTATTTTATTAAGGTATAACACAGGAAAACAATTTAAAAACATTTAAAAACAGTAAATGCCCAAAATAGGGCCACATACCTGAAAACAAATATAGGGGGAATAATATATGAATAGGTGTACACCTGGTCCCAAGGATACTATATGGACAGCATATTGATAAACGAATATGGTATAGAAACCACACACTTGAGCAAAGTGGGAACCATAAATAGAGACAAAGTGCTATGGATATATATATAAATATGTGCAAATACAGCAGCAAATATAGCAACAATAGAAGGTGTGCCTATAGTATTTAAGAGCACCCAAATATATAAACAGGTATAACCCACAGGCATATACATATGCATCAATAGACAATTAATCTATTGAACTACTTAATAAGAACTACTTAGACGGGAATCAAAATGGATTTTCAACATGAACTCTGTGGCCCCGATGGGCTTGAATGAGGACCTTTTGTTTACTGGTTTTTACAAATGTATATGATCCTATGTATGTGGGGGGAAGGATAACATATATTCACTGTGTCATTACTTATGTATATGTTCTGTCTATTTGGGACATTTAGTTTCCACACCTCCTTGACCTTCTTTTTATGTTTATTCCACCTATATGGACAGCATATTGTATCTTTAGGCAGGAGGTTTTCATCTTAGAAAATGTTCCTTCATCCCCATTTGCCAGGTCAGTCTGCATAGTGTCTGGGTTGATACACATTTTTTGAGTGATGAGGTTTTGTTTGCCTATTCTTGAGGGAAGTGTCTATAAGATACTAGGTATTCCCACTATGCTATTTTTTCATTTAATACATGTCTCTTAGTAGAATTGTGTTGCCTCCTTCGAGACTGGCATTTCTTATTGGGCTGGCGGACAGGTTGTTTGTTAAGCCCTTTATGTGATAGGCCCCCACTCTTGGGTGTTTCCTGGAGAATATGTGGTTCCATTTTCCTTCCTCTGTAGACCTCTACCCCCTTTAATGTGGATGGAGGAAGTACGTATCATCTACTTTGATATGTTCATGTATAAATATACACAGTCTATGGTATCATCCTTTACGATTCTTACAGTAACTTGATTGGATAAATTCACAGCATGAGAGCTGAGTGATTTTATTAAAAGTTTCATACCTATTGATTTTTTGCAAATATTCATCTGTCAGTCCTTGTGTCTTGATATAGGTACTACTTGGAAACACTCAACATTATTATTATGTTTGGTTATGGCGTAATTTGGCTGATGCATGCGCCTGTCTACATTGGGTATTCTAGAGCGACTGGTTCGCTCTGGCTGCCTTCTGTGCGAGGCTGACATTTGTGCAACCTGATGGGTATCATGTCATTCATGCCTCGTACATATCCTCTGTGTTGCTATATACCGGAGTATACGGTTCTTTGCAGCATAGTATGTTTTTAAACTGACATAAACGTAGCATTGTGTGGGTGGTCACCATACACTGCCCTCATTCCTGAATAAAATCTCGTTTATGCTTACTGTTGCATAGTAACTGTGTTGTCCGGTTTGAACATGCCGGCACCAGCGCCTGCGCAGTGGGTACTATTCACCAGGGATTGCTGTTCCGGGCTGATTGCTCTATGCTGGGATGTTGATATCTGCATACACTGGGCTGCGGTGAGCAGTGTGTTTTTTCCATCACCGAAATGTTTGTATAGCTTGATATATTGCCGCTAGGGATAGGCATTCTCCATTTAAAATATTTAGATATGTACTAAACAAAACCTACTGTCTATTATTTGTACTACCCTCATTTCTGAACAAACTTCCGTTTATGTTTACTGTTGCTTAGTAACTGTGCTTTCCGGTTTGAACATGCCGGCACCGGCGCCTGCGCAGTGGGTACTATTCAACGGGGACTGATGTTCCGGGCTGATTTCTCTATGCTGGGACGCCGATGCCTGCATATACTGGGCTGCGGTGAGCAGTGCGTTAGTTTATATCGCCGAAATGTCTGTATAGCTATGATATATTGCCGCTAGAGATAGGCACCCTCTATTTAAGATACTCAGATATGTGCTAAACGAAATCTACTGTTTATTATTTTTTGAGCTATTGGATGCCGATGGGTGTGCCATTAACGGCAATCTATAGCTGGTATACTTGGAGTGTGAGCCTATTCCTGCTCATGTTTACTGTTGCTAGGTAACGGTGTTTTCCGGCCTGAATGTGCCGGAGCATGCGCAATGACCGTGTTGCACGCCACTACCTGACTTTCCATTGCTACACGTGGGAGAACTTCCACAGCTGCGTCTATCAATATGCCATTTTGTAAGGTATTTAAACATGGGTATTGTCAGTGAAAATCATACCCCTGATGAAGCCATTCTGATGGCGACACGCGTCGGGTTTTCACTTTGCTACATACTTTTGGATATCTGAGGGCTATTTGACCTTCTTGTCTATGGGGGAGAGTCTGGTGTGCTACTTTTTCACCTGGTCTGTATATGAGCAGCTGAACCACTCAGAGCGATAGACTCTTTGCTATGGTTGAATCTTTTTCCTTATGTACCTGCTTGGAAATAGGATTAATTGTCTATTGATGCATATGTATATGCCTGTGGGTTATACCTGTTTATATATTTGGGTGCTCTTAAATACTATAGGCACACCTTCTATTGTTGCTATATTTGCTGCTGTATTTGCACATATTTATATATATATCCATAGCACTTTGTCTCTATTTATGGTTCCCACTTTGCTCAAGTGTGTGGTTTCTATACCATATTCGTTTATCAATATGCTGTCCATATAGTATCCTTGGGACCAGGTGTACACCTATTCATATATTATTCCCCCTATATTTGTTTTCAGGTATGTGGCCCTATTTTGGGCATTTACTGTTTTTAAATGTTTTTAAATTGTTTTCCTGTGTTATACCTTAATAAAATAATGTGATTTTTTTGCATACATTCCTGCTGTTTGGTGATCCCCATTTTCTTTATAGCCTTTGCTGTTCTCTTTTTTCTTCTTTGTATCTTTATATTCTAAGGCTTTGGGTGGATCCCAAAATTATATATCTGTGGTGCCCCCATATATGTATATATTCTGTGCTTGTTGTATATGTAGTTGGCTTGTCTACTACATTTTCGGGGTGTTGGCACACGGATCTATACTTTGTATTCTATCTTAGTATTTTTATAAAGTTGGATTGTCTAAATCGTACAGTATGGATTTGGCAGCTAGGGAGGCTGCATGGAGCAGTCAGGCTTGTGGCATCTTTTCTGGTGGTTTTGAGGAGATAAACAATACCGGTGGTGAGAGTGATTTCCAACAGGTGGCTAGGGAGTTGACTAATCTACATAAATCCCTCACTAAATCATGGTGGAATGTAAAAACACTAGAAGAGTATAAGAAGGTACAGATTGTCCCTAGGGGACTTAGAGTACAGATCTTCCCAGCCTGGGAGGCTGATGGGGAGTTTCAGAAAACCTGGGAAAATGGTTTACTGGCCTGTTCAAATATTATTATTGACATGTTGCTAATACATGATCGGGGTGTTTTAGATTCCCTAAAAAACAAGATTAAGATATGTGAAGGGAAATTGGACAAATTTGATAGAAAATCCGTGGTGGAGCCTTTTCAGGCTCAGTTGAAGTCTAATATTGACATTTTTGAGAAAGATGTAATTAATAGGAAAAAGTTGAAATTTGGAAGGGACCAGCTTGACTTCAAACAAGGACGGGCCTTTAAATGGGTTCATAGAGGCAACAACAGATCCATTGGTGAAAAAGTACCTATTGAAGGAAATACCAATATACCACCAGAACAACCTTCCAGTGACGATTTTTTATCTTCGGATCTAAGCGACATCGAAGGCGCAACAGGAGGGGCCGCAGGAGGAGGTACGGTACGGAAAAAGCAGTCCGGGAATTACAGAGTTTGGTCCCCTCGTTATGGGAGGAAGACCCGATCGAACAAGAGATACTAGCTATGGATATTCCGGCTGAACCAGGGGTGGATCCGGGTAAGCTGCAAATTCTGAATTTATCTGAATATGCCCTGTCCGAATTGGAACTTACTGTCTTGGAAAAGGGCTTGTCCTTTTGCCCTACCAGTAGTCTGGACAAATTCACTGTGATTAAAGATGTCTATCTTTTTTGCAGACAACTCACTTTTAAGTTGTTATTCCACCAACCTTCCGTTCTGGATGAACATTCCATGGCTGATAGATTGGTCCTTAGGGATCTCTTGGATTTACTCGAGGAAGGTGATGAGAGTTGTCCTACAAGAAGAAGATTTACTGGTAGGTTGCCTTCACAAGCCACTCCAGCCTTTTCATTGTTCCCAGTGGTACAAAATTTCTTTAATGCTGTGGTTCGTGATATACAACAGTTGAGACTGGACCCCAATAGAAATAGGAACATTAGTAAGGCTGAGCAAGCCGCTATCACCAAGTTAGGTTCTAACCGGGAATTTGTTATTCGGGAAGCAGATAAGGGGGGTAATTTGGTCATTTGGCCAATTGATCTTTATCTGAAGGAAGCTAGATGTCAACTGCTAAATCAAGAGTGTTATCAGACTCTTCCCTCTGACCCCTCCAATATATTTCAGGCTAAATTGTTCCGCCTTCTAGAAGCCGCCTTCATGAATAACATCATTAACAAACGGGAGAGGGACTTTATGTTTAATAGTCATCCGAAACTTCCCACCTTCTACATGCTTCCGAAGGTGCATAAGTCCCTTGAAGCCCCCCCGGGTAGGCCCATAATATCTGGGATAGGAGGACTTTTAGAAAGACCGTGTGTTTATGTTGATTTCTTCCTGCAGCCCCTGGTCATCTCTCTTCAGTCCTTTGTCAGAGATTCTACCTTCCTGATACAACAAGTCCAAGATTTGACACTCCCCGTTGGAACGTGGTTAGTGACTCTGGATGTAGAGTCACTTTACACCTCTATTGGACACGACTTAGGGATACAAGCCGTATCCTATTTCCTCGACAAAAATACGTCTGGGGATAGAAAACATGATTCCTTTCTGTTGGATCTTCTTCGGTTCATCTTGGACCAAAATTACTTTACCTTTGACCGTGCGTATTACAGGCAAGTTAGGGGGACAGCTATGGGTGCCCGGTGTGCTCCATCTTACGCCAACCTATTTTTGGGTTGGTGGGAGGCAACCAGGGTGTACGGTCTGGAGGGATTTTCCACCTATATTGTCAAATGGTTACGCTATATTGACGACATTCTATTCCTCTGGACAGGCACCCTGGACCAATGTCAACACTTCATCGGCATCCTGAATGATAACCCGTGGAACATCCGCCTAACTTCACACATGTCACAAACGGACATTGAATTTCTTGATTTGAAACTCCATCTGACGAATTCCAAGATTACTACGAGTTTGTACCGTAAGCCCACTGCGACGAATAGTCTGCTACATTTTAACAGCTTCCATCCACAGCACCTTAAAGAGGGGATACCAAAGGGCCAGTTTTATAGACTAAAAAGAAACTGTACAAGACAGGAGGACTTCTTGAAACACTCTCGTGAACTAACATCAAGGTTTAAAGAAAGAGGATACCCTAAAAAGGTAATCTCGCGTGCCTACATAGATGCGAGGGATCAGGATAGGGCTAAGTTATTATGCCCTCGTGCCAAGACCCCTGGTAGACCTTTGGGGATAATTACATCTTACAACAATCAATGGCATGATGTACGACACATTCTATCTAGGTACTGGGGTTTGCTATTAAGTGAATCTAAGTTAGTACCACACCTTTCGTCTAGGCCCAATTTAATAGCAAGGAGAGCTAGGAATCTTAAAGATTGCCTTAGCCATAGTCATTTCCAACGTCCTACAGTGAGTACCAATGGTGGGTTTCGTCTCCGTGGCACTTTCCCATGTGGAAATTGTAATATATGTCCTTTTACGGCTGGAGACACTGATGTTACGCTGCCTTCTTTGCCTTTTCAGGTTGCCCCCAGAACATACTTTAATTGTAAGACCAAAAATCTTGTGTATGCTTTGGTGTGTCCGTGCCCAAAGGTGTACGTGGGGCAAACGACACAAGAACTGAGAAAGAGAATCCAACAACATTTCTCTAACATCACCACGGCGAAGAAAGACAAGATTAAAGGGAAGGCCCTCACGTCAGTAGCCTCACACTACCTTGCGGAGCACAACTCCTTATGGAAAGGAACGAAGATTTGGGGCTTGGATAAGGTCCCTGTAAATATCAGAGGTGGCAACATAACTTTAGAACTACTTAGACGGGAATCAAAATGGATTTTCAACATGAACTCTGTGGCCCCGATGGGCTTGAATGAGGACCTTTTGTTTACTGGTTTTTACAAATGTATATGATCCTATGTATGTGGGGGGAAGGATAACATATATTCACTGTGTCATTACTTATGTATATGTTCTGTCTATTTGGGACATTTAGTTTCCACACCTCCTTGACCTTCTTTTTATGTTTATTCCACCTATATGGACAGCATATTGTATCTTTAGGCAGGAGGTTTTCATCTTAGAAAATGTTCCTTCATCCCCATTTGCCAGGTCAGTCTGCATAGTGTCTGGGTTGATACACATTTTTTGAGTGATGAGGTTTTGTTTGCCTATTCTTGAGGGAAGTGTCTATAAGATACTAGGTATTCCCACTATGCTATTTTTTCATTTAATACATGTCTCTTAGTAGAATTGTGTTGCCTCCTTCGAGACTGGCATTTCTTATTGGGCTGGCGGACAGGTTGTTTGTTAAGCCCTTTATGTGATAGGCCCCCACTCTTGGGTGTTTCCTGGAGAATATGTGGTTCCATTTTCCTTCCTCTGTAGACCTCTACCCCCTTTAATGTGGATGGAGGAAGTACGTATCATCTACTTTGATATGTTCATGTATAAATATACACAGTCTATGGTATCATCCTTTACGATTCTTACAGTAACTTGATTGGATAAATTCACAGCATGAGAGCTGAGTGATTTTATTAAAAGTTTCATACCTATTGATTTTTTGCAAATATTCATCTGTCAGTCCTTGTGTCTTGATATAGGTACTACTTGGAAACACTCAACATTATTATTATGTTTGGTTATGGCGTAATTTGGCTGATGCATGCGCCTGTCTACATTGGGTATTCTAGAGCGACTGGTTCGCTCTGGCTGCCTTCTGTGCGAGGCTGACATTTGTGCAACCTGATGGGTATCATGTCATTCATGCCTCGTACATATCCTCTGTGTTGCTATATACCGGAGTATACGGTTCTTTGCAGCATAGTATGTTTTTAAACTGACATAAACGTAGCATTGTGTGGGTGGTCACCATACACTGCCCTCATTCCTGAATAAAATCTCGTTTATGCTTACTGTTGCATAGTAACTGTGTTGTCCGGTTTGAACATGCCGGCACCAGCGCCTGCGCAGTGGGTACTATTCACCAGGGATTGCTGTTCCGGGCTGATTGCTCTATGCTGGGATGTTGATATCTGCATACACTGGGCTGCGGTGAGCAGTGTGTTTTTTCCATCACCGAAATGTTTGTATAGCTTGATATATTGCCGCTAGGGATAGGCATTCTCCATTTAAAATATTTAGATATGTACTAAACAAAACCTACTGTCTATTATTTGTACTACCCTCATTTCTGAACAAACTTCCGTTTATGTTTACTGTTGCTTAGTAACTGTGCTTTCCGGTTTGAACATGCCGGCACCGGCGCCTGCGCAGTGGGTACTATTCAACGGGGACTGATGTTCCGGGCTGATTTCTCTATGCTGGGACGCCGATGCCTGCATATACTGGGCTGCGGTGAGCAGTGCGTTAGTTTATATCGCCGAAATGTCTGTATAGCTATGATATATTGCCGCTAGAGATAGGCACCCTCTATTTAAGATACTCAGATATGTGCTAAACGAAATCTACTGTTTATTATTTTTTGAGCTATTGGATGCCGATGGGTGTGCCATTAACGGCAATCTATAGCTGGTATACTTGGAGTGTGAGCCTATTCCTGCTCATGTTTACTGTTGCTAGGTAACGGTGTTTTCCGGCCTGAATGTGCCGGAGCATGCGCAATGACCGTGTTGCACGCCACTACCTGACTTTCCATTGCTACACGTGGGAGAACTTCCACAGCTGCGTCTATCAATATGCCATTTTGTAAGGTATTTAAACATGGGTATTGTCAGTGAAAATCATACCCCTGATGAAGCCATTCTGATGGCGACACGCGTCGGGTTTTCACTTTGCTACATACTTTTGGATATCTGAGGGCTATTTGACCTTCTTGTCTATGGGGGAGAGTCTGGTGTGCTACTTTTTCACCTGGTCTGTATATGAGCAGCTGAACCACTCAGAGCGATAGACTCTTTGCTATGGTTGAATCTTTTTCCTTATGTACCTGCTTGGAAATAGGATTAATTGTCTATTGATGCATATGTATATGCCTGTGGGTTATACCTGTTTATATATTTGGGTGCTCTTAAATACTATAGGCACACCTTCTATTGTTGCTATATTTGCTGCTGTATTTGCACATATTTATATATATATCCATAGCACTTTGTCTCTATTTATGGTTCCCACTTTGCTCAAGTGTGTGGTTTCTATACCATATTCGTTTATCAATATGCTGTCCATATAGTATCCTTGGGACCAGGTGTACACCTATTCATATATTATTCCCCCTATATTTGTTTTCAGGTATGTGGCCCTATTTTGGGCATTTACTGTTTTTAAATGTTTTTAAATTGTTTTCCTGTGTTATACCTTAATAAAATAATGTGATTTTTTTGCATACATTCCTGCTGTTTGGTGATCCCCATTTTCTTTATAGCCTTTGCTGTTCTCTTTTTTCTCCTCCTTGATGTTCTCCTCCAGGTTTCCTTGTCTGAGCTTCAACCTTCTGGCTCTCATTAAGTATTTTTAACTGTAACACTGCAGTTGCCCTACTACTTGGGTTGGGGCCTAGTAACGGTGTCTGCCGCCCCTTGGTGTTCTCCTCCTCCTTGGTGTTCTCCTCCAGGTTTCCTTGTCTGAGCTTCAACTTTCTGGCTCTCATTAAGTATTTTTAAATGTAACACTGCAGTTGCCCTACTACTTGGGTTGGGGCCTAGTAACAGTGTCTGCCGCTCCTTGGTGTTCTCCTCCTCCTTGGTGTTCTCCTCCAGGTTTCCTTGTCTGAGCTTCAACCTTTTGGCTCTCATTAAGTATTTTTAACTGTAACACTTTTTTTGCCCTACTACTTGGGTTGGGGCCTAGTAACGGTGTCTGCCGCTCCTTGGTGTTCTCTTCCTCCTTGGTGTTCTCCTCCAGATTTCCTTGTCTGAGCTTCAACCTTCTGGCTCTCATTAAGTATTTTTAAATGTAACACTGCAGTTGCCCTACTACTTGGGTTGGGGCCTAGTAACAGTGTCTGCCGCTCCTTGGTGTTCTCCTCCTCCTTGATGTTCTCCTCCAGGTTTCCTTGTCTGAGCTTCAACCTTCTGGCTCTCATTAAGTATTTTTAACTGTAACACTTTTGTTGCCCTACTACTTGGGTTGAGGCCTAGTAACGGTGTCTGACGCTCCTTGGTGTTCTCCTCCTCCTTGGTGTTCTCCTCGAGATTTCCTTGTCTGAGCTTCAACCTTCTGGCTCTCATTAAGTATTTTTTAATGTAACACTGCAGTTGCTCTACTACTTGGGTTGGGGCCTGGTAACAGTGTCTGCCGCTCCTTGGTGTTCTCCTCCTCCTTGGTGTTCTCCAGGTTTCCTTGTCTGAGCTTCAACCTTCTAGCTATCATTAAGTATTTTTAACTGTAACACTTTTGTTGCCCTACTACTTGGGTTGGGGCCTAGTAACAGTGTCTGACGCTCCTTGGTGTTCTCCTCCTCCTTGGTGTTCTCCTCCAGGTTTCCTTGTCTGAGATTCATCCTTCTGGCTCTCATTAAGTATTTTTGAATGTAACACTGCAGTTGCCCTACTACTTGGGTTGGGGCCTAGTAATGGTGTCTGCCGCTCCTTGGTGTTCTCCTCCTCCTTGGTGTTCTCCTCCAGGTTTCCTTGTCTGAGCTTCAACCTTCTGGCTCTCATTAAGTATTTTTAAATGGAACACTGCAGTTGCCCTACTACTTGGGTTGGGGCCTAGTAACCGTGTCTGCCGCTCCTTAGTGTTCTCCTCCTCCTTGGTGTTCTCCTCCAGGTTTCCTTGTCTGAGCTTCAACCTTCAGGCTCTCATTAAGAATTTTTAAATGTAACACTTTTGTTGCCCTACTACATGGGTTGGGGCCTAGTAACAATGTCTGCCGCTCCTTGGTATTCTCCTCCTCCTTGGTGTTCTCCTCCAGGTTTCCTTGTCTGAGCTTAACCTTCTGGCTCTCATTAAGTATTTTTAAATGTAACACTGCAGTTGCCCTACTACTTGGGTTGGGGCCTAGTAACGGTGTCTGCCGCTCCTTGGTGTTCTCCTCCTCCTTGGTGTTCTCCTCCAGGTTTCCTTGTCTCAGCTTCAACCTTCTGGCTCTCATTAAGTATTTTTAACTGTAACACTTTTTTTGCCCTACTACATGGGTTGGGGCCTAGTAACGGTGTCTGCCGCTCCTTGGTGTTCTCTTCCTCCTTGGTGTTCTCCTCCAGATTTCCTTGTCTGAGCTTCAACCTTCTGGCTCTCATTAAGTATTTTTAAATGTAACACTGCAGTTGCCCTACTACTTGGGTTGGGGCCTAGTAACAGTGTCTGCCGCTCCTTGGTGTTCTCCTCCTCCTTGATGTTCTCCTCCAGGTTTCCTTGTCTGAGCTTCAACCTTCTGGCTCTCATTAAGTATTTTTAAATGTAACACTGCAGTTGCCCTACTACTTGGGTTGGGGCCTAGTAACAGTGTCTGCCGCTCCTTGGTGTTCTCCTCCTCCTTGATGTTCTCCTCCAGGTTTCCTTGTCTGAGCTTCAACCTTCTGGCTCTCATTAAGTATTTTTAACTGTAACACTTTTGTTGCCCTACTACTTGGGTTGGGGCCTAGTAATGGTATCTGCCGCCCCTTGGTGTTCTCCTCCTCCTTGGTGTTCTCCTCCAGGTTTCCTTGTCTGAGCTTCAACCTTCTGGCTCTCATTAAGTATTTTTAAATGTAACACTGCAGTTGCCCTACTACTTGGGTTGGGGCCTAGTAACAGTGTCTGCCACTCCTTGGTGTTCTCCTCCTCCTTGGTGTTCTCCTCCAGGTTTCCTTGTCTGAGCTTCAACCTTTTGGCTCTCATTAAGTATTTTTAACTGTAACACTTTTTTTGCCCTACTACGTGGGTTGGGGCCTAGTAACGGTGTCTGCTGCTCCTAGGTGTTCTCCTCCAGGTTTCCTTGTCTGAGCTTCAACCTTCTGGCTCTCATTAAGTATTTTTAAATGTAACACTGCAATTGCCCTACTATTTGGGTTGGGGCTTAGTAACGGTGTTTGCCGCTCCTTGGTTTTCTCCTCCTCCTTGGTGTTCTCCTCCAGGTTTCCTTGTCTGAGCTTCAACCTTCAGGCTCTCATTAAGAATTTTTAAATGTAACACTTTTGTTGCCCTACTACTTGGGTTGGGGCCTAGTAACAGTGTCTGCCGCTCCTTGGTATTCTCCTCCTCCTTGGTGTTCTCCTCCAGGTTTCCTTGTCTGAGCTCAACCTCCTGGCTCTCATTAACTATTTTTAAATGTAACACTGCAGTTGCCCTACTACTTGGGTTGGGGCCTAGTAACGGTGTCTGCCGCTCCTTGGTGTTCTCCTCCTCCTTGGTGTTCTCCTCCAGGTTTCCTTGTCTCAGCTTCAACCTTCTGGCTCTTATTAAGTATTTTTAACTGTAACACTTTTTTTGCCCTACTACTTGGGTTGGGGCCTAGTAACGGTGTCTGCCGCTCCTTGGTGTTCTCCTCCTCCTTGGTGTTATCCTCCAGATTTCCTTGTCTGAGCTTCAACCTTCTGGCTCTCATTAAGTATTTTTAAATGTAACACTGCAGTTGCCCTACTACTTGGGTTGGGGCCTAGTAACAGTGTCTGCCGCTCCTTGGTGTTCTCCTCCTCCTTGGTGTTCTCCTCCAGGTTTCCTTGTCTGAGCTTCAACCTTCTGGCTCTCATTAAGTATTTTTTAATGTAACACTGGAATTGCCCTACTACTTGGGTTGGGGCCTAGTAACGGTGTCTGCCGCTCCTTGGTGTTCTCCTCCTCCTTGGTGTTCTCCTCCAGGTTTCCTTGTCTCAGCTTCAACCTTCTGGCTCTCATTAAGTATTTTTAACTGTAACACTTTTGTTGCCCTACTACTTGGGTTGAGGCCTAGTAACGGTGTCTGACGCTCCTTGGTGTTCTCCTCCTCCTTGGTGTTCTCCTCCAGATTTCCTTGTCTGAGCTTCAACCTTCTGGCTCTCATTAAGTATTTTTTAATGTAACACTGCAGTTGCTCTACTACTTGGGTTGGGGCCTAGTAACAGTGTCTGCCGCTCCTTGGTGTTCTCCTCCTCCTTGGTGTTCTCCTCCAGGTTTCCTTGTCTGAGCTTCAACCTTCTAACTCTCATTAAGTTTTTTTAACTGTAACACTTTTGTTGCCCTACTACTTGGGTTGGGGCCTAGTAACAGTGTCTGCCGCTCCTTTGTGTTCTCCTCCTCCTTGGTGTTCTCCTCCAGGTTTCCTTGTCTCAGCTTCAACCTTCTGGCTCTCATTAAGTATTTTTAAATGTAACACTGCAATTGCCCTATTACTTGGGTTGGGGCCTAGTAACGGTGTCTGACGCTCCTTGGTGTTCTCCTCCTCCTTGTTGTTCTCCTCCAGGTTTCCTTGTCTGAGCTTCAACCTTCTGGCTCTCATTAAGTATTTTTAAATGTAACACTGCAATTGCCCTACTACTTGGGTTGGGGCCTACTAACGGTGTCTGCCGCTCCTTGGTGTTCTCCTCCAGGTTTCCTTGTCTGAGCTTCAACCTTCTGGCTCTCATTAAGTTTTTTTAAATGTAACACTGCAGTTGCCCTAATACTTGGGTTGGGGTCTAGTAATGGTGTCTGCCGCTCCTTGGTGTTCTCCTCCTCCTTGGTGTTCTCCTCCAGGTTTCCTTGTCTGAGCTTCAACCTTCTGGCTCTCATTAAGTATTTTTAAATGTAACACTGCAATTGCCCTACTATTTGGGTTGGGGCCTAGTAACGGTGTCTGCCGCTCCATGGTGTTCTTCTCCTCCTTGGTGTTCTCCTCCAGGTTTCCTTGTCTGAGCTTCAACCTTCTGGCTCTCATTAAGTATTTTTAACTGTAACACTTTTGTTGCCCTACTACGTGGGTTGGGGCCTAGTAACGGTGTCTGCCGCTCCTTGGTGTTCTCCTCCTCCTTGGTGTTCTCCTCCAGGTATCCTTGTCCGAGCTTCAACCTTCTTGCTCTCATTAAGTATTTTTAAATGTAACACTGCAATTGCCCTACTACTTGGGTTGGGGCCTAGTAACGGTGTCTGCCGCTCCTTGGTGTTCTCCTCCTCCTTGGTGTTCTCCTCCAGGTTTCCTTGTCTCAGCTTCAACCTTCTGGCTCTCATTAAGAATTTTTTAATGTAACACTGCAGTTGCCCTACTACTTGGGTTGGGGCCTAGTAACAGTGTCTGTCGCTCCTTGGTGTTCTCCTCCTCCTTGGTGTTCTCCTCCAGGTTATCTTGTCTGAGCTTCAACCTTCTGGCTCTCATTAAGTTTTTTTAAATGTAACACTGCAGTTGCCCTAATACTTGGGTTGGGGTCTAGTAATGGTGTCTGCCGCTCCTTGGTGTTCTCCTCCTCCTTGGTGTTCTCCTCCAGGTTTCCTTGTCTGAGCTTCAACCTTCAGGCTCTCATTAAGAATTTTTAAATGTAACACTTTTGTTGCCCTACTACTTGGGTTGGGGCCTAGTAACAGTGTCTGCCGCTCCTTGGTATTCTCCTCCTCCTTGGTGTTCTCCTCCAGGTTTCCTTGTCTGAGCTCAACCTTCTGGCTCTCATTAAGTATTTTTAAATGTAACACTTTTTTTGCCCTACTACATGGATTGGGGCCTAGTAACGGTGTCTGCCGCTCCTTGGTATTCTCCTCCTCCTTGGTGTTCTCCTCCAGGTTTCCTTGTCTCAGCTTCAACCTTCTGGCTCTCATTAAGTATTTTTAACTGTAACACTTTTTTTGCCCTACTACATGGATTGGGGCCTAGTAACGGTGTCTGCCGCTCCTTGGTGTTCTCCTCCTCCTTGGTGTTCTCCTCCAGATTTCCTTGTCTGAGCTTCAACCTTCTTGCTCTCATTAAGTATTTTTAAATGTAACACTGCATTTGCCCTACTACTTGGGTTGGGGCCTAGTAACAGTGTCTGCCGCTCCTTGGTGTTCTCCTCCTCCTTGATGTTCTCCTCCAGGTTTCCTTGTCTGAGCTTCAACCTTCTGGCTCTCATTAAGTATTTTTAAATGTAACACTGCAGTTGCCCTACTACTTGGGTTGGGGCCTAGTAACGGTGTCTGTCGCTCCTTGGTGATCTCCTCCTCCTTGGTGTTCTCCTCCAGGTTTCCTTGTCTGAACTTCAACCTTCTGGCTCTCATTAAGTATTTTTTAAATGTAACACTGCAATTGCCCTACTAATTGGGTTGGGGCCTAGTAACGGTGTCTGCCGCTCCTTGGTGTTCTCCTCCTCCTTGGTATTCTCCTCCAGATTTCCTTGTCTGAGCTTCAACCTTCTGGCTCTCATTAAGTATTTTTAAATGTAACACTGCAGTTGCCCTACTACTTGGGTTGGGGCCTAGTAACAGTGTCTGCCGCTCCTTGGTGTTCTCCTCCTCCTTGATGTTCTCCTCCAGGTTTCCTTGTCTGAGCTTCAACCTTCTGGCTCTCATTAAGTATTTTTAACTGTAACACTTTTGTTGCCCTACTACTTGGGTTGGGGCCTAGTAACGGTGTCTGCCGCCCCTTGGTGTTCTCCTCCTCCTTGGTGTTCTCCTCCAGGTATCCTTGTCCGAGCTTCAACCTTCTTGCTCTCATTAAGTATTTTTAAATGTAACACTGCAATTGCCCTACTACTTGGGTTGGGGCCTAGTAACGGTGTCTGTCGCTCCTTGGTGTTCTCCTCCTCCTTGGTGTTCTCCTCCAGGTTTCCTTGTCTGAGCTTCAACCTTCTGGCTCTCATTAAGTATTTTTAAATGTAACACTTCAATTGCCCTACTATTTGGGTTGGGGCTTAGTAACGGTGTCTGCCGCTCCTTGGTGTTCTCCTCCTCCTTGGTGTTCTCCTCCAGGTTTCCTTGTCTGAGCTTCAACCTTCAGGCTCTCATTAAGAATTTTTAAATGTAACACTTTTGTTGCCCTACTACTTGGGTTGGGGCCTAGTAACAGTGTCTGCCGCTCCTTGGTGTTCTCCTCCTCCTTGGTGTTCTCCTCCAGGTTTCCTTGTCTGAGCTCAACCTTCTGGCTCTCATTAAGTATTTTTAAATGTAACACTGCAGTTGCCCTACTACTTGGGTTGGGGCCTAGTAACGGTGTCTGCCGCTCTTTGGTGTTCTCCTCCTTGGTGTTCTCCTCCAGGTATCCTTGTCTCAGCTTCAACCTTCTGGCTCTCATTAAGTATTTTTAACTGTAACACTTTTTTTCCCTACTACTTGGGTTGAGGCCTAGTAACAGTGTCTGCCGCTCCTTGGTGTTCTCCTCCTCCTTGGTGTTATCCTCCAGATTTCCTTGTCTGAGCTTCAACCTTCTGGCACTCATTAAGTATTTTTAAATGTAACACTGCAGTTGCCCTACTACTTGGGTTGGGGCCTAGTAACAGTGTCTGCCGCTCGTTGGTGTTCTCCTCCTCCTTGGTGTTCTCCTCCAGGTTTACTTCTCTGAGCTTCAACCTTCTGGCTCTCATTAAGTATTTTTAAATGTAACACTGCAATTGCCCTACTACTTGGGTTGGGGCATAGTAACGGTGTCTGCCGCTCATTGGTGTTCTCCTCCTCCTTGGTGTTCTCCTCCAGGTTTCCTTGTCTGAGCTTCAACCTTCTGGCTCTCATTAAGTATTTTTAACTGTAACACTTTTTTTGCCCTACTACTTGGGTTGGGGCCTAGTAACGGTGTCTGCCGCTCCTTGGTGTTCTCTTCCTCCTTGGTGTTCTCCTCCAGATTTCCTTGTCTGAGCTTCAACCTTCTGGCTCTCATTAAGTATTTTTAAATGTAAAACTGCAGTTGCCCTACTACTTGGGTTGGGGCCTAGTAACAGTGTCTGCCGCTCCTTGGTGTTCTCCTCCTCCTTGATGTTCTCCTCCAGGTTTCCTTGTCTGAGCTTCAACCTTCTGGCTCTCATTAAGTATTTTTAAATGTAACGCTGCAGTTGCCCTACTACTTGGGTTGGAGCCTAGTAACAGTGTCTGCCGCGCCTTGGTGTTCTCCTCCTCCTTGATGTTCTCCTCCAGGTTTCCTTGTCTGAGCTTCAACCTTCTGGCTCTCATTAAGTATTTTTAACTGTAACACTTTTGTTGCCCTACTACTTGGGTTGGGGCCTAGTAACGGTGTCTGCGGACCCTTGGTGTTCTCCTCCTCCTTGGTGGTCTCCTCCAGGTTTCCTTGTCTGAGCTTCAACCTTCTGGCTCTCATTAAGTATTTTTAAATGTAAAACTGCAGTTGCCCTACTACTTGGGTTGGGGCCTAGTAACAGTGTCTGCCGCTCCTTGGTGTTCTCCTCCTCCTTGATGTTCTCCTCCAGGTTTCCTTGTCTGAGCTTCAACCTTCTGGCTCTCATTAAGTATTTTTAAATGTAACGCTGCAGTTGCCCTACTACTTGGGTTGGAGCCTAGTAACAGTGTCTGCCGCGCCTTGGTGTTCTCCTCCTCCTTGATGTTCTCCTCCAGGTTTCCTTGTCTGAGCTTCAACCTTCTGGCTCTCATTAAGTATTTTTAACTGTAACACTTTTGTTGCCCTACTACTTGGGTTGGGGCCTAGTAACGGTGTCTGCGGACCCTTGGTGTTCTCCTCCTCCTTGGTGGTCTCCTCCAGGTTTCCTTGTCTGAGCTTCAACCTTCTGGCTCTCATTAAGTATTTTTAAATGTAACACTGCAGTTGCCCTACTACTTGGGTTGGGGCCTAGTAACAGTGTCTGCCGCTCCTTGGTGTTCTCCTCCTCCTTGGTGTTCTCCTCCAGGTTTCCTTGTCTGAGCTTCAACCTTCTGGCTCTCATTAAGTATTTTTTAATGTAACACTGGAATTGCCCTACTACTTGGGTTGGGGCCTAGTAACGGTGTCTGCCGCTCCTTGGTGTTCTCCTCCTCCTTGGTGTTCTCCTCCAGGTTTCCTTGTCTCAGCTTCAACCTTCTGGCTCTCATTAAGTATTTTTAACTGTAACACTTTTGTTGCCCTACTACTTGGGTTGAGGCCTAGTAACGGTGTCTGACGCTCCTTGGTGTTCTCCTCCTCCTTGGTGTTCTCCTCCAGATTTCCTTGTCTGAGCTTCAACCTTCTGGCTCTCATTAAGTATTTTTTAATGTAACACTGCAGTTGCTCTTCTACTTGGGTTGGGGCCTAGTAACAGTGTCTGCCGCTCCTTGGTGTTCTCCTCCTCCTTGGTGTTCTCCTCCAGGTTTCCTTGTCTGAGCTTCAACCTTCTAACTCTCATTAAGTATTTTTAACTGTAACACTTTTGTTGCCCTACTACTTGGGTTGGGGCCTAGTAACAGTGTCTGCCGCTCCTTTGTGTTCTCCTCCTCCTTGGTGTTCTCCTCCAGGTTTCCTTGTCTCAGCTTCAACCTTCTGGCTCTCATTAAGTATTTTTAAATGTAACACTGCAATTGCCCTATTACTTGGGTTGGGGCCTAGTAACGGTGTCTGACGCTCCTTGGTGTTCTCCTCCTCCTTGTTGTTCTCCTCCAGGTTTCCTTGTCTGAGCTTCAACCTTCTGGCTCTCATTAAGTATTTTTAAATGTAACACTGCAATTGCCCTACTACTTGGGTTGGGGCCTACTAACGGTGTCTGCCGCTCCTTGGTGTTCTCCTCCAGGTTTCCTTGTCTGAGCTTCAACCTTCTGGCTCTCATTAAGTTTTTTTAAATGTAACACTGCAGTTGCCCTAATACTTGGGTTGGGGTCTAGTAATGGTGTCTGCCGCTCCTTGGTGTTCTCCTCCTCCTTGGTGTTCTCCTCCAGGTTTCCTTGTCTGAGCTTCAACCTTCTGGCTCTCATTAAGTATTTTTAACTGTAACACTTTTTTTGCCCTACTACTTGGGTTGGGGCCTAGTAACGGTGTCTGCCGCTCATTGGTGTTCTCCTCCTCCTTGGTGTTCTCCTCCAGGTTTCCTTGTCTGAGCTTCAACCTTCTGGCTCTCATTAAGTATTTTTAACTGTAACACTTTTTTTGCCCTACTACTTGGGTTGGGGCCTAGTAACGGTGTCTGCCGCTCCTTGGTGTTCTCTTCCTCCTTGGTGTTCTCCTCCAGATTTCCTTGTCTGAGCTTCAACCTTCTGGCTCTCATTAAGTATTTTTAAATGTAAAACTGCAGTTGCCCTACTACTTGGGTTGGGGCCTAGTAACAGTGTCTGCCGCTCCTTGGTGTTCTCCTCCTCCTTGATGTTCTCCTCCAGGTTTCCTTGTCTGAGCTTCAACCTTCTGGCTCTCATTAAGTATTTTTAAATGTAACGCTGCAGTTGCCCTACTACTTGGGTTGGAGCCTAGTAACAGTGTCTGCCGCGCCTTGGTGTTCTCCTCCTCCTTGATGTTCTCCTCCAGGTTTCCTTGTCTGAGCTTCAACCTTCTGGCTCTCATTAAGTATTTTTAACTGTAACACTTTTGTTGCCCTACTACTTGGGTTGGGGCCTAGTAACGGTGTCTGCGGACCCTTGGTGTTCTCCTCCTCCTTGGTGGTCTCCTCCAGGTTTCCTTGTCTGAGCTTCAACCTTCTGGCTCTCATTAAGTATTTTTAAATGTAAAACTGCAGTTGCCCTACTACTTGGGTTGGGGCCTAGTAACAGTGTCTGCCGCTCCTTGGTGTTCTCCTCCTCCTTGATGTTCTCCTCCAGGTTTCCTTGTCTGAGCTTCAACCTTCTGGCTCTCATTAAGTATTTTTAAATGTAACGCTGCAGTTGCCCTACTACTTGGGTTGGAGCCTAGTAACAGTGTCTGCCGCGCCTTGGTGTTCTCCTCCTCCTTGATGTTCTCCTCCAGGTTTCCTTGTCTGAGCTTCAACCTTCTGGCTCTCATTAAGTATTTTTAACTGTAACACTTTTGTTGCCCTACTACTTGGGTTGGGGCCTAGTAACGGTGTCTGCGGACCCTTGGTGTTCTCCTCCTCCTTGGTGGTCTCCTCCAGGTTTCCTTGTCTGAGCTTCAACCTTCTGGCTCTCATTAAGTATTTTTAAATGTAACACTGCAGTTGCCCTACTACTTGGGTTGGGGCCTAGTAACAGTGTCTGCCGCTCCTTGGTGTTCTCCTCCTCCTTGGTGTTCTCCTCCAGGTTTCCTTGTCTGAGCTTCAACCTTCTGGCTCTCATTAAGTATTTTTTAATGTAACACTGGAATTGCCCTACTACTTGGGTTGGGGCCTAGTAACGGTGTCTGCCGCTCCTTGGTGTTCTCCTCCTCCTTGGTGTTCTCCTCCAGGTTTCCTTGTCTCAGCTTCAACCTTCTGGCTCTCATTAAGTATTTTTAACTGTAACACTTTTGTTGCCCTACTACTTGGGTTGAGGCCTAGTAACGGTGTCTGACGCTCCTTGGTGTTCTCCTCCTCCTTGGTGTTCTCCTCCAGATTTCCTTGTCTGAGCTTCAACCTTCTGGCTCTCATTAAGTATTTTTTAATGTAACACTGCAGTTGCTCTTCTACTTGGGTTGGGGCCTAGTAACAGTGTCTGCCGCTCCTTGGTGTTCTCCTCCTCCTTGGTGTTCTCCTCCAGGTTTCCTTGTCTGAGCTTCAACCTTCTAACTCTCATTAAGTATTTTTAACTGTAACACTTTTGTTGCCCTACTACTTGGGTTGGGGCCTAGTAACAGTGTCTGCCGCTCCTTTGTGTTCTCCTCCTCCTTGGTGTTCTCCTCCAGGTTTCCTTGTCTCAGCTTCAACCTTCTGGCTCTCATTAAGTATTTTTAAATGTAACACTGCAATTGCCCTATTACTTGGGTTGGGGCCTAGTAACGGTGTCTGACGCTCCTTGGTGTTCTCCTCCTCCTTGTTGTTCTCCTCCAGGTTTCCTTGTCTGAGCTTCAACCTTCTGGCTCTCATTAAGTATTTTTAAATGTAACACTGCAATTGCCCTACTACTTGGGTTGGGGCCTACTAACGGTGTCTGCCGCTCCTTGGTGTTCTCCTCCAGGTTTCCTTGTCTGAGCTTCAACCTTCTGGCTCTCATTAAGTTTTTTTAAATGTAACACTGCAGTTGCCCTAATACTTGGGTTGGGGTCTAGTAATGGTGTCTGCCGCTCCTTGGTGTTCTCCTCCTCCTTGGTGTTCTCCTCCAGGTTTCCTTGTCTGAGCTTCAACCTTCTGGCTCTCATTAAGTATTTTTAAATGTAACACTGCAATTGCCCTACTATTTGGGTTGGGGCCTAGTAACGGTGTCTGCCGCTCCATGGTGTTCTTCTCCTCCTTGGTGTTCTCCTCCAGGTTTCCTTGTCTGAGCTTCAACCTTCTGGCTCTCATTAAGTATTTTTAACTGTAACACTTTTGTTGCCCTACTACGTGGGTTGGGGCCTAGTAACGGTGTCTGCCGCTCCTTGGTGTTCTCCTCCTCCTTGGTGTTCTCCTCCAGGTATCCTTGTCCGAGCTTCAACCTTCTTGCTCTCATTAAGTATTTTTAAATGTAACACTGCAATTGCCCTACTACTTGGGTTGGGGCCTAGTAACGGTGTCTGCCGCTCCTTGGTGTTCTCCTCCTCCTTGGTGTTCTCCTCCAGGTTTCCTTGTCTCAGCTTCAACCTTCTGGCTCTCATTAAGAATTTTTTAATGTAACACTGCAGTTGCCCTACTACTTGGGTTGGGGCCTAGTAACAGTGTCTGTCACTCCTTGGTGTTCTCCTCCTCCTTGGTGTTCTCCTCCAGGTTATCTTGTCTGAGCTTCAACCTACTGGCTCTCATTAAGTATTTTTAAATGTAACACTGCAATTGCCCTACTATTTGGGTTGGGGCTTAGTAACGGTGTCTGCCGCTCCTTGGTGTTCTCCTCCTCCTTGGTGTTCTCCTCCAGGTTTCCTTGTCTGAGCTTCAACCTTCAGGCTCTCATTAAGAATTTTTAAATGTAACACTTTTGTTGCCCTACTACTTGGGTTGGGGCCTAGTAACAGTGTCTGCCGCTCCTTGGTATTCTCCTCCTCCTTGGTGTTCTCCTCCAGGTTTCCTTGTCTGAGCTCAACCTTCTGGCTCTCATTAAGTATTTTTAAATGTAACACTGCAGTTGCCCTACTACTTGGGTTGGGGCCTAGTAACGGTGTCTGCCGCTCCGTGGTATTCTCCTCCTCCTTGGTGTTCTCCTCCAGGTTTCCTTGTCTCAGCTTCAACCTTCTGGCTCTCATTAAGTATTTTTAACTGTAACACTTTTTTTGCCCTACTACTTGGATTGGGGCCTAGTAACGGTGTCTGCCGCTCCTTGGTGTTCTCCTCCTCCTTGGTGTTCTCCTCCAGATTTCCTTGTCTGAGCTTCAACCTTCTGGCTCTCATTAAGTATTTTTAAATGTAACACTGCAGTTGCCCTACTACTTGGGTTGGGGCCTAGTAACAGTGTCTGCCGCTCCTTGGTGTTCTCCTCCTCCTTGATGTTCTCCTCCAGGTTTCCTTGTCTGAGCTTCAACCTTCTGGCTCTCATTAAGTATTTTTAAATGTAACACTGCAGTTGCCCTACTACTTGGGTTGGGGCCTAGTAACGGTGTCTGTCGCTCCTTGGTGATCTCCTCCTCCTTGGTGTTCTCCTCCAGGTTTCCTTGTCTGAACTTCAACCTTCTGGCTCTCATTAAGTATTTTTTAAATGTAACACTGCAATTGCCCTACTAATTGGGTTGGGGCCTAGTAACGGTGTCTGCCGCTCCTTGGTGTTCTCCTCCTCCTTGGTATTCTCCTCCAGATTTCCTTGTCTGAGCTTCAACCTTCTGGCTCTCATTAAGTATTTTTAAATGTAACACTGCAGTTGCCCTACTACTTGGGTTGGGGCCTAGTAACAGTGTCTGCCGCTCCTTGGTGTTCTCCTCCTCCTTGATGTTCTCCTCCAGGTTTCCTTGTCTGAGCTTCAACCTTCTGGCTCTCATTAAGTATTTTTAACTGTAACACTTTTGTTGCCCTACTACTTGCGTTGGGGCCTAGTAACGGTGTCTGCCGCCCCTTGGTGTTCTCCTCCTCCTTGGTGTTCTCCTCCAGGTATCCTTGTCCGAGCTTCAACCTTCTTGCTCTCATTAAGTATTTTTAAATGTAACACTGCAATTGCCCTACTAATTGGGTTGGGGCCTAGTAACGGTGTCTGTCGCTCCTTGGTGTTCTCCTCCTCCTTGGTGTTCTCCTCCAGGTTTCCTTGTCTGAGCTTCAACCTTCTGGCTCTCATTAAGTATTTTTAAATGTAACACTTCAATTGCCCTACTATTTGGGTTGGGGCTTAGTAACGGTGTCTGCCGCTCCTTGGTGTTCTCCTCCTCCTTGGTGTTCTCCTCCAGGTTTCCTTGTCTGAGCTTCAACCTTCAGGCTCTCATTAAGAATTTTTAAATGTAACACTTTTGTTGCCCTACTACTTGGGTTGGGGCCTAGTAACAGTGTCTGCCGCTCCTTGGTGTTCTCCTCCTCCTTGGTGTTCTCCTCCAGGTTTCCTTGTCTGAGCTCAACCTTCTGGCTCTCATTAAGTATTTTTAAATGTAACACTGCAGTTGCCCTACTACTTGGGTTGGGGCCTAGTAACGGTGTCTGCCGCTCTTTGGTGTTCTCCTCCTCCTTGGTGTTCTCCTCCAGGTATCCTTGTCTCAGCTTCAACCTTCTGGCTCTCATTAAGTATTTTTAACTGTAACACTTTTTTTCCCTACTACTTGGGTTGAGGCCTAGTAACAGTGTCTGCCGCTCCTTGGTGTTCTCCTCCTCCTTGGTGTTATCCTCCAGATTTCCTTGTCTGAGCTTCAACCTTCTGGCACTCATTAAGTATTTTTAAATGTAACACTGCAGTTGCCCTACTACTTGGGTTGGGGCCTAGTAACAGTGTCTGCCGCTCGTTGGTGTTCTCCTCCTCCTTGGTGTTCTCCTCCAGGTTTACTTCTCTGAGCTTCAACCTTCTGGCTCTCATTAAGTATTTTTAAATGTAACACTGCAATTGCCCTACTACTTGGGTTGGGGCATAGTAACGGTGTCTGCCGCTCATTGGTGTTCTCCTCCTCCTTGGTGTTCTCCTCCAGGTTTCCTTGTCTCAGCTTCAACCTTCTGGCTCTCATTAAGTATTTTTAACTGTAACACTTTTTTTGCCCTACTACTTGGGTTGGGGCCTAGTAACGGTGTCTGCCGCTCCTTGGTGTTCTCTTCCTCCTTGGTGTTCTCCTCCAGATTTCCTTGTCTGAGCTTCAACCTTCTGGCTCTCATTAAGTATTTTTAAATGTAACACTGCAGTTGCCCTACTACATGGGTTGGGGCCTAGTAACAGTGTCTGCCGCTCCTTGGTGTTCTCCTCCTCCTTGATGTTCTCCTCCAGGTTTCCTTGTCTGAGCTTCAACCTTCTGGCTCTCATTAATTATTTTTAAATGTAACACTGCAGTTGCCCTACTACTTGGGTTGGGGCCTAGTAACAGTGTCTGCCGTTCCTTGGTGTTCTCCTCCTCCTTGATGTTCTCCTCCAGGTTTCCTTGTCTGAGCTTCAACCTTCTGGCTCTCATTAAGTATTTTTAACTGTAACACTTTTGTTGCCCTACTACTTGGGTTGGGGCCTAGTAACGGTGTCTGCCGCCCCTTGGTGTTCTCCTCCTCCTTGGTTTTCTCCTCCAGGTTTCCTTGTCTGAGCTTCAACCTTCTGGCTCTCATTAAGTATTTTTAACTGTAACACTTTTGTTGCCCTACTACTTGGGTTGGGGCCTAGTAACGGTGTCTGCGGACCCTTGGTGTTCTCCTCCTCCTTGGTGGTCTCCTCCAGGTTTCCTTGTCTGAGCTTCAACCTTCTGGCTCTCATTAAGTATTTTTAAATGTAACACTGCAGTTGCCCTACTACTTGGGTTGGGGCCTAGTAACAGTGTCTGCCGCTCCTTGGTGTTCTCCTCCTCCTTGGTGTTCTCCTCCAGGTTTCCTTGTCTGAGCTTCAACCTTTTGGCTCTCATTAAGTATTTTTAACTGTAACACTTTTTTTGCCCTACTACTTGGGTTGGGGCCTAGTAACGGTGTCTGCCGCTCCTTGGTGTTCTCTTCCTCCTTGGTGTTCTCCTCCAGATTTCCTTGTCTGAGCTTCAACCTTCTGGCTCTCATTAAGTATTTTTAAATGTAAAACTGCAGTTGCCCTACTACTTGGGTTGGGGCCTAGTAACAGTGTCTGCCGCTCCTTGGTGTTCTCCTCCTCCTTGATGTTCTCCTCCAGGTTTCCTTGTCTGAGCTTCAACCTTCTGGCTCTCATTAAGTATTTTTAAATGTAACGCTGCAGTTGCCCTACTACTTGGGTTGGGGCCTAGTAACAGTGTCTGCCGCGCCTTGGTGTTCTCCTCCTCCTTGATGTTCTCCTCCAGGTTTCCTTGTCTGAGCTTCAACCTTCTGGCTCTCATTAAGTATTTTTAACTGTAACACTTTTGTTGCCCTACTACTTGGGTTGGGGCCTAGTAACGGTGTCTGCGGACCCTTGGTGTTCTCCTCCTCCTTGGTGTTCTCCTCCAGGTTTCCTTGTCTGAGCTTCAACCTTCTGGCTCTCATTAAGTATTTTTAAATGTAACACTGCAATTGCCCTACTACTTTGGTTGGGGCCTAGTAACGGTGTCTGCCGCTCCTTTGTGTTCTCCTCCTCCTTGGTGTTCTCCTCCAGGTTTCCTTGTCTCAGCTTCAACCTTCTGGCTCTCATTAAGTATTTTTAACTGTAACACTTTTGTTGCCCTACTACTTGGGTTGAGGCCTAGTAACGGTGTCTGACGCTCCTTGGTGTTCTCCTCCTCCTTGGTGTTCTCCTCCAGATTTCCTTGTCTGAGCTTCAACCTTCTGGCTCTCATTAAGTATTTTTTAATGTAACACTGCAGTTGCTCTACTACTTGGGTTGGGGCCTAGTAACAGTGTCTGCCACTCCTTGGTGTTCTCCTCCTCCTTGGTGTTTTCCTCCAGGTTTCCTTGTCTGAGCTTCAACCTTCTAACTCTCATTAAGTATTTTTAACTGTAACACTTTTGTTGTCCTACTACTTGGGTTGGGGCCTAGTAACAGTGTCTGCCGCTCCTTGGTGTTCTCCTCCTCCTTGGTGTTCTCCTCCAGGTTTCCTTGTCTGAGGTTCAACCTTCTGGCTCTCATTAAGTATTTTTAAATGTAACACTGCAATTGCCCTACTACTTGGGTTGGGGCATAGTAACGGTGTCTGCCGCTCATTGGTGTTCTCCTCCTCCTTGGTGTTCTCCTCCAGGTTTCCTTGTCTCAGCTTCAACCTTCTGGCTCTCATTAAGTATTTTTAACTGTAACACTTTTTTTGCCCTACTACTTGGGTTGGGGCCTAGTAACGGTGTCTGCCGCTCCTTGGTGTTCTCTTCCTCCTTGGTGTTCTCCTCCAGATTTCCTTGTCTGAGCTTCAACCTTCTGGCTCTCATTAAGTATTTTTAAATGTAACACTGCAGTTGCCCTACTACATGGGTTGGGGCCTAGTAACAGTGTCTGCCGCTCCTTGGTGTTCTCCTCCTCCTTGATGTTCTCCTCCAGGTTTCCTTGTCTGAGCTTCAACCTTCTGGCTCTCATTAATTATTTTTAAATGTAACACTGCAGTTGCCCTACTACTTGGGTTGGGGCCTAGTAACAGTGTCTGCCGTTCCTTGGTGTTCTCCTCCTCCTTGATGTTCTCCTCCAGGTTTCCTTGTCTGAGCTTCAACCTTCTGGCTCTCATTAAGTATTTTTAACTGTAACACTTTTGTTGCCCTACTACTTGGGTTGGGGCCTAGTAACGGTGTCTGCCGCCCCTTGGTGTTCTCCTCCTCCTTGGTTTTCTCCTCCAGGTTTCCTTGTCTGAGCTTCAACCTTCTGGCTCTCATTAAGTATTTTTAACTGTAACACTTTTGTTGCCCTACTACTTGGGTTGGGGCCTAGTAACGGTGTCTGCGGACCCTTGGTGTTCTCCTCCTCCTTGGTGGTCTCCTCCAGGTTTCCTTGTCTGAGCTTCAACCTTCTGGCTCTCATTAAGTATTTTTAAATGTAACACTGCAGTTGCCCTACTACTTGGGTTGGGGCCTAGTAACAGTGTCTGCCGCTCCTTGGTGTTCTCCTCCTCCTTGGTGTTCTCCTCCAGGTTTCCTTGTCTGAGCTTCAACCTTTTGGCTCTCATTAAGTATTTTTAACTGTAACACTTTTTTTGCCCTACTACTTGGGTTGGGGCCTAGTAACGGTGTCTGCCGCTCCTTGGTGTTCTCTTCCTCCTTGGTGTTCTCCTCCAGATTTCCTTGTCTGAGCTTCAACCTTCTGGCTCTCATTAAGTATTTTTAAATGTAAAACTGCAGTTGCCCTACTACTTGGGTTGGGGCCTAGTAACAGTGTCTGCCGCTCCTTGGTGTTCTCCTCCTCCTTGATGTTCTCCTCCAGGTTTCCTTGTCTGAGCTTCAACCTTCTGGCTCTCATTAAGTATTTTTAAATGTAACGCTGCAGTTGCCCTACTACTTGGGTTGGGGCCTAGTAACAGTGTCTGCCGCGCCTTGGTGTTCTCCTCCTCCTTGATGTTCTCCTCCAGGTTTCCTTGTCTGAGCTTCAACCTTCTGGCTCTCATTAAGTATTTTTAACTGTAACACTTTTGTTGCCCTACTACTTGGGTTGGGGCCTAGTAACGGTGTCTGCGGACCCTTGGTGTTCTCCTCCTCCTTGGTGTTCTCCTCCAGGTTTCCTTGTCTGAGCTTCAACCTTCTGGCTCTCATTAAGTATTTTTAAATGTAACACTGCAATTGCCCTACTACTTTGGTTGGGGCCTAGTAACGGTGTCTGCCGCTCCTTTGTGTTCTCCTCCTCCTTGGTGTTCTCCTCCAGGTTTCCTTGTCTCAGCTTCAACCTTCTGGCTCTCATTAAGTATTTTTAACTGTAACACTTTTGTTGCCCTACTACTTGGGTTGAGGCCTAGTAACGGTGTCTGACGCTCCTTGGTGTTCTCCTCCTCCTTGGTGTTCTCCTCCAGATTTCCTTGTCTGAGCTTCAACCTTCTGGCTCTCATTAAGTATTTTTTAATGTAACACTGCAGTTGCTCTACTACTTGGGTTGGGGCCTAGTAACAGTGTCTGCCACTCCTTGGTGTTCTCCTCCTCCTTGGTGTTTTCCTCCAGGTTTCCTTGTCTGAGCTTCAACCTTCTAACTCTCATTAAGTATTTTTAACTGTAACACTTTTGTTGTCCTACTACTTGGGTTGGGGCCTAGTAACAGTGTCTGCCGCTCCTTGGTGTTCTCCTCCTCCTTGGTGTTCTCCTCCAGGTTTCCTTGTCTGAGGTTCAACCTTCTGGCTCTCATTAAGTATTTTTAAATGTAACACTGCAATTGCCCTACTACTTGGGTTGGGGCCTAGTAACAGTGTCTGACGCTCTTTGGTGTTCTCCTCCTCCTTGGTGTTCTCCTCCAGGTTTCCTTGTCTGAGCTTCAACCTTCTGGCTCTCATTAAGTATTTTTAAATGTAACACTGCAATTGCCCTACTACTTGGGTTGGGGCCTTGTAACGGTGTCTGCCGCTCCTTGGTGTTCTCCTCCAGGTTTCCTTGTCTGAGCTTCAACCTTCTGGCTCTCATTAAGTATTTTTAAATGTAACACTGCAGTTGCCCTACTACTTGGGTTGGGGCCTAGTAATGGTGTCTGCCGCTCCTTGGTGTTCTCCTCCTCCTTGGTGTTCTCCTCCAGGTTCCCTTGTCTGAGCTTCAACCTTCTGGCTCTCATTAAGTATTTTTAAATGTAACACTGCAATTGCCCTACTATTTGGGTTGGGGCCTAGTAACGGTGTCTGCTGCTCCATGGTGTTCTCCTCCTCCTTGGTGTTCTCCTCCAGGTTTCCTTGTCTGAGCTTCAACCTTCTGGCTCTCATTAAGTATTTTTAACTGTAAAACTTTTGTTGCCCTACTACGTGGGTTGGGGCCTAGTAACGGTGTCTGCCGCTCCTAGGTGTTCTCCTTCAGGTTTCCTTGTCTGAGGTTCAACCTTCTGGCTCTCATTAAGTATTTTTAACTGTAACACTTTCTTTGCCCTACTACTTGGGTTGGGGCCTAGTAACGGTGTCTGCTAGGGTTGAGCGACTTTCATTTTTTTAAGATCGAGTAGGGTTTTGGGAAACCCGATTTTGTCCAGAGTCGAGTCGAGTGCAGTCGGCCGATTGTCGCTAAAAGTCGGGGATCGACCGAAACACGAAACCCAATGCAAGTCAATGGGGAAGCATAGTCGGCTGTGAGTGGAGGCCAGGAAAACACCTACAGTGCCCATTTTAATGCCAAAAACATCCATTCTTGTTTCTGAAGCTTGCCAATCGTAATTAACTTTATAATAATAGTTGGGCATAGGGAATTGGGGGTCATTTGGCAAAAGTTGTGGGGGGAGTAGGGCTGGCTCAAGTTTTTCGTGGGCCCAGGAAATGCGGACTACGTCACGGCGGTGGAGCAGGGAGAGGTAAGTATTTCAACGTTGCAAGTGCTGTGATCCTGAGCAAGCAGGGGGGGGCCCACTCGTTCGCATTGGCACTGGCACAGGGCCCCTCAAAGTACGGCGGTGTGTTTGCATGGCGGGGGCGCCTCCCACCAGCAGCGACACTTTTGCGTACTCTGAGGGGCCCTGTGCCAGTGACATCGCCAACGAGTATGCCCCCCCACCTGATGAAGGAACCTGCACTTTCATCTGCACCTTCCTCTTTGTCCCTGTGTAAGGTGGTATAACATGCGGGAAGGGGAACCTTACTTTCAGCAGGGTCAGATTCTGGCTGTGTAGAGTACAAGGGGAATGTAGTGGTCTAGGTCAATGTACCAGCAGACTCATTTAGCAGTGGCTGGGCAATGGGCAGGATGAGGAGGAAACAGATATAGGGCCAAAGAATAAAGTAGGCTAAATGCAGTTCAAAATTTGTAACAGGACTAAACAGGCGGCATTGCTTTGTTCAGTGGAGTAGCAAACCCAAGAGCAGCAGACACTGTTTCAAGGGCCTAACCACACTAGTAGGCCAAATGCAGTTTAATATCTGATAGTATAGGGCGAAAGCCAGAATGTGGAAGCTCAGCTTTGTTCAGTTGAGGACAACACCAGGGAGGGGCAGACACCTTTAGTAGGCCGGAAAAGCCTATTGCATTTTTTAAAATGGTAATTTGGAACAGAAGGTTGAAGCTCAGCTTTATTCAGTTGAGGACAACACCAGGCAGGGGCACACAGACAGACACCTTTAGTAGGCCGGTCACCCAATTGCATTTTTAAAATGGTAATTTGGAACAGAAGGTTGAAGCTCAGCTTTATTCAGTTGAGGACAACACCAGGCAGGGGCACACAGACAGACACCTTTAGTAGGCCGGAAAAGCCTATTGCATTTTTTAAAATGGTAATTTGGAACAGAAGGTTGAAGCTCAGCTTTATTCAGTTGAGGACAACACCAGGCAGGGGCACACAGACAGACACCTTTAGTAGGCCGGAAAAGCCTATTGCATTTTTTAAAATGGTAATTTGGAACAGAAGGTTGAAGCTCAGCTTTATTCAGTTGAGGACAACACCAGGCAGGGGCACACAGACAGACACCTTTAGTAGGCCGGAAAAGCCTATTGCATTTTTTAAAATGGTAATTTGGAACAGAAGGTTGAAGCTCAGCTTTATTCAGTTGAGGACAACACCAGGCAGGGGCACACAGACAGACACCTTTAGTAGGCCGGAAAAGCCTATTGCATTTTTTAAAATGGTAATTTGGAACAGAAGGTTGAAGCTCAGCTTTATTCAGTTGAGGACAACACCAGGCAGGGGCACACAGACAGACACCTTTAGTAGGCCGGAAAAGCCTATTGCATTTTTTATAATGGTAATTTGGAACAGAAGGTTGAAGCTCAGCTTTATTCAGTTGAGGACAACACCAGGCAGGGGCACACAGACAGACACCTTTAGTAGGCCGGAAAAGCCCTATTGCATTTTTTATAATGGTAATTTGGAACAGAAGGTTGAAGCTCAGCTTTATTCAGTTGAGGACAACACCAGGCAGGGGCACACAGACAGACACCTTTAGTAGGCCGGAAAAGCCTATTGCATTTTTTATAATGGTAATTTGGAACAGAAGGTTGAAGCTCAGCTTTATTCAGTTGAGGACAACACCAGGCAGGGGCACACAGACAGACACCTTTAGTAGGCCGGAAAAGCCTATTGCATTTTTAAAATGGTAATTTGGAACATAAGGTTGAAGCTCAGCTTTATTCAGTTGAGGACAACACCAGGCAGGGGCACACAGACAGACACCTTTAGTAGGCCGGAAAAGCCTATTGCATTTTTTAAAATGGTAATTTTGAACAGAAGGTTGAAGCTCAGCTTTATTCAGTTGAGGACAACTTGAATTAAGGACTGCAGACAGACTTTGCAGGCTGTCCCCTGTGTGGACCATGCATCCAATACATTAACCCATTGAGCCACAAAGGACACGTAACCTTCCGTGGCCAGGCCTACAGGTCCATGTGTCTGTTGTCAGGTATACCTTTGGACTGACAAATTGACAGAATGCAAGGACAATGCGGTCTTTAACATGCAGGTGAAGGGGTGGGATGGCTTTTCTCCCAAAAGAATTGTCAACTGGGTAGCTCATAGCGTGGTACATCGTAGTCCATCCTGGCTTTATTAATATTAAATTAAATCTAAAAATAGGCTCTAGCCACTTTATAATTGGTTCCAGGGGTACACGGGCAGCAGTGGTCAGGTGAGTGGAGGTCTAGTGGAAGGAGGGACCGCAGACAGGCTTCAAAGGCCTAACATAATAAAATTGGGCTGGCTGTAGGCACTTTATAATAGGTTCCAGGGGTACACGGGCAGCAGTGGTCAGGTGAGTGGAGGCCTAGTGGAAGGAGGGAGCGCAGACAGGCTTCGAAGGCCTAACATAATAAAATGGGCTGGCTGTAGGCACTTTATAATAGGTTCCAGGGGTACATGGGCAGCAGTGGTCTGGTCAGTGGAGGCCTAGTGGAAGGAGGGACCGCAGACAGGCTTCAGAGGCCTAACATAATAAAATTGGGCTGGCTGTAGGCACTTTATAATAGGTTCCAGGGGTACACGGGCAGCAGTGGTCAGGTGAGTGGAGGCCTAGTGGAAGGAGGGACTGCAGACAGGCTTCAAAGGCCTAACATAATAAAATGGGCTGGCTGTAGGCACTTTATAATAGGTTCCAGGGGTATACGGGCAGCAGTGGTCTGGTCAGTGGAGGCCTAGTGGAAGGAGGGACCGCAGACAGGCTTCAGAGGCCTAACATAATAAAATTGGGCTGGCTGTAGGCACTTTATAATAGGTTCCAGGGGTACACGGGCAGCAGTGGTCAGGTGAGTGGAGGCCTAGTGGAAGGAGGGACCGCAGACAGGCTTCAAAGGCCTAACATAATAAAATGGGCTGGCTGTAGGCACTTTATAATAGGTTCCAGGGGTACACGGGCAGCAGTGGTCTGGTCAGTGGAGGCCTAGTGGAAGGAGGGACCGCAGACAGGCTTCAGAGGCCTAACATAATAAAATGGGCTGGCTGTAGGCACTTTATAATAGGTTCCAGGGGTACACGGGCAGCAGTGGTCTGGTCAGTGGAGGCCTAGTGGAAGGAGGGACCGCAGACAGGCTTCAGAGGCCTAACATAATAAAATTGGGCTGGCTGTAGGCACTTTATAATAGGTTCCAGGGGTACACGGGCAGCAGTGGTCAGGTGAGTGGAGGCCTAGTGGAAGGAGGGACCGCAGACAGGCTTCAAAGGCCTAACATAATAAAATGGGCTGGCTGTAGGTACTTTATAATAGGTTCCAGGGGTACACGGGCAGCAGTGGTCTGGTCAGTGGAGGCCTAGTGGAAGGAGGGACCGCAGACAGGCTTCAGAGGCCTAACATAATAAAATGGGCTGGCTGTAGGCACTTTATAATAGGTTCCAGGGGTACACGGGCAGCAGTGGTCTGGTCAGTGGAGGCCTAGTGGAAGGAGGGACCGCAGACAGGCTTCAGAGGCCTAACATAATAAAATTGGGCTGGCTGTAGGCACTTTATAATAGGTTCCAGGGGTACATGGGCAGCAGTGGTCAGGTGAGTGGAGGCCTAGTGGAAGGAGGGACCGCAGACAGGCTTCAGAGGCCTAACATAATAAAATTGGGCTGGCTGTAGGCACTTTATAATTGGTTCCAGGGGTACACGGGCAGCAGTGGTCTGGTCAGTGGAGGCCTAGTGGAAGGAGGGAGCGCAGAAAGGCTTCAAAGGCCTAAAATAACAAACAATAGGCTCATGGCAGTTTTACATCGGTTACATGGATACACAGGCAGCTTGGTGGTGAGTGGAGGAGTAGTGCAAGGAGTGTCTGTCCCAGTACTCCCAAAATATAAATAGATGTTAATGTATCGCAAAACAACCAAAACAAAAAAAAAGGTGGCATACTTTGGTACAGGGGTGGGCTCATCTGCTGAGTTTCTGACATAGTAATTTGGCAGTAACTATTTAATGGTGCCAATATAGGACACAGACACAGACAACTTTAAGTTGCATCATAGATGTCTACAAATTTGTATTGTCAGTGCCAGACATTGAATGATGTCAGCGAATAGACTAAAGATTGGTGGAGCTGTGCGACATAATTTTGCACGTGGTAGAGCCCATTTTGAGCTGGGGTAGGGGGGAACTCTCTTGAGGCCGGCGGGACCGCCCCAGGGCCACTCATGTTACAACGGTGTGTCTGACGTTGGGTGCGCACCACCACCGCCAGAGACACTACATTGTACTATGAGGGACCCAGTAGCAATGCCGTCAACCAAAAGCGAGCACACCCACCTCTTCAGACAAACAGCAGTCTCACGGGTGCTTGCGCCAAGTCGCGATACCACGGCCCCGTGTGGGGAGTTTGGCCATTTAGGGAGGTGTAAACATGTCGTATGCTGTACAATCAGCTGCAGCAAATTAGACATTAGAAAAGTAATTCACAGGCAAGAGCTTTTCATAGGAAAGCTAGGTGTCGGCCGGGCAAGGTGGGGCAAAAGATTTCGAAATCCAGTTGTGGTTCATTTTAATGAATGTTAGATCGTCAACATTTTGGGTAGCCAGATGAGTCCTTTTTTCGGTTAATATTGAACCTGCAGCACTGAATACTGTTTCTGATAGGACACTTGCTGCCGGGCAAGCAAGCTCCTGCAATGCATATTCTGCCAATTCTGGCCAGGTGTCTAATTTGGAGGCCCAGTAATCAAATGGGAATGACGGTTGAGGGAGAACATCGATAAGGGATGAAAAATAGTTAGTAACCATACTGGACAAATGTTGTCTCCTGTCACTTTCAATTGATGCAGCAGTACCTGTCCTGTCTGCGGTCATAGCAAAATCACTCCACAACCTGGTCAGAAAACCCCTCTGTCCAACGCCACTTCTGATGTGTGCACCCCTAACACTCCTAGTCTGCTGCCCCCTGGAGCTCGTGTGAGAACGATCATGTGCGCTGTGTGCTGGGAATGCCTGAAGCAAACGGTCAACAAGAGTTGATTGTTTGGTTGCTAATATTAGTTCCAAGTTCTCATGTGGCATAATATTTTGCAATTTGCCTTTATAGCGTGGATCAAGGAGGCAGGCCAACCAGTAATCGTCATTGTTCATCATTTTCGTAATGCGTGTGTCCCTTTTTAGGATACGTAAGGCATAATCCGCCATGTGGGCCAAAGTTCCAGTTGTCAAATCTCCGGTTGTGATTGGTTGAGGGGCAGTTGCAGGCAAATCTACGTCACTTGTGTCCCTCCAAAAACCAGAACCCGGCCGTGACACGCAACCAATTTCCTGTGCCCCCGGGAAAGGTTCCACATTAAAAATATACTCATCCCCATCATCCTCCTCGTCCTCCACCTCCTCTTCGCCCGCTACCTCGTCCTGTACACTGCCCTGACCAGACAATGGCTGACTGTCATCAAGGCTTTCCTCTTCCTCTGGTGCAGACGCCTGCTCCTTTATGTGCGTCAAACTTTGCATCAGCAGACGCATTAGGGGGATGCTCATGCTTATTACGGCGTTGTCTGCACTAACCAGCCGTGTGCATTCCTCAAAACACTGAAGGACTTGACACATGTCTTGTATCTTAGACCACTGCACACCTGACAACTCCATGTCTGCCATCCTACTGCCTGCCCGTGTATCCTCCCACAAATAAATAACAGCACGCCTCTGTTCGCACAGTCTCTGAAGCATGTGCAGTGTTGAGTTCCACCTTGTTGCAACGTCTATGATTAGGCGATGCTGGGGAAGGTTCAAAGACCGCTGATAGGTCTGCATACGGCTGGCGTGTACAGGCGAACGTCGGATATGTGAGCAAAGTGCACGCACTTTGAGGAGCAGGTCGGAGAACCCAGGATAAGTTTTCAATAAGCACTGCACCACCAGGTTTAAGGTGTGAGCCAGGCAAGGAATGTGTTTCAGTTGGGAAAGGGAGATGGCAGCCATGAAATTCCTTCCGTTATCACTCACTACCTTGCCTGCCTCAAGATCTACTGTGCCCAGCCACGACTGCGTTTCTTGTTGCAAGAACTCGGACAGAACTTCCGCGGTGTGTCTGTTGTCGCCCAAACACTTCATAGCCAATACAGCCTGCTGACGCTTGGCAGTAGCTGGCCCATAATGGGACAACTGGTGTGCAACAGTGTCATCTGCCGATGGAGTGGTTGGCAGACTGCGTTCTGTGGAAGAGCTGTAGCTTCTGCAGGAGGACGAGGAGGAGGAGGAGGAGGGGGTGCGAACGCCTACAGCCAACTGTTTCCTAGACCGTGGGCTAGGCACAACTGTCCCTAAATTGATGTCGCCTGTGGACCCTGCATCCACCACATTCACCCAGTGTGCCGTGATGGACACATAACGTCCCTGGCCATGCCTACTGGTCCATGCATCTGTAGTCAGGTGCACCTTTGTACTCACAGATTGCCTGAGTGCATGGACGATGCGCTGTTTAACATGCTGGTGCAGGGCTGGGATGGCTTTTCTGGAAAAAAAGTGTCGACTGGGTAGCTCATATCGTGGTTCAGCGTACTCCATCAGGGCTTTGAAAGCTTCGCTTTCAACTAACCGGTAGGGCATCATCTCTAACGAGATTAGTCTAGCTATGTGGGCGTTAAAACCCTGTGTACGCGGATGCGAGGATAAGTACTTCCTTTTTCTAACCAGAGTCTCATGTAGGGTGAGCTGGACTGGAGAGCTGGAGATCGTGGAACTTTCGGGTGTGCCGGTGTACATGGCAGACTGAGAGACGGTTGGAGACGGTATTGTCTCCGCCGGTGCCCTAGATGCAATATTTCCTCCTACAAAACTGGTGATTCCCTGACCCTGACTGCTTTTGGCTGGCAAAGAAACCTGCACAGATACTGCCGGTGGTGCGGAAAATGGTGGCCTTACAGTGACGGAAGGGATGTTGCGTTGCTGACTAGCTTCATTGGCCGAGGGTGCTACAACCTTAAGGGACGTTTGGTAGTTAGTCCAGGCTTGAAAATGCATGGTGGTTAAGTGTCTATGCATGCAACTAGTATTTAGACTTTTCAGATTCTGACCTCTGCTTAAGCTAGTTGAACATTTTTGACAGATGACTTTGCGCTGATCAGTTGGATGTTGTTTAAAAAAATGCCAGACTGCACTCTTCCTAGACTCGGATCCCTTTTCAGGGATTGCAGACTGAGCTTTAACCGGATGGCCACGCTGTCCTCCAACAGGTTTTGGCTTTGACACGCGTTTTGGGCCAGATACGGGCCCGGCAGATGGAACCTGTTGCGATGTTGATGCCTGCTGCGGCCCCTCCTCCACCTCCGCTTCTGAACTACTGCCGCCTGCACCCTGTTCCCCCAATGGCTGCCAATCGGGGTCAATAACTGGGTCATCTATTACCTCCTCTTCGAGCTCGTGTGCAACTTCGTCTGTGTCACTGTGTCGGTCGGTGGTATAGCGTTCGTGGCGGGGCAACATAGTCTCATCAGGGTCTGATTGTGGATCTGTACCCTGAGAGGGCAATGTGGTGGTCTGAGTCAAAGGAGCAGCATAGTACTCTGGCTGTGGCTGTGCATCAGTGCACTCCATGTCAGAATCTACTTGTAATGGGCATGGCCTGTTAAATGTTTCACTTTCTAAGCCAGGGACGGTATGTGTAAAGAGCTCCATGGAGTGACCCGTTGTGTCGCCTGCTGCATCCTTCTTTCTTGTTGTAGTTTTTGCTGAGGAGGACAAGGAAGCGACTTGTCCCTGACCGTGAACATCCACAAGCGACGCGCTGCTTTTACATTTACCAGTTTCTGAAGAGGAGGCAAAAGAGCTAGAGGCTGAGTCTGCAATGTAAGCCAAAACTTGCTGTTGCTGCTCCGCCTTTAAAAGCGGTTTTCCTACTCCCAGAAAAGAGAGCGTTCGAGGCCTTGTGTAGCCTGACGACGAAACTGGCTCCACAGCTCCAGACTTAGGTGGAATATTTTTATCCCCACGACCACCTGATGCTCCACTACCACTACCATCATTACCAGCTGACAATGAACGCCCACGACGACCTCTTGCACCAGACTTCCTCATTGTTTTAAAATCTTAACCAAAGTAACTTTATTTGTTGCTGTCAAACAACTTACACGGTGAGCTATAACTTCAGTATGATTTCTATATCCCTTAACAGGTTGGTGAGACCACAACGAAAATCAGGCACAATGTTACACACTCTGTTTTCTGTGGCACCAAATCACAGAGATGACACACACGCAGGACTGTCACTCAAGCACTATTGTCAATATTAATCTCCCACCTAATTATTTTTTTTTTTTTCTCAGGGAGACTTTAGAAACCCAAGAATATTTAAAAAAAAAAAAAAAAAAAGCCTTTCTATGGCCCACTGAATGAGAGATGGCACGCACAGGAGTGGCACACAAGCCCTGACAGAGGCCAATATTTTTCTCCCACTGACTGATGTAGTGTTTTTGTGTTGAGGTAGATTTTAAAACACAAATGAAGGAAAAAAATTTAAAGGCTTTCTATGGCCCACAATTAGAGAGAGAGGTGGCACACCCAGGAGTCAAGACTGGCACACAAGCTGAAAGGGCAATATTACTCTCCCACTGTTTTTTTATGTTTTTTTTTTTTTTCAGGGAGACTTTAGAAACCAAATAATATTAAAAAAAAAAAAAAAGGCTTTCTATGGCCCACTGAATGAGAGGGACAGAGGTGGCACACCCAGGAGTCAAGACTGGCACACAAGCTGAAAGGGCAATATTACTCTCCCACTGTTTTTTTATGTTTTTTTTTTTTTTCAGGGAGACTTTAGAAACCAAATAATATTAAAAAAACAAAAAAAATAAATAGCCTTTCTATGGCCCACTGAATGAGAGAGAAAGGTGGCACACCCAGGAGTCAAGACTGGCGCACAAGCTGAAAGGGCAATATTACTCTCCCACTGTTTTTTTAACTTTTTTTTTTTTATTTTCAGGGAGACTTTAGAAACCAAATAATATTAAAAAAACAAAAAAAAAAATAAATAGCCTTTCTATGGCCCACTGAATGAGAGAGAAAGGTGGCACACCCAGGAGTCAAGACTGGCGCACAAGCTGAAAGGGCAATATTACTCTCCCACTGTTTTTTTTTTTTATTTTCAGGGAGACTTTAGAAACCAAATAATATTAAAAAAACAAAAAAAATAAATAGCCTTTCTATGGCCCACTGAATGAGAGAGAAAGGTGGCACACCCAGGAGTCAAGACTGGCGCACAAGCTGAAAGGGCAATATTACTCTCCCACTGTTTTTTTAACTTTTTTTTTTTATTTTCAGGGAGACTTTAGAAACCAAATAATATTAAAAAAAAAACAAAAAATAAATAGCCTTTCTATGGCCCACTGAATGAGAGAGAAAGGTGGCACACCCAGGAGTCAAGACTGGCGCACAAGCTGAAAGGGCAATATTACTCTCCCACTGTTTTTTTTTTTTTATTTTCAGGGAGACTTTAGAAACCAAATAATATTAAAAAAAAAAAATAAATAAATAGCCTTTCTATGGCCCACTGAATGAGAGAGAAAGGTGGCACACCCAGGAGTCAAGACTGGCGCACAAGCTGAAAGGGCAATATTACTCTCCCACTGTTTTTTTAACTTTTTTTTTTTATTTTCAGGGAGACTTTAGAAACCAAATAATATTAAAAAAAAACAAAAAAAACAAGGCTTTCTATGGCCCACTGAATGAGAGATGGCACGCACAGGAGTGGCACACAAGCCCTGACTGAGGCCAATATTTTTCTCCCACTGACTGATGTAGTGTTTTTGTGTTGAGGTAGATTTTAAAACACAAATGAAGGAAAAAAATTAAAAGGCTTTCTATGGCCCACAATTAGAGAGAGAGGTGGCACACCCAGGAGTCAAGACTGGCACACAAGCTGAAAGGGCAATATTACTCTCCCACTGTTTTTTTATGTATTTTTTTTTTTCAGGGAGACTTTAGAAACCAAATAATATTAAAAAAAAAAAAAAAAAAAAAAGGCTTTCTATGGCCCACTGAATGAGAGGGACAGAGGTGGCACACCCAGGAGTCAAGACTGGCACACAAGCTGAAAGGGCAATATTACTCTCCCACTGTTTTTTTATGTTTTTTTTTTTTCAGGGAGACTTTAGAAACCAAATAATATTAAAAAAACAAAAAAAATAAATAGCCTTTCTATGGCCCACTGAATGAGAGAGAAAGGTGGCATACCCAGGAGTCAAGACTGGCGCACAAGCTGAAAGGGCAATATTACTCTCCCACTGTTTTTTTAACTTTTTTTTTTTATTTTCAGGGAGACTTTAGAAACCAAATAATATTAAAAAAACAAAAAAAAAATAAATAGCCTTTCTATGGCCCACTGAATGAGAGAGAAAGGTGGCACACCCAGGAGTCAAGACTGGCGCACAAGCTGAAAGGGCAATATTACTCTCCCACTGTTTTTTTTTTTTTATTTTCAGGGAGACTTTAGAAACCAAATAATATTAAAAAAACAAAAAAAATAAATAGCCTTTCTATGGCCCACTGAATGAGAGAGAAAGGTGGCACACCCAGGAGTCAAGACTGGCGCACAAGCTGAAAGGGCAATATTACTCTCCCACTGTTTTTTTAACTTTTTTTTTTTATTTTCAGGGAGACTTTAGAAACCAAATAATATTAAAAAAACAAAAAAAATAAATAGCCTTTCTATGGCCCACTGAATGAGAGAGAAAGGTGGCACACCCAGGAGTCAAGACTGGCGCACAAGCTGAAAGGGCAATATTACTCTCCCACTGTTTTTTTTTTTTTTTTTTCAGGGAGACTTTAGAAACCAAATAATATTAAAAAAAATAATAAAAATAAATAGCCTTTCTATGGCCCACTGAATGAGAGAGAAAGGTGGCACACCCAGGAGTCAAGACTGGCGCACAAGCTGAAAGGGCAATATTACTCTCCCACTGTTTTTTTAACTTTTTTTTTTTTATTTTCAGGGAGACTTTAGAAACCAAATAATATTAAAAAAACAAAAAAAAAAATAAATAGCCTTTCTATGGCCCACTGAATGAGAGAGAAAGGTGGCACACCCAGGAGTCAAGACTGGCGCACAAGCTGAAAGGGCAATATTACTCTCCCACTGTTTTTTTTTTTTATTTTCAGGGAGACTTTAGAAACCAAATAATATTAAAAAAACAAAAAAAATAAATAGCCTTTCTATGGCCCACTGAATGAGAGAGAAAGGTGGCACACCCAGGAGTCAAGACTGGCGCACAAGCTGAAAGGGCAATATTACTCTCCCACTGTTTTTTTAACTTTTTTTTTTTATTTTCAGGGAGACTTTAGAAACCAAATAATATTAAAAAAAAAACAAAAAATAAATAGCCTTTCTATGGCCCACTGAATGAGAGAGAAAGGTGGCACACCCAGGAGTCAAGACTGGCGCACAAGCTGAAAGGGCAATATTACTCTCCCACTGTTTTTTTTTTTTTATTTTCAGGGAGACTTTAGAAACCAAATAATATTAAAAAAAATAAATAAATAAATAGCCTTTCTATGGCCCACTGAATGAGAGAGAAAGGTGGCACACCCAGGAGTCAAGACTGGCGCACAAGCTGAAAGGGCAATATTACTCTCCCACTGTTTTTTTAACTTTTTTTTTTATTTTCAGGGAGACTTTAGAAACCAAATAATATTAAAAAAAAACAAAAAAAACAAGGCTTTCTATGGCCCACTGAATGAGAGATGGCACGCACAGGAGTGGCACACAAGCCCTGACTGAGGCCAATATTTTTCTCCCACTGACTGATGTAGTGTTTTTGTGTTGAGGTAGATTTTAAAACACAAATGAAGGAAAAAAATTAAAAGGCTTTCTATGGCCCACAATTAGAGAGAGAGGTGGCACACCCAGGAGTCAAGACTGGCACACAAGCTGAAAGGGCAATATTACTCTCCCACTGTTTTTTTATGTATTTTTTTTTTTCAGGGAGACTTTAGAAACCAAATAATATTAAAAAAAAAAAAAAAAAAAAAAGGCTTTCTATGGCCCACTGAATGAGAGGGACAGAGGTGGCACACCCAGGAGTCAAGACTGGCACACAAGCTGAAAGGGCAATATTACTCTCCCACTGTTTTTTTATGTTTTTTTTTTTTCAGGGAGACTTTAGAAACCAAATAATATTAAAAAAACAAAAAAAATAAATAGCCTTTCTATGGCCCACTGAATGAGAGAGAAAGGTGGCATACCCAGGAGTCAAGACTGGCGCACAAGCTGAAAGGGCAATATTACTCTCCCACTGTTTTTTTAACTTTTTTTTTTTATTTTCAGGGAGACTTTAGAAACCAAATAATATTAAAAAAACAAAAAAAAAATAAATAGCCTTTCTATGGCCCACTGAATGAGAGAGAAAGGTGGCACACCCAGGAGTCAAGACTGGCGCACAAGCTGAAAGGGCAATATTACTCTCCCACTGTTTTTTTTTTTTTTATTTTCAGGGAGACTTTAGAAACCAAATAATATTAAAAAAACAAAAAAAATAAATAGCCTTTCTATGGCCCACTGAATGAGAGAGAAAGGTGGCACACCCAGGAGTCAAGACTGGCGCACAAGCTGAAAGGGCAATATTACTCTCCCACTGTTTTTTTAACTTTTTTTTTTTATTTTCAGGGAGACTTTAGAAACCAAATAATATTAAAAAAACAAAAAAATAAATAGCCTTTCTATGGCCCACTGAATGAGAGAGAAAGGTGGCACACCCAGGAGTCAAGACTGGCGCACAAGCTGAAAGGGCAATATTACTCTCCCACTGTTTTTTTTTTTTTATTTTCAGGGAGACTTTAGAAACCAAATAATATTAAAAAAAATAATAAAAATAAATAGCCTTTCTATGGCCCACTGAATGAGAGAGAAAGGTGGCACACCCAGGAGTCAAGACTGGCGCACAAGCTGAAAGGGCAATATTACTCTCCCACTGTTTTTTTAACTTTTTTTTTATTTTCAGGGAGACTTTAGAAACCAAATAATATTAAAAAAAAAACAAAAAAAACAAGGCTTTCTATGGCCCACTGAATGAGAGATGGCACGCACAGGAGTGGCACACAAGCCCTGACTGAGGCCAATATTTTTCTCCCACTGACTGATGTAGTGTTTTTGTGTTGAGGTAGATTTTAAAACACAAATGAAGGAAAAAAATTAAAAGGCTTTCTATGGCCCACAATTAGAGAGAGAGGTGGCACACCCAGGAGTCAAGACTGGCACACAAGCTGAAAGGGCAATATTACTCTCCCACTGTTTTTTTATGTATTTTTTTTTTCAGGGAGACTTTAGAAACCAAATAATATTAAAAAAAAAAAAAGGCTTTCTATGGCCCACTGAATGAGAGGGACAGAGGTGGCACACCCAGGAGTCAAGACTGGCACACAAGCTGAAAGGGCAATATTACTCTCCCACTGTTTTTTTATGTTTTTTTTTTTTTCAGGGAGACTTTAGAAACCAAATAATATTAAAAAAACAAAAAAAATAAATAGCCTTTCTATGGCCCACTGAATGAGAGAGAAAGGTGGCACACCCAGGAGTCAAGACTGGCACACAAGCTGAAAGGGCAATATTACTCTCCCACTGTTTTTTTTAGGTATTTTTTTTTTTTCAGGGAGACTTTAGAAACCAAATAATATTAAAAAAAATAAATAAATAAATAGGCTTTCTATAGCCCACTGAATGAGAGATAGCACACACAGCAGTGGCACACAAGCCCTGACTGAGGCCAATATTTTTCTCCCACTGATTGATGTAGTGTTTTTTTGTTGAGGTAGAATTTAGAACACAAATCACAGAAAAAATAAATAGGCTTTCTATGGCCCACTCAGTGAGAGATGGCACACACAGGGATGGCACTGTAGCAGAAATGCCAATCTTAATCTCCCACAAAAAAATAAAAAAATAAACAGGGACTGTCCTACAATTACTATCTCCCCTGCAGTAATCTCAGCCAGGTATGGCAGGCAGCAATAGGAGTGGACTGATGCACAAATTAAATAAAAAGTGTGGACAAACAAAAAAGATAGCTGTGCAGAAAGGAAGGAACAAGAGGATATGTGCTTTGAAAAAAGCAGTTGGTTTCCACAGTGGCGTACACACAGCAATACAGCTATCACGGAGCCTTCTACGGCAGCCCAATGAGCTACAGCGCTGAGGGGAAAAAAAAAAAAAATAGCTTCCACTGTCCCTGCACACCGAAGGTGGTGTTGGACAGTGGAAATCGCTGCAGCACAAGCGGTTTGGTGGTTAGTGGACCCTGCCTAACGCTCTCCCTGCTTCTGACGAAGCGGCAGCAACCTCTCCCTAAGCTCAGATAAGCAGCAGTAAGATGGCGGTCGGCGGGAACGCCCCTTTATAGCCCCTGTGACGCCGCAGACAGCAAGCCAATCACTGCAATGCCCTTCTCTAAGATGGTGGGGACCAGGACCTATGTCATCACGCTGCCCACACTCTGCGTTCACCTTCATTGGCTGAGAAATGGCGCTTTTCGCGTCATTGAAACGCGACTTTGGCGCGAAAGTCGTGTACCGCATGGCCGACAAGCACAGGGGTCGGATCGGGTTTCATGAGACGCCGACTTAGCCAAAAGTCGGCGACTTTTGAAAATGATCGACCCGTTTCGCTCAACCCTAGTGTCTGCCGCTCCTTGGTGTTCTCCTCCTCCTTGGTGTTATCCTCCAGATTTCCTTGTCTGAGCTTCAACCTTCTGGCTCTCATTAAGTATTTTTAAATGTAACACTGCAGTTGCCCTACTACTTGGGTTGGGGCCTAGTAACAGTGTCTGCCGCTCCTTAGTGTTCTCCTCCTCCTTGGTGTTCTCCTCCAGGTTTCCTTGTCTGAGCTTCAACCTTCTGACTCTCATTAAGTATTTTTAAATGTAACACTGCAATTGCCCTACTACTTTGGTTGGGGCCTAGTAATGGTGTCTGCCGCTCCTTGGTGTTCTCCTCCTCCTTGGTGTTCTCCTCCAGGTTTCCCTGTCTCAGCTTCAACCTTCTGGCTCTCATTAAGTATTTTTAACTGTAACACTTTTGTTGCCCTACAAATTGGGTTGAGGCCTAGTAACGGTGTCTGACGCTCCTTGGTGTTCTCCTCCTCCTTGGTGTTCTCCTCCAGATTTCCTTGTCTGAGCTTCAACCTTCTGGCTCTCATTAAGTATTTTTTAATGTAACACTGCAGTTGCTCTACTACTTGGGTTGGGGCCTAGTAACAGTGTCTGCCGCTCCTTGGTGTTCTCCTCCTCCTTGGTGTTCTCCTCCAGGTTTCCTTGTCTGAGCTTCAACCTTCTAACTCTCATTAAGTATTTTTAACTATAACACTTTTGTTGCCCTACTACTTGGGTTGGGGCCTAGTAACAGTGTCTGCCGCTCCTTTGTGTTCTCCTCCTCCTTGGTGTTCTCCAGGTTTCCTTGTCTGAGGTTCAACCTTCTGGCTCTCATTAAGTATTTTTAAATGTAACACTGCAATTGCCCTATTACTTGGGTTGGGGCCTAGTAACGGTGTCTGACGCTCCTTGGTGTTCTCCTCCTCCTTGTTGTTCTCCTCCAGGTTTCCTTGTCTGAGCTTCAACCTTCTGGCTCTCATTAAGTATTTTTAAATGTAACACTGCAATTGCCCTACTACTTGGGTTGGGGCCTACTTACGGTGTCTGCCGCTCCTTGGTGTTCTCCTCCAGGTTTCCTTGTCTGAGCTTCAACCTTTTGGCTCTCATTGAGTATTTTTAAATGTAACACTGCAGTTGCCCTACTACTTGGGTTGGGGCCTAGTAACGGTGTCTGTCGCTCCTTGGTGTTCTCCTCCTCCTTGGTGTTCTCCTCCAGGTTTCCTTGCCTGAACTTCAACCTTCTGGCTCTCATTAAGTATTTTTAAATGTAACACTGCAATTGCCCTACTACTTGGGTTGGGGCCTAGTAACGGTGTCTGCCGCTCCTTGGTGTTCTCCTCCTCCTTGGTGTTCTCCTCCAGGTTTTCTTGTCTGAGCTTCAACCTTCAGGCTCTCATTAAGTATTTTTAAATGTAACACTTTTGCTGCCCTACTACTTGGGTTGGGGCCTAGTAACGGTGTCTGCCGCTCCTTGGTATTCTCCTCCTCCTTGGTGTTCTCCTCCAGGTTTCCTTGTCTGAGCTCAGCCTTCTGGCTCTCATTAAGTATTTTTAAATGTAACACTGCAGTTGCCCTACTACTTGGGTTGGGGCCTAGTAACGGTGTCTGCCGCTCCTTGGTGCTCTCCTCCTCCTTGGTGCTCTCCTCCAGGTTTCCTTGTCTCAGCTTCAACCGTCTGGCTCTCATTAAGTATTTTTAACTGTAACACTTTTTTTGCCCTACTACTTGGGTTGGGGCCTAGTAACGGTGTCTGCCGCTCCTTGGTGTTCTCCTCCTCCTTGGTGTTCTCCTCCAGATTTCCTTGTCTGAGCTTCAACCTTCTGGCTCTCATTAAGTATTTTTAAATGTAACACTGCATTTGCCCTACTACATGGTTGGGGCCTAGTAACAGTGTCTTCCGCTCCTTGGTGTTCTCCTCCTCCTTGGTGTTCTCCTCCAGGTTTCCTTGTCTGAGCTTCAACCTTCTGGCTCTCATTAAGTATTTTTAACTGTAACACTTTTGTTGCCCTACTACTTGGGTTGGGGCCTAGTAACGGTGTCTGCCGCCCCTTGGTGTTCTCCTCCTCCTTGGTGTTCTCCTCCAGGTATCCTTGTCCGAGCTTCAACCTTCTTGCTCTCATTAAGTATTTTTAAATGTAACACTGCAATTGCCCTACTACTTGGGTTGGGGCCTAGTAACGGTGTCTGCCGCCCCTTGGTGTTCTCCTCCTCCTTGGTGTTCTCCTCCAGGTATCCTTGTCCGAGCTTCAACCTTCTTGCTCTCATTAAGTATTTTTAAATGTAACACTGCAATTGCCCTACTACTTGGGTTGGGGCCTAGTAACGGTGTCTGCCGCTCCTTGGTGTTCTCCTCCAGGTTTCCTTGTCTGAGCTTCAACCTTCTGGCTCTCATTAAGAATTTTTTAATGTAACACTGCAGTTGCCCTACTACGTGGGTTGGGGCCTAGTAACGGTGTCTGTCGCTCCTTGGTGTTCTCCTCCTCCTTGGTGTTCTCCTCCAGGTTTCCTTGTCTGAGCTTCAACCTTCTGGCTCTCATTAAGTATTTTTAAATGTAACACTTCAATTGTCCTACTATTTGGGTTGGGGCCTAGTAAGGGTGTCTTCCGCTCCTTGGTGTTCTCCTCCTCCTTGGTGTTCTCCTCCAGGTTTTCTTGTCTGAGCTTCAACCTTCTGGCTCTCATTAAGTATTTTTAAATGTAACACTTCAATTGCCCTACTATTTGGGTTGGGGCCTAGTAACGGTGTCTGCCGCTCCTTGGTGTTCTCCTCCTCCTTGGTGTTCTCCTCCAGGTTTTCTTGTCTGAGCTTCAACCTTCAGGCTCTCATTAAGTATTTTTAAATGTAACACTTTTGCTGCCCTACTACTTGGGTTGGGGCCTAGTAACGGTGTCTGCCGCTCCTTGGTATTCTCCTCCTCCTTGGTGTTCTCCTCCAGGTTTCCTTGTCTGAGCTCAGCCTTCTGGCTCTCATTAAGTATTTTTAAATGTAACACTGCAGTTGCCCTACTACTTGGGTTGGGGCCTAGTAACGGTGTCTGCCGCTCCTTGGTGCTCTCCTCCTCCTTGATGCTCTCCTCCAGGTTTCCTTGTCTCAGCTTCAACCTTCTGGCTCTCATTAAGTATTTTTAACTGTAACACTTTTTTTGCCCTACTACTTGGGTTGGGGCCTAGTAACGGTGTCTGCCGCTTCTTGGTGTTCTCCTCCTCCTTGGTGTTCTCCTCCAGATTTCCTTGTCTGAGCTTCAACCTTCTGGCTCTCATTAAGTATTTTTAAATGTAACACTGCATTTGCCCTACTACTTGGTTGGGGCCTAGTAACAGTGTCTTCCGCTCCTTGGTGTTCTCCTCCTCCTTGGTGTTCTCCTCCAGGTTTCCTTGTCTGAGCTTCAACCTTCTGGCTCTCATTAAGTATTTTTAACTGTAACACTTTTGTTGCCCTACTACTTGGGTTGGGGCCTAGTAACGGTGTCTGCCGCCACTTGGTGTTCTCCTCCTCCTTGGTGTTCTCCTCCAGGTATCCTTGTCCGAGCTTCAACCTTCTTGCTCTCATTAAGTATTTTTAAATGTAACACTGCAATTGCCCTACTACTTGGGTTGGGGCCTAGTAACGGTGTCTGCCGCCCCTTGGTGTTCTCCTCCTCCTTGGTGTTCTCCTCCAGGTATCCTTGTCCGAGCTTCAACCTTCTTGCTCTCATTAAGTATTTTTAAATGTAACACTGCAATTGCCCTACTACTTGGGTTGGGGCCTAGTAACGGTGTCTGCCGCTCCTTGGTGTTCTCCTCCAGGTTTCCTTGTCTGAGCTTCAACCTTCTGGCTCTCATTAAGAATTTTTTAATGTAACACTGCAGTTGCCCTACTACGTGGGTTGGGGCCTAGTAACGGTGTCTGTCGCTCCTTGGTGTTCTCCTCCTCCTTGGTGTTCTCCTCCAGGTTTCCTTGTCTGAGCTTCAACCTTCTGGCTCTCATTAAGTATTTTTAAATGTAACACTTCAATTGCCCTACTATTTGGGTTGGGGCTTAGTAACGGTGTCTGCCGCTCCTTGGTGTTCTCCTCCTCCTTGGTGTTCTCCTCCAGGTTTTCTTGTCTGAGCTTCAACCTTCTGGCTCTCATTAAGTATTTTTAAATGTAACACTTCAATTGCCCTACTATTTGGGTTGGGGCCTAGTAACGGTGTCTGCCGCTCCTTGGTGTTCTCCTCCTCCTTGGTGTTCTCCTCCAGGTTTTCTTGTCTGAGCTTCAACCTTCAGGCTCTCATTAAGTATTTTTAAATGTAACACTTTTGCTGCCCTACTACTTGGGTTGGGGCCTAGTAACGGTGTCTGCCGCTCCTTGGTATTCTCCTCCTCCTTGGTGTTCTCCTCCAGGTTTCCTTGTCTGAGCTCAGCCTTCTGGCTCTCATTAAGTATTTTTAAATGTAACACTGCAGTTGCCCTACTACTTGGGTTGGGGCCTAGTAACGGTGTCTGCCGCTCCTTGGTGCTCTCCTCCTCCTTGGTGCTCTCCTCCAGGTTTCCTTGTCTCAGCTTCAACCTTCTGGCTCTCATTAAGTATTTTTAACTGTAACACTTTTTTTGCCCTACTACTTGGGTTGGGGCCTAGTAACGGTGTCTGCCGCTTCTTGGTGTTCTCCTCCTCCTTGGTGTTCTCCTCCAGGTTTCCTTGTCTGAGCTTCAACCTTCTGGCTCTCATTAAGTATTTTTAACTGTAACACTTTTGTTGCCCTACTACTTGGGTTGGGGCCTAGTAACGGTGTCTGCCGCCACTTGGTGTTCTCCTCCTCCTTGGTGTTCTCCTCCAGGTATCCTTGTCCGAGCTTCAACCTTCTTGCTCTCATTAAGTATTTTTAAATGTAACACTGCAATTGCCCTACTACTTGGGTTGGGGCCTAGTAACGGTGTCTGCCGCCCCTTGGTGTTCTCCTCCTCCTTGGTGTTCTCCTCCAGGTATCCTTGTCCGAGCTTCAACCTTCTTGCTCTCATTAAGTATTTTTAAATGTAACACTGCAATTGCCCTACTACTTGGGTTGGGGCCTAGTAACGGTGTCTGCCGCTCCTTGGTGTTCTCCTCCAGGTTTCCTTGTCTGAGCTTCAACCTTCTGGCTCTCATTAAGAATTTTTTAATGTAACACTGCAGTTGCCCTACTACGTGGGTTGGGGCCTAGTAACGGTGTCTGTCGCTCCTTGGTGTTCTCCTCCTCCTTGGTGTTCTCCTCCAGGTTTCCTTGTCTGAGCTTCAACCTTCTGGCTCTCATTAATTATTTTTAAATGTAACACTTCAATTGCCCTACTATTTGGGTTGGGGCTTAGTAACGGTGTCTGCCGCTCCTTGGTGTTCTCCTCCTCCTTGGTGTTCTCCTCCAGGTTTTCTTGTCTGAGCTTCAACCTTCTGGCTCTCATTAAGTATTTTTAAATGTAACACTTCAATTGCCCTACTATTTGGGTTGGGGCCTAGTAACGGTGTCTGCCGCTCCTTGGTGTTCTCCTCCTCCTTGGTGTTCTCCTCCAGGTTTTCTTGTCTGAGCTTCAACCTTCAGGCTCTCATTAAGTATTTTTAAATGTAACACTTTTGCTGCCCTACTACTTGGGTTGGGGCCTAGTAACGGTGTCTGCCGCTCCTTGGTATTCTCCTCCTCCTTGGTGTTCTCCTCCAGGTTTCCTTGTCTGAGCTCAGCCTTCTGGCTCTCATTAAGTATTTTTAAATGTAACACTGCAGTTGCCCTACTACTTGGGTTGGGGCCTAGTAACGGTGTCTGCCGCTCCTTGGTGCTCTCCTCCTCCTTGGTGCTCTCCTCCAGGTTTCCTTGTCTCAGCTTCAACCTTCTGGCTCTCATTAAGTATTTTTAACTGTAACACTTTTTTTGCCCTACTACTTGGGTTGGGGCCTAGTAACGGTGTCTGCCGCTTCTTGGTGTTCTCCTCCTCCTTGGTGTTCTCCTCCAGATTTCCTTGTCTGAGCTTCAACCTTCTGGCTCTCATTAAGTATTTTTAAATGTAACACTGCATTTGCCCTACTACTTGGTTGGGGCCTAGTAACAGTGTCTTCCGCTCCTTGGTGTTCTCCTCCTCCTTGGTGTTCTCCTCCAGGTTTCCTTGTCTGAGCTTCAACCTTCTGGCTCTCATTAAGTATTTTTAACTGTAACACTTTTGTTGCCCTACTACTTGGGTTGGGGCCTAGTAACGGTGTCTGCCGCCCCTTGGTGTTCTCCTCCTCCTTGGTGTTTTCCTCCAGGAATCCTTGTCCGAGCTTCAACCTTCTTGCTCTCATTAAGTATTTTTAAATGTAACACTGCAATTGCCCTACTACTTGGGTTGGGGCCTAGTAACGGTGTCTGCCGCTCCTTGGTGTTCTCCTCCAGGTTTCCTTGTCTGAGCTTCAACCTTCTGGCTCTCATTAAGAATTTTTTAATGTAACACTGCAGTTGCCCTACTACGTGGGTTGGGGCCTAGTAACGGTGTCTGTCGCTCCTTGGTGTTCTCCTCCTCCTTGGTGTTCTCCTCCAGGTTTCCTTGTCTGAGCTTCAACCTTCTGGCTCTCATTAAGTATTTTTAAATGTAACACTTCAATTGCCCTACTATTTGGGTTGGGGCTTAGTAACGGTGTCTGCCGCTCCTTGGTGTCCTCCTCCTCCTTGGTGTTCTCCTCCAGGTTTCCTTGTCTGAGCTTCAACCTTCAGGCTCTCATTAAGAATTTTTATATGTAACACTTTTGTTGCCCTACTACTTGGGTTGGGGCCTAGTAACAGTGTCTGCCGCTCCTTGGTGTTCTCCTCCTCCGTGGTGTTCTCCTCCAGGTTTCCTTGTCTGAGCTCAACCTTCTGGCTCTCATTAAGTATTTTTAAATGTAACACTGCAGTTGCCCTACTACTTGGGTTGGGGCCTAGTAACTGTGTCTGCCGCTCTTTGGTGTTCTCCTCCTCCTTGGTGTTCTCCTCCAGGTATCCTTGTCTCAGCTTCAACCTTCTGGCTCTCATTAAGTATTTTTAACTGTAACACTTTTTTTTCCCTACTACTTGGGTTGAGGCATAGTAACGGTGTCTGCCGCTCCTTGGTGTTCTCCTCCTCCTTGGTGTTATCCTCCAGATTTCCTTGTCTGAGCTTCAACCTTCTGGCTCTCATTAAGTATTTTTAAATGTAACACTGCAGTTGCCCTACTACGTGGGTTGGGGCCTAGTAACAGTGTCTGCCGCTCCTTGGTGTTCTCCTCCTCCTTGGTGTTCTCCTCCAGGTTTACTTGTCTGAGCTTCAACCTTCTGGCTCTCATTAAGTATTTTTAAATGTAACACTGCAATTGCCCTACTACTTGGGTTGGGGCCTAGTAACGGTGTCTGCCGCTCCTTGGTGTTCTCCTCCTCCTTGGTGTTCTCCTCCAGGTTTCCTTGTCTCAGCTTCAACCTTCTGGCTCTCATTAAGTATTTTTAACTGTAACACTTTTGTTGCCGTACTACTTGGGTTGAGGCCTAGTAACGGTGTCTGACGCTCCTTGGTGTTCTCCTCCTCCTTGGTGTTCTCCTCCAGATTTCCTTGTCTGAGCTTCAACCTTCTGGCTCTCATTAAGTATTTTTTAATGTAACACTGCAGTTGCTCTACTACTTGGGTTGGGGCCTAGTAACAGTGTCTGCCGCTCCTTGGTGTTCTCCTCCTCCTTGGTGTTCTCCTCCAAGTTTCCTTGTCTGAGCTTCAACCTTCTAACTCTCATTAAGTATTTTTAACTGTAACACTTTTGTTGCCCTACTACTTGGGTTGGGGCCTAGTAACAGTGTCTGTCGCTCCTTTGTGTTCTCCTCCTCCTTGGTGTTCTCCTCCAGGTATCCTTGTCTCAGCTTCAACCTTCTGGCTCTCATTAAGTATTTTTAACTGTAACACTTTTTTTTCCCTACTACTTGGGTTGAGGCCTAGTAACGGTGTCTGCCGCTCCTTGGTGTTCTCCTCCTCCTTGGTGTTATCCTCCAGATTTCCTTGTCTGAGCTTCAACCTTCTGGCTCTCATTAAGTATTTTTAAATGTAACACTGCAGTTGCCCTACTACTTGGGTTGGGGCCTAGTAACGGTGTCTGTCGCTCCTTGGTGTTCACCTCCTCCTTGGTGTTCTCCTCCAGGTTTCCTTGTCTGAACTTCAACCTTCTGGCTCTCATTAAGTATTTTTAAATGTAACACTGCAATTGCCCTACTACTTGGGTTGGGGCCTAGTAACGGTGTCTGCCGCTCCTTGGTGTTCTCCTACTCCTTGGTGTTCTCCTCCAGGTTTCCTTGTCTCAGCTTCAACCTTCTGGCTCTCATTAAGTATTTTTAACTGTAACACTTTTGTTGCCCTACTACTTGGGTTGAGGCCTAGTAACGGTGTCTGACGCTCCTTGGTGTTCTCCTCCTCCTTGGTGTTCTCCTCCAGATTTCCTTGTCTGAGCTTCAACCTTCTGGCTCTCATTAAGTATTTTTTAATGTAACACTGCAGTTGCTCTACTACTTGGGTTGGGGCCTAGTAACAGTGTCTGCCGCTCCTTGGTGTTCTCCTCCTCCTTGGTGTTCTCCTCCAGGTTTCCTTGTCTGAGCTTCAACCTTCTAACTCTCATTAAGTATTTTTAACTGTAACACTTTTGTTGCCCTACTACTTGGGTTGGGGCCTAGTAACAGTGTCTGTCGCTCCTCTGTGTTCTCCTCCTCCTTGGTGTTCTCCTCCAGGTTTCCTTGTCTGAGGTTCAACCTTCTGGCTCTCATTAAGTATTTTTAACTGTAACACTTTTGTTGCCCTACTACGTGGGTTGGGGCCTAGTAACGGTGTCTGCCGCTCCTTGGTGTTCTCCTCCTCCTTGGTGTTCTCCTCCAGGTATCCTTGTCTGAGCTTCAACCTTCTGGCTCTCATTAAGTATTTTTAAATGTAACACTGCAATTGCCCTATTACTTGGGTTGGGGCCTAGTAACGGTGTCTGACGCTCCTTGGTGTTCTCCTCCTCCTTGTTGTTCTCCTCCAGGTTTCCTTGTCTGAGCTTCAACCTTCTGGCTCTCATTAAGTATTTTTAAATATAACACTGCAATTGCCCTACTACTTGGGTTGGGGCCTGCTAACGGTGTCTGCCGCTCCTTGGTGTTCTCCTCCAGGTTTCCTTGTCTGAGCTTCAACCTTCTGGCTCTCATTAAGTATTTTTAAATGTAACACTGCAGTTGCCCTAATACTTGGGTTGGGGTCTAGTAATGGTGTCTGCCGCTCCTTGGTGTTCTCCTCCTCCTTGGTGTTCTCCTCCAGGTTTCCTTGTCTGAGCTTCAACCTTCTGGCTCTCATTAAGTATTTTTAAATGTAACACTGCAATTGCCCTACTATTTGGGTTGGGGCCTAGTAACGGTGTCTGCCGCTCCATGGTGTTCTCCTCCTCCTTGGTGTTCTCCTCCAGGTTTCCTTGTCTGAGCTTCAACCTTCTGGCTCTCATTAAGTATTTTTAACTGTAACACTTTTGTTGCCCTACTACATGGGTTGGGGCCTAGTAACGGTGTCTGCCGCTCCTTGGTGTTCTCCTCCTCCTTGGTGTTCTCCTCCAGGTATCCTTGTCCGAGCTTCAACCTTCTTGCTCTCATTAAGTATTTTTAAATGTAACACTGCAATTGCCCTACTACTTGGGTTGGGGCCTAGTAACGGTGTCTGCCGCTCCTTGGTGTTCTCCTCCAGGTTTCCTTGCCTGAGCTTCAACCTTCTGGCTCTCATTAAGAATTTTTTAATGTAACACTGCAGTTGCCCTACTACTTGGGTTGGGGCCTAGTAACGGTGTCTGCCGCTCCTTGGTGTTCTCCTCCTCCTTGGTGCTCTCCTCCAGGTTTCCTTGTCTCAGCTTCAACCTTCTGGCTCTCATTAAGTAATTTTAACTGTAACCCTTTTTTTGCCCTACTACTTGGGTTGGGGCCTAGTAACGGTGTCTGCCGCTCCTTGGTGTTCTCCTCCTCCTTGGTGTTCTCCTCCAGATTTCCTTGTCTGAGCTTCAACCTTCTGGCTCTCATTAAGTATTTTTAAATGTAACACTGCAGTTGCCCTACTACTTGGGTTGGGGCCTAGTAACGGTGTCTGCCGCCCCTTGGTGTTCTCCTCCTCCTTGGTGTTCTCCTCCAGGTTTCCTTGTCTGAGCTACAACCTTCTGGCTCTCATTAAGTATTTTTAAATGTAACACTGCAATTGCCCTACTACTTGGGTTGGGGCCTAGTAATGGTGTCTGCCGCTCCTTGGTGTTCTCCAGGTTTCCTTGTATGAGCTTCAACCTTCTGGCTCTCATTAAGTATTTTTAAATGTAACACTGCAGTTGCCCTACTACTTGGGTTGGGGCCTAGTAATGGTGTCTGCCGCTCCTTGGTGTTCTCCCCCTCCTTGGTGTTCTCCTCCAGGTTTCCTTGTCTGAGCTTCAACCTTCTGGCTCTCATTAAGTATTTTTAAATGTAACACTGCAATTGCCGTACTATTTGGGTTGGGGCCTAGTAACGGTGTCTGCCGCTCCATGGTGTTCTCCTCCTCCTTGGTGTTCTCCTCCAGGTTTCCTTGTCTGAGCTTCAACCTTCTGGCTCTCATTAAGTATTTTTAACTGTAACACTTTTGTTGCCCTACTACATGGGTTGGGGCCTAGTAACGGTGTCTGCCGCTCCTTGGTGTTCTCCTCCTCCTTGGTGTTCTCCTCCAGGTATCCTTGTCCGAGCTTCAACCTTCTTGCTCTCATTAAGTATTTTTAAATGTAACACTGCAATTGCCCTACTACTTGGGTTGGGGCCTAGTAACGGTGTCTGCCGCTCCTTGGTGTTCTCCTCCAGGTTTCCTTGTCTGAGCTTCAACCTTCTGGCTCTCATTAAGAATTTTTTAATGTAACACTGCAGTTGGCCTACTACTTGGGTTAGAGCCTAGTAACGGTGTCTGCCGCTCCTTGGTGTTCTCCTCGTCCTTGGTGTTCTCCTCCAGGTTTCCTTGTCTCAGCTTCAACCTTCTGGCTCTCATTAAGTATTTTTAACTGTAACACTTTTTTTGCCCTACTACTTGGGTTGGGGCCTAGTAACGGTGTCTGCCACTCCTTGGTGTTCTCCTCCTCCTTGGTGTTCTCCTCCAGATTTCCTTGTCTGAGCTTCAACCTTCTGGCTCTCATTAAGTATTTTTAACTGTAACACTTTTGTTGCCCTACTTCTTGGGTTGGGGCCTAGTAACGGTGTCTGCCGCCCCATGGTGTTCTCCTCCTCCTTGGTGTTCTCCTCCAGGTTTCCTTGTCTGAGCTTCAACCTTCTGGCTCTCATTAAGAATTTTTTAATGTAACACTGCAGTTGCCCTACTACTTGGGTTGGGGCCTAGTAACTGTGTCTGTCGCTCCTTGGTGTTCTCCTCCTCCTTGGTGTTCTCCTCCAGGTTTCCTTGTCTGAGCTTCAACCTTCTGGCTCTCATTAAGTATTTTTAAATGTAACACTGCAATTGCCCTACTAATTGGGTTGGGGCTTAGTAACGGTGTCTGCCGCTCCTTGGTGTTCTCCTCCTCCTTGGTGTTCTCCCCCAGGTTTCGTTGTCTGAGCTTCAACCTTCAGGCTCTCATTAAGTGTTTTTAAATGTAACACTTTTGTTGCCCTACTACTTGGGTTGGGGCCTAGTAACGGTGTCTGACGCTCCTTGGTATTCTCCTCCTCCTTGGTGTTCTCCTCCAGGTTTCCTTGTCTGAGCTCAACCTTCTGGCTCTCATTAAGTATTTTTAAATGTAACACTGCAGTTGCCCTACTACTTGGGTTGGGGCCTAGTAACGGTGTCTGCCGCACCTTGGTGTTCTCCTCCTCCTTGGTGTTCTCCTCCAGGTTTCCTTGTCTCAGCTTCAACCTTCTGGCTCTCATTAAGTATTTTTAACTGTAACACTTTTATTGCCCTACTACTTGGGTTGGGGCCTAGTAACGGTGTCTGCCGCTCCTTGGTGTTCTCCTCCTCCTTGGTGTTCTCCTCCAGATTTCCTTGTCTGAGCTTCAACCTTCTGGCTCTCATTAAGTATTTTTAACTGTAACACTTTTGTTGCCCTACTACTTGGGTTGGGGCCTAGTAATGGTGTCTGCCACTCCTTGGTGTTCTCCTCCAGGTTTCCTTGTCTGAGCTTCAACCTTCTGGCTCTCATTAAGTATTTTTAAATGTAACACTGCTTTTGCCCTACTACTTAGGTTGGGGCCTAGTAATGGTGTCTGCCGCTCCTTGGTGTTCTCCTCCTCCTTGGTGTTCTCCTCCAGGTTTCCTTGTCTGAGCTTCAACCTTCTGGCTCTCATTAAGTATTTTTAAATGTAACACTGCAATTGCCCTACTATTTGGGTTGGGGACTAGTAACGGTGTGTGCCGCTCCATGGTGTTCTCCTCCTCCTTGGTGTTCTCCTCCAGGTTTCCTTGTCTGAGCTTCAACCTTCTGGCTCTCATTAAGTATTTTTAACTGTAACACTTTTGTTGCCCTACTACGTGGGTTGGGGCCTAGTAACGGTGTCTGCCGCTCCTTGGTGTTCTCCTCCTCCTTGGTGTTCTCCTCCAGGTATCCTTGTCCGAGCTTCAACCTTCTTGCTCTCATTAAGTATTTTTAAATGTAACACTGCAATTGCCCTACTACTTGGGTTGGGGCCTAGTAACAGTGTCTGCCGCTCCTTGGTGTTCTCCTCCAGGTTTCCTTGTCTGAGCTTCAACCTTCTGGCTCTCATTAAGAATTTTTTAATGTAACACTGCAGTTGCCCTACTACTTGGGTTGGGGCCTAGTAACGGTGTCTGTCGCTCCTTGGTGTTCTCCTCCTCCTTGGTGTTCTCCTCCAGGTTTCCTTGTCTGAGCTTCAACCTTCTGGCTCTCATTAAGTATTTTTAAATGTAACACTGCAATTGCCCTACTACTTGGGTTGGGGCTTAGTAACGGTGTCTGCCGCTCCTTGGTGTTCTCCTCCTCCTTGGTGTTCTCCCCCAAGTTTCGTTGTCTGAGCTTCAACCTTCAGGCTCTCATTAAGTATTTTTAAATGTAACACTTTTGTTGCCCTACTACTTGGGTTGGGGCCTAGTAACGGTGTCTGCCGCTCCTTGGTATTCTCCTCCTCCTTGGTGTTCTCCTCCAGGTTTCCTTGTCTGAGCTCAACCGTCTGGCTCTCATTAAGTATTTTTAAATGTAACACTGCAGTTGCCCTACTACTTGGGTTGGAGCCTAGTAACGGTGTCTGCCGCTCCTTGGTGTTCTCCTCCTCCTTGGTGTTCTCCTCCAGGTTTCCTTGTCTCAGCTTCAACCTTCTGGCTCTCATTAAGTATTTTTAACTGTAACACTTTTTTTGCCCTACTACTTGGGTTGGGGCCTAGTAACGGTGTCTGCCGCTCCTTGGTGTTCTCCTCCTCCTTGGTGTTCTCCTCCAGATTTCCTTGTCTGAGCTTCAACCTTCTGGCTCTCATTAAGTATTTTTAAATGTAACACTGCAGTTGCCCTACTGCTTGGGTTGGGGCCTAGTAACAGTGTCTGCCGCTCCTTGGTGTTCTCCTCCTCCTTGGTGTTCTCCTCCAGGTTTCCTTGTCTGAGCTTCAACCTTCTGGCTCTCATTAAGTATTTTTAACTGTAACACTTTTGTTGCCCTACTACTTGGGTTGGGGCCTAGTAACGGTGTCTGCCGCCCCTTGGTGTTCTCCTCCTCCTTGGTGTTCTCCTCCAGGTTTCCTTGTCTGAGCTTCAACCTTCTGGCTCTCATTAAGAATTTTTTAATGTAATACTGCAGTTGCCCTACTACTTGGGTTGGGGCCCAGTAACGGTGTCTGTCGCTCCTTAGTGTTCTCCTCCTCCTTGGTGTTCTCCTCCAGGTTTCCTTGTCTGAGCTTCAACCTTCTGGCTCTCATTAAGTATTTTTAAATGTAACACTGCAATTGCCCTACTACTTGGGTTGGGGCTTAGTAACGGTGTCTGCCGCTCCTTGGTGTTCTCCTCCTTCTTGGTGTTCTCCCCCAGGTTTCGATGTCTGAGCTTCAACCTTCAGGCTCTCATTAAGTATTTTTAAATGTAACACTTTTGTTGCCCTACTACTTGGGTTGGGGCCTAGTAATGGTGTCTGACGCTCTTTGGTATTCTCCTCCTCCTTGGTGTTCTCCTCCAGGTTTCCTTTTCTGAGCTCAACCTTCTGGCTCTCATTAAGTATTTTTAAATCTAACACTGCAGTTGCCCTACTACTTGGGTTGGGGCCTAGTAACGGTGTCTGCCGCACCTTGGTGTTCTCCTCCTCCTTGGTGTTCTCCTCCAGGTTTCCTTGTCTCAGCTTCAACCTTCTGGCTCTCATTAAGTATTTTTAACTGTAACACTTTTTTTGCCCTACTACTTGGGTTGGGGCCTAGTAACGCTGTCTGCCGCTCCTTGGTGTTCTCCTCCTCCTTGGTGTTCTCCTCCAGATTTCCTTGTCTGAGCTTCAACCTTCTGGCTCTCATTAAGTATTTTTAACTGTAACACTTTTGTTGCCCTACTACTTGGGTTGGGGCCTAGTAACGGTGTCTGCCGCCCCTTGGTGTTCTCCTCCTCCTTGGTGTTCTCCTCCAGGTTTCCTTGTCTGAGCTTCAACCTTCTGGCTCTCATTAAGTATTTTTAACTGTAACACTTTTGTTGCCCTACTACTTGGGTTGGGGCCTAGTAACGGTGTCTGCCGCCCCTTGGTGTTCTCCTCCTCCTTGGTGTTCTCCTCCAGGTTTCCTTGTCTGAGCTTCAACCTTCTGGCTCTCTTTAAGTATTTTTAAATGTAACACTGCAGTTGCCCTACTACTTGGGTTGGGGCCTAGTAACGGTGTCTGTCGCTCCTTGGTGTTCTCCTCCTCCTTGGTGTTCTCCTCCAGGTTTCCTTGTCTGAACTTCAACCTTCTGGCTCTCATTAAGTATTTTTAAATGTAACTCTGCAATTGCCCTACTACTTGGGTTGGGGCCTAGTAACGGTGTCTGCCGCTCCTTGGTGTTCTCCTCCAGGTTTCCTTGTCTGAGCTTCAACCTTCAGGCTCTCATTAAGTATTATTAAATGTAACACTTTTGTTGCCCTTCTACTTCGGTTGGGGCCTAGTAACGGTGTCTGCCACTCCTTGGTATTCTCCTCCTCCTTGGTGTTCTCCTCCAGGTTTCCTTGTCTGAGCTCAGCCTTCTGGCTCTCATTAAGTATTTTCAAAATGTAACACTGCAGTTGCCCTACTACTTGGGATAGGGCCTAGTAACGATGTCTGCCGCTCCTTGGTGTTCTCCTCCTCCTTGGTGTTCTCCTCCAGGTTTCCTTGTCTGAGCTTCAACCTTCTGGCTCTCATTAAGAATTTTTTAATGTAACACTGCAGTTGCCCTACTACTTGGGTTGGGGCCTAGTAACTGTGTCTGTCGCTCCTTGGTGTTCTCCTCCTCCTTGGTGTTCTCCTCCAGGTTTCCTTGTCTGAGCTTCAACCTTCTGGCTCTCATTAAGTATTTTTAAATGTAACACTGCAATTGCCCTACTAATTGGGTTGGGGCTTAGTAACGGTGTCTGCCGCTCCTTGGTGTTCTCCTCCTCCTTGGTGTTCTCCCCCAGGTTTCGTTGTCTGAGCTTCAACCTTCAGGCTCTCATTAAGTGTTTTTAAATGTAACACTTTTGTTGCCCTACTACTTGGGTTGGGGCCTAGTAACGGTGTCTGACGCTCCTTGGTATTCTCCTCCTCCTTGGTGTTCTCCTCCAGGTTTCCTTGTCTGAGCTCAACCTTCTGGCTCTCATTAAGTATTTTTAAATGTAACACTGCAGTTGCCCTACTACTTGGGTTGGGGCCTAGTAACGGTGTCTGCCGCACCTTGGTGTTCTCCTCCTCCTTGGTGTTCTCCTCCAGGTTTCCTTGTCTCAGCTTCAACCTTCTGGCTCTCATTAAGTATTTTTAACTGTAACACTTTTATTGCCCTACTACTTGGGTTGGGGCCTAGTAACGGTGTCTGCCGCTCCTTGGTGTTCTCCTCCTCCTTGGTGTTCTCCTCCAGATTTCCTTGTCTGAGCTTCAACCTTCTGGCTCTCATTAAGTATTTTTAACTGTAACACTTTTGTTGCCCTACTACTTGGGTTGGGGCCTAGTAATGGTGTCTGCCACTCCTTGGTGTTCTCCTCCAGGTTTCCTTGTCTGAGCTTCAACCTTCTGGCTCTCATTAAGTATTTTTAAATGTAACACTGCTTTTGCCCTACTACTTAGGTTGGGGCCTAGTAATGGTGTCTGCCGCTCCTTGGTGTTCTCCTCCTCCTTGGTGTTCTCCTCCAGGTTTCCTTGTCTGAGCTTCAACCTTCTGGCTCTCATTAAGTATTTTTAAATGTAACACTGCAATTGCCCTACTATTTGGGTTGGGGACTAGTAACGGTGTGTGCCGCTCCATGGTGTTCTCCTCCTCCTTGGTGTTCTCCTCCAGGTTTCCTTGTCTGAGCTTCAACCTTCTGGCTCTCATTAAGTATTTTTAACTGTAACACTTTTGTTGCCCTACTACGTGGGTTGGGGCCTAGTAACGGTGTCTGCCGCTCCTTGGTGTTCTCCTCCTCCTTGGTGTTCTCCTCCAGGTATCCTTGTCCGAGCTTCAACCTTCTTGCTCTCATTAAGTATTTTTAAATGTAACACTGCAATTGCCCTACTACTTGGGTTGGGGCCTAGTAACAGTGTCTGCCGCTCCTTGGTGTTCTCCTCCAGGTTTCCTTGTCTGAGCTTCAACCTTCTGGCTCTCATTAAGAATTTTTTAATGTAACACTGCAGTTGCCCTACTACTTGGGTTGGGGCCTAGTAACGGTGTCTGTCGCTCCTTGGTGTTCTCCTCCTCCTTGGTGTTCTCCTCCAGGTTTCCTTGTCTGAGCTTCAACCTTCTGGCTCTCATTAAGTATTTTTAAATGTAACACTGCAATTGCCCTACTACTTGGGTTGGGGCTTAGTAACGGTGTCTGCCGCTCCTTGGTGTTCTCCTCCTCCTTGGTGTTCTCCCCCAAGTTTCGTTGTCTGAGCTTCAACCTTCAGGCTCTCATTAAGTATTTTTAAATGTAACACTTTTGTTGCCCTACTACTTGGGTTGGGGCCTAGTAACGGTGTCTGCCGCTCCTTGGTATTCTCCTCCTCCTTGGTGTTCTCCTCCAGGTTTCCTTGTCTGAGCTCAACCGTCTGGCTCTCATTAAGTATTTTTAAATGTAACACTGCAGTTGCCCTACTACTTGGGTTGGAGCCTAGTAACGGTGTCTGCCGCTCCTTGGTGTTCTCCTCCTCCTTGGTGTTCTCCTCCAGGTTTCCTTGTCTCAGCTTCAACCTTCTGGCTCTCATTAAGTATTTTTAACTGTAACACTTTTTTTGCCCTACTACTTGGGTTGGGGCCTAGTAACGGTGTCTGCCGCTCCTTGGTGTTCTCCTCCTCCTTGGTGTTCTCCTCCAGATTTCCTTGTCTGAGCTTCAACCTTCTGGCTCTCATTAAGTATTTTTAAATGTAACACTGCAGTTGCCCTACTGCTTGGGTTGGGGCCTAGTAACAGTGTCTGCCGCTCCTTGGTGTTCTCCTCCTCCTTGGTGTTCTCCTCCAGGTTTCCTTGTCTGAGCTTCAACCTTCTGGCTCTCATTAAGTATTTTTAACTGTAACACTTTTGTTGCCCTACTACTTGGGTTGGGGCCTAGTAACGGTGTCTGCCGCCCCTTGGTGTTCTCCTCCTCCTTGGTGTTCTCCTCCAGGTTTCCTTGTCTGAGCTTCAACCTTCTGGCTCTCATTAAGAATTTTTTAATGTAATACTGCAGTTGCCCTACTACTTGGGTTGGGGCCCAGTAACGGTGTCTGTCGCTCCTTAGTGTTCTCCTCCTCCTTGGTGTTCTCCTCCAGGTTTCCTTGTCTGAGCTTCAACCTTCTGGCTCTCATTAAGTATTTTTAAATGTAACACTGCAATTGCCCTACTACTTGGGTTGGGGCTTAGTAACGGTGTCTGCCGCTCCTTGGTGTTCTCCTCCTTCTTGGTGTTCTCCCCCAGGTTTCGATGTCTGAGCTTCAACCTTCAGGCTCTCATTAAGTATTTTTAAATGTAACACTTTTGTTGCCCTACTACTTGGGTTGGGGCCTAGTAATGGTGTCTGACGCTCTTTGGTATTCTCCTCCTCCTTGGTGTTCTCCTCCAGGTTTCCTTTTCTGAGCTCAACCTTCTGGCTCTCATTAAGTATTTTTAAATCTAACACTGCAGTTGCCCTACTACTTGGGTTGGGGCCTAGTAACGGTGTCTGCCGCACCTTGGTGTTCTCCTCCTCCTTGGTGTTCTCCTCCAGGTTTCCTTGTCTCAGCTTCAACCTTCTGGCTCTCATTAAGTATTTTTAACTGTAACACTTTTTTTGCCCTACTACTTGGGTTGGGGCCTAGTAACGCTGTCTGCCGCTCCTTGGTGTTCTCCTCCTCCTTGGTGTTCTCCTCCAGATTTCCTTGTCTGAGCTTCAACCTTCTGGCTCTCATTAAGTATTTTTAACTGTAACACTTTTGTTGCCCTACTACTTGGGTTGGGGCCTAGTAACGGTGTCTGCCGCCCCTTGGTGTTCTCCTCCTCCTTGGTGTTCTCCTCCAGGTTTCCTTGTCTGAGCTTCAACCTTCTGGCTCTCATTAAGTATTTTTAACTGTAACACTTTTGTTGCCCTACTACTTGGGTTGGGGCCTAGTAACGGTGTCTGCCGCCCCTTGGTGTTCTCCTCCTCCTTGGTGTTCTCCTCCAGGTTTCCTTGTCTGAGCTTCAACCTTCTGGCTCTCTTTAAGTATTTTTAAATGTAACACTGCAGTTGCCCTACTACTTGGGTTGGGGCCTAGTAACGGTGTCTGTCGCTCCTTGGTGTTCTCCTCCTCCTTGGTGTTCTCCTCCAGGTTTCCTTGTCTGAACTTCAACCTTCTGGCTCTCATTAAGTATTTTTAAATGTAACTCTGCAATTGCCCTACTACTTGGGTTGGGGCCTAGTAACGGTGTCTGCCGCTCCTTGGTGTTCTCCTCCAGGTTTCCTTGTCTGAGCTTCAACCTTCAGGCTCTCATTAAGTATTATTAAATGTAACACTTTTGTTGCCCTTCTACTTCGGTTGGGGCCTAGTAACGGTGTCTGCCACTCCTTGGTATTCTCCTCCTCCTTGGTGTTCTCCTCCAGGTTTCCTTGTCTGAGCTCAGCCTTCTGGCTCTCATTAAGTATTTTCAAAATGTAACACTGCAGTTGCCCTACTACTTGGGATAGGGCCTAGTAACGATGTCTGCCGCTCCTTGGTGTTCTCCTCCTCCTTGGTGTTCTCCTCCAGGTTTCCTTGTCTCAGCTTCAACCTTCTGGCTCTCATTAAGTATTTTTAACTGTAACACTTTTTTTGCCCTACTACATGGGTTGGGGCCTAGTAACGGTGTCTGCCGCTCCTTGGTGTTCTCCTCCTCCTTGGTGTTCTCCTCCAGATTTCCTTGTCTGAGCTTCAACCTTCTGGCTCTCATTAAGTATTTTTAAATGTAACACTGCAGTTGCCCTACTACATGGGTTGGGTCCTAGTAACGGTATCTGCCGCTCCTTGGTGTTCTCCTCCTCCTTGGTGTTCTCCTCCAGGTATCCTTGTCCGAGCTTCAACCTTCTTGCTCTCATTAATTATTTTTAAATGTAACACTGCAATTGCCCTACTACTTGGGTTGGGGCCTAGTAACGGTGTCTGCCGCTCCTTGGTGTTCTCCTCCAGGTTTCCTTGTCTGAGCTTCAACCTTCTGGCTCTCATTAAGTATTTTTAAATGTAACACTGCAATTGCCCTACTATTTGGGTTGGGGCTTAGTAACGGTGTCTGCCGCTCCTTGGTATTCTCCTCCTCCTTGGTTTTCTCCTCCAGGTTTCCTTTTCTGAGCTCAACCTTCTGGCTCTCATTAAGTATTTTTAAATGTAACACTGCAGTTGCCCTACTACTTGGGTTGGGGCCTAGTAACGGTGTCTGCCGCTCCTTGGTGTTCTCCTCCTCCTTGGTGTTCTCCTCCAGGTTTCCTTGTCTCAGCTTCAACCTTCTGGCTCTCATTAAGTATTTTTAACTGTAACACTTTTTTTGCCCTACTACTTGGGTTGGGGCCTAGTAACTGTGTCTGCCGCTCCTTGGTGTTCTCCTCCTCCTTGGTGTTCTCCTCCAGATTTCCTTGTCTGAGCTTCCACCTTCTGGCTCTCATTAAGTATTTTTAAATGTAACACTGCAGTTGCCCTACTACTTGGGTTGGGGCCTAGTAACAGTGTCTGCCGCTCCTTGGTGTTCTCCTCCTCCTTGATGTTCTCCTCCAGGTTTCCTTGTCTGAGCTTCAACCTTCTGGCTCTCATTAAGTATTTTTAACTGTAACACTTTTGTTGCCCTACTACTTGGGTTGGGGCCTAGTAACGGTGTCTGCCGCCCCTTGGTGTTCTCCTCCTCCTTGGTGTTCTCCTCCAGGTTTCCTTGTCTGAGCTTCAACCTTCTGGCTCTCATTAAGTATTTTTAAATGTAACACTGCAGTTGCCCTACTACTTGGGTTGGGGCCTAGTAACGGTGTCTGTCGCTCCTTGGTGTTCACCTCCTCCTTGGTGTTCTCCTCCAGGTTTCCGTGTCTGAACTTCAACCCTCTGGCTCTCATTCAGTATTTTTAAATGTAACACTGCAATTGCCCTACTACTTGGGTTGGGGCCTAGTAACGGTGTCTGCCGCTCCTTGGTGTTCTCCTCCTCCTTGGTGTTCTCCTCCAGGTTTTCTTGTCTGACCTTCAACCTTCAGGCTCTCATTAAGTATTTTTAAATGTAACACTTTTGTTGCCCTACTACTTGGGTTGGGGCCTAGTAACGGTGTCTGCACCTCCTTGGTATTCTCCTCCTCCTTGGTGTTCTCCTCCAGGTTTCCTTGTCTGAGCTCAGCCTTCTGGCTCTCATTAAGTATTTTTAAATGTAACACTGCAGTTGCCCTACTACTTGGGTTGGGGCCTAGTAACGGTGTCTGCCGCTCCTTGGTGTTCTCCTCCTCCTTGGTGTTCTCCTCCAGGTTTCCTTGTCTCAGCTTCAACCTTCTGGCTCTCATTAAGTATTTTTAACTGTAACACTTTTTTTGCCCTACTACTTGGGTTGGGGCCTAGTAACGGTGTCTGCCGCTCCTTGGTGTTCTCCTCCTCCTTGGTGTTCTCCTCCAGATTTCCTTGTCTGAGCTTCAACCTTCTGGCTCTCATTAAGTATTTTTAAATGTAACACTGCAGTTGCCCTACTACTTGGGTTGGGGCCTAGTAACGGTGTCTGCCGCCCCTTGGTGTTCTCCTCCTCCTTGGTGTTCTCCTCCAGGTTTCCTTGTCTGAGCTACAACCTTCTGGCTCTCATTAAGTATTTTTAAATGTAACACTGCAATTGCCCTACTACTTGGGTTGGGGCCTAGTAATGGTGTCTGCCGCTCCTTGGTGTTCTCCTCCTCCTTGGTGTTCTCCTCCAGGTTCCCTTGTCTGAGCTTCAACCTTCTGGCTCTCATTAAGTATCTTTAAATGTAACACTGCAGTTGCCCTACTACTTGGGTTGGGGCCTAGGAACGGTGTCTGCCGCTCCTTGGTATTCTCCTCCTCCTTGGTGTTCTCCTCCAGGTTTCCTTGTCTGAGCTCAACCGTCTGGCTCTCATTAAGTATTTTTAAATGTAACACTGCAGTTGCCCTACTACTTGGGTTGGGGCCTAGTAACGGTGTCTGCCGCTCCTTGGTGTTCTCCTCCTCCTTGGTGTTCTCCTCCAGATTTCCTTGTCTGAGCTTCAACCTTCTGGATCTCATTAAGTATTTTTAAATGTAACACTGCAGTTGCCCTACTACTTGGGTTGGGGCCTAGTAACGGTGTCTGCCGCCCCTTGGTGTTCTCCTCCTCCTTGGTGTTCTCCTCCAGTTTTCCTTGTCTGAGCTACAACCTTCTGGCTCTCATTAAGTATTTTTAAATGTAACACTGCAATTGCCCTACTACTTGGGTTGGGGCCTAGTAATGGTGTTGGCCGCTCCTTGGTGTTTTCCTCCAGGTTTCCTTGTCTGAGCTTCAACCTTCTGGCTCTCATTAAGTATTTTTAAATGTAACACTGCAGTTGCCCTACTACTTGGGTTGGAGCCTAGTAATGGTGTCTGCCGCTCCTTGGTGTTCTCCTCCTCCTTGGTGTTCTCCTCCAGGTTTCCTTGTCTGAGCTTCAACCTTCTGGCTCTCATTAAGTATTTTTAAATGTAACACTGCAATTGCCCTACTATTTGGTTTGGGGCCTAGTAACGGTGTCTGCCGCTCCATGGTGTTCTCCTCCTCCTTGGTGTTCTCCTCCAGGTTTCCTTGTCTGAGCTTCAACCTTCTGGCTCTCATTAAGTATTTTTAACTGTAACACTTTTGTTGCCCTACTACATGGGTTGGGGCCTAGTAACGGTGTCTGCCGCTCCTTGGTGTTCTCCTCCAGGTTTCCTTGTCTGAGCTTCAACCTTCTGGCTCTCATTAAGAATTTTTTAATGTAACACTGCAGTTGCCCTAAACCTTGGGTTGGGGCCTAGTAATGGTGTCTGTCGCTCCTTGGTGTTCTCCTCCTCCTTGGTGTTCTCCTCCAGGTTTCATTGTCTGAGCTTCAACCTTCTGGCTCCCATTAAGTATTTTTAAATGTAACACTGAAATTGCCCTACTACTTGGGTTGGGGCTTAGTAACGGTGTCTGCCGCTCCTTGGTGTTCTCCTCCTCCTTGGTGTTCTCCCCCAGGTTTCGTTGTCTGAGCTTCAACCTTCAGGCTCTCATTAAGTATTTTTAAATGTAAAACTTTTTTTGCCCTACTACTTGGGTTGGGGCCTTGTAACGGTGTCTGCCGCTCCTTGGTATTCTCCTCCTCCTTGGTGTTCTCCTCCAGGTTTCCTTGTCTGAGCTCAACCGTCTGGCTCTCATTAAGTATTTTTAAATGTAACACTGCAGTTGCCCTACTACTTGGGTTGGGGCCTAGTAACGGTGTCTGCCGCTCCTTGGTGTTCTCCTCCTCCTTGGTGTTCTCCTCCAGGTTTCCTTGTCTCAGCTTCAACCTTCTGGCTCTCATTAAGTATTTTTAACTGTAACACTTTTTTTGCCCTACTACTTGGGTTGGGGCCTAGTAACTGTGTCTGCCGCTCCTTGGTGTTCTCCTCCTCCTTGGTGTTCTCCTCCAGATTTCCTTGTCTGAGCTTCCACCTTCTGGCTCTCATTAAGTATTTTTAAATGTAACACTGCAGTTGCCCTACTACTTGGGTTGGGGCCTAGTAACAGTGTCTGCCGCTCCTTGGTTGGTATTCTCCTCCTCCTTGATGTTCTCCTCCAGGTTTCCTTGTCTGAGCTTCAACCTTCTGGCTCTCATTAAGTATTTTTAACTGTAACACTTTTGTTGCCCTACTACTTGGGTTGGGGCCTAGTAACGGTGTCTGCCGCCCCTTGGTGTTCTCCTCCTCCTTGGTGTTCTCCTCCAGGTTTCCTTGTCTGAGCTTCAACCTTCTGGCTCTCATTAAGTATTTTTAAATGTAACACTGCAGTTGCCCTACTACTTGGGTTGGGGCCTAGTAACGGTGTCTGTCGCTCCTTGGTGTTCACCTCCTCCTTGGTGTTCTCCTCCAGGTTTCCTTGTCTGAACTTCAACCTTCTGGCTCTCATTCAGTATTTTTAAATGTAACACTGCAATTGCCCTACTACTTGGGTTGGGGCCTAGTAACGGTGTCTGCTGCTCCTTGGTGTTCTCCTCCTCCTTGGTGTTCTCCTCCAGGTTTTCTTGTCTGACCTTCAACCTTCAGGCTCTCATTAAGTATTTTTAAATGTAACACTTTTGTTGCCCTACTACTTGGGTTGGGGCCTAGTAACGGTGTCTGCACCTCCTTGGTATTCTCCTCCTCCTTGGTGTTCTCCTCCAGGTTTCCTTGTCTGAGCTCAGCCTTCTGGCTCTCATTAAGTATTTTTAAATGTAACACTGCAGTTGCCCTACTACTTGGGTTGGGGCCTAGTAACGGTGTCTGCCGCTCCTTGGTGTTCTCCTCCTCCTTGGTGTTCTCCTCCAGGTTTCCTTGTCTCAGCTTCAACCTTCTGGCTCTCATTAAGTATTTTTAACTGTAACACTTTTTTTGCCCTACTACTTGGGTTGGGGCCTAGTAACGGTGTCTGCCGCTCCTTGGTGTTCTCCTCCTCCTTGGTGTTCTCCTCCAGATTTCCTTGTCTGAGCTTCAACCTTCTGGCTCTCATTAAGTATTTTTAAATGTAACACTGCAGTTGCCCTACTACTTGGGTTGGGGCCTAGTAACGGTGTCTGCCGCCCCTTGGTGTTCTCCTCCTCCTTGGTGTTCTCCTCCAGGTTTCCTTGTCTGAGCTACAACCTTCTGGCTCTCATTAAGTATTTTTAAATGTAACACTGCAATTGCCCTACTACTTGGGTTGGGGCCTAGTAATGGTGTCTGCCGCTCCTTGGTGTTCTCCTCCTCCTTGGTGTTCTCCTCCAGGTTCCCTTGTCTGAGCTTCAACCTTCTGGCTCTCATTAAGTATCTTTAAATGTAACACTGCAGTTGCCCTACTACTTGGGTTGGGGCCTAGGAACGGTGTCTGCCGCTCCTTGGTATTCTCCTCCTCCTTGGTGTTCTCCTCCAGGTTTCCTTGTCTGAGCTCAACCGTCTGGCTCTCATTAAGTATTTTTAAATGTAACACTGCAGTTGCCCTACTACTTGGGTTGGGGCCTAGTAACGGTGTCTGCCGCTCCTTGGTGTTCTCCTCCTCCTTGGTGTTCTCCTCCAGATTTCCTTGTCTGAGCTTCAACCTTCTGGCTCTCATTAAGTATTTTTAAATGTAACACTGCAGTTGCCCTACTACTTGGGTTGGGGCCTAGTAACGGTGTCTGCCGCCCCTTGGTGTTCTCCTCCTCCTTGGTGTTCTCCTCCAGGTTTCCTTGTCTGAGCTACAACCTTCTGGCTCTCATTAAGTATTTTTAAATGTAACACTGCAATTGCCCTACTACTTGGGTTGGGGCCTAGTAATGGTGTCGGCCGCTCCTTGGTGTTTTCCTCCAGGTTTCCTTGTCTGAGCTTCAACCTTCTGGCTCTCATTAAGTATTTTTAAATGTAACACTGCAGTTGCCCTACTACTTGGGTTGGAGCCTAGTAATGGTGTCTGCCGCTCCTTGGTGTTCTCCTCCTCCTTGGTGTTCTCCTCCAGGTTTCCTTGTCTGAGCTTCAACCTTCTGGCTCTCATTAAGTATTTTTAAATGTAACACTGCAATTGCCCTACTATTTGGTTTGGGGCCTAGTAACGGTGTCTGCCGCTCCATGGTGTTCTCCTCCTCCTTGGTGTTCTCCTCCAGGTTTCCTTGTCTGAGCTTCAACCTTCTGGCTCTCATTAAGTATTTTTAACTGTAACACTTTTGTTGCCCTACTACATGGGTTGGGGCCTAGTAACGGTGTCTGCCGCTCCTTGGTGTTCTCCTCCAGGTTTCCTTGTCTGAGCTTCAACCTTCTGGCTCTCATTAAGAATTTTTTAATGTAACACTGCAGTTGCCCTACTACTTGGGTTGGGGCCTAGTAATGGTGTCTGTCGCTCCTTGGTGTTCTCCTCCTCCTTGCTGTTCTCCTCCAGGTTTCATTGTCTGAGCTTCAACCTTCTGGCTCCCATTAAGTATTTTTAAATGTAACACTGAAATTGCCCTACTACTTGGGTTGGGGCTTAGTAACGGTGTCTGCCGCTCCTTGGTGTTCTCCTCCTCCTTGGTGTTCTCCCCCAGGTTTCGTTGTCTGAGCTTCAACCTTCAGGCTCTCATTAAGTATTTTTAAATGTAAAACTTTTTTTGCCCTACTACTTGGGTTGGGGCCTTGTAACGGTGTCTGCCGCTCCTTGGTATTCTCCTCCTCCTTGGTGTTCTCCTCCAGGTTTCCTTGTCTGAGCTCAACCGTCTGGCTCTCATTAAGTATTTTTAAATGTAACACTGCAGTTGCCCTACTACTTGGGTTGGGGCCTAGTAACGGTGTCTGCCGCTCCTTGGTGTTCTCCTCCTCCTTGGTGTTCTCCTCCAGGTTTCCTTGTCTCAGCTTCAACCTTCTGGCTCTCATTAAGTATTTTTAACTGTAACACTTTTTTTGCCCTACTACTTGGGTTGGGGCCTAGTAACTGTGTCTGCCGCTCCTTGGTGTTCTCCTCCTCCTTGGTGTTCTCCTCCAGATTTCCTTGTCTGAGCTTCCACCTTCTGGCTCTCATTAAGTATTTTTAAATGTAACACTGCAGTTGCCCTACTACTTGGGTTGGGGCCTAGTAACAGTGTCTGCCGCTCCTTGGTTGGTATTCTCCTCCTCCTTGATGTTCTCCTCCAGGTTTCCTTGTCTGAGCTTCAACCTTCTGGCTCTCATTAAGTATTTTTAACTGTAACACTTTTGTTGCCCTACTACTTGGGTTGGGGCCTAGTAACGGTGTCTGCCGCCCCTTGGTGTTCTCCTCCTCCTTGGTGTTCTCCTCCAGGTTTCCTTGTCTGAGCTTCAACCTTCTGGCTCTCATTAAGTATTTTTAAATGTAACACTGCAGTTGCCCTACTACTTGGGTTGGGGCCTAGTAACGGTGTCTGTCGCTCCTTGGTGTTCACCTCCTCCTTGGTGTTCTCCTCCAGGTTTCCTTGTCTGAACTTCAACCTTCTGGCTCTCATTCAGTATTTTTAAATGTAACACTGCAATTGCCCTACTACTTGGGTTGGGGCCTAGTAACGGTGTCTGCTGCTCCTTGGTGTTCTCCTCCTCCTTGGTGTTCTCCTCCAGGTTTTCTTGTCTGACCTTCAACCTTCAGGCTCTCATTAAGTATTTTTAAATGTAACACTTTTGTTGCCCTACTACTTGGGTTGGGGCCTAGTAACGGTGTCTGCACCTCCTTGGTATTCTCCTCCTCCTTGGTGTTCTCCTCCAGGTTTCCTTGTCTGAGCTCAGCCTTCTGGCTCTCATTAAGTATTTTTAAATGTAACACTGCAGTTGCCCTACTACTTGGGTTGGGGCCTAGTAACGGTGTCTGCCGCTCCTTGGTGTTCTCCTCCTCCTTGGTGTTCTCCTCCAGGTTTCCTTGTCTCAGCTTCAACCTTCTGGCTCTCATTAAGTATTTTTAACTGTAACACTTTTTTTGCCCTACTACTTGGGTTGGGGCCTAGTAACGGTGTCTGCCGCTCCTTGGTGTTCTCCTCCTCCTTGGTGTTCTCCTCCAGATTTCCTTGTCTGAGCTTCAACCTTCTGGCTCTCATTAAGTATTTTTAAATGTAACACTGCAGTTGCCCTACTACTTGGGTTGGGGCCTAGTAACGGTGTCTGCCGCCCCTTGGTGTTCTCCTCCTCCTTGGTGTTCTCCTCCAGGTTTCCTTGTCTGAGCTACAACCTTCTGGCTCTCATTAAGTATTTTTAAATGTAACACTGCAATTGCCCTACTACTTGGGTTGGGGCCTAGTAATGGTGTCTGCCGCTCCTTGGTGTTCTCCTCCTCCTTGGTGTTCTCCTCCAGGTTCCCTTGTCTGAGCTTCAACCTTCTGGCTCTCATTAAGTATCTTTAAATGTAACACTGCAGTTGCCCTACTACTTGGGTTGGGGCCTAGGAACGGTGTCTGCCGCTCCTTGGTATTCTCCTCCTCCTTGGTGTTCTCCTCCAGGTTTCCTTGTCTGAGCTCAACCGTCTGGCTCTCATTAAGTATTTTTAAATGTAACACTGCAGTTGCCCTACTACTTGGGTTGGGGCCTAGTAACGGTGTCTGCCGCTCCTTGGTGTTCTCCTCCTCCTTGGTGTTCTCCTCCAGATTTCCTTGTCTGAGCTTCAACCTTCTGGCTCTCATTAAGTATTTTTAAATGTAACACTGCAGTTGCCCTACTACTTGGGTTGGGGCCTAGTAACGGTGTCTGCCGCCCCTTGGTGTTCTCCTCCTCCTTGGTGTTCTCCTCCAGGTTTCCTTGTCTGAGCTACAACCTTCTGGCTCTCATTAAGTATTTTTAAATGTAACACTGCAATTGCCCTACTACTTGGGTTGGGGCCTAGTAATGGTGTCGGCCGCTCCTTGGTGTTTTCCTCCAGGTTTCCTTGTCTGAGCTTCAACCTTCTGGCTCTCATTAAGTATTTTTAAATGTAACACTGCAGTTGCCCTACTACTTGGGTTGGAGCCTAGTAATGGTGTCTGCCGCTCCTTGGTGTTCTCCTCCTCCTTGGTGTTCTCCTCCAGGTTTCCTTGTCTGAGCTTCAACCTTCTGGCTCTCATTAAGTATTTTTAAATGTAACACTGCAATTGCCCTACTATTTGGTTTGGGGCCTAGTAACGGTGTCTGCCGCTCCATGGTGTTCTCCTCCTCCTTGGTGTTCTCCTCCAGGTTTCCTTGTCTGAGCTTCAACCTTCTGGCTCTCATTAAGTATTTTTAACTGTAACACTTTTGTTGCCCTACTACATGGGTTGGGGCCTAGTAACGGTGTCTGCCGCTCCTTGGTGTTCTCCTCCAGGTTTCCTTGTCTGAGCTTCAACCTTCTGGCTCTCATTAAGAATTTTTTAATGTAACACTGCAGTTGCCCTACTACTTGGGTTGGGGCCTAGTAATGGTGTCTGTCGCTCCTTGGTGTTCTCCTCCTCCTTGCTGTTCTCCTCCAGGTTTCATTGTCTGAGCTTCAACCTTCTGGCTCCCATTAAGTATTTTTAAATGTAACACTGAAATTGCCCTACTACTTGGGTTGGGGCTTAGTAACGGTGTCTGCCGCTCCTTGGTGTTCTCCTCCTCCTTGGTGTTCTCCCCCAGGTTTCGTTGTCTGAGCTTCAACCTTCAGGCTCTCATTAAGTATTTTTAAATGTAACACTTTTGTTGCCCTACTACTTGGGTTGGGGCCTTGTAACGGTGTCTGCCGCTCCTTGGTATTCTCCTCCTCCTTGGTGTTCTCCTCCAGGTTTCCTTGTCTGAGCTCAACCGTCTGGCTCTCATTAAGTATTTTTAAATGTAACACTGCAGTTGCCCTACTACTTGGGTTGGGGCCTAGTAACGGTGTCTGCCGCTCCTTGGTGTTCTCCTCCTCCTTGGTGTTCTCCTCCAGGTTTCCTTGTCTCAGCTTCAACCTTCTGGCTCTCATTAAGTATTTTTAACTGTAACACTTTTTTTGCCCTACTACTTGGGTTGGGGCCTAGTAACTGTGTCTGCCGCTCCTTGGTGTTCTCCTCCTCCTTGGTGTTCTCCTCCAGATTTCCTTGTCTGAGCTTCCACCTTCTGGCTCTCATTAAGTATTTTTAAATGTAACACTGCAGTTGCCCTACTACTTGGGTTGGGGCCTAGTAACAGTGTCTGCCGCTCCTTGGTTGGTATTCTCCTCCTCCTTGATGTTCTCTCCCAGGTTTCCTTGTCTGAGCTTCAACCTTCTGGCTCTCATTAAGTATTTTTAACTGTAACACTTTTGTTGCCCTACTACTTGGGTTGGGGCCTAGTAACGGTGTCTGCCGCCCCTTGGTGTTCTCCTCCTCCTTGGTGTTCTCCTCCAGGTTTCCTTGTCTGAGCTTCAACCTTCTGGCTCTCATTAAGTATTTTTAAATGTAACACTGCAGTTGCCCTACTACTTGGGTTGGGGCCTAGTAACGGTGTCTGTCGCTCCTTGGTGTTCACCTCCTCCTTGGTGTTCTCCTCCAGGTTTCCTTGTCTGAACTTCAACCTTCTGGCTCTCATTCAGTATTTTTAAATGTAACACTGCAATTGCCCTACTACTTGGGTTGGGGCCTAGTAACGGTGTCTGCTGCTCCTTGGTGTTCTCCTCCTCCTTGGTGTTCTCCTCCAGGTTTTCTTGTCTGACCTTCAACCTTCAGGCTCTCATTAAGTATTTTTAAATGTAACACTTTTGTTGCCCTACTACTTGGGTTGGGGCCTAGTAACGGTGTCTGCACCTCCTTGGTATTCTCCTCCTCCTTGGTGTTCTCCTCCAGGTTTCCTTGTCTGAGCTCAGCCTTCTGGCTCTCATTAAGTATTTTTAAATGTAACACTGCAGTTGCCCTACTACTTGGGTTGGGGCCTAGTAACGGTGTCTGCCGCTCCTTGGTGTTCTCCTCCTCCTTGGTGTTCTCCTCCAGGTTTCCTTGTCTCAGCTTCAACCTTCTGGCTCTCATTAAGTATTTTTAACTGTAACACTTTTTTTGCCCTACTACTTGGGTTGGGGCCTAGTAACGGTGTCTGCCGCTCCTTGGTGTTCTCCTCCTCCTTGGTGTTCTCCTCCAGATTTCCTTGTCTGAGCTTCAACCTTCTGGCTCTCATTAAGTATTTTTAAATGTAACACTGCAGTTGCCCTACTACTTGGGTTGGGGCCTAGTAACGGTGTCTGCCGCCCCTTGGTGTTCTCCTCCTCCTTGGTGTTCTCCTCCAGGTTTCCTTGTCTGAGCTACAACCTTCTGGCTCTCATTAAGTATTTTTAAATGTAACACTGCAATTGCCCTACTACTTGGGTTGGGGCCTAGTAATGGTGTCTGCCGCTCCTTGGTGTTCTCCTCCTCCTTGGTGTTCTCCTCCAGGTTCCCTTGTCTGAGCTTCAACCTTCTGGCTCTCATTAAGTATCTTTAAATGTAACACTGCAGTTGCCCTACTACTTGGGTTGGGGCCTAGGAACGGTGTCTGCCGCTCCTTGGTATTCTCCTCCTCCTTGGTGTTCTCCTCCAGGTTTCCTTGTCTGAGCTCAACCGTCTGGCTCTCATTAAGTATTTTTAAATGTAACACTGCAGTTGCCCTACTACTTGGGTTGGGGCCTAGTAACGGTGTCTGCCGCTCCTTGGTGTTCTCCTCCTCCTTGGTGTTCTCCTCCAGATTTCCTTGTCTGAGCTTCAACCTTCTGGCTCTCATTAAGTATTTTTAAATGTAACACTTTTGTTGCCCTACTACTTGGGTTGGGGCCTAGTAACGGTGTCTGCCGCCCCTTGGTGTTCTCCTCCTCCTTGGTGTTCTCCTCCAGGTTTCCTTGTCTGAGCTTCAACCTTCTGGCTCTCATTAAGTATTTTTAAATGTAACACTGCAGTTGCCCTACTACTTGGGTTGGGGCCTAGTAACGGTGTCTGTCGCTCCTTGGTGTTCACCTCCTCCTTGGTGTTCTCCTCCAGGTTTCCTTGTCTGAACTTCAACCTTCTGGCTCTCATTCAGTATTTTTAAATGTAACACTGCAATTGCCCTACTACTTGGGTTGGGGCCTAGTAACGGTGTCTGCCGCTCCTTGGTGTTCTCCTCCTCCTTGGTGTTCTCCTCCAGGTTTTCTTGTCTGACCTTCAACCTTCAGGCTCTCATTAAGTATTTTTAAATGTAACACTTTTGTTGCCCTACTACTTGGGTTGGGGCCTAGTAACGGTGTCTGCACCTCCTTGGTATTCTCCTCCTCCTTGGTGTTCTCCTCCAGGTTTCCTTGTCTGAGCTCAGCCTTCTGGCTCTCATTAAGTATTTTTAAATGTAACACTGCAGTTGCCCTACTACTTGGGTTGGGGCCTAGTAACGGTGTCTGCCGCTCCTTGGTGTTCTCCTCCTCCTTGGTGTTCTCCTCCAGGTTTCCTTGTCTCAGCTTCAACCTTCTGGCTCTCATTAAGTATTTTTAACTGTAACACTTTTTTTGCCCTACTACTTGGGTTGGGGCCTAGTAACGGTGTCTGCCGCTCCTTGGTGTTCTCCTCCTCCTTGGTGTTCTCCTCCAGATTTCCTTGTCTGAGCTTCAACCTTCTGGCTCTCATTAAGTATTTTTAAATGTAACACTGCAGTTGCCCTACTACTTGGGTTGGGGCCTAGTAACGGTGTCTGCCGCCCCTTGGTGTTCTCCTCCTCCTTGGTGTTCTCCTCCAGGTTTCCTTGTCTGAGCTACAACCTTCTGGCTCTCATTAAGTATTTTTAAATGTAACACTGCAATTGCCCTACTACTTGGGTTGGGGCCTAGTAATGGTGTCTGCCGCTCCTTGGTGTTCTCCTCCTCCTTGGTGTTCTCCTCCAGGTTCCCTTGTCTGAGCTTCAACCTTCTGGCTCTCATTAAGTATCTTTAAATGTAACACTGCAGTTGCCCTACTACTTGGGTTGGGGCCTAGGAACGGTGTCTGCCGCTCCTTGGTATTCTCCTCCTCCTTGGTGTTCTCCTCCAGGTTTCCTTGTCTGAGCTCAACCGTCTGGCTCTCATTAAGTATTTTTAAATGTAACACTGCAGTTGCCCTACTACTTGGGTTGGGGCCTAGTAACGGTGTCTGCCGCTCCTTGGTGTTCTCCTCCTCCTTGGTGTTCTCCTCCAGATTTCCTTGTCTGAGCTTCAACCTTCTGGATCTCATTAAGTATTTTTAAATGTAACACTGCAGTTGCCCTACTACTTGGGTTGGGGCCTAGTAACGGTGTCTGCCGCCCCTTGGTGTTCTCCTCCTCCTTGGTGTTCTCCTCCAGGTTTCCTTGTCTGAGCTACAACCTTCTGGCTCTCATTAAGTATTTTTAAATGTAACACTGCAATTGCCCTACTACTTGGGTTGGGGCCTAGTAATGGTGTCGGCCGCTCCTTGGTGTTTTCCTCCAGGTTTCCTTGTCTGAGCTTCAACCTTCTGGCTCTCATTAAGTATTTTTAAATGTAACACTGCAGTTGCCCTACTACTTGGGTTGGAGCCTAGTAATGGTGTCTGCCGCTCCTTGGTGTTCTCCTCCTCCTTGGTGTTCTCCTCCAGGTTTCCTTGTCTGAGCTTCAACCTTCTGGCTCTCATTAAGTATTTTTAAATGTAACACTGCAATTGCCCTACTATTTGGTTTGGGGCCTAGTAACGGTGTCTGCCGCTCCATGGTGTTCTCCTCCTCCTTGGTGTTCTCCTCCAGGTTTCCTTGTCTGAGCTTCAACCTTCTGGCTCTCATTAAGTATTTTTAACTGTAACACTTTTGTTGCCCTACTACATGGGTTGGGGCCTAGTAACGGTGTCTGCCGCTCCTTGGTGTTCTCCTCCAGGTTTCCTTGTCTGAGCTTCAACCTTCTGGCTCTCATTAAGAATTTTTTAATGTAACACTGCAGTTGCCCTACTACTTGGGTTGGGGCCTAGTAATGGTGTCTGTCGCTCCTTGGTGTTCTCCTCCTCCTTGGTGTTCTCCTCCAGGTTTCATTGTCTGAGCTTCAACCTTCTGGCTCCCATTAAGTATTTTTAAATGTAACACTGAAATTGCCCTACTACTTGGGTTGGGGCTTAGTAACGGTGTCTGCCGCTCCTTGGTGTTCTCCTCCTCCTTGGTGTTCTCCCCCAGGTTTCGTTGTCTGAGCTTCAACCTTCAGGCTCTCATTAAGTATTTTTAAATGTAACACTTTTGTTGCCCTACTACTTGGGTTGGGGCCTTGTAACGGTGTATGCCGCTCCTTGGTATTCTCCTCCTCCTTGGTGTTCTCCTCCAGGTTTCCTTGTCTGAGCTCAACCGTCTGGCTCTCATTAAGTATTTTTAAATGTAACACTGCAGTTGCCCTACTACTTGGGTTGGGGCCTAGTAACGGTGTCTGCCGCTCCTTGGTGTTCTCCTCCTCCTTGGTGTTCTCCTCCAGGTTTCCTTGTCTCAGCTTCAACCTTCTGGCTCTCATTAAGTATTTTTAACTGTAACACTTTTTTTGCCCTACTACTTGGGTTGGGGCCTAGTAACTGTGTCTGCCGCTCCTTGGTGTTCTCCTCCTCCTTGGTGTTCTCCTCCAGATTTCCTTGTCTGAGCTTCCACCTTCTGGCTCTCATTAAGTATTTTTAAATGTAACACTGCAGTTGCCCTACTACTTGGGTTGGGGCCTAGTAACAGTGTCTGCCGCTCCTTGGTTGGTATTCTCCTCCTCCTTGATGTTCTCTCCCAGGTTTCCTTGTCTGAGCTTCAACCTTCTGGCTCTCATTAAGTATTTTTAACTGTAACACTTTTGTTGCCCTACTACTTGGGTTGGGGCCTAGTAACGGTGTCTGCCGCCCCTTGGTGTTCTCCTCCTCCTTGGTGTTCTCCTCCAGGTTTCCTTGTCTGAGCTTCAACCTTCTGGCTCTCATTAAGTATTTTTAAATGTAACACTGCAGTTGCCCTACTACTTGGGTTGGGGCCTAGTAACGGTGTCTGTCGCTCCTTGGTGTTCACCTCCTCCTTGGTGTTCTCCTCCAGGTTTCCTTGTCTGAACTTCAACCTTCTGGCTCTCATTCAGTATTTTTAAATGTAACACTGCAATTGCCCTACTACTTGGGTTGGGGCCTAGTAACGGTGTCTGCTGCTCCTTGGTGTTCTCCTCCTCCTTGGTGTTCTCCTCCAGGTTTTCTTGTCTGACCTTCAACCTTCAGGCTCTCATTAAGTATTTTTAAATGTAACACTTTTGTTGCCCTACTACTTGGGTTGGGGCCTAGTAACGGTGTCTGCACCTCCTTGGTATTCTCCTCCTCCTTGGTGTTCTCCTCCAGGTTTCCTTGTCTGAGCTCAGCCTTCTGGCTCTCATTAAGTATTTTTAAATGTAACACTGCAGTTGCCCTACTACTTGGGTTGGGGCCTAGTAACGGTGTCTGCCGCTCCTTGGTGTTCTCCTCCTCCTTGGTGTTCTCCTCCAGGTTTCCTTGTCTCAGCTTCAACCTTCTGGCTCTCATTAAGTATTTTTAACTGTAACACTTTTTTTGCCCTACTACTTGGGTTGGGGCCTAGTAACGGTGTCTGCCGCTCCTTGGTGTTCTCCTCCTCCTTGGTGTTCTCCTCCAGATTTCCTTGTCTGAGCTTCAACCTTCTGGCTCTCATTAAGTATTTTTAAATGTAACACTGCAGTTGCCCTACTACTTGGGTTGGGGCCTAGTAACGGTGTCTGCCGCCCCTTGGTGTTCTCCTCCTCCTTGGTGTTCTCCTCCAGGTTTCCTTGTCTGAGCTACAACCTTCTGGCTCTCATTAAGTATTTTTAAATGTAACACTGCAATTGCCCTACTACTTGGGTTGGGGCCTAGTAATGGTGTCTGCCGCTCCTTGGTGTTCTCCTCCTCCTTGGTGTTCTCCTCCAGGTTCCCTTGTCTGAGCTTCAACCTTCTGGCTCTCATTAAGTATCTTTAAATGTAACACTGCAGTTGCCCTACTACTTGGGTTGGGGCCTAGGAACGGTGTCTGCCGCTCCTTGGTATTCTCCTCCTCCTTGGTGTTCTCCTCCAGGTTTCCTTGTCTGAGCTCAACCGTCTGGCTCTCATTAAGTATTTTTAAATGTAACACTGCAGTTGCCCTACTACTTGGGTTGGGGCCTAGTAACGGTGTCTGCCGCTCCTTGGTGTTCTCCTCCTCCTTGGTGTTCTCCTCCAGATTTCCTTGTCTGAGCTTCAACCTTCTGGCTCTCATTAAGTATTTTTAAATGTAACACTTTTGTTGCCCTACTACTTGGGTTGGGGCCTAGTAACGGTGTCTGCCGCCCCTTGGTGTTCTCCTCCTCCTTGGTGTTCTCCTCCAGGTTTCCTTGTCTGAGCTTCAACCTTCTGGCTCTCATTAAGTATTTTTAAATGTAACACTGCAGTTGCCCTACTACTTGGGTTGGGGCCTAGTAACGGTGTCTGTCGCTCCTTGGTGTTCACCTCCTCCTTGGTGTTCTCCTCCAGGTTTCCTTGTCTGAACTTCAACCTTCTGGCTCTCATTCAGTATTTTTAAATGTAACACTGCAATTGCCCTACTACTTGGGTTGGGGCCTAGTAACGGTGTCTGCCGCTCCTTGGTGTTCTCCTCCTCCTTGGTGTTCTCCTCCAGGTTTTCTTGTCTGACCTTCAACCTTCAGGCTCTCATTAAGTATTTTTAAATGTAACACTTTTGTTGCCCTACTACTTGGGTTGGGGCCTAGTAACGGTGTCTGCACCTCCTTGGTATTCTCCTCCTCCTTGGTGTTCTCCTCCAGGTTTCCTTGTCTGAGCTCAGCCTTCTGGCTCTCATTAAGTATTTTTAAATGTAACACTGCAGTTGCCCTACTACTTGGGTTGGGGCCTAGTAACGGTGTCTGCCGCTCCTTGGTGTTCTCCTCCTCCTTGGTGTTCTCCTCCAGGTTTCCTTGTCTCAGCTTCAACCTTCTGGCTCTCATTAAGTATTTTTAACTGTAACACTTTTTTTGCCCTACTACTTGGGTTGGGGCCTAGTAACGGTGTCTGCCGCTCCTTGGTGTTCTCCTCCTCCTTGGTGTTCTCCTCCAGATTTCCTTGTCTGAGCTTCAACCTTCTGGCTCTCATTAAGTATTTTTAAATGTAACACTGCAGTTGCCCTACTACTTGGGTTGGGGCCTAGTAACGGTGTCTGCCGCCCCTTGGTGTTCTCCTCCTCCTTGGTGTTCTCCTCCAGGTTTCCTTGTCTGAGCTACAACCTTCTGGCTCTCATTAAGTATTTTTAAATGTAACACTGCAATTGCCCTACTACTTGGGTTGGGGCCTAGTAATGGTGTCTGCCGCTCCTTGGTGTTCTCCTCCTCCTTGGTGTTCTCCTCCAGGTTCCCTTGTCTGAGCTTCAACCTTCTGGCTCTCATTAAGTATCTTTAAATGTAACACTGCAGTTGCCCTACTACTTGGGTTGGGGCCTAGGAACGGTGTCTGCCGCTCCTTGGTATTCTCCTCCTCCTTGGTGTTCTCCTCCAGGTTTCCTTGTCTGAGCTCAACCGTCTGGCTCTCATTAAGTATTTTTAAATGTAACACTGCAGTTGCCCTACTACTTGGGTTGGGGCCTAGTAACGGTGTCTGCCGCTCCTTGGTGTTCTCCTCCTCCTTGGTGTTCTCCTCCAGATTTCCTTGTCTGAGCTTCAACCTTCTGGATCTCATTAAGTATTTTTAAATGTAACACTGCAGTTGCCCTACTACTTGGGTTGGGGCCTAGTAACGGTGTCTGCCGCCCCTTGGTGTTCTCCTCCTCCTTGGTGTTCTCCTCCAGGTTTCCTTGTCTGAGCTACAACCTTCTGGCTCTCATTAAGTATTTTTAAATGTAACACTGCAATTGCCCTACTACTTGGGTTGGGGCCTAGTAATGGTGTCGGCCGCTCCTTGGTGTTTTCCTCCAGGTTTCCTTGTCTGAGCTTCAACCTTCTGGCTCTCATTAAGTATTTTTAAATGTAACACTGCAGTTGCCCTACTACTTGGGTTGGAGCCTAGTAATGGTGTCTGCCGCTCCTTGGTGTTCTCCTCCTCCTTGGTGTTCTCCTCCAGGTTTCCTTGTCTGAGCTTCAACCTTCTGGCTCTCATTAAGTATTTTTAAATGTAACACTGCAATTGCCCTACTATTTGGTTTGGGGCCTAGTAACGGTGTCTGCCGCTCCATGGTGTTCTCCTCCTCCTTGGTGTTCTCCTCCAGGTTTCCTTGTCTGAGCTTCAACCTTCTGGCTCTCATTAAGTATTTTTAACTGTAACACTTTTGTTGCCCTACTACATGGGTTGGGGCCTAGTAACGGTGTCTGCCGCTCCTTGGTGTTCTCCTCCAGGTTTCCTTGTCTGAGCTTCAACCTTCTGGCTCTCATTAAGAATTTTTTAATGTAACACTGCAGTTGCCCTACTACTTGGGTTGGGGCCTAGTAATGGTGTCTGTCGCTCCTTGGTGTTCTCCTCCTCCTTGGTGTTCTCCTCCAGGTTTCATTGTCTGAGCTTCAACCTTCTGGCTCCCATTAAGTATTTTTAAATGTAACACTGAAATTGCCCTACTACTTGGGTTGGGGCTTAGTAACGGTGTCTGCCGCTCCTTGGTGTTCTCCTCCTCCTTGGTGTTCTCCCCCAGGTTTCGTTGTCTGAGCTTCAACCTTCAGGCTCTCATTAAGTATTTTTAAATGTAACACTTTTGTTGCCCTACTACTTGGGTTGGGGCCTTGTAACGGTGTATGCCGCTCCTTGGTATTCTCCTCCTCCTTGGTGTTCTCCTCCAGGTTTCCTTGTCTGAGCTCAACCGTCTGGCTCTCATTAAGTATTTTTAAATGTAACACTGCAGTTGCCCTACTACTTGGGTTGGGGCCTAGTAACGGTGTCTGCCGCTCCTTGGTGTTCTCCTCCTCCTTGGTGTTCTCCTCCAGGTTTCCTTGTCTCAGCTTCAACCTTCTGGCTCTCATTAAGTATTTTTAACTGTAACACTTTTTTTGCCCTACTACTTGGGTTGGGGCCTAGTAACTGTGTCTGCCGCTCCTTGGTGTTCTCCTCCTCCTTGGTGTTCTCCTCCAGATTTCCTTGTCTGAGCTTCCACCTTCTGGCTCTCATTAAGTATTTTTAAATGTAACACTGCAGTTGCCCTACTACTTGGGTTGGGGCCTAGTAACAGTGTCTGCCGCTCCTTGGTTGGTATTCTCCTCCTCCTTGATGTTCTCCTCCAGGTTTCCTTGTCTGAGCTTCAACCTTCTGGCTCTCATTAAGTATTTTTAACTGTAACACTTTTGTTGCCCTACTACTTGGGTTGGGGCCTAGTAACGGTGTCTGCCGCCCCTTGGTGTTCTCCTCCTCCTTGGTGTTCTCCTCCAGGTTTCCTTGTCTGAGCTTCAACCTTCTGGCTCTCATTAAGTATTTTTAAATGTAACACTGCAGTTGCCCTACTACTTGGGTTGGGGCCTAGTAACGGTGTCTGTCGCTCCTTGGTGTTCACCTCCTCCTTGGTGTTCTCCTCCAGGTTTCCTTGTCTGAACTTCAACCTTCTGGCTCTCATTCAGTATTTTTAAATGTAACACTGCAATTGCCCTACTACTTGGGTTGGGGCCTAGTAACGGTGTCTGCTGCTCCTTGGTGTTCTCCTCCTCCTTGGTGTTCTCCTCCAGGTTTTCTTGTCTGACCTTCAACCTTCAGGCTCTCATTAAGTATTTTTAAATGTAACACTTTTGTTGCCCTACTACTTGGGTTGGGGCCTAGTAACGGTGTCTGCACCTCCTTGGTATTCTCCTCCTCCTTGGTGTTCTCCTCCAGGTTTCCTTGTCTGAGCTCAGCCTTCTGGCTCTCATTAAGTATTTTTAAATGTAACACTGCAGTTGCCCTACTACTTGGGTTGGGGCCTAGTAACGGTGTCTGCCGCTCCTTGGTGTTCTCCTCCTCCTTGGTGTTCTCCTCCAGGTTTCCTTGTCTCAGCTTCAACCTTCTGGCTCTCATTAAGTATTTTTAACTGTAACACTTTTTTTGCCCTACTACTTGGGTTGGGGCCTAGTAACGGTGTCTGCCGCTCCTTGGTGTTCTCCTCCTCCTTGGTGTTCTCCTCCAGATTTCCTTGTCTGAGCTTCAACCTTCTGGCTCTCATTAAGTATTTTTAAATGTAACACTGCAGTTGCCCTACTACTTGGGTTGGGGCCTAGTAACGGTGTCTGCCGCCCCTTGGTGTTCTCCTCCTCCTTGGTGTTCTCCTCCAGGTTTCCTTGTCTGAGCTACAACCTTCTGGCTCTCATTAAGTATTTTTAAATGTAACACTGCAATTGCCCTACTACTTGGGTTGGGGCCTAGTAATGGTGTCTGCCGCTCCTTGGTGTTCTCCTCCTCCTTGGTGTTCTCCTCCAGGTTCCCTTGTCTGAGCTTCAACCTTCTGGCTCTCATTAAGTATCTTTAAATGTAACACTGCAGTTGCCCTACTACTTGGGTTGGGGCCTAGGAACGGTGTCTGCCGCTCCTTGGTATTCTCCTCCTCCTTGGTGTTCTCCTCCAGGTTTCCTTGTCTGAGCTCAACCGTCTGGCTCTCATTAAGTATTTTTAAATGTAACACTGCAGTTGCCCTACTACTTGGGTTGGGGCCTAGTAACGGTGTCTGCCGCTCCTTGGTGTTCTCCTCCTCCTTGGTGTTCTCCTCCAGATTTCCTTGTCTGAGCTTCAACCTTCTGGCTCTCATTAAGTATTTTTAAATGTAACACTGCAGTTGCCCTACTACTTGGGTTGGGGCCTAGTAACGGTGTCTGCCGCCCCTTGGTGTTCTCCTCCTCCTTGGTGTTCTCCTCCAGGTTTCCTTGTCTGAGCTACAACCTTCTGGCTCTCATTAAGTATTTTTAAATGTAACACTGCAATTGCCCTACTACATGGGTTGGGGCCTAGTAATGGTGTCGGCCGCTCCTTGGTGTTTTCCTCCAGGTTTCCTTGTCTGAGCTTCAACCTTCTGGCTCTCATTAAGTATTTTTAAATGTAACACTGCAGTTGCCCTACTACTTGGGTTGGAGCCTAGTAATGGTGTCTGCCGCTCCTTGGTGTTCTCCTCCTCCTTGGTGTTCTCCTCCAGGTTTCCTTGTCTGAGCTTCAACCTTCTGGCTCTCATTAAGTATTTTTAAGTGTAACACTGCAATTGCCCTACTATTTGGTTTGGGGCCTAGTAACGGTGTCTGCCGCTCCATGGTGTTCTCCTCCTCCTTGGTGTTCTCCTCCAGGTTTCCTTGTCTGAGCTTCAACCTTCTGGCTCTCATTAAGTATTTTTAACCGTAACACTTTTGTTGCCCTACTACATGGGTTGGGGCCTAGTAACGGTGTCTGCCGCTCCTTGGTGTTCTCCTCCAGGTTTCCTTGTCTGAGCTTCAACCTTCTGGCTCTCATTAAGAATTTTTTAATGTAACACTGCAGTTGCCCTACTACTTGGGTTGGGGCCTAGTAATGGTGTCTGTCGCTCCTTGGTGTTCTCCTCCTCCTTGCTGTTCTCCTCCAGGTTTCATTGTCTGAGCTTCAACCTTCTGGCTCCCATTAAGTATTTTTAAATGTAACACTGAAATTGCCCTACTACTTGGGTTGGGGCTTAGTAACGGTGTCTGCCGCTCCTTGGTGTTCTCCTCCTCCTTGGTGTTCTCCCCCAGGTTTCGTTGTCTGAGCTTCAACCTTCAGGCTCTCATTAAGTATTTTTAAATGTAACACTTTTGTTGCCCTACTACTTGGGTTGGGGCCTTGTAACGGTGTCTGCCGCTCCTTGGTATTCTCCTCCTCCTTGGTGTTCTCCTCCAGGTTTCCTTGTCTGAGCTCAACCGTCTGGCTCTCATTAAGTATTTTTAAATGTAACACTGCAGTTGCCCTACTACTTGGGTTGGGGCCTAGTAACGGTGTCTGCCGCTCCTTGGTGTTCTCCTCCTCCTTGGTGTTCTCCTCCAGGTTTCCTTGTCTCAGCTTCAACCTTCTGGCTCTCATTAAGTATTTTTAACTGTAACACTTTTTTTGCCCTACTACTTGGGTTGGGGCCTAGTAACTGTGTCTGCCGCTCCTTGGTGTTCTCCTCCTCCTTGGTGTTCTCCTCCAGATTTCCTTGTCTGAGCTTCCACCTTCTGGCTCTCATTAAGTATTTTTAAATGTAACACTGCAGTTGCCCTACTACTTGGGTTGGGGCCTAGTAACAGTGTCTGCCGCTCCTTGGTTGGTATTCTCCTCCTCCTTGATGTTCTCCTCCAGGTTTCCTTGTCTGAGCTTCAACCTTCTGGCTCTCATTAAGTATTTTTAACTGTAACACTTTTGTTGCCCTACTACTTGGGTTGGGGCCTAGTAACGGTGTCTGCCGCCCCTTGGTGTTCTCCTCCTCCTTGGTGTTCTCCTCCAGGTTTCCTTGTCTGAGCTTCAACCTTCTGGCTCTCATTAAGTATTTTTAAATGTAACACTGCAGTTGCCCTACTACTTGGGTTGGGGCCTAGTAACGGTGTCTGTCGCTCCTTGGTGTTCACCTCCTCCTTGGTGTTCTCCTCCAGGTTACCTTGTCTGAACTTCAACCTTCTGGCTCTCATTCAGTATTTTTAAATGTAACACTGCAATTGCCCTACTACTTGGGTTGGGGCCTAGTAACGGTGTCTGCTGCTCCTTGGTGTTCTCCTCCTCCTTGGTGTTCTCCTCCAGGTTTTCTTGTCTGACCTTCAACCTTCAGGCTCTCATTAAGTATTTTTAAATGTAACACTTTTGTTGCCCTACTACTTGGGTTGGGGCCTAGTAACGGTGTCTGCACCTCCTTGGTATTCTCCTCCTCCTTGGTGTTCTCCTCCAGGTTTCCTTGTCTGAGCTCAGCCTTTTGGCTCTCATTAAGTATTTTTAAATGTAACACTGCAGTTGCCCTACTACTTGGGTTGGGGCCTGGTAACGGTGTCTGCCGCTCCTTGGTGTTCTCCTCCTCCTTGGTGTTCTCCTCCAGGTTTCCTTGTCTCAGCTTCAACCTTCTGGCTCTCATTAAGTATTTTTAACTGTAACACTTTTTTTGCCCTACTACTTGGGTTGGGGCCTAGTAACGGTGTCTGCCGCTCCTTGGTGTTCTCCTCCTCCTTGGTGTTCTCCTCCAGATTTCCTTGTCTGAGCTTCAACCTTCTGGCTCTCATTAAGTATTTTTAAATGTAACACTGCAGTTGCCCTACTACTTGGGTTGGGGCCTAGTAACGGTGTCTGCCGCCCCTTGGTGTTCTCCTCCTCCTTGGTGTTCTCCTCCAGGTTTCCTTGTCTGAGCTACAACCTTCTGGCTCTCATTAAGTATTTTTAAATGTAACACTGCAATTGCCCTACTACTTGGGTTGGGGCCTAGTAATGGTGTCTGCCGCTCCTTGGTGTTCTCCTCCTCCTTGGTGTTCTCCTCCAGGTTCCCTTGTCTGAGCTTCAACCTTCTGGCTCTCATTAAGTATCTTTAAATGTAACACTGCAGTTGCCCTACTACTTGGGTTGGGGCCTAGGAGCGGTGTCTGCCGCTCCTTGGTATTCTCCTCCTCCTTGGTGTTCTCCTCCAGGTTTCCTTGTCTGAGCTCAACCGTCTGGCTCTCATTAAGTATTTTTAAATGTAACACTGCAGTTGCCCTACTACTTGGGTTGGGGCCTAGTAACGGTGTCTGCCGCTCCTTGGTGTTCTCCTCCTCCTTGGTGTTCTCCTCCAGATTTCCTTGTCTGAGCTTCAACCTTCTGGCTCTCATTAAGTATTTTTAAATGTAACACTGCAGTTGCCCTACTACTTGGGTTGGGGCCTAGTAACGGTGTCTGCCGCCCCTTGGTGTTCTCCTCCTCCTTGGTGTTCTCCTCCAGGTTTCCTTGTCTGAGCTACAACCTTCTGGCTCTCATTAAGTATTTTTAAATGTAACACTGCAATTGCCCTACTACTTGGGTTGGGGCCTAGTAATGGTGTCGGCCGCTCCTTGGTGTTTTCCTCCAGGTTTCCTTGTCTGAGCTTCAACCTTCTGGCTCTCATTAAGTATTTTTAAATGTAACACTGCAGTTGCCCTACTACTTGGGTTGGAGCCTAGTAATGGTGTCTGCCGCTCTTGGTGTTCTCCTCCTCCTTGGTGTTCTCCTCCAGGTTTCCTTGTCTGAGCTTCAACCTTCTGGCTCTCATTAAGTATTTTTAAATGTAACACTGCAATTGCCCTACTATTTGGTTTGGGGCCTAGTAACGGTGTCTGCCGCTCCATGGTGTTCTCCTCCTCCTTGGTGTTCTCCTCCAGGTTTCCTTGTCTGAGCTTCAACCTTCTGGCTCTCATTAAGTATTTTTAACTGTAACACTTTTGTTGCCCTACTACATGGGTTGGGGCCTAGTAACGGTGTCTGCCGCTCCTTGGTGTTCTCCTCCAGGTTTCCTTGTCTGAGCTTCAACCTTCTGGCTCTCATTAAGAATTTTTTAATGTAACACTGCAGTTGCCCTACTACTTGGGTTGGGGCCTAGTAATGGTGTCTGTCGCTCCTTGGTGTTCTCCTCCTCCTTGCTGTTCTCCTCCAGGTTTCATTGTCTGAGCTTCAACCTTCTGGCTCCCATTAAGTATTTTTAAATGTAACACTGAAATTGCCCTACTACTTGGGTTGGGGCTTAGTAACGGTGTCTGCCGCTCCTTGGTGTTCTCCTCCTCCTTGGTGTTCTCCCCCAGGTTTCGTTGTCTGAGCTTCAACCTTCAGGCTCTCATTAAGTATTTTTAAATGTAACACTTTTGTTGCCCTACTACTTGGGTTGGGGCCTTGTAACGGTGTCTGCCGCTCCTTGGTATTCTCCTCCTCCTTGGTGTTCTCCTCCAGGTTTCCTTGTCTGAGCTCAACCGTCTGGCTCTCATTAAGTATTTTTAAATGTAACACTGCAGTTGCCCTACTACTTGGGTTGGAGCCTAGTAACGGTGTCTGCCGCTCCTTGGTGTTCTCCTCCTCCTTGGTGTTCTCCTCCAGGTTTCCTTGTCTCAGCTTCAACCTTCTGGCTCTCATTAAGTATTTTTAACTGTAACACTTTTTTTGCCCTACTACTTGGGTTGGGGCCTAGTAACGGTGTCTGCCGCTCCTTGGTGTTCTCCTCCTCCTTGGTGTTCTCCTCCAGATTTCCTTGTCTGAGCTTCAACCTTCTGGCTCTAATTAAGTATTTTTAAATGTAACACTGCAGTTGCCCTACTACTTGGGTTGGGGCCTAGTAACAGTGTCTGCCGCTCCTTGGTGTTCTCCTCCTCCTTGGTGTTCTCCTCCAGGTTTCCTTGTCTCAGCTTCAACCTTCTGGCTCTCATTAAGTATTTTTAACTGTAACACTTTTGTTGCCCTACTACATGGGTTGGGGCCTAGTAACGATGTCTGCCGCTCCTTGGTGTTCTCCTCCTCCTTGGTGTTCTCCTCCAGGTATCCTTGTCCGAGCTTCAACCTTCTTGCTCTCATTAAGTATTTTTAAATGTAACACTGCAATTGCCCTACTACTTGGGTTGGGGCCTAGTAACGGTGTCTGCCGCTCCTTGGTGTTCTCCTCCAGGTTTCCTTGTCTGAGCTTCAACCTTCTGGCTCTCATTAAGAATTTTTTAATGTAACACTGCAGTTGCCCTACTACTTGGGTTGGGGCCTAGTAATGGTGTCTGTCGCTCCTTGGTGTTCTCCTCCTCCTTGGTGTTCTCCTCCAGGTTTCATTGTCTGAGCTTCAACCTTCTGGCTCTCATTAAGTATTTTTAAATGTAACACTGAAATTGCCCTACTACTTGGGTTGGGGCTTAGTAACGGTGTCTGCCGCTCCTTGGTGTTCTCCTCCTCCTTGGTGTTCTCCCCCAGGTTTCGTTGTCTGAGCTTCAACCTTCAGGCTCTCATTAAGTATTTTTAAATGTAACACTTTTGTTGCCCTACTACTTGGGTTGGGGCCTAGTAACGTTGTCTGCCGCTCCTTGGTATTCTCCTCCTCCTTGGTGTTCTCCTCCAGGTTTCCTTGTCTGAGCTCAACCGTCTGGCTCTCATTAAGTATTTTTAAATGTAACTCTGCAATTGCCCTACTACTTGGGTTGGGGCCTAGTAACGGTGTCTGCCGCTCCTTGGTGTTCTCCTCCAGGTTTCCTTGTCTGAGCTTCAACCTTCAGGCTCTCATTAAGTATTATTAAATGTAACACTTTTGTTGCCCTTCTACTTCGGTTGGGGCGTAGTAAAGGTGTCTGCCGCTCCTTGGTATTCTCCTCCTCCTTGGTGTTCTCCTCCAGGTTTCCTTGTCTGAGCTCAGCCTTCTGGCTCTCATTAAGTATTTTTAAATGTAACACTGCAGTTGCCCTACTACTTGGGATAGGGCCTAGTAACGATGTCTGCCGCTCCTTGGTGTTCTCCTCCTCCTTGGTGTTCTCCTCCAGGTTTCCTTGTCTCAGCTTCAACCTTCTGGCTCTCATTAAGTATTTTTAACTGTAACACTTTTTTTGCCCTACTACATGGGTTGGGGCCTAGTAACGGTGTCTGCCGCTCCTTGGTGTTCTCCTCCTACTTGGTGTTCTCCTCCAGATTTCCTTGTCTGAGCTTCAACCTTCTGGCTCTCATTAAGTATTTTTAAATGTAACACTGCAGTTGCCCTACTACGTGGGTTGGGTCCTAGTAACGGTATCTGCCGCTCCTTGGTGTTCTCCTCCTCCTTGGTGTTCTCCTCCAGGTATCCTTGTCCGAGCTTCAACCTTCTTGCTCTCATTAATTATTTTTAAATGTAACACTGCAATTGCCCTACTACTTGGGTTGGGGCCTAGTAACGGTGTCTGCCGCTCCTTGGTGTTCTCCTCCAGGTGTCCTTGTCTGAGCTTCAACCTTCTGGCTCTCATTAAGTATTTTTAAATGTAACACTGCAATTGCCCTACTATTTGGGTTGGGGCTTAGTAACGGTGTCTGCCGCTCCTTGGTATTCTCCTCCTCCTTGGTTTTCTCCTCCAGGTTTCCTTTTCTGAGCTCAACCTTCTGGCTCTCATTAAGTATTTTTAAATGTAACACTGCAGTTGCCCTACTACTTGGGTTGGGGCCTAGTAACGGTGTCTGCCGCTCCTTGGTGTTCTCCTCCTCCTTGGTGTTCTCCTCCAGGTTTCCTTGTCTCAGCTTCAACCTTCTGGCTCTCATTAAGTATTTTTAACTGTAACACTTTTTTTGCCCTACTACTTGGGTTGGGGCCTAGTAACGGTGTCTGCCGCTCCTTGGTGTTCTCCTCCTCCTTGGTGTTCTCCTCCAGATTTCCTTGTCTGAGCTTCCACCTTCTGGCTCTCATTAAGTATTTTTAAATGTAACACTGCAGTTGCCCTACTACTTGGGTTGGGGCCTAGTAACAGTGTCTGCCGCTCCTTGGTGTTCTCCTCCTCCTTGATGTTCTCCTCCAGGTTTCCTTGTCTGAGCTTCAACCTTCTGGCTCTCATTAAGTATTTTTAACTGTAACACTTTTGTTGCCCTACTACTTGGGTTGGGGCCTAGTAACGGTGTCTGCCGCTCCTTGGTGTTCTCCTCCTCCTTGGTGTTCTCCTCCAGGTTTTCTTGTCTGACCTTCAACCTTCAGGCTCTCATTAAGTATTTTTAAATGTAACACTTTTGTTGCCCTACTACTTGGGTTGGGGCCTAGTAACGGTGTCTGCACCTCCTTGGTATTCTCCTCCTCCTTGGTGTTCTCCTCCAGGTTTCCTTGTCTGAGCTCAGCCTTCTGGCTCTCATTAAGTATTTTTAAATGTAACACTGCAGTTGCCCTACTACTTGGGTTGGGGCCTAGTAACGGTGTCTGCCGCTCCTTGGTGTTCTCCTCCTCCTTGGTGTTCTCCTCCAGGTTTCCTTGTCTCAGCTTCAACCTTCTGGCTCTCATTAAGTATTTTTAACTGTAACACTTTTTTTGCCCTACTACTTGGGTTGGGGCCTAGTAACGGTGTCTGCCGCTCCTTGGTGTTCTCCTCCTCCTTGGTGTTCTCCTCCAGATTTCCTTGTCTGAGCTTCAACCTTCTGGCTCTCATTAAGTATTTTTAAATGTAACACTGCAGTTGCCCTACTACTTGGGTTGGGGCCTAGTAACGGTGTCTGCCGCCCCTTGGTGTTCTCCTCCTCCTTGGTGTTCTCCTCCAGGTTTCCTTGTCTGAGCTACAACCTTCTGGCTCTCATTAAGTATTTTTAAATGTAACACTGCAATTGCCCTACTACTTGGGTTGGGGCCTAGTAATGGTGTCTGCCGCTCCTTGGTGTTCTCCTCCTCCTTGGTGTTCTCCTCCAGGTTCCCTTGTCTGAGCTTCAACCTTCTGGCTCTCATTAAGTATCTTTAAATGTAACACTGCAGTTGCCCTACTACTTGGGTTGGGGCCTAGGAACGGTGTCTGCCGCTCCTTGGTATTCTCCTCCTCCTTGGTGTTCTCCTCCAGGTTTCCTTGTCTGAGCTCAACCGTCTGGCTCTCATTAAGTATTTTTAAATGTAACACTGCAGTTGCCCTACTACTTGGGTTGGGGCCTAGTAACGGTGTCTGCCGCTCCTTGGTGTTCTCCTCCTCCTTGGTGTTCTCCTCCAGATTTCCTTGTCTGAGCTTCAACCTTCTGGCTCTCATTAAGTATTTTTAAATGTAACACTGCAGTTGCCCTACTACTTGGGTTGGGGCCTAGTAACGGTGTCTGCCGCCCCTTGGTGTTCTCCTCCTCCTTGGTGTTCTCCTCCAGGTTTCCTTGTCTGAGCTACAACCTTCTGGCTCTCATTAAGTATTTTTAAATGTAACACTGCAATTGCCCTACTACATGGGTTGGGGCCTAGTAATGGTGTCGGCCGCTCCTTGGTGTTTTCCTCCAGGTTTCCTTGTCTGAGCTTCAACCTTCTGGCTCTCATTAAGTATTTTTAAATGTAACACTGCAGTTGCCCTACTACTTGGGTTGGAGCCTAGTAATGGTGTCTGCCGCTCCTTGGTGTTCTCCTCCTCCTTGGTGTTCTCCTCCAGGTTTCCTTGTCTGAGCTTCAACCTTCTGGCTCTCATTAAGTATTTTTAAGTGTAACACTGCAATTGCCCTACTATTTGGTTTGGGGCCTAGTAACGGTGTCTGCCGCTCCATGGTGTTCTCCTCCTCCTTGGTGTTCTCCTCCAGGTTTCCTTGTCTGAGCTTCAACCTTCTGGCTCTCATTAAGTATTTTTAACCGTAACACTTTTGTTGCCCTACTACATGGGTTGGGGCCTAGTAACGGTGTCTGCCGCTCCTTGGTGTTCTCCTCCAGGTTTCCTTGTCTGAGCTTCAACCTTCTGGCTCTCATTAAGAATTTTTTAATGTAACACTGCAGTTGCCCTACTACTTGGGTTGGGGCCTAGTAATGGTGTCTGTCGCTCCTTGGTGTTCTCCTCCTCCTTGCTGTTCTCCTCCAGGTTTCATTGTCTGAGCTTCAACCTTCTGGCTCCCATTAAGTATTTTTAAATGTAACACTGAAATTGCCCTACTACTTGGGTTGGGGCTTAGTAACGGTGTCTGCCGCTCCTTGGTGTTCTCCTCCTCCTTGGTTTTCTCCCCCAGGTTTCGTTGTCTGAGCTTCAACCTTCAGGCTCTCATTAAGTATTTTTAAATGTAACACTTTTGTTGCCCTACTACTTGGGTTGGGGCCTTGTAACGGTGTCTGCCGCTCCTTGGTATTCTCCTCCTCCTTGGTGTTCTCCTCCAGGTTTCCTTGTCTGAGCTCAACCGTCTGGCTCTCATTAAGTATTTTTAAATGTAACACTGCAGTTGCCCTACTACTTGGGTTGGGGCCTAGTAACGGTGTCTGCCGCTCCTTGGTGTTCTCCTCCTCCTTGGTGTTCTCCTCCAGGTTTCCTTGTCTCAGCTTCAACCTTCTGGCTCTCATTAAGTATTTTTAACTGTAACACTTTTTTTGCCCTACTACTTGGGTTGGGGCCTAGTAACTGTGTCTGCCGCTCCTTGGTGTTCTCCTCCTCCTTGGTGTTCTCCTCCAGATTTCCTTGTCTGAGCTTCCACCTTCTGGCTCTCATTAAGTATTTTTAAATGTAACACTGCAATTGCCCTATTACTTGGGTTGGGGCCTAGTAACGGTGTCTGACGCTCCTTGGTGTTCTCCTCCTCCTTGATGTTCTCCTCCAGGTTTCCTTGTCTGAGCTTCAACCTTCTGGCTCTCATTAAGTATTTTTAACTGTAACACTTTTGTTGCCCTACTACTTGGGTTGGGGCCTAGTAACGGTGTCTGCCGCTCCTTGGTGTTCTCCTCCTCCTTGGTGTTCTCCTCCAGGTTTTCTTGTCTGACCTTCAACCTTCAGGCTCTCATTAAGTATTTTTAAATGTAACACTTTTGTTGCCCTACTACTTGGGTTGGGGCCTAGTAACGGTGTCTGCACCTCCTTGGTATTCTCCTCCTCCTTGGTGTTCTCCTCCAGGTTTCCTTGTCTGAGCTCAGCCTTCTGGCTCTCATTAAGTATTTTTAAATGTAACACTTTTGTTGCCCTACTACTTGGGTTGGGGCCTAGTAACGGTGTCTGCCGCTCCTTGGTGTTCTCCTCCTCCTTGGTGTTCTCCTCCAGGTTTCCTTGTCTCAGCTTCAACCTTCTGGCTCTCATTAAGTATTTTTAACTGTAACACTTTTTTTGCCCTACTACTTGGGTTGGGGCCTAGTAACGGTGTCTGCCGCTCCTTGGTGTTCTCCTCCTCCTTGGTGTTCTCCTCCAGATTTCCTTGTCTGAGCTTCAACCTTCTGGCTCTCATTAAGTATTTTTAAATGTAACACTGCAGTTGCCCTACTACTTGGGTTGGGGCCTAGTAACGGTGTCTGCCGCCCCTTGGTGTTCTCCTCCTCCTTGGTGTTCTCCTCCAGGTTTCCTTGTCTGAGCTTCAACCTTCTGGCTCTCATTAAGTATTTTTAAATGTAACACTGCAATTGCCCTACTACTTGGGTTGGGGCCTAGTAATGGTGTCTGCCGCTCCTTGGTGTTCTCCTCCTCCTTGGTGTTCTCCTCCAGGTTTCCTTGTCTGAGCTTCAACCTTCTGGCTCTCATTAAGTATTTTTAAATGTAACACTGCAGTTGCCCTACTACTTGGGTTGGGGCCTAGTAACGGTGTCTGCCGCCCCTTGGTGTTCTCCTCCTCCTTGGTGTTCTCCTCCAGGTTTCCTTGTCTGAGCTTCAACCTTCTGGCTCTCATTAAGTATTTTTAAATGTAACACTGCAATTGCCCTACTACTTGGGTTGGGGCCTAGTAACGGTGTCTGCTGCTCCTTGGTGTTCTCCTCCTCCTTGGTGTTCTCCTCCAGGTTTTCTTGTCTGACCTTCAACCTTCAGGCTCTCATTAAGTATTTTTAAATGTAACACTTTTGTTGCCCTACTACTTGGGTTGGGGCCTAGTAACGGTGTCTGCACCTCCTTGGTATTCTCCTCCTCCTTGGTGTTCTCCTCCAGGTTTCCTTGTCTGAGCTCAGCCTTCTGGCTCTCATTAAGTATTTTTAAATGTAACACTGCAGTTGCCCTACTACTTGGGTTGGGGCCTAGTAACGGTGTCTGCCGCTCCTTGGTGTTCTCCTCCTCCTTGGTGTTCTCCTCCAGGTTTCCTTGTCTCAGCTTCAACCTTCTGGCTCTCATTAAGTATTTTTAACTGTAACACTTTTTTTGCCCTACTACTTGGGTTGGGGCCTAGTAACGGTGTCTGCCGCTCCTTGGTGTTCTCCTCCTCCTTGGTGTTCTCCTCCAGATTTCCTTGTCTGAGCTTCAACCTTCTGGCTCTCATTAAGTATTTTTAAATGTAACACTGCAGTTGCCCTACTACTTGGGTTGGGGCCTAGTAACGGTGTCTGCCGCCCCTTGGTGTTCTCCTCCTCCTTGGTGTTCTCCTCCAGGTTTCCTTGTCTGAGCTACAACCTTCTGGCTCTCATTAAGTATTTTTAAATGTAACACTGCAATTGCCCTACTACTTGGGTTGGGGCCTAGTAATGGTGTCTGCCGCTCCTTGGTGTTCTCCTCCTCCTTGGTGTTCTCCTCCAGGTTCCCTTGTCTGAGCTTCAACCTTCTGGCTCTCATTAAGTATCTTTAAATGTAACACTGCAGTTGCCCTACTACTTGGGTTGGGGCCTAGGAACGGTGTCTGCCGCTCCTTGGTATTCTCCTCCTCCTTGGTGTTCTCCTCCAGGTTTCCTTGTCTGAGCTCAACCGTCTGGCTCTCATTAAGTATTTTTAAATGTAACACTGCAGTTGCCCTACTACTTGGGTTGGGGCCTAGTAACGGTGTCTGCCGCTCCTTGGTGTTCTCCTCCTCCTTGGTGTTCTCCTCCAGATTTCCTTGTCTGAGCTTCAACCTTCTGGCTCTCATTAAGTATTTTTAAATGTAACACTGCAGTTGCCCTACTACTTGGGTTGGGGCCTAGTAACGGTGTCTGCCGCCCCTTGGTGTTCTCCTCCTCCTTGGTGTTCTCCTCCAGGTTTCCTTGTCTGAGCTACAACCTTCTGGCTCTCATTAAGTATTTTTAAATGTAACACTGCAATTGCCCTACTACATGGGTTGGGGCCTAGTAATGGTGTCGGCCGCTCCTTGGTGTTTTCCTCCAGGTTTCCTTGTCTGAGCTTCAACCTTCTGGCTCTCATTAAGTATTTTTAAATGTAACACTGCAGTTGCCCTACTACTTGGGTTGGAGCCTAGTAATGGTGTCTGCCGCTCCTTGGTGTTCTCCTCCTCCTTGGTGTTCTCCTCCAGGTTTCCTTGTCTGAGCTTCAACCTTCTGGCTCTCATTAAGTATTTTTAAGTGTAACACTGCAATTGCCCTACTATTTGGTTTGGGGCCTAGTAACGGTGTCTGCCGCTCCATGGTGTTCTCCTCCTCCTTGGTGTTCTCCTCCAGGTTTCCTTGTCTGAGCTTCAACCTTCTGGCTCTCATTAAGTATTTTTAACCGTAACACTTTTGTTGCCCTACTACATGGGTTGGGGCCTAGTAACGGTGTCTGCCGCTCCTTGGTGTTCTCCTCCAGGTTTCCTTGTCTGAGCTTCAACCTTCTGGCTCTCATTAAGAATTTTTTAATGTAACACTGCAGTTGCCCTACTACTTGGGTTGGGGCCTAGTAATGGTGTCTGTCGCTCCTTGGTGTTCTCCTCCTCCTTGCTGTTCTCCTCCAGGTTTCATTGTCTGAGCTTCAACCTTCTGGCTCCCATTAAGTATTTTTAAATGTAACACTGAAATTGCCCTACTACTTGGGTTGGGGCTTAGTAACGGTGTCTGCCGCTCCTTGGTGTTCTCCTCCTCCTTGGTGTTCTCCCCCAGGTTTCGTTGTCTGAGCTTCAACCTTCAGGCTCTCATTAAGTATTTTTAAATGTAACACTTTTGTTGCCCTACTACTTGGGTTGGGGCCTTGTAACGGTGTCTGCCGCTCCTTGGTATTCTCCTCCTCCTTGGTGTTCTCCTCCAGGTTTCCTTGTCTGAGCTCAACCGTCTGGCTCTCATTAAGTATTTTTAAATGTAACACTGCAGTTGCCCTACTACTTGGGTTGGGGCCTAGTAACGGTGTCTGCCGCTCCTTGGTGTTCTCCTCCTCCTTGGTGTTCTCCTCCAGGTTTCCTTGTCTCAGCTTCAACCTTCTGGCTCTCATTAAGTATTTTTAACTGTAACACTTTTTTTGCCCTACTACTTGGGTTGGGGCCTAGTAACTGTGTCTGCCGCTCCTTGGTGTTCTCCTCCTCCTTGGTGTTCTCCTCCAGATTTCCTTGTCTGAGCTTCCACCTTCTGGCTCTCATTAAGTATTTTTAAATGTAACACTGCAGTTGCCCTACTACTTGGGTTGGGGCCTAGTAACAGTGTCTGCCGCTCCTTGGTTGGTATTCTCCTCCTCCTTGATGTTCTCCTCCAGGTTTCCTTGTCTGAGCTTCAACCTTCTGGCTCTCATTAAGTATTTTTAACTGTAACACTTTTGTTGCCCTACTACTTGGGTTGGGGCCTAGTAACGGTGTCTGCCGCCCCTTGGTGTTCTCCTCCTCCTTGGTGTTCTCCTCCAGGTTTCCTTGTCTGAGCTTCAACCTTCTGGCTCTCATTAAGTATTTTTAAATGTAACACTGCAGTTGCCCTACTACTTGGGTTGGGGCCTAGTAACGGTGTCTGTCGCTCCTTGGTGTTCACCTCCTCCTTGGTGTTCTCCTCCAGGTTACCTTGTCTGAACTTCAACCTTCTGGCTCTCATTCAGTATTTTTAAATGTAACACTGCAATTGCCCTACTACTTGGGTTGGGGCCTAGTAACGGTGTCTGCTGCTCCTTGGTGTTCTCCTCCTCCTTGGTGTTCTCCTCCAGGTTTTCTTGTCTGACCTTCAACCTTCAGGCTCTCATTAAGTATTTTTAAATGTAACACTTTTGTTGCCCTACTACATGGGTTGGGGCCTAGTAACGGTGTCTGCACCTCCTTGGTATTCTCCTCCTCCTTGGTGTTCTCCTCCAGGTTTCCTTGTCTGAGCTCAGCCTTTTGGCTCTCATTAAGTATTTTTAAATGTAACACTGCAGTTGCCCTACTACTTGGGTTGGGGCCTAGTAACGGTGTCTGCCGCTCCTTGGTGTTCTCCTCCTCCTTGGTGTTCTCCTCCAGGTTTCCTTGTCTCAGCTTCAACCTTCTGGCTCTCATTAAGTATTTTTAACTGTAACACTTTTTTTGCCCTACTACTTGGGTTGGGGCCTAGTAACGGTGTCTGCCGCTCCTTGGTGTTCTCCTCCTCCTTGGTGTTCTCCTCCAGATTTCCTTGTCTGAGCTTCAACCTTCTGGCTCTCATTAAGTATTTTTAAATGTAACACTGCAGTTGCCCTACTACTTGGGTTGGGGCCTAGTAACGGTGTCTGCCGCCCCTTGGTGTTCTCCTCCTCCTTGGTGTTCTCCTCCAGGTTTCCTTGTCTGAGCTACAACCTTCTGGCTCTCATTAAGTATTTTTAAATGTAACACTGCAATTGCCCTACTACTTGGGTTGGGGCCTAGTAATGGTGTCTGCCGCTCCTTGGTGTTCTCCTCCTCCTTGGTGTTCTCCTCCAGGTTCCCTTGTCTGAGCTTCAACCTTCTGGCTCTCATTAAGTATCTTTAAATGTAACACTGCAGTTGCCCTACTACTTGGGTTGGGGCCTAGGAACGGTGTCTGCCGCTCCTTGGTATTCTCCTCCTCCTTGGTGTTCTCCTCCAGGTTTCCTTGTCTGAGCTCAACCGTCTGGCTCTCATTAAGTATTTTTAAATGTAACACTGCAGTTGCCCTACTACTTGGGTTGGGGCCTAGTAACGGTGTCTGCCGCTCCTTGGTGTTCTCCTCCTCCTTGGTGTTCTCCTCCAGATTTCCTTGTCTGAGCTTCAACCTTCTGGCTCTCATTAAGTATTTTTAAATGTAACACTGCAGTTGCCCTACTACTTGGGTTGGGGCCTAGTAACGGTGTCTGCCGCCCCTTGGTGTTCTCCTCCTCCTTGGTGTTCTCCTCCAGGTTTCCTTGTCTGAGCTACAACCTTCTGGCTCTCATTAAGTATTTTTAAATGTAACACTGCAATTGCCCTACTACTTGGGTTGGGGCCTAGTAATGGTGTCGGCCGCTCCTTGGTGTTTTCCTCCAGGTTTCCTTGTCTGAGCTTCAACCTTCTGGCTCTCATTAAGTATTTTTAAATGTAACACTGCAGTTGCCCTACTACTTGGGTTGGAGCCTAGTAATGGTGTCTGCCGCTCTTGGTGTTCTCCTCCTCCTTGGTGTTCTCCTCCAGGTTTCCTTGTCTGAGCTTCAACCTTCTGGCTCTCCTTAAGTATTTTTAAATGTAACACTGCAATTGCCCTACTATTTGGTTTGGGGCCTAGTAACGGTGTCTGCCGCTCCATGGTGTTCTCCTCCTCCTTGGTGTTCTCCTCCAGGTTTCCTTGTCTGAGCTTCAACCTTCTGGCTCTCATTAAGTATTTTTAACTGTAACACTTTTGTTGCCCTACTACATGGGTTGGGGCCTAGTAACGGTGTCTGCCGCTCCTTGGTGTTCTCCTCCAGGTTTCCTTGTCTGAGCTTCAACCTTCTGGCTCTCATTAAGAATTTTTTAATGTAACACTGCAGTTGCCCTACTACTTGGGTTGGGGCCTAGTAATGGTGTCTGTCGCTCCTTGGTGTTCTCCTCCTCCTTGCTGTTCTCCTCCAGGTTTCATTGTCTGAGCTTCAACCTTCTGGCTCCCATTAAGTATTTTTAAATGTAACACTGAAATTGCCCTACTACTTGGGTTGGGGCTTAGTAACGGTGTCTGCCGCTCCTTGGTGTTCTCCTCCTCCTTGGTGTTCTCCCCCAGGTTTCGTTGTCTGAGCTTCAACCTTCAGGCTCTCATTAAGTATTTTTAAATGTAACACTTTTGTTGCCCTACTACTTGGGTTGGGGCCTTGTAACGGTGTCTGCCGCTCCTTGGTATTCTCCTCCTCCTTGGTGTTCTCCTCCAGGTTTCCTTGTCTGAGCTCAACCGTCTGGCTCTCATTAAGTATTTTTAAATGTAACACTGCAGTTGCCCTACTACTTGGGTTGGAGCCTAGTAACGGTGTCTGCCGCTCCTTGGTGTTCTCCTCCTCCTTGGTGTTCTCCTCCAGGTTTCCTTGTCTCAGCTTCAACCTTCTGGCTCTCATTAAGTATTTTTAACTGTAACACTTTTTTTGCCCTACTACTTGGGTTGGGGCCTAGTAACGGTGTCTGCCGCTCCTTGGTGTTCTCCTCCTCCTTGGTGTTCTCCTCCAGATTTCCTTGTCTGAGCTTCAACCTTCTGGCTCTAATTAAGTATTTTTAAATGTAACACTGCAGTTGCCCTACTACTTGGGTTGGGGCCTAGTAACAGTGTCTGCCGCTCCTTGGTGTTCTCCTCCTCCTTGGTGTTCTCCTCCAGGTTTCCTTGTCTCAGCTTCAACCTTCTGGCTCTCATTAAGTATTTTTAACTGTAACACTTTTGTTGCCCTACTACATGGGTTGGGGCCTAGTAACGATGTCTGCCGCTCCTTGGTGTTCTCCTCCTCCTTGGTGTTCTCCTCCAGGTATCCTTGTCCGAGCTTCAACCTTCTTGCTCTCATTAAGTATTTTTAAATGTAACACTGCAATTGCCCTACTACTTGGGTTGGGGCCTAGTAACGGTGTCTGCCGCTCCTTGGTGTTCTCCTCCAGGTTTCCTTGTCTGAGCTTCAACCTTCTGGCTCTCATTAAGAATTTTTTAATGTAACACTGCAGTTGCCCTACTACTTGGGTTGGGGCCTAGTAATGGTGTCTGTCGCTCCTTGGTGTTCTCCTCCTCCTTGGTGTTCTCCTCCAGGTTTCATTGTCTGAGCTTCAACCTTCTGGCTCTCATTAAGTATTTTTAAATGTAACACTGAAATTGCCCTACTACTTGGGTTGGGGCTTAGTAACGGTGTCTGCCGCTCCTTGGTGTTCTCCTCCTCCTTGGTGTTCTCCCCCAGGTTTCGTTGTCTGAGCTTCAACCTTCAGGCTCTCATTAAGTATTTTTAAATGTAACACTTTTGTTGCCCTACTACTTGGGTTGGGGCCTAGTAACGTTGTCTGCCGCTCCTTGGTATTCTCCTCCTCCTTGGTGTTCTCCTCCAGGTTTCCTTGTCTGAGCTCAACCGTCTGGCTCTCATTAAGTATTTTTAAATGTAACTCTGCAATTGCCCTACTACTTGGGTTGGGGCCTAGTAACGGTGTCTGCCGCTCCTTGGTGTTCTCCTCCAGGTTTCCTTGTCTGAGCTTCAACCTTCAGGCTCTCATTAAGTATTATTAAATGTAACACTTTTGTTGCCCTTCTACTTCGGTTGGGGCGTAGTAAAGGTGTCTGCCGCTCCTTGGTATTCTCCTCCTCCTTGGTGTTCTCCTCCAGGTTTCCTTGTCTGAGCTCAGCCTTCTGGCTCTCATTAAGTATTTTTAAATGTAACACTGCAGTTGCCCTACTACTTGGGATAGGGCCTAGTAACGATGTCTGCCGCTCCTTGGTGTTCTCCTCCTCCTTGGTGTTCTCCTCCAGGTTTCCTTGTCTCAGCTTCAACCTTCTGGCTCTCATTAAGTATTTTTAACTGTAACACTTTTTTTGCCCTACTACATGGGTTGGGGCCTAGTAACGGTGTCTGCCGCTCCTTGGTGTTCTCCTCCTCCTTGGTGTTCTCCTCCAGATTTCCTTGTCTGAGCTTCAACCTTCTGGCTCTCATTAAGTATTTTTAAATGTAACACTGCAGTTGCCCTACTACGTGGGTTGGGTCCTAGTAACGGTATCTGCCGCTCCTTGGTGTTCTCCTCCTCCTTGGTGTTCTCCTCCAGGTATCCTTGTCCGAGCTTCAACCTTCTTGCTCTCATTAATTATTTTTAAATGTAACACTGCAATTGCCCTACTACTTGGGTTGGGGCCTAGTAACGGTGTCTGCCGCTCCTTGGTGTTCTCCTCCAGGTGTCCTTGTCTGAGCTTCAACCTTCTGGCTCTCATTAAGTATTTTTAAATGTAACACTGCAATTGCCCTACTATTTGGGTTGGGGCTTAGTAACGGTGTCTGCCGCTCCTTGGTATTCTCCTCCTCCTTGGTTTTCTCCTCCAGGTTTCCTTTTCTGAGCTCAACCTTCTGGCTCTCATTAAGTATTTTTAAATGTAACACTGCAGTTGCCCTACTACTTGGGTTGGGGCCTAGTAACGGTGTCTGCCGCTCCTTGGTGTTCTCCTCCTCCTTGGTGTTCTCCTCCAGGTTTCCTTGTCTCAGCTTCAACCTTCTGGCTCTCATTAAGTATTTTTAACTGTAACACTTTTTTTGCCCTACTACTTGGGTTGGGGCCTAGTAACGGTGTCTGCCGCTCCTTGGTGTTCTCCTCCTCCTTGGTGTTCTCCTCCAGATTTCCTTGTCTGAGCTTCCACCTTCTGGCTCTCATTAAGTATTTTTAAATGTAACACTGCAGTTGCCCTACTACTTGGGTTGGGGCCTAGTAACAGTGTCTGCCGCTCCTTGGTGTTCTCCTCCTCCTTGATGTTCTCCTCCAGGTTTCCTTGTCTGAGCTTCAACCTTCTGGCTCTCATTAAGTATTTTTAACTGTAACACTTTTGTTGCCCTACTACTTGGGTTGGGGCCTAGTAACGGTGTCTGCCGCTCCTTGGTGTTCTCCTCCTCCTTGGTGTTCTCCTCCAGGTTTTCTTGTCTGACCTTCAACCTTCAGGCTCTCATTAAGTATTTTTAAATGTAACACTGCAGTTGCCCTACTACTTGGGTTGGGGCCTAGTAACGGTGTCTGCCGCCCCTTGGTGTTCTCCTCCTCCTTGGTGTTCTCCTCCAGGTTTCCTTGTCTGAGCTACAACCTTCTGGCTCTCATTAAGTATTTTTAAATGTAACACTGCAATTGCCCTACTACTTGGGTTGGGGCCTAGTAATGGTGTCTGCCGCTCCTTGGTGTTCTCCTCCTCCTTGGTGTTCTCCTCCAGGTTCCCTTGTCTGAGCTTCAACCTTCTGGCTCTCATTAAGTATCTTTAAATGTAACACTGCAGTTGCCCTACTACTTGGGTTGGGGCCTAGGAACGGTGTCTGCCGCTCCTTGGTATTCTCCTCCTCCTTGGTGTTCTCCTCCAGGTTTCCTTGTCTGAGCTCAACCGTCTGGCTCTCATTAAGTATTTTTAAATGTAACACTGCAGTTGCCCTACTACTTGGGTTGGGGCCTAGTAACGGTGTCTGCCGCTCCTTGGTGTTCTCCTCCTCCTTGGTGTTCTCCTCCAGATTTCCTTGTCTGAGCTTCAACCTTCTGGCTCTCATTAAGTATTTTTAAATGTAACACTGCAGTTGCCCTACTACTTGGGTTGGGGCCTAGTAACGGTGTCTGCCGCCCCTTGGTGTTCTCCTCCTCCTTGGTGTTCTCCTCCAGGTTTCCTTGTCTGAGCTACAACCTTCTGGCTCTCATTAAGTATTTTTAAATGTAACACTGCAATTGCCCTACTACATGGGTTGGGGCCTAGTAATGGTGTCGGCCGCTCCTTGGTGTTTTCCTCCAGGTTTCCTTGTCTGAGCTTCAACCTTCTGGCTCTCATTAAGTATTTTTAAATGTAACACTGCAGTTGCCCTACTACTTGGGTTGGAGCCTAGTAATGGTGTCTGCCGCTCCTTGGTGTTCTCCTCCTCCTTGGTGTTCTCCTCCAGGTTTCCTTGTCTGAGCTTCAACCTTCTGGCTCTCATTAAGTATTTTTAAGTGTAACACTGCAATTGCCCTACTATTTGGTTTGGGGCCTAGTAACGGTGTCTGCCGCTCCATGGTGTTCTCCTCCTCCTTGGTGTTCTCCTCCAGGTTTCCTTGTCTGAGCTTCAACCTTCTGGCTCTCATTAAGTATTTTTAACCGTAACACTTTTGTTGCCCTACTACATGGGTTGGGGCCTAGTAACGGTGTCTGCCGCTTCTTGGTGTTCTCCTCCAGGTTTCCTTGTCTGAGCTTCAACCTTCTGGCTCTCATTAAGAATTTTTTAATGTAACACTGCAGTTGCCCTACTACTTGGGTTGGGGCCTAGTAATGGTGTCTGTCGCTCCTTGGTGTTCTCCTCCTCCTTGCTGTTCTCCTCCAGGTTTCATTGTCTGAGCTTCAACCTTCTGGCTCCCATTAAGTATTTTTAAATGTAACACTGAAATTGCCCTACTACTTGGGTTGGGGCTTAGTAACGGTGTCTGCCGCTCCTTGGTGTTCTCCTCCTCCTTGGTGTTCTCCCCCAGGTTTCGTTGTCTGAGCTTCAACCTTCAGGCTCTCATTAAGTATTTTTAAATGTAACACTTTTGTTGCCCTACTACTTGGGTTGGGGCCTTGTAACGGTGTCTGCCGCTCCTTGGTATTCTCCTCCTCCTTGGTGTTCTCCTCCAGGTTTCCTTGTCTGAGCTCAACCGTCTGGCTCTCATTAAGTATTTTTAAATGTAACACTGCAGTTGCCCTACTACTTGGGTTGGGGCCTAGTAACGGTGTCTGCCGCTCCTTGGTGTTCTCCTCCTCCTTGGTGTTCTCCTCCAGGTTTCCTTGTCTCAGCTTCAACCTTCTGGCTCTCATTAAGTATTTTTAACTGTAACACTTTTTTTGCCCTACTACTTGGGTTGGGGCCTAGTAACTGTGTCTGCCGCTCCTTGGTGTTCTCCTCCTCCTTGGTGTTCTCCTCCAGATTTCCTTGTCTGAGCTTCCACCTTCTGGCTCTCATTAAGTATTTTTAAATGTAACACTGCAGTTGCCCTACTACTTGGGTTGGGGCCTAGTAACAGTGTCTGCCGCTCCTTGGTTGGTATTCTCCTCCTCCTTGATGTTCTCCTCCAGGTTTCCTTGTCTGAGCTTCAACCTTCTGGCTCTCATTAAGTATTTTTAACTGTAACACTTTTGTTGCCCTACTACTTGGGTTGGGGCCTAGTAACGGTGTCTGCCGCCCCTTGGTGTTCTCCTCCTCCTTGGTGTTCTCCTCCAGGTTTCCTTGTCTGAGCTTCAACCTTCTGGCTCTCATTAAGTATTTTTAAATGTAACACTGCAGTTGCCCTACTACTTGGGTTGGGGCCTAGTAACGGTGTCTGTCGCTCCTTGGTGTTCACCTCCTCCTTGGTGTTCTCCTCCAGGTTACCTTGTCTGAACTTCAACCTTCTGGCTCTCATTCAGTATTTTTAAATGTAACACTGCAATTGCCCTACTACTTGGGTTGGGGCCTAGTAACGGTGTCTGCTGCTCCTTGGTGTTCTCCTCCTCCTTGGTGTTCTCCTCCAGGTTTTCTTGTCTGACCTTCAACCTTCAGGCTCTCATTAAGTATTTTTAAATGTAACACTTTTGTTGCCCTACTACTTGGGTTGGGGCCTAGTAACGGTGTCTGCACCTCCTTGGTATTCTCCTCCTCCTTGGTGTTCTCCTCCAGGTTTCCTTGTCTGAGCTCAGCCTTTTGGCTCTCATTAAGTATTTTTAAATGTAACACTGCAGTTGCCCTACTACTTGGGTTGGGGCCTAGTAACGGTGTCTGCCGCTCCTTGGTGTTCTCCTCCTCCTTGGTGTTCTCCTCCAGGTTTCCTTGTCTCAGCTTCAACCTTCTGGCTCTCATTAAGTATTTTTAACTGTAACACTTTTTTTGCCCTACTACTTGGGTTGGGGCCTAGTAACGGTGTCTGCCGCTCCTTGGTGTTCTCCTCCTCCTTGGTGTTCTCCTCCAGATTTCCTTGTCTGAGCTTCAACCTTCTGGCTCTCATTAAGTATTTTTAAATGTAACACTGCAGTTGCCCTACTACTTGGGTTGGGGCCTAGTAACGGTGTCTGCCGCCCCTTGGTGTTCTCCTCCTCCTTGGTGTTCTCCTCCAGGTTTCCTTGTCTGAGCTACAACCTTCTGGCTCTCATTAAGTATTTTTAAATGTAACACTGCAATTGCCCTACTACTTGGGTTGGGGCCTAGTAATGGTGTCTGCCGCTCCTTGGTGTTCTCCTCCTCCTTGGTGTTCTCCTCCAGGTTCCCTTGTCTGAGCTTCAACCTTCTGGCTCTCATTAAGTATCTTTAAATGTAACACTGCAGTTGCCCTACTACTTGGGTTGGGGCCTAGGAACGGTGTCTGCCGCTCCTTGGTATTCTCCTCCTCCTTGGTGTTCTCCTCCAGGTTTCCTTGTCTGAGCTCAACCGTCTGGCTCTCATTAAGTATTTTTAAATGTAACACTGCAGTTGCCCTACTACTTGGGTTGGGGCCTAGTAACGGTGTCTGCCGCTCCTTGGTGTTCTCCTCCTCCTTGGTGTTCTCCTCCAGATTTCCTTGTCTGAGCTTCAACCTTCTGGCTCTCATTAAGTATTTTTAAATGTAACACTGCAGTTGCCCTACTACTTGGGTTGGGGCCTAGTAACGGTGTCTGCCGCCCCTTGGTGTTCTCCTCCTCCTTGGTGTTCTCCTCCAGGTTTCCTTGTCTGAGCTACAACCTTCTGGCTCTCATTAAGTATTTTTAAATGTAACACTGCAATTGCCCTACTACTTGGGTTGGGGCCTAGTAATGGTGTCGGCCGCTCCTTGGTGTTTTCCTCCAGGTTTCCTTGTCTGAGCTTCAACCTTCTGGCTCTCATTAAGTATTTTTAAATGTAACACTGCAGTTGCCCTACTACTTGGGTTGGAGCCTAGTAATGGTGTCTGCCGCTCTTGGTGTTCTCCTCCTCCTTGGTGTTCTCCTCCAGGTTTCCTTGTCTGAGCTTCAACCTTCTGGCTCTCATTAAGTATTTTTAAATGTAACACTGCAATTGCCCTACTATTTGGTTTGGGGCCTAGTAACGGTGTCTGCCGCTCCATGGTGTTCTCCTCCTCCTTGGTGTTCTCCTCCAGGTTTCCTTGTCTGAGCTTCAACCTTCTGGCTCTCATTAAGTATTTTTAACTGTAACACTTTTGTTGCCCTACTACATGGGTTGGGGCCTAGTAACGGTGTCTGCCGCTCCTTGGTGTTCTCCTCCAGGTTTCCTTGTCTGAGCTTCAACCTTCTGGCTCTCATTAAGAATTTTTTAATGTAACACTGCAGTTGCCCTACTACTTGGGTTGGGGCCTAGTAATGGTGTCTGTCGCTCCTTGGTGTTCTCCTCCTCCTTGCTGTTCTCCTCCAGGTTTCATTGTCTGAGCTTCAACCTTCTGGCTCCCATTAAGTATTTTTAAATGTAACACTGAAATTGCCCTACTACTTGGGTTGGGGCTTAGTAACGGTGTCTGCCGCTCCTTGGTGTTCTCCTCCTCCTTGGTGTTCTCCCCCAGGTTTCGTTGTCTGAGCTTCAACCTTCAGGCTCTCATTAAGTATTTTTAAATGTAACACTTTTGTTGCCCTACTACTTGGGTTGGGGCCTTGTAACGGTGTCTGCCGCTCCTTGGTATTCTCCTCCTCCTTGGTGTTCTCCTCCAGGTTTCCTTGTCTGAGCTCAACCGTCTGGCTCTCATTAAGTATTTTTAAATGTAACACTGCAGTTGCCCTACTACTTGGGTTGGAGCCTAGTAACGGTGTCTGCCGCTCCTTGGTGTTCTCCTCCTCCTTGGTGTTCTCCTCCAGGTTTCCTTGTCTCAGCTTCAACCTTCTGGCTCTCATTAAGTATTTTTAACTGTAACACTTTTTTTGCCCTACTACTTGGGTTGGGGCCTAGTAACGGTGTCTGCCGCTCCTTGGTGTTCTCCTCCTCCTTGGTGTTCTCCTCCAGATTTCCTTGTCTGAGCTTCAACCTTCTGGCTCTAATTAAGTATTTTTAAATGTAACACTGCAGTTGCCCTACTACTTGGGTTGGGGCCTAGTAACAGTGTCTGCCGCTCCTTGGTGTTCTCCTCCTCCTTGGTGTTCTCCTCCAGGTTTCCTTGTCTCAGCTTCAACCTTCTGGCTCTCATTAAGTATTTTTAACTGTAACACTTTTGTTGCCCTACTACATGGGTTGGGGCCTAGTAACGATGTCTGCCGCTCCTTGGTGTTCTCCTCCTCCTTGGTGTTCTCCTCCAGGTATCCTTGTCCGAGCTTCAACCTTCTTGCTCTCATTAAGTATTTTTAAATGTAACACTGCAATTGCCCTACTACTTGGGTTGGGGCCTAGTAACGGTGTCTGCCGCTCCTTGGTGTTCTCCTCCAGGTTTCCTTGTCTGAGCTTCAACCTTCTGGCTCTCATTAAGAATTTTTTAATGTAACACTGCAGTTGCCCTACTACTTGGGTTGGGGCCTAGTAATGGTGTCTGTCGCTCCTTGGTGTTCTCCTCCTCCTTGGTGTTCTCCTCCAGGTTTCATTGTCTGAGCTTCAACCTTCTGGCTCTCATTAAGTATTTTTAAATGTAACACTGAAATTGCCCTACTACTTGGGTTGGGGCTTAGTAACGGTGTCTGCCGCTCCTTGGTGTTCTCCTCCTCCTTGGTGTTCTCCCCCAGGTTTCGTTGTCTGAGCTTCAACCTTCAGGCTCTCATTAAGTATTTTTAAATGTAACACTTTTGTTGCCCTACTACTTGGGTTGGGGCCTAGTAACGTTGTCTGCCGCTCCTTGGTATTCTCCTCCTCCTTGGTGTTCTCCTCCAGGTTTCCTTGTCTGAGCTCAACCGTCTGGCTCTCATTAAGTATTTTTAAATGTAACTCTGCAATTGCCCTACTACTTGGGTTGGGGCCTAGTAACGGTGTCTGCCGCTCCTTGGTGTTCTCCTCCAGGTTTCCTTGTCTGAGCTTCAACCTTCAGGCTCTCATTAAGTATTATTAAATGTAACACTTTTGTTGCCCTTCTACTTCGGTTGGGGCGTAGTAAAGGTGTCTGCCGCTCCTTGGTATTCTCCTCCTCCTTGGTGTTCTCCTCCAGGTTTCCTTGTCTGAGCTCAGCCTTCTGGCTCTCATTAAGTATTTTTAAATGTAACACTGCAGTTGCCCTACTACTTGGGATAGGGCCTAGTAACGATGTCTGCCGCTCCTTGGTGTTCTCCTCCTCCTTGGTGTTCTCCTCCAGGTTTCCTTGTCTCAGCTTCAACCTTCTGGCTCTCATTAAGTATTTTTAACTGTAACACTTTTTTTGCCCTACTACATGGGTTGGGGCCTAGTAACGGTGTCTGCCGCTCCTTGGTGTTCTCCTCCTCCTTGGTGTTCTCCTCCAGATTTCCTTGTCTGAGCTTCAACCTTCTGGCTCTCATTAAGTATTTTTAAATGTAACACTGCAGTTGCCCTACTACGTGGGTTGGGTCCTAGTAACGGTATCTGCCGCTCCTTGGTGTTCTCCTCCTCCTTGGTGTTCTCCTCCAGGTATCCTTGTCCGAGCTTCAACCTTCTTGCTCTCATTAATTATTTTTAAATGTAACACTGCAATTGCCCTACTACTTGGGTTGGGGCCTAGTAACGGTGTCTGCCGCTCCTTGGTGTTCTCCTCCAGGTGTCCTTGTCTGAGCTTCAACCTTCTGGCTCTCATTAAGTATTTTTAAATGTAACACTGCAATTGCCCTACTATTTGGGTTGGGGCTTAGTAACGGTGTCTGCCGCTCCTTGGTATTCTCCTCCTCCTTGGTTTTCTCCTCCAGGTTTCCTTTTCTGAGCTCAACCTTCTGGCTCTCATTAAGTATTTTTAAATGTAACACTGCAGTTGCCCTACTACTTGGGTTGGGGCCTAGTAACGGTGTCTGCCGCTCCTTGGTGTTCTCCTCCTCCTTGGTGTTCTCCTCCAGGTTTCCTTGTCTCAGCTTCAACCTTCTGGCTCTCATTAAGTATTTTTAACTGTAACACTTTTTTTGCCCTACTACTTGGGTTGGGGCCTAGTAACGGTGTCTGCCGCTCCTTGGTGTTCTCCTCCTCCTTGGTGTTCTCCTCCAGATTTCCTTGTCTGAGCTTCCACCTTCTGGCTCTCATTAAGTATTTTTAAATGTAACACTGCAGTTGCCCTACTACTTGGGTTGGGGCCTAGTAACAGTGTCTGCCGCTCCTTGGTGTTCTCCTCCTCCTTGATGTTCTCCTCCAGGTTTCCTTGTCTGAGCTTCAACCTTCTGGCTCTCATTAAGTATTTTTAACTGTAACACTTTTGTTGCCCTACTACTTGGGTTGGGGCCTAGTAACGGTGTCTGCCGCTCCTTGGTGTTCTCCTCCTCCTTGGTGTTCTCCTCCAGGTTTTCTTGTCTGACCTTCAACCTTCAGGCTCTCATTAAGTATTTTTAAATGTAACACTTTTGTTGCCCTACTACTTGGGTTGGGGCCTAGTAACGGTGTCTGCACCTCCTTGGTATTCTCCTCCTCCTTGGTGTTCTCCTCCAGGTTTCCTTGTCTGAGCTCAGCCTTCTGGCTCTCATTAAGTATTTTTAAATGTAACACTTTTGTTGCCCTACTACTTGGGTTGGGGCCTAGTAACGGTGTCTGCCGCTCCTTGGTGTTCTCCTCCTCCTTGGTGTTCTCCTCCAGGTTTCCTTGTCTCAGCTTCAACCTTCTGGCTCTCATTAAGTATTTTTAACTGTAACACTTTTTTTGCCCTACTACTTGGGTTGGGGCCTAGTAACGGTGTCTGCCGCTCCTTGGTGTTCTCCTCCTCCTTGGTGTTCTCCTCCAGATTTCCTTGTCTGAGCTTCAACCTTCTGGCTCTCATTAAGTATTTTTAAATGTAACACTGCAGTTGCCCTACTACTTGGGTTGGGGCCTAGTAACGGTGTCTGCCGCCCCTTGGTGTTCTCCTCCTCCTTGGTGTTCTCCTCCAGGTTTCCTTGTCTGAGCTTCAACCTTCTGGCTCTCATTAAGTATTTTTAAATGTAACACTGCAATTGCCCTACTACTTGGGTTGGGGCCTAGTAATGGTGTCTGCCGCTCCTTGGTGTTCTCCTCCTCCTTGGTGTTCTCCTCCAGGTTTCCTTGTCTGAGCTTCAACCTTCTGGCTCTCATTAAGTATCTTTAAATGTAACACTGCAGCTGCCCTACTACTTGGGTTGGGGCCTAGGAACGGTGTCTGCCGCTCCTTGGTATTCTCCTCCTCCTTGGTGTTCTCCTCCAGGTTTCCTTGTCTGAGCTCAACCATCTGGCTCTCATTAAGTATTTTTAAATGTAACACTGCAGTTGCCCTACTACTTGGGTTGGGGCCTAGTAACGGTGTCTGCCGCTCCTTGGTGTTCTCCTCCTCCTTGGTGTTCTCCTCCAGATTTCCTTGTCTGAGCTTCAACCTTCTGGCTCTCATTAAGTATTTTTAAATGTAACACTGCAGTTGCCCTACTACTTGGGTTGGGGCCTAGTAACGGTGTCTGCCGCCCCTTGGTGTTCTCCTCCTCCTTGGTGTTCTCCTCCAGATTTCCTTGTCTGAGCTACAACCTTCTGGCTCTCATTAAGTATTTTTAAATGTAACACTGCAATTGCCCTACTACTTGGGTTGGGGCCTAGTAATGGTGTCGGCCGCTCCTTGGTGTTTTCCTCCAGGTTTCCTTGTCTGAGCTTCAACCTTCTGGCTCTCATTAAGTATTTTTAAATGTAACACTGCAGTTGCCCTACTACTTGGGTTGGGGCCTAGTAATGGTGTCTGCCGCTCCTTGGTGTTCTCCTCCTCCTTGGTGTTCTCCTCCAGGTTTCCTTGTCTGAGCTTCAACCTTCTGGCTCTCATTAAGTATTTTTAAATGTAACACTGCAATTGCCCTACTATTTGGTTTGGGGCCTAGTAACGGTGTCTGCCGCTCCATGGTGTTCTCCTCCTCCTTGGTGTTCTCCTCCAGGTTTCCTTGTCTGAGCTTCAACCTTCTGGCTCTCATTAAGTATTTTTAACTGTAACACTTTTGTTGCCCTACTACATGGGTTGGGGCCTAGTAACGGTGTCTGCCGCTCCTTGGTGTTCTCCTCCTCCTTGGTGTTCTCCTCCAGGTATCCTTGTCCGAGCTTCAACCTTCTTGCTCTCATTAAGTATTTTTAAATGTAACACTGCAATTGCCCTACTACTTGGGTTGGGGCCTAGTAACGGTGTCTGCCGCTCCTTGGTGTTCTCCTCCTCCTTGGTGTTCTCCTCCAGGTTTCCTTGTCTCAGCTTCAACCTTCTGGCTCTCATTAAGTATTTTTAACTGTAACACTTTTTTTGCCCTACTACTTGGGTTGGGGCCTAGTAACGGTGTCTGCCGCTCCTTGGTGTTCTCCTCCTCCTTGGTGTTCTCCTCCAGATTTCCTTGTCTGAGCTTCAACCTTCTGGCTCTCATTAAGTATTTTTAAATGTAACACTGCAGTTGCCCTACTACTTGGGTTGGGGCCTAGTAACGGTGTCTGCCGCCCCTTGGTGTTCTCCTCCTCCTTGGTGTTCTCCTCCAGGTTTCCTTGTCTGAGCTTCAACCTTCTGGCTCTCATTAAGTATTTTTAAATGTAACACTGCAATTGCCCTACTACTTGGGTTGGGGCCTAGTAATGGTGTCTGCCGCTCCTTGGTGTTCTCCTCCTCCTTGGTGTTCTCCTCCAGGTTTCCTTGTCTGAGCTTCAACCTTCTGGCTCTCATTAAGTATTTTTAAATGTAACACTGCAGTTGCCCTACTACTTGGGTTGGGGCCTAGTAACGGTGTCTGCCGCCCCTTGGTGTTCTCCTCCTCCTTGGTGTTCTCCTCCAGGTTTCCTTGTCTGAGCTTCAACCTTCTGGCTCTCATTAAGTATTTTTAAATGTAACACTGCAATTGCCCTACTACTTGGGTTGGGGCCTAGTAACGGTGTCTGCTGCTCCTTGGTGTTCTCCTCCTCCTTGGTGTTCTCCTCCAGGTTTTCTTGTCTGACCTTCAACCTTCAGGCTCTCATTAAGTATTTTTAAATGTAACACTTTTGTTGCCCTACTACTTGGGTTGGGGCCTAGTAACGGTGTCTGCACCTCCTTGGTATTCTCCTCCTCCTTGGTGTTCTCCTCCAGGTTTCCTTGTCTGAGCTCAGCCTTCTGGCTCTCATTAAGTATTTTTAAATGTAACACTGCAGTTGCCCTACTACTTGGGTTGGGGCCTAGTAACGGTGTCTGCCGCTCCTTGGTGTTCTCCTCCTCCTTGGTGTTCTCCTCCAGGTTTCCTTGTCTCAGCTTCAACCTTCTGGCTCTCATTAAGTATTTTTAACTGTAACACTTTTTTTGCCCTACTACTTGGGTTGGGGCCTAGTAACGGTGTCTGCCGCTCCTTGGTGTTCTCCTCCTCCTTGGTGTTCTCCTCCAGATTTCCTTGTCTGAGCTTCAACCTTCTGGCTCTCATTAAGTATTTTTAAATGTAACACTGCAGTTGCCCTACTACTTGGGTTGGGGCCTAGTAACGGTGTCTGCCGCCCCTTGGTGTTCTCCTCCTCCTTGGTGTTCTCCTCCAGGTTTCCTTGTCTGAGCTACAACCTTCTGGCTCTCATTAAGTATTTTTAAATGTAACACTGCAATTGCCCTACTACTTGGGTTGGGGCCTAGTAATGGTGTCTGCCGCTCCTTGGTGTTCTCCTCCTCCTTGGTGTTCTCCTCCAGGTTCCCTTGTCTGAGCTTCAACCTTCTGGCTCTCATTAAGTATCTTTAAATGTAACACTGCAGTTGCCCTACTACTTGGGTTGGGGCCTAGGAACGGTGTCTGCCGCTCCTTGGTATTCTCCTCCTCCTTGGTGTTCTCCTCCAGGTTTCCTTGTCTGAGCTCAACCGTCTGGCTCTCATTAAGTATTTTTAAATGTAACACTGCAGTTGCCCTACTACTTGGGTTGGGGCCTAGTAACGGTGTCTGCCGCTCCTTGGTGTTCTCCTCCTCCTTGGTGTTCTCCTCCAGATTTCCTTGTCTGAGCTTCAACCTTCTGGCTCTCATTAAGTATTTTTAAATGTAACACTGCAGTTGCCCTACTACTTGGGTTGGGGCCTAGTAACGGTGTCTGCCGCCCCTTGGTGTTCTCCTCCTCCTTGGTGTTCTCCTCCAGGTTTCCTTGTCTGAGCTACAACCTTCTGGCTCTCATTAAGTATTTTTAAATGTAACACTGCAATTGCCCTACTACATGGGTTGGGGCCTAGTAATGGTGTCGGCCGCTCCTTGGTGTTTTCCTCCAGGTTTCCTTGTCTGAGCTTCAACCTTCTGGCTCTCATTAAGTATTTTTAAATGTAACACTGCAGTTGCCCTACTAGTCCATGAGCCAAGAACCAAATTTGACGATATCGGTACCAAGCGGAGTGACTAATTCTCTTTGGTATTTTTAGGTAGATGCATGTCTGTAGTTTATTTTTTGATATGATAGCCCTTACATATACGTAGCTTATTAACCCCTTCAGCCCTAGGCCTATTTGTACCCAAGTGCCTAAGCCAATCTGACCTGTGCCACTTCATGGGCTAATAACTTTGGAACGCTTTCACCTATCCAAGCCATTCTGAGATTGTTTTCTCGTGACATATTGTACTTCACGTCAGTGCTAAATGGGAGTCAATATATTTTACCTTTCTATATAAAAAAATGCTAAATATTCGGAAATTTTGGAAAAATCGGCAATTTTTTAACTTTGAAATTCTCTGCTTTTTACAAAAATACTGATACCCCCCATAATAGTTATTAATTTACACTCCCCACATGTTTACTTCATATTGGCATCATTTTGAAAATGAAACCTTATTGTTTTACGACGTAATAGGGCTTATAGTTTTATGCGCAATTTTTCACATTTACAGCAAAACCCACTTTTCAAAGGACCAAGTCACTTCTGAAGTCACTTTAAGGGGCTTACATAACAGAAACCACCCATAAATTACCCCATTTTGCAAACTACACCCCTCAAGCTGTTCAAAACTCATTTTTAAAAACTGTTAACCCTTTAGGTGTTCCACAGGAATTTTAGCATGAGCCAAGAACCAAATATGACGATATCGGTACCACCCGGAGTGACTAGATGTAGTATTTGTAACAAAATTTAATCCAAGTTATGTAAATACACACTGAACATGTCATGTGCATATATATATATATATATATATATATATATATATATATATATATATATATATATATATATATATGTTACTCCATAATATCTTCAACATCGGACTCTGAATCTGACTGTTGTTCTACTGGCTCGTCTTCAGTACCCTTGTTCTGGCATGTCTGTAATCTGCACATGTCTGTGCACTTCAGGCCATTGCTGAGGCAAGTACACTGAGGAAGTTCACATGACCGCACACACTTGCAGGACAGTAGCTGTATAATAGCTTCTGGTGCTGGTGCCCCTTGCATCCACTTGACAACAAGCTTTCCGTCGTTATCTATCATCCAACCGCAGTCTGTTGGGTTTGCAACCCATGGCTGGCTCTGCAGACTTCTCCTCCAGATCGCAGCCTGGTAGTTTGCACGCAGTGCATGCATGAAAAGGCAGTCCTGGCAAGGAGGGAGTTGACTTGACTCTACCACTCCACGTCTGGCACAGAACAGCTGATAACGGAGCCTGTTTACCTCAGTTGTTTGGGTAGTTGGCAGGTACATGTGGCAGGTGATTTCCTGTAACTTCTCAAAAAGTTCGGTAGACACTTCCCATGAACGACCAACTTCCTGAAAGGCATCCTGGTATGTCTTGTTCATCTTCAACTGCTTGAGTGTCGTCATCTTCCCACGGCCAGCGAATGCACTGACGGTGTCACAGCCTGTAAATGCATGCATACCAATCAATGAATCACATACGCTGCCTCCCAATGTTCGGCTCAGAGTGGTGATATCCAGGAATCTTGTCCGGTTCTGTGTACCGCATTTCTGGAACAGGTGGGATGGGATTTTGTGGCACATGCCCAGACACAGGACCATGACATCAGTATCCTCCGAAGTGATGATGACCGACTTGTAACCAGATTCTGCTGCATGAAGAGCATGGAGAAGGAGGCGTGTGTCTGCTTCTTCTTGATTTGACTTAAGGTCAGCAGCCTCTTCCCACTGTTCTTTGGTGATCTTAAAGCAGAGCTGCTCACATGTGACATACAGCTCCTTCTCCTCAAGCTTCTCCCTGTGGTGTTTCGCCTTCCATTCTTCTACCAGAAACTTTATGAGACTTGCCTTGTTGGAGGAACTACTTAGAAGCTTTTTCCACTGCTGGATGTTGTGCCCATGTTGAATGTTCTTGAAATGGATCCCTGTGCCTTCATATCTGTTGACTCTTTCTGTATCTTTGATGGATGTCTCCTTGTAGACGTCAAAGACAATATCAATGCGCTTGCTCTTAGCACCCTCATGGATAGCGCGACTCATTGCTGTGCCTGCTAGCTGGCCAAATGTTGCATTGTTTCCCTTCAGTTTCTGAACCAGGCTCATCCCATCAATGATGGTTGCAGAGGGCTCGGGGATCACTTCTGCAGGACGAGCATTCCTCTCCAACTCCCTTGCGAGGGCAGCCTTGTTGGTCTTGCGGATAGACCCATCACCATTGGCAAGTGCCCATGGCAATGGACCCAGGGGATGAGTCAAGACATCACTCATTTGTAGCTTTCTGTTCTCAGCTACAAGTATCATCTGGCCAAATAGGTTTCTGTCAGCCTTCAAAATTACCTCCTTGCCAAGACCTTGTCTGCGTGTCTTCATTTGGATGTTAGAGAACGTTTTAAGTTTGTTCTTCGTCATCTTGTCATGAAACAATGTAGTTGGCTTATCGGTACCCAAACGCTCATCCTTGAATGTTTGATATGCATCCTCTCCTATACTGTATGCCCCTTGAAGGTCTTTGGCTACATCTGGTGGTGCTACAGTCGCTGTTGACAAACTGATAAGTTCACCATTATGCTCTTTGTTGAAGGGGTTCACCCAACCTGTCTCCAGCAGTTGAACGAAAGATTGGACATCGGCTTCATCTCTTCTAATCCTAGACACCTGTAGGTCTGAATGGCTGAAGTCAGTATATTGTTGGCCTACCAGGGCCCTCAGCTGCCTCAAGTACATACTGCGGTACTCTGATGTCAGGTAGAACCTGGAAACAGCTCCAACTTTGAGGCTGAAGCCTTTTGTGCCCCCTGGTGTCTGGGTGTCTTTGTTGATTGTCTCTTCAATGGTCTGGTCCACAGGAATTCGTCCAAAAGGATTCTTGCTACCGATCTGGACCGAAAAGCCACCTTGCATGAAGTATTCATGGACCTCTGGGTGTTCTATGGGCAGCCGAGACATTGTGGCATAGTAATAGGTTAGGTATCGGGCATAGTTGACCTTGTCATAGGCAAAACACCATGGTATCATCTGTCGGATTGCTCCTAGGTGAAGCATCCAGTTGCCTTCATCCAGTTGCCATGTGATCAGTCACAAGCCTGGGAGGTGTCAGCCTCTACAGAGGGAGATAGGAGCTCTGCAGAGAAGACCGGAGAGTCCTGTTCAGCACAGAACGTGTATGTGTCAGTGTGTGTGCGTGTGTTGGGGCACCTCAGGGTGTCTTCAAATGTGACATAGCCCCCTAGATTTCTTCCAGTAAAATTTGCACTCCAAAAGTCATTTGGCGCTCCTTCCCTTCCGAGGCCTGCCGTTCCCCAATACTGCAGTGTACGACAACATATCGGGTGTTGTTGTGTTCGGGAGAGATTGGTGAACAAATAGTGGGGTGCATTTTTTGCTGGTACACCTCTTAAAAATAAAAAAATGAGCCTAAAATGACACCTTCATGTAAAAAATGCACTTTTTCCATTTTCTCAACCAAGTGTTTCCAACTACTGTGAAACACTGGTTGGGTCAAAGTGGTCACTATACCCCCTAAAAGATTCCTTGGGGGTGTAGTTTCCAAAATAGGGTCACTTTTTGGGGTTTCCACTGTGGGGGTACCTCAGGCAGCCTTCAAATGTGACATGGCCCCCTAGATTTCTTCCAGTGAATCCGCCACCCAAAAACCACATAGCGCTCCTTCCGTGTTGAGCTGTGCTGTGTGCCCATACTTTAGTTTACGAGTACATGTGGGGTGTTTCTATAAACTGCAGAATTAGGGTAACCAAGTTTGGGTTTGCCGTTAACCCTTGCTAGGTTGCAGGTAAAATTGGATTACAATGTAATATCTGGAAAAAAAATGAAATTTTGAAATTTCGCCTTCATTCTGCAAAAATTCCTGTGGAACACCTAAAGGGTTAACAGTTTTTAAAAATGAGTTTTGAACAGCTTGAGGGGTGTAGTTTGCAAAATGGGGTAATTTATGGGTGGTTTCTGTTATGTAAGCCCCTTAAAGTGACTTCAGAAGTGACTTGGTCCTTTGAAAAGTGGGTTTTGCTGTAAATGTGAAAAATTGCGCATAAAACTATAAGCCCTATTACGTCGTAAAACAATAAGGTTTCATTTTCAAAATGATGCCAATATGAAGTAAACATGTGGGGAGTGTAAATTAATAACTATTATGGGGGGTATCAGTATTTTTGTAAAAAGCAGAGAATTTCAAAGTTAAAAAATTGCCGATTTTTCCAAAATTTCCGAATATTTAGCATTTTTTTATATAGAAAGGTAAAATATATTGACTCCCATTTAGCACTGACGTGAAGTACAATATGTCACGAGAAAACAATCTCAGAATGGCTTGGATAGGTGAAAGCGTTCCAAAGTTATTAGCCCATGAAGTGGCACAGGTCAGATTGGCTTAGGCACTTGGGTACAAATAGGCCTAGGGCTGAAGGGGTTAATAAGCTACGTATATGTAAGGGCTATCATATCAAAAAATAAACTACAGACATGCATCTACCTAAAAATACCAAAGAAAATTAGTCACTCCGGGTGGTACCGATATCTGGCCCGGCTCATGGACTATACTACTTGGGTTGGAGCCTAGTAATGGTGTCTGCCGCTCCTTGGTGTTCTCCTCCTCCTTGGTGTTCTCCTCCAGGTTTCCTTGTCTGAGCTTCAACCTTCTGGCTCTCATTAAGTATTTTTAAGTGTAACACTGCAATTGCCCTACTATTTGGTTTGGGGCCTAGTAACGGTGTCTGCCGCTCCATGGTGTTCTCCTCCTCCTTGGTGTTCTCCTCCAGGTTTCCTTGTCTGAGCTTCAACCTTCTGGCTCTCATTAAGTATTTTTAACCGTAACACTTTTGTTGCCCTACTACATGGGTTGGGGCCTAGTAACGGTGTCTGCCGCTCCTTGGTGTTCTCCTCCAGGTTTCCTTGTCTGAGCTTCAACCTTCTGGCTCTCATTAAGAATTTTTTAATGTAACACTGCAGTTGCCCTACTACTTGGGTTGGGGCCTAGTAATGGTGTCTGTCGCTCCTTGGTGTTCTCCTCCTCCTTGCTGTTCTCCTCCAGGTTTCATTGTCTGAGCTTCAACCTTCTGGCTCCCATTAAGTATTTTTAAATGTAACACTGAAATTGCCCTACTACTTGGGTTGGGGCTTAGTAACGGTGTCTGCCGCTCCTTGGTGTTCTCCTCCTCCTTGGTGTTCTCCCCCAGGTTTCGTTGTCTGAGCTTCAACCTTCAGGCTCTCATTAAGTATTTTTAAATGTAACACTTTTGTTGCCCTACTACTTGGGTTGGGGCCTTGTAACGGTGTCTGCCGCTCCTTGGTATTCTCCTCCTCCTTGGTGTTCTCCTCCAGGTTTCCTTGTCTGAGCTCAACCGTCTGGCTCTCATTAAGTATTTTTAAATGTAACACTGCAGTTGCCCTACTACTTGGGTTGGGGCCTAGTAACGGTGTCTGCCGCTCCTTGGTGTTCTCCTCCTCCTTGGTGTTCTCCTCCAGGTTTCCTTGTCTCAGCTTCAACCTTCTGGCTCTCATTAAGTATTTTTAACTGTAACACTTTTTTTGCCCTACTACTTGGGTTGGGGCCTAGTAACTGTGTCTGCCGCTCCTTGGTGTTCTCCTCCTCCTTGGTGTTCTCCTCCAGATTTCCTTGTCTGAGCTTCCACCTTCTGGCTCTCATTAAGTATTTTTAAATGTAACACTGCAGTTGCCCTACTACTTGGGTTGGGGCCTAGTAACAGTGTCTGCCGCTCCTTGGTTGGTATTCTCCTCCTCCTTGATGTTCTCCTCCAGGTTTCCTTGTCTGAGCTTCAACCTTCTGGCTCTCATTAAGTATTTTTAACTGTAACACTTTTGTTGCCCTACTACTTGGGTTGGGGCCTAGTAACGGTGTCTGCCGCCCCTTGGTGTTCTCCTCCTCCTTGGTGTTCTCCTCCAGGTTTCCTTGTCTGAGCTTCAACCTTCTGGCTCTCATTAAGTATTTTTAAATGTAACACTGCAGTTGCCCTACTACTTGGGTTGGGGCCTAGTAACGGTGTCTGTCGCTCCTTGGTGTTCACCTCCTCCTTGGTGTTCTCCTCCAGGTTACCTTGTCTGAACTTCAACCTTCTGGCTCTCATTCAGTATTTTTAAATGTAACACTGCAATTGCCCTACTACTTGGGTTGGGGCCTAGTAACGGTGTCTGCTGCTCCTTGGTGTTCTCCTCCTCCTTGGTGTTCTCCTCCAGGTTTTCTTGTCTGACCTTCAACCTTCAGGCTCTCATTAAGTATTTTTAAATGTAACACTTTTGTTGCCCTACTACTTGGGTTGGGGCCTAGTAACGGTGTCTGCACCTCCTTGGTATTCTCCTCCTCCTTGGTGTTCTCCTCCAGGTTTCCTTGTCTGAGCTCAGCCTTTTGGCTCTCATTAAGTATTTTTAAATGTAACACTGCAGTTGCCCTACTACTTGGGTTGGGGCCTAGTAACGGTGTCTGCCGCTCCTTGGTGTTCTCCTCCTCCTTGGTGTTCTCCTCCAGGTTTCCTTGTCTCAGCTTCAACCTTCTGGCTCTCATTAAGTATTTTTAACTGTAACACTTTTTTTGCCCTACTACTTGGGTTGGGGCCTAGTAACGGTGTCTGCCGCTCCTTGGTGTTCTCCTCCTCCTTGGTGTTCTCCTCCAGATTTCCTTGTCTGAGCTTCAACCTTCTGGCTCTCATTAAGTATTTTTAAATGTAACACTGCAGTTGCCCTACTACTTGGGTTGGGGCCTAGTAACGGTGTCTGCCGCCCCTTGGTGTTCTCCTCCTCCTTGGTGTTCTCCTCCAGGTTTCCTTGTCTGAGCTACAACCTTCTGGCTCTCATTAAGTATTTTTAAATGTAACACTGCAATTGCCCTACTACTTGGGTTGGGGCCTAGTAATGGTGTCTGCCGCTCCTTGGTGTTCTCCTCCTCCTTGGTGTTCTCCTCCAGGTTCCCTTGTCTGAGCTTCAACCTTCTGGCTCTCATTAAGTATCTTTAAATGTAACACTGCAGTTGCCCTACTACTTGGGTTGGGGCCTAGGAACGGTGTCTGCCGCTCCTTGGTATTCTCCTCCTCCTTGGTGTTCTCCTCCAGGTTTCCTTGTCTGAGCTCAACCGTCTGGCTCTCATTAAGTATTTTTAAATGTAACACTGCAGTTGCCCTACTACTTGGGTTGGGGCCTAGTAACGGTGTCTGCCGCTCCTTGGTGTTCTCCTCCTCCTTGGTGTTCTCCTCCAGATTTCCTTGTCTGAGCTTCAACCTTCTGGCTCTCATTAAGTATTTTTAAATGTAACACTGCAGTTGCCCTACTACTTGGGTTGGGGCCTAGTAACGGTGTCTGCCGCCCCTTGGTGTTCTCCTCCTCCTTGGTGTTCTCCTCCAGGTTTCCTTGTCTGAGCTACAACCTTCTGGCTCTCATTAAGTATTTTTAAATGTAACACTGCAATTGCCCTACTACTTGGGTTGGGGCCTAGTAATGGTGTCGGCCGCTCCTTGGTGTTTTCCTCCAGGTTTCCTTGTCTGAGCTTCAACCTTCTGGCTCTCATTAAGTATTTTTAAATGTAACACTGCAGTTGCCCTACTACTTGGGTTGGAGCCTAGTAATGGTGTCTGCCGCTCTTGGTGTTCTCCTCCTCCTTGGTGTTCTCCTCCAGGTTTCCTTGTCTGAGCTTCAACCTTCTGGCTCTCATTAAGTATTTTTAAATGTAACACTGCAATTGCCCTACTATTTGGTTTGGGGCCTAGTAACGGTGTCTGCCGCTCCATGGTGTTCTCCTCCTCCTTGGTGTTCTCCTCCAGGTTTCCTTGTCTGAGCTTCAACCTTCTGGCTCTCATTAAGTATTTTTAACTGTAACACTTTTGTTGCCCTACTACATGGGTTGGGGCCTAGTAACGGTGTCTGCCGCTCCTTGGTGTTCTCCTCCAGGTTTCCTTGTCTGAGCTTCAACCTTCTGGCTCTCATTAAGAATTTTTTAATGTAACACTGCAGTTGCCCTACTACTTGGGTTGGGGCCTAGTAATGGTGTCTGTCGCTCCTTGGTGTTCTCCTCCTCCTTGCTGTTCTCCTCCAGGTTTCATTGTCTGAGCTTCAACCTTCTGGCTCCCATTAAGTATTTTTAAATGTAACACTGAAATTGCCCTACTACTTGGGTTGGGGCTTAGTAACGGTGTCTGCCGCTCCTTGGTGTTCTCCTCCTCCTTGGTGTTCTCCCCCAGGTTTCGTTGTCTGAGCTTCAACCTTCAGGCTCTCATTAAGTATTTTTAAATGTAACACTTTTGTTGCCCTACTACTTGGGTTGGGGCCTTGTAACGGTGTCTGCCGCTCCTTGGTATTCTCCTCCTCCTTGGTGTTCTCCTCCAGGTTTCCTTGTCTGAGCTCAACCGTCTGGCTCTCATTAAGTATTTTTAAATGTAACACTGCAGTTGCCCTACTACTTGGGTTGGAGCCTAGTAACGGTGTCTGCCGCTCCTTGGTGTTCTCCTCCTCCTTGGTGTTCTCCTCCAGGTTTCCTTGTCTCAGCTTCAACCTTCTGGCTCTCATTAAGTATTTTTAACTGTAACACTTTTTTTGCCCTACTACTTGGGTTGGGGCCTAGTAACGGTGTCTGCCGCTCCTTGGTGTTCTCCTCCTCCTTGGTGTTCTCCTCCAGATTTCCTTGTCTGAGCTTCAACCTTCTGGCTCTAATTAAGTATTTTTAAATGTAACACTGCAGTTGCCCTACTACTTGGGTTGGGGCCTAGTAACAGTGTCTGCCGCTCCTTGGTGTTCTCCTCCTCCTTGGTGTTCTCCTCCAGGTTTCCTTGTCTCAGCTTCAACCTTCTGGCTCTCATTAAGTATTTTTAACTGTAACACTTTTGTTGCCCTACTACATGGGTTGGGGCCTAGTAACGATGTCTGCCGCTCCTTGGTGTTCTCCTCCTCCTTGGTGTTCTCCTCCAGGTATCCTTGTCCGAGCTTCAACCTTCTTGCTCTCATTAAGTATTTTTAAATGTAACACTGCAATTGCCCTACTACTTGGGTTGGGGCCTAGTAACGGTGTCTGCCGCTCCTTGGTGTTCTCCTCCAGGTTTCCTTGTCTGAGCTTCAACCTTCTGGCTCTCATTAAGAATTTTTTAATGTAACACTGCAGTTGCCCTACTACTTGGGTTGGGGCCTAGTAATGGTGTCTGTCGCTCCTTGGTGTTCTCCTCCTCCTTGGTGTTCTCCTCCAGGTTTCATTGTCTGAGCTTCAACCTTCTGGCTCTCATTAAGTATTTTTAAATGTAACACTGAAATTGCCCTACTACTTGGGTTGGGGCTTAGTAACGGTGTCTGCCGCTCCTTGGTGTTCTCCTCCTCCTTGGTGTTCTCCCCCAGGTTTCGTTGTCTGAGCTTCAACCTTCAGGCTCTCATTAAGTATTTTTAAATGTAACACTTTTGTTGCCCTACTACTTGGGTTGGGGCCTAGTAACGTTGTCTGCCGCTCCTTGGTATTCTCCTCCTCCTTGGTGTTCTCCTCCAGGTTTCCTTGTCTGAGCTCAACCGTCTGGCTCTCATTAAGTATTTTTAAATGTAACTCTGCAATTGCCCTACTACTTGGGTTGGGGCCTAGTAACGGTGTCTGCCGCTCCTTGGTGTTCTCCTCCAGGTTTCCTTGTCTGAGCTTCAACCTTCAGGCTCTCATTAAGTATTATTAAATGTAACACTTTTGTTGCCCTTCTACTTCGGTTGGGGCGTAGTAAAGGTGTCTGCCGCTCCTTGGTATTCTCCTCCTCCTTGGTGTTCTCCTCCAGGTTTCCTTGTCTGAGCTCAGCCTTCTGGCTCTCATTAAGTATTTTTAAATGTAACACTGCAGTTGCCCTACTACTTGGGATAGGGCCTAGTAACGATGTCTGCCGCTCCTTGGTGTTCTCCTCCTCCTTGGTGTTCTCCTCCAGGTTTCCTTGTCTCAGCTTCAACCTTCTGGCTCTCATTAAGTATTTTTAACTGTAACACTTTTTTTGCCCTACTACATGGGTTGGGGCCTAGTAACGGTGTCTGCCGCTCCTTGGTGTTCTCCTCCTCCTTGGTGTTCTCCTCCAGATTTCCTTGTCTGAGCTTCAACCTTCTGGCTCTCATTAAGTATTTTTAAATGTAACACTGCAGTTGCCCTACTACGTGGGTTGGGTCCTAGTAACGGTATCTGCCGCTCCTTGGTGTTCTCCTCCTCCTTGGTGTTCTCCTCCAGGTATCCTTGTCCGAGCTTCAACCTTCTTGCTCTCATTAATTATTTTTAAATGTAACACTGCAATTGCCCTACTACTTGGGTTGGGGCCTAGTAACGGTGTCTGCCGCTCCTTGGTGTTCTCCTCCAGGTGTCCTTGTCTGAGCTTCAACCTTCTGGCTCTCATTAAGTATTTTTAAATGTAACACTGCAATTGCCCTACTATTTGGGTTGGGGCTTAGTAACGGTGTCTGCCGCTCCTTGGTATTCTCCTCCTCCTTGGTTTTCTCCTCCAGGTTTCCTTTTCTGAGCTCAACCTTCTGGCTCTCATTAAGTATTTTTAAATGTAACACTGCAGTTGCCCTACTACTTGGGTTGGGGCCTAGTAACGGTGTCTGCCGCTCCTTGGTGTTCTCCTCCTCCTTGGTGTTCTCCTCCAGGTTTCCTTGTCTCAGCTTCAACCTTCTGGCTCTCATTAAGTATTTTTAACTGTAACACTTTTTTTGCCCTACTACTTGGGTTGGGGCCTAGTAACGGTGTCTGCCGCTCCTTGGTGTTCTCCTCCTCCTTGGTGTTCTCCTCCAGATTTCCTTGTCTGAGCTTCCACCTTCTGGCTCTCATTAAGTATTTTTAAATGTAACACTGCAGTTGCCCTACTACTTGGGTTGGGGCCTAGTAACAGTGTCTGCCGCTCCTTGGTGTTCTCCTCCTCCTTGATGTTCTCCTCCAGGTTTCCTTGTCTGAGCTTCAACCTTCTGGCTCTCATTAAGTATTTTTAACTGTAACACTTTTGTTGCCCTACTACTTGGGTTGGGGCCTAGTAACGGTGTCTGCCGCTCCTTGGTGTTCTCCTCCTCCTTGGTGTTCTCCTCCAGGTTTTCTTGTCTGACCTTCAACCTTCAGGCTCTCATTAAGTATTTTTAAATGTAACACTGCAGTTGCCCTACTACTTGGGTTGGGGCCTAGTAACGGTGTCTGCCGCCCCTTGGTGTTCTCCTCCTCCTTGGTGTTCTCCTCCAGGTTTCCTTGTCTGAGCTACAACCTTCTGGCTCTCATTAAGTATTTTTAAATGTAACACTGCAATTGCCCTACTACTTGGGTTGGGGCCTAGTAATGGTGTCTGCCGCTCCTTGGTGTTCTCCTCCTCCTTGGTGTTCTCCTCCAGGTTCCCTTGTCTGAGCTTCAACCTTCTGGCTCTCATTAAGTATCTTTAAATGTAACACTGCAGTTGCCCTACTACTTGGGTTGGGGCCTAGGAACGGTGTCTGCCGCTCCTTGGTATTCTCCTCCTCCTTGGTGTTCTCCTCCAGGTTTCCTTGTCTGAGCTCAACCGTCTGGCTCTCATTAAGTATTTTTAAATGTAACACTGCAGTTGCCCTACTACTTGGGTTGGGGCCTAGTAACGGTGTCTGCCGCTCCTTGGTGTTCTCCTCCTCCTTGGTGTTCTCCTCCAGATTTCCTTGTCTGAGCTTCAACCTTCTGGCTCTCATTAAGTATTTTTAAATGTAACACTGCAGTTGCCCTACTACTTGGGTTGGGGCCTAGTAACGGTGTCTGCCGCCCCTTGGTGTTCTCCTCCTCCTTGGTGTTCTCCTCCAGGTTTCCTTGTCTGAGCTACAACCTTCTGGCTCTCATTAAGTATTTTTAAATGTAACACTGCAATTGCCCTACTACATGGGTTGGGGCCTAGTAATGGTGTCGGCCGCTCCTTGGTGTTTTCCTCCAGGTTTCCTTGTCTGAGCTTCAACCTTCTGGCTCTCATTAAGTATTTTTAAATGTAACACTGCAGTTGCCCTACTACTTGGGTTGGAGCCTAGTAATGGTGTCTGCCGCTCCTTGGTGTTCTCCTCCTCCTTGGTGTTCTCCTCCAGGTTTCCTTGTCTGAGCTTCAACCTTCTGGCTCTCATTAAGTATTTTTAAGTGTAACACTGCAATTGCCCTACTATTTGGTTTGGGGCCTAGTAACGGTGTCTGCCGCTCCATGGTGTTCTCCTCCTCCTTGGTGTTCTCCTCCAGGTTTCCTTGTCTGAGCTTCAACCTTCTGGCTCTCATTAAGTATTTTTAACCGTAACACTTTTGTTGCCCTACTACATGGGTTGGGGCCTAGTAACGGTGTCTGCCGCTCCTTGGTGTTCTCCTCCAGGTTTCCTTGTCTGAGCTTCAACCTTCTGGCTCTCATTAAGAATTTTTTAATGTAACACTGCAGTTGCCCTACTACTTGGGTTGGGGCCTAGTAATGGTGTCTGTCGCTCCTTGGTGTTCTCCTCCTCCTTGCTGTTCTCCTCCAGGTTTCATTGTCTGAGCTTCAACCTTCTGGCTCCCATTAAGTATTTTTAAATGTAACACTGAAATTGCCCTACTACTTGGGTTGGGGCTTAGTAACGGTGTCTGCCGCTCCTTGGTGTTCTCCTCCTCCTTGGTGTTCTCCCCCAGGTTTCGTTGTCTGAGCTTCAACCTTCAGGCTCTCATTAAGTATTTTTAAATGTAACACTTTTGTTGCCCTACTACTTGGGTTGGGGCCTTGTAACGGTGTCTGCCGCTCCTTGGTATTCTCCTCCTCCTTGGTGTTCTCCTCCAGGTTTCCTTGTCTGAGCTCAACCGTCTGGCTCTCATTAAGTATTTTTAAATGTAACACTGCAGTTGCCCTACTACTTGGGTTGGGGCCTAGTAACGGTGTCTGCCGCTCCTTGGTGTTCTCCTCCTCCTTGGTGTTCTCCTCCAGGTTTCCTTGTCTCAGCTTCAACCTTCTGGCTCTCATTAAGTATTTTTAACTGTAACACTTTTTTTGCCCTACTACTTGGGTTGGGGCCTAGTAACTGTGTCTGCCGCTCCTTGGTGTTCTCCTCCTCCTTGGTGTTCTCCTCCAGATTTCCTTGTCTGAGCTTCCACCTTCTGGCTCTCATTAAGTATTTTTAAATGTAACACTGCAGTTGCCCTACTACTTGGGTTGGGGCCTAGTAACAGTGTCTGCCGCTCCTTGGTTGGTATTCTCCTCCTCCTTGATGTTCTCCTCCAGGTTTCCTTGTCTGAGCTTCAACCTTCTGGCTCTCATTAAGTATTTTTAACTGTAACACTTTTGTTGCCCTACTACTTGGGTTGGGGCCTAGTAACGGTGTCTGCCGCCCCTTGGTGTTCTCCTCCTCCTTGGTGTTCTCCTCCAGGTTTCCTTGTCTGAGCTTCAACCTTCTGGCTCTCATTAAGTATTTTTAAATGTAACACTGCAGTTGCCCTACTACTTGGGTTGGGGCCTAGTAACGGTGTCTGTCGCTCCTTGGTGTTCACCTCCTCCTTGGTGTTCTCCTCCAGGTTACCTTGTCTGAACTTCAACCTTCTGGCTCTCATTCAGTATTTTTAAATGTAACACTGCAATTGCCCTACTACTTGGGTTGGGGAATAGTAACGGTGTCTGCTGCTCCTTGGTGTTCTCCTCCTCCTTGGTGTTCTCCTCCAGGTTTTCTTGTCTGACCTTCAACCTTCAGGCTCTCATTAAGTATTTTTAAATGTAACACTTTTGTTGCCCTACTACTTGGGTTGGGGCCTAGTAACGGTGTCTGCACCTCCTTGGTATTCTCCTCCTCCTTGGTGTTCTCCTCCAGGTTTCCTTGTCTGAGCTCAGCCTTTTGGCTCTCATTAAGTATTTTTAAATGTAACACTGCAGTTGCCCTACTACTTGGGTTGGGGCCTAGTAACGGTGTCTGCCGCTCCTTGGTGTTCTCCTCCTCCTTGGTGTTCTCCTCCAGGTTTCCTTGTCTCAGCTTCAACCTTCTGGCTCTCATTAAGTATTTTTAACTGTAACACTTTTTTTGCCCTACTACTTGGGTTGGGGCCTAGTAACGGTGTCTGCCGCTCCTTGGTGTTCTCCTCCTCCTTGGTGTTCTCCTCCAGATTTCCTTGTCTGAGCTTCAACCTTCTGGCTCTCATTAAGTATTTTTAAATGTAACACTGCAGTTGCCCTACTACTTGGGTTGGGGCCTAGTAACGGTGTCTGCCGCCCCTTGGTGTTCTCCTCCTCCTTGGTGTTCTCCTCCAGGTTTCCTTGTCTGAGCTACAACCTTCTGGCTCTCATTAAGTATTTTTAAATGTAACACTGCAATTGCCCTACTACTTGGGTTGGGGCCTAGGAACGGTGTCTGCCGCTCCTTGGTATTCTCCTCCTCCTTGGTGTTCTCCTCCAGGTTTCCTTGTCTGAGCTCAACCGTCTGGCTCTCATTAAGTATTTTTAAATGTAACACTGCAGTTGCCCTACTACTTGGGTTGGGGCCTAGTAACGGTGTCTGCCGCACCTTGGTGTTCTCCTCCTCCTTGGTGTTCTCCTCCAGATTTCCTTGTCTGAGCTTCAACCTTCTGGCTCTCATTAAGTATTTTTAAATGTAACACTGCAGTTGCCCTACTACTTGGGTTGGGGCCTAGTAACGGTGTCTGCCGCCCCTTGGTGTTCTCCTCCTCCTTGGTGTTCTCCTCCAGGTTTCCTTGTCTGAGCTACAACCTTCTGGCTCTCATTAAGTATTTTTAAATGTAACACTGCAATTGCCCTACTACTTGGGTTGGGGCCTAGTAATGGTGTCGGCCGCTCCTTGGTGTTTTCCTCCAGGTTTCCTTGTCTGAGCTTCAACCTTCTGGCTCTCATTAAGTATTTTTAAATGTAACACTGCAGTTGCCCTACTACTTGGGTTGGAGCCTAGTAATGGTGTCTGCCGCTCTTGGTGTTCTCCTCCTCCTTGGTGTTCTCCTCCAGGTTTCCTTGTCTGAGCTTCAACCTTCTGGCTCTCATTAAGTATTTTTAAATGTAACACTGCAATTGCCCTACTATTTGGTTTGGGGCCTAGTAACGGTGTCTGCCGCTCCATGGTGTTCTCCTCCTCCTTGGTGTTCTCCTCCAGGTTTCCTTGTCTGAGCTTCAACCTTCTGGCTCTCATTAAGTATTTTTAACTGTAACACTTTTGTTGCCCTACTACATGGGTTGGGGCCTAGTAACGGTGTCTGCCGCTCCTTGGTGTTCTCCTCCAGGTTTCCTTGTCTGAGCTTCAACCTTCTGGCTCTCATTAAGAATTTTTTAATGTAACACTGCAGTTGCCCTACTACTTGGGTTGGGGCCTAGTAATGGTGTCTGTCGCTCCTTGGTGTTCTCCTCCTCCTTGCTGTTCTCCTCCAGGTTTCATTGTCTGAGCTTCAACCTTCTGGCTCCCATTAAGTATTTTTAAATGTAACACTGAAATTGCCCTACTACTTGGGTTGGGGCTTAGTAACGGTGTCTGCCGCTCCTTGGTGTTCTCCTCCTCCTTGGTGTTCTCCCCCAGGTTTCGTTGTCTGAGCTTCAACCTTCAGGCTCTCATTAAGTATTTTTAAATGTAACACTTTTGTTGCCCTACTACTTGGGTTGGGGCCTTGTAACGGTGTCTGCCGCTCCTTGGTATTCTCCTCCTCCTTGGTGTTCTCCTCCAGGTTTCCTTGTCTGAGCTCAACCGTCTGGCTCTCATTAAGTATTTTTAAATGTAACACTGCAGTTGCCCTACTACTTGGGTTGGAGCCTAGTAACGGTGTCTGCCGCTCCTTGGTGTTCTCCTCCTCCTTGGTGTTCTCCTCCAGGTTTCCTTGTCTCAGCTTCAACCTTCTGGCTCTCATTAAGTATTTTTAACTGTAACACTTTTTTTGCCCTACTACTTGGGTTGGGGCCTAGTAACGGTGTCTGCCGCTCCTTGGTGTTCTCCTCCTCCTTGGTGTTCTCCTCCAGATTTCCTTGTCTGAGCTTCAACCTTCTGGCTCTAATTAAGTATTTTTAAATGTAACACTGCAGTTGCCCTACTACTTGGGTTGGGGCCTAGTAACAGTGTCTGCCGCTCCTTGGTGTTCTCCTCCTCCTTGGTGTTCTCCTCCAGGTTTCCTTGTCTCAGCTTCAACCTTCTGGCTCTCATTAAGTATTTTTAACTGTAACACTTTTGTTGCCCTACTACATGGGTTGGGGCCTAGTAACGATGTCTGCCGCTCCTTGGTGTTCTCCTCCTCCTTGGTGTTCTCCTCCAGGTATCCTTGTCCGAGCTTCAACCTTCTTGCTCTCATTAAGTATTTTTAAATGTAACACTGCAATTGCCCTACTACTTGGGTTGGGGCCTAGTAACGGTGTCTGCCGCTCCTTGGTGTTCTCCTCCAGGTTTCCTTGTCTGAGCTTCAACCTTCTGGCTCTCATTAAGAATTTTTTAATGTAACACTGCAGTTGCCCTACTACTTGGGTTGGGGCCTAGTAATGGTGTCTGTCGCTCCTTGGTGTTCTCCTCCTCCTTGGTGTTCTCCTCCAGGTTTCATTGTCTGAGCTTCAACCTTCTGGCTCTCATTAAGTATTTTTAAATGTAACACTGAAATTGCCCTACTACTTGGGTTGGGGCTTAGTAACGGTGTCTGCCGCTCCTTGGTGTTCTCCTCCTCCTTGGTGTTCTCCCCCAGGTTTCGTTGTCTGAGCTTCAACCTTCAGGCTCTCATTAAGTATTTTTAAATGTAACACTTTTGTTGCCCTACTACTTGGGTTGGGGCCTAGTAACGTTGTCTGCCGCTCCTTGGTATTCTCCTCCTCCTTGGTGTTCTCCTCCAGGTTTCCTTGTCTGAGCTCAACCGTCTGGCTCTCATTAAGTATTTTTAAATGTAACTCTGCAATTGCCCTACTACTTGGGTTGGGGCCTAGTAACGGTGTCTGCCGCTCCTTGGTGTTCTCCTCCAGGTTTCCTTGTCTGAGCTTCAACCTTCAGGCTCTCATTAAGTATTATTAAATGTAACACTTTTGTTGCCCTTCTACTTCGGTTGGGGCGTAGTAAAGGTGTCTGCCGCTCCTTGGTATTCTCCTCCTCCTTGGTGTTCTCCTCCAGGTTTCCTTGTCTGAGCTCAGCCTTCTGGCTCTCATTAAGTATTTTTAAATGTAACACTGCAGTTGCCCTACTACTTGGGATAGGGCCTAGTAACGATGTCTGCCGCTCCTTGGTGTTCTCCTCCTCCTTGGTGTTCTCCTCCAGGTTTCCTTGTCTCAGCTTCAACCTTCTGGCTCTCATTAAGTATTTTTAACTGTAACACTTTTTTTGCCCTACTACATGGGTTGGGGCCTAGTAACGGTGTCTGCCGCTCCTTGGTGTTCTCCTCCTCCTTGGTGTTCTCCTCCAGATTTCCTTGTCTGAGCTTCAACCTTCTGGCTCTCATTAAGTATTTTTAAATGTAACACTGCAGTTGCCCTACTACGTGGGTTGGGTCCTAGTAACGGTATCTGCCGCTCCTTGGTGTTCTCCTCCTCCTTGGTGTTCTCCTCCAGGTATCCTTGTCCGAGCTTCAACCTTCTTGCTCTCATTAATTATTTTTAAATGTAACACTGCAATTGCCCTACTACTTGGGTTGGGGCCTAGTAACGGTGTCTGCCGCTCCTTGGTGTTCTCCTCCAGGTGTCCTTGTCTGAGCTTCAACCTTCTGGCTCTCATTAAGTATTTTTAAATGTAACACTGCAATTGCCCTACTATTTGGGTTGGGGCTTAGTAACGGTGTCTGCCGCTCCTTGGTATTCTCCTCCTCCTTGGTTTTCTCCTCCAGGTTTCCTTTTCTGAGCTCAACCTTCTGGCTCTCATTAAGTATTTTTAAATGTAACACTGCAGTTGCCCTACTACTTGGGTTGGGGCCTAGTAACGGTGTCTGCCGCTCCTTGGTGTTCTCCTCCTCCTTGGTGTTCTCCTCCAGGTTTCCTTGTCTCAGCTTCAACCTTCTGGCTCTCATTAAGTATTTTTAACTGTAACACTTTTTTTGCCCTACTACTTGGGTTGGGGCCTAGTAACGGTGTCTGCCGCTCCTTGGTGTTCTCCTCCTCCTTGGTGTTCTCCTCCAGATTTCCTTGTCTGAGCTTCCACCTTCTGGCTCTCATTAAGTATTTTTAAATGTAACACTGCAGTTGCCCTACTACTTGGGTTGGGGCCTAGTAACAGTGTCTGCCGCTCCTTGGTGTTCTCCTCCTCCTTGATGTTCTCCTCCAGGTTTCCTTGTCTGAGCTTCAACCTTCTGGCTCTCATTAAGTATTTTTAACTGTAACACTTTTGTTGCCCTACTACTTGGGTTGGGGCCTAGTAACGGTGTCTGCCGCTCCTTGGTGTTCTCCTCCTCCTTGGTGTTCTCCTCCAGGTTTTCTTGTCTGACCTTCAACCTTCAGGCTCTCATTAAGTATTTTTAAATGTAACACTTTTGTTGCCCTACTACTTGGGTTGGGGCCTAGTAACGGTGTCTGCACCTCCTTGGTATTCTCCTCCTCCTTGGTGTTCTCCTCCAGGTTTCCTTGTCTGAGCTCAGCCTTCTGGCTCTCATTAAGTATTTTTAAATGTAACACTTTTGTTGCCCTACTACTTGGGTTGGGGCCTAGTAACGGTGTCTGCCGCTCCTTGGTGTTCTCCTCCTCCTTGGTGTTCTCCTCCAGGTTTCCTTGTCTCAGCTTCAACCTTCTGGCTCTCATTAAGTATTTTTAACTGTAACACTTTTTTTGCCCTACTACTTGGGTTGGGGCCTAGTAACGGTGTCTGCCGCTCCTTGGTGTTCTCCTCCTCCTTGGTGTTCTCCTCCAGATTTCCTTGTCTGAGCTTCAACCTTCTGGCTCTCATTAAGTATTTTTAAATGTAACACTGCAGTTGCCCTACTACTTGGGTTGGGGCCTAGTAACGGTGTCTGCCGCCCCTTGGTGTTCTCCTCCTCCTTGGTGTTCTCCTCCAGGTTTCCTTGTCTGAGCTTCAACCTTCTGGCTCTCATTAAGTATTTTTAAATGTAACACTGCAATTGCCCTACTACTTGGGTTGGGGCCTAGTAATGGTGTCTGCCGCTCCTTGGTGTTCTCCTCCTCCTTGGTGTTCTCCTCCAGGTTTCCTTGTCTGAGCTTCAACCTTCTGGCTCTCATTAAGTATCTTTAAATGTAACACTGCAGCTGCCCTACTACTTGGGTTGGGGCCTAGGAACGGTGTCTGCCGCTCCTTGGTATTCTCCTCCTCCTTGGTGTTCTCCTCCAGGTTTCCTTGTCTGAGCTCAACCATCTGGCTCTCATTAAGTATTTTTAAATGTAACACTGCAGTTGCCCTACTACTTGGGTTGGGGCCTAGTAAAGGTGTCTGCCGCTCCTTGGTGTTCTCCTCCTCCTTGGTGTTCTCCTCCAGATTTCCTTGTCTGAGCTTCAACCTTCTGGCTCTCATTAAGTATTTTTAAATGTAACACTGCAGTTGCCCTACTACTTGGGTTGGGGCCTAGTAACGGTGTCTGCCGCCCCTTGGTGTTCTCCTCCTCCTTGGTGTTCTCCTCCAGATTTCCTTGTCTGAGCTACAACCTTCTGGCTCTCATTAAGTATTTTTAAATGTAACACTGCAATTGCCCTACTACTTGGGTTGGGGCCTAGTAATGGTGTCGGCCGCTCCTTGGTGTTTTCCTCCAGGTTTCCTTGTCTGAGCTTCAACCTTCTGGCTCTCATTAAGTATTTTTAAATGTAACACTGCAGTTGCCCTACTACTTGGGTTGGGGCCTAGTAATGGTGTCTGCCGCTCCTTGGTGTTCTCCTCCTCCTTGGTGTTCTCCTCCAGGTTTCCTTGTCTGAGCTTCAACCTTCTGGCTCTCATTAAGTATTTTTAAATGTAACACTGCAATTGCCCTACTATTTGGTTTGGGGCCTAGTAACGGTGTCTGCCGCTCCATGGTGTTCTCCTCCTCCTTGGTGTTCTCCTCCAGGTTTCCTTGTCTGAGCTTCAACCTTCTGGCTCTCATTAAGTATTTTTAACTGTAACACTTTTGTTGCCCTACTACATGGGTTGGGGCCTAGTAACGGTGTCTGCCGCTCCTTGGTGTTCTCCTCCTCCTTGGTGTTCTCCTCCAGGTATCCTTGTCCGAGCTTCAACCTTCTTGCTCTCATTAAGTATTTTTAAATGTAACACTGCAATTGCCCTACTACTTGGGTTGGGGCCTAGTAACGGTGTCTGCCGCTCCTTGGTGTTCTCCTCCAGGTTTCCTTGTCTGAGCTTCAACCTTCTGGCTCTCATTAAGAATTTTTTAATGTAACACTGCAGTTGCCCTACTACTTGGGTTGGGGCCTAGTAATGGTGTCTGTCGCTCCTTGGTGTTCTCCTCCTCCTTGGTGTTCTCCTCCAGGTTTCATTGTCTGAGCTTCAACCTTCTGGCTCCCATTAAGTATTTTTAAATGTAACACTGAAATTGCCCTACTACTTGGGTTGGGGCTTAGTAACGGTGTCTGCCGCTCCTTGGTGTTCTCCTCCTCCTTGGTGTTCTCCCCCAGGTTTCGTTGTCTGAGCTTCAACCTTCAGGCTCTCATTAAGTATTTTTAAATGTAACACTTTTGTTGCCCTACTACTTGGGTTGGGGCCTTGTAACGGTGTCTGCCGCTCCTTGGTATTCTCCTCCTCCTTGGTGTTCTCCTCCAGGTTTCGTTGTCTGAGCTCAACCGTCTGGCTCTCATTAAGTATTTTTAAATGTAACACTGCAGTTGCCCTACTACTTGGGTTGGAGCCTAGTAACGGTGTCTGCCGCTCCTTGGTGTTCTCCTCCTCCTTGGTGTTCTCCTCCAGGTTTCCTTGTCTCAGCTTCAACCTTCTGGCTCTCATTAAGTATTTTTAACTGTAACACTTTTTTTGCCCTACTACTTGGGTTGGGGCCTAGTAACGGTGTCTGCCGCTCCTTGGTGTTCTCCTCCTCCTTGGTGTTCTCCTCCAGATTTCCTTGTCTGAGCTTCAACCTTCTGGCTCTAATTAAGTATTTTTAAATGTAACACTGCAGTTGCCCTACTACTTGGGTTGGGGCCTAGTAACAGTGTCTGCCGCTCCTTGGTGTTCTCCTCCTCCTTGGTGTTCTCCTCCAGGTTTCCTTGTCTGAGCTTCAACCTTCTGGCTCTCATTAAGTATTTTTAACTGTAACACTTTTGTTGCCCTACTACATGGGTTGGGGCCTAGTAACGGTGTCTGCCGCTCCTTGGTGTTCTCCTCCTCCTTGGTGTTCTCCCCCAGGTTTCGTTGTCTGAGCTTCAACCTTCAGGCTCTCATTAAGTATTTTTAAATGTAACACTTTTGTTGCCCTACTACTTGGGTTGGGGCCTTGTAACGGTGTCTGCCGCTCCTTGGTGTTCTCCTCCTCCTTGGTGTTCTCCTCCAGATTTCCTTGTCTGAGCTTCAACCTTCTGGCTCTCATTAAGTATTTTTAAATGTAACACTGCAGTTGCCCTACTACTTGGGTTGGGGCCTAGTAACGGTGTCTGCCGCCCCTTGGTGTTCTCCTCCTCCTTGGTGTTCTCCTCCAGGTTTCCTTGTCTGAGCTACAACCTTCTGGCTCTCATTAAGTATTTTTAAATGTAACACTGCAATTGCCCTACTACTTGGGTTGGGGCCTAGTAATGGTGTCGGCCGCTCCTTGGTGTTTTCCTCCAGGTTTCCTTGTCTGAGCTTCAACCTTCTGGCTCTCATTAAGTATTTTTAAATGTAACACTGCAGTTGCCCTACTACTTGGGTTGGGGCCTAGTAATGGTGTCTGCCGCTCCTTGGTGTTCTCCTCCTCCTTGGTGTTCTCCTCCAGGTTTCCTTGTCTGAGCTTCAACCTTCTGGCTCTCATTAAGTATTTTTAAATGTAACACTGCAATTGCCCTACTATTTGGTTTGGGGCCTAGTAACGGTGTCTGCCGCTCCATGGTGTTCTCCTCCTCCTTGGTGTTCTCCTCCAGGTTTCCTTGTCTGAGCTTCAACCTTCTGGCTCTCATTAAGTATTTTTAACTGTAACACTTTTGTTGCCCTATTACATGGGTTGGGGCCTAGTAACGGTGTCTGCCGCTCCTTGGTGTTCTCCTCCTCCTTGGTGTTCTCCTCCAGGTATCCTTGTCCGAGCTTCAACCTTCTTGCTCTCATTAAGTATTTTTAAATGTAACACTGCAATTGCCCTACTACTTGGGTTGGGGCCTAGTAACGGTGTCTGCCGCTCCTTGGTGTTCTCCTCCAGGTTTCGTTGTCTGAGCTTCAACCTTCTGGCTCTCATTAAGAATTTTTTAATGTAACACTGCAGTTGCCCTACTACTTGGGTTGGGGCCTAGTAATGGTGTCTGTCGCTCCTTGGTGTTCTCCTCCTCCTTGGTGTTCTCCTCCAGGTTTCATTGTCTGAGCTTCAACCTTCTGGCTCCCATTAAGTATTTTTAAATGTAACACTGAAATTGCCCTACTACTTGGGTTGGGGCTTAGTAACGGTGTCTGCCGCTCCTTGGTGTTCTCCTCCTCCTTGGTGTTCTCCCCCAGGTTTCGTTGTCTGAGCTTCAACCTTCAGGCTCTCATTAAGTATTTTTAAATGTAACACTTTTGTTGCCCTACTACTTGGGTTGGGGCCTTGTAACGGTGTCTGCCGCTCCTTGGTATTCTCCTCCTCCTTGGTGTTCTCCTCCAGGTTTCCTTGTCTGAGCTCAACCGTCTGGCTCTCATTAAGTATTTTTAAATGTAACACTGCAGTTGCCCTACTACTTGGGTTGGAGCCTAGTAACGGTGTCTGCCGCTCCTTGGTGTTCTCCTCCTCCTTGGTGTTCTCCTCCAGGTTTCCTTGTCTCAGCTTCAACCTTCTGGCTCTCATTAAGTATTTTTAACTGTAACACTTTTTTTGCCCTACTACTTGGGTTGGGGCCTAGTAACGGTGTCTGCCGCTCCTTGGTGTTCTCCTCCTCCTTGGTGTTCTCCTCCAGATTTCCTTGTCTGAGCTTCAACCTTCTGGCTCTAATTAAGTATTTTTAAATGTAACACTGCAGTTGCCCTACTACTTGGGTTGGGGCCTAGTAACAGTGTCTGCCGCTCCTTGGTGTTCTCCTCCTCCTTGGTGTTCTCCTCCAGGTTTCCTTGTCTGAGCTTCAACCTTCTGGCTCTCATTAAGTATTTTTAACTGTAACACTTTTGTTGCCCTACTACATGGGTTGGGGCCTAGTAACGGTGTCTGCCGCTCCTTGGTGTTCTCCTCCTCCTTGGTGTTCTCCCCCAGGTTTCGTTGTCTGAGCTTCAACCTTCAGGCTCTCATTAAGTATTTTTAAATGTAACACTTTTGTTGCCCTACTACTTGGGTTGGGGCCTTGTAACGGTGTCTGCCGCTCCTTGGTATTCTCCTCCTCCTTGGTGTACTCCTCCAGGTTTCCTTGTCTGAGCTCAACCGTCTGGCTCTCATTAAGTATTTTTAAATGTAACACTGCAGTTGCCCTATTACTTGGGTTGGAGCCTAGTAACGGTGTCTGCCGCTCCTTGGTGTTCTCCTCCTCCTTGGTGTTCTCCTCCAGGTTTCCTTGTCTCAGCTTCAACCTTCTGGCTCTCATTAAGTATTTTTAACTGTAACACTTTTTTTGCCCTACTACTTGGGTTGGGGCCTAGTAACGGTGTCTGCCGCTCCTTGGTGTTCTCCTCCTCCTTGGTGTTCTCCTCCAGATTTCCTTGTCTGAGCTTCAACCTTCTGGCTCTAATTAAGTATTTTTAAATGTAACACTGCAGTTGCCCTACTACTTGGGTTGGGGCCTAGTAACAGTGTCTGCCGCTCCTTGGTGTTCTCCTCCTCCTTGGTGTTCTCCTCCAGGTTTCCTTGTCTGAGCTTCAACCTTCTGGCTCTCATTAAGTATTTTTAACTGTAACACTTTTGTTGCCCTACTACATGGGTTGGGGCCTAGTAACGGTGTCTGCCGCTCCTTGGTGTTCTCCTCCTCCTTGGTGTTCTCCTCCAGGTATCCTTGTCCGAGCTTCAACCTTCTTGCTCTCATTAAGTATTTTTAAATGTAACACTGCAATTGCCCTACTACTTGGGTTGGGGCCTAGTAACGGTGTCTGCCGCTCCTTGGTGTTCTCCTCCAGGTTTCCTTGTCTGAGCTTCAACCTTCTGGCTCTCATTAAGAATTTTTTAATGTAACACTGCAGTTGCCCTACTACTTGGGTTGGGGCCTAGTAATGGTGTCTGTCGCTCCTTGGTGTTCTCCTCCTCCTTGGTGTTCTCCTCCAGGTTTCATTGTCTGAGCTTCAACCTTCTGGCTCTCATTAAGTATTTTTAAATGTAACACTGAAATTGCCCTACTACTTGGGTTGGGGCTTAGTAACGGTGTCTGCCGCTCCTTGGTGTTCTCCTCCTCCTTGGTGTTCTCCCCCAGGTTTCGTTGTCTGAGCTTCAACCTTCAGGCTCTCATTAAGTATTTTTAAATGTAACACTTTTGTTGCCCTACTACTTGGGTTGGGGCCTAGTAACGTTGTCTGCCGCTCCTTGGTATTCTCCTCCTCCTTGGTGTTCTCCTCCAGGTTTCCTTGTCTGAGCTCAACCGTCTGGCTCTCATTAAGTATTTTTAAATGTAACACTGCAGTTGCCCTACTACTTGGGTTGGAGCCTAGTAACGGTGTCTGCCGCTCCTTGGTGTTCTCCTCCTCCTTGGTGTTCTCCTCCAGGTTTCCTTGTCTCAGCTTCAACCTTCTGGCTCTCATTAAGTATTTTTAACTGTAACACTTTTTTTGCCCTACTACTTGGGTTGGGGCCTAGTAACGGTGTCTGCCGTCCTTGGTGTTCTCCTCCTCCTTGGTGTTCTCCTCCAGATTTCCTTGTCTGAGCTTCAACCTTCTGGCTCTCATTAAGTATTTTTAAATGTAACACTGCAGTTGCCCTACTACTTGGGTTGGGGCCTAGTAACAGTGTCTGCCGCTCCTTGGTGTTCTCCTCTTCCTTGGTGTTCTCCTCCAGGTTTCCTTGTCTGAGCTTCAACCTTCTGGCTCTCATTAAGTATTTTTAACTGTAACACTTTTGTTGCCCTACTACATGGGTTGGGGCCTAGTAACGGTGTCTGCCGCTCCTTGGTGTTCTCCTCCTCCTTGGTGTTCTCCTCCAGGTATCCTTGTCCGAGCTTCAACCTTCTTGCTCTCATTAAGTATTTTTAAATGTAACACTGCAATTGCCCTACTACTTGGGTTGGGGCCTAGTAACGGTGTCTGCCGCTCCTTGGTGTTCTCCTCCAGGTTTCCTTGTCTGAGCTTCAACCTTCTGGCTCTCATTAAGTATTTTTAAATGTAACACTGCAGTTGCCCTACTACTTGGGTTGGGGCCTAGTAACAGTGTCTGCCGCTCCTTGGTGTTCTCCTCCTCCTTGGTGTTCTCCTCCAGGTATCCTTGTCCGAGCTTCAACCTTCTTGCTCTCATTAAGTATTTTTAAATGTAACACTGCAATTGCCCTACTACTTGGGTTGGGGCCTAGTAACGGTGTCTGCCGCTCCTTGGTGTTCTCCTCCAGGTTTCCTTGTCTGAGCTTCAACCTTCTGGCTTTCATTAAGTATTTTTAAATGTAACACTGCAATTGCCCTACTACTTGGGTTGGGGCCTAGTAACGGTGTCTGCCGCTCCTTGGTATTCTCCTCCTCCTTGGTGTTCTCCTCCAGGTTTCCTTGTCTGAGCTTCAACCTTCTGGCTCTCATTAAGTATTTTTAAATGTAACACTGCAGTTGCCCTACTACTTGGGTTGGGGCCTAGTAACGGTGTCTGCCGCTCCTTGGTGTTCTCCTCCTCCTTGGTGTTCTCCTCCAGGTTTCCTTGTCTCAGCTTCAACCTTCTGGCTCTCATTAAGTATTTTTAACTGTAACACTTTTTTTGCCCTACTACTTGGGTTGGGGCCTAGTAACGGTGTCTGCCGCTCCTTGGTGTTCTCCTCCTCCTTGGTGTTCTCCTCCAGATTTCCTTGTCTGAGCTTCAACCTTCTGGCTCTCATTAAGTATTTTTAAATGTAACACTGCAGTTGCCCTACTACTTGGGTTGGGGCCTAGTAACAGTGTCTGCCGCTCCTTGGTGTTCTCCTCCTCCTTGTTGTTCTCCTCCAGGTTTCCTTGTCTGAGCTTCAACCTTCTGGCTCTCAAGTATTTTTAACTGTAACACTTTTGTTGCCCTGCTACTTGGGTTGGGGCCTAGCAAAGGTGTCTGCCGCTCCTTGGTGTTCTCCTCCTCCTTGGTGTTCTCCTCCAGATTTCCTTGTCTGAGCTTCAACCTTCACGCTCTCATTAAGTGTTTTTAAATGTAACACTTTTGTTGCCCTACTACTTGGGTTGGGGCCTAGTAACGGTGTCTGACGCTCATTGGTATTCTCCTCCTCCTTGGTGTTCTCCTACAGGTTTCCTTGTCTGAGCTCAGCCTTCTGGCTCTCATTAAGTATTTTTAAATGTAACACTGCAGTTGCCCTACTACTTGGGTTGGGGCCTAGTAACGGTGTCTGCCGCTCCTTGGTGTTCTCCTCCTCCTTGGTGTTCTCCTCCAGGTTTCCTTGTCTCAGCTTCAACCTTCTGGCTCTCATTAAGTATTTTTAACTGTAACACTTTTTTTGCCCTACTACTTGGGTTGGGGCCTAGTAACGGTGTCTGCCGCTCCTTGGTGTTCTCCTCCTCCTTGGTGTTCTCCTCCAGATTTCCTTGTCTGAGCTTCAACCTTCTGGCTCTCATTAAGTATTTTTAAATGTAACACTGCAGTTGCCCTACTACTTGGGTTGGGGCCTAGTAACAGTGTCTGCCACTCCTTGGTGTTCTCCTCCTCCTTGGTGTTCTCCTCCAGGTTTCCTTGTCTGAGCTTCAACCTTCTGGCTCTCATTAAGTATTTTTAACTGTAACACTTTTGTTGCCCTACTACTTGGGTTGGGGCCTAGTAACGGTGTCTGCCGCTCCTTGGTGTTCTCCTTCTCCTTGGTGTTCTCCTCCAGGTTTCCTTGTCTGAGCTTCAACCTTCTGGCTCTCATTAAGTATTTTTAAATGTAACACTGCAGTTGCCCTACTACTTGGGTTGGGGCCTAGTAACGATGTCTGTCGCTCCTTGGTGTTCTCCTCCTCCTTGGTGTTCTCCTCCAGGTTTCCTTGTCTGAACTTCAACCTTCTGGCTCTCATTAAGTATTTTTAAATGTAGCTCTGCAATTGCCCTACTACTTGGGTTGGGGCTTAGTAACGGTGTCTGCCGCTCCTTGGTGTTCTCCTCCAGGTTTCCTTGTCTGAGCTTCAACCTTCAGGCTCTCATTAAGTATTATTAAATGTAACACTTTTGTTGCCCTTCTACTTCGGTTGGGGCCTAGTAACAGTGTCTGCCGCTCCTTGGTATTCTCCTCCTCCTTGGTGTTCTCCTCCAGGTTTCCTTGTCTGAGCTCAGCCTTCTGGCTCTCATTAAGTATTTTTAAATGTAACACTGCAGTTGCCCTACTACTTGGGATGGGGCCTAGTAACGATGTCTGCCGCTCCTTGGTGTTCTCCTCCTCCTTGGTGTTCTCCTCCAGGTTTCCTTGTCTCAGCTTCAACCTTCTGGCTCTCATTAAGTATTTTTATCTGTAACACTTTTTTTGCCCTACTACTTGGGTTGGGGACTGGTAACGGTGTCTGCTGCTCCTTGGTGTTCTCCTCCTCCTTGGTGTTCTCCTCCAGATTTCCTTGTCTGAGCTTCAACCTTCTGGATCTCATTAAGTATTTTTAAATGTAACACTGCAGTTGCCCTACTACTTAGGTTGGGGCCTAGTAACAGTGTCTGCCGCTCCTTGGTGTTCTCCTCCTCCTTGGTGTTCTCCTCCAGGTTTCCTTGTCTGAGCTTCAACCTTCTGGCTCTCATTAAGTATTTTTAACTGTAACACTTTTGTTGCCCTACTACTTGGGTTGGGGCCTAGTAACGGTGTCTGCCGCCCCTTGGTGTTCTCCTCCTCCTTGGTGTTCTCCTCCAGGTTTCCTTGTCTGAGCTTCTACCTTCTGGCTCTCATTAAGTATTTTTAAATGTAACACTGCAGTTGCCCTACTACTTGGGTTGGGGCCTAGTAACGGTGTCTGTCGCTCCTTGGTGTTCTCCTCCTCCTTGGTGTTCTCCTCCTCCTTGGTGTTCTCCTCCAGGTTTCCTTGTCTGAACTTCAACCTTCTGGCTCTCATTAAGTATTTTTAAATGTAACTCTGCAATTGCCCTACTACTTGGGTTGGGGCCTAGTAACGGTGTCTGCCGCTCCTTGGTGTTCTCCTCCAGGTTTCCTTGTCTGAGCTTCAACCTTCAGACTCTCATTAAGTATTATTAAATGTAACACTTTTGTTGCCCTTCTACTTCGGTTGGGGCCTAGTAACGGTGTGTGCCGCTCCTTGGTATTCTCCTCCTCCTTGGTGTTCTCCTCCAGGTTTCCTTGTCTGAGCTCAGCCTTCTGGCTCTCATTAAGTATTTTTAAATGTAACACTGCAGTTGCCCTACTACTTGGGTTGGGGCCTAGTAACAGTGTCTGCCGCTCCTTGGTGTTCTCCTTCTCCTTGGTGTTCTCCTCCAGGTTTCCTTGTCTGAGCTTCAACCTTCTGGCTCTCATTAAGAATTTTTTAATGTAACACTGCAGTTGCCCTACTACTTGGGTTGGGGCCTAGTAACGGTGTCTGTCGCTACTTGGTGTTCTCCTCCTCCTTGGTGTTCTCCTCCAGGTTTCCTTGTCTGAGCTTCAACCTTCTGGCTCTCATTAAGAATTTTTTAATGTAACACTGCAGTTGCCCTACTACTTGGGTTGGGGCCTAGTAACGGTGTCTGTCGCTCCTTGGTGTTCTCCTCCTCCTTGGTGTTCTCCTCCAGGTTTCCTTGTCTGAGCTTCAACCTTCTGGCTCTCATTAAGTATTTTTAAATGTAACACTGCAATTGCCCTACTAATTGGGTTGGGGCTTAGTAACGGTGTCTGCCGCTCCTTGGTGTTCTCCTCCTCCTTGGTGTTCTCCCCCAGGTTTCGTTGTCTGAGCTTCAACCTTCAGGCTCTCATTAAGTGTTTTTAAATGTAACACTTTTGTTGCCCTACTTCTTGGGTTGGGGCCTAGTAACGGTGTCTGACGCTCCTTGGTATTCTCCTCCTCCTTGGTGTTCTCCTCCAGGTTTCCTTGTCTGAGCTCAACCTTCTGGCTCTCATTAAGTATTTTTAAATGTAACACTGCAGTTGCCCTACTACTTGGGTTGGGGCCTAGTAACGGTGTCTGCCGCTCCTTGGTGTTCTCCTCCTCCTTGGTGTTCTCCTCCAGGTTTCCTTGTCTCAGCTTCAACCTTCTGGCTCTCATTAAGTATTTTTAACTGTAACACTTTTTTTGCCCTACTACTTGGGTTGGGGCCTAGTAACGGTGTCTGCCGCTCCTTGGTGTTCTCCTCCTCCTTGGTGTTCTCCTCCAGATTTCCTTGTCTGAGCTTCAACCTTCTGGCTCTCATTAAGTATTTTTAAATGTAACACTGCAGTTGCCCTACTACTTGGGTTGGGGCCTAGTAACAGTGTCTGCCGCTCCTTGGTGTTCTCCTCCTCCTTGGTGTTCTCCTCCAGGTTTCCTTGTCTGAGCTTCAACCTTCTGGCTCTCATTAAGTATTTTTAACTGTAACACTTTTGTTGCCCTACTACTTGGGTTGGGGCCTAGTAACGGTGTCTGCCGCTCCTTGGTGTTCTCCTCCTCCTTGGTGTTCTCCTCCAGGTTTCCTTGTCTGAGCTTCAACCTTCTGGCTCTCATTAAGTATTTTTAAATGTAACACTGCAGTTGCCCTACTACTTGGGTTGGGGCCTAGTAACGATGTCTGTCGCTCCTTGGTGTTCTCCTCCTCCTTGGTGTTCTCCTCCAGGTTTCCTTGTCTGAACTTCAACCTTCTGGCTCTCATTAAGTATTTTTAAATGTAACTCTGCAATTGCCCTACTACTTGGGTTGGGGCCTAGTAACGGTGTCTGCCGCACCTTGGTGTTCTCCTCCAGGTTTCCTTGTCTGAGCTTCAACCTTCAGGCTCTCATTAAGTATTATTAAATGTAACACTTTTGTTGCCCTTCTACTTCGGTTGGGGCCTAGTAACGGTGTCTGCCGCTCCTTGGTATTCTCTTCCTCCTTGGTGTTCTCCCCCAGGTTTCCTTGTCTGAGCTCAGCCTTCTGGCTCTCATTAAGTATTTTTAAATGTAACACTGCAGTTGCCCTACTACTTGGGATGGGGCCTAGTAACGATGTCTGCCGCTCCTTGGTGTTCTCCTCCTCCTTGGTGTTCTCCTCCAGATTTCCTTGTCTGAGCTTCAACCTTCTGGCTCTCATTAAGTATTTTTAAATGTAACACTGCAGTTGCCCTACTACTTGGGTTGGGGCCTAGTAACAGTGTCTGCCGCTCCTTGGTGTTCTCCTCCTCCTTGGTGTTCTCCTCCAGGTTTCCTTGTCTGAGCTTCAACCTTCTGGCTCTCATTAAGTATTTTTAACTGTAACACTTTTGTTGCCCTACTACTTGGGTTGGGGCCTAGTAACGGTGTCTGCCGCCCCTTGGTGTTCTCCTCCTCCTTGGTGTTCTCCTCCAGGTTTCCTTGTCTGAGCTTCAACCTTCTGGCTGTCATTAAGTATTTTTAAATGTAACACTGCAGTTGCCCTACTACTTGGGTTGGGGCCTAGTAACGGTGTCTGTCGCTCCTTGGTGTTCTCCTCCTCCTTGGTGTTCTCCTCCATGTTTCCTTGTCTGAGCTTCAACCTTCTGGCTCTCATTAAGTATTTTTAAATGTAACACTGCAGTTGCCCTACTACTTGGGTTGGGGCCTAGTAACAGTGTCTGCCGCTCCTTGGTGTTCTCCTCCTCCTTGGTGTTCTCCTCCAGGTTTCCTTGTCTGAGCTTCAACCTTCTGGCTCTCATTAAGTATTTTTAACTGTAACACTTTTGTTGCCCTACTACTTGGGTTGGGGCCTAGTAACGGTGTCTGCCGCCCCTTGGTGTTCTCCTCCTCCTTGGTGTTCTCCTCCAGGTTTCCTTGTCTGAGCTTCAACCTTCTGGCTGTCATTAAGTATTTTTAAATGTAACACTGCAGTTGCCCTACTACTTGGGTTGGGGCCTAGTAACGGTGTCTGTCGCTCCTTGGTGTTCTCCTCCTCCTTGGTGTTCTCCTCCATGTTTCCTTGTCTGAGCTACAACCTTCTGGCTCTCATTAAGTATTTTTAAATGTAACACTGCAGTTGCCCTACTACTTGGGTTGGGGCCTAGTAACGGTGTCTGCCGCTCCTTGGTGTTCTCTTCCTCCTTGGTGTTCTCCTCCAGGTTTCCTTGTCTGAGCTTCAACCTTCTGGTTCTCATTAAGTATTTTTAACTGTAACACTTTTGTTGCCCTACTACTTGGGTTGGGGCCTAGTAACGGTGTCTGCCGCTCCTTGGTGTTCTCCTCCTCCTTGGTGTTCTCCTCCATGTTTCCTTGTCTGAGCTACAACCTTCTGGCTCTCATTAAGTATTTTTAAATGTAGCACTGCAATTGCCCTACTACTTGGGTTGGGGCCTAGTAACGGTGTCTGCCGCTCCTTGGTGTTCTCCTCCAGGTTTCCTTGTCTGAGCTTCAACCTTCTGGCTCTCATTAAGTATTTTTAAATGTAACACTGCAGTTGCCCTACTACTTGGGTTGGGGCCTAGTAACGGTGTCTGCCGTTCCTTGGTGTTCTCCTCCTCCTTGGTGTTCTCCTCCAGGTTTCCTTGTCTGAGCTTCAACCTTCTGGCTCTCATTAAGTATTTTTAAATGTAACACTGCAATTGCCCTACTACTTGGGTTGGGGCCTAGTAACGGTGTCTGCCGCTCCTTGGTATTCTCCTCCTCCTTGGTGTTCTCCTCCAGGTTTCCTTGTCTGAGCTTCAACCTTCTGGCTCTCATTAAGTATTTTTAAATGTAACACTGCAGTTGCCCTACTACTTGGGTTGGGGCCTAGTAACGGTGTCTGCCGCTCCTTGGTGTTCTCTTCCTCCTTGGTGTTCTCCTCCAGGTTTCCTTGTCTCAGCTTCAACCTTCTGGCTCTCATTAAGTATTTTTAATTGTAACACTTTTGTTGCCCTACTACTTGGGTTGAGGCCTAGTAACGGTGTCTGCCGCTCCTTGGTGTTCTCCTCCTCCTTGGTGTTCTCCCTCAGATTTCCTTGTCTGAGCTTCAACCTTCTGGCTCTCATTAAGTATTTTTAAATGTAACACTGCAATTGCCCTACTACATGGGTTGGGGCCTAGTAACAGTGTCTGCCGCTGCTTGGTGTTCTCTTCCTCCTTGGTGTTCTCCTCCAGGTTTCCTTGTCTGAGCTTCAACCTTCTAACTCTCATTAAGTATTTTTAACTGTAACACTTTTGTTGCCCTACTACTTGGGTTGGGGCCTAGTAACAGTGTCTGCTGCTCCTTGGTGTTCTCCTCCTCCTTGGTGTTCTCCTCCAGGTTTCCTTGTCTGAGGTTCAACCTTCTGGCACTCATTAAGTATTTTTAAATGTAACACTGCATTTGCCCTACTACTTGGGTTGGGGCCTAGTAACGGTGTCTGCCGCTCATTGGTGTTCTCCTCCTCCTTGGTGTTCTCCTCCAGGTTTCCTTGTCTGAGCTTCAACCTTCTGGCTCTCATTAAGTATTTTTAACTGTAACACTGCAGTTGCCCTACTACTTGGGTTGGGGCCTAGTAACGGTGTCTGCCGCTCCTTGGTGTTCTCCTCCAGGTTTCCTTGTCTGAGCTTCAACCTTCAGGCTCTCATTAAGTATTATTAAATGTAACACTTTTGTTGCCCTTCTACTTCGGTTGGGGCCTAGTAACGGTGTCTGCCGCTCCTTGGTATTCTCTTCCTCCTTGGTGTTCTCCCCCAGGTTTCCTTGTCTGAGCTCAGCCTTCTGGCTCTCATTAAGTATTTTTAAATGTAACACTGCAGTTGCCCTACTACTTGGGATGGGGCCTAGTAACGATGTCTGCCGCTCCTTGGTGTTCTCCTCCTCCTTGGTGTTCTCCTCCAGATTTCCTTGTCTGAGCTTCAACCTTCTGGCTCTCATTAAGTATTTTTAAATGTAACACTGCAGTTGCCCTACTACTTGGGTTGGGGCCTAGTAACAGTGTCTGCCGCTCCTTGGTGTTCTCCTCCTCCTTGGTGTTCTCCTCCAGGTTTCCTTGTCTGAGCTTCAACCTTCTGGCTCTCATTAAGTATTTTTAACTGTAACACTTTTGTTGCCCTACTACTTGGGTTGGGGCCTAGTAACGGTGTCTGCCGCCCCTTGGTGTTCTCCTCCTCCTTGGTGTTCTCCTCCAGGTTTCCTTGTCTGAGCTTCAACCTTCTGGCTGTCATTAAGTATTTTTAAATGTAACACTGCAGTTGCCCTACTACTTGGGTTGGGGCCTAGTAACGGTGTCTGTCGCTCCTTGGTGTTCTCCTCCTCCTTGGTGTTCTCCTCCATGTTTCCTTGTCTGAGCTTCAACCTTCTGGCTCTCATTAAGTATTTTTAAATGTAACACTGCAGTTGCCCTACTACTTGGGTTGGGGCCTAGTAACAGTGTCTGCCGCTCCTTGGTGTTCTCCTCCTCCTTGGTGTTCTCCTCCAGGTTTCCTTGTCTGAGCTTCAACCTTCTGGCTCTCATTAAGTATTTTTAACTGTAACACTTTTGTTGCCCTACTACTTGGGTTGGGGCCTAGTAACGGTGTCTGCCGCCCCTTGGTGTTCTCCTCCTCCTTGGTGTTCTCCTCCAGGTTTCCTTGTCTGAGCTTCAACCTTCTGGCTGTCATTAAGTATTTTTAAATGTAACACTGCAGTTGCCCTACTACTTGGGTTGGGGCCTAGTAACGGTGTCTGTCGCTCCTTGGTGTTCTCCTCCTCCTTGGTGTTCTCCTCCATGTTTCCTTGTCTGAGCTACAACCTTCTGGCTCTCATTAAGTATTTTTAAATGTAACACTGCAGTTGCCCTACTACTTGGGTTGGGGCCTAGTAACGGTGTCTGCCGCTCCTTGGTGTTCTCTTCCTCCTTGGTGTTCTCCTCCAGGTTTCCTTGTCTGAGCTTCAACCTTCTGGTTCTCATTAAGTATTTTTAACTGTAACACTTTTGTTGCCCTACTACTTGGGTTGGGGCCTAGTAACGGTGTCTGCCGCTCCTTGGTGTTCTCCTCCTCCTTGGTGTTCTCCTCCATGTTTCCTTGTCTGAGCTACAACCTTCTGGCTCTCATTAAGTATTTTTAAATGTAACACTGCAATTGCCCTACTACTTGGGTTGGGGCCTAGTAACGGTGTCTGCCGCTCCTTGGTGTTCTCCTCCAGGTTTCCTTGTCTGAGCTTCAACCTTCTGGCTCTCATTAAGTATTTTTAAATGTAACACTGCAGTTGCCCTACTACTTGGGTTGGGGCCTAGTAACGGTGTCTGCCGTTCCTTGGTGTTCTCCTCCTCCTTGGTGTTCTCCTCCAGGTTTCCTTGTCTGAGCTTCAACCTTCTGGCTCTCATTAAGTATTTTTAAATGTAACACTGCAATTGCCCTACTACTTGGGTTGGGGCCTAGTAACGGTGTCTGCCGCTCCTTGGTATTCTCCTCCTCCTTGGTGTTCTCCTCCAGGTTTCCTTGTCTGAGCTTCAACCTTCTGGCTCTCATTAAGTATTTTTAAATGTAACACTGCAGTTGCCCTACTACTTGGGTTGGGGCCTAGTAACGGTGTCTGCCGCTCCTTGGTGTTCTCTTCCTCCTTGGTGTTCTCCTCCAGGTTTCCTTGTCTCAGCTTCAACCTTCTGGCTCTCATTAAGTATTTTTAATTGTAACACTTTTGTTGCCCTACTACTTGGGTTGAGGCCTAGTAACGGTGTCTGCCGCTCCTTGGTGTTCTCCTCCTCCTTGGTGTTCTCCCTCAGATTTCCTTGTCTGAGCTTCAACCTTCTGGCTCTCATTAAGTATTTTTAAATGTAACACTGCAATTGCCCTACTACATGGGTTGGGGCCTAGTAACAGTGTCTGCCGCTGCTTGGTGTTCTCTTCCTCCTTGGTGTTCTCCTCCAGGTTTCCTTGTCTGAGCTTCAACCTTCTAACTCTCATTAAGTATTTTTAACTGTAACACTTTTGTTGCCCTACTACTTGGGTTGGGGCCTAGTAACAGTGTCTGCTGCTCCTTGGTGTTCTCCTCCTCCTTGGTGTTCTCCTCCAGGTTTCCTTGTCTGAGGTTCAACCTTCTGGCACTCATTAAGTATTTTTAAATGTAACACTGCAATTGCCCTACTACTTGGGTTGGGGCCTAGTAACGGTGTCTGCCGCTCATTGGTGTTCTCCTCCTCCTTGGTGTTCTCCTCCAGGTTTCCTTGTCTGAGCTTCAACCTTCTGGCTCTCATTAAGTATTTTTAACTGTAACACTGCAGTTGCCCTACTACTTGGGTTGGGGCCTAGTAACGGTGTCTGCCGCTCCTTGGTGTTCTCCTCCTCCTTGGTGTTCTCCTCCAGGTTTCCTTGTCTGAACTTCAACCTTCTGGCTCTCATTAAGTATTTTTAAATGTAACTCTGCAATTGCCCTACTACTTGGGTTGGGGCCTAGTAACGGTGTCTGCCGCTCCTTGGTGTTCTCCTCCAGGTTTCCTTGTCTGAGCTTCAACCTTCAGGCTCTCATTAAGTATTATTAAATGTAACACATTTGTTGCCCTTCTACTTCGGTTGGGGCCTAGTAACGGTGTCTGCCGCTCCTTGGTATTCTCCTCCTCCTTGGTGTTCTCCTCCAGGTTTCCTTGTCTGAGCTCAGCCTTCTGGCTCTCATTAAGTATTTTTAAATGTAACACTGCAGTTGCCCTACTACTTGGGATGGGGCCTAGTAATGATGTCTGCCGCTCCTTGGTGTTCTCCTCCTCCTTGGTGTTCTCCTCCAGGTTTCCTTGTCTCAGCTTCAACCTTCTGGCTTTCATTAAGTATTTTTAACTGTAACACTTTTTTGCCCTACTACCTGGGTTGGGGCCTGGTAACGGTGTCTGCTGCTCCTTGGTGTTCTCCTCCTCCTTGGTGTTCTACTCCAGATTTCCTTGTCTGAGCTTCAACCTTCTGGCTCTCATTAAGTATTTTTAAATGAAACACTGCAGTTGCCCTACTACTTGGGTTGGGGCCTAGTAACAGTGTCTGCCGCTCCTTGGTGTTCTCCTCCTCCTTGGTGTTCTCCTCCAGGTTTCCTTGTCTGAGCTTCAACCTTCTGGCTCTCATTAAGTATTTTTAACTGTAACACTTTTGTTGCCCTACTACTTGGGTTGGGGCCTAGTAACGGTGTCTGCCGCCCCTTGGTGTTCTCCTCCTCCTTGGTGTTCTCCTCCATGTTTCCTTGTCTGAGCTACAACCTTCTGGCTCTCATTAAGTATTTTTAAATGTAACACTGCAATTGCCCTACTACTTGGGTTGGGGCCTAGTAACGGTGTCTGCCGCTCCTTGGTGTTCTCCTCCTCCTTGGTGTTCTCCTCCAGATTTCCTTGTCTGAGCTTCAACCTTCTGGCTCTCATTAAGTATTTTTAAATGTAACACTGCAGTTGCCCTACTACTTGGGTTGGGGCCTAGTAACAGTGTCAGCCGCTCCTTGGTGTTCTCCTCCTCCTTGGTGTTCTCCTCTAGGTTTCCTTGTCTGAGCTTCAACCTTCTGGCTCTCATTAAGTATTTTTAACTGTAACACTTTTGTTGCCCTACTACTTGGGTTGGGGCCTAGTAACGGTGTCTGCCGCCCCTTGGTGTTCTCCTCCTCCTTGGTGTTCTCCTCCAGGTTTCCTTGTCTGAGCTTCAACCTTCTGGCTGTCATTAAGTATTTTTAAATGTAACACTGCAGTTGCCCTACTACTTGGGTTGGGGCCTAGTAACGGTGTCTGTCGCTCCTTGGTGTTCTCCTCCTCCTTGGTGTTCTCCTCCAGGTTTCCTTGTCTGAACTTCAACTTTCTGGCTCTCATTAAGTATTTTTAAATGTAACTCTGCAATTGCCCTACTACTTGGGTTGGGGCCTAGTAATGGTGTCTGCCGCTCCTTGGTGTTCTCCTCCAGGTTTCCTTGTCTGAGCTTCAACCTTCTGGCTCTCATTAAGAATTTTTTAATGTAACACTGCAGTTGCCCTACTACTTGGGTTGGGGCCTAGTAATGGTGTCTGTCGCTCCTTGGTGTTCTCCTCCTCCTTGCTGTTCTCCTCCAGGTTTCATTGTCTGAGCTTCAACCTTCTGGCTCCCATTAAGTATTTTTAAATGTAACACTGAAATTGCCCTACTACTTGGGTTGGGGCTTAGTAACGGTGTCTGCCGCTCCTTGGTGTTCTCCTCCTCCTTGGTGTTCTCCCCCAGGTTTCGTTGTCTGAGCTTCAACCTTCAGGCTCTCATTAAGTATTTTTAAATGTAACACTTTTGTTGCCCTACTACTTGGGTTGGGGCCTTGTAACGGTGTCTGCCGCTCCTTGGTATTCTCCTCCTCCTTGGTGTTCTCCTCCAGGTTTCCTTGTCTGAGCTCAACCGTCTGGCTCTCATTAAGTATTTTTAAATGTAACACTGCAGTTGCCCTACTACTTGGGTTGGAGCCTAGTAACGGTGTCTGCCGCTCCTTGGTGTTCTCCTCCTCCTTGGTGTTCTCCTCCAGGTTTCCTTGTCTCAGCTTCAACCTTCTGGCTCTCATTAAGTATTTTTAACTGTAACACTTTTTTTGCCCTACTACTTGGGTTGGGGCCTAGTAACGGTGTCTGCCGCTCCTTGGTGTTCTCCTCCTCCTTGGTGTTCTCCTCCAGATTTCCTTGTCTGAGCTTCAACCTTCTGGCTCTAATTAAGTATTTTTAAATGTAACACTGCAGTTGCCCTACTACTTGGGTTGGGGCCTAGTAACAGTGTCTGCCGCTCCTTGGTGTTCTCCTCCTCCTTGGTGTTCTCCTCCAGGTTTCCTTGTCTCAGCTTCAACCTTCTGGCTCTCATTAAGTATTTTTAACTGTAACACTTTTGTTGCCCTACTACATGGGTTGGGGCCTAGTAACGATGTCTGCCGCTCCTTGGTGTTCTCCTCCTCCTTGGTGTTCTCCTCCAGGTATCCTTGTCCGAGCTTCAACCTTCTTGCTCTCATTAAGTATTTTTAAATGTAACACTGCAATTGCCCTACTACTTGGGTTGGGGCCTAGTAACGGTGTCTGCCGCTCCTTGGTGTTCTCCTCCAGGTTTCCTTGTCTGAGCTTCAACCTTCTGGCTCTCATTAAGAATTTTTTAATGTAACACTGCAGTTGCCCTACTACTTGGGTTGGGGCCTAGTAATGGTGTCTGTCGCTCCTTGGTGTTCTCCTCCTCCTTGGTGTTCTCCTCCAGGTTTCATTGTCTGAGCTTCAACCTTCTGGCTCTCATTAAGTATTTTTAAATGTAACACTGAAATTGCCCTACTACTTGGGTTGGGGCTTAGTAACGGTGTCTGCCGCTCCTTGGTGTTCTCCTCCTCCTTGGTGTTCTCCCCCAGGTTTCGTTGTCTGAGCTTCAACCTTCAGGCTCTCATTAAGTATTTTTAAATGTAACACTTTTGTTGCCCTACTACTTGGGTTGGGGCCTAGTAACGTTGTCTGCCGCTCCTTGGTATTCTCCTCCTCCTTGGTGTTCTCCTCCAGGTTTCCTTGTCTGAGCTCAACCGTCTGGCTCTCATTAAGTATTTTTAAATGTAACTCTGCAATTGCCCTACTACTTGGGTTGGGGCCTAGTAACGGTGTCTGCCGCTCCTTGGTGTTCTCCTCCAGGTTTCCTTGTCTGAGCTTCAACCTTCAGGCTCTCATTAAGTATTATTAAATGTAACACTTTTGTTGCCCTTCTACTTCGGTTGGGGCGTAGTAAAGGTGTCTGCCGCTCCTTGGTATTCTCCTCCTCCTTGGTGTTCTCCTCCAGGTTTCCTTGTCTGAGCTCAGCCTTCTGGCTCTCATTAAGTATTTTTAAATGTAACACTGCAGTTGCCCTACTACTTGGGATAGGGCCTAGTAACGATGTCTGCCGCTCCTTGGTGTTCTCCTCCTCCTTGGTGTTCTCCTCCAGGTTTCCTTGTCTCAGCTTCAACCTTCTGGCTCTCATTAAGTATTTTTAACTGTAACACTTTTTTTGCCCTACTACATGGGTTGGGGCCTAGTAACGGTGTCTGCCGCTCCTTGGTGTTCTCCTCCTCCTTGGTGTTCTCCTCCAGATTTCCTTGTCTGAGCTTCAACCTTCTGGCTCTCATTAAGTATTTTTAAATGTAACACTGCAGTTGCCCTACTACGTGGGTTGGGTCCTAGTAACGGTATCTGCCGCTCCTTGGTGTTCTCCTCCTCCTTGGTGTTCTCCTCCAGGTATCCTTGTCCGAGCTTCAACCTTCTTGCTCTCATTAATTATTTTTAAATGTAACACTGCAATTGCCCTACTACTTGGGTTGGGGCCTAGTAACGGTGTCTGCCGCTCCTTGGTGTTCTCCTCCAGGTTTCCTTGTCTGAGCTTCAACCTTCTGGCTCTCATTAAGTATTTTTAAATGTAACACTGCAATTGCCCTACTATTTGGGTTGGGGCTTAGTAACGGTGTCTGCCGCTCCTTGGTATTCTCCTCCTCCTTGGTTTTCTCCTCCAGGTTTCCTTTTCTGAGCTCAACCTTCTGGCTCTCATTAAGTATTTTTAAATGTAACACTGCAGTTGCCCTACTACTTGGGTTGGGGCCTAGTAACGGTGTCTGCCGCTCCTTGGTGTTCTCCTCCTCCTTGGTGTTCTCCTCCAGGTTTCCTTGTCTCAGCTTCAACCTTCTGGCTCTCATTAAGTATTTTTAACTGTAACACTTTTTTTGCCCTACTACTTGGGTTGGGGCCTAGTAACGGTGTCTGCCGCTCCTTGGTGTTCTCCTCCTCCTTGGTGTTCTCCTCCAGATTTCCTTGTCTGAGCTTCCACCTTCTGGCTCTCATTAAGTATTTTTAAATGTAACACTGCAGTTGCCCTACTACTTGGGTTGGGGCCTAGTAACAGTGTCTGCCGCTCCTTGGTGTTCTCCTCCTCCTTGATGTTCTCCTCCAGGTTTCCTTGTCTGAGCTTCAACCTTCTGGCTCTCATTAAGTATTTTTAACTGTAACACTTTTGTTGCCCTACTACTTGGGTTGGGGCCTAGTAACGGTGTCTGCCGCTCCTTGGTGTTCTCCTCCTCCTTGGTGTTCTCCTCCAGGTTTTCTTGTCTGACCTTCAACCTTCAGGCTCTCATTAAGTATTTTTAAATGTAACACTTTTGTTGCCCTACTACTTGGGTTGGGGCCTAGTAACGGTGTCTGCACCTCCTTGGTATTCTCCTCCTCCTTGGTGTTCTCCTCCAGGTTTCCTTGTCTGAGCTCAGCCTTCTGGCTCTCATTAAGTATTTTTAAATGTAACACTTTTGTTGCCCTACTACTTGGGTTGGGGCCTAGTAACGGTGTCTGCCGCTCCTTGGTGTTCTCCTCCTCCTTGGTGTTCTCCTCCAGGTTTCCTTGTCTCAGCTTCAACCTTCTGGCTCTCATTAAGTATTTTTAACTGTAACACTTTTTTTGCCCTACTACTTGGGTTGGGGCCTAGTAACGGTGTCTGCCGCTCCTTGGTGTTCTCCTCCTCCTTGGTGTTCTCCTCCAGATTTCCTTGTCTGAGCTTCAACCTTCTGGCTCTCATTAAGTATTTTTAAATGTAACACTGCAGTTGCCCTACTACTTGGGTTGGGGCCTAGTAACGGTGTCTGCCGCCCCTTGGTGTTCTCCTCCTCCTTGGTGTTCTCCTCCAGGTTTCCTTGTCTGAGCTTCAACCTTCTGGCTCTCATTAAGTATTTTTAAATGTAACACTGCAATTGCCCTACTACTTGGGTTGGGGCCTAGTAATGGTGTCTGCCGCTCCTTGGTGTTCTCCTCCTCCTTGGTGTTCTCCTCCAGGTTTCCTTGTCTGAGCTTCAACCTTCTGGCTCTCATTAAGTATCTTTAAATGTAACACTGCAGCTGCCCTACTACTTGGGTTGGGGCCTAGGAACGGTGTCTGCCGCTCCTTGGTATTCTCCTCCTCCTTGGTGTTCTCCTCCAGGTTTCCTTGTCTGAGCTCAACCATCTGGCTCTCATTAAGTATTTTTAAATGTAACACTGCAGTTGCCCTACTACTTGGGTTGGGGCCTAGTAACGGTGTCTGCCGCTCCTTGGTGTTCTCCTCCTCCTTGGTGTTCTCCTCCAGATTTCCTTGTCTGAGCTTCAACCTTCTGGCTCTCATTAAGTATTTTTAAATGTAACACTGCAGTTGCCCTACTACTTGGGTTGGGGCCTAGTAACGGTGTCTGCCGCCCCTTGGTGTTCTCCTCCTCCTTGGTGTTCTCCTCCAGATTTCCTTGTCTGAGCTACAACCTTCTGGCTCTCATTAAGTATTTTTAAATGTAACACTGCAATTGCCCTACTACTTGGGTTGGGGCCTAGTAATGGTGTCGGCCGCTCCTTGGTGTTTTCCTCCAGGTTTCCTTGTCTGAGCTTCAACCTTCTGGCTCTCATTAAGTATTTTTAAATGTAACACTGCAGTTGCCCTACTACTTGGGTTGGGGCCTAGTAATGGTGTCTGCCGCTCCTTGGTGTTCTCCTCCTCCTTGGTGTTCTCCTCCAGGTTTCCTTGTCTGAGCTTCAACCTTCTGGCTCTCATTAAGTATTTTTAAATGTAACACTGCAATTGCCCTACTATTTGGTTTGGGGCCTAGTAACGGTGTCTGCCGCTCCATGGTGTTCTCCTCCTCCTTGGTGTTCTCCTCCAGGTTTCCTTGTCTGAGCTTCAACCTTCTGGCTCTCATTAAGTATTTTTAACTGTAACACTTTTGTTGCCCTACTACATGGGTTGGGGCCTAGTAACGGTGTCTGCCGCTCCTTGGTGTTCTCCTCCTCCTTGGTGTTCTCCTCCAGGTATCCTTGTCCGAGCTTCAACCTTCTTGCTCTCATTAAGTATTTTTAAATGTAACACTGCAATTGCCCTACTACTTGGGTTGGGGCCTAGTAACGGTGTCTGCCGCTCCTTGGTGTTCTCCTCCAGGTTTCCTTGTCTGAGCTTCAACCTTCTGGCTCTCATTAAGAATTTTTTAATGTAACACTGCAGTTGCCCTACTACTTGGGTTGGGGCCTAGTAATGGTGTCTGTCGCTCCTTGGTGTTCTCCTCCTCCTTGGTGTTCTCCTCCAGGTTTCATTGTCTGAGCTTCAACCTTCTGGCTCCCATTAAGTATTTTTAAATGTAACACTGAAATTGCCCTACTACTTGGGTTGGGGCTTAGTAACGGTGTCTGCCGCTCCTTGGTGTTCTCCTCCTCCTTGGTGTTCTCCCCCAGGTTTCGTTGTCTGAGCTTCAACCTTCAGGCTCTCATTAAGTATTTTTAAATGTAACACTTTTGCTGCCCTACTACTTGGGTTGGGGCCTTGTAACGGTGTCTGCCGCTCCTTGGTATTCTCCTCCTCCTTGGTGTTCTCCTCCAGGTTTCCTTGTCTGAGCTCAACCGTCTGGCTCTCATTAAGTATTTTTAAATGTAACACTGCAGTTGCCCTACTACTTGGGTTGGAGCCTAGTAACGGTGTCTGCCGCTCCTTGGTGTTCTCCTCCTCCTTGGTGTTCTCCTCCAGGTTTCCTTGTCTCAGCTTCAACCTTCTGGCTCTCATTAAGTATTTTTAACTGTAACACTTTTTTTGCCCTACTACTTGGGTTGGGGCCTAGTAACGGTGTCTGCCGCTCCTTGGTGTTCTCCTCCTCCTTGGTGTTCTCCTCCAGATTTCCTTGTCTGAGCTTCAACCTTCTGGCTCTAATTAAGTATTTTTAAATGTAACACTGCAGTTGCCCTACTACTTGGGTTGGGGCCTAGTAACAGTGTCTGCCGCTCCTTGGTGTTCTCCTCCTCCTTGGTGTTCTCCTCCAGGTTTCCTTGTCTGAGCTTCAACCTTCTGGCTCTCATTAAGTATTTTTAACTGTAACACTTTTGTTGCCCTACTACATGGGTTGGGGCCTAGTAACGGTGTCTGCCGCTCCTTGGTGTTCTCCTCCTCCTTGGTGTTCTCCCCCAGGTTTCGTTGTCTGAGCTTCAACCTTCAGGCTCTCATTAAGTATTTTTAAATGTAACACTTTTGTTGCCCTACTACTTGGGTTGGGGCCTTGTAACGGTGTCTGCCGCTCCTTGGTGTTCTCCTCCTCCTTGGTGTTCTCCTCCAGATTTCCTTGTCTGAGCTTCAACCTTCTGGCTCTCATTAAGTATTTTTAAATGTAACACTGCAGTTGCCCTACTACTTGGGTTGGGGCCTAGTAACGGTGTCTGCCGCCCCTTGGTGTTCTCCTCCTCCTTGGTGTTCTCCTCCAGGTTTCCTTGTCTGAGCTACAACCTTCTGGCTCTCATTAAGTATTTTTAAATGTAACACTGCAATTGCCCTACTACTTGGGTTGGGGCCTAGTAATGGTGTCGGCCGCTCCTTGGTGTTTTCCTCCAGGTTTCCTTGTCTGAGCTTCAACCTTCTGGCTCTCATTAAGTATTTTTAAATGTAACACTGCAGTTGCCCTACTACTTGGGTTGGGGCCTAGTAATGGTGTCTGCCGCTCCTTGGTGTTCTCCTCCTCCTTGGTGTTCTCCTCCAGGTTTCCTTGTCTGAGCTTCAACCTTCTGGCTCTCATTAAGTATTTTTAAATGTAACACTGCAATTGCCCTACTATTTGGTTTGGGGCCTAGTAACGGTGTCTGCCGCTCCATGGTGTTCTCCTCCTCCTTGGTGTTCTCCTCCAGGTTTCCTTGTCTGAGCTTCAACCTTCTGGCTCTCATTAAGTATTTTTAACTGTAACACTTTTGTTGCCCTACTACATGGGTTGGGGCCTAGTAACGGTGTCTGCCGCTCCTTGGTGTTCTCCTCCTCCTTGGTGTTCTCCTCCAGGTATCCTTGTCCGAGCTTCAACCTTCTTGCTCTCATTAAGTATTTTTAAATGTAACACTGCAATTGCCCTACTACTTGGGTTGGGGCCTAGTAACGGTGTCTGCCGCTCCTTGGTGTTCTCCTCCAGGTTTCGTTGTCTGAGCTTCAACCTTCTGGCTCTCATTAAGAATTTTTTAATGTAACACTGCAGTTGCCCTACTACTTGGGTTGGGGCCTAGTAATGGTGTCTGTCGCTCCTTGGTGTTCTCCTCCTCCTTGGTGTTCTCCTCCAGGTTTCATTGTCTGAGCTTCAACCTTCTGGCTCCCATTAAGTATTTTTAAATGTAACACTGAAATTGCCCTACTACTTGGGTTGGGGCTTAGTAACGGTGTCTGCCGCTCCTTGGTGTTCTCCTCCTCCTTGGTGTTCTCCCCCAGGTTTCGTTGTCTGAGCTTCAACCTTCAGGCTCTCATTAAGTATTTTTAAATGTAACACTTTTGTTGCCCTACTACTTGGGTTGGGGCCTTGTAACGGTGTCTGCCGCTCCTTGGTATTCTCCTCCTCCTTGGTGTTCTCCTCCAGGTTTCCTTGTCTGAGCTCAACCGTCTGGCTCTCATTAAGTATTTTTAAATGTAACACTGCAGTTGCCCTACTACTTGGGTTGGAGCCTAGTAACGGTGTCTGCCGCTCCTTGGTGTTCTCCTCCTCCTTGGTGTTCTCCTCCAGGTTTCCTTGTCTCAGCTTCAACCTTCTGGCTCTCATTAAGTATTTTTAACTGTAACACTTTTTTTGCCCTACTACTTGGGTTGGGGCCTAGTAACGGTGTCTGCCGCTCCTTGGTGTTCTCCTCCTCCTTGGTGTTCTCCTCCAGATTTCCTTGTCTGAGCTTCAACCTTCTGGCTCTAATTAAGTATTTTTAAATGTAACACTGCAGTTGCCCTACTACTTGGGTTGGGGCCTAGTAACAGTGTCTGCCGCTCCTTGGTGTTCTCCTCCTCCTTGGTGTTCTCCTCCAGGTTTCCTTGTCTGAGCTTCAACCTTCTGGCTCTCATTAAGTATTTTTAACTGTAACACTTTTGTTGCCCTACTACATGGGTTGGGGCCTAGTAACGGTGTCTGCCGCTCCTTGGTGTTCTCCTCCTCCTTGGTGTTCTCCCCCAGGTTTCGTTGTCTGAGCTTCAACCTTCAGGCTCTCATTAAGTATTTTTAAATGTAACACTTTTGTTGCCCTACTACTTGGGTTGGGGCCTTGTAACGGTGTCTGCCGCTCCTTGGTATTCTCCTCCTCCTTGGTGTACTCCTCCAGGTTTCCTTGTCTGAGCTCAACCGTCTGGCTCTCATTAAGTATTTTTAAATGTAACACTGCAGTTGCCCTATTACTTGGGTTGGAGCCTAGTAACGGTGTCTGCCGCTCCTTGGTGTTCTCCTCCTCCTTGGTGTTCTCCTCCAGGTTTCCTTGTCTCAGCTTCAACCTTCTGGCTCTCATTAAGTATTTTTAACTGTAACACTTTTTTTGCCCTACTACTTGGGTTGGGGCCTAGTAACGGTGTCTGCCGCTCCTTGGTGTTCTCCTCCTCCTTGGTGTTCTCCTCCAGATTTCCTTGTCTGAGCTTCAACCTTCTGGCTCTAATTAAGTATTTTTAAATGTAACACTGCAGTTGCCCTACTACTTGGGTTGGGGCCTAGTAACAGTGTCTGCCGCTCCTTGGTGTTCTCCTCCTCCTTGGTGTTCTCCTCCAGGTTTCCTTGTCTGAGCTTCAACCTTCTGGCTCTCATTAAGTATTTTTAACTGTAACACTTTTGTTGCCCTACTACATGGGTTGGGGCCTAGTAACGGTGTCTGCCGCTCCTTGGTGTTCTCCTCCTCCTTGGTGTTCTCCTCCAGGTATCCTTGTCCGAGCTTCAACCTTCTTGCTCTCATTAAGTATTTTTAAATGTAACACTGCAATTGCCCTACTACTTGGGTTGGGGCCTAGTAACGGTGTCTGCCGCTCCTTGGTGTTCTCCTCCAGGTTTCCTTGTCTGAGCTTCAACCTTCTGGCTCTCATTAAGAATTTTTTAATGTAACACTGCAGTTGCCCTACTACTTGGGTTGGGGCCTAGTAATGGTGTCTGTCGCTCCTTGGTGTTCTCCTCCTCCTTGGTGTTCTCCTCCAGGTTTCATTGTCTGAGCTTCAACCTTCTGGCTCTCATTAAGTATTTTTAAATGTAACACTGAAATTGCCCTACTACTTGGGTTGGGGCTTAGTAACGGTGTCTGCCGCTCCTTGGTGTTCTCCTCCTCCTTGGTGTTCTCCCCCAGGTTTCGTTGTCTGAGCTTCAACCTTCAGGCTCTCATTAAGTATTTTTAAATGTAACACTTTTGTTGCCCTACTACTTGGGTTGGGGCCTAGTAACGTTGTCTGCCGCTCCTTGGTATTCTCCTCCTCCTTGGTGTTCTCCTCCAGGTTTCCTTGTCTGAGCTCAACCGTCTGGCTCTCATTAAGTATTTTTAAATGTAACACTGCAGTTGCCCTACTACTTGGGTTGGAGCCTAGTAACGGTGTCTGCCGCTCCTTGGTGTTCTCCTCCTCCTTGGTGTTCTCCTCCAGGTTTCCTTGTCTCAGCTTCAACCTTCTGGCTCTCATTAAGTATTTTTAACTGTAACACTTTTTTTGCCCTACTACTTGGGTTGGGGCCTAGTAACGGTGTCTGCCGTCCTTGGTGTTCTCCTCCTCCTTGGTGTTCTCCTCCAGATTTCCTTGTCTGAGCTTCAACCTTCTGGCTCTCATTAAGTATTTTTAAATGTAACACTGCAGTTGCCCTACTACTTGGGTTGGGGCCTAGTAACAGTGTCTGCCGCTCCTTGGTGTTCTCCTCTTCCTTGGTGTTCTCCTCCAGGTTTCCTTGTCTGAGCTTCAACCTTCTGGCTCTCATTAAGTATTTTTAACTGTAACACTTTTGTTGCCCTACTACATGGGTTGGGGCCTAGTAACGGTGTCTGCCGCTCCTTGGTGTTCTCCTCCTCCTTGGTGTTCTCCTCCAGGTATCCTTGTCCGAGCTTCAACCTTCTTGCTCTCATTAAGTATTTTTAAATGTAACACTGCAATTGCCCTACTACTTGGGTTGGGGCCTAGTAACGGTGTCTGCCGCTCCTTGGTGTTCTCCTCCAGGTTTCCTTGTCTGAGCTTCAACCTTCTGGCTCTCATTAAGTATTTTTAAATGTAACACTGCAGTTGCCCTACTACTTGGGTTGGGGCCTAGTAACAGTGTCTGCCGCTCCTTGGTGTTCTCCTCCTCCTTGGTGTTCTCCTCCAGGTATCCTTGTCCGAGCTTCAACCTTCTTGCTCTCATTAAGTATTTTTAAATGTAACACTGCAATTGCCCTACTACTTGGGTTGGGGCCTAGTAACGGTGTCTGCCGCTCCTTGGTGTTCTCCTCCAGGTTTCCTTGTCTGAGCTTCAACCTTCTGGCTTTCATTAAGTATTTTTAAATGTAACACTGCAATTGCCCTACTACTTGGGTTGGGGCCTAGTAACGGTGTCTGCCGCTCCTTGGTATTCTCCTCCTCCTTGGTGTTCTCCTCCAGGTTTCCTTGTCTGAGCTTCAACCTTCTGGCTCTCATTAAGTATTTTTAAATGTAACACTGCAGTTGCCCTACTACTTGGGTTGGGGCCTAGTAACGGTGTCTGCCGCTCCTTGGTGTTCTCCTCCTCCTTGGTGTTCTCCTCCAGGTTTCCTTGTCTCAGCTTCAACCTTCTGGCTCTCATTAAGTATTTTTAACTGTAACACTTTTTTTGCCCTACTACTTGGGTTGGGGCCTAGTAACGGTGTCTGCCGCTCCTTGGTGTTCTCCTCCTCCTTGGTGTTCTCCTCCAGATTTCCTTGTCTGAGCTTCAACCTTCTGGCTCTCATTAAGTATTTTTAAATGTAACACTGCAGTTGCCCTACTACTTGGGTTGGGGCCTAGTAACAGTGTCTGCCGCTCCTTGGTGTTCTCCTCCTCCTTGTTGTTCTCCTCCAGGTTTCCTTGTCTGAGCTTCAACCTTCTGGCTCTCAAGTATTTTTAACTGTAACACTTTTGTTGCCCTGCTACTTGGGTTGGGGCCTAGCAAAGGTGTCTGCCGCTCCTTGGTGTTCTCCTCCTCCTTGGTGTTCTCCTCCAGATTTCCTTGTCTGAGCTTCAACCTTCACGCTCTCATTAAGTGTTTTTAAATGTAACACTTTTGTTGCCCTACTACTTGGGTTGGGGCCTAGTAACGGTGTCTGACGCTCATTGGTATTCTCCTCCTCCTTGGTGTTCTCCTACAGGTTTCCTTGTCTGAGCTCAGCCTTCTGGCTCTCATTAAGTATTTTTAAATGTAACACTGCAGTTGCCCTACTACTTGGGTTGGGGCCTAGTAACGGTGTCTGCCGCTCCTTGGTGTTCTCCTCCTCCTTGGTGTTCTCCTCCAGGTTTCCTTGTCTCAGCTTCAACCTTCTGGCTCTCATTAAGTATTTTTAACTGTAACACTTTTTTTGCCCTACTACTTGGGTTGGGGCCTAGTAACGGTGTCTGCCGCTCCTTGGTGTTCTCCTCCTCCTTGGTGTTCTCCTCCAGATTTCCTTGTCTGAGCTTCAACCTTCTGGCTCTCATTAAGTATTTTTAAATGTAACACTGCAGTTGCCCTACTACTTGGGTTGGGGCCTAGTAACAGTGTCTGCCACTCCTTGGTGTTCTCCTCCTCCTTGGTGTTCTCCTCCAGGTTTCCTTGTCTGAGCTTCAACCTTCTGGCTCTCATTAAGTATTTTTAACTGTAACACTTTTGTTGCCCTACTACTTGGGTTGGGGCCTAGTAACGGTGTCTGCCGCTCCTTGGTGTTCTCCTTCTCCTTGGTGTTCTCCTCCAGGTTTCCTTGTCTGAGCTTCAACCTTCTGGCTCTCATTAAGTATTTTTAAATGTAACACTGCAGTTGCCCTACTACTTGGGTTGGGGCCTAGTAACGATGTCTGTCGCTCCTTGGTGTTCTCCTCCTCCTTGGTGTTCTCCTCCAGGTTTCCTTGTCTGAACTTCAACCTTCTGGCTCTCATTAAGTATTTTTAAATGTAACTCTGCAATTGCCCTACTACTTGGGTTGGGGCTTAGTAACGGTGTCTGCCGCTCCTTGGTGTTCTCCTCCAGGTTTCCTTGTCTGAGCTTCAACCTTCAGGCTCTCATTAAGTATTATTAAATGTAACACTTTTGTTGCCCTTCTACTTCGGTTGGGGCCTAGTAACAGTGTCTGCCGCTCCTTGGTATTCTCCTCCTCCTTGGTGTTCTCCTCCAGGTTTCCTTGTCTCAGCTCAGCCTTCTGGCTCTCATTAAGTATTTTTAAATGTAACACTGCAGTTGCCCTACTACTTGGGATGGGGCCTAGTAACGATGTCTGCCGCTCCTTGGTGTTCTCCTCCTCCTTGGTGTTCTCCTCCAGGTTTCCTTGTCTCAGCTTCAACCTTCTGGCTCTCATTAAGTATTTTTATCTGTAACACTTTTTTTGCCCTACTACTTGGGTTGGGGACTGGTAACGGTGTCTGCTGCTCCTTGGTGTTCTCCTCCTCCTTGGTGTTCTCCTCCAGATTTCCTTGTCTGAGCTTCAACCTTCTGGATCTCATTAAGTATTTTTAAATGTAACACTGCAGTTGCCCTACTACTTAGGTTGGGGCCTAGTAACAGTGTCTGCCGCTCCTTGGTGTTCTCCTCCTCCTTGGTGTTCTCCTCCAGGTTTCCTTGTCTGAGCTTCAACCTTCTGGCTCTCATTAAGTATTTTTAACTGTAACACTTTTGTTGCCCTACTACTTGGGTTGGGGCCTAGTAACGGTGTCTGCCGCCCCTTGGTGTTCTCCTCCTCCTTGGTGTTCTCCTCCAGGTTTCCTTGTCTGAGCTTCTACCTTCTGGCTCTCATTAAGTATTTTTAAATGTAACACTGCAGTTGCCCTACTACTTGGGTTGGGGCCTAGTAACGGTGTCTGTCGCTCCTTGGTGTTCTCCTCCTCCTTGGTGTTCTCCTCCTCCTTGGTGTTCTCCTCCAGGTTTCCTTGTCTGAACTTCAACCTTCTGGCTCTCATTAAGTATTTTTAAATGTAACTCTGCAATTGCCCTACTACTTGGGTTGGGGCCTAGTAACGGTGTCTGCCGCTCCTTGGTGTTCTCCTCCAGGTTTCCTTGTCTGAGCTTCAACCTTCAGACTCTCATTAAGTATTATTAAATGTAACACTTTTGTTGCCCTTCTACTTCGGTTGGGGCCTAGTAACGGTGTGTGCCGCTCCTTGGTATTCTCCTCCTCCTTGGTGTTCTCCTCCAGGTTTCCTTGTCTGAGCTCAGCCTTCTGGCTCTCATTAAGTATTTTTAAATGTAACACTGCAGTTGCCCTACTACTTGGGTTGGGGCCTAGTAACAGTGTCTGCCGCTCCTTGGTGTTCTCCTTCTCCTTGGTGTTCTCCTCCAGGTTTCCTTGTCTGAGCTTCAACCTTCTGGCTCTCATTAAGAATTTTTTAATGTAACACTGCAGTTGCCCTACTACTTGGGTTGGGGCCTAGTAACGGTGTCTGTCGCTACTTGGTGTTCTCCTCCTCCTTGGTGTTCTCCTCCAGGTTTCCTTGTCTGAGCTTCAACCTTCTGGCTCTCATTAAGAATTTTTTAATGTAACACTGCAGTTGCCCTACTACTTGGGTTGGGGCCTAGTAACGGTGTCTGTCGCTCCTTGGTGTTCTCCTCCTCCTTGGTGTTCTCCTCCAGGTTTCCTTGTCTGAGCTTCAACCTTCTGGCTCTCATTAAGTATTTTTAAATGTAACACTGCAATTGCCCTACTAATTGGGTTGGGGCTTAGTAACGGTGTCTGCCGCTCCTTGGTGTTCTTCTCCTCCTTGGTGTTCTCCCCCAGGTTTCGTTGTCTGAGCTTCAACCTTCAGGCTCTCATTAAGTGTTTTTAAATGTAACACTTTTGTTGCCCTACTTCTTGGGTTGGGGCCTAGTAACGGTGTCTGACGCTCCTTGGTATTCTCCTCCTCCTTGGTGTTCTCCTCCAGGTTTCCTTGTCTGAGCTCAACCTTCTGGCTCTCATTAAGTATTTTTAAATGTAACACTGCAGTTGCCCTACTACTTGGGTTGGGGCCTAGTAACGGTGTCTGCCGCTCCTTGGTGTTCTCCTCCTCCTTGGTGTTCTCCTCCAGGTTTCCTTGTCTCAGCTTCAACCTTCTGGCTCTCATTAAGTATTTTTAACTGTAACACTTTTTTTGCCCTACTACTTGGGTTGGGGCCTAGTAACGGTGTCTGCCGCTCCTTGGTGTTCTCCTCCTCCTTGGTGTTCTCCTCCAGATTTCCTTGTCTGAGCTTCAACCTTCTGGCTCTCATTAAGTATTTTTAAATGTAACACTGCAGTTGCCCTACTACTTGGGTTGGGGCCTAGTAACAGTGTCTGCCGCTCCTTGGTGTTCTCCTCCTCCTTGGTGTTCTCCTCCAGGTTTCCTTGTCTGAGCTTCAACCTTCTGGCTCTCATTAAGTATTTTTAACTGTAACACTTTTGTTGCCCTACTACTTGGGTTGGGGCCTAGTAACGGTGTCTGCCGCTCCTTGGTGTTCTCCTCCTCCTTGGTGTTCTCCTCCAGGTTTCCTTGTCTGAGCTTCAACCTTCTGGCTCTCATTAAGTATTTTTAAATGTAACACTGCAGTTGCCCTACTACTTGGGTTGGGGCCTAGTAACGATGTCTGTCGCTCCTTGGTGTTCTCCTCCTCCTTGGTGTTCTCCTCCAGGTTTCCTTGTCTGAACTTCAACCTTCTGGCTCTCATTAAGTATTTTTAAATGTAACTCTGCAATTGCCCTACTACTTGGGTTGGGGCCTAGTAACGGTGTCTGCCGCTCCTTGGTGTTCTCCTCCAGGTTTCCTTGTCTGAGCTTCAACCTTCAGGCTCTCATTAAGTATTATTAAATGTAACACTTTTGTTGCCCTTCTACTTCGGTTGGGGCCTAGTAACGGTGTCTGCCGCTCCTTGGTATTCTCTTCCTCCTTGGTGTTCTCCCCCAGGTTTCCTTGTCTGAGCTCAGCCTTCTGGCTCTCATTAAGTATTTTTAAATGTAACACTGCAGTTGCCCTACTACTTGGGATGGGGCCTAGTAACGATGTCTGCCGCTCCTTGGTGTTCTCCTCCTCCTTGGTGTTCTCCTCCAGATTTCCTTGTCTGAGCTTCAACCTTCTGGCTCTCATTAAGTATTTTTAAATGTAACACTGCAGTTGCCCTACTACTTGGGTTGGGGCCTAGTAACAGTGTCTGCCGCTCCTTGGTGTTCTCCTCCTCCTTGGTGTTCTCCTCCAGGTTTCCTTGTCTGAGCTTCAACCTTCTGGCTCTCATTAAGTATTTTTAACTGTAACACTTTTGTTGCCCTACTACTTGGGTTGGGGCCTAGTAACGGTGTCTGCCGCCCCTTGGTGTTCTCCTCCTCCTTGGTGTTCTCCTCCAGGTTTCCTTGTCTGAGCTTCAACCTTCTGGCTGTCATTAAGTATTTTTAAATGTAACACTGCAGTTGCCCTACTACTTGGGTTGGGGCCTAGTAACGGTGTCTGTCGCTCCTTGGTGTTCTCCTCCTCCTTGGTGTTCTCCTCCATGTTTCCTTGTCTGAGCTTCAACCTTCTGGCTCTCATTAAGTATTTTTAAATGTAACACTGCAGTTGCCCTACTACTTGGGTTGGGGCCTAGTAACAGTGTCTGCCGCTCCTTGGTGTTCTCCTCCTCCTTGGTGTTCTCCTCCAGGTTTCCTTGTCTGAGCTTCAACCTTCTGGCTCTCATTAAGTATTTTTAACTGTAACACTTTTGTTGCCCTACTACTTGGGTTGGGGCCTAGTAACGGTGTCTGCCGCCCCTTGGTGTTCTCCTCCTCCTTGGTGTTCTCCTCCAGGTTTCCTTGTCTGAGCTTCAACCTTCTGGCTGTCATTAAGTATTTTTAAATGTAACACTGCAGTTGCCCTACTACTTGGGTTGGGGCCTAGTAACGGTGTCTGTCGCTCCTTGGTGTTCTCCTCCTCCTTGGTGTTCTCCTCCATGTTTCCTTGTCTGAGCTACAACCTTCTGGCTCTCATTAAGTATTTTTAAATGTAACACTGCAGTTGCCCTACTACTTGGGTTGGGGCCTAGTAACGGTGTCTGCCGCTCCTTGGTGTTCTCTTCCTCCTTGGTGTTCTCCTCCAGGTTTCCTTGTCTGAGCTTCAACCTTCTGGTTCTCATTAAGTATTTTTAACTGTAACACTTTTGTTGCCCTACTACTTGGGTTGGGGCCTAGTAACGGTGTCTGCCGCTCCTTGGTGTTCTCCTCCTCCTTGGTGTTCTCCTCCATGTTTCCTTGTCTGAGCTACAACCTTCTGGCTCTCATTAAGTATTTTTAAATGTAGCACTGCAATTGCCCTACTACTTGGGTTGGGGCCTAGTAACGGTGTCTGCCGCTCCTTGGTGTTCTCCTCCAGGTTTCCTTGTCTGAGCTTCAACCTTCTGGCTCTCATTAAGTATTTTTAAATGTAACACTGCAGTTGCCCTACTACTTGGGTTGGGGCCTAGTAACGGTGTCTGCCGTTCCTTGGTGTTCTCCTCCTCCTTGGTGTTCTCCTCCAGGTTTCCTTGTCTGAGCTTCAACCTTCTGGCTCTCATTAAGTATTTTTAAATGTAACACTGCAATTGCCCTACTACTTGGGTTGGGGCCTAGTAACGGTGTCTGCCGCTCCTTGGTATTCTCCTCCTCCTTGGTGTTCTCCTCCAGGTTTCCTTGTCTGAGCTTCAACCTTCTGGCTCTCATTAAGTATTTTTAAATGTAACACTGCAGTTGCCCTACTACTTGGGTTGGGGCCTAGTAACGGTGTCTGCCGCTCCTTGGTGTTCTCTTCCTCCTTGGTGTTCTCCTCCAGGTTTCCTTGTCTCAGCTTCAACCTTCTGGCTCTCATTAAGTATTTTTAATTGTAACACTTTTGTTGCCCTACTACTTGGGTTGAGGCCTAGTAACGGTGTCTGCCGCTCCTTGGTGTTCTCCTCCTCCTTGGTGTTCTCCCTCAGATTTCCTTGTCTGAGCTTCAACCTTCTGGCTCTCATTAAGTATTTTTAAATGTAACACTGCAATTGCCCTACTACATGGGTTGGGGCCTAGTAACAGTGTCTGCCGCTGCTTGGTGTTCTCTTCCTCCTTGGTGTTCTCCTCCAGGTTTCCTTGTCTGAGCTTCAACCTTCTAACTCTCATTAAGTATTTTTAACTGTAACACTTTTGTTGCCCTACTACTTGGGTTGGGGCCTAGTAACAGTGTCTGCTGCTCCTTGGTGTTCTCCTCCTCCTTGGTGTTCTCCTCCAGGTTTCCTTGTCTGAGGTTCAACCTTCTGGCACTCATTAAGTATTTTTAAATGTAACACTGCATTTGCCCTACTACTTGGGTTGGGGCCTAGTAACGGTGTCTGCCGCTCATTGGTGTTCTCCTCCTCCTTGGTGTTCTCCTCCAGGTTTCCTTGTCTGAGCTTCAACCTTCTGGCTCTCATTAAGTATTTTTAACTGTAACACTGCAGTTGCCCTACTACTTGGGTTGGGGCCTAGTAACGGTGTCTGCCGCTCCTTGGTGTTCTCCTCCAGGTTTCCTTGTCTGAGCTTCAACCTTCAGGCTCTCATTAAGTATTATTAAATGTAACACTTTTGTTGCCCTTCTACTTCGGTTGGGGCCTAGTAACGGTGTCTGCCGCTCCTTGGTATTCTCTTCCTCCTTGGTGTTCTCCCCCAGGTTTCCTTGTCTGAGCTCAGCCTTCTGGCTCTCATTAAGTATTTTTAAATGTAACACTGCAGTTGCCCTACTACTTGGGATGGGGCCTAGTAACGATGTCTGCCGCTCCTTGGTGTTCTCCTCCTCCTTGGTGTTCTCCTCCAGATTTCCTTGTCTGAGCTTCAACCTTCTGGCTCTCATTAAGTATTTTTAAATGTAACACTGCAGTTGCCCTACTACTTGGGTTGGGGCCTAGTAACAGTGTCTGCCGCTCCTTGGTGTTCTCCTCCTCCTTGGTGTTCTCCTCCAGGTTTCCTTGTCTGAGCTTCAACCTTCTGGCTCTCATTAAGTATTTTTAACTGTAACACTTTTGTTGCCCTACTACTTGGGTTGGGGCCTAGTAACGGTGTCTGCCGCCCCTTGGTGTTCTCCTCCTCCTTGGTGTTCTCCTCCAGGTTTCCTTGTCTGAGCTTCAACCTTCTGGCTGTCATTAAGTATTTTTAAATGTAACACTGCAGTTGCCCTACTACTTGGGTTGGGGCCTAGTAACGGTGTCTGTCGCTCCTTGGTGTTCTCCTCCTCCTTGGTGTTCTCCTCCATGTTTCCTTGTCTGAGCTTCAACCTTCTGGCTCTCATTAAGTATTTTTAAATGTAACACTGCAGTTGCCCTACTACTTGGGTTGGGGCCTAGTAACAGTGTCTGCCGCTCCTTGGTGTTCTCCTCCTCCTTGGTGTTCTCCTCCAGGTTTCCTTGTCTGAGCTTCAACCTTCTGGCTCTCATTAAGTATTTTTAACTGTAACACTTTTGTTGCCCTACTACTTGGGTTGGGGCCTAGTAACGGTGTCTGCCGCCCCTTGGTGTTCTCCTCCTCCTTGGTGTTCTCCTCCAGGTTTCCTTGTCTGAGCTTCAACCTTCTGGCTGTCATTAAGTATTTTTAAATGTAACACTGCAGTTGCCCTACTACTTGGGTTGGGGCCTAGTAACGGTGTCTGTCGCTCCTTGGTGTTCTCCTCCTCCTTGGTGTTCTCCTCCATGTTTCCTTGTCTGAGCTACAACCTTCTGGCTCTCATTAAGTATTTTTAAATGTAACACTGCAGTTGCCCTACTACTTGGGTTGGGGCCTAGTAACGGTGTCTGCCGCTCCTTGGTGTTCTCTTCCTCCTTGGTGTTCTCCTCCAGGTTTCCTTGTCTGAGCTTCAACCTTCTGGTTCTCATTAAGTATTTTTAACTGTAACACTTTTGTTGCCCTACTACTTGGGTTGGGGCCTAGTAACGGTGTCTGCCGCTCCTTGGTGTTCTCCTCCTCCTTGGTGTTCTCCTCCATGTTTCCTTGTCTGAGCTACAACCTTCTGGCTCTCATTAAGTATTTTTAAATGTAACACTGCAATTGCCCTACTACTTGGGTTGGGGCCTAGTAACGGTGTCTGCCGCTCCTTGGTGTTCTCCTCCAGGTTTCCTTGTCTGAGCTTCAACCTTCTGGCTCTCATTAAGTATTTTTAAATGTAACACTGCAGTTGCCCTACTACTTGGGTTGGGGCCTAGTAACGGTGTCTGCCGTTCCTTGGTGTTCTCCTCCTCCTTGGTGTTCTCCTCCAGGTTTCCTTGTCTGAGCTTCAACCTTCTGGCTCTCATTAAGTATTTTTAAATGTAACACTGCAATTGCCCTACTACTTGGGTTGGGGCCTAGTAACGGTGTCTGCCGCTCCTTGGTATTCTCCTCCTCCTTGGTGTTCTCCTCCAGGTTTCCTTGTCTGAGCTTCAACCTTCTGGCTCTCATTAAGTATTTTTAAATGTAACACTGCAGTTGCCCTACTACTTGGGTTGGGGCCTAGTAACGGTGTCTGCCGCTCCTTGGTGTTCTCTTCCTCCTTGGTGTTCTCCTCCAGGTTTCCTTGTCTCAGCTTCAACCTTCTGGCTCTCATTAAGTATTTTTAATTGTAACACTTTTGTTGCCCTACTACTTGGGTTGAGGCCTAGTAACGGTGTCTGCCGCTCCTTGGTGTTCTCCTCCTCCTTGGTGTTCTCCCTCAGATTTCCTTGTCTGAGCTTCAACCTTCTGGCTCTCATTAAGTATTTTTAAATGTAACACTGCAATTGCCCTACTACATGGGTTGGGGCCTAGTAACAGTGTCTGCCGCTGCTTGGTGTTCTCTTCCTCCTTGGTGTTCTCCTCCAGGTTTCCTTGTCTGAGCTTCAACCTTCTAACTCTCATTAAGTATTTTTAACTGTAACACTTTTGTTGCCCTACTACTTGGGTTGGGGCCTAGTAACAGTGTCTGCTGCTCCTTGGTGTTCTCCTCCTCCTTGGTGTTCTCCTCCAGGTTTCCTTGTCTGAGGTTCAACCTTCTGGCACTCATTAAGTATTTTTAAATGTAACACTGCAATTGCCCTACTACTTGGGTTGGGGCCTAGTAACGGTGTCTGCCGCTCATTGGTGTTCTCCTCCTCCTTGGTGTTCTCCTCCAGGTTTCCTTGTCTGAGCTTCAACCTTCTGGCTCTCATTAAGTATTTTTAACTGTAACACTGCAGTTGCCCTACTACTTGGGTTGGGGCCTAGTAACGGTGTCTGCCGCTCCTTGGTGTTCTCCTCCTCCTTGGTGTTCTCCTCCAGGTTTCCTTGTCTGAACTTCAACCTTCTGGCTCTCATTAAGTATTTTTAAATGTAACTCTGCAATTGCCCTACTACTTGGGTTGGGGCCTAGTAACGGTGTCTGCCGCTCCTTGGTGTTCTCCTCCAGGTTTCCTTGTCTGAGCTTCAACCTTCAGGCTCTCATTAAGTATTATTAAATGTAACACATTTGTTGCCCTTCTACTTCGGTTGGGGCCTAGTAACGGTGTCTGCCGCTCCTTGGTATTCTCCTCCTCCTTGGTGTTCTCCTCCAGGTTTCCTTGTCTGAGCTCAGCCTTCTGGCTCTCATTAAGTATTTTTAAATGTAACACTGCAGTTGCCCTACTACTTGGGATGGGGCCTAGTAATGATGTCTGCCGCTCCTTGGTGTTCTCCTCCTCCTTGGTGTTCTCCTCCAGGTTTCCTTGTCTCAGCTTCAACCTTCTGGCTTTCATTAAGTATTTTTAACTGTAACACTTTTTTGCCCTACTACCTGGGTTGGGGCCTGGTAACGGTGTCTGCTGCTCCTTGGTGTTCTCCTCCTCCTTGGTGTTCTACTCCAGATTTCCTTGTCTGAGCTTCAACCTTCTGGCTCTCATTAAGTATTTTTAAATGAAACACTGCAGTTGCCCTACTACTTGGGTTGGGGCCTAGTAACAGTGTCTGCCGCTCCTTGGTGTTCTCCTCCTCCTTGGTGTTCTCCTCCAGGTTTCCTTGTCTGAGCTTCAACCTTCTGGCTCTCATTAAGTATTTTTAACTGTAACACTTTTGTTGCCCTACTACTTGGGTTGGGGCCTAGTAACGGTGTCTGCCGCCCCTTGGTGTTCTCCTCCTCCTTGGTGTTCTCCTCCATGTTTCCTTGTCTGAGCTACAACCTTCTGGCTCTCATTAAGTATTTTTAAATGTAACACTGCAATTGCCCTACTACTTGGGTTGGGGCCTAGTAACGGTGTCTGCCGCTCCTTGGTGTTCTCCTCCTCCTTGGTGTTCTCCTCCAGATTTCCTTGTCTGAGCTTCAACCTTCTGGCTCTCATTAAGTATTTTTAAATGTAACACTGCAGTTGCCCTACTACTTGGGTTGGGGCCTAGTAACAGTGTCTGCCGCTCCTTGGTGTTCTCCTCCTCCTTGGTGTTCTCCTCTAGGTTTCCTTGTCTGAGCTTCAACCTTCTGGCTCTCATTAAGTATTTTTAACTGTAACACTTTTGTTGCCCTACTACTTGGGTTGGGGCCTAGTAACGGTGTCTGCCGCCCCTTGGTGTTCTCCTCCTCCTTGGTGTTCTCCTCCAGGTTTCCTTGTCTGAGCTTCAACCTTCTGGCTGTCATTAAGTATTTTTAAATGTAACACTGCAGTTGCCCTACTACTTGGGTTGGGGCCTAGTAACGGTGTCTGTCGCTCCTTGGTGTTCTCCTCCTCCTTGGTGTTCTCCTCCAGGTTTCCTTGTCTGAACTTCAACTTTCTGGCTCTCATTAAGTATTTTTAAATGTAACTCTGCAATTGCCCTACTACTTGGGTTGGGGCCTAGTAATGGTGTCTGCCGCTCCTTGGTGTTCTCCTCCAGGTTTCCTTGTCTGAGCTACAACCTTCTGGCTCTCATTAAGTATTTTTAAATGTAACACTGCAGTTGCCCTACTACTTGGGTTGGGGCCTAGTAACGGTGTCTGACGCTCCTTGGTGTTCTCCTCCAGGTTTCCTTGTCTGAGCTTCAACCTTCTGGCTCTCTTTAAGTATTTTTAAATGTAACACTGCAGTTGCCCTACTACTTGGGTTGGGGCCTAGTAACGGTGTCTGCCGTTCCTTGGTGTTCTCCTCCTCCTTGGTGTTCTCCTCCAGGTTTCCTTGCCTGAGCTTCAACCTTCTGGCTCTCATTAAGTATTTTTAAATGTAACACTGCAATTGCCCTACTACTTGGGTTGGGGCCTTGTAACGGTGTCTGCCACTCCTTGGTATTCTCCTCCTCCTTGGTGTTCTCCTCCAGGTTTCCTTGTCTGAGCTTCAACCTTCTGGCTGTCATTAAGTATTTTTAAATGTAACACTGCAGTTGCCCTACTACTTGGGTTGGGGCCTAGTAACGGTGTCTGTCGCTCCTTGGTGTTCTCCTCCTCCTTGGTGTTCTCCTCCAGGTTTCCTTGTCTGAACTTCAACTTTCTGGCTCTCATTAAGTATTTTTAAATGTAACTCTGCAATTGCCCTACTACTTGGGTTGGGGCCTAGTAATGGTGTCTGCCGCTCCTTGGTGTTCTCCTCCAGGTTTCCTTGTCTGAGCTACAACCTTCTGGCTCTCATTAAGTATTTTTAAATGTAACACTGCAGTTGCCCTACTACTTGGGTTGGGGCCTAGTAACGGTGTCTGACGCTCCTTGGTGTTCTCCTCCAGGTTTCCTTGTCTGAGCTTCAACCTTCTGGCTCTCTTTAAGTATTTTTAAATGTAACACTGCAGTTGCCCTACTACTTGGGTTGGGGCCTAGTAACGGTGTCTGCCGTTCCTTGGTGTTCTCCTCCTCCTTGGTGTTCTCCTCCAGGTTTCCTTGCCTGAGCTTCAACCTTCTGGCTCTCATTAAGTATTTTTAAATGTAACACTGCAATTGCCCTACTACTTGGGTTGGGGCCTTGTAACGGTGTCTGCCACTCCTTGGTATTCTCCTCCTCCTTGGTGTTCTCCTCCAGGTTTCCTTGTCTGAGCTTCAACCTTCTGGCTCTCATTAAGTATTTTTAAATGTAACACTGCAGTTGCCCTACTACTTGGGTTGGGGCCTAGTAACGGTGTCTGCCGCTCCTTGGTGTTCTCTTCCTCCTTGGTGTTCTCCTCCAGGTTTCCTTGTCTCAGCTTCAACCTTCTGGCTCTCATTAAGTATTTTTAATTGTAACACTTTTGTTGCCCTACTACTTGGGTTGAGGCCTAGTAACTGTGTCTGCCGCTCCTTGGTGTTCTCCTCCTCCTTGGTGTTCTCCCTCAGATTTCCTTGTCTGAGCTTCAACCTTCTGGCTCTCATTAAGTATTTTTAAATGTAACACTGCAATTGCCCTACTACATGGGTTGGGGCCTAGTAACAGTGTCTGCCGCTCCTTGGTGTTCTCCTCCTCCTTGGTGTTCTCCTCCAGGTTTCCTTGTCTGAGCTTCAACCTTCTAACTCTCATTAAGTATTTTTAACTGTAACACTTTTGTTGCCCTACTACTTGGGTTGGGGCCTAGTAACAGTGTCTGCTGCTCCTTGGTGTTCTCCTCCTCCTTGGTGTTCTCCTCCAGGTTTCCTTGTCTGAGGTTCAACCTTCTGGCACTCATTAGGTATTTTTAAATGTAACACTGCAATTGCCCTACTACTTGGGTTGGGGCCTAGTAATGGTGTCTGCCGCTCATTGGTGTTCTCCTCCTCCTTGGTGTTCTCCTCCAGGTTTCCTTGTCTGAGCTTCAACCTTCTGGCTCTCATTAAGTATTTTTAAATGTAACACTGCAATTGCCCTACTACTTGGGTTGGGGCCTAGTAACGGTGTCTGCCGCTCCTTGGTGTTCTCCTCCAGGTTTTCTTGTCTGAGCTTCAACCTTCTGGCTCTCATTAAGTATTTTTAAATGTAACACTGCAGTTGCCCTACTACTTGGGTTGGGGCCTAGTAACGGTGTCTGCCGCTCCTTGGTGTTCTCCTCCTCCTTGGTGTTCTCCTCCAGGTTTCCTTGTCTGAGCTTCAACCTTCTGGCTCTCATTAAGTATTTTTAAATGTAACACTGCAATTGCCCTACTATTTGGGTTTGGGCCTAGTAACGGTGTATGCCGCTCCATGGTGTTCTCCTCCTCCTTGGTGTTCTCCTCCAGGTTTCCTTGTCTGAGCTTCAACCTTCTGGCTCTCATTAAGTATTTTTAACTGTAACACTTTTGTTGCCCTACTACTTGGGTTGGGGCCTAGTAACGGTGTCTGCCGCTCCTTGGTGTTCTCCTCCTCCTTGGTGTTCTCCTCCAGGTATCCTTGTCCGAGCTTCAACATTCTGGCTCTCATGAAGTATTTTTAAATGTAACACTGCAATTGCCCTACTATTTGGGTTGGGGTCTAGTAACGGTGTCTGCCGCTCCATGGTGTTCTCCTCCTCCTTGTTGTTCTCCTCCAGGTTTCCTTGTCTGAGCTTCAACCTTCTGGCTCTCTTTAAGTATTTTTAAATGTAACACTACTGTTGCCCTACTACTTGGGTTGGGGCCTAGTAACGGTGTCTGTCGCTCCTTGGTGTTCTCCTCCTCCTTGGTGTTCTCCTCCAGGTTTCCTTGTCTGAACTTCAACCTTCTGGCTCTCATTAAGTATTTTTAAATGTAACTCTGCAATTGCCCTACTACTTCGGTTGGGGCCTAGTAACGGTGTCTGCCGCTCCTTGGTGTTCTACTCCAGGTTTCCTTGTCTGAGCTTCAACCTTCAGGCTCTCATTAAGTATTATTAAATGTAACACTTTTGTTGCCCTTCTACTTCGGTTGGGGCCTAGTAACGGTGTCTGCCGCTCCTTGGTATTCTCCTCCTCCTTGGTGTTCTCCTCCAGGTTTCCTTGTCTGAGCTCAGCCTTCTGGCTCTCATTAAGTATTTTTAAATGTAACACTGCAGTTGCCCTACTGCTTGGGATGGGGCCTAGTAACGATGTCTGCCGCTCCTTGGTGTTCTCCTCCTCCTTGGTGTTCTCCTCCAGGTTTCCTTGTCTCAGCTTCAACCTTCTGGCTCTCATTAAGTATTTTTAACTGTAACACTTTTGTTGCCCTACTACTTGGGTTGGGGCCTAGTAACGGTGTCTGCCGCCCCTTGGTGTTCTCCTCCTCCTTGGTGTTCTCCTCCATGTTTCCTTGTCTGAGCTACAACCTTCTGGCTCTCATTAAGTATTTTTAAATGTAACACTGCAATTGCCCTACTACTTGGGTTGGGGCCTAGTAACGGTGTCTGCCGCGCCTTGGTGTTCTCCTCCAGGTTTCCTTGTCTGAGCTTCAACCTTCTGGCTCTCATTAAGTATTTTTAAATGTAACACTGCAGTTGCCCTACTACTTGGGTTGGGGCCTAGTAACGGTGTCTGCCGTTCCTTGGTGTTCTCCTCCTCCTTGGTGTTCTCCTCCAGGTTTCCTTGTCTGAGCTTCAACCTTCTGGCTCTCATTAAGTATTTTTAAATGTAACACTGCAATTGCCCTACTACTTGGGTTGGGGCCTCGTAACGGTGTCTGCCGCTCCTTGGTATTCTCCTCCTCCTTGATGTTCTCCTCCAGGTTTCCTTGTCTGAGCTTCAACCTTCTGGCTCTCATTAAGTATTTTTAAATGTAACACTGCAGTTGCCCTACTACTTGGGTTGGGGCCTAGTAACGGTGTCTGCCGCTCCTTGGTGTTCTCTTCCTCCTTGGTGTTCTCCTCCAGGTTTCCTTGTCTCAGCTTCAACCTTCTGGCTCTCATTAAGTATTTTTAATTGTAACACTTTTGTTGCCCTACTACTTGGGTTGAGGCCTAGTAACGGTGTCTGCCGCTCCTTGGTGTTCTCCTCCTCCTTGGTGTTCTCCCTCAGATTTCCTTGTCTGAGCTTCAACCTTCTGGCTCTCATTAAGTATTTTTAAATGTAACACTGCAATTGCCCTACTACATGGGTTGGGGCCTAGTAACAGTGTCTGCCGCTGCTTGGTGTTCTCCTCCTCCTTGGTGTTCTCCTCCAGGTTTCCTTGTCTGAGCTTCAACCTTCTAACTCTCATTAAGTATTTTTAACTGTAACACTTTTGTTGCCCTACTACTTGGGTTGGGGCCTAGTAACAGTGTCTGCTGCTCCTTGGTGTTCTCCTCCTCCTTGGTGTTCTCCTCCAGGTTTCCTTGTCTGAGGTTCAACCTTCTGGCACTCATTAAGTATTTTTAAATGTAACACTGCAATTGCCCTACTACTTGGGTTGGGGCCTAGTAACGGTGTCTGCCGCTCATTGGTGTTCTCCTCCTCCTTGGTGTTCTCCTCCAGGTTTCCTTGTCTGAGCTTCAACCTTCTGGCTCTCATTAAGTATTTTTAACTGTAACACTTTTGTTGCCCTACTACTTGGGTTGGGGCCTAGTAACGGTGTCTGCCGCCCCTTGGTGTTCTCCTCCTCCTTGGTGTTCTCCTCCAGGTTTCCTTGTCTGAGCTTCAACCTTCTGGCTGTCATTAAGTATTTTTAAATGTAACACTGCAGTTGCCCTACTACTTGGGTTGGGGCCTAGTAACGGTGTCTGTCGCTCCTTGGTGTTCTCCTCCTCCTTGGTGTTCTCCTCCATGTTTCCTTGTCTGAGCTACAACCTTCTGGCTCTCATTAAGTATTTTTAAATGTAACACTGCAGTTGCCCTACTACTTGGGTTGGGGCCTAGTAACGGTGTCTGCCGCTCCTTGGTGTTCTCTTCCTCCTTGGTGTTCTCCTCCAGGTTTCCTTGTCTGAGCTTCAACCTTCTGGTTCTCATTAAGTATTTTTAACTGTAACACTTTTGTTGCCCTACTACTTGGGTTGGGGCCTAGTAACGGTGTCTGCCGCTCCTTGGTGTTCTCCTCCTCCTTGGTGTTCTCCTCCATGTTTCCTTGTCTGAGCTACAACCTTCTGGCTCTCATTAAGTATTTTTAAATGTAACACTGCAATTGCCCTACTACTTGGGTTGGGGCCTAGTAACGGTGTCTGCCGCTCCTTGGTGTTCTCCTCCAGGTTTCCTTGTCTGAGCTTCAACCTTCTGGCTCTCATTAAGTATTTTTAAATGTAACACTGCAGTTGCCCTACTACTTGGGTTGGGGCCTAGTAACGGTGTCTGCCGTTCCTTGGTGTTCTCCTCCTCCTTGGTGTTCTCCTCCAGGTTTCCTTGTCTGAGCTTCAACCTTCTGGCTCTCATTAAGTATTTTTAAATGTAACACTGCAATTGCCCTACTACTTGGGTTGGGGCCTAGTAACGGTGTCTGCCGCTCCTTGGTATTCTCCTCCTCCTTGGTGTTCTCCTCCAGGTTTCCTTGTCTGAGCTTCAACCTTCTGGCTCTCATTAAGTATTTTTAAATGTAACACTGCAGTTGCCCTACTACTTGGGTTGGGGCCTAGTAACGGTGTCTGCCGCTCCTTGGTGTTCTCTTCCTCCTTGGTGTTCTCCTCCAGGTTTCCTTGTCTCAGCTTCAACCTTCTGGCTCTCATTAAGTATTTTTAATTGTAACACTTTTGTTGCCCTACTACTTGGGTTGAGGCCTAGTAACTGTGTCTGCCGCTCCTTGGTGTTCTCCTCCTCCTTGGTGTTCTCCCTCAGATTTCCTTGTCTGAGCTTCAACCTTCTGGCTCTCATTAAGTATTTTTAAATGTAACACTGCAATTGCCCTACTACATGGGTTGGGGCCTAGTAACAGTGTCTGCCGCTCCTTGGTGTTCTCCTCCTCCTTGGTGTTCTCCTCCAGGTTTCCTTGTCTGAGCTTCAACCTTCTAACTCTCATTAAGTATTTTTAACTGTAACACTTTTGTTGCCCTACTACTTGGGTTGGGGCCTAGTAACAGTGTCTGCTGCTCCTTGGTGTTCTCCTCCTCCTTGGTGTTCTCCTCCAGGTTTCCTTGTCTGAGGTTCAACCTTCTGGCACTCATTAGGTATTTTTAAATGTAACACTGCAATTGCCCTACTACTTGGGTTGGGGCCTAGTAATGGTGTCTGCCGCTCATTGGTGTTCTCCTCCTCCTTGGTGTTCTCCTCCAGGTTTCCTTGTCTGAGCTTCAACCTTCTGGCTCTCATTAAGTATTTTTAAATGTAACACTGCAATTGCCCTACTACTTGGGTTGGGGCCTAGTAACGGTGTCTGCCGCTCCTTGGTGTTCTCCTCCAGGTTTTCTTGTCTGAGCTTCAACCTTCTGGCTCTCATTAAGTATTTTTAAATGTAACACTGCAGTTGCCCTACTACTTGGGTTGGGGCCTAGTAACGGTGTCTGCCGCTCCTTGGTGTTCTCCTCCTCCTTGGTGTTCTCCTCCAGGTTTCCTTGTCTGAGCTTCAACCTTCTGGCTCTCATTAAGTATTTTTAAATGTAACACTGCAATTGCCCTACTATTTGGGTTTGGGCCTAGTAACGGTGTATGCCGCTCCATGGTGTTCTCCTCCTCCTTGGTGTTCTCCTCCAGGTTTCCTTGTCTGAGCTTCAACCTTCTGGCTCTCATTAAGTATTTTTAACTGTAACACTTTTGTTGCCCTACTACTTGGGTTGGGGCCTAGTAACGGTGTCTGCCGCTCCTTGGTGTTCTCCTCCTCCTTGGTGTTCTCCTCCAGGTATCCTTGTCCGAGCTTCAACATTCTGGCTCTCATGAAGTATTTTTAAATGTAACACTGCAATTGCCCTACTATTTGGGTTGGGGTCTAGTAACGGTGTCTGCCGCTCCATGGTGTTCTCCTCCTCCTTGTTGTTCTCCTCCAGGTTTCCTTGTCTGAGCTTCAACCTTCTGGCTCTCTTTAAGTATTTTTAAATGTAACACTACTGTTGCCCTACTACTTGGGTTGGGGCCTAGTAACGGTGTCTGTCGCTCCTTGGTGTTCTCCTCCTCCTTGGTGTTCTCCTCCAGGTTTCCTTGTCTGAACTTCAACCTTCTGGCTCTCATTAAGTATTTTTAAATGTAACTCTGCAATTGCCCTACTACTTCGGTTGGGGCCTAGTAACGGTGTCTGCCGCTCCTTGGTGTTCTACTCCAGGTTTCCTTGTCTGAGCTTCAACCTTCAGGCTCTTATTAAGTATTATTAAATGTAACACTTTTGTTGCCCTTCTACTTCGGTTGGGGCCTAGTAACGGTGTCTGCCGCTCCTTGGTATTCTCCTCCTCCTTGGTGTTCTCCTCCAGGTTTCCTTGTCTGAGCTCAGCCTTCTGGCTCTCATTAAGTATTTTTAAATGTAACACTGCAGTTGCCCTACTGCTTGGGATGGGGCCTAGTAACGATGTCTGCCGCTCCTTGGTGTTCTCCTCCTCCTTGGTGTTCTCCTCCAGGTTTCCTTGTCTCAGCTTCAACCTTCTGGCTCTCATTAAGTATTTTTAACTGTAACACTTTTGTTGCCCTACTACTTGGGTTGGGGCCTAGTAACGGTGTCTGCCGCCCCTTGGTGTTCTCCTCCTCCTTGGTGTTCTCCTCCATGTTTCCTTGTCTGAGCTACAACCTTCTGGCTCTCATTAAGTATTTTTAAATGTAACACTGCAATTGCCCTACTACTTGGGTTGGGGCCTAGTAACGGTGTCTGCCGCGCCTTGGTGTTCTCCTACAGGTTTCCTTGTCTGAGCTTCAACCTTCTGGCTCTCATTAAGTATTTTTAAATGTAACACTGCAGTTGCCCTACTACTTGGGTTGGGGCCTAGTAACGGTGTCTGCCGTTCCTTGGTGTTCTCCTCCTCCTTGGTGTTCTCCTCCAGGTTTCCTTGTCTGAGCTTCAACCTTCTGGCTCTCATTAAGTATTTTTAAATGTAACACTGCAATTGCCCTACTACTTGGGTTGGGGCCTCGTAACGGTGTCTGCCGCTCCTTGGTATTCTCCTCCTCCTTGGTGTTCTCCTCCAGGTTTCCTTGTCTGAGCTTCAACCTTCTGGCTCTCATTAAGTATTTTTAAATGTAACACTGCAGTTGCCCTACTACTTGGGTTGGGGCCTAGTAACGGTGTCTGCCGCTCCTTGGTGTTCTCTTCCTCCTTGGTGTTCTCCTCCAGGTTTCCTTGTCTCAGCTTCAACCTTCTGGCTCTCATTAAGTATTTTTAATTGTAACACTTTTGTTGCCCTACTACTTGGGTTGAGGCCTAGTAACGGTGTCTGCCGCTCCTTGGTGTTCTCCTCCTCCTTGGTGTTCTCCCTCAGATTTCCTTGTCTGAGCTTCAACCTTCTGGCTCTCATTAAGTATTTTTAAATGTAACACTGCAATTGCCCTACTACATGGGTTGGGGCCTAGTAACAGTGTCTGCCGCTGCTTGGTGTTCTCCTCCTCCTTGGTGTTCTCCTCCAGGTTTCCTTGTCTGAGCTTCAACCTTCTAACTCTCATTAAGTATTTTTAACTGTAACACTTTTGTTGCCCTACTACTTGGGTTGGGGCCTAGTAACAGTGTCTGCTGCTCCTTGGTGTTCTCCTCCTCCTTGGTGTTCTCCTCCAGGTTTCCTTGTCTGAGGTTCAACCTTCTGGCACTCATTAAGTATTTTTAAATGTAACACTGCAATTGCCCTACTACTTGGGTTGGGGCCTAGTAACGGTGTCTGCCGCTCATTGGTGTTCTCCTCCTCCTTGGTGTTCTCCTCCAGGTTTCCTTGTCTGAGCTTCAACCTTCTGGCTCTCATTAAGTATTTTTAACTGTAACACTTTTGTTGCCCTACTACTTGGGTTGGGGCCTAGTAACGGTGTCTGCCGCCCCTTGGTGTTCTCCTCCTCCTTGGTGTTCTCCTCCAGGTTTCCTTGTCTGAGCTTCAACCTTCTGGCTGTCATTAAGTATTTTTAAATGTAACACTGCAGTTGCCCTACTACTTGGGTTGGGGCCTAGTAACGGTGTCTGTCGCTCCTTGGTGTTCTCCTCCTCCTTGGTGTTCTCCTCCATGTTTCCTTGTCTGAGCTACAACCTTCTGGCTCTCATTAAGTATTTTTAAATGTAACACTGCAGTTGCCCTACTACTTGGGTTGGGGCCTAGTAACGGTGTCTGCCGCTCCTTGGTGTTCTCTTCCTCCTTGGTGTTCTCCTCCAGGTTTCCTTGTCTGAGCTTCAACCTTCTGGTTCTCATTAAGTATTTTTAACTGTAACACTTTTGTTGCCCCACTACTTGGGTTGGGGCCTAGTAACGGTGTCTGCCGCTCCTTGGTGTTCTCCTCCTCCTTGGTGTTCTCCTCCATGTTTCCTTGTCTGAGCTACAACCTTCTGGCTCTCATTAAGTATTTTTAAATGTAACACTGCAATTGCCCTACTACTTGGGTTGGGGCCTAGTAACGGTGTCTGCCGCTCCTTGGTGTTCTCCTCCAGGTTTCCTTGTCTGAGCTTCAACCTTCTGGCTCTCATTAAGTATTTTTAAATGTAACACTGCAGTTGCCCTACTACTTGGGTTGGGGCCTAGTAACGGTGTCTGCCGTTCCTTGGTGTTCTCCTCCTCCTTGGTGTTCTCCTCCAGGTTTCCTTGTCTGAGCTTCAACCTTCTGGCTCTCATTAAGTATTTTTAAATGTAACACTGCAATTGCCCTACTACTTGGGTTGGGGCCTAGTAACGGTGTCTGCCGCTCCTTGGTATTCTCCTCCTCCTTGGTGTTCTCCTCCAGGTTTCCTTGTCTGAGCTTCAACCTTCTGGCTCTCATTAAGTATTTTTAAATGTAACACTGCAGTTGCCCTACTACTTGGGTTGGGGCCTAGTAACGGTGTCTGCCGCTCCTTGGTGTTCTCTTCCTCCTTGGTGTTCTCCTCCAGGTTTCCTTGTCTCAGCTTCAACCTTCTGGCTCTCATTAAGTATTTTTAATTGTAACACTTTTGTTGCCCTACTACTTGGGTTGAGGCCTAGTAACGGTGTCTGCCGCTCCTTGGTGTTCTCCTCCTCCTTGGTGTTCTCCCTCAGATTTCCTTGTCTGAGCTTCAACCTTCTGGCTCTCATTAAGTATTTTTAAATGTAACACTGCAATTGCCCTACTACATGGGTTGGGGCCTAGTAACAGTGTCTGCCGCTGCTTGGTGTTCTCTTCCTCCTTGGTGTTCTCCTCCAGGTTTCCTTGTCTGAGCTTCAACCTTCTAACTCTCATTAAGTATTTTTAACTGTAACACTTTTGTTGCCCTACTACTTGGGTTGGGGCCTAGTAACAGTGTCTGCTGCTCCTTGGTGTTCTCCTCCTCCTTGGTGTTCTCCTCCAGGTTTCCTTGTCTGAGGTTCAACCTTCTGGCACTCATTAAGTATTTTTAAATGTAACACTGCAATTGCCCTACTACTTGGGTTGGGGCCTAGTAACGGTGTCTGCCGCTGATTGGTGTTCTCCTCCTCCTTGGTGTTCTCCTCCAGGTTTCCTTGTCTGAGCTTCAACCTTCTGGCTCTCATTAAGTATTTTTAACTGTAACACTGCAGTTGCCCTACTACTTGGGTTGGGGCCTAGTAACGGTGTCTGCCGCTCCTTGGTGTTCTCCTCCTCCTTGGTGTTCTCCTCCAGGTTTCCTTGTCTGAACTTCAACCTTCTGGCTCTCATTAATTATTTTTAAATGTAACTCTGCAATTGCCCTACTACTTGGGTTGGGGCCTAGTAACGGTGTCTGCCGCTCCTTGGTGTTCTCCTCCAGGTTTCCTTGTCTGAGCTTCAACCTTCAGGCTCTCATTAAGTATTATTAAATGTAACACATTTGTTGCCCTTCTACTTCGGTTGGGGCCTAGTAACGGTGTCTGCCGCTCCTTGGTATTCTCCTCCTCCTTGGTGTTCTCCTCCAGGTTTCCTTGTCTGAGCTCAGCCTTCTGGCTCTCATTAAGTATTTTTAAATGTAACACTGCAGTTGCCCTACTACTTGGGATGGGGCCTAGTAATGATGTCTGCCGCTCCTTGGTGTTCTCCTCCTCCTTGGTGTTCTCCTCCAGGCTTCCTTGTCTCAGCTTCAACCTTCTGGCTTTCATTAAGTATTTTTAACTGTAACACTTTTTTGCCCTACTACCTGGGTTGGGGCCTGGTAACGGTGTCTGCTGCTCCTTGGTGTTCTCCTCCTCCTTGGTGTTCTACTCCAGATTTCCTTGTCTGAGCTTCAACCTTCTGGCTCTCATTAAGTATTTTTAAATGTAACACTGCAGTTGCCCTACTACTTGGGTTGGGGCCTAGTAACAGTGTCTGCCGCTCCTTGGTGTTCTCCTCCTCCTTGGTGTTCTCCTCCAGGTTTCCTTGTCTGAGCTTCAACCTTCTGGCTCTCATTAAGTATTTTTAACTGTAACACTTTTGTTGCCCTACTACTTGGGTTGGGGCCTAGTAACGGTGTCTGCCGCCCCTTGGTGTTCTCCTCCTCCTTGGTGTTCTCCTCCATGTTTCCTTGTCTGAGCTACAACCTTCTGGCTCTCATTAAGTATTTTTAAATGTAACACTGCAATTGCCCTACTACTTGGGTTGGGGCCTAGTAACGGTGTCTGCCGCTCCTTGGTGTTCTCCTCCTCCTTGGTGTTCTCCTCCAGATTTCCTTGTCTGAGCTTCAACCTTCTGGCTCTCATTAAGTATTTTTAAATGTAACACTGCAGTTGCCCTACTACTTGGGTTGGGGCCTAGTAACAGTGTCTGCCGCTCCTTGGTGTTCTCCTCCTCCTTGGTGTTCTCCTCTAGGTTTCCTTGTCTGAGCTTCAACCTTCTGGCTCTCATTAAGTATTTTTAACTGTAACACTTTTGTTGCCCTACTACTTGGGTTGGGGCCTAGTAACGGTGTCTGCCGCCCCTTGGTGTTCTCCTCCTCCTTGGTGTTCTCCTCCAGGTTTCCTTGTCTGAGCTTCAACCTTCTGGCTGTCATTAAGTATTTTTAAATGTAACACTGCAGTTGCCCTACTACTTGGGTTGGGGCCTAGTAACGGTGTCTGTCGCTCCTTGGTGTTCTCCTCCTCCTTGGTGTTCTCCTCCAGGTTTCCTTGTCTGAACTTCAACCTTCTGGCTCTCATTAAGTATTTTTAAATGTAACTCTGCAATTGCCCTACTACTTGGGTTGGGGCCTAGTAATGGTGTCTGCCGCTCCTTGGTGTTCTCCTCCAGGTTTCCTTGTCTGAGCTTCAACCTTCAGGCTCTCATTAAGTATTATTAAATGTATCACTTTTGTTGCCCTTCTACTTCGGTTGGGGCCTAGTAACGGTGTCTGCCGCTCCTTGGTATTCTCCTCCTCCTTGGTGTTCTCCTCCAGGTTTCCTTGTCTGAGCTCAGCCTTCTGGCTCTCATTAAGTATTTTTAAATGTAACACTGCAGTTGCCCTACTACTTGGGATGGGGCCTAGTAACGATGTCTGCCGCTCCTTGGTGTTCTCCTCCTCCTTGGTGTTCTCCTCCAGGTTTCCTTGTCTCAGCTTCAACCTTCTGGCTCTCATTAAGTATTTTTAACTGTAACACTGCAGTTGCCCTTCTACTTGGGTTGGGGCCTAGTAACGGTGTCTGCTGCTCCTTGGTGTTCTCCTCCTCCTTGGTGTTCTCCTCCAGGTTTCCTTGTCTGAGCTTCAACCTTCTGGTTCTCATTAAGTATTTTTAACTGTAACACTTTTGTTGCCCCACTACTTGGGTTGGGGCCTAGTAACGGTGTCTGCCGCTCCTTGGTGTTCTCCTCCTCCTTGGTGTTCTCCTCCATGTTTCCTTGTCTGAGCTACAACCTTCTGGCTCTCATTAAGTATTTTTAAATGTAACACTGCAATTGCCCTACTACTTGGGTTGGGGCCTAGTAACGGTGTCTGCCGCTCCTTGGTGTTCTCCTCCAGGTTTCCTTGTCTGAGCTTCAACCTTCTGGCTCTCATTAAGTATTTTTAAATGTAACACTGCAGTTGCCCTACTACTTGGGTTGGGGCCTAGTAACGGTGTCTGCCGTTCCTTGGTGTTCTCCTCCTCCTTGGTGTTCTCCTCCAGGTTTCCTTGTCTGAGCTTCAACCTTCTGGCTCTCATTAAGTATTTTTAAATGTAACACTGCAATTGCCCTACTACTTGGGTTGGGGCCTAGTAACGGTGTCTGCCGCTCCTTGGTATTCTCCTCCTCCTTGGTGTTCTCCTCCAGGTTTCCTTGTCTGAGCTTCAACCTTCTGGCTCTCATTAAGTATTTTTAAATGTAACACTGCAGTTGCCCTACTACTTGGGTTGGGGCCTAGTAACGGTGTCTGCCGCTCCTTGGTGTTCTCTTCCTCCTTGGTGTTCTCCTCCAGGTTTCCTTGTCTCAGCTTCAACCTTCTGGCTCTCATTAAGTATTTTTAATTGTAACACTTTTGTTGCCCTACTACTTGGGTTGAGGCCTAGTAACGGTGTCTGCCGCTCCTTGGTGTTCTCCTCCTCCTTGGTGTTCTCCCTCAGATTTCCTTGTCTGAGCTTCAACCTTCTGGCTCTCATTAAGTATTTTTAAATGTAACACTGCAATTGCCCTACTACATGGGTTGGGGCCTAGTAACAGTGTCTGCCGCTGCTTGGTGTTCTCTTCCTCCTTGGTGTTCTCCTCCAGGTTTCCTTGTCTGAGCTTCAACCTTCTAACTCTCATTAAGTATTTTTAACTGTAACACTTTTGTTGCCCTACTACTTGGGTTGGGGCCTAGTAACAGTGTCTGCTGCTCCTTGGTGTTCTCCTCCTCCTTGGTGTTCTCCTCCAGGTTTCCTTGTCTGAGGTTCAACCTTCTGGCACTCATTAAGTATTTTTAAATGTAACACTGCAATTGCCCTACTACTTGGGTTGGGGCCTAGTAACGGTGTCTGCCGCTGATTGGTGTTCTCCTCCTCCTTGGTGTTCTCCTCCAGGTTTCCTTGTCTGAGCTTCAACCTTCTGGCTCTCATTAAGTATTTTTAACTGTAACACTGCAGTTGCCCTACTACTTGGGTTGGGGCCTAGTAACGGTGTCTGCCGCTCCTTGGTGTTCTCCTCCTCCTTGGTGTTCTCCTCCAGGTTTCCTTGTCTGAACTTCAACCTTCTGGCTCTCATTAATTATTTTTAAATGTAACTCTGCAATTGCCCTACTACTTGGGTTGGGGCCTAGTAACGGTGTCTGCCGCTCCTTGGTGTTCTCCTCCAGGTTTCCTTGTCTGAGCTTCAACCTTCAGGCTCTCATTAAGTATTATTAAATGTAACACATTTGTTGCCCTTCTACTTCGGTTGGGGCCTAGTAACGGTGTCTGCCGCTCCTTGGTATTCTCCTCCTCCTTGGTGTTCTCCTCCAGGTTTCCTTGTCTGAGCTCAGCCTTCTGGCTCTCATTAAGTATTTTTAAATGTAACACTGCAGTTGCCCTACTACTTGGGATGGGGCCTAGTAATGATGTCTGCCGCTCCTTGGTGTTCTCCTCCTCCTTGGTGTTCTCCTCCAGGCTTCCTTGTCTCAGCTTCAACCTTCTGGCTTTCATTAAGTATTTTTAACTGTAACACTTTTTTGCCCTACTACTTGGGTTGGGGCCTGGTAACGGTGTCTGCTGCTCCTTGGTGTTCTCCTCCTCCTTGGTGTTCTACTCCAGATTTCCTTGTCTGAGCTTCAACCTTCTGGCTCTCATTAAGTATTTTTAAATGTAACACTGCAGTTGCCCTACTACTTGGGTTGGGGCCTAGTAACAGTGTCTGCCGCTCCTTGGTGTTCTCCTCCTCCTTGGTGTTCTCCTCCAGGTTTCCTTGTCTGAGCTTCAACCTTCTGGCTCTCATTAAGTATTTTTAACTGTAACACTTTTGTTGCCCTACTACTTGGGTTGGGGCCTAGTAACGGTGTCTGCCGCCCCTTGGTGTTCTCCTCCTCCTTGGTGTTCTCCTCCATGTTTCCTTGTCTGAGCTACAACCTTCTGGCTCTCATTAAGTATTTTTAAATGTAACACTGCAATTGCCCTACTACTTGGGTTGGGGCCTAGTAACGGTGTCTGCCGCTCCTTGGTGTTCTCCTCCTCCTTGGTGTTCTCCTCCAGATTTCCTTGTCTGAGCTTCAACCTTCTGGCTCTCATTAAGTATTTTTAAATGTAACACTGCAGTTGCCCTACTACTTGGGTTGGGGCCTAGTAACAGTGTCTGCCGCTCCTTGGTGTTCTCCTCCTCCTTGGTGTTCTCCTCTAGGTTTCCTTGTCTGAGCTTCAACCTTCTGGCTCTCATTAAGTATTTTTAACTGTAACACTTTTGTTGCCCTACTACTTGGGTTGGGGCCTAGTAACGGTGTCTGCCGCCCCTTGGTGTTCTCCTCCTCCTTGGTGTTCTCCTCCAGGTTTCCTTGTCTGAGCTTCAACCTTCTGGCTGTCATTAAGTATTTTTAAATGTAACACTGCAGTTGCCCTACTACTTGGGTTGGGGCCTAGTAACGGTGTCTGTCGCTCCTTGGTGTTCTCCTCCTCCTTGGTGTTCTCCTCCAGGTTTCCTTGTCTGAACTTCAACCTTCTGGCTCTCATTAAGTATTTTTAAATGTAACTCTGCAATTGCCCTACTACTTGGGTTGGGGCCTAGTAATGGTGTCTGCCGCTCCTTGGTGTTCTCCTCCAGGTTTCCTTGTCTGAGCTTCAACCTTCAGGCTCTCATTAAGTATTATTAAATGTATCACTTTTGTTGCCCTTCTACTTCGGTTGGGGCCTAGTAACGGTGTCTGCCGCTCCTTGGTATTCTCCTCCTCCTTGGTGTTCTCCTCCAGGTTTCCTTGTCTGAGCTCAGCCTTCTGGCTCTCATTAAGTATTTTTAAATGTAACACTGCAGTTGCCCTACTACTTGGGATGGGGCCTAGTAACGATGTCTGCCGCTCCTTGGTGTTCTCCTCCTCCTTGGTGTTCTCCTCCAGGTTTCCTTGTCTCAGCTTCAACCTTCTGGCTCTCATTAAGTATTTTTAACTGTAACACTGCAGTTGCCCTTCTACTTGGGTTGGGGCCTAGTAACGGTGTCTGCTGCTCCTTGGTGTTCTCCTCCTCCTTGGTGTTCTCCTCCAGGTTTCCTTGTCTGAGCTTCAACCTTCTGGCTCTCATTAAGTATTTTTAACTGTAACACTTTTGTTGCCCTACTACTTGGGTTGGGGCCTAGTAACGGTGTCTGCCGCCCCTTGGTGTTCTCCTCCTCCTTGGTGTTCTCCTCCATGTTTCCTTGTCTGAGCTACAACCTTCTGGCTCTCATTAAGTATTTTTAAATGTAACACTGCAGTTGCCCTACTACTTGGGTTGGGGCCTAGTAACGGTGTCTGACGCTCCTTGGTGTTCTCCTCCAGGTTTCCTTGTCTGAGCTTCAACCTTCTGGCTCTCTTTAAGTATTTTTAAATGTAACACTGCAGTTTCCCTACTACTTGGGTTGGGGCCTAGTAACGGTGTCTGCCGTTCCTTGGTGTTCTCCTCCTCCTTGGTGTTCTCCTCCAGGTTTCCTTGCCTGAGCTTCAACCTTCTGGCTCTCATTAAGTATTTTTAAATGTAACACTGCAATTGCCCTACTACTTGGGTTGGGGCCTTGTAACGGTGTCTGCCGCTCCTTGGTATTCTCCTCCTCCTTGGTGTTCTCCTCCAGGTTTCCTTGTCTGAGCTTCAACCTTCTGGCTCTCATTAAGTATTTTTAACTGTAACACTGCAGTTGCCCTTCTACTTGGGTTGGGGCCTAGTAACGGTGTCTGCCGCTCCTTGGTGTTCTCCTCCTCCTTGGTGTTCTCCCTCAGATTTCCTTGTCTGAGCTTCAACCTTCTGGCTCTCATTAAGTATTTTTAAATGAAACACTGCAATTGCCCTACTACATGGGTTGGGGCCTAGTAACAGTGTCTGCCGCTGCTTGGTGTTCTCCTCCTCCTTGGTGTTCTCCTCCAGGTTTCCTTGTCTGAGCTTCAACCTTCTAACTCTCATTAAGTATTTTTAACTGTAACACTTTTGTTGCCCTACTACTTGGGTTGGGGCCTAGTAACAGTGTCTGCTGCTCCTTGGTGTTCTCCTCCTCCTTGGTGTTCTCCTCCAGGTTTCCTTGTCTGAGGTTCAACCTTCTGGCACTCATTAAGTATTTTTAAATGTAACACTGCAATTGCCCTACTACTTGGGTTGGGGCCTAGTAACGGTGTCTGCCGCTCATTGGTGTTCTCCTCCTCCTTGGTGTTCTCCTCCAGGTTTCCTTGTCTGAGCTTCAACCTTCTGGCTCTCATTAAGTATTTTTAACTGTAACACTTTTGTTGCCCTACTACTTGGGTTGGGGCCTAGTAACGGTGTCTGCCGCCCCTTGGTGTTCTCCTCCTCCTTGGTGTTCTCCTCCAGGTTTCCTTGTCTGAGCTTCAACCTTCTGGCTGTCATTAAGTATTTTTAAATGTAACACTGCAGTTGCCCTACTACTTGGGTTGGGGCCTAGTAACGGTGTCTGTCGCTCCTTGGTGTTCTCCTCCTCCTTGGTGTTCTCCTCCATGTTTCCTTGTCTGAGCTACAACCTTCTGGCTCTCATTAAGTATTTTTAAATGTAACACTGCAGTTGCCCTACTACTTGGGTTGGGGCCTAGTAACGGTGTCTGCCGCTCCTTGGTGTTCTCTTCCTCCTTGGTGTTCTCCTCCAGGTTTCCTTGTCTGAGCTTCAACCTTCTGGTTCTCATTAAGTATTTTTAACTGTAACACTTTTGTTGCCCTACTACTTGGGTTGGGGCCTAGTAACGGTGTCTGCCGCTCCTTGGTGTTCTCCTCCTCCTTGGTGTTCTCCTCCATGTTTCCTTGTCTGAGCTACAACCTTCTGGCTCTCATTAAGTATTTTTAACTGTAACACTTTTGTTGCCCTACTACTTGGGTTGGGGCCTAGTAACGGTGTCTGCCGCCCCTTGGTGTTCTCCTCCTCCTTGGTGTTCTCCTCCAGGTTTCCTTGTCTGAGCTTCAACCTTCTGGCTGTCATTAAGTATTTTTAAATGTAACACTGCAGTTGCCCTACTACTTGGGTTGGGGCCTAGTAACGGTGTCTGCTGCTCCTTGGTGTTCTCCTCCTCCTTGGTGTTCTCCTCCAGGTTTCCTTGTCTGAGGTTCAACCTTCTGGCTCTCTTTAAGTATTTTTAAATGTAACACTGCAGTTGCCCTACTACTTGGGTTGGGGCCTAGTAACGGTGTCTGCCGTTCCTTGGTGTTCTCCTCCTCCTTGGTGTTCTCCTCCAGGTTTCCTTGCCTGAGCTTCAACCTTCTGGCTCTCATTAAGTATTTTTAAATGTAACACTGCAATTGCCCTACTACTTGGGTTGGGGCCTTGTAACGGTGTCTGCCACTCCTTGGTATTCTCCTCCTCCTTGGTGTTCTCCTCCAGGTTTCCTTGTCTGAGCTTCAACCTTCTGGCTCTCATTAAGTATTTTTAAATGTAACACTGCAGTTGCCCTACTACTTGGGTTGGGGCCTAGTAACGGTGTCTGCCGCTCCTTGGTGTTCTCTTCCTCCTTGGTGTTCTCCTCCAGGTTTCCTTGTCTCAGCTTCAACCTTCTGGCTCTCATTAAGTATTTTTAATTGTAACACTTTTGTTGCCCTACTACTTGGGTTGAGGCCTAGTAACTGTGTCTGCCGCTCCTTGGTGTTCTCCTCCTCCTTGGTGTTCTCCCTCAGATTTCCTTGTCTGAGCTTCAACCTTCTGGCTCTCATTAAGTATTTTTAAATGTAACACTGCAATTGCCCTACTACATGGGTTGGGGCCTAGTAACAGTGTCTGCCGCTCCTTGGTGTTCTCCTCCTCCTTGGTGTTCTCCTCCAGGTTTCCTTGTCTGAGCTTCAACCTTCTAACTCTCATTAAGTATTTTTAACTGTAACACTTTTGTTGCCCTACTACTTGGGTTGGGGCCTAGTAACAGTGTCTGCTGCTCCTTGGTGTTCTCCTCCTCCTTGGTGTTCTCCTCCAGGTTTCCTTGTCTGAGGTTCAACCTTCTGGCACTCATTAGGTATTTTTAAATGTAACACTGCAATTGCCCTACTACTTGGGTTGGGGCCTAGTAATGGTGTCTGCCGCTCATTGGTGTTCTCCTCCTCCTTGGTGTTCTCCTCCAGGTTTCCTTGTCTGAGCTTCAACCTTCTGGCTCTCATTAAGTATTTTTAAATGTAACACTGCAATTGCCCTACTACTTGGGTTGGGGCCTAGTAACGGTGTCTGCCGCTCCTTGGTGTTCTCCTCCAGGTTTTCTTGTCTGAGCTTCAACCTTCTGGCTCTCATTAAGTATTTTTAAATGTAACACTGCAGTTGCCCTACTACTTGGGTTGGGGCCTAGTAACGGTGTCTGCCGCTCCTTGGTGTTCTCCTCCTCCTTGGTGTTCTCCTCCAGGTTTCCTTGTCTGAGCTTCAACCTTCTGGCTCTCATTAAGTATTTTTAAATGTAACACTGCAATTGCCCTACTATTTGGGTTTGGGCCTAGTAACGGTGTATGCCGCTCCATGGTGTTCTCCTCCTCCTTGGTGTTCTCCTCCAGGTTTCCTTGTCTGAGCTTCAACCTTCTGGCTCTCATTAAGTATTTTTAACTGTAACACTTTTGTTGCCCTACTACTTGGGTTGGGGCCTAGTAACGGTGTCTGCCGCTCCTTGGTGTTCTCCTCCTCCTTGGTGTTCTCCTCCAGGTATCCTTGTCCGAGCTTCAACATTCTGGCTCTCATGAAGTATTTTTAAATGTAACACTGCAATTGCCCTACTATTTGGGTTGGGGTCTAGTAACGGTGTCTGCCGCTCCATGGTGTTCTCCTCCTCCTTGTTGTTCTCCTCCAGGTTTCCTTGTCTGAGCTTCAACCTTCTGGCTCTCTTTAAGTATTTTTAAATGTAACACTACTGTTGCCCTACTACTTGGGTTGGGGCCTAGTAACGGTGTCTGTCGCTCCTTGGTGTTCTCCTCCTCCTTGGTGTTCTCCTCCAGGTTTCCTTGTCTGAACTTCAACCTTCTGGCTCTCATTAAGTATTTTTAAATGTAACTCTGCAATTGCCCTACTACTTCGGTTGGGGCCTAGTAACGGTGTCTGCCGCTCCTTGGTGTTCTACTCCAGGTTTCCTTGTCTGAGCTTCAACCTTCAGGCTCTCATTAAGTATTATTAAATGTAACACTTTTGTTGCCCTTCTACTTCGGTTGGGGCCTAGTAACGGTGTCTGCCGCTCCTTGGTATTCTCCTCCTCCTTGGTGTTCTCCTCCAGGTTTCCTTGTCTGAGCTCAGCCTTCTGGCTCTCATTAAGTATTTTTAAATGTAACACTGCAGTTGCCCTACTGCTTGGGATGGGGCCTAGTAACGATGTCTGCCGCTCCTTGGTGTTCTCCTCCTCCTTGGTGTTTTCCTCCAGGTTTCCTTGTCTCAGCTTCAACCTTCTGGCTCTCATTAAGTATTTTTAACTGTAACACTTTTGTTGCCCTACTACTTGGGTTGGGGCCTAGTAACGGTGTCTGCCGCCCCTTGGTGTTCTCCTCCTCCTTGGTGTTCTCCTCCATGTTTCCTTGTCTGAGCTACAACCTTCTGGCTCTCATTAAGTATTTTTAAATGTAACACTGCAATTGCCCTACTACTTGGGTTGGGGCCTAGTAACGGTGTCTGCCGCGCCTTGGTGTTCTCCTCCAGGTTTCCTTGTCTGAGCTTCAACCTTCTGGCTCTCATTAAGTATTTTTAAATGTAACACTGCAGTTGCCCTACTACTTGGGTTGGGGCCTAGTAACGGTGTCTGCCGTTCCTTGGTGTTCTCCTCCTCCTTGGTGTTCTCCTCCAGGTTTCCTTGTCTGAGCTTCAACCTTCTGGCTCTCATTAAGTATTTTTAAATGTAACACTGCAATTGCCCTACTACTTGGGTTGGGGCCTCGTAACGGTGTCTGCCGCTCCTTGGTATTCTCCTCCTCCTTGATGTTCTCCTCCAGGTTTCCTTGTCTGAGCTTCAACCTTCTGGCTCTCATTAAGTATTTTTAAATGTAACACTGCAGTTGCCCTACTACTTGGGTTGGGGCCTAGTAACGGTGTCTGCCGCTCCTTGGTGTTCTCTTCCTCCTTGGTGTTCTCCTCCAGGTTTCCTTGTCTCAGCTTCAACCTTCTGGCTCTCATTAAGTATTTTTAATTGTAACACTTTTGTTGCCCTACTACTTGGGTTGAGGCCTAGTAACGGTGTCTGCCGCTCCTTGGTGTTCTCCTCCTCCTTGGTGTTCTCCCTCAGATTTCCTTGTCTGAGCTTCAACCTTCTGGCTCTCATTAAGTATTTTTAAATGTAACACTGCAATTGCCCTACTACATGGGTTGGGGCCTAGTAACAGTGTCTGCCGCTGCTTGGTGTTCTCCTCCTCCTTGGTGTTCTCCTCCAGGTTTCCTTGTCTGAGCTTCAACCTTCTAACTCTCATTAAGTATTTTTAACTGTAACACTTTTGTTGCCCTACTACTTGGGTTGGGGCCTAGTAACAGTGTCTGCTGCTCCTTGGTGTTCTCCTCCTCCTTGGTGTTCTCCTCCAGGTTTCCTTGTCTGAGGTTCAACCTTCTGGCACTCATTAAGTATTTTTAAATGTAACACTGCAATTGCCCTACTACTTGGGTTGGGGCCTAGTAACGGTGTCTGCCGCTCATTGGTGTTCTCCTCCTCCTTGGTGTTCTCCTCCAGGTTTCCTTGTCTGAGCTTCAACCTTCTGGCTCTCATTAAGTATTTTTAACTGTAACACTTTTGTTGCCCTACTACTTGGGTTGGGGCCTAGTAACGGTGTCTGCCGCCCCTTGGTGTTCTCCTCCTCCTTGGTGTTCTCCTCCAGGTTTCCTTGTCTGAGCTTCAACCTTCTGGCTGTCATTAAGTATTTTTAAATGTAACACTGCAGTTGCCCTACTACTTGGGTTGGGGCCTAGTAACGGTGTCTGTCGCTCCTTGGTGTTCTCCTCCTCCTTGGTGTTCTCCTCCATGTTTCCTTGTCTGAGCTACAACCTTCTGGCTCTCATTAAGTATTTTTAAATGTAACACTGCAGTTGCCCTACTACTTGGGTTGGGGCCTAGTAACGGTGTCTGCCGCTCCTTGGTGTTCTCTTCCTCCTTGGTGTTCTCCTCCAGGTTTCCTTGTCTGAGCTTCAACCTTCTGGTTCTCATTAAGTATTTTTAACTGTAACACTTTTGTTGCCCTACTACTTGGGTTGGGGCCTAGTAACGGTGTCTGCCGCTCCTTGGTGTTCTCCTCCTCCTTGGTGTTCTCCTCCATGTTTCCTTGTCTGAGCTACAACCTTCTGGCTCTCATTAAGTATTTTTAAATGTAACACTGCAATTGCCCTACTACTTGGGTTGGGGCCTAGTAACGGTGTCTGCCGCTCCTTGGTGTTCTCCTCCAGGTTTCCTTGTCTGAGCTTCAACCTTCTGGCTCTCATTAAGTATTTTTAAATGTAACACTGCAGTTGCCCTACTACTTGGGTTGGGGCCTAGTAACGGTGTCTGCCGTTCCTTGGTGTTCTCCTCCTCCTTGGTGTTCTCCTCCAGGTTTCCTTGTCTGAGCTTCAACCTTCTGGCTCTCATTAAGTATTTTTAAATGTAACACTGCAATTGCCCTACTACTTGGGTTGGGACCTAGTAACGGTGTCTGCCGCTCCTTGGTATTCTCCTCCTCCTTGGTGTTCTCCTCCAGGTTTCCTTGTCTGAGCTTCAACCTTCTGGCTCTCATTAAGTATTTTTAAATGTAACACTGCAGTTGCCCTACTACTTGGGTTGGGGCCTAGTAACGGTGTCTGCCGCCCCTTGGTGTTCTCCTCCTCCTTGGTGTTCTCCTCCAGGTTTCCTTGTCTGAGCTTCAACCTTCTGGCTGTCATTAAGTATTTTTAAATGTAACACTGCAGTTGCCCTACTACTTGGGTTGGGGCCTAGTAACGGTGTCTGCTGCTCCTTGGTGTTCTCCTCCTCCTTGGTGTTCTCCTCCAGGTTTCCTTGTCTGAGGTTCAACCTTCTGGCTCTCTTTAAGTATTTTTAAATGTAACACTGCAGTTGCCCTACTACTTGGGTTGGGGCCTAGTAACGGTGTCTGCCGTTCCTTGGTGTTCTCCTCCTCCTTGGTGTTCTCCTCCAGGTTTCCTTGCCTGAGCTTCAACCTTCTGGCTCTCATTAAGTATTTTTAAATGTAACACTGCAATTGCCCTACTACTTGGGTTGGGGCCTTGTAACGGTGTCTGCCACTCCTTGGTATTCTCCTCCTCCTTGGTGTTCTCCTCCAGGTTTCCTTGTCTGAGCTTCAACCTTCTGGCTCTCATTAAGTATTTTTAAATGTAACACTGCAGTTGCCCTACTACTTGGGTTGGGGCCTAGTAACGGTGTCTGCCGCTCCTTGGTGTTCTCTTCCTCCTTGGTGTTCTCCTCCAGGTTTCCTTGTCTCAGCTTCAACCTTCTGGCTCTCATTAAGTATTTTTAATTGTAACACTTTTGTTGCCCTACTACTTGGGTTGAGGCCTAGTAACTGTGTCTGCCGCTCCTTGGTGTTCTCCTCCTCCTTGGTGTTCTCCCTCAGATTTCCTTGTCTGAGCTTCAACCTTCTGGCTCTCATTAAGTATTTTTAAATGTAACACTGCAATTGCCCTACTACATGGGTTGGGGCCTAGTAACAGTGTCTGCCGCTCCTTGGTGTTCTCCTCCTCCTTGGTGTTCTCCTCCAGGTTTCCTTGTCTGAGCTTCAACCTTCTAACTCTCATTAAGTATTTTTAACTGTAACACTTTTGTTGCCCTACTACTTGGGTTGGGGCCTAGTAACAGTGTCTGCTGCTCCTTGGTGTTCTCCTCCTCCTTGGTGTTCTCCTCCAGGTTTCCTTGTCTGAGGTTCAACCTTCTGGCACTCATTAGGTATTTTTAAATGTAACACTGCAATTGCCCTACTACTTGGGTTGGGGCCTAGTAATGGTGTCTGCCGCTCATTGGTGTTCTCCTCCTCCTTGGTGTTCTCCTCCAGGTTTCCTTGTCTGAGCTTCAACCTTCTGGCTCTCATTAAGTATTTTTAAATGTAACACTGCAATTGCCCTACTACTTGGGTTGGGGCCTAGTAACGGTGTCTGCCGCTCCTTGGTGTTCTCCTCCAGGTTTTCTTGTCTGAGCTTCAACCTTCTGGCTCTCATTAAGTATTTTTAAATGTAACACTGCAGTTGCCCTACTACTTGGGTTGGGGCCTAGTAACGGTGTCTGCCGCTCCTTGGTGTTCTCCTCCTCCTTGGTGTTCTCCTCCAGGTTTCCTTGTCTGAGCTTCAACCTTCTGGCTCTCATTAAGTATTTTTAAATGTAACACTGCAATTGCCCTACTATTTGGGTTTGGGCCTAGTAACGGTGTATGCCGCTCCATGGTGTTCTCCTCCTCCTTGGTGTTCTCCTCCAGGTTTCCTTGTCTGAGCTTCAACCTTCTGGCTCTCATTAAGTATTTTTAACTGTAACACTTTTGTTGCCCTACTACTTGGGTTGGGGCCTAGTAACGGTGTCTGCCGCTCCTTGGTGTTCTCCTCCTCCTTGGTGTTCTCCTCCAGGTATCCTTGTCCGAGCTTCAACATTCTGGCTCTCATGAAGTATTTTTAAATGTAACACTGCAATTGCCCTACTATTTGGGTTGGGGTCTAGTAACGGTGTCTGCCGCTCCATGGTGTTCTCCTCCTCCTTGTTGTTCTCCTCCAGGTTTCCTTGTCTGAGCTTCAACCTTCTGGCTCTCTTTAAGTATTTTTAAATGTAACACTACTGTTGCCCTACTACTTGGGTTGGGGCCTAGTAACGGTGTCTGTCGCTCCTTGGTGTTCTCCTCCTCCTTGGTGTTCTCCTCCAGGTTTCCTTGTCTGAACTTCAACCTTCTGGCTCTCATTAAGTATTTTTAAATGTAACTCTGCAATTGCCCTACTACTTCGGTTGGGGCCTAGTAACGGTGTCTGCCGCTCCTTGGTGTTCTACTCCAGGTTTCCTTGTCTGAGCTTCAACCTTCAGGCTCTCATTAAGTATTATTAAATGTAACACTTTTGTTGCCCTTCTACTTCGGTTGGGGCCTAGTAACGGTGTCTGCCGCTCCTTGGTATTCTCCTCCTCCTTGGTGTTCTCCTCCAGGTTTCCTTGTCTGAGCTCAGCCTTCTGGCTCTCATTAAGTATTTTTAAATGTAACACTGCAGTTGCCCTACTGCTTGGGATGGGGCCTAGTAACGATGTCTGCCGCTCCTTGGTGTTCTCCTCCTCCTTGGTGTTTTCCTCCAGGTTTCCTTGTCTCAGCTTCAACCTTCTGGCTCTCATTAAGTATTTTTAACTGTAACACTTTTGTTGCCCTACTACTTGGGTTGGGGCCTAGTAACGGTGTCTGCCGCCCCTTGGTGTTCTCCTCCTCCTTGGTGTTCTCCTCCATGTTTCCTTGTCTGAGCTACAACCTTCTGGCTCTCATTAAGTATTTTTAAATGTAACACTGCAATTGCCCTACTACTTGGGTTGGGGCCTAGTAACGGTGTCTGCCGCGCCTTGGTGTTCTCCTCCAGGTTTCCTTGTCTGAGCTTCAACCTTCTGGCTCTCATTAAGTATTTTTAAATGTAACACTGCAGTTGCCCTACTACTTGGGTTGGGGCCTAGTAACGGTGTCTGCCGTTCCTTGGTGTTCTCCTCCTCCTTGGTGTTCTCCTCCAGGTTTCCTTGTCTGAGCTTCAACCTTCTGGCTCTCATTAAGTATTTTTAAATGTAACACTGCAATTGCCCTACTACTTGGGTTGGGGCCTCGTAACGGTGTCTGCCGCTCCTTGGTATTCTCCTCCTCCTTGATGTTCTCCTCCAGGTTTCCTTGTCTGAGCTTCAACCTTCTGGCTCTCATTAAGTATTTTTAAATGTAACACTGCAGTTGCCCTACTACTTGGGTTGGGGCCTAGTAACGGTGTCTGCCGCTCCTTGGTGTTCTCTTCCTCCTTGGTGTTCTCCTCCAGGTTTCCTTGTCTCAGCTTCAACCTTCTGGCTCTCATTAAGTATTTTTAATTGTAACACTTTTGTTGCCCTACTACTTGGGTTGAGGCCTAGTAACGGTGTCTGCCGCTCCTTGGTGTTCTCCTCCTCCTTGGTGTTCTCCCTCAGATTTCCTTGTCTGAGCTTCAACCTTCTGGCTCTCATTAAGTATTTTTAAATGTAACACTGCAATTGCCCTACTACATGGGTTGGGGCCTAGTAACAGTGTCTGCCGCTGCTTGGTGTTCTCCTCCTCCTTGGTGTTCTCCTCCAGGTTTCCTTGTCTGAGCTTCAACCTTCTAACTCTCATTAAGTATTTTTAACTGTAACACTTTTGTTGCCCTACTACTTGGGTTGGGGCCTAGTAACAGTGTCTGCTGCTCCTTGGTGTTCTCCTCCTCCTTGGTGTTCTCCTCCAGGTTTCCTTGTCTGAGGTTCAACCTTCTGGCACTCATTAAGTATTTTTAAATGTAACACTGCAATTGCCCTACTACTTGGGTTGGGGCCTAGTAACGGTGTCTGCCGCTCATTGGTGTTCTCCTCCTCCTTGGTGTTCTCCTCCAGGTTTCCTTGTCTGAGCTTCAACCTTCTGGCTCTCATTAAGTATTTTTAACTGTAACACTTTTGTTGCCCTACTACTTGGGTTGGGGCCTAGTAACGGTGTCTGCCGCCCCTTGGTGTTCTCCTCCTCCTTGGTGTTCTCCTCCAGGTTTCCTTGTCTGAGCTTCAACCTTCTGGCTGTCATTAAGTATTTTTAAATGTAACACTGCAGTTGCCCTACTACTTGGGTTGGGGCCTAGTAACGGTGTCTGTCGCTCCTTGGTGTTCTCCTCCTCCTTGGTGTTCTCCTCCATGTTTCCTTGTCTGAGCTACAACCTTCTGGCTCTCATTAAGTATTTTTAAATGTAACACTGCAGTTGCCCTACTACTTGGGTTGGGGCCTAGTAACGGTGTCTGCCGCTCCTTGGTGTTCTCTTCCTCCTTGGTGTTCTCCTCCAGGTTTCCTTGTCTGAGCTTCAACCTTCTGGTTCTCATTAAGTATTTTTAACTGTAACACTTTTGTTGCCCTACTACTTGGGTTGGGGCCTAGTAACGGTGTCTGCCGCTCCTTGGTGTTCTCCTCCTCCTTGGTGTTCTCCTCCATGTTTCCTTGTCTGAGCTACAACCTTCTGGCTCTCATTAAGTATTTTTAAATGTAACACTGCAATTGCCCTACTACTTGGGTTGGGGCCTAGTAACGGTGTCTGCCGCTCCTTGGTGTTCTCCTCCAGGTTTCCTTGTCTGAGCTTCAACCTTCTGGCTCTCATTAAGTATTTTTAAATGTAACACTGCAGTTGCCCTACTACTTGGGTTGGGGCCTAGTAACGGTGTCTGCCGTTCCTTGGTGTTCTCCTCCTCCTTGGTGTTCTCCTCCAGGTTTCCTTGTCTGAGCTTCAACCTTCTGGCTCTCATTAAGTATTTTTAAATGTAACACTGCAATTGCCCTACTACTTGGGTTGGGGCCTAGTAACGGTGTCTGCCGCTCCTTGGTATTCTCCTCCTCCTTGGTGTTCTCCTCCAGGTTTCCTTGTCTGAGCTTCAACCTTCTGGCTCTCATTAAGTATTTTTAAATGTAACACTGCAGTTGCCCTACTACTTGGGTTGGGGCCTAGTAACGGTGTCTGCCGCTCCTTGGTGTTCTCTTCCTCCTTGGTGTTCTCCTCCAGGTTTCCTTGTCTCAGCTTCAACCTTCTGGCTCTCATTAAGTATTTTTAATTGTAACACTTTTGTTGCCCTACTACTTGGGTTGAGGCCTAGTAACTGTGTCTGCCGCTCCTTGGTGTTCTCCTCCTCCTTGGTGTTCTCCCTCAGATTTCCTTGTCTGAGCTTCAACCTTCTGGCTCTCATTAAGTATTTTTAAATGTAACACTGCAATTGCCCTACTACATGGGTTGGGGCCTAGTAACAGTGTCTGCCGCTCCTTGGTGTTCTCCTCCTCCTTGGTGTTCTCCTCCAGGTTTCCTTGTCTGAGCTTCAACCTTCTAACTCTCATTAAGTATTTTTAACTGTAACACTTTTGTTGCCCTACTACTTGGGTTGGGGCCTAGTAACAGTGTCTGCTGCTCCTTGGTGTTCTCCTCCTCCTTGGTGTTCTCCTCCAGGTTTCCTTGTCTGAGGTTCAACCTTCTGGCACTCATTAGGTATTTTTAAATGTAACACTGCAATTGCCCTACTACTTGGGTTGGGGCCTAGTAATGGTGTCTGCCGCTCATTGGTGTTCTCCTCCTCCTTGGTGTTCTCCTCCAGGTTTCCTTGTCTGAGCTTCAACCTTCTGGCTCTCATTAAGTATTTTTAAATGTAACACTGCAATTGCCCTACTACTTGGGTTGGGGCCTAGTAACGGTGTCTGCCGCTCCTTGGTGTTCTCCTCCAGGTTTTCTTGTCTGAGCTTCAACCTTCTGGCTCTCATTAAGTATTTTTAAATGTAACACTGCAGTTGCCCTACTACTTGGGTTGGGGCCTAGTAACGGTGTCTGCCGCTCCTTGGTGTTCTCCTCCTCCTTGGTGTTCTCCTCCAGGTTTCCTTGTCTGAGCTTCAACCTTCTGGCTCTCATTAAGTATTTTTAAATGTAACACTGCAATTGCCCTACTATTTGGGTTTGGGCCTAGTAACGGTGTATGCCGCTCCATGGTGTTCTCCTCCTCCTTGGTGTTCTCCTCCAGGTTTCCTTGTCTGAGCTTCAACCTTCTGGCTCTCATTAAGTATTTTTAACTGTAACACTTTTGTTGCCCTACTACTTGGGTTGGGGCCTAGTAACGGTGTCTGCCGCTCCTTGGTGTTCTCCTCCTCCTTGGTGTTCTCCTCCAGGTATCCTTGTCCGAGCTTCAACATTCTGGCTCTCACGAAGTATTTTTAAATGTAACACTGCAATTGCCCTACTATTTGGGTTGGGGTCTAGTAACGGTGTCTGCCGCTCCATGGTGTTCTCCTCCTCCTTGTTGTTCTCCTCCAGGTTTCCTTGTCTGAGCTTCAACCTTCTGGCTCTCTTTAAGTATTTTTAAATGTAACACTACTGTTGCCCTACTACTTGGGTTGGGGCCTAGTAACGGTGTCTGTCGCTCCTTGGTGTTCTCCTCCTCCTTGGTGTTCTCCTCCAGGTTTCCTTGTCTGAACTTCAACCTTCTGGCTCTCATTAAGTATTTTTAAATGTAACTCTGCAATTGCCCTACTACTTCGGTTGGGGCCTAGTAACGGTGTCTGCCGCTCCTTGGTGTTCTACTCCAGGTTTCCTTGTCTGAGCTTCAACCTTCAGGCTCTTATTAAGTATTATTAAATGTAACACTTTTGTTGCCCTTCTACTTCGGTTGGGGCCTAGTAACGGTGTCTGCCGCTCCTTGGTATTCTCCTCCTCCTTGGTGTTCTCCTCCAGGTTTCCTTGTCTGAGCTCAGCCTTCTGGCTCTCATTAAGTATTTTTAAATGTAACACTGCAGTTGCCCTACTGCTTGGGATGGGGCCTAGTAACGATGTCTGCCGCTCCTTGGTGTTCTCCTCCTCCTTGGTGTTCTCCTCCAGGTTTCCTTGTCTCAGCTTCAACCTTCTGGCTCTCATTAAGTATTTTTAACTGTAACACTTTTGTTGCCCTACTACTTGGGTTGGGGCCTAGTAACGGTGTCTGCCGCCCCTTGGTGTTCTCCTCCTCCTTGGTGTTCTCCTCCATGTTTCCTTGTCTGAGCTACAACCTTCTGGCTCTCATTAAGTATTTTTAAATGTAACACTGCAATTGCCCTACTACTTGGGTTGGGGCCTAGTAACGGTGTCTGCCGCGCCTTGGTGTTCTCCTCCAGGTTTCCTTGTCTGAGCTTCAACCTTCTGGCTCTCATTAAGTATTTTTAAATGTAACACTGCAGTTGCCCTACTACTTGGGTTGGGGCCTAGTAACGGTGTCTGCCGTTCCTTGGTGTTCTCCTCCTCCTTGGTGTTCTCCTCCAGGTTTCCTTGTCTGAGCTTCAACCTTCTGGCTCTCATTAAGTATTTTTAAATGTAACACTGCAATTGCCCTACTACTTGGGTTGGGGCCTCGTAACGGTGTCTGCCGCTCCTTGGTATTCTCCTCCTCCTTGGTGTTCTCCTCCAGGTTTCCTTGTCTGAGCTTCAACCTTCTGGCTCTCATTAAGTATTTTTAAATGTAACACTGCAGTTGCCCTACTACTTGGGTTGGGGCCTAGTAACGGTGTCTGCCGCTCCTTGGTGTTCTCTTCCTCCTTGGTGTTCTCCTCCAGGTTTCCTTGTCTCAGCTTCAACCTTCTGGCTCTCATTAAGTATTTTTAATTGTAACACTTTTGTTGCCCTACTACTTGGGTTGAGGCCTAGTAACGGTGTCTGCCGCTCCTTGGTGTTCTCCTCCTCCTTGGTGTTCTCCCTCAGATTTCCTTGTCTGAGCTTCAACCTTCTGGCTCTCATTAAGTATTTTTAAATGTAACACTGCAATTGCCCTACTACATGGGTTGGGGCCTAGTAACAGTGTCTGCCGCTGCTTGGTGTTCTCCTCCTCCTTGGTGTTCTCCTCCAGGTTTCCTTGTCTGAGCTTCAACCTTCTAACTCTCATTAAGTATTTTTAACTGTAACACTTTTGTTGCCCTACTACTTGGGTTGGGGCCTAGTAACAGTGTCTGCTGCTCCTTGGTGTTCTCCTCCTCCTTGGTGTTCTCCTCCAGGTTTCCTTGTCTGAGGTTCAACCTTCTGGCACTCATTAAGTATTTTTAAATGTAACACTGCAATTGCCCTACTACTTGGGTTGGGGCCTAGTAACGGTGTCTGCCGCTCATTGGTGTTCTCCTCCTCCTTGGTGTTCTCCTCCAGGTTTCCTTGTCTGAGCTTCAACCTTCTGGCTCTCATTAAGTATTTTTAACTGTAACACTTTTGTTGCCCTACTACTTGGGTTGGGGCCTAGTAACGGTGTCTGCCGCCCCTTGGTGTTCTCCTCCTCCTTGGTGTTCTCCTCCAGGTTTCCTTGTCTGAGCTTCAACCTTCTGGCTGTCATTAAGTATTTTTAAATGTAACACTGCAGTTGCCCTACTACTTGGGTTGGGGCCTAGTAACGGTGTCTGTCGCTCCTTGGTGTTCTCCTCCTCCTTGGTGTTCTCCTCCATGTTTCCTTGTCTGAGCTACAACCTTCTGGCTCTCATTAAGTATTTTTAAATGTAACACTGCAGTTGCCCTACTACTTGGGTTGGGGCCTAGTAACGGTGTCTGCCGCTCCTTGGTGTTCTCTTCCTCCTTGGTGTTCTCCTCCAGGTTTCCTTGTCTGAGCTTCAACCTTCTGGTTCTCATTAAGTATTTTTAACTGTAACACTTTTGTTGCCCTACTACTTGGGTTGGGGCCTAGTAACGGTGTCTGCCGCTCCTTGGTGTTCTCCTCCTCCTTGGTGTTCTCCTCCATGTTTCCTTGTCTGAGCTACAACCTTCTGGCTCTCATTAAGTATTTTTAAATGTAACACTGCAATTGCCCTACTACTTGGGTTGGGGCCTAGTAACGGTGTCTGCCGCTCCTTGGTGTTCTCCTCCAGGTTTCCTTGTCTGAGCTTCAACCTTCTGGCTCTCATTAAGTATTTTTAAATGTAACACTGCAGTTGCCCTACTACTTGGGTTGGGGCCTAGTAACGGTGTCTGCCGTTCCTTGGTGTTCTCCTCCTCCTTGGTGTTCTCCTCCAGGTTTCCTTGTCTGAGCTTCAACCTTCTGGCTCTCATTAAGTATTTTTAAATGTAACACTGCAATTGCCCTACTACTTGGGTTGGGGCCTAGTAACGGTGTCTGCCGCTCCTTGGTATTCTCCTCCTCCTTGGTGTTCTCCTCCAGGTTTCCTTGTCTGAGCTTCAACCTTCTGGCTCTCATTAAGTATTTTTAAATGTAACACTGCAGTTGCCCTACTACTTGGGTTGGGGCCTAGTAACGGTGTCTGCCGCTCCTTGGTGTTCTCTTCCTCCTTGGTGTTCTCCTCCAGGTTTCCTTGTCTCAGCTTCAACCTTCTGGCTCTCATTAAGTATTTTTAATTGTAACACTTTTGTTGCCCTACTACTTGGGTTGAGGCCTAGTAACGGTGTCTGCCGCTCCTTGGTGTTCTCCTCCTCCTTGGTGTTCTCCCTCAGATTTCCTTGTCTGAGCTTCAACCTTCTGGCTCTCATTAAGTATTTTTAAATGTAACACTGCAATTGCCCTACTACATGGGTTGGGGCCTAGTAACAGTGTCTGCCGCTGCTTGGTGTTCTCTTCCTCCTTGGTGTTCTCCTCCAGGTTTCCTTGTCTGAGCTTCAACCTTCTAACTCTCATTAAGTATTTTTAACTGTAACACTTTTGTTGCCCTACTACTTGGGTTGGGGCCTAGTAACAGTGTCTGCTGCTCCTTGGTGTTCTCCTCCTCCTTGGTGTTCTCCTCCAGGTTTCCTTGTCTGAGGTTCAACCTTCTGGCACTCATTAAGTATTTTTAAATGTAACACTGCAATTGCCCTACTACTTGGGTTGGGGCCTAGTAACGGTGTCTGCCGCTGATTGGTGTTCTCCTCCTCCTTGGTGTTCTCCTCCAGGTTTCCTTGTCTGAGCTTCAACCTTCTGGCTCTCATTAAGTATTTTTAACTGTAACACTGCAGTTGCCCTACTACTTGGGTTGGGGCCTAGTAACGGTGTCTGCCGCTCCTTGGTGTTCTCCTCCTCCTTGGTGTTCTCCTCCAGGTTTCCTTGTCTGAACTTCAACCTTCTGGCTCTCATTAATTATTTTTAAATGTAACTCTGCAATTGCCCTACTACTTGGGTTGGGGCCTAGTAACGGTGTCTGCCGCTCCTTGGTGTTCTCCTCCAGGTTTCCTTGTCTGAGCTTCAACCTTCAGGCTCTCATTAAGTATTATTAAATGTAACACATTTGTTGCCCTTCTACTTCGGTTGGGGCCTAGTAACGGTGTCTGCCGCTCCTTGGTATTCTCCTCCTCCTTGGTGTTCTCCTCCAGGTTTCCTTGTCTGAGCTCAGCCTTCTGGCTCTCATTAAGTATTTTTAAATGTAACACTGCAGTTGCCCTACTACTTGGGATGGGGCCTAGTAATGATGTCTGCCGCTCCTTGGTGTTCTCCTCCTCCTTGGTGTTCTCCTCCAGGCTTCCTTGTCTCAGCTTCAACCTTCTGGCTTTCATTAAGTATTTTTAAATGTAACACTGCAGTTGCCCTACTACTTGGGTTGGGGCCTAGTAACGGTGTCTGCCGCTCCTTGGTGTTCTCTTCCTCCTTGGTGTTCTCCTCCAGGTTTCCTTGTCTCAGCTTCAACCTTCTGGCTCTCATTAAGTATTTTTAATTGTAACACTTTTGTTGCCCTACTACTTGGGTTGAGGCCTAGTAACTGTGTCTGCCGCTCCTTGGTGTTCTCCTCCTCCTTGGTGTTCTCCCTCAGATTTCCTTGTCTGAGCTTCAACCTTCTGGCTCTCATTAAGTATTTTTAAATGTAACACTGCAATTGCCCTACTACATGGGTTGGGGCCTAGTAACAGTGTCTGCCGCTCCTTGGTGTTCTCCTCCTCCTTGGTGTTCTCCTCCAGGTTTCCTTGTCTGAGCTTCAACCTTCTAACTCTCATTAAGTATTTTTAACTGTAACACTTTTGTTGCCCTACTACTTGGGTTGGGGCCTAGTAACAGTGTCTGCTGCTCCTTGGTGTTCTCCTCCTCCTTGGTGTTCTCCTCCAGGTTTCCTTGTCTGAGGTTCAACCTTCTGGCACTCATTAGGTATTTTTAAATGTAACACTGCAATTGCCCTACTACTTGGGTTGGGGCCTAGTAATGGTGTCTGCCGCTCATTGGTGTTCTCCTCCTCCTTGGTGTTCTCCTCCAGGTTTCCTTGTCTGAGCTTCAACCTTCTGGCTCTCATTAAGTATTTTTAAATGTAACACTGCAATTGCCCTACTACTTGGGTTGGGGCCTAGTAACGGTGTCTGCCGCTCCTTGGTGTTCTCCTCCAGGTTTTCTTGTCTGAGCTTCAACCTTCTGGCTCTCATTAAGTATTTTTAAATGTAACACTGCAGTTGCCCTACTACTTGGGTTGGGGCCTAGTAACGGTGTCTGCCGCTCCTTGGTGTTCTCCTCCTCCTTGGTGTTCTCCTCCAGGTTTCCTTGTCTGAGCTTCAACCTTCTGGCTCTCATTAAGTATTTTTAAATGTAACACTGCAATTGCCCTACTATTTGGGTTTGGGCCTAGTAACGGTGTATGCCGCTCCATGGTGTTCTCCTCCTCCTTGGTGTTCTCCTCCAGGTTTCCTTGTCTGAGCTTCAACCTTCTGGCTCTCATTAAGTATTTTTAACTGTAACACTTTTGTTGCCCTACTACTTGGGTTGGGGCCTAGTAACGGTGTCTGCCGCTCCTTGGTGTTCTCCTCCTCCTTGGTGTTCTCCTCCAGGTATCCTTGTCCGAGCTTCAACATTCTGGCTCTCATGAAGTATTTTTAAATGTAACACTGCAATTGCCCTACTATTTGGGTTGGGGTCTAGTAACGGTGTCTGCCGCTCCATGGTGTTCTCCTCCTCCTTGTTGTTCTCCTCCAGGTTTCCTTGTCTGAGCTTCAACCTTCTGGCTCTCTTTAAGTATTTTTAAATGTAACACTACTGTTGCCCTACTACTTGGGTTGGGGCCTAGTAACGGTGTCTGTCGCTCCTTGGTGTTCTCCTCCTCCTTGGTGTTCTCCTCCAGGTTTCCTTGTCTGAACTTCAACCTTCTGGCTCTCATTAAGTATTTTTAAATGTAACTCTGCAATTGCCCTACTACTTCGGTTGGGGCCTAGTAACGGTGTCTGCCGCTCCTTGGTGTTCTACTCCAGGTTTCCTTGTCTGAGCTTCAACCTTCAGGCTCTCATTAAGTATTATTAAATGTAACACTTTTGTTGCCCTTCTACTTCGGTTGGGGCCTAGTAACGGTGTCTGCCGCTCCTTGGTATTCTCCTCCTCCTTGGTGTTCTCCTCCAGGTTTCCTTGTCTGAGCTCAGCCTTCTGGCTCTCATTAAGTATTTTTAAATGTAACACTGCAGTTGCCCTACTGCTTGGGATGGGGCCTAGTAACGATGTCTGCTGCTCCTTGGTGTTCTCCTCCTCCTTGGTGTTCTCCTCCAGGTTTCCTTGTCTCAGCTTCAACCTTCTGGCTCTCATTAAGTATTTTTAACTGTAACACTTTTGTTGCCCTACTACTTGGGTTGGGGCCTAGTAACGGTGTCTGCCGCCCCTTGGTGTTCTCCTCCTCCTTGGTGTTCTCCTCCATGTTTCCTTGTCTGAGCTACAACCTTCTGGCTCTCATTAAGTATTTTTAAATGTAACACTGCAATTGCCCTACTACTTGGGTTGGGGCCTAGTAACGGTGTCTGCCGCGCCTTGGTGTTCTCCTCCAGGTTTCCTTGTCTGAGCTTCAACCTTCTGGCTCTCATTAAGTATTTTTAAATGTAACACTGCAGTTGCCCTACTACTTGGGTTGGGGCCTAGTAACGGTGTCTGCCGTTCCTTGGTGTTCTCCTCCTCCTTGGTGTTCTCCTCCAGGTTTCCTTGTCTGAGCTTCAACCTTCTGGCTCTCATTAAGTATTTTTAAATGTAACACTGCAATTGCCCTACTACTTGGGTTGGGGCCTCGTAACGGTGTCTGCCGCTCCTTGGTATTCTCCTCCTCCTTGATGTTCTCCTCCAGGTTTCCTTGTCTGAGCTTCAACCTTCTGGCTCTCATTAAGTATTTTTAAATGTAACACTGCAGTTGCCCTACTACTTGGGTTGGGGCCTAGTAACGGTGTCTGCCGCTCCTTGGTGTTCTCTTCCTCCTTGGTGTTCTCCTCCAGGTTTCCTTGTCTCAGCTTCAACCTTCTGGCTCTCATTAAGTATTTTTAATTGTAACACTTTTGTTGCCCTACTACTTGGGTTGAGGCCTAGTAACGGTGTCTGCCGCTCCTTGGTGTTCTCCTCCTCCTTGGTGTTCTCCCTCAGATTTCCTTGTCTGAGCTTCAACCTTCTGGCTCTCATTAAGTATTTTTAAATGTAACACTGCAATTGCCCTACTACATGGGTTGGGGCCTAGTAACAGTGTCTGCCGCTGCTTGGTGTTCTCCTCCTCCTTGGTGTTCTCCTCCAGGTTTCCTTGTCTGAGCTTCAACCTTCTAACTCTCATTAAGTATTTTTAACTGTAACACTTTTGTTGCCCTACTACTTGGGTTGGGGCCTAGTAACAGTGTCTGCTGCTCCTTGGTGTTCTCCTCCTCCTTGGTGTTCTCCTCCAGGTTTCCTTGTCTGAGGTTCAACCTTCTGACACTCATTAAGTATTTTTAAATGTAACACTGCAATTGCCCTACTACTTGGGTTGGGGCCTAGTAACGGTGTCTGCCGCTCATTGGTGTTCTCCTCCTCCTTGGTGTTCTCCTCCAGGTTTCCTTGTCTGAGCTTCAACCTTCTGGCTCTCATTAAGTATTTTTAACTGTAACACTTTTGTTGCCCTACTACTTGGGTTGGGGCCTAGTAACGGTGTCTGCCGCCCCTTGGTGTTCTCCTCCTCCTTGGTGTTCTCCTCCAGGTTTCCTTGTCTGAGCTTCAACCTTCTGGCTGTCATTAAGTATTTTTAAATGTAACACTGCAGTTGCCCTACTACTTGGGTTGGGGCCTAGTAACGGTGTCTGTCGCTCCTTGGTGTTCTCCTCCTCCTTGGTGTTCTCCTCCTTGTTTCCTTGTCTGAGCTACAACCTTCTGGCTCTCATTAAGTATTTTTAAATGTAACACTGCAGTTGCCCTACTACTTGGGTTGGGGCCTAGTAACGGTGTCTGCCGCTCCTTGGTGTTCTCTTCCTCCTTGGTGTTCTCCTCCAGGTTTCCTTGTCTGAGCTTCAACCTTCTGGTTCTCATTAAGTATTTTTAACTGTAACACTTTTGTTGCCCTACTACTTGGGTTGGGGCCTAGTAACGGTGTCTGCCGCTCCTTGGTGTTCTCCTCCTCCTTGGTGTTCTCCTCCATGTTTCCTTGTCTGAGCTACAACCTTCTGGCTCTCATTAAGTATTTTTAAATGTAACACTGCAATTGCCCTACTACTTGGGTTGGGGCCTAGTAACGGTGTCTGCCGCTCCTTGGTGTTCTCCTCCAGGTTTCCTTGTCTGAGCTTCAACCTTCTGGCTCTCATTAAGTATTTTTAAATGTAACACTGCAGTTGCCCTACTACTTGGGTTGGGGCCTAGTAACGGTGTCTGCCGTTCCTTGGTGTTCTCCTCCTCCTTGGTGTTCTCCTCCAGGTTTCCTTGTCTGAGCTTCAACCTTCTGGCTCTCATTAAGTATTTTTAAATGTAACACTGCAATTGCCCTACTACTTGGGTTGGGGCCTAGTAACGGTGTCTGCCGCTCCTTGGTATTCTCCTCCTCCTTGGTGTTCTCCTCCAGGTTTCCTTGTCTGAGCTTCAACCTTCTGGCTCTCATTAAGTATTTTTAAATGTAACACTGCAGTTGCCCTACTACTTGGGTTGGGGCCTAGTAACGGTGTCTGCCGCTCCTTGGTGTTCTCTTCCTCCTTGGTGTTCTCCTCCAGGTTTCCTTGTCTCAGCTTCAACCTTCTGGCTCTCATTAAGTATTTTTAATTGTAACACTTTTGTTGCCCTACTACTTGGGTTGAGGCCTAGTAACTGTGTCTGCCGCTCCTTGGTGTTCTCCTCCTCCTTGGTGTTCTCCCTCAGATTTCCTTGTCTGAGCTTCAACCTTCTGGCTCTCATTAAGTATTTTTAAATGTAACACTGCAATTGCCCTACTACATGGGTTGGGGCCTAGTAACAGTGTCTGCCGCTCCTTGGTGTTCTCCTCCTCCTTGGTGTTCTCCTCCAGGTTTCCTTGTCTGAGCTTCAACCTTCTAACTCTCATTAAGTATTTTTAACTGTAACACTTTTGTTGCCCTACTACTTGGGTTGGGGCCTAGTAACAGTGTCTGCTGCTCCTTGGTGTTCTCCTCCTCCTTGGTGTTCTCCTCCAGGTTTCCTTGTCTGAGGTTCAACCTTCTGGCACTCATTAGGTATTTTTAAATGTAACACTGCAATTGCCCTACTACTTGGGTTGGGGCCTAGTAATGGTGTCTGCCGCTCATTGGTGTTCTCCTCCTCCTTGGTGTTCTCCTCCAGGTTTCCTTGTCTGAGCTTCAACCTTCTGGCTCTCATTAAGTATTTTTAAATGTAACACTGCAATTGCCCTACTACTTGGGTTGGGGCCTAGTAACGGTGTCTGCCGCTCCTTGGTGTTCTCCTCCAGGTTTTCTTGTCTGAGCTTCAACCTTCTGGCTCTCATTAAGTATTTTTAAATGTAACACTGCAGTTGCCCTACTACTTGGGTTGGGGCCTAGTAACGGTGTCTGCCGCTCCTTGGTGTTCTCCTCCTCCTTGGTGTTCTCCTCCAGGTTTCCTTGTCTGAGCTTCAACCTTCTGGCTCTCATTAAGTATTTTTAAATGTAACACTGCAATTGCCCTACTATTTGGGTTTGGGCCTAGTAACGGTGTATGCCGCTCCATGGTGTTCTCCTCCTCCTTGGTGTTCTCCTCCAGGTTTCCTTGTCTGAGCTTCAACCTTCTGGCTCTCATTAAGTATTTTTAACTGTAACACTTTTGTTGCCCTACTACTTGGGTTGGGGCCTAGTAACGGTGTCTGCCGCTCCTTGGTGTTCTCCTCCTCCTTGGTGTTCTCCTCCAGGTATCCTTGTCCGAGCTTCAACATTCTGGCTCTCATGAAGTATTTTTAAATGTAACACTGCAATTGCCCTACTATTTGGGTTGGGGTCTAGTAACGGTGTCTGCCGCTCCATGGTGTTCTCCTCCTCCTTGTTGTTCTCCTCCAGGTTTCCTTGTCTGAGCTTCAACCTTCTGGCTCTCTTTAAGTATTTTTAAATGTAACACTACTGTTGCCCTACTACTTGGGTTGGGGCCTAGTAACGGTGTCTGTCGCTCCTTGGTGTTCTCCTCCTCCTTGGTGTTCTCCTCCAGGTTTCCTTGTCTGAACTTCAACCTTCTGGCTCTCATTAAGTATTTTTAAATGTAACTCTGCAATTGCCCTACTACTTCGGTTGGGGCCTAGTAACGGTGTCTGCCGCTCCTTGGTGTTCTACTCCAGGTTTCCTTGTCTGAGCTTCAACCTTCAGGCTCTTATTAAGTATTATTAAATGTAACACTTTTGTTGCCCTTCTACTTCGGTTGGGGCCTAGTAACGGTGTCTGCCGCTCCTTGGTATTCTCCTCCTCCTTGGTGTTCTCCTCCAGGTTTCCTTGTCTGAGCTCAGCCTTCTGGCTCTCATTAAGTATTTTTAAATGTAACACTGCAGTTGCCCTACTGCTTGGGATGGGGCCTAGTAACGATGTCTGCCGCTCCTTGGTGTTCTCCTCCTCCTTGGTGTTCTCCTCCAGGTTTCCTTGTCTCAGCTTCAACCTTCTGGCTCTCATTAAGTATTTTTAACTGTAACACTTTTGTTGCCCTACTACTTGGGTTGGGGCCTAGTAACGGTGTCTGCCGCCCCTTGGTGTTCTCCTCCTCCTTGGTGTTCTCCTCCATGTTTCCTTGTCTGAGCTACAACCTTCTGGCTCTCATTAAGTATTTTTAAATGTAACACTGCAATTGCCCTACTACTTGGGTTGGGGCCTAGTAACGGTGTCTGCCGCGCCTTGGTGTTCTCCTCCAGGTTTCCTTGTCTGAGCTTCAACCTTCTGGCTCTCATTAAGTATTTTTAAATGTAACACTGCAGTTGCCCTACTACTTGGGTTGGGGCCTAGTAACGGTGTCTGCCGTTCCTTGGTGTTCTCCTCCTCCTTGGTGTTCTCCTCCAGGTTTCCTTGTCTGAGCTTCAACCTTCTGGCTCTCATTAAGTATTTTTAAATGTAACACTGCAATTGCCCTACTACTTGGGTTGGGGCCTCGTAACGGTGCCTGCCGCTCCTTGGTATTCTCCTCCTCCTTGGTGTTCTCCTCCAGGTTTCCTTGTCTGAGCTTCAACCTTCTGGCTCTCATTAAGTATTTTTAAATGTAACACTGCAGTTGCCCTACTACTTGGGTTGGGGCCTAGTAACGGTGTCTGCCGCTCCTTGGTGTTCTCTTCCTCCTTGGTGTTCTCCTCCAGGTTTCCTTGTCTCAGCTTCAACCTTCTGGCTCTCATTAAGTATTTTTAATTGTAACACTTTTGTTGCCCTACTACTTGGGTTGAGGCCTAGTAACGGTGTCTGCCGCTCCTTGGTGTTCTCCTCCTCCTTGGTGTTCTCCCTCAGATTTCCTTGTCTGAGCTTCAACCTTCTGGCTCTCATTAAGTATTTTTAAATGTAACACTGCAATTGCCCTACTACATGGGTTGGGGCCTAGTAACAGTGTCTGCCGCTGCTTGGTGTTCTCCTCCTCCTTGGTGTTCTCCTCCAGGTTTCCTTGTCTGAGCTTCAACCTTCTAACTCTCATTAAGTATTTTTAACTGTAACACTTTTGTTGCCCTACTACTTGGGTTGGGGCCTAGTAACAGTGTCTGCTGCTCCTTGGTGTTCTCCTCCTCCTTGGTGTTCTCCTCCAGGTTTCCTTGTCTGAGGTTCAACCTTCTGGCACTCATTAAGTATTTTTAAATGTAACACTGCAATTGCCCTACTACTTGGGTTGGGGCCTAGTAACGGTGTCTGCCGCTCATTGGTGTTCTCCTCCTCCTTGGTGTTCTCCTCCAGGTTTCCTTGTCTGAGCTTCAACCTTCTGGCTCTCATTAAGTATTTTTAACTGTAACACTTTTGTTGCCCTACTACTTGGGTTGGGGCCTAGTAACGGTGTCTGCCGCCCCTTGGTGTTCTCCTCCTCCTTGGTGTTCTCCTCCAGGTTTCCTTGTCTGAGCTTCAACCTTCTGGCTGTCATTAAGTATTTTTAAATGTAACACTGCAGTTGCCCTACTACTTGGGTTGGGGCCTAGTAACGGTGTCTGTCGCTCCTTGGTGTTCTCCTCCTCCTTGGTGTTCTCCTCCATGTTTCCTTGTCTGAGCTACAACCTTCTGGCTCTCATTAAGTATTTTTAAATGTAACACTGCAGTTGCCCTACTACTTGGGTTGGGGCCTAGTAACGGTGTCTGCCGCTCCTTGGTGTTCTCTTCCTCCTTGGTGTTCTCCTCCAGGTTTCCTTGTCTGAGCTTCAACCTTCTGGTTCTCATTAAGTATTTTTAACTGTAACACTTTTGTTGCCCTACTACTTGGGTTGGGGCCTAGTAACGGTGTCTGCCGCTCCTTGGTGTTCTCCTCCTCCTTGGTGTTCTCCTCCATGTTTCCTTGTCTGAGCTACAACCTTCTGGCTCTCATTAAGTATTTTTAAATGTAACACTGCAATTGCCCTACTACTTGGGTTGAGGCCTAGTAACGGTGTCTGCCGCTCCTTGGTGTTCTCCTCCAGGTTTCCTTGTCTGAGCTTCAACCTTCTGGCTCTCATTAAGTATTTTTAAATGTAACACTGCAGTTGCCCTACTACTTGGGTTGGGGCCTAGTAACGGTGTCTGCCGTTCCTTGGTGTTCTCCTCCTCCTTGGTGTTCTCCTCCAGGTTTCCTTGTCTGAGCTACAACCTTCTGGCTCTCATTAAGTATTTTTAAATGTAACACTGCAGTTGCCCTACTACTTGGGTTGGGGCCTAGTAACGGTGTCTGTCGCTCCTTGGTGTTCTCCTCCTCCTTGGTGTTCTCCTCCATGTTTCCTTGTCTGAGCTACAACCTTCTGGCTCTCATTAAGTATTTTTAAATGTAACACTGCAGTTGCCCTACTACTTGGGTTGGGGCCTAGTAACGGTGTCTGCCGCTCCTTGGTGTTCTCTTCCTCCTTGGTGTTCTCCTCCAGGTTTCCTTGTCTGAGCTTCAACCTTCTGGTTCTCATTAAGTATTTTTAACTGTAACACTTTTGTTGCCCTACTACTTGGGTTGGGGCCTAGTAACGGTGTCTGCCGCTCCTTGGTGTTCTCCTCCTCCTTGGTGTTCTCCTCCATGTTTCCTTGTCTGAGCTACAACCTTCTGGCTCTCATTAAGTATTTTTAAATGTAACACTGCAATTGCCCTACTACTTGGGTTGAGGCCTAGTAACGGTGTCTGCCGCTCCTTGGTGTTCTCCTCCAGGTTTCCTTGTCTGAGCTTCAACCTTCTGGCTCTCATTAAGTATTTTTAAATGTAACACTGCAGTTGCCCTACTACTTGGGTTGGGGCCTAGTAACGGTGTCTGCCGTTCCTTGGTGTTCTCCTCCTCCTTGGTGTTCTCCTCCAGGTTTCCTTGTCTGAGCTTCAACCTTCTGGCTCTCATTAAGTATTTTTAAATGTAACACTGCAATTGCCCTACTACTTGGGTTGGGGCCTAGTAACGGTGTCTGCCGCTCCTTGGTATTCTCCTCCTCCTTGGTGTTCTCCTCCAGGTTTCCTTGTCTGAGCTTCAACCTTCTGGCTCTCATTAAGTATTTTTAAATGTAACACTGCAGTTGCCCTACTACTTGGGTTGGGGCCTAGTAACGGTGTCTGCCGCTCCTTGGTGTTCTCTTCCTCCTTGGTGTTCTCCTCCAGGTTTCCTTGTCTCAGCTTCAACCTTCTGGCTCTCATTAAGTATTTTTAATTGTAACACTTTTGTTGCCCTACTACTTGGGTTGAGGCCTAGTAACGGTGTCTGCCGCTCCTTGGTGTTCTCCTCCTCCTTGGTGTTCTCCCTCAGATTTCCTTGTCTGAGCTTCAACCTTCTGGCTCTCATTAAGTATTTTTAAATGTAACACTGCAGTTGCCCTACTACATGGGTTGGGGCCTAGTAACAGTGTCTGCCGCTGCTTGGTGTTCTCTTCCTCCTTGGTGTTCTCCTCCAGGTTTCCTTGTCTGAGCTTCAACCTTCTAACTCTCATTAAGTATTTTTAACTGTAACACTTTTGTTGCCCTACTACTTGGGTTGGGGCCTAGTAACAGTGTCTGCTGCTCCTTGGTGTTCTCCTCCTCCTTGGTGTTCTCCTCCAGGTTTCCTTGTCTGAGGTTCAACCTTCTGGCACTCATTAAGTATTTTTAAATGTAACACTGCAATTGCCCTACTACTTGGGTTGGGGCCTAGTAACGGTGTCTGCCGCTGATTGGTGTTCTCCTCCTCCTTGGTGTTCTCCTCCAGGTTTCCTTGTCTGAGCTTCAACCTTCTGGCTCTCATTAAGTATTTTTAACTGTAACACTGCAGTTGCCCTACTACTTGGGTTGGGGCCTAGTAACGGTGTCTGCCGCTCCTTGGTGTTCTCCTCCTCCTTGGTGTTCTCCTCCAGGTTTCCTTGTCTGAACTTCAACCTTCTGGCTCTCATTAATTATTTTTAAATGTAACTCTGCAATTGCCCTACTACTTGGGTTGGGGCCTAGTAACGGTGTCTGCCGCTCCTTGGTGTTCTCCTCCAGGTTTCCTTGTCTGAGCTTCAACCTTCAGGCTCTCATTAAGTATTATTAAATGTAACACATTTGTTGCCCTTCTACTTCGGTTGGGGCCTAGTAACGGTGTCTGCCGCTCCTTGGTATTCTCCTCCTCCTTGGTGTTCTCCTCCAGGTTTCCTTGTCTGAGCTCAGCCTTCTGGCTCTCATTAAGTATTTTTAAATGTAACACTGCAGTTGCCCTACTACTTGGGATGGGGCCTAGTAATGATGTCTGCCGCTCCTTGGTGTTCTCCTCCTCCTTGGTGTTCTCCTCCAGGCTTCCTTGTCTCAGCTTCAACCTTCTGGCTTTCATTAAGTATTTTTAACTGTAACACTTTTTTGCCCTACTACCTGGGTTGGGGCCTGGTAACGGTGTCTGCTGCTCCTTGGTGTTCTCCTCCTCCTTGGTGTTCTACTCCAGATTTCCTTGTCTGAGCTTCAACCTTCTGGCTCTCATTAAGTATTTTTAAATGTAACACTGCAGTTGCCCTACTACTTGGGTTGGGGCCTAGTAACAGTGTCTGCCGCTCCTTGGTGTTCTCCTCCTCCTTGGTGTTCTCCTCCAGGTTTCCTTGTCTGAGCTTCAACCTTCTGGCTCTCATTAAGTATTTTTAACTGTAACACTTTTGTTGCCCTACTACTTGGGTTGGGGCCTAGTAACGGTGTCTGCCGCCCCTTGGTGTTCTCCTCCTCCTTGGTGTTCTCCTCCATGTTTCCTTGTCTGAGCTACAACCTTCTGGCTCTCATTAAGTATTTTTAAATGTAACACTGCAATTGCCCTACTACTTGGGTTGGGGCCTAGTAACGGTGTCTGCCGCTCCTTGGTGTTCTCCTCCTCCTTGGTGTTCTCCTCCAGATTTCCTTGTCTGAGCTTCAACCTTCTGGCTCTCATTAAGTATTTTTAAATGTAACACTGCAGTTGCCCTACTACTTGGGTTGGGGCCTAGTAACAGTGTCTGCCGCTCCTTGGTGTTCTCCTCCTCCTTGGTGTTCTCCTCTAGGTTTCCTTGTCTGAGCTTCAACCTTCTGGCTCTCATTAAGTATTTTTAACTGTAACACTTTTGTTGCCCTACTACTTGGGTTGGGGCCTAGTAACGGTGTCTGCCGCCCCTTGGTGTTCTCCTCCTCCTTGGTGTTCTCCTCCAGGTTTCCTTGTCTGAGCTTCAACCTTCTGGCTGTCATTAAGTATTTTTAAATGTAACACTGCAGTTGCCCTACTACTTGGGTTGGGGCCTAGTAACGGTGTCTGTCGCTCCTTGGTGTTCTCCTCCTCCTTGGTGTTCTCCTCCAGGTTTCCTTGTCTGAACTTCAACCTTCTGGCTCTCATTAAGTATTTTTAAATGTAACTCTGCAATTGCCCTACTACTTGGGTTGGGGCCTAGTAATGGTGTCTGCCGCTCCTTGGTGTTCTCCTCCAGGTTTCCTTGTCTGAGCTTCAACCTTCAGGCTCTCATTAAGTATTATTAAATGTATCACTTTTGTTGCCCTTCTACTTCGGTTGGGGCCTAGTAACGGTGTCTGCCGCTCCTTGGTATTCTCCTCCTCCTTGGTGTTCTCCTCCAGGTTTCCTTGTCTGAGCTCAGCCTTCTGGCTCTCATTAAGTATTTTTAAATGTAACACTGCAGTTGCCCTACTACTTGGGATGGGGCCTAGTAACGATGTCTGCCGCTCCTTGGTGTTCTCCTCCTCCTTGGTGTTCTCCTCCAGGTTTCCTTGTCTCAGCTTCAACCTTCTGGCTCTCATTAAGTATTTTTAACTGTAACACTGCAGTTGCCCTTCTACTTGGGTTGGGGCCTAGTAACGGTGTCTGCTGCTCCTTGGTGTTCTCCTCCTCCTTGGTGTTCTCCTCCAGGTTTCCTTGTCTGAGCTTCAACCTTCTGGCTCTCATTAAGTATTTTTAACTGTAACACTTTTGTTGCCCTACTACTTGGGTTGGGGCCTAGTAACGGTGTCTGCCGCCCCTTGGTGTTCTCCTCCTCCTTGGTGTTCTCCTCCATGTTTCCTTGTCTGAGCTACAACCTTCTGGCTCTCATTAAGTATTTTTAAATGTAACACTGCAGTTGCCCTACTACTTGGGTTGGGGCCTAGTAACGGTGTCTGACGCTCCTTGGTGTTCTCCTCCAGGTTTCCTTGTCTGAGCTTCAACCTTCTGGCTCTCTTTAAGTATTTTTAAATGTAACACTGCAGTTTCCCTACTACTTGGGTTGGGGCCTAGTAACGGTGTCTGCCGTTCCTTGGTGTTCTCCTCCTCCTTGGTGTTCTCCTCCAGGTTTCCTTGCCTGAGCTTCAACCTTCTGGCTCTCATTAAGTATTTTTAAATGTAACACTGCAATTGCCCTACTACTTGGGTTGGGGCCTTGTAACGGTGTCTGCCGCTCCTTGGTATTCTCCTCCTCCTTGGTGTTCTCCTCCAGGTTTCCTTGTCTGAGCTTCAACCTTCTGGCTCTCATTAAGTATTTTTAACTGTAACACTGCAGTTGCCCTTCTACTTGGGTTGGGGCCTAGTAACGGTGTCTGCCGCTCCTTGGTGTTCTCCTCCTCCTTGGTGTTCTCCCTCAGATTTCCTTGTCTGAGCTTCAACCTTCTGGCTCTCATTAAGTATTTTTAAATGAAACACTGCAATTGCCCTACTACATGGGTTGGGGCCTAGTAACAGTGTCTGCCGCTGCTTGGTGTTCTCCTCCTCCTTGGTGTTCTCCTCCAGGTTTCCTTGTCTGAGCTTCAACCTTCTAACTCTCATTAAGTATTTTTAACTGTAACACTTTTGTTGCCCTACTACTTGGGTTGGGGCCTAGTAACAGTGTCTGCTGCTCCTTGGTGTTCTCCTCCTCCTTGGTGTTCTCCTCCAGGTTTCCTTGTCTGAGGTTCAACCTTCTGGCACTCATTAAGTATTTTTAAATGTAACACTGCAATTGCCCTACTACTTGGGTTGGGGCCTAGTAACGGTGTCTGCCGCTCATTGGTGTTCTCCTCCTCCTTGGTGTTCTCCTCCAGGTTTCCTTGTCTGAGCTTCAACCTTCTGGCTCTCATTAAGTATTTTTAACTGTAACACTTTTGTTGCCCTACTACTTGGGTTGGGGCCTAGTAACGGTGTCTGCCGCCCCTTGGTGTTCTCCTCCTCCTTGGTGTTCTCCTCCAGGTTTCCTTGTCTGAGCTTCAACCTTCTGGCTGTCATTAAGTATTTTTAAATGTAACACTGCAGTTGCCCTACTACTTGGGTTGGGGCCTAGTAACGGTGTCTGTCGCTCCTTGGTGTTCTCCTCCTCCTTGGTGTTCTCCTCCATGTTTCCTTGTCTGAGCTACAACCTTCTGGCTCTCATTAAGTATTTTTAAATGTAACACTGCAGTTGCCCTACTACTTGGGTTGGGGCCTAGTAACGGTGTCTGCCGCTCCTTGGTGTTCTCTTCCTCCTTGGTGTTCTCCTCCAGGTTTCCTTGTCTGAGCTTCAACCTTCTGGTTCTCATTAAGTATTTTTAACTGTAACACTTTTGTTGCCCTACTACTTGGGTTGGGGCCTAGTAACGGTGTCTGCCGCTCCTTGGTGTTCTCCTCCTCCTTGGTGTTCTCCTCCATGTTTCCTTGTCTGAGCTACAACCTTCTGGCTCTCATTAAGTATTTTTAAATGTAACACTGCAATTGCCCTACTACTTGGGTTGGGGCCTAGTAACGGTGTCTGCCGCTCCTTGGTGTTCTCCTCCAGGTTTCCTTGTCTGAGCTTCAACCTTCTGGCTCTCATTAAGTATTTTTAAATGTAACACTGCAGTTGCCCTACTACTTGGGTTGGGGCCTAGTAACGGTGTCTGCCGCTCCTTGGTGTTCTCTTCCTCCTTGGTGTTCTCCTCCAGGTTTCCTTGTCTCAGCTTCAACCTTCTGGCTCTCATTAAGTATTTTTAATTGTAACACTTTTGTTGCCCTACTACTTGGGTTGAGGCCTAGTAACGGTGTCTGCCGCTCCTTGGTGTTCTCCTCCTCCTTGGTGTTCTCCCTCAGATTTCCTTGTCTGAGCTTCAACCTTCTGGCTCTCATTAAGTATTTTTAAATGTAACACTGCAATTGCCCTACTACATGGGTTGGGGCCTAGTAACAGTGTCTGCCGCTGCTTGGTGTTCTCTTCCTCCTTGGTGTTCTCCTCCAGGTTTCCTTGTCTGAGCTTCAACCTTCTAACTCTCATTAAGTATTTTTAACTGTAACACTTTTGTTGCCCTACTACTTGGGTTGGGGCCTAGTAACAGTGTCTGCTGCTCCTTGGTGTTCTCCTCCTCCTTGGTGTTCTCCTCCAGGTTTCCTTGTCTGAGGTTCAACCTTCTGGCACTCATTAAGTATTTTTAAATGTAACACTGCAATTGCCCTACTACTTGGGTTGGGGCCTAGTAACGGTGTCTGCCGCTGATTGGTGTTCTCCTCCTCCTTGGTGTTCTCCTCCAGGTTTCCTTGTCTGAGCTTCAACCTTCTGGCTCTCATTAAGTATTTTTAACTGTAACACTGCAGTTGCCCTACTACTTGGGTTGGGGCCTAGTAACGGTGTCTGCCGCTCCTTGGTGTTCTCCTCCTCCTTGGTGTTCTCCTCCAGGTTTCCTTGTCTGAACTTCAACCTTCTGGCTCTCATTAATTATTTTTAAATGTAACTCTGCAATTGCCCTACTACTTGGGTTGGGGCCTAGTAACGGTGTCTGCCGCTCCTTGGTGTTCTCCTCCAGGTTTCCTTGTCTGAGCTTCAACCTTCAGGCTCTCATTAAGTATTATTAAATGTAACACATTTGTTGCCCTTCTACTTCGGTTGGGGCCTAGTAACGGTGTCTGCCGCTCCTTGGTATTCTCCTCCTCCTTGGTGTTCTCCTCCAGGTTTCCTTGTCTGAGCTCAGCCTTCTGGCTCTCATTAAGTATTTTTAAATGTAACACTGCAGTTGCCCTACTACTTGGGATGGGGCCTAGTAATGATGTCTGCCGCTCCTTGGTGTTCTCCTCCTCCTTGGTGTTCTCCTCCAGGCTTCCTTGTCTCAGCTTCAACCTTCTGGCTTTCATTAAGTATTTTTAACTGTAACACTTTTTTGCCCTACTACCTGGGTTGGGGCCTGGTAACGGTGTCTGCTGCTCCTTGGTGTTCTCCTCCTCCTTGGTGTTCTACTCCAGATTTCCTTGTCTGAGCTTCAACCTTCTGGCTCTCATTAAGTATTTTTAAATGTAACACTGCAGTTGCCCTACTACTTGGGTTGGGGCCTAGTAACAGTGTCTGCCGCTCCTTGGTGTTCTCCTCCTCCTTGGTGTTCTCCTCCAGGTTTCCTTGTCTGAGCTTCAACCTTCTGGCTCTCATTAAGTATTTTTTAACTGTAACACTTTTGTTGCCCTACTACTTGGGTTGGGGCCTAGTAACGGTGTCTGCCGCCCCTTGGTGTTCTCCTCCTCCTTGGTGTTCTCCTCCATGTTTCCTTGTCTGAGCTACAACCTTCTGGCTCTCATTAAGTATTTTTAAATGTAACACTGCAATTGCCCTACTACTTGGGTTGGGGCCTAGTAACGGTGTCTGCCGCTCCTTGGTGTTCTCCTCCTCCTTGGTGTTCTCCTCCAGATTTCCTTGTCTGAGCTTCAACCTTCTGGCTCTCATTAAGTATTTTTAAATGTAACACTGCAGTTGCCCTACTACTTGGGTTGGGGCCTAGTAACAGTGTCTGCCGCTCCTTGGTGTTCTCCTCCTCCTTGGTGTTCTCCTCTAGGTTTCCTTGTCTGAGCTTCAACCTTCTGGCTCTCATTAAGTATTTTTAACTGTAACACTTTTGTTGCCCTACTACTTGGGTTGGGGCCTAGTAACGGTGTCTGCCGCCCCTTGGTGTTCTCCTCCTCCTTGGTGTTCTCCTCCAGGTTTCCTTGTCTGAGCTTCAACCTTCTGGCTGTCATTAAGTATTTTTAAATGTAACACTGCAGTTGCCCTACTACTTGGGTTGGGGCCTAGTAACGGTGTCTGTCGCTCCTTGGTGTTCTCCTCCTCCTTGGTGTTCTCCTCCAGGTTTCCTTGTCTGAACTTCAACCTTCTGGCTCTCATTAAGTATTTTTAAATGTAACTCTGCAATTGCCCTACTACTTGGGTTGGGGCCTAGTAATGGTGTCTGCCGCTCCTTGGTGTTCTCCTCCAGGTTTCCTTGTCTGAGCTTCAACCTTCAGGCTCTCATTAAGTATTATTAAATGTATCACTTTTGTTGCCCTTCTACTTCGGTTGGGGCCTAGTAACGGTGTCTGCCGCTCCTTGGTATTCTCCTCCTCCTTGGTGTTCTCCTCCAGGTTTCCTTGTCTGAGCTCAGCCTTCTGGCTCTCATTAAGTATTTTTAAATGTAACACTGCAGTTGCCCTACTACTTGGGATGGGGCCTAGTAACGATGTCTGCCGCTCCTTGGTGTTCTCCTCCTCCTTGGTGTTCTCCTCCAGGTTTCCTTGTCTCAGCTTCAACCTTCTGGCTCTCATTAAGTATTTTTAACTGTAACACTGCAGTTGCCCTTCTACTTGGGTTGGGGCCTAGTAACGGTGTCTGCTGCTCCTTGGTGTTCTCCTCCTCCTTGGTGTTCTCCTCCAGGTTTCCTTGTCTGAGCTTCAACCTTCTGGCTCTCATTAAGTATTTTTAACTGTAACACTTTTGTTGCCCTACTACTTGGGTTGGGGCCTAGTAACGGTGTCTGCCGCCCCTTGGTGTTCTCCTCCTCCTTGGTGTTCTCCTCCATGTTTCCTTGTCTGAGCTACAACCTTCTGGCTCTCATTAAGTATTTTTAAATGTAACACTGCAGTTGCCCTACTACTTGGGTTGGGGCCTAGTAACGGTGTCTGACGCTCCTTGGTGTTCTCCTCCAGGTTTCCTTGTCTGAGCTTCAACCTTCTGGCTCTCTTTAAGTATTTTTAAATGTAACACTGCAGTTTCCCTACTACTTGGGTTGGGGCCTAGTAACGGTGTCTGCCGTTCCTTGGTGTTCTCCTCCTCCTTGGTGTTCTCCTCCAGGTTTCCTTGCCTGAGCTTCAACCTTCTGGCTCTCATTAAGTATTTTTAAATGTAACACTGCAATTGCCCTACTACTTGGGTTGGGGCCTTGTAACGGTGTCTGCCGCTCCTTGGTATTCTCCTCCTCCTTGGTGTTCTCCTCCAGGTTTCCTTGTCTGAGCTTCAACCTTCTGGCTCTCATTAAGTATTTTTAACTGTAACACTGCAGTTGCCCTTCTACTTGGGTTGGGGCCTAGTAACGGTGTCTGCCGCTCCTTGGTGTTCTCCTCCTCCTTGGTGTTCTCCCTCAGATTTCCTTGTCTGAGCTTCAACCTTCTGGCTCTCATTAAGTATTTTTAAATGAAACACTGCAATTGCCCTACTACATGGGTTGGGGCCTAGTAACAGTGTCTGCCGCTGCTTGGTGTTCTCCTCCTCCTTGGTGTTCTCCTCCAGGTTTCCTTGTCTGAGCTTCAACCTTCTAACTCTCATTAAGTATTTTTAACTGTAACACTTTTGTTGCCCTACTACTTGGGTTGGGGCCTAGTAACAGTGTCTGCTGCTCCTTGGTGTTCTCCTCCTCCTTGGTGTTCTCCTCCAGGTTTCCTTGTCTGAGGTTCAACCTTCTGGCACTCATTAAGTATTTTTAAATGTAACACTGCAATTGCCCTACTACTTGGGTTGGGGCCTAGTAACGGTGTCTGCCGCTCATTGGTGTTCTCCTCCTCCTTGGTGTTCTCCTCCAGGTTTCCTTGTCTGAGCTTCAACCTTCTGGCTCTCATTAAGTATTTTTAACTGTAACACTTTTGTTGCCCTACTACTTGGGTTGGGGCCTAGTAACGGTGTCTGCCGCCCCTTGGTGTTCTCCTCCTCCTTGGTGTTCTCCTCCAGGTTTCCTTGTCTGAGCTTCAACCTTCTGGCTCTCATTAAGTATTTTTAAATGTAACACTGCAGTTGCCCTACTACTTGGGTTGGGGCCTAGTAACGGTGTCTGCCGCTCCTTGGTGTTCTCCTCCTCCTTGGTGTTCTCCTCCATGTTTCCTTGTCTGAGCTACAACCTTCTGGCTCTCATTAAGTATTTTTAAATGTAACACTGCAATTGCCCTACTACTTGGGTTGGGGCCTAGTAACGGTGTCTGCCGCTCCTTGGTGTTCCCCTCCAGGTTTCCTTGTCTGAGCTTCAACCTTCTGGCTCTCATTAAGTATTTTTAAATGTAACACTGCAGTTGCCCTACTACTTGGGTTGGGGCCTAGTAACGGTGTCTGCCGTTCCTTGGTGTTCTCCTCCTCCTTGGTGTTCTCCTCCAGGTTTCCTTGTCTGAGCTTCAACCTTCTGGCTCTCATTAAGTATTTTTAAATGTAACACTGCAATTGCCCTACTACTTGGGTTGGGGCCTAGTAACGGTGTCTGCCGCTCCTTGGTATTCTCCTCCTCCTTGGTGTTCTCCTCCAGGTTTCCTTGTCTGAGCTTCAACCTTCTGGCTCTCATTAAGTATTTTTAAATGTAACACTGCAGTTGCCCTACTACTTGGGTTGGGGCCTAGTAACGGTGTCTGCCGCTCCTTGGTGTTCTCTTCCTCCTTGGTGTTCTCCTCCAGGTTTCCTTGTCTCAGCTTCAACCTTCTGGCTCTCATTAAGTATTTTTAATTGTAACACTTTTGTTGCCCTACTACTTGGGTTGAGGCCTAGTAACGGTGTCTGCCGCTCCTTGGTGTTCTCCTCCTCCTTGGTGTTCTCCCTCAGATTTCCTTGTCTGAGCTTCAACCTTCTGGCTCTCATTAAGTATTTTTAAATGTAACACTGCAATTGCCCTACTACATGGGTTGGGGCCTAGTAACAGTGTCTGCCGCTGCTTGGTGTTCTCTTCCTCCTTGGTGTTCTCCTCCAGGTTTCCTTGTCTGAGCTTCAACCTTCTAACTCTCATTAAGTATTTTTAACTGTAACACTTTTGTTGCCCTACTACTTGGGTTGGGGCCTAGTAACAGTGTCTGCTGCTCCTTGGTGTTCTCCTCCTCCTTGGTGTTCTCCTCCAGGTTTCCTTGTCTGAGGTTCAACCTTCTGGCACTCATTAAGTATTTTTAAATGTAACACTGCAATTGCCCTACTACTTGGGTTGGGGCCTAGTAACGGTGTCTGCCGCTCATTGGTGTTCTCCTCCTCCTTGGTGTTCTCCTCCAGGTTTCCTTGTCTGAGCTTCAACCTTCTGGCTCTCATTAAGTATTTTTAACTGTAACACTGCAGTTGCCCTACTACTTGGGTTGGGGCCTAGTAACGGTGTCTGCCGCTCCTTGGTGTTCTCCTCCTCCTTGGTGTTCTCCTCCAGGATTCCTTGTCTGAACTTCAACCTTCTGGCTCTCATTAATTATTTTTAAATGTAACTCTGCAATTGCCCTACTACTTGGGTTGGGGCCTAGTAACGGTGTCTGCCGCTCCTTGGTGTTCTCCTCCAGGTTTCCTTGTCTGAGCTTCAACCTTCAGGCTCTCATTAAGTATTATTAAATGTAACACATTTGTTGCCCTTCTACTTCGGTTGGGGCCTAGTAACGGTGTCTGCCGCTCCTTGGTATTCTCCTCCTCCTTGGTGTTCTCCTCCAGGTTTCCTTGTCTGAGCTCAGCCTTCTGGCTCTCATTAAGTATTTTTAAATGTAACACTGCAGTTGCCCTACTACTTGGGATGGGGTCTAGTAATGATGTCTGCCGCTCCTTGGTGTTCTCCTCCTCCTTGGTGTTCTCCTCCAGGCTTCCTTGTCTCAGCTTCAACCTTCTGGCTTTCATTAAGTATTTTTAACTGTAACACTTTTTTGCCCTACTACCTGGGTTGGGGCCTGGTAACGGTGTCTGCTGCTCCTTGGTGTTCTCCTCCTCCTTGGTGTTCTACTCCAGATTTCCTTGTCTGAGCTTCAACCTTCTGGCTCTCATTAAGTATTTTTAAATGTAACACTGCAGTTGCCCTACTACTTGGGTTGGGGCCTAGTAACAGTGTCTGCCGCTCCTTGGTGTTCTCCTCCTCCTTGGTGTTCTCCTCCAGGTTTCCTTGTCTGAGCTTCAACCTTCTGGCTCTCATTAAGTATTTTTAACTGTAACACTTTTGTTGCCCTACTACTTGGGTTGGGGCCTAGTAACGGTGTCTGCCGCCCCTTGGTGTTCTCCTCCTCCTTGGTGTTCTCCTCCATGTTTCCTTGTCTGAGCTACAACCTTCTGGCTCTCATTAAGTATTTTTAAATGTAACACTGCAATTGCCCTACTACTTGGGTTGGGGCCTAGTAACGGTGTCTGCCGCTCCTTGGTGTTCTCCTCCTCCTTGGTGTTCTCCTCCAGATTTCCTTGTCTGAGCTTCAACCTTCTGGCTCTCATTAAGTATTTTTAAATGTAACACTGCAGTTGCCCTACTACTTGGGTTGGGGCCTAGTAACAGTGTCTGCCGCTCCTTGGTGTTCTCCTCCTCCTTGGTGTTCTCCTCTAGGTTTCCTTGTCTGAGCTTCAACCTTCTGGCTCTCATTAAGTATTTTTAACTGTAACACTTTTGTTGCCCTACTACTTGGGTTGGGGCCTAGTAACGGTGTCTGCCGCCCCTTGGTGTTCTCCTCCTCCTTGGTGTTCTCCTCCAGGTTTCCTTGTCTGAGCTTCAACCTTCTGGCTGTCATTAAGTATTTTTAAATGTAACACTGCAGTTGCCCTACTACTTGGGTTGGGGCCTAGTAACGGTGTCTGTCGCTCCTTGGTGTTCTCCTCCTCCTTGGTGTTCTCCTCCAGGTTTCCTTGTCTGAACTTCAACCTTCTGGCTCTCATTAAGTATTTTTAAATGTAACTCTGCAATTGCCCTACTACTTGGGTTGGGGCCTAGTAATGGTGTCTGCCGCTCCTTGGTGTTCTCCTCCAGGTTTCCTTGTCTGAGCTTCAACCTTCAGGCTCTCATTAAGTATTATTAAATGTAACACTTTTGTTGCCCTTCTACTTCGGTTGGGGCCTAGTAACGGTGTCTGCCGCTCCTTGGTATTCTCCTCCTCCTTGGTGTTCTCCTCCAGGTTTCCTTGTCTGAGCTCAGCCTTCTGGCTCTCATTAAGTATTTTTAAATGTAACACTGCAGTTGCCCTACTACTTGGGATGGGGCCTAGTAACGATGTCTGCCGCTCCTTGGTGTTCTCCTCCTCCTTGGTGTTCTCCTCCAGGTTTCCTTGTCTCAGCTTCAACCTTCTGGCTCTCATTAAGTATTTTTAACTGTAACACTGCAGTTGCCCTTCTACTTGGGTTGGGGCCTAGTAACGGTGTCTGCTGCTCCTTGGTGTTCTCCTCCTCCTTGGTGTTCTCCTCCAGGTTTCCTTGTCTGAGCTTCAACCTTCTGGCTCTCATTAAGTATTTTTAACTGTAACACTTTTGTTGCCCTACTACTTGGGTTGGGGCCTAGTAACGGTGTCTGCCGCCCCTTGGTGTTCTCCTCCTCCTTGGTGTTCTCCTCCATGTTTCCTTGTCTGAGCTACAACCTTCTGGCTCTCATTAAGTATTTTTAAATGTAACACTGCAGTTGCCCTACTACTTGGGTTGGGGCCTAGTAACGGTGTCTGACGCTCCTTGGTGTTCTCCTCCAGGTTTCCTTGTCTGAGCTTCAACCTTCTGGCTCTCTTTAAGTATTTTTAAATGTAACACTGCAGTTGCCCTACTACTTGGGTTGGGGCCTAGTAACGGTGTCTGCCGTTCCTTGGTGTTCTCCTCCTCCTTGGTGTTCTCCTCCAGGTTTCCTTGCCTGAGCTTCAACCTTCTGGCTCTCATTAAGTATTTTTAAATGTAACACTGCAATTGCCCTACTACTTGGGTTGGGGCCTAGTAACAGTGTCTGCCGCTCCTTGGTGTTCTCTTCCTCCTTGGTGTTCTCCTCCAGGTTTCCTTGTCTCAGCTTCAACCTTCTGGCTCTCATTAAGTATTTTTAATTGTAACACTTTTGTTGCCCTACTACTTGGGTTGAGGCCTAGTAACGGTGTCTGCCGCTCCTTGGTGTTCTCCTCCTCCTTGGTGTTCTCCCTCAGATTTCCTTGTCTGAGCTTCAACCTTCTGGCTCTCATTAAGTATTTTTAAATGTAACACTGCAATTGCCCTACTACATGGGTTGGGGCCTAGTAACAGTGTCTGCCGCTGCTTGGTGTTCTCCTCCTCCTTGGTGTTCTCCTCCAGGTTTCCTTGTCTGAGCTTCAACCTTCTAACTCTCATTAAGTATTTTTAACTGTAACACTTTTGTTGCCCTACTACTTGGGTTGGGGCCTAGTAACAGTGTCTGCTGCTCCTTGGTGTTCTCCTCCTCCTTGGTGTTCTCCTCCAGGTTTCCTTGTCTGAGGTTCAACCTTCTGGCACTCATTAAGTATTTTTAAATGTAACACTGCAATTGCCCTACTACTTGGGTTGGGGCCTAGTAACGGTGTCTGCCGCTCATTGGTGTTCTCCTCCTCCTTGGTGTTCTCCTCCAGGTTTCCTTGTCTGAGCTTCAACCTTCTGGCTCTCATTAAGTATTTTTAACTGTAACACTGCAGTTGCCCTACTACTTGGGTTGGGGCCTAGTAACGGTGTCTGCCGCTCCTTGGTGTTCTCCTCCTCCTTGGTGTTCTCCTCCAGGTTTCCTTGTCTGAACTTCAACCTTCTGGCTCTCATTAAGTATTTTTAAATGTAACTCTGCAGTTGCCCTACTACTTGGGTTGGGGCCTAGTAACGGTGTCTGCCGCTCCTTGGTGTTCTCCTCCAGGTTTCCTTGTCTGAGCTTCAACCTTCAGGCTCTCATTAAGTATTATTAAATGTAACACATTTGTTGCCCTTCTACTTCGGTTGGGGCCTAGTAACGGTGTCTGCTGCTCCTTGGTATTCTCCTCCTCCTTGGTGTTCTCCTCCAGGTTTCCTTGTCTGAGCTCAGCCTTCTGGCTCACATTAAGTATTTTTAAATGTAACACTGCAGTTGCCCTACTACTTGGGATGGGGCCTAGTAATGATGTCTGCCGCTCCTTGGTGTTCTCCTCCTCCCTGGTGTTCTCCTCCAGGTTTCCTTGTCTCAGCTTCAACCTTCTGGCTTTCATTAAGTATTTTTAACTGTAAAACTTTTTTGCCCTACTACCTGGGTTGGGGGCCTGGTAACGGTGTCTGCTGCTCCTTGGTGTTCTCCTCCTGCTTGGTGTTCTACTCCAGATTTCCTTGTCTGAGCTTCAACCTTCTGGCTCTCATTAAGTATTTTTAAATGTAACACTGCAGTTGCCCTACTACTTGGGTTGGGGCCTAGTAACAGTGTCTGCCGCTCCTTGGTGTTCTCCTCCTCCTTGGTGTTCTCCTCCAGGTTTCCTTGTCTGAGCTTCAACCTTCTGGCTTTCATTAAGTATTTTTAACTGTAACACTTTTTTGCCCTACTACCTGGGTTGGGGCCTGGTAACGGTGTCTGCTGCTCCTTGGTGTTCTCCTCCTGCTTGGTGTTCTACTCCAGATTTCCTTGTCTGAGCTTCAACCTTCTGGCTCTCATTAAGTATTTTTAAATGTAACACTGCAGTTGCCCTACTACTTGGGTTGGGGCCTAGTAACAGTGTCTGCCGCTCCTTGGTGTTCTCCTCCTCCTTGGTGTTCTCCTCCAGGTTTCCTTGTCTGAGCTTCAACCTTCTGGCTCTCATTAAGTATTTTTAACTGTAACACTTTTGTTGCCCTACTACTTGGGTTGGGGCCTAGTAATGGTGTCTGCCGCCCCTTGGTGTTCTCCTCCTCCTTGGTGTTCTCCTCCATGTTTCCTTGTCTGAGCTACAACCTTCTGGCTCTCATTAAGTATTTTTAAATGTAACACTGCAATTGCCCTACTACTTGGGTTGGGGCCTAGTAACGGTGTCTGCCGCTCCTTGGTGTTCTCCTCCTCCTTGGTGTTCTCCTCCAGATTTCCTTGTCTGAGCTTCAACCTTCTGGCTCTCATTAAGTATTTTTAAATGTAACACTGCAGTTGCCCTACTACTTGGGTTGGGGCCTAGTAACAGTGTCTGCCGCTCCTTGGTGTTCTCCTCCTCCTTGGTGTTCTCCTCCAGGTTTCCTTGTCTGAGCTTCAACCTTCTGGCTCTCATTAAGTATTTTTAACTGTAACACTTTTGTTGCCCTACTACTTGGGTTGGGGCCTAGTAACGGTGTCTGCTGCCCCTTGGTGTTCTCCTCCTCCTTGGTGTTCTCCTCCAGGTTTCCTTGTCTGAGCTTCAACCTTCTGGCTGTCATTAAGTATTTTTAAATGTAACACTGCAGTTGCCCTACTACTTGGGTTGGGGCCTAGTAACGGTGTCTGTCGCTCCTTGGTGTTCTCCTCCTCCTTGGTGTTCTCCTCCAGGTTTCCTTGTCTGAACTTCAACCTTCTGGCTCTCATTAAGTATTTTTGAATGTAACTCTGCAATTGCCCTACTACTTGGGTTGGGGCCTAGTAATGGTGTCTGCCGCTCCTTGGTGTTCTCCTCCAGGTTTCCTTGTCTGAGCTTCAACCTTCAGGCTCTCATTAAGTATTATTAAATGTAACACTTTTGTTGCCCTTCTACTTCGGTTGGGGCCTAGTAACGGTGTCTGCCGCTCCTTGGTATTCTCCTCCTCCTTGGTGTTCTCCTCCAGGTTTCCTTGTCTGAGCTCAGCCTTCTGGCTCTCATTAAGTATTTTTAAATGTAACACTGCAGTTGCCCTACTACTTGGGATGGGGCCTAGTAACGATGTCTGCCGCTCCTTGGTGTTCTCCTCCTCCTTGGTGTTCTCCTCCAGGTTTCCTTGTCTCAGCTTCAACCTTCTGGCTCTCATTAAGTATTTTTAACTGTAACACTGCAGTTGCCCTTCTACTTGGGTTGGGGCCTAGTAACGGTGTCTGCTGCTCCTTGGTGTTCTCCTCCTCCTTGGTGTTCTCCTCCAGGCTTCCTTGTCTGAGCTTCAACCTTCTGGCTCTCATTAAGTATTTTTAACTGTAACACTTTTGTTGCCCTACTACTTGGGTTGGGGCCTAGTAATGGTGTCTGCTGCTCCTTGGTGTTCTCCTCCTCCTTGGTGTTCTCCTCCAGGTTTCCTTGTCTGAGCTCAGCCTTCTGGCTCTCATTAAGTATTTTTAAATGTAACACTGCAGTTGCCCTACTACTTGGGATGGGGCCTAGTAACGATGTCTGCCGCTCCTTGGTGTTCTCCTCCTCCTTGGTGTTCTCCTCCAGGTTTCCTTGTCTCAGCTTCAACCTTCTGGCTCTCATTAAGTATTTTTAACTGTAACACTGCAGTTGCCCTTCTACTTGGGTTGGGGCCTAGTAACGGTGTCTGCTGCTCCTTGGTGTTCTCCTCCTCCTTGGTGTTCTCCTCCAGGCTTCCTTGTCTGAGCTTCAACCTTCTGGCTCTCATTAAGTATTTTTAACTGTAACACTGCAGTTGCCCTACTACTTGGGTTGGGGCCTAGTAACGGTGTCTGACGCTCCTTGGTGTTCTCCTCCAGGTTTCCTTGTCTGAGCTTCAACCTTCTGGCTCTCATTAAGTATTTTTAACTGTAACACTGCAGTTGCCCTTCTACTTGGGTTGGGGCCTAGTAACGGTGTCTGCCGTTCCTTGGTGTTCTCCTCCTCCTTGGTGTTCTCCTCCAGGTTTCCTTGTCTGAGCTTCAACCTTCTGGCTCTCATTAAGTATTTTTAAATGTAACACTGCAATTGCCCTACTACTTGGGTTGGGGCCTTGTAACGGTGTCTGCCGCTCCTTGGTATTCTCCTCCTCCTTGGTGTTCTCCTCCAGGTTTCCTTGTCTGAGCTTCAACCTTCTGGCTCTCATTAAGTATTTTTAAATGTAACACTGCAGTTGCCCTACTACTTGGGTTGGGGCCTAGTAACGGTGTCTGCCGCTCCTTGGTGTTCTCTTCCTCCTTGGTGTTCTCCTCCAGGTTTCCTTGTCTCAGCTTCAACCTTCTGGCTCTCATTAAGTATTTTTAATTGTAACACTTTTGTTGCCCTACTACTTGGGTTGAGGCCTAGTAACGGTGTCTGCCGCTCCTTGGTGTTCTCCTCCTCCTTGGTGTTCTCCCTCAGATTTCCTTGTCTGAGCTTCAACCTTCTGGCTCTCATTAAGTATTTTTAACTGTAACACTGCAGTTGCCCTACTACTTGGGTTGGGGCCTAGTAACGGTGTCTGCCGCTCCTTGGTGTTCTCCTCCTCCTTGGTGTTCTCCTCCAGGTTTCCTTGTCTGAACTTCAACCTTCTGGCTCTCATTAAGTATTTTTAAATGTAACTCTGCAGTTGCCCTACTACTTGGGTTGGGGCCTAGTAACGGTGTCTGCCGCTCCTTGGTGTTCTCTTCCTCCTTGGTGTTCTCCTCCAGGTTTCCTTGTCTCAGCTTCAACCTTCTGGCTCTCATTAAGTATTTTTAATTGTAACACTTTTGTTGCCCTACTACTTGGGTTGAGGCCTAGTAACGGTGTCTGCCGCTCCTTGGTGTTCTCCTCCTCCTTGGTGTTCTCCTCCAGGTTTCCTTGTCTGAGCTTCAACCTTCTGGCTCTCATTAAGTATTTTTAACTGTAACACTGCAGTTGCCCTACTACTTGGGTTGGGGCCTAGTAACGGTGTCTGCCGCTCCTTGGTGTTCTCCTCCTCCTTGGTGTTCTCCTCCAGGTTTCCTTGTCTGAACTTCAACCTTCTGGCTCTCATTAAGTATTTTTAAATGTAACTCTGCAGTTGCCCTACTACTTGGGTTGGGGCCTAGTAACGGTGTCTGCCGCTCCTTGGTGTTCTCCTCCAGGTTTCCTTGTCTGAGCTTCAACCTTCAGGCTCTCATTAAGTATTATTAAATGTAACACATTTGTTGCCCTTCTACTTCGGTTGGGGCCTAGTAACGGTGTCTGCTGCTCCTTGGTATTCTCCTCCTCCTTGGTGTTCTCCTCCAGGTTTCCTTGTCTGAGCTCAGCCTTCTGGCTCACATTAAGTATTTTTAAATGTAACACTGCAGTTGCCCTACTACTTGGGATGGGGCCTAGTAATGATGTCTGCCGCTCCTTGGTGTTCTCCTCCTCCTTGGTGTTCTCCTCCAGGTTTCCTTGTCTCAGCTTCAACCTTCTGGCTTTCATTAAGTATTTTTAACTGTAAAACTTTTTTGCCCTACTACCTGGGTTGGGGCCTGGTAACGGTGTCTGCTGCTCCTTGGTGTTCTCCTCCTGCTTGGTGTTCTACTCCAGATTTCCTTGTCTGAGCTTCAACCTTCTGGCTCTCATTAAGTATTTTTAAATGTAACACTGCAGTTGCCCTACTACTTGGGTTGGGGCCTAGTAACAGTGTCTGCCGCTCCTTGGTGTTCTCCTCCTCCTTGGTGTTCTCCTCCAGGTTTCCTTGTCTGAGCTTCAACCTTCTGGCTTTCATTAAGTATTTTTAACTGTAACACTTTTTTGCCCTACTACCTGGGTTGGGGCCTGGTAACGGTGTCTGCTGCTCCTTGGTGTTCTCCTCCTGCTTGGTGTTCTACTCCAGATTTCCTTGTCTGAGCTTCAACCTTCTGGCTCTCATTAAGTATTTTTAAATGTAACACTGCAGTTGCCCTACTACTTGGGTTGGGGCCTAGTAACAGTGTCTGCCGCTCCTTGGTGTTCTCCTCCTCCTTGGTGTTCTCCTCCAGGTTTCCTTGTCTGAGCTTCAACCTTCTGGCTCTCATTAAGTATTTTTAACTGTAACACTTTTGTTGCCCTACTACTTGGGTTGGGGCCTAGTAATGGTGTCTGCCGCCCCTTGGTGTTCTCCTCCTCCTTGGTGTTCTCCTCCATGTTTCCTTGTCTGAGCTACAACCTTCTGGCTCTCATTAAGTATTTTTAAATGTAACACTGCAATTGCCCTACTACTTGGGTTGGGGCCTAGTAACGGTGTCTGCCGCTCCTTGGTGTTCTCCTCCTCCTTGGTGTTCTCCTCCAGATTTCCTTGTCTGAGCTTCAACCTTCTGGCTCTCATTAAGTATTTTTAAATGTAACACTGCAGTTGCCCTACTACTTGGGTTGGGGCCTAGTAACAGTGTCTGCCGCTCCTTGGTGTTCTCCTCCTCCTTGGTGTTCTCCTCCAGGTTTCCTTGTCTGAGCTTCAACCTTCTGGCTCTCATTAAGTATTTTTAACTGTAACACTTTTGTTGCCCTACTACTTGGGTTGGGGCCTAGTAACGGTGTCTGCTGCCCCTTGGTGTTCTCCTCCTCCTTGGTGTTCTCCTCCAGGTTTCCTTGTCTGAGCTTCAACCTTCTGGCTGTCATTAAGTATTTTTAAATGTAACACTGCAGTTGCCCTACTACTTGGGTTGGGGCCTAGTAACGGTGTCTGTCGCTCCTTGGTGTTCTCCTCCTCCTTGGTGTTCTCCTCCAGGTTTCCTTGTCTGAACTTCAACCTTCTGGCTCTCATTAAGTATTTTTGAATGTAACTCTGCAATTGCCCTACTACTTGGGTTGGGGCCTAGTAATGGTGTCTGCCGCTCCTTGGTGTTCTCCTCCAGGTTTCCTTGTCTGAGCTTCAACCTTCAGGCTCTCATTAAGTATTATTAAATGTAACACTTTTGTTGCCCTTCTACTTCGGTTGGGGCCTAGTAACGGTGTCTGCCGCTCCTTGGTATTCTCCTCCTCCTTGGTGTTCTCCTCCAGGTTTCCTTGTCTGAGCTCAGCCTTCTGGCTCTCATTAAGTATTTTTAAATGTAACACTGCAGTTGCCCTACTACTTGGGATGGGGCCTAGTAACGATGTCTGCCGCTCCTTGGTGTTCTCCTCCTCCTTGGTGTTCTCCTCCAGGTTTCCTTGTCTCAGCTTCAACCTTCTGGCTCTCATTAAGTATTTTTAACTGTAACACTGCAGTTGCCCTTCTACTTGGGTTGGGGCCTAGTAACGGTGTCTGCTGCTCCTTGGTGTTCTCCTCCTCCTTGGTGTTCTCCTCCAGGCTTCCTTGTCTGAGCTTCAACCTTCTGGCTCTCATTAAGTATTTTTAACTGTAACACTTTTGTTGCCCTACTACTTGGGTTGGGGCCTAGTAATGGTGTCTGCTGCTCCTTGGTGTTCTCCTCCTCCTTGGTGTTCTCCTCCAGGTTTCCTTGTCTGAGCTCAGCCTTCTGGCTCCCATTAAGTATTTTTAAATGTAACACTGCAGTTGCCCTACTACTTGGGATGGGGCCTAGTAACGATGTCTGCCGCTCCTTGGTGTTCTCCTCCTCCTTGGTGTTCTCCTCCAGGTTTCCTTGTCTCAGCTTCAACCTTCTGGCTCTCATTAAGTATTTTTAACTGTAACACTGCAGTTGCCCTTCTACTTGGGTTGGGGCCTAGTAACGGTGTCTGCTGCTCCTTGGTGTTCTCCTCCTCCTTGGTGTTCTCCTCCAGGCTTCCTTGTCTGAGCTTCAACCTTCTGGCTCTCATTAAGTATTTTTAACTGTAACACTGCAGTTGCCCTACTACTTGGGTTGGGGCCTAGTAACGGTGTCTGACGCTCCTTGGTGTTCTCCTCCAGGTTTCCTTGTCTGAGCTTCAACCTTCTGGCTCTCATTAAGTATTTTTAACTGTAACACTGCAGTTGCCCTTCTACTTGGGTTGGGGCCTAGTAACGGTGTCTGCCGTTCCTTGGTGTTCTCCTCCTCCTTGGTGTTCTCCTCCAGGTTTCCTTGTCTGAGCTTCAACCTTCTGGCTCTCATTAAGTATTTTTAAATGTAACACTGCAATTGCCCTACTACTTGGGTTGGGGCCTTGTAACGGTGTCTGCCGCTCCTTGGTATTCTCCTCCTCCTTGGTGTTCTCCTCCAGGTTTCCTTGTCTGAGCTTCAACCTTCTGGCTCTCATTAAGTATTTTTAAATGTAACACTGCAGTTGCCCTACTACTTGGGTTGGGGCCTAGTAACGGTGTCTGCCGCTCCTTGGTGTTCTCTTCCTCCTTGGTGTTCTCCTCCAGGTTTCCTTGTCTCAGCTTCAACCTTCTGGCTCTCATTAAGTATTTTTAATTGTAACACTTTTGTTGCCCTACTACTTGGGTTGAGGCCTAGTAACGGTGTCTGCCGCTCCTTGGTGTTCTCCTCCTCCTTGGTGTTCTCCCTCAGATTTCCTTGTCTGAGCTTCAACCTTCTGGCTCTCATTAAGTATTTTTAAATGTAACACTGCAATTGCCCTACTACATGGGTTGGGGCCTAGTAACAGTGTCTGCCGCTCCTTGGTGTTCTCCTCCTCCTTGGTGTTCTCCTCCAGGTTTCCTTGTCTGAGCTTCAACCTTCTAACTCTCATTAAGTATTTTTAACTGTAACACTTTTGTTGCCCTACTACTTGGGTTGGGGCCTAGTAACAGTGTCTGCTGCTCCTTGGTGTTCTCCTCCTCCTTGGTGTTCTCCTCCAGGTTTCCTTGTCTGAGGTTCAACCTTCTGGCACTCATTAAGTATTTTTAAATGTAACACTGCAATTGCCCTACTACTTGGGTTGGGGCCTAGTAACGGTGTCTGCCGCTCATTGGTGTTCTCCTCCTCCTTGGTGTTCTCCTCCAAGTTTCCTTGTCTGAGCTTCAACCTTCTGGCTCTCATTAAGTATTTTTAAATGTAACACTGCAATTGCCCTACTACTTGGGTTGGGGCCTAGTAACGGTGTCTGCCGCTCCTTGGTGTTCTCCTCCAGGTTTTCTTGTCTGAGCTTCAACCTTCTGGCTCTCATTAAGTATATTTAAATGTAACACTGCAGTTGCCCTACTACTTGGGTTGGGGCCTAGTAACGGTGTCTGCCGCTCCTTGGTGTTCTCCTCCTCCTTGGTGTTCTCCTCCAGGTTTCCTTGTCTGAGCTTCAACCTTCTGGCTCTCATTAAGTATATTTAAATGTAACACTGCAGTTGCCCTACTACTTGGGTTGGGGCCTAGTAACGGTGTCTGCCGCTCCTTGGTGTTCTCCTCCTCCTTGGTGTTCTCCTCCAGGTTTCCTTGTCTGAGCTTCAACCTTCTGGCTCTCATTAAGTTTTTTTAAATGTAACACTGCAATTGCCCTACTATTTGGGTTTGGGCCTAGTAACGGTGTATGCCGCTCCATGGTGTTCTCCTCCTCCTTGGTGTTCTCCTCCAGGTTTCCTTGTCTGAGCTTCAACCTTCTGGCTCTCATTAAGTATTTTTAACTGTAACACTTTTGTTGCCCTACTACTTGGGTTGGGGCCTAGTAACGGTGTCTGCCGCTCCTTGGTGTTCTCCTCCTCCTTGGTGTTCTCATCCAGGTATCCTTGTCCGAGCTTCAACATTCTGGCTCTCATGAAGCATTTTTAAATGTAACACTGCAATTGCCCTACTATTTGGGTTGGGGTCTAGTAACGGTGTCTGCCGCTCCATGGTGTTCTCCTCCTCCTTGGTGTTCTCCTCCAGGTTTCCTTGTCTGAGCTTCAACCTTCTGGCTCTCTTTAAGTATTTTTCAATGTAACACTGCTGTTGCCCTACTACTTGGGTTGGGGCCTAGTAACGGTGTCTGTCGCTCCTTGGTGTTCTCCTCCTCCTTGGTGTTCTCCTCCAGGTTTCCTTGTCTGAACTTCAACCTTCTGGCTCTCATTAAGTATTTTTAAATGTAACTCTGCAATTGCCCTACTACTTCGGTTGGGGCCTAGTAACGGTGTCTGCCGCTCCTTGGTGTTCTACTCCAGGTTTCCTTGTCTGAGCTTCAACCTTCAGGTCTCATTAAGTATTATTAAATGTAACACTTTTGTTGCCCTTCTACTTCGGTTGGGGCCTAGTAACGGTGTCTGCCGCTCCTTGGTATTCTCCTCCTCCTTGGTGTTCTCCTCCAGGTTTCATTGTCTGAGCTCAGCCTTCTGGCTCTCATTAAGTATTTTTAAATGTAACACTGCAGTTGCCCTACTGCTTGGGATGGGGCCTAGTAACGATGTCTGCCGCTCCTTGGTGTTCTCCTCCTCCTTGGTGTTCTCCTCCAGGTTTCCTTGTCTCAGCTTCAACCTTCTGGCTCTCATTAAGTATTTTTAACTGTAACACTTTTGTTGCCCTACTACTTGGGTTGGGGCCTAGTAACGGTGTCTGCCGCCCCTTGGTGTTCTCCTCCTCCTTGGTGTTCTCCTCCATGTTTCCTTGTCTGAGCTACAACCTTCTGGCTCTCATTAAGTATTTTTAAATGTAACACTGCAATTGCCCTACTACTTGGGTTGGGGCCTAGTAACGGTGTCTGCCGCTCCTTGGTGTTCTCCTCCTCCTTGGTGTTCTCCTCCAGATTTCCTTGTCTGAGCTTCAACCTTCTGGCTCTCATTAAGTATTTTTAAATGTAACACTGCAGTTGCCCTACTACTTGGGTTGGGGCCTAGTAACAGTGTCTGCCGCTCCTTGGTGTTCTCCTCCTCCTTGGTGTTCTCCTCTAGGTTTCCTTGTCTGAGCTTCAACCTTCTGGCTCTCATTAAGTATTTTTAAATGTAACACTGCAGTTGCCCTACTACTTGGGTTGGGGCCTAGTAACGGTGTCTGTCGCTCCTTGGTGTTCTCCTCCTCCTTGGTGTTCTCCTCCAGGTTTCCTTGTCTGAACTTCAACCTTCTGGCTCTCATTAAGTATTTTTAAATGTAACTCTGCAATTGCCCTACTACTTGGGTTGGGGCCTAGTAATGGTGTCTGCCGCTCCTTGGTGTTCTCCTCCAGGTTTCCTTGTCTGAGCTTCAACCTTCAGGCTCTCATTAAGTATTATTAAATGTAACACTTTTGTTGCCCTTCTACTTCGGTTGGGGCCTAGTAACGGTGTCTGCCGCTCCTTGGTATTCTCCTCCTCCTTGGTGTTCTCCTCCAGGTTTCCTTGTCTGAGCTCAGCCTTCTGGCTCTCATTAAGTATTTTTAAATGTAACACTGCAGTTGCCCTACTACTTGGGATGGGGCCTAGTAACGATGTCTGCCGCTCCTTGGTGTTCTCCTCCTCCTTGGTGTTCTCCTCCAGGTTTCCTTGTCTCAGCTTCAACCTTCTGGCTCTCATTAAGTATTTTTAACTGTAACACTGCAGTTGCCCTTCTACTTGGGTTGGGGCCTAGTAACGGTGTCTGCTGCTCCTTGGTGTTCTCCTCCTCCTTGGTGTTCTCCTCCAGGTTTCCTTGTCTGAGCTTCAACCTTCTGGCTCTCATTAAGTATTTTTAACTGTAACACTTTTGTTGCCCTACTACTTGGGTTGGGGCCTAGTAACGGTGTCTGCCGCCCCTTGGTGTTCTCCTCCTCCTTGGTGTTCTCCTCCATGTTTCCTTGTCTGAGCTACAACCTTCTGGCTCTCATTAAGTATTTTTAAATGTAACACTGCAGTTGCCCTACTACTTGGGTTGGGGCCTAGTAACGGTGTCTGACGCTCCTTGGTGTTCTCCTCCAGGTTTCCTTGTCTGAGCTTCAACCTTCTGGCTCTCTTTAAGTATTTTTAAATGTAACACTGCAGTTGCCCTACTACTTGGGTTGGGGCCTAGTAACGGTGTCTGCCGTTCCTTGGTGTTCTCCTCCTCCTTGGTGTTCTCCTCCAGGTTTCCTTGCCTGAGCTTCAACCTTCTGGCTCTCATTAAGTATTTTTAAATGTAACACTGCAATTGCCCTACTACTTGGGTTGGGGCCTAGTAACAGTGTCTGCCGCTCCTTGGTGTTCTCTTCCTCCTTGGTGTTCTCCTCCAGGTTTCCTTGTCTCAGCTTCAACCTTCTGGCTCTCATTAAGTATTTTTAATTGTAACACTTTTGTTGCCCTACTACTTGGGTTGAGGCCTAGTAACGGTGTCTGCCGCTCCTTGGTGTTCTCCTCCTCCTTGGTGTTCTCCCTCAGATTTCCTTGTCTGAGCTTCAACCTTCTGGCTCTCATTAAGTATTTTTAAATGTAACACTGCAATTGCCCTACTACATGGGTTGGGGCCTAGTAACAGTGTCTGCCGCTGCTTGGTGTTCTCCTCCTCCTTGGTGTTCTCCTCCAGGTTTCCTTGTCTGAGCTTCAACCTTCTAACTCTCATTAAGTATTTTTAACTGTAACACTTTTGTTGCCCTACTACTTGGGTTGGGGCCTAGTAACAGTGTCTGCTGCTCCTTGGTGTTCTCCTCCTCCTTGGTGTTCTCCTCCAGGTTTCCTTGTCTGAGGTTCAACCTTCTGGCACTCATTAAGTATTTTTAAATGTAACACTGCAATTGCCCTACTACTTGGGTTGGGGCCTAGTAACGGTGTCTGCCGCTCATTGGTGTTCTCCTCCTCCTTGGTGTTCTCCTCCAGGTTTCCTTGTCTGAGCTTCAACCTTCTGGCTCTCATTAAGTATTTTTAACTGTAACACTGCAGTTGCCCTACTACTTGGGTTGGGGCCTAGTAACGGTGTCTGCCGCTCCTTGGTGTTCTCCTCCTCCTTGGTGTTCTCCTCCAGGTTTCCTTGTCTGAACTTCAACCTTCTGGCTCTCATTAAGTATTTTTAAATGTAACTCTGCAGTTGCCCTACTACTTGGGTTGGGGCCTAGTAACGGTGTCTGCCGCTCCTTGGTGTTCTCCTCCAGGTTTCCTTGTCTGAGCTTCAACCTTCAGGCTCTCATTAAGTATTATTAAATGTAACACATTTGTTGCCCTTCTACTTCGGTTGGGGCCTAGTAACGGTGTCTGCTGCTCCTTGGTATTCTCCTCCTCCTTGGTGTTCTCCTCCAGGTTTCCTTGTCTGAGCTCAGCCTTCTGGCTCACATTAAGTATTTTTAAATGTAACACTGCAGTTGCCCTACTACTTGGGATGGGGCCTAGTAATGATGTCTGCCGCTCCTTGGTGTTCTCCTCCTCCTTGGTGTTCTCCTCCAGGTTTCCTTGTCTCAGCTTCAACCTTCTGGCTTTCATTAAGTATTTTTAACTGTAAAACTTTTTTGCCCTACTACCTGGGTTGGGGCCTGGTAACGGTGTCTGCTGCTCCTTGGTGTTCTCCTCCTGCTTGGTGTTCTACTCCAGATTTCCTTGTCTGAGCTTCAACCTTCTGGCTCTCATTAAGTATTTTTAAATGTAACACTGCAGTTGCCCTACTACTTGGGTTGGGGCCTAGTAACAGTGTCTGCCGCTCCTTGGTGTTCTCCTCCTCCTTGGTGTTCTCCTCCAGGTTTCCTTGTCTGAGCTTCAACCTTCTGGCTTTCATTAAGTATTTTTAACTGTAACACTTTTTTGCCCTACTACCTGGGTTGGGGCCTGGTAACGGTGTCTGCTGCTCCTTGGTGTTCTCCTCCTGCTTGGTGTTCTACTCCAGATTTCCTTGTCTGAGCTTCAACCTTCTGGCTCTCATTAAGTATTTTTAAATGTAACACTGCAGTTGCCCTACTACTTGGGTTGGGGCCTAGTAACAGTGTCTGCCGCTCCTTGGTGTTCTCCTCCTCCTTGGTGTTCTCCTCCAGGTTTCCTTGTCTGAGCTTCAACCTTCTGGCTCTCATTAAGTATTTTTAACTGTAACACTTTTGTTGCCCTACTACTTGGGTTGGGGCCTAGTAATGGTGTCTGCCGCCCCTTGGTGTTCTCCTCCTCCTTGGTGTTCTCCTCCATGTTTCCTTGTCTGAGCTACAACCTTCTGGCTCTCATTAAGTATTTTTAAATGTAACACTGCAATTGCCCTACTACTTGGGTTGGGGCCTAGTAACGGTGTCTGCCGCTCCTTGGTGTTCTCCTCCTCCTTGGTGTTCTCCTCCAGATTTCCTTGTCTGAGCTTCAACCTTCTGGCTCTCATTAAGTATTTTTAAATGTAACACTGCAGTTGCCCTACTACTTGGGTTGGGGCCTAGTAACAGTGTCTGCCGCTCCTTGGTGTTCTCCTCCTCCTTGGTGTTCTCCTCCAGGTTTCCTTGTCTGAGCTTCAACCTTCTGGCTCTCATTAAGTATTTTTAACTGTAACACTTTTGTTGCCCTACTACTTGGGTTGGGGCCTAGTAACGGTGTCTGCTGCCCCTTGGTGTTCTCCTCCTCCTTGGTGTTCTCCTCCAGGTTTCCTTGTCTGAGCTTCAACCTTCTGGCTGTCATTAAGTATTTTTAAATGTAACACTGCAGTTGCCCTACTACTTGGGTTGGGGCCTAGTAACGGTGTCTGTCGCTCCTTGGTGTTCTCCTCCTCCTTGGTGTTCTCCTCCAGGTTTCCTTGTCTGAACTTCAACCTTCTGGCTCTCATTAAGTATTTTTGAATGTAACTCTGCAATTGCCCTACTACTTGGGTTGGGGCCTAGTAATGGTGTCTGCCGCTCCTTGGTGTTCTCCTCCAGGTTTCCTTGTCTGAGCTTCAACCTTCAGGCTCTCATTAAGTATTATTAAATGTAACACTTTTGTTGCCCTTCTACTTCGGTTGGGGCCTAGTAACGGTGTCTGCCGCTCCTTGGTATTCTCCTCCTCCTTGGTGTTCTCCTCCAGGTTTCCTTGTCTGAGCTCAGCCTTCTGGCTCTCATTAAGTATTTTTAAATGTAACACTGCAGTTGCCCTACTACTTGGGATGGGGCCTAGTAACGATGTCTGCCGCTCCTTGGTGTTCTCCTCCTCCTTGGTGTTCTCCTCCAGGTTTCCTTGTCTCAGCTTCAACCTTCTGGCTCTCATTAAGTATTTTTAACTGTAACACTGCAGTTGCCCTTCTACTTGGGTTGGGGCCTAGTAACGGTGTCTGCTGCTCCTTGGTGTTCTCCTCCTCCTTGGTGTTCTCCTCCAGGCTTCCTTGTCTGAGCTTCAACCTTCTGGCTCTCATTAAGTATTTTTAACTGTAACACTGCAGTTGCCCTTCTACTTGGGTTGGGGCCTAGTAACGGTGTCTGCTGCTCCTTGGTGTTCTCCTCCTCCTTGGTGTTCTCCTCCAGGCTTCCTTGTCTGAGCTTCAACCTTCTGGCTCTCATTAAGTATTTTTAACTGTAACACTTTTGTTGCCCTACTACTTGGGTTGGGGCCTAGTAATGGTGTCTGCTGCTCCTTGGTGTTCTCCTCCTCCTTGGTGTTCTCCTCCAGGTTTCCTTGTCTGAGCTCAGCCTTCTGGCTCTCATTAAGTATTTTTAAATGTAACACTGCAGTTGCCCTACTACTTGGGATGGGGCCTAGTAACGATGTCTGCCGCTCCTTGGTGTTCTCCTCCTCCTTGGTGTTCTCCTCCAGGTTTCCTTGTCTCAGCTTCAACCTTCTGGCTCTCATTAAGTATTTTTAACTGTAACACTGCAGTTGCCCTTCTACTTGGGTTGGGGCCTAGTAACGGTGTCTGCTGCTCCTTGGTGTTCTCCTCCTCCTTGGTGTTCTCCTCCAGGCTTCCTTGTCTGAGCTTCAACCTTCTGGCTCTCATTAAGTATTTTTAACTGTAACACTGCAGTTGCCCTACTACTTGGGTTGGGGCCTAGTAACGGTGTCTGACGCTCCTTGGTGTTCTCCTCCAGGTTTCCTTGTCTGAGCTTCAACCTTCTGGCTCTCTTTAAGTATTTTTAAATGTAACACTGCAGTTGCCCTACTACTTGGGTTGGGGCCTAGTAACGGTGTCTGCCGTTCCTTGGTGTTCTCCTCCTCCTTGGTGTTCTCCTCCAGGTTTCCTTGTCTGAGCTTCAACCTTCTGGCTCTCATTAAGTATTTTTAAATGTAACACTGCAATTGCCCTACTACTTGGGTTGGGGCCTTGTAACGGTGTCTGCCGCTCCTTGGTATTCTCCTCCTCCTTGGTGTTCTCCTCCAGGTTTCCTTGTCTGAGCTTCAACCTTCTGGCTCTCATTAAGTATTTTTAAATGTAACACTGCAGTTGCCCTACTACTTGGGTTGGGGCCTAGTAACGGTGTCTGCCGCTCCTTGGTGTTCTCTTCCTCCTTGGTGTTCTCCTCCAGGTTTCCTTGTCTCAGCTTCAACCTTCTGGCTCTCATTAAGTATTTTTAATTGTAACACTTTTGTTGCCCTACTACTTGGGTTGAGGCCTAGTAACGGTGTCTGCCGCTCCTTGGTGTTCTCCTCCTCCTTGGTGTTCTCCCTCAGATTTCCTTGTCTGAGCTTCAACCTTCTGGCTCTCATTAAGTATTTTTAAATGTAACACTGCAATTGCCCTACTACATGGGTTGGGGCCTAGTAACAGTGTCTGCCGCTCCTTGGTGTTCTCCTCCTCCTTGGTGTTCTCCTCCAGGTTTCCTTGTCTGAGCTTCAACCTTCTAACTCTCATTAAGTATTTTTAACTGTAACACTTTTGTTGCCCTACTACTTGGGTTGGGGCCTAGTAACAGTGTCTGCTGCTCCTTGGTGTTCTCCTCCTCCTTGGTGTTCTCCTCCAGGTTTCCTTGTCTGAGGTTCAACCTTCTGGCACTCATTAAGTATTTTTAAATGTAACACTGCAATTGCCCTACTACTTGGGTTGGGGCCTAGTAACGGTGTCTGCCGCTCATTGGTGTTCTCCTCCTCCTTGGTGTTCTCCTCCAAGTTTCCTTGTCTGAGCTTCAACCTTCTGGCTCTCATTAAGTATTTTTAAATGTAACACTGCAATTGCCCTACTACTTGGGTTGGGGCCTAGTAACGGTGTCTGCCGCTCCTTGGTGTTCTCCTCCAGGTTTTCTTGTCTGAGCTTCAACCTTCTGGCTCTCATTAAGTATATTTAAATGTAACACTGCAGTTGCCCTACTACTTGGGTTGGGGCCTAGTAACGGTGTCTGCCGCTCCTTGGTGTTCTCCTCCTCCTTGGTGTTCTCCTCCAGGTTTCCTTGTCTGAGCTTCAACCTTCTGGCTCTCATTAAGTATATTTAAATGTAACACTGCAGTTGCCCTACTACTTGGGTTGGGGCCTAGTAACGGTGTCTGCCGCTCCTTGGTGTTCTCCTCCTCCTTGGTGTTCTCCTCCAGGTTTCCTTGTCTGAGCTTCAACCTTCTGGCTCTCATTAAGTTTTTTTAAATGTAACACTGCAATTGCCCTACTATTTGGGTTTGGGCCTAGTAACGGTGTATGCCGCTCCATGGTGTTCTCCTCCTCCTTGGTGTTCTCCTCCAGGTTTCCTTGTCTGAGCTTCAACCTTCTGGCTCTCATTAAGTATTTTTAACTGTAACACTTTTGTTGCCCTACTACTTGGGTTGGGGCCTAGTAACGGTGTCTGCCGCTCCTTGGTGTTCTCCTCCTCCTTGGTGTTCTCATCCAGGTATCCTTGTCCGAGCTTCAACATTCTGGCTCTCATGAAGTATTTTTAAATGTAACACTGCAATTGCCCTACTATTTGGGTTGGGGTCTAGTAACGGTGTCTGCCGCTCCATGGTGTTCTCCTCCTCCTTGGTGTTCTCCTCCAGGTTTCCTTGTCTGAGCTTCAACCTTCTGGCTCTCTTTAAGCATTTTTCAATGTAACACTGCTGTTGCCCTACTACTTGGGTTGGGGCCTAGTAACGGTGTCTGTCGCTCCTTGGTGTTCTCCTCCTCCTTGGTGTTCTCCTCCAGGTTTCCTTGTCTGAACTTCAACCTTCTGGCTCTCATTAAGTATTTTTAAATGTAACTCTGCAATTGCCCTACTACTTCGGTTGGGGCCTAGTAACGGTGTCTGCCGCTCCTTGGTGTTCTACTCCAGGTTTCCTTGTCTGAGCTTCAACCTTCAGGTCTCATTAAGTATTATTAAATGTAACACTTTTGTTGCCCTTCTACTTCGGTTGGGGCCTAGTAACGGTGTCTGCCGCTCCTTGGTATTCTCCTCCTCCTTGGTGTTCTCCTCCAGGTTTCATTGTCTGAGCTCAGCCTTCTGGCTCTCATTAAGTATTTTTAAATGTAACACTGCAGTTGCCCTACTGCTTGGGATGGGGCCTAGTAACGATGTCTGCCGCTCCTTGGTGTTCTCCTCCTCCTTGGTGTTCTCCTCCAGGTTTCCTTGTCTCAGCTTCAACCTTCTGGCTCTCATTAAGTATTTTTAACTGTAACACTTTTGTTGCCCTACTACTTGGGTTGGGGCCTAGTAACGGTGTCTGCCGCCCCTTGGTGTTCTCCTCCTCCTTGGTGTTCTCCTCCAGGTTTCCTTGTCTGAGCTTCTACCTTCTGGCTCTCATTAAGTATTTTTAAATGTAACACTGCAGTTTCCCTTCTACTTGGGTTGGGGCCTAGTAACGGTGTCTGTCGCTCCTTGGTGTTCTCCTCCTCCTTGGTGTTCTCCTCCAGGTTTCCTTGTCTGAACTTCAACCTTCTGGCTCTCATTAAGTATTTTTAAATGTAACTCTGCAATTGCCCTACTACTTGGGTTGGGGCCTAGTAACGGTGTCTGCCGCTCCTTGGTGTTCTCCTCCAGGTTTCCTTGTCTGAGCTTCAACCTTCAGGCTCTCATTAAGTATTATTAAATGTAACACTTTTGTTGCCCTTCTACTTCGGTTGGGGCCTAGTAACGGTGTCTGCCGCTCCTTGGTATTCTCCTCCTCCTTGGTGTTCTCCTCCAGGTTTACTTGTCTGAGCTCAGCCTTCTGGCTCTCATTAAGTATTTTTAAATGTAACACTGCAGTTGCCCTACTACTTGGGTTGGGGCCTAGTAACAGTGTCTGCCGCTCCTTGGTGTTCTCCTCCTCCTTGGTGTTCTCCTCCAGGTTTCCTTGTCTGAGCTTCAACCTTCTGGCTCTCATTAAGTATTTTTAACTGTAACACTTTTGTTGCCCTACTACTTGGGTTGGGGCTTAGTAACGGTGTCTGCCGCCCCTTGGTGTTCTCCTCCTCCTTGGTGTTCTCCTCCATGTTTCCTTGTCTGAGCTACAACCTTCTGGCTCTCATTAAGTATTTTTAAATGTAACACTGCAATTGCCCTACTACCTGGGTTGGGGCCTAGTAACGGTGTCTGCCGCTCCTTGGTGTTCTCCTCCAGGTTTCCTTGTCTGAGCTTCAACCTTCTGGCTCTCATTAAGTATTTTTAAATGTAACACTGCAGTTGCCCTACTACTTGGGTTGGGGCCTAGTAACGGTGTCTGCCGTTCCTTGGTGTTCTCCTCCTCCTTGGTGTTCTCCTCCAGGTTTCCTTGTCTGAGCTTCAACCTTCTGGCTTTCATTAAGTATTTTTAAATGTAACACTGCAATTGCCCTACTACTTGGGAAGGGGCCTAGTAACGGTGTCTGCCGCTCCTTGGTATTCTCCTCCTCCTTGGTGTTCTCCTCCAGGTTTCCTTGTCTGAGCTTCAACCTTCTGGCTCTCATTAAGTATTTTTAAATGTAACACTGCAGTTGCCCTACTACTTGGGTTGGGGCCTAGTAACGGTGTCAGCCGCTCCTTGGTGTTCTCCTCCTCCTTGGTGTTCTCCTCCAGGTTTCCTTGTCTCAGCTTCAACCTTCTGGCTCTCATTAAGTATTTTTAACTGTAACACTTTTTTTGCCCTACTACTTGGGTTGGGGCCTAGTAACGGTGTCTGCCGCCCCTTGGTGTTCTCCTCCTCCTTGGTGTTCTCCTCCAGATTTCCTTGTCTGAGCTTCAACCTTCTGGCTCTCATTAAGTATTTTTAAATGTAACACTGCAGTTGCCCTACTACTTGGGTTGGGGCCTAGTAACAGTGTCTGCCGCTCCTTGGTGTTCTCCTCCTCCTTGGTGTTCTCCTCCAGGTTTCCTTGTCTGAGCTTCAACCTTCTGGCTCTCATTAAGTATTTTTAACTGTAACACTTTTGTTGCCCTGCTACTTGGGTTGGGGCCTAGCAACGGTGTCTGCCGCCCCTTGGTGTTCTCCTCCTCCTTGGTGTTCTCCTCCAGGTTTCCTTGTCTGAGCTTCAACCTTCTGGCTCTCATTAAGAATTTTTTAATGTAACACTGCAGTTGCCCTACTACTTGGGTTGGGGCCTAGTAACGGTGTCTGTCGCTCCTTGGTGTTCTCCTCCTCCTTGGTGTTCTCCTCCAGGTTTCCTTGTCTGAGCTTCAACCTTCTGGCTCTCATTAAGAATTTTTTAATGTAACACTGCAGTTGCCCTACTACTTGGGTTGGGGCCTAGTAACGGTGTCTGCCGCTCCTTGGTGTTCTCCTCCTCCTTGGTGTTCTCCTCCAGGTTTCCTTGTCTCAGCTTCAACCTTCTGGCTCTCATTAAGTATTTTTAACTGTAAAACTTTTTTTGCCCTACTACTTGGGTTGGGGCCTAGTAACGGTGTCTGCCGCTCCTTGGTGTTCTCCTCCTCCTTGGTGTTCTCCTCCAGATTTCCTTGTCTGAGCTTCAACCTTCTGGCTCTCATTAAGTATTTTTAAATGTAACACTGCAATTGCCCTACTAATTGGGTTGGGGCTTAGTAACGGTGTCTGCCGCTCCTTGGTGTTCTCCTCCTCCTTGGTGTTCTCCCCCAGGTTTCGTTGTCTGAGCTTCAACCTTCAGGCTCTCATTAAGTGTTTTTAAATGTAACACTTTTGTTGCCCTACTACTTGGGTTGGGGCCTAGTAACGGTGTCTGACGCTCCTTGGTATTCTCCTCCTCCTTGGTGTTCTCCTCCAGGTTTCCTTGTCTGAGCTCAACCTTCTGGCTCTCATTAAGTATTTTTAAATGTAACACTGCAGTTGCCCTACTACTTGGGTTGGGGCCTAGTAACGGTGTCTGCCGCTCCTTGGTGTTCTCCTCCTCCTTGGTGTTCTCCTCCAGGTTTCCTTGTCTCAGCTTCAACCTTCTGGCTCTCATTAAGTATTTTTAACTGTAAAACTTTTTTTGCCCTACTACTTGGGTTGGGGCCTAGTAACGGTGTCTGCCGCTCCTTGGTGTTCTCCTCCTCCTTGGTGTTCTCCTCCAGATTTCCTTGTCTGAGCTTCAACCTTCTGGCTCTCATTAAGTATTTTTAACTGTAACACTTTTGTTGCCCTACTACATGGGTTGGGGCCTAGTAACGGTGTCTGCCGCTCCTTGGTGTTCTCCTCCTCCTTGGTGTTCTCCTCCAGGTTTCCTTGTCTGAGCTTCAACCTTCTGGCTCTCATTAAGTATTTTTAAATGTAACACAGGAGTTGCCCTACTACTTGGGTTGGGGCCTAGTAACAATGTCTGTCGCTCTTTGGTGTTCTCCTCCTCCTTGGTGTTCTCCTCCAGGTTTCCTTGTCTGAACTTCAACCTTCTGGCTCTCATTAAGCATTTTTAAATGTAACTCTGCAATTGCCCTACTACTTGGGTTGGGGCCTAGTAATGGTGTCTGCCGCTCCTTGGTGTTCTCCTCCAGGTTTCCTTGTCTGAGCTTCAACCTTCAGGCTCTCATTAAGTATTATTAAATGTAACACTTTTGTTGCCCTTCTACTTCGGTTGGGGCCTAGTAACGGTGTCTGCCGCTCCTTGGTATTCTCCTCCTCCTTGGTGTTCTCCTCCAGGTTTCCTTGTCTGAGCTCAGCCTTCTGGCTCTCATTAAGTATTTTTAAATGTAACACTGCAGTTGCCCTACTACTTGGGATGGGGCCTAGTAACGATGTCTGCCGCTCCTTGGTGTTCTCCTCCTCCTTGGTGTTCTCCTCCAGGTTTCCTTGTCTCAGCTTCAACCTTCTGGCTCTCATTAAGTATTTTTAACTGTAACACTTTTTTTGCCCTACTACTTGGGTTGGGGCCTAGTAACAGTGTCTGCCGCTCCTTGGTGTTCTCCTCCTCCTTGGTGTTCTCCTCCAGGTTTCCTTGTCTGAGCTTCAACCTTTTGGCTCTCATTAAGAATTTTTTAATGTAACACTGCAGTTGCCCTACTACTTGGGTTGGGGCCTAGTAACGGTGTCTGTCGCTCCTTGGTGTTCTCCTCCTCCTTGGTGTTCTCCTCCAGGTTTCCTTGTCTGAGCTTCAACCTTCTGGCTCTCATTAAGAATTTTTTAATGTAACACTGCAGTTGCCTTACTACTTGGGTTGGGGCCTAGTAACGGTGTCTGTCGCTCCTTGGTGTTCTCCTCCTCCTTGGTGTTCTCCTCCAGGTTTCCTTGTCTGAACTTCAACCTTCGGGCTCTCATTAAGTATTTTTAAATGTAACACTGCAATTGCCCTACTAATTGGGTTGGGGCTTAGTAACGGTGTCTGCCGCTCCTTGGTGTTCTCCTCCTCCTTGGTGTTCTCCACCAGGTTTCCTTGTCTGAGCTTCAACCTTCTGGCTCTCATTAAGTATTTTTAACTGTAACACTTTTGTTGCCCTACTACTTGGGTTGGGGCTTAGTAACGGTGTCTGCCGCCCCTTGGTGTTCTCCTCCTCCTTGGTGTTCTCCTCCATGTTTCCTTGTCTGAGCTACAACCTTCTGGCTCTCATTAAGTATTTTTAAATGTAACACTGCAATTGCCCTACTACCTGGGTTGGGGCCTAGTAACGGTGTCTGCCGCTCCTTGGTGTTCTCCTCCAGGTTTCCTTGTCTGAGCTTCAACCTTCTGGCTCTCATTAAGTATTTTTAAATGTAACACTGCAGTTGCCCTACTACTTGGGTTGGGGCCTAGTAACGGTGTCTGCCGTTCCTTGGTGTTCTCCTCCTCCTTGGTGTTCTCCTCCAGGTTTCCTTGTCTGAGCTACAACCTTCTGGCTTTCATTAAGTATTTTTAAATGTAACACGGCAATTGCCCTACTACTTGGGTTGGGGCCTAGTAACGGTGTCTGCCGCTCCTTGGTATTCTCCTCCTCCTTGGTGTTCTCCTCCAGGTTTCCTTGTCTGAGCTTCAACCTTCTGGCTCTCATTAAGTATTTTTAAATGTAACACTGCAGTTGCCCTACTACTTGGGTTGGGGCCTAGTAACGGTGTCTGCTGCTCCTTGGTGTTCTCCTCCTCCTTGGTGTTCTCCTCCAGGTTTCCTTGTCTCAGCTTCAACCTTCTGGCTCTCATTAAGTATTTTTAACTGTAACACTTTTTTTGCCCTACTACTTGGGTTGGGGCCTAGAAACGGTGTCTGCCGCTCCTGGGTGTTCTCCTCCTCCTTAGTGTTCTCCTCCAGATTTCCTTGTCTGAGCTTCAACCTTCTGGCTCTCATTAAGTATTTTTAAATGTAACACTGCAGTTGCCCTACTACTTGGGTTGGGGCCTAGTAACAGTGTCTGCCGCTCCTTGGTGTTCTCCTCCTCCTTGGTGTTCTCCTCCAGGTTTCCTTGTCTGAGCTTCAACCTTCTGGCTCTCATTAAGTATTTTTAACTGTAACACTTTTGTTGCCCTGCTACTTGGGTTGGGGCCTAGCAACGGTGTCTGCCGCCCCTTGGTGTTCTCCTCCTCCTTGGTGTTCTCCTCCAGGTTTCCTTGTCTGAGCTTCAACCTTCTGGCTCTCATTAAGAATTTTTTAATGTAACACTGCAGTTGCCCTACTACTTGGGTTGGGGCCTAGTAACGGTGTCTGTCGCTCCTTGGTGTTCTCCTCCTCCTTGGTGTTCTCCTCCAGGTGTCCTTGTCTGAGCTTCAACCTTCTGGCTCTCATTAAGTATTTTTAAATGTAACACTGCAATTTCCCTACTAATTGGGTTGGGGCTTAGTAACGGTGTCTGCCGCTCCTTGGTGTTCTCCTCCTCCTTGGTGTTCTCCCCCAGGTTTCGTTGTCTGAGCTTCAACCTTCTGGCTCTCATTAAGTATTTTTAACTGTAACACTTTTTTTGCCCTACTACTTGGGTTGGGGCCGAGTAACGGTGTCTGCCGCTCCTTGGTGTTCTCCTCCTCCTTGGTGTTCTCCTCCAGATTTCCTTGTCTGAGCTTCAACCTTCTGGCTCTCATTAAGTATTTTTAAATGTAACACTGCAGTTGCACTACTACTTGGGATGGGGCCTAGTAACGATGTCTGCCGCTCCTTGGTGTTCTCCTCCTCCTTGGTGTTCTCCTCCAGGTTTCCTTGTCTCAGCTTCAACCTTCTGGCTCTCATTAAGTATTTTTAACTGTAACACTTTTTTTACCCTACTACTTGGGTTGGGGCCTGGTAACGGTGTCTGCTGCTCCTTGGTGTTCTCCTCCTCCTTGGTGTTCTCCTCCAGATTTCCTTGTCTGAGCTTCAACCTTCTGGCTCTCATTAAGTATTTTTAAATGTAACACTGCAGTTGCCCTACTACTTGGGTTGGGGCCTAGTAACAGTGTCTGCCGCTCCTTGGTGTTCTCCTCCTCCTTGGTGTTCTCCTCCAGGTTTCCTTGTCTGAGCTTCAACCTTCTGGCTCTCATTAAGTATTTTTAAATGTAACACTGCAGTTGCCCTACTACTTGGGTTGGGGCCTAGTATCGGTGTCTGCCGCCCCTTGGTGTTCTCCTCCTCCTTGGTGTTCTCCTCCAGGTTTCCTTGTCTGAGTTTCTACCTTCTGGCTCTCATTAAGTATTTTTAAATGTAACACTGCAGTTGCCCTACTACTTGGGTTGGGGCCTAGTAACGATGTCTGTCGCTCCTTGGTGTTCTCCTCCTCCTTGGTGTTCTCCTCCAGGTTTCCTTGTCTGAACTTCAACCTTCTGGCTCTCATTAAATATTTTTAAATGTAACTCTGCAATTGCCCTACTACTTGGGTTGGGGCCTAGTAACGGTGTCTGCCGCTCCTTGGTGTTCTCCTCCAGGTTTCCTTGTCTGAGCTTCAACCTTCAGGCTCTCATTAAGTATTATTAAATGTAACACTTTTGTTGCCCTTCTACTTCGGTTGGGGCCTAGTAACGGTGTCTGCCGCTCTTTGGTATTCTCCTCCTCCTTGGTGTTCTCCTCCAGGTTTCCTTGTCTGAGCTCAGCCTTCTGGCTCTCATTAAGTATTTTTAAATGTAACACTGCAGTTGCCCTACTACTTGGGATGGGGCCTAGTAACGATGTCTGCCGCTCCTTGGTGTTCTCCTCCTCCTTGGTGTTCTCCTCCAGGTTTCCTTGTCTCAGATTCAACCTTCTGGCTCTCATTAAGTATTTTTAACAGTAACACTTTTTTTGCCCTACTACTTGGGTTGGGGCCTGGTAACGGTGTCTGCTGCTCCTTGGTGTTCTCCTCCTCCTTGGTGTTCTACTCCAGATTTCCTTGTCTGAGCTTCAACCTTCTGGCTCTCATTAAGTATTTTTAAATGTAACACTGCAGTTGCCCTACTACTTGGGTTGTGGCCTAGTAACAGTGTCTGCCGCTCCTTGGTGTTCTCCTCCTCCTTGGTGTTCTCCTCCAGGTTTCCTTGTCTGAGCTTCAACCTTCTGGCTCTCATTAAGTATTTTTAACTGTAAAACTGCAGTTGCCCTACTACTTGGGTTGGGGCCTAGTAACGGTGTCTGTCGCTCCTTGGTGTTCTCCTCCTCCTTGGTGTTCTCCTCCAGGTTTCCTTGTCTGAACTTCAACCTTCTGGCTCTCATTAAGTATTTTTAAATGTAACTCTGCAATTGCCCTACTACTTGGGTTGTGGCCTAGTAACGGTGTCTGCCGCTCCTTGGTGTTCTCCTCCAGGTTTCCTTGTCTGAGCTTCAACCTTCAGGCTCTCATTAAGTATTATTAAATGTAACACTTTTGTTGCCCTTCTACTTCGGTTGGGGCCTAGTAACGGTGTCTGCCGCTCCTTGGTATTCTCCTCCTCCTTGGTGTTCTCCTCCAGGTTTCCTTGTCTCAGCTTCAACCTTCTGGCTTTCATTAAGTATTTTTAACTGTAACACTTTTTTTGCCCTACTACTTGGGTTGGGGCCTGGTAACGGTGTCTGCTGCTCCTTGGTGTTCTCCTCCTCCTTGGTGTTCTACTCCAGATTTCCTTGTCTGAGCTTCAACCTTCTGGCTCTCATTAAGTATTTTTAAATGTAACACTGCAGTTGCCCTACTACTTGGGTTGGGGCCTAGTAACGATGTCTGCCGCTCCTTGGTGTTCTCCTCCTCCTTGGTGTTCTCCTCCAGGTTTCCTTGTCTCAGCTTCAACCTTCTGGCTTTCATTAAGTATTTTTAACTGTAACACTTTTTTTGCCCTACTACTTGGGTTGGGGCCTGGTAACGGTGTCTGCTGCTCCTTGGTGTTCTCCTCCTCCTTGGTGTTCTACTCCAGATTTCCTTGTCTGAGCTTCAACCTTCTGGCTCTCATTAAGTATTTTTAAATGTAACACTGCAGTTGCCCTACTACTTGGGTTGGGGCCTAGTAACAGTGTCTGCCGCTCCTTGGTGTTCTCCTCCTCCTTGGTGTTCTCCTCCAGGTTTCCTTGTCTGAGCTTCAACCTTCTGGCTCTCATTAAGTATTTTTAACTGTAACACTTTTGTTGCCCTACTACTTGGGTTGGGGCCCAGTAACGGTGTCTGCCGCCCCTTGGTGTTCTCCTCCTCCTTGGTGTTCTCCTCCATGTTTCCTTGTCTGAGCTACAACCTACTGGCTCTCATTAAGTATTTTTAAATGTAACACTGCAATTGCCCTACTACTTGGGTTGGGGCCTAGTAACGGTGTCTGCCGCTCCTTGGTGTTCTCCTCCAGGTTTCCTTGTCTGAGCTTCAACCTTCTGGCTCTCATTAAGTATTTTTAAATGTAACAGTGCAGTTGCCCTACTACTTGGGTTGGGGCATAGTAACGGTGTCTGCCGTTCCTTGGTGTTCTCCTCCTCCTTGGTGTTCTCCTCCAGGTTTCCTTGTCTGAGCTTCAACCTTCTGGCTCTCATTAAGTATTTTTAAATGTAACACTGCAATTGCCCTACTACTTGGGTTGGGGCCTAGTAACGGTGTCTGACGCTCCTTGGTATTCTCCTCCTCCTTGGTGTTCTCCTCCAGGTTTCCTTGTCTGAGCTTCAACCTTCTGGCTCTCATTAAGTATTTTTAAATGTAACACTGCAATTGCCCTACTACTTGGGTTGAGGCCTAGTAACGGTGTCTGCCGCTCCTTGGTGTTCTCTTCCTCCTTGGTGTTCTCCCTCAGATTTCCTTTTCTGAGCTTCAACCTTCTGGCTCTCATTAAGTATTTTTAAATGTAACACTGCAGTTGCCCTACTACTTGGGTTTGGGCCTAGTAACGGTGTATGCCGCTCCTTGGTGTTCTCCTCCTCCTTGGTGTTCTCCTCCAGGTTTCCTTGTCTGAGCTTCAACCTTCTGGCTCTCATTAAGTATTTTTAAATGTAACACTACAATTGCCCTACTACATGGGTTGGGGCCTAGTAACAGTGTCTGCCGCTCCTTGGTGTTCTCCTCCTCCTTGGTGTTCTCCTCCAGGTTTCCTTGTCTGAGCTTCAACCTTCTAACTCTCATTAAGTATTTTTAACTGTAACACTTTTGTTGCCCTACTACTTGGGTTGGGGCCTTGTAACAGTGTCTGCCGCTCCTTGGTGTTCTCCTCCTCCTTGGTGTTCTCCTCCAGGTTTCCTTGTCTGAGGTTCAACCTTCTGGCACTCATTAAGTATTTTTAAATGTAACACTGCAATTGCCCTACTACTTGGGTTGGGGCCCAGTAACGGTGTCTGCCGCTCATTGGTGTTCTCCTCCTCCTTGGTGTACTCCTCCAGGTTTCCTTGTCTGAGCTTCAACCTTCTGGCTCTCATTAAGTATTTTTAAATGTAACACTGCAATTGCCCTACTACTTGGGTTGGGGCCTAGTAACGGTGTCTGCCGCTCCTTGGTGTTCTCCTCCAGGTTTCCTTGTCTGAGCTTCAACCTTCTGGCTCTCATTAAGTATTTTTAAATGTAACACTGCAGTTGCCCTACTACTTGGGTTGGGGCCTAGTAACGGTGTCTGCCGCTCCTTGGTGTTCTCCTCCTCCTTGGTGTTCTCCTCCAGGTTTCCTTGTCTGAGCTTCAACCTTCTGGCTCTCATTAAGTATTTTTAAATGTAACACTGCAATTGCCCAACTATTTGGGTTTGGACCTAGTAACGGTGTATGCCGCTCCATGGTGTTCTCCTCCTCCTTGGTGTTCTCCTCCAGGTTTCCTTGTCTGAGCTTCAACATTCTGGCTCTCATTAAGTATTTTTAAATGTAACACTGCAATTGCCCTACTACATGGGTTGGGGCCTAGTAACAGTGTCTGCCGCTCCTTGGTGTTCTCCTCCTCCTTGGTGTTCTCCTCCAGGTTTCCTTGTCTGAGCTTCAACCTTCTAACTCTCATTAAGTATTTTTAACTGTAACACTTTTGTTGCCCTACTACTTGGGTTGGGGCCTTGTAACAGTGTCTGCCGCTCATTGGTGTTCTCCTCCTCCTTGGTGTTCTCCTCCAGGTTTCCTTGTCTGAGGTTCAACCTTCTGGCACTCATTAAGTATTTTTAAATGTAACACTGCAATTGCCCTACTACTTGGGTTGGGGCCTAGTAACGGTGTCTGCCGCTCATTGGTGTTCTCCTCCTCCTTGGTGTTCTCCTCCAGGTTTCCTTGTCTGAGCTTCAACCTTCTGGCTCTCATTAAGTATTTTTAAATGTAACACTGCAATTGCCCTACTACTTGGGTTGGGGCCTAGTAACGGTGTCTGCAGCTCCTTGGTGTTCTCCTCCAGGTTTCCTTGTCTGAGCTTCAACCTTCTGGCTCTCATTAAGTATTTTTAAATGTAACACTGCAGTTGCCCTACTACTTGGGTTGGGGCCTACTAATGGTGTCTGCCGCTCCTTGGTGTTCTCCTCCTCCTTGGTGTTCTCCTCCAGGTTTCCTTGTCTGAGCTTCAACCTTCTGGCTCTCATTAAGTATTTTTAAATGTAACACTGCAATTGCCCTACTATTTGGGTTTGGGCCTAGTAACGGTGTATGCCGCTCCATGGTGTTCTCCTCCTCCTTGGTGTTCTCCTCCAGGTTTCCTTGTCTGAGCTTCAACCTTCTGGCTCTCATTAAGTATTTTTAACTGTAACACTTTTGTTGCCCTACTACTTGGGTTGGGGCCTAGTAACGGTGTCTGCCGCTCCTTGGTGTTCTCCTCCTCCTTGGTGTTCTCCTCCAGATTTCCTTGTCTGAGCTTCAACCTTCTGGCTCTCATTAAGTATTTTTAAATGTAACACAGCAGTTGCCCTACTACTTGGGTTGGGGCCTAGTAACAGTGTCTGCCGCTCCTTGGTGTTCTCCTCCTCCTTGGTGTTCTCCTCCAGGTTTCCTTGTCTGAGCTTCAACCTTCTGGCTCTCATTAAGTATTTTTAACTGTAACACTTTTGTTGCCCTACTACTTGGGTTGGGGCCTAGTAACGGTGTCTGCCGTTCCTTGGTGTTCTCCTCCTCCTTGGTGTTCTCCTCCAGGTTTCCTTGTCTGAACTTCAACCTTCTGGCTCTCATTAAGTATTTTTAAATGTAACTCTGCAATTGCCCTACTACTTGGGTTGGGGCCTAGTAACGGTGTCTGCCGCTCCTTGGTGTTCTCCTCCAGGTTTCCTTGTCTGAGCTTCAACCTTCAGGCTCTCATTAAGTATTATTAAATGTAACACTTTTGTTGCCCTTCTACTTCGGTTGGGGCCTAGTAATGGTGTCTGCCGCTCCTTGGTATTCTCCTCCTCCTTGGTGTTCTCCTCCAGGTTTCCTTGTCTGAGCTCAGCCTTCTGGCTCTCATTAAGTATTTTTAAATGTAACACTGCAGTTGCCCTACTACTTGGGATGGGGCCTAGTAACGATGTCTGCCGCTCCTTGGTGTTCTCCTCCTCCTTGGTGTTCTCCTCCAGGTTTCCTTGTCTCAGCTTCAACCTTCTGGCTCTCATTAAGTATTTTTAACTGTAACACTTTTTTTGCCCTACTACTTGGGTTGGGGCCTGGTAACGGTGTCTGCTGCTCCTTGGTGTTCTCCTCCTCCTCGGTGTTCTCCTCCAGATTTCCTTGTCTGAGCTTCAACCTTCTGGCTCTCATTAAGTATTTTTAAATGTAACACTGCAGTTGCCCTACTACTTGGGTTGGGGCCTAGTAACAGTGTCTGCCGCTCCTTGGTGTTCTCCTCCTCCTTGGTGTTCTCCTCCAGGTTTCCTTGTCTGAGCTTCTACCTTCTGGCTCTCATTAAGTATTTTTAAATGTAACACTGCAGTTGCCCTACTACTTGGGTTGGGGCCTAGTAACGGTGTCTGTCGCTCCTTGGTGTTCTCCTCCATTTTTCCTTGTCTGAGCTTCAACCTTCAGGCTCTCATTAAGTATTATTAAATGTAACACTTTTGTTGCCCTTCTACTTCGGTTGGGGCCTAGTAACGGTGTCTGCCGCTCCTTGGTATTCTCCTCCTCCTTGGTGTACTCCAGGTTTCCTTGTCTGAGCTCAGCCTTCTGGCTCTCATTAAGTATTTTTAAATGTAACACTGCAGTTGCCCTACTACTTGGGATGGGGCCTAGTAACGATGTCTGCCGCTCCTTGGTGTTCTCCTCCTCCTTGGTGTTCTCCTCCAGGTTTCCTTGTCTCAGCTTCAACCTTCTGGCTCTCATTAAGTATTTTTAACTGTAAAACTTTTTTTGCCCTACTACTTGGGTTGGGGCCTGGTAACGGTGTCTGCTTCTCCTTGGTGTTCTCCTCCTCCTTGGTGTTCTACTCCAGATTTCCTTGTCTGAGCTTCAACCTTCTGGCTCTCATTAATTATTTTTAAATGTAATACTGCAGTTGCCCTACTACTTGGGTTGGGGCCTAGTAACAGTGTCTGCCGCTCCTTGGTGTTCTCCTCCTCCTTGGTCTTCTCCTCCAGGTTTCATTGTCTGAGCTTCAACCTTCTGGCTCTCATTAAGTATTTTTAACTGTAACACTGCAGTTGCCCTACTACTTGGGTTGGGGCCTAGTAACGGTGTCTGTCGCTCCTTAGTGTTCTCCTCCTCATTGGTGTTCTCCTCCAGGTTTCCTTGTCTGAACTTCAACCTTCTGGCTCTCATTAAGTATTTTTAAATGTAACTCTGCAATTGCCCTACTACTTGGGTTGGGGCCTAGTAACGGTGTCTGCCGCTCCTTGGTGTTCTCCTCCAGGTTTCCTTGTCTGAGCTTCAACCTTCAGGCTCTCATTAAGTATTATTAAATGTAACACTTTTGTTGCCCTTCTACTTCGGTTGGGGCCTAGTAACGGTGTCTGCCGCTCCTTGGTATTCTCCTCCTCCTTGGTGTTCTCCTCCAGGTTTCCTTGTCTGAGCTCAGCCTTCTGGCTCTCATTAAGTATTTTTAAATGTAACACTGCAGTTGCCCTACTACTTGGGATGGGGCCTAGTAACGATGTCTGCCGCTCCTTGGTGTTCTCCTCCTCCTTGGTGTTCTCCTCCAGGTTTCTTTGTCTCAGCTTCAACCTTCTGGCTCTCATTAAGTATTTTTAACTGTAACACTTTTGTTGCCCTACTACTTGGGTTGGGGCCTAGTAACGGTGTCTGCCGCCCCTTGGTGTTCTCCTCCTCCTTGGTGTTCTCCTCCAGGTTTCCTTGTCTGAGCTTCAACCTTCTGGCTGTCATTAAGTATTTTTAAATGTAACACTGCAGTTACCCTACTACTTGGGTTGGGGCCTAGTAACGGTGTCTGTCGCTCCTTGGTGTTCTCCTCCTCCTTGGTGTTCTCCTCCAGGTTTCCTTGTCTGAACTTCAACCTTCTGGCTCTCATTAAGTATTTTTAAATGTAACTCTGCAATTGCCCTACTACTTGGGTTGGGGCCTAGTAACGGTGTCTGCCGCTCCTTGGTGTTCTCCTCCAGGTTTCCTTGTCTGAGCTTCAACCTTCAGGCTCTCATTAAGTATTATTAAATGTAACACTTTTGTTGCCCTTCTACTTCGGTTGGGGCCTAGTAACGGTGTCTGCCGCTCCTTGGTATTCTCCTCCTCCTTGGTGTTCTCCTCCAGGTTTCCTTGTCTGAGCTCAGCCTTCTGGCTCTCATTAAGTATTTTTAAATGTAACACTGCAGTTGCCCTACTACTTGGGATAGGGCCTAGTAACGATGTCTGCCGCTCCTTGGTGTTCTCCTCCTCCTTGGTGTTCTCCTCCAGGTTTCCTTGTCTCAGCTTCAACCTTCTGGCTCTCATTAAGTATTTTTAACTGTAACACTTTTTTTGCCCTACTACTTGGGTTGGGGCCTAGTAACGGTGTGTGCTGCTCCTTGGTGTTGTCCTCCTCCTTGGTGTTCTCCTCCAGGTTTCCTTGTCTGAGCTTCAACCTTCTGGCTCTCATTAAGTATTTTTAACTGTAACACTTTTGTTGCCTTACTCTTGGGTTGGGGCCTAGTAACGGTGTCTGCCGCCCCTTGGTGTTCTCCTCCTCCTTGGTGTTCTCCTCCATGTTTCCTTGTCTGAGCTACAACCTTCTGGCTCTCATTAAGTATTTTTAACTGTAACACTGCAGTTGCCCTTCTACTTGGGTTGGGGCCTAGTAACGGTGTCTGCTGCTCCTTGGTGTTCTCCTCCTCCTTGGTGTTCTCCTCCAGGCTTCCTTGTCTGAGCTTCAACCTTCTGGCTCTCATTAAGTATTTTTAACTGTAACACATTTTTTGCCCTACTACTTGGGTTGGGGCCTAGTAATGGTGTCTGCTGCTCCTTGGTGTTCTCCTCCTCCTTGGTGTTCTCCTCCAGGTTTCCTTGTCTGAGCTCAGCCTTCTGGCTCTCATTAAGTATTTTTAAATGTAACACTGCAGTTGCCCTACTACTTGGGATGGGGCCTAGTAACGATGTCTGCCGCTCCTTGGTGTTCTCCTCCTCCTTGGTGTTCTCCTCCAGGTTTCCTTGTCTCAGCTTCAACCTTCTGGCTCTCATTAAGTATTTTTAACTGTAACACTGCAGTTGCCCTTCTACTTGGGTTGGGGCCTAGTAACGGTGTCTGCTGCTCCTTGGTGTTCTCCTCCTCCTTGGTGTTCTCCTCCAGGCTTCCTTGTCTGAGCTTCAACTTTCTGGCTCTCATTAAGTATTTTTAACTGTAACACTGCAGTTGCCCTACTACTTGGGTTGGGGCCTAGTAACGGTGTCTGACGCTCCTTGGTGTTCTCCTCCAGGTTTCCTTGTCTGAGCTTCAACCTTCTGGCTCTCTTTAAGTATTTTTAAATGTAACACTGCAGTTGCCCTACTACTTGGGTTGGGGCCTAGTAACGGTGTCTGCCGTTCCTTGGTGTTCTCCTCCTCCTTGGTGTTCTCCTCCAGGTTTCCTTGTCTGAGCTTCAACCTTCTGGCTCTCATTAAGTATTTTTAAATGTAACACTGCAATTGCCCTACTACTTGGGTTGGGGCCTTGTAACGGTGTCTGCCGCTCCTTGGTATTCTCCTCCTCCTTGGTGTTCTCCTCCAGGTTTCCTTGTCTGAGCTTCAACCTTCTGGCTCTCATTAAGTATTTTTAACTGTAACACTTTTGTTGCCCTACTACTTGGGTTGGGGCCTAGTAACGGTGTCTGCCGCTCCTTGGTGTTCTCCTCCTCCTTGGTGTTCTCCTCCAGGTTTCCTTGTCTGAGCTTCAACCTTCTGGCTCTCATTAAGTATTTTTAACTGTAACACTTTTGTTGCCCTACTACTTGGGTTGGGGCCTAGTAACGGTGTCTGCCGTTCCTTGGTGTTCTCCTCCTCCTTGGTGTTCTCCTCCAGGTTTCCTTGTCTGAACTTCAACCTTCTGGCTCTCATTAAGTATTTTTAAATGTAACTCTGCAATTGCCCTACTACTTGGGTTGGGGCCTAGTAACGGTGTCTGCCGCTCCTTGGTGTTCTCCTCCAGGTTTCCTTGTCTGAGCTTCAACCTTCAGGCTCTCATTAAGTATTATTAAATGTAACACTTTTGTTGCCCTTCTACTTCGGTTGGGGCCTAGTAATGGTGTCTGCCGCTCCTTGGTATTCTCCTCCTCCTTGGTGTTCTCCTCCAGGTTTCCTTGTCTGAGCTCAGCCTTCTGGCTCTCATTAAGTATTTTTAAATGTAACACTGCAGTTGCCCTACTACTTGGGATGGGGCCTAGTAACGATGTCTGCCGCTCCTTGGTGTTCTCCTCCTCCTTGGTGTTCTCCTCCAGGTTTCCTTGTCTCAGCTTCAACCTTCTGGCTCTCATTAAGTATTTTTAACTGTAACACTTTTTTTGCCCTACTACTTGGGTTGGGGCCTGGTAACGGTGTCTGCTGCTCCTTGGTGTTCTCCTCCTCCTCGGTGTTCTCCTCCAGATTTCCTTGTCTGAGCTTCAACCTTCTGGCTCTCATTAAGTATTTTTAAATGTAACACTGCAGTTGCCCTACTACTTGGGTTGGGGCCTAGTAACAGTGTCTGCCGCTCCTTGGTGTTCTCCTCCTCCTTGGTGTTCTCCTCCAGGTTTCCTTGTCTGAGCTTCTACCTTCTGGCTCTCATTAAGTATTTTTAAATGTAACACTGCAGTTGCCCTACTACTTGGGTTGGGGCCTAGTAACGGTGTCTGTCGCTCCTTGGTGTTCTCCTCCATTTTTCCTTGTCTGAGCTTCAACCTTCAGGCTCTCATTAAGTATTATTAAATGTAACACTTTTGTTGCCCTTCTACTTCGGTTGGGGCCTAGTAACGGTGTCTGCCGCTCCTTGGTATTCTCCTCCTCCTTGGTGTACTCCAGGTTTCCTTGTCTGAGCTCAGCCTTCTGGCTCTCATTAAGTATTTTTAAATGTAACACTGCAGTTGCCCTACTACTTGGGATGGGGCCTAGTAACGATGTCTGCCGCTCCTTGGTGTTCTCCTCCTCCTTGGTGTTCTCCTCCAGGTTTCCTTGTCTCAGCTTCAACCTTCTGGCTCTCATTAAGTATTTTTAACTGTAAAACTTTTTTTGCCCTACTACTTGGGTTGGGGCCTGGTAACGGTGTCTGCTTCTCCTTGGTGTTCTCCTCCTCCTTGGTGTTCTACTCCAGATTTCCTTGTCTGAGCTTCAACCTTCTGGCTCTCATTAATTATTTTTAAATGTAATACTGCAGTTGCCCTACTACTTGGGTTGGGGCCTAGTAACAGTGTCTGCCGCTCCTTGGTGTTCTCCTCCTCCTTGGTCTTCTCCTCCAGGTTTCATTGTCTGAGCTTCAACCTTCTGGCTCTCATTAAGTATTTTTAACTGTAACACTGCAGTTGCCCTACTACTTGGGTTGGGGCCTAGTAACGGTGTCTGTCGCTCCTTAGTGTTCTCCTCCTCATTGGTGTTCTCCTCCAGGTTTCCTTGTCTGAACTTCAACCTTCTGGCTCTCATTAAGTATTTTTAAATGTAACTCTGCAATTGCCCTACTACTTGGGTTGGGGCCTAGTAACGGTGTCTGCCGCTCCTTGGTGTTCTCCTCCAGGTTTCCTTGTCTGAGCTTCAACCTTCAGGCTCTCATTAAGTATTATTAAATGTAACACTTTTGTTGCCCTTCTACTTCGGTTGGGGCCTAGTAACGGTGTCTGCCGCTCCTTGGTATTCTCCTCCTCCTTGGTGTTCTCCTCCAGGTTTCCTTGTCTGAGCTCAGCCTTCTGGCTCTCATTAAGTATTTTTAAATGTAACACTGCAGTTGCCCTACTACTTGGGATGGGGCCTAGTAACGATGTCTGCCGCTCCTTGGTGTTCTCCTCCTCCTTGGTGTTCTCCTCCAGGTTTCTTTGTCTCAGCTTCAACCTTCTGGCTCTCATTAAGTATTTTTAACTGTAACACTTTTGTTGCCCTACTACTTGGGTTGGGGCCTAGTAACGGTGTCTGCCGCCCCTTGGTGTTCTCCTCCTCCTTGGTGTTCTCCTCCAGGTTTCCTTGTCTGAGCTTCAACCTTCTGGCTGTCATTAAGTATTTTTAAATGTAACACTGCAGTTACCCTACTACTTGGGTTGGGGCCTAGTAACGGTGTCTGTCGCTCCTTGGTGTTCTCCTCCTCCTTGGTGTTCTCCTCCAGGTTTCCTTGTCTGAACTTCAACCTTCTGGCTCTCATTAAGTATTTTTAAATGTAACTCTGCAATTGCCCTACTACTTGGGTTGGGGCCTAGTAACGGTGTCTGCCGCTCCTTGGTGTTCTCCTCCAGGTTTCCTTGTCTGAGCTTCAACCTTCAGGCTCTCATTAAGTATTATTAAATGTAACACTTTTGTTGCCCTTCTACTTCGGTTGGGGCCTAGTAACGGTGTCTGCCGCTCCTTGGTATTCTCCTCCTCCTTGGTGTTCTCCTCCAGGTTTCCTTGTCTGAGCTCAGCCTTCTGGCTCTCATTAAGTATTTTTAAATGTAACACTGCAGTTGCCCTACTACTTGGGATAGGGCCTAGTAACGATGTCTGCCGCTCCTTGGTGTTCTCCTCCTCCTTGGTGTTCTCCTCCAGGTTTCCTTGTCTCAGCTTCAACCTTCTGGCTCTCATTAAGTATTTTTAACTGTAACACTTTTTTTGCCCTACTACTTGGGTTGGGGCCTAGTAACGGTGTGTGCTGCTCCTTGGTGTTGTCCTCCTCCTTGGTGTTCTCCTCCAGGTTTCCTTGTCTGAGCTTCAACCTTCTGGCTCTCATTAAGTATTTTTAACTGTAACACTTTTGTTGCCTTACTCTTGGGTTGGGGCCTAGTAACGGTGTCTGCCGCCCCTTGGTGTTCTCCTCCTCCTTGGTGTTCTCCTCCATGTTTCCTTGTCTGAGCTACAACCTTCTGGCTCTCATTAAGTATTTTTAACTGTAACACTGCAGTTGCCCTTCTACTTGGGTTGGGGCCTAGTAACGGTGTCTGCTGCTCCTTGGTGTTCTCCTCCTCCTTGGTGTTCTCCTCCAGGCTTCCTTGTCTGAGCTTCAACCTTCTGGCTCTCATTAAGTATTTTTAACTGTAACACATTTTTTGCCCTACTACTTGGGTTGGGGCCTAGTAATGGTGTCTGCTGCTCCTTGGTGTTCTCCTCCTCCTTGGTGTTCTCCTCCAGGTTTCCTTGTCTGAGCTCAGCCTTCTGGCTCTCATTAAGTATTTTTAAATGTAACACTGCAGTTGCCCTACTACTTGGGATGGGGCCTAGTAACGATGTCTGCCGCTCCTTGGTGTTCTCCTCCTCCTTGGTGTTCTCCTCCAGGTTTCCTTGTCTCAGCTTCAACCTTCTGGCTCTCATTAAGTATTTTTAACTGTAACACTGCAGTTGCCCTTCTACTTGGGTTGGGGCCTAGTAACGGTGTCTGCTGCTCCTTGGTGTTCTCCTCCTCCTTGGTGTTCTCCTCCAGGCTTCCTTGTCTGAGCTTCAACTTTCTGGCTCTCATTAAGTATTTTTAACTGTAACACTGCAGTTGCCCTACTACTTGGGTTGGGGCCTAGTAACGGTGTCTGACGCTCCTTGGTGTTCTCCTCCAGGTTTCCTTGTCTGAGCTTCAACCTTCTGGCTCTCTTTAAGTATTTTTAAATGTAACACTGCAGTTGCCCTACTACTTGGGTTGGGGCCTAGTAACGGTGTCTGCCGTTCCTTGGTGTTCTCCTCCTCCTTGGTGTTCTCCTCCAGGTTTCCTTGTCTGAGCTTCAACCTTCTGGCTCTCATTAAGTATTTTTAAATGTAACACTGCAATTGCCCTACTACTTGGGTTGGGGCCTTGTAACGGTGTCTGCCGCTCCTTGGTATTCTCCTCCTCCTTGGTGTTCTCCTCCAGGTTTCCTTGTCTGAGCTTCAACCTTCTGGCTCTCATTAAGTATTTTTAAATGTAACACTGCAGTTGCCCTACTACTTGGGTTGGGGCCTAGTAACGGTGTCTGCCGCTCCTTGGTGTTCTCTTCCTCCTTGGTGTTCTCCTCCAGGTTTCCTTGTCTCAGCTTCAACCTTCTGGCTCTCATTAAGTATTTTTAATTGTAACACTTTTGTTGCCCTACTACTTGGGTTGAGGCCTAGTAACGGTGTCTGCCGCTCCTTGGTGTTCTCCTCCTCCTTGGTGTTCTCCCTCAGATTTCCTTGTCTGAGCTTCAACCTTCTGGCTCTCATTAAGTATTTTTAAATGTAACACTGCAATTGCCCTACTACATGGGTTGGGGCCTAGTAACAGTGTCTGCCGCTCCTTGGTGTTCTCCTCCTTCTTGGTGTTCTCCTCCAGGTTTCCTTGTCTGAGCTTCAACCTTCTAACTCTCATTAAGTATTTTTAACTGTAACACTTTTGTTGCCCTACTACTTGGGTTGGGGCCTAGTAACAGTGTCTGCTGCTCCTTGGTGTTCTCCTCCTCCTTGGTGTTCTCCTCCAGGTTTCCTTGTCTGAGGTTCAACCTTCTGGCACTCATTAAGTATTTTTAAATGTAACACTGCAATTGCCCTACTACTTGGGTTGGGGCCTAGTAACGGTGTCTGCCGCTCATTGGTGTTCTCCTCCTCCTTGGTGTTCTCCTCCAAGTTTCCTTGTCTGAGCTTCAACCTTCTGGCTCTCATTAAGTATTTTTAAATGTAACACTGCAATTGCCCTACTACTTGGGTTGGGGCCTAGTAACGGTGTCTGCCGCTCCTTGGTGTTCTCCTCCAGGTTTTCTTGTCTGAGCTTCAACCTTCTGGCTCTCATTAAGTATATTTAAATGTAACACTGCAGTTGCCCTACTACTTGGGTTGGGGCCTAGTAACGGTGTCTGCCGCTCCTTGGTGTTCTCCTCCTCCTTGGTGTTCTCCTCCAGGTTTCCTTGTCTGAGCTTCAACCTTCTGGCTCTCATTAAGTATATTTAAATGTAACACTGCAGTTGCCCTACTACTTGGGTTGGGGCCTAGTAACGGTGTCTGCCGCTCCTTGGTGTTCTCCTCCTCCTTGGTGTTCTCCTCCAGGTTTCCTTGTCTGAGCTTCAACCTTCTGGCTCTCATTAAGTTTTTTTAAATGTAACACTGCAATTGCCCTACTATTTGGGTTTGGGCCTAGTAACGGTGTATGCCGCTCCATGGTGTTCTCCTCCTCCTTGGTGTTCTCCTCCAGGTTTCCTTGTCTGAGCTTCAACCTTCTGGCTCTCATTAAGTATTTTTAACTGTAACACTTTTGTTGCCCTACTACTGGGTTGGGGCCTAGTAACGGTGTCTGCCGCTCCTTGGTGTTCTCCTCCTCCTTGGTGTTCTCATCCAGGTATCCTTGTCCGAGCTTCAACATTCTGGCTCTCATGAAGTATTTTTAAATGTAACACTGCAATTGCCCTACTATTTGGGTTGGGGTCTAGTAACGGTGTCTGCCGCTCCATGGTGTTCTCCTCCTCCTTGGTGTTCTCCTCCAGGTTTCCTTGTCTGAGCTTCAACCTTCTGGCTCTCTTTAAGTATTTTTCAATGTAACACTGCTGTTGCCCTACTACTTGGGTTGGGGCCTAGTAACGGTGTCTGTCGCTCCTTGGTGTTCTCCTCCTCCTTGGTGTTCTCCTCCAGGTTTCCTTGTCTGAACTTCAACCTTCTGGCTCTCATTAAGTATTTTTAAATGTAACTCTGCAATTGCCCTACTACTTCGGTTGGGGCCTAGTAACGGTGTCTGCCGCTCCTTGGTGTTCTACTCCAGGTTTCCTTGTCTGAGCTTCAACCTTCAGGTCTCATTAAGTATTATTAAATGTAACACTTTTGTTGCCCTTCTACTTCGGTTGGGGCCTAGTAACGGTGTCTGCCGCTCCTTGGTATTCTCCTCCTCCTTGGTGTTCTCCTCCAGGTTTCATTGTCTGAGCTCAGCCTTCTGGCTCTCATTAAGTATTTTTAAATGTAACACTGCAGTTGCCCTACTGCTTGGGATGGGGCCTAGTAACGATGTCTGCCGCTCCTTGGTGTTCTCCTCCTCCTTGGTGTTCTCCTCCAGGTTTCCTTGTCTCAGCTTCAACCTTCTGGCTCTCATTAAGTATTTTTAACTGTAACACTTTTGTTGCCCTACTACTTGGGTTGGGGCCTAGTAACGGTGTCTGCCGCCCCTTGGTGTTCTCCTCCTCCTTGGTGTTCTCCTCCAGGTTTCCTTGTCTGAGCTTCTACCTTCTGGCTCTCATTAAGTATTTTTAAATGTAACACTGCAGTTTCCCTTCTACTTGGGTTGGGGCCTAGTAACGGTGTCTGTCGCTCCTTGGTGTTCTCCTCCTCCTTGGTGTTCTCCTCCAGGTTTCCTTGTCTGAACTTCAACCTTCTGGCTCTCATTAAGTATTTTTAAATGTAACTCTGCAATTGCCCTACTACTTGGGTTGGGGCCTAGTAACGGTGTCTGCCGCTCCTTGGTGTTCTCCTCCAGGTTTCCTTGTCTGAGCTTCAACCTTCAGGCTCTCATTAAGTATTATTAAATGTAACACTTTTGTTGCCCTTCTACTTCGGTTGGGGCCTAGTAACGGTGTCTGCCGCTCCTTGGTATTCTCCTCCTCCTTGGTGTTCTCCTCCAGGTTTACTTGTCTGAGCTCAGCCTTCTGGCTCTCATTAAGTATTTTTAAATGTAACACTGCAGTTGCCCTACTACTTGGGTTGGGGCCTAGTAACAGTGTCTGCCGCTCCTTGGTGTTCTCCTCCTCCTTGGTGTTCTCCTCCAGGTTTCCTTGTCTGAGCTTCAACCTTCTGGCTCTCATTAAGTATTTTTAACTGTAACACTTTTGTTGCCCTACTACTTGGGTTGGGGCTTAGTAACGGTGTCTGCCGCCCCTTGGTGTTCTCCTCCTCCTTGGTGTTCTCCTCCATGTTTCCTTGTCTGAGCTACAACCTTCTGGCTCTCATTAAGTATTTTTAAATGTAACACTGCAATTGCCCTACTACCTGGGTTGGGGCCTAGTAACGGTGTCTGCCGCTCCTTGGTGTTCTCCTCCAGGTTTCCTTGTCTGAGCTTCAACCTTCTGGCTCTCATTAAGTATTTTTAAATGTAACACTGCAGTTGCCCTACTACTTGGGTTGGGGCCTAGTAACGGTGTCTGCCGTTCCTTGGTGTTCTCCTCCTCCTTGGTGTTCTCCTCCAGGTTTCCTTGTCTGAGCTTCAACCTTCTGGCTTTCATTAAGTATTTTTAAATGTAACACTGCAATTGCCCTACTACTTGGGAAGGGGCCTAGTAACGGTGTCTGCCGCTCCTTGGTATTCTCCTCCTCCTTGGTGTTCTCCTCCAGGTTTCCTTGTCTGAGCTTCAACCTTCTGGCTCTCATTAAGTATTTTTAAATGTAACACTGCAGTTGCCCTACTACTTGGGTTGGGGCCTAGTAACGGTGTCAGCCGCTCCTTGGTGTTCTCCTCCTCCTTGGTGTTCTCCTCCAGGTTTCCTTGTCTCAGCTTCAACCTTCTGGCTCTCATTAAGTATTTTTAACTGTAACACTTTTTTTGCCCTACTACTTGGGTTGGGGCCTAGTAACGGTGTCTGCCGCCCCTTGGTGTTCTCCTCCTCCTTGGTGTTCTCCTCCAGATTTCCTTGTCTGAGCTTCAACCTTCTGGCTCTCATTAAGTATTTTTAAATGTAACACTGCAGTTGCCCTACTACTTGGGTTGGGGCCTAGTAACAGTGTCTGCCGCTCCTTGGTGTTCTCCTCCTCCTTGGTGTTCTCCTCCAGGTTTCCTTGTCTGAGCTTCAACCTTCTGGCTCTCATTAAGTATTTTTAACTGTAACACTTTTGTTGCCCTGCTACTTGGGTTGGGGCCTAGCAACGGTGTCTGCCGCCCCTTGGTGTTCTCCTCCTCCTTGGTGTTCTCCTCCAGGTTTCCTTGTCTGAGCTTCAACCTTCTGGCTCTCATTAAGAATTTTTTAATGTAACACTGCAGTTGCCCTACTACTTGGGTTGGGGCCTAGTAACGGTGTCTGTCGCTCCTTGGTGTTCTCCTCCTCCTTGGTGTTCTCCTCCAGGTTTCCTTGTCTGAGCTTCAACCTTCTGGCTCTCATTAAGAATTTTTTAATGTAACACTGCAGTTGCCCTACTACTTGGGTTGGGGCCTAGTAACGGTGTCTGCCGCTCCTTGGTGTTCTCCTCCTCCTTGGTGTTCTCCTCCAGGTTTCCTTGTCTCAGCTTCAACCTTCTGGCTCTCATTAAGTATTTTTAACTGTAAAACTTTTTTTGCCCTACTACTTGGGTTGGGGCCTAGTAACGGTGTCTGCCGCTCCTTGGTGTTCTCCTCCTCCTTGGTGTTCTCCTCCAGATTTCCTTGTCTGAGCTTCAACCTTCTGGCTCTCATTAAGTATTTTTAAATGTAACACTGCAATTGCCCTACTAATTGGGTTGGGGCTTAGTAACGGTGTCTGCCGCTCCTTGGTGTTCTCCTCCTCCTTGGTGTTCTCCCCCAGGTTTCGTTGTCTGAGCTTCAACCTTCAGGCTCTCATTAAGTGTTTTTAAATGTAACACTTTTGTTGCCCTACTACTTGGGTTGGGGCCTAGTAACGGTGTCTGACGCTCCTTGGTATTCTCCTCCTCCTTGGTGTTCTCCTCCAGGTTTCCTTGTCTGAGCTCAACCTTCTGGCTCTCATTAAGTATTTTTAAATGTAACACTGCAGTTGCCCTACTACTTGGGTTGGGGCCTAGTAACGGTGTCTGCCGCTCCTTGGTGTTCTCCTCCTCCTTGGTGTTCTCCTCCAGGTTTCCTTGTCTCAGCTTCAACCTTCTGGCTCTCATTAAGTATTTTTAACTGTAAAACTTTTTTTGCCCTACTACTTGGGTTGGGGCCTAGTAACGGTGTCTGCCGCTCCTTGGTGTTCTCCTCCTCCTTGGTGTTCTCCTCCAGATTTCCTTGTCTGAGCTTCAACCTTCTGGCTCTCATTAAGTATTTTTAACTGTAACACTTTTGTTGCCCTACTACTTGGGTTGGGGCCTAGTAACGGTGTCTGCCGCTCCTTGGTGTTCTCCTCCTCCTTGGTGTTCTCCTCCAGGTTTCCTTGTCTGAGCTTCAACCTTCTGGCTCTCATTAAGTATTTTTAAATGTAACACAGGAGTTGCCCTACTACTTGGGTTGGGGCCTAGTAACAATGTCTGTCGCTCTTTGGTGTTCTCCTCCTCCTTGGTGTTCTCCTCCAGGTTTCCTTGTCTGAACTTCAACCTTCTGGCTCTCATTAAGCATTTTTAAATGTAACTCTGCAATTGCCCTACTACTTGGGTTGGGGCCTAGTAATGGTGTCTGCCGCTCCTTGGTGTTCTCCTCCAGGTTTCCTTGTCTGAGCTTCAACCTTCAGGCTCTCATTAAGTATTATTAAATGTAACACTTTTGTTGCCCTTCTACTTCGGTTGGGGCCCAGTAACGGTGTCTGCCGCTCCTTGGTATTCTTCTCCTCCTTGGTGTTCTCCTCCAGGTTTCCTTGTCTGAGCTCAGCCTTCTGGCTCTCATTAAGTATTTTTAAATGTAACACTGCAGTTGCCCTACTACTTGGGATGGGGCCTAGTAACGATGTCTGCCGCTCCTTGGTGTTCTCCTCCTCCTTGGTGTTCTCCTCCAGGTTTCCTTGTCTCAGCTTCAACCTTCTGGCTCTCATTAAGTATTTTTAACTGTAACACTTTTTTTGCCCTACTACTTGGGTTGGGGCCTAGTAACAGTGTCTGCCGCTCCTTGGTGTTCTCCTCCTCCTTGGTGTTCTCCTCCAGGTTTCCTTGTCTGAGCTTCAACCTTTTGGCTCTCATTAAGAATTTTTTAATGTAACACTGCAGTTGCCCTACTACTTGGGTTGGGGCCTAGTAACGGTGTCTGTCGCTCCTTGGTGTTCTCCTCCTCCTTGGTGTTCTCCTCCAGGTTTCCTTGTCTGAGCTTCAACCTTCTGGCTCTCATTAAGAATTTTTTAATGTAACACTGCAGTTGCCTTACTACTTGGGTTGGGGCCTAGTAACGGTGTCTGTCGCTCCTTGGTGTTCTCCTCCTCCTTGGTGTTCTCCTCCAGGTTTCCTTGTCTGAACTTCAACCTTCGGGCTCTCATTAAGTATTTTTAAATGTAACACTGCAATTGCCCTACTAATTGGGTTGGGGCTTAGTAACGGTGTCTGCCGCTCCTTGGTGTTCTCCTCCTCCTTGGTGTTCTCCTCCAGGTTTCCTTGTCTGAGCTTCAACCTTCTGGCTCTCATTAAGTATTTTTAACTGTAACACTTTTGTTGCCCTACTACTTGGGTTGGGGCTTAGTAACGGTGTCTGCCGCCCCTTGGTGTTCTCCTCCTCCTTGGTGTTCTCCTCCATGTTTCCTTGTCTGAGCTACAACCTTCTGGCTCTCATTAAGTATTTTTAAATGTAACACTGCAATTGCCCTACTACCTGGGTTGGGGCCTAGTAACGGTGTCTGCCGCTCCTTGGTGTTCTCCTCCAGGTTTCCTTGTCTGAGCTTCAACCTTCTGGCTCTCATTAAGTATTTTTAAATGTAACACTGCAGTTGCCCTACTACTTGGGTTGGGGCCTAGTAACGGTGTCTGCCGTTCCTTGGTGTTCTCCTCCTCCTTGGTGTTCTCCTCCAGGTTTCCTTGTCTGAGCTACAACCTTCTGGCTTTCATTAAGTATTTTTAAATGTAACACGGCAATTGCCCTACTACTTGGGTTGGGGCCTAGTAACGGTGTCTGCCGCTCCTTGGTATTCTCCTCCTCCTTGGTGTTCTCCTCCAGGTTTCCTTGTCTGAGCTTCAACCTTCTGGCTCTCATTAAGTATTTTTAAATGTAACACTGCAGTTGCCCTACTACTTGGGTTGGGGCCTAGTAACGGTGTCTGCTGCTCCTTGGTGTTCTCCTCCTCCTTGGTGTTCTCCTCCAGGTTTCCTTGTCTCAGCTTCAACCTTCTGGCTCTCATTAAGTATTTTTAACTGTAACACTTTTTTTGCCCTACTACTTGGGTTGGGGCCTAGAAACGGTGTCTGCCGCTCCTGGGTGTTCTCCTCCTCCTTAGTGTTCTCCTCCAGATTTCCTTGTCTGAGCTTCAACCTTCTGGCTCTCATTAAGTATTTTTAAATGTAACACTGCAGTTGCCCTACTACTTGGGTTGGGGCCTAGTAACGGTGTCTGCCGTTCCTTGGTGTTCTCCTCCTCCTTGGTGTTCTCCTCCAGGTTTCCTTGTCTGAGCTTCAACCTTCTGGCTTTCATTAAGTATTTTTAAATGTAACACTGCAATTGCCCTACTACTTGGGAAGGGGCCTAGTAACGGTGTCTGCCGCTCCTTGGTATTCTCCTCCTCCTTGGTGTTCTCCTCCAGGTTTCCTTGTCTGAGCTTCAACCTTCTGGCTCTCATTAAGTATTTTTAAATGTAACACTGCAGTTGCCCTACTACTTGGGTTGGGGCCTAGTAACGGTGTCAGCCGCTCCTTGGTGTTCTCCTCCTCCTTGGTGTTCTCCTCCAGGTTTCCTTGTCTCAGCTTCAACCTTCTGGCTCTCATTAAGTATTTTTAACTGTAACACTTTTTTTGCCCTACTACTTGGGTTGGGGCCTAGTAACGGTGTCTGCCGCCCCTTGGTGTTCTCCTCCTCCTTGGTGTTCTCCTCCAGATTTCCTTGTCTGAGCTTCAACCTTCTGGCTCTCATTAAGTATTTTTAAATGTAACACTGCAGTTGCCCTACTACTTGGGTTGGGGCCTAGTAACAGTGTCTGCCGCTCCTTGGTGTTCTCCTCCTCCTTGGTGTTCTCCTCCAGGTTTCCTTGTCTGAGCTTCAACCTTCTGGCTCTCATTAAGTATTTTTAACTGTAACACTTTTGTTGCCCTGCTACTTGGGTTGGGGCCTAGCAACGGTGTCTGCCGCCCCTTGGTGTTCTCCTCCTCCTTGGTGTTCTCCTCCAGGTTTCCTTGTCTGAGCTTCAACCTTCTGGCTCTCATTAAGAATTTTTTAATGTAACACTGCAGTTGCCCTACTACTTGGGTTGGGGCCTAGTAACGGTGTCTGTCGCTCCTTGGTGTTCTCCTCCTCCTTGGTGTTCTCCTCCAGGTTTCCTTGTCTGAGCTTCAACCTTCTGGCTCTCATTAAGAATTTTTTAATGTAACACTGCAGTTGCCCTACTACTTGGGTTGGGGCCTAGTAACGGTGTCTGCCGCTCCTTGGTGTTCTCCTCCTCCTTGGTGTTCTCCTCCAGGTTTCCTTGTCTCAGCTTCAACCTTCTGGCTCTCATTAAGTATTTTTAACTGTAAAACTTTTTTTGCCCTACTACTTGGGTTGGGGCCTAGTAACGGTGTCTGCCGCTCCTTGGTGTTCTCCTCCTCCTTGGTGTTCTCCTCCAGATTTCCTTGTCTGAGCTTCAACCTTCTGGCTCTCATTAAGTATTTTTAAATGTAACACTGCAATTGCCCTACTAATTGGGTTGGGGCTTAGTAACGGTGTCTGCCGCTCCTTGGTGTTCTCCTCCTCCTTGGTGTTCTCCCCCAGGTTTCGTTGTCTGAGCTTCAACCTTCAGGCTCTCATTAAGTGTTTTTAAATGTAACACTTTTGTTGCCCTACTACTTGGGTTGGGGCCTAGTAACGGTGTCTGACGCTCCTTGGTATTCTCCTCCTCCTTGGTGTTCTCCTCCAGGTTTCCTTGTCTGAGCTCAACCTTCTGGCTCTCATTAAGTATTTTTAAATGTAACACTGCAGTTGCCCTACTACTTGGGTTGGGGCCTAGTAACGGTGTCTGCCGCTCCTTGGTGTTCTCCTCCTCCTTGGTGTTCTCCTCCAGGTTTCCTTGTCTCAGCTTCAACCTTCTGGCTCTCATTAAGTATTTTTAACTGTAAAACTTTTTTTGCCCTACTACTTGGGTTGGGGCCTAGTAACGGTGTCTGCCGCTCCTTGGTGTTCTCCTCCTCCTTGGTGTTCTCCTCCAGATTTCCTTGTCTGAGCTTCAACCTTCTGGCTCTCATTAAGTATTTTTAACTGTAACACTTTTGTTGCCCTACTACTTGGGTTGGGGCCTAGTAACGGTGTCTGCCGCTCCTTGGTGTTCTCCTCCTCCTTGGTGTTCTCCTCCAGGTTTCCTTGTCTGAGCTTCAACCTTCTGGCTCTCATTAAGTATTTTTAAATGTAACACAGGAGTTGCCCTACTACTTGGGTTGGGGCCTAGTAACAATGTCTGTCGCTCTTTGGTGTTCTCCTCCTCCTTGGTGTTCTCCTCCAGGTTTCCTTGTCTGAACTTCAACCTTCTGGCTCTCATTAAGCATTTTTAAATGTAACTCTGCAATTGCCCTACTACTTGGGTTGGGGCCTAGTAATGGTGTCTGCCGCTCCTTGGTGTTCTCCTCCAGGTTTCCTTGTCTGAGCTTCAACCTTCAGGCTCTCATTAAGTATTATTAAATGTAACACTTTTGTTGCCCTTCTACTTCGGTTGGGGCCCAGTAACGGTGTCTGCCGCTCCTTGGTATTCTTCTCCTCCTTGGTGTTCTCCTCCAGGTTTCCTTGTCTGAGCTCAGCCTTCTGGCTCTCATTAAGTATTTTTAAATGTAACACTGCAGTTGCCCTACTACTTGGGATGGGGCCTAGTAACGATGTCTGCCGCTCCTTGGTGTTCTCCTCCTCCTTGGTGTTCTCCTCCAGGTTTCCTTGTCTCAGCTTCAACCTTCTGGCTCTCATTAAGTATTTTTAACTGTAACACTTTTTTTGCCCTACTACTTGGGTTGGGGCCTAGTAACAGTGTCTGCCGCTCCTTGGTGTTCTCCTCCTCCTTGGTGTTCTCCTCCAGGTTTCCTTGTCTGAGCTTCAACCTTTTGGCTCTCATTAAGAATTTTTTAATGTAACACTGCAGTTGCCCTACTACTTGGGTTGGGGCCTAGTAACGGTGTCTGTCGCTCCTTGGTGTTCTCCTCCTCCTTGGTGTTCTCCTCCAGGTTTCCTTGTCTGAGCTTCAACCTTCTGGCTCTCATTAAGAATTTTTTAATGTAACACTGCAGTTGCCTTACTACTTGGGTTGGGGCCTAGTAACGGTGTCTGTCGCTCCTTGGTGTTCTCCTCCTCCTTGGTGTTCTCCTCCAGGTTTCCTTGTCTGAACTTCAACCTTCGGGCTCTCATTAAGTATTTTTAAATGTAACACTGCAATTGCCCTACTAATTGGGTTGGGGCTTAGTAACGGTGTCTGCCGCTCCTTGGTGTTCTCCTCCTCCTTGGTGTTCTCCTCCAGGTTTCCTTGTCTGAGCTTCAACCTTCTGGCTCTCATTAAGTATTTTTAACTGTAACACTTTTGTTGCCCTACTACTTGGGTTGGGGCTTAGTAACGGTGTCTGCCGCCCCTTGGTGTTCTCCTCCTCCTTGGTGTTCTCCTCCATGTTTCCTTGTCTGAGCTACAACCTTCTGGCTCTCATTAAGTATTTTTAAATGTAACACTGCAATTGCCCTACTACCTGGGTTGGGGCCTAGTAACGGTGTCTGCCGCTCCTTGGTGTTCTCCTCCAGGTTTCCTTGTCTGAGCTTCAACCTTCTGGCTCTCATTAAGTATTTTTAAATGTAACACTGCAGTTGCCCTACTACTTGGGTTGGGGCCTAGTAACGGTGTCTGCCGTTCCTTGGTGTTCTCCTCCTCCTTGGTGTTCTCCTCCAGGTTTCCTTGTCTGAGCTACAACCTTCTGGCTTTCATTAAGTATTTTTAAATGTAACACGGCAATTGCCCTACTACTTGGGTTGGGGCCTAGTAACGGTGTCTGCCGCTCCTTGGTATTCTCCTCCTCCTTGGTGTTCTCCTCCAGGTTTCCTTGTCTGAGCTTCAACCTTCTGGCTCTCATTAAGTATTTTTAAATGTAACACTGCAGTTGCCCTACTACTTGGGTTGGGGCCTAGTAACGGTGTCTGCTGCTCCTTGGTGTTCTCCTCCTCCTTGGTGTTCTCCTCCAGGTTTCCTTGTCTCAGCTTCAACCTTCTGGCTCTCATTAAGTATTTTTAACTGTAACACTTTTTTTGCCCTACTACTTGGGTTGGGGCCTAGAAACGGTGTCTGCCGCTCCTGGGTGTTCTCCTCCTCCTTAGTGTTCTCCTCCAGATTTCCTTGTCTGAGCTTCAACCTTCTGGCTCTCATTAAGTATTTTTAAATGTAACACTGCAGTTGCCCTACTACTTGGGTTGGGGCCTAGTAACAGTGTCTGCCGCTCCTTGGTGTTCTCCTCCTCCTTGTTGTTCTCCTCCAGGTTTCCTTGTCTGAGCTTCAACCTTCTGGCTCTCATTAAGTATTTTTAACTGTAACACTTTTGTTGCCCTGCTACTTGGGTTGGGGCCTAGCAACGGTGTCTGCCGCCCCTTGGTGTTCTCCTCCTCCTTGGTGTTCTCCTCCAGGTTTCCTTGTCTGAGCTTCAACCTTCTGGCTCTCATTAAGAATTTTTTAATGTAACACTGCAGTTGCCCTACTACTTGGGTTGGGGCCTAGTAACGGTGTCTGTCGCTCCTTGGTGTTCTCCTCCTCCTTGGTGTTCTCCTCCAGGTGTCCTTGTCTGAGCTTCAACCTTCTGGCTCTCATTAAGTATTTTTAAATGTAACACTGCAATTTCCCTACTAATTGGGTTGGGGCTTAGTAACGGTGTCTGCCGCTCCTTGGTGTTCTCCTCCTCCTTGGTGTTCTCCCCCAGGTTTCGTTGTCTGAGCTTCAACCTTCTGGCTCTCATTAAGTATTTTTAACTGTAACACTTTTTTTGCCCTACTACTTGGGTTGGGGCCGAGTAACGGTGTCTGCCGCTCCTTGGTGTTCTCCTCCTCCTTGGTGTTCTCCTCCAGATTTCCTTGTCTGAGCTTCAACCTTCTGGCTCTCATTAAGTATTTTTAAATGTAACACTGCAGTTGCCCTACTACTTGGGTTGGGGCCTAGTAACAGTGTCTGCCGCTTCTTGGTGTTCTCCTCCTCCTTGGTGTTCTCCTCCAGGTTTCCTTGTCTGAGCTTCAACCTTCTGGCTCTCATTAAGTATTTTTAACTGTAACACTTTTGCTGCCCTACTACTTGGGTTGGGGCCTAGTAACGGTGTCTGCCGCTCCTTGGTGTTCTCCTCCTCCTTGGTGTTCTCCTCCAGGTTTCCTTGTCTGAGCTTCAACCTTCTGGCTCTCATTAAGTATTTTTAAATGTAACACTGCAGTTGCCCTACTACTTGGGTTGGGGCCTAGTAACGATGTCTGTCGCTCCTTGGTGTTCTCCTCCTCCTTGCTGTTCTCCTCCAGGTATCCTTGTCTGAACTTCAAACTTCTGGCTCTCATTAAGTATTTTTAAATGTAACTCTGCAGTTGCCCTACTACTTGGGTTGGGGCCTAGTAACGATGTCTGTCGCTCCTTGGTGTTCTCCTCCTCCTTGTTGTTCTCCTCCAGGTTTCCTTGTCTGAACTTCAACCTTCTGGCTCTCATTAAGTATTTTTAAATGTAACTCTGCAATTGCCCTACTACTTGGGTTGGGGCCTAGCAACGGTGTCTGCCGCTCCTTGGTGTTCTCCTCCAGGTTTCCTTGTCTGAGCTTCAACCTTCAGGCTCTCATTAAGTATTTTTAAATGTAACACTGCAGTTGCCCTACTACTTGGGATGGGGCCTAGTAACGATGTCTGCCGCTCCTTGGTGTTCTCCTCCTCCTTGGTGTTCTCCTCCAGGTTTCCTTGTCTCAGCTTCAACCTTCTGGCTCTCATTAAGTATTTTTAACTGTAACACTTTTTTTGCCCTACTACTTGGGTTGGGGCCTGGTAACGGTGTCTGCTGCTCCTTGGTGTTCTCCTCCTCCTTGGTGTTCTCCTCCAGGTTTCCTTGTCTGAACTTCAACCTTCTGGCTCTCATTAAGTATTTTTAAATGTAACTCTGCAATTGCCCTACTACTTGGGTTGTGGCCTAGTAACGGTGTCTGCCGCTCCTTGGTGTTCTCCTCCAGGTTTCCTTGTCTGAGCTTCAACCTTCAGGCTCTCATTAAGTATTATTAAATGTAACACTTTTGTTGCCCTTCTACTTCGGTTGGGGCCTAGTAACGGTGTCTGCCGCTCCTTGGTATTCTCCTCCTCCTTGGTGTTCTCCTCCAGGTTTCCTTGTCTCAGCTTCAACCTTCTGGCTTTCATTAAGTATTTTTAACTGTAACACTTTTTTTGCCCTACTACTTGGGTTGGGGCCTGGTAACGGTGTCTGCTGCTCCTTGGTGTTCTCCTCCTCCTTGATGTTCTACTCCAGATTTCCTTGTCTGAGCTTCAACCTTCTGGCTCTCATTAAGTATTTTTAAATGTAACACTGCAGTTGCCCTACTACTTGGGTTGGGGCCTAGTAACGATGTCTGCCGCTCCTTGGTGTTCTCCTCCTCCTTGGTGTTCTCCTCCAGGTTTCCTTGTCTCAGCTTCAACCTTCTGGCTTTCATTAAGTATTTTTAACTGTAACACTTTTTTTGCCCTACTACTTGGGTTGGGGCCTGGTAACGGTGTCTGCTGCTCCTTGGTGTTCTCCTCCTCCTTGGTGTTCTACTCCAGATTTCCTTGTCTGAGCTTCAACCTTCTGGCTCTCATTAAGTATTTTTAAATGTAACACTGCAGTTGCCCTACTACTTGGGTTGGGGCCTAGTAACAGTGTCTGCCGCTCCTTGGTGTTCTCCTCCTCCTTGGTGTTCTCCTCCAGGTTTCCTTGTCTGAGCTTCAACCTTCTGGCTCTCATTAAGTATTTTTAACTGTAACACTTTTGTTGCCCTACTACTTGGGTTGGGGCCTAGTAACGGTGTCTGCCGCCCCTTGGTGTTCTCCTCCTCCTTGGTGTTCTCCTCCATGTTTCCTTGTCTGAGCTACAACCTACTGGCTCTCATTAAGTATTTTTAAATGTAACACTGCAATTGCCCTACTACTTGGGTTGGGGCCTAGTAACGGTGTCTGCCGCTCCTTGGTGTTCTCCTCCAGGTTTCCTTGTCTGAGCTTCAACCTTCTGGCTCTCATTAAGTATTTTTAAATGTAACAGTGCAGTTGCCCTACTACTTGGGTTGGGGCATAGTAACGGTGTCTGCCGTTCCTTGGTGTTCTCCTCCTCCTTGGTGTTCTCCTCCAGGTTTCCTTGTCTGAGCTTCAACCTTCTGGCTCTCATTAAGTATTTTTAAATGTAACACTGCAATTGCCCTACTACTTGGGTTGGGGCCTAGTAACGGTGTCTGACGCTCCTTGGTATTCTCCTCCTCCTTGGTGTTCTCCTCCAGGTTTCCTTGTCTGAGCTTCAACCTTCTGGCTCTCATTAAGTATTTTTAAATGTAACACTGCAATTGCCCTACTACTTGGGTTGAGGCCTAGTAACGGTGTCTGCCGCTCCTTGGTGTTCTCTTCCTCCTTGGTGTTCTCCCTCAGATTTCCTTGTCTGAGCTTCAACCTTCTGGCTCTCATTAAGTATTTTTAAATGTAACACTGCAGTTGCCCTACTACTTGGGTTTGGGCCTAGTAACGGTGTATGCCGCTCCTTGGTGTTCTCCTCCTCCTTGGTGTTCTCCTCCAGGTTTCCTTGTCTGAGCTTCAACCTTCTGGCTCTCATTAAGTATTTTTAAATGTAACACTACAATTGCCCTACTACATGGGTTGGGGCCTAGTAACAGTGTCTGCCGCTCCTTGGTGTTCTCCTCCTCCTTGGTGTTCTCCTCCAGGTTTCCTTGTCTGAGCTTCAACCTTCTAACTCTCATTAAGTATTTTTAACTGTAACACTTTTGTTGCCCTACTACTTGGGTTGGGGCCTTGTAACAGTGTCTGCCGCTCCTTGGTGTTCTCCTCCTCCTTGGTGTTCTCCTCCAGGTTTCCTTGTCTGAGGTTCAACCTTCTGGCACTCATTAAGTATTTTTAAATGTAACACTGCAATTGCCCTACTACTTGGGTTGGGGCCCAGTAACGGTGTCTGCCGCTCATTGGTGTTCTCCTCCTCCTTGGTGTACTCCTCCAGGTTTCCTTGTCTGAGCTTCAACCTTCTGGCTCTCATTAAGTATTTTTAAATGTAACACTGCAATTGCCCTACTACTTGGGTTGGGGCCTAGTAACGGTGTCTGCCGCTCCTTGGTGTTCTCCTCCAGGTTTCCTTGTCTGAGCTTCAACCTTCTGGCTCTCATTAAGTATTTTTAAATGTAACACTGCAGTTGCCCTACTACTTGGGTTGGGGCCTAGTAACGGTGTCTGCCGCTCCTTGGTGTTCTCCTCCTCCTTGGTGTTCTCCTCCAGGTTTCCTTGTCTGAGCTTCAACCTTCTGGCTCTCATTAAGTATTTTTAAATGTAACACTGCAATTGCCCAACTATTTGGGTTTGGACCTAGTAACGGTGTATGCCGCTCCATGGTGTTCTCCTCCTCCTTGGTGTTCTCCTCCAGGTTTCCTTGTCTGAGCTTCAACCTTCTGGCTCTCATTAAGTATTTTTAAATGTAACACTGCAATTGCCCTACTACATGGGTTGGGGCCTAGTAACAGTGTCTGCCGCTCCTTGGTGTTCTCCTCCTCCTTGGTGTTCTCCTCCAGGTTTCCTTGTCTGAGCTTCAACCTTCTAACTCTCATTAAGTATTTTTAACTGTAACACTTTTGTTGCCCTACTACTTGGGTTGGGGCCTTGTAACAGTGTCTGCCGCTCATTGGTGTTCTCCTCCTCCTTGGTGTTCTCCTCCAGGTTTCCTTGTCTGAGGTTCAACCTTCTGGCACTCATTAAGTATTTTTAAATGTAACACTGCAATTGCCCTACTACTTGGGTTGGGGCCTAGTAACGGTGTCTGCCGCTCATTGGTGTTCTCCTCCTCCTTGGTGTTCTCCTCCAGGTTTCCTTGTCTGAGCTTCAACCTTCTGGCTCTCATTAAGTATTTTTAAATGTAACACTGCAATTGCCCTACTACTTGGGTTGGGGCCTAGTAACGGTGTCTGCTGCCCCTTGGTGTTCTCCTCCTCCTTGGTGTTCTCCTCCAGGTTTCCTTGTCTGAGCTTCTACCTTCTGGCTCTCATTAAGTATTTTTAAATGTAACACTGCAGTTGCCCTACTACTTGGGTTGGGGCCTAGTAACGGTGTCTGTCGCTCCTTGGTGTTCTCCTCCATTTTTCCTTGTCTGAGCTTCAACCTTCAGGCTCTCATTAAGTATTATTAAATGTAACACTTTTGTTGCCCTTCTACTTCGGTTGGGGCCTAGTAACGGTGTCTGCCGCTCCTTGGTATTCTCCTCCTCCTTGGTGTTCTCCAGGTTTCCTTGTCTGAGCTCAGCCTTCTGGCTCTCATTAAGTATTTTTAAATGTAACACTGCAGTTGCCCTACTACTTGGGATGGGGCCTAGTAATGATGTCTGCCGCTCCTTGGTGTTCTCCTCCTCCTTGGTGTTCTCCTCCAGGTTTCCTTGTCTCAGCTTCAACCTTCTGGCTCTCATTAATTATTTTTAACTGTAACACTTTTGTTGCCCTGCTACTTGGGTTGGGGCCTAGCAACGGTGTCTGCCGCCCCTTGGTGTTCTCCTCCTCCTTGGTGTTCTCCTCCAGGTTTCCTTGTCTGAGCTTCAACCTTCTGGCTCTCATTAAGAATTTTTTAATGTAACACTGCAGTTGCCCTACTACTTGGGTTGGGGCCTAGTAACGGTGTCTGTCGCTCCTTGGTGTTCTCCTCCTCCTTGGTGTTCTCCTCCAGGTTTCCTTGTCTGAGCTTCAACCTTCTGGCTCTCATTAAGTATTTTTAAATGTAACACTGCAATTTCCCTACTAATTGGGTTGGGGCTTAGTAACGGTGTCTGCCGCTCCTTGGTGTTCTCCTCCTCCTTGGTGTTCTCCCCCAGGTTTCGTTGTCTGAGCTTCAACCTTCTGGCTCTCATTAAGTATTTTTAACTGTAACACTTTTTTTGCCCTACTACTTGGGTTGGGGCCGAGTAACGGTGTCTGCCGCTCCTTGGTGTTCTCCTCCTCCTTGGTGTTCTCCTCCAGATTTCCTTGTCTGAGCTTCAACCTTCTGGCTCTCATTAAGTATTTTTAAATGTAACACTGCAGTTGCCCTACTACTTGGGTTGGGGCCTAGTAACAGTGTCTGCCGCTTCTTGGTGTTCTCCTCCTCCTTGGTGTTCTCCTCCAGGTTTCCTTGTCTGAGCTTCAACCTTCTGGCTCTCATTAAGTATTTTTAACTGTAACACTTTTGCTGCCCTACTACTTGGGTTGGGGCCTAGTAACGGTGTCTGCCGCTCCTTGGTGTTCTCCTCCTCCTTGGTGTTCTCCTCCAGGTTTCCTTGTCTGAGCTTCAACCTTCTGGCTCTCATTAAGTATTTTTAAATGTAACACTGCAGTTGCCCTACTACTTGGGTTGGGGCCTAGTAACGATGTCTGTCGCTCCTTGGTGTTCTCCTCCTCCTTGCTGTTCTCCTCCAGGTATCCTTGTCTGAACTTCAAACTTCTGGCTCTCATTAAGTATTTTTAAATGTAACTCTGCAGTTGCCCTACTACTTGGGTTGGGGCCTAGTAACGATGTCTGTCGCTCCTTGGTGTTCTCCTCCTCCTTGTTGTTCTCCTCCAGGTTTCCTTGTCTGAACTTCAACCTTCTGGCTCTCATTAAGTATTTTTAAATGTAACTCTGCAATTGCCCTACTACTTGGGTTGGGGCCTAGCAACGGTGTCTGCCGCTCCTTGGTGTTCTCCTCCAGGTTTCCTTGTCTGAGCTTCAACCTTCAGGCTCTCATTAAGTATTTTTAAATGTAACACTGCAGTTGCCCTACTACTTGGGATGGGGCCTAGTAACGATGTCTGCCGCTCCTTGGTGTTCTCCTCCTCCTTGGTGTTCTCCTCCAGGTTTCCTTGTCTCAGCTTCAACCTTCTGGCTCTCATTAAGTATTTTTAACTGTAACACTTTTTTTGCCCTACTACTTGGGTTGGGGCCTGGTAACGGTGTCTGCTGCTCCTTGGTGTTCTCCTCCTCCTTGGTGTTCTCCTCCAGGTTTCCTTGTCTGAACTTCAACCTTCTGGCTCTCATTAAGTATTTTTAAATGTAACTCTGCAATTGCCCTACTACTTGGGTTGTGGCCTAGTAACGGTGTCTGCCGCTCCTTGGTGTTCTCCTCCAGGTTTCCTTGTCTGAGCTTCAACCTTCAGGCTCTCATTAAGTATTATTAAATGTAACACTTTTGTTGCCCTTCTACTTCGGTTGGGGCCTAGTAACGGTGTCTGCCGCTCCTTGGTATTCTCCTCCTCCTTGGTGTTCTCCTCCAGGTTTCCTTGTCTCAGCTTCAACCTTCTGGCTTTCATTAAGTATTTTTAACTGTAACACTTTTTTTGCCCTACTACTTGGGTTGGGGCCTGGTAACGGTGTCTGCTGCTCCTTGGTGTTCTCCTCCTCCTTGGTGTTCTACTCCAGATTTCCTTGTCTGAGCTTCAACCTTCTGGCTCTCATTAAGTATTTTTAAATGTAACACTGCAGTTGCCCTACTACTTGGGTTGGGGCCTAGTAACGATGTCTGCCGCTCCTTGGTGTTCTCCTCCTCCTTGGTGTTCTCCTCCAGGTTTCCTTGTCTCAGCTTCAACCTTCTGGCTTTCATTAAGTATTTTTAACTGTAACACTTTTTTTGCCCTACTACTTGGGTTGGGGCCTGGTAACGGTGTCTGCTGCTCCTTGGTGTTCTCCTCCTCCTTGGTGTTCTACTCCAGATTTCCTTGTCTGAGCTTCAACCTTCTGGCTCTCATTAAGTATTTTTAAATGTAACACTGCAGTTGCCCTACTACTTGGGTTGGGGCCTAGTAACAGTGTCTGCCGCTCCTTGGTGTTCTCCTCCTCCTTGGTGTTCTCCTCCAGGTTTCCTTGTCTGAGCTTCAACCTTCTGGCTCTCATTAAGTATTTTTAACTGTAACACTTTTGTTGCCCTACTACTTGGGTTGGGGCCTAGTAACGGTGTCTGCCGCCCCTTGGTGTTCTCCTCCTCCTTGGTGTTCTCCTCCATGTTTCCTTGTCTGAGCTACAACCTACTGGCTCTCATTAAGTATTTTTAAATGTAACACTGCAATTGCCCTACTACTTGGGTTGGGGCCTAGTAACGGTGTCTGCCGCTCCTTGGTGTTCTCCTCCAGGTTTCCTTGTCTGAGCTTCAACCTTCTGGCTCTCATTAAGTATTTTTAAATGTAACAGTGCAGTTGCCCTACTACTTGGGTTGGGGCATAGTAACGGTGTCTGCCGTTCCTTGGTGTTCTCCTCCTCCTTGGTGTTCTCCTCCAGGTTTCCTTGTCTGAGCTTCAACCTTCTGGCTCTCATTAAGTATTTTTAAATGTAACACTGCAATTGCCCTACTACTTGGGTTGGGGCCTAGTAACGGTGTCTGACGCTCCTTGGTATTCTCCTCCTCCTTGGTGTTCTCCTCCAGGTTTCCTTGTCTGAGCTTCAACCTTCTGGCTCTCATTAAGTATTTTTAAATGTAACACTGCAATTGCCCTACTACTTGGGTTGAGGCCTAGTAACGGTGTCTGCCGCTCCTTGGTGTTCTCTTCCTCCTTGGTGTTCTCCCTCAGATTTCCTTGTCTGAGCTTCAACCTTCTGGCTCTCATTAAGTATTTTTAAATGTAACACTGCAGTTGCCCTACTACTTGGGTTTGGGCCTAGTAACGGTGTATGCCGCTCCTTGGTGTTCTCCTCCTCCTTGGTGTTCTCCTCCAGGTTTCCTTGTCTGAGCTTCAACCTTCTGGCTCTCATTAAGTATTTTTAAATGTAACACTACAATTGCCCTACTACATGGGTTGGGGCCTAGTAACAGTGTCTGCCGCTCCTTGGTGTTCTCCTCCTCCTTGGTGTTCTCCTCCAGGTTTCCTTGTCTGAGCTTCAACCTTCTAACTCTCATTAAGTATTTTTAACTGTAACACTTTTGTTGCCCTACTACTTGGGTTGGGGCCTTGTAACAGTGTCTGCCGCTCCTTGGTGTTCTCCTCCTCCTTGGTGTTCTCCTCCAGGTTTCCTTGTCTGAGGTTCAACCTTCTGGCACTCATTAAGTATTTTTAAATGTAACACTGCAATTGCCCTACTACTTGGGTTGGGGCCCAGTAACGGTGTCTGCCGCTCATTGGTGTTCTCCTCCTCCTTGGTGTACTCCTCCAGGTTTCCTTGTCTGAGCTTCAACCTTCTGGCTCTCATTAAGTATTTTTAAATGTAACACTGCAATTGCCCTACTACTTGGGTTGGGGCCTAGTAACGGTGTCTGCCGCTCCTTGGTGTTCTCCTCCAGGTTTCCTTGTCTGAGCTTCAACCTTCTGGCTCTCATTAAGTATTTTTAAATGTAACACTGCAGTTGCCCTACTACTTGGGTTGGGGCCTAGTAACGGTGTCTGCCGCTCCTTGGTGTTCTCCTCCTCCTTGGTGTTCTCCTCCAGGTTTCCTTGTCTGAGCTTCAACCTTCTGGCTCTCATTAAGTATTTTTAAATGTAACACTGCAATTGCCCAACTATTTGGGTTTGGACCTAGTAACGGTGTATGCCGCTCCATGGTGTTCTCCTCCTCCTTGGTGTTCTCCTCCAGGTTTCCTTGTCTGAGCTTCAACCTTCTGGCTCTCATTAAGTATTTTTAAATGTAACACTGCAATTGCCCTACTACATGGGTTGGGGCCTAGTAACAGTGTCTGCCGCTCCTTGGTGTTCTCCTCCTCCTTGGTGTTCTCCTCCAGGTTTCCTTGTCTGAGCTTCAACCTTCTAACTCTCATTAAGTATTTTTAACTGTAACACTTTTGTTGCCCTACTACTTGGGTTGGGGCCTTGTAACAGTGTCTGCCGCTCATTGGTGTTCTCCTCCTCCTTGGTGTTCTCCTCCAGGTTTCCTTGTCTGAGGTTCAACCTTCTGGCACTCATTAAGTATTTTTAAATGTAACACTGCAATTGCCCTACTACTTGGGTTGGGGCCTAGTAACGGTGTCTGCCGCTCATTGGTGTTCTCCTCCTCCTTGGTGTTCTCCTCCAGGTTTCCTTGTCTGAGCTTCAACCTTCTGGCTCTCATTAAGTATTTTTAAATGTAACACTGCAATTGCCCTACTACTTGGGTTGGGGCCTAGTAACGGTGTCTGCAGCTCCTTGGTGTTCTCCTCCAGGTTTCCTTGTCTGAGCTTCAACCTTCTGGCTCTCATTAAGTATTTTTAAATGTAACACTGCAGTTGCCCTACTACTTGGGTTGGGGCCTACTAACGGTGTCTGCCGCTCCTTGGTGTTCTCCTCCTCCTTGGTGTTCTCCTCCAGGTTTCCTTGTCTGAGCTTCAACCTTCTGGCTCTCATTAAGTATTTTTAAATGTAACACTGCAATTGCCCTACTATTTGGGTTTGGGCCTAGTAACGGTGTATGCCGCTCCATGGTGTTCTCCTCCTCCTTGGTGTTCTCCTCCAGGTTTCCTTGTCTGAGCTTCAACCTTCTGGCTCTCATTAAGTATTTTTAACTGTAACACTTTTGTTGCCCTACTACTTGGGTTGGGGCCTAGTAACGGTGTCTGCCGCTCCTTGGTGTTCTCCTCCTCCTTGGTGTTCTCCTCCAGATTTCCTTGTCTGAGCTTCAACCTTCTGGCTCTCATTAAGTATTTTTAAATGTAACACAGCAGTTGCCCTACTACTTGGGTTGGGGCCTAGTAACAGTGTCTGCCGCTCCTTGGTGTTCTCCTCCTCCTTGGTGTTCTCCTCCAGGTTTCCTTGTCTGAGCTTCAACCTTCTGGCTCTCATTAAGTATTTTTAACTGTAACACTTTTGTTGCCCTACTACTTGGGTTGGGGCCTAGTAACGGTGTCTGCCGTTCCTTGGTGTTCTCCTCCTCCTTGGTGTTCTCCTCCAGGTTTCCTTGTCTGAACTTCAACCTTCTGGCTCTCATTAAGTATTTTTAAATGTAACTCTGCAATTGCCCTACTACTTGGGTTGGGGCCTAGTAACGGTGTCTGCCGCTCCTTGGTGTTCTCCTCCAGGTTTCCTTGTCTGAGCTTCAACCTTCAGGCTCTCATTAAGTATTATTAAATGTAACACTTTTGTTGCCCTTCTACTTCGGTTGGGGCCTAGTAATGGTGTCTGCCGCTCCTTGGTATTCTCCTCCTCCTTGGTGTTCTCCTCCAGGTTTCCTTGTCTGAGCTCAGCCTTCTGGCTCTCATTAAGTATTTTTAAATGTAACACTGCAGTTGCCCTACTACTTGGGATGGGGCCTAGTAACGATGTCTGCCGCTCCTTGGTGTTCTCCTCCTCCTTGGTGTTCTCCTCCAGGTTTCCTTGTCTCAGCTTCAACCTTCTGGCTCTCATTAAGTATTTTTAACTGTAACACTTTTTTTGCCCTACTACTTGGGTTGGGGCCTGGTAACGGTGTCTGCTGCTCCTTGGTGTTCTCCTCCTCCTCGGTGTTCTCCTCCAGATTTCCTTGTCTGAGCTTCAACCTTCTGGCTCTCATTAAGTATTTTTAAATGTAACACTGCAGTTGCCCTACTACTTGGGTTGGGGCCTAGTAACAGTGTCTGCCGCTCCTTGGTGTTCTCCTCCTCCTTGGTGTTCTCCTCCAGGTTTCCTTGTCTGAGCTTCAACCTTCTGGCTCTCATTAAGTATTTTTAACTGTAACACTTTTGTTGCCCTACTACTTGGGTTGGGGCCTAGTAACGGTGTCTGCTGCCCCTTGGTGTTCTCCTCCTCCTTGGTGTTCTCCTCCAGGTTTCCTTGTCTGAGCTTCTACCTTCTGGCTCTCATTAAGTATTTTTAAATGTAACACTGCAGTTGCCCTACTACTTGGGTTGGGGCCTAGTAACGGTGTCTGTCGCTCCTTGGTGTTCTCCTCCATTTTTCCTTGTCTGAGCTTCAACCTTCAGGCTCTCATTAAGTATTATTAAATGTAACACTTTTGTTGCCCTTCTACTTCGGTTGGGGCCTAGTAACGGTGTCTGCCGCTCCTTGGTATTCTCCTCCTCCTTGGTGTTCTCCAGGTTTCCTTGTCTGAGCTCAGCCTTCTGGCTCTCATTAAGTATTTTTAAATGTAACACTGCAGTTGCCCTACTACTTGGGATGGGGCCTAGTAATGATGTCTGCCGCTCCTTGGTGTTCTCCTCCTCCTTGGTGTTCTCCTCCAGGTTTCCTTGTCTCAGCTTCAACCTTCTGGCTCTCATTAAGTATTTTTAACTGTAAAACTTTTTTTGCCCTACTACTTGGGTTGGGGCCTGGTAACGGTGTCTGCTTCTCCTTGGTGTTCTCCTCCTCCTTGGTGTTCTACTCCAGATTTTCTTGTCTGAGCTTCAACCTTCTGGCTCTCATTAATTATTTTTAACTGTAACACTTTTGTTGCCCTACTACTTGGGTTGGGGCCTAGTAACGGTGTCTGCCGTTCCTTGGTGTTCTCCTCCTCCTTGGTGTTCTCCTCCAGGTTTCCTTGTCTGAACTTCAACCTTCTGGCTCTCATTAAGTATTTTTAAATGTAACTCTGCAATTGCCCTACTACTTGGGTTGGGGCCTAGTAACGGTGTCTGCCGCTCCTTGGTGTTCTCCTCCAGGTTTCCTTGTCTGAGCTTCAACCTTCAGGCTCTCATTAAGTATTATTAAATGTAACACTTTTGTTGCCCTTCTACTTCGGTTGGGGCCTAGTAATGGTGTCTGCCGCTCCTTGGTATTCTCCTCCTCCTTGGTGTTCTCCTCCAGGTTTCCTTGTCTGAGCTCAGCCTTCTGGCTCTCATTAAGTATTTTTAAATGTAACACTGCAGTTGCCCTACTACTTGGGATGGGGCCTAGTAACGATGTCTGCCGCTCCTTGGTGTTCTCCTCCTCCTTGGTGTTCTCCTCCAGGTTTCCTTGTCTCAGCTTCAACCTTCTGGCTCTCATTAAGTATTTTTAACTGTAACACTTTTTTTGCCCTACTACTTGGGTTGCGGCCTGGTAACGGTGTCTGCTGCTCCTTGGTGTTCTCCTCCTCCTCGGTGTTCTCCTCCAGATTTCCTTGTCTGAGCTTCAACCTTCTGGCTCTCATTAAGTATTTTTAAATGTAACACTGCAGTTGCCCTACTACTTGGGTTGGGGCCTAGTAACAGTGTCTGCCGCTCCTTGGTGTTCTCCTCCTCCTTGGTGTTCTCCTCCAGGTTTCCTTGTCTGAGCTTCAACCTTCTGGCTCTCATTAAGTATTTTTAACTGTAACACTTTTGTTGCCCTACTACTTGGGTTGGGGCCTAGTAACGGTGTCTGCTGCCCCTTGGTGTTCTCCTCCTCCTTGGTGTTCTCCTCCAGGTTTCCTTGTCTGAGCTTCTACCTTCTGGCTCTCATTAAGTATTTTTAAATGTAACACTGCAGTTGCCCTACTACTTGGGTTGGGGCCTAGTAACGGTGTCTGTCGCTCCTTGGTGTTCTCCTCCATTTTTCCTTGTCTGAGCTTCAACCTTCAGGCTCTCATTAAGTATTATTAAATGTAACACTTTTGTTGCCCTTCTACTTCGGTTGGGGCCTAGTAACGGTGTCTGCCGCTCCTTGGTATTCTCCTCCTCCTTGGTGTTCTCCAGGTTTCCTTGTCTGAGCTCAGCCTTCTGGCTCTCATTAAGTATTTTTAAATGTAACACTGCAGTTGCCCTACTACTTGGGATGGGGCCTAGTAATGATGTCTGCCGCTCCTTGGTGTTCTCCTCCTCCTTGGTGTTCTCCTCCAGGTTTCCTTGTCTCAGCTTCAACCTTCTGGCTCTCATTAAGTATTTTTAACTGTAAAACTTTTTTTGCCCTACTACTTGGGTTGGGGCCTGGTAACGGTGTCTGCTTCTCCTTGGTGTTCTCCTCCTCCTTGGTGTTCTACTCCAGATTTTCTTGTCTGAGCTTCAACCTTCTGGCTCTCATTAATTATTTTTAAATGTAACACTGCAGTTGCCCTACTACTTGGGTTGGGGCCTAGTAACAGTGTCTGCCGCTCCTTGGTGTTCTCCTCCTCCTTGGTCTTCTCCTCCAGGTTTCATTGTCTGAGCTTCAACCTTCTGGCTCTCATTAAGTATTTTTAACTGTAACACTGCAGTTGCCCTACTACTTGGGTTGGGGCCTAGTAACGGTGTCTGTCGCTCCTTAGTGTTCTCCTCCTCATTGGTGTTCTCCTCCAGGTTTCCTTGTCTGAACTTCAACCTTCTGGCTCTCATTAAGTATTTTTAAATGTAACTCTGCAATTGCCCTACTACTTGGGTTGGGGCCTAGTAACGGTGTCTGCCGCTCCTTGGTGTTCTCCTCCAGGTTTCCTTGTCTGAGCTTCAACCTTCAGGCTCTCATTAAGTATTATTAAATGTAACACTTTTGTTGCCCTTCTACTTCGGTTGGGGCCTAGTAACGGTGTCTGCCGCTCCTTGGTATTCTCCTCCTCCTTGGTGTTCTCCTCCAGGTTTCCTTGTCTGAGCTCAGCCTTCTGGCTCTCATTAAGTATTTTTAAATGTAACACTGCAGTTGCCCTACTACTTGGGATGGGGCCTAGTAACGATGTCTGCCGCTCCTTGGTGTTCTCCTCCTCCTTGGTGTTCTCCTCCAGGTTTCCTTGTCTCAGCTTCAACCTTCTGGCTCTCATTAAGTATTTTTAACTGTAACACTTTTGTTGCCCTACTACTTGGGTTGGGGCCTAGTAACGGTGTCTGCCGCCCCTTGGTGTTCTCCTCCTCCTTGGTGTTCTCCTCCAGGTTTCCTTGTCTGAGCTTCAACCTTCTGGCTGTCATTAAGTATTTTTAAATGTAACACTGCAGTTACCCTACTACTTGGGTTGGGGCCTAGTAACGGTGTCTGTCGCTCCTTGGTGTTCTCCTCCTCCTTGGTGTTCTCCTCCAGGTTTCCTTGTCTGAACTTCAACCTTCTGGCTCTCATTAAGTATTTTTAAATGTAACTCTGCAATTGCCCTACTACTTGGGTTGGGGCCTAGTAACGGTGTCTGCCGCTCCTTGGTGTTCTCCTCCAGGTTTCCTTGTCTGAGCTTCAACCTTCAGGCTCTCATTAAGTATTATTAAATGTAACACTTTTGTTGCCCTTCTACTTCGGTTGGGGCCTAGTAACGGTGTCTGCCGCTCCTTGGTATTCTCCTCCTCCTTGGTGTTCTCCTCCAGGTTTCCTTGTCTGAGCTCAGCCTTCTGGCTCTCATTAAGTATTTTTAAATGTAACACTGCAGTTGCCCTACTACTTGGGATAGGGCCTAGTAACGATGTCTGCCGCTCCTTGGTGTTCTCCTCCTCCTTGGTGTTCTCCTCCAGGTTTCCTTGTCTCAGCTTCAACCTTCTGGCTCTCATTAAGTATTTTTAACTGTAACACTTTTTTTGCCCTACTACTTGGGTTGGGGCCTAGTAACGGTGTGTGCTGCTCCTTGGTGTTGTCCTCCTCCTTGGTGTTCTCCTCCAGGTTTCCTTGTCTGAGCTTCAACCTTCTGGCTCTCATTAAGTATTTTTAACTGTAACACTTTTGTTGCCTTACTCTTGGGTTGGGGCCTAGTAACGGTGTCTGCCGCCCCTTGGTGTTCTCCTCCTCCTTGGTGTTCTCCTCCATGTTTCCTTGTCTGAGCTACAACCTTCTGGCTCTCATTAAGTATTTTTAAATGTAACACTGCAATTGCCCTACTACTTGGGTTGGGGCCTAGTAATGGTGTCTGCCGCTCCTTGGTGTTCTCCTCCAGGTTTCCTTGTCTGAGCTTCAACCTTCTGGCTCTCATTAAGTATTTTTAAATGTAACACTGCAGTTGCCCTACTACTTGGGTTGGGGCCTAGTAACGGTGTCTGCCGTTAATTGGTGTTCTCCTCCAGGTTTCCTTGTCTGAGCTTCAACCTTCTGGCTCTCATTAAGTATTTTTAAATGTAACACTGCAGTTGCCCTACTACTTGGGTTGGGGGCTAGTAACGGTGTCTGCCGTTCCTTGGTGTTCTCCTCCTCCTTGGTGTTCTCCTCCAGGTTTCCTTGTCTGAGCTTCAACCTTCTGGCTCTCATTAAGTATTTTTAAATGTAACACTGCAATTGCCCTACTACTTGGGTTGGGGCCTAGTAACGGTGTCTGCCGCTCCTTGGTATTCTCCTCCTCCTTGGTGTTCTCCTCCAGGTTTCCTTGTCTGAGCTTCAACCTTCTGACTCTCATTAAGTATTTTTAAATGTAACACTGCAGTTGCCCTACTACTTGGGTTGGGGCCTAGTAACGGTGTCTGCCGCTCCTTGGTGATCTCTTCCTCCTTGGTGTTCTCCTCCAGGTTTCCTTGTCTCAGCTTCAACCTTCTGGCTCTCATTAAGTATTTTTAATTGTAACACTTTTGTTGCCCTACTACTTGGGTTGAGGCCTAGTAACGGTGTCTGCCGCTCCTTGGTGTTCTCCTCCTCCTTGGTGTTCTCCTTCAGATTTCCTTGTCTGAGCTTCAACCTTCTGGCTCTCATTAAGTATTTTTAAATGTAACACTGCAATTGCCCTACTACATGGGTTGGGGCCTAGTAACAGTGTCTGACGCTCCTTGGTGTTCTCCTCCTCCTTGGTGTTCTCCTCCAGGTTTCCTTGTCTGAGCTTCAACCTTCTAACTCTCATTAAGTATTTTTAACTGTAACACTTTTGTTGCCCTACTACTTGGGTTGGGGCCTAGTAACAGTGTCTGCTGCTCCTTGGTGTTCTCCTCCTCCTTGGTGTTCTCCTCCAGGTTTCCTTGTCTGAGGTTCAACCTTCTGGCACTCATTAAGTATTTTTAAATGTAACACTGCAATTGCCCTACTACTTGGGTTGGGGCCTAGTAACGGTGTCTGCCGCTCATTGGTGTTCTCCTCCTCCTTGGTGTTCTCCTCCAGGTTTCCTTGTCTGAGCTTCAACCTTCTGGCTCTCATTAAGTATTTTTAAATGTAACACTGCAATTGCCCTACTACTTGGGTTGGGGCCTAGTAACGGTGTCTGCCGCTCCTTGGTGCTCTCCTCCAGGTTTTCTTGTCTGAGCTTCAACCATCTGGCTCTCATTAAGTATTTTTAAATGTAACACTGCAGTTGCCCTACTACTTGGGTTGGGGACTAGTAACGGTGTCTGCCGCTCCTTGGTGTTCTCCTCCTCCTTGGTGTTCTCCTCCAGGTTTCCTTGTCTGAGCTTCAACCTTCTGGCTCTCATTAAGTATTTTTAAATGTAACACTGCAATTGCCCTACTATTTGGGTTTGGGCCTAGTAACGGTGTATGCCGCTCCATGGTGTTCTCCTCCTCCTTGGTGTTCTCCTCCAGGTTTCCTTGTCTGAGCTTCAACCGTCTGGCTCTCATTAAGTATTTTTAACTGTAACACTTTTGTTGCTCTACTACTTGGGTTGGGGCCTAGTAACGGTGTCTGCCGCTCCTTGGTGTTCTCCTCCTCCTTGTTGTTCTCCTCCAGGTATCCTTGTCCGAGCTTCAACCTTCTGGCTCTCATTAAGTATTTTTAAATGTAACACTGCAATTGGCCTACTATTTGGGTTGGGGTCTAGTAACGGTGTCTGCCGCTCCTTGGTGTTCTCCTCCTCCTTGGTGTTCTCCTTCAGATTTCCTTGTCTGAGCTTCAACCTTCTGGCTCTCATTAAGTATTTTTAAATGTAACACTGCAATTGCCCTACTACATGGGTTGGGGCCTAGCAACAGTGTCTGCCGCTCCTTGGTGTTCTCCTCCTCCTTGGTGTTCTCCTCCAGGTTTCCTTGTCTGAGCTTCAACCTTCTAACTCTCATTAAGTATTTTTAACTGTAACACTTTTGTTGCCCTACTTGGGTTGCCCTACTTGGGTTGGGGCCTAGTAACAGTGTCTGCTGCTCCTTGGTGTTCTCCTCCTCCTTGGTGTTCTCCTCCAGGTTTCCTTGTCTGAGGTTCAACCTTCTGGCACTCATTAAGTATTTTTAAATGTAACACTGCAATTGCCCTACTACTTGGGTTGGGGCATAGTAACGGTGTCTGCCGCTCATTGGTGTTCTCCTCCTCCTTGGTGTTCTCCTCCAGGTTTCCTTGTCTGAGCTTCAACCTTCTGGCTCTCATTAAGTATTTTTAAATGTAACACTGCAGTTGCCCTACTACTTGGGTTGGGGCCTAGTAACAGTGTCTGCCGCTCCTTGGTGTTCTCCTCCTCCTTGGTGTTCTCCTCCAGGTTTCCTTGTCTGAGCTTCAACCTTCTGGCTCTCATTAAGTATTTTTAACTGTAACACTTTTGTTGCCCTACTATTTGGGTTGGGGCCTAGTAACGGTGTCTGCCGCCCCTTGGTGTTCTCCTCCTCCTTGGTGTTCTCCTCCAGGTTTCCTTGTCTGAGCTTCAACCTTCTGGCTCTCATTAAGTATTTTTAAATGTAACACTGCAGTTGCCCTACTACTTGGGTTGGGGCCTAGTAACGGTGTCTGTCGCTCCTTGGTGTTCTCCTCCTCCTTGGTGTTCTCCTCCAGGTTTCCTTGTCTGAACTTCAACCTTCTGGCTCTCATTAAGTATTTTTAAATGTAACTCTGCAATTGCCCTACTACTTGGGTTGGGGCCTAGTAACGGTGTCTGACGCTCCTTGGTGTTCTCCTCCAGGTTTCCTTGTCTGAGCTTCAACCTTCAGGCTCTCATTAAGTATTATTAAATGTAACACTTTTGTTGCCCTTCTACTTTGGTTGGAGCCTAGTAACGGTGTCTGCCACTCCTTGGTATTCTCCTCCTCCTTGGTGTTCTCCTCCAGGTTCCCTTGTCTGAGCTCAGCCTTCTGGCTCTCATTAAGTATTTTTAAATGTAACACTGCAGTTGCCCTACTACTTGGGATGGGGCCTAGTAACGATGTCTGCCGCACCTTGGTGTTCTCCTCCTCCTTGGTGTTCTCCTCCAGGTTTCCTTGTCTCAGCTTCAACCTTCTGGCTCTCATTAAGTATTTTTAACTGTAACACTTTTTTTGCCCTACTACTTGGGTTGGGGCCTAGTAACGGTGTCTGCTGCTCCTTGGTGTTCTCCTCCTCCTTGGTGTTCTCCTCCAGGTTTCCTTGTCTGAGCTTCAACCTTCTGGCTCTCATTAAGTATTTTTAACTGTAACACTTTTGTTGCCCTACTACTTGGGTTGGGGCCTAGTAATGGTGTCTGCCGCCCCTTGGTGTTCTCCTAATCCTTGGTGTTCTCCTCCATGTTTCCTTGTCTGAGCTACAACCTTCTGGCTCTCATTAAGTATTTTTAAATGTAACACTGCAGTTGCCCTACTACTTGGGTTGGGGACTAGTAACGGTGTCTGCCGCTCCTTGGTGTTCTCCTCCTCCTTGGTGTTCTCCTCCAGGTTTCCTTGTCTGAGCTTCAACCTTCTGGCTCTCATTAAGTATTTTTAAATGTAACACTGCAATTGCCCTACTATTTGGGTTTGGGCCTAGTAACGGTGTATGCCGCTCCATGGTGTTCTCCTCCTCCTTGGTGTTCTCCTCCAGGTATCCTTGTCCGAGCTTCAACCTTCTGGCTCTCATTAAGTATTTTTAAATGTAACACTGCAATTGGCCTACTATTTGGGTTGGGGTCTAGTAACGGTGTCTGCCGCTCCATGGTGTTCTCCTCCTCCTTGGTGTTCTCCTCCAGGTTTCCTTGTCTGAGCTTCAACCTTCTGGCTCTCATTAAGTATTTTTAACTGTAACACTTTTGTTGCCCTACTACTTGGGTTGGGGCCTAGTAACGGTGTCTGCCGCTCCTTGGTGTTCTCCTCCTCCTTGGTGTTCTCCTCCAGGTATCCTTGTCCGAGCTTCAGCCTTCTGGCTCTCATTAAGTATTTTTAAATGTAACACTGCAATTGCCCTACTACTTGGGTTGGGGCCTAGTAACGGTGTCTGCCGCTCCTTGGTGTTCTCCTCCAGGTTTCCTTGTCTGAGCTTCAACCTTCTGGCTCTCATTAAGTATTTTTAAATGTAACACTGCAGTTGCCCTACTACTCGGGTTGGGGCCTAGTAACGGTGTCTGTCGCTCCTTGGTGTTCTCCTCCTCCTTGGTGTTCTCCTCTAGGTTTCCTTGTCTGAGCTCAACCTTCTGGCTCTCATTAAGTATTTTTAAATGTAACACTGCAGTTGCCCTACTACTTGGGTTGGGGCCTAGTAACGGTGTCTGCCGTTCCTTGGTGTTCTCCTGCTCCTTGGTGTTCTCCTCCAGGTTTCCTTGTCTCAGCTTCAACCTTCTGGCTCTCATTAAGCATTTTTAACTGTAACACTTTTTTTGCCCTAACACTTGGGTTGGGGCCTAGTAACAGTGTCTGCCGCTCCTTGGTGTTCTCCTCCTCCTTGGTGTTCTCCTCCAGGTTTCCTTGTCTGAGCTTCAACCTTCTGGCTCTTATTAAGTATTTTTAAATGTAACACTGCAGTTGCCCTACTACTTGGGTTGGGGCCTAGTAACAGTGTCTGCCGCTCCTTGGTGTTCTCCTCCTCCTTGGTGTTCTCCTCCAGGTTTCCTTGTCTGAGCTTCAACCTTCTGGCTCTCATTAAGTATTTTTAACTGTAACACTTTTGTTGCCCTACTATTTGGGTTGGGGCCTAGTAACGGTGTCTGCCGCCCCTTGGTGTTCTCCTCCTCCTTGGTGTTCTCCTCCAGGTTTCCTTGTCTGAGCTTCAACCTTCTGGCTCTCATTAAGTATTTTTAAATGTAACACTGCAGTTGCCCTACTACTTGGGTTGGGGCCTAGTAACGGTGTCTGTCGCTCCTTGGTGTTCTCCTCCTCCTTGGTGTTCTCCTCCAGGTTTCCTTGTCTGAACTTCAACCTTCTGGCTCTCATTAAGTATTTTTAAATGTAACTCTGCAATTGCCCTACTACTTGGGTTGGGGCCTAGTAACGGTGTCTGACGCTCCTTGGTGTTCTCCTCCAGGTTTCCTTGTCTGAGCTTCAACCTTCAGGCTCTCATTAAGTATTTTTAAATGTAACACTTTTGTTGCCCTTCTACTTCGGTTGGAGCCTAGTAACGGTGTCTGCCACTCCTTGGTATTCTCCTCCTCCTTGGTGTTCTCCTCCAGGTTTCCTTGTCTGAGCTCAGCCTTCTGGCTCTCATTAAGTATTTTTAAATGTAACACTGCAGTTGCCCTACTACTTGGGATGGGGCCTAGTAACGATGTCTGCCGCTCCTTGGTGTTCTCCTCCTCCTTGGTGTTCTCCTCCAGGTTTCCTTGTCTCAGCTTCAACCTTCTGGCTCTCATTAAGTATTTTTAACTGTAACACTTTTTTTGCCCTACTACTTGGGTTGGGGCCTAGTAACGGTGTCTGCTGCTCCTTGGTGTTCTCCTCCTCCTTGGTGTTCTCCTCCAGGTTTCCTTGTCTGAGCTTCAACCTTCTGGCTCTCATTAAGTATTTTTAACTGTAACACTTTTGTTGCCCTACTACTTGGGTTGGGGCCTAGTAATGGTGTCTGCCGCCCCTTGGTGTTCTCCTAATCCTTGGTGTTCTCCTCCATGTTTCCTTGTCTGAGCTACAACCTTCTGGCTCTCATTAAGTATTTTTAAATGTAACACTGCAATTGCCCTACTACTTGGGTTGGGGCCTAGTAACGGTGTCTGCCGCTCCTTGGTGTTCTCCTCCAGTTTTCCTTGTCTGAGCTTCAACCTTCTGGCTCTCATTAAGTATTTTTAAATGTAACACTGCAGTTGCCCTACTACTTGGGTTGGGGCCTAGTAACGGTGTCTGCCGTTCCTTGGTGTTCTCCTCCTCCTTGGTGTTCTCCTCCAGGTTTCCTTGTCTGAGCTTCAACCTTCTGGCTCTCATTAAGTATTTTTAAATGTAACACTGCAATTGCCCTACTACCTGGGTTGGGGCCTAGTAACGGTGTCTGCCGCTCCTTGGTATTCTCCTCCTCCTTGGTGTTCTCCTCCAGGTTTCCTTGTCTGAGCTTCAACCTTCTGGCTCTCATTAAGTATTTTTAAATGTAACACTGCAGTTGCCCTACTACTTGGGTTGGGGCCTAGTAACGGTGTTTGCCGCTCCTTGGTGTTCTCTTCCTCCTTGGTGTTCTCCTCCAGGTTTCCTTGTCTCAGCTTCAACCTTCTGGCTCTCATTAAGTATTTTTAATTGTAACACTTTTGTTGCCCTACTACTTGGGTTGAGGCCTAGTAACGGTGTCTGCCGCTCCTTGGTGTTCTCCTCCTCCTTGGTGTTCTCCCTCAGATTTCCTTGTCTGAGCTTCAACCTTCTGGCTCTCATTAAGTATTTTTAAATGTAACACTGCAATTGCCCTACTACTTGGGTTGGGGCCTAGTAACAGTGTCTGCTGCTCCTTGGTTTTCTCCTCCTCCTTGGTGTTCTCCTCCAGGTTTCCTTGTCTGAGCTTCAACCTTCTAACTCTCATTAAGTATTTTTAACTGTAACACTTTTGTTGCCCTACTACTTGGGTTGGGGCCTTGTAACAGTGTCTGCCGCTCCTTGGTGTTCTCCTCCTCCTTGGTGTTCTCCTCCAGGTTTCCTTGTCTGAGGTTCAACCTTCTGGCACTCATTAAGTATTTTTAAATGTAACACTGCAATTGCCCTACTACTTGGGTTGGGGCCTAGTAACGGTGTCTGACGCTCCTTGGTGTTCTCCTCCAGGTTTCCTTGTCTGAGCTTCAACCTTCAGGCTCTCATTAAGTATTTTTAAATGTAACACTTTTGTTGCCCTTCTACTTCGGTTGGAGCCTAGTAACGGTGTCTGCCACTCCTTGGTATTCTCCTCCTCCTTGGTGTTCTCCTCCAGGTTTCCTTGTCTGAGCTCAGCCTTCTGGCTCTCATTAAGTATTTTTAAATGTAACACTGCAGTTGCCCTACTACTTGGGATGGGGCCTAGTAACGATGTCTGCCGCTCCTTGGTGTTCTCCTCCTCCTTGGTGTTCTCCTCCAGGTTTCCTTGTCTCAGCTTCAACCTTCTGGCTCTCATTAAGTATTTTTAACTGTAACACTTTTTTTGCCCTACTACTTGGGTTGGGGCCTAGTAACGGTGTCTGCTGCTCCTTGGTGTTCTCCTCCTCCTTGGTGTTCTCCTCCAGGTTTCCTTGTCTGAGCTTCAACCTTCTGGCTCTCATTAAGTATTTTTAACTGTAACACTTTTGTTGCCCTACTACTTGGGTTGGGGCCTAGTAATGGTGTCTGCCGCCCCTTGGTGTTCTCCTAATCCTTGGTGTTCTCCTCCATGTTTCCTTGTCTGAGCTACAACCTTCTGGCTCTCATTAAGTATTTTTAAATGTAACACTGCAATTGCCCTACTACTTGGGTTGGGGCCTAGTAACGGTGTCTGCCGCTCCTTGGTGTTCTCCTCCAGGTTTCCTTGTCTGAGCTTCAACCTTCTGGCTCTCATTAAGTATTTTTAAATGTAACACTGCAGTTGCCCTACTACTTGGGTTGGGGCCTAGTAACGGTGTCTGCCGTTCCTTGGTGTTCTCCTCCTCCTTGGTGTTCTCCTCCAGGTTTCCTTGTCTGAGCTTCAACCTTCTGGCTCTCATTAAGTATTTTTAAATGTAACACTGCAATTGCCCTACTACTTGGGTTGGGGCCTAGTAACGGTGTCTGCCGCTCCTTGGTATTCTCCTCCTCCTTGGTGTTCTCCTCCAGGTTTCCTTGTCTGAGCTTCAACCTTCTGGCTCTCATTAAGTATTTTTAAATGTAACACTGCAGTTGCCCTACTACTTGGGTTGGGGCCTAGTAACGGTGTTTGCCGCTCCTTGGTGTTCTCTTCCTCCTTGGTGTTCTCCTCCAGGTTTCCTTGTCTCAGCTTCAACCTTCTGGCTCTCATTAAGTATTTTTAATTGTAACACTTTTGTTGCCCTACTACTTGGGTTGAGGCCTAGTAACGGTGTCTGCCGCTCCTTGGTGTTCTCCTCCTCCTTGGTGTTCTCCCTCAGATTTCCTTGTCTGAGCTTCAACCTTCTGGCTCTCATTAAGTATTTTTAAATGTAACACTGCAATTGCCCTACTACTTGGGTTGGGGCCTAGTAACAGTGTCTGCTGCTCCTTGGTTTTCTCCTCCTCCTTGGTGTTCTCCTCCAGGTTTCCTTGTCTGAGCTTCAACCTTCTAACTCTCATTAAGTATTTTTAACTGTAACACTTTTGTTGCCCTACTACTTGGGTTGGGGCCTTGTAACAGTGTCTGCCGCTCCTTGGTGTTCTCCTCCTCCTTGGTGTTCTCCTCCAGGTTTCCTTGTCTGAGGTTCAACCTTCTGGCACTCATTAAGTATTTTTAAATGTAACACTGCAATTGCCCTACTACTTGGGTTGGGGCCTAGTAACGGTGTCTGCCGCTCCTTGGTGTTCTCCTCCAGGTATCCTTGTCCGAGCTTCAACCTTCTGGCTCTCATTAAGAATTTTTTAATGTAACACTGCAGTTGCCCTACTACTTGGGTTGGGGCCTAGTAACGGTGTCTGTCGCTCCTTGGCGTTCTCCTCCTACTTGGTGTTCTCCTCCAGGTTTCCTTGTCTGAGGTTCAACCTTCTGGCACTCATTAAGTATTTTTAAATGTAACACTGCAATTGCCCTACTACTTGGGTTGGGGCCTAGTAACGGTGTCTGCCGCTCATTGGTGTTCTCCTCCTCCTTGGTGTTCTCCTCCAGGTTTCCTTGTCTGAGCTTCAACCTTCTGGCTCTCATTAAGTATTTTTAAATGTAACACTGCAATTGCCCTACTACTTGGGTTGGGGCCTAGTAATGGTGTCTGCCGCTCCTTGGTGTTCTCCTCCAGGTTTCCTTGTCTGAGCTTCAACCTTCTGGCTCTCATTAAGTATTTTTAAATGTAACACTGCAGTTGCCCTACTACTTGGGTTGGGGCCTAGTAACGGTGTCTGCCGCTCCTTGGTGTTCTCCTCCTCCTTGGTGTTCTCCTCCAGGTTTCCTTGTCTGAGCTTCAACCTTCTGGCTCTAATTAAGTATTTTTAAATGTAACACTGCAATTGCCCTACTATTTGGGTTTGGGCCTAGTAACGGTGTATGCCGCTCCATGGTGTTCTCCTCCTCCTAGGTGTTCTCCTCCAGGTTTCCTTGTCTGAGCTTCAACCTTCTGGCTCTCATTAAGTATTTTTAACTGTAACACTTTTGTTGCCCTACTACTTGGGTTGGGGCCTAGTAACGGTGTCTGCCGCTCCTTGGTGTTCTCCTCCTCCTTTGTGTTCTCCTCCAGGTATCCTTGTCCGAGCTTCAACCTTCTGGCTCTCATTAAGTATTTTTAAATGTAACACTGCAATTGCCCTACTATTTGGGTTGGGGTCTAGTACCGGTGTCTGCCGCTCCATGGTGTTCTCCTCCTCCTTGGTGTTCTCCTCCAGGTTTCCTTGTCTGAGCTTCAACCTTCTGGCTCTCATTAAGTATTTTTAAATGTAACACTGCAATTGCCCTACTACTTGGGTTGGGGCCTAGTAATGGTGTCTGCCGCTCCTTGGTGTTCTCCTCCAGGTTTCCTTGTCTGAGCTTCAACCTTCTGGCTCTCATTAAGTATTTTTAAATGTAACACTGCAGTTGCCCTACTACTTGGGTTGGGGCCTAGTAATGGTGTCTGCCGCTCCTTGGTGTTCTCCTCCTCCTTGGTGTTCTCCTCCAGGTTTCCTTGTCTGAGCTTCAACCTTCTGGCTCTCATTAAGTATTTTTAAATGTAACACTGCAAATGCCCTACTATTTGGGTTGGGGCCTAGTAACGGTGTCTGCCGCTCCATGGTGTTCTCCTCCTCCTTGGTGTTCTCCTCCAGGTTTCCTTGTCTGAGCTTCAACCTTCTGGCTCTCATTAAGTATTTTTAACTGTAACACTTTTGTTGCCCTACTACATGGGTTGGGGCCTAGTAACGGTGTCTGCCGCTCCTTGGTGTTCTCCTCCTCCTTGTTGTTCTCCTCCAGGTATCCTTGTCCGAGCTTCAGCCTTCTGGCTCTCATTAAGTATTTTTAAATGTAACACTGCAATTGCCCTACTACTTGGGTTGGGGCCTAGTAACGGTGTCTGCCGCTCCTTGGTGTTCTCCTCCAGGTATCCTTGTCCGAGCTTCAACCTTCTGGCTCTCATTAAGAATTTTTTAGTGTAACACTGCAGTTGCCCTACTACTTGGGTTGGGACCTAGTAACGGTGTCTGTCGCTCCTTGGTGTTCTCCTCCTACTTGGTGTTCTCCTCCAGGTTTCCTTGTCTGAGCTTCAACCTTCTGGCTCTCATTAAGTATTTTTAAATGTAACACTGCAGTTGCCCTACTACTTGGGTTGGGGCCTAGTAACGGTGTCTGCCGCCCCTTGGTGTTCTCCTCCTCCTTGGTGTTCTCCTCCAGGTTTCCTTGTCTGAGCTACAACCTTCTGGCTCTCATTAAGTATTTTTAAATGTAACACTGCAATTGCCCTACTACTTGGGTTGGGGCCTAGTAACAGTGTCTGCCGCTCCTTGGTGTTCTCCTCCTCCTTGGTGTTCTCCTCCAGGTTTCCTTGTCTGAGCTTCAACCTTCTAACTCTCATTAAGAATTTTTAACTGTAACACTTTTGTTGCCCTACTACTTGGGTTGGGGCCTTGTAACAGTGTCTGCCGCTCCTTGGTGTTCTCCTCCTCCTTGGTGTTCTCCTCCAGGTTTCCTTGTCTGAGCTACAACCTTCTGGCTCTCATTAAGTATTTTTCAATGTAACACTGCAGTTGCCCTACTACTTGGGTTGGGGACTAGTAACGGTGTCTGCCGCTCCTTGGTGTTCTCCTCCTCCTTGGTGTTCTCCTCCAGGTTTCCTTGTCTGAGCTTCAACCTTCTGGCTCTCATTAAGTATTTTTAAATGTAACACTGCAATTGCCCTACTATTTGGGTTTGGGCCTAGTAACGGTGTATGCCGCTCCATGGTGTTCTCCTCCTCCTTGGTGTTCTCCTCCAGGTATCCTTGTCCGAGCTTCAACCTTCTGGCTCTCATTAAGTATTTTTAAATGTAACACTGCAATTGGCCTACTATTTGGGTTGGGGTCTAGTAACGGTGTCTGCCGCTCCATGGTGTTCTCCTCCTCCTTGGTGTTCTCCTCCAGGTTTCCTTGTCTGAGCTTCAACCTTCTGGCTCTCATTAAGTATTTTTAACTGTAACACTTTTGTTGCCCTACTACTTGGGTTGGGGCCTAGTAACGGTGTCTGCCGCTCCTTGGTGTTCTCCTCCTCCTTGGTGTTCTCCTCCAGGTATCCTTGTCCGAGCTTCAGCCTTCTGGCTCTCATTAAGTATTTTTAAATGTAACACTGCAATTGCCCTACTACTTGGGTTGGGGCCTAGTAACGGTGTCTGCCGCTCCTTGGTGTTCTCCTCCAGGTTTCCTTGTCTGAGCTTCAACCTTCTGGCTCTCATTAAGTATTTTTAAATGTAACACTGCAGTTGCCCTACTACTCGGGTTGGGGCCTAGTAACGGTGTCTGTCGCTCCTTGGTGTTCTCCTCCTCCTTGGTGTTCTCCTCTAGGTTTCCTTGTCTGAGCTCAACCTTCTGGCTCTCATTAAGTATTTTTAAATGTAACACTGCAGTTGCCCTACTACTTGGGTTGGGGCCTAGTAACGGTGTCTGCCGTTCCTTGGTGTTCTCCTGCTCCTTGGTGTTCTCCTCCAGGTTTCCTTGTCTCAGCTTCAACCTTCTGGCTCTCATTAAGCATTTTTAACTGTAACACTTTTTTTGCCCTAACACTTGGGTTGGGGCCTAGTAACAGTGTCTGCCACTCCTTGGTGTTCTCCTCCTCCTTGGTGTTCTCCTCCAGGTTTCCTTGTCTGAGCTTCAACCTTCTGGCTCTCATTAAGTATTTTTAAATGTAACACTGCAGTTGCCCTACTACTTGGGTTGGGGCCTAGTAACAGTGTCTGCCGCTCCTTGGTGTTCTCCTCCTCCTTGGTGTTCTCCTCCAGGTTTCCTTGTCTGAGCTTCAACCTTCTGGCTCTCATTAAGTATTTTTAACTGTAACACTTTTGTTGCCCTACTATTTGGGTTGGGGCCTAGTAACGGTGTCTGCCGCCCCTTGGTGTTCTCCTCCTCCTTGGTGTTCTCCTCCAGGTTTCCTTGTCTGAGCTTCAACCTTCTGGCTCTCATTAAGTATTTTTAAATGTAACACTGCAGTTGCCCTACTACTTGGGTTGGGGCCTAGTAACGGTGTCTGTCGCTCCTTGGTGTTCTCCTCCTCCTTGGTGTTCTCCTCCAGGTTTCCTTGTCTGAACTTCAACCTTCTGGCTCTCATTAAGTATTTTTAAATGTAACTCTGCAATTGCCCTACTACTTGGGTTGGGGCCTAGTAACGGTGTCTGACGCTCCTTGGTGTTCTCCTCCAGGTTTCCTTGTCTGAGCTTCAACCTTCAGGCTCTCATTAAGTATTTTTAAATGTAACACTTTTGTTGCCCTTCTACTTCGGTTGGAGCCTAGTAACGGTGTCTGCCACTCCTTGGTATTCTCCTCCTCCTTGGTGTTCTCCTCCAGGTTTCCTTGTCTGAGCTCAGCCTTCTGGCTCTCATTAAGTATTTTTAAATGTAACACTGCAGTTGCCCTACTACTTGGGATGGGGCCTAGTAACGATGTCTGCCGCTCCTTGGTGTTCTCCTCCTCCTTGGTGTTCTCCTCCAGGTTTCCTTGTCTCAGCTTCAACCTTCTGGCTCTCATTAAGTATTTTTAACTGTAACACTTTTTTTGCCCTACTACTTGGGTTGGGGCCTAGTAACGGTGTCTGCTGCTCCTTGGTGTTCTCCTCCTCCTTGGTGTTCTCCTCCAGGTTTCCTTGTCTGAGCTTCAACCTTCTGGCTCTCATTAAGTATTTTTAACTGTAACACTTTTGTTGCCCTACTACTTGGGTTGGGGCCTAGTAATGGTGTCTGCCGCCCCTTGGTGTTCTCCTAATCCTTGGTGTTCTCCTCCATGTTTCCTTGTCTGAGCTACAACCTTCTGGCTCTCATTAAGTATTTTTAAATGTAACACTGCAATTGCCCTACTACTTGGGTTGGGGCCTAGTAACGGTGTCTGCCGCTCCTTGGTGTTCTCCTCCAGGTTTCCTTGTCTGAGCTTCAACCTTCTGGCTCTCATTAAGTATTTTTAAATGTAACACTGCAGTTGCCCTACTACTTGGGTTGGGGCCTAGTAACGGTGTCTGCCGTTCCTTGGTGTTCTCCTCCTCCTTGGTGTTCTCCTCCAGGTTTCCTTGTCTGAGCTTCAACCTTCTGGCTCTCATTAAGTATTTTTAAATGTAACACTGCAATTGCCCTACTACTTGGGTTGGGGCCTAGTAACGGTGTCTGCCGCTCCTTGGTATTCTCCTCCTCCTTGGTGTTCTCCTCCAGGTTTCCTTGTCTGAGCTTCAACCTTCTGGCTCTCATTAAGTATTTTTAAATGTAACACTGCAGTTGCCCTACTACTTGGGTTGGGGCCTAGTAACGGTGTTTGCCGCTCCTTGGTGTTCTCTTCCTCCTTGGTGTTCTCCTCCAGGTTTCCTTGTCTCAGCTTCAACCTTCTGGCTCTCATTAAGTATTTTTAATTGTAACACTTTTGTTGCCCTACTACTTGGGTTGAGGCCTAGTAACGGTGTCTGCCGCTCCTTGGTGTTCTCCTCCTCCTTGGTGTTCTCCCTCAGATTTCCTTGTCTGAGCTTCAACCTTCTGGCTCTCATTAAGTATTTTTAAATGTAACACTGCAATTGCCCTACTACTTGGGTTGGGGCCTAGTAACAGTGTCTGCCGCTCCTTGGTTTTCTCCTCCTCCTTGGTGTTCTCCTCCAGGTTTCCTTGTCTGAGCTTCAACCTTCTAACTCTCATTAAGTATTTTTAACTGTAACACTTTTGTTGCCCTACTACTTGGGTTGGGGCCTTGTAACAGTGTCTGCCGCTCCTTGGTGTTCTCCTCCTCCTTGGTGTTCTCCTCCAGGTTTCCTTGTCTGAGGTTCAACCTTCTGGCACTCATTAAGTATTTTTAAATGTAACACTGCAATTGCCCTACTACTTGGGTTGGGGCCTAGTAACGGTGTCTGCCGCTCCTTGGTGTTCTCCTCCAGGTATCCTTGTCCGAGCTTCAACCTTCTGGCTCTCATTAAGAATTTTTTAATGTAACACTGCAGTTGCCCTACTACTTGGGTTGGGGCCTAGTAACGGTGTCTGTCGCTCCTTGGTGTTCTCCTCCTACTTGGTGTTCTCCTCCAGGTTTCCTTGTCTGAGATTCAACCTTCTGGCACTCATTAAGTATTTTTAAATGTAACACTGCAATTGCCCTACTACTTGGGTTGGGGCCTAGTAACGGTTTCTGCCGCTCATTGGTGTTCTCCTCCTCCTTGGTGTTCTCCTCCAGGTTTCCTTGTCTGAGCTTCAACCTTCTGGCTCTCATTAAGTATTTTTAAATGTAACACTGCAATTGCCCTACTACTTGGGTTGGGGCCTAGTAATGGTGTCTGCCGCTCCTTGGTGTTCTCCTCCAGGTTTCCTTGTCTGAGCTTCAACCTTCTGGCTCTCATTAAGTATTTTTAAATGTAACACTGCAGTTGCCCTACTACTTGGGTTGGGGCCTAGTAACGGTGTCTGCCGCTCCTTGGTGTTCTCCTCCTCCTTGGTGTTCTCCTCCAGGTTTCCTTGTCTGAGCTTCAACCTTCTGGCTCTAATTAAGTATTTTTAAATGTAACACTGCAATTGCCCTACTATTTGGGTTTGGGCCTAGTAACGGTGTATGCCGCTCCATGGTGTTCTCCTCCTCCTAGGTGTTCTCCTCCAGGTTTCCTTGTCTGAGCTTCAACCTTCTGGCTCTCATTAAGTATTTTTAACTGTAACACTTTTGTTGCCCTACTACTTGGGTTGGGGCCTAGTAACGGTGTCTGCCGCTCCTTGGTGTTCTCCTCCTCCTTTGTGTTCTCCTCCAGGTATCCTTGTCCGAGCTTCAACCTTCTGGCTCTCATTAAGTATTTTTAAATGTAACACTGCAATTGCCCTACTATTTGGGTTGGGGTCTAGTACCGGTGTCTGCCGCTCCATGGTGTTCTCCTCCTCCTTGGTGTTCTCCTCCAGGTTTCCTTGTCTGAGCTTCAACCTTCTGGCTCTCATTAAGTATTTTTAAATGTAACACTGCAGTTGCCCTACTACTTGGGTTGGGGCCTAGTAATGGTGTCTGCCGCCCCTTGGTGTTCTCCTCCTCCTTGGTGTTCTCCTCCAGGTTTCCTTGTCTGAGCTACAACCTTCTGGCTCTCATTAAGTATTTTTAAATGTAACACTGCAATTGCCCTACTACTTGGGTTGGGGCCTAGTAATGGTGTCTGCCGCTCCTTGGTGTTCTCCTCCAGGTTTCCTTGTCTGAGCTTCAACCTTCTGGCTCTCATTAAGTATTTTTAAATGTAACACTGCAATTGCCCTACTACTTGGGTTGGGGCCTAGTAATGGTGTCTGCCGCTCCTTGGTGTTCTCCTCCAGGTTTCCTTGTCTGAGCTTCAACCTTCTGGCTCTCATTAAGTATTTTTAAATGTAACACTGCAGTTGCCCTACTACGTGGGTTGGGGCCTAGTAATGGTGTCTGCCGCTCCTTGGTGTTCTCTTCCTCCTTGGTGTTCTCCTCCAGGTTTCCTTGTCTGAGCTTCAACCTTCTGGCTCTCATTAAGTATTTTTAAATGTAACACTGCAAATGCCCTACTATTTGGGTTGGGGCCTAGTAACGGTGTCTGCCGCTCCATGGTGTTCTCCTCCTCCTTGGTGTTCTCCTCCAGGTTTCCTTGTCTGAGCTTCAACCTTCTGGCTCTCATTAAGTATTTTTAACTGTAACACTTTTGTTGCCCTACTACATGGGTTGGGGCCTAGTAACGGTGTCTGCCGCTCCTTGGTGTTCTCCTCCTCCTTGTTGTTCTCCTCCAGGTATCCTTGTCCGAGCTTCAGCCTTCTGGCTCTCATTAAGTATTTTTAAATGTAACACTGCAATTGCCCTACTACTTGGGTTGGGGCCTAGTAACGGTGTCTGCCGCTCCTTGGTGTTCTCCTCCAGGTATCCTTGTCCGAGCTTCAACCTTCTGGCTCTCATTAAGAATTTTTTAGTGTAACACTGCAGTTGCCCTACTACTTGGGTTGGGGCCTAGTAACGGTGTCTGCCGCCCCTTGGTGTTCTCCTCCTCCTTGGTGTTCTCCTCCAGGTTTCCTTGTCTGAGCTACAACCTTCTGGCTCTCATTAAGTATTTTTAAATGTAACACTGCAATTGCCCTACTACTTGGGTTGGGGCCTAGTAACAGTGTCTGCCGCTCCTTGGTGTTCTCCTCCTCCTTGGTGTTCTCCTCCAGGTTTCCTTGTCTGAGCTTCAACCTTCTAACTCTCATTAAGTATTTTTAACTGTAACACTTTTGTTGCCCTACTACTTGGGTTGGGGCCTTGTAACAGTGTCTGCCGCTCCTTGGTGTTCTCCTCCTCCTTGGTGTTCTCCTCCAGGTTTCCTTGTCTGAGGTTCAACCTTCTGGCACTCATTAAGTATTTTTAAATGTAACACTGCAATTGCCCTACTACTTGGGTTGGGGCCTAGTAACAGTGTCTGCCGCTCCTTGGTTTTCTCCTCCTCCTTGGTGTTCTCCTCCAGGTTTCCTTGTCTGAGCTTCAACCTTCTAACTCTCATTAAGTATTTTTAACTGTAACACTTTTGTTGCCCTACTACTTGGGTTGGGGCCTTGTAACAGTGTCTGCCGCTCCTTGGTGTTCTCCTCCTCCTTGGTGTTCTCCTCCAGGTTTCCTTGTCTGAGGTTCAACCTTCTGGCACTCATTAAGTATTTTTAAATGTAACACTGCAATTGCCCTACTACTTGGGTTGGGGCCTAGTAACGGTGTCTGCCGCTCCTTGGTGTTCTCCTCCAGGTATCCTTGTCCGAGCTTCAACCTTCTGGCTCTCATTAAGAATTTTTTAATGTAACACTGCAGTTGCCCTACTACTTGGGTTGGGGCCTAGTAACGGTGTCTGTCGCTCCTTGGTGTTCTCCTCCTACTTGGTGTTCTCCTCCAGGTTTCCTTGTCTGAGGTTCAACCTTCTGGCACTCATTAAGTATTTTTAAATGTAACACTGCAATTGCCCTACTACTTGGGTTGGGGCCTAGTAACAGTGTCTGCCGCTCCTTGGTGTTCTCCTCCTCCTTGGTGTTCTCCTCCAGGTTTCCTTGTCTGAGCTTCAACCTTCTAACTCTCATTAAGTATTTTTAACTGTAACACTTTTGTTGCCCTACTACTTGGGTTGGGGCCTTGTAACAGTGTCTGCCGCTCCTTGGTGTTCTCCTCCTCCTTGGTGTTCTCCTCCAGGTTTCCTTGTCTGAGGTTCAACCTTCTGGCACTCATTAAGTATTTTTAAATGTAACACTGCAATTGCCCTACTATTTGGGTTGGGATCTAGTACCGGTGTCTGCCGCTCCATGGTGTTCTCCTCCTCCTTGGTGTTCTCCTCCAGGTTTCCTTGTCTGAGCTTCAACCTTCTGGCTCTCATTAAGTATTTTTAAATGTAACACTGCAGTTGCCCTACTACTTGGGTTGGGGCCTAGTAATGGTGTCTGCCGCCCCTTGGTGTTCTCCTCCTCCTTGGTGTTCTCCTCCAGGTTTCCTTGTCTGAGCTACAACCTTCTGGCTCTCATTAAGTATTTTTAAATGTAACACTGCAATTGCCCTACTACTTGGGTTGGGGCCTAGTAATGGTGTCTGCCGCTCCTTGGTGTTCTCCTCCAGGTTTCCTTGTCTGAGCTTCAACCTTCTAGCTCTCATTAAGTATTTTTAAATGTAACACTGCAATTGCCCTACTACTTGGGTTGGGGCCTAGTAATGGTGTCTGCCGCTCCTTGGTGTTCTCCTCCAGGTTTCCTTGTCTGAGCTTCAACCTTCTGGCTCTCATTAAGTATTTTTAAATGTAACACTGCAGTTGCCCTACTACGTGGGTTGGGGCCTAGTAATGGTGTCTGCCGCTCCTTGGTGTTCTCTTCCTCCTTGGTGTTCTCCTCCAGGTTTCCTTGTCTGAGCTTCAACCTTCTGGCTCTCATTAAGTATTTTTAAATGTAACACTGCAAATGCCCTACTATTTGGGTTGGGGCCTAGTAACGGTGTCTGCCGCTCCATGGTGTTCTCCTCCTCCTTGGTGTTCTCCTCCAGGTTTCCTTGTCTGAGCTTCAACCTTCTGGCTCTCATTAAGTATTTTTAACTGTAACACTTTTGTTGCCCTACTACATGGGTTGGGGCCTAGTAACGGTGTCTGCCGCTCCTTGGTGTTCTCCTCCTCCTTGTTGTTCTCCTCCAGGTATCCTTGTCCGAGCTTCAGCCTTCTGGCTCTCATTAAGTATTTTTAAATGTAACACTGCAATTGCCCTACTACTTGGGTTGGGGCCTAGTAACGGTGTCTGCCGCTCCTTGGTGTTCTCCTCCAGGTATCCTTGTCCGAGCTTCAACCTTCTGGCTCTCATTAAGAATTTTTTAGTGTAACACTGCAGTTGCCCTACTACTTGGGTTGGGGCCTAGTAACGGTGTCTGCCGCCCCTTGGTGTTCTCCTCCTCCTTGGTGTTCTCCTCCAGGTTTCCTTGTCTGAGCTACAACCTTCTGGCTCTCATTAAGTATTTTTAAATGTAACACTGCAATTGCCCTACTACTTGGGTTGGGGCCTAGTAACAGTGTCTGCCGCTCCTTGGTGTTCTCCTCCTCCTTGGTGTTCTCCTCCAGGTTTCCTTGTCTGAGCTTCAACCTTCTAACTCTCATTAAGTATTTTTAACTGTAACACTTTTGTTGCCCTACTACTTGGGTTGGGGCCTTGTAACAGTGTCTGCCGCTCCTTGGTGTTCTCCTCCTCCTTGGTGTTCTCCTCCAGGTTTCCTTGTCTGAGGTTCAACCTTCTGGCACTCATTAAGTATTTTTAAATGTAACACTGCAATTGCCCTACTACTTGGGTTGGGGCCTAGTAACAGTGTCTGCCGCTCCTTGGTTTTCTCCTCCTCCTTGGTGTTCTCCTCCAGGTTTCCTTGTCTGAGCTTCAACCTTCTAACTCTCATTAAGTATTTTTAACTGTAACACTTTTGTTGCCCTACTACTTGGGTTGGGGCCTTGTAACAGTGTCTGCCGCTCCTTGGTGTTCTCCTCCTCCTTGGTGTTCTCCTCCAGGTTTCCTTGTCTGAGGTTCAACCTTCTGGCACTCATTAAGTATTTTTAAATGTAACACTGCAATTGCCCTACTACTTGGGTTGGGGCCTAGTAACGGTGTCTGCCGCTCCTTGGTGTTCTCCTCCAGGTATCCTTGTCCGAGCTTCAACCTTCTGGCTCTCATTAAGAATTTTTTAATGTAACACTGCAGTTGCCCTACTACTTGGGTTGGGGCCTAGTAACGGTGTCTGTCGCTCCTTGGTGTTCTCCTCCTACTTGGTGTTCTCCTCCAGGTTTCCTTGTCTGAGGTTCAACCTTCTGGCACTCATTAAGTATTTTTAAATGTAACACTGCAATTGCCCTACTACTTGGGTTGGGGCCTAGTAACAGTGTCTGCCGCTCCTTGGTGTTCTCCTCCTCCTTGGTGTTCTCCTCCAGGTTTCCTTGTCTGAGCTTCAACCTTCTAACTCTCATTAAGTATTTTTAACTGTAACACTTTTGTTGCCCTACTACTTGGGTTGGGGCCTTGTAACAGTGTCTGCCGCTCCTTGGTGTTCTCCTCCTCCTTGGTGTTCTCCTCCAGGTTTCCTTGTCTGAGGTTCAACCTTCTGGCACTCATTAAGTATTTTTAAATGTAACACTGCAATTGCCCTACTACTTGGGTTGGGGCCTAGTAACGGTGTCTGCCGCTCATTGGTGTTCTCCTCCTCCTTGGTGTTCTCCTCCAGGTTTCCTTGTCTGAGCTTCAACCTTCTGGCTCTCATTAAGTATTTTTAAATGTAACACTGCAATTGCCCTACTACTTGGGTTGGGGCCTAGTAATGGTGTCTGCCGCTCCTTGGTGTTCTCCTCCAGGTTTCCTTGTCTGAGCTTCAACCTTCTGGCTCTCATTAAGTATTTTTAAATGTAACACTGCAGTTGCCCTACTACTTGGGTTGGGGCCTAGTAACGGTGTCTGCCGCTCCTTGGTGTTCTCCTCCTCCTTGGTGTTCTCCTCCAGGTTTCCTTGTCTAAGCTTCAACCTTCTGGCTCTCATTAAGTATTTTTAAATGTAACACTGCAATTGCCCTACTATTTGGGTTTGGGCCTAGTAACGGTGTATGCCGCTCCATGGTGTTCTCCTCCTCCTTGGTGTTCTCCTCCAGGTTTCCTTGTCTGAGCTTCAACCTTCTGGCTCTCATTAAGTATTTTTAACTGTAACACTTTTGTTGCCCTACTACTTGGGTTGGGGCCTAGTAACGGTGTCTGCCGCTCCTTGGTGTTCTCCTCCTCCTTTGTGTTCTCCTCCAGGTATCCTTGTCCGAGCTTCAACCTTCTGGCTCTCATTAAGTATTTTTAAATGTAACACTGCAACTGCCCTACTATTTGGGTTGGGGTCTAGTAACGGTGTCTGCCGCTCCATGGTGTTCTCCTCCTCCTTGGTGTTCTCCTCCAGGTTTCCTTGTCTGAGCTTCAACCTTCTGGCTCTCATTAAGTATTTTTAACTGTAACACTTTTGTTGCCCTACTACTTGGGTTGGGGCCTAGTAACGATGTCTGCCGCTCCTTGGTGTTCTCCTCCTCCTTGTTGTTCTCCTCCAGGTATCCTTGTCCGAGCTTCAGCCTTCTGGCTCTCATTAAGTATTTTTAAATGTAACACTGCAATTGCCCTACTACTTGGGTTGGGGCCTAGTAACGGTGTCTGCCGCTCCTTGGTGTTCTCCTCCAGGTATCCTTGTCCGAGGTTCAACCTTCTGGCTCTCATTAAGAATTTTTTAATGTAACACTGCAGTTGCCCTACCACTTGGGTTGGGGCCTAGTAACGGTGTCTGTCGCTCCTTGGTGTTCTCCTCCTACTTGGTGTTCTCCTCCAGGTTTCCTTGTCTGAGGTTCAACCTTCTGGCACTCATTAAGTATTTTTAAATGTAACACTGCAATTGCCCTACTACTTGGGTTGGGGCCTAGTAACGGTGTCTGCCGCTCATTGGTGTTCTCCTCCAGGTATCCTTGTCCGAGCTTCAACCTTCTGGCTCTCATTAAGAATTTTTTAATGTAACACTGCAGTTGCCCTACTACTTGGGTTGGGGCCTAGTAACGGTGTCTGTCGCTCCTTGGTGTTCTCCTCCTACTTGGTGTTCTCCTCCAGGTTTCCTTGTCTGAGGTTCAACCTTCTGGCACTCATTAAGTATTTTTAAATGTAACACTGCAATTGCCCTACTACTTGGGTTGGGGCCTAGTAACGGTGTCTGCCGCTCATTGGTGTTCTCCTCCTCCTTGGTGTTCTCCTCCAGGTTTCCTTGTCTGAGCTTCAACCTTCTGGCTCTCATTAAGTATTTTTAAATGTAACACTGCAATTGCCCTACTGCTTGGGTTGGGGCCTAGTAATGGTGTCTGCCGCTCCTTGGTGTTCTCCTCCAGGTTTCCTTGTCTGAGCTTCAACCTTCTGGCTCTCATTAAGTATTTTTAAATGTAACACTGCAGTTGCCCTACTACTTGGGTTGGGGCCTAGTAACGGTGTCTGCCGCTCCTTGGTGTTCTCCTCCTCCTTGGTGTTCTCCTCCAGGTTTCCTTGTCTGAGCTTCAACCTTCTGGCTCTCATTAAGTATTTTTAAATGTAACACTGCAATTGCCCTAGTATTTGGGTTTGGGCCTAGTAACGGTGTATGCCGCTCCATGGTGTTCTCCTCCTCCTAGGTGTTCTCCTCCAGGTTTCCTTGTCTGAGCTTCAACCTTCTGGCTCTCATTAAGTATTTTTAACTGTAACACTTTTGTTGCCCTACTACTTGGGTTGGGGCCTAGTAACGGTGTCTGCCGCTCCTTGGTGTTCTCCTCCTCCTTTGTGTTCTCCTCCAGGTATCCCTGTCCGAGCTTCAACCTTCTGGCTCTCATTAAGTATTTTTAAATGTAACACTGCAATTGCCCTACTATTTGGGTTGGGGTCTAGTAACGGTGTCTGCCGCTCCATGGTGTTCTCCTCCTCCTTGGTGTTCTCCTCCAGGTTTCCTTGTCTGAGCTTCAACCTTCTGGCTCTCATTAAGTATTTTTAACTGTAACACTTTTGTTGCCCTACTACATGGGTTGGGGCCTAGTAACGGTGTCTGCCGCTCCTTGGTGTTCTCCTCCTCCTTGTTGTTCTCCTCCAGGTATCCTTGTCCGAGCTTCAGCCTTCTGGCTCTCATTAAGTATTTTTAAATGTAACACTGCAATTGCCCTACTACTTGGGTTGGGGCCTAGTAACGGTGTCTGCCGCTCCTTGGTGTTCTCCTCCAGGTATCCTTGTCCGAGCTTCAACCTTCTGGCTCTCATTAAGAATTTTTTAGTGTAACACTGCAGTTGCCCTACTACTTGGGTTGGGGCCTAGTAACGGTGTCTGTCGCTCCTTGGTGTTCTCCTCCTACTTGGTGTTCTCCTCCAGGTTTTCTTGTCTGAGCTTCAACCTTCTGGCTCTCATTAAGTATTTTTAAATGTAACACTGCAGTTGCCCTACTACTTGGGTTGGGGCCTAGTAACGGTGTCTGCCGCCCCTTGGTGTTCTCCTCCTCCTTGGTGTTCTCCTCCAGGTTTCCTTGTCTGAGCTACAACCTTCTGGCTCTCATTAAGTATTTTTAAATGTAACACTGCAATTGCCCTACTACTTGGGTTGGGGCCTAGTAATGGTGTCTGCCGCTCCTTGGTGTTCTCCTCCAGGTTTCCTTGTCTGAGCTTCAACCTTCTGGCTCTCATTAAGTATTTTTAAATGTAACACTGCAGTTGCCCTACTACTTGGGTTGGGGCCTAGTAATGGTGTCTGCCGCTCCTTGGTGTTCTCCTCCTCCTTGGTGTTCTCCTCCAGGTTTCCTTGTCTGAGCTTCAACCTTCTGGCTCTCATTAAGTATTTTTAAATGTAACACTGCAAATGCCCTACTATTTGGGTTGGGGCCTAGTAACGGTGTCTGCCGCCCCTTGGTGTTCTCCTCCTCCTTGGTGTTCTCCTCCAGGTTTCCTTGTCTGAGCTTCAACCTTCTGGCTCTCATTAAGTATTTTTAACTGTAACACTTTTGTTGCCCTACTACATGAGTTGGGGCCTAGTAACGGTGTCTGCCGTTCCTTGGTGTTCTCCTGCTCCTTGGTGTTCTCCTCCAGGTTTCCTTGTCTCAGCTTCAACCTTCTGGCTCTCATTAAGCATTTTTAACTGTAACACTTTTTTTGCCCTAACACTTGGGTTGGGGCCTAGTAACAGTGTCTGCCGCTCCTTGGTGTTCTCCTCCTCCTTGGTGTTCTCCTCCAGGTTTCCTTGTCTGAGCTTCAACCTTCTGGCTCTCATTAAGTATTTTTAACTGTAACACTTTTGTTGCCCTACTACTTGGGTTGGGGCCTAGTAATGGTGTCTGCCGCCCCTTGGTGTTCTCCTAATCCTTGGTGTTCTCCTCCATGTTTCCTTGTCTGAGCTACAACCTTCTGGCTCTCATTAAGTATTTTTAAATGTAACACTGCAATTGCCCTACTACTTGGGTTGGGGCCCAGTAACGGTGTCTGCCGCTCCTTGTTGTTCTCCTCCAGGTTTCCTTGTCTGAGCTTCAACCTTCTGGCTCTCATTAAGTATTTTTAAATGTAACACTGCAGTTGCCCTACTACTTGGGTTGGGGCCTAGTAACGGTGTCTGCCGTTCCTTGGTGTTCTCCTCCTCCTTGGTGTTCTCCTCCAGGTTTCCTTGTCTGAGCTTCAACCTTCTGGCTCTCATTAAGTATTTTTAAATGTAACACTGCAATTGCCCTACTACTTGGGTTGGGGCCTAGTAACGGTGTCTGCCGCTCCTTGGTATTCTCCTCCTCCTTGGTGTTCTCCTCCAGGTTTCCTTGTCTGAGCTTCAACCTTCTGGCTCTCATTAAGTATTTTTAAATGTAACACTGCAGTTGCCCTACTACTTGGGTTGGGGCCTAGTAACGGTGTCTGCCGCTCCTTGGTGTTCTCTTCCTCCTTGGTGTTCTCCTCCAGGTTTCCTTGTCTCAGCTTCAACCTTCTGGCTCTCATTAAGTATTTTTAATTGTAACACTTTTGTTGCCCTACTACTTGGGTTGAGGCCTAGTAACGGTGTCTGCCGCTCCTTGGTGTTCTCCTCCTCCTTGGTGTTCTCCCTCAGATTTCCTTGTCTGAGCTTCAACCTTCTGGCTCTCATTAAGTATTTTTAAATGTAACACTGCAATTGCCCTACTACTTGGGTTGGGGCCTAGTAACAGTGTCTGCCGCTCCTTGGTGTTCTCCTCCTCCTTCGTGTTCTCCTCCAGGTTTCCTTGTCTGAGCTTCAACCTTCTAATTCTTATTAAGTATTTTTAACTGTAACACTTTTGTTGCCCTACTACTTGGGTTGGGGCCTTGTAACAGTGTCTGCCGCTCCTTGGTGTTCTCCTCCTCCTTGGTGTTCTCCTCCAGGTTTCCTTGTCTGAGGTTCAACCTTCTGGCACTCATTAAGTATTTTTAAATGTAACACTGCAATTGCCCTACTACTTGGGTTGGGGCCTAGTAACGGTGTCTGCCGCTCATTGGTGTTCTCCTCCTCCTTGGTGTTCTCCTCCAGGTTTCCTTGTCTGAGCTTCAACCTTCTGGCTCTCATTAAGTATTTTTAAATGTAACACTGCAATTGCCCTACTACTTGGGTTGGGGCCTAGTAACGGTGTCTGCCGCTCATTGGTGTTCTCCTCCTCCTTGGTGTTCTCCTCCAGGTTTCCTTGTCTGAGCTTCAACCTTCTGGCTCTCATTAAGTATTTTTAAATGTAACACTTTTGTTGCCCTACTACTTGGGTTGGGGCCTAGTAACGGTGTCTGCCGCTCCTTGGTGTTCTCCTCCTACTTGTTGTTCTCCTCCAGGTATCCTTGTCCGAGCTTCAGCCTTCTGGCTCTCATTAAGTATTTTTAAATGTAACACTGCAATTGCCCTACTACTTGGGTTGGGGCCTTGTAACGGTGTCTGCCGCTCCTTGGTGTTCTCCTCCAGGTATCCTTGTCCGAGCTTCAACCTTCTGGCTCTCATTAAGAATTTTTTAATGTAACACTGCAGTTGCCCTACTACTTGGGATGGGGCCTAGTAACGGTGTCTGTCGCTCCTTGGTGTTCTCCTCCTACTTGGTGTTCTCCTCCAGGTTTCCTTGTCTGAGGTTCAACCTTCTGGCACTCATTAAGTATTTTTAAATGTAACACTGCAATTGCCCTACTACTTGGGTTGGGGCCTAGTAACGGTGTCTGCCGCTCATTGGTGTTCTCCTCCTCCTTGGTGTTCTCCTCCAGGTTTCCTTGTCTGAGCTTCAACCTTCTGGCTCTCATTAAGTATTTTTAAATGTAACACTGCAATTGCCCTACTACTTGGGTTGGGGCCTAGTAATGGTGTCTGCCGCTCCTTGGTGTTCTCCTCCAGGATTCCTTGTCTGAGCTTCAACCTTCTGGCTCTCATTAAGTATTTTTAAATGTAACACTGCAGTTGCCCTACTACTTGGGTTGGGGCCTAGTAACGGTGTCTGCCGCTCCTTGGTGTTCTCCTCCTCCTTGGTGTTCTCCTCCAGGTTTCCTTGTCTGAGCTTCAACCTTCTGGCTCTCATTAAGTATTTTTAAATGTAACACTGCAATTGCCCTACTATTTGGGTTTGGGCCTAGTAACGGTGTATGCCGCTCCATGGTGTTCTCCTCCTCCTTGGTGTTCTCCTCCAGGTTTCCTTGTCTGAGCTTCAACCTTCTGGCTCTCATTAAGTATTTTTAACTGTAACACTTTTGTTGCCCTACTACTTGGGTTGGGGCCTAGTAACGGTGTCTGCCGCTCCTTGGTGTTCTCCTCCTCCTTTGTGTTCTCCTCCAGGTATCCTTGTCCGAGCTTCAACCTTCTGGCTCTCATTAAGTATTTTTAAATGTAACACTGCAATTGCCCTACTATTTGGGTTGGGGTCTAGTAACGGTGTCTGCCGCTCCATGGTGTTCTCCTCCTCCTTGGTGTTCTCCTCCAGGTTTCCTTGTCTGAGCTTCAACCTTCTGGCTCTCATTAAGTATTTTTAACTGTAACACTTTTGTTGCCCTACTACTTGGGTTGGGGCCTAGTAACGGTGTCTGCCGCTCCTTGGTGTTCTCCTCCTCCTTGTTGTTCTCCTCCAGGTATCCTTGTCCGAGCTTCAGCCTTCTGGCTCTCATTAAGTATTTTTAAATGTAACACTGCAATTGCCCTACTACTTGGGTTGGGGCCTAGTAACGGTGTCTGCCGCTCCTTGGTGTTCTCCTCCAGGTATCCTTGTCCGAGCTTCAACCTTCTGGCTCTCATTAAGAATTTTTTAGTGTAACACTGCAGTTGCCCTACTACTTGGGTTGGGGCCTAGTAACGGTGTCTGTCGCTCCTTGGTGTTCTCCTCCTACTTGGTGTTCTCCTCCAGGTTTTCTTGTCTGAGCTTCAACCTTCTGGCTCTCATTAAGTATTTTTAAATGTAACACTGCAGTTGCCCTACTACTTGGGTTGGGGCCTAGTAACGGTGTCTGCCGCCCCTTGGTGTTCTCCTCCTCCTTGGTGTTCTCCTCCAGGTTTCCTTGTCTGAGTTACAACCTTCTGGCTCTCATTAAGTATTTTTAAATGTAACACTGCAATTGCCCTACTACTTGGGTTGGGGCCTAGTAATGGTGTCTGCCGCTCCTTGGTGTTCTCCTCCAGGTTTCCTTGTCTGAGCTTCAACCTTCTGGCTCTCATTAAGTATTTTTAAATGTAACACTGCAGTTGCCCTACTACTTGGGTTGGGGCCTAGTAATGGTGTCTGCCGCTCCTTGGTGTTCTCCTCCTCCTTGGTGTTCTCCTCCAGGTTTCCTTGTCTGAGCTTCAACCTTCTGGCTCTCATTAAGTATTTTTAAATGTAACACTGCAAATGCCCTACTATTTGGGTTGGGGCCTAGTAACGGTGTCTGCCGCCCCTTGGTGTTCTCCTCCTCCTTGGTGTTCTCCTCCAGGTTTCCTTGTCTGAGCTTCAACCTTCTGGCTCTCATTAAGTATTTTTAGCTGTAACACTTTTGTTGCCCTACTACATGAGTTGGGGCCTAGTAACGGTGTCTGCCGTTCCTTGGTGTTCTCCTGCTCCTTGGTGTTCTCCTCCAGGTTTCCTTGTCTCAGCTTCAACCTTCTGGCTCTCATTAAGCATTTTTAACTGTAACACTTTTTTTGCCCTAACACTTGGGTTGGGGCCTAGTAACAGTGTCTGCCGCTCCTTGGTGTTCTCCTCCTCCTTGGTGTTCTCCTCCAGGTTTCCTTGTCTGAGCTTCAACCTTCTGGCTCTCATTAAGTATTTTTAACTGTAACACTTTTGTTGCCCTACTACTTGGGTTGGGGCCTAGTAATGGTGTCTGCCGCCCCTTGGTGTTCTCCTAATCCTTGGTGTTCTCCTCCATGTTTCCTTGTCTGAGCTACAACCTTCTGGCTCTCATTAAGTATTTTTAAATGTAACACTGCAATTGCCCTACTACTTGGGTTGGGGCCCAGTAACGGTGTCTGCCGCTCCTTGTTGTTCTCCTCCAGGTTTCCTTGTCTGAGCTTCAACCTTCTGGCTCTCATTAAGTATTTTTAAATGTAACACTGCAGTTGCCCTACTACTTGGGTTGGGGCCTAGTAACGGTGTCTGCCGTTCCTTGGTGTTCTCCTCCTCCTTGGTGTTCTCCTCCAGGTTTCCTTGTCTGAGCTTCAACCTTCTGGCTCTCATTAAGTATTTTTAAATGTAACACTGCAATTGCCCTACTACTTGGGTTGGGGCCTAGTAACGGTGTCTGCCGCTCCTTGGTATTCTCCTCCTCCTTGGTGTTCTCCTCCAGGTTTCCTTGTCTGAGCTTCAACCTTCTGGCTCTCATTAAGTATTTTTAAATGTAACACTGCAGTTGCCCTACTACTTGGGTTGGGGCCTAGTAACGGTGTCTGCCGCTCCTTGGTGTTCTCTTCCTCCTTGGTGTTCTCCTCCAGGTTTCCTTGTCTCAGCTTCAACCTTCTGGCTCTCATTAAGTATTTTTAATTGTAACACTTTTGTTGCCCTACTACTTGGGTTGAGGCCTAGTAACGGTGTCTGCCGCTCCTTGGTGTTCTCCTCCTCCTTGGTGTTCTCCCTCAGATTTCCTTGTCTGAGCTTCAACCTTCTGGCTCTCATTAAGTATTTTTAAATGTAACACTGCAATTGCCCTACTACTTGGGTTGGGGCCTAGTAACAGTGTCTGCCGCTCCTTGGTGTTCTCCTCCTCCTTCGTGTTCTCCTCCAGGTTTCCTTGTCTGAGCTTCAACCTTCTAATTCTTATTAAGTATTTTTAACTGTAACACTTTTGTTGCCCTACTACTTGGGTTGGGGCCTTGTAACAGTGTCTGCCGCTCCTTGGTGTTCTCCTCCTCCTTGGTGTTCTCCTCCAGGTTTCCTTGTCTGAGGTTCAACCTTCTGGCACTCATTAAGTATTTTTAAATGTAACACTGCAATTGCCCTACTACTTGGGTTGGGGCCTAGTAACGGTGTCTGCCGCTCATTGGTGTTCTCCTCCTCCTTGGTGTTCTCCTCCAGGTTTCCTTGTCTGAGCTTCAACCTTCTGGCTCTCATTAAGTATTTTTAAATGTAACACTGCAATTGCCCTACTACTTGGGTTGGGGCCTAGTAACGGTGTCTGCCGCTCATTGGTGTTCTCCTCCTCCTTGGTGTTCTCCTCCAGGTTTCCTTGTCTGAGCTTCAACCTTCTGGCTCTCATTAAGTATTTTTAAATGTAACACTTTTGTTGCCCTACTACTTGGGTTGGGGCCTAGTAACGGTGTCTGCCGCTCCTTGGTGTTCTCCTCCTACTTGTTGTTCTCCTCCAGGTATCCTTGTCCGAGCTTCAGCCTTCTGGCTCTCATTAAGTATTTTTAAATGTAACACTGCAATTGCCCTACTACTTGGGTTGGGGCCTTGTAACGGTGTCTGCCGCTCCTTGGTGTTCTCCTCCAGGTATCCTTGTCCGAGCTTCAACCTTCTGGCTCTCATTAAGAATTTTTTAATGTAACACTGCAGTTGCCCTACTACTTGGGTTGGGGCCTAGTAACGGTGTCTGTCGCTCCTTGGTGTTCTCCTCCTACTTGGTGTTCTCCTCCAGGTTTCCTTGTCTGAGGTTCAACCTTCTGGCACTCATTAAGTATTTTTAAATGTAACACTGCAATTGCCCTACTACTTGGGTTGGGGCCTAGTAACGGTGTCTGCCGCTCATTGGTGTTCTCCTCCTCCTTGGTGTTCTCCTCCAGGTTTCCTTGTCTGAGCTTCAACCTTCTGGCTCTCATTAAGTATTTTTAAATGTAACACTGCAATTGCCCTACTACTTGGGTTGGGGCCTAGTAATGGTGTCTGCCGCTCCTTGGTGTTCTCCTCCAGGATTCCTTGTCTGAGCTTCAACCTTCTGGCTCTCATTAAGTATTTTTAAATGTAACACTGCAGTTGCCCTACTACTTGGGTTGGGGCCTAGTAACGGTGTCTGCCGCTCCTTGGTGTTCTCCTCCTCCTTGGTGTTCTCCTCCAGGTTTCCTTGTCTGAGCTTCAACCTTCTGGCTCTCATTAAGTATTTTTAAATGTAACACTGCAATTGCCCTACTATTTGGGTTTGGGCCTAGTAACGGTGTATGCCGCTCCATGGTGTTCTCCTCCTCCTTGGTGTTCTCCTCCAGGTTTCCTTGTCTGAGCTTCAACCTTCTGGCTCTCATTAAGTATTTTTAACTGTAACACTTTTGTTGCCCTACTACTTGGGTTGGGGCCTAGTAACGGTGTCTGCCGCTCCTTGGTGTTCTCCTCCTCCTTTGTGTTCTCCTCCAGGTATCCTTGTCCGAGCTTCAACCTTCTGGCTCTCATTAAGTATTTTTAAATGTAACACTGCAATTGCCCTACTATTTGGGTTGGGGTCTAGTAACGGTGTCTGCCGCTCCATGGTGTTCTCCTCCTCCTTGGTGTTCTCCTCCAGGTTTCCTTGTCTGAGCTTCAACCTTCTGGCTCTCATTAAGTATTTTTAACTGTAACACTTTTGTTGCCCTACTACTTGGGTTGGGGCCTAGTAACGGTGTCTGCCGCTCCTTGGTGTTCTCCTCCTCCTTGTTGTTCTCCTCCAGGTATCCTTGTCCGAGCTTCAGCCTTCTGGCTCTCATTAAGTATTTTTAAATGTAACACTGCAATTGCCCTACTACTTGGGTTGGGGCCTAGTAACGGTGTCTGCCGCTCCTTGGTGTTCTCCTCCAGGTATCCTTGTCCGAGCTTCAACCTTCTGGCTCTCATTAAGAATTTTTTAATGTAACACTGCAGTTGCCCTACTACATGGGTTGGGGCCTAGTAACGGTGTCTGTCGCTCCTTGGTGTTCTCCTCCTACTTGGTGTTCTCCTCCAGGTTTCCTTGTCTGAGCTTCAACCTTCTGGCTTTCATTAAGTATTTTTAAATGTAACACTGCAGTTGCCCTACTACTTGGGTTGGGGCCTAGTAACGGTGTCTGCCGCCCCTTGGTGTTCTCCTCCTCCTTGGTGTTCTCCTCCAGGTTTCCTTGTCTGAGCTTCAACCTTCTGGCTCTCATTAAGTATTTTTAACTGTAACACTTTTGTTGCCCTACTACATGAGTTGGGGCCTAGTAACGGTGTCTGCCGCTCCTTGGTGTTCTCCTCCTCCTTGGTGTTCTCCTCCAGGTATCCTTATCTGAGCTTCAACCTTCTTGCTCTCATTAAGTATTTTTAAATGTAACACTGCAATTGCCCTACTACTTGGGTTGGGGCCTAGTAACGGTGTCTGCCGCTCCTTGGTGTTCTCCTCCAGGTTTCCTTGTCTGAGCTTTAACCTTCTGGCTCTCATTAAGCATTTTTTAATGTAACACTGCAGTTGCCCTACTACTTGGGTTGGGGCCTAGTAATGGTGTCTGTCGCTCCTTGGTGTTCTCCTCCTCCTTGGTGTTCTCCTCCAGGTTTCATTGTCTGAGCTTCAACCTTCTGGCTCTCATTAAGTATTTTTAAATGTAACACTTTTGTTGCCCTACTACTTGGGTTGGGGCCTAGTAACGGTGTCTGCCGCTCCTTGGTGTTCTCCTCCTCCTTGGTGTTCTCCTCCAGGTTTCATTGTCTGAGCTTCAACCTTCTGGCTCTCATTAAGTATTTTTAAATGTAACACTTTTGTTGCCCTACTACTTGGGTTGGGGCCTAGTAACGGTGTCTGCCGCTCCTTGGTGTTCTCCTCCTCCTTGGTGTTCTCCTCCAGGTTTCATTGTCTGAGCTTCAACCTTCTGGCTCTCATTAAGTATTTTTAAATGTAACACTGCAATTGCACTACTACTTGGGTTGGGGTTTAGTAACGGTGTCTGCCGCTCCTTCGTGTTCTCCTCCTCCTTGGTGTTCTCCCCCAGGTTTCGTTGTCTGAGCTTCAACCTTCATGCTCTCATTAAGTATTTTTAAATGTAACACTTTTGTTGCCCTACTACTTGGGTTGGGGCCTAGTAACGGTGTCTGCCGCTCCTTGGTGTTCTCCTCCTCCTTGGTGTTCTCCTCCAGGTTTCCTTGTCTGAGGTTCAACCTTCTGGCACTCATTAAGTATTTTTAAATGTAACACTGCAATTGCCCTACTACTTGGGTTGGGGCCTAGTAACGGTGTCTGCCGCTCATTGGTGTTCTCCTCCTCCTTGGTGTTCTCCTCCAGGTTTCCTTGTCTGAGCTTCAACCTTCTGGCTCTCATTAAGTATTTTTAAATGTAACACTGCAATTTCCCTACTACTTGGGTTGGGGCCTAGTAACGGTGTCTGCCGCTCCTTGGTGTTCTCCTCCAGGTTTCCTTGTCTGAGCTTCAACCTTCTGGCTCTCATTAAGTATTTTTAAATGTAACACTGCAATTTCCCTACTACTTGGGTTGGGGCCTAGTAACGGTGTCTGCCGCCCCTTGGTGTTCTCCTCCTCCTTGGTGTTCTCCTCCAGGTTTCCTTGTCTGAGCTTCAACCTTCTGGCTCTCATTAAGTATTTTTAACTGTAACACTTTTGTTGCCCTACTACATGAGTTGGGGCCTAGTAACGGTGTCTGCCGCTCCTTGGTGTTCTCCTCCTCCTTGGTGTTCTCCTCCAGGTATCCTTATCTGAGCTTCAACCTTCTTGCTCTCATTAAGTATTTTTAAATGTAACACTGCAATTGCCCTACTACTTGGGTTGGGGCCTAGTAACGGTGTCTGCCGCTCCTTGGTGTTCTCCTCCAGGTTTCCTTGTCTGAGCTTTAACCTTCTGGCTCTCATTAAGAATTTTTTAATGTAACACTGCAGTTGCCCTACTACTTGGGTTGGGGCCTAGTAATGGTGTCTGTCGCTCCTTGGTGTTCTCCTCCTCCTTGGTGTTCTCCTCCAGGTTTCATTGTCTGAGCTTCAACCTTCTGGCTCTCATTAAGTATTTTTAAATGTAACACTTTTGTTGCCCTACTACTTGGGTTGGGGCCTAGTAACGGTGTCTGCCGCTCCTTGGTGTTCTCCTCCTCCTTGGTGTTCTCCTCCAGGTTTCATTGTCTGAGCTTCAACCTTCTGGCTCTCTTTAAGTATTTTTAAATGTAACACTTTTGTTGCCCTACTACTTGGGTTGGGGCCTAGTAACGGTGTCTGCCGCTCCTTGGTGTTCTCCTCCTCCTTGGTGTTCTCCTCCAGGTTTCATTGTCTGAGCTTCAACCTTCTGGCTCTCATTAAGTATTTTTAAATGTAACACTGCAATTGCACTACTACTTGGGTTGGGGTTTAGTAACGGTGTCTGCCGCTCCTTGGTGTTCTCCTCCTCCTTGGTGTTCTCCCCCAGGTTTCGTTGTCTGAGCTTCAACCTTCAGGCTCTCATTAAGTATTTTTAAATGTAACACTTTTGTTGCCCTACTACTTGGGTTGGGGCCTAGTAACGGTGTCTGCCGCTCCTTGGTGTTCTCCTCCTCCTTGGTGTTCTCCTCCAGGTTTCCTTGTCTGAGGTTCAACCTTCTGGCACTCATTAAGTATTTTTAAATGTAACACTGCAATTGCCCTACTACTTGGGTTGGGGCCTAGTAACGGTGTCTGCCGCTCATTGGTGTTCTCCTCCTCTTTGGTGTTCTCCTCCAGGTTTCCTTGTCTGAGCTTCAACCTTCTGGCTCTCATTAAGTATTTTTAAATGTAACACTGCAATTTCCCTACTACTTGGGTTGGGGCCTAGTAACGGTGTCTGCCGCTCCTTGGTGTTCTCCTCCAGGTTTCCTTGTCTGAGCTTCAACCTTCTGGCTCTCATTAAGTATTTTTAAATGTAACACTGCAGTTGCCCTACTACTTGGGTTGGGGCCTAGTAACGGTGTCTGCCGCTCCTTGGTGTTCTCCTCCTCCTTGGTGTTCTCCTCCAGGTTTCCTTGTCTGAGCTTCAACCTTCTGGCTCTCATTAAGTATTTTTAAATGTAACACTGCAATTGCCCTACTATTTGGGTTTGGGCCTAGTAACGGTGTATGCCGCTCCATGGTGTTCTCCTCCTCCTTGGTGTTCTCCTCCAGGTTTCCTTGTCTGAGCTTCAACCTTCTGGCTCTCATTAAGTATTTTTAACTGTAACACTTTTGTTGCCCTACTACATGGGTTGGGGCCTAGTAACGGTGTCTGCCGCTCCTTGGTGTTCTCCTCCTCCTTGGTGTTCTCCTTCAGGTATCCTTGTCCGAGCTTCAACCTTCTGGCTCTCATTAAGTATTTTTAAATGTAACACTGCAATTGCCCTACTATTTGGGTTGGGGTCTAGTAACGGTGTCTGCCGCTCCATGGTGTTCTCCTCCTCCTTGGTGTTCTCCTCCAGGTTTCCTTGTCTGAGCTTCAACTTTCTGGCTCTCATTAAGTACTTTTAACTGTAACACTTTTGTTGCCCTACTACTTGGGATGGGGCCTAGTAACGGTGTCTGCCGCTCCTTGGTGTTCTCCTCCTCCTTGGTGTTCTCCTCCAGGTATCCTTGTCCGAGCTTCAGCCTTCTGGCTCTCATTAAGTATTTTTAAATGTAACACTGCAATTGCCCTACTACTTGGGTTGGGGCCTAGTAACGGTGTCTGCCGCTCCTTGGTGTTCTCCTCCAGGTTTCCTTGTCTGAGCTTCAACCTTCTGGCTCTCATTAAGAATTTTTTAATGTAACACTGCAGTTGCCCTACTACTTGGGTTGGGGCCTAGTAACGGTGTCTGTCGCTCCTTGGTGTTCTCCTCCTACTTGGTGTTCTCCTCCAGGTTTCCTTGTCTGAGCTTCAACCTTCTGGCTCTCATTAAGTATTTTTAAATGTAACACTGCAGTTGCCCTACTACTTGGGTTGGGGCCTAGTAACGGTGTCTGCCGCCCCTTGGTGTTCTCCTCTTCCTTGGTGTTCTCCTCCAGGTTTCCTTGTCTGAGCTTCAACCTTCTGGCTCTCATTAAGTATTTTTAAATGTAACACTGCAATTGCCCTACTACTTGGGTTGGGGCCTAGTAATGGTGTCTGCCGCTCCTTGGTGTTCTCCTCCAGGTTTCCTTGTCTGAGCTTCAACCTTCTGGCTCTCATTAAGTATTTTTAAATGTAACACTGCAGTTGCCCTACTACTTGGGTTGGGGCCTAGTAATGGTGTCTGCTGCTCCTTGGTGTTCTCCTCCTCCTTGGTGTTCTCCTCCAGGTTTCCTTGTCTGAGCTTCAACCTTCTGGCTCTCATTAAGTATTTTTAAATGTAACACTGCAATTGCCCTACTATTTGGGTTGGGGCCTAGTAACGGTGTCTGCCGCTCCATGGTGTTCTCCTCCTCCTTGGTGTTCTCCTCCAGGTTTCCTTGTCTGAGCTTCAACCTTCTGGCTCTCATTAAGTATTTTTAACTGTAACACTTTTGTTGCCCTAATACATGAGTTGGGGCCTAGTAACGGTGTCTGCCGCTCCTTGGTGTTCTCCTCCTCCTTGGTGTTCTCCTCCAGGTATCCTTGTCCGAGCTTCAACCTTCTTGCTCTCATTAAGTATTTTTAAATGTAACACTGCAATTGCCCTACTACTTGGGTTGGGGCCTAGTAACGGTGTATGCCGCTCCTTGGTGTTCTCCTCCAGGTTTCCTTGTCTGAGCTTCAACCTTCTGGCTCTCATTAAGAATTTTTTAATGTAACACTGCAGTTGCCCTACTACTTGGGTTGGGGCCTACTAATGGTGTCTGTCGCTCCTTGGTGTTCTCCTCCTCCTTGGTGTTCTCCTCCAGGTTTCATTGTCTGAGCTTCAACCTTCTGGCTCTCATTAAGTATTTTTAAATGTAACACTGCAATTGCCCTACTACTTGGGTTGGGGCTTAGTAACGGTGTCTGCCGCTCCTTGGTGTTCTCCTCCTCCTTGGTGTTCTCCCCCAGGTTTCGTTGTCTGAGCTTCAACCTTCAGGCTCTCATTAAGTATTTTTAAATGTAACACTTTTGTTGCCCTACTACTTGGGTTGGGGCCTAGTAACGGTGTCTGCCGCTCCTTGGTGTTCTCCTCCTCCTTGGTGTTCTCCTCCAGGTTTCCTTGTCTCAGCTTCAACCTTCTGGCTCTCATTAAGTATTTTTAACTGTAACACTTTTTTTGCCCTACTACTTGGGTTGGGGCCTAGTATTGGTGTCTGTCGCTCCTTGGTGTTCTCCTCCTCCTTGGTGTTCTCCTCCAGGTTTCATTGTCTGAGCTTCAACCTTCTGGCTCTCATTAAGTATTTTTAAATGTAACACTGCAGTTGCCCTACTACTTGGGTTGGGGCCTAGTAATGGTGTCTGCCGCTCCTTGGTGTTCTCCTCCTCCTTGGTGTTCTCCTCCAGGTTTCCTTGTCTGAGCTTCAACCTTCTGGCTCTCATTAAGTATTTTTAAATGTAACACTGCAATTGCCCTACTATTTGGGTTGGGGCCTAGTAACGATGTCTGCCGCTCCATGGTGTTCTCCTCCTCCTTGGTGTTCTCCTCCAGGTTTCCTTGTCTGAGCTTCAACCTTCTGGCTCTCATTAAGTATTTTTAACTGTAACACTTTTGTTGCCCTACTACATGGGTTGGGGCCTAGTAACGGTGTCTGCCGCTCCTTGGTGTTCTCCTCCTCCTTGGTGTTCTCCTCCAGGTATCCTTGTCCGAGCTTCAACCTTCTTGCTCTCATTAAGTATTTTTAAATGTAACACTGCAATTGCCCTACTACTTGGGTTGGGGCCTAGTAACGGTGTCTGCCGCTCCTTGGTGTTCTCCTCCAGGTTTCCTTGTCTGAGCTTCAACCTTCTGGCTCTCATTAAGAATTTTTTAATGTAACACTGCATTTGCCCTACTACTTGGGTTGGGGCCTAGTAACGGTGTCTGCCGCTCCTTGGTGTTCTCCTCCTCCTTGGTGTTCTCCTCCAGGTTTCCTTGTCTCAGCTTCAACCTTCTGGCTCTCATTAAGTATTTTTAACTGTAACACTTTTTTTGCCCTACTACTTGGGTTGGGGCCTAGTAACGGTGTCTGCCGCTCCTTGGTGTTCTCCTCCTCCTTGGTGTTCTCCTCCAGATTTCCTTGTCTGAGCTTCAACCTTCTGGCTCTCATTAAGTATTTTTAAATGTAACACTGCAGTTGCCCTACTACTTGGGTTGGGGCCTAGTAACGGTGTCTGCCGCCCCTTGGTGTTCTCCTCCTCCTTGGTGTTCTCCTCCACGTTTTCTTGTCTGAGCTACAACCTTCTGGCTCTCATTAAGTATTTTTAAATGTAACACTGCAATTGCCCTACTACTTCGGTTGGGGCCTAGTAATGGTGTCTGCCGCTCCTTGGTGTTCTCCAGGTTTCCTTGTCTGAGCTTCAACCTTCTGGCTCTCATTAAGTATTTTTAAATGTAACACTGCAGTTGCCCTACTACTTGGGTTGGGGCCTAGTAATGGTGTCTGCCGCTCCTTGGTGTTCTCCTCCTCCTTGGTGTTCTCCTCCAGGTTTCCTTGTCTGAGCTTCAACCTTCTGGCTCTCATTAAGTATTTTTAAATGTAACACTGCAATTGCCCTACTATTTGGGTTGGGGCCTAGTAACGGTGTCTGCCGCTCCATGGTGTTCTCCTCCTCCTTGGTGTTCTCCTCCAGGTTTCCTTGTCTGAGCTTCAACCTTCTGGCTCTCATTAAGTATTTTTAAATGTAACACTGCAGTTGCCCTACTACTTGGGTTGGGGCCTAGTAATGGTGTCTGCCGCTCCTTGGTGTTCTCCTCCTCCTTGGTGTTCTCCTCCAGGTTTCCTTGTCTGAGCTTCAACCTTCTGGCTCTCATTAAGTATTTTTAAATGTAACACTGCAATTGCCCTACTATTTGGGTTGGGGCCTAGTAACGGTGTCTGCCGCTCCATGGTGTTCTCCTCCTCCTTGGTGTTCTCCCCCAGGTTTCGTTGTCTGAGCTTCAACCTTCAGGCTCTCATTAAGTATTTTTAAATGTAACACTTTTGTTGCCCTACTACTTGGGTTGGGGCCTAGTAACGGTGTCTGCCGCTCCTTGGTATTCTCCTCCTCCTTGGTGTTCTCCTCCAGGTTTCCTTGTCTGAGCTCAACCGTCTGGCTCTCATTAAGTATTTTTAAATGTAACACTGCAGTTGCCCTACTACTTGGGTTGGAGCCTAGTAACGGTGTCTGCCGCTCCTTGGTGTTCTCCTCCTCCTTGGTGTTCTCCTCCAGGTTTCCTTGTCTCAGCTTCAACCTTCTGGCTCTCATTAAGTATTTTTAACTGTAACACTTTTTTTGCCCTACTACTTGGGTTGGGGCCTAGAAACGGTGTCTGCCGCTCCTTGGTGTTCTCCTCCTCCTTGGTGTTCTCCTCCAGATTTCCTTGTCTGAGCTTCAACCTTCTGGCTCTCATTAAGTATTTTTAAATGTAACACTGCAGTTGCCCTACTACTTGGGTTGGGGCCTAGTAACAGTGTCTGCCGCTCCTTGGTGTTCTCCTCCTCCTTGGTGTTCTCCTCCAGGTTTCCTTGTCTGAGCTTCAACCTTCTGGCTCTCATTAAGTATTTTTAACTGTAACACTTTTGTTGCCCTACTACGTGGGTTGGGGCCTAGTAACGGTGTCTGCCGCTCCTTGGTGTTCTCCTCCTCCTTGGTGTTCTCCTCCAGGTTTCCTTGTCTCAGCTTCAACCTTCTGGCTCTCATTAAGTATTTTTAACTGTAACACTTTTTTTGCCCTACTACTTGGGTTGGGGCCTAGTAATGGTGTCTGTCGCTCCTTGGTGTTCTCCTCCTCCTTGGTGTTCTCCTCCAGGTTTCATTGTCTGAGCTTCAACCTTCTGGCTCTCATTAAGTATTTTTAAATGTAACACTGCAGTTGCCCTACTACTTGGGTTGGGGCCTAGTAATGGTGCCTGCCGCTCCTTGGTGTTCTCCTCCTCCTTGGTGTTCTCCTCCAGGTTTCCTTGTCTGAGCTTCAACCTTCTGGCTCTCATTAAGTATTTTTAAATGTAACACTGCAATTGCCCTACTATTTGGGTTGGGGCCTAGTAACGGTGTCTGCCGCTCCATGGTGTTCTCCTCCTCCTTGGTGTTCTCCTCCAGGTTTCCTTGTCTGAGCTTCAACCTTCTGGCTCTCATTAAGTATTTTTAACTGTAACACTTTTGTTGCCCTACTACATGGGTTGGGGCCTAGTAACGGTGTCTGCCGCTCCTTGGTGTTCTCCTCCACCTTGGTGTTCTCCTCCAGGTATCCTTGTCCGAGCTTCAACCTTCTTGCTCTCATTAAGTATTTTTAAATGTAACACTGCAATTGCCCTACTACTTGGGTTGGGGCCTAGTAACGGTGTCTGCCGCTCCTTGGTGTTCTCCTCCAGGTTTCCTTGTCTGAGCTTCAACCTTCTGGCTCTCATTAAGAATTTTTTAATGTAACACTGCAGTTGCCCTACTACTTGGGTTGGGGCCTAGTAACGGTGTCTGTCGCTCCTTGGTGTTCTCCTCCTCCTTGGTGTTCTCCTCCAGGTTTCATTGTCTGAGCTTCAACCTTCTGGCTCTCATTAAGTATTTTTAAATGTAACACTGCAATTGCCCTACTACTTGGGTTGGGGCTTAGTAACGGTGTCTGCCGCTCCTTGGTGTTCTCCTCCTCCTTGGTGTTCTCCCCCAGGTTTCGTTGTCTGAGCTTCAACCTTCAGGCTCTCATTAAGTATTTTTAAATGTAACACTTTTGTTGCCCTACTACTTGGGTTGGGGCCTAGTAACGGTGTCTGCCGCTCCTTGGTATTCTCCTCCTCCTTGGTGTTCTCCTCCAGGTTTCCTTGTCTGAGCTCAACCGTCTGGCTCTCATTAAGTATTTTTAAATGTAACACTGCAGTTGCCCTACTACTTGGGTTGGAGCCTAGTAACGGTGTCTGCCGCTCCTTGGTGTTCTCCTCCTCCTTGGTGTTCTCCTCCAGGTTTCCTTGTCTCAGCTTCAACCTTCTGGCTCTCATTAAGTATTTTTAACTGTAACACTTTTTTTGCCCTACTACTTGGGTTGGGGCCTAGAAACGGTGTCTGCCGCTCCTTGGTGTTCTCCTCCTCCTTGGTGTTCTCCTCCAGATTTCCTTGTCTGAGCTTCAACCTTCTGGCTCTCATTAAGTATTTTTAAATGTAACACTGCAGTTGCCCTACTACTTGGGTTGGGGCCTAGTAACAGTGTCTGCCGCTCCTTGGTGTTCTCCTCCTCCTTGGTGTTCTCCTCCAGGTTTCCTTGTCTGAGCTTCAACCTTCTGGCTCTCATTAAGTATTTTTAACTGTAACACTTTTGTTGCCCTACTACGTGGGTTGGGGCCTAGTAACGGTGTCTGCCGCTCCTTGGTGTTCTCCTCCTCCTTGGTGTTCTCCTCCAGGTTTCCTTGTCTCAGCTTCAACCTTCTGGCTCTCATTAAGTATTTTTAACTGTAACACTTTTTTTGCCCTACTACTTGGGTTGGGGCCTAGTAATGGTGTCTGTCGCTCCTTGGTGTTCTCCTCCTCCTTGGTGTTCTCCTCCAGGTTTCATTGTCTGAGCTTCAACCTTCTGGCTCTCATTAAGTATTTTTAAATGTAACACTGCAGTTGCCCTACTACTTGGGTTGGGGCCTAGTAATGGTGCCTGCCGCTCCTTGGTGTTCTCCTCCTCCTTGGTGTTCTCCTCCAGGTTTCCTTGTCTGAGCTTCAACCTTCTGGCTCTCATTAAGTATTTTTAAATGTAACACTGCAATTGCCCTACTATTTGGGTTGGGGCCTAGTAACGGTGTCTGCCGCTCCATGGTGTTCTCCTCCTCCTTGGTGTTCTCCTCCAGGTTTCCTTGTCTGAGCTTCAACCTTCTGGCTCTCATTAAGTATTTTTAACTGTAACACTTTTGTTGCCCTACTACATGGGTTGGGGCCTAGTAACGGTGTCTGCCGCTCCTTGGTGTTCTCCTCCTCCTTGGTGTTCTCCTCCAGGTATCCTTGTCCGAGCTTCAACCTTCTTGCTCTCATTAAGTATTTTTAAATGTAACACTGCAATTGCCCTACTACTTGGGTTGGGGCCTAGTAACGGTGTCTGCCGCTCCTTGGTGTTCTCCTCCAGGTTTCCTTGTCTGAGCTTCAACCTTCTGGCTCTCATTAAGAATTTTTTAATGTAACACTGCAGTTGCCCTACTACTTGGGTTGGGGCCTAGTAACGGTGTCTGTCGCTCCTTGGTGTTCTCCTCCTCCTTGGTGTTCTCCTCCAGGTTTCATTGTCTGAGCTTCAACCTTCTGGCTCTCATTAAGTATTTTTAAATGTAACACTGCAATTGCCCTACTACTTGGGTTGGGGCTTAGTAACGGTGTCTGCCGCTCCTTGGTGTTCTCCTCCTCCTTGGTGTTCTCCCCCAGGTTTCGTTGTCTGAGCTTCAACCTTCAGGCTCTCATTAAGTATTTTTAAATGTAACACTTTTGTTGCCCTACTACTTGGGTTGGGGCCTAGTAACGGTGTCTGCCGCTCCTTGGTATTCTCCTCCTCCTTGGTGTTCTCCTCCAGGTTTCCTTGTCTGAGCTCAACCGTCTGGCTCTCATTAAGTATTTTTAAATGTAACACTGCAATTGCCCTACTACTTGGGTTGGAGCCTCGTAACGGTGTCTGCCGCTCCTTGGTGTTCTCCTCCTCCTTGGTGTTCTCCAGGTTTCCTTGTCTCAGCTTCAACCTTCTGGCTCTCATTAAGTATTTTTAACTGTAACACTTTTTTTGCCCTACTACTTGGGTTGGGGCCTAGTAACGGTGTCTGCCGCTCCTTGGTGTTCTCCTCCTCCTTGGTGTTCTCCTCCAGATTTCCTTGTCTGAACTTCAACCTTCTGGCTCTCATTAAGTATTTTTAAATGTAACACTGCAGTTGCCCTACTACTTGGGTTGGGGCCTAGTAACAGTGTCTGCCGCTCCTTGGTGTTCTCCTCCTCCTTGGTGTTCTCCTCCAGGTTTCCTTGTCTGAGCTTCAACCTTCTGGCTCTCATTAAGTATTTTTAACTGTAACACTTTTGTTGCCCTACTACTTGGGTTGGGGCCTAGTAACGGTGTCTGCCGCTCCTTGGTGTTCTCCTCCTCCTTGGTGTTCTCCTCCAGGTTTCCTTGTCTCAGCTTCAACCTTCTGGCTCTCATTAAGTATTTTTAACTGTAACACTTTTTTTGCCCTACTACTTGGGTTGGGGCCGAGTAATGGTGTCTGTTGCTCCTTGGTGTTCTCCTTCTCCTTGGTGTTCTCCTCCAGGTTTCATTGTCTGAGCTTCAACCTTCTGGCTCTCATTAAGTATTTTTAAATGTAACACTGCAGTTGCCCTACTACTTGGGTTGGGGCCTAGTAATGGTGTCTGCCGCTCCTTGGTGTTCTCCTCCTCATTGGTGTTCTCCTCCAGGTTTCCTTGTCTGAGCTTCAACCTTCTGGCTCTCATTAAGTATTTTTAAATGTAACACTGCAATTGCCCTACTATTTGGGTTGGGGCCTAGTAACGGTGTCTGCCGCTCCATGGTGTTCTCCTCCTCCTTGGTGTTCTCCTCCAGGTTTCCTTGTCTGAGCTTCAACCTTCTGGCTCTCATTAAGTATTTTTAACTGTAACACTTTTGTTGCCCTACTACATGGGTTGGGGCCTAGTAACGGTGTCTGCCGCTCCTTGGTGTTCTCCTCCTCCTTGGTGTTCTCCTCCAGGTATCCTTGTCCGAGCTTCAACCTTCTTGCTCTCATTAAGTATTTTTAAATGTAAGACTGCAATTGCCCTACTACTTGGGTTGGGGCCTAGTAACGGTGTCTGCCGCTCCTTGGTGTTCTCCTCCAGGTTTCCTCGTCTGAGCTTCAACCTTCTGGCTCTCATTAAGAATTTTTTAATGTAATACTGCAGTTGCCCTACTACATGGGTTGGGGCCTAGTAACGGTGTCTGCCGCCCCTTGGTGTTCTCCACCTCCTTGGTGTTCTCCTCCAGGTTTCCTTGTCTGAGCTACAACCTTCTGGCTCTCATTAAGTATTTTTAAATGTAACACTGCAATTGCCCTACTACTTGGGTTGGGGCCTAGTAATGGTGTCCGCCGCTCCTTAGTGTTCTCCAGGTTTCCTTGTCTGAGCTTCAACCTTCTGGCTCTCATTAAGTATTTTTAACAGTAACACTTTTGTTGCCCTACTACATGGGTTGGGGCCTAGTAACGGTGTCTGCCGCTCCTTGGTGTTCTCCTCCTCCTTGGTGTTCTCCTCCAGGTATCCTTGTCCGAGCTTCAACCTTCTTGCTCTCATTAAGTATTTTTAAATGTAACACTGCAATTGCCCTACTACTTGGGTTGGGGCTTAGTAACAGTGTATGCCTCTCCTTGGTGTTCTCCTCCTCCTTGGTGTTCTCCCCCAGGTTTTGTTGTCTGAGCTTCAACCTTCAGGCTCTCATTAAGTATTTTTAAATGTAACACTTTTGTTGCCCTACTACTTGGGTTGGGGCCTAGTAACGGTGTCTGCCGCTCCTTGGTATTCTCCTCCTCCTTGGTGTTCTCCTCCAGGTTTCCTTGTCTGAGCTCAGCCTTCTGGCTCTCATTAAGTATTTTTAAATGTAACACTGCAGTTGCCCTACTACTTGGGATGGGGCCTAGTAACGATGTCTGCCGTTCCTTGGAGTTCTCCTCCTCCTTGGTGTTCTCCTCCAGGTTTCCTTGTCTCAGCTTCAACCTTCTGGCTCTCATTAAGTATTTTTAACTGTAACACTTTTTTTGCCCTACTACTTGGGTTGGGGCCTAGTAACGGTGTCTGCCGCTCCTTGGTGTTCTCCTCCTCCTTGGTGTTCTCCTCCAGATTTCCTTGTCTGAGCTTCAACCTTCTGGCTCTCATTAAGTATTTTTAAATGTAACACTGCAGTTGCCCTACTACTTGGGTTGGGGCCTAGTAACAGTGTCTGCCGCTCCTTGGTGTTCTCCTCCTCCTTGGTGTTCTCCTCCAGGTTTCCTTGTCTGAGCTTCAACCTTCTGGCTCTCATTAAGTATTTTTAACTGTAACACTTTTGTTGCCCTACTACTTGGGTTGGGGCCTAGTAACGGTGTCTGCCGCCCCTTGGTGTTCTCCTCCTCCTTGGTGTTCTCCTCCAGGTTTCCTTGTCTGAGCTTCAACCTTCTGGCTCTCATTAAGAATTTTTTAATGTAACACTGCAGTTGCCCTACTACTTGGGTTGGGGCCTAGTAACGGTGTCTGCCGCACCTTGGTGTTCTCCTCCTCCTTGGTGTTCTCCTCCAGGTTTCCTTGTCTCAGCTTCAACCTTCTGGCTCTCATTAAGTATTTTTAACTGTAACACTTTTTTTGCCCTACTACTTGGGTTGGGGCCTAGTAACGGTGTCTGCCGCTCCTTGGTGTTCTCCTCCTCCTTGGTGTTCTCCTCCAGATTTCCTTGTCTGAGCTTCAACCTTCTGGCTCTCATTAAGTATTTTTAAATGTAACACTGCAGTTGCCCTACTACTTGGGTTGGGGCCTAGTAACAGTGTCTGCCGCTCCTTGGTGTTCTCCTCCTCCTTGGTGTTCTCCTCCAGGTTTCCTTGTCTCAGCTTCAACCTTCTGGCTCTCATTAAGTATTTTTAACTGTAACACTTTTTTTGCCCTACTACTTGGGTTGGGGCCTAGTAACGGTGTCTGCCGCTCCTTGGTGTTCTCCTCCTCCTTGGTGTTCTCCTCCAGATTTCCTTGTCTGAGCTTCAACCTTCTGGCTCTCATTAAGTATTTTTAAATGTAACACTGCAGTTGCCCTACTACTTGGGTTGGGGCCTAGTAACAGTGTCTGCCGCTCCTTGGTGTTCTCCTCCTTCTTGGTGTTCTCCTCCAGGTTTCCTTGTCTGAGCTTCAATCTTCTGGCTCTCATTAAGTATTTTTAACTGTAACACTTTTGTTGCCCTACTACTTGGGTTGGGGCCTAGTAACGGTGTCTGCCGCCCCTTGGTGTTCTCCTCCTCCTTGGTGTTCTCCTCCAGGTTTCCTTGTCTGAGCTTCAACCTTCTGGCTCTCTTTAAGTATTTTTAAATGTAACTCTGCAGTTGCCCTACTACTTGGGTTGGGGCCTAGTAACGGTGTCTGTCGCTCCTTGGTGTTCTCCTCCTCCTTGGTGTTCTCCTCCAGGTTTCCTTGTCTGAACTTCAACCTTCTGGCTCTCATTAAGTATTTTTAAATGTAACTCTGCAATTGCCCTACTACTTGGGTTGGGGCCTAGTAACGGTGTCTGCCGCTCCTTGGTGTTCTCCTCCAGGTTTCCATGTCTGAGCTTCAACCTTCAGGCTCTCATTAAGTATTATTAAATGTAACACTTTTGTTGCCCTTCTACTTCGGTTGGGGCCTAGTAACGGTGTCTGCCGCTCCTTGGTATTCTCCTCCTCCTTGGTGTTCTCCTCCAGGTTTCCTTGTCTGAGCTCAGCCTTCTGGCTCTCATTAAGTATTTTTAAATGTAACACTGCAGTTGCCCTACTACTTGGGATGGGGCCTAGTAACGATGTCTGCCGCTCCTTGGTGTTCTCCTCCTCCTTGGTGTTCTCCTCCAGGTTTCCTTGTCTCAGCTTCAACCTTCTGGCTCTCATTAAGTATTTTTAACTGTAACACTTTTTTTGCCCTACTACTTGGGTTGGGGCATGGTAACGGTGTCTGCTGCTCCTTGGTGTTCTCCTCCTCCTTGGTGTTCTCCTCCAGATTTCCTTGTCTGAGCTTCAACCTTCTGGCTCTCATTAAGTATTTTTAAATGTAACACTGCAGTTGCCCTACTACTTGGGTTGGGGCCTAGTAACAGTGTCTGCCGCTCCTTGGTGTTCTCCTCCTCCTTGGTGTTCTCCTCCAGGTTTCCTTTTCTGAGCTCAACCTTCTGGCTCTCATTAAGTATTTTTAAATGTAACACTGCAGTTGCCCTACTACTTGGGTTGGGGCCTAGTAACGGTGTCTGCCGCTCCTTGGTGTTCTCCTCCTCCTTGGTGTTCTCCTCCAGGTTTCCTTGTCTCAGCTTCAACCTTCTGGCTCTCATTAAGTATTTTTAACTGTAACACTTTTTTTGCCCTACTACTTGGGTTGGGGCCTAGTAACAGTGTCTGCCGCTCCTTGGTGTTCTCCTCCTCCTTGGTGTTCTCCTCCAGATTTCCTTGTCTGAGCTTCAACCTTCTGGCTCTCATTAAGTATTTTTAAATGTAACACTGCAGTTGCCCTACTACTTGGGTTGGGGCCTAGTAACAGTGTCTGCCGCTCCTTGGTGTTCTCCTCCTCCTTGATGTTCTCCTCCAGGTTTCCTTGTCTGAGCTTCAACCTTCTGGCTCTCATTAAGTATTTTTAACTGTAACACTTTTGTTGCCCTACTACTTGGGTTGGGGCCTAGTAACGGTGTCTGCCGCCCCTTGGTGTTCTCCTCCTCCTTGGTGTTCTCTGTTGTGGATTCTGTTTGTGGGCTCCCTCTGGTGGTTACTGCTGGTACTGGGTGACGTTGGTGGGTTGCGGCCTTTGGTTTCCACCTGTCCATCAGAGGCTGGGTGTTTCCTATTTTACCTGGCCGTTCTGTCATTCCCTTGCCGGCTATCAATGTATTCAGATGTGCTCTGTTTGGTTCCTGCCTACCTGCTCCCAGATCTTTCAGGATAAGCTAAGTGCTGATTTTCAGTTGTTTGGTTTTTTGTCCAGCTTGCTTATTATGTCTCTATGCTAGCTGGTAGCTCTAGTGGACTGAGGTTCTCCCCATGTGCCATGAGTTGGCACATGGGTTCTTGTAATCTCAGGATGGTTTTTTGATTAGGGTTTTTTGCTGACCGCTCAGACCCCTTTTGTATCGTTCTGCTTTCTAGTTTACAGCGGGCCTCAATTGGCTGAACCTATATATATCATCTCTATGTGTCTGCCTTCCTCTCATTTTCACCGTCAATACATGTGGGGGGCAACTATACCTTTTGGGGTTCATTCCTCTGGAGGCAAGTGAGGTCTTTATTTTCTCTGCAGTACTAGTTAGCTCTTAGGCTGGTGCGTGGCGTCTAGAACCAACGTAGGCACGCTCCCTGGCTATCTGTAGTTGCGTTTGTCAGGCGTAGGGCAGCGGTCAGCCCAGGTTCCATCACCCTAGAGCTCGTCCGATATTTTGTATTACTTTGCTTGTCCCTTGCTATCCCTAGCCATTGGGATTCATGACAGTATAGCCGGCCCACAAAGTGTTAATTGTTTGGGCTGAAGCAGGAGAAAAAGAAGTGTTTAAGGGAATTTTTTTTTTTTCCCTTCAGAGTTTTGCTGCCTAGCCCTTAATTTCTGTCTAGCTGCTTCTTACCTCCTCTTAACCCTTGAATGGCTCTGATCTTAGCTGTTTAACATGGATGTCCAGAGTTTGGCTTCCAGCCTGAGTAATCTCGCGGCAAAAGTTCAAAACATACAGGATTTTGTTGTTCACACTCCCATGTCTGAACCTAGAATTCCTATTCCAGAGTTCTTTTCTGGAGATAGATCTACCTTCCTGAATTTCAGGAACAATTGTAAATTGTTTCTTTCTTTAAAATCTCGCTCCTCTGGAGACCCTGCTCAACAGGTCAGGATTGTAATATCTTTCCTGCGGGGCGACCCTCAGAATTGGGCATTTGCATTGGCACCAGGGGATCCTGCATTGCTCAGTGTGGATGCGTTTTTTCTGGCATTGGGATTGCTCTATGAGGAACCTAACCTGGAGATTCAGGCTGAAAAGGCTTTGTTGGCCCTCTCTCAGGGGCATGATGAAGCGGAAATATATTGTCAAAAATTTCGGAAATGGTCGGTGCTTACTCAGTGGAATGAGTGCGCCCTGGCTGCAAACTTCAGAAATGGTCTTTCTGAGGCCATTAAGGATATTATGGTGGGGTTCCCTACGCCTACAGGTCTGAATGAGTCTATGGCTATGGCCATTCAGATTGATCGGTGTTTACGGGAGCGCAAACCCGTGCACCAGTTGGCGGTGTCTTCTGAACAGGCACCTGAGACTATGCAATGTGATAGAATTCAGTCCAGAAGTGAACGGCAAAATTATAGGCGGAAAAATGGATTATGTTTTTATTGTGGTGATTCAGCTCATGTTATATCAGCATGCTCTGAACGCACAAAAAAGCTTGATAAATCTTTTGCCATTGGTACTCTGCAGCCTAAGTTCATTTTGTCTGTGACTCTGATTTTTTCACTGTCTTCCATTTCCGTCGATGCCTATGTGGATTCGGGCGCTGCCCTGAGTCTTATGGATTGGTCATTTGCTAAACGCTGCGGTTTTAGTCTGGAGCCTCTGGAAGTTCCTATTCCTCTGAAGGGAATTGACTCTACACCATTGGCTATGAATAAACCGCAGTATTGGACACAAGTGACCATGCGCATGACTCCCGTTCATCAGGAGGTGATTCGCTTCCTTGTACTGTATAATTTACATGATGTACTAGTGCTGGGTCTGCCATGGTTACAAACTCATAATCCTGTCCTGGACTGGAAAACAATGTCTGTGCTAAGCTGGGGATGTCAGGGGGTTCATGATGATGCACCTCCGATTTCAATCGCTTCATCTACTCCTTCTGAGGTCCCTGCGTTTTTGTCTGACTATAGGGATGTTTTTGAGGAGCCTAAGCTCAATTCGCTCCCTCCTCATAGAGAGTGTGACTGTGCTATAGAATTGATTCCTGGCAGTAAGTTCCCTAAGGGTCGTTTATTTAATCTGTCACTGCCAGAGCATACTGCTATGCGGAGTTATATTAAGGAGTCCTTGGAAAAGGGACATATTCGTCCATCTTCGTCCCCTCTGGGAGCAGGTTTTTTTTTCGTGGCAAAAAAGGACGGTTCCCTGAGGCCTTGTATAGATTATCGCCTTCTGAATAAGATTACAGTCAAATATCAGTATCCATTGCCATTATTGACTGATTTGTTTGCTCGCATTAAGGGGGCTAGGTGGTTCACTAAGATAGATCTTCGCGGTGCGTATAATCTGGTGCGGATAAAACAGGGTGATGAGTGGAAAACCGCATTTAATACGCCTGAGGGCCATTTTGAGTATTTGGTAATGCCTTTTGGACTCTCCAATGCTCCGTCAGTCTTTCAGTCCTTTATGCACAATATTTTCCGTGAATATCTGGATAAGTTTATGATTGTGTATTTGGATGATATTTTGGTGTTTTCTGATGACTGGGAGTCTCATGTTCTACAGGTCAGGAAGGTGTTTCAGGTTCTGCGGGCCAATTCTCTGTTTGTGAAGGGCTCAAAGTGTCTCTTCGGAGTCCAGAAGATTTCTTTTTTGGGGTACATTTTTTCACCTTCTACTATTGAGATAGATCCCGTCAAGGTTCAGGCGATTTGTGACTGGACACAACCTACATCTGTTAAGAGCCTTCAGAAGTTCTTGGGGTTTGCTAATTTTTATCGTCGGTTCATTGCTAATTTTTCCAGTATTGTTAAACCTTTGACTGATTTGACTAAAAAGGGTGCTGATGTTGCTGATTGGTCTCCTGCGGCAGTGGAGGACTTTCAGGAACTTAAGCGCCGGTTTTCTTCTGCTCCTGTGTTGTGTCAACCAGATGTTTCACTTCCTTTTCAGGTTGAGGTTGATGCTTCCGAGATTGGAGCGGGGGCGGTTTTGTCACAGAGAAGTTCTAATGGCTCGGTGATGAAGCCATGTGCATTCTTCTCTAGAAAATTCTCGCCCGCCGAGCGCAATTATGATGTGGGTAATCGGGAGCTTTTGGCCATGAAGTGGGCATTTGAGGAGTGGCGTCATTGGCTTGAGGGTGCTAAACATCGTGTGGTGGTCTTGACTGATCACAAGAATCTCATTTACCTTGAGTCTGCCAGGCGTTTGAATCCTAGACAGGCTCGTTGGTCGTTGTTTTTTTCTCGTTTCAATTTCGTGGTTTCATACCTGCCAGGTTCAAATGAATGTGAAGGCAGATGCTCTTTCCAGGAGTTTTGTGCCTGACTCTCCTGGAGACTCTGGGCCTACTGGTATCCTTAGGGATGGGGTGATATTGTCCGCCGTATCCCCAGACTTGCGACGTGCATTGCAGGAGTTTCAGGTGGATAAACCGGATCGTTGTCCACCAGAAAGACTGTTTGTTCCGGATGATTGGACTAGTAGAGTCATCTCCGAGGTCCATTCTTCTGTGTTGGCTGGTCATCCTGGAATATTTGGTACTAGAGACTTGGTGGCCAGGTCCTTTTGGTGGCCTTCCTTGTCTAGGGATGTGCGTACCTTTGTGCAGTCTTGTGAAGTGTGTGCTCGAGCTAAGCCTTGCTGTTCTCGGGCCAGTGGGTTGTTGTTATCCTTGCCCATCTCGAAGAGGCCTTGGATGCACATTTCCATGGATTTTATTTCTGATCTCCCGGTTTCACAGAAAATGTCCGTTATCTGGGTTGTGTGTGACCGCTTTTCTAAGATGGTTCATTTGGTGCCCTTGCCTAAGTTGCCTTCCTCCTCTGAGTTGGTCCCTTTATTTTTTCAGAACGTGGTTCGTTTGCATGGGATTCCGGAGAATATCGTTTCTGACAGGGGATCCCAGTTTGTGTCTAGATTTTGGCGGACGTTTTGTGCCAAGATGGGCATTGATTTGTCTTTCTCGTCTGCATTCCATCCTCAGACGAATGGCCAGACGGAGCGAACTAATCAGACCTTGGAAACTTATTTGAGGTGTTTTGTTTCTGCTGATCAAGATGACTGGGTTGCTTTTTTGCCACTGGCCGAATTTGCTCTTAATAATCGGGCTAGTTCTGCCACGTTGGTCTCTCCTTTTTTTTGTAATTCGGGGTTTCATCCTCGTTTTTCCTCTGGTCAGGTGGAGTCTTCGGATTGTCCTGGAGTGGACGTGGTGGTGGACAGGCTACATCAGATTTGGAATCAGGTGGTGGACAATTTGAAGTTATCTCAGGAGAAGACTCAGCAGTTTGCTAATCGCCGTCGCCGCGTGGGTCCCCGACTTCTTGTTGGGGATTTGGTGTGGTTGTCTTCTCGTTTTATCCCTATGAAGGTCTCTTCTCCTAAGTTCAAGCCTCGGTTCATCGGTCCTTATAGGATCTCGGAGATTCTTAACCCTGTGTCTTTTCGTTTGGATCTCCCAGCATCGTTTGCTATTAATAATGTGTTCCATCGGTCGTTGTTGCGGAGGTATGAGGTGCCCGTTGTTCCTTCGGTTGAGCCTCCTGCTCCGGTGCTGGTGGAGGGAGAATTGGAGTATGTTGTTGAGAAGATCTTGGATTCTCGTGTTTCCAGACGCAAACTCCAGTATTTGGTTAAGTGGAAGGGTTATGGTCAGGAGGATAATTCCTGGGTGGTCCCCTCCGATGTTCATGCGACTGATTTGGTCCGCGCCTTCCATGGAGCTCATCCTGATCGCCCTGGGGGTTCTCGTGAGGGTTCGGTGACCCCTCCTCAAGGGGGGGGTACTGTTGTGGATTCTGTTTGTGGGCTCCCTCTGGTGGTTACTGCTGGTACTGGGTGACGTTGGTGGGTTGCGGCCTTTGGTTTCCACCTGTCCATCAGAGGCTGGGTGTTTCCTATTTTACCTGGCCGTTCTGTCATTCCCTTGCCGGCTATCAATGTATTCAGATGTGCTCTGTTTGGTTCCTGCCTACCTGCTCCCAGATCTTTCAGGATAAGCTAAGTGCTGATTTTCAGTTGTTTGGTTTTTTGTCCAGCTTGCTTATTATGTCTCTATGCTAGCTGGTAGCTCTAGTGGACTGAGGTTCTCCCCATGTGCCATGAGTTGGCACATGGGTTCTTGTAATCTCAGGATGGTTTTTTGATTAGGGTTTTTTGCTGACCGCTCAGACCCCTTTTGTATCGTTCTGCTTTCTAGTTTACAGCGGGCCTCAATTGGCTGAACCTATATATATCATCTCTATGTGTGTGCCTTCCTCTCATTTTCACCGTCAATACATGTGGGGGGCAACTATACCTTTTGGGGTTCATTCCTCTAGAGGCAAGTGAGGTCTTTATTTTCTCTGCAGTACTAGTTAGCTCTTAGGCTGGTGCGTGGCGTCTAGAACCAACGTAGGCACGCTCCCTGGCAATCTCTAGTTGCGTTTGTCAGGCGTAGGGCAGCGGTCAGCCCAGGTTCCATCACCCTAGAGCTCGTCCGATATTTTGTATTACTTTGCTTGTCCCTTGCTATCCCTAGCCATTGGGATTCATGACAGTTCTCCTCCAGGTTTCCTTGTCTGAGCTTCAACCTTCTGGCTCTCATTAAGTATTTTTAAATGTAACACTGCAGTTGCCCTACTACTTGGGTTGGGGCCTAGTAACGGTGTCTGTCGCTCCTTGGTGTTCACCTCCTCCTTGGTGTTCTCCTCCAGGTTTCCTTGTCTGAACTTCAACCTTCTGGCTCTCATTAAGTATTTTTAAATGTAACACTGCAATTGCCCTACTACTTGGGTTGGGGCCTAGTAACGGTGTCTGTCGCTCCTTGGTGTTCTCCTCCTCCTTGGTGTTCTCCTCCAGGATTTCTTGTCTGAGCTTCAACCTTCAGGCTCTCATTAAGTATTTTTAAATGTAACACTTTTGTTGCCCTACTACTTGGGTTGGGGCCTAGTAACGGTGTCTGCAGCTCCTTGGTATTCTCCTCCTCCTTGGTGTTCTCCTCCAGGTTTCCCTGTCTGAGCTCAGCCTTCTGGCTCTCATTAAGTATTTTTAAATGTAACACTGCAGTTGCCCTACTACTTGGGTTGGGGCCTAGTAACAGTGTCTGCCGCTCCTTGGTGTTCTCCTCCTCCTTGGTGTTCTCCTCCAGGTTTCCTTGTCTCAGCTTCAACCTTCTGGCTCTCATTAAGTATTTTTAACTGTAACACTTTTTTTGCCCTACTACTTGGGTTGGGGCCTAGTAACGGTGTCTGCCGCTCCTTGGTGTTCTCCTCCTCCTTGGTGTTCTCCTCCAGATTTCCTTGTCTGAGCTTCAACCTTCTGGCTCTCATTAAGTATTTTTAAATGTAACACTGCAGTTGCCCTACTACTTGGGTTGGGGCCTAGTAACGGTGTCTGCCGCCCCTTGGTGTTCTCCTCCTCCTTGGTGTTCTCCTCCATGTTTCCTTGTCTGAGCTACAACCTTCTGGCTCTCATTAAGTATTTTTAAATGTAACACTGCAATTGCCCTACTACTTGGGTTGGGGCCTAGTAATGGTGTCTGCAGCTCCTTGGTGTTCTCCTCCAGGTTTCCTTGTCTGAGCTTCAACCTTCTGGCTCTCATTAAGTATTTTTAAATGTAACACTGCAATTGCCCTACTATTTGGGTTGGGGCCTAGTAACGGTGTCTGCCGCTCCATGGTGTTCTTCTCCTCCTTGGTGTTCTCCTCCAGGTTTCCTTGTCTGAGCTTCAACCTTCTGGCTCTCATTAAGTATTTTTAACTGTAACACTTTTGTTGCCCTTCTACATGGGTTGGGGCCTAGTAACGGTGTCTGCCGCTCCTTGGTGTTCTCCTCCTCCTTGGTGTTCTCCTCCAGGTATCCTTGTCCGAGCTTCAACCTTCTTGCTCTCATTAAGTATTTTTAAATGTAACACTGCAATTGCCCTACTACTTGGGTTGGGGCCTAGTAACGGTGTCTGTCGCTCCTTGGTGTTCACCTCCTCCTTGGTGTTCTCCTCCAGGTTTCCTTGTCTGAACTTCAACCTTCTGGCTCTCATTAAGTATTTTTAAATGTAACACTGCAATTGCCCTACTACTTGGGTTGGGGCCTAGTAACGGTGTCTGTCGCTCCTTGGTGTTCTCCTCCTCCTTGGTGTTCTCCTCCAGGATTTCTTGTCTGAGCTTCAACCTTCAGGCTCTCATTAAGTATTTTTAAATGTAACACTTTTGTTGCCCTACTACTTGGGTTGGGGCCTAGTAACGGTGTCTGCAGCTCCTTGGTATTCTCCTCCTCCTTGGTGTTCTCCTCCAGGTTTCCCTGTCTGAGCTCAGCCTTCTGGCTCTCATTAAGTATTTTTAAATGTAACACTGCAGTTGCCCTACTACTTGGGTTGGGGCCTAGTAACAGTGTCTGCCGCTCCTTGGTGTTCTCCTCCTCCTTGGTGTTCTCCTCCAGGTTTCCTTGTCTCAGCTTCAACCTTCTGGCTCTCATTAAGTATTTTTAACTGTAACACTTTTTTTGCCCTACTACTTGGGTTGGGGCCTAGTAACGGTGTCTGCCGCTCCTTGGTGTTCTCCTCCTCCTTGGTGTTCTCCTCCAGATTTCCTTGTCTGAGCTTCAACCTTCTGGCTCTCATTAAGTATTTTTAAATGTAACACTGCAGTTGCCCTACTACTTGGGTTGGGGCCTAGTAACGGTGTCTGCCGCCCCTTGGTGTTCTCCTCCTCCTTGGTGTTCTCCTCCATGTTTCCTTGTCTGAGCTACAACCTTCTGGCTCTCATTAAGTATTTTTAAATGTAACACTGCAATTGCCCTACTACTTGGGTTGGGGCCTAGTAATGGTGTCTGCCGCTCCTTGGTGTTCTCCTCCAGGTTTCCTTGTCTGAGCTTCAACCTTCTGGCTCTCATTAAGTATTTTTAAATGTAACACTGCAATTGCCCTACTATTTGGGTTGGGGCCTAGTAACGGTGTCTGCCGCTCCATGGTGTTCTTCTCCTCCTTGGTGTTCTCCTCCAGGTTTCCTTGTCTGAGCTTCAACCTTCTGGCTCTCATTAAGTATTTTTAACTGTAACACTTTTGTTGCCCTTCTACATGGGTTGGGGCCTAGTAACGGTGTCTGCCGCTCCTTGGTGTTCTCCTCCTCCTTGGTGTTCTCCTCCAGGTATCCTTGTCCGAGCTTCAACCTTCTTGCTCTCATTAAGTATTTTTAAATGTAACACTGCAATTGCCCTACTACTTGGGTTGGGGCCTAGTAACGGTGTCTGCCGCTCCTTGGTGTTCTCCTCCAGGTTTCCTTGCCTGAGCTTCAACCTTCTGGCTCTCATTAAGAATTTTTTAATGTAACACTGCAGTTGCCCTACTACTTGGGTTGGGGTCTAGTAACGGTGTCTGCCGCTCCTTGGTGTTCTCCTCCTCCTTGGTGTTCTCCTCCAGGTTTCCTTGTCTCAGCTTCAACCTTCTGGCTCTCATTAAGTAATTTTAACTGTAACCCTTTTTTTGCCCTACTACTTGGGTTGGGGCCTAGTAACGGTGTCTGCCGCTCCTTGGTGTTCTCCTCCTCCTTGGTGTTCTCCTCCAGATTTCTTTGTCTGAGCTTCAACCTTCTGGCTCTCATTAAGTATTTTTAAATGTAACACTGCAGTTGCCCTACTACTTGGGTTGGGGCCTAGTAACGGTGTCTGCCGCCCCTTGGTGTTCTCCTCCTCCTTGGTGTTCTCCTCCAGGTTTCCTTGTCTGAGCTACAACCTTCTGGCTCTCATTAAGTATTTTTAAATGTAACACTGCAATTGCCCTACTACTGGGTTGGGGCCTAGTAATGGTGTCTGCCGCTCCTTGGTGTTCTCCAGGTTTCCTTGTCTGAGCTTCAACCTTCTGGCTCTCATTAAGTATTTTTAAATGTAACACTGCAGTTGCCCTACTACTTGGGTTGGGGCCTAGTAACGGTGTCTGCCGCTCCATGGTGTTCTCCTCCTCCTTGGTGTTCTCCTCCAGGTTTCCTTGTCTGAGCTTCAACCTTCTTGCTCTCATTAAGTATTTTTAAATGTAACACTGCAATTGCCCTACTACTTGGGTTGGGGCCTAGTAACGGTGTCTGCCCCTCCTTGGTGTTCTCCAGGTTTCCTTGTCTGAGCTTCAACCTTCTGGCTCTCATTAAGAATTTCTTAATGTAACACTGCAGTTGCCCTACTACTTGGGTTGGGGCCTAGTAACGGTGTCTGTCGCTCCTTGGTGTTCTCCTCCTCCTTGGTGTTCTCCTCCAGGTTTCATTGTCTGAGCTTCAACCTTCTGGCTCTCATTAAGTATTTTTAAATGTAACACTGCAATTGCCCTACTACTTGGGTTGGGGCTTAGTAACGGTGTCTGCCGCTCCTTGGTGTTCTCCTCCTCCTTGGTGTTCTCCCCCAGGTTTCGTTGTCTGAGCTTCAACCTTCAGGCTCTCATTAAGTATTTTTAAATGTAACACTTTTGTTGCCCTACTACTTGGGTTGGGGCCTAGTAACGGTGTCTGCCGCTCCTTGGTATTCTCCTCCTCCTTGGTGTTCTCCTCCAGGTTTCCTTGTCTGAGCTCAACCGTCTGGCTCTCATTAAGTATTTTTAAATGTAACACTGCAGTTGCCCTACTACTTGGGTTAGAGCCTAGTAACGGTGTCTGCCGCTCCTTGGTGTTCTCCTCCTCCTTGGTGTTCTCCTCCAGGTTTCCTTGTCTCAGCTTCAACCTTCTGGCTCTCATTAAGTATTTTTAACTGTAACACTGCAATTGCCCTACTATTTGGGTTGGGGCCTAGTAACGGTGTCTGCCGCTCCTTGGTGTTCTCCTCCAGGTTTCCTTGCCTGAGCTTCAACCTTCTGGCTCTCATTAAGAATTTTTTAATGTAACACTGCAGTTGCCCTACTACTTGGGTTGGGGTCTAGTAACGGTGTCTGCCGCTCCTTGGTGTTCTCCTCCTCCTTGGTGTTCTCCTCCAGGTTTCCTTGTCTCAGCTTCAACCTTCTGGCTCTCATTAAGTAATTTTAACTGTAACCCTTTTTTTGCCCTACTACTTGGGTTGGGGCCTAGTAACGGTGTCTGCCGCTCCTTGGTGTTCTCCTCCTCCTTGGTGTTCTCCTCCAGATTTCCTTGTCTGAGCTTCAACCTTCTGGCTCTCATTAAGTATTTTTAAATGTAACACTGCAGTTGCCCTACTACTTGGGTTGGGGCCTAGTAACGGTGTCTGCCGCCCCTTGGTGTTCTCCTCCTCCTTGGTGTTCTCCTCCAGGTTTCCTTGTCTGAGCTACAACCTTCTGGCTCTCATTAAGTATTTTTAAATGTAACACTGCAATTGCCCTACTACTTGGGTTGGGGCCTAGTAATGGTGTCTGCCGCTCCTTGGTGTTCTCCAGGTTTCCTTGTCTGAGCTTCAACCTTCTGGCTCTCATTAAGTATTTTTAAATGTAACACTGCAGTTGCCCTACTACTTGGGTTGGGGCCTAGTAATGGTGTCTGCCGCTCCTTGGTGTTCTCCTCCTCCTTGGTGTTCTCCTCCAGGTTTCCTTGTCTGAGCTTCAACCTTCTGGCTCTCATTAAGTATTTTTAAATGTAACACTGCAATTGCCCTACTATTTGGGTTGGGGCCTAGTAACGTTGTCTGCCGCTCCATGGTGTTCTCCTCCTCCTTGGTGTTCTCCTCCAGGTTTCCTTGTCTGAGCTTCAACCTTCTTGCTCTCATTAAGTATTTTTAAATGTAACACTGCAATTGCCCTACTACTTGGGTTGGGGCCTAGTAACGGTGTCTGCCCCTCCTTGGTGTTCTCCTCCAGGTTTCCTTGTCTGAGCTTCAACCTTCTGGCTCTCATTAAGAATTTTTTAATGTAACACTGCAGTTGCCCTACTACTTGGGTTGGGGCCTAGTAACGGTGTCTGTCGCTCCTTGGTGTTCTCCTCCTCCTTGGTGTTCTCCTCCAGGTTTCATTGTCTGAGCTTCAACCTTCTGGCTCTCATTAAGTATTTTTAAATGTAACACTGCAATTGCCCTACTACTTGGGTTGCGGCTTAGTAACGGTGTCTGCCGCTCCTTGGTGTTCTCCTCCTCCTTGGTGTTCTCCCCCAGGTTTCGTTGTCTGAGCTTCAACCTTCAGGCTCTCATTAAGTATTTTTAAATGTAACACTTTTGTTGCCCTACTACTTGGGTTGGGGCCTAGTAACGGTGTCTGCCGCTCCTTGGTATTCTCCTCCTCCTTGGTGTTCTCCTCCAGGTTTCCTTGTCTGAGCTCAACCGTCTGGCTCTCATTAAGTATTTTTAAATGTAACACTGCAGTTGCCCTACTACTTGGGTTAGAGCCTTGTAACGGTGTCTGCCGCTCCTTGGTGTTCTCCTCCTCCTTGGTGTTCTACTCCAGGTTTCCTTGTCTCAGCTTCAACCTTCTGGCTCTCATTAAGTATTTTTAACTGTAACACTTTTTTTGCCCTACTACTTGGGTTGGGGCCTAGTAACGGTGTCTGCCGCTCCTTGGTGTTCTCCTCCTCCTTGGTGTTCTCCTCCAGATTTCCTTGTCTGAGCTTCAACCTTCTGGCTCTCATTAAGTATTTTTAACTGTAACACTTTTGTTGCCCTACTACTTGGGTTGGGGCCTAGTAACGGTGTCTGCCGCCCCTTGGTGTTCTCCTCCTTCGTGTTCTCCTCCAGGTTTCCTTGTCTGAGCTTCAACCTTCTGGCTCTCATTAAGAATTTTTTAATGTAACACTGCAGTTGCCCTACTACTTGGGTTGGGGCCTAGTAACGGTGTCTGTCGCTCCTTGGTGTTCTCCTCCTCCTTGGTGTTCTCCTCCAGGTTTCCTTGTCTGAGCTTCAACCCTCTGGCTCTCATTAAGTATTTTTAAATGTAACACTGCAATTGCCCTACTAATTGGGTTGGGGCTTAGTAACGGTGTCTGCCGCTCCTTGGTGTTCTCCTCCTCCTTGGTGTTCTCCCCCAGGTTTCGTTGTCTGAGCTTCAACCTTCAGGCTCTCATTAAGTGTTTTTAAATGTAACACTTTTGTTGCCCTACTACTTGGGTTGGGGCCTAGTAACGGTGTCTGACGCTCCTTGGTATTCTCCTCCTCCTTGGTGTTCTCCTCCAGGTTTCCTTGTCTGAGCTCAACCTTCTGGCTCTCATTAAGTAATTTTAAATGTAACACTGCAGTTGCCCTACTACTTGGGTTGGGGCCTAGTAACGGTGTCTGCCGCACCTTGGTGTTCTCCTCCTCCTTGGTGTTCTCCTCCAGGTTTCCTTGTCTCAGCTTCAACCTTCTGGCTCTCATTAAGTATTTTTAACTGTAACACTTTTTTTGCCCTACTACTTGGGTTGGGGCCTAGTAACGGTGTCTGCCGCTCCTTGGTGTTCTCCTCCTCCTTGGTGTTCTCCTCCAGATTTCCTTGTCTGAGCTTCAACCTTCTGGCTCTCATTAAGTATTTTTAAATGTAACACTGCAGTTGCCCTACTACTTGGGTTGGGGCCTAGTAACAGTGTCTGCCGCTCCTTGGTGTTCTCCTCCTTCTTGGTGTTCTCCTCCAGGTTTCCTTGTCTGAGCTTCAACCTTCTGGCTCTCATTAAGTATTTTTAACTGTAACACTTTTGTTGCCCTACTACTTGGGTTGGGGCCTAGTAACGGTGTCTGCCGCCCCTTGGTGTTCTCCTCCTCCTTGGTGTTCTCCTCCAGGTTTCCTTGTCTGAGCTTCAAACTTCTGGCTCTCTTTAAGTATTTTTAAATGTAACACTGCAGTTGCCCTACTACTTGGGTTGGGGCCTAGTAACGGTGTCTGTCGCTCCTTGGTGTTCTCCTCCTCCTTGGTGTTCTCCTCCAGGTTTCCTTGTCTGAACTTCAACCTTCTGGCTCTCATTAAGTATTTTTAAATGTAACTCTGCAATTGCCCTACTACTTGGGTTGGGGCCTAGTAACGGTGTCTGCCGCTCCTTGGTGTTCTCCTCCAGGTTTCCTTGTCTGAGCTTCAACCTTCAGGCTCTCATTAAGTATTATTAAATGTAACACTTTTGTTGCCCTTCTACTTCGGTTGGGGCCTAGTAACGGTGTCTGCCGCTCCTTGGTATTCTCCTCCTCCTTGGTGTTCTCCTCCAGGTTTCCTTGTCTCAGCTTCAACCTTCTGGCTCTCATTAAGTATTTTTAACTGTAACACTTTTTTTGCCCTACTACTTGGGTTGGGGCCTGGTAACGATGTCTGCCGCTCCTTGGTGTTCTCCTCCTCCTTGGTGTTCTCCTCCAGGTTTCCTTGTCTCAGCTTCAACCTTCTGGCTCTCATTAAGAATTTTTAAATGTAACACTGCAGTTGCCCTACTACTTGGGATGGGGCCTAGTAACGATGTCTGCCGCTCCTTGGTGTTCTCCTCCTCCTTGGTGTTCTCCTCCAGGTTTCCTTGTCTCAGCTTCAACCTTCTGGCTCTCATTAAGTATTTTTAACTGTAACACTTTTTTTGCCCTACTACTTGGGTTGGGGCCTGGTAACGGTGTCTGCTGCTCCTTGGTGTTCTCCTCCTCCTTGGTGTTCTCCTCCAGATTTCCTTGTCTGAGCTTCAACCTTCTGGCTCTCATTAAGTATTTTTAAATGTAACACTGCAGTTGCCCTACTACTTGGGTTGGGGCCTAGTAACAGTGTCTGCCGCTCTTGGTGTTCTCCTCCTCCTTGGTGTTCTCCTCCAGGTTTCCTTGTCTGAGCTCAGCCTTCTGGCTCTCATTAAGTATTATTAAATGTAACACTTTTGTTGCCCTTCTTCTTCGGTTGGGGCCTAGTAACGGTGTCTGCCGCTCCTTGGTATTCTCCTCCTCCTTGGTGTTCTCCTCCAGATTTCCTTGTCTGAGCTTCAACCTTCTGGCTCTCATTAAGTATTTTTAAATGTAACACTGCAGTTGCCCTACTACTTGGGTTGGGGCCTAGTAACAGTGTCTGCCGCTCCTTGGTGTTCTCCTCCTCCTTGGTGTTCTCCTCCAGGTTTCCTTGTCTGAGCTTCAACCTTCTGGCTCTCATTAAGTATTTTTAACTGTAACACTTTTGTTGCCCTACTACTTGGGTTGGGGCCTAGTAACGGTGTCTGCCGCCCCTTGGTGTTCCCCTCCTCCTTGGTGTTCTCCTCCAGGTTTCCTTGTCTGAGCTTCTACCTTCTGGCTCTCATTAAGTATTTTTAAATGTAACACTGCAGTTTCCCTACTACTTGGGTTGGGGCCTAGTAACGGTGTCTGTCGCTCCTTGGTGTTCTCCTCCTCCTTGGTGTTCTCCTCCAGGTTTCCTTGTCTGAACTTCAACCTTCTGGCTCTCATTAAGTATTTTTAAATGTAACACTGCAGTTGCCCTACTACTTGGGTTGGGGCCTAGTAACAGTGTCTGCCGCTCCTTGGTGTTCTCCTCCTCCTTGGTGCTCTCCTCCAGGTTTCCTTGTCTGAGTTTCAACCTTCTGGCTCTCATTAAGTATTTTTAACTGTAACACTTTTGTTGCCCTACTACTTGGGTTGGGGCCTAGTAACGGTGTCTGCCGCCCCTTGGTGTTCTCCTCCTCCTTGGTGTTCTCCTCCAGGTTTCCTTGTCTGAGCTTCTACCTTCTGGCTCTCATTAAGTATTTTTAAATGTAACTCTGCAATTGCCCTACTACTTGGGTTGGGGCCTAGTAACGGTGTCTGCCGCTCCTTGGTGTTCTCCTCCAGGTTTCCTTGTCTGAGCTTCAACCTTCAGGCTCTCATTAAGTATTATTAAATGTAACACTTTTGTTGCCCTTCTACTTCGGTTGGGGCCTAGTAACGGTGTCTGCCGCTCCTTGGTATTCTCCTCCTCCTTGGTGTTCTCCTCCAGGTTTCCTTGTCTGAGCTTCAACCTTCTGGCTCTCATTAAGTATTTTTAACTGTAACACTTTTGTTGCCCTACTACTTGGGTTGGGGCCTAGTAACGGTGTCTGCCGTCCCTTGGTGTTCTCCTCCTCCTTGGTGTCCTCCTCCATGTTTCCTTGTCTGAGCTACAACCTTCTGGCTCTCATTAAGTATTTTTAAATGTAACACTGCAATTGCCCTACTACTTGGGTTGGGGCCTAGTAACGGTGTCTGCCGCTCCTTGGTGTTCTCCTCCAGGTTTCCTTGTCTGAGCTTCAACCTTCTGGCTCTCATTAAATATTTTTAAATGTAACACTGCAGTTGCCCTACTACTTGGGTTGGGGCCTAGTAACGGTGTCTGCCGTTCCTTGGTGTTCTCCTCCTCCTTGGTGTTCTCCTCCAGGTTTCCTTGTCTGAGCTTCAACCTTCTGGCTTTCATTAGGTATTTTTAAATGTAACACTGCAATTGCCCTACTACTTGGGTTGGGGCCTAGTAAAGGTGTCTGCCGCTCCTTGGTATTCTCCTCCTTGGTGTTCTCCTCCAGGTTTCCTTGTCTCAGCTTCAACCTTCTGGCTCTCATTAAGTATTTTTAACTGTAACACTTTTTTTGCCCTACTACTTGGGTTGGGGCCTAGTAACGGTGTCTGCCGCTCCTTGGTGTTCTCCTCCTCCTTAGTGTTCTCCTCCAGATTTCCTTGTCTGAGCTTCAACCTTCTGGCTCTCATTAAGTGTTTTTAACTGTAACACTTTTGTTGCCCTACTACTTGGGTTGGGGCCTAGCAACGGTGTCTGCCGCCCCTTGGTGTTCTCCTCCTCCTTGGTGTTCTCCTCCAGGTTTCCTTGTCTGAACTTCAACCTTCTGGCTCTCATTAAGTATTATTAAATGTAACACTTTTGTTGCCTTCTACTTCGGTTGGGGCCTAGTAACGGTGTCTGCCGCTCCTTGGTATTCTCCTCCTCCTTGGTGTTCTCCTCCAGGTTTCCTTGTCTGAGCTCAGCCTTCTGGCTCTCATTAAGTATTTTTAAATGTAACACTGCAGTTGCCCTACTACTTGGGATGTGGCCTAGTAACGATGTCTGCCGTTCCTTGGAGTTCTCCTCCTCCTTGGTGTTCTCCTCCAGGTTTCCTTGTCTCAGCTTTAACCTTCTGGCTCTCATTAAGTATTTTTAACTGTAACACTTTTTTTGCCCTACTACTTGGGTTGGGGCCTGGTAACGGTGTCTGCTGCTCCTTGGTGTTCTCCTCCTCCTTGGTGTTCTACTCCAGATTTCCTTGTCTGAGCTTCAACCTTCTGGCTCTCATTAAGTATTTTTAAATGTAACACTGCAGTTGCCCTACTACTTGGGTTGGGGCCTAGTAACAGTGTCTGCCGCTCCTTGGTGTTCTCCTCCTCCTTGGTGTTCTCCTCCAGGTTTCCTTGTCTGAGCTTCAACCTTCTGGCTCTCATTAAGTATTTTTAACTGTAACACTTTTGTTGCCCTACTACTTGGGTTGGGGCCTAGTAACGGTGTCTGCCGCCCCTTGGTGTTCTCCTCCTCCTTGGTGTTCTCCTCCATGTTTCCTTGTCTGAGCTACAACCTTCTGGCTCTCATTAAGTATTTTTAAATGTAACACTGCAATTGCCCTACTACTTGGGTTGGGGCCTAGTAACGGTGTCTGCCGCTCCTTGGTGTTCTCCTCCAGGTTTCCTTGTCTGAGCTTCAACCTTCAGGCTCTTATTAAGTATTATTAAATGTAACACTTTTGTTGCCCTTCTACTTCGGTTGGGGCCTAGTAACGGTGTCTGCCGCTCCTTGGTATTCTCCTCCTCCTTGGTGTTCTCCTCCAGGTTTCCTTGTCTGAGCTCAGCCTTCTGGCTCTCATTAAGTATTTTTAAATGTAACACTGCAGTTGCCCTACTACTTGGGATGGGGCCTAGTAACGATGTCTGCCGTTCCTTGGAGTTCTCCTCCTCCTTGGTGTTCTCCTCCAGGTTTCCTTGTCTCAGCTTCAACCTTCTGGCTCTCATTAAGTATTTTTAACTGTAACACTTTTTTTGCCCTACTACTTGGGTTGGGGCCTGGTAACGGTGTCTGCTGCTCCTTGGTGTTCTCCTCCTCCTTGGTGTTCTACTCCAGATTTCCTTGTCTGAGCTTCAACCTTCTGGCTCTCATTAAGTATTTTTAAATGTAATACTGCAGTTGCCCTACTACTTGGGTTGGGGCCTAGTAACAGTGTCTGCCGCTCCTTGGTGTTCTCCTCCTCCTTGGTGTTCTCCTCCAGGTTTCCTTGTCTGAGCTTCACCCTTCTGGCTCTCATTAAGTATTTTTAACTGTAACACTTTTGTTGCCCTACTACTTGGGTTGGGGCCTAGTAACGGTGTCTGCCGCCCCTTGGTGTTCTCCTCCTCCTTGGTGTTCTCCTCCAAGTTTCCTTGTCTGAGCTACAACCTTCTGGCTCTCATTAAGTATTTTTAAATGTAACACTGCAATTGCCCTACTACTTGGGTTGGGGCCTAGTAACGGTGTCTGCCGCTCCTTGGTGTTCTCCTCCAGGTTTCCTTGTCTGAGCTTCAACCTTCTGGCTCTCATTAAATATTTTTAAATGTAACACTGCATTTGCCCTACTACTTGGGTTGGGGCCTAGTAACGGTGTCTGCCGTTCCTTGGTGTTCTCCTCCTCCTTGGTGTTCTCCTCCAGGTTTCCTTGTCTGAGCTTCAACCTTCTGGCTTTCATTAAGTATTTTTAAATGTAACACTGCAATTGCCCTACTACTTGGGTTGGGGCCTAGTAACGGTGTCTGCCGCTCCTTGGTATTCTCCTCCTCCTTGGTGTTCTCCTCCAGGTTTCCTTGTCTGAGCTTCAACCTTCTGGCTCTCATTAAGTATTTTTAAATGTAACACTGCAGTTGCCCTACTACTTGGGTTGGGGCCTAGTAACGGTGTCTGCCGCTCCTTGGTGTTCTCCTCCTCCTTGGTGTTCTCCTCCAGGTTTCCTTGTCTCAGCTTCAACCTTCTGGCTCTCATTAAGTATTTTTAACTGTAACACTTTTTTTGCCCTACTACTTGGGTTGGGGCCTAGTAACGGTGTCTGCCGCTCCTTGGTGTTCTCCTCCTCCTTGGTGTTCTCCTCCAGATTTCCTTGTCTGAGCTTCAACCTTCTGGCTCTCATTAAGTATTTTTAAATGTAACACTGCAATTGCCCTACTATTTGGGTTGGGGCCTAGTAACGGTGTCTGCCGCTCCATGGTGTTCTTCTCCTCCTTGGTGTTCTCCTCCAGGTTTCCTTGTCTGAGCTTCAACCTTCTGGCTCTCATTAAGTATTTTTAACTGTAACACTTTTTTTGCCCTACTACTTGGGTTGGGGCCTAGTAACGGTGTCTGCCGCTCCTTGGTGTTCTCCTCCTCCTTGGTGTTCTCCTCCAGATTTCCTTGTCTGAGCTTCAACCTTCTGGCTCTCATTAAGTATTTTTAAATGTAACACTGCAATTGCCCTACTATTTGGGTTGGGGCCTAGTAACGGTGTCTGCCGCTCCATGGTGTTCTTCTCCTCCTTGGTGTTCTCCTCCAGGTTTCCTTGTCTCAGCTTCAACCTTCTGGCTCTCATTAAGTATTTTTAACTGTAACACTTTTTTTGCCCTACTACTTGGGTTGGGGCATGGTAACGGTGTCTGCTGCTCCTTGGTGTTCTCCTCCTCCTTGGTGTTCTCCTCCAGATTTCCTTGTCTGAGCTTCAACCTTCTGGCTCTCATTAAGTATTTTTAAATGTAACACTGCAGTTGCCCTACTACTTGGGTTGGGGCCTAGTAACAGTGTCTGCCGCTCCTTGGTGTTCTCCTCCTCCTTGGTGTTCTCCTCCAGGTTTCCTTTTCTGAGCTCAACCTTCTGGCTCTCATTAAGTATTTTTAAATGTAACACTGCAGTTGCCCTACTACTTGGGTTGGGGCCTAGTAACGGTGTCTGCCGCTCCTTGGTGTTCTCCTCCTCCTTGGTGTTCTCCTCCAGGTTTCCTTGTCTCAGCTTCAACCTTCTGGCTCTCATTAAGTATTTTTAACTGTAACACTTTTTTTGCCCTACTACTTGGGTTGGGGCCTAGTAACAGTGTCTGCCGCTCCTTGGTGTTCTCCTCCTCCTTGGTGTTCTCCTCCAGATTTCCTTGTCTGAGCTTCAACCTTCTGGCTCTCATTAAGTATTTTTAAATGTAACACTGCAGTTGCCCTACTACTTGGGTTGGGGCCTAGTAACAGTGTCTGCCGCTCCTTGGTGTTCTCCTCCTCCTTGATGTTCTCCTCCAGGTTTCCTTGTCTGAGCTTCAACCTTCTGGCTCTCATTAAGTATTTTTAACTGTAACACTTTTGTTGCCCTACTACTTGGGTTGGGGCCTAGTAACGGTGTCTGCCGCCCCTTGGTGTTCTCCTCCTCCTTGGTGTTCTCTGTTGTGGATTCTGTTTGTGGGCTCCCTCTGGTGGTTACTGCTGGTACTGGGTGACGTTGGTGGGTTGCGGCCTTTGGTTTCCACCTGTCCATCAGAGGCTGGGTGTTTCCTATTTTACCTGGCCGTTCTGTCATTCCCTTGCCGGCTATCAATGTATTCAGATGTGCTCTGTTTGGTTCCTGCCTACCTGCTCCCAGATCTTTCAGGATAAGCTAAGTGCTGATTTTCAGTTGTTTGGTTTTTTGTCCAGCTTGCTTATTATGTCTCTATGCTAGCTGGTAGCTCTAGTGGACTGAGGTTCTCCCCATGTGCCATGAGTTGGCACATGGGTTCTTGTAATCTCAGGATGGTTTTTTGATTAGGGTTTTTTGCTGACCGCTCAGACCCCTTTTGTATCGTTCTGCTTTCTAGTTTACAGCGGGCCTCAATTGGCTGAACCTATATATATCATCTCTATGTGTGTGCCTTCCTCTCATTTTCACCGTCAATACATGTGGGGGGCAACTATACCTTTTGGGGTTCATTCCTCTGGAGGCAAGTGAGGTCTTTATTTTCTCTGCAGTACTAGTTAGCTCTTAGGCTGGTGCGTGGCGTCTAGAACCAACGTAGGCACGCTCCCTGGCTATCTGTAGTTGCGTTTGTCAGGCGTAGGGCAGCGGTCAGCCCAGGTTCCATCACCCTAGAGCTCGTCCGATATTTTGTATTACTTTGCTTGTCCCTTGCTATCCCTAGCCATTGGGATTCATGACAGTATAGCCGGCCCACAAAGTGTTAATTGTTTGGGCTGAAGCAGGAGAAAAAGAAGTGTTTAAGGGAATTTTTTTTTTTTCCCTTCAGAGTTTTGCTGCCTAGCCCTTAATTTCTGTCTAGCTGCTTCTTACCTCCTCTTAACCCTTGAATGGCTCTGATCTTAGCTGTTTAACATGGATGTCCAGAGTTTGGCTTCCAGCCTGAGTAATCTCGCGGCAAAAGTTCAAAACATACAGGATTTTGTTGTTCACACTCCCATGTCTGAACCTAGAATTCCTATTCCAGAGTTCTTTTCTGGAGATAGATCTACCTTCCTGAATTTCAGGAACAATTGTAAATTGTTTCTTTCTTTAAAATCTCGCTCCTCTGGAGACCCTGCTCAACAGGTCAGGATTGTAATATCTTTCCTGCGGGGCGACCCTCAGAATTGGGCATTTGCATTGGCACCAGGGGATCCTGCATTGCTCAGTGTGGATGCGTTTTTTCTGGCATTGGGATTGCTCTATGAGGAACCTAACCTGGAGATTCAGGCTGAAAAGGCTTTGTTGGCCCTCTCTCAGGGGCATGATGAAGCGGAAATATATTGTCAAAAATTTCGGAAATGGTCGGTGCTTACTCAGTGGAATGAGTGCGCCCTGGCTGCAAACTTCAGAAATGGTCTTTCTGAGGCCATTAAGGATATTATGGTGGGGTTCCCTACGCCTACAGGTCTGAATGAGTCTATGGCTATGGCCATTCAGATTGATCGGTGTTTACGGGAGCGCAAACCCGTGCACCAGTTGGCGGTGTCTTCTGAACAGGCACCTGAGACTATGCAATGTGATAGAATTCAGTCCAGAAGTGAACGGCAAAATTATAGGCGGAAAAATGGATTATGTTTTTATTGTGGTGATTCAGCTCATGTTATATCAGCATGCTCTGAACGCACAAAAAAGCTTGATAAATCTTTTGCCATTGGTACTCTGCAGCCTAAGTTCATTTTGTCTGTGACTCTGATTTTTTCACTGTCTTCCATTTCCGTCGATGCCTATGTGGATTCGGGCGCTGCCCTGAGTCTTATGGATTGGTCATTTGCTAAACGCTGCGGTTTTAGTCTGGAGCCTCTGGAAGTTCCTATTCCTCTGAAGGGAATTGACTCTACACCATTGGCTATGAATAAACCGCAGTATTGGACACAAGTGACCATGCGCATGACTCCCGTTCATCAGGAGGTGATTCGCTTCCTTGTACTGTATAATTTACATGATGTACTAGTGCTGGGTCTGCCATGGTTACAAACTCATAATCCTGTCCTGGACTGGAAAACAATGTCTGTGCTAAGCTGGGGATGTCAGGGGGTTCATGATGATGCACCTCCGATTTCAATCGCTTCATCTACTCCTTCTGAGGTCCCTGCGTTTTTGTCTGACTATAGGGATGTTTTTGAGGAGCCTAAGCTCAATTCGCTCCCTCCTCATAGAGAGTGTGACTGTGCTATAGAATTGATTCCTGGCAGTAAGTTCCCTAAGGGTCGTTTATTTAATCTGTCACTGCCAGAGCATACTGCTATGCGGAGTTATATTAAGGAGTCCTTGGAAAAGGGACATATTCGTCCATCTTCGTCCCCTCTGGGAGCAGGTTTTTTTTTCGTGGCAAAAAAGGACGGTTCCCTGAGGCCTTGTATAGATTATCGCCTTCTGAATAAGATTACAGTCAAATATCAGTATCCATTGCCATTATTGACTGATTTGTTTGCTCGCATTAAGGGGGCTAGGTGGTTCACTAAGATAGATCTTCGCGGTGCGTATAATCTGGTGCGGATAAAACAGGGTGATGAGTGGAAAACCGCATTTAATACGCCTGAGGGCCATTTTGAGTATTTGGTAATGCCTTTTGGACTCTCCAATGCTCCGTCAGTCTTTCAGTCCTTTATGCACAATATTTTCTGTGAATATCTGGATAAGTTTATGATTGTGTATTTGGATGATATTTTGGTGTTTTCTGATGACTGGGAGTCTCATGTTCTACAGGTCAGGAAGGTGTTTCAGGTTCTGCGGGCCAATTCTCTGTTTGTGAAGGGCTCAAAGTGTCTCTTCGGAGTCCAGAAGATTTCTTTTTTGGGGTACATTTTTTCACCTTCTACTATTGAGATAGATCCCGTCAAGGTTCAGGCGATTTGTGACTGGACACAACCTACATCTGTTAAGAGCCTTCAGAAGTTCTTGGGGTTTGCTAATTTTTATCGTCGGTTCATTGCTAATTTTTCCAGTATTGTTAAACCTTTGACTGATTTGACTAAAAAGGGTGCTGATGTTGCTGATTGGTCTCCTGCGGCAGTGGAGGACTTTCAGGAACTTAAGCGCCGGTTTTCTTCTGCTCCTGTGTTGTGTCAACCAGATGTTTCACTTCCTTTTCAGGTTGAGGTTGATGCTTCCGAGATTGGAGCGGGGGCGGTTTTGTCACAGAGAAGTTCTAATGGCTCGGTGATGAAGCCATGTGCATTCTTCTCTAGAAAATTCTCGCCCGCCGAGCGCAATTATGATGTGGGTAATCGGGAGCTTTTGGCCATGAAGTGGGCATTTGAGGAGTGGCGTCATTGGCTTGAGGGTGCTAAACATCGTGTGGTGGTCTTGACTGATCACAAGAATCTCATTTACCTTGAGTCTGCCAGGCGTTTGAATCCTAGACAGGCTCGTTGGTCGTTGTTTTTTTCTCGTTTCAATTTCGTGGTTTCATACCTGCCAGGTTCAAATGAATGTGAAGGCAGATGCTCTTTCCAGGAGTTTTGTGCCTGACTCTCCTGGAGACTCTGGGCCTACTGGTATCCTTAGGGATGGGGTGATATTGTCCGCCGTATCCCCAGACTTGCGACGTGCATTGCAGGAGTTTCAGGTGGATAAACCGGATCGTTGTCCACCAGAAAGACTGTTTGTTCCGGATGATTGGACTAGTAGAGTCATCTCCGAGGTCCATTCTTCTGTGTTGGCTGGTCATCCTGGAATATTTGGTACTAGAGACTTGGTGGCCAGGTCCTTTTGGTGGCCTTCCTTGTCTAGGGATGTGCGTACCTTTGTGCAGTCTTGTGAAGTGTGTGCTCGAGCTAAGCCTTGCTGTTCTCGGGCCAGTGGGTTGTTGTTATCCTTGCCCATCTCGAAGAGGCCTTGGATGCACATTTCCATGGATTTTATTTCTGATCTCCCGGTTTCACAGAAAATGTCCGTTATCTGGGTTGTGTGTGACCGCTTTTCTAAGATGGTTCATTTGGTGCCCTTGCCTAAGTTGCCTTCCTCCTCTGAGTTGGTCCCTTTATTTTTTCAGAACGTGGTTCGTTTGCATGGGATTCCGGAGAATATCGTTTCTGACAGGGGATCCCAGTTTGTGTCTAGATTTTGGCGGACGTTTTGTGCCAAGATGGGCATTGATTTGTCTTTCTCGTCTGCATTCCATCCTCAGACGAATGGCCAGACGGAGCGAACTAATCAGACCTTGGAAACTTATTTGAGGTGTTTTGTTTCTGCTGATCAAGATGACTGGGTTGCTTTTTTGCCACTGGCCGAATTTGCTCTTAATAATCGGGCTAGTTCTGCCACGTTGGTCTCTCCTTTTTTTTGTAATTCGGGGTTTCATCCTCGTTTTTCCTCTGGTCAGGTGGAGTCTTCGGATTGTCCTGGAGTGGACGTGGTGGTGGACAGGCTACATCAGATTTGGAATCAGGTGGTGGACAATTTGAAGTTATCTCAGGAGAAGACTCAGCAGTTTGCTAATCGCCGTCGCCGCGTGGGTCCCCGACTTCTTGTTGGGGATTTGGTGTGGTTGTCTTCTCGTTTTATCCCTATGAAGGTCTCTTCTCCTAAGTTCAAGCCTCGGTTCATCGGTCCTTATAGGATCTCGGAGATTCTTAACCCTGTGTCTTTTCGTTTGGATCTCCCAGCATCGTTTGCTATTAATAATGTGTTCCATCGGTCGTTGTTGCGGAGGTATGAGGTGCCCGTTGTTCCTTCGGTTGAGCCTCCTGCTCCGGTGCTGGTGGAGGGAGAATTGGAGTATGTTGTTGAGAAGATCTTGGATTCTCGTGTTTCCAGACGCAAACTCCAGTATTTGGTTAAGTGGAAGGGTTATGGTCAGGAGGATAATTCCTGGGTGGTCCCCTCCGATGTTCATGCGACTGATTTGGTCCGCGCCTTCCATGGAGCTCATCCTGATCGCCCTGGGGGTTCTCGTGAGGGTTCGGTGACCCCTCCTCAAGGGGGGGGTACTGTTGTGGATTCTGTTTGTGGGCTCCCTCTGGTGGTTACTGCTGGTACTGGGTGACGTTGGTGGGTTGCGGCCTTTGGTTTCCACCTGTCCATCAGAGGCTGGGTGTTTCCTATTTTACCTGGCCGTTCTGTCATTCCCTTGCCGGCTATCAATGTATTCAGATGTGCTCTGTTTGGTTCCTGCCTACCTGCTCCCAGATCTTTCAGGATAAGCTAAGTGCTGATTTTCAGTTGTTTGGTTTTTTGTCCAGCTTGCTTATTATGTCTCTATGCTAGCTGGTAGCTCTAGTGGACTGAGGTTCTCCCCATGTGCCATGAGTTGGCACATGGGTTCTTGTAATCTCAGGATGGTTTTTTGATTAGGGTTTTTTGCTGACCGCTCAGACCCCTTTTGTATCGTTCTGCTTTCTAGTTTACAGCGGGCCTCAATTGGCTGAACCTATATATATCATCTCTATGTGTGTGCCTTCCTCTCATTTTCACCGTCAATACATGTGGGGGGCAACTATACCTTTTGGGGTTCATTCCTCTAGAGGCAAGTGAGGTCTTTATTTTCTCTGCAGTACTAGTTAGCTCTTAGGCTGGTGCGTGGCGTCTAGAACCAACGTAGGCACGCTCCCTGGCAATCTCTAGTTGCGTTTGTCAGGCGTAGGGCAGCGGTCAGCCCAGGTTCCATCACCCTAGAGCTCGTCCGATATTTTGTATTACTTTGCTTGTCCCTTGCTATCCCTAGCCATTGGGATTCATGACAGTTCTCCTCCAGGTTTCCTTGTCTGAGCTTCAACCTTCTGGCTCTCATTAAGTATTTTTAAATGTAACACTGCAGTTGCCCTACTACTTGGGTTGGGGCCTAGTAACGGTGTCTGTCGCTCCTTGGTGTTCACCTCCTCCTTGGTGTTCTCCTCCAGGTTTCCTTGTCTGAACTTCAACCTTCTGGCTCTCATTAAGTATTTTTAAATGTAACACTGCAATTGCCCTACTACTTGGGTTGGGGCCTAGTAACGGTGTCTGTCGCTCCTTGGTGTTCTCCTCCTCCTTGGTGTTCTCCTCCAGGATTTCTTGTCTGAGCTTCAACCTTCAGGCTCTCATTAAGTATTTTTAAATGTAACACTTTTGTTGCCCTACTACTTGGGTTGGGGCCTAGTAACGGTGTCTGCAGCTCCTTGGTATTCTCCTCCTCCTTGGTGTTCTCCTCCAGGTTTCCCTGTCTGAGCTCAGCCTTCTGGCTCTCATTAAGTATTTTTAAATGTAACACTGCAGTTGCCCTACTACTTGGGTTGGGGCCTAGTAACAGTGTCTGCCGCTCCTTGGTGTTCTCCTCCTCCTTGGTGTTCTCCTCCAGGTTTCCTTGTCTCAGCTTCAACCTTCTGGCTCTCATTAAGTATTTTTAACTGTAACACTTTTTTTGCCCTACTACTTGGGTTGGGGCCTAGTAACGGTGTCTGCCGCTCCTTGGTGTTCTCCTCCTCCTTGGTGTTCTCCTCCAGATTTCCTTGTCTGAGCTTCAACCTTCTGGCTCTCATTAAGTATTTTTAAATGTAACACTGCAGTTGCCCTACTACTTGGGTTGGGGCCTAGTAACGGTGTCTGCCGCCCCTTGGTGTTCTCCTCCTCCTTGGTGTTCTCCTCCAGGATTTCTTGTCTGAGCTTCAACCTTCAGGCTCTCATTAAGTATTTTTAAATGTAACACTTTTGTTGCCCTACTACTTGGGTTGGGGCCTAGTAACGGTGTCTGCAGCTCCTTGGTATTCTCCTCCTCCTTGTTGTTCTCCTCCAGGTTTCCCTGTCTGAGCTCAGCCTTCTGGCTCTCATTAAGTATTTTTAAATGTAACACTGCAATTGCCCTACTATTTGGGTTGGGGCCTAGTAACGGTGTCTGCCGCTCCATGGTGTTCTTCTCCTCCTTGGTGTTCTCCTCCAGGTTTCCTTGTCTGAGCTTCAACCTTCTGGCTCTCATTAAGTATTTTTAACTGTAACACTTTTGTTGCCCTTCTACATGGGTTGGGGCCTAGTAACGGTGTCTGCCGCTCCTTGGTGTTCTCCTCCTCCTTGGTGTTCTCCTCCAGGTATCCTTGTCCGAGCTTCAACCTTCTTGCTCTCATTAAGTATTTTAAAATGTAACACTGCAATTGCCCTACTACTTGGGTTGGGGCCTAGTAATGGTGTCTGCCGCTCCTTGGTGTTCTCCTCCAGGTTTCCTTGTCTGAGCTTCAACCTTCTGGCTCTCATTAAGTATTTTTAAATGTAACACTGCAATTGCCCTACTATTTGGGTTGGGGCCTAGTAACGGTGTCTGCCGCTCCATGGTGTTCTTCTCCTCCTTGGTGTTCTCCTCCAGGTTTCCTTGTCTGAGCTTCAACCTTCTGGCTCTCATTAAGTATTTTTAACTGTAACACTTTTGTTGCCCTTCTACATGGGTTGGGGCCTAGTAACGGTGTCTGCCGCTCCTTGGTGTTCTCCTCCTCCTTGGTGTTCTCCTCCAGGTATCCTTGTCCGAGCTTCAACCTTCTTGCTCTCATTAAGTATTTTTAAATGTAACACTGCAATTGCCCTACTACTTGGGTTGGGGCCTAGTAACGGTGTCTGTCGCTCCTTGGTGTTCACCTCCTCCTTGGTGTTCTCCTCCAGGTTTCCTTGTCTGAACTTCAACCTTCTGGCTCTCATTAAGTATTTTTAAATGTAACACTGCAATTGCCCTACTACTTGGGTTGGGGCCTAGTAACGGTGTCTGTCGCTCCTTGGTGTTCTCCTCCTCCTTGGTGTTCTCCTCCAGGATTTCTTGTCTGAGCTTCAACCTTCAGGCTCTCATTAAGTATTTTTAAATGTAACACTTTTGTTGCCCTACTACTTGGGTTGGGGCCTAGTAACGGTGTCTGCAGCTCCTTGGTATTCTCCTCCTCCTTGTTGTTCTCCTCCAGGTTTCCCTGTCTGAGCTCAGCCTTCTGGCTCTCATTAAGTATTTTTAAATGTAACACTGCAGTTGCCCTACTACTTGGGTTGGGGCCTAGTAACAGTGTCTGCCGCTCCTTGGTGTTCTCCTCCTCCTTGGTGTTCTCCTCCAGGTTTCCTTGTCTCAGCTTCAACCTTCTGGCTCTCATTAAGTATTTTTAACTGTAACACTTTTTTTGCCCTACTACTTGGGTTGGGGCCTAGTAACGGTGTCTGCCGCTCCTTGGTGTTCTCCTCCTCCTTGGTGTTCTCCTCCAGATTTCCTTGTCTGAGCTTCAACCTTCTGGCTCTCATTAAGTATTTTTAAATGTAACACTGCAGTTGCCCTACTACTTGGGTTGGGGCCTAGTAACGGTGTCTGCCGCCCCTTGGTGTTCTCCTCCTCCTTGGTGTTCTCCTCCATGTTTCCTTGTCTGAGCTACAACCTTCTGGCTCTCATTAAGTATTTTTAAATGTAACACTGCAATTGCCCTACTACTTGGGTTGGGGCCTAGTAATGGTGTCTGCCGCTCCTTGGTGTTCTCCTCCAGGTTTCCTTGTCTGAGCTTCAACCTTCTGGCTCTCATTAAGTATTTTTAAATGTAACACTGCAATTGCCCTACTATTTGGGTTGGGGCCTAGTAACGGTGTCTGCCGCTCCATGGTGTTCTTCTCCTCCTTGGTGTTCTCCTCCAGGTTTCCTTGTCTGAGCTTCAACCTTCTGGCTCTCATTAAGTATTTTTAACTGTAACACTTTTGTTGCCCTTCTACATGGGTTGGGGCCTAGTAACGGTGTCTGCCGCTCCTTGGTGTTCTCCTCCTCCTTGGTGTTCTCCTCCAGGTATCCTTGTCCGAGCTTCAACCTTCTTGCTCTCATTAAGTATTTTTAAATGTAACACTGCAATTGCCCTACTACTTGGGTTGGGGCCTAGTAACGGTGTCTGCCGCTCCTTGGTGTTCTCCTCCAGGTTTCCTTGCCTGAGCTTCAACCTTCTGGCTCTCATTAAGAATTTTTTAATGTAACACTGCAGTTGCCCTACTACTTGGGTTGGGGTCTAGTAACGGTGTCTGCCGCTCCTTGGTGTTCTCCTCCTCCTTGGTGTTCTCCTCCAGGTTTCCTTGTCTCAGCTTCAACCTTCTGGCTCTCATTAAGTAATTTTAACTGTAACCTTTTTTTGCCCTACTACTTGGGTTGGGGCCTAGTAACGGTGTCTGCCGCTCCTTGGTGTTCTCCTCCTCCTTGGTGTTCTCCTCCACATTTCTTTGTCTGAGCTTCAACCTTCTGGCTCTCATTAAGTATTTTTAAATGTAACACTGCAGTTGCCCTACTACTTGGGTTGGGGCCTAGTAACGGTGTCTGCCGCCCCTTGGTGTTCTCCTCCTCCTTGGTGTTCTCCTCCAGGTTTCCTTGTCTGAGCTACAACCTTCTGGCTCTCATTAAGTATTTTTAAATGTAACACTGCAATTGCCCTACTACTGGGTTGGGGCCTAGTAATGGTGTCTGCCGCTCCTTGGTGTTCTCCAGGTTTCCTTGTCTGAGCTTCAACCTTCTGGCTCTCATTAAGTATTTTTAAATGTAACACTGCAGTTGCCCTACTACTTGGGTTGGGGCCTAGTAACGGTGTCTGCCGCTCCATGGTGTTCTCCTCCTCCTTGGTGTTCTCCTCCAGGTTTCCTTGTCTGAGCTTCAACCTTCTTGCTCTCATTAAGTATTTTTAAATGTAACACTGCAATTGCCCTACTACTTGGGTTGGGGCCTAGTAACGGTGTCTGCCCCTCCTTGGTGTTCTCCAGGTTTCCTTGTCTGAGCTTCAACCTTCTGGCTCTCATTAAGAATTTCTTAATGTAACACTGCAGTTGCCCTACTACTTGGGTTGGGGCCTAGTAACGGTGTCTGTCGCTCCTTGGTGTTCTCCTCCTCCTTGGTGTTCTCCTCCAGGTTTCATTGTCTGAGCTTCAACCTTCTGGCTCTCATTAAGTATTTTTAAATGTAACACTGCAATTGCCCTACTACTTGGGTTGGGGCTTAGTAACGGTGTCTGCCGCTCCTTGGTGTTCTCCTCCTCCTTGGTGTTCTCCCCCAGGTTTCGTTGTCTGAGCTTCAACCTTCAGGCTCTCATTAAGTATTTTTAAATGTAACACTTTTGTTGCCCTACTACTTGGGTTGGGGCCTAGTAACGGTGTCTGCCGCTCCTTGGTATTCTCCTCCTCCTTGGTGTTCTCCTCCAGGTTTCCTTGTCTGAGCTCAACCGTCTGGCTCTCATTAAGTATTTTTAAATGTAACACTGCAGTTGCCCTACTACTTGGGTTAGAGCCTAGTAACGGTGTCTGCCGCTCCTTGGTGTTCTCCTCCTCCTTGGTGTTCTCCTCCAGGTTTCCTTGTCTCAGCTTCAACCTTCTGGCTCTCATTAAGTATTTTTAACTGTAACACTGCAATTGCCCTACTATTTGGGTTGGGGCCTAGTAACGGTGTCTGCCGCTCCTTGGTGTTCTCCTCCAGGTTTCCTTGCCTGAGCTTCAACCTTCTGGCTCTCATTAAGAATTTTTTAATGTAACACTGCAGTTGCCCTACTACTTGGGTTGGGGTCTAGTAACGGTGTCTGCCGCTCCTTGGTGTTCTCCTCCTCCTTGGTGTTCTCCTCCAGGTTTCCTTGTCTCAGCTTCAACCTTCTGGCTCTCATTAAGTAATTTTAACTGTAACCCTTTTTTTGCCCTACTACTTGGGTTGGGGCCTAGTAACGGTGTCTGCCGCTCCTTGGTGTTCTCCTCCTCCTTGGTGTTCTCCTCCAGATTTCCTTGTCTGAGCTTCAACCTTCTGGCTCTCATTAAGTATTTTTAAATGTAACACTGCAGTTGCCCTACTACTTGGGTTGGGGCCTAGTAACGGTGTCTGCCGCCCCTTGGTGTTCTCCTCCTCCTTGGTGTTCTCCTCCAGGTTTCCTTGTCTGAGCTACAACCTTCTGGCTCTCATTAAGTATTTTTAAATGTAACACTGCAATTGCCCTACTACTTGGGTTGGGGCCTAGTAATGGTGTCTGCCGCTCCTTGGTGTTCTCCAGGTTTCCTTGTCTGAGCTTCAACCTTCTGGCTCTCATTAAGTATTTTTAAATGTAACACTGCAGTTGCCCTACTACTTGGGTTGGGGCCTAGTAATGGTGTCTGCCGCTCCTTGGTGTTCTCCTCCTCCTTGGTGTTCTCCTCCAGGTTTCCTTGTCTGAGCTTCAACCTTCTGGCTCTCATTAAGTATTTTTAAATGTAACACTGCAATTGCCCTACTATTTGGGTTGGGGCCTAGTAACGTTGTCTGCCGCTCCATGGTGTTCTCCTCCTCCTTGGTGTTCTCCTCCAGGTTTCCTTGTCTGAGCTTCAACCTTCTTGCTCTCATTAAGTATTTTTAAATGTAACACTGCAATTGCCCTACTACTTGGGTTGGGGCCTAGTAACGGTGTCTGCCCCTCCTTGGTGTTCTCCTCCAGGTTTCCTTGTCTGAGCTTCAACCTTCTGGCTCTCATTAAGAATTTTTTAATGTAACACTGCAGTTGCCCTACTACTTGGGTTGGGGCCTAGTAACGGTGTCTGTCGCTCCTTGGTGTTCTCCTCCTCCTTGGTGTTCTCCTCCAGGTTTCATTGTCTGAGCTTCAACCTTCTGGCTCTCATTAAGTATTTTTAAATGTAACACTGCAATTGCCCTACTACTTGGGTTGCGGCTTAGTAACGGTGTCTGCCGCTCCTTGGTGTTCTCCTCCTCCTTGGTGTTCTCCCCCAGGTTTCGTTGTCTGAGCTTCAACCTTCAGGCTCTCATTAAGTATTTTTAAATGTAACACTTTTGTTGCCCTACTACTTGGGTTGGGGCCTAGTAACGGTGTCTGCCGCTCCTTGGTATTCTCCTCCTCCTTGGTGTTCTCCTCCAGGTTTCCTTGTCTGAGCTCAACCGTCTGGCTCTCATTAAGTATTTTTAAATGTAACACTGCAGTTGCCCTACTACTTGGGTTAGAGCCTTGTAACGGTGTCTGCCGCTCCTTGGTGTTCTCCTCCTCCTTGGTGTTCTACTCCAGGTTTCCTTGTCTCAGCTTCAACCTTCTGGCTCTCATTAAGTATTTTTAACTGTAACACTTTTTTTGCCCTACTACTTGGGTTGGGGCCTAGTAACGGTGTCTGCCGCTCCTTGGTGTTCTCCTCCTCCTTGGTGTTCTCCTCCAGATTTCCTTGTCTGAGCTTCAACCTTCTGGCTCTCATTAAGTATTTTTAACTGTAACACTTTTGTTGCCCTACTACTTGGGTTGGGGCCTAGTAACGGTGTCTGCCGCCCCTTGGTGTTCTCCTCCTTCGTGTTCTCCTCCAGGTTTCCTTGTCTGAGCTTCAACCTTCTGGCTCTCATTAAGAATTTTTTAATGTAACACTGCAGTTGCCCTACTACTTGGGTTGGGGCCTAGTAACGGTGTCTGTCGCTCCTTGGTGTTCTCCTCCTCCTTGGTGTTCTCCTCCAGGTTTCCTTGTCTGAGCTTCAACCCTCTGGCTCTCATTAAGTATTTTTAAATGTAACACTGCAATTGCCCTACTAATTGGGTTGGGGCTTAGTAACGGTGTCTGCCGCTCCTTGGTGTTCTCCTCCTCCTTGGTGTTCTCCCCCAGGTTTCGTTGTCTGAGCTTCAACCTTCAGGCTCTCATTAAGTGTTTTTAAATGTAACACTTTTGTTGCCCTACTACTTGGGTTGGGGCCTAGTAACGGTGTCTGACGCTCCTTGGTATTCTCCTCCTCCTTGGTGTTCTCCTCCAGGTTTCCTTGTCTGAGCTCAACCTTCTGGCTCTCATTAAGTAATTTTAAATGTAACACTGCAGTTGCCCTACTACTTGGGTTGGGGCCTAGTAACGGTGTCTGCCGCACCTTGGTGTTCTCCTCCTCCTTGGTGTTCTCCTCCAGGTTTCCTTGTCTCAGCTTCAACCTTCTGGCTCTCATTAAGTATTTTTAACTGTAACACTTTTTTTGCCCTACTACTTGGGTTGGGGCCTAGTAACGGTGTCTGCCGCTCCTTGGTGTTCTCCTCCTCCTTGGTGTTCTCCTCCAGATTTCCTTGTCTGAGCTTCAACCTTCTGGCTCTCATTAAGTATTTTTAAATGTAACACTGCAGTTGCCCTACTACTTGGGTTGGGGCCTAGTAACAGTGTCTGCCGCTCCTTGGTGTTCTCCTCCTTCTTGGTGTTCTCCTCCAGGTTTCCTTGTCTGAGCTTCAACCTTCTGGCTCTCATTAAGTATTTTTAACTGTAACACTTTTGTTGCCCTACTACTTGGGTTGGGGCCTAGTAACGGTGTCTGCCGCCCCTTGGTGTTCTCCTCCTCCTTGGTGTTCTCCTCCAGGTTTCCTTGTCTGAGCTTCAAACTTCTGGCTCTCTTTAAGTATTTTTAAATGTAACACTGCAGTTGCCCTACTACTTGGGTTGGGGCCTAGTAACGGTGTCTGTCGCTCCTTGGTGTTCTCCTCCTCCTTGGTGTTCTCCTCCAGGTTTCCTTGTCTGAACTTCAACCTTCTGGCTCTCATTAAGTATTTTTAAATGTAACTCTGCAATTGCCCTACTACTTGGGTTGGGGCCTAGTAACGGTGTCTGCCGCTCCTTGGTGTTCTCCTCCAGGTTTCCTTGTCTGAGCTTCAACCTTCAGGCTCTCATTAAGTATTATTAAATGTAACACTTTTGTTGCCCTTCTACTTCGGTTGGGGCCTAGTAACGGTGTCTGCCGCTCCTTGGTATTCTCCTCCTCCTTGGTGTTCTCCTCCAGGTTTCCTTGTCTCAGCTTCAACCTTCTGGCTCTCATTAAGTATTTTTAACTGTAACACTTTTTTTGCCCTACTACTTGGGTTGGGGCCTGGTAACGATGTCTGCCGCTCCTTGGTGTTCTCCTCCTCCTTGGTGTTCTCCTCCAGGTTTCCTTGTCTCAGCTTCAACCTTCTGGCTCTCATTAAGAATTTTTAAATGTAACACTGCAGTTGCCCTACTACTTGGGATGGGGCCTAGTAACGATGTCTGCCGCTCCTTGGTGTTCTCCTCCTCCTTGGTGTTCTCCTCCAGGTTTCCTTGTCTCAGCTTCAACCTTCTGGCTCTCATTAAGTATTTTTAACTGTAACACTTTTTTTGCCCTACTACTTGGGTTGGGGCCTGGTAACGGTGTCTGCTGCTCCTTGGTGTTCTCCTCCTCCTTGGTGTTCTCCTCCAGATTTCCTTGTCTGAGCTTCAACCTTCTGGCTCTCATTAAGTATTTTTAAATGTAACACTGCAGTTGCCCTACTACTTGGGTTGGGGCCTAGTAACAGTGTCTGCCGCTCTTGGTGTTCTCCTCCTCCTTGGTGTTCTCCTCCAGGTTTCCTTGTCTGAGCTCAGCCTTCTGGCTCTCATTAAGTATTATTAAATGTAACACTTTTGTTGCCCTTCTTCTTCGGTTGGGGCCTAGTAACGGTGTCTGCCGCTCCTTGGTATTCTCCTCCTCCTTGGTGTTCTCCTCCAGATTTCCTTGTCTGAGCTTCAACCTTCTGGCTCTCATTAAGTATTTTTAAATGTAACACTGCAGTTGCCCTACTACTTGGGTTGGGGCCTAGTAACAGTGTCTGCCGCTCCTTGGTGTTCTCCTCCTCCTTGGTGTTCTCCTCCAGGTTTCCTTGTCTGAGCTTCAACCTTCTGGCTCTCATTAAGTATTTTTAACTGTAACACTTTTGTTGCCCTACTACTTGGGTTGGGGCCTAGTAACGGTGTCTGCCGCCCCTTGGTGTTCTCCTCCTCCTTGGTGTTCTCCTCCAGGTTTCCTTGTCTGAGCTTCTACCTTCTGGCTCTCATTAAGTATTTTTAAATGTAACACTGCAGTTTCCCTACTACTTGGGTTGGGGCCTAGTAACGGTGTCTGTCGCTCCTTGGTGTTCTCCTCCTCCTTGGTGTTCTCCTCCAGGTTTCCTTGTCTGAACTTCAACCTTCTGGCTCTCATTAAGTATTTTTAAATGTAACACTGCAGTTGCCCTACTACTTGGGTTGGGGCCTAGTAACAGTGTCTGCCGCTCCTTGGTGTTCTCCTCCTCCTTGGTGCTCTCCTCCAGGTTTCCTTGTCTGAGTTTCAACCTTCTGGCTCTCATTAAGTATTTTTAACTGTAACACTTTTGTTGCCCTACTACTTGGGTTGGGGCCTAGTAACGGTGTCTGCCGCCCCTTGGTGTTCTCCTCCTCCTTGGTGTTCTCCTCCAGGTTTCCTTGTCTGAGCTTCTACCTTCTGGCTCTCATTAAGTATTTTTAAATGTAACTCTGCAATTGCCCTACTACTTGGGTTGGGGCCTAGTAACGGTGTCTGCCGCTCCTTGGTGTTCTCCTCCAGGTTTCCTTGTCTGAGCTTCAACCTTCAGGCTCTCATTAAGTATTATTAAATGTAACACTTTTGTTGCCCTTCTACTTCGGTTGGGGCCTAGTAACGGTGTCTGCCGCTCCTTGGTATTCTCCTCCTCCTTGGTGTTCTCCTCCAGGTTTCCTTGTCTGAGCTTCAACCTTCTGGCTCTCATTAAGTATTTTTAACTGTAACACTTTTGTTGCCCTACTACTTGGGTTGGGGCCTAGTAACGGTGTCTGCCGTCCCTTGGTGTTCTCCTCCTCCTTGGTGTTCTCCTCCATGTTTCCTTGTCTGAGCTACAACCTTCTGGCTCTCATTAAGTATTTTTAAATGTAACACTGCAATTGCCCTACTACTTGGGTTGGGGCCTAGTAACGGTGTCTGCCGCTCCTTGGTGTTCTCCTCCAGGTTTCCTTGTCTGAGCTTCAACCTTCTGGCTCTCATTAAATATTTTTAAATGTAACACTGCAGTTGCCCTACTACTTGGGTTGGGGCCTAGTAACGGTGTCTGCCGTTCCTTGGTGTTCTCCTCCTCCTTGGTGTTCTCCTCCAGGTTTCCTTGTCTGAGCTTCAACCTTCTGGCTTTCATTAGGTATTTTTAAATGTAACACTGCAATTGCCCTACTACTTGGGTTGGGGCCTAGTAAAGGTGTCTGCCGCTCCTTGGTATTCTCCTCCTTGGTGTTCTCCTCCAGGTTTCCTTGTCTCAGCTTCAACCTTCTGGCTCTCATTAAGTATTTTTAACTGTAACACTTTTTTTGCCCTACTACTTGGGTTGGGGCCTAGTAACGGTGTCTGCCGCTCCTTGGTGTTCTCCTCCTCCTTAGTGTTCTCCTCCAGATTTCCTTGTCTGAGCTTCAACCTTCTGGCTCTCATTAAGTGTTTTTAACTGTAACACTTTTGTTGCCCTACTACTTGGGTTGGGGCCTAGCAACGGTGTCTGCCGCCCCTTGGTGTTCTCCTCCTCCTTGGTGTTCTCCTCCAGGTTTCCTTGTCTGAACTTCAACCTTCTGGCTCTCATTAAGTATTATTAAATGTAACACTTTTGTTGCCTTCTACTTCGGTTGGGGCCTAGTAACGGTGTCTGCCGCTCCTTGGTATTCTCCTCCTCCTTGGTGTTCTCCTCCAGGTTTCCTTGTCTGAGCTCAGCCTTCTGGCTCTCATTAAGTATTTTTAAATGTAACACTGCAGTTGCCCTACTACTTGGGATGTGGCCTAGTAACGATGTCTGCCGTTCCTTGGAGTTCTCCTCCTCCTTGGTGTTCTCCTCCAGGTTTCCTTGTCTCAGCTTTAACCTTCTGGCTCTCATTAAGTATTTTTAACTGTAACACTTTTTTTGCCCTACTACTTGGGTTGGGGCCTGGTAACGGTGTCTGCTGCTCCTTGGTGTTCTCCTCCTCCTTGGTGTTCTACTCCAGATTTCCTTGTCTGAGCTTCAACCTTCTGGCTCTCATTAAGTATTTTTAAATGTAACACTGCAGTTGCCCTACTACTTGGGTTGGGGCCTAGTAACAGTGTCTGCCGCTCCTTGGTGTTCTCCTCCTCCTTGGTGTTCTCCTCCAGGTTTCCTTGTCTGAGCTTCAACCTTCTGGCTCTCATTAAGTATTTTTAACTGTAACACTTTTGTTGCCCTACTACTTGGGTTGGGGCCTAGTAACGGTGTCTGCCGCCCCTTGGTGTTCTCCTCCTCCTTGGTGTTCTCCTCCATGTTTCCTTGTCTGAGCTACAACCTTCTGGCTCTCATTAAGTATTTTTAAATGTAACACTGCAATTGCCCTACTACTTGGGTTGGGGCCTAGTAACGGTGTCTGCCGCTCCTTGGTGTTCTCCTCCAGGTTTCCTTGTCTGAGCTTCAACCTTCAGGCTCTTATTAAGTATTATTAAATGTAACACTTTTGTTGCCCTTCTACTTCGGTTGGGGCCTAGTAACGGTGTCTGCCGCTCCTTGGTATTCTCCTCCTCCTTGGTGTTCTCCTCCAGGTTTCCTTGTCTGAGCTCAGCCTTCTGGCTCTCATTAAGTATTTTTAAATGTAACACTGCAGTTGCCCTACTACTTGGGATGGGGCCTAGTAACGATGTCTGCCGTTCCTTGGAGTTCTCCTCCTCCTTGGTGTTCTCCTCCAGGTTTCCTTGTCTCAGCTTCAACCTTCTGGCTCTCATTAAGTATTTTTAACTGTAACACTTTTTTTGCCCTACTACTTGGGTTGGGGCCTGGTAACGGTGTCTGCTGCTCCTTGGTGTTCTCCTCCTCCTTGGTGTTCTACTCCAGATTTCCTTGTCTGAGCTTCAACCTTCTGGCTCTCATTAAGTATTTTTAAATGTAATACTGCAGTTGCCCTACTACTTGGGTTGGGGCCTAGTAACAGTGTCTGCCGCTCCTTGGTGTTCTCCTCCTCCTTGGTGTTCTCCTCCAGGTTTCCTTGTCTGAGCTTCACCCTTCTGGCTCTCATTAAGTATTTTTAACTGTAACACTTTTGTTGCCCTACTACTTGGGTTGGGGCCTAGTAACGGTGTCTGCCGCCCCTTGGTGTTCTCCTCCTCCTTGGTGTTCTCCTCCAAGTTTCCTTGTCTGAGCTACAACCTTCTGGCTCTCATTAAGTATTTTTAAATGTAACACTGCAATTGCCCTACTACTTGGGTTGGGGCCTAGTAACGGTGTCTGCCGCTCCTTGGTGTTCTCCTCCAGGTTTCCTTGTCTGAGCTTCAACCTTCTGGCTCTCATTAAATATTTTTAAATGTAACACTGCATTTGCCCTACTACTTGGGTTGGGGCCTAGTAACGGTGTCTGCCGTTCCTTGGTGTTCTCCTCCTCCTTGGTGTTCTCCTCCAGGTTTCCTTGTCTGAGCTTCAACCTTCTGGCTTTCATTAAGTATTTTTAAATGTAACACTGCAATTGCCCTACTACTTGGGTTGGGGCCTAGTAACGGTGTCTGCCGCTCCTTGGTATTCTCCTCCTCCTTGGTGTTCTCCTCCAGGTTTCCTTGTCTGAGCTTCAACCTTCTGGCTCTCATTAAGTATTTTTAAATGTAACACTGCAGTTGCCCTACTACTTGGGTTGGGGCCTAGTAACGGTGTCTGCCGCTCCTTGGTGTTCTCCTCCTCCTTGGTGTTCTCCTCCAGGTTTCCTTGTCTCAGCTTCAACCTTCTGGCTCTCATTAAGTATTTTTAACTGTAACACTTTTTTTGCCCTACTACTTGGGTTGGGGCCTAGTAACGGTGTCTGCCGCTCCTTGGTGTTCTCCTCCTCCTTGGTGTTCTCCTCCAGATTTTCTTGTCTGAGCTTCAACCTTCTGGCTCTCATTAAGTATTTTTAAATGTAACACTGCAATTGCCCTACTATTTGGGTTGGGGCCTAGTAACGGTGTCTGCCGCTCCATGGTGTTCTTCTCCTCCTTGGTGTTCTCCTCCAGGTTTCCTTGTCTGAGCTTCAACCTTCTGGCTCTCATTAAGTATTTTTAACTGTAACACTTTTGTTGCCCTTCTACATGGGTTGGGGCCTAGTAACGGTGTCTGCCGCTCCTTGGTGTTCTCCTCCTCCTTGGTGTTCTCCTCCAGGTATCCTTGTCCGAGCTTCAACCTTCTTGCTCTCATTAAGTATTTTTAAATGTAACACTGCAATTGCCCTACTACTTGGGTTGGGGCCTAGTAACGGTGTCTGTCGCTCCTTGGTGTTCACCTCCTCCTTGGTGTTCTCCTCCAGGTTTCCTTGTCTGAACTTCAACCTTCTGGCTCTCATTAAGTATTTTTAAATGTAACACTGCAATTGCCCTACTACTTGGGTTGGGGCCTAGTAACGGTGTCTGTCGCTCCTTGGTGTTCTCCTCCTCCTTGGTGTTCTCCTCCAGGATTTCTTGTCTGAGCTTCAACCTTCAGGCTCTCATTAAGTATTTTTAAATGTAACACTTTTGTTGCCCTACTACTTGGGTTGGGGCCTAGTAACGGTGTCTGCAGCTCCTTGGTATTCTCCTCCTCCTTGGTGTTCTCCTCCAGGTTTCCCTGTCTGAGCTCAGCCTTCTGGCTCTCATTAAGTATTTTTAAATGTAACACTGCAGTTGCCCTACTACTTGGGTTGGGGCCTAGTAACAGTGTCTGCCGCTCCTTGGTGTTCTCCTCCTCCTTGGTGTTCTCCTCCAGGTTTCCTTGTCTCAGCTTCAACCTTCTGGCTCTCATTAAGTATTTTTAACTGTAACACTTTTTTTGCCCTACTACTTGGGTTGGGGCCTAGTAACGGTGTCTGCCGCTCCTTGGTGTTCTCCTCCTCCTTGGTGTTCTCCTCCAGATTTCCTTGTCTGAGCTTCAACCTTCTGGCTCTCATTAAGTATTTTTAAATGTAACACTGCAGTTGCCCTACTACTTGGGTTGGGGCCTAGTAACGGTGTCTGCCGCCCCTTGGTGTTCTCCTCCTCCTTGGTGTTCTCCTCCATGTTTCCTTGTCTGAGCTACAACCTTCTGGCTCTCATTAAGTATTTTTAAATGTAACACTGCAATTGCCCTACTACTTGGGTTGGGGCCTAGTAATGGTGTCTGCCGCTCCTTGGTGTTCTCCTCCAGGTTTCCTTGTCTGAGCTTCAACCTTCTGGCTCTCATTAAGTATTTTTAAATGTAACACTGCAATTGCCCTACTATTTGGGTTGGGGCCTAGTAACGGTGTCTGCCGCTCCATGGTGTTCTTCTCCTCCTTGGTGTTCTCCTCCAGGTTTCCTTGTCTGAGCTTCAACCTTCTGGCTCTCATTAAGTATTTTTAACTGTAACACTTTTGTTGCCCTTCTACATGGGTTGGGGCCTAGTAACGGTGTCTGCCGCTCCTTGGTGTTCTCCTCCTCCTTGGTGTTCTCCTCCAGGTATCCTTGTCCGAGCTTCAACCTTCTTGCTCTCATTAAGTATTTTTAAATGTAACACTGCAATTGCCCTACTACTTGGGTTGGGGCCTAGTAACGGTGTCTGCCGCTCCTTGGTGTTCTCCTCCAGGTTTCCTTGCCTGAGCTTCAACCTTCTGGCTCTCATTAAGAATTTTTTAATGTAACACTGCAGTTGCCCTACTACTTGGGTTGGGGTCTAGTAACGGTGTCTGCCGCTCCTTGGTGTTCTCCTCCTCCTTGGTGTTCTCCTCCAGGTTTCCTTGTCTCAGCTTCAACCTTCTGGCTCTCATTAAGTAATTTTAACTGTAACCCTTTTTTTGCCCTACTACTTGGGTTGGGGCCTAGTAACGGTGTCTGCCGCTCCTTGGTGTTCTCCTCCTCCTTGGTGTTCTCCTCCAGATTTCCTTGTCTGAGCTTCAACCTTCTGGCTCTCATTAAGTATTTTTAAATGTAACACTGCAGTTGCCCTACTACTTGGGTTGGGGCCTAGTAATGGTGTCTGCCGCTCCTTGGTGTTCTCCAGGTTTCCTTGTCTGAGCTTCAACCTTCTGGCTCTCATTAAGTATTTTTAAATGTAACACTGCAGTTGCCCTACTACTTGGGTTGGGGCCTAGTAACGGTGTCTGCCGCTCCATGGTGTTCTCCTCCTCCTTGGTGTTCTCCTCCAGGTTTCCTTGTCTGAGCTTCAACCTTCTTGCTCTCATTAAGTATTTTTAAATGTAACACTGCAATTGCCCTACTACTTGGGTTGGGGCCTAGTAACGGTGTCTGCCCCTCCTTGGTGTTCTCCAGGTTTCCTTGTCTGAGCTTCAACCTTCTGGCTCTCATTAAGAATTTCTTAATGTAACACTGCAGTTGCCCTACTACTTGGGTTGGGGCCTAGTAACGGTGTCTGTCGCTCCTTGGTGTTCTCCTCCTCCTTGGTGTTCTCCTCCAGGTTTCATTGTCTGAGCTTCAACCTTCTGGCTCTCATTAAGTATTTTTAAATGTAACACTGCAATTGCCCTACTACTTGGGTTGGGGCTTAGTAACGGTGTCTGCCGCTCCTTGGTGTTCTCCTCCTCCTTGGTGTTCTCCCCCAGGTTTCGTTGTCTGAGCTTCAACCTTCAGGCTCTCATTAAGTATTTTTAAATGTAACACTTTTGTTGCCCTACTACTTGGGTTGGGGCCTAGTAACGGTGTCTGCCGCTCCTTGGTATTCTCCTCCTCCTTGGTGTTCTCCTCCAGGTTTCCTTGTCTGAGCTCAACCGTCTGGCTCTCATTAAGTATTTTTAAATGTAACACTGCAGTTGCCCTACTACTTGGGTTAGAGCCTAGTAACGGTGTCTGCCGCTCCTTGGTGTTCTCCTCCTCCTTGGTGTTCTCCTCCAGGTTTCCTTGTCTCAGCTTCAACCTTCTGGCTCTCATTAAGTATTTTTAACTGTAACACTGCAATTGCCCTACTATTTGGGTTGGGGCCTAGTAACGGTGTCTGCCGCTCCATGGTGTTCTTCTCCTCCTTGGTGTTCTCCTCCAGGTTTCCTTGTTTGAGCTTCAACCTTCTGGCTCTCATTAAGTATTTTTAACTGTAACACTTTTGTTGCCCTACTACATGGGTTGGGGCCTAGTAACGGTGTCTGCCGCTCCTTGGTGTTCTCCTCCTCCTTGGTGTTCTCCTCCAGGTATCCTTGTCCGAGCTTCAACCTTCTTGCTCTCATTAAGTATTTTTAAATGTAACACTGCAATTGCCCTACTACTTGGGTTGGGGCCTAGTAACGGTGTCTGCCGCTCCTTGGTGTTCTCCTCCAGGTTTCCTTGCCTGAGCTTCAACCTTCTGGCTCTCATTAAGAATTTTTTAATGTAACACTGCAGTTGCCCTACTACTTGGGTTGGGGTCTAGTAACGGTGTCTGCCGCTCCTTGGTGTTCTCCTCCTCCTTGGTGTTCTCCTCCAGGTTTCCTTGTCTCAGCTTCAACCTTCTGGCTCTCATTAAGTAATTTTAACTGTAACCCTTTTTTTGCCCTACTACTTGGGTTGGGGCCTAGTAACGGTGTCTGCCGCTCCTTGGTGTTCTCCTCCTCCTTGGTGTTCTCCTCCAGATTTCCTTGTCTGAGCTTCAACCTTCTGGCTCTCATTAAGTATTTTTAAATGTAACACTGCAGTTGCCCTACTACTTGGGTTGGGGCCTAGTAACGGTGTCTGCCGCCCCTTGGTGTTCTCCTCCTCCTTGGTGTTCTCCTCCAGGTTTCCTTGTCTGAGCTACAACCTTCTGGCTCTCATTAAGTATTTTTAAATGTAACACTGCAATTGCCCTACTACTTGGGTTGGGGCCTAGTAATGGTGTCTGCCGCTCCTTGGTGTTCTCCAGGTTTCCTTGTCTGAGCTTCAACCTTCTGGCTCTCATTAAGTATTTTTAAATGTAACACTGCAGTTGCCCTACTACTTGGGTTGGGGCCTAGTAATGGTGTCTGCCGCTCCTTGGTGTTCTCCTCCTCCTTGGTGTTCTCCTCCAGGTTTCCTTGTCTGAGCTTCAACCTTCTGGCTCTCATTAAGTATTTTTAAATGTAACACTGCAATTGCCCTACTATTTGGGTTGGGGCCTAGTAACGTTGTCTGCCGCTCCATGGTGTTCTCCTCCTCCTTGGTGTTCTCCTCCAGGTTTCCTTGTCTGAGCTTCAACCTTCTTGCTCTCATTAAGTATTTTTAAATGTAACACTGCAATTGCCCTACTACTTGGGTTGGGGCCTAGTAACGGTGTCTGCCCCTCCTTGGTGTTCTCCTCCAGGTTTCCTTGTCTGAGCTTCAACCTTCTGGCTCTCATTAAGAATTTTTTAATGTAACACTGCAGTTGCCCTACTACTTGGGTTGGGGCCTAGTAACGGTGTCTGTCGCTCCTTGGTGTTCTCCTCCTCCTTGGTGTTCTCCTCCAGGTTTCATTGTCTGAGCTTCAACCTTCTGGCTCTCATTAAGTATTTTTAAATGTAACACTGCAATTGCCCTACTACTTGGGTTGTGGCTTAGTAACGGTGTCTGCCGCTCCTTGGTGTTCTCCTCCTCCTTGGTGTTCTCCCCCAGGTTTCGTTGTCTGAGCTTCAACCTTCAGGCTCTCATTAAGTATTTTTAAATGTAACACTTTTGTTGCCCTACTACTTGGGTTGGGGCCTAGTAACGGTGTCTGCCGCTCCTTGGTATTCTCCTCCTCCTTGGTGTTCTCCTCCAGGTTTCCTTGTCTGAGCTCAACCGTCTGGCTCTCATTAAGTATTTTTAAATGTAACACTGCAGTTGCCCTACTACTTGGGTTAGAGCCTTGTAACGGTGTCTGCCGCTCCTTGGTGTTCTCCTCCTCCTTGGTGTTCTACTCCAGGTTTCCTTGTCTCAGCTTCAACCTTCTGGCTCTCATTAAGTATTTTTAACTGTAACACTTTTTTTGCCCTACTACTTGGGTTGGGGCCTAGTAACGGTGTCTGCCGCTCCTTGGTGTTCTCCTCCTCCTTGGTGTTCTCCTCCAGATTTCCTTGTCTGAGCTTCAACCTTCTGGCTCTCATTAAGTATTTTTAACTGTAACACTTTTGTTGCCCTACTACTTGGGTTGGGGCCTAGTAACGGTGTCTGCCGCCCCTTGGTGTTCTCCTCCTCCTTCGTGTTCTCCTCCAGGTTTCCTTGTCTGAGCTTCAACCTTCTGGCTCTCATTAAGAATTTTTTAATGTAACACTGCAGTTGCCCTACTACTTGGGTTGGGGCCTAGTAACGGTGTCTGTCGCTCCTTGGTGTTCTCCTCCTCCTTGGTGTTCTCCTCCAGGTTTCCTTGTCTGAGCTTCAACCCTCTGGCTCTCATTAAGTATTTTTAAATGTAACACTGCAATTGCCCTACTAATTGGGTTGGGGCTTAGTAACGGTGTCTGCCGCTCCTTGGTGTTCTCCTCCTCCTTGGTGTTCTCCCCCAGGTTTCGTTGTCTGAGCTTCAACCTTCAGGCTCTCATTAAGTGTTTTTAAATGTAACACTTTTGTTGCCCTACTACTTGGGTTGGGGCCTAGTAACGGTGTCTGACGCTCCTTGGTATTCTCCTCCTCCTTGGTGTTCTCCTCCAGGTTTCCTTGTCTGAGCTCAACCTTCTGGCTCTCATTAAGTAATTTTAAATGTAACACTGCAGTTGCCCTACTACTTGGGTTGGGGCCTAGTAACGGTGTCTGCCGCACCTTGGTGTTCTCCTCCTCCTTGGTGTTCTCCTCCAGGTTTCCTTGTCTCAGCTTCAACCTTCTGGCTCTCATTAAGTATTTTTAACTGTAACACTTTTTTTGCCCTACTACTTGGGTTGGGGCCTAGTAACGGTGTCTGCCGCTCCTTGGTGTTCTCCTCCTCCTTGGTGTTCTCCTCCAGATTTCCTTGTCTGAGCTTCAACCTTCTGGCTCTCATTAAGTATTTTTAAATGTAACACTGCAATTGCCCTACTACTTGGGTTGGGGCCTAGTAATGGTGTCTGCCGCTCCTTGGTGTTCTCCAGGTTTCCTTGTCTGAGCTTCAATCTTCTGGCTCTCATTAAGTATTTTTAAATGTAACACTGCAGTTGCCCTACTACTTGGGTTGGGGCCTAGTAACGGTGTCTGCCGCCCCTTGGTGTTCTCCTCCTCCTTGGTGTTCTCCTCCAGGTTTCCTTGTCTGAGCTACAACCTTCTGGCTCTCATTAAGTATTTTTAAATGTAACACTGCAATTGCCCTACTACTTGGGTTGGGGCCTAGTAATGGTGTCTGCCGCTCCTTGGTGTTCTCCAGGTTTCCTTGTCTGAGCTTCAACCTTCTGGCTCTCATTAAGTATTTTTAAATGTAACACTGCAGTTGCCCTACTACTTGGGTTGGGGCCTAGTAATGGTGTCTGCCGCTCCTTGGTGTTCTCCTCCTCCTTGGTGTTCTCCTCCAGGTTTCCTTGTCTGAGCTTCAACCTTCTGGCTCTCATTAAGTATTTTTAAATGTAACACTGCAATTGCCCTACTATTTGGGTTGGGGCCTAGTAACGTTGTCTGCCGCTCCATGGTGTTCTCCTCCTCCTTGGTGTTCTCCTCCAGGTTTCCTTGTCTGAGCTTCAACCTTCTTGCTCTCATTAAGTATTTTTAAATGTAACACTGCAATTGCCCTACTACTTGGGTTGGGGCCTAGTAACGGTGTCTGCCCCTCCTTGGTGTTCTCCTCCAGGTTTCCTTGTCTGAGCTTCAACCTTCTGGCTCTCATTAAGAATTTTTTAATGTAACACTGCAGTTGCCCTACTACTTGGGTTGGGGCCTAGTAACGGTGTCTGTCGCTCCTTGGTGTTCTCCTCCTCCTTGGTGTTCTCCTCCAGGTTTCATTGTCTGAGCTTCAACCTTCTGGCTCTCATTAAGTATTTTTAAATGTAACACTGCAATTGCCCTACTACTTGGGTTGTGGCTTAGTAACGGTGTCTGCCGCTCCTTGGTGTTCTCCTCCTCCTTGGTGTTCTCCCCCAGGTTTCGTTGTCTGAGCTTCAACCTTCAGGCTCTCATTAAGTATTTTTAAATGTAACACTTTTGTTGCCCTACTACTTGGGTTGGGGCCTAGTAACGGTGTCTGCCGCTCCTTGGTATTCTCCTCCTCCTTGGTGTTCTCCTCCAGGTTTCCTTGTCTGAGCTCAACCGTCTGGCTCTCATTAAGTATTTTTAAATGTAACACTGCAGTTGCCCTACTACTTGGGTTAGAGCCTTGTAACGGTGTCTGCCGCTCCTTGGTGTTCTCCTCCTCCTTGGTGTTCTACTCCAGGTTTCCTTGTCTCAGCTTCAACCTTCTGGCTCTCATTAAGTATTTTTAACTGTAACACTTTTTTTGCCCTACTACTTGGGTTGGGGCCTAGTAACGGTGTCTGCCGCTCCTTGGTGTTCTCCTCCTCCTTGGTGTTCTCCTCCAGATTTCCTTGTCTGAGCTTCAACCTTCTGGCTCTCATTAAGTATTTTTAACTGTAACACTTTTGTTGCCCTACTACTTGGGTTGGGGCCTAGTAACGGTGTCTGCCGCCCCTTGGTGTTCTCCTCCTCCTTCGTGTTCTCCTCCAGGTTTCCTTGTCTGAGCTTCAACCTTCTGGCTCTCATTAAGAATTTTTTAATGTAACACTGCAGTTGCCCTACTACTTGGGTTGGGGCCTAGTAACGGTGTCTGTCGCTCCTTGGTGTTCTCCTCCTCCTTGGTGTTCTCCTCCAGGTTTCCTTGTCTGAGCTTCAACCCTCTGGCTCTCATTAAGTATTTTTAAATGTAACACTGCAATTGCCCTACTAATTGGGTTGGGGCTTAGTAACGGTGTCTGCCGCTCCTTGGTGTTCTCCTCCTCCTTGGTGTTCTCCCCCAGGTTTCGTTGTCTGAGCTTCAACCTTCAGGCTCTCATTAAGTGTTTTTAAATGTAACACTTTTGTTGCCCTACTACTTGGGTTGGGGCCTAGTAACGGTGTCTGACGCTCCTTGGTATTCTCCTCCTCCTTGGTGTTCTCCTCCAGGTTTCCTTGTCTGAGCTCAACCTTCTGGCTCTCATTAAGTAATTTTAAATGTAACACTGCAGTTGCCCTACTACTTGGGTTGGGGCCTAGTAACGGTGTCTGCCGCACCTTGGTGTTCTCCTCCTCCTTGGTGTTCTCCTCCAGGTTTCCTTGTCTCAGCTTCAACCTTCTGGCTCTCATTAAGTATTTTTAACTGTAACACTTTTTTTGCCCTACTACTTGGGTTGGGGCCTAGTAACGGTGTCTGCCGCTCCTTGGTGTTCTCCTCCTCCTTGGTGTTCTCCTCCAGATTTCCTTGTCTGAGCTTCAACCTTCTGGCTCTCATTAAGTATTTTTAAATGTAACACTGCAGTTGCCCTACTACTTGGGTTGGGGCCTAGTAACAGTGTCTGCCGCTCCTTGGTGTTCTCCTCCTTCTTGGTGTTCTCCTCCAGGTTTCCTTGTCTGAGCTTCAACCTTCTGGCTCTCATTAAGTATTTTTAACTGTAACACTTTTGTTGCCCTACTACTTGGGTTGGGGCCTAGTAACGGTGTCTGCCGCCCCTTGGTGTTCTCCTCCTCCTTGGTGTTCTCCTCCAGGTTTCCTTGTCTGAGCTTCAAACTTCTGGCTCTCTTTAAGTATTTTTAAATGTAACACTGCAGTTGCCCTACTACTTGGGTTGGGGCCTAGTAACGGTGTCTGTCGCTCCTTGGTGTTCTCCTCCTCCTTGGTGTTCTCCTCCAGGTTTCCTTGTCTGAGCTACAACCTTCTGGCTCTCATTAAGTATTTTTAAATGTAACACTGCAATTGCCCTACTACTTGGGTTGGGGCCTAGTAATGGTGTCTGCCGCTCCTTGGTGTTCTCCAGGTTTCCTTGTCTGAGCTTCAACCTTCTGGCTCTCATTAAGTATTTTTAAATGTAACACTGCAATTGCCCTACTACTTGGGTTGGGGCCTAGTAACGGTGTCTGTCGCTCCTTGGTGTTCTCCTCCTCCTTGGTGTTCTCCTCCAGGATTTCTTGTCTGAGCTTCAACCTTCAGGCTCTCATTAAGTATTTTTAAATGTAACACTTTTGTTGCCCTACTACTTGGGTTGGGGCCTAGTAACGGTGTCTGTAGCTCCTTGGTATTCTCCTCCTCCTTGGTGTTCTCCTCCAGGTTTCCCTGTCTGAGCTCAGCCTTCTGGCTCTCATTAAGTATTTTTAAATGTAACACTGCAGTTGCCCTACTACTTGGGTTGGGGCCTAGTAACAGTGTCTGCCGCTCCTTGGTGTTCTCCTCCTCCTTGGTGTTCTCCTCCAGGTTTCCTTGTCTCAGCTTCAACCTTCTGGCTCTCATTAAGTATTTTTAACTGTAACACTTTTTTTGCCCTACTACTTGGGTTGGGGCCTAGTAACGGTGTCTGCCGCTCCTTGGTGTTCTCCTCCTCCTTGGTGTTCTCCTCCAGATTTCCTTGTCTGAGCTTCAACCTTCTGGCTCTCATTAAGTATTTTTAAATGTAACACTGCAGTTGCCCTACTACTTGGGTTGGGGCCTAGTAACGGTGTCTGCCGCCCCTTGGTGTTCTCCTCCTCCTTGGTGTTCTCCTCCATGTTTCCTTGTCTGAGCTACAACCTTCTGGCTCTCATTAAGTATTTTTAAATGTAACACTGCAATTGCCCTACTACTTGGGTTGGGGCCTAGTAATGGTGTCTGCCGCTCCTTGGTGTTCTCCTCCAGGTTTCCTTGTCTGAGCTTCAACCTTCTGGCTCTCATTAAGTATTTTTAAATGTAACACTGCAATTGCCCTACTATTTGGGTTGGGGCCTAGTAACGGTGTCTGCCGCTCCATGGTGTTCTTCTCCTCCTTGGTGTTCTCCTCCAGGTTTCCTTGTCTGAGCTTCAACCTTCTGGCTCTCATTAAGTATTTTTAACTGTAACACTTTTGTTGCCCTTCTACATGGGTTGGGGCCTAGTAACGGTGTCTGCCGCTTCTTGGTGTTCTCCTCCTCCTTGGTGTTCTCCTCCAGGTATCCTTGTCCGAGCTTCAACCTTCTTGCTCTCATTAAGTATTTTTAAATGTAACACTGCAATTGCCCTACTACTTGGGTTGGGGCCTAGTAACGGTGTCTGCCGCTCCTTGGTGTTCTCCTCCAGGTTTCCTTGCCTGAGCTTCAACCTTCTGGCTCTCATTAAGAATTTTTTAATGTAACACTGCAGTTGCCCTACTACTTGGGTTGGGGTCTAGTAACGGCGTCTGCCGCTCCTTGGTGTTCTCCTCCTCCTTGGTGTTCTCCTCCAGGTTTCCTTGTCTCAGCTTCAACCTTCTGGCTCTCATTAAGTAATTTTAACTGTAACCATTTTTTTTGCCCTACTACTTGGGTTGGGGCCTAGTAACGGTGTCTGCCGCTCCTTGGTGTTCTCCTCCTCCTTGGTGTTCTCCTCCAGATTTCCTTGTCTGAGCTTCAACCTTCTGGCTCTCATTAAGTATTTTTAAATGTAACACTGCAGTTGCCCTACTACTTGGGTTGGGGCCTAGTAACGGTGTCTGCCGCCCCTTGGTGTTCTCCTCCTCCTTGGTGTTCTCCTCCAGGTTTCCTTGTCTGAGCTACAACCTTCTGGCTCTCATTAAGTATTTTTAAATGTAACACTGCAATTGCCCTACTACTTGGGTTGGGGCCTAGCAATGGTGTCTGCCGCTCCTTGGTGTTCTCCAGGTTTCCTTGTCTGAGCTTCAACCTTCTGGCTCTCATTAAGTATTTTTAAATGTAACACTGCAGTTGCCCTACTACTTGGGTTGGGGCCTAGTAACGGTGTCTGCCGCTCCATGGTGTTCTCCTCCTCCTTGGTGTTCTCCTCCAGGTTTCCTTGTCTGAGCTTCAACCTTCTTGCTCTCATTAAGTATTTTTAAATGTAACACTGCAATTGCCCTACTACTTGGGTTGGGGCCTAGTAACGGTGTCTGCCCCTCCTTGGTGTTCTCCAGGTTTCCTTGTCTGAGCTTCAACCTTCTGGCTCTCATTAAGAATTTCTTAATGTAACACTGCAGTTGCCCTACTACTTGGGTTGGGGCCTAGTAACGGTTTCTGTCGCTCCTTGGTGTTCTCCTCCTCCTTGGTGTTCTCCTCCAGGTTTCATTGTCTGAGCTTCAACCTTCTGGCTCTCATTAAGTATTTTTAAATGTAACACTGCAATTGCCCTACTACTTGGGTTGGGGCTTAGTAACGGTGTCTGCCGCTCCTTGGTGTTCTCCTCCTCCTTGGTGTTCTCCCCCAGGTTTCGTTGTCTGAGCTTCAACCTTCAGGCTCTCATTAAGTATTTTTAAATGTAACACTTTTGTTGCCCTACTACTTGGGTTGGGGCCTAGTAACGGTGTCTGCCGCTCCTTGGTATTCTCCTCCTCCTTGGTGTTCTCCTCCAGGTTTCCTTGTCTGAGCTCAACCGTCTGGCTCTCATTAAGTATTTTTAAATGTAACACTGCAGTTGCCCTACTACTTGGGTTAGAGCCTAGTAACGGTGTCTGCCGCTCCTTGGTGTTCTCCTCCTCCTTGGTGTTCTCCTCCAGGTTTCCTTGTCTCAGCTTCAACCTTCTGGCTCTCATTAAGTATTTTTAACTGTAACACTGCAATTGCCCTACTATTTGGGTTGGGGCCTAGTAACGGTGTGTGCCGCTCCATGGTGTTCTTCTCCTCCTTGGTGTTCTCCTCCAGGTTTCCTTGTTTGAGCTTCAACCTTCTGGCTCTCATTAAGTATTTTTAACTGTAACACTTTTGTTGCCCTACTACATGGGTTGGGGCCTAGTAACGGTGTCTGCCGCTCCTTGGTGTTATCCTCCTCCTTGGTGTTCTCCTCCAGGTATCCTTGTCCGAGCTTCAACCTTCTTGCTCTCATTAAGTATTTTTAAATGTAACACTGCAATTGCCCTACTACTTGGGTTGGGGCCTAGTAACGGTGTCTGCCGCTCCTTGGTGTTCTCCTCCAGGTTTCCTTGCCTGAGCTTCAACCTTCTGGCTCTCATTAAGAATTTTTTAATGTAACACTGCAGTTGCCCTACTACTTGGGTTGGGGTCTAGTAACGGTGTCTGCCGCTCCTTGGTGTTCTCCTCCTCCTTGGTGTTCTCCTCCAGGTTTCCTTGTCTCAGCTTCAACCTTCTGGCTCTCATTAAGTAATTTTAACTGTAACCCTTTTTTTGCCCTACTACTTGGGTTGGGGCCTAGTAACGGTGTCTGCCGCTCCTTGGTGTTCTCCTCCTCCTTGGTGTTCTCCTCCAGATTTCCTTGTCTGAGCTTCAACCTTCTGGCTCTCATTAAGTATTTTTAAATGTAACACTGCAGTTGCCCTACTACTTGGGTTGGGGCCTAGTAACGGTGTCTGCCGCCCCTTGGTGTTCTCCTCCTCCTTGGTGTTCTCCTCCAGGTTTCCTTGTCTGAGCTACAACCTTCTGGCTCTCATTAAGTATTTTTAAATGTAACACTGCAATTGCCCTACTACTTGGGTTGGGGCCTAGTAATGGTGTCTGCCGCTCCTTGGTGTTCTCCAGGTTTCCTTTTCTGAGCTTCAACCTTCTGGCTCTCATTAAGTATTTTTAAATGTAACACTGCAGTTGCCCTACTACTTGGGTTGGGGCCTAGTAATGGTGTCTGCCGCTCCTTGGTGTTCTCCTCCTCCTTGGTGTTCTCCTCCAGGTTTCCTTGTCTGAGCTTCAACCTTCTGGCTCTCATTAAGTATTTTTAAATGTAACACTGCAATTGCCCTACTATTTGGGTTGGGGCCTAGTAACGTTGTCTGCCGCTCCATGGTGTTCTCCTCCTCCTTGGTGTTCTCCTCCAGGTTTCCTTGTCTGAGCTTCAACCTTCTTGCTCTCATTAAGTATTTTTAAATGTAACACTGCAATTGCCCTACTACTTGGGTTGGGGCCTAGTAACGGTGTCTGCCCCTCCTTGGTGTTCTCCTCCAGGTTTCCTTGTCTGAGCTTCAACCTTCTGGCTCTCATTAAGAATTTTTTAATGTAACACTGCAGTTGCCCTACTACTTGGGTTGGGGCCTAGTAACGGTGTCTGTCGCTCCTTGGTGTTCTCCTCCTCCTTGGTGTTCTCCTCCAGGTTTCATTGTCTGAGCTTCAACCTTCTGGCTCTCATTAAGTATTTTTAAATGTAACACTGCAATTGCCCTACTACTTGGGTTGCGGCTTAGTAACGGTGTCTGCCGCTCCTTGGTGTTCTCCTCCTCCTTGGTGTTCTCCCCCAGGTTTCGTTGTCTGAGCTTCAACCTTCAGGCTCTCATTAAGTATTTTTAAATGTAACACTTTTGTTGCCCTACTACTTGGGTTGGGGCCTAGTAACGGTGTCTGCCGCTCCTTGGTATTCTCCTCCTCCTTGGTGTTCTCCTCCAGGTTTCCTTGTCTGAGCTCAACCGTCTGGCTCTCATTAAGTATTTTTAAATGTAACACTGCAGTTGCCCTACTACTTGGGTTAGAGCCTTGTAACGGTGTCTGCCGCTCCTTGGTGTTCTCCTCCTCCTTGGTGTTCTACTCCAGGTTTCCTTGTCTCAGCTTCAACCTTCTGGCTCTCATTAAGTATTTTTAACTGTAACACTTTTTTTGCCCTACTACTTGGGTTGGGGCCTAGTAACGGTGTCTGCCGCTCCTTGGTGTTCTCCTCCTCCTTGGTGTTCTCCTCCAGATTTCCTTGTCTGAGCTTCAACCTTCTGGCTCTCATTAAGTATTTTTAACTGTAACACTTTTGTTGCCCTACTACTTGGGTTGGGGCCTAGTAACGGTGTCTGCCGCCCCTTGGTGTTCTCCTCCTCCTTCGTGTTCTCCTCCAGGTTTCCTTGTCTGAGCTTCAACCTTCTGGCTCTCATTAAGAATTTTTTAATGTAACACTGCAGTTGCCCTACTACTTGGGTTGGGGCCTAGTAACGGTGTCTGTCGCTCCTTGGTGTTCTCCTCCTCCTTGGTGTTCTCCTCCAGGTTTCCTTGTCTGAGCTTCAACCCTCTGGCTCTCATTAAGTATTTTTAAATGTAACACTGCAATTGCCCTACTAATTGGGTTGGGGCTTAGTAACGGTGTCTGCCGCTCCTTGGTGTTCTCCTCCTCCTTGGTGTTCTCCCCCAGGTTTCGTTGTCTGAGCTTCAACCTTCAGGCTCTCATTAAGTGTTTTTAAATGTAACACTTTTGTTGCCCTACTACTTGGGTTGGGGCCTAGTAACGGTGTCTGACGCTCCTTGGTATTCTCCTCCTCCTTGGTGTTCTCCTCCAGGTTTCCTTGTCTGAGCTCAACCTTCTGGCTCTCATTAAGTAATTTTAAATGTAACACTGCAGTTGCCCTACTACTTGGGTTGGGGCCTAGTAACGGTGTCTGCCGCACCTTGGTGTTCTCCTCCTCCTTGGTGTTCTCCTCCAGGTTTCCTTGTCTCAGCTTCAACCTTCTGGCTCTCATTAAGTATTTTTAACTGTAACACTTTTTTTGCCCTACTACTTGGGTTGGGGCCTAGTAACGGTGTCTGCCGCTCCTTGGTGTTCTCCTCCTCCTTGGTGTTCTCCTCCAGATTTCCTTGTCTGAGCTTCAACCTTCTGGCTCTCATTAAGTATTTTTAAATGTAACACTGCAGTTGCCCTACTACTTGGGTTGGGGCCTAGTAACAGTGTCTGCCGCTCCTTGGTGTTCTCCTCCTTCTTGGTGTTCTCCTCCAGGTTTCCTTGTCTGAGCTTCAACCTTCTGGCTCTCATTAAGTATTTTTAACTGTAACACTTTTGTTGCCCTACTACTTGGGTTGGGGCCTAGTAACGGTGTCTGCCGCCCCTTGGTGTTCTCCTCCTCCTTGGTGTTCTCCTCCAGGTTTCCTTGTCTGAGCTTCAAACTTCTGGCTCTCTTTAAGTATTTTTAAATGTAACACTGCAGTTGCCCTACTACTTGGGTTGGGGCCTAGTAACGGTGTCTGTCGCTCCTTGGTGTTCTCCTCCTCCTTGGTGTTCTCCTCCAGGTTTCCTTGTCTGAACTTCAACCTTCTGGCTCTCATTAAGTATTTTTAAATGTAACTCTGCAATTGCCCTACTACTTGGGTTGGGGCCTAGTAACGGTGTCTGCCGCTCCTTGGTGTTCTCCTCCAGGTTTCCTTGTCTGAGCTTCAACCTTCAGGCTCTCATTAAGTATTATTAAATGTAACACTTTTGTTGCCCTTCTACTTCGGTTGGGGCCTAGTAACGGTGTCTGCCGCTCCTTGGTATTCTCCTCCTCCTTGGTGTTCTCCTCCAGGTTTCCTTGTCTCAGCTTCAACCTTCTGGCTCTCATTAAGTATTTTTAACTGTAACACTTTTTTTGCCCTACTACTTGGGTTGGGGCCTGGTAACGATGTCTGCCGCTCCTTGGTGTTCTCCTCCTCCTTGGTGTTCTCCTCCAGGTTTCCTTGTCTCAGCTTCAACCTTCTGGCTCTCATTAAGAATTTTTAAATGTAACACTGCAGTTGCCCTACTACTTGGGATGGGGCCTAGTAACGATGTCTGCCGCTCCTTGGTGTTCTCCTCCTCCTTGGTGTTCTCCTCCAGGTTTCCTTGTCTCAGCTTCAACCTTCTGGCTCTCATTAAGTATTTTTAACTGTAACACTTTTTTTGCCCTACTACTTGGGTTGGGGCCTGGTAACGGTGTCTGCTGCTCCTTGGTGTTCTCCTCCTCCTTGGTGTTCTCCTCCAGATTTCCTTGTCTGAGCTTCAACCTTCTGGCTCTCATTAAGTATTTTTAAATGTAACACTGCAGTTGCCCTACTACTTGGGTTGGGGCCTAGTAACAGTGTCTGCCGCTCTTGGTGTTCTCCTCCTCCTTGGTGTTCTCCTCCAGGTTTCCTTGTCTGAGCTCAGCCTTCTGGCTCTCATTAAGTATTATTAAATGTAACACTTTTGTTGCCCTTCTACTTCGGTTGGGGCCTAGTAACGGTGTCTGCCGCTCCTTGGTATTCTCCTCCTCCTTGGTGTTCTCCTCCAGATTTCCTTGTCTGAGCTTCAACCTTCTGGCTCTCATTAAGTATTTTTAAATGTAACACTGCAGTTGCCCTACTACTTGGGTTGGGGCCTAGTAACAGTGTCTGCCGCTCCTTGGTGTTCTCCTCCTCCTTGGTGTTCTCCTCCAGGTTTCCTTGTCTGAGCTTCAACCTTCTGGCTCTCATTAAGTATTTTTAACTGTAACACTTTTGTTGCCCTACTACTTGGGTTGGGGCCTAGTAACGGTGTCTGCCGCCCCTTGGTGTTCTCCTCCTCCTTGGTGTTCTCCTCCAGGTTTCCTTGTCTGAGCTTCTACCTTCTGGCTCTCATTAAGTATTTTTAAATGTAACACTGCAGTTTCCCTACTACTTGGGTTGGGGCCTAGTAACGGTGTCTGTCGCTCCTTGGTGTTCTCCTCCTCCTTGGTGTTCTCCTCCAGGTTTCCTTGTCTGAACTTCAACCTTCTGGCTCTCATTAAGTATTTTTAAATGTAACACTGCAGTTGCCCTACTACTTGGGTTGGGGCCTAGTAACAGTGTCTGCCGCTCCTTGGTGTTCTCCTCCTCCTTGGTGCTCTCCTCCAGGTTTCCTTGTCTGAGTTTCAACCTTCTGGCTCTCATTAAGTATTTTTAACTGTAACACTTTTGTTGCCCTACTACTTGGGTTGGGGCCTAGTAACGGTGTCTGCCGCCCCTTGGTGTTCTCCTCCTCCTTGGTGTTCTCCTCCAGGTTTCCTTGTCTGAGCTTCTACCTTCTGGCTCTCATTAAGTATTTTTAAATGTAACTCTGCAATTGCCCTACTACTTGGGTTGGGGCCTAGTAACGGTGTCTGCCGCTCCTTGGTGTTCTCCTCCAGGTTTCCTTGTCTGAACTTCAACCTTCAGGCTCTCATTAAGTATTATTAAATGTAACACTTTTGTTGCCCTTCTACTTCGGTTGGGGCCTAGTAACGGTGTCTGCCGCTCCTTGGTATTCTCCTCCTCCTTGGTGTTCTCCTCCAGGTTTCCTTGTCTGAGCTTCAACCTTCTGGCTCTCATTAAGTATTTTTAACTGTAACACTTTTGTTGCCCTACTACTTGGGTTGGGGCCTAGTAACGGTGTCTGCCGTCCCTTGGTGTTCTCCTCCTCCTTGGTTTTCTCCTCCATGTTTCCTTGTCTGAGCTACAACCTTCTGGCTCTCATTAAGTATTTTTAAATGTAACACTGCAATTGCCCTACTACTTGGGTTGGGGCCTAGTAACGGTGTCTGCCGCTCCTTGGTGTTCTCCTCCAGGTTTCCTTGTCTGAGCTTCAACCTTCTGGCTCTCATTAAATATTTTTAAATGTAACACTGCAGTTGCCCTACTACTTGGGTTGGGGCCTAGTAACGGTGTCTGCCGTTCCTTGGTGTTCTCCTCCTCCTTGGTGTTCTCCTCCAGGTTTCCTTGTCTGAGCTTCAACCTTCTGGCTTTCATTAGGTATTTTTAAATGTAACACTGCAATTGCCCTACTACTTGGGTTGGGGCCTAGTAACGGTGTCTGCCGCTCCTTGGTATTCTCCTCCTCCTTGGTGTTCTCCTCCAGGTTTCCTTGTCTCAGCTTCAACCTTCTGGCTCTCATTAAGTATTTTTAACTGTAACACTTTTTTTGCCCTACTACTTGGGTTGGGGCCTAGTAACGGTGTCTGCCGCTCCTTGGTGTTCTCCTCCTCCTTAGTGTTCTCCTCCAGATTTCCTTGTCTGAGCTTCAACCTTCTGGCTCTCATTAAGTGTTTTTAACTGTAACACTTTTGTTGCCCTACTACTTGGGTTGGGGCCTAGCAACGGTGTCTGCCGCCCCTTGGTGTTCTCCTCCTCCTTGGTGTTCTCCTCCAGGTTTCCTTGTCTGAACTTCAACCTTCTGGCTCTCATTAAGTATTATTAAATGTAACACTTTTGTTGCCTTCTACTTCGGTTGGGGCCTAGTAACGGTGTCTGCCGCTCCTTGGTATTCTCCTCCTCCTTGGTGTTCTCCTCCAGGTTTCCTTGTCTGAGCTCAGCCTTCTGGCTCTCATTAAGTATTTTTAAATGTAACACTGCAGTTGCCCTACTACTTGGGATGTGGCCTAGTAACGATGTCTGCCGTTCCTTGGAGTTCTCCTCCTCCTTGGTGTTCTCCTCCAGGTTTCCTTGTCTCAGCTTCAACCTTCTGGCTCTCATTAAGTATTTTTAACTGTAACACTTTTTTTGCCCTACTACTTGGGTTGGGGCCTGGTAACGGTGTCTGCTGCTCCTTGGTGTTCTCCTCCTCCTTGGTGTTCTACTCCAGATTTCCTTGTCTGAGCTTCAACCTTCTGGCTCTCATTAAGTATTTTTAAATGTAACACTGCAGTTGCCCTACTACTTGGGTTGGGGCCTAGTAACAGTGTCTGCCGCTCCTTGGTGTTCTCCTCCTCCTTGGTGTTCTCCTCCAGGTTTCCTTGTCTGAGCTTCAACCTTCTGGCTCTCATTAAGTATTTTTAACTGTAACACTTTTGTTGCCCTACTACTTGGGTTGGGGCCTAGTAACGGTGTCTGCCGCCCCTTGGTGTTCTCCTCCTCCTTGGTGTTCTCCTCCATGTTTCCTTGTCTGAGCTACAACCTTCTGGCTCTCATTAAGTATTTTTAAATGTAACACTGCAATTGCCCTACTACTTGGGTTGGGGCCTAGTAACGGTGTCTGCCGCTCCTTGGTGTTCTCCTCCAGGTTTCCTTGTCTGAGCTTCAACCTTCAGGCTCTTATTAAGTATTATTAAATGTAACACTTTTGTTGCCCTTCTACTTCGGTTGGGGCCTAGTAACGGTGTCTGCCGCTCCTTGGTATTCTCCTCCTCCTTGGTGTTCTCCTCCAGGTTTCCTTGTCTGAGCTCAGCCTTCTGGCTCTCATTAAGTATTTTTAAATGTAACACTGCAGTTGCCCTACTACTTGGGATGGGGCCTAGTAACGATGTCTGCCGTTCCTTGGAGTTCTCCTCCTCCTTGGTGTTCTCCTCCAGGTTTCCTTGTCTCAGCTTCAACCTTCTGGCTCTCATTAAGTATTTTTAACTGTAACACTTTTTTTGCCCTACTACTTGGGTTGGGGCCTGGTAACGGTGTCTGCTGCTCCTTGGTGTTCTCCTCCTCCTTGGTGTTCTACTCCAGATTTCCTTGTCTGAGCTTCAACCTTCTGGCTCTCATTAAGTATTTTTAAATGTTATACTGCAGTTGCCCTACTACTTGGGTTGGGGCCTAGTAACAGTGTCTGCCGCTCCTTGGTGTTCTCCTCCTCCTTGGTGTTCTCCTCCAGGTTTCCTTGTCTGAGCTTCACCCTTCTGGCTCTCATTAAGTATTTTTAACTGTAACACTTTTGTTGACCTACTACTTGGGTTGGGGCCTAGTAACGGTGTCTGCCGCCCCTTGGTGTTCTCCTCCTCCTTGGTGTTCTCCTCCAAGTTTCCTTGTCTGAGCTACAACCTTCTGGCTCTCATTAAGTATTTTTAAATGTAACACTGCAATTGCCCTACTACTTGGGTTGGGGCCTAGTAACGGTGTCTGCCGCTCCTTGGTGTTCTCCTCCAGGTTTCCTTGTCTGAGCTTCAACCTTCTGGCTCTCATTAAATATTTTTAAATGTAACACTGCATTTGCCCTACTACTTGGGTTGGGGCCTAGTAACGGTGTCTGCCGTTCCTTGGTGTTCTCCTCCTCCTTGGTGTTCTCCTCCAGGTTTCCTTGTCTGAGCTTCAACCTTCTGGCTTTCATTAAGTATTTTTAAATGTAACACTGCAATTGCCCTACTACTTGGGTTGGGGCCTAGTAACGGTGTCTGCCGCTCCTTGGTATTCTCCTCCTCCTTGGTGTTCTCCTCCAGGTTTCCTTGTCTGAGCTTCAACCTTCTGGCTCTCATTAAGTATTTTTAAATGTAACACTGCAGTTGCCCTACTACTTGGGTTGGGGCCTAGTAACGGTGTCTGCCGCTCCTTGGTGTTCTCCTCCTCCTTGGTGTTCTCCTCCAGGTTTCCTTGTCTCAGCTTCAACCTTCTGGCTCTCATTAAGTATTTTTAACTGTAACACTTTTTTTGCCCTACTACTTGGGTTGGGGCCTAGTAACGGTGTCTGCCGCTCCTTGGTGTTCTCCTCCTCCTTGGTGTTCTCCTCCAGATTTCCTTGTCTGAGCTTCAACCTTCTGGCTCTCATTAAGTATTTTTAAATGTAACACTGCAGTTGCCCTACTACTTGGGTTGGGGCCTAGTAACAGTGTCTGCCGCTCCTTGGTGTTCTCCTCCTCCTTGGTGTTCTCCTCCAGGTTTCCTTGTCTGAGCTTCAACCTTCTGGCTCTCATTAAGTATTTTTAACTGTAACACTTTTGTTGCACTACTACTTGGGTTGGGGCCTAGCAACGGTGTCTGCCGCCCCTTGTTGTTCTCCTCCTCCTTGGTGTTCTCCTCCAGGTTTCCTTCTGGCTCTCATTAAGAATTTTTTAATGTAACACTGCAGTTGCCCTACTACTTGGGTTGGGGCCTAGTAACGGTGTCTGTCGCTCCTTGGTGTTCTCCTCCTCCTTGGTGTTCTCCTCCAGGTTTCCTTGTCTGAGCTTCAACCTTCTGGCTCTCATTAAGTATTTTTAAATGTAACACTGCAATTGCCCTACTAATTGGGTTGGGGCTTAGTAACGGTGTCTGCCGCTCCTTGGTGTTCTCCTCCTCCTTGGTGTTCTCCCCCAGGTTTCGTTGTCTGAGCTTCAACCTTCTGGCTCTCATTAAGTATTTTTAACTGTAACACTTTTTTTGCCCTACTACTTGGGTTGGGGCCTGGTAACGGTGTCTGCTGCTCCTTGGTGTTCTCCTCCTCCTTGGTGTTCTCCTCCAGATTTCCTTGTCTGAGCTCAACCTTCTGGCTCTCATTAAGTATTTTTAAATGTAACACTGCAGTTGCCCTACTACTTGGGTTGGGGCTTGGTAACGATGTCTGCCGCTCCTTGGTGTTCTCCTCCTCCTTGGTGTTCTCCTCCAGGTTTCCTTGTCTCAGCTTCAACCTTCTGGCTCTCATTAAGTATTTTTAACTGTAACACTTTTTTTGCCCTACTACTTGGGTTGGGGCCTGGTAACGGTGTCTGCTGCTCCTTGGTGTTCTCCTCCTCCTTGGTGTTCTCCTCCAGATTTCCTTGTCTGAGCTCAACCTTCTTGCTCTCATTAAGTATTTTTAAATGTAACACTGCAGTTGCCCTACTACTTGGGTTGGGGCTTGGTAACGATGTCTGCCGCTCCTTGGTGTTCTCCTCCTCCTTGGTGTTCTCCTCCAGGTTTCCTTGTCTCAGCTTCAACCTTCTGGCTCTCATTAAGTATTTTTAACTGTAACACTTTTTTTGCCCTACTACTTGGGTTGGGGCCTGGTAACGGTGTCTGCTGCTCCTTGGTGTTCTCCTCCTCCTTGGTGTTCTCCTCCAGATTTCCTTGTCTGAGCTTCAACCTTCTGGCTCTCATTAAGTATTTTTAAATGTAACACTGCAGTTGCCCTACTACTTGGGTTGGGGCCTAGTAACGGTGTCTGCCGCTCCTTGGTGTTCTCCTCCTCCTTTGTGTTCTCCTCCAGGTTTCCTTGTCTGAGCTTCAACCTTCTGGCTCTCATTAAGTATTTTTAACTGTAACACTTTTTTTGCCCTACTACTTGGGTTGGGGCCTAGTAACGGTGTCTGCCGCTCCTTGGTGTTCTCCTCCTCCTTGGTGTTATCCTCCAGATTTCCTTGTCTGAGCTTCAACCTTCTGGCTCTCATTAAGTATTTTTAAATGTAACACTGCAATTGCCCTACTACTTGGGTTGGGGCCTAGTAACGGTGTCTGACGCTCTTTGGTGTTCTCCTCCTTGGTGTTCTCCTCCAGGTTTCCTTGTCTGAGGTTCAACCTTCTGGCTCTCATTAAGTATTTTTAAATGTAACACTGCAATTGCCCTACTACTTGGGTTGGGGCCTAGTAACGGTGTCTGACGCTCCTTGGTGTTCTCCTCCTCCTTGGTGTTCTCCTCCAGGTTTCCTTGTCTCAGCTTCAACCTTCTGGCTCTCATTAAGTATTTTTAACTGTAACACTTTTGTTGCCCTACTACTTGGGTTGAGGCCTAGTAACGGAGTCTGACGCTCCTTGGTGTTCTCCTCCTCCTTGGTGTTCTTCTCCAGATTTCCTTGTCTGAGCTTCAACCTTCTGGCTCTCATTAAGTATTTTTTAATGTAACACTGCAGTTTCTCTACTACTTGGTTTGGGGCCTAGTAACAGTGTCTGCCGCTCCTTGGTGTTCTCCTCCTCCTTGGTGTTCTCCTCCAGGTTTCCTTGTCTGAGGTTCAACCTTCTGGCTCTCATTAAGTATTTTTAAATGTAACACTGCAATTGCCCTACTACTTGGGTTGGGGCCTAGTAACGGTGTCTGACGCTTCTTGGTGTTCTCCTCCTCCTTGGTGTTCTCCTCCAGGTTTCCTTGTCTGAGCTTCAACCTTCTGGCTCTCATTAAGTATTTTTAAATGTAACACTGCAATTGCCCTACTACTTGGGTTGGGGCCTACTAACGGTGTCTGCCGCTCCTTGGTGTTCTCCTCCAGGGTTCCTTGTCTGAGCTTCAACCTTCTGGCTCTCATTAAGTATTTTTAAATGTAACACTGCAGTTGCCCTACTACTTGGGTTGGGGCCTAGTAACGGTGTCTGCCGCTCCTTGGTGTTCTCCTCCTCCTTGGTGTTCTCCTCCAGATTTCCTTGTCTGAGCTTCAACCTTCTGGCTCTCATTAAGTATTTTTAACTGTAACACTTTTGTTGCCCTACTACTTGGGTTGGGGCCTAGTAACAGTGTCTGCCGCCCCTTGGTGTTCTACTCCTCCTTGGTGTTCTCCTCCAGGTTTCCTTGTCTGAGCTTCAACCTTCTGGCTCTCATTAAGTATTTTTAACTGTAACACTTTTGTTGCCCTACTACTTGGGTTGAGGCCTAGTAACGGAGTCTGACGCTCCTTGGTGTTCTCCTCCTCCTTGGTGTTCTCCTCCAGATTTCCTTGTCTGAGCTTCAACCTTCTGGCTCTCATTAAGTATTTTTTAATGTAACACTGCAGTTTCTCTACTACTTGGTTTGGGGCCTAGTAACAGTGTCTGCCGCTCCTTGGTGTTCTCCTCCTCCTTGGTGTTCTCCTCCAGGTTTCCTTGTCTGAGGTTCAACCTTCTGGCTCTCATTAAGTATTTTTAAATGTAACACTGCAATTGCCCTACTACTTGGGTTGGGGCCTAGTAACGGTGTCTGACGCTTCTTGGTGTTCTCCTCCTCCTTGGTGTTCTCCTCCAGGTTTCCTTGTCTGAGCTTCAACCTTCTGGCTCTCATTAAGTATTTTTAAATGTAACACTGCAATTGCCCTACTACTTGGGTTGGGGCCTACTAACGGTGTCTGCCGCTCCTTGGTGTTCTCCTCCAGGGTTCCTTGTCTGAGCTTCAACCTTCTGGCTCTCATTAAGTATTTTTAAATGTAACACTGCAGTTGCCCTACTACTTGGGTTGGGGCCTAGTAACGGTGTCTGCCGCTCCTTGGTGTTCTCCTCCTCCTTGGTGTTCTCCTCCAGATTTCCTTGTCTGAGCTTCAACCTTCTGGCTCTCATTAAGTATTTTTAACTGTAACACTTTTGTTGCCCTACTACTTGGGTTGGGGCCTAGTAACAGTGTCTGCCGCCCCTTGGTGTTCTACTCCTCCTTGGTGTTCTCCTCCAGGTTTCCTTGTCTGAGCTTCAACCTTCTGGCTCTCAGTAAGTATTTTTAAATGTAACACTGCAGTTGCCCTACTACTTGGGTTGGGGCCTAGTAACGGTGTCTGTCGCTCCTTGGTGTTCTCCTCCTCCTTGGTGTTCTCCTCCAGGTTTCCTTGTCTGAACTTCAACCTTCTGGCTCTCATTAAGTATTTTTAAATGTAACACTGCAATTGCCCTACTACTTGGGTTGGGGCGTAGTAACGGTGTCTGCCGCTCCTTGGTGTTCTCCTCCTCCTTGGTGTTCTCCTCCAGGTTTCCTTGTCTGAGCTCAGCCTTCTGGCTCTCATTAAGTATTTTTAAATGTAACACTTTTGTTGCCCTACTACTTGGGTTGGGGCCTAGTAACGGTGTCTGCCGCTCCTTGGTGTTCTCCTCCTCCTTGGTGTTCTCCTCCAGATTTCCTTGTCTGAGCTTCAACCTTCTGGCTCTCATTAAGTATTTTTAACTGTAACACTTTTGTTGCCCTACTACTTGGGTTGGGGCCTAGTAACAGTGTCTGCCGCCCCTTGGTGTTCTACTCCTCCTTGGTGTTCTCCTCCAGGTTTCCTTGTCTGAGCTTCAACCTTCTGGCTCTCATTAAGTATTTTTAAATGTAACACTGCAGTTGCCCTACTACTTGGCTTGGGGCCTAGTAATGGTGTCTGTCGCTCCTTGGTGTTCTCCTCCTCCTTGGTGTTCTCCTCCAGGTTTCCTTGTCTGAGCTTCAACCTTCTGGCTCTCATTAAGTATTTTTAAATGTAACACTGCAATTGCCCTACTACTTGGGTTGGGGCCTACTAACAGTGTCTGCCGCTCCATGGTGTTCTCCTCCAGGTTTCCTTGTCTGAGCTTCAACCTTCTGGCTCTCATTAAGTATTTTTAAATGTAACACTGCAGTTGCCCTACTACTTGGGTTGGGGCCTAGTAATGGTGTCTGCCGCTCCTTGGTGTTCTCCTCCTCCTTGGTGTTCTCCTCCAGGTTTCCTTGTCTGAGCTTCAACCTTCTGACTCTCATTAAGTATTTTTAAATGTAACACTGCAATTGCCCTACTACTTGGGTTGGGGCCTAGTAACGGTGTCTGCCGCTCCTTGGTGTTCTCCTCCAGGTTTCCTTGTCTGAGCTTCAACCTTCTGGCTCTCATTAAGTATTTTTTAATGTAACACTGCAGTTTCTCTACTACTTGGTTTGGGGCCTAGTAACAGTGTCTGCCGCTCCTTGGTGTTCTCCTCCTCCTTGGTGTTCTCCTCCAGGTTTCCTTGTCTGAGGTTCAACCTTCTGGCTCTCATTAAGTATTTTTAAATGTAACACTGCAATTGCCCTACTACTTGGGTTGGGGCCTAGTAACGGTGTCTGACGCTTCTTGGTGTTCTCCTCCTCCTTGGTGTTCTCCTCCAGGTTTCCTTGTCTGAGCTTCAACCTTCTGGCTCTCATTAAGTATTTTTAAATGTAACACTGCAATTGCCCTACTACTTGGGTTGGGGCCTACTAACGGTGTCTGCCGCTCCTTGGTGTTCTCCTCCAGGGTTCCTTGTCTGAGCTTCAACCTTCTGGCTCTCATTAAGTATTTCTAAATGTAACACTGCAGTTGCCCTACTACTTGGGTTGGGGCCTAGTAACGGTGTCTGCCGCTCCTTGGTGTTCTCCTCCTCCTTGGTGTTCTCCTCCAGATTTCCTTGTCTGAGCTTCAACCTTCTGGCTCTCATTAAGTATTTTTAACTGTAACACTTTTGTTGCCCTACTACTTGGGTTGGGGCCTAGTAACAGTGTCTGCCGCCCCTTGGTGTTCTACTCCTCCTTGGTGTTCTCCTCCAGGTTTCCTTGTCTGAGCTTCAACCTTCTGGCTCTCAGTAAGTATTTTTAAATGTAACACTGCAGTTGCCCTACTACTTGGGTTGGGGCCTAGTAACGGTGTCTGTCGCTCCTTGGTGTTCTCCTCCTCCTTGGTGTTCTCCTCCAGGTTTCCTTGTCTGAACTTCAACCTTCTGGCTCTCATTAAGTATTTTTAAATGTAACACTGCAATTGCCCTACTACTTGGGTTGGGGCCTAGTAACGGTGTCTGCCGCTCCTTGGTGTTCTCCTCCTCCTTGGTGTTCTCCTCCAGGTTTCCTTGTCTGAGCTCAGCCTTCTGGCTCTCATTAAGTATTTTTAAATGTAACACTTTTGTTGCCCTACTACTTGGGTTGGGGCCTAGTAACGGTGTCTGCCGCTCCTTGGTGTTCTCCTCCTCCTTGGTGTTCTCCTCCAGATTTCCTTGTCTGAGCTTCAACCTTCTGGCTCTCATTAAGTATTTTTAACTGTAACACTTTTGTTGCCCTACTACTTGGGTTGGGGCCTAGTAACAGTGTCTGCCGCCCCTTGGTGTTCTCCTCCTCCTTGGTGTTCTCCTCCAGGTTTCCTTGTCTAAGCTTCAACCTTCTGGCTCTCATTAAGTATTTTTAAATGTAACACTGCAATTGCCCTACTACTTGGGTTGGGGCCTAGTAACGGTGCCTGCCGCTCCTTGGTGTTCTCCTCCTCCTTGGTGTTCTCCTCCAGGTTTCCTTGTCTCAGCTTCAACCTTCTGGCTCTCATTAAGTATTTTTAACTGTAACACTTTTGTTGCCCTACTACTTGGGTTGAGGCCTAGTAACGGTGTCTGACGCTCCTTGGTGTTCTCCTCCTCCTTGGTGTTCTCCTCCAGATTTCCTTGTCTGAGCTTTAACCTTCTGGCTCTCATTAAGTATTTTTTAATGTAACACTGCAGTTGCTCTACTACTTGGGTTGGGGCCTAGTAACAGTGTCTGCCGCTCCTTGGTGTTCTCCTCCTCCTTGGTGTTCTCCTCCAGGTTTCCTTGTCTGAGGTTCAACCTTCTGGCTCTCATTAAGTATTTTTAAATGTAACACTGCAATTGCCCTGCTACTTGGGTTGGGGCCTAGTAACGGTGTCTGACGCTCCTTGGTGTTCTCCTCCTCCTTGGTGTTCTCCTCCAGGTTTCCTTGTCTGAGCTTCAACCTTCTGGCTCTCATTAAGTATTTTTAAATGTAACACTGCAATTGCCCTACTACTTGGGTTGGGGCCTACTAACAGTGTCTGCCGCTCCATGGTGTTCTCCTCCAGGTTTCCTTGTCTGAGCTTCAACCTTCTAGCTCTCATTAAGTATTTTTAAATGTAACACTGCAGTTGCCCTACTACTTGGGTTGGGGCCTAGTAATGGTGTCTGCCGCTCCTTGGTGTTCTCCTCCTCCTTGGTGTTCTCCTCCAGGTTTCCTTGTCTGAGCTTCAACCTTCTGACTCTCATTAAGTATTTTTAAATGTAACACTGCAATTGCCCTACTACTTGGGTTGGGGCCTAGTAACGGTGTCTGCCGCTCCTTGGTGTTCTCCTCCAGGTTTCCTTGTCTGAGCTTCAACCTTCTGGCTCTCATTAAGAATTTTTTAATGTAACACTGCAGTTGCCCTACTACTTGGGTTGGGGCCTAGTAACAGTGTCTGTCGCTCCTTGGTGTTCTCCTCCTCCTTGGTGTTCTCCTCCAGGTTTCCTTGTCTGAGCTTCAACATTCAGGCTCTCATTAAGAATTTTTAAATGTAACACTTTTGTTGCCCTACTACTTGGGTTGGGGCCTAGTAACAGTGTCTGCCGCTCCTTGGTATTCTCCTCCTCCTTGGTGTTCTCCTCCAGGTTTCCTTGTCTGAGCTCAACCTTCTGGCTCTCATTAAGTATTTTTAAATGTAACACTGCAGTTGCCCTACTACTTGGGTTGGGTCCTAGTAACGGTGTCTGCAACTCCTTGGTCTTCTCCTCCTCCTTGGTGTTCTCCTCCAGGTTTCCTTGTCTCAGCTTCAACCTTCTGGCTCTCATTAAGTATTTTTAACTGTAACACTTTTTTTGCCCTACTACTTGGGTTGGGGCCTAGTAACGGTGTCTGCCGCTCCGTGGTGTTCTACTCCTCCTTGGTGTTCTCCTCCAGATTTCCTTGTCTGAGCTTCAACCTTCTGGCTCTCATTAAGTATTTTTAAATGTAACACTGCAGATGCCCTACTACTTGGGTTGGGGCCTGGTAACAGTGTCTGCCGCTCCTTGGTGTTCTCCTCCTCCTTGATGTTCTCCTCCAGGTTTCCTTGTCTGAGTTTCAACCTTCTGGCTCTCATTAAGTTTTTTTAACTGTAACACTTTTGTTGCCCTACTACTTGGGTTGGGGCCTAGTAACGGTGTCTGCCGCCCCTTGGTGTTCTCCTCCTCCTTGGTGTTCTCCTCCAGGTTTCCTTGTCTGAGCGTCAACCTTCTGGCTCTCATTAAGTATTTTTAAATGTAACACTGCAATTGCCCTACTACTTGGCTTGGGGCCTAGTAACGGTGTCTGTCGCTCCTTGGTGTTCTCCTCCTCCTTGGTGTTCTCCTCCAGGTTTCCTTGTCTGAGCTCAGCCTTCTGGCTCTCATTAAGTATTTTTAAATGTAACACTTTTGTTGCCCTACTACTTGGGTTGGGGCCTAGTAACGGTGTCTGCCGCTCCTTGGTATTCTCCTCCTCCTTGGTGTTCTCCTCCAGGTTTCCTTGTCTGAGCTCAGCCTTCTGGCTCTCATTAAGTATTTTTAAATGTAACACTGCAGTTGCCCTACTACTTGGGTTGGGGCCTAGTAACGGTGTCTGCCAATCCTTGGTGTTCTCCTCCTCCTTGGTGTTCTCCTCCAGGTTTCCTTGTCTCAGCTTCAACCTTCTGGCTCTCATTAAGTATTTTTAACTGTAACACTTTTTTTGCCCTACTACTTGGGTTGGGGCCTGGTAACAGTGTCTGCTGCTCCTTGGTGTTCTCCTCCTCCTTGGTGTTCTACTCCAGATTTCCTTGTCTGAGCTTCAACCTTCTGGCTCTCATTAAGTATTTTTAAATGTAACACTGCAATTGCCCTACTACTTGGCTTGGGGCCTAGTAACGGTGTATGTCGCTCCTTGGTGTTCTCCTCCTCCTTGGTGTTCTCCTCCAGGTTTCCTTGTCTGAGCTCAACCTTCTGGCTCTCATTAAGTATTATTAAATGTAACACTTTTGTTGCCTTCTACTTCGGTTGGGGCCTAGTAACGGTGTCTGCCGCTCCTTGGTATTCTCCTCCTCCTTGGTGTTCTCCTCCAGGTTTCCTTGTCTGAGCTCAGCCTTCTGGCTCTCATTAAGTATTTTTAAATGTAACACTGCAGTTGCCCTACTACTTGGGATGTGGCCTAGTAACGATGTCTGCCGTTCCTTGGAGTTCTCCTCCTCCTTGGTGTTCTCCTCCAGGTTTCCTTGTCTCAGCTTCAACCTTCTGGCTCTCATTAAGTATTTTTAACTGTAACACTTTTTTTGCCCTACTACTTGGGTTGGGGCCTGGTAACGGTGTCTGCTGCTCCTTGGTGTTCTCCTCCTCCTTGGTGTTCTACTCCAGATTTCCTTGTCTGAGCTTCAACCTTCTGGCTCTCATTAAGTATTTTTAAATGTAACACTGCAGTTGCCCTACTACTTGGGTTGGGGCCTAGTAACAGTGTCTGCCGCTCCTTGGTGTTGTCCTCCTCCTTGGTGTTCTCCTCCAGGTTTCCTTGTCTGAGCTTCAACCTTCTGGCTCTCATTAAGTATTTTTAACTGTAACACTTTTGTTGCCCTACTACTTGGGTTGGGGCCTAGTAACGGTGTCTGCCGCCCCTTGGTGTTCTCCTCCTCCTTGGTGTTCTCCTCCATGTTTCCTTGTCTGAGCTACAACCTTCTGGCTCTCATTAAGTATTTTTAAATGTAACACTGCAATTGCCCTACTACTTGGGTTGGGGCCTAGTAACGGTGTCTGCCGCTCCTTGGTGTTCTCCTCCAGGTTTCCTTGTCTGAGCTTCAACCTTCAGGCTCTTATTAAGTATTATTAAATGTAACACTTTTGTTGCCCTTCTACTTCGGTTGGGGCCTAGTAACGGTGTCTGCCGCTCCTTGGTATTCTCCTCCTCCTTGGTGTTCTCCTCCAGGTTTCCTTGTCTGAGCTCAGCCTTCTGGCTCTCATTAAGTATTTTTAAATGTAACACTGCAGTTGCCCTACTACTTGGGATGGGGCCTAGTAACGATGTCTGCCGTTCCTTGGAGTTCTCCTCCTCCTTGGTGTTCTCCTCCAGGTTTCCTTGTCTCAGCTTCAACCTTCTGGCTCTCATTAAGTATTTTTAACTGTAACACTTTTTTTGCCCTACTACTTGGGTTGGGGCCTGGTAACGGTGTCTGCTGCTCCTTGGTGTTCTCCTCCTCCTTGGTGTTCTACTCCAGATTTCCTTGTCTGAGCTTCAACCTTCTGGCTCTCATTAAGTATTTTTAAATGTAATACTGCAGTTGCCCTGCTACTTGGGTTGGGGCCTAGTAACAGTGTCTGCCGCTCCTTGGTGTTCTCCTCCTCCTTGGTGTTCTCCTCCAGGTTTCCTTGTCTGAGCTTCACCCTTCTGGCTCTCATTAAGTATTTTTAACTGTAACACTTTTGTTGCCCTACTACTTGGGTTGGGGCCTAGTAACGGTGTCTGCCGCCCCTTGGTGTTCTCCTCCTCCTTGGTGTTCTCCTCCATGTTTCCTTGTCTGAGCTACAACCTTCTGGCTCTCATTAAGTATTTTTAAATGTAACACTGCAATTGCCCTACTACTTGGGTTGGGGCCTAGTAACGGTGTCTGCCGCTCCTTGGTGTTCTCCTCCAGGTTTCCTTGTCTGAGCTTCAACCTTCTGGCTCTCATTAAATATTTTTAAATGTAACACTGCATTTGCCCTACTACTTGGGTTGGGGCCTAGTAACGGTGTCTGCCGTTCCTTGGTGTTCTCCTCCTCCTTGGTGTTCTCCTCCAGGTTTCCTTGTCTGAGCTTCAACCTTCTGGCTTTCATTAAGTATTTTTAAATGTAACACTGCAATTGCCCTACTACTTGGGTTGGGGCCCAGTAACGGTGTCTGCCGCTCCTTGGTATTCTCCTCCTCCTTGGTGTTCTCCTCCAGGTTTCCTTGTCTGAGCTTCAACCTTCTGGCTCTCATTAAGTATTTTTAAATGTAACACTGCAGTTGCCCTACTACTTGGGTTGGGGCCTAGTAACGGTGTCTGCCGCTCCTTGGTGTTCTCCTCCTCCTTGGTGTTCTCCTCCAGGTTTCCTTGTCTCAGCTTCAACCTTCTGGCTCTCATTAAGTATTTTTAACTGTAACACTTTTTTTGCCCTACTACTTGGGTTGGGGCCTAGTAACGGTGTCTGCCGCTCCTTGGTGTTCTCCTCCTCCTTGGTGTTCTCCTCCAGATTTCCTTGTCTGAGCTTCAACCTTCTGGCTCTCATTAAGTATTTTTAAATGTAACACTGCAGTTGCCCTACTACTTGGGTTGGGGCCTAGTAACAGTGTCTGCCGCTCCTTGGTGTTCTCCTCCTCCTTGGTGTTCTCCTCCAGGTTTCCTTGTCTGAGCTTCAACCTTCTGGCTCTCATTAAGTATTTTTAACTGTAACACTTTTGTTGCACTACTACTTGGGTTGGGGCCTAGCAACGGTGTCTGCCGCCCCTTGTTGTTCTCCTCCTCCTTGGTGTTCTCCTCCAGGTTTCCTTGTCTGAGCTTCAACCTTCTGGCTCTCATTAAGAATTTTTTAATGTAACACTGCAGTTGCCCTACTACTTGGGTTGGGGCCTAGTAACGGTGTCTGTCGCTCCTTGGTGTTCTCCTCCTCCTTGGTGTTCTCCTCCAGGTTTCCTTGTCTGAGCTTCAACCTTCTGGCTCTCATTAAGTATTTTTAAATGTAACACTGCAATTGCCCTACTAATTGGGTTGGGGCTTAGTAACGGTGTCTGCCGCTCCTTGGTGTTCTCCTCCTCCTTGGTGTTCTCCCCCAGGTTTCGTTGTCTGAGCTTCAACCTTCTGGCTCTCATTAAGTATTTTTAACTGTAACACTTTTTTTGCCCTACTACTTGGGTTGGGGCCTGGTAACGGTGTCTGCTGCTCCTTGGTGTTCTCCTCCTCCTTGGTGTTCTCCTCCAGATTTCCTTGTCTGAGCTCAACCTTCTGGCTCTCATTAAGTATTTTTAAATGTAACACTGCAGTTGCCCTACTACTTGGGTTGGGGCTTGGTAACGATGTCTGCCGCTCCTTGGTGTTCTCCTCCTCCTTGGTGTTCTCCTCCAGGTTTCCTTGTCTCAGCTTCAACCTTCTGGCTCTCATTAAGTATTTTTAACTGTAACACTTTTTTTGCCCTACTACTTGGGTTGGGGCCTGGTAACGGTGTCTGCTGCTCCTTGGTGTTCTCCTCCTCCTTGGTGTTCTCCTCCAGATTTCCTTGTCTGAGCTTCAACCTTCTGGCTCTCATTAAGTATTTTTAAATGTAACACTGCAGTTGCCCTACTACTTGGGTTGGGGCCTAGTAACGGTGTCTGCCGCTCCTTGGTGTTCTCCTCCTCCTTTGTGTTCTCCTCCAGGTTTCCTTGTCTGAGCTTCAACCTTCTGGCTCTCATTAAGTATTTTTAACTGTAACACTTTTTTTGCCCTACTACTTGGGTTGGGGCCTAGTAACGGTGTCTGCCGCTCCTTGGTGTTCTCCTCCTCCTTGGTGTTATCCTCCAGATTTCCTTGTCTGAGCTTCAACCTTCTGGCTCTCATTAAGTATTTTTAAATGTAACACTGCAATTGCCCTACTACTTGGGTTGGGGCCTAGTAACGGTGTCTGACGCTCTTTGGTGTTCTCCTCCTCCTTGGTGTTCTCCTCCAGGTTTCCTTGTCTGAGGTTCAACCTTCTGGCTCTCATTAAGTATTTTTAAATGTAACACTGCAATTGCCCTACTACTTGGGTTGGGGCCTAGTAACGGTGTCTGACGCTCCTTGGTGTTCTCCTCCTACTTGGTGTTCTCCTCCAGGTTTCCTTGTCTCAGCTTCAACCTTCTGGCTCTCATTAAGTATTTTTAACTGTAACACTTTTGTTGCCCTACTACTTGGGTTGAGGCCTAGTAACGGAGTCTGACGCTCCTTGGTGTTCTCCTCCTCCTTGGTGTTCTCCTCCAGATTTCCTTGTCTGAGCTTCAACCTTCTGGCTCTCATTAAGTATTTTTTAATGTAACACTGCAGTTTCTCTACTACTTGGTTTGGGGCCTAGTAACAGTGTCTGCCGCTCCTTGGTGTTCTCCTCCTCCTTGGTGTTCTCCTCCAGTTTTCCTTGTCTGAGGTTCAACCTTCTGGCTCTCATTAAGTATTTTTAAATGTAACACTGCAATTGCCCTACTACTTGGGTTGGGGCCTAGTAACGGTGTCTGACGCTTCTTGGTGTTCTCCTCCTCCTTGGTGTTCTCCTCCAGGTTTCCTTGTCTGAGCTTCAACCTTCTGGCTCTCATTAAGTATTTTTAAATGTAACACTGCAATTGCCCTACTACTTGGGTTGGGGCCTACTAACGGTGTCTGCCGCTCCTTGGTGTTCTCCTCCAGGGTTCCTTGTCTGAGCTTCAACCTTCTGGCTCTCATTAAGTATTTTTAAATGTAACACTGCAGTTGCCCTACTACTTGGGTTGGGGCCTAGTAACGGTGTCTGCCGCTCCTTGGTGTTCTCCTCCTCCTTGGTGTTCTCCTCCAGATTTCCTTGTCTGAGCTTCAACCTTCTGGCTCTCATTAAGTATTTTTAACTGTAACACTTTTGTTGCCCTACTACTTGGGTTGGGGCCTAGTAACAGTGTCTGCCGCCCCTTGGTGTTCTACTCCTCCTTGGTGTTCTCCTCCAGGTTTCCTTGTCTGAGCTTCAACCTTCTGGCTCTCAGTAAGTATTTTTAAATGTAACACTGCAGTTGCCCTACTACTTGGGTTGGGGCCTAGTAACGGTGTCTGTCGCTCCTTGGTGTTCTCCTCCTCCTTGGTGTTCTCCTCCAGGTTTCCTTGTCTGAACTTCAACCTTCTGGCTCTCATTAAGTATTTTTAAATGTAACACTGCAATTGCCCTACTACTTGGGTTGGGGCCTAGTAACGGTGTCTGCCGCTCCTTGGTGTTCTCCTCCTCCTTGGTGTTCTCCTCCAGGTTTCCTTGTCTGAGCTCAGCCTTCTGGCTCTCATTAAGTATTTTTAAATGTAACACTTTTGTTGCCCTACTACTTGGGTTGGGGCCTAGTAACGGTGTCTGCCGCTCCTTGGTGTTCTCCTCCTCCTTGGTGTTCTCCTCCAGATTTCCTTGTCTGAGCTTCAACCTTCTGGCTCTCATTAAGTATTTTTAACTGTAACACTTTTGTTGCCCTACTACTTGGGTTGGGGCCTAGTAACAGTGTCTGCCGCCCCTTGGTGTTCTACTTCTCCTTGGTGTTCTCCTCCAGGTTTCCTTGTCTGAGCTTCAACCTTCTGGCTCTCATTAAGTATTTTTAAATGTAACACTGCAGTTGCCCTACTACTTGGCTTGGGGCCTAGTAATGGTGTCTGTCGCTCCTTGGTGTTCTCCTCCTCCTTGGTGTTCTCCTCCAGGTTTCCTTGTCTGAACTTCAACCTTCTGGCTCTCATTAAGTATTTTTAAATGTAACACTGCAATTGCCCTACTACTTGGGTTGGGGCCTAGTAACGGTGTCTGCCGCTCCTTGGTGTTCTCCTCCTCCTTGGTGTTCTCCTCCAGGTTTCCTTGTCTAAGCTTCAACCTTCTGGCTCTCATTAAGTATTTTTAAATGTAACACTGCAATTGCCCTACTACTTGGGTTGGGGCCTAGTAACGGTGCCTGCCGCTCCTTGGTGTTCTCCTCCTCCTTGGTGTTCTCCTCCAGGTTTCCTTGTCTCAGCTTCAACCTTCTGGCTCTCATTAAGTATTTTTAACTGTAACACTTTTGTTGCCCTACTACTTGGGTTGAGGCCTAGTAACGGTGTCTGACGCTCCTTGGTGTTCTCCTCCTCCTTGGTGTTCTCCTCCAGATTTCCTTGTCTGAGCTTTACCCTTCTGGCTCTCATTAAGTATTTTTTAATGTAACACTGCAGTTGCTCTACTACTTGGGTTGGGGCCTAGTAACAGTGTCTGCCGCTCCTTGGTGTTCTCCTCCTCCTTGGTGTTCTCCTCCAGGTTTCCTTGTCTGAGGTTCAACCTTCTGGCTCTCATTAAGTATTTTTAAATGTAACACTGCAATTGCCCTGCTACTTGGGTTGGGGCCTAGTAACGGTGTCTGACGCTCCTTGGTGTTCTCCTCCTCCTTGGTGTTCTCCTCCAGGTTTCCTTGTCTGAGCTTCAACCTTCTGGCTCTCATTAAGTATTTTTAAATGTAACACTGCAATTGCCCTACTACTTGGGTTGGGGCCTACTAACAGTGTCTGCCGCTCCATGGTGTTCTCCTCCAGGTTTCCTTGTCTGAGCTTCAACCTTCTGGCTCTCATTAAGTATTTTTAAATGTAACACTGCAGTTGCCCTACTACTTGGGTTGGGGCCTAGTAATGGTGTCTGCCGCTCCTTGGTGTTCTCCTCCTCCTTGGTGTTCTCCTCCAGGTTTCCTTGTCTGAGCTTCAACCTTCTGACTCTCATTAAGTATTTTTAAATGTAACACTGCAATTGCCCTACTACTTGGGTTGGGGCCTAGTAACGGTGTCTGCCGCTCCTTGGTGTTCTCCTCCAGGTTTCCTTGTCTGAGCTTCAACCTTCTGGCTCTCATTAAGTATTTTTTAATGTAACACTGCAGTTTCTCTACTACTTGGTTTGGGGCCTAGTAACAGTGTCTGCCGCTCCTTGGTGTTCTCCTCCTCCTTGGTGTTCTCCTCCAGGTTTCCTTGTCTGAGGTTCAACCTTCTGGCTCTCATTAAGTATTTTTAAATGTAACACTGCAATTGCCCTACTACTTGGGTTGGGGCCTAGTAACGGTGTCTGACGCTTCTTGGTGTTCTCCTCCTCCTTGGTGTTCTCCTCCAGGTTTCCTTGTCTGAGCTTCAACCTTCTGGCTCTCATTAAGTATTTTTAAATGTAACACTGCAATTGCCCTACTACTTGGGTTGGGGCCTACTAACGGTGTCTGCCGCTCCTTGGTGTTCTCCTCCAGGGTTCCTTGTCTGAGCTTCAACCTTCTGGCTCTCATTAAGTATTTTTAAATGTAACACTGCAGTTGCCCTACTACTTGGGTTGGGGCCTAGTAACGGTGTCTGCCGCTCCTTGGTGTTCTCCTCCTCCTTGGTGTTCTCCTCCAGATTTCCTTGTCTGAGCTTCAACCTTCTGGCTCTCATTAAGTATTTTTAACTGTAACACTTTTGTTGCCCTACTACTTGGGTTGGGGCCTAGTAACAGTGTCTGCCGCCCCTTGGTGTTCTACTCCTCCTTGGTGTTCTCCTCCAGGTTTCCTTGTCTGAGCTTCAACCTTCTGGCTCTCAGTAAGTATTTTTAAATGTAACACTGCAGTTGCCCTACTACTTGGGTTGGGGCCTAGTAACGGTGTCTGTCGCTCCTTGGTGTTCTCCTCCTCCTTGGTGTTCTCCTCCAGGTTTCCTTGTCTGAACTTCAACCTTCTGGCTCTCATTAAGTATTTTTAAATGTAACACTGCAATTGCCCTACTACTTGGGTTGGGGCCTAGTAACGGTGTCTGCCGCTCCTTGGTGTTCTCCTCCTCCTTGGTGTTCTCCTCCAGGTTTCCTTGTCTGAGCTCAGCCTTCTGGCTCTCATTAAGTATTTTTAAATGTAACACTTTTGTTGCCCTACTACTTGGGTTGGGGCCTAGTAACGGTGTCTGCCGCTCCTTGGTGTTCTCCTCCTCCTTGGTGTTCTCCTCCAGATTTCCTTGTCTGAGCTTCAACCTTCTGGCTCTCATTAAGTATTTTTAACTGTAACACTTTTGTTGCCCTACTACTTGGGTTGGGGCCTAGTAACAGTGTCTGCCGCCCCTTGGTGTTCTACTCCTCCTTGGTGTTCTCCTCCAGGTTTCCTTGTCTGAGCTTCAACCTTCTGGCTCTCATTAAGTATTTTTAAATGTAACACTGCAGTTGCCCTACTACTTGGCTTGGGGCCTAGTAATGGTGTCTGTCGCTCCTTGGTGTTCTCCTCCTCCTTGGTGTTCTCCTCCAGGTTTCCTTGTCTGAACTTCAACCTTCTGGCTCTCATTAAGTATTTTTAAATGTAACACTGCAATTGCCCTACTACTTGGGTTGGGGCCTAGTAACGGTGTCTGCCGATCCTTGGTGTTCTCCTCCTCCTTGGTGTTCTCCTCCAGGTTTCCTTGTCTAAGCTTCAACCTTCTGGCTCTCATTAAGTATTTTTAAATGTAACACTGCAATTGCCCTACTACTTGGGTTGGGGCCTAGTAACGGTGCCTGCCGCTCCTTGGTGTTCTCCTCCTCCTTGGTGTTCTCCTCCAGGTTTCCTTGTCTCAGCTTCAACCTTCTGGCTCTCATTAAGTATTTTTAACTGTAACACTTTTGTTGCCCTACTACTTGGGTTGAGGCCTAGTAACGGTGTCTGACGCTCCTTGGTGTTCTCCTCCTCCTTGGTGTTCTCCTCCAGATTTCCTTGTCTGAGCTTTAACCTTCTGGCTCTCATTAAGTATTTTTTAATGTAACACTGCAGTTGCTCTACTACTTGGGTTGGGGCCTAGTAACAGTGTCTGCCGCTCCTTGGTGTTCTCCTCCTCCTTGGTGTTCTCCTCCAGGTTTCCTTGTCTGAGGTTCAACCTTCTGGCTCTCATTAAGTATTTTTAAATGTAACACTGCAATTGCCCTGCTACTTGGGTTGGGGCCTAGTAACGGTGTCTGACGCTCCTTGGTGTTCTCCTCCTCCTTGGTGTTCTCCTCCAGGTTTCCTTGTCTGAGCTTCAACCTTCTGGCTCTCATTAAGTATTTTTAAATGTAACACTGCAATTGCCCTACTACTTGGGTTGGGGCCTAGTAACGGTGTCTGACGCTTCTTGGTGTTCTCCTCCTCCTTGGTGTTCTCCTCCAGGTTTCCTTGTCTGAGCTTCAACCTTCTGGCTCTCATTAAGTATTTTTAAATGTAACACTGCAATTGCCCTACTACTTGGGTTGGGGCCTACTAACGGTGTCTGCCGCTCCTTGGTGTTCTCCTCCAGGGTTCCTTGTCTGAGCTTCAACCTTCTGGCTCTCATTAAGTATTTTTAAATGTAACACTGCAGTTGCCCTACTACTTGGGTTGGGGCCTAGTAACGGTGTCTGCCGCTCCTTGGTGTTCTCCTCCTCCTTGGTGTTCTCCTCCAGATTTCCTTGTCTGAGCTTCAACCTTCTGGCTCTCATTAAGTATTTTTAACTGTAACACTTTTGTTGCCCTACTACTTGGGTTGGGGCCTAGTAACAGTGTCTGCCGCCCCTTGGTGTTCTACTCCTCCTTGGTGTTCTCCTCCAGGTTTCCTTGTCTGAGCTTCAACCTTCTGGCTCTCAGTAAGTATTTTTAAATGTAACACTGCAGTTGCCCTACTACTTGGGTTGGGGCCTAGTAACGGTGTCTGTCGCTCCTTGGTGTTCTCCTCCTCCTTGGTGTTCTCCTCCAGGTTTCCTTGTCTGAACTTCAACCTTCTGGCTCTCATTAAGTATTTTTAAATGTAACACTGCAATTGCCCTACTACTTGGGTTGGGGCCTAGTAACGGTGTCTGCCGCTCCTTGGTGTTCTCCTCCTCCTTGGTGTTCTCCTCCAGGTTTCCTTGTCTGAGCTCAGCCTTCTGGCTCTCATTAAGTATTTTTAAATGTAACACTTTTGTTGCCCTACTACTTGGGTTGGGGCCTAGTAAAGGTGTCTGCCGCTCCTTGGTGTTCTCCTCCTCCTTGGTGTTCTCCTCCAGATTTCCTTGTCTGAGCTTCAACCTTCTGGCTCTCATTAAGTATTTTTAACTGTAACACTTTTGTTGCCCTACTACTTGGGTTGGGGCCTAGTAACAGTGTCTGCCGCCCCTTGGTGTTCTACTCCTCCTTGGTGTTCTCCTCCAGGTTTCCTTGTCTGAGCTTCAACCTTCTGGCTCTCATTAAGTATTTTTAAATGTAACACTGCAGTTGCCCTACTACTTGGCTTGGGGCCTAGTAATGGTGTCTGTCGCTCCTTGGTGTTCTCCTCCTCCTTGGTGTTCTCCTCCAGGTTTCCTTGTCTGAACTTCAACCTTCTGGCTCTCATTAAGTATTTTTAAATGTAACACTGCAATTGCCCTACTACTTGGGTTGGGGCCTAGTAACGGTGTCTGCCGATCCTTGGTGTTCTCCTCCTCCTTGGTGTTCTCCTCCAGGTTTCCTTGTCTAAGCTTCAACCTTCTGGCTCTCATTAAGTATTTTTAAATGTAACACTGCAATTGCCCTACTACTTGGGTTGGGGCCTAGTAACGGTGCCTGCCGCTCCTTGGTGTTCTCCTCCTCCTTGGTGTTCTCCTCCAGGTTTCCTTGTCTCAGCTTCAACCTTCTGGCTCTCATTAAGTATTTTTAACTGTAACACTTTTGTTGCCCTACTACTTGGGTTGAGGCCTAGTAACGGTGTCTGACGCTCCTTGGTGTTCTCCTCCTCCTTGGTGTTCTCCTCCAGATTTCCTTGTCTGAGCTTTAACCTTCTGGCTCTCATTAAGTATTTTTTAATGTAACACTGCAGTTGCTCTACTACTTGGGTTGGGGCCTAGTAACAGTGTCTGCCGCTCCTTGGTGTTCTCCTCCTCCTTGGTGTTCTCCTCCAGGTTTCCTTGTCTGAGGTTCAACCTTCTGGCTCTCATTAAGTATTTTTAAATGTAACACTGCAATTGCCCTGCTACTTGGGTTGGGGCCTAGTAACGGTGTCTGACGCTCCTTGGTGTTCTCCTCCTCCTTGGTGTTCTCCTCCAGGTTTCCTTGTCTGAGCTTCAACCTTCTGGCTCTCATTAAGTATTTTTAAATGTAACACTGCAATTGCCCTACTACTTGGGTTGGGGCCTACTAACAGTGTCTGCCGCTCCATGGTGTTCTCCTCCAGGTTTCCTTGTCTGAGCTTCAACCTTCTAGCTCTCATTAAGTATTTTTAAATGTAACACTGCAGTTGCCCTACTACTTGGGTTGGGGCCTAGTAATGGTGTCTGCCGCTCCTTGGTGTTCTCCTCCTCCTTGGTGTTCTCCTCCAGGTTTCCTTGTCTGAGCTTCAACCTTCTGACTCTCATTAAGTATTTTTAAATGTAACACTGCAATTGCCCTACTACTTGGGTTGGGGCCTAGTAACGGTGTCTGCCGCTCCTTGGTGTTCTCCTCCAGGTTTCCTTGTCTGAGCTTCAACCTTCTGGCTCTCATTAAGAATTTTTTAATGTAACACTGCAGTTGCCCTACTACTTGGGTTGGGGCCTAGTAACAGTGTCTGTCGCTCCTTGGTGTTCTCCTCCTCCTTGGTGTTCTCCTCCAGGTTTCCTTGTCTGAGCTTCAACATTCAGGCTCTCATTAAGAATTTTTAAATGTAACACTTTTGTTGCCCTACTACTTGGGTTGGGGCCTAGTAACAGTGTCTGCCGCTCCTTGGTATTCTCCTCCTCCTTGGTGTTCTCCTCCAGGTTTCCTTGTCTGAGCTCAACCTTCTGGCTCTCATTAAGTATTTTTAAATGTAACACTGCAGTTGCCCTACTACTTGGGTTGGGGCCTAGTAACGGTGTCTGCAACTCCTTGGTCTTCTCCTCCTCCTTGGTGTTCTCCTCCAGGTTTCCTTGTCTCAGCTTCAACCTTCTGGCTCTCATTAAGTATTTTTAACTGTAACACTTTTTTTGCCCTACTACTTGGGTTGGGGCCTAGTAACGGTGTCTGCCGCTCCGTGGTGTTCTCCTCCTCCTTGGTGTTCTCCTCCAGATTTCCTTGTCTGAGCTTCAACCTTCTGGCTCTCATTAAGTATTTTTAAATGTAACACTGCAGATGCCCTACTACTTGGGTTGGGGCCTGGTAACAGTGTCTGCCGCTCCTTGGTGTTCTCCTCCTCCTTGATGTTCTCCTCCAGGTTTCCTTGTCTGAGTTTCAACCTTCTGGCTCTCATTAAGTTTTTTTAACTGTAACACTTTTGTTGCCCTACTACTTGGGTTGGGGCCTAGTAACGGTGTCTGCCGCCCCTTGGTGTTCTCCTCCTCCTTGGTGTTCTCCTCCAGGTTTCCTTGTCTGAGCGTCAACCTTCTGGCTCTCATTAAGTATTTTTAAATGTAACACTGCAATTGCCCTACTACTTGGCTTGGGGCCTAGTAACGGTGTCTGTCGCTCCTTGGTGTTCTCCTCCTCCTTGGTGTTCTCCTCCAGGTTTCCTTGTCTGAGCTCAGCCTTCTGGCTCTCATTAAGTATTTTTAAATGTAACACTTTTGTTGCCCTACTACTTGGGTTGGGGCCTAGTAACGGTGTCTGCCGCTCCTTGGTATTCTCCTCCTCCTTGGTGTTCTCCTCCAGGTTTCCTTGTCTGAGCTCAGCCTTCTGGCTCTCATTAAGTATTTTTAAATGTAACACTGCAGTTGCCCTACTACTTGGGTTGGGGCCTAGTAACGGTGTCTGCCAATCCTTGGTGTTCTCCTCCTCCTTGGTGTTCTCCTCCAGGTTTCCTTGTCTCAGCTTCAACCTTCTGGCTCTCATTAAGTATTTTTAACTGTAACACTTTTTTTGCCCTACTACTTGGGTTGGGGCCTAATAACGGTGTCTGCCGCTCCTTGGTGTTCTCCTCCTCCTTGGTGTTCTCCTCCAGATTTCCTTGTCTGAGCTTCAACCTTCTGGCTCTCATTAAGTATTTTTAAATGTAACACTGCAGTTGCCCTACTACTTGGGTTGGGGCCTAGTAACAGTGTCTGCCGCTCCTTGGTGTTCTCATCCTCCTTGGTGTTCTCCTCCAGGTTTCCTTGTCTGAGCTTCAACCTTCTGGCTCTCATTAAGTATTTTTAACTGTAACACTTTTGTTGCCCTACTACATGGGTTGGGGACTAGTAACGGTGTCTGCCGCCCCTTGGTGTTCTCCTCCTCCTTGGTGTTCTCCTCCAGGTTTCCTTGTCTGAGCTTCGACCTTCTGGCTCTCATTAAGTATTTTTAAATGTAACACTGCAGTTGCCCTACTACTTGGGTTGGGGCCTAGTAATGGTGTCTGCCGCTCCTTGGTGTTCTCCTCCTCCTTGGTGTTCTCCTCCAGGTTTCCTTGTCTGAGCTTCAACCTTCTGGCTCTCATTAAGTATTTTTAAATGTAACACTGCAATTGCCCTACTATTTGGGTTGGGGCCTAGTAACGGTGTCTGCCGCTCCATGGTGTTCTCCTCCTCCTTGGTGTTCTCCTCCAGGTTTCCTTGTCTGAGCTTCAACCTTCTGGCTCTCATTAAGTATTTTTAACTGTAACACTTTTATTGCCCTACTACGTGGGTTGGGGCCTAGTAACGGTGTATGCCGCTCCTTGGTGTTCTCCTCCTCCTTGGTGTTCTCCTCCAGGTATCCTTGTCCGAGCTTCAACCTTCTTGCTCTCATTAAGTATTTTTAAATGTAACACTGCAATTGCCCTACTACTTGGGTTGGGGCCTAGTAACGGTGTCTGCCGCTCCTTGGTGTTCTCCTCCAGGTTTCCTTGTCCGAGCTTCAACCTTCTTGCTCTCATTAAGTATTTTTAAATGTAACACTGCAGTTGCCCTACTACTTGGGTTGGGGCCTAGTAACAGTGTCTGTCGCTCCTTGGTGTTCTCCTCCTCCTTGGTGTTCTCCTCCAGGTTTCCATGTCTGAGCTTCAACCTTCAGGTTCTCATTAAGAATTTTTAAATGTAACACTTTTGTTGCCCTACTACTTGGGTTGGGGCCTAGTAACAGTGTCTGCCGCTCCTTGGTATTCTCCTCCTCCTTGGTGTTCTCCTCCAGGTTTCCTTGTCTGAGCTCAACCTTCTGGCTCTCATTAAGTATTTTTAAATGTAACACTGCAGTTGCCCTACTACTTGGGTTGGGGCCTAGTAACGGTGTCTGCCACTCCTTGGTGTTCTCCTCCTCCTTGGTGTTCTCCTCCAGGTTTCCTTGTGTAAGCTTCAACCTTCTGGCTCTTATTAAGTATTTTTAAATGTAACACTGCAATTGCCCTACTACTTGGGTTGGGGCCTAGTAACGGTGCCTGCCGCTCCTTGGTGTTCTCCTCCTCCTTGGTGTTCTCCTCCAGGTTTCCTTGTCTCAGCTTCAACCTTCTGGCTCTCATTAAGTATTTTTAACTGTAACACTTTTGTTGCCCTACTACTTGGGTTGAGGCCTAGTAACGGTGTCTGACGCTCCTTGGTGTTCTCCTCCTCCTTGGTGTTCTCCTCCAGGTTTCCTTGTCTGAGCTTCAACCTTCAGGCTCTCATTAAGAATTTTTAAATGTAACACTTTTGTTGCCCTACTACTTGGGTTGGGGCCTAGTAACAGTGTCTGCCGCTCCTTGGTATTCTCCTCCTCCTTGGTGTTCTCCTCCAGGTTTCCTTGTCTGAGCTCAACCTTCTGGCTCTCATTAAGTATTTTTAAATGTAACACTGCAGTTGCCCTACTACTTGGGTTGGGGCCTAGTAACGGTGTCTGCAACTCCTTGGTCTTCTCCTCCTCCTTGGTGTTCTCCTCCAGGTTTCCTTGTCTCAGCTTCAACCTTCTGGCTCTCATTAAGTATTTTTAACTGTAACACTTTTTTTGCCCTACTACTTGGGTTGGGGCCTAGTAACGGTGTCTGCCGCTCCTTGGTGTTCTCCTCCTCCTTGGTGTTCTCCTCCAGATTTCCTTGTCTGAGCTTCAACCTTCTGGCTCTCATTAAGTATTTTTAAATGTAACACTGCAGATGCCCTACTACTTGGGTTGGGGCCTGGTAACAGTGTCTGCCGCTCCTTGGTGTTCTCCTCCTCCTTGATGTTCTCCTCCAGGTTTCCTTGTCTGAGTTTCAACCTTCTGGCTCTCATTAAGTTTTTTTAACTGTAACACTTTTGTTGCCCTACTACTTGGGTTGGGGCCTAGTAACGGTGTCTGCCGCCCCTTGGTGTTCTCCTCCTCCTTGGTGTTCTCCTCCAGGTTTCCTTGTCTGAGCTTCAACCTTCTGGCTCTCATTAAGTATTTTTAAATGTAACACTGCAGTTGCCCTACTACTTGGCTTGGGGCCTAGTAACGGTGTCTGTCGCTCCTTGGTGTTCTCCTCCTCCTTGGTGTTCTCCTCCAGGTTTCCTTGTCTGAACTTCAACCTTCTGGCTCTCATTAAGTATTTTTAAATGTAACACTGCAATTGCCCTACTACTTGGGTTGGGGCCTAGTAACGGTGTCTGCCGCTCCTTGGTATTCTCCTCCTCCTTGGTGTTCTCCTCCAGGTTTCCTTGTCTGAGCTCAGCCTTCTGGCTCTCATTAAGTATTTTTAAATGTAACACTGCAGTTGCCCTACTACTTGGGTTGGGGCCTAGTAACGGTGTCTGCCAATCCTTGGTGTTCTCCTCCTCCTTGGTGTTCTCCTCCAGGTTTCCTTGTCTCAGCTTCAACCTTCTGGCTCTCATTAAGTATTTTTAACTGTAACACTTTTTTTGCCCTACTACTTGGGTTGGGGCCTAGTAACGGTGTCTGCCGCTCCTTGGTGTTCTCCTCCTCCTTGGTGTTCTCCTCCAGATTTCCTTGTCTGAGCTTCAACCTTCTGGCTCTCATTAAGTATTTTTAAATGTAACACTGCAGTTGCCCTACTACTTGGGTTGGGGCCTAGTAACAGTGTCTGCCGCTCCTTGGTGTTCTCATCCTCCTTGGTGTTCTCCTCCAGGTTTCCTTGTCTGAGCTTCAACCTTCTGGCTCTCATTAAGTATTTTTAACTGTAACACTTTTGTTGCCCTACTACATGGGTTGGGGCCTAGTAACGGTGTCTGCCGCCCCTTGGTGTTCTCCTCCTCCTTGGTGTTCTCCTCCAGGTTTCCTTGTCTGAGCTTCGACCTTCTGGCTCTCATTAAGTATTTTTAAATGTAACACTGCAGTTGCCCTACTACTTGGGTTGGGGCCTAGTAATGGTGTCTGCCGCTCCTTGGTGTTCTCCTCCTCCTTGGTGTTCTCCTCCAGGTTTCCTTGTCTGAGCTTCAACCTTCTGGCTCTCATTAAGTATTTTTAAATGTAACACTGCAATTGCCCTACTATTTGGGTTGGGGCCTAGTAACGGTGTCTGCCGCTCCATGGTGTTCTCCTCCTCCTTGGTGTTCTCCTCCAGGTTTCCATGTCTGAGCTTCAACCTTCTGGCTCTCATTAAGTATTTTTAACTGTAACACTTTTATTGCCCTACTACGTGGGTTGGGGCCTAGTAACGGTGTATGCCGCTCCTTGGTGTTCTCCTCCTCCTTGGTGTTCTCCTCCAGGTATCCTTGTCCGAGCTTCAACCTTCTTGCTCTCATTAAGTATTTTTAAATGTAACACTGCAATTGCCCTACTACTTGGGTTGGGGCCTAGTAACGGTGTCTGCCGCTCCTTGGTGTTCTCCTCCAGGTTTCCTTGTCTGAACTTCAACCTTCAGGCTCTCATTAAGAATTTTTAAATGTAACACTTTTGTTGCCCTACTACTTGGGTTGGGGCCTAGTAACAGTGTCTGCCGCTCCTTGGTATTCTCCTCCTCCTTGGTGTTCTCCTCCAGGTTTCCTTGTCTGAGCTCAACCTTCTGGCTCTCATTAAGTATTTTTAAATGTAACACTGCAGTTGCCCTACTACTTGGGTTGGGGCCTAGTAACGGTGTCTGCCACTCCTTGGTGTTCTCCTCCTCCTTGGTGTTCTCCTCCAGGTTTCCTTGTCTCAGCTTCAACCTTCTGGCTCTCATTAAGTATTTTTAAATGTAACACTGCAGTTGCCCTACTACTTGGCTTGGGGCCTAGTAACGGTGTCTGTCGCTCCTTGGTGTTCTCCTCCTCCTTGGTGTTCTCCTCCAGGTTTCCTTGTCTGAACTTCAACCTTCTGGCTCTCATTAAGTATTTTTAAATGTAACACTGCAATTGCCCTACTACTTGGGTTGGGGCCTAGTAACGGTGTCTGCCGCTCCTTGGTGTTCTCCTCCTCCTTGGTGTTCTCCTCCAGGTTTCCTTGTCTGAGCTCAGCCTTCTGGCTCTCATTAAGTATTTTTAAATGTAACACTTTTGTTGCCCTACTACTTGGGTTGGGGCCTAGTAACGGTGTCTGCCGCTCCTTGGTATTCTCCTCCTCCTTGGTGTTCTCCTCCAGGTTTCCTTGTCTGAGCTCAGCCTTCTGGCTCTCATTAAGTATTTTTAAATGTAACACTGCAGTTGCCCTACTACTTGGGTTGGGGCCTAGTAACGGTGTCTGCCGCTCCTTGGTGTTCTCCTCCTCCTTGGTGTTCTCCTCCAGGTTTCCTTGTCTAAGCTTCAACCTTCTGGCTCTCATTAAGTATTTTTAAATGTAACACTGCAATTGCCCTACTACTTGGGTTGGGGCCTAGTAACGGTGCCTGCCGCTCCTTGGTGTTCTCCTCCTCCTTGGTGTTCTCCTCCAGGTTTCCTTGTCTCAGCTTCAACCTTCTGGCTCTCATTAAGTAATTTTAACTGTAACACTTTTGTTGCCCTACTACTTGGGTTGGGGCCTAGTAACGGTGTCTGCCGCTCCTTGGTATTCTCCTCCTCCTTGGTGTTCTCCTCCAGATTTCCTTGTCTGAGCTTCAACCTTCTGGCTCTCATTAAGTATTTTTTAATGTAACACTGCAGTTGCTCAACTACTTGGGTTGGGGCCTAGTAACAGTGTCTGCCGCTCCTTGGTGTTCTCCTCCTCCTTGGTGTTCTCCTCCAGGTTTCCTTGTCTGAGGTTCAACCTTCTGGCTCTCATTAAGTATTTTTAAATGTAACACTGCAATTGCCCTGCTAATTGGGTTGGGGCCTAGTAACGGTGTCTGACGCTCCTTGGTGTTCTCCTCCTCCTTGGTGTTCTCCTCCAGGTTTCCTTGTCTGAGCTTCAACCTTCTGGCTCTCATTAAGTATTTTTAAATGTAACACTGCAATTGCCCTACTACTTGGGTTGGGGCCTACTAACGGTGTCTGCCGCTCCATGGTGTTCTCCTCCAGGTTTCCTTGTCTGAGCTTCAACCTTCTGGCTCTCATTAAGTATTTTTAAATGTAACACTGCAGTTGCCCTACTACTTGGGTTGGGGCCTAGTAATGGTGTCTGCCGCTCCTTGGTGTTCTCCTCCTCCTTGGTGTTCTCCTCCAGGTTTCCTTGTCTGAGCTTCAACCTTCTGGCTCTCATTAAGTATTTTTAAATGTAACACTGCAATTGCCCTACTACTTGGGTTGGGGCCTAGTAACGGTGTCTGCCGCTCCTTGGTGTTCTCCTCCAGGTTTCCTTGTCTGAGCTTCAACCTTCTGGCTCTCATTAAGAATTTTTTAATGTAACACTGCAGTTGCCCTACTACTTGGGTTGGGGCCTAGTAACAGTGTCTGTCGCTCCTTGGTGTTCTCCTCCTCCTTGGTGTTCTCCTCCAGGTTTCCTTGTCTGAGCTTCAACCTTCAGGCTCTCATTAAGAATTTTTAAATGTAACACTTTTGTTGCCCTACTACTTGGGTTGGGGCCTAGTAACAGTGTCTGCCGCTCCTTGGTATTCTCCTCCTCCTTGGTGTGCTCCTCCAGGTTTCCTTGTCTGAGCTCAACCTTCTGGCTCTCATTAAGTATTTTTAAATGTAACACTGCAGATGCCCTACTACTTGGGTTGGGGCCTGGTAACAGTGTCTGCCGCTCCTTGGTGTTCTCCTCCTCCTTGATGTTCTCCTCCAGGTTTCCTTGTCTGAGTTTCAACCTTCTGGCTCTCATTAAGTTTTTTTAACTGTAACACTTTTGTTGCCCTACTACTTGGGTTGGGGCCTAGTAACAGTGTCTGCCGCCCCTTGGTGTTCTCCTCCTCCTTGGTGTTCTCCTCCAGGTTTCCTTGTCTGAGCTTCAACCTTCTGGCTCTCATTAAGTATTTTTAAATGTAACACTGCAGTTGCCCTACTACTTGGCTTGGGGCCTAGTAACGGTGTCTGTCACTCCTTGGTGTTCTCCTCCTCCTTGGTGTTCTCCTCCAGGTTTCCTTGTCTGAACTTCAACCTTCTGGCTCTCATTAAGTATTTTTAAATGTAACACTGCAATTGCCCTACTACTTGGGTTGGGGCCTAGTAACGGTGTCTGCCGCTCCTTGGTGTTCTCCTCCTCCTTGGTGTTCTCCTCCAGGTTTCCTTGTCTGAGCTCAGCCTTCTGGCTCTCATTAAGTATTTTTAAATGTAACACTTTTGTTGCCCTACTACTTGGGTTGGGGCCTAGTAACGGTGTCTGCCGCTCCTTGGTATTCTCCTCCTCCTTGGTGTTCTCCTCCAGGTTTCCTTGTCTGAGCTCAGCCTTCTGGCTCTCATTAAGTATTTTTAAATGTAACACTGCAGTTGCCCTACTACTTGGGTTGGGGCCTAGTAACGGTGTCTGCCGCTCCTTGGTGTTCTCCTCCTCCTTGGTGTTCTCCTCCAGGTTTCCTTGTCTAAGCTTCAACCTTCTGGCTCTCATTAAGTATTTTTAAACGTAACACTGCAATTGCCCTACTACTTGGGTTGGGGCCTAGTAACGGTGCCTGCCGCTCCTTGGTGTTCTCCTCCTCCTTGGTGTTCTCCTCCAGGTTTCCTTGTCTCAGCTTCAACCTTCTGGCTCTCATTAAGTATTTTTAACTGTAACACTTTTGTTGCCCTACTACTTGGGTTGAGGCCTAGTAACGGTGTCTGACGCTCCTTGGTGTTCTCCTCCTCCTTGGTGTTCTCCTCCAGATTTCCTTGTCTGAGCTTCAACCTTCTGGCTCTCATTAAGTATTTTTTAATGTAACACTGCAGTTGCTCAACTACTTGGGTTGGGGCCTAGTAACAGTGTCTGCCGCTCCTTGGTGTTCTCCTCCTCCTTGGTGTTCTCCTCCAGGTCTCCTTGTCTGAGGTTCAACCTTCTGGCTCTCATTAAGTATTTTTAAATGTAACACTGCAATTGCCCTGCTACTTGGGTTGGGGCCTAGTAACGGTGTCTGACGCTCCTTGGTGTTCTCCTCCTCCTTGGTGTTCACCTCCAGGTTTCCTTGTCTGAGCTTCAACCTTCTGGCTCTCATTAAGTATTTTTAAATGTAACACTGCAATTGCCCTACTACTTGGGTTGGGGCCTACTAACGGTGTCTGCCGCTCCATGGTGTTCTCCTCCAGGTTTCCTTGTCTGAGCTTCAACCTTCTGGCTCTAATTAAGTATTTTTAAATGTAACACTGCAGTTGCCCTACTACTTGGGTTGGGGCCTAGTAATGGTGTCTGCCGCTCCTTGGTGTTCTCCTCCTCCTTGGTGTTCTCCTCCAGGTTTCCTTGTCTGAGCTTCAACCTTCTGGCTCTCATTAATTTTTTTTAAATGTAACACTGCAATTGCCCTACTACTTGGGTTGGGGCCTAGTAACGGTGTCTGCCGCTCCTTGGTGTTCTCCTCCAGGTTTCCTTGTCTGAGCTTCAACCTTCTGGCTCTCATTAAGAATTTTTTAATGTAACACTGCAGTTGCCCTACTACTTGGGTTGGGGCCTAGTAACAGTGTCTGTCGCTCCTTGGTGTTCTCCTCCTCCTTGGTGTTCTCCTCCAGGTTTCCTTGTCTGAGCTTCAACCTTCTGGCTCTCATTAAGTATTTTTAAATGTAACACTGCAATTGCCCTACTACTTGGGTTGGGCCTACTAACGGTGTCTGCCGCTCCATGGTGTTCTCCTCCAGGTTTCCTTGTCTGAGCTTCAACCTTCTGGCTCTAATTAAGTATTTTTAAATGTAACACTGCAGTTGCCCTACTACTTGGGTTGGGGCCTAGTAATGGTGTCTGCCGCTCCTTGGTGTTCTCCTCCTCCTTGGTGTTCTCCTCCAGGTTTCCTTGTCTGAGCTTCAACCTTCTGGCTCTCATTAAGTATTTTTAAATGTAACACTGCAATTGCCCTACTACTTGGGTTGGGGCCTAGTAACGGTGTCTGCCGCTCCTTGGTGTTCTCCTCCAGGTTTCCTTGTCTGAGCTTCAACCTTCTGGCTCTCATTAAGAATTTTTTAATGTAACACTGCAGTTGCCCTACTACTTGGGTTGGGGCCTAGTAACAGTGTCTGTCGCTCCTTGGTGTTCTCCTCCTCCTTGGTGTTCTCCTCCAGGTTTCCTTGTCTGAGCTTCAACCTTCTGGCTCTCATTAAGTATTTTTAACTGTAACACTTTTATTGCCCTACTACGTGGGTTGGGGCCTAGTAACGGTGTATGCCGCTCCTTGGTGTTCTCCTCCTCCTTGGTGTTCTCCTCCAGGTATCCTTGTCCGAGCTTCAACCTTCTTGCTCTCATTAAGTATTTTTAAATGTAACACTGCAATTGCCCTACTACTTGGGTTGGGGCCTAGTAACGGTGTCTGCCGCTCCTTGGTGTTCTCCTCCAGGTTTCCTTGTCCGAGCTTCAACCTTCTTGCTCTCATTAAGTATTTTTAAATGTAACACTGCAGTTGCCCTACTACTTGGGTTGGGGCCTAGTAACAGTGTCTGTCGCTCCTTGGTGTTCTCCTCCTCCTTGGTGTTCTCCTCCAGGTTTCCATGTCTGAGCTTCAACCTTCAGGTTCTCATTAAGAATTTTTAAATGTAACACTTTTGTTGCCCTACTACTTGGGTTGGGGCCTAGTAACAGTGTCTGCCGCTCCTTGGTATTCTCCTCCTCCTTGGTGTTCTCCTCCAGGTTTCCTTGTCTGAGCTCAACCTTCTGGCTCTCATTAAGTATTTTTAAATGTAACACTGCAGTTGCCCTACTACTTGGGTTGGGGCCTAGTAACGGTGTCTGCCACTCCTTGGTGTTCTCCTCCTCCTTGGTGTTCTCCTCCAGGTTTCCTTGTGTAAGCTTCAACCTTCTGGCTCTTATTAAGTATTTTTAAATGTAACACTGCAATTGCCCTACTACTTGGGTTGGGGCCTAGTAACGGTGTCTGCCGCTCCTTGGTGTTCTCCTCCTCCTTGGTGTTCTCCTCCAGGTTTCCTTGTCTGAGCTCAGCCTTCTGGCTCTCATTAAGTATTTTTAAATGTAACACTTTTGTTGCCCTACTACTTGGGTTGGGGCCTAGTAACGGTGTCTGCCGCTCCTTGGTATTCTCCTCCTCCTTGGTGTTCTCCTCCAGGTTTCCTTGCCTGAGCTCAGCCTTCTGGCTCTCATTAAGTATTTTTAAATGTAACACTGCAGTTGCCCTACTACTTGGGTTGGGGCCTAGTAACGGTGTCTGCCGCTCCTTGGTGTTCTCCTCCTCCTTGGTGTTCTCCTCCAGGTTTCCTTGTCTAAGCTTCAACCTTCTGGCTCTCATTAAGTATTTTTAAATGTAACACTGCAATTGCCCTACTACTTGGGTTGGGGCCTAGTAACGGTGCCTGCCGCTCCTTGGTGTTCTCCTCCTCCTTGGTGTTCTCCTCCAGGTTTCCTTGTCTCAGCTTCAACCTTCTGGCTCTCATTAAGTAATTTTAACTGTAACACTTTTGTTGCCCTACTACTTGGGTTGGGGCCTAGTAACGGTGTCTGCCGCTCCTTGGTATTCTCCTCCTCCTTGGTGTTCTCCTCCAGATTTCCTTGTCTGAGCTTCAACCTTCTGGCTCTCATTAAGTATTTTTTAATGTAACACTGCAGTTGCTCAACTACTTGGGTTGGGGCCTAGTAACAGTGTCTGCCGCTCCTTGGTGTTCTCCTCCTCCTTGGTGTTCTCCTCCAGGTTTCCTTGTCTGAGGTTCAACCTTCTGGCTCTCATTAAGTATTTTTAAATGTAACACTGCAATTGCCCTGCTAATTGGGTTGGGGCCTAGTAACGGTGTCTGACGCTCCTTGGTGTTCTCCTCCTCCTTGGTGTTCTCCTCCAGGTTTCCTTGTCTGAGCTTCAACCTTCTGGCTCTCATTAAGTATTTTTAAATGTAACACTGCAATTGCCCTACTACTTGGGTTGGGGCCTACTAACGGTGTCTGCCGCTCCATGGTGTTCTCCTCCAGGTTTCCTTGTCTGAGCTTCAACCTTCTGGCTCTCATTAAGTATTTTTAAATGTAACACTGCAGTTGCCCTACTACTTGGGTTGGGGCCTAGTAATGGTGTCTGCCGCTCCTTGGTGTTCTCCTCCTCCTTGGTGTTCTCCTCCAGGTTTCCTTGTCTGAGCTTCAACCTTCTGGCTCTCATTAAGTATTTTTAAATGTAACACTGCAATTGCCCTACTACTTGGGTTGGGGCCTAGTAACGGTGTCTGCCGCTCCTTGGTGTTCTCCTCCAGGTTTCCTTGTCTGAGCTTCAACCTTCTGGCTCTCATTAAGAATTTTTTAATGTAACACTGCAGTTGCCCTACTACTTGGGTTGGGGCCTAGTAACAGTGTCTGTCGCTCCTTGGTGTTCTCCTCCTCCTTGGTGTTCTCCTCCAGGTTTCCTTGTCTGAGCTTCAACCTTCAGGCTCTCATTAAGAATTTTTAAATGTAACACTTTTGTTGCCCTACTACTTGGGTTGGGGCCTAGTAACAGTGTCTGCCGCTCCTTGGTATTCTCCTCCTCCTTGGTGTGCTCCTCCAGGTTTCCTTGTCTGAGCTCAACCTTCTGGCTCTCATTAAGTATTTTTAAATGTAACACTGCAGATGCCCTACTACTTGGGTTGGGGCCTGGTAACAGTGTCTGCCGCTCCTTGGTGTTCTCCTCCTCCTTGATGTTCTCCTCCAGGTTTCCTTGTCTGAGTTTCAACCTTCTGGCTCTCATTAAGTTTTTTTAACTGTAACACTTTTGTTGCCCTACTACTTGGGTTGGGGCCTAGTAACAGTGTCTGCCGCCCCTTGGTGTTCTCCTCCTCCTTGGTGTTCTCCTCCAGGTTTCCTTGTCTGAGCTTCAACCTTCTGGCTCTCATTAAGTATTTTTAAATGTAACACTGCAGTTGCCCTACTACTTGGCTTGGGGCCTAGTAACGGTGTCTGTCACTCCTTGGTGTTCTCCTCCTCCTTGGTGTTCTCCTCCAGGTTTCCTTGTCTGAACTTCAACCTTCTGGCTCTCATTAAGTATTTTTAAATGTAACACTGCAATTGCCCTACTACTTGGGTTGGGGCCTAGTAACGGTGTCTGCCGCTCCTTGGTGTTCTCCTCCTCCTTGGTGTTCTCCTCCAGGTTTCCTTGTCTGAGCTCAGCCTTCTGGCTCTCATTAAGTATTTTTAAATGTAACACTTTTGTTGCCCTACTACTTGGGTTGGGGCCTAGTAACGGTGTCTGCCGCTCCTTGGTGTTCTCCTCCTCCTTGGTGTTCTCCTCCAGGTTTCCTTGTCTAAGCTTCAACCTTCTGGCTCTCATTAAGTATTTTTAAACGTAACACTGCAATTGCCCTACTACTTGGGTTGGGGCCTAGTAACGGTGCCTGCCGCTCCTTGGTGTTCTCCTCCTCCTTGGTGTTCTCCTCCAGGTTTCCTTGTCTCAGCTTCAACCTTCTGGCTCTCATTAAGTATTTTTAACTGTAACACTTTTGTTGCCCTACTACTTGGGTTGAGGCCTAGTAACGGTGTCTGACGCTCCTTGGTGTTCTCCTCCTCCTTGGTGTTCTCCTCCAGATTTCCTTGTCTGAGCTTCAACCTTCTGGCTCTCATTAAGTATTTTTTAATGTAACACTGCAGTTGCTCAACTACTTGGGTTGGGGCCTAGTAACAGTGTCTGCCGCTCCTTGGTGTTCTCCTCCTCCTTGGTGTTCTCCTCCAGGTCTCCTTGTCTGAGGTTCAACCTTCTGGCTCTCATTAAGTATTTTTAAATGTAACACTGCAATTGCCCTGCTACTTGGGTTGGGGCCTAGTAACGGTGTCTGACGCTCCTTGGTGTTCTCCTCCTCCTTGGTGTTCACCTCCAGGTTTCCTTGTCTGAGCTTCAACCTTCTGGCTCTCATTAAGTATTTTTAAATGTAACACTGCAATTGCCCTACTACTTGGGTTGGGGCCTACTAACGGTGTCTGCCGCTCCATGGTGTTCTCCTCCAGGTTTCCTTGTCTGAGCTTCAACCTTCTGGCTCTAATTAAGTATTTTTAAATGTAACACTGCAGTTGCCCTACTACTTGGGTTGGGGCCTAGTAATGGTGTCTGCCGCTCCTTGGTGTTCTCCTCCTCCTTGGTGTTCTCCTCCAGGTTTCCTTGTCTGAGCTTCAACCTTCTGGCTCTCATTAATTATTTTTAAATGTAACACTGCAATTGCCCTACTACTTGGGTTGGGGCCTAGTAACGGTGTCTGCCGCTCCTTGGTGTTCTCCTCCAGGTTTCCTTGTCTGAGCTTCAACCTTCTGGCTCTCATTAAGAATTTTTTAATGTAACACTGCAGTTGCCCTACTACTTGGGTTGGGGCCTAGTAACAGTGTCTGTCGCTCCTTGGTGTTCTCCTCCTCCTTGGTGTTCTCCTCCAGGTTTCCTTGTCTGAGCTTCAACCTTCTGGCTCTCATTAAGTATTTTTAAATGTAACACTGCAATTGCCCTACTACTTGGGTTGGGCCTACTAACGGTGTCTGCCGCTCCATGGTGTTCTCCTCCAGGTTTCCTTGTCTGAGCTTCAACCTTCTGGCTCTAATTAAGTATTTTTAAATGTAACACTGCAGTTGCCCTACTACTTGGGTTGGGGCCTAGTAATGGTGTCTGCCGCTCCTTGGTGTTCTCCTCCTCCTTGGTGTTCTCCTCCAGGTTTCCTTGTCTGAGCTTCAACCTTCTGGCTCTCATTAAGTATTTTTAAATGTAACACTGCAATTGCCCTACTACTTGGGTTGGGGCCTAGTAACGGTGTCTGCCGCTCCTTGGTGTTCTCCTCCAGGTTTCCTTGTCTGAGCTTCAACCTTCTGGCTCTCATTAAGAATTTTTTAATGTAACACTGCAGTTGCCCTACTACTTGGGTTGGGGCCTAGTAACAGTGTCTGTCGCTCCTTGGTGTTCTCCTCCTCCTTGGTGTTCTCCTCCAGGTTTCCTTGTCTGAGCTTCAACCTTCTGGCTCTCATTAAGTATTTTTAACTGTAACACTTTTATTGCCCTACTACGTGGGTTGGGGCCTAGTAACGGTGTATGCCGCTCCTTGGTGTTCTCCTCCTCCTTGGTGTTCTCCTCCAGGTATCCTTGTCCGAGCTTCAACCTTCTTGCTCTCATTAAGTATTTTTAAATGTAACACTGCAATTGCCCTACTACTTGGGTTGGGGCCTAGTAACGGTGTCTGCCGCTCCTTGGTGTTCTCCTCCAGGTTTCCTTGTCCGAGCTTCAACCTTCTTGCTCTCATTAAGTATTTTTAAATGTAACACTGCAGTTGCCCTACTACTTGGGTTGGGGCCTAGTAACAGTGTCTGTCGCTCCTTGGTGTTCTCCTCCTCCTTGGTGTTCTCCTCCAGGTTTCCATGTCTGAGCTTCAACCTTCAGGTTCTCATTAAGAATTTTTAAATGTAACACTTTTGTTGCCCTACTACTTGGGTTGGGGCCTAGTAACAGTGTCTGCCGCTCCTTGGTATTCTCCTCCTCCTTGGTGTTCTCCTCCAGGTTTCCTTGTCTGAGCTCAACCTTCTGGCTCTCATTAAGTATTTTTAAATGTAACACTGCAGTTGCCCTACTACTTGGGTTGGGGCCTAGTAACGGTGTCTGCCACTCCTTGGTGTTCTCCTCCTCCTTGGTGTTCTCCTCCAGGTTTCCTTGTGTAAGCTTCAACCTTCTGGCTCTTATTAAGTATTTTTAAATGTAACACTGCAATTGCCCTACTACTTGGGTTGGGGCCTAGTAACGGTGCCTGCCGCTCCTTGGTGTTCTCCTCCTCCTTGGTGTTCTCCTCCAGGTTTCCTTGTCTCAGCTTCAACCTTCTGGCTCTCATTAAGTATTTTTAACTGTAACACTTTTGTTGCCCTACTACTTGGGTTGAGGCCTAGTAACGGTGTCTGACGCTCCTTGGTGTTCTCCTCCTCCTTGGTGTTCTCCTCCAGGTTTCCTTGTCTGAGCTTCAACCTTCAGGCTCTCATTAAGAATTTTTAAATGTAACACTTTTGTTGCCCTACTACTTGGGTTGGGGCCTAGTAACAGTGTCTGCCGCTCCTTGGTATTCTCCTCCTCCTTGGTGTTCTCCTCCAGGTTTCCTTGTCTGAGCTCAACCTTCTGGCTCTCATTAAGTATTTTTAAATGTAACACTGCAGTTGCCCTACTACTTGGGTTGGGGCCTAGTAACGGTGTCTGCAACTCCTTGGTCTTCTCCTCCTCCTTGGTGTTCTCCTCCAGGTTTCCTTGTCTCAGCTTCAACCTTCTGGCTCTCATTAAGTATTTTTAACTGTAACACTTTTTTTGCCCTACTACTTGGGTTGGGGCCTAGTAACGGTGTCTGCCGCTCCTTGGTGTTCTCCTCCTCCTTGGTGTTCTCCTCCAGATTTCCTTGTCTGAGCTTCAACCTTCTGGCTCTCATTAAGTATTTTTAAATGTAACACTGCAGATGCCCTACTACTTGGGTTGGGGCCTGGTAACAGTGTCTGCCGCTCCTTGGTGTTCTCCTCCTCCTTGATGTTCTCCTCCAGGTTTCCTTGTCTGAGTTTCAACCTTCTGGCTCTCATTAAGTTTTTTTAACTGTAACACTTTTGTTGCCCTACTACTTGGGTTGGGGCCTAGTAACGGTGTCTGCCGCCCCTTGGTGTTCTCCTCCTCCTTGGTGTTCTCCTCCAGGTTTCCTTGTCTGAGCTTCAACCTTCTGGCTCTCATTAAGTATTTTTAAATGTAACACTGCAGTTGCCCTACTACTTGGCTTGGGGCCTAGTAACGGTGTCTGTCGCTCCTTGGTGTTCTCCTCCTCCTTGGTGTTCTCCTCCAGGTTTCCTTGTCTGAACTTCAACCTTCTGGCTCTCATTAAGTATTTTTAAATGTAACACTGCAATTGCCCTACTACTTGGGTTGGGGCCTTGTAACGGTGTCTGCCGCTCCTTGGTATTCTCCTCCTCCTTGGTGTTCTCCTCCAGGTTTCCTTGTCTGAGCTCAGCCTTCTGGCTCTCATTAAGTATTTTTAAATGTAACACTGCAGTTGCCCTACTACTTGGGTTGGGGCCTAGTAACGGTGTCTGCCAATCCTTGGTGTTCTCCTCCTCCTTGGTGTTCTCCTCCAGGTTTCCTTGTCTCAGCTTCAACCTTCTGGCTCTCATTAAGTATTTTTAACTGTAACACTTTTTTTGCCCTACTACTTGGGTTGGGGCCTAGTAACGGTGTCTGCCGCTCCTTGGTGTTCTCCTCCTCCTTGGTGTTCTCCTCCAGATTTCCTTGTCTGAGCTTCAACCTTCTGGCTCTCATTAAGTATTTTTAAATGTAACACTGCAGTTGCCCTACTACTTGGGTTGGGGCCTAGTAACGGTGTCTGCCGCCCCTTGGTGTTCTCCTCCTCCTTGGTGTTCTCCTCCAGGTTTCCTTGTCTGAGCTTCGACCTTCTGGCTCTCATTAAGTATTTTTAAATGTAACACTGCAGTTGCCCTACTACTTGGGTTGGGGCCTAGTAATGGTGTCTGCCGCTCCTTGGTGTTCTCCTCCTCCTTGGTGTTCTCCTCCAGGTTTCCTTGTCTGAGCTTCAACCTTCTGGCTCTCATTAAGTATTTTTAAATGTAACACTGCAATTGCCCTACTATTTGGGTTGGGGCCTAGTAACGGTGTCTGCCGCTCCATGGTGTTCTCCTCCTCCTTGGTGTTCTCCTCCAGGTTTCCATGTCTGAGCTTCAACCTTCTGGCTCTCATTAAGTATTTTTAACTGTAACACTTTTATTGCCCTACTACGTGGGTTGGGGCCTAGTAACGGTGTATGCCGCTCCTTGGTGTTCTCCTCCTCCTTGGTGTTCTCCTCCAGGTATCCTTGTCCGAGCTTCAACCTTCTTGCTCTCATTAAGTATTTTTAAATGTAACACTGCAATTGCCCTACTACTTGGGTTGGGGCCTAGTAACGGTGTCTGCCGCTCCTTGGTGTTCTCCTCCAGGTTTCCTTGTCTGAACTTCAACCTTCAGGCTCTCATTAAGAATTTTTAAATGTAACACTTTTGTTGCCCTACTACTTGGGTTGGGGCCTAGTAACAGTGTCTGCCGCTCCTTGGTATTCTCCTCCTCCTTGGTGTTCTCCTCCAGGTTTCCTTGTCTGAGCTCAACCTTCTGGCTCTCATTAAGTATTTTTAAATGTAACACTGCAGTTGCCCTACTACTTGGGTTGGGGCCTAGTAACAGTGTCTGCCACTCCTTGGTGTTCTCCTCCTCCTTGGTGTTCTCCTCCAGGTTTCCTTGTCTCAGCTTCAACCTTCTGGCTCTCATTAAGTATTTTTAAATGTAACACTGCAGTTGCCCTACTACTTGGCTTGGGGCCTAGTAACGGTGTCTGTCGCTCCTTGGTGTTCTCCTCCTCCTTGGTGTTCTCCTCCAGGTTTCCTTGTCTGAACTTCAACCTTCTGGCTCTCATTAAGTATTTTTAAATGTAACACTGCAATTGCCCTACTACTTGGGTTGGGGCCTAGTAACGGTGTCTGCCGCTCCTTGGTGTTCTCCTCCTCCTTGGTGTTCTCCTCCAGGTTTCCTTGTCTGAGCTCAGCCTTCTGGCTCTCATTAAGTATTTTTAAATGTAACACTTTTGTTGCCCTACTACTTGGGTTGGGGCCTAGTAACGGTGTCTGCCGCTCCTTGGTATTCTCCTCCTCCTTGGTGTTCTCCTCCAGGTTTCCTTGTCTGAGCTCAGCCTTCTGGCTCTCATTAAGTATTTTTAAATGTAACACTGCAGTTGCCCTACTACTTGGGTTGGGGCCTAGTAACGGTGTCTGCCGCTCCTTGGTGTTCTCCTCCTCCTTGGTGTTCTCCTCCAGGTTTCCTTGTCTAAGCTTCAACCTTCTGGCTCTCATTAAGTATTTTTAAATGTAACACTGCAATTGCCCTACTACTTGGGTTGGGGCCTAGTAACGGTGCCTGCCGCTCCTTGGTGTTCTCCTCCTCCTTGGTGTTCTCCTCCAGGTTTCCTTGTCTCAGCTTCAACCTTCTGGCTCTCATTAAGTATTTTTTAATGTAACACTGCAGTTGCTCAACTACTTGGGTTGGGGCCTAGTAACAGTGTCTGCCGCTCCTTGGTGTTCTCCTCCTCCTTGGTGTTCTCCTCCAGGTTTCCTTGTCTGAGGTTCAACCTTCTGGCTCTCATTAAGTATTTTTAAATGTAACACTGCAATTGCCCTGCTAATTGGGTTGGGGCCTAGTAACGGTGTCTGACGCTCCTTGGTGTTCTCCTCCTCCTTGGTGTTCTCCTCCAGGTTTCCTTGTCTGAGCTTCAACCTTCTGGCTCTCATTAAGTATTTTTAAATGTAACACTGCAATTGCCCTACTACTTGGGTTGGGGCCTACTAACGGTGTCTGCCGCTCCATGGTGTTCTCCTCCAGGTTTCCTTGTCTGAGCTTCAACCTTCTGGCTCTCATTAAGTATTTTTAAATGTAACACTGCAGTTGCCCTACTACTTGGGTTGGGGCCTAGTAATGGTGTCTGCCGCTCCTTGGTGTTCTCCTCCTCCTTGGTGTTCTCCTCCAGGTTTCCTTGTCTGAGCTTCAACCTTCTGGCTCTCATTAAGTATTTTTAAATGTAACACTGCAATTGCCCTACTACTTGGGTTGGGGCCTAGTAACGGTGTCTGCCGCTCCTTGGTGTTCTCCTCCAGGTTTCCTTGTCTGAGCTTCAACCTTCTGGCTCTCATTAAGAATTTTTTAATGTAACACTGCAGTTGCCCTACTACTTGGGTTGGGGCCTAGTAACAGTGTCTGTCGCTCCTTGGTGTTCTCCTCCTCCTTGGTGTTCTCCTCCAGGTTTCCTTGTCTGAGCTTCAACCTTCAGGCTCTCATTAAGAATTTTTAAATGTAACACTTTTGTTGCCCTACTACTTGGGTTGGGGCCTAGTAACAGTGTCTGCCGCTCCTTGGTATTCTCCTCCTCCTTGGTGTGCTCCTCCAGGTTTCCTTGTCTGAGCTCAACCTTCTGGCTCTCATTAAGTATTTTTAAATGTAACACTGCAGATGCCCTACTACTTGGGTTGGGGCCTGGTAACAGTGTCTGCCGCTCCTTGGTGTTCTCCTCCTCCTTGATGTTCTCCTCCAGGTTTCCTTGTCTGAGTTTCAACCTTCTGGCTCTCATTAAGTTTTTTTAACTGTAACACTTTTGTTGCCCTACTACTTGGGTTGGGGCCTAGTAACAGTGTCTGCCGCCCCTTGGTGTTCTCCTCCTCCTTGGTGTTCTCCTCCAGGTTTCCTTGTCTGAGCTTCAACCTTCTGGCTCTCATTAAGTATTTTTAAATGTAACACTGCAGTTGCCCTACTACTTGGCTTGGGGCCTAGTAACGGTGTCTGTCGCTCCTTGGTGTTCTCCTCCTCCTTGGTGTTCTCCTCCAGGTTTCCTTGTCTGAACTTCAACCTTCTGGCTCTCATTAAGTATTTTTAAATGTAACACTGCAATTGCCCTACTACTTGGGTTGGGGCCTAGTAACGGTGTCTGCCGCTCCTTGGTGTTCTCCTCCTCCTTGGTGTTCTCCTCCAGGTTTCCTTGTCTGAGCTCAGCCTTCTGGCTCTCATTAAGTATTTTTAAATGTAACACTTTTGTTGCCCTACTACTTGGGTTGGGGCCTAGTAACGGTGTCTGCCGCTCCTTGGTATTCTCCTCCTCCTTGGTGTTCTCCTCCAGGTTTCCTTGTCTGAGCTCAGCCTTCTGGCTCTCATTAAGTATTTTTAAATGTAACACTGCAGTTGCCCTACTACTTGGGTTGGGGCCTAGTAACGGTGTCTGCCGCTCCTTGGTGTTCTCCTCCAGGTTTCCTTGTCTAAGCTTCAACCTTCTGGCTCTCATTAAGTATTTTTAAACGTAACACTGCAATTGCCCTACTACTTGGGTTGGGGCCTAGTAACGGTGCCTGCCGCTCCTTGGTGTTCTCCTCCTCCTTGGTGTTCTCCTCCAGATTTCCTTGTCTGAGCTTCAACCTTCTGGCTCTCATTAAGTATTTTTAACTGTAACACTTTTATTGCCCTACTACGTGGGTTGGGGCCTAGTAACGGTGTATGCCGCTCCTTGGTGTTCTCCTCCTCCTTGGTGTTCTCCTCCAGGTATCCTTGTCCGAGCTTCAACCTTCTTGCTCTCATTAAGTATTTTTAAATGTAACACTGCAATTGCCCTACTACTTGGGTTGGGGCCTAGTAACGGTGTCTGCCGCTCCTTGGTGTTCTCCTCCAGGTTTCCTTGTCCGAGCTTCAACCTTCTTGCTCTCATTAAGTATTTTTAAATGTAACACTGCAGTTGCCCTACTACTTGGGTTGGGGCCTAGTAACAGTGTCTGTCGCTCCTTGGTGTTCTCCTCCTCCTTGGTGTTCTCCTCCAGGTTTCCATGTCTGAGCTTCAACCTTCAGGTTCTCATTAAGAATTTTTAAATGTAACACTTTTGTTGCCCTACTACTTGGGTTGGGGCCTAGTAACAGTGTCTGCCGCTCCTTGGTATTCTCCTCCTCCTTGGTGTTCTCCTCCAGGTTTCCTTGTCTGAGCTCAACCTTCTGGCTCTCATTAAGTATTTTTAAATGTAACACTGCAGTTGCCCTACTACTTGGGTTGGGGCCTAGTAACGGTGTCTGCCACTCCTTGGTGTTCTCCTCCTCCTTGGTGTTCTCCTCCAGGTTTCCTTGTGTAAGCTTCAACCTTCTGGCTCTTATTAAGTATTTTTAAATGTAACACTGCAATTGCCCTACTACTTGGGTTGGGGCCTAGTAACGGTGCCTGCCGCTCCTTGGTGTTCTCCTCCTCCTTGGTGTTCTCCTCCAGGTTTCCTTGTCTCAGCTTCAACCTTCTGGCTCTCATTAAGTATTTTTAACTGTAACACTTTTGTTGCCCTACTACTTGGGTTGAGGCCTAGTAACGGTGTCTGACGCTCCTTGGTGTTCTCCTCCTCCTTGGTGTTCTCCTCCAGGTTTCCTTGTCTGAGCTTCAACCTTCAGGCTCTCATTAAGAATTTTTAAATGTAACACTTTTGTTGCCCTACTACTTGGGTTGGGGCCTAGTAACAGTGTCTGCCGCTCCTTGGTATTCTCCTCCTCCTTGGTGTTCTCCTCCAGGTTTCCTTGTCTGAGCTCAACCTTCTGGCTCTCATTAAGTATTTTTAAATGTAACACTGCAGTTGCCCTACTACTTGGGTTGGGGCCTAGTAACGGTGTCTGCAACTCCTTGGTCTTCTCCTCCTCCTTGGTGTTCTCCTCCAGGTTTCCTTGTCTCAGCTTCAACCTTCTGGCTCTCATTAAGTATTTTTAACTGTAACACTTTTTTTGCCCTACTACTTGGGTTGGGGCCTAGTAACGGTGTCTGCCGCTCCTTGGTGTTCTCCTCCTCCTTGGTGTTCTCCTCCAGATTTCCTTGTCTGAGCTTCAACCTTCTGGCTCTCATTAAGTATTTTTAAATGTAACACTGCAGATGCCCTACTACTTGGGTTGGGGCCTGGTAACAGTGTCTGCCGCTCCTTGGTGTTCTCCTCCTCCTTGATGTTCTCCTCCAGGTTTCCTTGTCTGAGTTTCAACCTTCTGGCTCTCATTAAGTTTTTTTAACTGTAACACTTTTGTTGCCCTACTACTTGGGTTGGGGCCTAGTAACGGTGTCTGCCGCCCCTTGGTGTTCTCCTCCTCCTTGGTGTTCTCCTCCAGGTTTCCTTGTCTGAGCTTCAACCTTCTGGCTCTCATTAAGTATTTTTAAATGTAACACTGCAGTTGCCCTACTACTTGGCTTGGGGCCTAGTAACGGTGTCTGTCGCTCCTTGGTGTTCTCCTCCTCCTTGGTGTTCTCCTCCAGGTTTCCTTGTCTGAACTTCAACCTTCTGGCTCTCATTAAGTATTTTTAAATGTAACACTGCAATTGCCCTACTACTTGGGTTGGGGCCTAGTAACGGTGTCTGCCGCTCCTTGGTATTCTCCTCCTCCTTGGTGTTCTCCTCCAGGTTTCCTTGTCTGAGCTCAGCCTTCTGGCTCTCATTAAGTATTTTTAAATGTAACACTGCAGTTGCCCTACTACTTGGGTTGGGGCCTAGTAACGGTGTCTGCCAATCCTTGGTGTTCTCCTCCTCCTTGGTGTTCTCCTCCAGGTTTCCTTGTCTCAGCTTCAACCTTCTGGCTCTCATTAAGTATTTTTAACTGTAACACTTTTTTTGCCCTACTACTTGGGTTGGGGCCTAGTAACGGTGTCTGCCGCTCCTTGGTGTTCTCCTCCTCCTTGGTGTTCTCCTCCAGATTTCCTTGTCTGAGCTTCAACCTTCTGGCTCTCATTAAGTATTTTTAAATGTAACACTGCAGTTGCCCTACTACTTGGGTTGGGGCCTAGTAACAGTGTCTGCCGCTCCTTGGTGTTCTCATCCTCCTTGGTGTTCTCCTCCAGGTTTCCTTGTCTGAGCTTCAACCTTCTGGCTCTCATTAAGTATTTTTAACTGTAACACTTTTGTTGCCCTACTACATGGGTTGGGGCCTAGTAACGGTGTCTGCCGCCCCTTGGTGTTCTCCTCCTCCTTGGTGTTCTCCTCCAGGTTTCCTTGTCTGAGCTTCGACCTTCTGGCTCTCATTAAGTATTTTTAAATGTAACACTGCAGTTGCCCTACTACTTGGGTTGGGGCCTAGTAATGGTGTCTGCCGCTCCTTGGTGTTCTCCTCCTCCTTGGTGTTCTCCTCCAGGTTTCCTTGTCTGAGCTTCAACCTTCTGGCTCTCATTAAGTATTTTTAAATGTAACACTGCAATTGCCCTACTATTTGGGTTGGGGCCTAGTAACGGTGTCTGCCGCTCCATGGTGTTCTCCTCCTCCTTGGTGTTCTCCTCCAGGTTTCCATGTCTGAGCTTCAACCTTCTGGCTCTCATTAAGTATTTTTAACTGTAACACTTTTATTGCCCTACTACGTGGGTTGGGGCCTAGTAACGGTGTATGCCGCTCCTTGGTGTTCTCCTCCTCCTTGGTGTTCTCCTCCAGGTATCCTTGTCCGAGCTTCAACCTTCTTGCTCTCATTAAGTATTTTTAAATGTAACACTGCAATTGCCCTACTACTTGGGTTGGGGCCTAGTAACGGTGTCTGCCGCTCCTTGGTGTTCTCCTCCAGGTTTCCTTGTCTGAACTTCAACCTTCAGGCTCTCATTAAGAATTTTTAAATGTAACACTTTTGTTGCCCTACTACTTGGGTTGGGGCCTAGTAACAGTGTCTGCCGCTCCTTGGTATTCTCCTCCTCCTTGGTGTTCTCCTCCAGGTTTCCTTGTCTGAGCTCAACCTTCTGGCTCTCATTAAGTATTTTTAAATGTAACACTGCAGTTGCCCTACTACTTGGGTTGGGGCCTAGTAACGGTGTCTGCCACTCCTTGGTGTTCTCCTCCTCCTTGGTGTTCTCCTCCAGGTTTCCTTGTCTCAGCTTCAACCTTCTGGCTCTCATTAAGTATTTTTAAATGTAACACTGCAGTTGCCCTACTACTTGGCTTGGGGCCTAGTAACGGTGTCTGTCGCTCCTTGGTGTTCTCCTCCTCCTTGGTGTTCTCCTCCAGGTTTCCTTGTCTGAACTTCAACCTTCTGGCTCTCATTAAGTATTTTTAAATGTAACACTGCAATTGCCCTACTACTTGGGTTGGGGCCTAGTAACGGTGTCTGCCGCTCCTTGGTGTTCTCCTCCTCCTTGGTGTTCTCCTCCAGGTTTCCTTGTCTGAGCTCAGCCTTCTGGCTCTCATTAAGTATTTTTAAATGTAACACTTTTGTTGCCCTACTACTTGGGTTGGGGCCTAGTAACGGTGTCTGCCGCTCCTTGGTATTCTCCTCCTCCTTGGTGTTCTCCTCCAGGTTTCCTTGTCTGAGCTCAGCCTTCTGGCTCTCATTAAGTATTTTTAAATGTAACACTGCAGTTGCCCTACTACTTGGGTTGGGGCCTAGTAACGGTGTCTGCCGCTCCTTGGTGTTCTCCTCCTCCTTGGTGTTCTCCTCCAGGTTTCCTTGTCTAAGCTTCAACCTTCTGGCTCTCATTAAGTATTTTTAAATGTAACACTGCAATTGCCCTACTACTTGGGTTGGGGCCTAGTAACGGTGCCTGCCGCTCCTTGGTGTTCTCCTCCTCCTTGGTGTTCTCCTCCAGGTTTCCTTGTCTCAGCTTCAACCTTCTGGCTCTCATTAAGTAATTTTAACTGTAACACTTTTGTTGCCCTACTACTTGGGTTGGGGCCTAGTAACGGTGTCTGCCGCTCCTTGGTGTTCTCCTCCTCCTTGGTGTTCTCCTCCAGGTTTCCTTGTCTAAGCTTCAACCTTCTGGCTCTCATTAAGTATTTTTAAATGTAACACTGCAATTGCCCTACTACTTGGGTTGGGGCCTAGTAACGGTGTCTGCCGCTCCTTGGTATTCTCCTCCTCCTTGGTGTTCTCCTCCAGATTTCCTTGTCTGAGCTTCAACCTTCTGGCTCTCATTAAGTATTTTTTAATGTAACACTGCAGTTGCTCAACTACTTGGGTTGGGGCCTAGTAACAGTGTCTGCCGCTCCTTGGTGTTCTCCTCCTCCTTGGTGTTCTCCTCCAGGTTTCCTTGTCTGAGGTTCAACCTTCTGGCTCTCATTAAGTATTTTTAAATGTAACACTGCAATTGCCCTGCTAATTGGGTTGGGGCCTAGTAACGGTGTCTGACGCTCCTTGGTGTTCTCCTCCTCCTTGGTGTTCTCCTCCAGGTTTCCTTGTCTGAGCTTCAACCTTCTGGCTCTCATTAAGTATTTTTAAATGTAACACTGCAATTGCCCTACTACTTGGGTTGGGGCCTACTAACGGTGTCTGCCGCTCCATGGTGTTCTCCTCCAGGTTTCCTTGTCTGAGCTTCAACCTTCTGGCTCTCATTAAGTATTTTTAAATGTAACACTGCAGTTGCCCTACTACTTGGGTTGGGGCCTAGTAATGGTGTCTGCCGCTCCTTGGTGTTCTCCTCCTCCTTGGTGTTCTCCTCCAGGTTTCCTTGTCTGAGCTTCAACCTTCTGGCTCTCATTAAGTATTTTTAAATGTAACACTGCAATTGCCCTACTACTTGGGTTGGGGCCTAGTAACGGTGTCTGCCGCTCCTTGGTGTTCTCCTCCAGGTTTCCTTGTCTGAGCTTCAACCTTCTGGCTCTCATTAAGAATTTTTTAATGTAACACTGCAGTTGCCCTACTACTTGGGTTGGGGCCTAGTAACAGTGTCTGTCGCTCCTTGGTGTTCTCCTCCTCCTTGGTGTTCTCCTCCAGGTTTCCTTGTCTGAGCTTCAACCTTCAGGCTCTCATTAAGAATTTTTAAATGTAACACTTTTGTTGCCCTACTACTTGGGTTGGGGCCTAGTAACAGTGTCTGCCGCTCCTTGGTATTCTCCTCCTCCTTGGTGTGCTCCTCCAGGTTTCCTTGTCTGAGCTCAACCTTCTGGCTCTCATTAAGTATTTTTAAATGTAACACTGCAGATGCCCTACTACTTGGGTTGGGGCCTGGTAACAGTGTCTGCCGCTCCTTGGTGTTCTCCTCCTCCTTGATGTTCTCCTCCAGGTTTCCTTGTCTGAGTTTCAACCTTCTGGCTCTCATTAAGTTTTTTTAACTGTAACACTTTTGTTGCCCTACTACTTGGGTTGGGGCCTAGTAACAGTGTCTGCCGCCCCTTGGTGTTCTCCTCCTCCTTGGTGTTCTCCTCCAGGTTTCCTTGTCTGAGCTTCAACCTTCTGGCTCTCATTAAGTATTTTTAAATGTAACACTGCAGTTGCCCTACTACTTGGCTTGGGGCCTAGTAACGGTGTCTGTCGCTCCTTGGTGTTCTCCTCCTCCTTGGTGTTCTCCTCCAGGTTTCCTTGTCTGAACTTCAACCTTCTGGCTCTCATTAAGTATTTTTAAATGTAACACTGCAATTGCCCTACTACTTGGGTTGGGGCCTAGTAACGGTGTCTGCCGCTCCTTGGTGTTCTCCTCCTCCTTGGTGTTCTCCTCCAGGTTTCCTTGTCTGAGCTCAGCCTTCTGGCTCTCATTAAGTATTTTTAAATGTAACACTTTTGTTGCCCTACTACTTGGGTTGGGGCCTAGTAACGGTGTCTGCCGCTCCTTGGTATTCTCCTCCTCCTTGGTGTTCTCCTCCAGGTTTCCTTGTCTGAGCTCAGCCTTCTGGCTCTCATTAAGTATTTTTAAATGTAACACTGCAGTTGCCCTACTACTTGGGTTGGGGCCTAGTAACGGTGTCTGCCGCTCCTTGGTGTTCTCCTCCTCCTTGGTGTTCTCCTCCAGGTTTCCTTGTCTAAGCTTCAACCTTCTGGCTCTCATTAAGTATTTTTAAACGTAACACTGCAATTGCCCTACTACTTGGGTTGGGGCCTAGTAACGGTGCCTGCCGCTCCTTGGTGTTCTCCTCCTCCTTGGTGTTCTCCTCCAGGTTTCCTTGTCTCAGCTTCAACCTTCTGGCTCTCATTAAGTATTTTTAACTGTAACACTTTTGTTGCCCTACTACTTGGGTTGAGGCCTAGTAACGGTGTCTGACGCTCCTTGGTGTTCTCCTCCTCCTTGGTGTTCTCCTCCAGATTTCCTTGTCTGAGCTTCAACCTTCTGGCTCTCATTAAGTATTTTTTAATGTAACACTGCAGTTGCTCAACTACTTGGGTTGGGGCCTAGTAACAGTGTCTGCCGCTCCTTGGTGTTCTCCTCCTCCTTGGTGTTCTCCTCCAGGTCTCCTTGTCTGAGGTTCAACCTTCTGGCTCTCATTAAGTATTTTTAAATGTAACACTGCAATTGCCCTGCTACTTGGGTTGGGGCCTAGTAACGGTGTCTGACGCTCCTTGGTGTTCTCCTCCTCCTTGGTGTTCTCCTCCAGGTTTCCTTGTCTGAGCTTCAACCTTCTGGCTCTCATTAAGTATTTTTAAATGTAACACTGCAATTGCCCTACTACTTGGGTTGGGCCTACTAACGGTGTCTGCCGCTCCATGGTGTTCTCCTCCAGGTTTCCTTGTCTGAGCTTCAACCTTCTGGCTCTAATTAAGTATTTTTAAATGTAACACTGCAGTTGCCCTACTACTTGGGTTGGGGCCTAGTAATGGTGTCTGCCGCTCCTTGGTGTTCTCCTCCTCCTTGGTGTTCTCCTCCAGGTTTCCTTGTCTGAGCTTCAACCTTCTGGCTCTCATTAAGTATTTTTAAATGTAACACTGCAATTGCCCTACTACTTGGGTTGGGGCCTAGTAACGGTGTCTGCCGCTCCTTGGTGTTCTCCTCCAGGTTTCCTTGTCTGAGCTTCAACCTTCTGGCTCTCATTAAGAATTTTTTAATGTAACACTGCAGTTGCCCTACTACTTGGGTTGGGGCCTAGTAACAGTGTCTGTCGCTCCTTGGTGTTCTCCTCCTCCTTGGTGTTCTCCTCCAGGTTTCCTTGTCTGAGCTTCAACCTTCAGGCTCTCATTAAGAATTTTTAAATGTAACACTTTTGTTGCCCTACTACTTGGGTTGGGGCCTAGTAACAGTGTCTGCCGCTCCTTGGTATTCTCCTCCTCCTTGGTGTGCTCCTCCAGGTTTCCTTGTCTGAGCTCAACCTTCTGGCTCTCATTAAGTATTTTTAAATGTAACACTGCAGTTGCCCTACTACTTGGGTTGGGGCCTAGTAACGGTGTCTGCAACTCCTTGGTCTTCTCCTCCTCCTTGGTGTTCTCCTCCAGGTTTCCTTGTCTCAGCTTCAACCTTCTGGCTCTCATTAAGTATTTTTAACTGTAACACTTTTTTTGCCCTACTACTTGGGTTGGGGCCTAGTAACGGTGTCTGCCGCTCCTTGGTGTTCTCCTCCTCCTTGGTGTTCTCCTCCAGATTTCCTTGTCTGAGCTTCAACCTTCTGGCTCTCATTAAGTATTTTTAAATGTAACACTGCAGATGCCCTACTACTTGGGTTGGGGCCTGGTAACAGTGTCTGCCGCTCCTTGGTGTTCTCCTCCTCCTTGATGTTCTCCTCCAGGTTTCCTTGTCTGAGTTTCAACCTTCTGGCTCTCATTAAGTTTTTTTAACTGTAACACTTTTGTTGCCCTACTACTTGGCTTGGGGCCTAGTAACGGTGTCTGTCGCTCCTTGGTGTTCTCCTCCTCCTTGGTGTTCTCCTCCAGGTTTCCTTGTCTGAACTTCAACCTTCTGGCTCTCATTAAGTATTTTTAAATGTAACACTGCAATTGCCCTACTACTTGGGTTGGGGCCTAGTAACGGTGTCTGCCGCTCCTTGGTGTTCTCCTCCTCCTTGGTGTTCTCCTCCAGGTTTCCTTGTCTGAGCTCAGCCTTCTGGCTCTCATTAAGTATTTTTAAATGTAACACTGCAGTTGCCCTACTACTTGGGTTGGGACCTAGTAACGGTGTCTGCCAATCCTTGGTGTTCTCCTCCTCCTTGGTGTTCTCCTCCAGGTTTCCTTGTCTCAGCTTCAACCTTCTGGCTCTCATTAAGTATTTTTAACTGTAACACTTTTTTTGCCCTACTACTTGGGTTGGGGCCTAGTAACGGTGTCTGCTGCTCCTTGGTGTTCTCCTCCTCCTTGGTTTTCTCCTCCAGATTTCCTTGTCTGAGCTTCAACCTTCTGGCTCTCATTAAGTATTTTTAAATGTAACACTGCAATTGCCCTACTACTTGGGTTGGGGCCTAGTAACGGTGTCTGCCGCTCCTTGGTGTTCTCCTCCTCCTTGGTGTTCTCCTCCAGGTTTCCTTGTCTGAGCTCAACCTTCTGGCTCTCATTAAGTATTTTTAACTGTAACACTTTTATTGCCCTACTACGTGGGTTGGGGCCTAGTAACGGTGTATGCCGCTCCTTGGTGTTCTCCTCCTCCTTGGTGTTCTCCTCCAGGTATCCTTGTCCGAGCTTCAACCTTCTTGCTCTCATTAAGTATTTTTAAATGTAACACTGCAATTGCCCTACTACTTGGGTTGGGGCCTAGTAACGGTGTCTGCCGCTCCTTGGTGTTCTCCTCCTCCTTGGTGTTCTCCCCCAAGTTTCGTTGTCTGAGCTTCAACCTTCAGGCTCTCATTAAGTATTTTTAAATGTAACACTGCAATTGCCCTGCTACTTGGGTTGGGGCCTAGTAACGGTGTCTGACGCTCCTTGGTGTTCTCCTCCTCCTTGGTGTTCTCCTCCAGGTTTCCTTGTCTGAGCTTCAACCTTCTGGCTCTCATTAAGTATTTTTAAATGTAACACTGCAATTGCCCTACTACTTGGGTTGGGGCCTACTAACGGTGTCTGCCGCTCCATGGTGTTCTCCTCCAGGTTTCCTTGTCTGAGCTTCAACCTTCTGGCTCTAATTAAGTATTTTTAAATGTAACACTGCAGTTGCCCTACTACTTGGGTTGGGGCCTAGTAATGGTGTCTGCCGCTCCTTGGTGTTCTCCTCCTCCTTGGTGTTCTCCTCCAGGTTTCCTTGTCTGAGCTTCAACCTTCTGGCTCTCATTAAGTATTTTTAAATGTAACACTGCAATTGCCCTACTACTTGGGTTGGGGCCTAGTAACGGTGTCTGCCGCTCCTTGGTGTTCTCCTCCAGGTTTCCTTGTCTGAGCTTCAACCTTCTGGCTCTCATTAAGAATTTTTTAATGTAACACTGCAGTTGCCCTACTACTTGGGTTGGGGCCTAGTAACAGTGTCTGTCGCTCCTTGGTGTTCTCCTCCTCCTTGGTGTTCTCCTCCAGGTTTCCTTGTCTGAGCTTCAACCTTCTGGCTCTCATTAAGTATTTTTAAATGTAACACTGCAATTGCCCTACTACTTGGGTTGGGCCTACTAACGGTGTCTGCCGCTCCATGGTGTTCTCCTCCAGGTTTCCTTGTCTGAGCTTCAACCTTCTGGCTCTAATTAAGTATTTTTAAATGTAACACTGCAGTTGCCCTACTACTTGGGTTGGGGACTAGTAACAGTGTCTGTCGCTCCTTGGTGTTCTCCTCCTCCTTGGTGTTCTCCTCCAGGTTTCCTTGTCTGAGCTTCAACCTTCAGGCTCTCATTAAGAATTTTTAAATGTAACACTTTTGTTGCCCTACTACTTGGGTTGGGGCCTAGTAACAGTGTCTGCCGCTCCTTGGTATTCTCCTCCTCCTTGGTGTGCTCCTCCAGGTTTCCTTGTCTGAGCTCAACCTTCTGGCTCTCATTAAGTATTTTTAAATGTAACACTGCAGTTGCCCTACTACTTGGGTTGGGGCCTAGTAACGGTGTCTGCAACTCCTTGGTCTTCTCCTCCTCCTTGGTGTTCTCCTCCAGGTTTCCTTGTCTCAGCTTCAACCTTCTGGCTCTCATTAAGTATTTTTAACTGTAACACTTTTTTTGCCCTACTACTTGGGTTGGGGCCTAGTAACGGTGTCTGCCGCTCCTTGGTGTTCTCCTCCTCCTTGGTGTTCTCCTCCAGATTTCCTTGTCTGAGCTTCAACCTTCTGGCTCTCATTAAGTATTTTTAAATGTAACACTGCAGATGCCCTACTACTTGGGTTGGGGCCTGGTAACAGTGTCTGCCGCTCCTTGGTGTTCTCCTCCTCCTTGATGTTCTCCTCCAGGTTTCCTTGTCTGAGTTTCAACCTTCTGGCTCTCATTAAGTTTTTTTAACTGTAACACTTTTGTTGCCCTACTACTTGGCTTGGGGCCTAGTAACGGTGTCTGTCGCTCCTTGGTGTTCTCCTCCTCCTTGGTGTTCTCCTCCAGGTTTCCTTGTCTGAACTTCAACCTTCTGGCTCTCATTAAGTATTTTTAAATGTAACACTGCAATTGCCCTACTACTTGGGTTGGGGCCTAGTAACGGTGTCTGCCGCTCCTTGGTGTTCTCCTCCTCCTTGGTGTTCTCCTCCAGGTTTCCTTGTCTGAGCTCAGCCTTCTGGCTCTCATTAAGTATTTTTAAATGTAACACTGCAGTTGCCCTACTACTTGGGTTGGGACCTAGTAACGGTGTCTGCCAATCCTTGGTGTTCTCCTCCTCCTTGGTGTTCTCCTCCAGGTTTCCTTGTCTCAGCTTCAACCTTCTGGCTCTCATTAAGTATTTTTAACTGTAACACTTTTTTTGCCCTACTACTTGGGTTGGGGCCTAGTAACGGTGTCTGCTGCTCCTTGGTGTTCTCCTCCTCCTTGGTTTTCTCCTCCAGATTTCCTTGTCTGAGCTTCAACCTTCTGGCTCTCATTAAGTATTTTTAAATGTAACACTGCAATTGCCCTACTACTTGGGTTGGGGCCTAGTAACGGTGTCTGCCGCTCCTTGGTGTTCTCCTCCTCCTTGGTGTTCTCCTCCAGGTTTCCTTGTCTGAGCTCAACCTTCTGGCTCTCATTAAGTATTTTTAACTGTAACACTTTTATTGCCCTACTACGTGGGTTGGGGCCTAGTAACGGTGTATGCCGCTCCTTGGTGTTCTCCTCCTCCTTGGTGTTCTCCTCCAGGTATCCTTGTCCGAGCTTCAACCTTCTTGCTCTCATTAAGTATTTTTAAATGTAACACTGCAATTGCCCTACTACTTGGGTTGGGGCCTAGTAACGGTGTCTGCCGCTCCTTGGTGTTCTCCTCCTCCTTGGTGTTCTCCCCCAAGTTTCGTTGTCTGAGCTTCAACCTTCAGGCTCTCATTAAGTATTTTTAAATGTAACACTGCAATTGCCCTGCTACTTGGGTTGGGGCCTAGTAACGGTGTCTGACGCTCCTTGGTGTTCTCCTCCTCCTTGGTGTTCTCCTCCAGGTTTCCTTGTCTGAGCTTCAACCTTCTGGCTCTCATTAAGTATTTTTAAATGTAACACTGCAATTGCCCTACTACTTGGGTTGGGGCCTACTAACGGTGTCTGCCGCTCCATGGTGTTCTCCTCCAGGTTTCCTTGTCTGAGCTTCAACCTTCTGGCTCTAATTAAGTATTTTTAAATGTAACACTGCAGTTGCCCTACTACTTGGGTTGGGGCCTAGTAATGGTGTCTGCCGCTCCTTGGTGTTCTCCTCCTCCTTGGTGTTCTCCTCCAGGTTTCCTTGTCTGAGCTTCAACCTTCTGGCTCTCATTAAGTATTTTTAAATGTAACACTGCAATTGCCCTACTACTTGGGTTGGGGCCTAGTAACGGTGTCTGCCGCTCCTTGGTGTTCTCCTCCAGGTTTCCTTGTCTGAGCTTCAACCTTCTGGCTCTCATTAAGAATTTTTTAATGTAACACTGCAGTTGCCCTACTACTTGGGTTGGGGCCTAGTAACAGTGTCTGTCGCTCCTTGGTGTTCTCCTCCTCCTTGGTGTTCTCCTCCAGGTTTCCTTGTCTGAGCTTCAACCTTCTGGCTCTCATTAAGTATTTTTAAATGTAACACTGCAATTGCCCTACTACTTGGGTTGGGCCTACTAACGGTGTCTGCCGCTCCATGGTGTTCTCCTCCAGGTTTCCTTGTCTGAGCTTCAACCTTCTGGCTCTAATTAAGTATTTTTAAATGTAACACTGCAGTTGCCCTACTACTTGGGTTGGGGACTAGTAATGGTGTCTGCCGCTCCTTGGTGTTCTCCTCCTCCTTGGTGTTCTCCTCCAGGTTTCCTTGTCTGAGCTTCAACCTTCTGGCTCTCATTAAGTATTTTTAAATGTAACACTGCAATTGCCCTACTACTTGGGTTGGGGCCTAGTAACGGTGTCTGCCGCTCCTTGGTGTTCTCCTCCAGGTTTCCTTGTCTGAGCTTCAACCTTCTGGCTCTCATTAAGAATTTTTTAATGTAACACTGCAGTTGCCCTACTACTTGGGTTGGGGCCTAGTAACAGTGTCTGTCGCTCCTTGGTGTTCTCCTCCTCCTTGGTGTTCTCCTCCAGGTTTCCTTGTCTGAGCTTCAACCTTCAGGCTCTCATTAAGAATTTTTAAATGTAACACTTTTGTTGCCCTACTACTTGGGTTGGGGCCTAGTAACAGTGTCTGCCGCTCCTTGGTATTCTCCTCCTCCTTGGTGTGCTCCTCCAGGTTTCCTTGTCTGAGCTCAACCTTCTGGCTCTCATTAAGTATTTTTAAATGTAACACTGCAGTTGCCCTACTACTTGGGTTGGGGCCTAGTAACGGTGTCTGCAACTCCTTGGTCTTCTCCTCCTCCTTGGTGTTCTCCTCCAGGTTTCCTTGTCTCAGCTTCAACCTTCTGGCTCTCATTAAGTATTTTTAACTGTAACACTTTTTTTGCCCTACTACTTGGGTTGGGGCCTAGTAACGGTGTCTGCCGCTCCTTGGTGTTCTCCTCCTCCTTGGTGTTCTCCTCCAGATTTCCTTGTCTGAGCTTCAACCTTCTGGCTCTCATTAAGTATTTTTAAATGTAACACTGCAGATGCCCTACTACTTGGGTTGGGGCCTGGTAACAGTGTCTGCCGCTCCTTGGTGTTCTCCTCCTCCTTGATGTTCTCCTCCAGGTTTCCTTGTCTGAGTTTCAACCTTCTGGCTCTCATTAAGTTTTTTTAACTGTAACACTTTTGTTGCCCTACTACTTGGCTTGGGGCCTAGTAACGGTGTCTGTCGCTCCTTGGTGTTCTCCTCCTCCTTGGTGTTCTCCTCCAGGTTTCCTTGTCTGAACTTCAACCTTCTGGCTCTCATTAAGTATTTTTAAATGTAACACTGCAATTGCCCTACTACTTGGGTTGGGGCCTAGTAACGGTGTCTGCCGCTCCTTGGTGTTCTCCTCCTCCTTGGTGTTCTCCTCCAGGTTTCCTTGTCTGAGCTCAGCCTTCTGGCTCTCATTAAGTATTTTTAAATGTAACACTGCAGTTGCCCTACTACTTGGGTTGGGGCCTAGTAACGGTGTCTGCCAATCCTTGGTGTTCTCCTCCTCCTTGGTGTTCTCCTCCAGGTTTCCTTGTCTCAGCTTCAACCTTCTGGCTCTCATTAAGTATTTTTAACTGTAACACTTTTTTTGCCCTACTACTTGGGTTGGGGCCTAGTAACGGTGTCTGCCGCTCCTTGGTGTTCTCCTCCTCCTTGGTGTTCTCCTCCAGGTTTCCTTGTCTGAGCTCAACCTTCTGGCTCTCATTAAGTATTTTTAACTGTAACACTTTTATTGCCCTACTACGTGGGTTGGGGCCTAGTAACGGTGTATGCCGCTCCTTGGTGTTCTCCTCCTCCTTGGTGTTCTCCTCCAGGTATCCTTGTCCGAGCTTCAACCTTCTTGCTCTCATTAAGTATTTTTAAATGTAACACTGCAATTGCCCTACTACTTGGGTTGGGGCCTAGTAACGGTGTCTGCCGCTCCTTGGTGTTCTCCTCCTCCTTGGTGTTCTCCCCCAAGTTTCGTTGTCTGAGCTTCAACCTTCAGGCTCTCATTAAGTATTTTTAAATGTAACACTGCAGTTGCCCTACTACTTGGGTTGGAGCCTAGTAACGGTGTCTGCCACTCCTTGGTGTTCTCCTCCTCCTTGGTGTTCTCCTCCAGGTTTCCTTGTCTCAGCTTCAACCTTCGGGCTCTCATTAAGTATTTTTAACTGTAACACTTTTTTTGCCCTACTACATGGGTTGGGGCCTAGTAACGGTGTCTGCCGCTCCTTGGTGTTCTCCTCCTCCTTGGTGTTCTCCTCCAGATTTCCTTGTCTGAGCTTCAACCTTCTGGCTCTCATTAAGTATTTTTAAATGTAACACTGCAGTTGCCCTACTACTTGGGTTGGGGCCTAGTAACAGTGTCTGCCGCTCCTTGGTGTTCTCCTCCTCCTTGGTGTACTCCTCCAGGTTTCCTTGTCTGAGCTTCAACCTTCTGGCTCTCATTAAGTATTTTTAACTGTAACACTTTTGTTGCCCTACTACTTGGGTTGGGGCCTAGTAACGGTGTCTGCCGCCCCTTGGTGTTCTCCTCCTCCTTGGTGTTCTCCTCCAGGTTTCCTTGTCTGAGCTTCAACCTTCTGGCTCTCATTAAGAATTTTTTAATGTAATACTGCAGTTGCCCTACTACTTGGGTTGGGGCCCAGTAACGGTGTCTGTCGCTCCTTGGTGTTCTCCTCCTCCTTGGTGTTCTCCTCCAGGTTTCCTTGTCTGAGCTTCAACCTTCTGGCTCTCATTAAGTATTTTCAAATGTAACACTGCAATTGCCCTACTACTTGGGTTGGGGCTTAGTAACGGTGTCTGCCGCTCCTTGGTGTTCTCCTCCTCCTTGGTGTTCTCCCCCAGGTTTCGATGTCTGAGCTTCAACCTTCAGGCTCTCATTAAGTATTTTTAAATGTAACACTTTTGTTGCCCTACTACTTGGGTTGGGGCCTAGTAATGGTTTCTGACGCTCCTTGGTATTCTCCTCCTCCTTGGTGTTCTCCTCCAGGTTTCCTTGTCTGAGCTCAACCTTCTGGCTCTCATTAAGTATTTTTAAATGTAACACTGCAGTTGCCCTACTACTTGGGTTGGGGCCTAGTAACGGTGTCTGCCGCACCTTGGTGTTCTCCTCCTCCTTGGTATTCTCCTCCAGGTTTCCTTCTCTCAGCTTCAACCTTCTGGCTCTCATTAAGTATTTTTAACTGTAACACTTTTTTTGCCCTACTACTTGGGTTGGGGCCTAGTAACGGTGTCTGCCGCTCCTTGGTGTTCTCCTCCTCCTTGGTGTTCTCCTCCAGATTTCCTTGTCTGAGCTTCAACCTTCTGGCTCTCATTAAGTATTTTTAAATGTAACACTGCAGTTGCCCTACTACTTGGGTTGGGGCCTAGTAACAGTGTCTGCCGCTCCTTGGTGTTCTCCTCCTTCTTGGTGTTCTCCTCCAGGTTTCCTTGTCTGAGCTTCAACCTTCTGTGTTGTGAATTTGGATTCTGGGCTCCCCCGGTGGCTACTGGTGGAATTGAACTGGTGTCTTCATTTTCTCTGTTCACCTGTTCCCATCAAGATGTGGGAGTCGCTATATAACCTTGCTTCTCTGTTAGTTGCTTGCCGGTCAACAATGTTATCAGAAGCCTCTCTGTGCTTGTTCCTGCTCCTAGACAACTACTAGATAAGTTGGACTCTTGTCCATGTTTGTTTTTGCATTTTTGTTCCAGTTCACAGCTGTAGTTTCGTTACTGTGTCTGGAAAGCTCTTGTGAACAGGAATTGCCACTCTGGTGTTATGAGTTAATGCCAGAGTCTTAAAGTAATTTCTGGATGGTGTATTGATAGGGTTTTCAGCTGACCATGAAAGTGTCCTTTCTGTCTTCTGCTATGTAGTAAGTGGACCTCAAATTTGCTAAACCTATTTTCATACTACGTTTGTTATTTCATCTTAATTCACCGCCAATACATGTGGGGGGCTTCTGTCTCCTTTCGGGGTATTTCTCTAGAGGTGAGCTAGGACTAATATTTTCCTCTGCTAGCATTATTTAGTCCTCCGGCTGGTGCTGGGCATCTAGAATCAACGTAGGCATGCTACCCGGCCACTGCTAGTTGGGCGTTAGGTTTAGTTCATGGTCAGCTCAGTTCCCATCTTCCAAGAGCTAGTTCCTATATATGCTTATGCTATGATCTCTTGCCATTGAGATCATGACACTTCTGGCTCTCATTAAGTATTTTTAAATGTAACACTGCAGTTGCCCTACTACTTGGCTTGGGGCGTAGTAACGGTTTCTGTCGCTCCTTGGTGTTCTCCTCCTCCTTGGTGTTCTCCTCCAGGTTTCCTTGTCTGAACTTCAGCCTTCTGGCTCTCATTAAGTATTTTTAAATGTAACACTGCAATTGCCCTACTACTTGGGTTGGGGCCTAGTAACGGTGTCTGCCGCTCCTTGGTGTTCTCCTCCTCCTTGGTGTTCTCCTCCAGGTTTCCTTGTCTGAGCTCAGCCTTCTGGCTCTCATTAAGTATTTTTAAATGTAACACTTTTGTTGCCCTACTACTTGGGTTGGGGCCTAGTAACGGTGTCTGCCGCTCCTTGGTATTCTCCTCCTCCTTGGTGTTCTCCTCCAGGTTTCCTTGTCTGAGCTCAGCCTTCTGGCTCTCATTAAGTATTTTTAAATGTAACACTGCAGTTGCCCTACTACTTGGGTTGGGGCCTAGTAACGGTGTCTGCCACTCCTTGGTGTTCTCCTCCTCCTTGGTGTTCTCCTCCAGGTTTCCTTGTCTCAGCTTCAACCTTCTGGCTCTCATTAAGTATTTTTAACTGTAACACTTTTTTTGCCCTACTACTTGGGTTGGGGCCTAGTAACGGTGTCTGACGCTCCTTGGTGTTCTCCTCCTCCTTGGTGTTCTCCTCCAGATTTCCTTGTCTGAGCTTCAACCTTCTGGCTCTCATTAAGTATTTTTAAATGTAACACTGCAGTTGCCCTACTACTTGGGTTGGGGCCTAGTAACAGTGTCTGCCGCTCCTTGGTGTTCTCATCCTCCTTGGTGTTCTCCTCCAGGTTTCCTTGTCTGAGCTTCAACCTTCTGGCTCTCATTAAGTATTTTTAACTGTAACACTTTTGTTGCCCTACTACTTGGGTTGGGGCCTAGTAACGGTGTCTGCCGCCACTTGGTGTTCTCCTCCTCCTTGGTGTTCTCCTCCAGGTTTCCTTGTCTGAGCTTCGACCTTCTGGCTCTCATTAAGTATTTTTAAATGTAACACTGCAGTTGCCCTACTACTTGGGTTGGGGCCTAGTAATGGTGTCTGCCGCTCCTTGGTGTTCTCCTCCTCCTTGTTGTTCTCCTCCAGGTTTCCTTGTCTGAGCTTCAACCTTCTGGCTCTCATTAAGTATTTTTAAATGTAACACTGCAATTGCCCTTCTATTTGGGTTGGGGCCTAGTAACGGTGTCTGCCGCTCCATGGTGTTCTCCTCCTCCTTGGTGTTCTCCTCCAGGTTTCCTTGTCTGAGCTTCAACCTTCTGGCTCTCATTAAGTATTTTTAACTGTAACACTTTTATTGCCCTACTACGTGGGTTGGGGCCTAGTAACGGTGTATGCCGCTCCTTGGTGTTCTCCTCCTCCTTGGTGTTCTCCTCCAGGTTTCCTTGTCTGAGCTTCAACCTTCTGGCTCTCATTAAGTATTTTTAACTGTAACACTTTTGTTGCCCTACTACTTGGGTTGGGGCCTAGTAACGGTGTCTGCCGCCCCTTGGTGTTCTCCTCCTCCTTGGTGTTCTCCTCCAGGTTTCCTTGTCTGAGCTTCAACCTTCTGGCTCTCATTAAGAATTTTTTAATGTAATACTGCAGTTGCCCTACTACTTGGGTTGGGGCCCAGTAACGGTGTCTGTCTCTCCTTGGTGTTCTCCTCCTCCTTGGTGTTCTCCTCCAGGTTTCCTTGTCTGAGCTTCAACCTTCTGGCTCTCATTAAGTATTTTTAAATGTAACACTGCAATTGCCCTACTACTTGGGTTGGGGCTTAGTAACGGTGTCTGCCGCTCCTTGGTGTTCTCCTCCTCCTTGGTGTTCTCCCCCAGGTTTCGATGTCTGAGCTTCAACCTTCAGGCTCTCATTAAGTATTTTTAAATGTAACACTTTTGTTGCCCTACTACTTGGGTTGGGGCCTAGTAATGGTTTCTGACGCTCCTTGGTATTCTCCTCCTCCTTGGTGTTCTCCTCCAGGTTTCCTTGTCTGAGCTCAACCTTCTGGCTCTCATTAAGTATTTTTAAATGTAACACTGCAGTTGCCCTACTACTTGGGTTGGGGCCTAGTAACGGTGTCTGCCGCACCTTTGTGTTCTCCTCCTCCTTGGTGTTCTCCTCCAGGTTTCCTTCTCTCAGCTTCAACCTTCTGGCTCTCATTAAGTATTTTTAACTGTAACACTTTTTTTGCCCTACTACTTGGGTTGGGGCCTAGTAACGGTGTCTGCCGCTCCTTGGTGTTCTCCTCCTCCTTGGTGTTCTCCTCCAGATATCCTTGTCTGAGCTTCAACCTTCTGGCTCTCATTAAGTATTTTTAAATGTAACACTGCAGTTGCCCTACTACTTGGGTTGGGGCCTAGTAACAGTGTCTGCCGCTCCTTGGTGTTCTCCTCCTTGGTGTTCTCCTCCAGGTTTCCTTGTCTGAGCTTCAACCTTCTGGCTCTCATTAAGTATTTTTAAATGTAACACTGCAGTTGCCCTACTACTTGGCTTGGGGCGTAGTAACGGTTTCTGTCGCTCCTTCGTGTTCTCCTCCTCCTTGGTGTTCTCCTCCAGGTTTCCTTGTCTGAACTTCAGCCTTCTGGCTCTCATTAAGTATTTTTAAATGTAACACTGCAATTGCCCTACTACTTGGGTTGGGGCCTAGTAACGGTGTCTGCCGCTCCTTGGTATTCTCCTCCTCCTTGGTGTTCTCCTCCAGGTTTCCTTGTCTGAGCTCAGCCTTCTGGCTCTCATTAAGTATTTTTAAATGTAACACTGCAGTTGCCCTACTACTTGGGTTGGGGCCTAGTAACGGTGTCTGCCACTCCTTGGTGTTCTCCTCCTCCTTGGTGTTCTCCTCCAGGTTTCCTTGTCTCAGCTTCAACCTTCTGGCTCTCATTAAGTATTTTTAACTGTAACACTTTTTTTGCCCTACTACTTGGGTTGGGGCCTAGTAACGGTGTCTGACGCTCCTTGGTGTTCTCCTCCTCCTTGGTGTTCTCCTCCAGATTTCCTTGTCTGAGCTTCAACCTTCTGGCTCTCATTAAGTATTTTTAAATGTAACACTGCAGTTGCCCTACTACTTGGGTTGGGGCCTAGTAACAGTGTCTGCCGCTCCTTGGTGTTCTCATCCTCCTTGGTGTTCTCCTCCAGGTTTCCTTGTCTGAGCTTCAACCTTCTGGCTCTCATTAAGTATTTTTAACTGTAACACTTTTGTTGCCCTACTACTTGGGTTGGGGCCTAGTAACGGTGTCTGCCGCCACTTGGTGTTCTCCTCCTCCTTGGTGTTCTCCTCCAGGTTTCCTTGTCTGAGCTTCGACCTTCTGGCTCTCATTAAGTATTTTTAAATGTAACACTGCAGTTGCCCTACTACTTGGGTTGGGGCCTAGTAATGGTGTCTGCCGCTCCTTGGTGTTCTCCTCCTCCTTGTTGTTCTCCTCCAGGTTTCCTTGTCTGAGCTTCAACCTTCTGGCTCTCATTAAGTATTTTTAAATGTAACACTGCAATTGCCCTTCTATTTGGGTTGGGGCCTAGTAACGGTGTCTGCCGCTCCATGGTGTTCTCCTCCTCCTTGGTGTTCTCCTCCAGGTTTCCTTGTCTGAGCTTCAACCTTCTGGCTCTCATTAAGTATTTTTAACTGTAACACTTTTATTGCCCTACTACGTGGGTTGGGGCCTAGTAACGGTGTATGCCGCTCCTTGGTGTTCTCCTCCTCCTTGGTGTTCTCCTCCAGGTTTCCTTGTCTGAGCTTCAACCTTCTGGCTCTCATTAAGTATTTTTAACTGTAACACTTTTGTTGCCCTACTACTTGGGTTGGGGCCTAGTAACGGTGTCTGCCGCCCCTTGGTGTTCTCCTCCTCCTTGGTGTTCTCCTCCAGGTTTCCTTGTCTGAGCTTCAACCTTCTGGCTCTCATTAAGAATTTTTTAATGTAATACTGCAGTTGCCCTACTACTTGGGTTGGGGCCCAGTAACGGTGTCTGTCTCTCCTTGGTGTTCTCCTCCTCCTTGGTGTTCTCCTCCAGGTTTCCTTGTCTGAGCTTCAACCTTCTGGCTCTCATTAAGTATTTTTAAATGTAACACTGCAATTGCCCTACTACTTGGGTTGGGGCTTAGTAACGGTGTCTGCCGCTCCTTGGTGTTCTCCTCCTCCTTGGTGTTCTCCCCCAGGTTTCGATGTCTGAGCTTCAACCTTCAGGCTCTCATTAAGTATTTTTAAATGTAACACTTTTGTTGCCCTACTACTTGGGTTGGGGCCTAGTAATGGTTTCTGACGCTCCTTGGTATTCTCCTCCTCCTTGGTGTTCTCCTCCAGGTTTCCTTGTCTGAGCTCAACCTTCTGGCTCTCATTAAGTATTTTTAAATGTAACACTGCAGTTGCCCTACTACTTGGGTTGGGGCCTAGTAACGGTGTCTGCCGCACCTTTGTGTTCTCCTCCTCCTTGGTGTTCTCCTCCAGGTTTCCTTCTCTCAGCTTCAACCTTCTGGCTCTCATTAAGTATTTTTAACTGTAACACTTTTTTTGCCCTACTACTTGGGTTGGGGCCTAGTAACGGTGTCTGCCGCTCCTTGGTGTTCTCCTCCTCCTTGGTGTTCTCCTCCAGATTTCCTTGTCTGAGCTTCAACCTTCTGGCTCTCATTAAGTATTTTTAAATGTAACACTGCAGTTGCCCTACTACTTGGGTTGGGGCCTAGTAACAGTGTCTGCCGCTCCTTGGTGTTCTCCTCCTTGGTGTTCTCCTCCAGGTTTCCTTGTCTGAGCTTCAACCTTCTGGCTCTCATTAAGTATTTTTAAATGTAACACTGCAGTTGCCCTACTACTTGGCTTGGGGCGTAGTAACGGTTTCTGTCGCTCCTTCGTGTTCTCCTCCTCCTTGGTGTTCTCCTCCAGGTTTCCTTGTCTGAACTTCAGCCTTCTGGCTCTCATTAAGTATTTTTAAATGTAACACTGCAATTGCCCTACTACTTGGGTTGGGGCCTAGTAACGGTGTCTGCCGCTCCTTGGTATTCTCCTCCTCCTTGGTGTTCTCCTCCAGGTTTCCTTGTCTGAGCTCAGCCTTCTGGCTCTCATTAAGTATTTTTAAATGTAACACTGCAGTTGCCCTACTACTTGGGTTGGGGCCTAGTAACGGTGTCTGCCACTCCTTGGTGTTCTCCTCCTCCTTGGTGTTCTCCTCCAGGTTTCCTTGTCTCAGCTTCAACCTTCTGGCTCTCATTAAGTATTTTTAACTGTAACACTTTTTTTGCCCTACTACTTGGGTTGGGGCCTAGTAACGGTGTCTGCCGCTCCTTGGTGTTCTCCTCCTCCTTGGTGTTCTCCTCCAGATTTCCTTGTCTGAGCTTCAACCTTCTGGCTCTCATTAAGTATTTTTAAATGTAACACTGCAGTTGCCCTACTACTTGGGTTGGGGCCTAGTAACAGTGTCTGCCGCTCCTTGGTGTTCTCATCCTCCTTGGTGTTCTCCTCCAGGTTTCCTTGTCTGAGCTTCAACCTTCTGGCTCTCATTAAGTATTTTTAACTGTAACACTTTTGTTGCCCTACTACTTGGGTTGGGGCCTAGTAACGGTGTCTGCCGCCCCTTGGTGTTCTCCTCCTCCTTGGTGTTCTCCTCCAGGTTTCCTTGTCTGAGCTTCGACCTTCTGGCTCTCATTAAGTATTTTTAAATGTAACACTGCAGTTGCCCTACTACTTGGGTTGGGGCCTAGTAATGGTGTCTGCCGCTCCTTGGTGTTCTCCTCCTCCTTGGTGTTCTCCTCCAGGTTTCCTTGTCTGAGCTTCAACCTTCTGGCTCTCATTAAGTATTTTTAAATGTAACACTGCAATTGCCCTACTATTTGGGTTGGGGCCTAGTAACGGTGTCTGCCGCTCCATGGTGTTCTCCTCCTCCTTGGTGTTCTCCTCCAGGTTTCCTTGTCTGAGCTTCAACCTTCTGGCTCTCATTAAGTATTTTTAACTGTAACACTTTTATTGCCCTACTACGTGGGTTGGGGCCTAGTAACGGTGTATGCCGCTCCTTGGTGTTCTCCTCCTCCTTGGTGTTCTCCTCCAGGTATCCTTGTCCGAGCTTCAACCTTCTTGCTCTCATTAAGTATTTTTAAATGTAACACTGCAATTGCCCTACTACTTGGGTTGGGGCCTAGTAACGGTGTCTGCCGCTCCTTGGTGTTCTCCTCCAGGTTTCCTTGTCTGAGCTTCAACCTTCTGGCTCTCATTAAGAATTTTTTAATGTAACACTGCAGTTGCCCTACTACTTGGGTTGGGGCCTAGTAACGGTGTCTGCCACTCCTTGGTGTTCTCCTCCTCCTTGGTGTTCTCCTCCAGGTTTCCTTGTCTCAGCTTCAACCTTCTGGCTCTCATTAAGTATTTTTAACTGTAACACTTTTTTTGCCCTACTACTTGGGTTGGGGCCTAGTAACGGTGTCTGCCACTCCTTGGTGTTCTCCTCCTCCTTGGTGTTCTCCTCCAGGTTTCCTTGTCTCAGCTTCAACCTTCTGGCTCTCATTAAGTATTTTTAACTGTAACACTTTTTTTGCCCTACTACTTGGGTTGGGGCCTAGTAACGGTGTCTGCCGCTCCTTGGTGTTCTCCTCCTCCTTGGTGTTCTCCTCCAGATTTCCTTGTCTGAGCTTCAACCTTCTGGCTCTCATTAAGTATTTTTAAATGTAACACTGCAGATGCCCTACTACTTGGGTTGGGGCCTAGTAACAGTGTCTGCCGCTCCTTGGTGTTCTCCTCCTCCTTGATGTTCTCCTCCAGGTTTCCTTGTCTGAGCTTCAACCTTCTGGCTCTCATTAAGTTTTTTTAACTGTAACACTTTTGTTGCCCTACTACTTGGGTTGGGGCCCAGTAACGGTGTCTGCCACTCCTTGGTGTTCTCCTCCTCCTTGGTGTTCTCCTCCAGGTTTCCTTGTCTCAGCTTCAACCTTCTGGCTCTCATTAAGTATTTTTAACTGTAACACTTTTTTTGCCCTACTACTTGGGTTGGGGCCTAGTAACGGTGTCTGCCACTCCTTGGTGTTCTCCTCCTCCTTGGTGTTCTCCTCCAGATTTCCTTGTCTGAGCTTCAACCTTCTGGCTCTCATTAAGTATTTTTAAATGTAACACTGCAGTTGCCCTACTACTTGGGTTGGGGCCTAGTAACAGTGTCTGCCGCTCCTTGGTGTTCTCCTCCTTCTTGGTGTTCTCCTCCAGGTTTCCTTGTCTGAGCTTCAACCTTCTGGCTCTCATTAAGTATTTTTAAATGTAACACTGCAGTTGCCCTACTACTTGGCTTGGGGCGTAGTAACGGTTTCTGTCGCTCCTTGGTGTTCTCCTCCTCCTTGGTGTTCTCCTCCAGGTTTCCTTGTCTGAGCTCAGCCTTCTGGCTCTCATTAAGTATTTTTAAATGTAACACTTTTGTTGCCCTACTACTTGGGTTGGGGCCTATGTTATGACCCCAATGGCGAGGGTCTCAGAGGAACGTGGAAGTCTGCAGAATACAAAAATCCAGCTCATAGGGCAGTGGTAACTGGGTTGACCATATATCTACTCCTAACGCCAACACTAGAAGTAGCCGGGGATCATTCCTACGTTGATTCTAGATGACACGCGCCAGCCGGAGAATCTAACTACCCCTAGTAGAGGAAAACAAAGACCTTTCTTGCCTCCAGAGAAGGGGACCCCAAAGCTGGATAGAAGCCCCCCACAAATAATAACGGTGAGGTAAGAGGAAATGACAAACACAGAAATGAACCAGGTTTAGCACAGAGAGGCCCGCTTACTGATAGCAGAATAAAGAAAGGTAACTTATATGGTCAACAAAAACCCTATCAAAATCCACACTGGAAATTCAAGAACCCCCGAACCGTCTAACGGTCCGGGGGGAGAACACCAGCCCCCTAGAGCTTCCAGCAAAGGTCAGGATATAGATTTGGAACAAGCTGGACAAAAATACAAAACCAAAACAAATAGCAAAAAGCAAAAAGCAAACTTAGCTGATATAACCGGAACCAGGATCAGTAGACAAGAGCACAGCAGACTAGCTCTGATAACTACGTTGCCAGGCATTGAACTGAAGGTCCAGGGAGCTAATATAGCAACACCCCTAACTAACGACCCAGGTGCGGATAAAAGGAATGACAGAAAAACCAGAGTCAAAAAACTAGTAACCACTAGAGGGAGCAAAAAGCAAATTCACAACAGTACCCCCCCCTTAGTGAGGGGTCACCGAACCCTCACCACGACCACCAGGGCGATCAGGATGAGCGGCATGAAAGGCACGAACTAAATCGGCCGCATGAACATCAGAGGCGACCACCCATGAATTATCCTCCTGACCATAGCCCTTCCACTTGACCAGGTACTGAAGCCTCCGCCTGGAGAGGCGAGAATCCAAGATCTTCTCCACCACGTACTCCAACTCGCCCTCAACCAACACCGGAGCAGGAGGCTCAGCAGAAGGAACTACAGGCACAATGTACCGCCGCAACAAGGACCTATGAAATACATTGTGAATAGCAAACGACACAGGAAGATCCAGACGAAAAGATACAGGATTAAGGATTTCCAATATCTTGTAAGGCCCAATAAAACGAGGTTTAAATTTGGGAGAGGAGACCTTCATAGGAACAAAGCGGGAAGAAAGCCATACCAAATCCCCAACGCGTAGTCGGGGACCCACACCGCGGCGGCGGTTGGCAAAGCGCTGAGCCCTCTCCTGTGACAACTTCAAGTTGTCCACCACATGACTCCAGATCCGCTGCAACCTATCCACCACAGAATCCACCCCAGGACAGTCAGAAGGCTCCACATGACCCGAAAAAAAGCGAGGATGGAAACCAGAGTTGCAGAAAAAAGGCGAAACCAAGGTGGCGGAACTAGCCCGATTATTAAGGGCAAACTCAGCCAACGGCAAGAATGTCACCCAATCGTCCTGATCAGCAGAGACAAAACACCTCAAATAAGCCTCCAAAGTCTGATTGGTTCGCTCCGTCTGTCCATTAGTCTGAGGATGGAAAGCAGACGAAAACGACAAATCAATGCCCATCCTACTACAAAAGGATCGCCACAACCTGGAAACGAACTGGGATCCTCTGTCTGACACAATATTCTCAGGGATGCCGTGCAAACGAACCACGTTCTGGAAAAACACAGGAACCAGATCGGAAGAGGAAGGCAGCTTAGGCAAAGGAACCAAATGGACCATCTTGGAGAAGCGATCACATATCACCCAGATAACGGACATGCCCTGAGATAGCGGAAGATCAGAAATGAAATCCATGGAGATATGTGTCCAAGGTCTCTTCGGGACAGGCAAGGGCAAGAGCAAACCGCTGGCACGAGAACAGCAAGGCTTAGCTCGAGCACAAGTCCCACAGGACTGCACAAATGACCGCACATCCCTTGACAAGGAAGGCCACCAAAAGGACCTGGCCACCAGATCTCTGGTGCCAAAAATTCCCGGGTGACCTGCCAACACCGAGGAATGAACCTCGGAAATGACTCTGCTGGTCCACTTATCCGGGACAAACAGTCTGTCAGGTGGACAAGACTCAGGCCTATCAGCCTGAAATCTCTGCAACACACGTCGCAGATCCGGAGAAATAGCTGACAAGATAACTCCATCTTTAAGAATACCAACAGGATCAGCGACTCCAGGAGCATCAGGCACAAAGCTCCTAGAAAGAGCATCGGCCTTCACATTCTTAGAACCTGGTAAATACGAGACAACAAAATCAAAGCGGGAGAAAAACAATGACCAGCGGGCCTGTCTCGGATTAAGGCGTTTAGCAGACTCGAGATACATCAGATTTTTGTGATCAGTCAAGACCACCACACGATGCTTAGCACCCTCGAGCCAATGACGCCACTCCTCAAATGCCCATTTCATGGCCAACAACTCCCGATTGCCCACATCATAATTTCGCTCGGCAGGCGAAAACTTCCTAGAGAAAAAGGCACAAGGTTTCATAACAGAGCAACCAGGGCCTCTCTGCGACAAAACGGCCCCTGCTCCAATCTCCGAAGCATCCACCTCAACCTGAAAGGGAAGTGAGACATCGGGCTGGCACAAAACAGGCGCCGAAGTAAACCGGCGTTTCAACTCCTGGAAAGCCTCCACGGCAGCAGGAGCCCAGTTAGCTACATCGGAGCCCTTCTTGGTCATATCCGTCAAAGGTTTCACAATGCTAGAAAAATTAGCGATAAAACGACGGTAGAAGTTAGCGAAACCCAAGAACTTCTGAAGACTCTTAACTGACGAGGGCTGAGTCCAATCAAGAATAGCTCGGACCTTGACTGGGTCCATCTCCACAGCAGAAGGGGAAAAGATGAACCCCAAAAAGGGAACCTTCTGTACACCAAAGAGACACTTTGAGCCCTTGACAAACAAAGAATTTTCACGCAAAATTTTAAAGACCAACCTGACCTGCTCCACATGCGAATCCCAATCATCAGAAAAAACCAAAATATCATCCAGATAAACAATCAAAAATTTATCCAGATACTTCCGGAAAATGTCATGCATAAAAGACTGAAAAACTGAAGGCGCATTGGAGAGCCCAAAAGGCATCACCAAGTACTCAAAATGACCCTCGGGCGTATTGAATGCGGTTTTCCATTCATCACCTTGCTTAATGCGCACAAGGTTGTACGCACCACGAAGGTCTATCTTGGTGAACCACTTGGCACCTTTAATCCGGGCAAACAAGTCAGACAACAGCGGTAAAGGATACTGAAATTTGACAGTGATCTTATTTAAAAGCCGATAATCAATACAAGGTCTCAAAGATCCGTCCTTTTTTGCCACAAAAAAGAATCCCGCACCAAGAGGGGAAGAAGACGGACAAATATGTCCTTTCTCCAGAGACTCCTTGATATATGAACGCATAGCGGTATGTTCAGGTACCGACAGATTAAACAGTCTTCCCTTAGGAAATTTACTGCCTGGGATCAAATCTATAGCACAGTCACAGTCCCTATGAGGAGGCAGTGCACTGGACTCAGACTCACTGAAGACATCCTGATAATCAGACAAATACTCCGGAACTTCCGAAGGCGTAGAAGAAGCAATAGACACAGGCAGGGAATCCCCATGAATACCACGACAGCCCCAACTTGACACTGACATAGCCTTCCAGTCCAGGACTGGATTATGGGTCTGTAACCATGGCAGCCCTAGAACAACCAAATCATGCATTTTATGTAAAACCAGGAAACGTGTCACCTCGCGGTGTTCAGGAGTCATGCACATGGTAACCTGTGTCCAATACTGCGGTTTATTTGCTGCCAATGGCGTAGCATCAATACCCCTAAGAGGAATAGGATTTTCTAATGGTTCAAGAGTAAAACCACAGTGCTTAGCAAATGACAGATCCATAAGACTCAGGGCAGCACCTGAATCTACAAACGCCATGACAGGATAAGACGACAGTGAGCAAATCAAAGTTACAGACAGAATAAATTTAGGTTGCAAATTACCAACGGTGACAGGACTAACAACCTTAGCTATACGTTTAGAGCATGCTGAGATAACATGTGTAGAATCACCACAGTAGTAGCACAAGCCATTCCGGCGTCTATGAATTTTTCGCTCATTTCTAGTCAGGATTCTATCACATTGCATTAACCCCTTAAGCCCCGAGGGTGGTTTGCACGTTAATGACCAGGCCAATTTTTACAATTCTGACCACTGTCCCTTTATGAGGTTATAACTCTGGAACGCTTCAACGGATCTTGGCGATTCTGACATTGTTTTCTCGTGACATATTGTACTTCATGGTAGTGGTAAAATTTCTTCGATATAACTTGCGTTTATTTGTGAAAAAAATGAATATTTGGCGAAAATTTTGAAAATTTCGCAATTTTCCAACTTTGAATTTTTATGCCCTTAAATCACAGACATATGTCACACAAAATACTTAATAAATAACATTTCCCACATGTCTACTTTACATCAGCACAATTTTGGAACCAAAATTTTTTTTTGTGACGGAGTTATAAGGGTTAAAAGTTGACCAGCAATTTCTCATTTTTACAACACCATTTTTTTTTAGGGACCACATCTCATTTGAAGTCATTTTGACGGGTCTATATGATAGAAAATACCCAAGTGTGACACCATTCTAAAAACTGCACCCCTCAAGGTACTCAAAACCACTTTCAAGAAGTTTATTAACCCTTCAGGTGTTTCACAGGAATTTTTGGAATGTTTAAATAAAAATGAACATTTAACTTTTTTTCACACAAAATTTATTTCAGCTCCAATTTGTTTTATTTTACCAAGGGTAACAGGAGAAAATAGACCCCAAAAGTTGTTGTACAATTTGTCCTGAGTACGCCGATACCCCATATGTGGGGGTAAACCACAGTTTGGGCGCATGGCAGAGCTTGGAAGCAAAGGAGCGCCATTTGACTTTTCAATGCAAAATTGACTGGAATTGAGATGGAACGCCATGTTGCATTTGGAGAGCCCCTGATGTGCCTAAACATTGAAACCCCTAACAAGTGACACCATTTTGGAAAGTAGACCCCCTAAGGAACTTGTCTAGATGTGTGGTGAGCACTTTGACCCAACAAGTGCTTTACAGAAGTTTATAATGCAGAGCCGTAAAAATAAAAAATCATATTTTTTCACAAAAATGATCTTTTCACCCCCAATTTTTTATTTTCCCAAGGGTGAGAGAAGAAATTGGACCCCAAAAATTGTTGTGCAATTTGTCCTGAGTACGCTGATACCCCATATGTGGGTGTAAACCATTGTTTGGGCGCAGGGCAGAGCTCGGAAGGGAAGGAGCGCCATTTGACTTTTCAATGCAAAATTGACTGGAATTGAGATGGGACGCCATGTTGCATTTAGAGAGCCCTTGATGTGCCTAAACATTGAAACCCCTAACAAGTGACACCATTTTGGAAAGTAGACCCCCTAAGGAACTTATCTAGATGTGTGGTGAGCACTTTGACCCAACAAGTGCTTCACAGAAGTTTATAATGCAGAGCCGTAAAAATAAAAAATCATATTTTTTCACAAAAATGATCTTTTCACCCCCATTTTTTTATTTCCCCAAGGGTAAGAGAAGAAATTAGACCACAAAAGTTGTTGTGCAATTTGTCCTGAGTACGACGATACCCCATATGTGGGTGTAAACCATTGTTTGGGCGCATAGCAGAGCTCAGAAGGGAAGAAGCGCTATTTTACTTTTCAATGCAAAATTGACTGGAATTAAGATGGGATGCCATGTTGCGTTTGGAGAGCCCCTGATGTGCCTAAACATTAAACCCCCCCACAAGTGACACCATTTTGGAAAGTAGACCCCCTAAGGAACTTATCTAGATGTGTTTTGAGAGCTTTGAACCCCCAAGTGTTTAACTACAGTTTATAACGCAGAGCCGTGAAAATAATTTTTTTTTTTTTTTTTCACAAAAATGAAATTTAGCCCCCAGTTTTGTATTTTCACAAGGGTATCAGGATAAATTGGACCCTAAAAGTTGTTGTCCAATTTGTCCTGAGTACGCTGATACCCCCTATGTGGGGGGGAACCACTGTTTGGGCGCATGACAGAGCTCAGAAGGGAAGGAGCGCCATTTGGAATGCAGACTTAAATGGATTGGTCTGCAGGCGTCACGTTGCATTTGCAGAGCCCCTGATGTACCCAAACAGTACAAACCCCCCACAAGTGACCCCATATTGGAAACTAGACCCCCCAAGGAACTTATCTAGATGTGTTGTGAGAACTTTGAACCCCCAAGTGTTTCATTACAGTTTATAACGCAGAGCCGTGAAAATAAAAATTATTTTTTTTTTCACAAAAATGATTTTTTAGCCCCCAGTTTTGTATTTTCACAAGGGTATCAGGATAAATTGGACCCTAAAAGTTGTTGTCCAATTTGTCCTGAGTACGCTGATACCCCCTATGTGGGGGGGAACCACTGTTTGGGCGCATGACAGAGCTCAGAAGGGAAGGAGCGCCATTTGGAATGCAGACTTAAATGGATTGGTCTGCAGGCGTCACGTTGCATTTGCAGAGCCCCTGATGTACCCAAACAGTACAAACCCCCCACAAGTGACCCCATATTGGAAACTAGACCCCCCAAGGAACTTATCTAGATGTGTTGTGAGAACTTTGAACCCCCAAGTGTTTCATTACAGTTTATAACGCAGAGCCGTGAAAATAAAAATTATTTTTTTTTTCACAAAAATGATTTTTTAGCCCCCAGTTTTGTATTTTCACAAGGGTATCAGGATAAATTGGACCCTAAAAGTTGTTGTCCAATTTGTCCTGAGTACGCTGATACCCCCTATGTGGGGGGGAACCACTGTTTGGGCGCATGACAGAGCTCGGAAGGGAAGGAGCGCCATTTGGCATGCAGACTTAAATGGATTGGTCTGCAGGCGTCACGTTGCATTTGCAGAGCCCCTGATGTACCCAAATAGTACAAACCCCCCACAAGTGACCCCATATTGGAAACTAGACCTCCCAAGGAACTTATCTAGATGTGTTGTGAGAACTTTGAACCCCCAAGTGTTTCACTACAGTTTACAACGCAGAGCCGTGAAAATAAAACATTTTTTTTCCCACAAAAATGATTTTTAGCCCCCCAAATTTTTATTTTCCCAAGGATAACAAGAGAACTTGGACCCCAGAAGTTGTTGTTCAATTTGTCCCTAGTACGCTGATACCCCATATGTTGGGGTAAACCCCTTTTTGGACGCACGGGAGAGCTCGGAAGGGAAGGAGCACTGTTTTACTTTTTCAACGCAGAATTGGCTGGAATTGAGATTGGACGCCATGTCGCGTTTGGAGAGCCCCTGATGTGCCTGAACAGTGGAAACTCCCCAATTCTACCTGAAACCCTACCCCTAACCGTTTACTGAACATTTTCTGACAGTCATAAGTGCCACGTATATAAGTGCCACGTATATAAGTGCCACGTATGTAAGTGCCACGTATGTAAGTGCCACGTATGTAAGTGCCACGTATTTAAGTGCCACGTATTTAAGTGCCACGTATTTAAGTGCCACGTATTTAAGTGCCACGTATTTAAGTGCCACGTATTTAAGTGCCACGATATTTCAGTGCCACGTATTTCAGTGCCACGTATTTCAGGCACTGAAAAATACGTGGCACGTAAATACGTGGCACGTAAATACGTGGCACGTAAATACGTGGCACTTAAATACGTGGCACTTAAATACGTGGCACTTAAATACGTGGCACTTAAATACGTGGCACTTATATACGTGGCCACTGAAATATCGTGGCACTTATATACGTATATACGTATATAAACGTATATTTCAGTGCCACGTATTTCAGTGCCACGTATTTCAGGTTAGGGGTAGGGTTAGGGTTTTTTGTTTTTTTCTTGTTTTCTTGTGTTTTTCTATAAAAACGCATGCGTTTTACCGCGTTTACATGCATTTTTTCACACATGCGGTTTTTTTAAAAAACGCATGCAGATAAAAACGCAAGTGTGAAACCAGACTAAAAGACGCTTTTTATAGCAAAAAAGTTTTTGCGTCTCCACATTTTGAGACCTATAATTTTTCCACATTTTGGTCCACAGAGTCATGTGAGGTCTTGTTTTTTGCGGGACGAGTTGACGTTTTTATTGGTAACATTTTCGGACACGTGACCATTTTTTATCACTTTTTATTCCGATTTTTGTGAGGCAGAATAACCAAAAACCAGCTATTCATGAATTTCTTTTGGGAGAGGCGTTTATACCGTTCTGCGCTTGGTAAAATTGATAAAGCAGTTTTATTCGTCGGGTCAGTACGATTACAGCGATACCTCATTTATATCATTTTTTTATGTTTTGACGCTTTTATACGATAAAAACTATTTTATAGAAAAAATAATTATTTTGGTATCGCTTTATTCTCAGGACTATAACTTTTTTATTTTTTTGCTGATGATGGTGTATGGCGGCTCGTTTTTTGCGGGACAAGATGACGTTTTCAGCGGTAACATGGTTATTTATATCCGTCTTTTTGATCGCGTGTTATTCCACTTTATGTTCGGCGGTATGGTAATAAAGCGTTGTTTTTTGCCTCGTTTTTTTTTTTTTTTCTTACGGTGTTTACTGAAGGGGTTAACTAGTGGGCCAGTTTTATAGGTTGGGTCGTTACGGACGCGGCGATACTAAATATGTGTACTTTTATTGTTTTTGTTTGTTTTTTTTAGATAAAGAAATGTATTTATAGGAATAATATTTTTTTTTTTTATTATTATTTATTTAGGAATTTTTTTTTTTTTTTTTTTACACATGTGGAAATTTTTTTTTTTACTTTTTTACTTTGTCCCAGGGGGGGACATTACAGATCGCTGATCTCACAGTGTGCACAGCACTCTGTGAGATCTCCGATCTCACTTACAGCCGTGCAGGCTGCAGCTTTCATCTGCAGCCTGCTCCGACCCGGAAGTACTCCCTGCAGGACCCGGATACAGCCCCTCGGCCATTTTGGATCTGGGGCCTGCAGGGAGAAGACGTTCGGTACGAGGTGAGTACATCACCTTGTACCGATCGTCTCAGGGAAGCACGCAGGGAGCCCCCTCCCTGCGCGATGCTTCCCTGCACCGCCGGTACACCGCGATCATGTTTGATCGCGGTGTGCCGGGGGTTAATGTGCCGGGGGCGGTCCGTGACCGCTCCTGGCACATAGTGCCGGATGTCAGCTGCGATATGCAGCCGACACCCGGCCGCGATCGGCCGCGCTCCCCCCGTGAGCGCGGCCGATCGCGTATGACGTACTATCCCGTCACCGGGAATTAAGGCCCACCCCACCTCGACGGGATAGTACGTCATACGGGCTTAAGGGGTTAAATCAGGTGTCTGTTCAGACAACACCATGAGGGAATTTGCGGTTTTGCGCTCCCGCAACCGCCGGTCAATTTGAATAGCCAGTGCCATAGTATCATTCAGACCTGTGGGAATGGGAAAACCCACCATAACATTCTTAATGGCTTCAGAAAGGCCATTTCTAAAATTAGCGGCCAGTGCACACTCGTTCCAATGTGTCAGCACGGACCATTTCCGAAATTTTTGGCAATACACTTCAGCCTCGTCCTGCCCCTGAGACATAGCCAGCAAGGCCTTTTCTGCCTGAATCTCAAGATTGGGTTCCTCATAAAGTAAACCGAGCGCCAGAAAAAACGCATCAATATCAGCCAATGCCGGATCTCCTGGCGCCAGCGAAAAAGCCCAATCCTGAGGGTCGCCCCGTAAGAACGAAATAACAATTTTTACTTGCTGAGCAGAGTCTCCAGATGAACAGGGTCTCAGGGACAAAAACAATTTACAATTATTCATAAAATTCCTAAACTTAAACCTGTCTCCGGAAAACAGTTCAGGAATCGGTATTTTAGGTTCTGACCTAGGATTTCTGATAACATAGTCTTGTATGCCCTGCACACGAGTAGCCAGCTGGTCCACACTTGTAATCAAGGTCTGGACATTCATGTCTGCAGCAAGCATAGCCACTCTGAGGTAAAGGGGAAGAAGAAAAAAAAAAAAAAAAAACTCAGAATCTTCTTTCTTATAATCCCTCTTCTGCAATGCATTAAACATTTAATACTGGCCTGGCAAACTGTTATGACCCCAATGGCGAGGGTCTCAGAGGAACGTGGAAGTCTGCAGAATACAAAAATCCAGCTCATAGGGCAGTGGTAACTGGGTTGACCATATATCTACTCCTAACGCCAACACTAGAAGTAGCCGGGGATCATTCCTACGTTGATTCTAGATGACACGCGCCAGCCGGAGAATCTAACTACCCCTAGTAGAGGAAAACAAAGACCTTTCTTGCCTCCAGAGAAGGGGACCCCAAAGCTGGATAGAAGCCCCCCACAAATAATAACGGTGAGGTAAGAGGAAATGACAAACACAGAAATGAACCAGGTTTAGCACAGAGAGGCCCGCTTACTGATAGCAGAATAAAGAAAGGTAACTTATATGGTCAACAAAAACCCTATCAAAATCCACACTGGAAATTCAAGAACCCCCGAACCGTCTAACGGTCCGGGGGGAGAACACCAGCCCCCTAGAGCTTCCAGCAAAGGTCAGGATATAGATTTGGAACAAGCTGGACAAAAATACAAAACCAAAACAAATAGCAAAAAGCAAAAAGCAAACTTAGCTGATATAACCGGAACCAGGATCAGTAGACAAGAGCACAGCAGACTAGCTCTGATAACTACGTTGCCAGGCATTGAACTGAAGGTCCAGGGAGCTTATATAGCAACACCCCTAACTAACGACCCAGGTGCGGATAAAAGGAATGACAGAAAAAACCAGAGTCAAAAAACTAGTAACCACTAGAGGGAGCAAAAAGCAAATTCACAACAGGCCTAGTAACGGTGTCTGCCGCTCCTTGGTATTCTCCTCCTCCTTGGTGTTCTCCTCCAGGTTTCCTTGTCTGAGCTCAGCCTTCTGGCTCTCATTAAGTATTTTTAAATGTAACACTGCAGTTGCCCTACTACTTGGGTTGGGGCCTAGTAACGGTGTCTGCCACTCCTTGGTGTTCTCCTCCTCCTTGGTGTTCTCCTCCAGGTTTCCTTGTCTCAGCTTCAACCTTCTGGCTCTCATTAAGTATTTTTAACTGTAACACTTTTGTTGCCCTACTACTTGGGTTGGGGCCTAGTAACGGTGTCTGCCGCCCCTTGGTGTTCTCCTCCTCCTTGGTGTTCTCCTCCAGGTTTCCTTGTCTGAGCTTCGACCTTCTGGCTCTCATTAAGTATTTTTAAATGTAACACTGCAGTTGCCCTACTACATGGGTTGGGGCCTAGTAATGGTGTCTGCCGCTCCTTGGTGTTCTCCTCCTCCTTGGTGTTCTACTCCAGGTTTCCTTGTCTGAGCTTCAACCTTCTGGCTCTCATTAAGTATTTTTAAATGTAACACTGCAATTGCCCTACTATTTGGGTTGGGGCCTAGTAACGGTGTCTGCCGCTCCATGGTGTTCTCCTCCTCCTTGGTGTTCTCCTCCAGGTTTCCTTGTCTGAGCTTCAACCTTCTGGCTCTCATTAAGTATTTTTAACTGTAACACTTTTATTGCCCTACTACGTGGGTTGGGGCCTATTAACGGTGTATGCCGCTCCTTGGTGTTCTCCTCCTCCTTGGTGTTCTCCTCCAGGTATCCTTGTCCGAGCTTCAACCTTCTTGCTCTCATTAAGTATTTTTAAATGTAACACTGCAATTGCCCTACTACCTGGGTTGGGGCCTAGTAACGGTGTCTGCCGCTCCTTGGTGTTCTCCTCCAGGTTTCCTTGTCTGAGCTTCAACCTTCTGGCTCTCATTAAGAATTTTTTAATGTAACACTGCAGTTGCCCTACTACTTGGGTTGGGGCCTAGTAACAGTGTCTGTCGCTCCTTGGTGTTCTCCTCCTCCTTGGTGTTCTCCTCCAGGTTTCCTTGTCTGAGCTTCAACCTTCAGGCTCTCATTAAGAATTTTTAAATGTAACACTTTTGTTGCCCTACTACTTGGGTTGGGGCCTAGTAACAGTGTCTGCCGCTCCTTGGTATTCTCCTCCTCCTTGGTGTTCTCCTCCAGGTTTCCTTGTCTGAGCTCAACCTTCTGGCTCTCATTAAGTATTTTTAAATGTAACACTGCAGTTGCCCTACTACTTGGGTTGGGGCCTAGTAACGGTGTCTGCCACTCCTTGGTGTTCTCCTCCTCCTTGGTGTTCTCCTCCAGGTTTCCTTGTCTCAGCTTCAACCTTCTGGCTCTCATTAAGAATTTTTTAATGTAACACTGCAGTTGCCCTACTACTTGGGTTGGGGCCTAGTAACAGTGTCTGTCGCTCCTTGGTGTTCTCCTCCTCCTTGGTGTTCTCCTCCAGGTTTCCTTGTCTGAGCTTCAACCTTCTGGCTCTCATTAAGTTTTTTTAACTGTAACACTTTTGTTGCCCTACTACTTGGGTTGGGGCCTAGTAACGGTGTCTGCCGCCCCTTGGTGTTCTCCTCCTCCTTGGTGTTCTCCTCCAGGTTTCCTTGTCTGAGCTTCAACCTTCTGGCTCTCATTAAGTATTTTTAAATGTAACACTGCAGCTGCCCTACTACTTGGCTTGGGGCCTAGTAACGGTGTCTGTCGCTCCTTGGTGTTCTCCTCCTCCTTGGTGTTCTCCTCCAGGTTTCCTTGTCTGAACTTCAACCTTCTGGCTCTCATTAAGTATTTTTAAATGTAACACTGCAATTGCCCTACTACTTGGGTTGGGGCCTAGTAACGGTGTCTGCCGCTCCTTGGTGTTCTCCTCCTCCTTGCTGTTCTCCTCCAGGTTTCCTTGTCTGAGCTCAGCCTTCTGGCTCTCATTAAGTATTTTTAAATGTAACACTTTTGTTGCCCTATTACTTGGGTTGGGGCCTAGTAACGGTGTCTGCCGCTCCTTGGTGTTCTCCTCCTCCTTGGTGTTCTCCTCCAGGTTTCCTTGTCTCAGCTTCAACCTTCTGGCTCTCATTAAGTATTTTTAACTGTAACACTTTTTTTGCCCTACTACTTGGGTTGGGGCCTAGTAACGGTGTCTGCCGCTCCTTGGTGTTCTCCTCCTCCTTGGTGTTCTCCTCCAGATTTCCTTGTCTGAGCTTCAACCTTCTGGCTCTCATTAAGTATTTTTAAATGTAACACTGCAGTTGCCCTACTACTTGGGTTGGGGCCTAGTAACAGTGTCTGCCGCTCCTTGGTGTTCTCATCCTCCTTGGTGTTCTCCTCCAGGTTTCCTTGTCTGAGCTTCAACCTTCTGGCTCTCATTAAGTATTTTTAACTGTAACACTTTTGTTGCCCTACTACTTGGGTTGGGGCCTAGTAACGGTGTCTGCCGCCCCTTGGTGTTCTCCTCCTCCTTGGTGTTCTCCTCCAGGTTTCCTTGTCTGAGCTACAACCTTCTGGCTCTCATTAAGTATTTTTAAATGTAACACTGCAATTGCCCTACTACTTGGGTTGGGGCCTAGTAATGGTGTCTGCCACTCCTTGGTGTTCTCCTCCAGGTTTCCTTGTCTGAGCTTCAACCTTCTGGCTCTCATTAAGTATTTTTAAATGTAACACTGCAGTTGCCCTACTACTTGGGTTGGGGCCTAGTAATGGTGTCTGCCGCTCCTTGGTGTTCTCCTCCTCCTTGGTGTTCTCCTCCAGGTTTCCTTGTCTGAGCTTCAACCTTCTGGCTCTCATTAAGTATTTTTAAATGTAACACTGCAATTGCCCTACTATTTGGGTTGGGGACTAGTAATGGTGTGTGCCGCTCCATGGTGTTCTCCTCCTCCTTGGTGTTCTCCTCCAGGTTTCCTTGTCTGAGCTTCAACCTTCTGGCTCTCATTAAGTATTTTTAACTGTAACACTTTTGTTGCCCTACTACGTGGGTTGGGGCCTAGTAACGGTGTCTGCCGCTCCTTGGTGTTCTCCTCCTCCTTGGTGTTCTCCTCCAGGTATCCTTGTCCGAGCTTCAACCTTCTTGCTCTCATTAAGTATTTTTAAATGTAACACTGCAATTGCCCTACTACTTGGGTTGGGGCCTAGTAACAGTGTCTGCCGCTCCTTGGTGTTCTCCTCCAGGTTTCTTTGTCTGAGCTTCAACTTTCTGGCTCTCATTAAGAATTTTTTAATGTAACACTGCAGTTGCCCTACTACTTGGGTTGGGGCCTAGTAACGGTGTCTGTCGCTCCTTGGTGTTCTCCTCCTCCTTGGTGTTCTCCTCCAGGTTTCCTTGTCTGAGCTTCAACCTTCTGGCTCTCATTAAGTATTTTTAAATGTAACACTGCAATTGCCCTACTACTTGGGTTGGGGCCTAGTAACGGTGTCTGCCGCTCCTTGGTGTTCTCCTCCTCCTTGGTGTTCTCCCCCAAGTTTCGTTGTCTGAGCTTCAACCTTCAGGCTCTCATTAAGTATTTTTAAATGTAACACTTTTGTTGCCCTACTACTTGGGTTGGGGCCTAGTAACGGTGTCTGCCGCTCCTTGGTATTCTCCTCCTCCTTGGTGTTCTCCTCCAGGTTTCCTTGTCTGAGCTCAACCGACTGGCTCTCATGAAGTATTTTTAAATGTAACACTGCAGTTGCCCTACTACTTGGGTTGGAGCCTATTAACGGTGTCTGCCACTCCTTGGTGTTCTCCTCCTCCTTGGTGTTCTCCTCCAGGTTTCCTTGTCTCAGCTTCAACCTTCGGGCTCTCATTAAGTATTTTTAACTGTAACACTTTTTTTGCCCTACTACTTGGGTTGGGGCCTAGTAACGGTGTCTGCCGCTCCTTGGTGTTCTCCTCCTCCTTGGTGTTCTCCTCCAGATTTCCTTGTCTGAGCTTCAACCTTCTGGCTCTCATTAAGTATTTTTAAATGTAACACTGCAGTTGCCCTACTACTTGGGTTGGGGCCTAGTAACAGTGTCTGCCGCTCCTTGGTGTTCTCCTCCTCCTTGGTGTTCTCCTCCAGGTTTCCTTGTCTGAGCTTCAACCTTCTGGCTCTCATTAAGTATTTTTAACTGTAACACTTTTGTTGCCCTACTACTTGGGTTGGGGCCTAGTAACGGTGTCTGCCGCCCCTTGGTGTTCTCCTCCTCCTTGGTGTTCTCCTCCAGGTTTCCTTGTCCGAGCTTCAACCTTCTGGCTCTCATTAAGAATTTTTTAATGTAATACTGCAGTTGCCCTACTACTTGGGTTGGGGCCCAGTAACGGTGTCTGTCGCTCCTTGGTGTTCTCCTCCTCCTTGGTGTTCTCCTCCAGGTTTCCTTGTCTGAGCTTCAACCTTCTGGCTCTCATTAAGTATTTTTAAATGTAACACTGCAATTGCCCTACTACTTGGGTTGGGGCTTAGTAACGGTGTCTGCCGCTCCTTGGTGTTCTCCTCCTCCTTGGTGTTCTCCCCCAGGTTTCGATGTCTGAGCTTCAACCTTCAGGCTCTCATTAAGTATTTTTAAATGTAACACTTTTGTTGCCCTACTACTTGGGTTGGGGCCTAGTAATGGTGTCTGACGCTCCTTGGTATTCTCCTCCTCCTTGGTGTTCTCCTCCAGGTTTCCTTGTCTGAGCTCAACCTTCTGGCTCTCATTAAGTATTTTTAAATGTAACACTGCAGTTGCCCTACTACTTGGGTTGTGGCCTAGTAACGGTGTCTGCCGCACCTTGGTGTTCTCCTCCTCCTTGGTGTTCTCCTCCAGGTTTCCTTGTCTCAGCTTCAACCTTCTGGCTCTCATTAAGTATTTTTAAATGTAACACTGCAGTTGCCCTACTACTTGGGTTGGGGCCTAGTAACAGTGTCTGCCGCTCCTTGGTGTTCTCCTCCTTCTTGGTGTTCTCCTCCAGGTTTCCTTGTCTGAGCTTCAACCTTCTGGCTCTCATTAAGTGTTTTTAACTGTAACACTTTTGTTGCCCTACTACTTGGGTTGGGGCCTAGTAACGGTGTCTGCCGCCCCTTGGTGTTCTCCTCCTCCTTGGTGTTCTCCTCCAGGTTTCCTTGTCTGAGCTTCAACCTTCTGGCTCTCTTTAAGTATTTTCAAATGTAACACTGCAGTTGCCCTACTACTTGGGTTGGGGCCTAGTAACGGTGTCTGTCGCTCCTTGGTGTTCTCCTCCTCCTTGGTGTTCTCCTCCAGGTTTCCTTGTCTGAACTTCAACCTTCTGGCTCTCATTAAGTATTTTTAAATGTAACACTGCAGTTGCCCTACTACTTGGGTTGGGGCCTAGTAACGGTGTCTGTCGCTCCTTGGTGTTCACCTCCTCCTTGATGTTCTCCTCCAGGTTTCCTTGTCTGACCTTCAACCTTCTGGCTCTCATTAAGTATTTTTAACTGTAACACTTTTGTTGCCCTACTACTTGGGTTGGGGCCTAGTAACGGTGTCTGCCGCCCCTTGGTGTTCTCCTCCTCCTTGGTGTTCTCCTCCAGGTTTCCTTGTCTGAGCTTCAACCTTCTGGCTCTCATTAAGTATTTTTAAATGTAACACTGCAGTTCCCCTACTACTTGTGTTGGGGCCTAGTAACGGTGTCTGTCGCTCCTTGGTGTTCACCTCCTCCTTGGTGTTCTCCTCCAGGTTTCCTTGTCTGAACTTCAACCTTCTGGCTCTCATTAAGTATTTTTAAATGTAACACTGCAATTGCCCTACTACTTGGGTTGGGGCCTAGTAACGGTGTCTGTCGCCCCTTGGTGTTCTCCTCCTCCTTGGTGTTCTCCTCCAGGTTTCCTTGTCTGAGCTTCAACCTTCTGGCTCTCATTAAGTATTTTTAAATGTAACACTGCAATTGCCCTACTACTTGGGTTGGGGCTTAGTAACGGTGTCTGCCGCTCCTTGGTGTTCTCCTCCTCCTTGGTGTTCTCCTCCAGGTTTCCTTGTCTCAGCTTCAACCTTGTTGCTCTCATTAAGTATTTTTAACTGTAACACTTTTTTTGCCCTACTACATGGGTTGGGGCCTAGTAACGGTGTCTGCCGCCCCTTGGTGTTCTCCTCCTCCTTGGTGTTCTCCTCCAGGTTTCCTTGTCTGAGCTACAACCTTCTGGCTCTCATTAAGTATTTTTAAATGTAACACTGCAATTGCCCTACTACTTGGGTTGGGGCCTAGTAACGGTGTCTGCCGCTCCTTGGTGCTCTCCTCCAGGTTTCCTTGTCTGAGCTTCAACCTTCTGGCTCTCATTAAGAATTTTTTTAATGTAACACTGCAGTTGCCCTACTACTTGGGTTGGGGCCTAGTAATGGTGTCTGTCGCTCCTTGGTGTTCTCCTCCTCCTTGGTGTTCTCCTCCAGGTTTCATTGTCTGAGCTTCAACCTTCTGGCTCTCATTAAGTATTTTTAAATGTAACACTGCAATTGCCCTACTACTTGGGTTGGGGCTTAGTAACGGTGTCTGCCGCTCCTTGGTGTTCTCCTCCTCCTTGGTGTTCTCCCCCAGGTTTCGTTGTCTGAGCTTCAACCTTCAGGCTCTCATTAAGTATTTTTAAATGTAACACTTTTGTTGCCCTACTACTTGGGTTGGGGCCTAGTAACGGTGTCTGCCGCTCCTTGGTATTCTCCTCCTCCTTGGTGTTCTCCTCCAGGTTTCCTTGTCTGAGCTCAACCGTCTGGCTCTCATTAAGTATTTTTAAATGTAACACTGCAGTTGCCCTACTACTTGGGTTGGAGCCTAGTAACGGTGTCTGCCGCTCCTTGGTGTTCTCCTCCTCCTTGGTGTTCTCCTCCAGGTTTCCTTGTCTCAGCTTCAACCTTCTGGCTCTCATTAAGTATTTTTAACTGTAACACTTTTTTTGCCCTACTACTTGGGTTGGGGCCTAGTAACGGTGTCTGCCGCTCCTTGGTGTTCTCCTCCTCCTTGGTGTTCTCCTCCAGATTTCCTTGTCTGAGCTTCAACCTTCTGGCTCTCATTAAGTATTTTTAAATGTAACACTGCAGTTCCCCTACTACTTGTGTTGGGGCCTAGTAACGGTGTCTGTCGCTCCTTGGTGTTCACCTCCTCCTTGGTGTTCTCCTCCAGGTTTCCTTGTCTGAACTTCAACCTTCTGGCTCTCATTAAGTATTTTTAAATGTAACACTGCAATTGCCCTACTACTTGGGTTGGGGCCTAGTAACGGTGTCTGTCGCCCCTTGGTGTTCTCCTCCTCCTTGGTGTTCTCCTCCAGGTTTCCTTGTCTGAGCTTCAACCTTCTGGCTCTCATTAAGTATTTTTAAATGTAACACTGCAATTGCCCTACTACTTGGGTTGGGGCTTAGTAACGGTGTCTGCCGCTCCTTGGTGTTCTCCTCCTCCTTGGTGTTCTCCTCCAGGTTTCCTTGTCTCAGCTTCAACCTTGTTGCTCTCATTAAGTATTTTTAACTGTAACACTTTTTTTGCCCTACTACATGGGTTGGGGCCTAGTAACGGTGTCTGCCGCCCCTTGGTGTTCTCCTCCTCCTTGGTGTTCTCCTCCAGGTTTCCTTGTCTGAGCTACAACCTTCTGGCTCTCATTAAGTATTTTTAAATGTAACACTGCAATTGCCCTACTACTTGGGTTGTGGCCTAGTAATGGTGTCTGCCGCTCCTTGGTGTTCTCCTCCTCCTTGGTGTTCTCCTCCAGGTATCCTTGTCTGAGCTTCAACCTTCTGGCTCTCATTAAGTATTTTTAAATGTAACACTGCAATTGCCCTACTATTTGGGTAGGGGCGTAGTAACGGTGTCTGCCGCTCCATGGTGTTCTCCTCCTCCTTGGTGTTCTCCTCCAGGTTTACTTGTCTGAGCTTCAACCTTCTGGCTCTCATTAAGTATTTTTAAATGTAACACTTTATTTGCCCTACTACATGGGTTGGGGCCTAGTAACGGTGTCTGCCGCCCCTTGGTGTTCTCCTCCTCCTTGGTGTTCTCCTCCAGGTTTCCTTGTCTGAGCTTCAACCTTCTTGCTCTCATTAAGTATTTTTAAATGTAACACTGCAGTTGCCCTACTACTTGGGTTGGGGCCTAGTAATGGTGTCTGCCGCTCCTTGGTGTTCTCCTCCTCCTTGGTGTTCTCCTCCAGGTTTCCTTGTCTCAGCTTCAACCTTCTGGCTCTCATTAAGTATTTTTAACTGTAACACTTTTTTTGCCCTACTACATGGGTTGGGGCCTAGTAACGGTGTCTGCCGCTCCTTGGTGTTCTCCTCCTCCTTGGTGTTCTCCTCCAGGTATCCTTGTCCGAGCTTCAACCTTCTTGCTCTCATTAAGTATTTTTAAATGTAACACTGCAATTGCCCTACTACTTGGGTTGGGGCCTAGTAACGGTGTCTGCCGCTCCTTGGTGCTCTCCTCCAGGTTTCCTTGTCTGAGCTTCAACCTTCTGGCTCTCATTAAGAATTTTTTTAATGTAACACTGCAGTTGCCCTACTACTTGGGTTGGGGCCTAGTAATGGTGTCTGTCGCTCCTTGGTGTTCTCCTCCTCCTTGGTGTTCTCCTCCAGGTTTCATTGTCTGAGCTTCAACCTTCTGGCTCTCATTAAGTATTTTTAAATGTAACACTGCAATTGCCCTACTACTTGGGTTGGGGCTTAGTAACGGTGTCTGCCGCTCCTTGGTGTTCTCCTCCTCCTTGGTGTTCTCCCCCAGGTTTCGTTGTCTGAGCTTCAACCTTCAGGCTCTCATTAAGTATTTTTAAATGTAACACTTTTGTTGCCCTACTACTTGGGTTGGGGCCTAGTAACGGTGTCTGCCGCTCCTTGGTATTCTCCTCCTCCTTGGTGTTCTCCTCCAGGTTTCCTTGTCTGAGCTCAACCGTCTGGCTCTCATTAAGTATTTTTAAATGTAACACTGCAGTTGCCCTACTACTTGGGTTGGAGCCTAGTAACGGTGTCTGCCGCTCCTTGGTGTTCTCCTCCTCCTTGGTGTTCTCCTCCAGGTTTCCTTGTCTCAGCTTCAACCTTCTGGCTCTCATTAAGTATTTTTAACTGTAACACTTTTTTTGCCCTACTACTTGGGTTGGGGCCTAGTAACGGTGTCTGCCGCTCCTTGGTGTTCTCCTCCTCCTTGGTGTTCTCCTCCAGATTTCCTTGTCTGAGCTTCAACCTTCTGGCTCTCATTAAGTATTTTTAAATGTAACACTGCAGTTGCCCTACTACTTGGGTTGGGGCCTAGTAACGGTGTCTGCCGCCCCTTGGTGTTCTCCTCCTCCTTGGTGTTCTCCTCCAGGTTTCCTTGTCTGAGCTACAACCTTCTGGCTCTCATAAGTATTTTTAAATGTAACACTGCAATTGCCCTACTACTTGGGTTGGGGCCTAGTAATGGTGTCTGCCGCTCCTTGGTGTTCTCCTCCAGGTTTCCTTGTCTGAGCTTCAACCTTCTGGCTCTCATTAAGTATTTTTAAATGTAACACTAAAGTTGCCCTACTACTTGGGTTGGGGCCTAGTAATGGTGTCTGCCGCTCCTTGGTGTTCTCCTCCTCCTTGGTGTTCTCCTCCAGGTTTCCTTGTCTGAGCTTCAACTTTCTGGCTCTCATTAAGTATTTTTAACTGTAACACTTTTGTTGCCCTACTACATGGGTTGGGGCCTAGTAACGGTGTCTGCCGCTCCTTGGTGTTCTCCTCCTCCTTGGTGTTCTCCTCCAGGTATCCTTGTCCGAGCTTCAACCTTGTTGCTCTCATTAAGTATTTTTAAATGTAACACTTTTGTTGCCCTACTACTTGGGTTGGGGCCTAGTAACGGTGTCTGCCGCTCCTTGGTGTTCTCCTCCTCCTTGGTGTTCTCCTCCAGGTTTCCTTGTCTCAGCTTCAACCTTCTGGCTCTCATTAAGTATTTTTAACTGTAACACTTTTTTTGCCCTACTACTTGGGTTGGGGCCTAGTAACGGTGTCTGCCGCTCCTTGGTGTTCTCCTCCTCCTTGGTGTTCTCCTCCAGATTTCCTTGTCTGAGCTTCAAAGTTCTGGCTCTCATTAAGTATTTTTAAATGTAACACTGCAGTTGCCCTACTACTTGGGTTGGGTCCTAGTAACAGTGTCTGCCGCTCCTTGGTGTTCTCATCCTCCTTGGTGTTCTCCTCCAGGTTTCCTTGTCTGAGCTTCAACCTTCTGGCTCTTATTAAGTATTTTTAACTGTAACACATTTGTTGCCCTACTACTTGGGTTGGGGCCTAGTAACGGTGTCTGTCGCCCCTTGGTGTTCTCCTCCTCCTTGGTGTTCTCCTCCAGGTTTCCTTGTCTGAGCTACAACCTTCTGGCTCTCATTAAGTATTTTTAAATGTAACACTGCAATTGCCCTACTACTTGGGTTGGGGCCTAGTAACAGTGTCTGCCGCTCCTTGGTGTTCTCCTCCTCCTTGGTGTTCTCCTCCAGGTTTCCTTGTCTGAGCTTCAACCTTCTGGCTCTCATTAAGAATTTTTTAATGTAATACTGCAGTTGCCCTACTACTTGGGTTGGGGCCCAGTAACGGTGTCTGTCGCTCCTTGGTGTTCTCCTCCTCCTTGGTGTTCTCCTCCAGGTTTCCTTGTCTGAGCTTCAGCCTTCTGGCTCTCATTAAGTATTTTTAAATGTAACACTGCAATTGCCCTACTACTTGGGTTGGGGCTTAGTAACGGTGTCTGCCGCTCCTTGGTGTTCTCCTCCTCCTTGGTGTTCTCCCCCAGGTTTCGATGTCTGAGCTTCAACCTTCAGGCTCTCATTAAGTATTTTTAAATGTAACACTTTTGTTGCCCTACTACTTGGGTTGGGGCCTAGTAATGGTGTCTGACGCTCCTTGGTATTCTCCTCCTCCTTGGTGTTCTCCTCCAGGTTTCCTTGTCTGAGCTTCAACCTTCTGGCTCTCATTAAGTATTTTTAAATGTAACACTGCAGTTGCCCTACTACTTGGGTTGGGGCCTAGTAACAGTGTCTGCCGCTCCTTGGTGTTCTCCTCCTTCTTGGTGTTCTCCTCCAGGTTTCCTTGTCTGAACTTCAACCTTCTGGCTCTCATTAAGTATTTTTAAATGTAACTCTGCAATTGCCCTACTACTTGGGTTGGGGCCTAGTAACGGTGTCTGCCGCTCCTTGGTGTTCTCCTCCAGGTTTCCTTGTCTGAGCTTCAACCTTCAGGCTCTCATTAAGTATTATTAAATGTAACACGTTTGTTGCCCTTCTACTTCGGTTGGGGCCTAGTAACGGTGTCTGCCGCTCCTTGGTATTCTCCTCCTCCTTGGTGTTCTCCTCCAAGTTTCCTTGTCTGAGCTCAGCCTTCTGGCTCTCATTAAGTATTTTTAAATGTAACACTGCAGTTGCCCTACTACTTGGGATGGGGCCTAGTAACGATGTCTGCCGCTCCTTGGTGTTCTCCTCCTCCTTGGTGTTCTCCTCCAGGTTTCCTTGTCTCAGCTTCAACCTTCTGGCTCTCATTAAGTATTTTTAACTGTAACACTTTTTTTGCCCTACTACATGGGTTGGGGCCTAGTAACGGTGTCTGCCGCTCCTTGGTGTTCTCCTCCTCCTTGGTGTTATCCTCCAGATTTCCTTGTCTGAGCTTCAACCTTCTGGCTCTCATTAAGTATTTTTAAATGTAACACTGCAGTTGCCCTACTACTTGGGTTGGAGCCTAGTAACGGTGTCTGCCACTCCTTGGTGTTCTCCTCCTCCTTGGTGTTCTCCTCCAGGTTTCCTTGTCTCAGCTTCAACCTTCGGGCTCTCATTAAGTATTTTTAACTGTAACACTTTTTTTGCCCTACTACTTGGGTTGGGGCCTAGTAATGGTGTCTGCCGCTCCTTGGTGTTCTCCTCCTCCTTGGTGTTCTCCTCCAGATATCCTTGTCTGAGCTTCAACCTTCTGGCTCTCATTAAGTATTTTTAAATGTAACACTGCAGTTGCCCTACTACTTGGGTTGGGGCCTAGTAACAGTGTCTGCCGCTCCTTGGTGTTCTCCTCCTCCTTGGTGTTCTCCTCCAGGTTTCCTTGTCTGAGCTTCAACCTTCTGGCTCTCATTAAGTATTTTTAACTGTAACACTTTTGTTGCCCTACTACTTGGGTTGGGGCCTAGTAACGGTGTCTGTCGCTCCTTGGTGTTCTCCTCCTCCTTGGTGTTCTCCTCCAGGTTTCCTTGTCTGAGCTTCAACCTTCTGGCTCTCATTAAGTATTTTTAAATGTAACACTGCAATTGCCCTACTACTTGGGTTGGGGCTTAGTAACGGTGTCTGCCGCTCCTTGGTGTTCTCCTCCTCCTTGGTGTTCTCCCCCAGGTTTCGATGTCTGAGCTTCAACCTTCAGGCTCTCATTAAGTATTTTTAAATGTAACACTTTTGTTGCCCTACTACTTGGGTTGGGGCCTAGTAATGGTGTCTGAGGCTCCTTGGTATTCTCCTCCTCCTTGGTGTTCTCCTCCAGGTTTCCTTGTCTGAGCTCAACCTTCTGGCTCTCATTAAGTATTTTTAAATGTAACACTGCTGTTGCCCTACTACTTGGGTTGGGGCCTAGTAACGGTGTCTGCCGCACCTTGGTGTTCTCCTCCTCCTTGGTGTTCTCCTCCAGGTTTCCTTGTCTCAGCTTCAACCTTCTGGCTCTCATTAAGTATTTTTAACTGTAACACTTTTTTTGCCCTACTACTTGGGTTGGGGCCTAGTAACGGTGTCTGCCGCTCCTTGGTGTTCTCCTCCTCCTTGGTGTTCTCCTCCAGATTTCCTTGTCTGAGCTTCAACCTTCTGGCTCTCATTAAGTATTTTTAAATGTAACACTGCAGTTGCCCTACTACTTGGGTTGGGGCCTAGTAACAGTGTCTGCCGCTCCTTGGTGTTCTCCTCCTTCTTGGTGTTCTCCTCCAGGTTTCCTTGTCTGAGCTTCAACCTTCTGGCTCTCATTAAGTATTTTTAACTGTAACACTTTTGTTGCCCTACTACTTGGGTTGGGGCCTAGTAACAGTGTCTGCCGCCCCTTGGTGTTCTCCTCCTCCTTGGTGTTCTCCTCCAGGTTTCCTTGTCTGAGCTTCAACCTTCTGGCTCTCTTTAAGTATTTTTAAATGTAACAATGCAGTTGCCCTACTACTTGGGTTGGGGCCTAGTAACGGTGTCTGTTGCTCCTTGGTGTTCTCCTCCTCCTTGGTGTTCTCCTCCAGGTTTCCTTGTCTGAACTTCAACCTTCTGGCTCTCATTAAGTATTTTTAAATGTAACTCTGCAATTGCCCTACTACTTGGGTTGGGGCCTAGTAACGGTGTCTGCCGCTCCTTGGTGTTCTCCTCCAGGTTTCCTTGTCTGAGCTTCAACCTTCAGGCTCTCATTAAGTATTATTAAATGTAACACTTTTGTTACCGTTACTAGGCCCCAACCGAAGTAGAAGGGCAACTGCAGTGTTACATTTAAAAATACTTAATGAGAGCCAGAAGGCTGAGCTCAGACAAGGAAACCTGGAGGAGAACACCAACGAGGAGGAGAATACCAAGGAGCAGCAGACACCGTTACTAGGCCCAACCGAAGTAGAAGGGCGTCTGCCGCTCCTTGGTATTCTCCTCCTCGTTGGTGTTCTCCTCCAGGTTTCCTTGTCTGAGCTCAGCCTTCTGGCTCTCATTAAGTATTTTTAAATGTAACACTGCAGTTGCCCTACTACTTGGGATGGGGCCTAGTAACGATGTCTGCCGCTCCTTGGTGTTCTCCTCCTCCTTGGTGTTCTCCTCCAGGTTTCCTTGTCTCAGCTTCAACCTTCGGGCTCTCATTAAGTATTTTTAACTGTAACACTTTTTTTGCCCTACTACTTGGGTTGGGGCCTAGTAACGGTGTCTGTCGCTCCTTGGTGTTCTCCTCCTCCTTGGTGTTCTCCTCCAGGTTTCCTTGTCTGAGCTTCAACCTTCTGGCTCTCATTAAGTATTTTTAAATGTAACACTGCAATTGCCCTACTACTTGGGTTGGGGCTTAGTAACGGTGTCTGCCGCTCCTTGGTGTTCTCCTCCTCCTTGGTGTTCTCCCCCAGGTTTCGATGTCTGAGCTTCAACCTTCAGGCTCTCATTAAGTATTTTTAAATGTAACACTTTTGTTGCCCTACTACTTGGGTTGGGGCCTAGTAATGGTGTCTGACGCTCCTTGGTATTCTCCTCCTCCTTGGTGTTCTCCTCCAGGTTTCCTTGTCTGAGCTCAACCTTCTGGCTCTCATTAAGTATTTTTAAATGTAACACTGCTGTTGCCCTACTACTTGGGTTGGGGCCTAGTAACGGTGTCTGCCGCACCTTGGTGTTCTCCTCCTCCTTGGTGTTCTCCTCCAGGTTTCCTTGTCTCAGCTTCAACCTTCTGGCTCTCATTAAGTATTTTTAACTGTAACACTTTTTTTGCCCTACTACTTGGGTTGGGGCCTAGTAACGGTGTCTGCCGCTCCTTGGTGTTCTCCTCCTCCTTGGTGTTCTCCTCCAGATTTCCTTGTCTGAGCTTCAACCTTCTGGCTCTCATTAAGTATTTTTAAATGTAACACTGCAGTTGCCCTACTACTTGGGTTGGGGCCTAGTAACAGTGTCTGCCGCTCCTTGGTGTTCTCCTCCTTCTTGGTGTTCTCCTCCAGGTTTCCTTGTCTGAGCTTCAACCTTCTGGCTCTCATTAAGTATTTTTAACTGTAACACTTTTGTTGCCCTACTACTTGGGTTGGGGCCTAGTAACAGTGTCTGCCTCCCCTTGGTGTTCTCCTCCTCCTTGGTGTTCTCCTCCAGGTTTCCTTGTCTGAGCTTCAACCTTCTGGCTCTCTTTAAGTATTTTTAAATGTAACAATGCAGTTGCCCTACTTTTTGGGTTGGGGCCTAGTAACGGTGTCTGTTGCTCCTTGGTGTTCTCCTCCTCCTTGGTGTTCTCCTCCAGGTTTCCTTGTCTGAACTTCAACCTTCTGGCTCTCATTAAGTATTTTTAAATGTAACTCTGCAATTGCCCTACTACTTGGGTTGGGGCCTAGTAACGGTGTCTGCCGCTCCTTGGTGTTCTCCTCCAGGTTTCCTTGTCTGAGCTTCAACCTTCAGGCTCTCATTAAGTATTATTAAATGTAACACTTTTGTTACCGTTACTAGGCCCCAACCGAAGTAGAAGGGCAACTGCAGTGTTACATTTAAAAATACTTAATGAGAGCCAGAAGGCTGAGCTCAGAGAAGGAAACCTGGAGGAGAACACCAACGAGGAGGAGAATACCAAGGAGCGGCAGACACCGTTACTAGGCCCCAACCGAAGTAGAAGGGCGTCTGCCGCTCCTTGGTATTCTCCTCCTCGTTGGTGTTCTCCTCCAGGTTTCCTTGTCTGAGCTCAGCCTTCTGGCTCTCATTAAGTATTTTTAAATGTAACACTGCAGTTGCCCTACTACTTGGGATGGGGCCTAGTAACGATGTCTGCCGCTCCTTGGTGTTCTCCTCCTCCTTGGTGTTCTCCTCCAGGTTTCCTTGTCTCAGCTTCAACCTTCTGGCTCTCATTAAGTATTTTTAAATGTAACACTGCAGTTGCCCTGCTACGTGGGTTGGGTCCTAGTAATGGTATCTGCCGCTCCTTGGTGTTCTCCTCCTCCTTGGTGTTCTCCTCCAGGTATCCTTGTCCGAGCTTCAACCTTCTTGCTCTCATTAAGTATTTTTAAATGTAACACTGCAATTGCCCTACTACTTGGGTTGGGGCCTAGTAACGGTGTCTGCCGCTCCTTGGTGTTCTCCTCCAGGTTTCCTTGTCTGAGCTTCAACCTTCTGGCTCTCATTAAGTATTTTTAAATGTAACACTGCAATTGCCCTACTTTTTGGGTTGGGGCTTAGTAACGGTGTCTGCCGCTCCTTGGTATTCTCCTCCTCCTTGGTGTTCTCCTCCAGGTTTCCTTTTCTGAGCTCAACCTTCTGGCTCTCATTAAGTATTTTTAAATGTAACACTGCAGTTGCCCTACTACTTGGGTTGGGGCCTAGTAACGGTTTCTGCCGCTCCTTGGTGTTCTCTTCCTCCTTGGTGTTCTCCTCCAGGTTTCCTTGTCTCAGCTTCAACCTTCTGGCTCTCATTAAGTATTTTTAACTGTAACACTTTTTTTGCCCTACTACTTGGGTTGGGGCCTAGTAACGGTGTCTGCCGCTCCTTGGTGTTCTCCTCCTCCTTGGTGTTCTCCTCCAGGTTTCCTTGTCTGAGCTTCAACCTTCTGGCTCTCATTAAGTATTTTTAAATGTAACACTGCAATTGCCCTACTACTTGGGTTGGGGCCTAGTAACGGTGTCTGCCGCTCCTTGGTGTTCTCCTCCTCCTTGGTGTTCTCCTCCAGGTTTCCTTGTCTGAGCTCAGCCTTCTGGCTCTCATTAAGTATTTTTAAATGTAACACTTTTGTTGCCCTACTACTTGGGTTGGGGCCTAGTAACGGTGTCTGCCGCTCCTTGGTGTTCTCCTCCTCCTTGGTGTTCTCCTCCAGGTTTCCTTGTCTCAGCTTCAACCTTCTGGCTCTCATTAAGTATTTTTAACTGTAACACTTTTTTTGCCCTACTACTTGGGTTGGGGCCTAGTAACGGTGTCTGCCGCTCCTTGGTGTTCTCCTCCTCCTTGGTGTTCTCCTCCAGATTTCCTTGTCTGAGCTTCAACCTTCTGGCTCTCATTAAGTATTTTTAAATGTAACACTGCAGTTGCCCTACTACTTGGGTTGGGGCCTAGTAACAGTGTCTGCCACTCCTTGGTGTTCTCATCCTCCTTGGTGTTCTCCTCCAGGTTTCCTTGTCTGAGCTTCAACCTTCTGGCTCTCATTAAGTATTTTTAACTGTAACACTTTTGTTGCCCTACTACTTGGGTTGGGGCCTAGTAACGGTGTCTGCCGCCCCTTGGTGTTCTCCTCCTCCTTGGTGTTCTCCTCCAGGTTTCCTTGTCCGAGCTTCAACCTTCTTGCTCTCATTAAGTATTTTTAAATGTAACACTGCAATTGCCCTACTACTTGGGTTGGGGCCTAGTAACAGTGTCTGCCGCTCCTTGGTGTTCTCCTCCAGGTTTCCTTGTCTGAGCTTCAACTTTCTGGCTCTCATTAAGAATTTTTTAATGTAACACTGCAGTTGCCCTACTACTTGGGTTGGGGCCTAGTAACGGTGTCTGTCGCTCCTTGGTGTTCTCCTCCTCCTTGGTGTTCTCCTCCAGGTTTCCTTGTCTGAGCTTCAACCTTCTGGCTCTCATTAAGTATTTTTAAATGTAACACTGCAATTGCCCTACTACTTGGGTTGGGGCCTAGTAACGGTGTCTGCCGCTCCTTGGTGTTCTCCTCCTCCTTGGTGTTCTCCCCCAAGTTTCGTTGTCTGAGCTTCAACCTTCAGGCTCTCATTAAGTATTTTTAAATGTAACACTGCAGTTGCCCTACTACTTGGGTTGGAGCCTAGTAACGGTGTCTGCCACTCCTTGGTGTTCTCCTCCTCCTTGGTGTTCTCCTCCAGGTTTCCTTGTCTCAGCTTCAACCTTCGGGCTCTCATTAAGTATTTTTAACTGTAACACTTTTTTTGCCCTACTACTTGGGTTGGGGCCTAGTAACGGTGTCTGCCGCTCCTTGGTGTTCTCCTCCTCCTTGGTGTTCTCCTCCAGATTTCCTTGTCTGAGCTTCAACCTTCTGGCTCTCATTAAGTATTTTTAACTGTAACACTTTTGTTGCCCTACTACTTGGGTTGGGGCCTAGTAACGGTGTCTGCCGCCCCTTGGTGTTCTCCTCCTCCTTGGTGTTCTCCTCCAGGTTTCCTTGTCTGAGCTTCAACCTTCTGGCTCTCATTAAGAATTTTTTAATGTAATACTGCAGTTGCCCTACTACTTGGGTTGGGGCCCCGTAACGGTGTCTGTCGCTCCTTGGTGTTCTCCTCCTCCTTGGTGTTCTCCTCCAGGTTTCCTTGTCTGAGCTTCAACCTTCTGGCTCTCATTAAGTATTTTCAAATGTAACACTGCAATTGCCCTACTACTTGGGTTGGGGCTTAGTAACGGTGTCTGCTGCTCCTTGGTGTTCTCCTCCTCCTTGGTGTTCTCCTCCCAGGTTTCGATGTCTGAGCTTCAACCTTCAGGCTCTCATTAAGTATTTTTAAATGTAACACTTTTGTTGCCCTACTACATGGGTTGGGGCCTAGTAATGGTTTCTGACGCTCCTTGGTATTCTCCTCCTCCTTGGTGTTCTCCTCCAGGTTTCCTTGTCTGAGCTCAACCTTCTGGCTCTCATTAAGTATTTTTAAATGTAACACTGCAGTTGCCCTACTACTTGGGTTGGGGCCTAGTAACGGTGTCTGCCGCACCTTGGTGTTCTCCTCCTCCTTGGTATTCTCCTCCAGGTTTCCTTCTCTCAGCTTCAACCTTCTGGCTCTCATTAAGTATTTTTAACTGTAACACTTTTTTTGCCCTACTACTTGGGTTGGGGCCTAGTAACGGTGTCTGCCGCTCCTTGGTGTTCTCCTCCTCCTTGGTGTTCTCCTCCAGATTTCCTTGTCTGAGCTTCAACCTTCTGGCTCTCATTAAGTATTTTTAAATGTAACACTGCAGTTGCCCTACTACTTGGGTTGGGGCCTATTAACAGTGTCTGCCGCTCCTTGGTGTTCTCCTCCTTCTTGGTGTTCTCCTCCAGGTTTCCTTGTCTGAGCTTCAACCTTCTGGCTCTCATTAAGTATTTTTAAATGTAACACTGCAGTTGCCCTACTACTTGGCTTGGGGCGTAGTAACGGTTTCTATCGCTCCTTGGTGTTCTCCTCCTCCTTGGTGTTCTCCTCCAGGTTTCCTTGTCTGATCTTCAGCCTTCTGGCTCTCATTAAGTATTTTTAAATGTAACACTGCAATTGCCCTACTACTTGGGTTGGGGCCTAGTAACGGTGTCTGCCGCTCCTTGGTGTTCTCCTCCTCCTTGGTGTTCTCCTCCAGGTTTCCTTGTCTGAGCTCAGCCTTCTGGCTCTCATTAAGTATTTTTAAATGTAACACTTTTGTTGCCCTACTACTTGGGTTGGGGCCTAGTAACGGTGTCTGACGCTCCTTGGTGTTCTCCTCCTCCTTGGTGTTCTCCTCCAGATTTCCTTGTCTGAGCTTCAACCTTCTGGCTCTCATTAAGAATTTTATAATGTAACACTGCAGTTGCCCTACTACTTGGGTTGGGGCCTAGTAACGGTGTCTGTCGCTCCTTGGTGTTCTCCTCCTCCTTGGTGTTCTCCTCCAGGTTTCCTTGTCTGAGCTTCAACCTTCTGGCTCTCATTAAGTATTTTTAAATGTAACACTGCAATTGCCCTACTACTTGGGTTGGGGCCTAGTAACGGTGTCTGCCGCTCCTTGGTGTTCTCCTCCTCCTTGGTGTTCTCCCCCAAGTTTCGTTGTCTGAGCTTCAACCTTCAGGCTCTCATTAAGTATTTTTAAATGTAACACTGCAGTTGCCCTACTACTTGGGTTGGAGCCTAGTAACGGTGTCTGCCACTCCTTGGTGTTCTCCTCCTCCTTGGTGTTCTCCTCCAGGTTTCCTTGTCTCAGCTTCAACCTTCGGGCTCTCATTAAGTATTTTTAACTGTAACACTTTTTTTGCCCTACTACATGGGTTGGGGCCTAGTAACGGTGTCTGCCGCTCCTTGGTGTTCTCCTCCTCCTTGGTGTTCTCCTCCAGATTTCCTTGTCTGAGCTTCAACCTTCTGGCTCTCATTAAGTATTTTTAAATGTAACACTGCAGTTGCCCTACTACTTGGGTTGGGGCCTAGTAACAGTGTCTGCCGCTCCTTGGTGTTCTCCTCCTCCTTGGTGTTCTCCTCCAGGTTTCCTTGTCTGAGCTTCAACCTTCTGGCTCTCATTAAGTATTTTTAACTGTAACACTTTTGTTGCCCTACTACTTGGGTTTGGGCCTAGTAACGGTGTCTGCCGCCCCTTGGTGTTCTCCTCCTCCTTGGTGTTCTCCTCCAGGTTTCCTTGTCTGAGCTTCAACCTTCTGGCTCTCATTAAGAATTTTTTAATGTAATACTGCAGTTGCCCTACTACTTGGGTTGGGGCCCAGTAACGGTGTCTGTCGCTCCTTGGTGTTCTCCTCCTCCTTGGTGTTCTCCTCCAGGTTTCCTTGTCTGAGCTTCAACCTTCTGGCTCTCATTAAGTATTTTCAAATGTAACACTGCAATTGCCCTACTACTTGGGTTGGGGCTTAGTAACGGTGTCTGCCGCTCCTTGGTGTTCTCCTCCTCCTTGGTGTTCTCCCCCAGGTTTCGATGTCTGAGCTTCAACCTTCAGGCTCTCATTAAGTATTTTTAAATGTAACACTTTTGTTGCCCTACTACTTGGGTTGGGGCCTAGTAATGGTTTCTGACGCTCCTTGGTATTCTCCTCCTCCTTGGTGTTCTCCTCCAGGTTTCCTTGTCTGAGCTCAACCTTCTGGCTCTCATTAAGTATTTTTAAATGTAACACTGCAGTTGCCCTACTACTTGGGTTGGGGCCTAGTAACGGTGTCTGCCGCACCTTGGTGTTCTCCTCCTCCTTGGTATTCTCCTCCAGGTTTCCTTCTCTCAGCTTCAACCTTCTGGCTCTCATTAAGTATTTTTAACTGTAACACTTTTTTTGCCCTACTACTTGGGTTGGGGCCTAGTAACGGTGTCTGCCGCTCCTTGGTGTTCTCCTCCTCCTTGGTGTTCTCCTCCAGATTTCCTTGTCTGAGCTTCAACCTTCTGGCTCTCATTAAGTATTTTTAAATGTAACACTGCAGTTGCCCTACTACTTGGGTTGGGGCCTATTAACAGTGTCTGCCGCTCCTTGGTGTTCTCCTCCTTCTTGGTGTTCTCCTCCAGGTTTCCTTGTCTGAGCTTCAACCTTCTGGCTCTCATTAAGTATTTTTAAATGTAACACTGCAGTTGCCCTACTACTTGGCTTGGGGCGTAGTAACGGTTTCTGTCGCTCCTTGGTGTTCTCCTCCTCCTTGGTGTTCTCCTCCAGGTTTCCTTGTCTGAACTTCAGCCTTCTGGCTGTCATTAAGTATTTTTAGATGTAACACTGCAATTGCCCTACTACTTGGGTTGGGGCCTAGTAACGGTGTCTGCCGCTCCTTGGTGTTCTCCTCCTCCTTGGTGTTCTCCTCCAGGTTTCCTTGTCTGAGCTCAGCCTTCTGGCTCTCATTAAGTATTTTTAAATGTAACACTTTTGTTGCCCTACTACTTGGGTTGGGGCCTAGTAACGGTGTCTGCCGCTCCTTGGTGTTCTCCTTCTCCTTGGTGTTCTCCTCCAGGTTTCCTTGTCTGAGCTTCAACCTTTTGGCTCTCATTAAGTATTTTTAACTGTAACACTTTTTTTGCCCTACTACATGGGTTGGGGCCTAGTAACGGTGTCTGCCGCCCCTTGGTGTTCTCCTCCTCCTTGGTGTTCTCCTCCAGGTTTCCTTGTCTGAGCTTCAACCTTCTGGCTCTCATTAAGAATTTTTTAATGTAATACTGCAGTTGCCCTACTACTTGGGTTGGGGCCTAGTAACAGTGTCTGCCGCTCCTTGGTGTTCTCCTCCTCCTTGGTGTTCTCCTCCAGGTTTCCTTGTCTGAGCTTCAACCTTCTGGCTCTCATTAAGTATTTTTAACTGTAACACTTTTGTTGCCCTACTACTTGGGTTGGGGCCTAGTAACGGTGTCTGCCGCCCCTTGGTGTTCTCCTCCTCCTTGGTGTTCTCCTCCAGGTTTCCTTGTCTGAGCTTCAACCTTCTGGCTCTCATTAAGAATTTTTTAATGTAATACTGCAGTTGCCCTACTACTTGGGTTGGGGCCCAGTAACGGTGTCTGTCGCTCCTTGGTGTTCTCCTCCTCCTTGGTGTTCTCCTCCAGGTTTCCTTGTCTGAGCTTCAACCTTCTGGCTCTCATTAAGTATTTTCAAATGTAACACTGCAATTGCCCTACTACTTGGGTTGGGGCTTAGTAACGGTGTCTGCCGCTCCTTGGTGTTCTCCTCCTCCTTGGTGTTCTCCCCCAGGTTTCGATGTCTGAGCTTCAACCTTCAGGCTCTCATTAAGTATTTTTAAATGTAACACTTTTGTTGCCCTACTACTTGGGTTGGGGCCTAGTAATGGTTTCTGACGCTCCTTGGTATTCTCCTCCTCCTTGGTGTTCTCCTCCAGGTTTCCTTGTCTGAGCTCAACCTTCTGGCTCTCATTAAGTATTTTTAAATGTAACACTGCAGTTGCCCTACTACTTGGGTTGGGGCCTAGTAACGGTGTCTGCCGCACCTCGGTGTTCTCCTCCTCCTTGGTATTCTCCTCCAGGTTTCCTTCTCTCAGCTTCAACCTTCTGGCTCTCATTAAGTATTTTTAACTGTAACACTTTTTTTGCCCTACTAAAAGGGTTGGGGCCTAGTAACGGTGTCTGCCGCTCCTTGGTGTTCTCCTCCTCCTTGGTGTTCTCCTCCAGATTTCCTTGTCTGAGCTTCAACCTTCTGGCTCTCATTAAGTATTTTTAAATGTAACACTGCAGTTGCCCTACTACTTGGGTTGGGGCCTATTAACAGTGTCTGCCGCTCCTTGGTGTTCTCCTCCTTCTTGGTGTTCTCCTCCAGGTTTCCTTGTCTGAGCTTCAACCTTCTGGCTCTCATTAAGTATTTTTAAATGTAATACTGCAGTTGCCCTACTACTTGGCTTGGGGCGTAGTAACGGTTTCTGTCGCTCCTTGGTGTTCTCCTCCTCCTTGGTGTTCTCCTCCAGGTTTCCTTGTCTGAACTTCAGCCTTCTGGCTCTCATTAAGTATTTTTAAATGTAACACTGCAATTGCCCTACTACTTGGGTTGGGGCCTAGTAACGGTGTCTGCCGCTCCTTGGTGTTCTCCTCCTCCTTGGTGTTCTCCTCCAGGTTTCCTTGTCTGAGCTCAGCCTTCTGGCTCTCATTAAGTATTTTTAAATGTAACACTTTTGTTGCCCTACTACTTGGGTTGGGGCCTAGTAACGGTGTCTGCCGCTCCTTGGTATTCTCCTCCTCTTTGGTGTTCTCCTCCAGGTTTCCTTGTCTGAGCTCAGCCTTCTGGCTCTCATTAAGTATTTTTAAATGTAACACTGCAGTTGCCCTACTACTTGGGTTGGGGCCTAGTAACGGTGTCTGCCACTCCTTGGTGTTCTCCTCCTCCTTGGTGTTCTCCTCCAGGTTTCCTTGTCTCAGCTTCAACCTTCTGGCTCTCATTAAGTATTTTTAACTGTAACACTTTTTTTGCCCTACTACTTGGGTTGGGGCCTAGTAACGGTGTCTGACGCTCCTTGGTGTTCTCCTCCTCCTTGGTGTTCTCCTCCAGATTTCCTTGTCTGAGCTTCAACCTTCTGGCTCTCATTAAGTATTTTTAAATGTAACACTGCAGTTGCCCTAATACTTGGGTTGGGGCCTAGTAACAGTGTCTGCCGCTCCTTGGTGTTCTCATCCTCCTTGGTGTTCTACTCCAGGTTTCCTTGTCTGAGCTTCAACCTTCTGGCTCTCATTAAGTATTTTTAACTGTAACACTTTTGTTGCCCTACTACTTGGGTTGGGGCCTAGTAACGGTGTCTGCCGCCCCTTGGTGTTCTCCTCCTCCTTGGTGTTCTCCTCCAGGTTTCCTTGTCTGAGCTTCGACCTTCTGGCTCTCATTAAGTATTTTTAAATGTAACACTGCAGTTGCCCTACTACTTGGGTTGGGGCCTAGTAATGGTGTCTGCCGCTCCTTGGTGTTCTCCTCCTCCTTGTTGTTCTCCTCCAGGTTTCCTTGTCTGAGCTTCAACCTTCTGGCTCTCATTAAGTATTTTTAAATGTAACACTGCAATTTCCCTTCTATTTGGGTTGGGGCCTAGTAACGGTGTCTGCCGCTCCATGGTGTTCTCCTCCTCCTTGGTGTTCTCCTCCAGGTTTCCTTGTCTGAGCTTCAACCTTCTGGCTCTCATTATGTATTTTTAACTGTAACACTTTTATTGCCCTACTACGTGGGTTGGGGCCTAGTAACGGTGTATGCCGCTCCTTGGTGGTGTTCTCCTCCTCCTTGGTGTTCTCCTCCAGGTTTCCTTGTCTGAGCTTCAACCTTCTGGCTCTCATTAAGTATTTTTAACTGTAACACTTTTGTTGCCCTACTACTTGGGTTGGGGCCTAGTAACAGTGTCTGCCGCCCCTTGGTGTTCTCCTCCTCCTTGGTGTTCTCCTCCAGGTTTCCTTGTCTGAGCTTCAACCTTCTGGCTCTCATTAAGAATTTTTTAATGTAATACTGCAGTTGCCCTACTACTTGGGTTGGGGCCCAGTAACGGTGTCTGTCTCTCCTTGGTGTTCTCCTCCTCCTTGGTGTTCTCCTCCAGGTTTCCTTGTCTGAGCTTCAACCTTCTGGCTCTCATTAAGTATTTTTAAATGTAACACTGCAATTGCCCTACTACTTGGGTTGGGGCTTAGTAACGGTGTCTGCCGCTCCTTGGTGTTCTCCTCCTCCTTGGTGTTCTCCCCCAGGTTTCGATGTCTGAGCTTCAACCTTCAGGCTCTCATTAAGTATTTTTAAATGTAACACTTTTGTTGCCCTACTACTTGGGTTGGGGCCTAGTAATGGTTTCTGACGCTCCTTGGTATTCTCCTCCTCCTTGGTGTTCTCCTCCAGGTTTCCTTGTCTGAGCTCAACCTTCTGGCTCTCATTAAGTATTTTTAAATGTAACACTGCAGTTGCCCTACTACTTGGGTTGGGGCCTAGTAACGGTGTCTGCCGCACCTTTGTGTTCTCCTCCTCCTTGGTGTTCTCCTCCAGGTTTCCTTCTCTCAGCTTCAACCTTCTGGCTCTCATTAAGTATTTTTAACTGTAACACTTTTTTTGCCCTACTACTTGGGTTGGGGCCTAGTAACGGTGTCTGCCGCTCCTTGGTGTTCTCCTCCTCCTTGGTGTTCTCCTCCAGATTTCCTTGTCTGAGCTTCAACCTTCTGGCTCTCATTAAGTATTTTTAAATGTAACACTGCAGTTGCCCTACTACTTGGGTTGGGGCCTAGTAACAGTGTCTGCCGCTCCTTGGTGTTCTCCTCCTTGGTGTTCTCCTCCAGGTTTCCTTGTCTGAGCTTCAACCTTCTGGCTCTCATTAAGTATTTTTAAATGTAACACTGCAGTTGCCCTACAACTTGGCTTGGGGCGTAGTAACGGTTTCTGTCGCTCCTTCGTGTTCTCCTCCTCCTTGGTGTTCTCCTCCAGGTTTCCTTGTCTGAACTTCAGCCTTCTGGCTCTCATTAAGTATTTTTAAATGTAACACTGCAATTGCCCTACTACTTGGGTTGGGGCCTAGTAACGGTGTCTGCCGCTCCTTGGTATTCTCCTCCTCCTTGGTGTTCTCCTCCACGTTTCCTTGTCTGAGCTCAGCCTTCTGGCTCTCATTAAGTATTTTTAAATGTAACACTGCAGTTGCCCTACTACTTGGGTTGGGGCCTAGTAACGGTGTCTGCCACTACTTGGTGTTCTCCTCCTCCTTGGTGTTCTCCTCCAGGTTTCCTTGTCTCAGCTTCAACCTTCTGGCTCTCATTAAGTATTTTTAACTGTAACACTTTTTTTGCCCTACTACTTGGGTTGGGGCCTAGTAACGGTGTCTGCCGCTCCTTGGTGTTCTCCTCCTCCTTGGTGTTCTCCTCCAGATTTCCTTGTCTGAGCTTCAACTTTCTGGCTCTCATTAAGTATTTTTAACTGTAACACTTTTGTTGCCCTACTACTTGGGTTGGGGCCTAGTAACGGTGTCTGCCGCCCCTTGGTGTTCTCCTCCTCCTTGTTGTTCTCCTCCAGGTTTCCTTGTCTGAGCTTCAACCTTCTGGCTCTCATTAAGTATTTTTAAATGTAACACTGCAATTTCCCTTCTATTTGGGTTGGGGCCTAGTAACGGTGTCTGCCGCTCCATGGTGTTCTCCTCCTCCTTGGTGTTCTCCTCCAGGTTTCCTTGTCTGAGCTTCAACCTTCTGGCTCTCATTATGTATTTTTAACTGTAACACTTTTATTGCCCTACTACGTGGGTTGGGGCCTAGTAACGGTGTATGCCGCTCCTTGGTGGTGTTCTCCTCCTCCTTGGTGTTCTCCTCCAGGTTTCCTTGTCTGAGCTTCAACCTTCTGGCTCTCATTAAGTATTTTTAACTGTAACACTTTTGTTGCCCTACTACTTGGGTTGGGGCCTAGTAACAGTGTCTGCCGCCCCTTGGTGTTCTCCTCCTCCTTGGTGTTCTCCTCCAGGTTTCCTTGTCTGAGCTTCAACCTTCTGGCTCTCATTAAGAATTTTTTAATGTAATACTGCAGTTGCCCTACTACTTGGGTTGGGGCCCAGTAACGGTGTCTGTCTCTCCTTGGTGTTCTCCTCCTCCTTGGTGTTCTCCTCCAGGTTTCCTTGTCTGAGCTTCAACCTTCTGGCTCTCATTAAGTATTTTTAAATGTAACACTGCAATTGCCCTACTACTTGGGTTGGGGCTTAGTAACGGTGTCTGCCGCTCCTTGGTGTTCTCCTCCTCCTTGGTGTTCTCCCCCAGGTTTCGATGTCTGAGCTTCAACCTTCAGGCTCTCATTAAGTATTTTTAAATGTAACACTTTTGTTGCCCTACTACTTGGGTTGGGGCCTAGTAATGGTTTCTGACGCTCCTTGGTATTCTCCTCCTCCTTGGTGTTCTCCTCCAGGTTTCCTTGTCTGAGCTCAACCTTCTGGCTCTCATTAAGTATTTTTAAATGTAACACTGCAGTTGCCCTACTACTTGGGTTGGGGCCTAGTAACGGTGTCTGCCGCACCTTTGTGTTCTCCTCCTCCTTGGTGTTCTCCTCCAGGTTTCCTTCTCTCAGCTTCAACCTTCTGGCTCTCATTAAGTATTTTTAACTGTAACACTTTTTTTGCCCTACTACTTGGGTTGGGGCCTAGTAACGGTGTCTGCCGCTCCTTGGTGTTCTCCTCCTCCTTGGTGTTCTCCTCCAGATTTCCTTGTCTGAGCTTCAACCTTCTGGCTCTCATTAAGTATTTTTAAATGTAACACTGCAGTTGCCCTACTACTTGGGTTGGGGCCTAGTAACAGTGTCTGCCGCTCCTTGGTGTTCTCCTCCTTGGTGTTCTCCTCCAGGTTTCCTTGTCTGAGCTTCAACCTTCTGGCTCTCATTAAGTATTTTTAAATGTAACACTGCAGTTGCCCTACAACTTGGCTTAGGGCGTAGTAACGGTTTCTGTCGCTCCTTCGTGTTCTCCTCCTCCTTGGTGTTCTCCTCCAGGTTTCCTTGTCTGAACTTCAGCCTTCTGGCTCTCATTAAGTATTTTTAAATGTAACACTGCAATTGCCCTACTACTTGGGTTGGGGCCTAGTAACGGTGTCTGCCGCTCCTTGGTATTCTCCTCCTCCTTGGTGTTCTCCTCCACGTTTCCTTGTCTGAGCTCAGCCTTCTGGCTCTCATTAAGTATTTTTAAATGTAACACTGCAGTTGCCCTACTACTTGGGTTGGGGCCTAGTAACGGTGTCTGCCACTACTTGGTGTTCTCCTCCTCCTTGGTGTTCTCCTCCAGGTTTCCTTGTCTCAGCTTCAACCTTCTGGCTCTCATTAAGTATTTTTAACTGTAACACTTTTTTTGCCCTACTACTTGGGTTGGGGCCTAGTAACGGTGTCTGCCGCTCCTTGGTGTTCTCCTCCTCCTTGGTGTTCTCCTCCAGATTTCCTTGTCTGAGCTTCAACTTTCTGGCTCTCATTAAGTATTTTTAAATGTAACACTGCAGTTGCCCTACTACTTGGGTTGGGGCCTAGTAACAGTGTCTGCCGCTCCTTGGTGTTCTCATCCTCCTTGGTGTTCTCCTCCAGGTTTCCTTGTCTGAGCTTCAACCTTCTGGCTCTCATTAAGTATTTTTAACTGTAACACTTTTGTTGCCCTACTACTTGGGTTGGGGCCTAGTAACGGTGTCTGCCGCCCCTTGGTGTTCTCCTCCTCCTTGGTGTTCTCCTCCAGGTTTCCTTGTCTGAGCTTCGACCTTCTGGCTCTCATTAAGTATTTTTAAATGTAACACTGCAGTTGCCCTACTACTTGGGTTGGGGCCTAGTAATGGTGTCTGCCGCTCCTTGGTGTTCTCCTCCTCCTTGGTGTTCTCCTCCAGGTTTCCTTGTCTGAGCTTCAACCTTCTGGCTCTCATTAAGTATTTTTAAATGTAACACTGCAATTGCCCTACTATTTGGGTTGGGGCCTAGTAACGGTGTCTGCTGCTCCATGGTGTTCTCCTCCTCCTTGGTGTTCTCCTCCAGGTTTCCTTGTCTGAGCTTCAACCTTCTGGCTCTCATTAAGTATTTTTAACTGTAACACTTTTATTGCCCTACTACGTGGGTTGGGGCCTAGTAACGGTGTATGCCGCTCCTTGGTGTTCTCCTCCTCCTTGGTGTTCTCCTCCAGGTATCCTTGTCCGAGCTTCAACCTTCTTGCTCTCATTAAGTATTTTTAAATGTAACACTGCAATTGCCCTACTACTTGGGTTGGGGCCTAGTAACGGTGTCTGCCGCTCCTTGGTGTTCTCCTCCAGGTTTCCTTGTCTGAGCTTCAACCTTCTGGCTCTCATTAAGAATTTTTTAATGTAACACTGCAGTTGCCCTACTACTTGGGTTGGGGCCTAGTAACAGTGTCTGTCGCTCCTTGGTGTTCTCCTCCTCCTTGGTGTTCTCCTCCAGGTTTCCTTGTCTGAGCTTCAACCTTCAGGCTCTCACTAAGAATTTTTAAATGTAACACTTTTGTTGCCCTACTACTTGGGTTGGGGCCTAGTAACAGTGTCTGCCGCTCCTTGGTATTCTCCTCCTCCTTGGTGTTCTCCTCCAGGTTTCCTTGTCTGAGCTCAACCTTCTGGCTCTCATTAAGTATTTTTAAATGTAACACTGCAGTTGCCCTACTACTTGGGTTGGGGCCTAGTAACGGTGTCTGCCACTCCTTGGTGTTCTCCTCCTCCTTGGTGTTCTCCTCCAGGTTTCCTTGTCTCAGCTTCAACCTTCTGGCTCTCATTAAGTATTTTTAACTGTAACACTTTTTTTGCCCTACTACTTGGGTTGGGGCCTAGTAACGGTGTCTGCCGCTCCTTGGTGTTCTCCTCCTCCTTGGTGTTCTCCTCCAGATTTCCTTGTCTGAGCTTCAACCTTCTGGCTCTCATTAAGTATTTTTAAATGTAACACTGCAGATGCCCTACTACTTGGGTTGGGGCCTAGTAACAGTGTCTGCCGCTCCTTGGTGTTCTCCTCCTCCTTGATGTTCTCCTCCAGGTTTCCTTGTCTGAGCTTCAACCTTCTGGCTCTCATTAAGTTTTTTTAACTGTAACACTTTTGTTGCCCTACTACTTGGGTTGGGGCCTAGTAACGGTGTCTGCCACTCCTTGGTGTTCTCCTCCTCCTTGGTGTTCTCCTCCAGGTTTCCTTGTCTCAGCTTCAACCTTCTGGCTCTCATTAAGTATTTTTAACTGTAACACTTTTTTTGCCCTACTACTTGGGTTGGGGCCTAGTAACGGTGTCTGCCGCTCCTTGGTGTTCTCCTCCTCCTTGGTGTTCTCCTCCAGATTTCCTTGTCTGAGCTTCAACCTTCTGGCTCTCATTAAGTATTTTTAAATGTAACACTGCAGTTGCCCTACTACTTGGGTTGGGGCCTAGTAACAGTGTCTGCCGCTCCTTGGTGTTCTCCTCCTTCTTGGTGTTCTCCTCCAGGTTTCCTTGTCTGAGCTTCAACCTTCTGGCTCTCATTAAGTATTTTTAAATGTAACACTGCAGTTGCCCTACTACTTGGCTTGGGGCGTAGTAACGGTTTCTGTCGCTCCTTGGTGTTCTCCTCCTCCTTGGTGTTCTCCTCCAGGTTTCCTTGTCTGAGCTCAGCCTTCTGGCTCTCATTAAGTATTTTTAAATGTAACACTTTTGTTGCCCTACTACTTGGGTTGGGGCCTATGTTATGACCCCAATGGCGAGGGTCTCAGAGGAACGTGGAAGTCTGCAGAATACAAAAATCCAGCTCATAGGGCAGTGGTAACTGGGTTGACCATATATCTACTCCTAACGCCAACACTAGAAGTAGCCGGGGATCATTCCTACGTTGATTCTAGATGACACGCGCCAGCCGGAGAATCTAACTACCCCTAGTAGAGGAAAACAAAGACCTTTCTTGCCTCCAGAGAAGGGGACCCCAAAGCTGGATAGAAGCCCCCCACAAATAATAACGGTGAGGTAAGAGGAAATGACAAACACAGAAATGAACCAGGTTTAGCACAGAGAGGCCCGCTTACTGATAGCAGAATAAAGAAAGGTAACTTATATGGTCAACAAAAACCCTATCAAAATCCACACTGGAAATTCAAGAACCCCCGAACCGTCTAACGGTCCGGGGGGAGAACACCAGCCCCCTAGAGCTTCCAGCAAAGGTCAGGATATAGATTTGGAACAAGCTGGACAAAAATACAAAACCAAAACAAATAGCAAAAAGCAAAAAGCAAACTTAGCTGATATAACCGGAACCAGGATCAGTAGACAAGAGCACAGCAGACTAGCTCTGATAACTACGTTGCCAGGCATTGAACTGAAGGTCCAGGGAGCTAATATAGCAACACCCCTAACTAACGACCCAGGTGCGGATAAAAGGAATGACAGAAAAACCAGAGTCAAAAAACTAGTAACCACTAGAGGGAGCAAAAAGCAAATTCACAACAGTACCCCCCCCTTAGTGAGGGGTCACCGAACCCTCACCACGACCACCAGGGCGATCAGGATGAGCGGCATGAAAGGCACGAACTAAATCGGCCGCATGAACATCAGAGGCGACCACCCATGAATTATCCTCCTGACCATAGCCCTTCCACTTGACCAGGTACTGAAGCCTCCGCCTGGAGAGGCGAGAATCCAAGATCTTCTCCACCACGTACTCCAACTCGCCCTCAACCAACACCGGAGCAGGAGGCTCAGCAGAAGGAACTACAGGCACAATGTACCGCCGCAACAAGGACCTATGAAATACATTGTGAATAGCAAACGACACAGGAAGATCCAGACGAAAAGATACAGGATTAAGGATTTCCAATATCTTGTAAGGCCCAATAAAACGAGGTTTAAATTTGGGAGAGGAGACCTTCATAGGAACAAAGCGGGAAGAAAGCCATACCAAATCCCCAACGCGTAGTCGGGGACCCACACCTCGGCGGCGGTTGGCAAAGCGCTGAGCCCTCTCCTGTGACAACTTCAAGTTGTCCACCACATGACTCCAGATCCGCTGCAACCTATCCACCACAGAATCCACCCCAGGACAGTCAGAAGGCTCCACATGACCCGAAGAAAAGCGAGGATGGAAACCAGAGTTGCAGAAAAAAGGCGAAACCAAGGTGGCGGAACTAGCCCGATTATTAAGGGCAAACTCAGCCAACGGCAAGAATGTCACCCAATCGTCCTGATCAGCAGAGACAAAACACCTCAAATAAGCCTCCAAAGTCTGATTGGTTCGCTCCGTCTGTCCATTAGTCTGAGGATGAAAAGCAGACGAAAACGACAAATCAATGCCCATCCTACTACAAAAGGATCGCCACAACCTGGAAACGAACTGGGATCCTCTGTCTGACACAATATTCTCAGGGATGCCGTGCAAACGAACCACGTTCTGGAAAAACACAGGAACCAGATCGGAAGAGGAAGGCAGCTTAGGCAAAGGAACCAAATGGACCATCTTGGAGAAGCGATCACATATCACCCAGATAACGGACATGCCCTGAGATAGCGGAAGATCAGAAATGAAATCCATGGAGATATGTGTCCAAGGTCTCTTCGGGACAGGCAAGGGCAAGAGCAAACCGCTGGCACGAGAACAGCAAGGCTTAGCTCGAGCACAAGTCCCACAGGACTGCACAAATGACCGCACATCCCTTGACAAGGAAGGCCACCAAAAGGACCTGGCCACCAGATCTCTGGTGCCAAAAATTCCCGGGTGACCTGCCAACACCGAGGAATGAACCTCGGAAATGACTCTGCTGGTCCACTTATCCGGGACAAACAGTCTGTCAGGTGGACAAGACTCAGGCCTATCAGCCTGAAATCTCTGCAACACACGTCGCAGATCCGGAGAAATAGCTGACAAGATAACTCCATCTTTAAGAATACCAACAGGATCAGCGACTCCAGGAGCATCAGGCACAAAGCTCCTAGAAAGAGCATCGGCCTTCATATTCTTAGAACCTGGTAAATACGAGACAACAAAATCAAAGCGGGAGAAAAACAATGACCAGCGGGCCTGTCTCGGATTAAGGCGTTTAGCAGACTCGAGATACATCAGATTTTTGTGATCAGTCAAGACCACCACACGATGCTTAGCACCCTCGAGCCAATGACGCCACTCCTCAAATGCCCATTTCATGGCCAACAACTCCCGATTGCCCACATCATAATTTCGCTCGGCAGGCGAAAACTTCCTAGAGAAAAAGGCACAAGGTTTCATAACAGAGCAACCAGGGCCTCTCTGCGACAAAACGGCCCCTGCTCCAATCTCCGAAGCATCCACCTCAACCTGAAAGGGAAGTGAGACATCGGGCTGGCACAAAACAGGCGCCGAAGTAAACCGGCGTTTCAACTCCTGGAAAGCCTCCACGGCAGCAGGAGCCCAGTTAGCTACATCGGAGCCCTTCTTGGTCATATCCGTCAAAGGTTTCACAATGCTAGAAAAATTAGCGATAAAACGACGGTAGAAGTTAGCGAAACCCAAGAACTTCTGAAGACTCTTAACTGACGAGGGCTGAGTCCAATCAAGAATAGCTCGGACCTTGACTGGGTCCATCTCCACAGCAGAAGGGGAAAAGATGAACCCCAAAAAGGGAACCTTCTGTACACCAAAGAGACACTTTGAGCCCTTGACAAACAAAGAATTTTCACGCAAAATTTTAAAGACCAACCTGACCTGCTCCACATGCGAATCCCAATCATCAGAAAAAACCAAAATATCATCCAGATAAACAATCAAAAATTTATCCAGATACTTCCGGAAAATGTCATGCATAAAAGACTGAAAAACTGAAGGCGCATTGGAGAGCCCAAAAGGCATCACCAAGTACTCAAAATGACCCTCGGGCGTATTGAATGCGGTTTTCCATTCATCACCTTGCTTAATGCGCACAAGGTTGTACGCACCACGAAGGTCTATCTTGGTGAACCACTTGGCACCTTTAATCCGGGCAAACAAGTCAGACAACAGCGGTAAAGGATACTGAAATTTGACAGTGATCTTATTTAAAAGCCGATAATCAATACAAGGTCTCAAAGATCCGTCCTTTTTTGCCACAAAAAAGAATCCCGCACCAAGAGGGGAAGAAGACGGACGAATATGTCCTTTCTCCAGAGACTCCTTGATATATGAACGCATAGCGGTATGTTCAGGTACCGACAGATTAAACAGTCTTCCCTTAGGAAATTTACTGCCTGGGATCAAATCTATAGCACAGTCACAGTCCCTATGAGGAGGCAGTGCACTGGACTCAGACTCACTGAAGACATCCTGATAATCAGACAAATACTCCGGAACTTCCGAAGGCGTAGAAGAAGCAATAGACACAGGCAGGGAATCCCCATGAATACCACGACAGCCCCAACTTGACACTGACATAGCCTTCCAGTCCAGGACTGGATTATGGGTCTGTAACCATGGCAGCCCTAGAACAACCAAATCATGCATTTTATGTAAAACCAGGAAACGTATCACCTCGCGGTGTTCAGGAGTCATGCACATGGTAACCTGTGTCCAATACTGCGGTTTATTTGCTGCCAAGGCGTAGCATCAATACCCCTAAGAGGAATAGGATTTTCTAATGGTTCAAGAGTAAAACCACAGTGCTTAGCAAATGACAGATCCATAAGACTCAGGGCAGCACCTGAATCTACAAACGCCATGACAGGATAAGACGACAGTGAGCAAATCAAAGTTACAGACAGAATAAATTTAGGTTGCAAATTACCAACGGTGACAGGACTAACAACCTTAGCTATACGTTTAGAGCATGCTGAGATAACATGTGTAGAATCACCACAGTAGTAGCACAAGCCATTCCGGCGTCTATGAATTTTTCGCTCATTTCTAGTCAGGATTCTATCACATTGCATTAAATCAGGTGTCTGTTCAGACAACACCATGAGGGAATTTGCGGTTTTGCGCTCCCGCAACCGCCGGTCAATTTGAATAGCCAGTGCCATAGTATCATTCAGACCTGTGGGAATGGGAAAACCCACCATAACATTCTTAATGGCTTCAGAAAGGCCATTTCTAAAATTAGCGGCCAGTGCACACTCGTTCCAATGTGTCAGCACGGACCATTTCCGAAATTTTTGGCAATACACTTCAGCCTCGTCCTGCCCCTGAGACATAGCCAGCAAGGCCTTTTCTGCCTGAATCTCAAGATTGGGTTCCTCATAAAGTAAACCGAGCGCCAGAAAAAACGCATCAATATCAGCCAATGCCGGATCTCCTGGCGCCAGCGAAAAAGCCCAATCCTGAGGGTCGCCCCGTAAGAACGAAATAACAATTTTTACTTGCTGAGCAGAGTCTCCAGATGAACAGGGTCTCAGGGACAAAAACAATTTACAATTATTCATAAAATTCCTAAACTTAAACCTGTCTCCGGAAAACAGTTCAGGAATCGGTATTTTAGGTTCTGACCTAGGATTTCTGATAACATAGTCTTGTATGCCCTGCACACGAGTAGCCAGCTGGTCCACACTTGTAATCAAGGTCTGGACATTCATGTCTGCAGCAAGCATAGCCACTCTGAGGTAAAGGGGAAGAAGAAAAAAAAAAAAAAAAAACTCAGAATCTTCTTTCTTATAATCCCTCTTCTGCAATGCATTAAACATTTAATACTGGCCTGGCAAACTGTTATGACCCCAATGGCGAGGGTCTCAGAGGAACGTGGAAGTCTGCAGAATACAAAAATCCAGCTCATAGGGCAGTGGTAACTGGGTTGACCATATATCTACTCCTAACGCCAACACTAGAAGTAGCCGGGGATCATTCCTACGTTGATTCTAGATGACACGCGCCAGCCGGAGAATCTAACTACCCCTAGTAGAGGAAAACAAAGACCTTTCTTGCCTCCAGAGAAGGGGACCCCAAAGCTGGATAGAAGCCCCCCACAAATAATAACGGTGAGGTAAGAGGAAATGACAAACACAGAAATGAACCAGGTTTAGCACAGAGAGGCCCGCTTACTGATAGCAGAATAAAGAAAGGTAACTTATATGGTCAACAAAAACCCTATCAAAATCCACACTGGAAATTCAAGAACCCCCGAACCGTCTAACGGTCCGGGGGGAGAACACCAGCCCCCTAGAGCTTCCAGCAAAGGTCAGGATATAGATTTGGAACAAGCTGGACAAAAATACAAAACCAAAACAAATAGCAAAAAGCAAAAAGCAAACTTAGCTGATATAACCGGAACCAGGATCAGTAGACAAGAGCACAGCAGACTAGCTCTGATAACTACGTTGCCAGGCATTGAACTGAAGGTCCAGGGAGCTTATATAGCAACACCCCTAACTAACGACCCAGGTGCGGATAAAAGGAATGACAGAAAAAACCAGAGTCAAAAAACTAGTAACCACTAGAGGGAGCAAAAAGCAAATTCACAACAGGCCTAGTAACGGTGTCTGCCGCTCCTTGGTATTCTCCTCCTCCTTGGTGTTCTCCTCCAGGTTTCCTTGTCTGAGCTCAGCCTTCTGGCTCTCATTAAGTATTTTTAAATGTAACACTGCAGTTGCCCTACTACTTGGGTTGGGGCCTAGTAACGGTGTCTGCCACTCCTTGGTGTTCTCCTCCTCCTTGGTGTTCTCCTCCAGGTTTCCTTGTCTCAGCTTCAACCTTCTGGCTCTCATTAAGTATTTTTAACTGTAACACTTTTTTTGCCCTACTACTTGGGTTGGGGCCTAGTAACGGTGTCTGCCGCTCCTTGGTGTTCTCCTCCTCCTTGGTGTTCTCCTCCAGATTTCCTTGTCTGAGCTTCAACCTTCTGGCTCTCATTAAGTATTTTTAAATGTAACACTGCAGTTGCCCTACTACTTGGGTTGGGGCCTAGTAACAGTGTCTGCAGCTCCTTGGTGTTCTCCTCCTTCTTGGTGTTCTCCTCAAGGTTTCCTTGTCTGAGCTTCAACCTTCTGGCTCTCATTAAGTATTTTTAAATGTAACACTGCAGTTGCCCTACTACTTGGCTTGGGGCGTAGTAACGGTTTCTGTCGCTTCTTGGTGTTCTCCTCCTCCTTGGTGTTCTCCTCCAGGTTTCCTTGTCTGAGCTCAGCCTTCTGGCTCTCATTAAGTATTTTTAAATGTAACACTTTTGTTGCCCTACTACTTGGGTTGGGGCCTAGTAACGGTGTCTGCCGCTCCTTGGTATTCTCCTCCTCCTTGGTGTTCTCCTCCAGGTTTCCTTGTCTGAGCTCAGCCTTCTGGCTCTCATTAAGTATTTTTAAATGTAACACTGCAGTTGCCCTACTACTTGGGTTGGGGCCTAGTAACGGTGTCTGCCACTCCTTGGTGTTCTCCTCCTCCTTGGTGTTCTCCTCCAGGTTTCCTTGTCTCAGCTTCAACCTTCTGGCTCTCATTAAGTATTTTTAACTGTAACACTTTTTTTGCCCTACTACTTGGGTTGGGGCCTAGTAACGGTGTCTGCCGCTCCTTGGTGTTCTCCTCCTCCTTGGTGTTCTCCTCCAGATTTCCTTGTCTGAGCTTCAACCTTCTGGCTCTCGTTAAGTATTTTTAAATGTAACACTGCAGTTGCCCTACCACTTGGGTTGGGGCCTAGTAACAGTGTCTGCCGCTCCTTGGTGTTCTCATCCTCCTTGGTGTTCTCCTCCAGGTTTCCTTGTCTGAGCTTCAACCTTCTGGCTCTCATTAAGTATTTTTAACTGTAACACTTTTGTTGCCCTACTACTTGGGTTGGGGCCTAGTAACGGTGTCTGCCGCCCTTTGGTGTTCTCCTCCTCCTTGGTGTTCTCCTCCAGGTTTCCTTGTCTGAGCTTCGACCTTCTGGCTCTCATTAAGTATTTTTAAATGTAACACTGCAGTTGCCCTACTACATGGGTTGGGGCCTAGTAATGGTGTCTGCCGCTCCTTGGTGTTCTCCTCCTCCTTGGTGTTCTCCTCCAGGTTTCCTTGTCTGAACTTCAACCTTCTGGCTCTCATTAAGTATTTTTAACTGTAACACTGCAATTGCCCTACTATTTGGGTTGGGGCCTAGTAACGGTGTCTGCCGCTCCATGGTGTTCTCCTCCTCCTTGGTGTTCTCCTCCAGGTTTCCTTGTCTGAGCTTCAACCTTCTGGCTCTCATTAAGTATTTTTAAATGTAACACTGCAATTGCCCTACTATTTGGGTTGGGGCCTAGTAACGGTGTCTGCCGCTCCATGGTGTTCTCCTCCTCCTTGGTGTTCTCCTCCAGGTTTCCTTGTCTGAGCTTCAACCTTCTGGCTCTCATTAAGTATTTTTAACTGTAACACTTTTATTGCCCTACTACGTGGGTTGGGGCCTAGTAACGGTGTATGCCGCTCCTTGGTGTTCTCCTCTTCCTTGGTGTTCTCCTCCAGGTATCCTTGTCCGAGCTTCAACCTTCTGGCTCTCATTAAGTATTTTTAAATGTAACACTGCAGTTGCCCTACTACTTGGCTTGGGGCCTAGTAACGGTGTCTGTCGCTCCTTGGTGTTCTCCTCCTCCTTGGTGTTCTCCTCCAGGTTTCCTTGTCTGAACTTCAACCTTCTGGCTCTCATTAAGTATTTTTAAATGTAACACTGCAATTGCCCTACTACTTGGGTTGGGGCCTAGTAACGGTGTCTGCCGCTCCTTGGTGTTCTCCTCCTCCTTGCTGTTCTCCTCCAGGTTTCCTTGTCTGAGCTCAGCCTTCTGGCTCTCATTAAGTATTTTTAAATGTAACACTTTTGTTGCCCTACTACTTGGGTTGGGGCCTAGTAACGGTGTCTGCCGCTCCTTGGTGTTCTCCTCCTCCTTGGTGTTCTCCTCCAGGTTTCCTTGTCTCAGCTTCAACCTTCTGGCTCTCATTAAGTATTTTTAACTGTAACACTTTTTTTGCCCTACTACTTGGGTTGGGGCCTAGTAACGGTGTCTGCCGCTCCTTGATGTTCTCCTCCTCCTTGGTGTTCTCCTCCAGATTTCCTTGTCTGAGCTTCAACCTTCTGGCTCTCATTAAGTATTTTTAAATGTAACACTGCAGTTGCCCTACTACTTGGGTTGGGGCCTAGTAACAGTGTCTGCCGCTCCTTGGTGTTCTCATCCTCCTTGGTGTTCTCCTCCAGGTTTCCTTGTCTGAGCTTCAACCTTCTGGCTCTCATTAAGTATTTTTAACTGTAACACTTTTGTTGCCCTACTACTTGGGTTGGGGCCTAGTAACGGTGTCTGCCGCCCCTTGGTGTTCTCCTCCTCCTTGGTGTTCTCCTCCAGGTTTCCTTGTCTGAGCTACAACCTTCTGGCTCTCATTAAGTATTTTTAAATGTAACACTGCAATTGCCCTACTACTTGGGTTGGGGCCTAGTAATGGTGTCTGCCACTCCTTGGTGTTCTCCTCCAGGTTTCCTTGTCTGAGCTTCAACCTTCTGGCTCTCATTAAGTATTTTTAAATGTAACACTGCAGTTGCCCTACTACTTGGGTTGGGGCCTAGTAATGGTTTCTGCCGCTCCTTGGTGTTCTCCTCCTCCTTGGTGTTCTCCTCCAGGTTTCCTTGTCTGAGCTTCAACCTTCTGGCTCTCATTAAGTATTTTTAAATGTAACACTGCAATTGCCCTACTATTTGGGTTGGGGACTAGTAATGGTGTGTGCCGCTCCATGGTGTTCTCCTCCTCCTTGGTGTTCTCCTCCAGGTTTCCTTGTCTGAGCTTCAACCTTCTGGCTCTCATTAAGTATTTTTAACTGTAACACTTTTGTTGCCCTACTACGTGGGTTGGGGCCTAGTAACGGTGTCTGCCGCTCCTTGGTGTTCTCCTCCTCCTTGGTGTTCTCCTCCAGGTATCCTTGTCCGAGCTTCAACCTTCTTGCTCTCATTAAGTATTTTTAAATGTAACACTGCAATTGCCCTACTACTTGGGTTGGGGCCTAGTAACAGTGTCTGCCGCTCCTTGGTGTTCTCCTCCAGGTTTCCTTGTCTGAGCTTCAACTTTCTGGCTCTCATTAAGAATTTTTTAATGTAACACTGCAGTTGCCCTACTACTTGGGTTGGGGCCTAGTAACGGTGTCTGTCGCTCCTTGGTGTTCTCCTCCTCCTTGGTGTTCTCCTCCAGGTTTCCTTGTCTGAGCTTCAACCTTCTGGCTCTCATTAAGTATTTTTAAATGTAACACTGCAATTGCCCTACTACTTGGGTTGGGGCCTAGTAACGGTGTCTGCCGCTCCTTGGTGTTCTCCTCCTCCTTGGTGTTCTCCCCCAAGTTTCGTTGTCTGAGCTTCAACCTTCAGGCTCTCATTAAGTATTTTTAAATGTAACACTTTTGTTGCCCTACTACTTGGGTTGGGGCCCAGTAACGGTGTCTGTCGCTCCTTGGTGTTCTCCTCCTCCTTGGTGTTCTCCTCCAGGTTTCCTTGTCTGAGCTTCAACCTTCTGGCTCTCATTAAGTATTTTTAAATGTAACACTGCAATTGCCCTACTACTTGGGTTGGGGCTTAGTAACGGTGTCTGCCGCTCCTTGGTGTTCTCCTCCTCCTTGGTGTTCTCCCCCAGGTTTCGATGTCTGAGCTTCAACCTTCAGGCTCTCATTAAGTATTTTTAAATGTAACACTTTTGTTGCCCTACTACTTGGGTTGGGGCCTAGTAATGGTGTCTGACGCTCCTTGGTATTCTCCTCCTCCTTGGTGTTCTCCTCCAGGTTTCCTTGTCTGAGCTCAACCTTCTGGCTCTCATTAAGTATTTTTAAATGTAACACTGCAGTTGCCCTACTACATGGGTTGGGGCCTAGTAACGGTGTCTGCCGCACCTTGGTGTTCTCCTCCTCCTTGGTGTTCTCCTCCAGGTTTCCTTGTCTCAGCTTCAACCTTCTGGCTCTCATTAAGTATTTTTAACTGTAACACTTTTTTTGCCCTACTACATGGGTTGGGGCCTAGTAACGGTGTCTGCCGCTCCTTGGTGTTCTCCTCCTCCTTGGTGTTCTCCTCCAGATTTCCTTGTCTGAGCTTCAACCTTCTGGCTCTCATTAAGTATTTTTAAATGTAACACTGCAGTTGCCCTACTACTTGGGTTGGGGCCTAGTAACAGTGTCTGCCGCTCCTTGGTGTTCTCCTCCTTCTTGGTGTTCTCCTCCAGGTTTCCTTGTCTGAGCTTCAACCTTCTGGCTCTCATTAAGTATTTTTAACTGTAACACTTTTGTTGCCCTACTACTTGGGTTGGGGCCTAGTAACGGTGTCTGCCGCCCCTTGGTGTTCTCCTCCTCCTTGGTGTTCTCCTCCAGGTTTCCTTGTCTGAACTTCAACCTTCTGGCTCTCATTAAGTATTTTTAAATGTAACACTGCAGTTGCCCTTCTACTTGGGTTGGGGCCTAGTAACGGTGTCTGTCGCTCCTTGGTGTTCACCTCCTCCTTGATGTTCTCCTCCAGGTTTCCTTGTCTGACCTTCAACCTTCTGGCTCTCATTAAGTATTTTTAACTGTAACACTTTTGTTGCCCTACTACTTGGGTTGGGGCCTAGTAACGGTGTCTGTCGCCCCTTGGTGTTCTCCTCCTCCTTGGTGTTCTCCTCCAGGTTTCCTTGTCTGAGCTTCAACCTTCTGGCTCTCATTAAGTATTTTTAAATGTAACACTGCAATTGCCCTACTACTTGGGTTGGGGCTTAGTAACGGTGTCTGCCGCTCCTTGGTGTTCTCCTCCTCCTTGGTGTTCTCCCCCAGGTTTCGATGTCTGAGCTTCAACCTTCAGGCTCTCATTAAGTATTTTCAAATGTAACACTTTTGTTGCCCTACTACATGGGTTGGGGCCTAGTAACGGTGTCTGCCGCCCCTTGGTGTTCTCCTCCTCCTTGGTGTTCTCCTCCAGGTTTCCTTGTCTGAGCTACAACCTTCTGGCTCTCATTAAGTATTTTTAAATGTAACACTGCAATTGCCCTACTACTTGGGTTGGGGCCTAGTAATGGTGTCTGCCGCTCCTTGGTGTTCTCCTCCTCCTTGGTGTTCTCCTCCAGGTATCCTTGTCTGAGCTTCAACCTTCTGGCTCTCATTAAGTATTTTTAAATGTAACACTGCAATTGCCCTACTATTTGGGTAGGGGCGTAGTAACGGTGTCTGCCGCTCCATGGTGTTCTCCTCCTCCTTGGTGTTCTCCTCCAGGTTTACTTGTCTGAGCTTCAACCTTCTGGCTCTCATTAAGTATTTTTAAATGTAACACTGCAGTTGCCCTACTACTTGGGTTGGGGCCTAGTAATGGTGTCTGCCGCTCCTTGGTGTTCTCCTCCTCCTTGGTGTTCTCCTCCAGGTATCCTTGTCCGAGCTTCAACCTTCTTGCTCTCATTAAGTATTTTTAAATGTAACACTGCAATTGCCCTACTACTTGGGTTGGGGCCTAGTAACGGTGTCTGCCGCTCCTTGGTGCTCTCCTCCAGGTTTCCTTGTCTGAGCTTCAACCTTCTGGCTCTCATTAAGAATTTTTTAATGTAACACTGCAGTTGCCCTACTACTTGGGTTGGGGCCTAGTAATGGTGTCTGTCGCTCCTTGGTGTTCTCCTCCTCCTTGGTGTTCTCCTCCAGGTTTCATTGTCTGAGCTTCAACCTTCTGGCTCTCATTAAGTATTTTTAAATGTAACACTGCAATTGCCCTACTACTTGGGTTGGGGCTTAGTAACGGTGTCTGCCGCTCCTTGGTGTTCTCCTCCTCCTTGGTGTTCTCCCCCAGGTTTCGTTGTCTGAGCTTCAACCTTCAGGCTCTCATTAAGTATTTTTAAATGTAACACTTTTGTTGCCCTACTACTTGGGTTGGGGCCTAGTAACGGTGTCTGCCGCTCCTTGGTATTCTCCTCCTCCTTGGTGTTCTCCTCCAGGTTTCCTTGTCTGAGCTCAACCTTCTGGCTCTCATTAAGTATTTTTAAATGTAACACTGCAATTGCCCTACTACTTGGGTTGGGGCCTAGTAATGGTGTCTGCCGCTCCTTGGTGTTCTCCTCCAGGTTTCCTTGTCTGAGCTTCAACCTTCTGGCTCTCATTAAGTATTTTTAAATGTAACACTGCAGTTGCCCTACTACTTGGGTTGGGGCCTAGTAATGGTGTCTGCCGCTCCTTGGGGTTCTCCTCCTCCTTGGTGTTCTCCTCCAGGTTTCCTTGTCTGAGCTTCAACCTTCTGGCTCTCATTAAGTATTTTTAAATGTAACACTGCAATTGCCCTACTATTTGGGTTGGGGCCTAGTAACGGTGTCTGCCGCTCCATGGTGTTCTCCTCCTCCTTGGTGTTCTCCTCCAGGTTTCCTTGTCTGAGCTTCAACCTTCTGGCTCTCATTAAGTATTTTTAACTGTAACACTTTTGTTGCCCTACTACATGGGTTGGGGCCTAGTAACGGTGTCTGCCGCTCCTTGGTGTTCTCCTCCTCCTTGGTGTTCTCCTCCAGGTATCCTTGTCCGAGCTTCAACCTTCTTGCTCTCATTAAGTATTTTTAAATGTAACACTGCAATTGCCCTACTACTTGGGTTGGGGCCTAGTAACTGTGTCTGCCGCTCCTTGGTGCTCTCCTCCAGGTTTCCTTGTCTGAGCTTCAACCTTCTGGCTCTCATTAAGAATTTTTTAATGTAACACTGCAGTTGCCCTACTACTTGGGTTGGGGCCTAGTAATGGTGTCTGTCGCTCCTTGGTGTTCTCCTCCTCCTTGGTGTTCTCCTCCAGGTTTCATTGTCTGAGCTTCAACCTTCTGGCTCTCATTAAGTATTTTTAAATGTAACACTGCAATTGCCCTACTACTTGGGTTGGGGCTTAGTAACGGTGTCTGCCGCTCCTTGGTGTTCTCCTCCTCCTTGGTGTTCTCCCCCAGGTTTCGTTGTCTGAGCTTCAACCTTCAGGCTCTCATTAAGTATTTTTAAATGTAACACTTTTGTTGCCCTACTTGTCATGATCTCAATGGCAAGAGATCATAGCATAAGCATATATAGGAACTAGCTCTTGGAAGATGGGAACTGAGCTGACCATGAACTAAACCTAACGCACAACTAGCAGTGGCTGGGTAGCATGCCTACGTTGATTCTAGATGCCCAGCACCAGCCGGAGGACTAAATAATGCTAGCAGAGGAAAATATTAGTCCTAGCTCACCTCTAGAGAAATACCCCGAAAGGAGACAGAGGCCCCCCACATGTATTGGCGGTGAATAAAGATGAAATAACAAACGTAGTATGAAAATAGGTTTAGCAAATTTGAGGTCCACTTACTACATAGCAGAAGACAGAAAGGACACTTTCATGGTCAGCTGAAAACCCTATCAAAACACCATCCAGAAATTACTTTAAGACTCTGGCATTAACTCATAACACCAGAGTGGCAATTCCTGTTCACAAGAGCTTTCCAGACACAGTAACGAAACTACAGCTGTGAACTGGAACAAAAATGCAAAAACAAACATGGACAAGAGTCCAACTTATCTAGTAGTTGTCTAGGAGCAGGAACAAGCACAGAGAGGCTTCTGATAACATTGTTGACCGGCAAGCAACTAACAGAGAAGCAAGGTTATATAGCGACTCCCACATCTTGATGGGAACAGGTGAACAGAGAAAATGAAGACACCAGTACAATTCCACCAGTAGCCACCGGGGGAGCCCAGAATCCAAATTCACAACAGTACCCCCCCCTCAAGGAGGGGGCACCGAACCCTCACCAGAACCACCAGGGCGATCAGGATGGGCCCTATGAAAGGCACGAACCAGATCAGAGGCATGAACATCAGATGCATTCACCCAAGAATTATCCTCCTGGCCGTATCCCTTCCACTTGACCAGATACTGGAGTCTCCGTCTGGAAACACGGGAGTCCAAGATTTTCTCCACAACATACTCCAACTCACCCTCAACCAACACAGGAGCAGGAGGCTCAACGGAAGGCACAACCGGTACCTCATACCTGCGCAATAATGACCGATGAAAAACGTTATGAATAGAAAAGGATGCAGGGAGGTCCAAACGGAAGGAAACAGGGTTAAGAATCTCCAATATCTTATACGGGCCGATGAACCGAGGCTTAAATTTAGGAGAAGAGACCCTCATAGGGACAAAACGAGAAGACAACCACACCAAATCCCCAACACAAAGCCGAGGACCAACACGACGGTGGCGGTTGGCAAAAAGCTGAGTCCTCTCCTGGGACAACCTCAAATTGTCCACCACCTGCCCCCAGATCTGATGCAATCTCTCCACCACAGCATCCACTCCAGGACAATCCGAAGATTCCACCTGACCAGAGGAAAATCGAGGATGAAACCCCGAATTACAGAAAAACGGGGACACCAAAGTGGCAGAGCTGGCCCGATTATTGAGAGCGAACTCCGCCAATGGCAAAAAAGCAACCCAATCATCCTGGTCAGCAGACACAAAACACCTCAGATATGTCTCCAGGGTCTGATTAGTCCGCTCGGTCTGGCCATTCGTCTGAGGATGGAAAGCGGACGAAAAAGATAAATCTATGCCCATCCTAGCACAGAATGCCCGCCAAAATCTAGACACGAATTGGGTCCCTCTGTCAGAAACGATATTCTCAGGAATACCATGCAAACGAACAACATTTTGAAAAAACAGAGGAACCAACTCGGAAGAAGAAGGCAACTTGGGCAGAGGAACCAAATGGACCATCTTAGAGAAACGGTCACACACCACCCAGATGACAGACATCTTCTGAGAAACAGGCAGATCTGAAATAAAATCCATCGAGATGTGCGTCCAAGGCCTCTTAGGAATAGGCAAGGGCAACAACAATCCACTAGCCCGAGAACAACAAGGCTTGGCCCGAGCACAAACGTCACAAGACTGCACAAAGCCTCGCACATCTCGTGACAGGGAAGGCCACCAGAAGGACCTTGCCACCAAATCCCTGGTACCAAAAATGCCAGGATGACCTGCCAACGCGGAAGAATGAACCTCAGAGATGACTCTACTGGTCCAATCATCAGGAACAAACAGTTTATCAGGTGGGCAACGATCCGGTCTATCCGCCTGAAACTCCTGCAAAGCCCGCCGCAGGTCTGGAGAAACGGCTGACAATACCACTCCATCCTTAAGGATACCTGTGGGCTCAGAGTTACCAGGCGAGTCAGGCTCAAAACTCCTAGAAAGGGCATCCGCCTTAACATTCTTAGAACCCGGTAGGTATGACACCACAAAATTAAACCGAGAGAAAAATAATGACCAGCGCGCCTGTCTAGGATTCAGGCGCCTGGCGGTCTCAAGATAAATCAAATTTTTGTGGTCAGTCAATACCACCACCTGATGTCTGGCCCCCTCAAGCCAATGGCGCCACTCCTCAAAAGCCCACTTCATGGCCAAAAGCTCCCGATTCCCAACATCATAATTCCGCTCAGCGGGCGAAAATTTACGGGAAAAGAAGGCACAAGGCCTCATCACGGAGCAGTCAGAACTTTTCTGCGACAACACTGCCCCAGCTCCGATCTCAGAAGCGTCGACCTCAACCTGAAAAGGTAGAGCAACATCAGGCTGACGCAACACAGGGGCAGAGGAAAAACGGCGCTTAAGCTCCCGAAAGGCCTCCACAGCATCAGGGGACCAATCAGCAACATCAGCACCCTTCTTAGTCAAATCGGTCAATGGCTTAGCAATATCCGAAAAACCAGCAATAAATCGACGATAAAAGTTAGCAAAGCCCAAAAATTTCTGAAGACTCTTAAGAGAAGAGGGCTGCGTCCAATCACAAATAGCTTGAACCTTGACAGGATCCATTTCAATGGAAGAGGGAGAAAAAATATATCCCAAGAAGGAAATCCTCTGTACCCCAAAAACACACTTCGAACCCTTCACACACAAAGAATTAGACCGCAAAACCTGAAAAACCCTCCTGACTTGCTGGACATGAGAGTCCCAGTCATCCGAAAAAATCAGAATATCATCCAGATACACAATCATAAATTTATCCAAATAATCGCAAAAAATATCATGCATAAAGGACTGGAAAACTGACGGAGCATTTGAAAGACCAAAAGGCATAACTAAATACTCAAAGTGGCCCTCGGGCGTATTAAATGCGGTTTTCCACTCATCCCCCTGCCTGATTCGCACCAAATTATACGCCCCACGAAGGTCAATCTTAGAGAACCACTTGGCCCCCTTTATGCGAGCAAACAAATCAGTCAACAACGGCAATGGGTATTGATATTTAACAGTGATTTTATTCAAAAGCCGATAATCAATACATGGTCTCAAAGAGCCGTCTTTTTTTGACACAAAGAAAAAACCGGCTCCTAAGGGAGATGACGATGGACGAATATGTCCCTTTTCCAAGGACTCCTTTATATATTCTCGCATAGCAGCATGTTCAGGCACAGACAGATTAAATAAACGACCCTTTGGGTATTTACTACCCGGGATTAAATCTATGGCACAATCGCACTCTCGGTGCGGAGGTAATGAACCAAGCTTGGATTCTTCAAAGACGTCACGATAGTCAGACAGGAACTCAGGAATTTCAGAGGGAATAGATGATGAAATGGAAACCAAAGGTACATCCCCATGAGCCCCCTTACATCCCCAGCTCAACACAGACATAGCTCTCCAGTCGAGGACTGGGTTGTGAGATTGCAGCCAAGGCAATCCTAGCACCAAATCATCATGTAGATTATACAGCACCAGAAAGCGAATAATCTCCTGGTGATCCGGATTAATACGCATAGTTACTTGTGTCCAGTATTGTGGTTTATTATTAGCCAATGGGGTGGAGTCAATCCCCTTCAGAGGAATAGGAGTCTCCAAAGGCTCTAAATCATACCCACAGCGTTTGGCAAAGGACCAATCCATAAGACTCAAAGCGGCGCCAGAGTCGACATAGGCGTCCGTGGTAATAGATGACAAAGAGCAAATCAGGGTCACAGATAGAATAAACTTAGACGGTAAGGTGCAAATGGAAGCAGATTTATCAAGCTTTTTTGTGCGCTTAGAGCATGCTGATATAACATGAGTAGAATCACCACAATAAAAACACAACCCATTTTTCCGTCTAAAATTCTGCCGCTCGCTTCGGGACAGAATTCTATCACACTGCATACTCTCTGGCGACTTCTCAGTGGACACCGCCAGATGGTGCACTGGTTTGCGCTCCCGCAAACGCCTATCGATCTGAATAGCCATTGTCATGGACTCATTCAGACCCGCAGGCACAGGGAACCCCACCATAACATCCTTAATGGCATCAGAGAGACCCTCTCTGAAAGTCGCCGCCAGGGCGCACTCATTCCACTGAGTAAGCACAGACCATTTACGGAATCTTTGGCAGTAAATTTCCGCTTCATCTTGCCCCTGAGATAGGGACATCAAAGTTTTTTCTGCCTGAAGCTCCAAATGAGGTTCGTCATAAAGCAACCCCAAGGCCAGAAAAAACGCATCCACATTGAGCAACGCAGGATCCCCTGGTGTCAATGAAAAAGCCCAGTCTTGAGGGTCGCCCCGGAGCAAGGAAATCACAATCCTGACCTGCTGTGCAGGGTCTCCGGCAGAGCGAGATTTCAGGGACAAAAATAATTTGCAATTATTTCGAAAATTCTGAAACCCAGATCTATTCCCCGAGAAAAATTCCGGCAAAGGAATTCTCGGCTCAGATACAGGTGCATGACAAACAAAATCTTGCAAATTTTGTACCTTCGTGGCCAGATTATTCAAACCTGCAGTTACACTCTGAAGATCCATTACAAACAGGTGGACACAGAGCCATTCAAAGATTAGCAGGAGAGAAAAAAAAAAAAAAAAAAAAAAAAATCTCAGCAGACTTCTTATTTCTCTCCTTTCTCAGCCAAGGATTTTAACCCTTTAGTGGGCCGGTCAAACTGTCATGATCTCAATGGCAAGAGATCATAGCATAAGCATATATAGGAACTAGCTCTTGGAAGATGGGAACTGAGCTGACCATGAACTAAACCTAACGCACAACTAGCAGTGGCCGGGTAGCATGCCTACGTTGATTCTAGATGCCCAGCACCAGCCGGAGGACTAAATAATGCTAGCAGAGGAAAATATTAGTCCTAGCTCACCTCTAGAGAAATACCCCGAAAGGAGACAGAGGCCCCCCACATGTATTGGCGGTGAATAAAGATGAAATAACAAACGTAGTATGAAAATAGGTTTAGCAAATTTGAGGTCCACTTACTACATAGCAGAAGACAGAAAGGACACTTTCATGGTCAGCTGAAAACCCTATCAAAACACCATCCAGAAATTACTTTAAGACTCTGGCATTAACTCATAACACCAGAGTGGCAATTCCTGTTCACAAGAGCTTTCCAGACACAGTAACGAAACTACAGCTGTGAACTGGAACAAAAATGCAAAAACAAACATGGACAAGAGTCCAACTTATCTAGTAGTTGTCTAGGAGCAGGAACAAGCACAGAGAGGCTTCTGATAACATTGTTGACCGGCAAGCAACTAACAGAGAAGCAAGGTTATATAGCGACTCCCACATCTTGATGGGAACAGGTGAACAGAGAAAATGAAGACACCAGTACAATTCCACCAGTAGCCACCGGGGGAGCCCAGAATCCAAATTCACAACACCTACTACTTGGGTTGGGGCCTAGTAACGGTGTCTGCCCCTCCTTGGTATTCTCCTCCTCCTTGGTGTTCTCCTCCAGGTTTCCTTGTCTGAGCTCAACCGTCTGGCTCTCATTAAGTATTTTTAAATGTAACACTGCAGTTGCCCTACTACTTGGGTTGGAGCCTAGTAACGGTGTCTGCCGCTCCTTGGTGTTCTCCTCCTCCTTGGTGTTCTCCTCCAGGTTTCCTTGTCTCAGCTTCAACCTTCTGGCTCTCATTAAGTATTTTTAACTGTAACACTTTTTTTGCCCTACTACTTGGGTTGGGGCCTAGTAACGGTGTCTGCCGCTCCTTGGTGTTCTCCTCCTCCTTGGTGTTCTCCTCCAGATTTCCTTGTCTGAGCTTCAACCTTCTGGCTCTCATTAAGTATTTTTAAATGTAACACTGCAGTTGCCCTACTACTTGGGTTGGGGCCTAGTAACGGTGTCTGCCGCCCCTTGGTGTTCTCCTCCTCCTTGGTGTTCTCCTCCAGGTTTCCTTGTCTGAGCTACAACCTTCTGGCTCTCATAAGTATTTTTAAATGTAACACTGCAATTGCCCTACTACTTGGGTTGGGGCCTAGTAATGGTGTCTGCCGCTCCTTGGTGTTCTCCTCCAGGTTTCCTTGTCTGAGCTTCAACCTTCTGGCTCTCATTAAGTATTTTTAAATGTAACACTAAAGTTGCCCTACTACTTGGGTTGGGGCCTAGTAATGGTGTCTGCCGCTCCTTGGTGTTCTCCTCCTCCTTGGTGTTCTCCTCCAGGTTTCCTTGTCTGAGCTTCAACCTTCTGGCTCTCATTAAGTATTTTTAAATGTAACACTGCAATTGCCCTACTATTTGGTTTGGGGCCTAGTAACGGTGTCTGCCGCTCCATGGTGTTCTCCTCCTCCTTGGTGTTCTCCTCCAGGATTCCTTGTCTGAGCTTCAACCTTCTGGCTCTCATTAAGTATTTTTAACTGTAACACTTTTGTTGCCCTACTACATGGGTTGGGGCCTAGTAACGGTGTCTGCCGCTCCTTGGTGTTCTCCTCCTCCTTGGTGTTCTCCTCCAGGTATCCTTGTCCGAGCTTCAACCTTCTTGCTCTCATTAAGTATTTTTAAATGTAACACTTTTGTTGCCCTACTACTTGGGTTGGGGCCTAGTAACGGTGTCTGCCGCTCCTTGGTGTTCTCCTCCTCCTTGGTGTTCTCCTCCAGGTTTCCTTGTCTCAGCTTCAACCTTCTGGCTCTCATTAAGTATTTTTAACTGTAACACTTTTTTTGCCCTACTACTTGGGTTGGGGCCTAGTAACGGTGTCTGCCGCTCCTTGGTGTTCTCCTCCTCCTTGGTGTTCTCCTCCAGATTTCCTTGTCTGAGCTTCAAAGTTCTGGCTCTTATTAAGTATTTTTAAATGTAACACTGCAATTGCCCTACTACTTGGGTTGGGGCCTAGTAATGGTGTCTGCCACTCCTTGGCGTTCTCCTCCAGGTTTCCTTGTCTGAGCTTCAACCTTCTGGCTCTCATTAAGTATTTTTAAATGTAACACTGCAGTTGCCCTACTACTTGGGTTGGGGCCTAGTAACAGTTTCTGCCGCTCCTTGGTGTTCTCAAACTCCTTGGTGTTCTCCTTCAGGTTTCCTTGTCTGAGCTTCAACCTTCTGGCTCTTATTAAGTATTTTTAACTGTAACACATTTGTTGCCCTACTACTTGGGTTGGGGCCCAGTAACGGTGTCTGTCGCTCCTTGGTGTTCTCCTCCTCCTTGGTGTTCTCCTCCAGGTTTCCTTGTCTGAGCTTCAGCCTTCTGGCTCTCATTAAGTATTTTTAAATGTAACACTGCAATTGCCCTACTACTTGGGTTGGGGCCTAGTAATGGTGTCTGCCACTCCTTGGTGTTCTTCTCCAGGTTTCCTTGTCTGAGCTTCAACCTTCTGGCTCTCATTAAGTATTTTTAAATGTAACACTGCAGTTGCCCTACTACTTGGGTTGGGGCCTAGTAATGGTGTCTGCCACTCCTTGGTGTTCTCCTCCAGGTTTCCTTGTCTGAGCTTCAACCTTCTGGCTCTCATTAAGTATTTTTAAATGTAACACTGCAATTGCCCTACTACTTGGGTTGGGGCCTAGTAATGGTGTCTGCCGCTCCATGGTGTTCTCCTCCTCCTTGGTGTTCTCCTCCAGGATTCCTTGTCTGAGCTTCAACCTTCTGGCTCTCATTAAGTATTTTTAACTGTAACACTTTTGTTGCCCTACTACATGGGTTGGGGCCTAGTAACGGTGTCTGCCGCTCCTTGGTGTTCTCCTCCTCCTTGGTGTTCTCCTCCAGGTATCCTTGTCCGAGCTTCAACCTTCTTGCTCTCATTAAGTATTTTTAAATGTAACACTTTTGTTGCCCTACTACTTGGGTTGGGGCCTAGTAATGGTGTCTGCCGCTCCTTGGTGTTCTCCTCCTCCTTGGTGTTCTCCTCCAGGTTTCCTTGTCTGAGCTTCAACCTTCTGGCTCTCATTAAGTATTTTTAAATGTAACACTGCAATTGCCCTACTATTTGGTTTGGGGCCTAGTAACGGTGTCTGCCGCTCCATGGTGTTCTCCTCCTCCTTGGTGTTCTCCTCCAGGATTCCTTGTCTGAGCTTCAACCTTCTGGCTCTCATTAAGTATTTTTAACTGTAACACTTTTGTTGCCCTACTACATGGGTTGGGGCCTAGTAACGGTGTCTGCCGCTCCTTGGTGTTCTCCTTCTCCTTGGTGTTCTCCTCCAGGTATCCTTGTCCGAGCTTCAACCTTCTTGCTCTCATTAAGTATTTTTAAATGTAACACTTTTGTTGCCCTACTACTTGGGTTGGGGCCTAGTAACGGTGTCTGCCGCTCCTTGGTGTTCTCCTCCTCCTTGGTGTTCTCCTCCAGGTTTCCTTGTCTCAGCTTCAACCTTCTGGCTCTCATTAAGTATTTTTAACTGTAACACTTTTTTTGCCCTACTACTTGGGTTGGGGCCTAGTAACGGTGTCTGCCGCTCCTTGGTGTTCTCCTCCTCCTTGGTGTTCTCCTCCAGATTTCCTTGTCTGAGCTTCAAAGTTCTGGCTCTTATTAAGTATTTTTAAATGTAACACTGCAATTGCCCTACTACTTGGGTTGGGGCCTAGTAATGGTGTCTGCCACTCCTTGGCGTTCTCCTCCAGGTTTCCTTGTCTGAGCTTCAACCTTCTGGCTCTCATTAAGTATTTTTAAATGTAACACTGCAGTTGCCCTACTACTTGGGTTGGGGCCTAGTAACAGTTTCTGCCGCTCCTTGGTGTTCTCATCCTCCTTGGTGTTCTCCTCCAGGTTTCCTTGTCTGAGCTTCAACCTTCTGGCTCTTATTAAGTATTTTTAACTGTAACACATTTGTTGCCCTACTACTTGGGTTGGGGCCCAGTAACGGTGTCTGTCGCTCCTTGGTGTTCTCCTCCTCCTTGGTGTTCTCCTCCAGGTTTCCTTGTCTGAGCTTCAGCCTTCTGGCTCTCATTAAGTATTTTTAAATGTAACACTGCAATTGCCCTACTACTTGGGTTGGGGCCTAGTAATGGTGTCTGCCACTCCTTGGTGTTCTTCTCCAGGTTTCCTTGTCTGAGCTTCAACCTTCTGGCTCTCATTAAGTATTTTTAAATGTAACACTGCAGTTGCCCTACTACTTGGGTTGGGGCCTAGTAATGGTGTCTGCCACTCCTTGGTGTTCTCCTCCAGGTTTCCTTGTCTGAGCTTCAACCTTCTGGCTCTCATTAAGTATTTTTAAATGTAACACTGCAATTGCCCTACTACTTGGGTTGGGGCCTAGTAACAGTGTCTGCCGCTCCTTGGTGTTCTCCTCCAGGTTTCCTTGTCTGAGCTTCAACCTTCTGGCTCTCATTAAGAATTTTTTAATGTAACACTGCAGTTGCCCTACTACATGGGTTGGGGCCTAGTAACGGTGTCTGTCGCTCCTTGGTGTTCTCCTCCTCCTTGGTGTTCTCCTCCAGGTTTCCTTGTCTGAGCTCAACCGTCTGGCTCTCATTAAGTATTTTTAAATGTAACACTGCAGTTGCCCTACTACTTGGGTTGGAGCCTAGTAACGGTGTCTGCCACTCCTTGGTGTTCTCCTCCTCCTTGGTGTTCTCCTCCAGGTTTCCTTGTCTCAGCTTCAACCTTCGGGCTCTCATTAAGTATTTTTAACTGTAACACTTTTTTTGCCCTACTACTTGGGTTGGGGCCTAGTAACGGTGTCTGCCGCTCCTTGGTGTTCTCCTCCTCCTTGGTGTTCTCCTCCAGATTTCCTTGTCTGAGCTTCAACCTTCTGGCTCTCATTAAGTATTTTTAAATGTAACACTGCAGTTGCCCTACTACTTGGGTTGGGGCCTAGTAACAGTGTCTGCCGCTCCTTGGTGTTCTCCTCCTCCTTGGTGTTCTCCTCCAGGTTTCCTTGTCTGAGCTTCAACCTTCTGGCTCTCATTAAGAATTTTTTAATGTAATACTGCAGTTGCCCTACTACTTGGGTTGGGGCCCAGTAACGGTGTCTGTCGCTCCTTGGTGTTCTCCTCCTCCTTGGTGTTCTCCTCCAGGTTTCCTTGTCTGAGCTTCAGCCTTCTGGCTCTCATTAAGTATTTTTAAATGTAACACTGCAATTGCCCTACTACTTGGGTTGGGGCTTAGTAACGGTGTCTGCCGCTCCTTGGTGTTCTCCTCCTCCTTGGTGTTCTCCCCCAGGTTTCGATGTCTGAGCTTCAACCTTCAGGCTCTCATTAAGTATTTTTAAATGTAACACTTTTGTTGCCCTACTACTTGGGTTGGGGCCTAGTAATGGTGTCTGACGCTCCTTGGTATTCTCCTCCTCCTTGGTGTTCTCCTCCAGGTTTCCTTGTCTGAGCTTCAACCTTCTGGCTCTCATTAAGTATTTTTAAATGTAACACTGCAGTTGCCCTACTACTTGGGTTGGGGCCTAGTAACAGTGTCTGCCGCTCCTTGGTGTTCTCCTCCTTCTTGGTGTTCTCCTCCAGGTTTCCTTGTCTGAGCTTCAACCTTCTGGCTCTCATTAAGTATTTTTAACTGTAACACTTTTGTTGCCCTACTACTTGGGTTGGGGCCTAGTAACGGTGTCTGCCGCCCCGTGGTGTTCTCCTCCTCCTTGGTGTTCTCCTCCAGGTTTCCTTGTCTGAGCTTCAACCTTCTGGCTCTCTTTAAGTATTTTTAAATGTAACAATGCAGTTGCCCTACTACTTGGGTTGGGGCCTAGTAACGGTGTCTGTCGCCCCTTGGTGTTCTCCTCCTCCTTGGTGTTCTCCTCCAGGTTTCCTTGTCTGAGCTACAACCTTCTGGCTCTCATTAAGTATTTTTAAATGTAACACTGCAATTGCCCTACTACTTGGGTTGGGGCCTAGTAATGGTGTCTGCCACTCCTTGGTGTTCTTCTCCAGGTTTCCTTGTCTGAGCTTCAACCTTCTGGCTCTCATTAAGTATTTTTAAATGTAACACTGCAGTTGCCCTACTACTTGGGTTGGGGCCTAGTAATGGTGTCTGCCACTCCTTGGTGTTCTCCTCCAGGTTTCCTTGTCTGAGCTTCAACCTTCTGGCTCTCATTAAGTATTTTTAAATGTAACACTGCAATTGCCCTACTACTTGGGTTGGGGCCTAGTAACAGTGTCTGCCGCTCCTTGGTGTTCTCCTCCAGGTTTCCTTGTCTGAGCTTCAACCTTCTGGCTCTCATTAAGAATTTTTTAATGTAACACTGCAGTTGCCCTACTACATGGGTTGGGGCCTAGTAACGGTGTCTGTCGCTCCTTGGTGTTCTCCTCCTCCTTGGTGTTCTCCTCCAGGTTTCCTTGTCTGAGCTTCAACCTTCTGGCTCTCATTAAGTATTTTTAAATGTAACACTGCAATTGCCCTACTACTTGGGTTGGGGCCTAGTAACGGTGTCTGCCGTTCCTTGGTGTTCTCCTCCTCCTTGGTGTTCTCCCCCAAGTTTCGATGTCTGAGCTTCAACCTTCAGGCTCTCATTAAGTATTTTTAAATGTAACACTTTTGTTGCCCTACTACTTGGGTTGGGGCCTAGTAATGGTGTCTGACGCTCCTTGGTATTCTCCTCCTCCTTGGTGTTCTCCTCCAGGTTTCCTTGTCTGAGCTTCAACCTTCTGGCTCTCATTAAGTATTTTTAAATGTACAACTGCAGTTGCCCTACTACTTGGGTTGGGGCCTAGTAACAGTGTCTGCCGCTCCTTGGTGTTCTCCTCCTTCTTGGTGTTCTCCTCCAGGTTTCCTTGTCTGAGCTTCAACCTTCTGGCTCTCATTAAGTATTTTTAACTGTAACACTTTTGTTGCCCTACTACTTGGGTTGGGGCCTAGTAACGGTGTCTGCCGCTCCTTGGTGTTCTCCTCCTCCTTAGTGTTCTCCTCCAGGTTTCCTTGTCTGAGCTTCAACCTTCTGGCTCTCTTTAAGTATTTTTAAATGTAACAATGCAGTTGCCCTACTACTTGGGTTGGGGCCTAGTAACGGTGTCTGTCGCTCCTTGGTGTTCTCCTCCTCCTTGGTGTTCTCCTCCAGGTTTCCTTGTCTGAACTTCAACCTTCTGGCTCTCATTAAGTATTTTTAAATGTAACTCTGCAATTGCCCTACTACTTGGGTTGGGGCCTAGTAACGGTGTCTGCCGCTCCTTGGTGTTCTCCTCCAGGTTTCCTTGTCTGAGCTTCAACCTTCAGGCTCTCATTAAGTATTATTAAATGTAACACGTTTGTTGCCCTTCTACTTCGGTTGGGGCCTAGTAACGGTGTCTGCCGCTCCTCGGTATTCTCCTCCTCCTTGGTGTTCTCCTCCAAGTTTCCTTGTCTGAGCTCAGCCTTCTGGCTCTCATTAAGTATTTTTAAATGTAACACTGCAGTTGCCCTACTACTTGGGATGGGGCCTAGTAACGATGTCTGCCACTCCTTGGTGTTCTCCTCCTCCTTGGTGTTCTCCTCCAGGTTTCCTTGTCTCAGCTTCAACCTTCTGGCTCTCATTAAGTATTTTTAACTGTAACACTTTTTTTGCCCTACTACATGGGTTGGGGCCTAGTAACGGTGTCTGCCGCTCCTTGGTGTTCTCCTCCTCCTTGGTGTTATCCTCCAGATTTCCTTGTCTGAGCTTCAACCTTCTGGCTCTCATTAAGTATTTTTAAATGTAACACTGCAGTTGCCCTACTACTTGGGTTGGAGCCTAGTAACGGTGTCTGCCACTCCTTGGTGTTCTCCTCCTCCTTGGTGTTCTCCTCCAGGTTTCCTTGTCTCAGCTTCAACCTTCGGGCTCTCATTAAGTATTTTTAACTGTAACACTTTTTTTGCCCTACTACTTGGGTTGGGGCCTAGTAATGGTGTCTGCCGCTCCTTGGTGTTCTCCTCCTCCTTGGTGTTCTCCTCCAGATATCCTTGTCTGAGCTTCAACCTTCTGGCTCTCATTAAGTATTTTTAAATGTAACACTGCAGTTGCCCTACTACTTGGGTTGGGACCTAGTAACAGTGTCTGCCGCTCCTTGGTGTTCTCCTCCTCCTTGGTGTTCTCCTCCAGGTTTCCTTGTCTGAGCTTCAACCTTCTGGCTCTCATTAAGTATTTTTAACTGTAACACTTTTGTTGCCCTACTACTTGGGTTGGGGCCTAGTAACGGTGTCTGTCGCTCCTTGGTGTTCTCCTCCTCCTTGGTGTTCTCCTCCAGGTTTCCTTGTCTGAGCTTCAACCTTCTGGCTCTCATTAAGTATTTTTAAATGTAACACTGCAATTGCCCTACTACTTGGGTTGGGGCTTAGTAACGGTGTCTGCCGCTCCTTGGTGTTCTCCTCCTCCTTGGTGTTCTCCCCCAGGTTTCGATGTCTGAGCTTCAACCTTCAGGCTCTCATTAAGTATTTTTAAATGTAACACTTTTGTTGCCCTACTACTTGGGTTGGGGCCTAGTAATGGTGTCTGACGCTCCTTGGTATTCTCCTCCTCCTTGGTGTTCTCCTCCAGGTTTCCTTGTCTGAGCTCAACCTTCTGGCTCTCATTAAGTATTTTTAAATGTAACACTGCAGTTGCCCTACTACTTGGGTTGGGGCCTAGTAACAGTGTCTGCCGCTCCTTGGTGTTCTCCTCCTCCTTGGTGTTCTCCTCCAGGTTTCCTTGTCTGAGCTTCAACCTTCTGGATCTCATTAAGAATTTTTTAATGTAATACTGCAGTTGCCCTACTACTTGGGTTGGGGCCCAGTAACGGTGTCTGTCGCTCCTTGGTGTTCTCCTCCTCCTTGGTGTTCTCCTCCAGGTTTCCTTGTCTGAGCTTCAGCCTTCTGGCTCTCATTAAGTATTTTTAAATGTAACACTGCAATTGCCCTACTACTTGGGTTGGGGCTTAGTAACGGTGTCTGCCGCTCCTTGGTGTTCTCCTCCTCCTTGGTGTTCTCCCCCAGGTTTCGATGTCTGAGCTTCAACCTTCAGGCTCTCATTAAGTATTTTTAAATGTAACACTTTTGTTGCCCTACTACTTGGGTTGGGGCCTAGTAATGGTGTCTGACGCTCCTTGGTATTCTCCTCCTCCTTGGTGTTCTCCTCCAGGTTTCCTTGTCTGAGCTTCAACCTTCTGGCTCTCATTAAGTATTTTTAAATGTAACACTGCAGTTGCCCTACTACTTGGGTTGGGGCCTAGTAACAGTGTCTGCCGCTCCTTGGTGTTCTCCTCCTTCTTGGTGTTCTCCTCCAGGTTTCCTTGTCTGAGCTTCAACCTTCTGGCTCTCATTAAGTATTTTTAACTGTAACACTTTTGTTGCCCTACTACTTGGGTTGGGGCCTAGTAACGGTGTCTGCCGCCCCTTGGTGTTCTCCTCCTCCTTAGTGTTCTCCTCCAGGTTTCCTTGTCTGAGCTTCAACCTTCTGGCTCTCTTTAAGTATTTTTAAATGTAACAATGCAGTTGCCCTACTACTTGGGTTGGGGCCTAGTAACGGTGTCTGTCGCTCCTTGGTGTTCTCCTCCTCCTTGGTGTTCTCCTCCAGGTTTCCTTGTCTGAACTTCAACCTTCTGGCTCTCATTAAGTATTTTTAAATGTAACTCTGCAATTGCCCTACTACTTGGGTTGGGGCCTAGTAACGGTGTCTGCCGCTCCTTGGTGTTCTCCTCCAGGTTTCCTTGTCTGAGCTTCAACCTTCAGGCTCTCATTAAGTATTATTAAATGTAACACGTTTGTTGCCCTTCTACTTCGGTTGGGGCCTAGTAACGGTGTCTGCCGCTCCTCGGTATTCTCCTCCTCCTTGGTGTTCTCCTCCAAGTTTCCTTGTCTGAGCTCAGCCTTCTGGCTCTCATTAAGTATTTTTAAATGTAACACTGCAGTTGCCCTACTACTTGGGATGGGGCCTAGTAACGATGTCTGCCGCTCCTTGGTGTTCTCCTCCTCCTTGGTGTTCTCCTCCAGGTTTCCTTGTCTCAGCTTCAACCTTCTGGCTCTCATTAAGTATTTTTAACTGTAACACTTTTTTTGCCCTACTACATGGGTTGGGGCCTAGTAACGGTGTCTGCCGCTCCTTGGTGTTCTCCTCCTCCTTGGTGTTATCCTCCAGATTTCCTTGTCTGAGCTTCAACCTTCTGGCTCTCATTAAGTATTTTTAAATGTAACACTGCAGTTGCCCTACTACTTGGGTTGGAGCCTAGTAACGGTGTCTGCCACTCCTTGGTGTTCTCCTCCTCCTTGGTGTTCTCCTCCAGGTTTCCTTGTCTCAGCTTCAACCTTCGGGCTCTCATTAAGTATTTTTAACTGTAACACTTTTTTTGCCCTACTACTTGGGTTGGGGCCTAGTAATGGTGTCTGCCGCTCCTTGGTGTTCTCCTCCTCCTTGGTGTTCTCCTCCAGATATCCTTGTCTGAGCTTCAACCTTCTGGCTCTCATTAAGTATTTTTAAATGTAACACTGCAGTTGCCCTACTACTTGGGTTGGGGCCTAGTAACAGTGTCTGCCGCTCCTTGGTGTTCTCCTCCTCCTTGGTGTTCTCCTCCAGGTTTCCTTGTCTGAGCTTCAACCTTCTGGCTCTCATTAAGTATTTTTAACTGTAACACTTTTGTTGCCCTACTACTTGGGTTGGGGCCTAGTAACGGTGTCTGTCGCTCCTTGGTGTTCTCCTCCTCCTTGGTGTTCTCCTCCAGGTTTCCTTGTCTGAGCTTCAACCTTCTGGCTCTCATTAAGTATTTTTAAATGTAACACTGCAATTGCCCTACTACTTGGGTTGGGGCTTAGTAACGGTGTCTGCCGCTCCTTGGTGTTCTCCTCCTCCTTGGTGTTCTCCCCCAGGTTTCGATGTCTGAGCTTCAACCTTCAGGCTCTCATTAAGTATTTTTAAATGTAACACTTTTGTTGCCCTACTACTTGGGTTGGGGCCTAGTAATGGTGTCTGACGCTCCTTGGTATTCTCCTCCTCCTTGGTGTTCTCCTCCAGGTTTCCTTGTCTGAGCTCAACCTTCTGGCTCTCATTAAGTATTTTTAAATGTAACACTGCTGTTGCCCTACTACTTGGGTTGGGGCCTAGTAACGGTGTCTGCCGCACCTTGGTGTTCTCCTCCTCCTTGGTGTTCTCCTCCAGGTTTCCTTGTCTCAGCTTCAACCTTCTGGCTCTCATTAAGTATTTTTAACTGTAACACTTTTTTTGCCCTACTACTTGGGTTGGGGCCTAGTAACGGTGTCTGCCGCTCCTTGGTGTTCTCCTCCTCCTTGGTGTTCTCCTCCAGATTTCCTTGTCTGAGCTTCAACCTTCTGGCTCTCATTAAGTATTTTTAAATGTAACACTGCAGTTGCCCTACTACTTGGGTTGGGGCCTAGTAACAGTGTCTGCCGCTCCTTGGTGTTCTCCTCCTTCTTGGTGTTCTCCTCCAGGTTTCCTTGTCTGAGCTTCAACCTTCTGGCTCTCATTAAGTATTTTTAACTGTAACACTTTTGTTGCCCTACTACTTGGGTTGGGGCCTAGTAACAGTGTCTGCCGCCCCTTGGTGTTCTCCTCCTCCTTGGTGTTCTCCTCCAGGTTTCCTTGTCTGAGCTTCAACCTTCTGGCTCTCTTTAAGTATTTTTAAATGTAACAATGCAGTTGCCCTACTACTTGGGTTGGGGCCTAGTAACGGTGTCTGTTGCTCCTTGGTGTTCTCCTCCTCCTTGGTGTTCTCCTCCAGGTTTCCTTGTCTGAACTTCAACCTTCTGGCTCTCATTAAGTATTTTTAAATGTAACTCTGCAATTGCCCTACTACTTGGGTTGGGGCCTAGTAACGGTGTCTGCCGCTCCTTGGTGTTCTCCTCCAGGTTTCCTTGTCTGAGCTTCAACCTTCAGGCTCTCATTAAGTATTATTAAATGTAACACTTTTGTTGCCCTTCTACTTCGGTTGGGGCCTAGTAACGGTGTCTGCCGCTCCTTGGTATTCTCCTCCTCCTTGGTGTTCTCCTCCAGGTTTCCTTTTCTGAGCTCAACCTTCTGGCTCTCATTAAGTATTTTTAAATGTAACACTGCAGTTGCCCTACTACTTGGGTCGGGGCCTAGTAACGGTGTCTGCCGCTCCTTGGTGTTCTCTTCCTCCTTGGTGTTCTCCTCCAGGTTTCCTTGTCTCAGCTTCAACCTTCTGGCTCTCATTAAGTATTTTTAAATGTAACACTGCTGTTGCCCTACTACTTGGGTTGGGGCCTAGTAACGGTGTCTGCCGCACCTTGGTGTTCACCTCCTCCTTGGTGTTCTCCTCCAGGTTTCCTTGTCTCAGCTTCAACCTTCTGGCTCTCATTAAGTATTTTTAACTGTAACACTTTTTTTGCCCTACTACTTGGGTTGGGGCCTAGTAACGGTGTCTGCCGCTCCTTGGTGTTCTCCTCCTCCTTGGTGTTCTCCTCCAGATTTCCTTGTCTGAGCTTCAACCTTCTGGCTCTCATTAAGTATTTTTAAATGTAACACTGCAGTTGCCCTACTACTTGGGTTGGGGCCTAGTAACAGTGTCTGCCGCTCCTTGGTGTTCTCCTCCTTCTTGGTGTTCTCCTCCAGGTTTCCTTGTCTGAGCTTCAACCTTCTGGCTCTCATTAAGTATTTTTAACTGTAACACTTTTTTTGCCCTACTACTTGGGTTGGGGCCTAGTAACGGTGTCTGCCGCTCCTTGGTGTTCTCCTCCAGGTTTCCTTGTCTGAGCTTCAACCTTCAGGCTCTCATTAAGTATTATTAAATGTAACACTTTTGTTGCCCTTCTACTTCGGTTGGGGCCTAGTAACGGTGTCTGCCGCTCCTTGGTATTCTCCTCCTCCTTGGTGTTCTCCTCCAGGTTTCCTTTTCTGAGCTCAACCTCCTGGCTCTCATTAAGTATTTTTAAATGTAACACTTTTGTTGCCCTACTACTTGGGTTGGGGCCTAGTAATGGTGTCTGACGCTCCTTGGTATTCTCCTCCTCCTTGGTGTTCTCCTCCAGGTTTCCTTGTCTGAGCTCAACCTTCTGGCTCTCATTAAGTATTTTTAAATGTAACACTGCTGTTGCCCTACTACTTGGATTGGGGCCTAGTAACGGTGTCTGCCGCACCTTGGTGTTCTCCTCCTCCTTGGTTTTCTCCTCCAGGTTTCCTTGTCTCAGCTTCAACCTTCTGGCTCTCATTAAGTATTTTTAACTGTAACACTTTTTTTGCCCTACTACTTGGGTTGGGGCCTAGTAACGGTGTCTGCCGCTCCTTGGTGTTCTCCTCCTCCTTGGTGTTCTCCTCCAGATTTCCTTGTCTGAGCTTCAACCTTCTGGCTCTCATTAAGTATTTTTAAATGTAACACTGCAGTTGCCCTACTACTTGGGTTGGGGCCTAGTAACAGTGTCTGCCGCTCCTTGGTGTTCTCCTCCTTCTTGGTGTTCTCCTCCAGGTTTCCTTGCCTGAGCTTCAACCTTCTGGCTCTCATTAAGTATTTTTAACTGTAACACTTTTGTTGCCCTACTACTTGGGTTGGGGCCTAGTAACAGTGTCTGCCGCCCCTTGGTGTTCTCCTCCTCCTTGGTGTTCTCCTCCAGGTTTCCTTGTCTGAGCTTCAACCTTCTGGCTCTCTTTAAGTATTTTTAAATGTAACAATGCAGTTGCCCTACTACTTGGGTTGGGGCCTAGTAACGGTGTCTGTTGCTCCTTGGTGTTCTCCTCCTCCTTGGTGTTCTCCTCCAGGTTTCCTTGTCTGAGCTTCAACCTTCTGGCTCTCATTAAGTATTTTTAAATGTAACACTGCAATTGCCCTACTTTTTGGGTTGGGGCTTAGTAACGGTGTCTGCCGCTCCTTGGTATTCTCCTCCTCCTTGGTGTTCTCCTCCAGGTTTCCTTTTCTGAGCTCAACCTTCTGGCTCTCATTAAGTATTTTTAAATGTAACTCTGCAATTGCCCTACTACTTGGGTTGGGGCCTAGTAACGGTGTCTGCCGCTCCTTGGTGTTCTCCTCCAGGTTTCCTTGTCTGAGCTTCAACCTTCAGGCTCTCATTAAGTATTATTAAATGTAACACTTTTGTTGCCCTTCTACTTCGGTTGGGGCCTAGTAACGGTGTCTGCCGCTCCTTGGTATTCTCCTCCTCCTTGGTGTTCTCCTCCAGGTTTCCTTTTCTGAGCTCAACCTCCTGGCTCTCATTAAGTATTTTTAAATGTAACACTGCAGTTGCCCTACTACTTGGGTCGGGGCCTAGTAACGGTGTCTGCCGCTCCTTGGTGTTCTCTTCCTCCTTGGTGTTCTCCTCCAGGTTTCCTTGTCTCAGCTTCAACCTTCTGGCTCTCATTAAGTATTTTTAAATGTAACACTGCAGTTGCCCTACTACTTGGGATGGGGCCTAGTAACGATGTCTGCCGCTCCTTGGTGTTCTCCTCCTCCTTGGTGTTCTCCTCCAGGTTTCCTTGTCTCAGCTTCAACCTTCTGGCTCTCATTAAGTATTTTTAACTGTAACACTTTTTTTGCCCTACTACATGGGTTGGGGCCTAGTAACGGTGTCTGCCGCTCCTTGGTGTTCTCCTCCTCCTTGGTGTTCTCCTCCAGATTTCCTTGTCTGAGCTTCAACCTTCTGGCTCTCATTAAGTATTTTTAAATGTAACACTGCAGTTGCCCTGCTACGTGGGTTGGGTCCTAGTAATGGTATCTGTCGCTCCTTGGTGTTCTCCTCCTCCTTGGTGTTCTCCTCCAGGTTTCCTTGTCTGAGCTTCAACCTTCTGGCTCTCATTAAGTATTTTTAAATGTAACACTGCAATTGCCCTACTACTTGGGTTGGGGCTTAGTAACGGTGTCTGCCGCTCCTTGGTGTTCTCCTCCTCCTTGGTGTTCTCCCCCAGGTTTCGATGTCTGAGCTTCAACCTTCAGGCTCTCATTAAGTATTTTTAAATGTAACACTTTTGTTGCCCTACTACTTGGGTTGGGGCCTAGTAATGGTGTCTGACGCTCCTTGGTATTCTCCTCCTCCTTGGTGTTCTCCTCCAGGTTTCCTTGTCTGAGCTCAACCTTCTGGCTCTCATTAAGTATTTTTAAATGTAACACTGCTGTTGCCCTACTACTTGGGTTGGGGCCTAGTAACGGTGTCTGCCGCACCTTGGTGTTCTCCTCCTCCTTGGTGTTCTCCTCCAGGTTTCCTTGTCTCAGCTTCAACCTTCTGGCTCTCATTAAGTATTTTTAACTGTAACACTTTTTTTGCCCTACTACTTGGGTTGGGGCCTAGTAACGGTGTCTGCCGCTCCTTGGTGTTCTCCTCCTCCTTGATGTTCTCCTCCAGATTTCCTTGTCTGAGCTTCAACCTTCTGGCTCTCATTAAGTATTTTTAAATGTAACACTGCAGTTGCCCTACTACTTGGGTTGGGGCCTAGTAACGGTGTCTGCCGCCCCTTGGTGTTCTCCTCCTCCTTAGTGTTCTCCTCCAGGTTTCCTTGTCTGAGCTTCAACCTTCTGGCTCTCTTTAAGTATTTTTAAATGTAACAATGCAGTTGCCCTACTACTTGGGTTGGGGCCTAGTAACGGTGTCTGTCGCTCCTTGGTGTTCTCCTCCTCCTTGGTGTTCTCCTCCAGGTTTCCTTGTCTGAACTTCAACCTTCTGGCTCTCATTAAGTATTTTTAAATGTAACTCTGCAATTGCCCTACTACTTGGGTTGGGGCCTAGTAACGGTGTCTGCCGCTCCTTGGTGTTCTCCTCCAGGTTTCCTTGTCTGAGCTTCAACCTTCAGGCTCTCATTAAGTATTATTAAATGTAACACGTTTGTTGCCCTTCTACTTCGGTTGGGGCCTAGTAACGGTGTCTGCCGCTCCTCGGTATTCTCCTCCTCCTTGGTGTTCTCCTCCAAGTTTCCTTGTCTGAGCTCAGCCTTCTGGCTCTCATTAAGTATTTTTAAATGTAACACTGCAGTTGCCCTACTACTTGGGATGGGGCCTAGTAACGATGTCTGCCGCTCCTTGGTGTTCTCCTCCTCCTTGGTGTTCTCCTCCAGGTTTCCTTGTCTCAGCTTCAACCTTCTGGCTCTCATTAAGTATTTTTAACTGTAACACTTTTTTTGCCCTACTACATGGGTTGGGGCCTAGTAACGGTGTCTGCCGCTCCTTGGTGTTCTCCTCCTCCTTGGTGTTATCCTCCAGATTTCCTTGTCTGAGCTTCAACCTTCTGGCTCTCATTAAGTATTTTTAAATGTAACACTGCAGTTGCCCTACTACTTGGGTTGGAGCCTAGTAACGGTGTCTGCCACTCCTTGGTGTTCTCCTCCTCCTTGGTGTTCTCCTCCAGGTTTCCTTGTCTCAGCTTCAACCTTCGGGCTCTCATTAAGTATTTTTAACTGTAACACTTTTTTTGCCCTACTACTTGGGTTGGGGCCTAGTAATGGTGTCTGCCGCTCCTTGGTGTTCTCCTCCTCCTTGGTGTTCTCCTCCAGATATCCTTGTCTGAGCTTCAACCTTCTGGCTCTCATTAAGTATTTTTAAATGTAACACTGCAGTTGCCCTACTACTTGGGTTGGGGCCTAGTAACAGTGTCTGCCGCTCCTTGGTGTTCTCCTCCTCCTTGGTGTTCTCCTCCAGGTTTCCTTGTCTGAGCTTCAACCTTCTGGCTCTCATTAAGTATTTTTAACTGTAACACTTTTGTTGCCCTACTACTTGGGTTGGGGCCTAGTAACGGTGTCTGTCGCTCCTTGGTGTTCTCCTCCTCCTTGGTGTTCTCCTCCAGGTTTCCTTGTCTGAGCTTCAACCTTCTGGCTCTCATTAAGTATTTTTAAATGTAACACTGCAATTGCCCTACTACTTGGGTTGGGGCTTAGTAACGGTGTCTGCCGCTCCTTGGTGTTCTCCTCCTCCTTGGTGTTCTCCCCCAGGTTTCGATGTCTGAGCTTCAACCTTCAGGCTCTCATTAAGTATTTTTAAATGTAACACTTTTGTTGCCCTACTACTTGGGTTGGGGCCTAGTAATGGTGTCTGACGCTCCTTGGTATTCTCCTCCTCCTTGGTGTTCTCCTCCAGGTTTCCTTGTCTGAGCTCAACCTTCTGGCTCTCATTAAGTATTTTTAAATGTAACACTGCTGTTGCCCTACTACTTGGGTTGGGGCCTAGTAACGGTGTCTGCCGCACCTTGGTGTTCTCCTCCTCCTTGGTGTTCTCCTCCAGGTTTCCTTGTCTCAGCTTCAACCTTCTGGCTCTCATTAAGTATTTTTAACTGTAACACTTTTTTTGCCCTACTACTTGGGTTGGGGCCTAGTAACGGTGTCTGCCGCTCCTTGGTGTTCTCCTCCTCCTTGGTGTTCTCCTCCAGATTTCCTTGTCTGAGCTTCAACCTTCTGGCTCTCATTAAGTATTTTTAAATGTAACACTGCAGTTGCCCTACTACTTGGGTTGGGGCCTAGTAACAGTGTCTGCCGCTCCTTGGTGTTCTCCTCCTTCTTGGTGTTCTCCTCCAGGTTTCCTTGTCTGAGCTTCAACCTTCTGGCTCTCATTAAGTATTTTTAACTGTAACACTTTTGTTGCCCTACTACTTGGGTTGGGGCCTAGTAACAGTGTCTGCCGCCCCTTGGTGTTCTCCTCCTCCTTGGTGTTCTCCTCCAGGTTTCCTTGTCTGAGCTTCAACCTTCTGGCTCTCTTTAAGTATTTTTAAATGTAACAATGCAGTTGCCCTACTACTTGGGTTGGGGCCTAGTAACGGTGTCTGTTGCTCCTTGGTGTTCTCCTCCTCCTTGGTGTTCTCCTCCAGGTTTCCTTGTCTGAACTTCAACCTTCTGGCTCTCATTAAGTATTTTTAAATGTAACTCTGCAATTGCCCTACTACTTGGGTTGGGGCCTAGTAACGGTGTCTGCCGCTCCTTGGTGTTCTCCTCCAGGTTTCCTTGTCTGAGCTTCAACCTTCAGGCTCTCATTAAGTATTATTAAATGTAACACTTTTGTTGCCCTTCTACTTCGGTTGGGGCCTAGTAACGGTGTCTGCCGCTCCTTGGTATTCTCCTCCTCCTTGGTGTTCTCCTCCAGGTTTCCTTTTCTGAGCTCAACCTTCTGGCTCTCATTAAGTATTTTTAAATGTAACACTGCAGTTGCCCTACTACTTGGGTCGGGGCCTAGTAACGGTGTCTGCCGCTCCTTGGTGTTCTCTTCCTCCTTGGTGTTCTCCTCCAGGTTTCCTTGTCTCAGCTTCAACCTTCTGGCTCTCATTAAGTATTTTTAAATGTAACACTGCTGTTGCCCTACTACTTGGGTTGGGGCCTAGTAACGGTGTCTGCCGCACCTTGGTGTTCACCTCCTCCTTGGTGTTCTCCTCCAGGTTTCCTTGTCTCAGCTTCAACCTTCTGGCTCTCATTAAGTATTTTTAACTGTAACACTTTTTTTGCCCTACTACTTGGGTTGGGGCCTAGTAACGGTGTCTGCCGCTCCTTGGTGTTCTCCTCCTCCTTGGTGTTCTCCTCCAGATTTCCTTGTCTGAGCTTCAACCTTCTGGCTCTCATTAAGTATTTTTAAATGTAACACTGCAGTTGCCCTACTACTTGGGTTGGGGCCTAGTAACAGTGTCTGCCGCTCCTTGGTGTTCTCCTCCTTCTTGGTGTTCTCCTCCAGGTTTCCTTGTCTGAGCTTCAACCTTCTGGCTCTCATTAAGTATTTTTAACTGTAACACTTTTTTTGCCCTACTACTTGGGTTGGGGCCTAGTAACGGTGTCTGCCGCTCCTTGGTGTTCTCCTCCAGGTTTCCTTGTCTGAGCTTCAACCTTCAGGCTCTCATTAAGTATTATTAAATGTAACACTTTTGTTGCCCTTCTACTTCGGTTGGGGCCTAGTAACGGTGTCTGCCGCTCCTTGGTATTCTCCTCCTCCTTGGTGTTCTCCTCCAGGTTTCCTTTTCTGAGCTCAACCTCCTGGCTCTCATTAAGTATTTTTAAATGTAACACTTTTGTTGCCCTACTACTTGGGTTGGGGCCTAGTAATGGTGTCTGACGCTCCTTGGTATTCTCCTCCTCCTTGGTGTTCTCCTCCAGGTTTCCTTGTCTGAGCTCAACCTTCTGGCTCTCATTAAGTATTTTTAAATGTAACACTGCTGTTGCCCTACTACTTGGATTGGGGCCTAGTAACGGTGTCTGCCGCACCTTGGTGTTCTCCTCCTCCTTGGTTTTCTCCTCCAGGTTTCCTTGTCTCAGCTTCAACCTTCTGGCTCTCATTAAGTATTTTTAACTGTAACACTTTTTTTGCCCTACTACTTGGGTTGGGGCCTAGTAACAGTGTCTGCCGCTCCTTGGTGTTCTCCTCCTTCTTGGTGTTCTCCTCCAGGTTTCCTTGCCTGAGCTTCAACCTTCTGGCTCTCATTAAGTATTTTTAACTGTAACACTTTTGTTGCCCTACTACTTGGGTTGGGGCCTAGTAACAGTGTCTGCCGCCCCTTGGTGTTCTCCTCCTCCTTGGTGTTCTCCTCCAGGTTTCCTTGTCTGAGCTTCAACCTTCTGGCTCTCTTTAAGTATTTTTAAATGTAACAATGCAGTTGCCCTACTACTTGGGTTGGGGCCTAGTAACGGTGTCTGTTGCTCCTTGGTGTTCTCCTCCTCCTTGGTGTTCTCCTCCAGGTTTCCTTGTCTGAGCTTCAACCTTCTGGCTCTCATTAAGTATTTTTAAATGTAACACTGCAATTGCCCTACTTTTTGGGTTGGGGCTTAGTAACGGTGTCTGCCGCTCCTTGGTATTCTCCTCCTCCTTGGTGTTCTCCTCCAGGTTTCCTTTTCTGAGCTCAACCTTCTGGCTCTCATTAAGTATTTTTAAATGTAACTCTGCAATTGCCCTACTACTTGGGTTGGGGCCTAGTAACGGTGTCTGCCGCTCCTTGGTGTTCTCCTCCAGGTTTCCTTGTCTGAGCTTCAACCTTCAGGCTCTCATTAAGTATTATTAAATGTAACACTTTTGTTGCCCTTCTACTTCGGTTGGGGCCTAGTAACGGTGTCTGCCGCTCCTTGGTATTCTCCTCCTCCTTGGTGTTCTCCTCCAGGTTTCCTTTTCTGAGCTCAACCTCCTGGCTCTCATTAAGTATTTTTAAATGTAACACTGCAGTTGCCCTACTACTTGGGTCGGGGCCTAGTAACGGTGTCTGCCGCTCCTTGGTGTTCTCTTCCTCCTTGGTGTTCTCCTCCAGGTTTCCTTGTCTCAGCTTCAACCTTCTGGCTCTCATTAAGTATTTTTAAATGTAACACTGCAGTTGCCCTACTACTTGGGATGGGGCCTAGTAACGATGTCTGCCGCTCCTTGGTGTTCTCCTCCTCCTTGGTGTTCTCCTCCAGGTTTCCTTGTCTCAGCTTCAACCTTCTGGCTCTCATTAAGTATTTTTAACTGTAACACTTTTTTTGCCCTACTACATGGGTTGGGGCCTAGTAACGGTGTCTGCCGCTCCTTGGTGTTCTCCTCCTCCTTGGTGTTCTCCTCCAGATTTCCTTGTCTGAGCTTCAACCTTCTGGCTCTCATTAAGTATTTTTAAATGTAACACTGCAGTTGCCCTGCTACGTGGGTTGGGTCCTAGTAATGGTATCTGTCGCTCCTTGGTGTTCTCCTCCTCCTTGGTGTTCTCCTCCAGGTTTCCTTGTCTGAGCTTCAACCTTCTGGCTCTCATTAAGTATTTTTAAATGTAACACTGCAATTGCCCTACTACTTGGGTTGGGGCTTAGTAACGGTGTCTGCCGCTCCTTGGTGTTCTCCTCCTCCTTGGTGTTCTCCCCCAGGTTTCGATGTCTGAGCTTCAACCTTCAGGCTCTCATTAAGTATTTTTAAATGTAACACTTTTGTTGCCCTACTACTTGGGTTGGGGCCTAGTAATGGTGTCTGACGCTCCTTGGTATTCTCCTCCTCCTTGGTGTTCTCCTCCAGGTTTCCTTGTCTGAGCTCAACCTTCTGGCTCTCATTAAGTATTTTTAAATGTAACACTGCTGTTGCCCTACTACTTGGGTTGGGGCCTAGTAACGGTGTCTGCCGCACCTTGGTGTTCTCCTCCTCCTTGGTGTTCTCCTCCAGGTTTCCTTGTCTCAGCTTCAACCTTCTGGCTCTCATTAAGTATTTTTAACTGTAACACTTTTTTTGCCCTACTACTTGGGTTGGGGCCTAGTAACGGTGTCTGCCGCTCCTTGGTGTTCTCCTCCTCCTTGATGTTCTCCTCCAGATTTCCTTGTCTGAGCTTCAACCTTCTGGCTCTCATTAAGTATTTTTAAATGTAACACTGCAGTTGCCCTACTACTTGGGTTGGGGCCTAGTAACAGTGTCTGCCGCTCCTTGGTGTTCTCCTCCTTCTTGGTGTTCTCCTCCAGGTTTCCTTGTCTGAGCTTCAACCTTCTGGCTCTCATTAAGTATTTTTAAATGTAACAATGCAGTTGCCCTACTACTTGGGTTGGGGCCTAGTAACGGTGTCTGTTGCTCCTTGGTGTTCTCCTCCTCCTTGGTGTTCTCCTCCAGGTTTCCTTGTCTGAACTTCAACCTTCTGGCTCTCATTAAGTATTTTTAAATGTAACTCTGCAATTGCCCTACTACTTGGGTTGGGGCCTAGTAACGGTGTCTGCCGCTCCTTGGTGTTCTCCTCCAGGTTTCCTTGTCTGAGCTTCAACCTTCAGGCTCTCATTAAGTATTATTAAATGTAACACTTTTGTTGCCCTTCTACTTCGGTTGGGGCCTAGTAACGGTGTCTGCCGCTCCTTGGTATTCTCCTCCTCCTTGGTGTTCTCCTCCAGGTTTCCTTTTCTGAGCTCAACCTCCTGGCTCTCATTAAGTATTTTTAAATGTAACACTGCAGTTGCCCTACTACTTGGGTCGGGGCCTAGTAACGGTGTCTGCCGCTCCTTGGTGTTCTCTTCCTCCTTGGTGTTCTCCTCCAGGTTTCCTTGTCTCAGCTTCAACCTTCTGGCTCTCATTAAGTATTTTTAAATGTAACACTGCAGTTGCCCTACTACTTGGGATGGGGCCTAGTAACGATATCTGCCGCTCCTTGGTGTTCTCCTCCTCCTTGGTGTTCTCCTCCAGGTTTCCTTGTCTCAGCTTCAACCTTCTGGCTCTCATTAAGTATTTTTAACTGTAACACTTTTTTTGCCCTACTACATGGGTTGGAGCCTAGTAACGGTGTCTGCCGCTCCATGGTGTTCTCCTCCTCCTTGGTGTTCTCCTCCAGATTTCCTTGTCTGAGCTTCAACCTTCTGGCTCTCATTAAGTATTTTTAAATGTAACACTGCAGTTGCCCTGCTACGTGGGTTGGGTCCTAGTAATGGTATCTGCCGCTCCTTGGTGTTCTCCTCCTCCTTGGTGTTCTCCTCCAGGTATCCTTGTCCGAGCTTCAACCTTCTTGCTCTCATTAAGTATTTTTAAATGTAACACTGCAATTGCCCTACTACTTGGGTTGGGGCAAAGTAACGGTGTCTGCCGCTCCTTGGTGTTCTCCTCCAGGTTTCCTTGTCTGAGCTTCAACCTTCTGGCTCTCATTAAGTATTTTTAAATGTAACACTGCAATTGCCCTACTTTTTGGGTTGGGGCTTAGTAACGGTGTCTGCCGCTCCTTGGTATTCTCCTCCTCCTTGGTGTTCTCCTCCAGGTTTCCTTTTCTGAGCTCAACCTTCTGGCTCTCATTAAGTATTTTTAAATGTAACACTGCAGTTGCCCTACTACTTGGGTTGGGGCCTAGTAACGGTGTCTGCCGCTCCTTGGTGTTCTCTTCCTCCTTGGTGTTCTCCTCCAGGTTTCCTTGTCTCAGCTTCAACCTTCTGGCTCTCATTAAGTATTTTTAACTGTAACACTTTTTTTGCCCTACTACTTGGGTTGGGGCCTAGTAACGGTGTCTGCCGCTCCTTGGTGTTCTCCTCCTCCTTGGTGTTCTCCTCCAGATTTCCTTGTCTGAGCTTCAACCTTCTGGCTCTCATTAAGTATTTTTAAATGTAACACTGCAGTTGCCCTACTACTTGGGTTGGGGCCTAGTAACAGTGTCTGCAGCTCCTTGGTGTTCTCCTCCTCCTTGATGTTCTCCTCCAGGTTTCCTTGTCTGAGCTTCAACCTTCTGGCTCTCATTAAGTATTTTTAAATGTAACACTGCAGTTGCCCTACTACTTGGGTTGGGGCCTAGTAACGGTGTCTGCCGCACCTTGGTGTTCTCCTCCTCCTTGGTGTTCTCCACCAGGTTTCCTTGTCTCAGCTTCAACCTTCTGGCTCTCATTAAGTATTTTTAACTGTAACACTCTTGTTGCCCTACTACTTGGGTTGGGGCCTAGTAACGGTGTCTGCCGCCCCTTGGTGTTCTCCTCCTCCTTGGTGTTCTTTTCCAGGTTTCCTTGTCTGAGCTTCAACCTTCTGGCTCTCATTAAGTATTTTTAAATGTAACACTGCAGTTGCCCTACTACTTGGGTTGGGGCCTAGTAACAGTGTCTGCCGCTCCTTGGTGTTCTCCTCCTTCTTGGTGTTCTCCTCCAGGTTTCCTTGTCTGAGCTTCTACCTTCTGGCTCTCATTAAGTATTTTTAACTGTAACACTTTTGTTGCCCTACTACTTGGGTTGGGGCCTAGTAACAGTGTCTGCCGCCCCTTGGTGTTCTCCTCCTCCTTGGTGTTCTCCTCCAGGTTTCCTTGTCTGAGCTTCAACCTTCTGGCTCTCTTTAAGTATTTTTAAATGTAACAATGCAGTTGCCCTACTACTTGGGTTGGGGCCTAGTAACGGTGTCTGTTGCTCCTTGGTGTTCTCCTCCTCCTTGGTGTTCTCCTCCAGGTTTCCTTGTCTGAACTTCAACCTTCTGGCTCTCATTAAGTATTTTTAAATGTAACTCTGCAATTGCCCTACTACTTGGGTTGGGGCCTAGTAACGGTGTCTGCCGCTCCTTGATGTTCTCCTCCAGGTTTCCTTGTCTGAGCTTCAACCTTCAGGCTCTCATTAAGTATTATTAAATGTAACACTTTTGTTGCCCTTCTACTTCGGTTGGGGCCTAGTAACGGTGTCTGCCGCTCCTTGGTATTCTCCTCCTCCTTGGTGTTCTCCTTCAGGTTTCCTTTTCTGAGCTCAACCTCCTGGCTCTCATTAAGTATTTTTAAATGTAACACTGCAGTTGCCCTACTACTTGGGTCGGGGCCTAGTAACGGTGTCTGCCGCTCCTTGGTGTTCTCTTCCTCCTTGGTGTTCTCCTCCAGGTTTCCTTGTCTCAGCTTCAACCTTCTGGCTCTCATTAAGTATTTTTAAACGTAACACTGCAGTTGCCCTACTACTTGGGATGGGGCCTAGTAACGATATCTGCCGCTCCTTGGTGTTCTCCTCCTCCTTGGTGTTCTCCTCCAGGTTTCCTTGTCTCAGCTTCAACCTTCTGGCTCTCATTAAGTATTTTTAACTGTAACACTTTTTTTGCCCTACTACATGGGTTGGGGCCTAGTAACGGTGTCTGCCGCTCCATGGTGTTCTCCTCCTCCTTGGTGTTCTCCTCCAGATTTCCTTGTCTGAGCTTCAACCTTCTGGCTCTCATTAAGTATTTTTAAATGTAACACTGCAGTTGCCCTGCTACGTGGGTTGGGTCCTAGTAATGGTATCTGCCGCTCCTTGGTGTTCTCCTCCTCCTTGGTGTTCTCCTCCAGGTATCCTTGTCCGAGCTTCAACCTTCTTGCTCTCATTAAGTATTTTTAAATGTAACACTGCAATTGCCCTACTACTTGGGTTGGGGCAAAGTAACGGTGTCTGCCGCTCCTTGGTGTTCTCCTCCAGGTTTCCTTGTCTGAGCTTCAACCTTCTGGCTCTCATTAAGTATTTTTAAATGTAACACTGCAATTGCCCTACTTTTTGGGTTGGGGCTTAGTAACGGTGTCTGCCGCTCCTTGGTATTCTCCTCCTCCTTGGTGTTCTCCTCCAGGTTTCCTTTTCTGAGCTCAACCTTCTGGCTCTCATTAAGTATTTTTAAATGTAACACTGCAGTTGCCCTACTACTTGGGTTGGGGCCTAGTAACGGTGTCTGCCGCTCCTTGGTGTTCTCTTCCTCCTTGGTGTTCTCCTCCAGGTTTCCTTGTCTCAGCTTCAACCTTCTGGCTCTCATTAAGTATTTTTAACTGTAACACTTTTTTTGCCCTACTACTTGGGTTGGGGCCTAGTAACGGTGTCTGCCGCTCCTTGGTGTTCTCCTCCTCCTTGGTGTTCTCCTCCAGATTTCCTTGTCTGAGCTTCAACCTTCTGGCTCTCATTAAGTATTTTTAAATGTAACACTGCAGTTGCCCTACTACTTGGGTTGGGGCCTAGTAACAGTGTCTGCAGCTCCTTGGTGTTCTCCTCCTCCTTGATGTTCTCCTCCAGGTTTCCTTGTCTGAGCCTCAACCTTCTGGCTCTCATTAAGTATTTTTAAATGTAACACTGCAGTTGCCCTACTACTTGGGTTGGGGCCTAGTAACGGTGTCTGCCGCACCTTGGTGTTCTCCTCCTCCTTGGTGTTCTCCTCCAGGTTTCCTTGTCTGAGGTTCAACCTTCTGGCACTCATTAAGTATTTTTAAATGTAACACTGCAATTGCCCTACTACTTGGGTTGGGGCCTAGTAACGGTGTCTGCCGCTCCTTGGTGTTCTCCTCCTCCTTGGTGTTCTCCTCCAGGTTTCCTTGTCTGAGCTTCAACCTTCTGGCTCACATTAAGTATTTTTAAATGTAACACTGCCATTGCCCTACTACTTGGGTTGGGGCATAGTAACGGTGTCTGCCGCTCCTTGGTGCTCTCCTCCAGGTTTCCTTGTCTGAGCTTCAACCTTCTGGCTCTCATTAAGAATTTTTTAATGTAACACTGCAGTTGCCCTACTACTTGGGTTGGGGCCTAGTAATGGTGTCTGTCGCTCCTTGGTGTTCTCCTCCTCCTTGGTGTTCTCCTCCAGGTTTCATTGTCTGAGCTTCAACCTTCTGGCTCTCATTAAGTATTTTTAAATGTAACACTGCAATTGCCCTACTACTTGGGTTGGGGCTTAGTAACGGTGTCTGCCTTCCTTGGTGTTCTCCTCCTCCTTGGTGTTCTCCCCCAGGTTTCGTTGTCTGAGCTTCAACCTTCAGGCTCTCATTAAGTATTTTTAAATGTAACACTTTTGTTGCCCTACTACTTGGGTTGGGGCCTAGTAACGGTGTCTGCCGCTCCTTGGTGTTCTCCTCCTCCTTGGTGTTCTCCTCCAGATTTCCTTGTCTGAGCTTCAACCTTCTGGCTCTCATTAAGTATTTTTAAATGTAACACTGCAGTTGCCCTACTACTTGGGTTGGGGCCTAGTAACAGTGTCTGCCGCTCCTTGGTGTTCTCCTCCTCCTTGGTGTTCTCCTCCAGGTTTCCTTGTCTGAGCTTCAACCTTCTGGCTCTCATTAAGTATTTTTAACTGTAACACTTTTGTTGCCCTACTACTTGGGTTGGGGCCTAGTAACGGTGTCTGCCGCCCCTTGGTGTTCTCCTCCTCCTTGGTGTTCTCCTCCAGGTTTCCTTGTCTGAGCTTCAACCTTCTGGCTCTCATTAAGTATTTTTAAATGCAACACTGCAGTTGCCCTACTACTTGGGTTGGGGCCTAGTAACGGTGTCTGTCGCTCCTTGGTGTTCTCCTCCTCCTTGGTGTTCTCCTCCAGGTTTCCTTGTCTGAACTTCAACCTTCTGGCTCTCATTAAGTATTTTTAAATGTAATTCTGCAATTGCCCTACTACTTGGGTTGGGGCCTAGTAACGGTTTCTGCCGCTCCTTGGTGTTCTCCTCCAGGTTTCCTTGTCTGAGCTTCAACCTTCAGGCTCTCATTAAGTATTATTAAATGTAACACTTTTGTTGCCCTTCTACTTCGGTTGGGGCCTAGTAACGGTGTCTGCCGCTCCTTGGTATTCTCCTCCTCCTTGGTGTTCTCCTCCAGGTTTCCTTGTCTGAGCTCAGCCTTCTGGCTCTCATTAAGTATTTTTAAATGTAACACTGCAGTTGCCCTACTACTTGGGATGGGGCCTAGTAATGATGTCTGCCGCTCCTTGGTGTTCTCCTCCTCCTTGGTGTTCTCCTCCAGGTTTCCTTGTCTCAGCTTCAACCTTCTGGCTCTCATTAAGTATTTTTAACTGTAACACTTTTTTTGCCCTACTACTTGGGTTGGGGCCTAGTAACGGTGTCTGCTGCTCCTTGGTGTTCTCCTCCTCCTTGGTGTTCTCATCCAGGTTTCCTTGTCTGAGCTTCAACCTTCTGGCTCTCATTAAGTATTTTTAAATGTAACACTGCAATTGCCCTACTACTTGGGTTGGGGACTAGTAACGGTGTCTGCCGCTCCTTGGTATTCTCCTCCTCCTTGGTGTTCTCCTCCAGGTTTCCTTGTCTGAGCTTCAACCTTCTGGCTCTCATTAAGTATTTTTAAATGTAACATTGCAGTTGCCCTACTACTTGGGTTGGGGCCTAGTAACGGTGTCTGCCGCTCCTTGGTGTTCTCCTCCTCCTTGGTGTTCTCCCTCAGATTTCCTTGTCTGAGCTTCAACCTTCTGGCTCTCATTAAGTATTTTTAAATGTAACACTGCAATTGCCCTACTACTTGGGTTGGGGCCTAGTAACAGTGTCTGCCGCTCCTTGGTGTTCTCCTCCTCCTTGGTGTTCTCCTCCAGGTTTCATTGTCTGAGCTTCAACCTTCTGGCTCTCATTAAGTATTTTTAAATGTAACACTGCAATTGCCCTACTACTTGGGTTGGGGCTTAGTAACGGTGTCTGCCTTCCTTGGTGTTCTCCTCCTCCTTGGTGTTCTCCCCCAGGTTTCGTTGTCTGAGCTTCAACCTTCAGGCTCTCATTAAGTATTTTTAAATGTAACACTTTTGTTGCCCTACTACTTGGGTTGGGGCCTAGTAACGGTGTCTGCCGCTCCTTGGTGTTCTCCTCCTCCTTGGTGTTCTCCTCCAGATTTCCTTGTCTGAGCTTCAACCTTCTGGCTCTCATTAAGTATTTTTAAATGTAACACTGCAGTTGCCCTACTACTTGGGTTGGGGCCTAGTAACAGTGTCTGCCGCTCCTTGGTGTTCTCCTCCTCCTTGGTGTTCTCCTCCAGGTTTCCTTGTCTGAGCTTCAACCTTCTGGCTCTCATTAAGTATTTTTAACTGTAACACTTTTGTTGCCCTACTACTTGGGTTGGGGCCTAGTAACAGTGTCTGCCGCCCCTTGGTGTTCTCCTCCTCCTTGGTGTTCTCCTCCAGGTTTCCTTGTCTGAGCTTCAACCTTCTGGCTCTCATTAAGTATTTTTAAATGTAACACTGCAGTTGCCCTACTACTTGGGTTGGGGCCTAGTAACGGTGTCTGTCGCTCCTTGGTGTTCTCCTCCTCCTTGGTGTTCTCCTCCAGGTTTCCTTGTCTGAACTTCAACCTTCTGGCTCTCATTAAGTATTTTTAAATGTAACTCTGCAATTGCCCTACTACTTGGGTTGGGGCCTAGTAACGGTTTCTGCCGCTCCTTGGTGTTCTCCTCCAGGTTTCCTTGTCTGAGCTTCAACCTTCAGGCTCTCATTAAGTATTATTAAATGTAACACTTTTGTTGCCCTTCTACTTCGGTTGGGGCCTAGTAACGGTGTCTGCCGCTCCTTGGTATTCTCCTCCTCCTTGGTGTTCTCCTCCAGGTTTCCTTGTCTGAGCTCAGCCTTCTGGCTCTCATTAAGTATTTTTAAATGTAACACTGCAGTTGCCCTACTACTTGGGATGGGGCCTAGTAACGATGTCTGCCGCTCCTTGGTGTTCTCCTCCTCCTTGGTGTTCTCCTCCAGGTTTCCTTGTCTCAGCTTCAACCTTCTGGCTCTCATTAAGTATTTTTAACTGTAACACTTTTTTTGCCCTACTACTTGGGTTGGGGCCTAGTAACGGTGTCTGCTGCTCCTTGGTGTTCTCCTCCTCCTTGGTGTTCTCATCCAGGTTTCCTTGTCTGAGCTTCAACCTTCTGGCTCTCATTAAGTATTTTTAAATGTAACACTGCAATTGCCCTACTACTTGGGTTGGGGCCTAGTAACGGTGTCTGCCGCTCCTTGGTATTCTCCTCCTCCTTGGTGTTCTCCTCCAGGTTTCCTTGTCTGAGCTTCAACCTTCTGGCTCTCATTAAGTATTTTTAAATGTAACACTGCAGTTGCCCTACTACTTGGGTTGGGGCCTAGTAACGGTGTCTGCCGCTCCTTGGTGTTCTCTTCCTCCTTGGTGTTCTCCTCCAGGTTTCCTTGTCTGAGCTTCAACCTTCTAACTCTCATTAAGTATTTTTAACTGTAACACTTTTGTTGCCCTACTACTTGGGTTGGGGCCTAGTAACAGTGTCTGCCGCTCCTTGGTGTTCTCCTCCTCCTTGGTGTTCTCCTCCAGGTTTCCTTGTCTGAGGTTCAACCTTCTGGCACTCATTAAGTATTTTTAAATGTAACACTGCAATTGCCCTACTACTTGGGTTGGGGCCTAGTAACGGTGTCTGCCGCTCATTGGTGTTCTCCTCCTCCTTGGTGTTCTCCTCCAGGTTTCCTTGTCTGAGCTTCAACCTTCTGGCTCTCATTAAGTCATTAAGTATTTTTAAATGTAACACTGCAATTGCCCTACTACTTGGGTTGGGGCCTAGTAACGGTGTCTGCCGCTCCTTGGTGTTCTCCTCCAGGTTTTCTTGTCTGAGCTTCAACCTTCTGGCTCTCATTAAGTATTTTTAAATGTAACACTGCAGTTGCCCTACTACTTGGGTTGGGGCCTAGTAACGGTGTCTGCCCCTCCTTGGTGTTCTCCTCCTCCTTGTTGTTCTCCTCCAGGTTTCCTTGTCTGAGCTTCAACCTTCTGGCTCTCATTAAGTATTTTTAAATGTAACACTGCAATTGCCCTACTACTTGGGTTGGGGCCTAGTAACGGTGTCTGCCGCTCCTTGGTGTTCTCCTCCTCCTTGTTGTTCTCCTCCAGGTTTCCTTGTCTGAGCTTCAACCTTCTGGCTCTCATTAAGTATTTTTAACTGTAACACCTTTGTTGCCCTACTACTTGGGTTGGGGCCTAGTAACGGTGTCTGCCCCTCCTTGGTGTTCTCCTCCTCCTTGGTGTTCTCCTCCAGGTATCCTTGTCCGAGCTTCAACCTTCTGGCTCTCATTAAGTATTTTTAAATTTAACACTGCAATTGCCCTACTATTTGGGTTGGGGTCTAGTAACGGTGTCTGCCGCTCCATGGTGTTCTCCTCCTCCTTGGTGTTCTCCTCCAGGTTTCCTTGTCTGAGCTTCAACCTTCTGGCTCTCATTAAGTATTTTTAACTGTAACACTTTTGTTGCCCTACTATTTGGGTTGGGGTCTAGTAACGGTGTCTGCCGCTCCTTGGTGTTCTCCTCCAGGTTTTCTTGTCTGAGCTTCAACCTTCTGGCTCTCATTAAGTATTTTTAAATGTAACACTGCAGTTGCCCTACTACTTGGGTTGGGGCCTAGTAACAGTGTCTGCCGCTCCTTGGTGTTCTCCTCCTCCTTGGTGTTCTCCTCCAGGTTTCCTTGTCTGAGCTTCAACCTTCTGGCTCTCATTAAGTATTTTTAACTGTAACACTTTTGTTGCCCTACTACTTGGGTTGGGGCCTAGTAACGGTGTCTGCCGCCCCTTGGTGTTCTCCTCCTCCTTGGTGTTCTCCTCCAGGTTTCCTTGTCTGAGCTTCAACCTTCTGGCTCTCATTAAGTATTTTTAAATGTAACACTGCAGTTGCCCTACTACTTGGGTTGGGGCCTAGTAACAGTGTCTGCCGCTCCTTGGTGTTCTCCTCCTCCTTGGTGTTCTCCTCCAGGTTTCATTGTCTGAGCTTCAACCTTCTGGCTCTCATTAAGTATTTTTAAATGTAACACTGCAATTGCCCTACTACTTGGGTTGGGGCTTAGTAACGGTGTCTGCCTTCCTTGGTGTTCTCCTCCTCCTTGGTGTTCTCCCCCAGGTTTCGTTGTCTGAGCTTCAACCTTCAGGCTCTCATTAAGTATTTTTAAATGTAACACTTTTGTTGCCCTACTACTTGGGTTGGGGCCTAGTAACGGTGTCTGCCGCTCCTTGGTGTTCTCCTCCTCCTTGGTGTTCTCCTCCAGATTTCCTTGTCTGAGCTTCAACCTTCTGGCTCTCATTAAGTATTTTTAAATGTAACACTGCAGTTGCCCTACTACTTGGGTTGGGGCCTAGTAACAGTGTCTGCCGCTCCTTGGTGTTCTCCTCCTCCTTGGTGTTCTCCTCCAGGTTTCCTTGTCTGAGCTTCAACCTTCTGGCTCTCATTAAGTATTTTTAACTGTAACACTTTTGTTGCCCTACTACTTGGGTTGGGGCCTAGTAACAGTGTCTGCCGCCCCTTGGTGTTCTCCTCCTCCTTGGTGTTCTCCTCCAGGTTTCCTTGTCTGAGCTTCAACCTTCTGGCTCTCATTAAGTATTTTTAAATGTAACACTGCAGTTGCCCTACTACTTGGGTTGGGGCCTAGTAACGGTGTCTGTCGCTCCTTGGTGTTCTCCTCCTCCTTGGTGTTCTCCTCCAGGTTTCCTTGTCTGAACTTCAACCTTCTGGCTCTCATTAAGTATTTTTAAATGTAACTCTGCAATTGCCCTACTACTTGGGTTGGGGCCTAGTAACGGTTTCTGCCGCTCCTTGGTGTTCTCCTCCAGGTTTCCTTGTCTGAGCTTCAACCTTCAGGCTCTCATTAAGTATTATTAAATGTAACACTTTTGTTGCCCTTCTACTTCGGTTGGGGCCTAGTAACGGTGTCTGCCGCTCCTTGGTATTCTCCTCCTCCTTGGTGTTCTCCTCCAGGTTTCCTTGTCTGAGCTCAGCCTTCTGGCTCTCATTAAGTATTTTTAAATGTAACACTGCAGTTGCCCTACTACTTGGGATGGGGCCTAGTAACGATGTCTGCCGCTCCTTGGTGTTCTCCTCCTCCTTGGTGTTCTCCTCCAGGTTTCCTTGTCTCAGCTTCAACCTTCTGGCTCTCATTAAGTATTTTTAACTGTAACACTTTTTTTGCCCTACTACTTGGGTTGGGGCCTAGTAACGGTGTCTGCTGCTCCTTGGTGTTCTCCTCCTCCTTGGTGTTCTCATCCAGGTTTCCTTGTCTGAGCTTCAACCTTCTGGCTCTCATTAAGTATTTTTAAATGTAACACTGCAATTGCCCTACTACTTGGGTTGGGGCCTAGTAACGGTGTCTGCCGCTCCTTGGTATTCTCCTCCTCCTTGGTGTTCTCCTCCAGGTTTCCTTGTCTGAGCTTCAACCTTCTGGCTCTCATTAAGTATTTTTAAATGTAACACTGCAGTTGCCCTACTACTTGGGTTGGGGCCTAGTAACGGTGTCTGCCGCTCCTTGGTGTTCTCTTCCTCCTTGGTGTTCTCCTCCAGGTTTCCTTGTCTGAGCTTCAACCTTCTAACTCTCATTAAGTATTTTTAACTGTAACACTTTTGTTGCCCTACTACTTGGGTTGGGGCCTAGTAACAGTGTCTGCCGCTCCTTGGTGTTCTCCTCCTCCTTGGTGTTCTCCTCCAGGTTTCCTTGTCTGAGGTTCAACCTTCTGGCACTCATTAAGTATTTTTAAATGTAACACTGCAATTGCCCTACTACTTGGGTTGGGGCCTAGTAACGGTGTCTGCCGCTCATTGGTGTTCTCCTCCTCCTTGGTGTTCTCCTCCAGGTTTCCTTGTCTGAGCTTCAACCTTCTGGCTCTCATTAAGTCATTAAGTATTTTTAAATGTAACACTGCAATTGCCCTACTACTTGGGTTGGGGCCTAGTAACGGTGTCTGCCGCTCCTTGGTGTTCTCCTCCAGGTTTTCTTGTCTGAGCTTCAACCTTCTGGCTCTCATTAAGTATTTTTAAATGTAACACTGCAGTTGCCCTACTACTTGGGTTGGGGCCTAGTAACGGTGTCTGCCGCTCCTTGGTGTTCTCCTCCTCCTTGTTGTTCTCCTCCAGGTTTCCTTGTCTGAGCTTCAACCTTCTGGCTCTCATTAAGTATTTTTAACTGTAACACCTTTGTTGCCCTACTACTTGGGTTGGGGCCTAGTAACGGTGTCTGCCCCTCCTTGGTGTTCTCCTCCTCCTTGGTGTTCTCCTCCAGGTATCCTTGTCCGAGCTTCAACCTTCTGGCTCTCATTAAGTATTTTTAAATTTAACACTGCAATTGCCCTACTATTTGGGTTGGGGTCTAGTAACGGTGTCTGCCGCTCCATGGTGTTCTCCTCCTCCTTGGTGTTCTCCTCCAGGTTTCCTTGTCTGAGCTTCAACCTTCTGGCTCTCATTAAGTATTTTTAACTGTAACACTTTTGTTGCCCTACTATTTGGGTTGGGGTCTAGTAACGGTGTCTGCCGCTCCTTGGTGTTCTCCTCCAGGTTTTCTTGTCTGAGCTTCAACCTTCTGGCTCTCATTAAGTATTTTTAAATGTAACACTGCAGTTGCCCTACTACTTGGGTTGGGGCCTAGTAACAGTGTCTGCCGCTCCTTGGTGTTCTCCTCCTCCTTGGTGTTCTCCTCCAGGTTTCCTTGTCTGAGCTTCAACCTTCTGGCTCTCATTAAGTATTTTTAACTGTAACACTTTTGTTGCCCTACTACTTGGGTTGGGGCCTAGTAACGGTGTCTGCCGCCCCTTGGTGTTCTCCTCCTCCTTGGTGTTCTCCTCCAGGTTTCCTTGTCTGAGCTTCAACCTTCTGGCTCTCATTAAGTATTTTTAAATGTAACACTGCAGTTGCCCTACTACTTGGGTTGGGGCCTAGTAACGGTGTCTGTCGCTCCTTGGTGTTCTCCTCCTCCTTGGTGTTCTCCTCCAGGTTTCCTTGTCTGAACTTCAACCTTCTGGCTCTCATTAAGTATTTTTAAATGTAACTCTGCAATTGCCCTACTACTTGGGTTGGGGCCTAGTAACGGTTTCTGCCGCTCCTTGGTGTTCTCCTCCAGGTTTCCTTGTCTGAGCTTCAACCTTCAGGCTCTCATTAAGTATTATTAAATGTAAAACTTTTGTTGCCCTTCTACTTCGGTTGGGGCCTCGTAACGGTGTCTGCCGCTCCTTGGTATTCTCCTCCTCCTTGGTGTTCTCCTCCAGGTTTCCTTGTCTGAGCTCAGCCTTCTGGCTCTCATTAAGTATTTTTAAATGTAACACTGCAGTTGCCCTACTACTTGGGATGGGGCCTAGTAACGATGTCTGCCGCTCCTTGGTGTTCTCCTCCTCCTTGGTGTTCTCCTCCAGGTTTCCTTGTCTCAGCTTCAACCTTCTGGCTCTCATTAAGTATTTTTAACTGTAACACTTTTTTTGCCCTACTACTTGGGTTGGGGCCTAGTAACGGTGTCTGCTGCTCCGTGGTGTTCTCCTCCTCCTTGGTGTTCTCATCCAGGTTTCCTTGTCTGAGCTTCAACCTTCTGGCTCTCATTAAGTATTTTTAAATGTAACACTGCAATTGCCCTATTACTTGGGTTGGGGCCTAGTAACGGTGTCTGCCGCTCCTTGGTATTCTCCTCCTCCTTGGTGTTCTCCTCCAGGTTTCCTTGTCTGAGCTTCAACCTTCTGGCTCTCATTAAGTATTTTTAAATGTAACACTGCAGTTGCCCTACTACTTGGGTTGGGGCCTAGTAACGGTGTCTGCCGCTCCTTGGTGTTCTCTTCCTCCTTGGTGTTCTCCTCCAGGTTTCCTTGTCTGAGCTTCAACCTTCTAACTCTCATTAAGTATTTTTAACTGTAACACTTTTGTTGCCCTACTACTTGGGTTGGGGCCTAGTAACAGTGTCTGCCGCTCCTTGGTGTTCTCCTCCTCCTTGGTGTTCTCCTCCAGGTTTCCTTGTCTGAGGTTCAACCTTCTGGCACTCATTAAGTATTTTTAAATGTAACACTGCAATTGCCCTACTACTTGGGTTGGGGCCTAGTAACGGTGTCTGCCGCTCATTGGTGTTCTCCTCCTCCTTGGTGTTCTCCTCCAGGTTTCCTTGTCTGAGCTTCAACCTTCTGGCTCTCATTAAGTCATTAAGTATTTTTAAATGTAACACTGCAATTGCCCTACTACTTGGGTTGGGGCCTAGTAACGGTGTCTGCCGCTCCTTGGTGTTCTCCTCCAGGTTTTCTTGTCTGAGCTTCAACCTTCTGGCTCTCATTAAGTATTTTTAAATGTAACACTGCAGTTGCCCTACTACTTGGGTTGGGGCCTAGTAACGGTGTCTGCCGCTCCTTGGTGTTCTCCTCCTCCTTGTTGTTCTCCTCCAGGTTTCCATGTCTGAGCTTCAACCTTCTGGCTCTCATTAGGTATTTTTAAATGTAACACTGCAATTGCCCTACTATTTGGGTTTGGGCCTAGTAACAGTGTATGCCGCTCCATGGTGTTCTCCTCCTCCTTGGTGTTCTCCTCCAGTTTTCCTTGTCTGAGCTTCAACCTTCTGGCTCTCATTAAGTATTTTTAACTGTAACACCTTTGTTGCCCTACTACTTGGGTTGGGGCCTAGTAACGGTGTCTGCCCCTCCTTGGTGTTCTCCTCCTCCTTGGTGTTCTCCTCCAGGTATCCTTGTCCGAGCTTCAACCTTCTGGCTCTCATTAAGTATTTTTAAATTTAACACTGCAATTGCCCTACTATTTGGGTTGGGGTCTAGTAACGGTGTCTGCCGCTCCATGGTGTTCTCCTCCTCCTTGGTGTTCTCCTCCAGGTTTCCTTGTCTGAGCTTCAACCTTCTGGCTCTCATTAAGTATTTTTAACTGTAACACTTTTGTTGCCCTACTACTTGGGTTGGGGCCTAGTAACGGTGTCTGCCGCTCCTTGGTGTTCTCCTCCTCCTTGGTGTTCTCCTCCAGGTATCCTTGTCCGAGCTTCAGCCTTCTGGCTCTCATTAAGTATTTTTAAATGTAACACTGCAATTGCCCTACTACTTGGGTTGGGGCCTAGTAACGGTGTCTGCCGCTCCTTGGTGTTCTCCTCCAGTTTTCCTTGTCTGAGTTTCAACCTTCTGGCACTCATTAAGTATTTTTAAATGTAACACTGCAATTGCCCTATTACTTGGGTTGGGGCCTAGTAACGGTGTCTGCCGCTCATTGGTGTTCTCCTCCTCCTTGGTGTTCTCCTCCAGGTTTCCTTGTCTGAGCTACAACCTTCTGGCTCTCATTAAGTATTTTTAAATGTAACACTGCAATTGCCCTACTACTTGGGTTGGGGCCTAGTAACGGTGTCTGCCGCTCCTTGGTGTTCTCCTCCAGGTTTCCTTGTCTGAGCTTCAATCTTCTGGCTCTCATTAAGTATTTTTAAATGTAACACTGCAGTTGCCCTACTACTTGGGTTGGGGCCTAGTAACGGTGTCTGCCGTTCCTTGGTGTTCTCCTCCTCCTTGGTGTTCTCCTCCAGGTTTCCTTGTCTGAGCTTCAACCTTCTGGCTCTCATTAAGTATTTTTAAATGTAACACTGCAATTGCCCTACTACTTGGGTTGGGGCCTAGTAACGGTGTCTGCCGCTCCTTGGTATTCTCCTCCTCCTTGGTGTTCTCCTCCAGGTTTCCTTGTCTGAGCTTCAACCTTCTGGCTCTCATTAAGTATTTTTAAATGTAACACTGCAATTGCCCTACTACTTGGGTTGGGGCCTAGTAACGGTGTCTGCCGCTCCTTGGTGTTCTCCTCCAGGTTTCCTTGTCTGAACTTCAACCTTCTGGCTCTCATTAAGTATTTTTAACTGTAACACTTTTGTTGCCCTACTACTTGGGTTGGGGCCTAGTAACGGTGTCTGCCGCCCCTTGGTGTTCTCCTCCTCCTTGGTGTTCTCCCCCAGGTTTCCTTGTCTGAGCTTCAACCTTCTGGCTCTCATTAAGCATTTTTAACTGTAACACTTTTTTTGCCCTAACACTTGGGTTGGGGCCTAGTAACAGTGTCTGCCGCTCCTTGGTGTTCTCCTCCTCCTTGGTGTTCTTCTCCAGGTTTCCTTGTCTGAGCTTCAACCTTCTGGCTCTCATTAAGTATTTTTAAATGTAACACTGCAGTTGCCCTACTACTTGGGTTGGGGCCTAGTAACAGTGTCTGCCGCTCCTTGGTGTTCTCCTCCTCCTTGGTGTTCTCCTCCAGGTTTCCTTGTCTGAGCTTCAACCTTCTGGCTCTCATTAAGTATTTTTAACTGTAACACTTTTGTTGCCCTACTACTTGGGTTGGGGCCTAGTAACGGTGTCTGCCGCCCCTTGGTGTTCTCCTCCTCCTTGGTGTTCTCCCCCAGGTTTCCTTGTCTGAGCTTCAACCTTCTGGCTCTCATTAAGTATTTTTAAATGTAACACTGCAGTTGCCCTACTACTTGGGTTGGGGCCTAGTAACGGTGTCTGTCGCTCCTTGGTGTTCTCCTCCTCCTTGGTGTTCTCCTCCAGGTTTCCTTGTCTGAACTTCAACCTTCTGGCTCTCATTAAGTATTTTTAAATGTAACTCTGCAATTGCCCTACTACTTGGGTTGGGGCCTAGTAACGGTGTCTGCCGCTCCTTGGTGTTCTCCTCCAGGTTTCCTTGTCTGAGCTTCAACCTTCAGGCTCTCATTAAGTATTATTAAATGTAACACTTTTGTTGCCCTTCTACTTCGGTTGGGGCCTAGTAACGGTGGCTGCCGCTCCTTGGTATTCTCCTCCTCCTTGGTGTTCTCCTCCAGGTTTCCTTGTCTGAGCTCAGCCTTCTGGCTCTCATTAAGTATTTTTAAATGTAACACTGCAGTTGCCCTACTACTTGGGATGGGGCCTAGTAACGATGTCTGCCGCTCCTTGGTGTTCTCCTCCTCCTTGGTGTTCTCCTCCAGGTTTCCTTGTCTGAGCTTCAACCTTCTGGCTCTCATTAAGTATTTTTAACTGTAACACTTTTTTTGCCCTACTACTTGGGTTGGGGCCTAGTAACGGTGTCTGCTGCTCCTTGGTGTTCTCCTCCTCCTTGGTGTTCTCCTCCAGGTTTCCTTGTCTGAGCTTCAACCTTCTGGCTCTCATTAAGTATTTTTAACTGTAACACTTTTGTTGCCCTACTACTTGGGTTGGGGCCTAGTAACGGTGTCTGCCGCCCCTTGGTGTTCTCCTCCTCCTTGGTGTTCTCCTCCATGTTTCCTTGTCTGAGCTACAACCTTCTGGCTCTCATTAAGTATTTTTAAATGTAACACTGCAATTGCCCTACTACTTGGGTTGGGGCCTAGTAACGGTGTCTGCCGCTCCTTGGTGTTCTCCTCCAGGTTTCCTTGTCTGAGCTTCAACCTTCTGGCTCTCATTAAGTATTTTTAAATGTAACACTGCAATTGCCCTACTACTTGGGTTGGGGCCTAGTAACGGTGTCTGCCGCTCCTTGGTATTCTCCTCCTCCTTGGTGTTCTCCTCCAGGTTTCCTTGTCTGAGCTTCAATCTTCTGGCTCTCATTAAGTATTTTTAAATGTAACACTGCAGTTGCCCTACTACTTGGGTTGGGGCCTAGTAACGGTGTCTGTCGCTCCTTGGTGTTCTCCTCCTCCTTGGTGTTCTCCTCTAGGTTTCCTTGTCTGAGCTCAACCTTCTGGCTCTCATTAAGTATTTTTAAATGTAACACTGCAGTTGCCCTACTACATGGGTTGGGGCCTAGTAACGGTGTCTGCCGTTCCTTGGTGTTCTCCTGCTCCTTGGTGTTCTCCTCCAGGTTTCCTTGTCTCAGCTTCAACCTTCTGGCTCTCATTAAGCATTTTTAAGTGTAACACTTTTTTTGCCCTAACACTTGGGTTGGGGCCTAGTAACAGTGTCTGCCGCTCCTTGGTGTTCTCCTCCTCCTTGGTGTTCTTCTCCAGGTTTCCTTGTCTGAGCTTCAACCTTCTGGCTCTCATTAAGTATTTTTAAATGTAACACTGCAGTTGCCCTACTACTTGGGTTGGGGCCTAGTAACGGTGTCTGCCGTTCCTTGGTGTTCTCGTGCTCCTTGGTGTTCTCCTCCAGGTTTCCTTGTCTCAGCTTCAACCTTCTGGCTCTCATTAAGCATTTTTAACTGTAACACTTTTTTTGCCCTAACACTTGGGTTGGGGCCTAGTAACAGTGTCTGCCGCTCCTTGGTGTTCTCCTCCTCCTTGGTGTTCTTCTCCAGGTTTCCTTGTCTGAGCTTCAACCTTCTGGCTCTCATTAAGTATTTTTAAATGTAACACTGCAGTTGCCCTACTACTTGGGTTGGGGCCTAGTAACGGTGTCTGCAGTTCCTTGGTGTTCTCCACCTCCTTGGTGTTCTCCTCCAGGTTTCCTTGTCTGAGCTTCAACCTTCTGGCTCTCATTAAGTATTTTTAAATGTAACACTGCAATTGCCCTACTACTTGGGTTGGGGCCTAGTAACGGTGTCTGCCGCTCCTTGGTATTCTCCTCCTCCTTGGTGTTCTCCTCCAGGTTTCCTTGTCTGAGCTTCAACCTTCTGGCTCTCATTAAGTATTTTTACATGTAACACTGCAGTTGCCCTACTACTTGGGTTGGGGCCTAGTAACGGTGTCTGTCGCTCCTTGGTGTTCTCCTCCTCCTTGGTATTCTCCTCTAGGTTTCCTTGTCTGAGCTCAACCTTCTGGCTCTCATTAAGTATTTTTAAATGTAACACTGCAGTTGCCCTACTACTTGGGTTGGGGCCTAGTAACGGTGTCTGCCGTTCCTTGGTGTTCTCCTCCTCCTTGGTGTTCTCCTCTAGGTTTCCTTGTCTGAGCTTCAACCTTCTGGCTCTCATTAAGTATTTTTAATTGTAACACTTTTGTTGCCCTACTACTTGGGTTGAGGCCTAGTAACGGTGTCTGCCGCTCCTTGGTGTTCTCCTCCTCCTTGGTGTTCTCCCTCTGATTTCCTTGTCTGAGCTTCAACCTTCTGGCTCTCATTAAGTATTTTTAAATGTAACACTGCAATTGCCCTACTACTTGGGTTGGGGCCTAGTAACAGTGTCTGCCGCTCCTTGGTGTTCTCCTCCTCCTTGGTGTTCTCCTCCAGGTTTCCTTGTCTGAGCTTCAACCTTCTAACTCTCATTAAGTATTTTTAACTGTAACACTTTTGTTGCCCTACTACTTGGGTTGGGGCCTTGTAACAGTGTCAGCCGCTCCTTGGTGTTCTCCTCCTCCTTGGTGTTCTCCTCCAGGTTTCCTTGTCTGAGGTTCAACCTTCTGGCACTCATTAAGTATTTTTAAATGTAACACTGCAATTGCCCTACTACTTGGGTTGGGGCCTAGTAACGGTGTCTGCCGCTCCTTGGTGTTCTCCTCCTCCTTGGTGTTCTCCTCCAGGTTTCCTTGTCTGAGCTTCAACCTTCTGGCTCACATTAAGTATTTTTAAATGTAACACTGCCATTGCCCTACTACTTGGGTTGGGGCCTAGTAACGGTGTCTGCCGCTCCTTGGTGTTCTCCTCCAGGTTTCCTTGTCTGAGCTTCAACCTTCTGGCTCTCATTAAGTATTTTTAAATGTAACACTGCAGTTGCCCTACTACATGGGTTGGGGCCTAGTAATGGTGTCTGCCGCTCCTTGGTGTTCTCCTCCTCCTTGGTGTTCTCCTCCAGGTATCCTTGTCCGAGCTTCAACCTTCTTGCTCTCATTAAGTATTTTTAAATGTAACACTGCAATTGCCCTACTACTTGGGCTGGGGCCTAGTAGCGGTGTCTGCCGCTCCTTGGTGCTCTCCTCCAGGTTTCCTTGTCTGAGCTTCAACCTTCTGGCTCTCATTAAGAATTTTTTAATGTAACACTGCAGTTGCCCTACTACTTGGGTTGGGGCCTAGTAATGGTGTCTGTCGCTCCTTGGTGTTCTCCTCCTCCTTGGTGTTCTCCTCCAGGTTTCATTGTCTGAGCTTCAACCTTCTGGCTCTCATTAAGTATTTTTAAATGTAACACTGCAATTGCCCTACTACTTGGGTTGGGGCTTAGTAACGGTGTCTGCCTTCCTTGGTGTTCTCCTCCTCCTTGGTGTTCTCCCCCAGGTTTCGTTGTCTGAGCTTCAACCTTCAGGCTCTCATTAAGTATTTTTAAATGTAACACTTTTGTTGCCCTACTACTTGGGTTGGGGCCTAGTAACGGTGTCTGCCGCTCCTTGGTGTTCTCCTCCTCCTTGGTGTTCTCCTCCAGATTTCCTTGTCTGAGCTTCAACCTTCTGGCTCTCATTAAGTATTTTTAAATGTAACACTGCAGTTGCCCTACTACTTGGGTTGGGGCCTAGTAACAGTGTCTGCCGCTCCTTGGTGTTCTCCTCCTCCTTGGTGTTCTCCTCCAGGTTTCCTTGTCTGAGCTTCAACCTTCTGGCTCTCATTAAGTATTTTTAACTGTAACACTTTTGTTGCCCTACTACTTGGGTTGGGGCCTAGTAACGGTGTCTGCCGCCCCTTGGTGTTCTCCTCCTCCTTGGTGTTCTCCTCCAGGTTTCCTTGTCTGAGCTTCAACCTTCTGGCTCTCATTAAGTATTTTTAAATGTAACACTGCAGTTGCCCTACTACTTGGGTTGGGGCCTAGTAACGGTGTCTGTCGCTCCTTGGTGTTCTCCTCCTCCTTGGTGTTCTCCTCCAGGTTTCCTTGTCTGAACTTCAACCTTCTGGCTCTCATTAAGTATTTTTAAATGTAACTCTGCAATTGCCCTACTACTTGGGTTGGGGCCTAGTAACGGTTTCTGCCGCTCCTTGGTGTTCTCCTCCAGGTTTCCTTGTCTGAGCTTCAACCTTCAGGCTCTCATTAAGTATTATTAAATGTAACACTTTTGTTGCCCTTCTACTTCGGTTGGGGCCTAGTAACGGTGTCTGCTGCTCCTTGGTGTTCTCCTCCTCCTTGGTGTTCTCATCCAGGTTTCCTTGTCTGAGCTTCAACCTTCTGGCTCTCATTAAGTATTTTTAAATGTAACACTGCAATTGCCCTACTACTTGGGTTGGGGCCTAGTAACGGTGTCTGCTGCTCCTTGGTGTTCTCCTCCTCCTTGGTGTTCTCATCCAGGTTTCCTTGTCTGAGCTTCAACCTTCTGGCTCTCATTAAGTATTTTTAAATGTAACACTGCAATTGCCCTACTACTTGGGTTGGGGCCTAGTAACGGTGTCTGCCGCTCCTTGGTATTCTCCTCCTCCTTGGTGTTCTCCTCCAGGTTTCCTTGTCTGAGCTTCAACCTTCTGGCTCTCATTAAGTATTTTTAAATGTAACATTGCAGTTGCCCTACTACTTGGGTTGGGGCCTAGTAACGGTGTCTGCCGCTCCTTGGTGTTCTCTTCCTCCTTGGTGTTCTCCTCCAGGTTTCCTTGTCTCAGCTTCAACCTTCTGGCTCTCATTAAGTATTTTTAATTGTAACACTTTTGTTGCCCTACTACTTGGGTTGAGGCCTAGTAACGGTGTCTGACGCTCCTTGGTGTTCTCCTCCTCCTTGGTGTTCTCCCTCAGATTTCCTTGTCTGAGCTTCAACCTTCTGGCTCTCATTAAGTATTTTTAAATGTAACACTGCAATTGCCCTACTACTTGGGTTGGGGCCTAGTAACAGTGTCTGCCGCTCCTTGGTGTTCTCCTCCTCCTTGGTGTTCTCCTCCAGGTTTCATTGTCTGAGCTTCAACCTTCTGGCTCTCATTAAGTATTTTTAAATGTAACACTGCAATTGCCCTACTACTTGGGTTGGGGCTTAGTAACGGTGTCTGCCTTCCTTGGTGTTCTCCTCCTCCTTGGTGTTCTCCCCCAGGTTTCGTTGTCTGAGCTTCAACCTTCAGGCTCTCATTAAGTATTTTTACATGTAACACTGCAGTTGCCCTACTACTTGGGTTGGGGCCTAGTAACGGTGTCTGTCGCTCCTTGGTGTTCTCCTCCTCCTTGTTATTCTCCTCTAGGTTTCCTTGTCTGAGCTCAACCTTCTGGCTCTTATTAAGTATTTTTAAATGTAACACTGCAGTTGCCCTACTACTTGGGTTGGGGCCTAGTAACGGTGTCTGCCGTTCCTTGGTGTTCTCCTCCTCCTTGGTGTTCTCCTCTAGGTTTCCTTGTCTGAGCTTCAACCTTCTGGCTCTCATTAAGTATTTTTAATTGTAACACTTTTGTTGCCCTACTACTTGGGTTGAGGCCTAGTAACGGTGTCTGCCGCTCCTTGGTGTTCTCCTCCTCCTTGGTGTTCTCCCTCTGATTTCCTTGTCTGAGCTTCAACCTTCTGGCTCTCATTAAGTATTTTTAAATGTAACACTGCAATTGCCCTACTACTTGGGTTGGGGCCTAGTAACAGTGTCTGCCGCTCCTTGGTGTTCTCCTCCTCCTTGGTGTTCTCCTCCAGGTTTCCTTGTCTGAGCTTCAACCTTCTAACTCTCATTAAGTATTTTTAACTGTAACACTTTTGTTGCCCTACTACTTGGGTTGGGGCCTTGTAACAGTGTCAGCCGCTCCTTGGTGTTCTCCTCCTCCTTGGTGTTCTCCTCCAGGTTTCCTTGTCTGAGGTTCAACCTTCTGGCACTCATTAAGTATTTTTAAATGTAACACTGCAATTGCCCTACTACTTGGGTTGGGGCCTAGTAACGGTGTCTGCCGCTCCTTTGTGTTCTCCTCCTCCTTGGTGTTCTCCTCCAGGTTTCCTTGTCTGAGCTTCAACCTTCTGGCTCACATTAAGTATTTTTAAATGTAACACTGCCATTGCCCTACTACTTGGGTTGGGGCCTAGTAACGGTGTCTGCGCTCCTTGGTGTTCTCCTCCAGGTTTCCTTGTCTGAGCTTCAACCTTCTGGCTCTCATTAAGTATTTTTAAATGTAACACTGCAGTTGCCCTACTACATGGGTTGGGGCCTAGTAATGGTGTCTGCCGCTCCTTGGTGTTCTCCTCCTCCTTGGTGTTCTCCTCCAGGTATCCTTGTCCGAGCTTCAACCTTCTTGCTCTCATTAAGTATTTTTAAATGTAACACTGCAATTGCCCTACTACTTGGGCTGGGGCCTAGTAGCGGTGTCTGCCGCTCCTTGGTGCTCTCCTCCAGGTTTCCTTGTCTGAGCTTCAACCTTCTGGCTCTCATTAAGAATTTTTTAATGTAACACTGCAGTTGCCCTACTACTTGGGTTGGGGCCTAGTAATGGTGTCTGTCGCTCCTTGGTGTTCTCCTCCTCCTTGGTGTTCTCCTCCAGGTTTCATTGTCTGAGCTTCAACCTTCTGGCTCTCATTAAGTATTTTTAAATGTAACACTGCAATTGCCCTACTACTTGGGTTGGGGCTTAGTAACGGTGTCTGCCTTCCTTGGTGTTCTCCTCCTCCTTGGTGTTCTCCCCCAGGTTTCGTTGTCTGAGCTTCAACCTTCAGGCTCTCATTAAGTATTTTTAAATGTAACACTTTTGTTGCCCTACTACTTGGGTTGGGGCCTAGTAACGGTGTCTGCCGCTCCTTGGTGTTCTCCTCCTCCTTGGTGTTCTCCTCCAGATTTCCTTGTCTGAGCTTCAACCTTCTGGCTCTCATTAAGTATTTTTAAATGTAACACTGCAGTTGCCCTACTACTTGGGTTGGGGCCTAGTAACAGTGTCTGCCGCTCCTTGGTGTTCTCCTCCTCCTTGGTGTTCTCCTCCAGGTTTCCTTGTCTGAGCTTCAACCTTCTGGCTCTCATTAAGTATTTTTAACTGTAACACTTTTGTTGCCCTACTACTTGGGTTGGGGCCTAGTAACGGTGTCTGCCGCCCCTTGGTGTTCTCCTCCTCCTTGGTGTTCTCCTCCAGGTTTCCTTGTCTGAGCTTCAACCTTCTGGCTCTCATTAAGTATTTTTAAATGTAACACTGCAGTTGCCCTACTACTTGGGTTGGGGCCTAGTAACGGTGTCTGTCGCTCCTTGGTGTTCTCCTCCTCCTTGGTGTTCTCCTCCAGGTTTCCTTGTCTGAACTTCAACCTTCTGGCTCTCATTAAGTATTTTTAAATGTAACTGTGCAATTGCCCTACTACTTGGGTTGGGGCCTAGTAACGGTTTCTGCCGCTCCTTGGTGTTCTCCTCCAGGTTTCCTTGTCTGAGCTTCAACCTTCAGGCTCTCATTAAGTATTATTAAATGTAACACTTTTGTTGCCCTTCTACTTCGGTTGGGGCCTAGTAACGGTGTCTGCCGCTCCTTGGTATTCTCCTCCTCCTTGGTGTTCTCCTCCAGGTTTCCTTGTCTGAGCTCAGCCTTCTGGCTCTCATTAAGTATTTTTAAATGTAACACTGCAGTTGCCCTACTACTTGGGATGGGGCCTAGTAATGATGTCTGCCGCTCCTTGGTGTTCTCCTCCTCCTTGGTGTTCTCCTCCAGGTTTCCTTGTCTCAGCTTCAACCTTCTGGCTCTCATTAAGTATTTTTAACTGTAACACTTTTTTTGCCCTACTACTTGGGTTGGGGCCTAGTAACGGTGTCTGCTGCTCCTTGGTGTTCTCCTCCTCCTTGGTGTTCTCATCCAGGTTTCCTTGTCTGAGCTTCAACCTTCTGGCTCTCATTAAGTATTTTTAAATGTAACACTGCAATTGCCCTACTACTTGGGTTGGGGCCTAGTAACGGTGTCTGCCGCTCCTTGGTATTCTCCTCCTCCTTGGTGTTCTCCTCCAGGTTTCCTTGTCTGAGCTTCAACCTTCTGGCTCTCATTAAGTATTTTTAAATGTAACACTGCAGTTGCCCTACTACTTGGGTTGGGGCCTAGTAACGGTGTCTGCCGCTCCTTGGTGTTCTCTTCCTCCTTGGTGTTCTCCTCCAGGTTTCCTTGTCTGAGCTTCAACCTTCTAACTCTCATTAAGTATTTTTAACTGTAACACTTTTGTTGCCCTACTACTTGGGTTGGGGCCTAGTAACAGTGTCTGCCGCTCCTTGGTGTTCTCCTCCTCCTTGGTGTTCTCCTCCAGGTTTCCTTGTCTGAGGTTCAACCTTCTGGCACTCATTAAGTATTTTTAAATGTAACACTGCAATTGCCCTGCTACTTGGGTTGGGGCCTAGTAACGGTGTCTGCCGCTCATTGGTGTTCTCCTCCTCCTTGGTGTTCTCCTCCAGGTTTCCTTGTCTGAGCTTCAACCTTCTGGCTCTCATTAAGTCATTAAGTATTTTTAAATGTAACACTGCAATTGCCCTACTACTTGGGTTGGGGCCTAGTAACGGTGTCTGCCGCTCCTTGGTGTTCTCCTCCAGGTTTTCTTGTCTGAGCTTCAACCTTCTGGCTCTCATTAAGTATTTTTAAATGTAACACTGCAGTTGCCCTACTACTTGGGTTGGGGCCTAGTAACGGTGTCTGCCGCTCCTTGGTGTTCTCCTCCTCCTTGTTGTTCTCCTCCAGGTTTCCATGTCTGAGCTTCAACCTTCTGGCTCTCATTAAGTATTTTTAAATGTAACACTGCAATTGCCCTACTATTTGGGTTTGGGCCTAGTAACAGTGTATGCCGCTCCATGGTGTTCTCCTCCTCCTTGGTGTTCTCCAGTTTTCCTTGTCTGAGCTTCAACCTTCTGGCTCTCATTAAGTATTTTTAACTGTAACACCTTTGTTGCCCTACTACTTGGGTTGGGGCCTAGTAACGGTGTCTGCCCCTCCTTGGTGTTCTCCTCCTCCTTGGTGTTCTCCTCCAGGTATCCTTGTCCGAGCTTCAACCTTCTGGCTCTCATTAAGTATTTTTAAATTTAACACTGCAATTGCCCTACTATTTGGGTTGGGGTCTAGTAACGGTGTCTGCCGCTCCATGGTGTTCTCCTCCTCCTTGGTGTTCTCCTCCAGGTTTCCTTGTCTGAGCTTCAACCTTCTGGCTCTCATTAAGTATTTTTAACTGTAACACTTTTGTTGCCCTACTACTTGGGTTGGGGCCTAGTAACGGTGTCTGCCGCTCCTTGGTGTTCTCCTCCTCCTTGGTGTTCTCCTCCAGGTATCCTTGTCCGAGCTTCAGCCTTCTGGCTCTCATTAAGTATTTTTAAATGTAACACTGCAATTGCCCTACTACTTGGGTTGGGGCCTAGTAACGGTGTCTGCCGCTCCTTGGTGTTCTCCTCCAGTTTTCCTTGTCTGAGCTTCAACCTTCTGGCTCTCATTAAGTATTTTTAACTGTAACACCTTTGTTGCCCTACTACTTGGGTTGGGGCCTAGTAACGGTGTCTGCCCCTCCTTGGTGTTCTCCTCCTCCTTGGTGTTCTCCTCCAGGTATCCTTGTCCGAGCTTCAACCTTCTGGCTCTCATTAAGTATTTTTAAATGTAACACTGCAATTGCCCTACTATTTGGGTTGGGGTCTAGTAACGGTGTCTGCCGCTCCATGGTGTTCTCCTCCTCCTTGGTGTTCTCCTCCAGGTTTCCTTGTCTGAGCTTCAACCTTCTGGCTCTCATTAAGTATTTTTAACTGTAACACTTTTGTTGCCCTACTACTTGGGTTGGGGCCTAGTAACGGTGTCTGCCGCTTCTTTGGTGTTCTCCTCCTCCTTGGTGTTCTCCTCCAGGTATCCTTGTCCGAGCTTCAGCCTTCTGGCTCTCATTAAGTATTTTTAAATGTAACACTGCAGTTGCCCTACTACTTGGGTTGGGGCCTAGTAACGGTGTCTGCCGATCCTTGGTGTTCTCCTCCTCCTTGGTGTTCTCCTCCAGGTATCCTTGTCTGAGCTTCAACCTTCTGGCTCTCATTAAGTATTTTTAAATGTAACACTGCAATTGCCCTACTACTTGGGTTGGGGCCTAGTAACAGTGTCTGCCGCTCCTTGGTGTTCTCCTCCTCCTTGGTGTTCTCCTCCAGGTTTCCTTGTCTGAGGTTCAACCTTCTGGCACTCATTAAGTATTTTTAAATGTAACACTGCAATTGCCCTACTACTTGGGTTGGGGCCTAGTAACGGTGTCTGCCGCTCATTGGTGTTCTCCTCCTCCTTGGTGTTCTCCTCCAGGTTTCCTTGTCTGAGCTTCAACCTTCTGGCTCTCATTAAGTATTTTTAAATGTAACACTGCAATTGCCCTAGTACTTGGGTTGGGGCCTAGTAACGGTGTCTGCCGCTCCTTGGTGTTCTCCTCCAGGTTTCCTTGTCTGAGCTTCAACCTTCTGGCTCTCATTAAGTATTTTTAAATGTAACACTGCAGTTGCCCTACTACTTGGGTTGGGGCCTAGTAACGGTGTCTGCCGCTCCTTGGTGTTCTCCTCCTCCTTGGTGTTCTCCTCCAGGTTTCCTTGTCTGAGCTTCAACCTTCTGGCTCTCATTAAGTATTTTTAAATGTAACACTGCAATTGCCCTACTATTTGGGTTTAGGCCTAGTAACGGTGTATGCCGCTCCATGGTGTTCTCCTCCTCCTTGGTGTTCTCCTCCAGGTTTCCTTGTCTGAGCTTCAACCTTCTGGCTCTCATTAAGTATTTTTAACTGTAACACTTTTGTTGCCCTACTACTTGGGTTGGGGCCTAGTAACGGTGTCTGCCTCTCCTTGGTGTTCTCCTCCTTGGTGTTCTCCTCCAGGTATCCTTGTCCGAGCTTCAACCTTCTGGCTCTCATTAAGTATGTTTAAATGTAACACTGCAATTGCCCTACTATTTGGGTTTGGGTCTAGTAACGGTGTCTGCCGCTCCATGGTGTTCTCCTCCTCCTTGGTGTTCTCCTCCAGGTTTCCTTGTCTGAGCTTCAACCTTCTGGCTCTCATTAAGTATTTTTAACTGTAACATTTTTGTTGCCCTACTACTTGGGTTGGGGCCTAGTAACGGTGTCTGCCGCTCCTTGGTGTTCTCCTCCAGGTTTCCTTGTCTGAGCTTCAACCTTCTGGCTCTCATTAAGTATTTTTAAATGTAACTCTGCAAGTGCCCTACTACTTGGGTTGGGGCCTAGTAACAGTGTCTGCCGCTCCTTGGTGTTCTCCTCCTCCTTGGTGTTCTCCTCCAGGTTTCCTTGTCTGAGCTTCAACCTTCTAACTCTCATTAAGTATTTTTAACTGTAACACTTTTGTTGCCCTACTACTTGGGTTGGGGCCTAGTAACAGTGTCTGCCGCTCCTTAGTGTTCTCCTCCTCCTTGGTGTTCTCCTCCAGGTTTCCTTGTCTGAGGTTCAACCTTCTGGCACTCATTAAGTATTTTTAAATGTAACACTGCAATTGCCCTACTACTTGGGTTGGGGCCTAGTAACGGTGTCTGCCGCTCATTGGTGTTCTCCTCCTCCTTGGTGTTCTCCTCCAGGTTTCCTTGTCTGAGCTTCAACCTTCTGGCTCTCATTAAGTATTTTTAAATGTAACACTGCAATTGCCCTACTACTTGGGTTGGGGCCTAGTAACGGTGTCTGCCGCTCCTTGGTGTTCTCCTCCAGGTTTCCTTGTCTGAGCTTCAACCTTCTGGCTCTCATTAAGTATTTTTAAATGTAACACTGCAGTTGCCCTACTACATGGGTTGGGGCCTAGTAACGGTGTCTGCCGCTCCTTGGTGTTCTCCTCCTCCTTGGTGTTCTCCTCCAGGTTTCCTTGTCTGAGCTTCAACCTTCTGGCTCTCATTAAGTATTTTAAAATGTAACACTGCAATTGCCCTACTATTTGAGTTTGGGCCTAGTAACGGTGTATGCCGCTCCATGGTGTTCTCCTCCTCCTTGGTGTTCTCCTCCAGGTTTCCTTGTCTGAGCTTCAACCTTCTGGCTCTCATTAAGTATTTTTAACTCTAACACTTTTGTTGCCCTACTACTTGGGTTGGGGCCTAGTAACGGTGTCTGTCGCTCCTTTGTGTTCTCCTCCTCCTTGGTGTTCTCCTCCAGGTATCCTTGTCTGAGCTTCAACCTTCTGGCTCTCATTAAGTATTTTTAAATGTAACACTGCAATTGCCCTACTACTTGGGTTGGGGCCTAGTAACAGTGTCTGCCGCTCCTTGGTGTTCTCCTCCTCCTTGGTGTTCTCCTCCAGGTATCCTTGTCCGAGCTTCAGCCTTCTGGCTCTCATTAAGTATTTTTAAATGTAACACTGCAATTGCCCTACTACTTGGGTTGGGGCCTAGTAACGGTGTCTGCCGCTCCTTGGTGTTCTCCTCCAGGTTTCCTTGTCTGAGCTTCAACCTTCTGGCTCTCATTAAGTATTTTTAAATGTAACACTGCAGTTGCCCTACTACTTGGGTTGGGGCCTAGTAACGGTGTCTGTCGCTCCTTGGTGTTCTCCTCCTCCTTGGTGTTCTCCTCCAGGTTTCCTTGTCTGAGCTTCAACCTTCTGGCTCTCATTAAGTATTTTTAAATGTAACACTGCAATTGCCCTACTACTTGGGTTGGGGCCTAGTAACAGTGTCTGCCGCTGCTTGGTGTTCTCCTCCTCCTTGGTGTTCTCCTCCAGGTTTCCTTGTCTGAGCTTCAACCTTCAGGCTCTCATTAAGTATTTTTAAATGTAACACTTTTGTTGCCCTACTACTTGGGTTGGGGCCTAGTAACGGTGTCTGCCGCTCCTTCGTGTTCTCCTCCTCCTTGGTGTTCTCCTCTAGGTTTCCTTGTCTGAGCTCAACCTTCTGGCTCTCATTAAGTATTTTTAAATGTAACACTGCAGTTGCCCTACTACGTGGGTTGGGGCCTAGTAACGGTGTCTGCCGTTCCTTGGTGTTCTCCTGCTCCTTGGTGTTCTCCTCCAGTTTTCCTTGTCTCAGCTTCAACCTTCTGGCTCTCATTAAGCATTTTTAACTGTAACACTTTTTTTGCCCTAACACTTGGGTTGGGGCCTAGTAACAGTGTTTGCCGCTCCTTGGTGTTCTCCTCCTCCTTGGTGTTCTCCTCCAGGTTTCCTTGTCTGAGCTTCAACCTTCTGGCTCTCATTAAGTATTTTTAAATGTAACACTTTTGTTGCCCTACTACTTGGGTTGGGGCCTAGTAACAGTGTCTGCCGCTCCTTGGTGTTCTCCTCCTCCTTGGTGTTCTCCTCCAGGTTTCCTTGTCTGAGCTTCAACCTTCTGGCTCTCATTAAGTATTTTTAACTGTAACACTTTTGTTGCCCTACTACTTGGGTTGGGGCCTAGTAACGGTGTCTGCCGCCCCTTGGTGTTCTCCTCCTCCTTGGTGTTCTCCTCCAGGTTTCCTTGTCTGAGCTTCATCCTTCTGGCTCTCATTAAGTATTTTTAATTGTAACACTGCAGTTGCCCTACTAATTGGGTTGGGGCCTAGTAACGGTGTCTGTCGCTCCTTGGTGTTCTCCTCTTCCTTGGTGTTCTCCTCCAGGTTTCCTTGTCTGAACTTCAACCTTCTGGCTCTCATTAAGTATTTTTAAATGTAACTCTGCAATTGCCCTACTACTTGGGTTGGGGCCTAGTAACGGTGTCTGCCGCTCCTTGGTGTTCTCCTCCAGGTTTCCTTGTCTGAGCTTCAACCTTCAGGCTCTCATTAAGTATTATTAAATGTATCACTTTTGTTGCCCTTCTACTTCAGTTGGGGCCTAGTAACGGTGTCTGCCGCTCCTTGGTATTCTCCTCCTCCTTGGTGTTCTCCTCCAGGTTTCCTTGTCTGAGCTCAGCCTTCCGGCTCTCATTAAGTATTTTTAAATGTAACACTGCAGTTGCCCTACAACTTGGGATGGGGCCTAGTAACGATGTCTGCCGCTCCTTGGTGTTCTCCTCCTCCTTGGTGTGCTCCTCCAGGTTTCCTTGTCTGAGCTTCAACCTTCTGGCTCTCATTAAGTATTTTTAAATGTAACACTGCAATTGCCCTACTACTTGGGTTGGGGCCTAGTAACGGTGTCTGCCGCTCCTTGGTGTTCTCCTCCAGGTTTCCTTGTCTGAGCTTCAACCTTCTGGCTCTCATTAAGTATTTTTAACTGTAACACTTTTGTTGCCCTACTACTTGGGTTGGGGCCTAGTAACGGTGTCTGCCGCCCCTTGGTGTTCTCCTCCTCCTTGGTGTTCTCCTCCAGGTTTCCTTGTCTGAGCTTCAACCTTCTGGCTCTCATTAAGTATTTTTAATTGTAACACTGCAGTTGCCCTACTACTTGGGTTGGGGCCTAGTAACGGTTTCTGTCGCTCCTTGGTGTTCTCCTCTTCCTTGGTGTTCTCCTCCAGGTTTCCTTGTCTGAACTTCAACCTTCTGGCTCTCATTAAGTATTTTTAAATGTAACTCTGCAATTGCCCTACTACTTGGGTTGGGGCCTAGTAACGGTGTCTGCCGCTCCTTGGTGTTCTCCTCCAGGTTTCCTTGTCTGAGCTTCAACCTTCAGGCTCTCATTAAGTATTATTAAATGTATCACTTTTGTTGCCCTTCTACTTCAGTTGGGGCCTAGTAACGGTGTCTGCCGCTCCTTGGTATTCTCCTCCTCCTTGGTGTTCTCCTCCAGGTTTCCTTGTCTGAGCTCAGCCTTCCGGCTCTCATTAAGTATTTTTAAATGTAACACTGCAGTTGCCCTACTACTTGGGATGGGGCCTAGTAACGATGTCTGCCGCTCCTTGGTGTTCTCCTCCTCCTTGGTGTGCTCCTCCAGGTTTCCTTGTCTGAGCTTCAACCTTCTGGCTCTCATTAAGTATTTTTAAATGTAACACTGCAATTGCCCTACTACTTGGGTTGGGGCCTAGTAACGGTGTCTGCCGCTCCTTGGTGTTCTCCTCCAGGTTTCCTTGTCTGAGCTTCAACCTTCTGGCTCTCATTAAGTATTTTTAACTGTAACACTTTTGTTGCCCTACTACTTGGGTTGGGGCCTAGTAACGGTGTCTGCCGCCCCTTGGTGTTCTCCTCCTCCTTGGTGTTCTCCTCCAGGTTTCCTTGTCTGAGCTTCAACCTTCTGGCTGTCATTAAGTATTTTTAAATGTAACACTGCAGTTGCCCTACTACTTGGGTTGGGGCCTAGTAACGGCGTCTGTCGCTCCTTGGTGTTCTCCTCCTCCTTGGTGTTCTCCTCCAGGTTTCCTTGTCTGAACTTCAACCTTCTGGCTCTCATTAAGTATTTTTAAATGTAACTCTGCAATTGCCCTACTACTTGGGTTGGGGCCTAGTAACGGTGTCTGCCGCTCCTTGGTGTTCTCCTCCAGGTTTCCTTGTCTGAGCTTCAACCTTCAGGCTCTCATTAAGTATTATTAAATGTAACACTTTTGTTTCCCTTCTACTTCGGTTGGGGCCTAGTAACGGTGTCTGCCGCTCCTTGGTATTCTCCTCCTCCTTGGTGTTCTCCTCCAGGTTTCCTTGTCTGAGCTCAGCCTTCTGGCTCTCATTAAGTATTTTTAAATGTAACACTGCAGTTGCCCTACTACTTGGGATGGGGCCTAGTAACGATGTCTGCCGCTCCTTGGTGTTCTCCTCCTCCTTGGTGTTCTCCTCCAGGTTTCCTTGTCTCAGCTTCAACCTTCTGGCTCTCATTAAGTATTTTTAACTGTAACACTTTTTTTGCCCTACTACTTGGGTTGGGGCCTAGTAACGGTGTCTGCTGCTCCTTGGTGTTCTCCTCCATGTTTCCTTGTCTGAGCTACAACCTTCTGGCTCTCATTAAGTATTTTTAAATGTAACACTGCAATTGCCCTACTACTTGGGTTGGGGCCTAGTAACGGTGTCTGCTGCTCCTTGGTGTTCTCCTCCAGGTTTCCTTGTCTGAGCTTCAACCTTCTGGCTCTAATTAAGTATTTTTAAATGTAACACTGCAGTTGCCCTACTACTTGGGTTGGGGCCTAGTAACGGTGTCTTCCGTTCCTTGGTGTTCTCCTCCTCCTTGGTGTTCTCCTCCAGGTTTCCTTGTCTGAGCTTCAACCTTCTGGCTCTCATTAAGTATTTTTAAATGTAACACTGCAATTGCCCTACTACTTGGGTTGGGGCCTAGTAACGGTGTCTGCCGCTCCTTGGTATTCTCCTCCTCCTTGGTGTTCTCCTCCAGGTTTCCTTGTCTGAGCTTCAACCTTCTGGCTCTCATTAAGTATTTTTAAATGTAACACTGCAGTTGCCCTACTACTTGGGTTGGGGCCTAGTAACGGTGTCTGCCGCTCCTTGGTGTTCTCTTCCTCCTTGGTGTTCTCCTCCAGGTTTCCTTGTCTCAGCTTCAACCTTCTGCCTCTCATTAAGTATTTTTAATTGTAACACTTTTGTTGCCCTACTACTTGGGTTGAGGCCTAGTAACGGTGTCTTCCGTTCCTTGGTGTTCTCCTCCTCCTTGATGTTCTCCCTCAGATTTCCTTGTCTGAGCTTCAACCTTCTGGCTCTCATTAAGTATTTTTAAATGTAACACTGCAATTGCCCTACTACATGGGTTGGGGCCTAGTAACAGTGTCTGCCGCTCCTTGGTGTTCTCCTCCTCCTTGGTGTTCTCCTCCAGGTTTCCTTGTCTGAGCTTCAACCTTCTAACTCTCATTAAGTATTTTTAACTGTAACACTTTTGTTGCCCTACTACTTGGGTTGGGGCCTAGTAACAGTGTATGCTGCTCCTTGGTGTTCTCCTCCTCCTTGGTGTTCTCCTCCAGGTTTCCTTGTCTGAGTTTCAACCTTCTGGCACTCATTAAGTATTTTTAAATGTAACACTGCAATTGCCCTACTACTTGGGTTGGGGCCTAGTAACGGTGTCTGCCGCTCATTGGTGTTCTCCTCCTCCTTGGTGTTCTCCTCCAGGTTTTCTTGTCTGAGCTTCAACCTTCTGGCTCTCATCAAGTATTTTTAAATGTAACACTGCAATTGCCCTACTATTTGGGTTTGGGCCTAGTAACGGTGTATGCCGCTCCATGGTGTTCTCCTCCTCCTTGGTGTTCTCCTCCAGGTTTCCTTGTCTGAGCTTCAACCTTCTGGCTCTCATTAAGTATTTTTAACTGTAACACTTTTGTTGCCCTACTACTTGGGTTGGGGCCTAGTAACGGTGTCTGCCGCTCCTTGGTGTTCTCCTCCTCCTTGGTGTTCTCCTCCAGGTTTCCTTGTCTGAGCTTCAACCTTCTGGCTCTCATTAAGTATTTTTAACTGTAACACTTTTTTTGCCCTACTACTTGGGTTGGGGCCTAGTAACGGTGTCTGCCGCTCCTTGGTGTTCTCCTCCTCCTTGGTGTTCTCCTCCAGGTATCCTTGTCCGAGCTTCAGCCTTCTGGCTCTCATTAAGTATTTTTAAATGTAACACTGCAATTGCCCTACTACTTGGGTTGGAGCCTAGTAACGGTGTCTGCCTCTCCTTGGTGTTCTCCTCCAGGTTTCCTTGTCTGAGCTTCAACCTTCTGGCTCTCATTAAGTATTTTTAAATGTAACACTGCAGTTGCCCTACTACTTGGGTTGGGGCCTAGTAACGGTGTCTGTCGCTCCTTGGTGTTCTCCTCCTCCTTGGTGTTCTCCTCTAGGTTTCCTTGTCTGAGCTCAACCTTCTGGCTCCCATTAAGTATTTTTAAATGTAACACTGCAGTTGCCCTACTACTTGGGTTGGGGCCTAGTAACGGTGTCTGCCGTTCCTTGGTGTTCTCCTGCTCCTTGGTGTTCTCCTCCAGGTTTCCTTGTCTCAGCTTCAACCTTCTGGCTCTCATTAAGTATTTTTAACTGTAACACTTTTTTTGCCCTACTACTTGGGTTGGGGCCTAGTAACGGTGTCTGCTGCTCCTTGGTGTTCTCCTCCTCCTTGGTGTTCTCCTCCAGGTTTCCTTGTCTGAGCTTCAACCTTCTGGCTCTCATTAAGTATTTTTAACTGTAACACTTTTGTTGCCCTACTACTTGGGTTGGGGCCTAGTAACGGTGTCTGCCGCCCCTTGGTGTTCTCCTCCTACTTGGTGTTTTCCTCCATGTTTCCTTGTCTGAGCTACAACCTTCTGGCTCTCATTAAGTATTTTTAAATGTAACACTGCAATTGCCCTACTACTTGGGTTGGGGCCTAGTAACGGTGTCTGCCGCTCCTTGGTGTTCTCCTCCAGGTTTCCTTGTCTGAGCTTCAATCTTCTGGCTCTCATTAAGTATTTTTAAATGTAACACTGCAGTTGCCCTACTACTTGGGTTGGGGCCTAGTAACGGTGTCTGCCGTTCCTTGGTGTTCTCCTCCTCCTTGGTGTTCTCCTCCAGGTTTCCTTGTCTGAGCTTCAACCTTCTGGCTCTCATTAAGTATTTTTAAATGTAACACTGCAATTGCCCTACTACTTGGGTTGGGGCCTAGTAACGGTGTCTGCCGCTCCTTGGTATTCTCCTCCTCCTTGGTGTTCTCCTCCAGGTTTCCTTGTCTGAGCTTCAACCTTCTGGCTCTCATTAAGTATTTTTAAATGTAACACTGCAATTGCCCTACTACTTGGGTTGGGGCCTAGTAACGGTGTCTGCCGCTCCTTGGTGTTCTCCTCCTCCTTGGTGTTCTCCTCCAGGTTTCCTTGTCTGAGCTTCAACCTTCTGCCTCTCATTAAGTATTTTTAAATGTAACACTGCAGTTGCCCTACTACTTGGGTTGGAGCCTAGTAACGGTGTCTGTCACTCCTTGGTGTTCTCCTCCTCCTTGGTGTTCTCCTCTAGGTTTCCTTGTCTGAGCTCAACCTTCTGGCTCTCATTAAGTATTTTTAAATGTAACTCTGCAATTGCCCTACTACTTGGGTTGGGGCCTAGGAACGGTGTCTGACGTTCCTTGGTGTTCTCCTGCTCCTTGGTGTTCTCCTCCAGGTTTCCTTGTCTCAGCTTCAACCTTCTGGCTCTCATTAAGCATTTTTAACTGTAACACTTTTTTTGCCCCAACACTTGGGTTGGGGCCTAGTAACAGTGTCTGCCGCTCCTTGGTGTTCTCCTCCTCCTTGGTGTTCTTCTCCAGGTTTCCTTGTCTGAGCTTCAACCTTCTGGCTCTCATTAAGTATTTTTAAATGTAACACTGCAGTTGCCCTACTACTTGGGTTGGGGCCTAGTAACAGTGTCTGCCGCTCCTTGGTGTTCTCCTCCTCCTTGGTGTTCTCCTCCAGGTTTCCTTGTCTGAGCTCAGCCTTCTGGCTCTCATTAAGTATTTTTAAATGTAACACTGCAGTTGCCCTACTACTTGGGATGGGGCCTAGTAACGATGTCTGCCGCTCCTTGGTGTTCTCCTCCTCCTTGGTGTTCTCCTCCAGGTTTCCTTGTCTGAGCTTCAACCTTCTGGCTCTCATTAAGTATTTTTAACTGTAACACTTTTTTTGCCCTACTACTTGGGTTGGGGCCTAGTAACGGTGTCTGCTGCTCCTTGGTGTTCTCCTCCTCCTTGGTGTTCTCCTCCAGGTTTCCTTGTCTGAGCTTCAACCTTCTGGCTCTCATTAAGTATTTTTAACTGTAACACTTTTGTTGCCCTACTACTTGGGTTGGGGCCTAGTAACGGTGTCTGCCGCCCCTTGGTGTTCTCCTCCTCCTTGGTGTTCTCCTCCATGTTTCCTTGTCTGAGCTACAACCTTCTGGCTCTCATTAAGTATTTTTAAATGTAACACTGCAATTGCCCTACTACTTGGGTTGGGGCCTAGTAACGGTGTCTGCCGCTCCTTGGTGTTCTCCTCCAGGTTTCCTTGTCTGAGCTTCAACCTTCTGGCTCTCATTAAGTATTTTTAAATGTAACACTGCAATTGCCCTACTACATGGGTTGGGGCCTAGTAACGGTGTCTGCCGCTCCTTGGTATTCTCCTCCTCCTTGGTGTTCTCCTCCAGGTTTCCTTGTCTGAGCTTCAATCTTCTGGCTCTCATTAAGTATTTTTAAATGTAACACTGCAGTTGCCCTACTACTTGGGTTGGGGCCTAGTAACGGTGTCTGTCGCTCCTTGGTGTTCTCCTCCTCCTTGGTGTTCTCCTCTAGGTTTCCTTGTCTGAGCTCAACCTTCTGGCTCTCATTAAGTATTTTTAAATGTAACACTGCAGTTGCCCTACTACATGGGTTGGGGCCTAGTAACGGTGTCTGCCGTTCCTTGGTGTTCTCCTGCTCCTTGGTGTTCTCCTCCAGGTTTCCTTGTCTCAGCTTCAACCTTCTGGCTCTCATTAAGCATTTTTAACTGTAACACTTTTTTTGCCCTAACACTTGGGTTGGGGCCTAGTAACAGTGTCTGCCGCTCCTTGGTGTTCTCCTCCTCCTTGGTGTTCTTCTCCAGGTTTCCTTGTCTGAGCTTCAACCTTCTGGCTCTCATTAAGTATTTTTAAATGTAACACTGCAGTTGCCCTACTACTTGGGTTGGGGCCTAGTAACGGTGTCTGCCGTTCCTTGGTGTTCTCCTCCTCCTTGGTGTTCTCCTCCAGGTTTCCTTGTCTGAGCTTCAACCTTCTGGCTCTCATTAAGTATTTTTAAATGTAACACTGCAATTGCCCTACTACTTGGGTTGGGGCCTAGTAACGGTGTCTGCCGCTCCTTGGTATTCTCCTCCTCCTTGGTGTTCTCCTCTAGGTTTCCTTGTCTGAGCTCAACCTTCTGGCTCTCATTAAGTATTTTTAAATGTAACACTGCAGTTGCCCTACTACTTGGGTTGGGGCCTAGTAACGGTGTCTGCTGTCATGTTCTCAATGGCAAGAGAACATAGCATAAGCATATATAGGAACTAGCTCTTGGAAGATGGGAACTGAGCTGACCATGAACTAAACCTAACACACAACTAGCAGTGGCCGGGTAGCATGCCTACGTTGATTCTAGATGCCCAGCACCAGCCGGAGGACTAAATAATGCTAGCAGAGGGAAATATTAGTCCTAGCTCACCTCTAGAGAAATACCCCGAAAGGAGACAGAGGCCCCCCACATATATTGACGGTGAATCAAGATGAAATAACAAACGTAGTATGAAAATAGGTTTAGCAAATTTGAGGTCCACTTACTACATAGCAGAAGACAGAAAGGGCACTTTCATGGTCAGCTGAAAACCCTATCAAAACACCATCCAGAAATTACTTTAAAACTCTGGCATTAACTCATAACACCAGAGTGGCAATTCCTGTTCACAAGAGCTTTCCAGACACAGTAACGAAACTACAGCTGTGAACTGGAACAAAAATGCAAAAACAAACATGGACAAGAGTCCAACTTATCTAGTAGTTGTCTAGGAGCAGGAACAAGCACAGAGAGGCTTCTGATAACATTGTTGACCGGCAAGCAACTAACAGAGCAGCAAGGTTATATAGCGACTCCCACATCTTGATGGGAACAGGTGAACAGAGAAGATGACAACACCAGTTCAATTCCACCAGTAGCCACCGGGGGAGCCCAGAATCCAAATTCACAACAGTACCCCCCCCTCAAGGAGGGGGCACCGAACCCTCACCAGAACCACCAGGGCGATCAGGATGGGCCCTATGAAAGGCACGAACCAGATCAGAGGCATGAACATCAGATGCATTCACCCAAGAATTATCCTCCTGGCCGTATCCCTTCCACTTGACCAGATACTGGAGTCTCCGTCTGGAAACACGAGAGTCTAAGATTTTCTCCACAACGTACTCCAACTCACCCTCAACCAACACCGGAGCAGGAGGCTCAACGGAAGGCACAACCGGTACCTCATACCTGCGCAATAACGACCGATGAAAAACGTTATGAATAGAAAAGGATGCAGGGAGGTCCAAACGGAAGGAAACAGGGTTAAGAATCTCCAATATCTTATACGGGCCGATGAACCGAGGCTTAAACTTAGGAGAAGAGACCCTCATAGGGACAAAACGAGAAGACAACCACACCAAATCCCCAACACAAAGCCGAGGACCAACACGACGGTGGCGGTTGGCAAAAAGCTGAGTCTTCTCCTGGGACAACCTCAAATTGTCCACCACCTGCCCCCAGATCTGATGCAATCTCTCCACCACAGCATCCACTCCAGGACAATCCGAAGTTTCCACCTGACCAGAGGAAAATCGAGGATGAAACCCCGAATTACAGAAAAACGGGGACACCAAAGTGGCAGAGCTGGCCCGATTATTGAGAGCGAACTCCGACAATGGCAAAAAAGCAACCCAATCATCCTGGTCAGCAGACACAAAACACCTCAGATATGTCTCCAGGGTCTGATTAGTCCGCTCGGTCTGGCCATTCGTCTGAGGATGGAAAGCGGACGAAAAAGATAAATCTATGCACATCCTAGCACAGAATGCCCGCCAAAATCTAGACACGAATTGGGTCCCTCTGTCAGAAATGATATTCTCAGGAATACCATGCAAACGAACAACATTTTGAAAAAACAGAGGAACCAACTCGGAAGAAGAAGGCAACTTGGGCAGAGGAACCAAATGGACCATCTTAGAGAAACGGTCACACACCACCCAGATGACAGACATCTTCTGAGAAACAGGCAGATCTGAAATAAAATCCATCGAGATGTGCGTCCAAGGCCTCTTAGGAATAGGCAAGGGCAACAATAATCCACTAGCCCGAGAGCAACAAGGCTTGGCCCGAGCACAAACGTCACAAGACTGCACAAAGCCTCGCACATCTCGTGACAGGGAAGGCCACCAGAAGGACCTTGCCACCAAATCCCTGGTACCAAAAATGCCAGGATGACCTGCCAACGCAGAAGAATGAACCTCAGAGATGACTCTACTGGTCCAATCATCAGGAACAAACAGTTTATCAGGTGGGCAACGATCCGGTCTATCCGCCTGAAACTCCTGCAAGGCCCGCCGCAGGTCTGGAGAAACGGCTGACAATACCACTCCATCCTTAAGGATACCTGTGGGCTCAGAGTTACCAGGCGAGTCAGGCTCAAAACTCCTAGAAAGGGCATCCGCCTTAACATTCTTAGAACCCGGTAGGTATGACACCACAAAATTAAACCGAGAGAAAAATAATGACCAGCGCGCCTGTCTAGGATTCAGGCGCCTGGCGGTCTCAAGATAAATCAAGTTTTTGTGGTCAGTCAATACCACCACCTGATGTCTGGCCCCCTCAAGCCAATGGCGCCACTCCTCAAAAGCCCACTTCATGGCCAAAAGCTCCCGATTCCCAACATCATAATTCCGCTCAGCGGGCGAAAATTTACGGGAAAAGAAGGCACAAGGCCTCATCACGGAGCAGTCAGAACTTTTCTGCGACAACACTGCCCCAGCTCCAATCTCAGAAGCGTCGACCTCAACCTGAAAAGGTAGAGCAACATCAGGCTGACGCAACACAGGGGCAGAGGAAAAACGGCGCTTAAGCTCCCGAAAGGCCTCCACAGCGTCAGGGGACCAATCAGCAACATCAGCACCCTTCTTAGTCAAATCGGTCAACGGCTTAGCAATATCCGAAAAACCAGCAATAAATCGACGATAAAAGTTAGCAAAGCCCAAAAATTTCTGAAGACTCTTAAGAGACGAGGGCTGCGTCCAATCACAAATAGCTTGAACCTTGACAGGATCCATTTCAATGGAAGAGGGAGAAAAAATATATCCCAAAAAGGAAATCCTCTGTACCCCAAAAACACACTTAGAACCCTTCACACACAAAGAATTAGACCGCAAAACCTGGAAAACCCTCCTGACTTGCTGGACATGAGAGTCCCAGTCCTCCGAAAAAATCAGAATATCATCCAGATACACAATCATAAATTTATCCAAATAATCGCGAAAAATATCATGCATAAAGGACTGGAAAACTGACGGAGCATTTGAAAGACCAAAAGGCATCACTAAATACTCAAAGTGGCCCTCGGGCGTATTAAATGCGGTTTTCCACTCATCCCCCTGCCTGATTCGCACCAAATTATACGCCCCACGAAGGTCAATCTTAGAGAACCACTTGGCCCCCTTTATGCGAGCAAACAAATCAGTCAGCAACGGCAATGGGTATTGATATTTTACAGTGATTTTATTCAAAAGCCGATAATCGATACATGGTCTCAAAGAGCCGTCTTTTTTTGACACAAAGAAAAAACCGGCTCCTAAGGGAGATGACGATGGACGAATATGTCCCTTTTCCAAGGACTCCTTTATATATTCTCGCATAGCAGCATGTTCAGGCACAGACAGATTAAATAAACGACCCTTTGGGTATTTACTACCCGGGATTAAATCTATGGCACAATCGCACTCTCGGTGCGGAGGTAATGAACCAAGCTTGGATTCTTCAAAGACGTCACGATAGTCAGACAGGAACTCAGGAATTTCAGAGGGAATAGATGATGAAATGGAAACCACAGGTACATCCCCATGAGCCCCCTTACATCCCCAGCTCAACACAGACATAGCTTTCCAGTCGAGGACTGGGTTGTGAGATTGCAGCCAAGGCAATCCTAGCACCAAATCATCATGTAGATTATACAGCACCAGAAAGCGAATAATCTCCTGGTGATCCGGATTAATACGCATAGTTACTTGTGTCCAGTATTGTGTTTTATTATTAGCCAATGGGGTGGAGTCAATCCCCTTCAGAGGAATAAGAGTCTCCAAAGGCTCTAAATCATACCCACAGCGTTTGGCAAAGGACCAATCCATAAGACTCAAAGCGGCGCCAGAGTCGACATAGGCGTCCGTGGTAATAGATGACAAAGAGCAAATCAGGGTCACAGATAGAATAAACTTAGACGGTAAGGTGCAAATGGAAACAGATTTATCAAGCTTTTTAGTGCGCTTAGAGCATGCTGATATAACATGAGTAGAATTACCACAATAGAAACACAACCCATTTTTCCGTCTAAAATTCTGCCGCTCGCTTCGGGACAGAATTCTATCACACTGCATACTCTCTGGCGACTTCTCAGTGGACACCGCCAGATGGTGCACTGGTTTGCGCTCCCGCAAACGCCTATCGATCTGAATAGCCATTGTCATGGACTCATTCAGACCCGCAGGCACAGGGAACCCCACCATAACATCCTTAATGGCATCAGAGAGACCCTCTCTGAAAGTCGCCGCTAGGGCGCACTCATTCCACTGAGTAAGCACAGACCATTTACGGAATCTTTGACAGTAAATTTCCGCTTCATCTTGCCCCTGAGATAGGGACATCAAAGTTTTTTCTGCCTGAAGCTCCAAATGAGGTTCGTCATAAAGCAACCCCAAGGCCAGAAAAAACGCATCCACATTGAGCAACGCAGGATCCCCTGGTGTCAATGAAAAAGCCCAGTCTTGAGGGTCGCCCCGGAGCAAGGAAATCACAATCCTGACCTGCTGTGCAGGGTCTCCGGCAGAGCGAAATTTCAGGGACAAAAATAATTTGCAATTATTTCGAAAATTCTGAAACCCAGATCTATTCCCCGAGAAAAATTCCGGCAAAGGAATTCTCGGCTCAGATACAGGTGCATGACAAACAAAGTCTTGCAAATTTTGTACCTTCGTGGCGAGATTATTCAAACCTGCAGTTACACTCTGAAGATCCATTACAACAGGTGGACACAGGGCCATTCAAAGATTAGAAGGAGGAAAAAAAAAAAAAAAAAAATTCTCAGCAGACTTCTTATTTCTCTCCTTTCTCAGCCAAGGATTTTAACCCTTTAGTGGGCCGGTCAAACTGTCATATTCTCAATGGCAAGAGAACATAGCATAAGCATATATAGGAACTAGCTCTTGGAAGATGGGAACTGAGCTGACCATGAACTAAACCTAACACACAACTAGCAGTGGCCGGGTAGCATGCCTACGTTGATTCTAGATGCCCAGCACCAGCCGGAGGACTAAATAATGCTAGCAGAGGGAAATATTAGTCCTAGCTCACCTCTAGAGAAATACCCCGAAAGGAGACAGAGGCCCCCCACATATATTGACGGTGAATCAAGATGAAATAACAAACGTAGTATGAAAATAGGTTTAGCAAATTTGAGGTCCACTTACTACATAGCAGAAGACAGAAAGGGCACTTTCATGGTCAGCTGAAAACCCTATCAAAACACCATCCAGAAATTACTTTAAAACTCTGGCATTAACTCATAACACCAGAGTGGCAATTCCTGTTCACAAGAGCTTTCCAGACACAGTAACGAAACTACAGCTGTGAACTGGAACAAAAATGCAAAAACAAACATGGACAAGAGTCCAACTTATCTAGTAGTTGTCTAGGAGCAGGAACAAGCACAGAGAGGCTTCTGATAACATTGTTGACCGGCAAGCAACTAACAGAGCAGCAAGGTTATATAGCGACTCCCACATCTTGATGGGAACAGGTGAACAGAGAAGATGACAACACCAGTTCAATTCCACCAGTAGCCACCGGGGGAGCCCAGAATCCAAATTCACAACAGTCTGCCGTTCCTTGGTGTTCTCCTCCTCCTTGGTGTTCTCCTCTAGGTTTCCTTGTCTGAGCTTCAACCTTCTGGCTCTCATTAAGTATTTTTAATTGTAACACTTTTGTTGCCCTACTACTTGGGTTGAGGCCTAGTAACGGTGTCTGCCGCTCCTTGGTGTTCTCCTCCTCCTTGGTGTTCTACCTCTGATTTCCTTGTCTGAGCTTCAACCTTCTGGCTCTCATTAAGTATTTTTAAATGTAACACTGCAATTGCCCTACTACTTGGGTTGGGGCCTAGTAACGGTGTCTGTCGCTCCTTGGTGTTCTCCTCCTCCTTGGTATTCTCCTCTAGGTTTCCTTGTCTGAGCTCAACCTTCTGGCTCTCATTAAGTATTTTTAAATGTAACACTGCAGTTGCCCTACTACTTGGGTTGGGGCCTAGTAACGGTGTCTGCCGTTCCTTGGTGTTCTCCTCCTCCTTGGTGTTCTCCTCTAGGTTTCCTTGTCTGAGCTTCAACCTTCTGGCTCTCATTAAGTATTTTTAATTGTAACACTTTTGTTGCCCTACTACTTGGGTTGAGGCCTAGTAACGGTGTCTGCCGCTCCTTGGTGTTCTCCTCCTCCTTGGTGTTCTCCCTCTGATTTCCTTGTCTGAGCTTCAACCTTCTGGCTCTCATTAAGTATTTTTAAATGTAACACTGCAATTGCCCTACTACTTGGGTTGGGGCCTAGTAACAGTGTCTGCCGCTCCTTGGTGTTCTCCTCCTCCTTGGTGTTCTCCTCCAGGTTTCCTTGTCTGAGGTTCGACCTCCTGGCACTCATTAAGTATTTTTAAATGTAACACTGCAATTGCCCTACTACTTGGGTTGGGGCCTAGTAACGGTGTCTGCCGCTCCTTGGTGTTCTCCTCCTCCTTGGTGTTCTCCTCCAGGTTTCCTTGTCTGAGCTTCAACCTTCTAACTCTCATTAAGTATTTTTAACTGTAACACTTTTGTTGCCCTACTACTTGGGTTGGGGCCTTGTAACAGTGTCAGCCGCTCCTTGGTGTTCTCCTCCTCCTTGGTGTTCTCCTCCAGGTTTCCTTGTCTGAGGTTCGACCTCCTGGCACTCATTAAGTATTTTTAAATGTAACACTGCAATTGCCCTACTACTTGGGTTGGGGCCTAGTAACGGTGTCTGCCGCTCCTTGGTGTTCTCCTCCTCCTTGGTGTTCTCCTCCAGGTTTCCTTGTCTGAGCTTCAACCTTCTGGCTCTCATTAAGTATTTTTAAATGTAACACTGCAATTGCCCTACTACTTGGGTTGGGGCCTAGTAACGGTGTCTGCCGCTCCTTGGTGTTCTCCTCCAGGTTTCCTTGTCTGATCTTCAACCTTCTGGCTCTCATTAAGTACTTTTAACTGTAACACTTTTGTTGCCCTACTACATGGGTTGGGGCCTAGTAACGGTGTCTGCCGCTCCTTGGTGTTCTCCTCCTCCTTGGTGTTCTCCTCCAGGTATCCTTGTCCGAGCTTCAACCTTCTTGCTCTCATTAAGTATTTTTAAATGTAACACTGCAATTGCCCTACTACTTGGGCTGGGGCCTAGTAACGGTGTCTGCCGCTCCTTGGTGCTCTCCTCCAGGTTTCCTTGTCTGAGCTTCAACCTTCTGGCTCTCATTAAGAATTTTTTAATGTAACACTGCAGTTGCCCTACTACTTGGGTTGGGGCCTAGTAATGGTGTCTGTCGCTCCTTGGTGTTCTCCTCCTACTTGGTGTTCTCCTCCAGGTTTCATTGTCTGAGCTTCAACCTTCTGGCTCTCATTAAGTATTTTTAAATGTAACACTGCAATTGCCCTACTACTTGGGTTGGGGCTTAGTAACGGTGTCTGCCTTCCTTGGTGTTCTCCTCCTCCTTGGTGTTCTCCCCCAGGTTTCGTTGTCTGAGCTTCAACCTTCAGGCTCTCATTAAGTATTTTTAAATGTAACACTTTTGGTACCCTACTACTTGGGTTGGGGCCTAGTAACGGTGTCTGCCGCTCCTTGGTGTTCTCCTCCTCCTTGGTGTTCTCCTCCAGATTTCCTTGTCTGAGCTTCAACCTTCTGGCTCTCATTAAGTATTTTTAAATGTAACACTGCAGTTGCCCTACTACTTGGGTTGGGGCCTAGTAACAGTGTCTGCCGCTCCTTGGTGTTCTCCTCCTCCTTGGTGTTCTCCTCCAGGTTTCCTTGTCTGAGCTTCAACCTTCTGGCTCTCATTAAGTATTTTTAACTGTAACACTTTTGTTGCCCTACTACTTGGGTTGGGGCCTAGTAACGGTGTCTGCCGCCCCTTGGTGTTCTCCTCCTCCTTGGTGTTCTCCTCCAGGTTTCCTTGTCTGAGCTTCAACCTTCTGGCTCTCATTAAGTATTTTTAAATGTAACACTGCAGTTGCCCTACTACTTGGGTTGGGGCCTAGTAACGGTGTCTGTCGCTCCTTGGTGTTCTCCTCCTCCTTGGTGTTCTCCTCCAGGTTTCCTTGTCTGAACTTCAACCTTCTGGCTCTCATTAAGTATTTTTAAATGTAACTCTGCAATTGCCCTACTACTTGGGTTGGGGCCTAGTAACGGTTTCTGCCGCTCCTTGGTGTTCTCCTCCAGGTTTCCTTGTCTGAGCTTCAACCTTCAGGCTCTCATTAAGTATTATTAAATGTAACACTTTTGTTGCCCTCCTACTTCGGTTGGGGCCTAGTAACGGTGTCTGCCGCTCCTTGGTATTATCCTCCTCCTTGGTGTTCTCCTCCAGGTTTCCTTGTCTGAGCTCAGCCTTCTGGCTCTCATTAAGTATTTTTAAATGTAACACTGCAGTTGCCCTACTACTTGGGATGGGGCCTAGTAACGATGTCTGCCGCTCCTTGGTGTTCTCCTCCTCCTTGGTGTTCTCCTCCAGGTTTCCTTGTCTCAGCTTCAACCTTCTGGCTCTCATTAAGTATTTTTAACTGTAACACTTTTTTTGCCCTACTACTTGGGTTGGGGCCTAGTAACGGTGTCTGCTGCTCCTTGGTGTTCTCCTCCTCCTTGGTGTTCTCATCCAGGTTTCCTTGTCTGAGCTTCAACCTTCTGGCTCTCATTAAGTATTTTTAAATGTAACACTGCAATTGCCCTACTACTTGGGTTGGGGCCTAGTAACTGTGTCTGCCGCTCCTTGGTATTCTCCTCCTCCTTGGTGTTCTCCTCCAGGTTTCCTTGTCTGAGCTTCAACCTTCTGGCTCTCATTAAGTATTTTTAAATGTAACACTGCAGTTGCCCTACTACTTGGGTTGGGGCCTAGTAACGGTGTCTGCCGCTCCTTGGTGTTCTCCTCCTCCTTGGTGTTCTCCCTCAGATTTCCTTGTCTGAGCTTCAACCTTCTGGCTCTCATTAAGTATTTTTAAATGTAACACTGCAATTGCCCTACTACTTGGGTTGGGGCCTAGTAACAGTGTCTGCCGCTCCTTGGTGTTCTCCTCCTCCTTGGTGTTCTCCTCCAGGTTTCCTTGTCTGAGCTTCAACCTTCTAACTCTCATTAAGTATTTTTAACTGTAACACTTTTGTTGCCCTACTACTTGGGTTGGGGCCTAGTAACAGTGTCTGCCGCTCCTTGGTGTTCTCCTCCTCCTTGGTGTTCTCCTCCAGGTTTCCTTGTCTGAGGTTCAACCTTCTGGCACTCATTAAGTATTTTTAAATGTAACACTGCAATTGCCCTACTACTTGGGTTGGGGCCTGGTAACGGTGTCTGCCGCTCATTGGTGTTCTCCTCCTCCTTGGTGTTCTCCTCCAGGTTTCCTTGTCTGAGCTTCAACCTTCTGGCTCTCATTAAGTCATTAAGTATTTTTAAATGTAACACTGCAATTGCCCTACTACTTGGGTTGGGGCCTAGTAACGGTGTCTGCCGCTCCTTGGTGTTCTCCTCCAGGTTTTCTTGTCTGAGCTTCAACCTTCTGGCTCTCATTAAGTATTTTTAACTGTAACACTTTTTTTGCCCTACTACTTGGGTTGGGGCCTAGTAACGGTGTCTGCCGCTCCTTGGTGTTCTCCTCCTCCTTGGTGTTCTCCTCCAGATTTCCTTGTCTGAGCTTCAACCTTCTGGCTCTCATTAAGTATTTTTAAATGTAACACTACAGTTGCCCTACTACTTGGGTTGGGGCCTAGTAACAGTGTCTGCCGCTCCTTGGTGTTCTCATCCTCCTTGGTGTTCTCCTCCAGGTTTCCTTGTCTGAGCTTCAACCTTCTGGCTCTCATTAAGTATTTTTAACTGTAACACTTTTGTTGCCCTACTACTTGGGTTGGGGCCTAGTAACGGTGTCTGCCGCCCCTTGGTGTTCTCCTCCTCCTTGGTGTTCTCCTCCAGGTTTCCTTGTCTGAGCTACAACCTTCTGGCTCTCATTAAGTATTTTTAAATGTAACACTGCAATTGCCCTACTACTTGGGTTGGGGACTAGTAATGGTGTCTGCCACTCCTTGGTGTTCTCCTCCAGGTTTCCTTGTCTGAGCTTCAACCTTCTGGCTCTCATTAAGTATTTTTAAATGTAACACTGCAGTTGCCCTACTACTTGGGTTGGGGCCTAGTAATGGTGTCTGCCGCTCCTTGGTGTTCTCCTCCTCCTTGGAGTTCTCCTCCAGGTTTCCTTGTCTGAGCTTCAACCTTCTGGCTCTCATTAAGTATTTTTAAATGTAACACTGCAATTGCCCTACTATTTGGGTTGGGGACTAGTAACGGTGTGTGCCGCTCCATGGTGTTCTCCTCCTCCTTGGTGTTCTCCTCCAGGTTTCCTTGTCTGAGCTTCAACCTTCTGGCTCTCATTAAGTATTTTTAACTGTAACACTGCAATTGCCCTACTACTTGGGTTGGGGCCTAGTAACAGTGTCTGCCGCTCCTTAGTGTTCTCCTCCAGGTTTCCTTGTCTCAGCTTCAACCTTCGGGCTCTCATTAAGTATTTTTAACTGTAACACTTTTGTTGCCCTACTACTTGGGTTGGGGCCTAGTAACGGTGTCTGCCGCTCCTTGGTATTCTCCTCCTCCTTGGTGTTCTCCTCCAGGTTTCCTTGTCTGAGCTCAGCCTTCTGGCTCTCATTAAGTATTTTTAAATGTAACACTTTTGTTGCCCTACTACTTGGGTTGGGGCCTAGTAACGGTGTCTGCCGCTCCTTGGTGTTCTCCTCCTCCTTGGAGTTCTCCTCCAGATTTCCTTGTCTGAGCTTCAACCTTCTGGCTCTCATTAAGTATTTTTAAATGTAACACTGCAGTTGCCCTACTACTTGGTTTGGGGCCTAGTAACAGTGTCTGCCGCTCCTTGGTGTTCTCCTCCTCCTTGGTGTTCTCCTCCAGGTTTCCTTGTCTGAGCTTCAACCTTCTGGCTCTCATTAAGTATTTTTAACTGTAACACTTTTGTTGCCCTACTACTTGGGTTGGGGCCTAGTAACGGTGTCTGACGCTCCTTGGTATTCTCCTCCTCCTTGGTGTTCTCCTCCAGGTTTCCTTGTCTGAGCTCAACCTTCTGGCTCTCATTAAGTATTTTTAAATGTAACACTGCAGTTGCCCTACTACTTGGGTTGGGGCCTAGTAATGATGTCTGTCGCTCCTTGGTGTTCTCCTCCTCCTTGGTGTTCTCCTCCAGGTTTCCTTGTCTGAACTTCAACCTTCTGGCTCTCATTAAGTATTTTTAAATGTAACTCTGCAATTGCCCTACTACTTGGGTTGGGGCCTAGTAACGGTGTCTGCCGCTCCTTGGTGTTCTCCTCCAGATTTCCTTGTCTGAGCTTCAACCTTCAGGCTCTCATTAAGTATTATTAAATGTAACACTTTTGTTGCCCTTCTACTTCGGTTGGGGCCTAGTAACGGTGTCTGCCACTCCTTGGTATTCTCCTCCTCCTTGGTGTTCTCCTCCAGGTTTCCTTGTCTGAGCTCAGCCTTCTGGCTCTCATTAAGTATTTTTAAATGTAACACTGCAGTTGCCCTACTACTTGGGATGGGGCCTAGTAACGATGTCTGCCGCTCCTTGGTGTTCTCCTCCTCCTTGGTGTTCTCCTCCAGGTTTCCTTGTCTCAGCTTCAACCTTCTGGCTCTCATTAAGTATTTTTAACTGTAACACTTTTTTTGCCCTACTACTTGGGTTGGGGCCTGGTAACGGTGTCTGCTGCTCCTTGGTGTTCTCCTCCTCCTTGGTGTTCTACTCCAGATTTCCTTGTCTGAGCTTCAACCTTCTGGCTCTCATTAAGTATTTTTAAATGTAACACTGCAGTTGCCCTACTACTTGGGTTGGGGCCTAGTAACAGTGTCTGCCGCTCCTTGGTGTTCTCCTCCTCCTTGGTGTTCTCCTCCAGGTTTCCTTGTCTGAGCTTCAACCTTCTGGCTCTCATTAAGTATTTTTAAATGTAACACTGCAATTGCCCTACTAATTGGGTTGGGGCTTAGTAACGGTGTCTGCCGCTCCTTGGTGTTCTCCTCCTCCTTGGTGTTCTCCCCCAGGTTTCGTTGTCTGAGCTTCAACCTTCAGGCTCTCATTAAGTGTTTTTAAATGTAACACTTTTGTTGCCCTACTACTTGGGTTGGGGCCTAGTAACGGTGTCTGACGCTCCTTGGTATTCTCCTCCTCCTTGGTGTTCTCCTCCAGGTTTCCTTGTCTGAGCTTCAACCTTCTGGCTCTCATTAAGTATTTTTAAATGTAACACTGCAGTTGCCCTACTACTTGGGTTGGGGCCTAGTAACGATGTCTGTTGTGAATTCGCTTTTTGCTCCCTCTAGTGGTTACTAGTTTTTTGACTCTGGTTTTTCTGTCATTCCTTTTATCCGCACCTGGGTCGTTAGTTAGGGGTGTTGCTATATAAGCTCCCTGGACCTTCAGTTCTATGCCTGGCAACGTAGTTATCAGAGCTAGTCTGCTGTGCTCTTGTCTACTGATCCTGGTTCCAGTTATATCAGCTAAGTCTCCCTTTTTGCTTTTTGCTATTTGTTTTGGTTTTGTATTTTTGTCCAGCTTGTTCCAAATCTATATCCTGTTCTTTGCTGGAAGCTCTAAGGGGCTGGTGTTCTCCCCCCGGACCGTTAGACGGTTCGGGGGTTCTTGAATTTCCAGTGTGGATTTTGATAGGGTTTTTGTTGACCATATAAGTTACCTTTCTTTATTCTGCTATCAGTAAGCGGGCCTCTCTGTGCTAAACCTGGTTCATTTCTGTGTTTGTCATTTCCTCTTACCTCACCGTTATTATTTGTGGGGGGCTTCTATCCAGCTTTGGGGTCCCCTTCTCTGGAGGCAAGAAAGGTCTTTGTTTTTCCTCTACTAGGGGTAGTTAGATTCTCCGGCTGGAGCGTGTCATCTAGAATCATCGTAGGAATGATCCCCGGCTACTTCTAGTGTTGGCGTTAGGAGTAGATATATGGTCAACCCAGTTACCACTGCCCTATGAGCTGGTTTTTTGTATTCTGCAGACTTCCACGTTCCTCTGAGACCCTCGCCATTGGGGTCATAACAGTTTGCCAGGCCAGTATTAAATGTTTAATGCATTGCAGAAGAGGGATTATAAGAAAGAAGATTCTGAGTTTTTTTTTTTTTTTTTTCTTCTTCCCCTTTACCTCAGAGTGGCTATGCTTGCTGCAGACATGAATGTCCAGACCTTGATTACAAGTGTGGATCAGCTGGCTACTCGTGTGCAGGGCATACAAGACTATGTTATCAGAAATCCTAGGTCAGAACCTAAAATACCGATTCCTGAACTGTTTTCCGGAGACAGGTTTAAGTTTAGGAATTTCGTGAATAATTGTAAATTGTTTTTGTCCCTGAGACCCTGTTCATCTGGAGACTTTGCTCAGCAAGTAAAAATTATTATTTCGTTCTTACGGGGCGACCCTCAGGATTGGGCTTTTTCGCTGGCGCCAGGAGATCCGGCATTGGCTGATATTGATGCGTTTTTTCTGGCGCTCGGTTTACTCTATGAGGAACCCAATCTTGAGATTCAGGCAGAAAAGGCCTTGCTGGCTATGTCTCAGGGACAGGACGAGGCTGAAGTGTATTGCCAAAAATTTCGGAAATGGTCCGTGCTGACACATTGGAACGAGTGTGCTCTGGCCGCTAATTTTAGAAATGGCCTTTCTGAAGCCATTAAGAATGTTATGGTGGGTTTTCCCATTCCCACAGGTCTGAATGATACTATGGCACTGGCTATTCAAATTGACCGGCGGTTGCGGGAGCGCAAAACCGCAAATTCCCTCATGGTGTTGTCTGAACAGACACCTAATTCGGTGCAATATGATAGAAAAACCGCAAATTCCCTCATGGTGTTGTCTGAACAGACACCTGATTTAATGCAATGTGATAGAATCCTGACTAGAAATGAGCGGAAAATTCATAGACGCCAGAATGGCTTGTGCTACTACTGTGGTGATTCTACACATGTTATCTCAGCATGCTCTAAACGTATAGCTAAGGTTGTTAGTCCTGTCACCGTTGGTAATTTGCAACCTAAATTTATTCTGTCTGTAACTTTGATTTGCTCACTGTCGTCTTATCCTGTCATGGCGTTTGTAGATTCAGGTGCTGCCCTGAGTCTTATGGATCTGTCATTTGCTAAGCGCTGTGGTTTTACTCTTGAACCATTAGAAAATCCTATTCCTCTTAGGGGTATTGATGCTACGCCATTGGCAGCAAATAAACCGCAGTATTGGACACAAGTTACCATGTGCATGACTCCTGAACACCGCGAGGTGATACATTTCCTGGTTTTACATAAAATGCATGATTTGGTTGTTTTAGGGCTGCCATGGTTACAGACCCATAATCCAGCCCTGGACTGGAAGGCTATGTCAGTCTCAAGTTGGGGCTGTCGTGGTATTCATGGGGATTCCCTGCCTGTGTCTATTGCTTCTTCTACGCCTTCGGAAGTTCCTGAGTATTTGTCTGATTATCAGGATGTCTTCAGTGAGTCTGAGTCCAGTGCACTGCCTCCTCATAGGGACTGTGACTGTGCTATAGATTTGATCCCTGGCAGTAAATTTCCTAAGGGAAGACTGTTTAATCTGTCGGTACCCGAACATACCGCTATGCGTTCATATATCAAGGAGTCTCTGGAGAAAGGACATATTCGTCCGTCTTCTTCCCCTCTTGGTGCGGGATTCTTTTTTGTGGCTAAAAAGGACGGATCTTTGAGGCCTTGTATTGATTATCGGCTTTTAAATAAGATCACTGTCAAATTTCAGTATCCTTTACCGCTGTTGTCTGACTTGTTTGCCCGGATTAAGGGTGCCAAGTGGTTCACCAAGATAGACCTTCGTGGTGCGTACAACCTTGTGCGCATTAAGCAAGGTGATGAATGGAAAACCGCATTCAATACGCCCGAAGGTCATTTTGAGTACTTGGTGATGCCTTTTGGGCTCTCCAATGCGCCTTCAGTTTTTCAGTCCTTTATGCATGACATCTTCCGGAAGTATCTGGATAAATTTTTGATTGTTTATCTGGATGATATTTTGGTTTTTTCTGATAATTGGGATTCACATGTGGAGCAGGTCAGGTTGGTCTTTAAAATTTTGCGTGAAAATTCTTTGTTTGTCAAGGGCTCAAAGTGTCTTTTTGGTGTACAGAAGGTTCCCTTTTTGGGGTTCATTTTTTCCCCTTCTGCTGTGGAGATGGACCCAGTCAAGGTCCGAGCTATTCTTGATTGGACTCAGCCCTCGTCAGTTAAGAGTCTTCAGAAATTCTTGGGTTTCGCTAACTTCTACCGTCGTTTTATCGCTAATTTTTCTAGCATTGTGAAACCTTTGACGGATATGACCAAGAAGGGCTCCGATGTAGCCAACTGGGCTCCTGCTGCCGTGGAGGCTTTCCAGGAGTTGAAACGCCGGTTTACTTCGGCGCCTGTTTTGTGCCAGCCCGATGTCTCACTTCCCTTTCAGGTTGAGGTGGATGCTTCAGAGATTGGAGCGGGGGCCGTTTTGTCGCAGAGAGGCCCTGGTTGCTCTGTTATGAAACCTTGTGCCTTTTTCTCTAGGAAGTTTTCGCCTGCCGAGCGAAATTATGATGTGGGTAATCGGGAGTTGTTGGCCATGAAATGGGCATTTGAGGAGTGGCGTCATTGGCTCGAGGGTGCTAAGCATCGTGTGGTGGTCTTGACTGATCACAAAAATCTGATGTATCTCGAGTCTGCTAAACGCCTTAATCCGAGACAGGCCCGCTGGTCATTGTTTTTCTCCCGCTTTGATTTTGTTGTCTCGTATTTACCAGGTTCAAAGAATGTGAAGGCCGATGCTCTTTCTAGGAGCTTTGTGCCTGATGCTCCTGAAGTCGCTGATCCTGTTGGTATTCTTAAAGATGGAGTTATCTTGTCAGCTATTTCTCCGGATCTGCGACGTGTGTTGCAGAGATTTCAGGCGGATAGGCCTGAGTCTTGTCCACCTGACAGACTGTTTGTCCCGGATAAGTGGACCAGCAGAGTCATTTCCGAGGTTCATTCCTCGGTGTTGGCAGGTCACCCGGGAATTTTTGGCACCAGAGATCTGGTGGCCAGGTCCTTTTGGTGGCCTTCTTTGTCAAGGGATGTGCGGTCATTTGTGCAGTCCTGTGGGACTTGTGCTCGAGCTAAGCCTTGCTGTTCTCGTGCCAGCGGTTTGCTCTTGCCCTTGCCTGTCCCGAAGAGACCTTGGACACATATCTCCATGGATTTCATTTCTGATCTTCCGCTATCTCAGGGCATGTCCGTTATCTGGGTGATATGTGATCGCTTCTCCAAGATGGTCCATTTGGTTCCTTTGCCTAAGCTGCCTTCCTCTTCCGATCTGGTTCCTGTGTTTTTCCAGAACGTGGTTCGTTTGCACGGCATCCCTGAGAATATTGTGTCAGACAGAGGATCCCAGTTCGTTTCCAGGTTCTGGCGATCCTTTTGTAGTAGGATGGGCATTGATTTGTCGTTTTCGTCTGCTTTCCATCCTCAGACTAATGGACAGACGGAGCGAACCAATCAGACTTTGGAGGCTTATTTGAGGTGTTTTGTCTCTGCTGATCAGGACGATTGGGTGACATTCTTGCCGTTGGCTGAGTTTGCCCTTAATAATCGGGCTAGTTCCGCCACCTTGGTTTCGCCTTTTTTCTGCAACTCTGGTTTCCATCCTCGCTTTTCTTCAGGTCATGTGGAGCCTTCTGACTGTCCTGGGGTGGATTCTGTGGTGGATAGGTTGCAGCGGATCTGGAATCATGTGGTGGACAACTTGAAGTTGTCACAGGAGAGGGCTCAGCGCTTTGCCAACCGCCGCCGCGGTGTGGGTCCCCGACTACGCGTTGGGGATTTGGTATGGCTTTCTTCCCGCTTTGTTCCTATGAAGGTCTCCTCTCCCAAATTTAAACCTCGTTTTATTGGGCCTTACAAGATATTGGAAATCCTTAATCCTGTATCTTTTCGTCTGGATCTTCCTGTGTCGTTTGCTATTCACAATGTATTTCATAGGTCCTTGTTGCGGCGGTACAAGCCTGTAGTTCCTTCTGCTGAGCCTCCTGCTCCGGTGTTGGTTGAGGGCGAGTTGGAGTACGTGGTGGAGAAGATCTTGGATTCTCGCCTCTCCAGGCGGAGGCTTCAGTACCTGGTCAAGTGGAAGGGCTATGGTCAGGAGGATAATTCCTGGGTGGTCGCCTCTGATGTTCATGCGGCCGATTTAGTTCGTGCCTTTCATGCCGCTCATCCTGATCGCCCTGGTGGTCGTGGTGAGGGTTCGGTGACCCCTCACTAAGGGGGGGGGTACTGTTGTGAATTCGCTTTTTGCTCCCTCTAGTGGTTACTAGTTTTTTGACTCTGGTTTTTCTGTCATTCCTTTTATCCGCACCTGGGTCGTTAGTTAGGGGTGTTGCTATATAAGCTCCCTGGACCTTCAGTTCTATGCCTGGCAACATAGTTATCAGAGCTAGTCTGCTGTGCTCTTGTCTACTGATCCTGGTTCCAGTTATATCAGCTAAGTCTGCCTTTTTGCTTTTTGCTATTTGTTTTGGTTTTGTATTTTTGTCCAGCTTGTTCCAAATCTATATCCTGTTCTTTGCTGGAAGCTCTAAGGGGCTGGTGTTCTCCCCCCGGACCGTTAGACGGTTCGGGGGTTCTTGAATTTCCAGTGTGGATTTTGATAGGGTTTTTGTTGACCATATAAGTTACCTTTCTTTATTCTGCTATCAGTAAGCGGGCCTCTCTGTGCTAAACCTGGTTCATTTCTGTGTTTGTCATTTCCTCTTACCTCACCGTTATTATTTGTGGGGGGCTTCTATCCAGCTTTGGGGTCCCCTTCTCTGGAGGCAAGAAAGGTCTTTGTTTTTCCTCTACTAGGGGTAGTTAGATTCTCCGGCTGGAGCGTGTCATCTAGAATCATCGTAGGAATGATCCCCGGCTACTTCTAGTGTTGGCGTTAGGAGTAGATATATGGTCAACCCAGTTACCACTGCCCTATGAGCTGGTTTTTTGTATTCTGCAGACTTCCACGTTCCTCTGAGACCCTCGCCATTGGGGTCATAACAGATGTCTGTCGCTCCTTGGTGTTCTCCTCCTCCTTGGTGTTCTCCTCCAGGTATCCTTGTCCGAGCTTCAGCCTTCTGACTCTCATTAAGTATTGTTAAATGTAACTCTGCAATTGCCCTACTACTTGGGTTGGGGCCTAGTGACGGTGTCTGCCGCTCCTTGGTTTTCTCCTCCAGGTTTCCTTGTCTGAGCTTCAACCTTCAGGCTCTCATTAAGTATTATTAAATGTAACACTTTTGTTGCCCTTCTACTTCGGTTGGGGCCTAGTAATGGTGTCTGCCGCTCCTTGGTATTCTCCTCCTCCTTGGTGTTCTCCTCCAGGTTTCCTTGTCTGAGCTCAGCCTTCTGGCTCTCATTAAGTATTTTTAAATGTAACACTGCAGTTGCCCTACTACTTGGGATGGGGCCTAGTAAAGATGTCTGCCGCTCCTTGGTGTTCTCCTCCTCCTTGGTGTTCTCCTCCAGGTTTCCTTGTCTCAGCTTCAACCTTCTGGCTCTCATTAAGTATTTTTAACTGTAACACTTTTTTTGCCCTACTACTTGGGTTGGGGCCTGGTAACGGTGTCTGCTGCTCCTTGGTGTTCTCCTCCTCCTTGGTGTTCTCCTCCAGATTTCCTTGTCTGAGCTTCAACCTTCTGGCTCTCATTAAGTATTTTTAAATGTAACACTGCAGTTGCCCTACTACTTGGGTTGGGGCCTAGTAACGGTGTCTGCCGCCCCTTGGTGTTCTCCTCCTCCTTGGTGTTCTCCTCCAGGTATCCTTGTCTGAGCTTCTACCTTCTGGCTCTCATTAAGTATTTTTAAATGTAACACTGCAGTTGCCCTACCACTTGGGTTGGGGCCTAGTAACGGTGTCTGTCGCTCCTTGGTGTTCTCCTCCTCCTTGGTGTTCTCCTCCAGGTTTCCTTGTCTGAACTTCAACCTTCTGGCTCTCATTAAGTATTTTTAAATGTAACTCTGCAATTGCCCTACTACTTGGGTTGGGGCCTAGTAATGGTGTCTGCCGCTCCTTGGTGTTCTCCAGGTTTCCTTGTCTGAGCTTCAACCTTCAGGCTCTCATTAAGTATTTTTAACTGTAACACTTTTTTTGCCCTACTACTTGGGTTGGGGCCTGGTAACGGTGTCTGCTGCTCCTTGGTATTCTCCTCCTCCTTGGTGTTCTACTCCAGATTTCCTTGTCTGAGCTTCAACCTTCTGGCTCTCATTAAGTATTTTTAAATGTAACACTGCAGTTGCCCTACTACTTGGGTTGGGGCCTAGAAACAGTGTCTGCCGCTCATTGGTGTTCTCCTCCTCCTTGGTGTTCTCCTCCAGGTTTCCTTGTCTGAGCTTCAACCTTCTGGCTCTCATTAAGTATTTTTAACTGTAACACTTTTGTTGCCCTACTACTTGGGTTTGGGCCTAGTAACGGTGTCTGCCGCCCCTTGGTGTTCTCCTCCTCCTTGGTGTTCTCCTCCATGTTTCCTTGTCTGAGCTACAACCTTCTGGCTCTCATTAAGTATTTTTAAATGTAACACTGCAATTGCCCTACTACTTGGGTTGGGGCCTAGTAACGGTGTCTGCCGCTCCTTGGTGTTCTCCTCCTCCTTGGTGTTCTCCTTCAGATTTCCTTGTCTGAGCTTCAACCTTCTGGCTCTCATTAAGTATTTTTAAATGTAACACTGCAGTTGCCCTACTACTTGGGTTGGGGCCTAGTAACAGTGTCTGCCGCTCCTTGGTGTTCTCCTCCTCCTTGGTGTTCTCCAGGTTTCCTTGTCTGAGCTTCAACCTTCTGGCTCTCATTAAGTATTTTTAACTGTAACACTTTTTTTGCCCTACTACTTGGGTTGGGGCCTAGTAACGCTGTCTGCTGCTCCTTGGTGTTCTCCTCCTCCTTGGTGTTCTCCTCCAGGTTTCTTTGTCTGAGCTTCAACCTTCTGGCTCTCATTAAGTATTTTTAACTGTAACACTTTTGTTGCCCTACTACTTGGGTTGGGGCCTAGTAACGGTGTCTGCCGCTCCTTGGTGTTCTCCTCCAGGTTTCCTTGTCTGAGCTTCAACCTTCAGGCTCTCATTAAGTATTATTAAATGTAACACTTTTGTTGCCCTTCTACTTCGGTTGGGGCCTAGTAACGGTGTCTGCCGCTCCTTGGTATTCTCCTCCTCCTTGGTGTTCTCCTCCAGGTTTCCTTGTCTGAGCTCAGCCTTCTGGCTCTCATTAAGTATTTTTAAATGTAACACTGCAGTTGCCCTACTACTTGGGATGGGGCCTAGTAACGATGTCTGCCGCTCCTTGGTGTTCTCCTCCTCCTTGGTGTTCTCCTCCAGGTTTCCTTGTCTCAGCTTCAACCTTCTGGCTCTCATTAAGTATTTTTAACTGTAACACTTTTTTTGCCCTACTACTTGGGTTGGGGCCTAGTAACGCTGTCTGCTGCTCCTTGGTGTTCTCCTCCTCCTTGGTGTTCTCCTCCAGGTTTCTTTGTCTGAGCTTCAACCTTCTGGCTCTCATTAAGTATTTTTAACTGTAACACTTTTGTTGCCCTACTACTTGGGTTGGGGCCTAGTAACGGTGTCTGCCGCTCCTTGGTGTTCTCCTCCAGGTTTCCTTGTCTGAGCTTCAACCTTCTGGCTCTCATTAAGTATTTTTAAATGTAACACTGCAGTTGCCCTACTACTTGGGTTGGGGCCTAGTAACGGTGTCTTCCGTTCCTTGGTGTTCTCCTCCTCCTTGGTGTTCTCCTCCAGGTTTCCTTGTCTGAGCTTCAACCTTCTGGCTCTCATTAAGTATTTTTAAATGTAACACTGCAATTGCCCTACTACTTGGGTTGGGGCCTAGTAACGGTGTCTGCCGCTCCTTGGTATTCTCCTCCTCCTTGGTGTTCTCCTCCAGGTTTCCTTGTCTGAGCTTCAACCTTCTGGCTCTCATTAAGTATTTTTAAATGTAACACTGCAGTTGCCCTACTACTTGGGTTGGGGTCTAGTAACGGTGTCTGCCGCTCCTTGGTGTTCTCTTCCTCCTTGGTGTTCTCCTCCAGGTTTCCTTGTCTCAGCTTCAACCTTCTGGCTCTCATTAAGTATTTTTAATTGTAACACTTTTGTTGCCCTACTACTTGGGTTGAGGCCTAGTAACGGTGTCTGCCGCTCCTTGGTGTTCTCCTCCTCCTTGGTGTTCTCCCTCAGATTTCCTTGTCTGAGCTTCAACCTTCTGGCTCTCATTAAGTATTTTTAAATGTAACACTGCAATTGCCCTACTACATGGGTTGGGGCCTAGTAACAGTGTCTGCCGCTCCTTGGTGTTCTCCTCCTCCTTGGTGTTCTCCTCCAGGTTTCCTTGTCTGAGCTTCAACCTTCTAACTCTCATAAAGTATTTTTAACTGTAACACTTTTGTTGCACTACTACTTGGGTTGGGGCCTAGTAACAGTGTATGCTGCTCCTTGGTGTTCTCCTCCTCCTTGGTGTTCTCCTCCAGGTTTCCTTGTCTGAGTTTCAACCTTCTGGCACTCATTAAGTATTTTTAAATGTAACACTGCAATTGCCCTACTACTTGGGTTGGGGCCTAGTAACGGTGTCTGCCGCTCATTGGTGTTCTCCTCCTCCTTGGTGTTCTCCTCCAGATTTCCTTGTCTGAGCTTCAACCTTCTGGCTCTCATTAAGTATTTTTAAATGTAACACTGCAATTGTCCTACTACTCGGGTTGGGGCCTAGTAACGGTGTCTGCCGCTCCTTGGTGTTCTCCTCCAGGTTTTCTTGTCTGAGCTTCAACCTTCTGGCTCTCATCAAGTATTTTTAAATGTAACACTGCAATTGCCCTACTATTTGGGTTTGGGCCTAGTAACGGTGTATGCCGCTCCATGGTGTTCTCCTCCTCCTTGGTGTTCTCCTCCAGGTTTCCTTGTCTGAGCTTCAACCTTCTGGCTCTCATTAAGTATTTTTAACTGTAACACTTTTGTTGCCCTACTACTTGGGTTGGGGCCTAGTAACGGTGTCTCCCGCTCCTTGGTGTTCTCCTCCTCCTTGGTGTTCTCCTCCAGGTATCCTTGTCCGAGCTTCAGCCTTCTGGCTCTCATTAAGTATTTTTAAATGTAACACTGCAATTGCCCTACTACTTGGGTTGGGGCCTAGTAACGGTGTCTGCCACTCCTTGGTGTTCTCCTCCAGGTTTCCTTGTCTGAGCTTCAACCTTCTGGCTCTCATTAAGTATTTTTAAATGTAACACTGCAGTTGCCCTACTACTTGGGTTGGGGCCTAGTAACGGTGTCTGTCGCTCCTTGGTGTTCTCCTCCTCCTTGGTGTTCTCCTCTAGGTTTCCTTGTCTGAGCTCAACCTTCTGGCTCCCATTAAGTATTTTTAAATGTAACACTGCAGTTGCCCTACTACTTGGGTTGGGGCCTAGTAACGGTGTCTGCCGTTCCTTGGTGTTCTCCTGCTCCTTGGTGTTCTCCTCCAGGTTTCCTTGTCTCAGCTTCAACCTTCTGGCTCTCATTAAGTATTTTTAACTGTAACACTTTTTTTGCCCTACTACTTGGGTTGGGGCCTAGTAACGGTGTCTGCCGCTCCTTGGTGTTCTCCTCCAGGTTTCCTTGTCTGAGCTTCAATCTTCTGGCTCTCATTAAGTATTTTTAAATGTAACACTGCAGTTGCCCTACTACTTGGGTTGGGGCCTAGTAACGGTGTCTGCCGTTCCTTGGTGTTCTCCTCCTCCTTGGTGTTCTCCTCCAGGTTTCCTTGTCTGAGCTTCAACCTTCTGGCTCTCATTAAGTATTTTTAAATGTAACACTGCAATTGCCCTACTACTTGGGTTGGGGCCTAGTAACGGTGTCTGCCGCTCCTTGGTATTCTCCTCCTCCTTGGTGTTCTCCTCCAGGTTTCCTTGTCTGAGCTTCAACCTTCTGGCTCTCATTAAGTATGTTTAAATGTAACACTGCAATTGCCCTACTACTTGGGTTGGGGCCTAGTAACGGTGTCTGCCGCTCCTTGGTGTTCTCCTCCAGGTTTCCTTGTCTGAACTTCAACCTTCTGGCTCTCATTAAGTATTTTTAACTGTAACACTTTTGTTGCCCTACTACTTGGGTTGGGGCCTAGTAACGGTGTCTGCCGCCCCTTGGTGTTCTCCTCCTCCTTGGTGTTCTCCCCCAGGTTTCCTTGTCTGAGCTTCAACCTTCTGGCTCTCATTAAGCATTTTTAACTGTAACACTTTTTTTGCCCTAACACTTGGGTTGGGGCCTAGTAACAGTGTCTGCCGCTCCTTGGTGTTCTCCTCCTCCTTGGTGTTCTTCTCCAGGTTTCCTTGTCTGAGCTTCAACCTTCTGGCTCTCATTAAGTATTTTTAAATGTAACACTGCAGTTGCCCTACTACTTGGGTTGGGGCCTAGTAACAGTGTCTGCCGCTCCTTGGTGTTCTCCTCCTCCTTGGTGTTCTCCTCCAGGTTTCCTTGTCTGAGCTTCAACCTTCTGGCTCTCATTAAGTATTTTTAACTGTAACACTTTTGTTGCCCTACTACTTGGGTTGGGGCCTAGTAACGGTGTCTGCCGCCCCTTGGTGTTCTCCTCCTCCTTGGTGTTCTCCCCCAGGTTTCCTTGTCTGAGCTTCAACCTTCTGGCTCTCATTAAGTATTTTTAAATGTAACACTGCAGTTGCCCTACTACTTGGGTTGGGGCCTAGTAACGGTGTCTGTCGCTCCTTGGTGTTCTCCTCCTCCTTGGTGTTCTCCTCCAGGTTTCCTTGTCTGAACTTCAACCTTCTGGCTCTCATTAAGTATTTTTAAATGTAACTCTGCAATTGCCCTACTACTTGGGTTGGGGCCTAGTAACGGTGTCTGCCGCTCCTTGGTGTTCTCCTCCAGGTTTCCTTGTCTGAGCTTCAACCTTCAGACTCTCATTAAGTATTATTAAATGTAACACTTTTGTTGCCCTTCTACTTCGGTTGGGGCCTAGTAACGGTGGCTGCCGCTCCTTGGTATTCTCCTCCTCCTTGGTGTTCTCCTCCAGGTTTCCTTGTCTGAGCTCAGCCTTCTGGCTCTCATTAAGTATTTTTAAATGTAACACTGCAGTTGCCCTACTACTTGGGATGGGGCCTAGTAACGATGTCTGCCGCTCCTTGGTGTTCTCCTCCTCCTTGGTGTTCTCCTCCAGGTTTCCTTGTCTGAGCTTCAACCTTCTGGCTCTCATTAAGTATTTTTAACTGTAACACTTTTTTTGCCCTACTACTTGGGTTGGGGCCTAGTAACGGTGTCTGCTGCTCCTTGGTGTTCTCCTCCTCCTTGGTGTTCTCCTCCAGGTTTCCTTGTCTGAGCTTCAACCTTCTGGCTCTCATTAAGTATTTTTAACTGTAACACTTTTGTTGCCCTACTACTTGGGTTGGGGCCTAGTAACGGTGTCTGCCGCCCCTTGGTGTTCTCCTCCTCCTTGGTGTTCTCCTCCATGTTTCCTTGTCTGAGCTACAACCTTCTGGCTCTCATTAAGTATTTTTAAATGTAACACTGCAATTGCCCTACTACTTGGGTTGGGGCCTAGTAACGGTGTCTGACGCTCCTTGGTGTTCTCCTCCAGGTTTCCTTGTCTGAGCTTCAACCTTCTGGCTCTCATTAAGTATTTTTAAATGTAACACTGCAATTGCCCTACTACTTGGGTTGGGGCCTAGTAACGGTGTCTGCCGCTCCTTGGTATTCTCCTCCTCCTTGGTGTTCTCCTCCAGGTTTCCTTGTCTGAGCTTCAATCTTCTGGCTCTCATTAAGTATTTTTAAATGTAACACTGCAGTTGCCCTACTACTTGGGTTGGGGCCTAGTAACGGTGTCTGTCGCTCCTTGGTGTTCTCCTCCTCCTTGGTGTTCTCCTCTAGGTTTCCTTGTCTGAGCTCAACCTTCTGGCTCTCATTAAGTATTTTTAAATGTAACACTGCAGTTGCCCTACTACATGGGTTGGGGCCTAGTAACGGTGTCTGCCGTTCCTTGGTGTTCTCCTGCTCCTTGGTGTTCTCCTCCAGGTTTCCTTGTCTCAGCTTCAACCTTCTGGCTCTCATTAAGCATTTTTAAGTGTAACACTTTTTTTGCCCTAACACTTGGGTTGGGGCCTAGTAACAGTGTCTGCCGCTCCTTGGTGTTCTCCTCCTCCTTGGTGTTCTTCTCCAGGTTTCCTTGTCTGAGCTTCAACCTTCTGGCTCTCATTAAGTATTTTTAAATGTAACACTGCAGTTGCCCTACTACTTGGGTTGGGGCCTAGTAACGGTGTCTGCCGTTCCTTGGTGTTCTCGTGCTCCTTGGTGTTCTCCTCCAGGTTTCCTTGTCTCAGCTTCAACCTTCTGGCTCTCATTAAGCATTTTTAACTGTAACACTTTTTTTGCCCTAACACTTGGGTTGGGGCCTAGTAACAGTGTCTGCCGCTCCTTGGTGTTCTCCTCCTCCTTGGTGTTCTTCTCCAGGTTTCCTTGTCTGAGCTTCAACCTTCTGGCTCTCATTAAGTATTTTTAAATGTAACACTGCAGTTGCCCTACTACTTGGGTTGGGGCCTAGTAACGGTGTCTGCCGTTCCTTGGTGTTCTCCACCTCCTTGGTGTTCTCCTCCAGGTTTCCTTGTCTGAGCTTCAACCTTCTGGCTCTCATTAAGTATTTTTAAATGTAACACTGCAATTGCCCTACTACTTGGGTTGGGGCCTAGTAACGGTGTCTGCCGCTCCTTGGTATTCTCCTCCTCCTTGGTGTTCTCCTCCAGGTTTCCTTGTCTGAGCTTCAACCTTCTGGCTCTCGTTAAGTATTTTTACATGTAACACTGCAGTTGCCCTACTACTTGGGTTGGGGCCTAGTAACGGTGTCTGTCGCTCCTTGGTGTTCTCCTCCTTGGTATTCTCCTCTAGGTTTCCTTGTCTGAGCTCAACCTTCTGGCTCTCATTAAGTATTTTTAAATGTAACACTGCAGTTGCCCTACTACTTGGGTTGGGGCCTAGTAACGGTGTCTGCCGTTCCTTGGTGTTCTCCTCCTCCTTGGTGTTCTCCTCTAGGTTTCCTTGTCTGAGCTTCAACCTTCTGGCTCTCATTAAGTATTTTTAATTGTAACACTTTTGTTGCCCTACTACTTGGGTTGAGGCCTAGTAACGGTGTCTGCCGCTCCTTGGTGTTCTCCTCCTCCTTGGTGTTCTCCCTCTGATTTCCTTGTCTGAGCTTCAACCTTCTGGCTCTCATTAAGTATTTTTAAATGTAACACTGCAATTGCCCTACTACTTGGGTTGGGGCCTAGTAACAGTGTCTGCCGCTCCTTGGTGTTCTCCTCCTCCTTGGTGTTCTCCTCCAGGTTTCCTTGTCTGAGCTTCAACCTTCTAACTCTCATTAAGTATTTTTAACTGTAACACTTTTGTTGCCCTACTACTTGGGTTGGGGCCTTGTAACAGTGTCAGCCGCTCCTTGGTGTTCTCCTCCTCCTTGGTGTTCTCCTCCAGGTTTCCTTGTCTGAGGTTCAACCTTCTGGCACTCATTAAGTATTTTTAAATGTAACACTGCAATTGCCCTACTACTTGGGTTGGGGCCTAGTAACGGTGTCTGCCGCTCCTTGGTGTTCTCCTCCTCCTTGGTGTTCTCCTCCAGGTTTCCTTGTCTGAGCTTCAACCTTCTGGCTCACATTAAGTATTTTTAAATGTAACACTGCCATTGCCCTACTACTTGGGTTGGGGCCTAGTAACGGTGTCTGCCGCTCCTTGGTGTTCTCCTCCAGGTTTCCTTGTCTGAGCTTCAACCTTCTGGCTCTCATTAAGTATTTTTAAATGTAACACTGCAGTTGCCCTACTACATGGGTTGGGGCCTAGTAATGGTGTCTGCCGCTCCTTGGTGTTCTCCTCCTCCTTGGTGTTCTCCTCCAGGTATCCTTGTCCGAGCTTCAACCTTCTTGCTCTCATTAAGTATTTTTAAATGTAACACTGCAATTGCCCTACTACTTGGGCTGGGGCCTAGTAGCGGTGTCTGCCGCTCCTTGGTGCTCTCCTCCAGGTTTCCTTGTCTGAGCTTCAACCTTCTGGCTCTCATTAAGAATTTTTTAATGTAACACTGCAGTTGCCCTACTACTTGGGTTGGGGCCTAGTAATGGTGTCTGTCGCTCCTTGGTGTTCTCCTCCTCCTTGGTGTTCTCCTCCAGGTTTCATTGTCTGAGCTTCAACCTTCTGGCTCTCATTAAGTATTTTTAAATGTAACACTGCAATTGCCCTACTACTTGGGTTGGGGCTTAGTAACGGTGTCTGCCTTCCTTGGTGTTCTCCTCCTCCTTGGTGTTCTCCTCCAGGTTTCCTTGTCTGAGCTTCAACCTTCTGGCTCTCATTAATTATTTTTAACTGTAACACTTTTGTTGCCCTACTACTTGGGTTGGGGCCTAGTAACGGTGTCTGCCCCCCTTGGTGTTCTCCTCCTCCTTGGTGTTCTCCTCCAGGTTTCCTTGTCTGAGCTTCAACCTTCTGGCTCTCATTAAGTATTTTTAAATGTAACACTGCAGTTGCCCTACTACTTGGGTTGGGGCCTAGTAACGGTGTCTGTCGCTCCTTGGTGTTCTCCTCCTCCTTGGTGTTCTCCTCCAGGTTTCCTTGTCTGAACTTCAACCTTCTGGCTCTCATTAAGTATTTTTAAATGTAACTCTGCAATTGCCCTACTACTTGGGTTGGGGCCTAGTAACGGTTTCTGCCGCTCCTTGGTGTTCTCCTCCAGGTTTCCTTGTCTGAGCTTCAACCTTCAGGCTCTCATTAAGTATTATTAAATGTAACACTTTTGTTGCCCTTCTATTTCGGTTGGGGCCTAGTAACGGTGTCTGCCGCTCCTTGGTATTCTCCTCCTCCTTGGTGTTCTCCTCCAGGTTTCCTTGTCTGAGCTCAGCCTTCTGGCTCTCATTAAGTATTTTTAAATGTAACACTGCAGTTGCCCTACTTGGGATGGGGCCTAGTAATGATGTCTGCCGCTCCTTGGTGTTCTCCTCCTCCTTGGTGTTCTCCTCCAGGTTTCCTTGTCTCAGCTTCAACCTTCTGGCTCTCATTAAGTATTTTTAACTGTAACACTTTTTTTGCCCTACTACTTGGGTTGGGGCCTAGTAACGGTGTCTGCTGCTCCTTGGTGTTCTCCTCCTCCTTGGTGTTCTCATCCAGGTTTCCTTGTCTGAGCTTCAACCTTCTGGCTCTCATTAAGTATTTTTAAATGTAACACTGCAATTGCCCTACTACTTGGGTTGGGGCCTAGTAACGGTGTCTGCCGCTCCTTGGTATTCTCCTCCTCCTTGGTGTTCTCCTCCAGGTTTCCTTGTCTGAGCTTCAACCTTCTGGCTCTCATTAAGTATTTTTAAATGTAACATTGCAGTTGCCCTACTACTTGGGTTGGGGCCTAGTAACGGTGTCTGCCGCTCCTTGGTGTTCTCTTCCTCCTTGGTGTTCTCCTCCAGGTTTCCTTGTTTCAGCTTCAACCTTCTGGCTCTCATTAAGTATTTTTAATTGTAACACTTTTGTTGCCCTACTACTTGGGTTGAGGCCTAGTAACGGTGTCTGACGCTCCTTGGTGTTCTCCTCCTCCTTGGTGTTCTCCCTCAGATTTCCTTGTCTGAGCTTCAACCTTCTGGCTCTCATTAAGTATTTTTAAATGTAACACTGCAATTGCCCTACTACTTGGGTTGGGGCCTAGTAACAGTGTCTGCCGCTCCTTGGTGTTCTCCTCCTCCTTGGTGTTCTCCTCCAGGTTTCATTGCCTGAGCTTCAACCTTCTGGCTCTCATTAAGTATTTTTAAATGTAACACTGCAATTGCCCTACTACTTGGGTTGGGGCTTAGTAACGGTGTCTGCCTTCCTTGGTGTTCTCCTCCTCCTTGGTGTTCTCCCCCAGGTTTCGTTGTCTGAGCTTCAACCTTCAGGCTCTCATTAAGTATTTTTACATGTAACACTGCAGTTGCCCTACTACTTGGGTTGGGGCCTAGTAACGGTGTCTGTCGCTCCTTGGTGTTCTCCTCCTCCTTGTTATTCTCCTCTAGGTTTCCTTGTCTGAGCTCAACCTTCTGGCTCTCATTAAGTATTTTTAAATGTAACACTGCAGTTGCCCTACTACTTGGGTTGGGGCCTAGTAACGGTGTCTGCCGTTCCTTGGTGTTCTCCTCCTCCTTGGTGTTCTCCTCTAGGTTTCCTTGTCTGAGCTTCAACCTTCTGGCTCTCATTAAGTATTTTTAATTGTAACACTTTTGTTGCCCTACTACTTGGGTTGAGGCCTAGTAACGGTGTCTGCCGCTCCTTGGTGTTCTCCTCCTCCTTGGTGTTCTCCCTCTGATTTCCTTGTCTGAGCTTCAACCTTCTGGCTCTCATTAAGTATTTTTAAATGTAACACTGCAATTGCCCTACTACTTGGGTTGGGGCCTAGTAACAGTGTCTGCCGCTCCTTGGTGTTCTCCTCCTCCTTGGTGTTCTCCTCCAGGTTTCCTTGTCTGAGCTTCAACCTTCTAACTCTCATTAAGTATTTTTAACTGTAACACTTTTGTTGCCCTACTACTTGGGTTGGGGCCTTGTAACAGTGTCAGCCGCTCCTTGGTGTTCTCCTCCTCCTTGGTGTTCTCCTCCAGGTTTCCTTGTCTGAGGTTCAACCTTCTGGCACTCATTAAGTATTTTTAAATGTAACACTGCAATTGCCCTACTACTTGGGTTGGGGCCTAGTAACGGTGTCTGCCGCTCCTTGGTGTTCTCCTCCTCCTTGGTGTTCTCCTCCAGGTTTCCTTGTCTGAGCTTCAACCTTCTGGCTCACATTAAGTATTTTTAAATGTAACACTGCCATTGCCCTACTACTTGGGTTGGGGCCTAGTAACGGTGTCTGCCGCTCCTTGGTGTTCTCCTCCAGGTATCCTTGTCTGAGCTTCAACCTTCTGGCTCTCATTAAGTATTTTTAAATGTAACACTGCAGTTGCCCTACTACATGGGTTGGGGCCTAGTAATGGTGTCTGCCGCTCCTTGGTGTTCTCCTCCTCCTTGGTGTTCTCCTCCAGGTATCCTTGTCCGAGCTTCAACCTTCTTGCTCTCATTAAGTATTTTTAAATGTAACACTGCAATTGCCCTACTACTTGGGCTGGGGCCTAGTAGCGGTGTCTGCCGCTCCTTGGTGCTCTCCTCCAGGTTTCCTTGTCTGAGCTTCAACCTTCTGGCTCTCATTAAGAATTTTTTAATGTAACACTGCAGTTGCCCTACTACTTGGGTTGGGGCCTAGTAACAGTGTCTGCCGCTCCTTGGTGTTCTCCTCCTCCTTGGTGTTCTCCTCCAGGTTTCATTGTCTGAGCTTCAACCTTCTGGCTCTCATTAAGTATTTTTAAATGTAACACTGCAATTGCCCTACTACTTGGGTTGGGGCTTAGTAACGGTGTCTGCCTTCCTTGGTGTTCTCCTCCTCCTTGGTGTTCTCCCCCAGGTTTCGTTGTCTGAGCTTCAACCTTCAGGCTCTCATTAAGTATTTTTAAATGTAACACTTTTGTTGCCCTACTACTTGGGTTGGGGCCTAGTAACGGTGTCTGCCGCTCCTTGGTGTTCTCCTCCTCCTTGGTGTTCTCCTCCAGATTTCCTTGTCTGAGCTTCAACCTTCTGGCTCTCATTAAGTATTTTTAAATGTAACACTGCAGTTGCCCTACTACTTGGGTTGGGGCCTAGTAACAGTGTCTGCCGCTCCTTGGTGTTCTCCTCCTCCTTGGTGTTCTCCTCCAGGTTTCCTTGTCTGAGCTTCAACCTTCTGGCTCTCATTAAGTATTTTTAACTGTAACACTTTTGTTGCCCTACTACTTGGGTTGGGGCCTAGTAACGGTGTCTGCTGCTCCTTGGTGTTCTCCTCCTCCTTGGTGTTCTCCTCCAGGTTTCCTTGTCTGAACTTCAACCTTCTGGCTCTCATTAAGTATTTTTAAATGTAACTCTGCAATTGCCCTACTACTTGGGTTGGGGCCTAGTAACGGTTTCTGCCGCTCCTTGGTGTTCTCCTCCAGGTTTCCTTGTCTGAGCTTCAACCTTCAGGCTCTCATTAAGTATTATTAAATGTAACACTTTTGTTGCCCTTCTACTTCGGTTGGGGCCTAGTAACGGTGTCTGCCGCTCCTTGGTATTCTCCTCCTCCTTGGTGTTCTCCTCCAGGTTTCCTTGTCTGAGCTCAGCCTTCTGGCTCTCACTAAGTATTTTTAAATGTAACACTGCAGTTGCCCTACTACTTGGGATGGGGCCTAGTAACGATGTCTGCCGCTCCTTGGTGTTCTCCTCCTCCTTGGTGTTCTCCTCCAGGTTTCCTTGTCTCAGCTTCAACCTTCTGGCTCTCATTAAGTATTTTTAACTGTAACACTTTTTTGCCCTACTACTTGGGTTGGGGCCTAGTAACGGTGTCTGCTGCTCCTTGGTGTTCTCCTCCTCCTTGGTGTTCTCATCCAGGTTTCCTTGTCTGAGCTTCAACCTTCTGGCTCTCATTAAGTATTTTTAAATGTAACACTGCAATTGCCCTACTACTTCGGTTGGGGCCTAGTAACGGTGTCTGCCGCTCCTTGGTATTCTCCTCCTCCTTGGTGTTCTCCTCCAGGTTTCCTTGTCTGAGCTTCAACCTTCTGGCTCTCATTAAGTATTTTTAAATGTAACACTGCAGTTGCCCTACTACTTGGGTTGGGGCCTAGTAACGGTGTCTGCCGCTCCTTGGTGTTCTCTTCCTCCTTGGTGTTCTCCTCCAGGTTTCCTTGTCTCAGCTTCAACCTTCTGGCTCTCATTAAGTATTTTTAATTGTAACACTTTTGTTGCCCTACTACTTGGGTTGAGGCCTAGTAACGGTGTCTGACGCTCCTTGGTGTTCTCCTCCTCCTTGGTGTTCTCCCTCAGATTTCCTTGTCTGAGCTTCAACCTTCTGGCTCTCATTAAGTATTTTTAAATGTAACACTGCAATTGCCCTACTACTTGGGTTGGGGCCTAGTAACAGTGTCTGCCGCTCCTTGGTGTTCTTCTCCTCCTTGGTGTTCTCCTCCAGGTTTCCTTGTCTGAGCTTCAACCTTCTAACTCTCATTAAGTATTTTTAACTGTAACACTTTTGTTGCCCTACTACTTGGGTTGGGGCCTAGTAACAGTGTCTGCCGCTCCTTGGTGTTCTCCTCCTCCTTGGTGTTCTCCTCCAGGTTTCCTTGTCTGAGGTTCAACCTTCTGGCACTCATTAAGTATTTTTAAATGTAACACTGCAATTGCCCTACTACTTGGGTTGGGGCCTAGTAACGGTGTCTGCCGCTCATTGGTGTTCTCCTCCTCCTTGGTGTTCTCCTCCAGGTTTCCTTGTCTGAGCTTCAACCTTCTGGCTCTCATTAAGTCATTAAGTATTTTTAAATGTAACACTGCAATTGCCCTACTACTTGGGTTGGGGCCTAGTAACGGTGTCTGCCGCTCCTTGGTGTTCTCTTCCTCCTTGGTGTTCTCCTCCAGGTTTCCTTGTCTCAGCTTCAACCTTCTGGCTCTCATTAAGTATTTTTAAATGTAACATTGCAGTTGCCCTACTACTTGGGTTGGGGCCTAGTAACGGTGTCTGCCGCTCCTTGGTGTTCTCTTCCTCCTTGGTGTTCTCCTCCAGGTTTCCTTGTCTCAGCTTCAACCTTCTGGCTCTCATTAAGTATTTTTAATTGTAACACTTTTGTTGCCCTACTACTTGGGTTGAGGCCTAGTAACGGTGTCTGACGCTCCTTGGTGTTCTCCTCCTCCTTGGTGTTCTCCCTCAGATTTCCTTGTCTGAGCTTCAACCTTCTGGCTCTCATTAAGTATTTTTAAATGTAACACTGCAATTGCCCTACTACTTGGGTTGGGGCCTAGTAACAGTGTCTGCCGCTCCTTGGTGTTCTCCTCCTCCTTGGTGTTCTCCTCCAGGTTTCATTGTCTGAGCTTCAACCTTCTGGCTCTCATTAAGTATTTTTAAATGTAACACTGCAATTGCCCTACTACTTGGGTTGGGGCTTAGTAACGGTGTCTGCCTTCCTTGGTGTTCTCCTCCTCCTTGGTGTTCTCCCCCAGGTTTCGTTGTCTGAGCTTCAACCTTCAGGCTCTCATTAAGTATTTTTAAATGTAACACTTTTGTTGCCCTACTACTTGGGTTGGGGCCTAGTAACGGTGTCTGCCGCTCCTTGGTGTTCTCCTCCTCCTTGGTGTTCTCCTCCAGATTTCCTTGTCTGAGCTTCAACCTTCTGGCTCTCATTAAGTATTTTTAAATGTAACACTGCAGTTGCCCTACTACTTGGGTTGGGGCCTAGTAACAGTGTCTGCCGCTCCTTGGTGTTCTCCTCCTCCTTGGTGTTCTCCTCCAGGTTTCCTTGTCTGAGCTTCAACCTTCTGGCTCTCATTAAGTATTTTTAACTGTAACACTTTTGTTGCCCTACTACTTGGGTTGGGGCCTAGTAACGGTGTCTGCCGCCCCTTGGTGTTCTCCTCCTCCTTGGTGTTCTCCTCCAGGTTTCCTTGTCTGAGCTTCAATCTTCTGGCTCTCATTAAGTATTTTTAAATGTAACACTGCAGTTGCCCTACTACTTGGGTTGGGGCCTAGTAACGGTGTCTGTCGCTCCTTGGTGTTCTCCTCCTCCTTGGTGTTCTCCTCCAGGTTTCCTTGTCTGAACTTCAACCTTCTGGCTCTCATTAAGTATTTTTAAATGTAACTCTGCAATTGCCCTACTACTTGGGTTGGGGCCTAGTAACGGTTTCTGCCGCTCCTTGGTGTTCTCCTCCAGGTTTCCTTGTCTGAGCTTCAACCTTCAGGCTCTCATTAAGTATTATTAAATGTAACACTTTTGTTGCCCTTCTACTTCGGTTGGGGCCTAGTAACGGTGTCTGCCGCTCCTTGGTATTCTCCTCCTCCTTGGTGTTCTCCTCCAGGTTTCCTTGTCTGAGCTCAGCCTTCTGGCTCTCATTAAGTATTTTTAAATGTAACACTGCAGTTGCCCTACTACTTGGGATGGGGCCTAGTAACGATGTCTGCCGCTCCTTGGTGTTCTCCTCCTCCTTGGTGTTCTCCTCCAGGTGTCCTTGTCTCAGCTTCAACCTTCTGGCTCTCATTAAGTATTTTTAACTGTAACACTTTTTTTGCCCTACTACTTGGGTTGGGGCCTAGTAACGGTGTCTGCTGCTCCTTGGTGTTCTCCTCCTCCTTGGTGTTCTCATCCAGGTTTCCTTGTCTGAGCTTCAACCTTCTGGCTCTCATTAAGTATTTTTAAATGTAACACTGCAGTTGCCCTACTACTTGGGTTGGGGCCTAGTAACGGTGTCTGCCGCTCCTTGGTGTTCTCTTCCTCCTTGGTGTTCTCCTCCAGGTTTCCTTGTCTGAGCTTCAACCTTCTAACTCTCATTAAGTATTTTTAACTGTAACACTTTTGTTGCCCTACTACTTGGGTTGGGGCCTAGTAACAGTGTCTGCCGCTCCTTGGTGTTCTCCTCCTCCTTGGTGTTCTCCTCCAGGTTTCCTTGTCTGAGGTTCAACCTTCTGGCACTCATTAAGTATTTTTAAATGTAACACTGCAATTGCCCTACTACTTGGGTTGGGGCCTAGTAACGGTGTCTGCCGCTCATTGGTGTTCTCCTCCTCCTTGGTGTTCTCCTCCAGGTTTCCTTGTCTGAGCTTCAACCTTCTGGCTCTCATTAAGTCATTAAGTATTTTTAAATGTAACACTGCAATTGCCCTACTACTTGGGTTGGGGCCTAGTAACGGTGTCTGCCGCTCCTTGGTGTTCTCCTCCAGGTTTTCTTGTCTGAGCTTCAACCTTCTGGCTCTCATTAAGTATTTTTAAATGTAACACTGCAGTTGCCCTACTACTTGGGTTGGGGCCTAGTAACGGTGTCTGCCGCTCCTTGGTGTTCTCCTCCTCCTTGTTGTTCTCCTCCAGGTTTCCATGTCTGAGCTTCAACCTTCTGGCTCTCATTAAGTATTTTTAAATGTAACACTGCAATTGCCCTACTATTTGGGTTTGGGCCTAGTAACAGTGTATGCCGCTCCATGGTGTTCTCCTCCTCCTTGGTGTTCTCCTCCAGTTTTCCTTGTCTGAGCTTCAACCTTCTGGCTCTCATTAAGTATTTTTAACTGTAACACCTTTGTTGCCCTACTACTTGGGTTGGGGCCTAGTAACGGTGTCTGCCCCTCCTTGGTGTTCTCCTCCTCCTTGGTGTTCTCCTCCAGGTATCCTTGTCCGAGCTTCAACCTTCTGGCTCTCATTAAGTATTTTTAAATTTAACACTGCAATTGCCCTACTATTTGGGTTGGGGTCTAGTAACGGTGTCTGCCGCTCCATGGTGTTCTCCTCCTCCTTGGTGTTCTCCTCCAGGTTTCCTTGTCTGAGCTTCAACCTTCTGGCTCTCATTAAGTATTTTTAACTGTAACACTTTTGTTGCCCTACTACTTGGGTTGGGGCCTAGTAACGGTGTCTGCCGCTCCTTGGTGTTCTACTCCTCCTTGGTGTTCTCCTCCAGGTATCCTTGTCCGAGCTTCAGCCTTCTGGCTCTCATTAAGTATTTTTAAATGTAACACTGCAATTGCCCTACTACTTGGGTTGGGGCCTAGTAACGGTGTCTGCCGCTCCTTGGTGTTCTCCTCCAGTTTTCCTTGTCTGAGCTTCAACCTTCTGGCTCTCATTAAGTATTTTTAACTGTAACACCTTTGTTGCCCTACTACTTGGGTTGGGGCCTAGTAACGGTGTCTGCCCCTCCTTGGTGTTCTCCTCCTCCTTGGTGTTCTCCTCCAGGTATCCTTGTCCGAGCTTCAACCTTCTGGCTCTCATTAAGTATTTTTAAATTTAACACTGCAATTGCCCTACTATTTGGGTTGGGGTCTAGTAACGGTGTCTGCCGCTCCATGGTGTTCTCCTCCTCCTTGGTGTTCTCCTCCAGGTTTCCTTGTCTGAGCTTCAACCTTCTGGCTCTCATTAAGTATTTTTAACTGTAACACTTTTGTTGCCCTACTACTTGGGTTGGGGCCTAGTAACGGTGTCTGCCGCTCCTTGGTGTTCTACTCCTCCTTGGTGTTCTCCTCCAGGTATCCTTGTCCGAGCTTCAGCCTTCTGGCTCTCATTAAGTATTTTTAAATGTAACACTGCAATTGCCCTACTACTTGGGTTGGGGCCTAGTAACGGTGTCTGCCGCTCCTTGGTGTTCTCCTCCAGTTTTCCTTGTCTGAGCTTCAACCTTCTGGCTCTCATTAAGTATTTTTAACTGTAACACCTTTGTTGCCCTACTACTTGGGTTGGGGCCTAGTAACGGTGTCTGCCCCTCCTTGGTGTTCTCCTCCTCCTTGGTGTTCTCCTCCAGGTATCCTTGTCCGAGCTTCAACCTTCTGGCTCTCATTAAGTATTTTTAAATGTAACACTGCAATTGCCCTACTATTTGGGTTGGGGTCTAGTAACGGTGTCTGCCGCTCCATGGTGTTCTCCTCCTCCTTGGTGTTCTCCTCCAGGTTTCCTTGTCTGAGCTTCAACCTTCTGGCTCTCATTAAGTATTTTTAACTGTAACACTTTTGTTGCCCTACTACTTGGGTTGGGGCCTAGTAACGGTGTCTGCCGCTCCTTGGTGTTCTCCTCCTCCTTGGTGTTCTCCTCCAGGTATCCTTGTCCGAGCTTCAGCCTTCTGGCTCTCATTAAGTATTTTTAAATGTAACACTGCAGTTGCCCTACTACTTGGGTTGGGGCCTAGTAACGGTGTCTGCCGATCCTTGGTGTTCTCCTCCTCCTTGGTGTTCTCCTCCAGGTATCCTTGTCTGAGCTTCAACCTTCTGGCTCTCATTAAGTATTTTTAAATGTAACACTGCAATTGCCCTACTACTTGGGTTGGGGCCTAGTAACAGTGTCTGCCGCTCCTTGGTGTTCTCCTCCTCCTTGGTGTTCTCCTCCAGGTTTCCTTGTCTGAGGTTCAACCTTCTGGCACTCATTAAGTATTTTTAAATGTAACACTGCAATTGCCCTACTACTTGGGTTGGGGCCTAGTAACGGTGTCTGCCGCTCATTGGTGTTCTCCTCCTCCTTGGTGTTCTCCTCCAGGTTTCCTTGTCTGAGCTTCAACCTTCTGGCTCTCATTAAGTATTTTTAAATGTAACACTGCAATTGCCCTAGTACTTGGGTTGGGGCCTAGTAACGGTGTCTGCCGCTCCTTGGTGTTCTCCTCCAGGTTTCCTTGTCTGAGCTTCAACCTTCTGGCTCTCATTAAGTATTTTTAAATGTAACACTGCAGTTGCCCTACTACTTGGGTTGGGGCCTAGTAACGGTGTCTGCCGCTCCTTGGTGTTCTCCTCCTCCTTGGTGTTCTCCTCCAGGTTTCCTTGTCTGAGCTTCAACCTTCTGGCTCTCATTAAGTATTTTTAAATGTAACACTGCAATTGCCCTACTATTTGGGTTTAGGCCTAGTAACGGTGTATGCCGCTCCATGGTGTTCTCCTCCTCCTTGGTGTTCTCCTCCAGGTTTCCTTGTCTGAGCTTCAACCTTCTGGCTCTCATTAAGTATTTTTAACTGTAACACTTTTGTTGCCCTACTACTTGGGTTGGGGCCTAGTAACGGTGTTTGCCTCTCCTTGGTGTTCTCCTCCTCCTTGGTGTTCTCCTCCAGGTATCCTTGTCCGAGCTTCAACCTTCTGGCTCTCATTAAGTATGTTTAAATGTAACACTGCAATTGCCCTACTATTTGGGTTTGGGTCTAGTAACGGTGTCTGCCGCTCCATGGTGTTCTCCTCCTCCTTGGTGTTCTCCTCCAGGTTTCCTTGTCTGAGCTTCAACCTTCTGGCTCTCATTAAGTATTTTTAACTGTAACATTTTTGTTGCCCTACTACTTTGGTTGGGGCCTAGTAACGGTGTCTGCCGCTCCTTGGTGTTCTCCTCCAGGTTTCCTTGTCTGAGCTTCAACCTTCTGGCTCTCATTAAGTATTTTTAAATGTAACTCTGCAAGTGCCCTACTACTTGGGTTGGGGCCTAGTAACAGTGTCTGCCGCTCCTTGGTGTTCTCCTCCTCCTTGGTGTTCTCCTCCAGGTTTCCTTGTCTGAGCTTCAACCTTCTAACTCTCATTAAGTATTTTTAACTGTAACACTTTTGTTGCCCTACTACTTGGGTTGGGGCCTAGTAACAGTGTCTGCCGCTCCTTAGTGTTCTCCTCCTCCTTGGTGTTCTCCTCCAGGTTTCCTTGTCTGAGGTTCAACCTTCTGGCACTCATTAAGTATTTTTAAATGTAACACTGCAATTGCCCTACTACTTGGGTTGGGGCCTAGTAACGGTGTCTGCCGCTCATTGGTGTTCTCCTCCTCCTTGGTGTTCTCCTCCAGGTTTCCTTGTCTGAGCTTCAACCTTCTGGCTCTCATTAAGTATTTTTAAATGTAACACTGCAATTGCCCTACTACTTGGGTTGGGGCCTAGTAACGGTGTCTGCCGCTCCTTGGTGTTCTCCTCCAGGTTTCCTTGTCTGAGCTTCAACCTTCTGGCTCTCATTAAGTATTTTTAAATGTAACACTGCAGTTGCCCTACTACATGGGTTGGGGCCTAGTAACGGTGTCTGCCGCTCCTTGGTGTTCTCCTCCTCCTTGGTGTTCTCCTCCAGGTTTCCTTGTCTGAGCTTCAACCTTCTGGCTCTCATTAAGTATTTTAAAATGTAACACTGCAATTGCCCTACTATTTGAGTTTGGGCCTAGTAACGGTGTATGCCGCTCCATGGTGTTCTCCTCCTCCTTGGTGTTCTCCTCCAGGTTTCCTTGTCTGAGCTTCAACCTTCTGGCTCTCATTAAGTATTTTTAACTCTAACACTTTTGTTGCCCTACTACTTGGGTTGGGGCCTAGTAACGGTGTCTGCCGCTCCTTGGTGTTCTCCTCCTCCTTGGTGTTCTCCTCCAGGTATCCTTGTCCGAGCTTCAACCTTCTGGCTCTCATTAAGTATTTTTAAATGTAACACTGCAATTGCCCTACTATTTGGGTTGGGGTCTAGTAACGGTGTCTGCCGCTCCATGGTGTTCTCCTCCTCCTTGGTGTTCTCCTCCAGGTTTCCTTGTCTGAGCTTCAACCTTCTGGCTCTCATTAAGTATTTTTAAATGTAACACTGCAGTTGCCCTACTACTTGGGTTGGGGCCTAGTAACGGTGTCTGTCGCTCCTTGGTGTTCTCCTCCTCCTTGGTGTTCTCCTCCAGGATTCCTTGTCTGAGCTTCAACCTTCTGGCTCTCATTAAGTATTTTTAAATGTAACACTGCAATTGCCCTACTACTTGGGTTGGGGCCTAGTAACAGTGTCTGCCGCTCCTTGGTGTTCTCCTCCTCCTTGGTGTTCTCCTCCAGGTATCCTTGTCCGAGCTTCAGCCTTCTGGCTCTCATTAAGTATTTTTAAATGTAACACTGCAATTGCCCTACTACTTGGGTTGGGGCCTAGTAACGGTGTCTGCCGCTCCTTGGTGTTCTCCTCCAGGTTTCCTTGTCTGAGCTTCAACCTTCTGGCTCTCATTAAGTATTTTTAAATGTAACACTGCAGTTGCCCTACTACTTGGGTTGGGGCCTAGTAACGGTGTCTGTCGCTCCTTGGTGTTCTCCTCCTCCTTGGTGTTCTCCTCCAGGTTTCCTTGTCTGAGCTTCAACCTTCTGGCTCTCATTAAGTATTTTTAAATGTAACACTGCAATTGCCCTACTACTTGGGTTGGGGCCTAGTAACAGTGTCTGCCGCTGATTGGTGTTCTCCTCCTCCTTGGTGTTCTCCTCCAGGTTTCCTTGTCTGAGCTTCAACCTTCAGGCTCTCATTAAGTATTTTTAAATGTAACACTTTTGTTGCCCTACTACTTGGGTTGGGGCCTAGTAACGGTGTCTGCCGCTCCTTCGTGTTCTCCTCCTCCTTGGTGTTCTCCTCTAGGTTTCCTTGTCTGAGCTCAACCTTCTGGCTCTCATTAAGTATTTTTAAATGTAACACTGCAGTTGCCCTACTACGTGGGTTGGGGCCTAGTAACGGTGTCTGCCGTTCCTTGGTGTTCTCCTGCTCCTTGGTGTTCTCCTCCAGTTTTCCTTGTCTCAGCTTCAACCTTCTGGCTCTCATTAAGCATTTTTAACTGTAACACTTTTTTTGCCCTAACACTTGGGTTGGGGCCTAGTAACAGTGTTTGCCGCTCCTTGGTGTTCTCCTCCTCCTTGGTGTTCTCCTCCAGGTTTCCTTGTCTGAGCTTCAACCTTCTGGCTCTCATTAAGTATTTTTAAATGTAACACTTTTGTTGCCCTACTACTTGGGTTGGGGCCTAGTAACAGTGTCTGCCGCTCCTTGGTGTTCTCCTCCTCCTTGGTGTTCTCCTCCAGGTTTCCTTGTCTGAGCTTCAACCTTCTGGCTCTCATTAAGTATTTTTAACTGTAACACTTTTGTTGCCCTACTACTTGGGTTGGGGCCTAGTAACGGTGTCTGCCGCCCCTTGGTGTTCTCCTCCTCCTTGGTGTTCTCCTCCAGGTTTCCTTGTCTGAGCTTCAACCTTCTGGCTCTCATTAAGTATTTTTAATTGTAACACTGCAGTTGCCCTACTAATTGGGTTGGGGCCTAGTAACGGTGTCTGTCGCTCCTTGGTGTTCTCCTCTTCCTTGGTGTTCTCCTCCAGGTTTCCTTGTCTGAACTTCAACCTTCTGGCTCTCATTAAGTATTTTTAAATGTAACTCTGCAATTGCCCTACTACTTGGGTTGGGGCCTAGTAACGGTGTCTGCCGCTCCTTGGTGTTCTCCTCCAGGTTTCCTTGTCTGAGCTTCAACCTTCAGGCTCTCATTAAGTATTATTAAATGTATCACTTTTGTTGCCCTTCTACTTCAGTTGGGGCCTAGTAACGGTGTCTGCCGCTCCTTGGTATTCTCCTCCTCCTTGGTGTTCTCCTCCAGGTTTCCTTGTCTGAGCTCAGCCTTCCGGCTCTCATTAAGTATTTTTAAATGTAACACTGCAGTTGCCCTACAACTTGGGATGGGGCCTAGTAACGATGTCTGCCGCTCCTTGGTGTTCTCCTCCTCCTTGGTGTGCTCCTCCAGGTTTCCTTGTCTGAGCTTCAACCTTCTGGCTCTCATTAAGTATTTTTAAATGTAACACTGCAATTGCCCTACTACTTGGGTTGGGGCCTAGTAACGGTGTCTGCCGCTCCTTGGTGTTCTCCTCCAGGTTTCCTTGTCTGAGCTTCAACCTTCTGGCTCTCATTAAGTATTTTTAACTGTAACACTTTTGTTGCCCTACTACTTGGGTTGGGGCCTAGTAACGGTGTCTGCCGCCCCTTGGTGTTCTCCTCCTCCTTGGTGTTCTCCTCCAGGTTTCCTTGTCTGAGCTTCAACCTTCTGGCTCTCATTAAGTATTTTTAATTGTAACAGTGCAGTTGCCCTACTACTTGGGTTGGGGCCTAGTAACGGTTTCTGTCGCTCCTTGGTGTTCTCCTCTTCCTTGGTGTTCTCCTCCAGGTTTCCTTGTCTGAACTTCAACCTTCTGGCTCTCATTAAGTATTTTTAAATGTAACTCTGCAATTGCCCTACTACTTGGGTTGGGGCCTAGTAACGGTGTCTGCCGCTCCTTGGTGTTCTCCTCCAGGTTTCCTTGTCTGAGCTTCAACCTTCAGGCTCTCATTAAGTATTATTAAATGTATCACTTTTGTTGCCCTTCTACTTCAGTTGGGGCCTAGTAACGGTGTCTGCCGCTCCTTGGTATTCTCCTCCTCCTTGGTGTTCTCCTCCAGGTTTCCTTGTCTGAGCTCAGCCTTCCGGCTCTCATTAAGTATTTTTAAATGTAACACTGCAGTTGCCCTACAACTTGGGATGGGGCCTAGTAACGATGTCTGCCGCTCCTTGGTGTTCTCCTCCTCCTTGGTGTGCTCCTCCAGGTTTCCTTGTCTGAGCTTCAACCTTCTGGCTCTCATTAAGTATTTTTAAATGTAACACTGCAATTGCCCTACTACTTGGGTTGGGGCCTAGTAACGGTGTCTGCCGCTCCTTGGTGTTCTCCTCCAGGTTTCCTTGTCTGAGCTTCAACCTTCTGGCTCTCATTAAGTATTTTTAACTGTAACACTTTTGTTGCCCTACTACTTGGGTTGGGGCCTAGTAACGGTGTCTGCCGCCCCTTGGTGTTCTCCTCCTCCTTGGTGTTCTCCTCCAGGTTTCCTTGTCTGAGCTTCAACCTTCTGGCTGTCATTAAGTATTTTTAAATGTAACACTGCAGTTGCCCTACTACTTGGGTTGGGGCCTAGTAACGGCGTCTGTCGCTCCTTGGTGTTCTCCTCCTCCTTGGTGTTCTCCTCCAGGTTTCCTTGTCTGAACTTCAACCTTCTGGCTCTCATTAAGTATTTTTAAATGTAACTCTGCAATTGCCCTACTACTTGGGTTGGGGCCTAGTAACGGTGTCTGCCGCTCCTTGGTGTTCTCCTCCAGGTTTCCTTGTCTGAGCTTCAACCTTCAGGCTCTCATTAAGTATTATTAAATGTAACACTTTTGTTGCCCTTCTACTTCGGTTGGGGCCTAGTAACGGTGTCTGCCGCTCCTTGGTATTCTCCTCCTCCTTGGTGTTCTCCTCCAGGTTTCCTTGTCTGAGCTCAGCCTTCTGGCTCTCATTAAGTATTTTTAAATGTAACACTGCAGTTGCCCTACTACTTGGGATGGGGCCTAGTAACGATGTCTGCCGCTCCTTGGTGTTCTCCTCCTCCTTGGTGTTCTCCTCCAGGTTTCCTTGTCTCAGCTTCAACCTTCTGGCTCTCATTAAGTATTTTTAACTGTAACACTTTTTTTGCCCTACTACTTGGGTTGGGGCCTAGTAACGGTGTCTGCTGCTCCTTGGTGTTCTCCTCCATGTTTCCTTGTCTGAGCTACAACCTTCTGGCTCTCATTAAGTATTTTTAAATGTAACACTGCAATTGCCCTACTACTTGGGTTGGGGCCTAGTAACGGTGTCTGCTGCTCCTTGGTGTTCTCCTCCAGGTTTCCTTGTCTGAGCTTCAACCTTCTGGCTCTAATTAAGTATTTTTAAATGTAACACTGCAGTTGCCCTACTACTTGGGTTGGGGCCTAGTAACGGTGTCTTCCGTTCCTTGGTGTTCTCCTCCTCCTTGGTGTTCTCCTCCAGGTTTCCTTGTCTGAGCTTCAACCTTCTGGCTCTCATTAAGTATTTTTAAATGTAACACTGCAATTGCCCTACTACTTGGGTTGGGGCCTAGTAACGGTGTCTGCCGCTCCTTGGTATTCTCCTCCTCCTTGGTGTTCTCCTCCAGGTTTCCTTGTCTGAGCTTCAACCTTCTGGCTCTCATTAAGTATTTTTAAATGAAACACTGCAGTTGCCCTACTACTTGGGTTGGGGCCTAGTAACGGTGTCTGCCGCTCCTTGGTGTTCTCTTCCTCCTTGGTGTTCTCCTCCAGGTTTCCTTGTCTCAGCTTCAACCTTCTGGCTCTCATTAAGTATTTTTAATTGTAACACTTTTGTTGCCCTACTACTTGGGTTGAGGCCTAGTAACGGTGTCTTCCGTTCCTTGGTGTTCTCCTCCTCCTTGGTGTTCTCCCTCAGATTTCCTTGTCTGAGCTTCAACCTTCTGGCTCTCATTAAGTATTTTTAAATGTAACACTGCAATTGCCCTACTACATGGGTTGGGGCCTAGTAACAGTGTCTGCCGCTCCTTGGTGTTCTCCTCCTCCTTGGTGTTCTCCTCCAGGTTTCCTTGTCTGAGCTTCAACCTTCTAACTCTCATTAAGTATTTTTAACTGTAACACTTTTGTTGCCCTACTACTTGGGTTGGGGCCTAGTAACAGTGTATGCTGCTCCTTGGTGTTCTCCTCCTCCTTGGTGTTCTCCTCCAGGTTTCCTTGTCTGAGTTTCAACCTTCTGGCACTCATTAAGTATTTTTAAATGTAACACTGCAATTGCCCTACTACTTGGGTTGGGGCCTAGTAACGGTGTCTGCCGCTCATTGGTGTTCTCCTCCTCCTTGGTGTTCTCCTCCAGGTTTCCTTGTCTGAGCTTCAACCTTCTGGCTCTCATTAAGTATTTTTAAATGTAACACTGCAATTGTCCTACTACTCGGGTTGGGGCCTAGTAACGGTGTCTGCCGCTCCTTGGTGTTCTCCTCCAGGTTTTCTTGTCTGAGCTTCAACCTTCTGGCTCTCATCAAGTATTTTTAAATGTAACACTGCAATTGCCCTACTATTTGGGTTTGGGCCTAGTAACGGTGTATGCCGCTCCATGGTGTTCTCCTCCTCCTTGGTGTTCTCCTCCAGGTTTCCTTGTCTGAGCTTCAACCTTCTGGCTCTCATTAAGTATTTTTAACTGTAACACTTTTGTTGCCCTACTACTTGGGTTGGGGCCTAGTAACGGTGTCTGCCGCTCCTTGGTGTTCTCCTCCTCCTTGGTGTTCTCCTCCAGGTTTCCTTGTCTGAGCTTCAACCTTCTGGCTCTCATTAAGTATTTTTAACTGTAACACTTTTTTTGCCCTACTACTTGGGTTGGGGCCTAGTAACGGTGTCTGCCGCTCCTTGGTGTTCTCCTCCTCCTTGGTGTTCTCCTCCAGGTATCCTTGTCCGAGCTTCAGCCTTCTGGCTCTCATTAAGTATTTTTAAATGTAACACTGCAATTGCCCTACTACTTGGGTTGGGGCCTAGTAACGGTGTCTGCCGCTCCTTGGTGTTCTCCTCCAGGTTTCCTTGTCTGAGCTTCAACCTTCTGGCTCTCATTAAGTATTTTTAAATGTAACACTGCAGTTGCCCTACTACTTGGGTTGGGGCCTAGTAACGGTGTCTGTCGCTCCTTGGTGTTCTCCTCCTCCTTGGTGTTCTCCTCTAGGTTTCCTTGTCTGAGCTCAACCTTCTGGCTCCCATTAAGTATTTTTAAATGTAACACTGCAGTTGCCCTACTACTTGGGTTGGGGCCTAGTAACGGTGTCTGCCGTTCCTTGGTGTTCTCCTGCTCCTTGGTGTTCTCCTCCAGGTTTCCTTGTCTCAGCTTCAACCTTCTGGCTCTCATTAAGTATTTTTAACTGTAACACTTTTTTTGCCCTACTACTTGGGTTGGGGCCTAGTAACGGTGTCTGCTGCTCCTTGGTGTTCTCCTCCTCCTTGGTGTTCTCCTCCAGGTTTCCTTGTCTGAGCTTCAACCTTCTGGCTCTCATTAAGTATTTTTAACTGTAACACTTTTGTTGCCCTACTACTTGGGTTGGGGCCTAGTAACGGTGTCTGCCGCCCCTTGGTGTTCTCCTCCTACTTGGTGTTTTCCTCCATGTTTCCTTGTCTGAGCTACAACCTTCTGGCTCTCATTAAGTATTTTTAAATGTAACACTGCAATTGCCCTACTACTTGGGTTGGGGCCTAGTAACGGTGTCTGCCGCTCCTTGGTGTTCTCCTCCAGGTTTCCTTGTCTGAGCTTCAATCTTCTGGCTCTCGTTAAGTATTTTTAAATGTAACACTGCAGTTGCCCTACTACTTGGGTTGGGGCCTAGTAACGGTGTCTGCCGTTCCTTGGTGTTCTCCTCCTCCTTGGTGTTCTCCTCCAGGTTTCCTTGTCTGAGCTTCAACCTTCTGGCTCTCATTAAGTATTTTTAAATGTAACACTGCAATTGCCCTACTACTTGGGTTGGGGCCTAGTAACGGTGTCTGCCGCTCCTTGGTATTCTCCTCCTCCTTGGTGTTCTCCTCCAGGTTTCCTTGTCTGAGCTTCAACCTTCTGGCTCTCATTAAGTATTTTTAAATGTAACACTGCAATTGCCCTACTACTTGGGTTGGGGCCTAGTAACGGTGTCTGCCGCTCCTTGGTGTTCTCCTCCTCCTTGGTGTTCTCCTCCAGGTTTCCTTGTCTGAGCTTCCACCTTCTGCCTCTCATTAAGTATTTTTAAATGTAACACTGCAGTTGCCCTACTACTTGGGTTGGAGCCTAGTAACGGTGTCTGTCACTCCTTGGTGTTCTCCTCCTCCTTGGTGTTCTCCTCTAGGTTTCCTTGTCTGAGCTCAACCTTCTGGCTCTCATTAAGTATTTTTAAATGTAACTCTGCAATTGCCCTACTACTTGGGTTGGGGCCTAGGAACGGTGTCTGACGTTCCTTGGTGTTCTCCTGCTCCTTGGTGTTCTCCTCCAGGTTTCCTTGTCTCAGCTTCAACCTTCTGGCTCTCATTAAGCATTTTTAACTGTAACACTTTTTTTGCCCTAACACTTGGGTTGGGGCCTAGTAACAGTGTCTGCCGCTCCTTGGTGTTCTCCTCCTCCTTGGTGTTCTTCTCCAGGTTTCCTTGTCTGAGCTTCAACCTTCTGGCTCTCATTAAGTATTTTTAAATGTAACACTGCAGTTGCCCTACTACTTGGGTTGGGGCCTAGTAACAGTGTCTGCCGCTCCTTGGTGTTCTCCTCCTCCTTGGTGTTCTCCTCCAGGTTTCCTTGTCTGAGCTCAGCCTTCTGGCTCTCATTAAGTATTTTTAAATGTAACACTGCAGTTGCCCTACTACTTGGGATGGGGCCTAGTAACGATGTCTGCCGCTCCTTGGTGTTCTCCTCCTCCTTGGTGTTCTCCTCCAGGTTTCCTTGTCTGAGCTTCAACCTTCTGGCTCTCATTAAGTATTTTTAACTGTAACACTTTTTTTGCCCTACTACTTGGGTTGGGGCCTAGTAACGGTGTCTGCTGCTCCTTGGTGTTCTCCTCCTCCTTGGTGTTCTCCTCCAGGTTTCCTTGTCTGAGCTTCAACCTTCTGGCTCTCATTAAGTATTTTTAACTGTAACACTTTTGTTGCCCTACTACTTGGGTTGGGGCCTAGTAACGGTGTCTGCCGCCCCTTGGTGTTCTCCTCCTCCTTGGTGTTCTCCTCCATGTTTCCTTGTCTGAGCTACAACCTTCTGGCTCTCATTAAGTATTTTTAAATGTAACACTGCAATTGCCACACTACTTGGGTTGAGGCCTAGTAACGGTGTCTGCCGCTCCTTGGTGTTCTCCTCCAGGTTTCCTTGTCTGAGCTTCAACCTTCTGGCTCTCATTAAGTATTTTTAAATGTAACACTGCAATTGCCCTACTACATGGGTTGGGGCCTAGTAACGGTGTCTGCCGCTCCTTGGTATTCTCCTCCTCCTTGGTGTTCTCCTCCAGGTTTCCTTGTCTGAGCTTCAATCTTCTGGCTCTCATTAAGTATTTTTAAATGTAACACTGCAGTTGCCCTACTACTTGGGTTGGGGCCTAGTAACGGTGTCTGTCGCTCCTTGGTGTTCTCCTCCTCCTTGGTGTTCTCCTCTAGGTTTCCTTGTCTGAGCTCAACCTTCTGGCTCTCATTAAGTATTTTTAAATGTAACACTGCAGTTGCCCTACTACATGGGTTGGGGCCTAGTAACGGTGTCTGCCGTTCCTTGGTGTTCTCCTGCTCCTTGGTGTTCTCCTCCAGGTTTCCTTGTCTCAGCTTCAACCTTCTGGCTCTCATTAAGCATTTTTAACTGTAACACTTTTTTTGCCCTAACACTTGGGTTGGGGCCTAGTAACAGTGTCTGCCGCTCCTTGGTGTTCTCCTCCTCCTTGGTGTTCTTCTCCAGGTTTCCTTGTCTGAGCTTCAACCTTCTGGCTCTCATTAAGTATTTTTAAATGTAACACTGCAGTTGCCCTACTACTTGGGTTGGGGCCTAGTAACGGTGTCTGCCGTTCCTTGGTGTTCTCCTCCTCCTTGGTGTTCTCCTCCAGGTTTCCTTGTCTGAGCTTCAACCTTCTGGCTCTCATTAAGTATTTTTAAATGTAACACTGCAATTGCCCTACTACTTGGGTTGGGGCCTAGTAACGGTGTCTGCCGCTCCTTGGTATTCTCCTCCTCCTTGGTGTTCTCCTCTAGGTTTCCTTGTCTGAGCTCAACCTTCTGGCTCTCATTAAGTATTTTTAAATGTAACACTGCAGTTGCCCTACTACTTGGGTTGGGAGCTAGTAACGGTGTCTGCCGTTCCTTGGTGTTCTCCTCCTCCTTGGTGTTCTCCTCTAGGTTTCCTTGTCTGAGCTTCAACCTTCTGGCTCTCATTAAGTATTTTTAATTGTAACACTTTTGTTGCCCTACTACTTGGGTTGAGGCCTAGTAACGGTGTCTGCCGCTCCTTGGTGTTCTCCTCCTCCTTGGTGTTCTCCCTCTGATTTCCTTGTCTGAGCTTCAACCTTCTGGCTCTCATTAAGTATTTTTAAATGTAACACTGCAATTGCCCTACTACTTGGGTTGGGGCCTAGTAACGGTGTCTGTCGCTCCTTGGTGTTCTCCTCCTCCTTGGTATTCTCCTCTAGGTTTCCTTGTCTGAGCTCAACCTTCTGGCTCTCATTAAGTATTTTTAAATGTAACACTGCAGTTGCCCTACTACTTGGGTTGGGGCCTAGTAACGGTGTCTGCCGTTCCTTGGTGTTCTCCTCCTCCTTGGTGTTCTCCTCTAGGTTTCCTTGTCTGAGCTTCAACCTTCTGGCTCTCATTAAGTATTTTTAATTGTAACACTTTTGTTGCCCTACTACTTGGGTTGAGGCCTAGTAACGGTGTCTGCCGCTCCTTGGTGTTCTCCTCCTCCTTGGTGTTCTCCCTCTGATTTCCTTGTCTGAGCTTCAACCTTCTGGCTCTCATTAAGTATTTTTAAATGTAACACTGCAATTGCCCTACTCCTTGGGTTGGGGCCTAGTAACGGTGTCTGCCGCTCCTTGGTGTTCTCCTCCAGGTTTCCTTGTCTGATCTTCAACCTTCTGGCTCTCATTAAGTACTTTTAACTGTAACACTTTTGTTGCCCTACTACATGGGTTGGGGCCTAGTAACGGTGTCTGCCGCTCCTTGGTGTTCTCCTCCTCCTTGGTGTTCTCCTCCAGGTATCCTTGTCCGAGCTTCAACCTTCTTGCTCTCATTAAGTATTTTTAAATGTAACACTGCAATTGCCCTACTACTTGGGCTGGGGCCTAGTAACGGTGTCTGCCGCTCCTTGGTGCTCTCCTCCAGGTTTCCTTGTCTGAGCTTCAACCTTCTGGCTCTCATTAAGAATTTTTTAATGTAACACTGCAGTTGCCCTACTACTTGGGTTGGGGCCTAGTAATGGTGTCTGTCGCTCCTTGGTGTTCTCCTCCTCCTTGGTGTTCTCCTCCAGGTTTCATTGTCTGAGCTTCAACCTTCTGGCTCTCATTAAGTATTTTTAAATGTAACACTGCAATTGCCCTACTACTTGGGTTGGGGCTTAGTAACGGTGTCTGCCTTCCTTGGTGTTCTCCTCCTCCTTGGTGTTCTCCCCCAGGTTTCGTTGTCTGAGCTTCAACCTTCAGGCTCTCATTAAGTATTTTTAAATGTAACACTTTTGGTACCCTACTACTTGGGTTGGGGCCTAGTAACGGTGTCTGCCGCTCCTTGGTGTTCTCCTCCTCCTTGGTGTTCTCCTCCAGATTTCCTTGTCTGAGCTTCAACCTTCTGGCTCTCATTAAGTATTTTTAAATGTAACACTGCAGTTGCCATACTACTTGGGTTGGGGCCTAGTAACAGTGTCTGCCGCTCCTTGGTGTTCTCCTCCTCCTTGGTGTTCTCCTCCAGGTTTCCTTGTCTGAGCTTCAACCTTCTGGCTCTCATTAAGTATTTTTAACTGTAACACTTTTGTTGCCCTACTACTTGGGTTGGGGCCTAGTAACGGTGTCTGCCGCCCCTTGGTGTTCTCCTCCTCCTTGGTGTTCTCCTCCAGGTTTCCTTGTCTGAGCTTCAACCTTCTGGCTCTCATTAAGTATTTTTAAATGTAACACTGCAGTTGCCCTACTACTTGGTTTGGGGCCTAGTAACGGTGTCTGTCGCTCCTTGGTGTTCTCCTCCTCCTTGGTGTTCTCCTCCAGGTTTCCTTGTCTGAACTTCAACCTTCTGGCTCTCATTAAGTATTTTTAAATGTAACTCTGCAATTGCCCTACTACTTGGGTTGGGGCCTAGTAACGGTTTCTGCCGCTCCTTGGTGTTCTCCTCCAGGTTTCCTTGTCTGAGCTTCAACCTTCAGGCTCTCATTAAGTATTATTAAATGTAACACTTTTGTTGCCCTCCTACTTCGGTTGGGGCCTAGTAACGGTGTCTGCCGCTCCTTGGTGTTCTCCTCCTCCTTGGTGTTCTCCTCCAGGTTTCCTTGTCTCAGCTTCAACCTTCTGGCTCTCATTAAGTATTTTTAACTGTAACACTTTTTTTGCCCTACTACTTGGGTTGGGGCCTAGTAACGGTGTCTGCTGCTCTTTGGTGTTCTCCTCCTCCTTGGTGTTCTCATCCAGGTTTCCTTGTCTGAGCTTCAACCTTCTGGCTCTCATTAAGTATTTTTAAATGTAACACTGCAATTGCCCTACTACTTGGGTTGGGGCCTAGTAACGGTGTCTGCCGCTCCTTGGTATTCTCCTCCTCCTTGGTGTTCTCCTCCAGGTTTCCTTGTCTGAGCTTCAACCTTCTGGCTCTCATTAAGTATTTTTAAATGTAACACTGCAGTTGCCCTACTACTTGGGTTGGGGCCTAGTAACGGTGTCTGCCGCTCCTTGGTGTTCTCTTCCTCCTTGGTGTTCTCCTCCAGGTTTCCTTGTCTCAGCTTCAACCTTCTGGCTCTCATTAAGTATTTTTAATTGTAACACTTTTGTTGCCCTACTACTTGGGTTGAGGCCTAGTAACGGTGTCTGACGCTCCTTGGTGTTCTCCTCCTCCTTGGTGTTCTCCCTCAGATTTCCTTGTCTGAGCTTCAACCTTCTGGCTCTCATTAAGTATTTTTAAATGTAACACTGCAATTGCCCTACTACTTGGGTTGGGGCCTAGTAACAGTGTCTGCCGCTCCTTGGTGTTCTCCTCCTCCTTGGTGTTCTCCTCCAGGTTTCCTTGTCTGAGCTTCAACCTTCTAACTCTCATTAAGTATTTTTAACTGTAACACTTTTGTTGCCCTACTACTTGGGTTGGGGCCTAGTAACAGTGTCTGCCGCTCCTTGGTGTTCTCCTCCTCCTTGGTGTTCTCCTCCAGGTTTCCTTGTCTGAGGTTCAACCTTCTGGCACTCATTAAGTATTTTTAAATGTAACACTGCAATTGCCCTACTACTTGGGTTGGGGCCTAGTAACGGTGTCTGCCGCTCATTGGTGTTCTCCTCCTCCTTGGTGTTCTCCTCCAGGTTTCCTTGTCTGAGCTTCAACCTTCTGGCTCTCATTAAGTCATTAAGTATTTTTAAATGTAACACTGCAATTGCCCTACTACTTGGGTTGGGGCCTAGTAACGGTGTCTGCCGCTCCTTGGTGTTCTCCTCCAGGTTTTCTTGTCTGAGCTTCAACCTTCTGGCTCTCATTAAGTATTTTTAAATGTAACACTGCAGTTGCCCTACTACTTGGGTTGGGGCCTAGTAACGGTGTCTGCCGCTCCTTGGTGTTCTCCTCCTCCTTGTTGTTCTCCTCCAGGTTTCCATGTCTGAGCTTCAACCTTCTGGCTCTCATAAAGTATTTTTAAATGTAACACTGCAATTGCCCTACTATTTGGGTTTGGGCCTAGTAACAGTGTATGCCGCTCCATGGTGTTCTCCTCCTCCTTGGTGTTCTCCTCCAGTTTTCCTTGTCTGAGCTTCAACCTTCTGGCTCTCATTAAGTATTTTTAACTGTAACACCTTTGTTGCCCTACTACTTGGGTTGGGGCCTAGTAACGGTGTCTGCCCCTCCTTGGTGTTCTCCTCCTCCTTGGTGTTCTCCTCCAGGTATCCTTGTCCGAGCTTCAACCTTCTGGCTCTCATTAAGTATTTTTAAATGTAACACTGCAATTGCCCTACTATTTGGGTTGGGGTCTAGTAACGGTGTCTGCCGCTCCATGGTGTTCTCCTCCTCCTTGGTGCTCTCCTCCAGGTTTCCTTGTCTGAGCTTCAACCTTCTGGCTCTCATTAAGTATTTTTAACTGTAACACTTTTGTTGCCCTACTACTTGTGTTGGGGCCTAGTAACGGTGTCTGCTGCTCCTTGGTGTTCTCCTCCTCCTTGGTGTTCTCCTCCAGGTATCCTTGTCCGAGCTTCAGCCTTCTGGCTCTCATTAAGTATTTTTAAATGTAACACTGCAATTGCCCTACTACTTGGGTTGGGGCCTAGTAACGGTGTCTGCCGCTCCTTGGTGTTCTCCTCCAGTTTTCCTTGTCTGAGCTTCAACCTTCTGGCTCTCATTAAGTATTTTTAACTGTAACACCTTTGTTGCCCTACTACTTGGGTTGGGGCCTAGTAACGGTGTCTGCCCCTCCTTGGTGTTCTCCTCCTCCTTGGTGTTCTCCTCCAGGTATCCTTGTCCGAGCTTCAACCTTCTGGCTCTCATTAAGTATTTTTAAATGTAACACTGCAATTGCCCTACTATTTGGGTTGGGGTCTAGTAACGGTGTCTGCCGCTCCATGGTGTTCTCCTCCTCCTTGGTGTTCTCCTCCAGGTTTCCTTGTCTGAGCTTCAACCTTCTGGCTCTCATTAAGTATTTTTAACTGTAACACTTTTGTTGCCCTACTACTTGTGTTGGGGCCTAGTAACGGTGTCTGTCGCTCCTTGGTGTTCTCCTCCTCCTTGGTGTTCTCCTCCAGGTATCCTTGTCCGAGCTTCAGCCTTCTGGCTCTCATTAAGTATTTTTAAATGTAACACTGCAATTGCCCTACTACTTGGGTTGGGGCCTAGTAACGGTGTCTGCCGCTCCTTCGTGTTCTCCTCCTCCTTGGTGTTCTCCTCTAGGTTTCCTTGTCTGAGCTCAACCTTCTGGCTCTCATTAAGTATTTTTAAATGTAACACTGCAGTTGCCCTACTACTTGGGTTGGGGCCTAGTAACGGTGTCTGCCGATCCTTGGTATTCTCCTCCTCCTTGGTGTTCTCCTCCAGGTTTCCTTGTCTCAGCTTCAACCTTCTGGCTCTCATTAAGCATTTTTAACTGTAACACTTTTTTTGCCCTAACACTTGGGTTGGGGCCTAGTAACAGTGTCTGCCGCTCCTTGGTGTTCTCCTCCTCCTTGGTGTTCTCCCTCAGATTTCCTTGTCTGAGCTTCAACCTTCTGGCTCTCATTAAGTATTTTTAAATGTAACACTGCAATTGCCCTACTACTTGGGTTGGGGCCTAGTAACAGTGTCTGCCGCTCCTTGGTGTTCTCCTCCTCCTTGGTGTTCTCCTCCAGGTTTCATTGTCTGAGCTTCAACCTTCTGGCTCTCATTAAGTATTTTTAAATGTAACACTGCAATTGCCCTACTACTTGGGTTGGGGCTTAGTAACGGTGTCTGCCTTCCTTGGTGTTCTCCTCCTCCTTGGTGTTCTCCCCCAGGTTTCGTTGTCTGAGCTTCAACCTTCAGGCTCTCATTAAGTATTTTTACATGTAACACTGCAGTTGCCCTACTACTTGGGTTGGGGCCTAGTAACGGTGTCTGTCGCTCCTTGGTGTTCTCCTCCTCCTTGTTATTCTCCTCTAGGTTTCCTTGTCTGAGCTCAACCTTCTGGCTCTCATTAAGTATTTTTAAATGTAACACTGCAGTTGCCCTACTACTTGGGTTGGGGCCTAGTAACGGTGTCTGCCGTTCCTTGTTGTTCTCCTCCTCCTTGGTGTTCTCCTCTAGGTTTCCTTGTCTGAGCTTCAACCTTCTGGCTCTCATTAAGTATTTTTAATTGTAACACTTTTGTTGCCCTACTACTTGGGTTGAGGCCTAGTAACGGTGTCTGCCGCTCCTTGGTGTTCTCCTCCTCCTTGGTGTTCTCCCTCTGATTTCCTTGTCTGAGCTTCAACCTTCTGGCTCTCATTAAGTATTTTTAAATGTAACACTGCAATTGCCCTACTACTTGGGTTGGGGCCTAGTAACAGTGTCTGCCGCTCCTTGGTGTTCTCCTCCTCCTTGGTGTTCTCCTCCAGGTTTCCTTGTCTTAGCTTCAACCTTCTAACTCTCATTAAGTATTTTTAACTGTAACACTTTTGTTGCCCTACTACTTGGGTTGGGGCCTTGTAACAGTGTCAGCCGCTCCTTGGTGTTCTCCTCCTCCTTGGTGTTCTCCTCCAGGTTTCCTTGTCTGAGGTTCAACCTTCTGGCACTCATTAAGTATTTTTAAATGTAACACTGCAATTGCCCTACTACTTGGGTTGGGGCCTAGTAACGGTGTCTGCCGCTCCTTGGTGTTCTCCTCCTCCTTGGTGTTCTCCTCCAGGTTTCCTTGTCTGAGCTTCAACCTTCTGGCTCACATTAAGTATTTTTAAATGTAACACTGCCATTGCCCTACTACTTGGGTTGGGGCCTAGTAACGGTGTCTGCCGCTCCTTGGTGTTCTCCTCCAGGTTTCCTTGTCTGAGCTTCAACCTTCTGGCTCTCATTAAGTATTTTTAAATGTAACACTGCAGTTGCCCTACTACATGGGTTGGGGCCTAGTAATGGTGTCTGCCGCTCCTTGGTGTTCTCCTCCTCCTTGGTGTTCTCCTCCAGGTATCCTTGTCCGAGCTTCAACCTTCTTGCTCTCATTAAGTATTTTTAAATGTAACACTGCAATTGCCCTACTACTTGGGCTGGGGCCTAGTAGCGGTGTCTGCCGCTCCTTGGTGCTCTCCTCCAGGTTTCCTTGTCTGAGCTTCAACCTTCTGGCTCTCATTAAGAATTTTTTAATGTAACACTGCAGTTGCCCTACTACTTGGGTTGGGGCCTAGTAATGGTGTCTGTCGCTCCTTGGTGTTCTCCTCCTCCTTGGTGTTCTCCTCCAGGTTTCATTGTCTGAGCTTCAACCTTCTGGCTCTCATTAAGTATTTTTAAATGTAACACTGCAATTGCCCTACTACTTGGGTTGGGGCTTAGTAACGGTGTCTGCCTTCCTTGGTGTTCTCCTCCTCCTTGGTGTTCTCCCCCAGGTTTCGTTGTCTGAGCTTCAACCTTCAGGCTCTCATTAAGTATTTTTAAATGTAACACTTTTGTTGCCCTACTACTTGGGTTGGGGCCTAGTAACGGTGTCTGCCGCTCCTTGGTGTTCTCCTCCTCCTTGGTGTTCTCCTCCAGATTTCCTTGTCTGAGCTTCAACCTTCTGGCTCTCATTAAGTATTTTTAAATGTAACACTGCAGTTGCCCTACTACTTGGGTTGGGGCCTAGTAACAGTGTCTGCCGCTCCTTGGTGTTCTCCTCCTCCTTGGTGTTCTCCTCCAGGTTTCCTTGTCTGAGCTTCAACCTTCTGGCTCTCATTAAGTATTTTTAACTGTAACACTTTTGTTGCCCTACTACTTGGGTTGGGGCCTAGTAACGGTGTCTGCCGCCCCTTGGTGTTCTCCTCCTCCTTGGTGTTCTCCTCCAGGTTTCCTTGTCTGAGCTTCAACCTTCTGGCTCTCATTAAGTATTTTTAAATGTAACACTGCAGTTGCCCTACTACTTGGGTTGGGGCCTAGTAACGGTGTCTGTCGCTCCTTGGTGTTCTCCTCCTCCTTGGTGTTCTCCTCCAGGTTTCCTTGTCTGAACTTCAACCTTCTGGCTCTCATTTAGTATTTTTAAATGTAACTCTGCAATTGCCCTACTACTTGGGTTGGGGCCTAGTAACGGTTTCTGCCGCTCCTTGGTGTTCTCCTCCAGGTTTCCTTGTCTGAGCTTCAACCTTCAGGCTCTCATTAAGTATTATTAAATGTAACACTTTTGTTGCCCTTCTACTTCGGTTGGGGCCTAGTAACGGTGTCTGCCGCTCCTTGGTATTCTCCTCCTCCTTGGTGTTCTCCTCCAGGTTTCCTTGTCTGAGCTCAGCCTTCTGGCTCTCATTAAGTATTTTTAAATGTAACACTGCAGTTGCCCTACTACTTGGGATGGGGCCTAGTAATGATGTCTGCCGCTCCTTGGTGTTCTCCTCCTCCTTGGTGTTCTCCTCCAGGTTTCCTTGTCTCAGCTTCAACCTTCTGGCTCTCATTAAGTATTTTTAACTGTAACACTTTTTTTGCCCTACTACTTGGGTTGGGGCCTAGTAACGGTGTCTGCTGCTCCTTGGTGTTCTCCTCCTCCTTGGTGTTCTCGTCCAGGTTTCCTTGTCTGAGCTTCAAACTTCTGGCTCTCATTAAGTATTTTTAAATGTAACACTGCAATTGCCCTACTACTTGGGTTGGGGCCTAGTAACGGTGTCTGCCGCTCCTTGGTATTCTCCTCCTCCTTGGTGTTCTCCTCCAGGTTTCCTTGTCTGAGCTTCAACCTTCTGGCTCTCATTAAGTATTTTTAAATGTAACATTGCAGTTGCCCTACTACTTGGGTTGGGGCCTAGTAACGGTGTCTGCCGCTCCTTGGTGTTCTCTTCCTCCTTGGTGTTCTCCTCCAGGTTTCCTTGTCTCAGCTTCAACCTTCTGGCTCATATTAAGTATTTTTAATTGTAACACTTTTGTTGCCCTACTACTTGGGTTGAGGCCTAGTAACGGTGTCTGACGCTCCTTGGTGTTCTCCTCCTCCTTGGTGTTCTCCCTCAGATTTCCTTGTCTGAGCTTCAACCTTCTGGCTCTCATTAAGTATTTTTAAATGTAACACTGCAATTGCCCTACTACTTGGGTTGGGGCCTAGTAACAGTGTCTGCCGCTCCTTGGTGTTCTCCTCCTCCTTGGTGTTCTCCTCCAGGTTTCATTGTCTGAGCTTCAACCTTCTGGCTCTCATTAAGTATTTTTAAATGTAACACTGCAATTGCCCTACTACTTGGGTTGGGGCTTAGTAACGGTGTCTGCCTTCCTTGGTGTTCTCCTCCTCCTTGGTGTTCTACCCCAGGTTTCGTTGTCTGAGCTTCAACCTTCAGGCTCTCATTAAGTATTTTTAAATGTAACACTTTTGTTGCCCTACTACTTGGGTTGGGGCCTAGTAACGGTGTCTGCCGCTCCTTGGTGTTCTCCTCCTCCTTGGTGTTCTCCTCCAGATTTCCTTGTCTGAGCTTCAACCTTCTGGCTCTCATTAAGTATTTTTAAATGTAACACTGCAGTTGCCCTACTACTTGGGTTGGGGCCTAGTAACAGTGTCTGCCGCTCCTTGGTGTTCTCCTCCTCCTTGGTGTTCTCCTCCAGGTTTCCTTGTCTGAGCTTCAACCTTCTGGCTCTCATTAAGTATTTTTAACTGTAACACTTTTGTTGCCCTACTACTTGGGTTGGGGCCTAGTAACGGTGTCTGCCGCCCCTTGGTGTTCTCCTCCTCCTTGGTGTTCTCCTCCAGGTTTCCTTGTCTGAGCTTCAACCTTCTGGCTCTCATTAAGTATTTTTAAATGTAACACTGCAGTTGCCCTACTACTTGGGTTGGGGCCTAGTAACGGTGTCTGTCGCTTCTTGGTGTTCTCCTCCTCCTTGGTGTTCTCCTCCAGGTTTCCTTGTCTGAACTTCAACCTTCTGGCTCTCATTAAGTATTTTTAAATGTAACTCTGCAATTGCCCTACTACTTGGGTTGGGGCCTAGTAACGGTTTCTGCCGCTCCTTGGTGTTCTCCTCCAGGTTTCCTTGTCTGAGCTTCAACCTTCAGGCTCTCATTAAGTATTATTAAATGTAACACTTTTGTTGCCCTTCTACTTCGGTTGGGGCCTAGTAACGGTGTCTGCCGCTCCTTGGTATTCTCCTCCTCCTTGGTGTTCTCCTCCAGGTTTCCTTGTCTGAGCTCAGCCTTCTGGCTCTCATTAAGTATTATTAAATGTAACACTGCAATTGCCCTACTACTTGGGTTGGGGCCTAGTAACGGTGTCTGCCGCTCCTTGGTATTCTCCTCCTCCTTGGTGTTCTCCTCCAGGTTTCCTTGTCTGAGCTTCAACATTCTGGCTCTCATTAAGTATTTTTAAATGTAACACTGCAGTTGCCCTACTACTTGGGTTGGGGCCTAGTAACGGTGTCTGCCGCTCCTTGGTGTTCTCTTCCTCCTTGGTGTTCTCCTCCAGGTTTCCTTGTCTGAGCTTCAACCTTCTAACTCTCATTAAGTATTTTTAACTGTAACACTTTTGTTGCCCTACTACTTGGGTTGGGGCCTAGTAACAGTGTCTGCCGCTCCTTGGTGTTCTCCTCCTCCTTGGTGTTCTCCTCCAGGTTTCCTTGTCTGAGGTTCAACCTTCTGGCACTCATTAAGTATTTTTAAATGTAACACTGCAATTGCCCTACTACTTGGGTTGGGGCCTAGTAACGGTGTCTGCCGCTCATTGGTGTTCTCCTCCTCCTTGGTGTTCTCCTCCAGGTTTCCTTGTCTGAGCTTCAACCTTCTGGCTCTCATTAAGTCATTAAGTATTTTTAAATGTAACACTGCAATTGCCCTACTACTTGGGTTGGGGCCTAGTAACGGTGTCTGCCGCTCCTTGGTGTTCTCCTCCAGGTTTTCTTGTCTGAGCTTCAACCTTCTGGCTCTCATTAAGTATTTTTAAATGTAACACTGCAGTTGCCCTACTACTTGGGTTGGGGCCTAGTAACGGTGTCTGCCGCTCCTTGGTGTTCTCCTCCTCCTTGTTGTTCTCCTCCAGGTTTCCATGTCTGAGCTTCAACCTTCTGGCTCTCATTAAGTATTTTTAAATGTAACACTGCAATTGCCCTACTATTTGGGTTTGGGCCTAGTAACAGTGTATGCCGCTCCATGGTGTTCTCCTCCTCCTTGGTGTTCTCCTCCAGTTTTCCTTGTCTGAGCTTCAACCTTCTGGCTCTCATTAAGTATTTTTAACTGTAACACCTTTGTTGCCCTACTACTTGGGTTGGGGCCTAGTAACGGTGTCTGCCCCTCCTTGTTGTTCTCCTCCTCCTTGGTGTTCTCCTCCAGGTATCCTTGTCCGAGCTTCAACCTTCTGGCTCTCATTAAGTATTTTTAAATGTAACACTGCAATTGCCCTACTATTTGGGTTGGGGTCTAGTAACGGTGTCTGCCGCTCCATGGTGTTCTCCTCCTCCTTGGTGTTCTCCTCCAGGTTTCCTTGTCTGAGCTTCAACCTTCTGGCTCTCATTAAGTATTTTTAACTGTAACACTTTTGTTGCCCTACTACTTGGGTTGGGGCCTAGTAACGGTGTCTGCCGCTCCTTGGTGTTCTCCTCCTCCTTGGTGTTCTCCTCCAGGTATCCTTGTCCGAGCTTCAGCCTTCTGACTCTCATTAAGTATTTTTAAATGTAACACTGCAATTGCCCTACTACTTGGGTTGGGGCCTAGTAACGGTGTCTGCCGCTCCTTGGTGTTCTCCTCCAGTTTTCCTTGTCTGAGCTTCAACCTTCTGGCTCTCATTAAGTATTTTTAACTGTAACACCTTTGTTGCCCTACTACTTGGGTTGGGGCCTAGTAACGGTGTCTGCCCCTCCTTGGTGTTCTCCTCCTCCTTGGTGTTCTCCTCCAGGTATCCTTGTCCGAGCTTCAACCTTCTGGCTCTCATTAAGTATTTTTAAATGTAACACTGCAATTGCCCTACTATTTGGGTTGGGGTCTAGTAACGGTGTCTGCCGCTCCATGGTGTTCTCCTCCTCCTTGGTGTTCTCCTCCAGGTTTCCTTGTCTGAGCTTCAACCTTCTGGCTCTCATTAAGTATTTTTAACTGTAACACTTTTGTTGCCCTACTACTTGGGTTGGGGCCTAGTAACGGTGTCTGCCGCTCCTTGGTGTTCTCCTCCTCCTTGGTGTTCTCCTCCAGGTATCCTTGTCCGAGCTTCAGCCTTCTGGCTCTCATTAAGTATTTTTAAATGTAACACTGCAGTTGCCCTACTACTTGGGTTGGGGCCTAGTAACGGTGTCTGCCGATCCTTGGTGTTCTCCTCCTCCTTGGTGTTCTCCTCCAGGTATCCTTGTCTGAGCTTCAACCTTCTGGCTCTCATTAAGTATTTTTAAATGTAACACTGCAATTGCCCTACTACTTGGGTTGGGGCCTAGTAACAGTGTCTGCCGCTCCTTGGTGTTCTCTTCCTCCTTGGTGTTCTCCTCCAGGTTTCCTTGTCTGAGGTTCAACCTTCTGGCACTCATTAAGTATTTTTAAATGTAACACTGCAATTGCCCTACTACTTGGGTTGGGGCCTAGTAACGGTGTCTGCCGCTCATTGGTGTTCTCCTCCTCCTTGGTGTTCTCCTCCAGGTTTCCTTGTCTGAGCTTCAACCTTCTGGCTCTCATTAAGTATTTTTAACTGTAACATTTTTGTTGCCCTACTACTTGGGTTGGGGCCTAGTAACGGTGTCTGCCGCTCCTTGGTGTTCTCCTCCAGGTTTCCTTGTCTGAGCTTCAACCTTCTGGCTCTCATTAAGTATTTTTAAATGTAACTCTGCAAGTGCCCTACTACTTGGGTTGGGGCCTAGTAACAGTGTCTGCCGCTCCTTGGTGTTCTCCTCCTCCTTGGTGTTCTCCTCCAGGTTTCCTTGTCTGAGCTTCAACCTTCTAACTCTCATTAAGTATTTTTAACTGTAACACTTTTGTTGCCCTACTACTTGGGTTGGGGCCTAGTAACAGTGTCTGCCGCTCCTTGGTGTTCTCCTCCTCCTTGGTGTTCTCCTCCAGGTTTCCTTGTCTGAGGTTCAACCTTCTGGCACTCATTAAGTATTTTTAAATGTAACACTGCAATTGCCCTACTACTTGGGTTGGGGCCTAGTAACGGTGTCTGCCGCTCATTGGTGTTCTCCTCCTCCTTGGTGTTCTCCTCCAGGTTTCCTTGTCTGAGCTTCAACCTTCTGGCTCTCATTAAGTATTTTTAAATGTAACACTGCAATTGCCCTACTACTTGGGTTGGGGCCTAGTAACGGTGTCTGCCGCTCCTTGGTGTTCTCCTCCAGGTTTCCTTGTCTGAGCTTCAACCTTCTGGCTCTCATTAAGTATTTTTAAATGTAACACTGCAGTTGCCCTACTACATGGGTTGGGGCCTAGTAACGGTGTCTGCCGCTCCTTGGTGTTCTCCTCCTCCTTGGTGTTCTCCTCCAGGTTTCCTTGTCTGAGCTTCAACCTTCTGGCTCTCATTAAGTATTTTAAAATGTAACACTGCAATTGCCCTACTATTTGAGTTTGGGCCTAGTAACGGTGTATGCCGCTCCATGGGGTTCTCCTCCTCCTTGGTGTTCTCCTCCAGGTTTCCTTGTCTGAGCTTCAACCTTCTGGCTCTCATTAAGTATTTTTAACTCTAACACTTTTGTTGCCCTACTACTTGGGTTGGGGCCTAGTAACGGTGTCTGCCGCTCCTTGGTGTTCTCCTCCTCCTTGGTGTTCTCCTCCAGGTATCCTTGTCCGAGCTTCAACCTTCTGGCTCTCATTAAGTATTTTTAAATGTAACACTGCAATTGCCCTACTATTTGGGTTGGGGTCTAGTAACGGTGTCTGCCGCTCCATGGTGTTCTCCTCCTCCTTGGTGTTCTCCTCCAGGTTTCCTTGTCTGAGCTTCAACCTTCTGGCTCTCATTAAGTATTTTTAAATGTAACACTGCAGTTGCCCTACTACTTGGGTTGGGGCCTAGTAACGGTGTCTGTCGCTCCTTGGTGTTCTCCTCCTCCTTGGTGTTCTCCTCCAGGATTCCTTGTCTGAGCTTCAACCTTCTGGCTCTCATTAAGTATTTTTAAATGTAACACTGCAATTGCCCTACTACTTGGGTTGGGGCCTAGTAACAGTGTCTGCCGCTCCTTGGTGTTCTCCTCCTCCTTGGTGTTCTCCTCCAGGTATCCTTGTCCGAGCTTCAGCCTTCTGGCTCTCATTAAGTATTTTTAAATGTAACACTGCAATTGCCCTACTACTTGGGTTGGGGCCTAGTAACGGTGTCTGCCGCTCCTTGGTGTTCTCCTCCAGGTTTCCTTGTCTGAGCTTCAACCTTCTGGCTCTCATTAAGTATTTTTAAATGTAACACTGCAATTGCCCTACTACTTGGGTTGGGGCCTAGTAACGGTGTCTGCCGCTCATTGGTGTTCTCCTCCTCCTTGGTGTTCTCCTCCAGGTTTCCTTGTCTGAGCTTCAACCTTCTGGCTCTCATTAAGTATTTTTAACTGTAACATTTTTGTTGCCCTACTACTTGGGTTGGGGCCTAGTAACGGTGTCTGCCGCTCCTTGGTGTTCTCCTCCAGGTTTCCTTGTCTGAGCTTCAACCTTCTGGCTCTCATTAAGTATTTTTAAATGTAACTCTGCAAGTGCCCTACTACTTGGGTTGGGGCCTAGTAACAGTGTCTGCCGCTCCTTGGTGTTCTCCTCCTCCTTGGTGTTCTCCTCCAGGTTTCCTTGTCTGAGCTTCAACCTTCTAACTCTCATTAAGTATTTTTAACTGTAACACTTTTGTTGCCCTACTACTTGGGTTGGGGCCTAGTAACAGTGTCTGCCGCTCCTTGGTGTTCTCCTCCTCCTTGGTGTTCTCCTCCAGGTTTCCTTGTCTGAGGTTCAACCTTCTGGCACTCATTAAGTATTTTTAAATGTAACACTGCAATTGCCCTACTACTTGGGTTGGGGCCTAGTAACGGTGTCTGCCGCTCATTGGTGTTCTCCTCCTCCTTGGTGTTCTCCTCCAGGTTTCCTTGTCTGAGCTTCAACCTTCTGGCTCTCATTAAGTATTTTTAAATGTAACACTGCAATTGCCCTACTACTTGGGTTGGGGCCTAGTAACGGTGTCTGCCGCTCCTTGGTGTTCTCCTCCAGGTTTCCTTGTCTGAGCTTCAACCTTCTGGCTCTCATTAAGTATTTTTAAATGTAACACTGCAGTTGCCCTACTACATGGGTTGGGGCCTAGTAACGGTGTCTGCCGCTCCTTGGTGTTCTCCTCCTCCTTGGTGTTCTCCTCCAGGTTTCCTTGTCTGAGCTTCAACCTTCTGGCTCTCATTAAGTATTTTAAAATGTAACACTGCAATTGCCCTACTATTTGAGTTTGGGCCTAGTAACGGTGTATGCCGCTCCATGGTGTTCTCCTCCTCCTTGGTGTTCTCCTCCAGGTTTCCTTGTCTGAGCTTCAACCTTCTGGCTCTCATTAAGTATTTTTAACTCTAACACTTTTGTTGCCCTACTACTTGGGTTGGGGCCTAGTAACGGTGTCTGCCGCTCCTTGGTGTTCTCCTCCTCCTTGGTGTTCTCCTCCAGGTATCCTTGTCCGAGCTTCAACCTTCTGGCTCTCATTAAGTATTTTTAAATGTAACACTGCAATTGCCCTACTATTTGGGTTGGGGTCTAGTAACGGTGTCTGCCGCTCCATGGTGTTCTCCTCCTCCTTGGTGTTCTCCTCCAGGTTTCCTTGTCTGAGCTTCAACCTTCTGGCTCTCATTAAGTATTTTTAAATGTAACACTGCAGTTGCCCTACTACTTGGGTTGGGGCCTAGTAACGGTGTCTGTCGCTCCTTGGTGTTCTCCTCCTCCTTGGTGTTCTCCTCCAGGATTCCTTGTCTGAGCTTCAACCTTCTGGCTCTCATTAAGTATTTTTAAATGTAACACTGCAATTGCCCTACTACTTGGGTTGGGGCCTAGTAACAGTGTCTGCCGCTCCTTGGTGTTCTCCTCCTCCTTGGTGTTCTCCTCCAGGTATCCTTGTCCGAGCTTCAGCCTTCTGGCTCTCATTAAGTATTTTTAAATGTAACACTGCAATTGCCCTACTACTTGGGTTGGGGCCTAGTAACGGTGTCTGCCGCTCCTTGGTGTTCTCCTCCAGGTTTCCTTGTCTGAGCTTCAACCTTCTGGCTCTCATTAAGTATTTTTAAATGTAACACTGCAGTTGCCCTACTACTTGGGTTGGGGCCTAGTAACGGTGTCTGTCGCTCCTTGGTGTTCTCCTCCTCCTTGGTGTTCTCCTCCAGGTTTCCTTGTCTGAGCTTCAACCTTCTGGCTCTCATTAAGTATTTTTAAATGTAACACTGCAATTGCCCTACTACTTGGGTTGGGGCCTAGTAACAGTGTCTGCCGCTGCTTGGTGTTCTCCTCCTCCTTGGTGTTCTCCTCCAGGTTTCCTTGTCTGAGCTTCAACCTTCAGGCTCTCATTAAGTATTTTTAAATGTAACACTTTTGTTGCCCTACTACTTGGGTTGGGGCCTAGTAACGGTGTCTGCCGCTCCTTCGTGTTCTCCTCCTCCTTGGTGTTCTCCTCTAGGTTTCCTTGTCTGAGCTCAACCTTCTGGCTCTCATTAAGTATTTTTAAATGTAACACTGCAGTTGCCCTACTACGTGGGTTGGGGCCTAGTAACGGTGTCTGCCGTTCCTTGGTGTTCTCCTGCTCCTTGGTGTTCTCCTCCAGTTTTCCTTGTCTCAGCTTCAACCTTCTGGCTCTCATTAAGCATTTTTAACTGTAACACTTTTTTTGCCCTAACACTTGGGTTGGGGCCTAGTAACAGTGTTTGCCGCTCCTTGGTGTTCTCCTCCTCCTTGGTGTTCTCCTCCAGGTTTCCTTGTCTGAGCTTCAACCTTCTGGCTCTCATTAAGTATTTTTAAATGTAACACTTTTGTTGCCCTACTACTTGGGTTGGGGCCTAGTAACAGTGTCTGCCGCTCCTTGGTGTTCTCCTCCTCCTTGGTGTTCTCCTCCAGGTTTCCTTGTCTGAGCTTCAACCTTCTGGCTCTCATTAAGTATTTTTAACTGTAACACTTTTGTTGCCCTACTACTTGGGTTGGGGCCTAGTAACGGTGTCTGCCGCCCCTTGGTGTTCTCCTCCTCCTTGGTGTTCTCCTCCAGGTTTCCTTGTCTGAGCTTCAACCTTCTGGCTCTCATTAAGTATTTTTAATTGTAACACTGCAGTTGCCCTACTAATTGGGTTGGGGCCTAGTAACGGTGTCTGTCGCTCCTTGGTGTTCTCCTCTTCCTTGGTGTTCTCCTCCAGGTTTCCTTGTCTGAACTTCAACCTTCTGGCTCTCATTAAGTATTTTTAAATGTAACTCTGCAATTGCCCTACTACTTGGGTTGGGGCCTAGTAACGGTGTCTGCCGCTCCTTGGTGTTCTCCTCCAGGTTTCCTTGTCTGAGCTTCAACCTTCAGGCTCTCATTAAGTATTATTAAATGTATCACTTTTGTTGCCCTTCTACTTCAGTTGGGGCCTAGTAACGGTGTCTGCCGCTCCTTGTTATTCTCCTCCTCCTTGGTGTTCTCCTCCAGGTTTCCTTGTCTGAGCTCAGCCTTCCGGCTCTCATTAAGTATTTTTAAATGTAACACTGCAGTTGCCCTACAACTTGGGATGGGGCCTAGTAACGATGTCTGCCGCTCCTTGGTGTTCTCCTCCTCCTTGGTGTGCTCCTCCAGGTTTCCTTGTCTGAGCTTCAACCTTCTGGCTCTCATTAAGTATTTTTAAATGTAACACTGCAATTGCCCTACTACTTGGGTTGGGGCCTAGTAACGGTGTCTGCCGCTCCTTGGTGTTCTCCTCCAGGTTTCCTTGTCTGAGCTTCAACCTTCTGGCTCTCATTAAGTATTTTTAACTGTAACACTTTTGTTGCCCTACTACTTGGGTTGGGGCCTAGTAACGGTGTCTGCCGCCCCTTGGTGTTCTCCTCCTCCTTGGTGTTCTCCTCCAGGTTTCCTTGTCTGAGCTTCAACCTTCTGGCTCTCATTAAGTATTTTTAATTGTAACACTGCAGTTGCCCTACTACTTGGGTTGGGGCCTAGTAACGGTGTCTGTCGCTCCTTGGTGTTCTCCTCTTCCTTGGTGTTCTCCTCCAGGTTTCCTTGTCTGAACTTCAACCTTCTGGCTCTCATTAAGTATTTTTAAATGTAACTCTGCAACTGCCCTACTACTTGGGTTGGGGCCTAGTAACGGTGTCTGCCGCTCCTTGGTGTTCTCCTCCAGGTTTCCTTGTCTGAGCTTCAACCTTCAGGCTCTCATTAAGTATTATTAAATGTATCACTTTTGTTGCCCTTCTACTTCAGTTGGGGCCTAGTAACGGTGTCTGCCGCTCCTTGGTATTCTCCTCCTCCTTGGTGTTCTCCTCCAGGTTTCCTTGTCTGAGCTCAGCCTTCCGGCTCTCATTAAGTATTTTTAAATGTAACACTGCAGTTGCCCTACAACTTGGGATGGGGCCTAGTAACGATGTCTGCCGCTCCTTGGTGTTCTCCTCCTCCTTGGTGTGCTCCTCCAGGTTTCCTTGTCTGAGCTTCAACCTTCTGGCTCTCATTAAGTATTTTTAAATGTAACACTGCAATTGCCCTACTACTTGGGTTGGGGCCTAGTAACGGTGTCTGCCGCTCCTTGGTGTTCTCCTCCAGGTTTCCTTGTCTGAGCTTCAACCTTCTAGCTCTCATTAAGTATTTTTAACTGTAACACTTTTGTTGCCCTACTACTTGGGTTGGGGCCTAGTAACGGTGTCTGCCGCCCCTTGGTGTTCTCCTCCTCCTTGGTGTTCTCCTCCAGGTTTCCTTGTCTGAGCTTCAACCTTCTGGCTGTCATTAAGTATTTTTAAATGTAACACTGCAGTTGCCCTACTACTTGGGTTGGGGCCTAGTAACGGCGTCTGTCGCTCCTTGGTGTTCTCCTCCTCCTTGGTGTTCTCCTCCAGGTTTCCTTGTCTGAACTTCAACCTTCTGGCTCTCATTAAGTATTTTTAAATGTAACTCTGCAATTGCCCTACTACTTGGGTTGGGGCCTAGTAACGGTGTCTGCCGCTCCTTGGTGTTCTCCTCCAGGTTTCCTTGTCTGAGCTTCAACCTTCAGGCTCTCATTAAGTATTATTAAATGTAACACTTTTGTTGCCCTTCTACTTCGGTTGGGGCCTAGTAACGGTGTCTGCCGCTCCTTGGTATTCTCCTCCTCCTTGGTGTTCTCCTCCAGGTTTCCTTGTCTGAGCTCAGCCTTCTGGCTCTCATTAAGTATTTTTAAATGTAACACTGCAGTTGCCCTACTACTTGGGATGGGGCCTAGTAACGATGTCTGCCGCTCCTTGGTGTTCTCCTCCTCCTTGGTGTTCTCCTCCAGGTTTCCTTGTCTCAGCTTCAACCTTCTGGCTCTCATTAAGTATTTTTAACTGTAACACTTTTTTTGCCCTACTACTTGGGTTGGGGCCTAGTAACGGTGTCTGCTGCTCCTTGGTGTTCTCCTCCATGTTTCCTTGTCTGAGCTACAACCTTCTGGCTCTCATTAAGTATTTTTAAATGTAACACTGCAATTGCCCTACTACTTGGGTTGGGGCCTAGTAACGGTGTCTGCTGCTCCTTGGTGTTCTCCTCCAGGTTTCCTTGTCTGAGCTTCAACCTTCTGGCTCTAATTAAGTATTTTTAAATGTAACACTGCAGTTGCCCTACTACTTGGGTTGGGGCCTAGTAACGGTGTCTTCCGTTCCTTGGTGTTCTCCTCCTCCTTGGTGTTCTCCTCCAGGTTTCCTTGTCTGAGCTTCAACCTTCTGGCTCTCATTAAGTATTTTTAAATGTAACACTGCAATTGCCCTACTACTTGGGTTGGGGCCTAGTAACGGTGTCTGCCGCTCCTTGGTATTCTCCTCCTCCTTGGTGTTCTCCTCCAGGTTTCCTTGTCTGAGCTTCAACCTTCTGGCTCTCATTAAGTATTTTTAAATGTAACACTGCAGTTGCCCTACTACTTGGGTTGGGGCCTAGTAACGGTGTCTGCCGCTCCTTGGTGTTCTCTTCCTCCTTGGTGTTCTCCTCCAGGTTTCCTTGTCTCAGCTTCAACCTTCTGGCTCTCAGTAAGTATTTTTAATTGTAACACTTTTGTTGCCCTACTACTTGGGTTGAGGCCTAGTAACGGTGTCTTCCGTTCCTTGGTGTTCTCCTCCTCCTTGGTGTTCTCCCTCAGATTTCCTTGTCTGAGCTTCAACCTTCTGGCTCTCATTAAGTATTTTTAAATGTAACACTGCAATTGCCCTACTACATGGGTTGGGGCCTAGTAACAGTGTCTGCCGCTCCTTGGTGTTCTCCTCCTCCTTGGTGTTCTCCTCCAGGTTTCCTTGTCTGAGCTTCAACCTTCTAACTCTCATTAAGTATTTTTAACTGTAACACTTTTGTTGCCCTACTACTTGGGTTGGGGCCTAGTAACAGTGTATGCTGCTCCTTGGTGTTCTCCTCCTCCTTGGTGTTCTCCTCCAGGTTTCCTTGTCTGAGTTTCAACCTTCTGGCACTCATTAAGTATTTTTAAATGTAACACTGCAATTGCCCTACTACTTGGGTTGGGGCCTAGTAACGGTGTCTGCCGCTCATTGGTGTTCTCCTCCTCCTTGGTGTTCTCCTCCAGGTTTCCTTGTCTGAGCTTCAACCTTCTGGCTCTCATTAAGTATTTTTAAATGTAACACTGCAATTGTCCTACTACTCGGGTTGGGGCCTAGTAACGGTGTCTGCCGCTCCTTGGTGTTCTCCTCCAGGTTTTCTTGTCTGAGCTTCAACCTTCTGGCTCTCATCAAGTATTTTTAAATGTAACACTGCAATTGCCCTACTATTTGGGTTTGGGCCTAGTAACGGTGTATGCCGCTCCATGGTGTTCTCCTCCTCCTTGGTGTTCTCCTCCAGGTTTCCTTGTCTGAGCTTCAACCTTCTGGCTCTCATTAAGTATTTTTAACTGTAACACTTTTGTTGCCCTACTACTTGGGTTGGGGCCTAGTAACGGTGTCTGCCGCTCCTTGGTGTTCTCCTCCTCCTTGGTGTTCTCCTCCAGGTTTCCTTGTCTGAGCTTCAACCTTCTGGCTCTCATTAAGTATTTTTAACTGTAACACTTTTTTTGCCCTACTACTTGGGTTGGGGCCTAGTAACGGTGTCTGCCGCTCCTTGGTGTTCTCCTCCTCCTTGGTGTTCTCCTCCAGGTATCCTTGTCCGAGCTTCAGCCTTCTGGCTCTCATTAAGTATTTTTAAATGTAACACTGCAATTGCCCTACTACTTGGGTTGGGGCCTAGTAACGGTGTCTGCCGCTCCTTGGTGTTCTCCTCCAGGTTTCCTTGTCTGAGCTTCAACCTTCTGGCTCTCATTAAGTATTTTTAAATGTTACACTGCAGTTGCCCTACTACTTGGGTTGGGGCCTAGTAACGGTGTCTGTCGCTCCTTGGTGTTCTCCTCCTCCTTGGTGTTCTCCTCTAGGTTTCCTTGTCTGAGCTCAACCTTCTGGCTCCCATTAAGTATTTTTAAATGTAACACTGCAGTTGCCCTACTACTTGGGTTGGGGCCTAGTAACGGTGTCTGCCGTTCCTTGGTGTTCTCCTGCTCCTTGGTGTTCTCCTCCAGGTTTCCTTGTCTCAGCTTCAACCTTCTGGCTCTCATTAAGTGTTTTTAACTGTAACACTTTTTTTGCCCTACTACTTGGGTTGGGGCCTAGTAACGGTGTCTGCTGCTCCTTGGTGTTCTCCTCCTCCTTGGTGTTCTCCTCCAGGTTTCCTTGTCTGAGCTTCAACCTTCTGGCTCTCATTAAGTATTTTTAACTGTAACACTTTTGTTGCCCTACTACTTGGGTTGGGGCCTAGTAACGGTGTCTGCCGCCCCTTGGTGTTCTCCTCCTACTTGGTGTTTTCCTCCATGTTTCCTTGTCTGAGCTACAACCTTCTGACTCTCATTAAGTATTTTTAAATGTAACACTGCAATTGCCCTACTACTTGGGTTGGGGCCTAGTAACGGTGTCTGCCGCTCCTTGGTGTTCTCCTCCAGGTTTCCTTGTCTGAGCTTCAATCTTCTGGCTCTCATTAAGTATTTTTAAATGTAACACTGCAGTTGCCCTACTACTTGGGTTGGGGCCTAGTAACGGTGTCTGCCGTTCCTTGGTGTTCTCCTCCTCCTTGGTGTTCTCCTCCAGGTTTCCTTGTCTGAGCTTCAACCTTCTGGCTCTCATTAAGTATTTTTTAATGTAACACTGCAATTGCCCTACTACTTGGGTTGGGGCCTAGTAACGGTGTCTGCCGCTCCTTGGTATTCTCCTCCTCCTTGGTGTTCTCCTCCAGGTTTCCTTGTCTGAGCTTCAACCTTCTGACTCTCATTAAGTATTTTTAAATGTAACACTGCAATTGCCCTACTACTTGGGTTGGGGCCTAGTAACGGTGTCTGCCGCTCCTTGGTGTTCTCCTCCTCCTTGGTGTTCTCCTCCAGGTTTCCTTGTCTGAGCTTCAACCTTCTGCCTCTCATTAAGTATTTTTAAATGTAACACTGCAGTTGCCCTACTACTTGGGTTGGAGCCTAGTAACGGTGTCTGTCACTCCTTGGTGTTCTCCTCCTCCTTGGTGTTCTCCTCTAGGTTTCCTTGTCTGAGCTCAACCTTCTGGCTCTCATTAAGTATTTTTAAATGTAACTCTGCAATTGCCCTACTACTTGGGTTGGGGCCTAGGAACGGTGTCTGACGTTCCTTGGTGTTCTCCTGCTCCTTGGTGTTCTCCTCCAGGTTTCCTTGTCTCAGCTTCAACCTTCTGGCTCTCATTAAGCATTTTTAACTGTAACACTTTTTTTGCCCTAACACTTGGGTTGGGGCCTAGTAACAGTGTCTGCCGCTCCTTGGTGTTCTCCTCCTCCTTGGTGTTCTTCTCCAGGTTTCCTTGTCTGAGCTTCAACCTTCTGGCTCTCATTAAGTATTTTTAAATGTAACACTGCAGTTGCCCTACTACTTGGGTTGGGGCCTAGTAACAGTGTCTGCCGCTCCTTGGTGTTCTCCTCCTCCTTGGTGTTCTCCTCCAGGTTTCCTTGTCTGAGCTCAGCCTTCTGGCTCTCATTAAGTATTTTTAAATGTAACACTGCAGTTGCCCTACTACTTGGGATGGGGCCTAGTAACGATGTCTGCCGCTCCTTGGTGTTCTCCTCCTCCTTGGTGTTCTCCTCCAGGTTTCCTTGTCTGAGCTTCAACCTTCTGGCTCTCATTAAGTATTTTTAACTGTAACACTTTTTTTGCCCTACTACTTGGGTTGGGGCCTAGTAACGGTGTCTGCTGCTCCTTGGTGTTCTCCTCCTCCTTGGTGTTCTCCTCCAGGTTTCCTTGTCTGAGCTTCAACCTTCTGGCTCTCATTAAGTATTTTTAACTGTAACACTTTTGTTGCCCTACTACTTGGGTTGGGACCTAGTAACGGTGTCTGCCGCCCCTTGGTGTTCTCCTTCTCCTTGGTGTTCTCCTCCATGTTTCCTTGTCTGAGCTACAACCTTCTGGCTCTCATTAAGTATTTTTAAATGTAACACTGCAATTGCCCTACTACTTGGGTTGGGGCCTAGTAACGGTGTCTGCCGCTCCTTGGTGTTCTCCTCCAGGTTTCCTTGTCTGAGCTTCAACCTTCTGGCTCTCATTAAGTATTTTTAAATGTAACACTGCAATTGCCCTACTACATGGGTTGGGGCCTAGTAACGGTGTCTGCCGCTCCTTGGTATTCTCCTCCTCCTTGGTGTTCTCCTCCAGGTTTCCTTGTCTGAGCTTCAATCTTCTGGCTCTCATTAAGTATTTTTAAATGTAACACTGCAGTTGCCCTACTACTTGGGTTGGGGCCTAGTAACGGTGTCTGTCGCTCCTTGGTGTTCTCCTCCTCCTTGGTGTTCTCCTCTAGGTTTCCTTGTCTGAGCTCAACCTTCTGGCTCTCATTAAGTATTTTTAAATGTAACACTGCAGTTGCCCTACTACATGGGTTGGGGCCTAGTAACGGTGTCTGCCGTTCCTTGGTGTTCTCCTGCTCCTTGGTGTTCTCCTCCAGGTTTCCTTGTCTCAGCTTCAACCTTCTGGCTCTCATTAAGCATTTTTAACTGTAACACTTTTTTTGCCCTAACACTTGGGTTGGGGCCTAGTAACAGTGTCTGCCGCTCCTTGGTGTTCTCCTCCTCCTTGGTGTTCTTCTCCAGGTTTCCTTGTCTGAGCTTCAACCTTCTGGCTCTCATTAAGTATTTTTAAATGTAACACTGCAGTTGCCCTACTACTTGGGTTGGGGCCTAGTAACGGTGTCTGCCGTTCCTTGGTGTTCTCCTCCTCCTTGGTGTTCTCCTCCAGGTTTCCTTGTCTGAGCTTCAACCTTCTGGCTCTCATTAAGTATTTTTAAATGTAACACTGCAATTGCCCTACTACTTGGGTTGGGGCCTAGTAACGGTGTCTGCCGCTCCTTGGTATTCTCCTCCTCCTTGGTGTTCTCCTCTAGGTTTCCTTGTCTGAGCTCAACCTTCTGGCTCTCATTAAGTATTTTTAAATGTAACACTGCAGTTGCCCTACTACTTGGGTTGGGGCCTAGTAACGGTGTCTGCCATTCCTTGGTGTTCTCCTCCTACTTGGTGTTCTCCTCTAGGTTTCCTTGTCTGAGCTTCAACCTTCTGGCTCTCATTAAGTATTTTTAATTGTAACACTTTTGTTGCCCTACTACTTGGGTTGAGGCCTAGTAACGGTGTCTGCCGCTTCTTGGTGTTCTCCTCCTCCTTGGTGTTCTCCCTCTGATTTCCTTGTCTGAGCTTCAACCTTCTGGCTCTCATTAAGTATTTTTAAATGTAACACTGCAATTGCCCTACTACTTGGGTTGGGGCCTAGTAACGGTGTCTGTCGCTCCTTGGTGTTCTCCTCCTCCTTGGTATTCTCCTCTAGGTTTCCTTGTCTGAGCTCAACCTTCTGGCTCTCATTAAGTATTTTTAAATGTAACACTGCAGTTGCCCTACTACTTGGGTTGGGGCCTAGTAACGGTGTATGCCGTTCCTTGGTGTTCTCCTCCTCCTTGGTGTTCTCCTCTAGGTTTCCTTGTCTGAGCTTCAACCTTCTGGCTCTCATTAAGTATTTTTAATTGTAACACTTTTGTTGCCCTACTACTTGGGTTGAGGCCTAGTAACGGTGTCTGCCGCTCCTTGGTGTTCTCCTCCTCCTTGGTGTTCTCCCTCTGATTTCCTTGTCTGAGCTTCAACCTTCTGGCTCTCATTAAGTATTTTTAAATGTAACACTGCAATTGCCCTACTACTTGGGTTGGGGCCTAGTAACAGTGTCTGCCGCTCCTTGGTGTTCTCCTCCTCCTTGGTGTTCTCCTCCAGGTTTCCTTGTCTGAGCTTCAACCTTCTAACTCTCATTAAGTATTTTTAACTGTAACACTTTTGTTGCCCTACTACTTGGGTTGGGGCCTTGTAACAGTGTCAGCCGCTCCTTGGTGTTCTCCTCCTCCTTGGTGTTCTCCTCCAGGTTTCCTTGTCTGAGGTTCAACCTTCTGGCACTCATTAAGTATTTTTAAATGTAACACTGCAATTGCCCTACTACTTGGGTTGGGGCCTAGTAACGGTGTCTGCCGCTCCTTGGTGTTCTCCTCCTCCTTGGTGTTCTCCTCCAGGTTTCCTTGTCTGAGCTTCAACCTTCTGGCTCTCATTAAGTATTTTTAAATGTAACACTGCAATTGCCCTACTACTTGGGTTGGGGCCTAGTAACGGTGTCTGCCGCTCCTTGGTGTTCTCCTCCAGGTTTCCTTGTCTGATCTTCAACCTTCTGGCTCTCATTAAGTACTTTTAACTGTAACACTTTTGTTGCCCTACTACATGGGATGGGGCCTAGTAACGGTGTCTGCCGCTCCTTGGTGTTCTCCTCCTCCTTGGTGTTCTCCTCCAGGTATCCTTGTCCGAGCTTCAACCTTCTGGCTCTCATTAAGTATTTTTAAATGTAACACTGCAATTGCCCTACTACTTGGGTTGGGGCCTAGTAACAGTGTCTGCCGCTGCTTGGTGTTCTCCTCCTCCTTGGTGTTCTCCTCCAGGTTTCCTTGTCTGAGCTTCAACCTTCAGGCTCTCATTAAGTATTTTTAAATGTAACACTTTTGTTGCCCTACTACTTGGGTTGGGGCCTAGTAACGGTGTCTGCCGCTCCTTCGTGTTCTCCTCCTCCTTGGTGTTCTCCTCTAGGTTTCCTTGTCTGAGCTCAACCTTCTGGCTCTCATTAAGTATTTTTAAATGTAACACTGCAGTTGCCCTACTACGTGGGTTGGGGCCTAGTAACGGTGTCTGCCGTTCCTTGGTGTTCTCCTGCTCCTTGGTGTTCTCCTCCAGTTTTCCTTGTCTCAGCTTCAACCTTCTGGCTCTCATTAAGCATTTTTAACTGTAACACTTTTTTTGCCCTAACACTTGGGTTGGGGCCTAGTAACAGTGTTTGCCGCTCCTTGGTGTTCTCCTCCTCCTTGGTGTTCTCCTCCAGGTTTCCTTGTCTGAGCTTCAACCTTCTGGCTCTCATTAAGTATTTTTAAATGTAACACTTTTGTTGCCCTACTACTTGGGTTGGGGCCTAGTAACAGTGTCTGCCGCTCCTTGGTGTTCTCCTCCTCCTTGGTGTTCTCCTCCAGGTTTCCTTGTCTGAGCTTCAACCTTCTGGCTCTCATTAAGTATTTTTAACTGTAACACTTTTGTTGCCCTACTACTTGGGTTGGGGCCTAGTAACGGTGTCTGCCGCCCCTTGGTGTTCTCCTCCTCCTTGGTGTTCTCCTCCAGGTTTCCTTGTCTGAGCTTCAACCTTCTGGCTCTCATTAAGTATTTTTAATTGTAACACTGCAGTTGCCCTACTAATTGGGTTGGGGCCTAGTAACGGTGTCTGTCGCTCCTTGGTGTTCTCCTCTTCCTTGGTGTTCTCCTCCAGGTTTCCTTGTCTGAACTTCAACCTTCTGGCTCTCATTAAGTATTTTTAAATGTAACTCTGCAATTGCCCTACTACTTGGGTTGGGGCCTAGTAACGGTGTCTGCCGCTCCTTGGTGTTCTCCTCCAGGTTTCCTTGTCTGAGCTTCAACCTTCAGGCTCTCATTAAGTATTATTAAATGTATCACTTTTGTTGCCCTTCTACTTCAGTTGGGGCCTAGTAACGGTGTCTGCCGCTCCTTGTTATTCTCCTCCTCCTTGGTGTTCTCCTCCAGGTTTCCTTGTCTGAGCTCAGCCTTCCGGCTCTCATTAAGTATTTTTAAATGTAACACTGCAGTTGCCCTACAACTTGGGATGGGGCCTAGTAACGATGTCTGCCGCTCCTTGGTGTTCTCCTCCTCCTTGGTGTGCTCCTCCAGGTTTCCTTGTCTGAGCTTCAACCTTCTGGCTCTCATTAAGTATTTTTAAATGTAACACTGCAATTGCCCTACTACTTGGGTTGGGGCCTAGTAACGGTGTCTGCCGCTCCTTGGTGTTCTCCTCCAGGTTTCCTTGTCTGAGCTTCAACCTTCTGGCTCTCATTAAGTATTTTTAACTGTAACACTTTTGTTGCCCTACTACTTGGGTTGGGGCCTAGTAACGGTGTCTGCCGCCCCTTGGTGTTCTCCTCCTCCTTGGTGTTCTCCTCCAGGTTTCCTTGTCTGAGCTTCAACCTTCTGGCTCTCATTAAGTATTTTTAATTGTAACACTGCAGTTGCCCTACTACTTGGGTTGGGGCCTAGTAACGGTGTCTGTCGCTCCTTGGTGTTCTCCTCTTCCTTGGTGTTCTCCTCCAGGTTTCCTTGTCTGAACTTCAACCTTCTGGCTCTCATTAAGTATTTTTAAATGTAACTCTGCAATTGCCCTACTACTTGGGTTGGGGCCTAGTAACGGTGTCTGCCGCTCCTTGGTGTTCTCCTCCAGGTTTCCTTGTCTGAGCTTCAACCTTCAGGCTCTCATTAAGTATTATTAAATGTATCACTTTTGTTGCCCTTCTACTTCAGTTGGGGCCTAGTAACGGTGTCTGCCGCTCCTTGGTATTCTCCTCCTCCTTGGTGTTCTCCTCCAGGTTTCCTTGTCTGAGCTCAGCCTTCCGGCTCTCATTAAGTATTTTTAAATGTAACACTGCAGTTGCCCTACAACTTGGGATGGGGCCTAGTAACGATGTCTGCCGCTCCTTGGTGTTCTCCTCCTCCTTGGTGTGCTCCTCCAGGTTTCCTTGTCTGAGCTTCAACCTTCTGGCTCTCATTAAGTATTTTTAAATGTAACACTGCAATTGCCCTACTACTTGGGTTGGGGCCTAGTAACGGTGTCTGCCGCTCCTTGGTGTTCTCCTCCAGGTTTCCTTGTCTGAGCTTCAACCTTCTAGCTCTCATTAAGTATTTTTAACTGTAACACTTTTGTTGCCCTACTACTTGGGTTGGGGCCTAGTAACGGTGTCTGCCGCCCCTTGGTGTTCTCTTCCTCCTTGGTGTTCTCCTCCAGGTTTCCTTGTCTGAGCTTCAACCTTCTGGCTGTCATTAAGTATTTTTAAATGTAACACTGCAGTTGCCCTACTACTTGGGTTGGGGCCTAGTAACGGCGTCTGTCGCTCCTTGGTGTTCTCCTCCTCCTTGGTGTTCTCCTCCAGGTTTCCTTGTCTGAACTTTAACCTTCTGGCTCTCATTAAGTATTTTTAAATGTAACTCTGCAATTGCCCTACTACTTGGGTTGGGGCCTAGTAACGGTGTCTGCCGCTCCTTGGTGTTCTCCTCCAGGTTTCCTTGTCTGAGCTTCAACCTTCAGGCTCTCATTAAGTATTATTAAATGTAACACTTTTGTTGCCCTTCTACTTCGGTTGGGGCCTAGTAACGGTGTCTGCCGCTCCTTGGTATTCTCCTCCTCCTTGGTGTTCTCCTCCAGGTTTCCTTGTCTGAGCTCAGCCTTCTGGCTCTCATTAAGTATTTTTAAATGTAACACTGCAGTTGCCCTACTACTTGGGATGGGGCCTAGTAACGATGTCTGCCGCTCCTTGGTGTTCTCCTCCTCCTTGGTGTTCTCCTCCAGGTTTCCTTGTCTCAGCTTCAACCTTCTGGCTCTCATTAAGTATTTTTAACTGTAACACTTTTTTTGCCCTACTACTTGGGTTGGGGCCTAGTAACGGTGTCTGCTGCTCCTTGGTGTTCTCCTCCATGTTTCCTTGTCTGAGCTACAACCTTCTGGCTCTCATTAAGTATTTTTAAATGTAACACTGCAATTGCCCTACTACTTGGGTTGGGGCCTAGTAACGGTGTCTGCTGCTCCTTGGTGTTCTCCTCCAGGTTTCCTTGTCTGAGCTTCAACCTTCTGGCTCTAATTAAGTATTTTTAAATGTAACACTGCAGTTGCCCTACTACTTGGGTTGGGGCCTAGTAACGGTGTCTTCCGTTCCTTGGTGTTCTCCTCCTCCTTGGTGTTCTCCTCCAGGTTTCCTTGTCTGAGCTTCAACCTTCTGGCTCTCATTAAGTATTTTTAAATGTAACACTGCAATTGCCCTACTACTTGGGTTGGGGCCTAGTAACGGTGTCTGCCGCTCCTTGGTATTCTCCTCCTCCTTGGTGTTCTCCTCCAGGTTTCCTTGTCTGAGCTTCAACCTTCTGGCTCTCATTAAGTATTTTTAAATGTAACACTGCAGTTGCCCTACTACTTGGGTTGGGGCCTAGTAACGGTGTCTGCCGCTCCTTGGTGTTCTCTTCCTCCTTGGTGTTCTCCTCCAGGTTTCCTTGTCTCAGCTTCAACCTTCTGGCTCTCATTAAGTATTTTTAATTGTAACACTTTTGTTGCCCTACTACTTGGGTTGAGGCCTAGTAACGGTGTCTTCCGTTCCTTGGTGTTCTCCTCCTCCTTGGTGTTCTCCCTCAGATTTCCTTGTCTGAGCTTCAACCTTCTGGCTCTCATTAAGTATTTTTAAATGTAACACTGCAATTGCCCTACTACATGGGTTGGGGCCTAGTAACAGTGTCTGCCGCTCCTTGGTGTTCTCCTCCTCCTTGGTGTTCTCCTCCAGGTTTCCTTGTCTGAGCTTCAACCTTCTAACTCTCATTAAGTATTTTTAACTGTAACACTTTTGTTGCCCTACTACTTGGGTTGGGGCCTAGTAACAGTGTATGCTGCTCCTTGGTGTTCTCCTCCTCCTTGGTGTTCTCCTCCAGGTTTCCTTGTCTGAGTTTCAACCTTCTGGCACTCATTAAGTATTTTTAAATGTAACACTGCAATTGCCCTACTACTTGGGTTGGGGCCTAGTAACGGTGTCTGCCGCTCATTGGTGTTCTCCTCCTCCTTGGTGTTCTCCTCCAGGTTTCCTTGTCTGAGCTTCAACCTTCTGGCTCTCATTAAGTATTTTTAAATGTAACACTGCAATTGTCCTACTACTCGGGTTGGGGCCTAGTAACGGTGTCTGCCGCTCCTTGGTGTTCTCCTCCAGGTTTTCTTGTCTGAGCTTCAACCTTCTGGCTCTCATCAAGTATTTTTAAATGTAACACTGCAATTGCCCTACTATTTGGGTTTGGGCCTAGTAACGGTGTCTGCCGCTCCATGGTGTTCTCCTCCTCCTTGGTGTTCTCCTCCAGGTTTCCTTGTCTGAGCTTCAACCTTCTGGCTCTCATTAAGTATTTTTAACTGTAACACTTTTGTTGCCCTACTACTTGGGTTGGGGCCTAGTAACGGTGTCTGCCGCTCCTTGGTGTTCTCCTCCTCCTTGGTGTTCTCCTCCAGGTTTCCTTGTCTGAGCTTCAACCTTCTGGCTCTCATTAAGTATTTTTAACTGTAACACTTTTTTTGCCCTACTACTTGGGTTGGGGCCTAGTAACGGTGTCTGCCGCTCCTTGGTGTTCTCCTCCTCCTTGGTGTTCTCCTCCAGGTATCCTTGTCCGAGCTTCAGCCTTCTGGCTCTCATTAAGTATTTTTAAATGTAACACTGCAATTGCCCTACTACTTGGGTTGGGGCCTAGTAACGGTGTCTGCCGCTCCTTGGTGTTCTCCTCCAGGTTTCCTTGTCTGAGCTTCAACCTTCTGGCTCTCATTAAGTATTTTTAAATGTTACACTGCAGTTGCCCTACTACTTGGGTTGGGGCCTAGTAACGGTGTCTGTCGCTCCTTGGTGTTCTCCTCCTCCTTGGTGTTCTCCTCTAGGTTTCCTTGTCTGAGCTCAACCTTCTGGCTCCCATTAAGTATTTTTAAATGTAACACTGCAGTTGCCCTACTACTTGGGTTGGGGCCTAGTAACGGTGTCTGCCGTTCCTTGGTGTTCTCCTGCTCCTTGGTGTTCTCCTCCAGGTTTCCTTGTCTCAGCTTCAACCTTCTGGCTCTCATTAAGTATTTTTAACTGTAACACTTTTTTTGCCCTACTACTTGGGTTGGGGCCTAGTAACGGTGTCTGCTGCTCCTTGGTGTTCTCCTCCTCCTTGGTGTTCTCCTCCAGGTTTCCTTGTCTGAGCTTCAACCTTCTGGCTCTCATTAAGTATTTTTAACTGTAACACTTTTGTTGCCCTACTACTTGGGTTGGGGCCTAGTAACGGTGTCTGCCGCCCCTTGGTGTTCTCCTCCTACTTGGTGTTTTCCTCCATGTTTCCTTGTCTGAGCTACAACCTTCTGGCTCTCATTAAGTATTTTTAAATGTAACACTGCAATTGCCCTACTACTTGGGTTGGGGCCTAGTAACGGTGTCTGCCGCTCCTTGGTGTTCTCCTCCAGGTTTCCTTGTCTGAGCTTCAATCTTCTGGCTCTCATTAAGTATTTTTAAATGTAACACTGCAGTTGCCCTACTACTTGGGTTGGGGCCTAGTAACGGTGTCTGCCGTTCCTTGGTGTTCTCCTCCTCCTTGGTGTTCTCCTCCAGGTTTCCTTGTCTGAGCTTCAACCTTCTGGCTCTCATTAAGTATTTTTAAATGTAACACTGCAATTGCCCTACTACTTGGGTTGGGGCCTAGTAACGGTGTCTGCCGCTCCTTGGTATTCTCCTCCTCCTTGGTGTTCTCCTCCAGGTTTCCTTGTCTGAGCTTCAACCTTCTGGCTCTCATTAAGTATTTTTAAATGTAACACTGCAATTGCCCTACTACTTGGGTTGGGGCCTAGTAACGGTGTCTGCCGCTCCTTGGTGTTCTCCTCCTCCTTGGTGTTCTCCTCCAGGTTTCCTTGTCTGAGCTTCAACCTTCTGCCTCTCATTAAGTATTTTTAAATGTAACACTGCAGTTGCCCTACTACTTGGGTTGGAGCCTAGTAACGGTGTCTGTCACTCCTTGGTGTTCTCCTCCTCCTTGGTGTTCTCCTCTAGGTTTCCTTGTCTGAGCTCAACCTTCTGGCTCTCATTAAGTATTTTTAAATGTAACTCTGCAATTGCCCTACTACTTGGGTTGGGGCCTAGGAACGGTGTCTGACGTTCCTTGGTGTTCTCCTGCTCCTTGGTGTTCTCCTCCAGGTTTCCTTGTCTCAGCTTCAACCTTCTGGCTCTCATTAAGCATTTTTAACTGTAACACTTTTTTTGCCCTAACACTTGGGTTGGGGCCTAGTAACAGTGTCTGCCGCTCCTTGGTGTTCTCCTCCTCCTTGGTGTTCTTCTCCAGGTTTCCTTGTCTGAGCTTCAACCTTCTGGCTCTCATTAAGTATTTTTAAATGTAACACTGCAGTTGCCCTACTACTTGGGTTGGGGCCTAGTAACAGTGTCTGCCGCTCCTTGGTGTTCTCCTCCTCCTTGGTGTTCTCCTCCAGGTTTCCTTGTCTGAGCTCAGCCTTCTGGCTCTCATTAAGTATTTTTAAATGTAACACTGCAGTTGCCCTACTACTTGGGATGGGGCCTAGTAACGATGTCTGCCGCTCCTTGGTGTTCTCCTCCTCCTTGGTGTTCTCCTCCAGGTTTCCTTGTCTGAGCTTCAACCTTCTGGCTCTCATTAAGTATTTTTAACTGTAACACTTTTTTTGCCCTACTACTTGGGTTGGGGCCTAGTAACGGTGTCTGCTGCTCCTTGGTGTTCTCCTCCTCCTTGGTGTTCTCCTCCAGGTTTCCTTGTCTGAGCTTCAACCTTCTGGCTCTCATTAAGTATTTTTAACTGTAACACTTTTGTTGCCCTACTACATGGGTTGGGGCCTAGTAACGGTGTCTGCCGCCCCTTGGTGTTCTCCTTCTCCTTGGTGTTCTCCTCCATGTTTCCTTGTCTGAGCTACAACCTTCTGGCTCTCATTAAGTATTTTTAAATGTAACACTGCAATTGCCCTACTACTTGGGTTGGGGCCTAGTAACGGTGTCTGCCGCTCCTTGGTGTTCTCCTCCAGGTTTCCTTGTCTGAGCTTCAACCTTCTGGCTCTCATTAAGTATTTTTAAATGTAACACTGCAATTGCCCTACTACATGGGTTGGGGCCTAGTAACGGTGTCTGCCGCTCCTTGGTATTCTCCTCCTCCTTGGTGTTCTCCTCCAGGTTTCCTTGTCTGAGCTTCAATCTTCTGGCTCTCATTAAGTATTTTTAAATGTAACACTGCAGTTGCCCTACTACTTGGGTTGGGGCCTAGTAACGGTGTCTGTCGCTCCTTGGTGTTCTCCTCCTCCTTGGTGTTCTCCTCTAGGTTTCCTTGTCTGAGCTCAACCTTCTGGCTCTCATTAAGTATTTTTAAATGTAACACTGCAGTTGCCCTACTACATGGGTTGGGGCCTAGTAACGGTGTCTGCCGTTCCTTGGTGTTCTCCTGCTCCTTGGTGTTCTCCTCCAGGTTTCCTTGTCTCAGCTTCAACCTTCTGGCTCTCATTAAGCATTTTTAACTGTAACACTTTTTTTGCCCTAACACTTGGGTTGGGGCCTAGTAACAGTGTCTGCCGCTCCTTGGTGTTCTCCTCCTCCTTGGTGTTCTTCTCCAGGTTTCCTTGTCTGAGCTTCAACCTTCTGGCTCTCATTAAGTATTTTTAAATGTAACACTGCAGTTGCCCTACTACTTGGGTTGGGGCCTAGTAACGGTGTCTGCCGTTCCTTGGTGTTCTCCTCCTCCTTGGTGTTCTCCTCCAGGTTTCCTTGTCTGAGCTTCAACCTTCTGGCTCTCATTAAGTATTTTTAAATGTAACACTGCAATTGCCCTACTACTTGGGTTGGGGCCTAGTAACGGTGTCTGCCGCTCCTTGGTATTCTCCTCCTCCTTGGTGTTCTCCTCTAGGTTTCCTTGTCTGAGCTCAACCTTCTGGCTCTCATTAAGTATTTTTAAATGTAACACTGCAGTTGCCCTACTACTTGGGTTGGGGCCTAGTAACGGTGTCTGCCATTCCTTGGTGTTCTCCTCCTACTTGGTGTTCTCCTCTAGGTTTCCTTGTCTGAGCTTCAACCTTCTGGCTCTCATTAAGTATTTTTAATTGTAACACTTTTGTTGCCCTACTACTTGGGTTGAGGCCTAGTAACGGTGTCTGCCGCTCCTTGGTGTTCTCCTCCTCCTTGGTGTTCTCCCTCTGATTTCCTTGTCTGAGCTTCAACCTTCTGGCTCTCATTAAGTATTTTTAAATGTAACACTGCAATTGCCCTACTACTTGGGTTGGGGCCTAGTAACGGTGTCTGTCGCTCCTTGGTGTTCTCCTCCTCCTTGGTATTCTCCTCTAGGTTTCCTTGTCTGAGCTCAACCTTCTGGCTCTCATTAAGTATTTTTAAATGTAACACTGCAGTTGCCCTACTACTTGGGTTGGGGCCTAGTAACGGTGTATGCCGTTCCTTGGTGTTCTCCTCCTCCTTGGTGTTCTCCTCTAGGTTTCCTTGTCTGAGCTTCAACCTTCTGGCTCTCATTAAGTATTTTTAATTGTAACACTTTTGTTGCCCTACTACTTGGGTTGAGGCCTAGTAACGGTGTCTGCCGCTCCTTGGTGTTCTCCTCCTCCTTGGTGTTCTCCCTCTGATTTCCTTGTCTGAGCTTCAACCTTCTGGCTCTCATTAAGTATTTTTAAATGTAACACTGCAATTGCCCTACTACTTGGGTTGGGGCCTAGTAACAGTGTCTGCCGCTCCTTGGTGTTCTCCTCCTCCTTGGTGTTCTCCTCCAGGTTTCCTTGTCTGAGCTTCAACCTTCTAACTCTCATTAAGTATTTTTAACTGTAACACTTTTGTTGCCCTACTACTTGGGTTGGGGCCTTGTAACAGTGTCAGCCGCTCCTTGGTGTTCTCCTCCTCCTTGGTGTTCTCCTCCAGGTTTCCTTGTCTGAGCTTCAACCTTCTGGCTCTCATTAAGTATTTTTAAATGTAACACTGCAATTGCCCTACTACTTGGGTTGGGGCCTAGTAACGGTGTCTGCCGCTCCTTGGTGTTCTCCTCCAGGTTTCCTTGTCTGATCTTCAACCTTCTGGCTCTCATTAAGTACTTTTAACTGTAACACTTTTGTTGCCCTACTACATGGGTTGGGGCCTAGTAACGGTGTCTGCCGCTCCTTGGTGTTCTCCTCCTCCTTGGTGTTCTCCTCCAGGTATCCTTGTCCGAGCTTCAACCTTCTTGCTCTCATTAAGTATTTTTAAATGTAACACTGCAATTGCCCTACTACTTGGGCTGGGGCCTAGTAACGGTGTCTGCCGCTCCTTGGTGCTCTCCTCCAGGTTTCCTTGTCTGAGCTTCAACCTTCTGGCTCTCATTAAGAATTTTTTAATGTAACACTGCAGTTGCCCTACTACTTGGGTTGGGGCCTAGTAATGGTGTCTGTCGCTCCTTGGTGTTCTCCTCCTCCTTGGTGTTCTCCTCCAGGTTTCATTGTCTGAGCTTCAACCTTCTGGCTCTCATTAAGTATTTTTAAATGTAACACTGCAATTGCCCTACTACTTGGGTTGGGGCTTAGTAACGGTGTCTGCCTTCCTTGGTGTTCTCCTCCTCCTTGGTGTTCTCCCCCAGGTTTCGTTGTCTGAGCTTCAACCTTCAGGCTCTCATTAAGTATTTTTAAATGTAACACTTTTGGTACCCTACTACTTGGGTTGGGGCCTAGTAACGGTGTCTGCCGCTCCTTGGTGTTCTCCTCCTCCTTGGTGTTCTCCTCCAGATTTCCTTGTCTGAGCTTCAACCTTCTGGCTCTCATTAAGTATTTTTAAATGTAACACTGCAGTTGCCCTACTACTTGGGTTGGGGCCTAGTAACAGTGTCTGCCGCTCCTTGGTGTTCTCCTCCTCCTTGGTGTTCTCCTCCAGGTTTCCTTGTCTGAGCTTCAACCTTCTGGCTCTCATTAAGTATTTTTAACTGTAACACTTTTGTTGCCCTACTACTTGGGTTGGGGCCTACTAACGGTGTCTGCCGCCCCTTGGTGTTCTCCTCCTCCTTGGTGTTCTCCTCCAGGTTTCCTTGTCTGAGCTTCAACCTTCTGGCTCTCATTAAGTATTTTTAAATGTAACACTGCAGTTGCCCTACTACTTGGGTTGGGGCCTAGTAACGGTGTCTGTCGCTCCTTGGTGTTCTCCTCCTCCTTGGTGTTCTCCTCCAGGTTTCCTTGTCTGAACTTCAACCTTCTGGCTCTCATTAAGTATTTTTAAATGTAACTCTGCAATTGCCCTACTACTTGGGTTGGGGCCTAGTAACGGTTTCTGCCGCTCCTTGGTGTTCTCCTCCAGGTTTCCTTGTCTGAGCTTCAACCTTCAGGCTCTCATTAAGTATTATTAAATGTAACACTTTTGTTGCCCTTCTACTTCGGTTGGGGCCTAGTAACGGTGTCTGCCGCTCCTTGGTATTCTCCTCCTCCTTGGTGTTCTCCTCCAGGTTTCCTTGTCTGAGCTCAGCCTTCTGGCTCTCACTAAGTATTTTTAAATGTAACACTGCAGTTGCCCTACTACTTGGGATGGGGCCTAGTAACGATGTCTGCCGCTCCTTGGTGTTCTCCTCCTCCTTGGTGTTCTCCTCCAGGTTTCCTTGTCTCAGCTTCAACCTTCTGGCTCTCATTAAGTATTTTTAACTGTAACACTTTTTTTGCCCTACTACTTGGGTTGGGGCCTAGTAACGGTGTCTGCTGCTCCTTGGTGTTCTCCTCCTCCTTGGTGTTCTCATCCAGGTTTCCTTGTCTGAGCTTCAACCTTCTGGCTCTCATTAAGTATTTTTAAATGTAACACTGCAATTGCCCTACTACTTGGGTTGGGGCCTAGTAACGGTGTCTGCCGCTCCTTGGTATTCTCCTCCTCCTTGGTGTTCTCCTCCAGGTTTCCTTGTCTGAGCTTCAACCTTCTGGCTCTCATTAAGTATTTTTAAATGTAACACTGCAGTTGCCCTACTACTTGGGTTGGGGCCTAGTAACGGTGTCTGCCGCTCCTTGGTGTTCTCTTCCTCCTTGGTGTTCTCCTCCAGGTTTCCTTGTCTCAGCTTCAACCTTCTGGCTCTCATTAAGTATTTTTAATTGTAACACTTTTGTTGCCCTACTACTTGGGTTGAGGCCTAGTAACGGTGTCTGACGCTCCTTGGTGTTCTCCTCCTCCTTGGTGTTCTCCCTCAGATTTCCTTGTCTGAGCTTCAACCTTCTGGCTCTCATTAAGTATTTTTAAATGTAACACTGCAATTGCCCTACTACTTGGGTTGGGGCCTAGTAACAGTGTCTGCCGCTCCTTGGTGTTCTTCTCCTCCTTGGTGTTCTCCTCCAGGTTTCCTTGTCTGAGCTTCAACCTTCTAACTCTCATTAAGTATTTTTAACTGTAACACTTTTGTTGCCCTACTACTTGGGTTGGGGCCTAGTAACAGTGTCTGCCGCTCCTTGGTGTTCTCCTCCTCCTTGGTGTTCTCCTCCAGGTTTCCTTGTCTGAGGTTCAACCTTCTGGCACTCATTAAGTATTTTTAAATGTAACACTGCAATTGCCCTACTACTTGGGTTGGGGCCTAGTAACGGTGTCTGCCGCTCATTGGTGTTCTCCTCCTCCTTGGTGTTCTCCTCCAGGTTTCCTTGTCTGAGCTTCAACCTTCTGGCTCTCATTAAGTCATTAAGTATTTTTAAATGTAACACTGCAATTGCCCTACTACTTGGGTTGGGGCCTAGTAACGGTGTCTGCCGCTCCTTGGTGTTCTCCTCCAGGTTTTCTTGTCTGAGCTTCAACCTTCTGGCTCTCATTAAGTATTTTTAAATGTAACACTGCAGTTGCCCTACTACTTGGGTTGGGGCCTAGTAACGGTGTCTGCCGCTCCTTGGTGTTCTCCTCCTCCTTGTTGTTCTCCTCCAGGTTTCCATGTCTGAGCTTCAACCTTCTGGCTCTCATTAAGTATTTTTAAATGTAACACTGCAATTGCCCTACTATTTGGGTTTGGGCCTAGTAACAGTGTATGCCGCTCCATGGTGTTCTCCTCCTCCTTGGTGTTCTCCTCCAGTTTTCCTTGTCTGAGCTTCAACCTTCTGGCTCTCATTAAGTATTTTTAACTGTAACACCTTTGTTGCCCTACTACTTGGGTTGGGGCCTAGTAACGGTGTCTGCCCCTCCTTGGTGTTCTCCTCCTCCTTGGTGTTCTCCTCCAGGTATCCTTGTCCGAGCTTCAACTTTCTGGCTCTCATTAAGTATTTTTAAATGTAACACTGCAATTGCCCTACTATTTGGGTTGGGGTCTAGTAACGGTGTCTGCCGCTCCATGGTGTTCTCCTCCTCCTTGGTGTTCTCCTCCAGGTTTCCTTGTCTGAGCTTCAACCTTCTGGCTCTCATTAAGTATTTTTAACTGTAACACTTTTGTTGCCCTACTACTTGGGTTGGGGCCTAGTAACGGTGTCTGCCGCTCCTTGGTGTTCTCCTCCTCCTTGGTGTTCTCCTCCAGTTTTCCTTGTCTGAGCTTCAACCTTCTGGCTCTCATTAAGTATTTTTAACTGTAACACCTTTGTTGCCCTACTACTTGGGTTGGGGCCTAGTAACGGTGTCTGCCCCTCCTTGGTGTTCTCCTCCTCCTTGGTGTTCTCCTCCAGGTATCCTTGTCCGAGCTTCAACTTTCTGGCTCTCATTAAGTATTTTTAAATGTAACACTGCAATTGCCCTACTACTTGGGTTGGGGCCTAGTAACGGTGTCTGCCGCTCCTTGGTGTTCTCCTCCAGTTATCCTTGTCTGAGCTTCAACCTTCTGGCTCTCATTAAGTATTTTTAACTGTAACACCTTTGTTGCCCTACTACTTGGGTTGGGGCCTAGTAACGGTGTCTGCCCCTCCTTGGTGTTCTCCTCCTCCTTGGTGTTCTCCTCCAGGTATCCTTGTCCGAGCTTCAACCTTCTGGCTCTCATTAAGTATTTTTAAATGTAACACTGCAATTGCCCTACTATTTGGGTTGGGGTCTAGTAACGGTGTCTGCCGCTCCATGGTGTTCTCCTCCTCCTTGGTGTTCTCCTCCAGGTTTCCTTGTCTGAGCTTCAACCTTCTGGCTCTCATTAAGTATTTTTAACTGTAACACTTTTGTTGCCCTACTACTTGTGTTGGGGCCTAGTAACGGTGTCTGCCGCTCCTTGGTGTTCTCCTCCTCCTTGGTGTTCTCCTCCAGGTATCCTTGTCCGAGCTTCAGCCTTCTGGCTCTCATTAAGTATTTTTAAATGTAACACTGCAATTGCCCTACTACTTGGGTTGGGGCCTAGTAACGGTGTCTGCCGCTCCTTCGTGTTCTCCTCCTCCTTGGTGTTCTCCTCTAGGTTTCCTTGTCTGAGCTCAACCTTCTGGCTCTCATTAAGTATTTTTAAATGTAACACTGCAGTTGCCCTACTACTTGGGTTGGGGCCTAGTAACGGTGTCTGCCGATCCTTGGTGTTCTCCTCCTCCTTGGTGTTCTCCTCCAGGTTTCCTTGTCTGAGCTTCAACCTTCTGGCTCTCATTAAGTATTTTTAAATGTAACACTGCAATTGCCCTACTACTTGGGTTGGGGCCTAGTAACAGTGTCTGCCGCTCCTTGGTGTTCTTCTCCTCCTTGGTGTTCTCCTCCAGGTTTTCTTGTCTGAGCTTCAACCTTCTAACTCTCATTAAGTATTTTTAACTGTAACACTTTTGTTGCCCTACTACTTGGGTTGGGGCCTAGTAACAGTGTCTGCCGCTCCTTGGTGTTCTCCTCCTCCTTGGTGTTCTCCTCCAGGTTTCCTTGTCTGAGGTTCAACCTTCTGGCACTCATTAAGTATTTTTAAATGTAACACTGCAATTGCCCTACTACTTGGGTTGGGGCCTAGTAACGGTGTCTGCCGCTCATTGGTGTTCTCCTCCTCCTTGGTGTTCTCCTCCAGGTTTCCTTGTCTGAGCTTCAACCTTCTGGCTCTCATTAAGTCATTAAGTATTTTTAAATGTAACACTGCAATTGCCCTACTACTTGGGTTGGGGCCTAGTAACGGTGCCTGCCGCTCCTTGGTGTTCTCCTCCAGGTTTTCTTGTCTGAGCTTCAACCTTCTGGCTCTCATTAAGTATTTTTAAATGTAACACTGCAGTTGCCCTACTACTTGGGTTGGGGCCTAGTAACGGTGTCTGCCGCTCCTTGGTGTTCTCCTCCTCCTTGTTGTTCTCCTCCAGGTTTCCATGTCTGAGCTTCAACCTTCTGGCTCTCATTAAGTATTTTTAAATGTAACACTGCAATTGCCCTACTATTTGGGTTTGGGCCTAGTAACAGTGTATGCCGCTCCATGGTGTTCTCCTCCTCCTTGGTGTTCTCCTCCAGTTTTCCTTGTCTGAGCTTCAACCTTCTGGCTCTCATTAAGTATTTTTAACTGTAACACCTTTGTTGCCCTACTACTTGGGTTGGGGCCTAGTAACGGTGTCTGCCCCTCCTTGGTGTTCTCCTCCTCCTTGGTGTTCTCCTCCAGGTATCCTTGTCCGAGCTTCAACCTTCTGGCTCTCATTAAGTATTTTTAAATGTAACACTGCAATTGCCCTACTATTTGGGTTGGGGTCTAGTAACGGTGTCTGCCGCTCCATGGTGTTCTCCTCCTCCTTGGTGTTCTCCTCCAGGTTTCCTTGTCTGAGCTTCAACCTTCTGGCTCTCATTAAGTATTTTTAACTGTAACACTTTTGTTGCCCTACTACTTGGGTTGGGGCCTAGTAACGGTGTCTGCCGCTCCTTGGTGTTCTCCTCCTCCTTGGTGTTCTCCTCCAGGTATCCTTGTCCGAGCTTCAGCCTTCTGGCTCTCATTAAGTATTTTTAAATGTAACACTGCAATTGCCCTACTACTTGGGTTGGGGCCTAGTAACGGTGTCTGCCGCTCCTTGGTGTTCTCCTCCAGTTTTCCTTGTCTGAGCTTCAACCTTCTGGCTCTCATTAAGTATTTTTAACTGTAACACCTTTGTTGCCCTACTACTTGGGTTGGGGCCTAGTAACGGTGTCTGCCCCTCCTTGGTGTTCTCCTCCTCCTTGGTGTTCTCCTCCAGGTATCCTTGTCCGAGCTTCAACCTTCTGGCTCTCATTAAGTATTTTTAAATGTAACACTGCAATTGCCCTACTATTTGGGTTGGGGTCTAGTAACGGTGTCTGCCGCTCCATGGTGTTCTCCTCCTCCTTGGTGTTCTCCTCCAGGTTTCCTTTTCTGAGCTTCAACCTTCTGGCTCTCATTAAGTATTTTTAACTGTAACACTTTTGTTGCCCTACTACTTGTGTTGGGGCCTAGTAACGGTGTCTGCCGCTCCTTGGTGTTCTCCTCCTCCTTGGTGTTCTCCTCCAGGTATCCTTGTCCGAGCTTCAGCCTTCTGGCTCTCATTAAGTATTTTTAAATGTAACACTGCAATTGCCCTACTACTTGGGTTGGGGCCTAGTAACGGTGTCTGCCGCTCCTTCGTGTTCTCCTCCTCCTTGGTGTTCTCCTCTAGGTTTCCTTGTCTGAGCTCAACCTTCTGGCTCTCATTAAGTATTTTTAAATGTAACACTGCAGTTGCCCTACTACTTGGGTTGGGGCCTAGTAACGGTGTCTGCCGATCCTTGGTGTTCTCCTCCTCCTTGGTGTTCTCCTCCAGGTTTCCTTGTCTGAGCTTCAACCTTCTGGCTCTCATTAAGTATTTTTAAATGTAACACTGCAATTGCCCTACTACTTGGGTTGGGGCCTAGTAACAGTGTCTGCCGCTCCTTGGTGTTCTTCTCCTCCTTGGTGTTCTCCTCCAGGTTTCCTTGTCTGAGCTTCAACCTTCTAACTCTCATTAGGTATTTTTAACTGTAACACTTTTGTTGCCCTACTACTTGGGTTGGGGCCTAGTAACAATGTCTGCCGCTCCTTGGTGTTCTCCTCCTCCTTGGTGTTCTCCTCCAGGTTTCCTTGTCTGAGGTTCAACCTTCTGGCACTCATTAAGTATTTTTAAATGTAACACTGCAATTGCCCTACTACTTGGGTTGGGGCCTAGTAACGGTGTCTGCCGCTCATTGGTGTTCTCCTCCTCCTTGGTGTTCTCCTCCAGGTTTCCTTGTCTGAGCTTCAACCTTCTGGCTCTCATTAAGTCATTAAGTATTTTTAAATGTAACACTGCAATTGCCCTACTACTTGGGTTGGGGCCTAGTAACGGTGTCTGCCGCTCCTTGGTGTTCTCCTCCAGGTTTTCTTGTCTGAGCTTCAACCTTCTGGCTCTCATTAAGTATTTTTAAATGTAACACTGCAGTTGCCCTACTACTTGGGTTGGGGCCTAGTAACGGTGTCTGCCGCTCCTTGGTGTTCTCCTCCTCCTTGTTGTTCTCCTCCAGGTTTCCATGTCTGAGCTTCAACCTTCTGGCTCTCATTAAGTATTTTTAAATGTAACACTGCAATTGCCCTACTATTTGGGTTTGGGCCTAGTAACAGTGTATGCCGCTCCATGGTGTTCTCCTCCTCCTTGGTGTTCTCCTCCAGTTTTCCTTGTCTGAGCTTCAACCTTCTGGCTCTCATTAAGTATTTTTAACTGTAACACCTTTGTTGCCCTACTACTTGGGTTGGGGCCTAGTAACGGTGTCTGCCCCTCCTTGGTGTTCTCCTCCTCCTTGGTGTTCTCCTCCAGGTATCCTTGTCCGAGCTTCAACCTTCTGGCTCTCATTAAGTATTTTTAAATGTAACACTGCAATTGCCCTACTATTTGGGTTGGGGTCTAGTAACGGTGTCTGCCGCTCCATGGTGTTCTCCTCCTCCTTGGTGTTCTCCTCCAGGTTTCCTTGTCTGAGCTTCAACCTTCTGGCTCTCATTAAGTATTTTTAACTGTAACACTTTTGTTGCCCTACTACTTGGGTTGGGGCCTAGTAACGGTGTCTGCCGCTCCTTGGTGTTCTCCTCCTCCTTGGTGTTCTCCTCCAGGTATCCTTGTCCGAGCTTCAGCCTTCTGGCTCTCATTAAGTATTTTTAAATGTAACACTGCAATTGCCCTACTACTTGGGTTGGGGCCTAGTAACGGTGTCTGCCGCTCCTTGGTGTTCTCCTCCAGTTTTCCTTGTCTGAGCTTCAACCTTCTGGCTCTCATTAAGTATTTTTAACTGTAACACCTTTGTTGCCCTACTACTTGGGTTGGGGCCTAGTAACGGTGTCTGCCCCTCCTTGGTGTTCTCCTCCTCCTTGGTGTTCTCCTCCAGGTATCCTTGTCCGAGCTTCAACCTTCTGGCTCTCATTAAGTATTTTTAAATGTAACACTGCAATTGCCCTACTATTTGGGTTGGGGTCTAGTAACGGTGTCTGCCGCTCCATGGTGTTCTCCTCCTCCTTGGTGTTCTCCTCCAGGTTTCCTTGTCTGAGCTTCAACCTTCTGGCTCTCATTAAGTATTTTTAACTGTAACACTTTTGTTGCCCTACTACTTGTGTTGGGGCCTAGTAACGGTGTCTGCCGCTCCTTGGTGTTCTCCTCCTCCTTGGTGTTCTCCTCCAGGTATCCTTGTCCGAGCTTCAGCCTTCTGGCTCTCATTAAGTATTTTTAAATGTAACACTGCAATTGCCCTACTACTTGGGTTGGGGCCTAGTAACGGTGTCTGCCGCTCCTTCGTGTTCTCCTCCTCCTTGGTGTTCTCCTCTAGGTTTCCTTGTCTGAGCTCAACCTTCTGGCTCTCATTAAGTATTTTTAAATGTAACACTGCAGTTGCCCTACTACTTGGGTTGGGGCCTAGTAACGGTGTCTGCCGATCCTTGGTGTTCTCCTCCTCCTTGGTGTTCTCCTCCAGGTTTCCTTGTCTCAGCTTCAACCTTCTGGCTCTCATTAAGCATTTTTAACTGTAACACTTTTTTTGCCCTAACACTTGGGTTGGGGCCTAGTAACAGTGTCTGCCGCTCCTTGGTGTTCTCCTCCTGCTTGGTGTTCTCCTCCAGGTTTCCTTGTCTGAGCTTCAACCTTCTGGCTCTCATTAAGTATTTTTAAATGTAACACTGCAGTTGCCCTACTACTTGGGTTGGGGCCTAGTAACGGTGTCTGCCGTTCCTTGGTTTTCTCCTCCTCCTTGGTGTTCTCCTCCAGGTTTCCTTGTCTGAGCTTCAACCTTCTGGCTCTCATTAAGTATTTTTAAATGTAACACTGCAATTGCCCTACTACTTGGGTTGGGGCCTAGTAACGGTGTCTGCCGCTCCTTGGTATTCTCCTCCTCCTTGGTGTTCTCCTCCAGGTTTCCTTGTCTGAGCTTCAACCTTCTGGCTCTCATTAAGTATTTTTAAATGTAACACTGCAGTTGCCCTACTACTTGGGTTGGGGCCTAGTAACGGTGTCTGACGCTCCTTGGTGTTCACTTCCTCCTTGGTGTTCTCCTCCAGGTTTCCTTGTCTCAGCTTCAACCTTCTGGCTCTCATTAAGTATTTTTAATTGTAACACTTTTGTTGCCCTACTACTTGGGTTGAGGCCTAGTAACGGTGTCTGCCGCTCCTTGGTGTTCTCCTCCTCCTTGGTGTTCTCCCTCAGATTTCCTTGTCTGAGCTTCAACCTTCTGGCTCTCATTAAGTATTTTTAAATGTAACACTGCAATTGCCCTACTACTTGGGTTGGGGCCTAGTAACAGGGTCTGCCGCTCCTTGGTGTTCTCCTCCTCCTTGGTGTTCTCCTCCAGGTTTCCTTGTCTGAGCTTCAACCTTCTAACTCTCATTAAGTATTTTTAACTGTAACACTTTTGTTCCCCTACTACTTGGGTTGGGGCCTAGTAACAGTGTCTGCCGCTCCTTGGTGTTCTCCTCCTCCTTGGTGTTCTCCTCCAGGTTTCCTTGTCTGAGGTTCAACCTTCTGGCACTCATTAAGTATTTTTAAATGTAACACTGCAATTGCCCTACTACTTGGGTTGGGGCCTAGTAACGGTGTCTGCCGCTCATTGGTGTTCTCCTCCTCCTTGGTGTTCTCCTCCAGGTTTCCTTGTCTGAGCTTCAACCTTCTGGCTCTCATTAAGTATTTTTAAATGTAACACTGCAATTGCCCTACTACTTGGGTTGGGGCCTAGTAACGGTGTCTGCCGCTCCTTGGTGTTCTCCTCCAGGTTTCCTTGTCTGAGCTTCAACCTTCTGGCTCTCATTAAGTATTTTTAAATGTAACACTGCAGATGCCCTACTACTTGGGTTGGGGCCTAGTAACGGTGTCTGCCGCTCCTTGGTGTTCTCCTCCTCCTTGGTGTTCTCCTCCAGGTTTCCTTGTCTGAGCTTCAACCTTCTGGCTCTCATTAAGTATTTTTAACTGTAACACTTTTGCTGCCCTACTACTTGGGTTGGGGCCTAGTAACGGTGTCTGCCTCTCCTTGGTGTTCTCCTCCTCCTTGGTGTTCTCCTCCAGGTATCCTTGTCCGAGCTTCAACCTTCTGGCTCTCATTAAGTATGTTTAAATGTAACACTGCAATTGCCCTACTATTTGGGTTTAGGCCTAGTAACGGTGTATGCCGCTCCATGGTGTTCTCCTCCTCCTTGGTGTTCTCCTCCAGGTTTCCTTGTCTGAGCTTCAACCTTCTGGCTCTCATTAAGTATTTTTAACTGTAACACTTTTGTTGCCCTACTACTTGGGTTGGGGCCTAGTAACGGTGTCTGCCTCTCCTTGGTGTTCTCCTCCTCCTTGGTGTTCTCCTCCAGGTATCCTTGTCCGAGCTTCAACCTTCTGGCTCTCATTAAGTATGTTTAAATGTAACACTGCAATTGCCCTACTATTTGGGTTGGGGTCTAGTAACGGTGTCTGCCGCTCCATGGTGTTCTCCTCCTCCTTGGTGTTCTCCTCCAGGTTTCCTTGTCTGAGCTTCAACCTTCTGGCTCTCATTAAGTATTTTTAACTGTAACATTTTTGTTGCCCTACTACTTGGGTTGGGGCCTAGTAACGGTGTCTGCCGCTCCTTGGTGTTCTCCTCCTCCTTGGTGTTCTCCTCCAGGTATCCTTGTCCGAGCTTCAGCCTTCTGGCTCTCATTAAGTATTTTTAAATGTAACACTGCAATTGCCCTACTACTTGGGTTGGGGCCTAGTAACGGTGTCTGCCGCTCCTTGGTGTTCTCCTCCAGGTTTCCTTGTCTGAGCTTCAACCTTCTGGCTCTCATTAAGTATTTTTAAATGTAACTCTGCAATTGCCCTACTACTTGGGTTGGGGCCTAGTAACAGTGTCTGCCGCTCCTTGGTGTTCTCCTCCTCCTTGGTGTTCTCCTCCAGGTTTCCTTGTCTGAGCTTCAACCTTCTAACTCTCATTAAGTATTTTTAACTGTAACACTTTTGTTGCCCTACTACTTGGGTTGGGGCCTAGTAACAGTGTCTGCCGCTCCTTGGTGTTCTCCTCCTCCTTGGTGTTCTCCTCCAGGTTTCCTTGTCTGAGGTTCAACCTTCTGGCACTCATTAAGTATTTTTAAATGTAACACTGCAATTGCCCTACTACTTGGGTTGGGGCCTAGTAACGGTGTCTGCCGCTCATTGGTGTTCTCCTCCTCCTTGGTGTTCTCCTCCAGTTTTCCTTGTCTGAGCTTCAACCTTCTGGCTCTCATTAAGTATTTTTAAATGTAACACTGCATTTGCCCTACTACTTGGGTTGGGGCCTAGTAACGGTGTCTGCCGCTCCTTGGTGTTCTCCTCCAGGTTTCCTTGTCTGAGCTTCAACCTTCTGGCTCTCATTAAGTATTTTTAAATGTAACACTGCAGTTGCCCTACTACATGGGTTGGGGCCTAGTAACGGTGTCTGCCGCTCCTTGGTGTTCTCCTCCTCCTTGGTGTTCTCCTCCAGGTTTCCTTGTCTGAGCTTCAACCTTCTGGCTCTCATTAAGTATTTTAAAATGTAACACTGCAATTGCCCTACTATTTGAGTTTGGGCCTAGTAACGGTGTATGCCGCTCCATGGTGTTCTCCTCCTCCTTGGTGTTCTCCTCCAGGTTTCCTTGTCTGAGCTTCAACCTTCTGGCTCTCATTAAGTATTTTTAACTCTAACACTTTTGTTGCCCTACTACTTGGGTTGGGGCCTAGTAACGGTGTCTGCCGCTCCTTGGTGTTCTCCTCCTCCTTGGTGTTCTCCTCCAGGTATCCTTGTCCGAGCTTCAACCTTCTGGCTCTCATTAAGTATTTTTAAATGTAACACTGCAATTGCCCTACTATTTGGGTTGGGGTCTAGTAACGGTGTCTGCCGCTCCATGGTGTTCTCCTCCTCCTTGGTGTTCTCCTCCAGGTTTCCTTGTCTGAGCTTCAACCTTCTGGCTCTCATTAAGTATTTTTAACTGTAACATTTTTGTTGCCCTACTACTTGGGTTGGGGCCTAGTAACGGTGTCTGTCGCTCCTTGGTGTTCTCCTCCTCCTTGGTGTTCTCCTCCAGGTTTCCTTGTCTGAACTTCAACCTTCTGGCTCTCATTAAGTATTTTTAAATGTAACTCTGCAATTGCCCTACTACTTGGGTTGGGGCCTAGTAACGGTGTCTGCCGCTCCTTGGTGTTCTCCTCCAGGTTTCCTTCTCTGAGCTTCAACCTTCAGGCTCTCATTAAGTATTATTAAATGTATCACTTTTGTTGCCCTTCTACTTCGGTTGGGGCCTAGTAACGGTGTCTGCCGCTCCTTAGTATTCTCCTCCTCCTTGGTGTTCTCCTCCAGGTTTCCTTGTCTAAGCTCAGCCTTCTGGCTCTCATTAAGCATTTTTAACTGTAACACTTTTTTTGCCCTAACACTTGGGTTGGGGCCTAATAACAGTGTCTGCCGCTCCTTGGTGTTCTCCTCCTCCTTGGTGTTCTCCTCCAGGTTTCCTTGTCTGAGCTTCAACCTTCTGGCTCTCATTAAGTATTTTTAAATGTAACACTTTTGTTGCCCTACTACTTGGGTTGGGGCCTAGTAACAGTGTCTGCCGCTCCTTGGTGTTCTCCTTCTCCTTGGTGTTCTCCTCCAGGTTTCCTTGTCTGAGCTTCAACCTTCTGGCTCTCATTAAGTATTTTTAACTGTAACACTTTTTTTGCCCTACTACTTGGGTTGGGGCCTAGTAACGGTGTCTGCCGCCCCTTGGTGTTCTCCTCATCCTTGGTGTTCTCCTCCAGGTTTCCTTGTCTGAGCTTCAACCTTCTGGCTCTCATTAAGTATTTTTAAATGTAACACTGCAGTTGCCCTACTACTTGGGTTGGGGCCTAGTAACGGTGTCTGTCGCTCCTTGGTGTTCTCCTCCTCCTTGGTGTTCTCCTCCAGGTTTCCTTGTCTGAACTTCAACCTTCTGGCTCTCATTAAGTATTTTTAAATGTAACTCTGCAATTGCCCTACTACTTGGGTTGGGGCCTAGTAACGGTGTCTGCCGCTCCTTGGTGTTCTCCTCCAGGTTTCCTTGTCTGAGCTTCAACCTTCAGGCTCTCATTAAGTATTATTAAATGTATCACTTTTGTTGCCCTTCTACTTCGGTTGGGGCCTAGTAACGGTGTCTGCCGCTCCTTGGTATTCTCCTCCTCCTTGGTGTGCTCCTCCAGGTTTCCTTGTCTGAGCTTCAACCTTCTGGCTCTCATTAAGTATTTTTAACTGTAACACTTTTGTTGCCCTACTACTTGGGTTGGGGCCTAGTAACGGTGTCTGCCGCCCCTTGGTGTTCTCCTCCTCCTTGGTGTTCTCCTCCATGTTTCCTTGTCTGAGCTACAACCTTCTGGCTCTCATTAAGTATTTTTAAATGTAACACTGCAATTGCCCTACTACTTGGGTTGGGGCATAGTAACGGTGTCTGCCACTCCTTGGTGTTCTCCTCCAGGGTTCCTTGTCTGAGCTTCAACCTTCTGGCTCTCATTAAGTATTTTTAAATGTAACACTGCAGTTGCCCTACTACTTGGGTTGGGGCCTAGTAACGGTGTCTGCCGTTCCTTGGTGTTCTCCTCCTCCTTGGTGTTCTCCTCCAGGTTTCCTTGTCTGAGCTTCAACCTTCTGGCTCTCATTAAGTATTTTAAATGTAACACTGCAATTGCCCTACTACTTGGGTTGGGGCCTAGTAATGGTGTCTGCCGCTCCTTGGTATTCTCCTCCTCCTTGGTGTTCTCCTCCAGGTTTCCTTGTCTGAGCTTCAACCTTCTGGCTCTCATTAAGTATTTTTAAATGTAACACTGCAGTTGCCCTACTACTTGGGTTGGGGCCTAGTAACGGTGTCTGCCGCTCCTTGGTGTTCTCTTCCTCCTTGGTGTTCTCCTCCAGGTTTCCTTGTCTCAGCTTCAACCTTCTGGCTCTCATTAAGTATTTTTAATTGTAACACTTTTGTTGCCCTACTACTTGGGTTGAGGCCTAGTAACGGTGTCTGCCGCTCCTTGGTGTTCTCCTCCTCCTTGGTGTTCTCCCTCAGATTTCCTTGTCTGAGCTTCAACCTTCTGGCTCTCATTAAGTATTTTTAAATGTAACACTGCAATTGCCCTACTACTTGGGTTGGGGCCTAGTAACAGTGTCTGCCGCTCTTTGGTGTTCTCCTCCTCCTTGGTGTTCTCCTCCAGGTTTCCTTGTCTGAGCTTCAACCTTCTGGCTCTCATTAAGTATTTTTAACTGTAACACTTTTTTTGCCCTACTACTTGGGTTGGGGCCTAGTAACGGTGTCTGCCGCTCCTTGGTGTTCTCCTCCTCCTTGGTGTTCTCCTCCAGATTTCCTTGTCTGAGCTTCAACCTTCTGGCTCTCATTAAGTATTTTTAAATGTAACACTGCAGTTGCCCTACTACTTGGGTTGGGGCCTAGTAACAGTGTCTGCCGCTCCTTGGTGTTCTCCTCCTCCTTGGTGTTCTCCTCCAGGTTTCCTTGTCTGAGCTTCAACCTTCTGGCTCTCATTAAGTATTTTTAACTGTAACACTTTTGTTGCCCTACTACTTGGGTTGGGGCCTAGTAACGGTGTCTGCCGCCCCTTGGTGTTCTCCTCCTCCTTGGTGTTCTCCTCCAGGTTTCCTTGTCTGAGCTTCAACCTTCTGGCTCTCATTAAGAATTTTTTAATGTAACACTGCAGTTGCCCTACTACTTGGGTTGGGGCCTAGTAACGGTGTCTGTCTCTCCTTGGTGTTCTCCTCCTCCTTGGTGTTCTCCTCCAGGTTTCCTTGTCTGAGCTCAACCTTCTGGCTCTCATTAAGTATTTTTAAATGTAACACTGCAGTTGCCCTACTACTTGGGTTGGGGCCTAGTAACGGTGTCTGCCGCTCCTTGGTGTTCTCTTCCTCCTTGGTGTTCTCCTCCAGGTTTCCTTGTCTGAGCTTCAACCTTCTGGCTCTCATTAAGTATTTTTAAATGTATAACTTTTGTTGCCCTTCTACTTCGGTTGGGGCCTAGTAACGGTGTCTGCCGCTCCTTGGTATTCTCGTCCTCCTTGGTGTGCTCCTCCAGGTTTCCTTGTCTCAGCTTCAACCTTCTGGCTCTCATTAAGTATTTTTAACTTTAACACTTCTTTTGCCCTACTACTTGGGTTGGGGCCTAGTAACGGTGTCTGCTGCTCCTTGGTGTTCTCCTCCTCCTTGGTGTTCTCTTCCAGGTTTCCTTGTCTGAGCTTCAAACTTCTGGCTCTCATTAAGTATTTTTAACTGTAACACTTTTGTTGCCCTACTACTTGGGTTGGGGCCTAGTAACGGTGTCTGCCGCCCCTTGGTGTTCTCCTCCTCCTTGGTGTTCTCCTCCATGTTTCCTTGTCTGAGCTACAACCTTCTGGCTCTCATTAAGTATTTTTAAATGTAACACTGCAATTGCCCTACTACTTGGGTTGGGGCCTAGTAACGGTGTCTGCCACTCCTTGGTGTTCTCCTCCAGGGTTCCTTGTCTGAGCTTCAACCTTCTGGCTCTCATTAAGTATTTTTAAATGTAACACTGCAGTTGCCCTACTACTTGGATTGGGGCCTAGTAACGGTGTCTGCCGCTCCTTGGTGTTCTCCTCCTCCTTGGTGTTCTCCTCCAGGTTTCCTTGTCTGAGCTTCAACCTTCTGGCTCTCATTAAGTATTTTTAAATGTAACACTGCAGTTGCCCTACTACTTCGGTTGGGGCCTAGTAACGGTGTCTGCCGCTCCTTGGTGTTCTCTTCCTCCTTGGTGTTCTCCTCCAGGTTTCCTTGTCTCAGCTTCAACCTTCTGGCTCTCATTAAGTATTTTTAATTGTAACACTTTTGTTGCCCTACTACTTGGGTTGAGGCCTAGTAACGGTGTCTGCCGCTCCTTGGTGTTCTCCTCCTCCTTGGTGTTCTCCCTCAGATTTCCTTGTCTGAGCTTCAACCTTCTGGCTCTCATTAAGTATTTTTAAATGTAACACTGCAATTTCCCTACTACTTGGGTTGGGGCCTAGTAACAGTGTCTGCCGCTCTTTGGTGTTCTCCTCCTCCTTGGTGTTCTCCTCCAGGTTTCCTTGTCTGAGCTTCAACCTTCTGGCTCTCATTAAGTATTTTTAACTGTAACACTTTTGTTGCCCTACTACTTGGGATGGGGCCTAGTAACGGTGTCTGCCGCCCCTTGGTGTTCTCCTCCTCCTTGGTGTTCTCCTCCATGTTTCCTTGTCTGAGCTACAACCTTCTGGCTCTCATTAAGTATTTTTAAATGTAACACTGCAATTGCCCTACTATTTGGGTTGGGGCCTAGTAACGGTGTCTGCCACTCCTTGGTGTTCTCCTCCAGGGTTCCTTGTCTGAGCTTCAACCTTCTGGCTCTCATTAAGTATTTTTAAATGTAACACTGCAGTTGCCCTACTACTTGGGTTGGGGCCTAGTAACGGTGTCTGCCGTTCCTTGGTGTTCTCCTCCTCCTTGGTGTTCTCCTCCAGGTTTCCTTGTCTGAGCTTCAACCTTCTGGCTCTCATTAAGTATTTTTAACTGCAACACTTTTTTTGCCCTACTACTTGGGTTGGGGCCTAGTAACGGTGTCTGCCGCTCCTTGGTGTTCTCCTCCTCCTTGGTGTTCTCCTCCAGATTTCCTTGTCTGAGCTTCAACCTTCTGGCTCTCATTAAGTATTTTTAAATGTAACACTGCAGTTGCCCTACTACTTGGGTTGGGGCCTAGTAACAGTGTCTGCCGCTCCTTGGTGTTCTCCTCCTCCTTGGTGTTCTCCTCCAGGTTTCCTTGTCTGAGCTTCAACCTTCTGGCTCTCATTAAGTATTTTAAATGTAACACTGCAATTGCCCTACTACTTGGGTTGGGGCCTAGTAATGGTGTCTGCTGCTCCTTGGTGTTCTCCTCCTCCTTGGTGTTCTCCTCCAGGTTTCCTTGTCTGAGCTTCAACCTTCTGGCTCTCATTAAGTATTTTAAATGTAACACTGCAATTGCCCTACTACTTGGGTTGGGGCCTAGTAATGGTGTCTGCTGCTCCTTGGTATTCTCCTCCTCCTTGGTGTTCTCCTCCAGGTTTCCTTGTCTGAGCTTCAACCTTCTGGCTCTCATTAAGTATTTTTAAATGTAACACTGCAGTTGCCCTACTACTTGGGTTGGGGCCTAGTAACGGTGTCTGTCGCTCCTTGGTGTTCTCCTCCTCCTTGGTGTTCTCCTCCAGGTTTCCTTGTCTGAGCTTCAACCTTCTGGCTCTCATTAAGTATTTTTAACTGCAACACTTTTTTTGCCCTACTACTTGGGTTGGGGCCTAGTAACGGTGTCTGCCGCTCCTTGGTGTTCTCCTCCTCCTTGGTGTTCTCCTCCAGATTTCCTTGTCTGAGCTTCAACCTTCTGGCTCTCATTAAGTATTTTTAAATGTAACACTGCAGTTGCCCTACTACTTGGGTTGGGGCCTAGTAACAGTGTCTGCCGCTCCTTGGTGTTCTCCTCCTCCTTGGTGTTCTCCTCCAGGTATCCTTGTCCGAGCTTCAGCCTTCTGGCTCTCATTAAGTATTTTTAAATGTAACACTGCAATTGCCCTACTAGTTGGGTTGGGGCCTAGTAACGGTGTCTGCCGCTCCTTGGTGTTCTCCTCCAGGTTTCCTTGTCTGAGCTTCAACCTTCTGGCTCTCATTAAGTATTTTTAAATGTAACACTGCAGTTGCCCTACTACTTGGGTTGGGGCCTAGTAACGGTGTTTGTCGCTCCTTGGTGTTCTCTGTCATGATCTCAATGGCAAGAGATCATAGCATCAGCATATATAGGAACTAGCTCTTGGAAGATGGAAACTGAGCTGACCATGAACTAAACCTAACACACAACTAGCAGTGGCCGGGTAGCATGCCTACGTTGATTCTAGATGCCCAGCACCAGCCGGAGGACTAAATAAAACTAGGAGAGGAAAATATTAGTCCTAGCTCACCTCTAGAGAAATACCCCGAAAGGAGACAGAGGCCCCCCACATGTATTGGCGGTGAATCAAGATGAAATAACAAACGTAGTATGAAAATAGGTTTAGCAAATTTGAGGTCCACTTACTACATAGCAGAAGACAGGAAGGACACTTTCATGGTCAGCTAAAAACCCTATCAAAACACCATCCAGAAATTACTTTAAAACTCTGGCATTAACTCATAACACCAGAGTGGCAATTCCTGTTCACAAGAGCTTTCCAGACACAGTAACGAAACTACAGCTGTGAACTGGAACAAAAATGCAAAAACAAACATGGACAAGAGTCCAACTTATCTAGTAGTTGTCTAGGAGCAGGAACAAGCACAGAGAGGCTTCTGATAACATTGTTGACCGGCAAGCAACTAACAGAGCAGCAAGGTTATATAGCGACTCCCACATCTTGATGGGAACAGGTGAACAGAGAAGATGAAGACACCAGTTCAATTCCACCAGTAGCCACCGGGGGAGCCCAGAATCCAAATTCACAACAGTACCCCCCCTCAAGGAGGGGGCACCGAACCCTCACCAGAACCACCAGGGCGATCAGGATGGGCCCTATGAAAGGCACGAACCAGATCAGAGGCATGAACATCAGATGCATTCACCCAAGAATTATCCTCCTGGCCGTATCCCTTCCACTTGACCAGATACTGGAGTCTCCGTCTGGAAACACGAGAGTCTAAGATTTTCTCCACAACGTACTCCAACTCACCCTCCACCAACACCGGAGCAGGAGGCTCAACGGAAGGCACAACCGGTACCTCATACCTGCGCAATAATGACCGATGAAAAACGTTATGAATAGAAAAGGATGCAGGGAGGTCCAAACGGAAGGAAACAGGGTTAAGAATCTCCAATATCTTATACGGGCCGATGAACCGAGGCTTAAACTTAGGAGAAGAGACCCTCATAGGGACAAAACGAGAAGACAACCACACCAAGTCCCCAACACGAAGACGAGGACCAACACGACGACGGCGGTTAGCAAAAAGCTGAGTCTTCTCCTGGGACAACCTCAAATTGTCCACCACCTGCCCCCAGATCTGATGCAATCTCTCCACCACAGCATCCACTCCAGGACAATCCGAAGATTCCACCTGACCAGAGGAAAATCGAGGATGAAACCCCGAATTACAGAAAAACGGGGACACCAAAGTGGCAGAGCTGGCCCGATTATTGAGAGCGAATTCCGCCAATGGCAAAAAAGCAACCCAATCATCCTGGTCAGCAGACACAAAACACCTCAGATATGTCTCCAGGGTCTGATTAATCCGCTCAGTCTGGCCATTCGTCTGAGGATGGAAAGCGGACGAAAAAGATAAATCTATGCCCATCCTAGCACAGAATGCCCGCCAAAATCTAGACACGAATTGGGTACCTCTGTCAGAAACGATATTCTCAGGAATACCATGCAAACGAACAACATTTTGAAAAAACAGAGGAACCAACTCGGAAGAAGAAGGCAACTTGGGCAGAGGAACCAAATGGACCATCTTAGAGAAACGGTCACACACCACCCAGATGACAGACATCTTCTGAGAAACAGGCAGATCTGAAATAAAATCCATCGAGATGTGCGTCCAAGGCCTCTTAGGAATAGGCAAGGGCAACAACAATCCACTAGCCCGAGAACAACAAGGCTTGGCCCGAGCACAAACGTCACAAGACTGCACAAAGCCTCGCACATCTCGTGACAGGGAAGGCCACCAGAAGGACCTTGCCACCAAATCCCTGGTACCAAAAATGCCAGGATGACCTGCCAACGCAGAAGAATGAACCTCAGAGATGTCTCTACTGGTCCAATCATCAGGAACAAACAGTTTATCAGGTGGGCAACGATCAGGTCTATCCGCCTGAAACTCCTGCAAGGCCCGCCGCAGGTCTGGAGAAACGGCTGACAATACCACTCCATCCTTAAGGATACCTGTGGGCTCAGAGTTACCAGGCGAGTCAGGCTCAAAACTCCTAGAAAGGGCATCCGCCTTAACATTCTTAGAACCCGGTAGGTATGACACCACAAAATTAAACCGAGAGAAAAATAATGACCAGCGCGCCTGTCTAGGATTCAGGCGCCTGGCGGTCTCAAGATAAACCAAATTTTTGTGGTCAGTCAATACCACCACCTGATGTCTGGCCCCCTCAAGCCAATGGCGCCACTCCTCAAAAGCCCACTTCATGGCCAAAAGCTCCCGATTCCCAACATCATAATTCCGCTCAGCGGGCGAAAATTTACGGGAAAAGAAGGCACAAGGCCTCATCACGGAGCAGTCAGAACTTTTCTGCGACAACACTGCCCCAGCTCCGATCTCAGAAGCGTCGACCTCAACCTGAAAAGGTAGAGCAACATCAGGCTGACGCAACACAGGGGCAGAGGAAAAACGGCGCTTAAGCTCCCGAAAGGCCTCCACAGCATCAGGGGACCAATCAGCAACATCAGCACCCTTCTTAGTCAAATCGGTCAATGGCTTAGCAATATCCGAAAAACCAGCAATAAATCGACGATAAAAGTTAGCAAAGCCCAAAAATTTCTGAAGACTCTTAAGAGAAGAGGGCTGCGTCCAATCACAAATAGCTTGAACCTTGACAGGATCCATTTCAATGGAAGAGGGGGAAAAAATATATCCCAAAAAGGAAATCCTCTGTACCCCAAAAACACACTTAGAACCCTTCACACACAAAGAATTAGACCGCAAAACCTGAAAAACCCTCCTGACTTGCTGGACATGAGAGTCCCAGTCATCCGAAAAAATCAGAATATCATCCAGATACACAATCATAAATTTATCCAAATAATCGCGAAAAATATCATGCATAAAGGACTGGAAAACTGACGGAGCATTTGAAAGACCAAAAGGCATCACTAAATACTCAAAGTGGCCCTCGGGCGTATTAAATGCGGTTTTCCACTCATCCCCCTGCCTGATTCGCACCAAATTATACGCCCCACGAAGGTCAATCTTAGAGAACCACTTGGCCCCCTTTATGCGAGCAAACAAATCAGTCAGCAACGGCAATGGGTATTGATATTTAACAGTGATTTTATTCAAAAGCCGATAATCAATACATGGTCTCAAAGAGCCGTCTTTTTTTGACACAAAGAAAAAACCGGCTCCTAAGGGAGATGACGATGGACGAATATGTCCCTTTTCCAAGGACTCCTTTATATATTCACGCATAGCAGCATGTTCAGGCACAGACAGATTAAATAAACGACCCTTTGGGTATTTACTACCCGGGATTAAATCTATGGCACAATCGCACTCTCGGTGCGGAGGTAACGAACCAAGCTTGGATTCTTCAAAGACGTCACGATAGTCAGACAGGAACTCAGGAATTTCAGAGGGAATAGATGATGAAATGGAAACCACAGGTACATCCCCATGAGCCCCCTTACATCCCCAGCTCAACACAGACATAGCTTTCCAGTCGAGGACTGGGTTGTGAGATTGCAGCCAAGGCAATCCTAGCACCAAATCATCATGTAGATTATACAGCACCAGAAAGCGAATAATCTCCTGGTGATCCGGATTAATACGCATAGTTACTTGTGTCCAGTATTGTGGTTTATTATTAGCCAATGGGGTGGAGTCAATCCCCTTCAGAGGAATAGGAGTCTCCAAAGGCTCTAAATCATACCCACAGCGTTTGGCAAAGGACCAATCCATAAGACTCAAAGCGGCGCCAGAGTCGACATAGGCGTCCGTGGTAATAGATGACAAAGAGCAAATCAGGGTCACAGATAGAATAAACTTAGACGGTAAGGTGCAAATGGAAACAGATTTACCAAGCTTTTTAGTGCGCTTAGAGCATGCTGATATAACATGAGTAGAATCACCACAATAGAAACACAACCCATTTTTCCGTCTAAAATTCTGCCGCTCGCTTCGGGACAGAATTCTATCACACTGCATACTCTCTGGCGATTTCTCAGTGGACACCGCCAGATGGTGCACTGGTTTGCGCTCCCGCAAACGCCTATCGATCTGAATAGCCATTGTCATGGACTCATTCAGACCCGCAGGCACAGGGAACCCCACCATAACATCCTTAATGGCATCAGAGAGACCCTCTCTGAAAGTCGCCGCCAGGGCGCACTCATTCCACTGAGTAAGCACAGACCATTTACGGAATCTTTGGCAGTAAATTTCCGCTTCATCTTGCCCCTGAGATAGGGACATCAAAGTTTTTTCTGCCTGAAGCTCCAAATGAGGTTCGTCATAAAGCAACCCCAAGGCCAGAAAAAACGCATCCACATTGAGCAACGCAGGATCCCCTGGTGTCAATGAAAAAGCCCAGTCTTGAGGGTCGCCCCGGAGCAAGGAAATCACAATCCTGACCTGCTGTGCAGGATCTCCGGCAGAGCGAGATTTCAGGGACAAAAATAATTTGCAATTATTTCGAAAATTCTGAAACCCAGATCTATTCCCCGAGAAAAATTCCGGCAAAGGAATTCTCGGCTCAGATACAGGTGCATGACAAACAAAATCTTGCAAATTTTGTACCTTCGTGGCGAGATTATTCAAACCTGCAGTTACACTCTGAAGATCCATTGCAAACAGGTGAACACAGAGCCATTCAAAGGAGAGAGAAAAAAAAAAAAAAAATTTCAGCAGACTACTTATTTCTCTCCTTTCTCAGCCAAGGATTTTAACCCTTTAGTGGGCCGGTCAAACTGTCATGATCTCAATGGCAAGAGATCATAGCATCAGCATATATAGGAACTAGCTCTTGGAAGATGGAAACTGAGCTGACCATGAACTAAACCTAACACACAACTAGCAGTGGCCGGGTAGCATGCCTACGTTGATTCTAGATGCCCAGCACCAGCCGGAGGACTAAATAAAACTAGCAGAGGAAAATATTAGTCCTAGCTCACCTCTAGAGAAATACCCCGAAAGGAGACAGAGGCCCCCCACATGTATTGGCGGTGAATCAAGATGAAATAACAAACGTAGTATGAAAATAGGTTTAGCAAATTTGAGGTCCACTTACTACATAGCAGAAGACAGGAAGGACACTTTCATGGTCAGCTAAAAACCCTATCAAAACACCATCCAGAAATTACTTTAAAACTCTGGCATTAACTCATAACACCAGAGTGGCAATTCCTGTTCACAAGAGCTTTCCAGACACAGTAACGAAACTACAGCTGTGAACTGGAACAAAAATGCAAAAACAAACATGGACAAGAGTCCAACTTATCTAGTAGTTGTCTAGGAGCAGGAACAAGCACAGAGAGGCTTCTGATAACATTGTTGACCGGCAAGCAACTAACAGAGCAGCAAGGTTATATAGCGACTCCCACATCTTGATGGGAACAGGTGAACAGAGAAGATGAAGACACCAGTTCAATTCCACCAGTAGCCACCGGGGGAGCCCAGAATCCAAATTCACAACAGTTCTCCTCCTCCTTGGTGTTCGCTTCCAGGTTTCCTTGTTTGAGCTTCAACCTTCAGGCTCTCATTAAGTTTTTTTAAATGTAACACTTTTGTTGCCCTACTACTTGGGTTGGGGCCTAGTAACGGTGTCTGCCACTCCTTCGTGTTCTCCTCCTCCTTGGTGTTCTCCTCTAGGTTTCCTTGTCTGAGCTCAACCTTCTGGCTCTCATTAAGTATTTTTAAATGTAACACTGCAGTTGCCCTACTACTTGGGTTGGGGCCTAGTAACGGTGTCTGCCGTTCCTTGGTGTTCTCCTGCTCCTTGGTGTTCTCCTCCAGGTTTCCTTGTCTCAGCTTCAACCTTCTGGCTCTCATTAAGCATTTTTAACTGTAACACTTTTTTTGCCCTAACACTTGGGTTGGGGCCTAGTAACAGTGTCTGCCGCTCCTTGGTGTTCTCCTCCTCCTTGGTGTTCTCCTCCAGGTATCCTTGTCCGAGCTTCAGCCTTCTGGCTCTCATTAAGTATTTTTAAATGTAACACTGCAATTGCCCTACTACTTGGGTTGGGGCCTAGTAACGGTGTCTGCCGCTCCTTGGTGTTCTCCTCCAGGTTTCCTTGTCTGAGCTTCAACCTTCTGGCTCTCATTAAGTATTTTTAACTGTAACACTTTTGTTGCCCTACTACTTGGGTTGGGGCCTAGTAACGGTGTCTGCCGCCCCTTGGTGTTCTCCTCCTCCTTGGTGTTCTCCTCCAGGTTTCCTTGTCTGAGCTTCAACCTTCTGGCTCTCATTATGAATTTTTTAGTGTAACACTGCAGTTGCCCTACTACTTGGGTTGGGGCCTAGTAACGGTGTCTGTCGCTCCTTGGTGTTCTCCTCCTCCTTGGTGTTCTCCTCCAGGTTTCCTTGTCTGAGCTCAACCTTCTGGCTCTCATTAAGTATTTTTAACTGTAACACTTTTTTTGCCCTAACACTTGGGTTGGGGCCTAGTAACAGTGTCTGCCGCTCCTTGGTGTTCTCCTCCTCCTTGGTGTTCTCCTCCAGGTTTCCTTGTCTGAGCTTCAACCTTCTGGCTCTCATTAAGTATTTTTAACTGTAACACTTTTGTTGCCCTACTACTTGGGTTGGGGCCTAGTAAGGGTGTCTGCCGCCCCTTGGTGTTCTCCTCCTCCTTGGTGTTCTCCTCCAGGTTTCCTTGTCTGAGCTTCAACCTTCTGGCTCTCATTATGAATTTTTTAATGTAACACTGCAGTTGCCCTACTACTTGGGTTGGGGCCTAGTAACGGTGTCTGTCGCTCCTTGGTGTTCTCCTCCTCCTTGGTGTTCTCCTCCAGGTTTCCTTGTCTGAGCTCAACCTTCTGGCTCTCATTAAGTATTTTTAAATGTAACACTTTTTTTGCCCTACTACTTGGGTTGGGGCCTAGTAACGGTGTCTGCCACTCCTTGGTGTTCTCCTCCAGGGTTCCTTGTCTGAGCTTCAACCTTCTGGCTCTCATTAAGTATTTTTAAATGTAACACTGCAGTTGCCCTACTACTTGGGTTGGGGCCTAGTAACGGTGTCTGTCGCTCCTTGGTGTTCTCCTCCTCCTTGGTGTTCTCCTCCAGGTTTCCTTGTCTGAGCTTCAACCTTCTGGCTCTCATTAAGTATTTTTAAATGTAACACTGCAATTGCCCTACTACTTGGGTTGGGGCCTAGTAACAGTGTCTGCCGCTCCTTGGTGTTCTCCTCCTCCTTGGTGTTCTCCTCCAGGTTTCCTTGTCTGAGCTTCAACCTTCAGGCTCTCATTAAGTATTATTAAATGTATCACTTTTGTTGCCCTTCTACTTCGGTTGGGGCCTAGTAACGGTGTCTGCCGCTCCTTGGTGTTCTCCTCCTCCTTGGTGTTCTCCTCCAGGTTTCCTTGTCTCAGCTTCAACCTTCTGGCTCTCATTAAGTATTTTTAACTGTAACACTTTTTTTGCCCTACTACTTGGGTTGGGGCCTAGTAACGGTGTCTGCTGCTCCTTGGTGTTCTCCTCCTCCTTGGTGTTCTCCTCCAGGTTTCCTTGTCTGAGCTTCAACCTTCTGGCTCTCATTAAGTATTTTTAACTGTAACACTTTTGTTGCCCTACTACTTGGGTTGGGGCCTAGTAACGGTGTCTGCCGCCCCTTGGTGTTCTCCTCCTCCTTGGTGTTCTCCTCCATGTTTCCTTGTCTGAGCTACAACCTTCTGGCTCTCATTAAGTATTTTTAAATGTAACACTGCAATTGCCCTACTACTTGGGTTGGGGCCTAGTAATGGTGTCTGCCACTCCTTGGTGTTCTCCTCCAGGGTTCCTTGTCTGAGCTTCAACCTTCTGGCTCTCATTAAGTATTTTTAAATGTAACACTGCAGTTGCCCTACTACTTGGGTTGGGGCCTAGTAACGGTGTCTGCCGCTCCTTGGTGTTCTCTTCCTCCTTGGTGTTCTCCTCCAGGTTTCCTTGTCTGAGCTTCAACCTTCTGGCTCTCATTAAGAATTTTTTAATGTAACACTGCAGTTGCCCTACTACTTGGGTTGGGGCCTAGTAACGGTGTCTGTCGCTCCTTGGTGTTCTCCTCCTCCTTGGTGTTCTCCTCCAGGTTTCCTTGTCTGAGCTCAACCTTCTGGCTCTCATTAAGTATTTTTAAATGTAACACTGCAGTTGCCCTACTACTTGGGTTGGGGCCTAGTAACGGTGTCTGCCGCTCCTTGGTGTTCTCTTCCTCCTTGGTGTTCTCCTCCAGGTTTCCTTGTCTCAGCTTCAACCTTCTGGCTCTCATTAAGTATTTTTAACTGTAACACTTTTTTTGCCCTACTACTTGGGTTGGGGCCTAGTAACGGTGTCTGCCGCTCCTTGGTGTTCTCCTCCTCCTTGGTGTTCTCCTCCGGATTTCCTTGTCTGAGCTTCAACCTTCTGCCTCTCATTAAGTATTTTTAAATGTAACACTGCAGTTGCCCTACTACTTGGGTTGGGGCCTAGTAACGGTGTCTGCCGTTCCTTGGTGTTCTCCTGCTCCTTGGTGTTCTCCTCCAGGTTTCCTTGTCTCAGCTTCAACCTTCTGGCTCTCATTAAGCATTTTTAACTGTAACACTTTTTTTGCCCTAACACTTGGGTTGGGGCCTAGTAACAGTGTCTGCCGCTCCTTGGTGTTCTCCTCCTCCTTGGTGTTCTCCTCCAGGTATCCTTGTCCGAGCTTCAGCCTTCTGGCTCTCATTAAGTATTTTTAAATGTAACACTGCAATTGCCCTACTACTTGGGTTGGGGCCTAGTAACGGTGTCTGCCGCTCCTTGGTGTTCTCCTCCAGGTTTCCTTGTCTGAGCTTCAACCTTCTGGCTCTCATTAAGTATTTTTAACTGTAACACTTTTGTTGCCCTACTACTTGGGTTGGGGCCTAGTAACGGTGTCTGCCGCCCCTTGGTGTTCTCCTCCTCCTTGGTGTTCTCCTCCAGGTTTCCTTGTCTGAGCTTCAACCTTCTGGCTCTCATTATGAATTTTTTAGTGTAACACTGCAGTTGCCCTACTACTTGGGTTGGGGCCTAGTAACGGTGTCTGTCGCTCCTTGGTGTTCTCCTCCTCCTTGGTGTTCTCCTCCAGATTTCCTTGTCTGAGCTCAACCTTCTGGCTCTCATTAAGTATTTTTAACTGTAACACTTTTTTTGCCCTAACACTTGGGTTGGGGCCTAGTAACAGTGTCTGCCGCTCCTTGGTGTTCTCCTCCTCCTTGGTGTTCTCCTCCAGGTTTCCTTGTCTGAGCTTCAACCTTCTGGCTCTCATTAAGTATTTTTAACTGTAACACTTTTGTTGCCCTACTACTTGGGTTGGGGCCTAGTAAGGGTGTCTGCCGCCCCTTGGTGTTCTCCTCCTCCTTGGTGTTCTCCTCCAGGTTTCCTTGTCTGAGCTTCAACCTTCTGGCTCTCATTATGAATTTTTTAATGTAACACTGCAGTTGCCCTACTACTTGGGTTGGGGCCTAGTAACGGTGTCTGTCGCTCCTTGGTGTTCTCCTCCTCCTTGGTGTTCTCCTCCAGGTTTCCTTGTCTGAGCTCAACCTTCTGGCTCTCATTAAGTATTTTTAAATGTAACACTTTTTTTGCCCTACTACTTGGGTTGGGGCCTAGTAACGGTGTCTGCCACTCCTTGGTGTTCTCCTCCAGGGTTCCTTGTCTGAGCTTCAACCTTCTGGCTCTCATTAAGTATTTTTAAATGTAACACTGCAGTTGCCCTACTACTTGGGTTGGGGCCTAGTAACGGTGTCTGTCGCTCCTTGGTGTTCTCCTCCTCCTTGGTGTTCTCCTCCAGGTTTCCTTGTCTGAGCTTCAACCTTCTGGCTCTCATTAAGTATTTTTAAATGTAACACTGCAATTGCCCTACTACTTGGGTTGGGGCCTAGTAACAGTGTCTGCCGCTCCTTGGTGTTCTCCTCCTCCTTGGTGTTCTCCTCCAGGTTTCCTTGTCTGAGCTTCAACCTTCAGGCTCTCATTAAGTATTATTAAATGTATCACTTTTGTTGCCCTTCTACTTCGGTTGGGGCCTAGTAACGGTGTCTGCCGCTCCTTGGTGTTCTCCTCCTCCTTGGTGTTCTCCTCCAGGTTTCCTTGTCTCAGCTTCAACCTTCTGGCTCTCATTAAGTATTTTTAACTGTAACACTTTTTTTGCCCTACTACTTGGGTTGGGGCCTAGTAACGGTGTCTGCTGCTCCTTGGTGTTCTCCTCCTCCTTGGTGTTCTCCTCCAGGTTTCCTTGTCTGAGCTTCAACCTTCTGGCTCTCATTAAGTATTTTTAACTGTAACACTTTTGTTGCCCTACTACTTGGGTTGGGGCCTAGTAACGGTGTCTGCCGCCCCTTGGTGTTCTCCTCCTCCTTGGTGTTCTCCTCCATGTTTCCTTGTCTGAGCTACAACCTTCTGGCTCTCATTAAGTATTTTTAAATGTAACACTGCAATTGCCCTACTACTTGGGTTGGGGCCTAGTAATGGTGTCTGCCACTCCTTGGTGTTCTCCTCCAGGGTTCCTTGTCTGAGCTTCAACCTTCTGGCTCTCATTAAGTATTTTTAAATGTAACACTGCAGTTGCCCTACTACTTGGGTTGGGGCCTAGTAACGGTGTCTGCCGCTCCTTGGTGTTCTCTTCCTCCTTGGTGTTCTCCTCCAGGTTTCCTTGTCTGAGCTTCAACCTTCTGGCTCTCATTAAGAATTTTTTAATGTAACACTGCAGTTGCCCTACTACTTGGGTTGGGGCCTAGTAACGGTGTCTGTCGCTCCTTGGTGTTCTCCTCCTCCTTGGTGTTCTCCTCCAGGTTTCCTTGTCTGAGCTCAACCTTCTGGCTCTCATTAAGTATTTTTAAATGTAACACTGCAGTTGCCCTACTACTTGGGTTGGGGCCTAGTAACGGTGTCTGCCGCTCCTTGGTGTTCTCTTCCTCCTTGGTGTTCTCCTCCAGGTTTCCTTGTCTCAGCTTCAACCTTCTGGCTCTCATTAAGTATTTTTAACTGTAACACTTTTTTTGCCCTACTACTTGGGTTGGGGCCTAGTAACGGTGTCTGCCGCTCCTTGGTGTTCTCCTCCTCCTTGGTGTTCTCCTCCGGATTTCCTTGTCTGAGCTTCAACCTTCTGGCTCTCATTAAGTATTTTTAAATGTAACACTGCAGTTGCCCTACTACTTGGGTTGGGGCCTAGTAACAGTGTCTGCCGCTCCTTGGTGTTCTCCTCCTCCTTGGTGTTCTCCTCCAGGTATCCTTGTCCGAGCTTCAGCCTTCTGGCTCTCATTAAGTATTTTTAAATGTAACACTGCAATTGCCCTACTACTTGGGTTGGGGCCTAGTAACGGTGTCTGCCGCTCCTTGGTGTTCTCCTCCAGGTTTCCTTGTCTGAGCTTCAACCTTCTGGCTCTCATTAAGTATTTTTAAATGTAACACTGCAGTTGCCCTACTACTTGGGTTGGGGCCTAGTAACGGTGTTTGTCGCTCTTGGTGTTCTCCTCCTCCTTGGTGTTCGCTTCCAGGTTTCCTTGTTTGAGCTTCAACCTTCAGGCTCTCATTAAGTTTTTTTAAATGTAACACTTTTGTTGCCCTACTACGTGGGTTGGGGCCTAGTAACGGTGTCTGCCACTCCTTCGTGTTCTCCTCCTCCTTGGTGTTCTCCTCTAGGTTTCCTTGTCTGAGCTCAACCTTCTGGCTCTCATTAAGTATTTTTAAATGTAACACTGCAGTTGCCCTAATACTTGGGTTGGGGCCTAGTAACGGTATTTGCCGTTCCTTGGTGTTCTCCTGCTCCTTGGTGTTCTCCTCCAGGTTTCCTTGTCTCAGCTTCAACCTTCTGGCTCTCATTAAGCATTTTTAACTGTAACACTTTTTTTGCCCTAACACTTGGGTTGGGGCCTAGTAACAGTGTCTGCCGCTCCTTGGTGTTCTCCTCCTCCTTGGTGTTCTCCTCCAGGTATCCTTGTCCGAGCTTCAGCCTTCTGGCTCTCATTAAGTATTTTTAAATGTAACACTGCAATTGCCCTACTACTTGGGTTGGGGCCTAGTAACGGTGTCTGCCGCTCCTTGGTGTTCTCCTCCAGGTTTCCTTGTCTGAGCTTCAACCTTCTGGCTCTCATTAAGTATTATTAACTGTAACACTTTTTTTGCCCTAACACTTGGGTTGGGGCCTAGTAACAGTGTCTGCCGCTCCTTGGTGTTCTCCTCCTCCTTGGTGTTCTCCTCCAGGTTTCCTTGTCTGAGCTTCAACCTTCTGGCTCTCATTAAGTATTTTTAACTGTAACACTTTTGTTGCCCTACTACTTGGGTTGGGGCCTAGTAAGGGTGTCTGCCGCCCCTTGGTGTTCTCCTCCTCCTTGGTGTTCTCCTCCAGGTTTCCTTGTCTGAGCTTCAACCTTCTGGCTCTCATTATGAATTTTTTAATGTAACACTGCAGTTGCCCTACTACTTGGGTTGGGGCCTAGTAACGGTGTCTGTCGCTCCTTGGTGTTCTCCTCCTCCTTGGTGTTCTCCTCCAGGTTTCCTTGTCTGAGCTCAACCTTCTGGCTCTCATTAAGTATTTTTAAATGTAACACTTTTTTTGCCCTACTACTTAGGTTGGGGCCTAGTAACGGTGTCTGCCACTCCTTGGTGTTCTCCTCCAGGGTTCCTTGTCTGAGCTTCAACCTTCTGGCTCTCATTAAGTATTTTTAAATGTAACACTGCAGTTGCCCTACTACTTGGGTTGGGGCCTAGTAACAGTGTCTGCCGCTCCTTGGTGTTCTCCTCCTCCTTGGTGTTCTCCTCCAGGTTTCCTTGTCTGAGCTTCAACCTTCAGGCTCTCATTAAGTATTATTAAATGTATCACTTTTGTTGCCCTTCTACTTCGGTTGGGGCCTAGTAACGGTGTCTGCCGCTCCTTGGTATTCTCGTCCTCCTTGGTGTGCTCCTCCAGGTTTCCTTGTCTCAGCTTCAACCTTCTGGCTCTCATTAAGTATTTTTAACTGTAACACTTTTTTTGCCCTACTACTTGGGTTGGGGCCTAGTAACGGTGTCTGCTGCTCCTTGGTGTTCTCCTCCTCCTTGGTGTTCTCCTCCAGGTTTCCTTGTCTGAGCTTCAACCTTCTGGCTCCCATTAAGTATTTTTAACTGTAACACTTTTGTTGCCCTACTACTTGGGTTGGGGCCTAGTAACGGTGTCTGCCGCCCCTTGGTGTTCTCCTCCTCCTTGGTGTTCTCCTCCAGGTTTCCTTGTCTGAGCTACAACCTTCTGGCTCTCATTAAGTATTTTTAAATGTAACACTGCAATTGCCCTACTACTTGGGTTGGGGCCTAGTAATGGTGTCTGCCACTCCTTGGTGTTCTCCTCCAGGGTTCCTTGTCTGAGCTTCAACCTTCTGGCTCTCATTAAGTATTTTTAAATGTAACACTGCAGTTGCCCTACTACTTGGGTTGGGGCCTAGTAACGGTGTCTGCCGTTCCTTGGTGTTCTCCTCCTCCTTGGTGTTCTCCTCCAGGTTTCCTTGTCTGAGCTTCAACCTTCTGGCTCTCATTAAGTATTTTAAATGTAACACTGCAATTGCCCTACTACTTGGGTTGGGGCCTAGTAATGGTGTCTGCCGCTCCTTGGTATTCTCCTCCTCCTTGGTGTTCTCCTCCAGGTTTCCTTGTCTGAGCTTCAACCTTCAGGCTCTCATTAAGTTTTTTTAAATGTAACACTTTTGTTGCCCTACTACTTGGGTTGGGGCCTAGTAACGGTGTCTGCCGCTCCTTCGTTTTCTCCTCCTCCTTGGTGTTCTCCTCTAGGTTTCCTTGTCTGAGCTCAACCTTCTGGCTCTCATTAAGTATTTTTAAATGTAACACTGCAGTTGCCCTACTACTTGGGTTGGGGCCTAGTAACGGTGTCTGCCGTTCCTTGGTGTTCTCCTGCTCCTTGGTGTTCTCCTCCAGGTTTCCTTGTCTGAGCTTCAACCTTCTGGCTCTCATTAAGTATTTTTAAATGTAACACTTTTGTTGCCCTACTACTTGGTTTGGGGCCTAGTAACAGTGTCTGCCGCTCCTTGGTGTTCTCCTCCTCCTTGGTGTTCTCCTCTAGGTTTCCTTGTCTGAGCTCAACCTTCTGGCTCTCATTAAGTATTTTTAAATGTAACACTGCAGTTGCCCTACTACTTGGGTTGGGGCCTAGTAACGGTGTCTGTCGCTCCTTGGTGTTCTCCTCCTCCTTGGTGTTCTCCTCCAGGTTTCCTTGTCTGAACTTCAACCTTCTGGCTCTCATTAAGTATTTTTAAATGTAACTCTGCAATTGCCCTACTACTTGGGTTGGGGCCTAGTAACGGTGTCTGCCGCTCCTTGGTGTTCTCCTCCAGGTTTCCTTGTCTGAGCTTCAACCTTCAGGCTCTCATTAAGTATTATTAAATGTATCACTTTTGTTGCCCTTCTACTTCGGTTGGGGCCTAGTAACGGTGTCTGCCGCTCCTTGGTATTCTCCTCCTCCTTTGTGTTCTCCTCCAGGTTTCCTTGTCTGAGCTCAGCCTTCTGGCTCTCATTAAGTATTTTTAAATGTAACACTGCAGTTGCCCTACTACATGGGATGGGGCCTAGTAACGATGTCTGCCGCTCCTTGGTGTTCTCCTCCTCCTTGGTGTTCTCCTCCAGGTTTCCTTGTCTCAGCTTCAACCTTCTGGCTCTCATTAAGTATTTTTAACTGTAACACTTTTTTTGCCCTACTACTTGGGTTGGGGCCTAGTAACGGTGTCTGCTGCTCCTTGGTGTTCTCCTCCTCCTTGGTGTTCTCCTCCAGGTTTCCTTGTCTGAGCTCAACCTTCTGGCTCTCATTAAGTATTTTTAAATGTAACACTGCAGTTGCCCTACTACTTGGGTTGGGGCCTAGTAACGGTGTCTGTCGCTCCTTGGTGTTCTCCTCCTCCTTGGTGTTCTCCTCCAGGTTTCCATGTCTGAGCTTCAACCTTCAGGCTCTCATTAAGTATTATTAAATGTATCACTTTTGTTGCCCTTCTACTTCGGTTGGGGCCTAGTAACGGTGTCTGCCGCTCCTTGGTATTCTCCTCCTCCTTTGTGTTCTCCTCCAGGTTTCCTTGTCTGAGCTCAGCCTTCTGGCTCTCATTAAGTATTTTTAAATGTAACACTGCAGTTGCCCTACTACATGGGATGGGGCCTAGTAACGATGTCTGCCGCTCCTTGGTGTTCTCCTCCTCCTTGGTGTTCTCCTCCAGGTTTCCTTGTCTCAGCTTCAACCTTCTGGCTCTCATTAAGTATTTTTAACTGTAACACTTTTTTTGCCCTACTACTTGGGTTGGGGCCTAGTAACGGTGTCTGCTGCTCCTTGGTGTTCTCCTCCTCCTTGGTGTTCTCCTCCAGGTTTCCTTGTCTGAGCTCAACCTTCTGGCTCTCATTAAGTATTTTTAAATGTAACACTGCAGTTGCCCTACTACTTGGGTTGGGGCCTAGTAACGGTGTCTGCCGCTCCTTGGTGTTCTCTTCCTCCTTGGTGTTCTCCTCCAGGTTTCCTTGTCTCAGCTTCAACCTTCTGGCTCTCATTAAGTATTTTTAACTGTAACACTTTTTTTGCCCTACTACTTGGGTTGGGGCCTAGTAACGGTGTCTGCCGCTCCTTGGTGTTCTCCTCCTCCTTGGTGTTCTCCTCCAGATTTCCTTGTCTGAGCTTCAACCTTCTGGCTCTCATTAAGTATTTTTAAATGTAACACTGCAGTTGCCCTACTACCTGGGTTGGGGCCTAGTAACAGTGTCTGCCGCTCCTTGGTGTTCTCCTCCTCCTTGGTGTTCTCCTCCAGGTATCCTTGTCCGAGCTTCAGCCTTCTGGCTCTCATTAAGTATTTTTAAATGTAACACTGCAATTGCCCTACTACTTGGGTTGGGGCCTAGTAACGGTGTCTGCCGCTCCTTGGTGTTCTCCTCCAGGTTTCCTTGTCTGAGCTTCAACCTTCTGGCTCTCATTAAGTATTTTTAAATGTAACACTGCAGTTGCCCTACTACTTGGGTTGGGGCCTAGTAACGGTGTCTGTCGCTCCTTGGTGTTCTCCTCCTCCTTGGTGTTCGCTTCCAGGTTTCCTTGTCTGAGCTTCAACCTTCTGGCTCTCATTAAGTATTTTTAAATGTAACACTGCAATTGCCCTACTACTTGGGTTGGGGCCTAGTAACGGTGTCTGCCGCTCCTTGGTGTTCTCCTCCAGGTTTCCTTGTCTGAGCTTCAACCTTCTGGCTCTCATTAAGTATTTTTAAATGTAACTCTGCAATTGCCCTACTACTTGGGTTGGGGCCTAGTAACGGTGTCTGTCGCTCCTTGGTGTTCTCCTCCTCCTTGGTGTTCTCCTCCAGGTTTCCTTGTCTGAACTTCAACCTTCTGGCTCTCATTAAGTATTTTTAAATGTAACTCTGCAATTGCCCTACTACTTGGGTTGGGGCCTAGTAACGGTGTCTGCCGCTCCTTGGTGTTCTCCTCCAGGTTTCCTTGTCTGAGCTTCAACCTTCAGGCTCTCATTAAGTATTATTAAATGTATCACTTTTGTTGCCCTTCTACTTCGGTTGGGGCCTAGTAACGGTGTCTGCCGCTCCTTGGTATTCTCCTCCTCCTTTGTGTTCTCCTCCAGGTTTCCTTGTCTGAGCTCAGCCTTCTGGCTCTCATTAAGTATTTTTAAATGTAACACTGCAGTTGCCCTACTACATGGGATGGGGCCTAGTAACGATGTCTGCCGCTCCTTGGTGTTCTCCTCCTCCTTGGTGTTCTCCTCCAGGTTTCCTTGTCTCAGCTTCAACCTTCTGGCTCTCATTAAGTATTTTTAACTGTAACACTTTTTTTGCCCTACTACTTGGGTTGGGGCCTAGTAACGGTGTCTGCTGCTCCTTGGTGTTCTCCTCCTCCTTGGTGTTCTCCTCCAGGTTTCCTTGTCTGAGCTCAACCTTCTGGCTCTCATTAAGTATTTTTAAATGTAACACTGCAGTTGCCCTACTACTTGGGTTGGGGCCTAGTAACGGTGTCTGTCGCTCCTTGGTGTTCTCCTCCTCCTTGGTGTTCTCCTCCAGGTTTCCATGTCTGAGCTTCAACCTTCAGGCTCTCATTAAGTATTATTAAATGTATCACTTTTGTTGCCCTTCTACTTCGGTTGGGGCCTAGTAACGGTGTCTGCCGCTCCTTGGTATTCTCCTCCTCCTTTGTGTTCTCCTCCAGGTTTCCTTGTCTGAGCTCAGCCTTCTGGCTCTCATTAAGTATTTTTAAATGTAACACTGCAGTTGCCCTACTACATGGGATGGGGCCTAGTAACGATGTCTGCCGCTCCTTGGTGTTCTCCTCCTCCTTGGTGTTCTCCTCCAGGTTTCCTTGTCTCAGCTTCAACCTTCTGGCTCTCATTAAGTATTTTTAACTGTAACACTTTTTTTGCCCTACTACTTGGGTTGGGGCCTAGTAACGGTGTCTGCTGCTCCTTGGTGTTCTCCTCCTCCTTGGTGTTCTCCTCCAGGTTTCCTTGTCTGAGCTCAACCTTCTGGCTCTCATTAAGTATTTTTAAATGTAACACTGCAGTTGCCCTACTACTTGGGTTGGGGCCTAGTAACGGTGTCTGCCGCTCCTTGGTGTTCTCTTCCTCCTTGGTGTTCTCCTCCAGGTTTCCTTGTCTCAGCTTCAACCTTCTGGCTCTCATTAAGTATTTTTAACTGTAACACTTTTTTTGCCCTACTACTTGGGTTGGGGCCTAGTAACGGTGTCTGCCGCTCCTTGGTGTTCTCCTCCTCCTTGGTGTTCTCCTCCAGATTTCCTTGTCTGAGCTTCAACCTTCTGGCTCTCATTAAGTATTTTTAAATGTAACACTGCAGTTGCCCTACTACCTGGGTTGGGGCCTAGTAACAGTGTCTGCCGCTCCTTGGTGTTCTCCTCCTCCTTGGTGTTCTCCTCCAGGTATCCTTGTCCGAGCTTCAGCCTTCTGGCTCTCATTAAGTATTTTTAAATGTAACACTGCAATTGCCCTACTACTTGGGTTGGGGCCTAGTAACGGTGTCTGCCGCTCCTTGGTGTTCTCCTCCAGGTTTCCTTGTCTGAGCTTCAACCTTCTGGCTCTCATTAAGTATTTTTAAATGTAACACTGCAGTTGCCCTACTACTTGGGTTGGGGCCTAGTAACGGTGTCTGTCGCTCCTTGGTGTTCTCCTCCTCCTTGGTGTTCGCTTCCAGGTTTCCTTGTCTGAGCTTCAACCTTCTGGCTCTCATTAAGTATTTTTAAATGTAACACTGCAATTGCCCTACTACTTGGGTTGGGGCCTAGTAACGGTGTCTGCCGCTCCTTGGTGTTCTCCTCCAGGTTTCCTTGTCTGAGCTTCAACCTTCTGGCTCTCATTAAGTATTTTTAAATGTAACACTTTTGTTGCCCTACTACTTGGGTTGGGGCCTAGTAACAGTGTCTGCCGCTCCTTGGTGTTCTCCTCCTCCTTGGTGTTCTCCTCCAGGTTTCCTTGTCTGAGCTTCAACCTTCTGGCTCTAATTAAGTATTTTTAACTGTAACACTTTTGTTGCCCTACTACTTGGGTTGGGGCCTAGTAACGGTGTCTGCCGCCCCTTGGTGTTCTCCTCCTCCTTGGTGTTCTCCTCCAGGTTTCCTTGTCTGAGCTTCAACCTTCTGGCTCTCATTAAGTATTTTTAAATGTAACACTGCAGTTGCCCTACTACTTGGGTTGGGGCCTAGTAACGGTGTCTGTCGCTCCTTGGTGTTCTCCTACTCCTTGGTGTTCTCCTCCAGGTTTCCTTGTCTGAACTTCAGCCTTCTGGCTCTCATTAAGTATTTTTAAATGTAACTCTGCAATTGCCCTACTACTTGGGTTGGGGCCTAGTAACGGTGTCTGCCGCTCCTTGGTGTTCTCCTCCAGGTTTCCTTGTCTGAGCTTCAACCTTCAGGCTCTCATTAAGTATTATTAAATGTATCACTTTTGTTGCCCTTCTACTTCGGTTGGGGCCTAGTAACGGTGTCTGCCGCTCCTTCGTGTTCTCCTCCTCCTTGGTGTTCTCTAGGTTTCCTTGTCTGAGCTCAACCTTCTGGCTCTCATTAAGTATTTTTAAATGTAACACTGCAGTTGCCCTACTACTTGGGTTGGGGCCTAGTAACGGTGTCTGCCGCTCCTTGGTGTTTTCTTCCTCCTTGGTGTTCTCCTCCAGGTTTCCTTGTCTCAGCTTCAACCTTCTGGCTCTCATTAAGTATTTTTAACTGTAACACTTTTTTTGCCCTACTACTTGGGTTGGGGCCTAGTAACGGTGTCTGTCGCTCCTTGGTGTTCTCCTCCTCCTTGGTGTTCTCCTCCAGGTTTCCTTGTCTGAGCTTCAACCTTCTGGCTCTCATTAAGTATTTTTAAATGTAACACTGCAATTGCCCTACTACTTGGGTTGGGGCCTAGTAACAGTGTCTGCCGCTCCTTGGTGTTCTCCTCCTCCTTGGTGTTCTCCTCCAGGTTTCCTTGTCTGAGCTTCAACCTTCTGGCTCTCATTAAGTATTTTTAAGTGTAACACTTTTGTTGCCCTACTACTTGGGTTGGGGCCTAGTAACGGTGTCTGCCGCCCCTTGGTGTTCTCCTCCTCCTTGGTGTTCTCCTCCAGGTTTCCTTGTCTGAGCTTCAACCTTCTGGCTCTCATTAAGTATTTTTAAATGTAACACTGCAGTTGCCCTACTACTTGGGTTGGGGCCTAGTAACGGTGTCTGTCGCTCCTTGGTGTTCTCCTACTCCTTGGTGTTCTCCTCCAGGTTTCCTTGTCTGAGCTTCAACCTTCTGGCTCTCATTAAGTATTTTTAAATGTAACTCTGCAATTGCCCTACTACTTGGGTTGGGGCCTAGTAACGGTGTCTGCCGCTCCTTGGTGTTCTCCTCCAGGTTTCCTTGTCTGAGCTTCAACCTTCAGGCTCTCATTAAGTATTATTAAATGTATCACTTTTGTTGCCCTTCTACTTCGGTTGGGGCCTAGTAACGGTGTCTGCCGTTCCTTGGTGTTCTCCTGCTCCTTGGTGTTCTCCTCCAGGTTTCCTTGTCTGAGCTTCAACCTTCTGGCTCTCATTAAGTATTTTTAAATGTAACACTTTTGTTGCCCTACTACTTGGTTTGGGGCCTAGTAACAGTGTCTGCCGCTCCTTGGTGTTCTCCTCCTCCTTGGTGTTCTCCTCCAGGTTTCCTTGTCTGAGCTCAACCTTCTGGCTCTCATTAAGTATTTTTAAATGTAACACTGCAGTTGCCCTACTACTTGGGTTGGGGCCTAGTAACGGTGTCTGTCGCTCCTTGGTGTTCTCCTCCTCCTTGGTGTTCTCCTCCAGGTTTCCTTGTCTGAACTTCAACCTTCTGGCTCTCATTAAGTATTTTTAAATGTAACTCTGCAATTGCCCTACTACTTGGGTTGGGGCCTAGTAACGGTGTCTGCCGCTCCTTGGTGTTCTCCTCCAGGTTTCCTTGTCTGAGCTTCAACCTTCAGGCTCTCATTAAGTATTATTAAATGTATCACTTTTGTTGCCCTTCTACTTCGGTTGGGGCCTAGTAACGGTGTCTGCCGCTCCTTGGTATTCTCCTCCTCCTTTGTGTTCTCCTCCAGGTTTCCTTGTCTGAGCTCAGCCTTCTGGCTCTCATTAAGTATTTTTAAATGTAACACTGCAGTTGCCCTACTACATGGGATGGGGCCTAGTAACGATGTCTGCCGCTCCTTGGTGTTCTCCTCCTCCTTGGTGTTCTCCTCCAGGTTTCCTTGTCTCAGCTTCAACCTTCTGGCTCTCATTAAGTATTTTTAACTGTAACACTTTTTTTGCCCTACTACTTGGGTTGGGGCCTAGTAACGGTGTCTGCTGCTCCTTGGTGTTCTCCTCCTCCTTGGTGTTCTCCTCCAGGTTTCCTTGTCTGAGCTCAACCTTCTGGCTCTCATTAAGTATTTTTAAATGTAACACTGCAGTTGCCCTACTACTTGGGTTGGGGCCTAGTAACGGTGTCTGCCGCTCCTTGGTGTTCTCTTCCTCCTTGGTGTTCTCCTCCAGGTTTCCTTGTCTCAGCTTCAACCTTCTGGCTCTCATTAAGTATTTTTAACTGTAACACTTTTTTTGCCCTACTACTTGGGTTGGGGCCTAGTAACGGTGTCTGCCGCTCCTTGGTGTTCTCCTCCTCCTTGGTGTTCTCCTCCAGATTTCCTTGTCTGAGCTTCAACCTTCTGGCTCTCATTAAGTATTTTTAAATGTAACACTGCAGTTGCCCTACTACTTGGGTTGGGGCCTAGTAACAGTGTCTGCCGCTCCTTGGTGTTCTCCTCCTCCTTGGTGTTCTCCTCCAGGTATCCTTGTCCGAGCTTCAGCCTTCTGGCTCTCATTAAGTATTTTTAAATGTAACACTGCAATTGCCCTACTACTTGGGTTGGGGCCTAGTAACGGTGTCTGCCGCTCCTTGGTGTTCTCCTCCAGGTTTCCTTGTCTGAGCTTCAACCTTCTGGCTCTCATTAAGTATTTTTAAATGTAACACTGCAGTTGCCCTACTACTTGGGTTGGGGCCTAGTAACGGTGTCTGTCGCTCCTTGGTGTTCTCCTCCTCCTTGGTGTTCGCTTCCAGGTTTCCTTGTCTGAGCTTCAACCTTCTGGCTCTCATTAAGTATTTTTAAATGTAACACTGCAATTGCCCTACTACTTGGGTTGGGGCCTAGTAACGGTGTCTGCCGCTCCTTGGTCTTCTCCTCCAGGTTTCCTTGTCTGAGCTTCAACCTTCTGGCTCTCATTAAGTATTTTTAAATGTAACACTTTTGTTGCCCTACTACTTGGGTTGGGGCCTAGTAACAGTGTCTGCCGCTCCTTGGTGTTCTCCTCCTCCTTGGTGTTCTCCTCCAGGTTTCCTTGTCTGAGCTTCAACCTTCTGGCTCTAATTAAGTATTTTTAACTGTAACACTTTTGTTGCCCTACTACTTGGGTTGGGGCCTAGTAACGGTGTCTGCCGCCCCTTGGTGTTCTCCTCCTCCTTGGTGTTCTCCTCCAGGTTTCCTTGTCTGAGCTTCAACCTTCTGGCTCTCATTAAGTATTTTTAAATGTAACACTGCAGTTGCCCTACTACTTGGGTTGGGGCCTAGTAACGGTGTCTGTCGCTCCTTGGTGTTCTCCTACTCCTTGGTGTTCTCCTCCAGGTTTCCTTGTCTAAACTTCAGCCTTCTGGCTCTCATTAAGTATTTTTAAATGTAACTCTGCAATTGCCCTACTAGTTGGGTTGGGGCCTAGTAACGGTGTCTGCCGCTCCTTGGTGTTCTCCTCCAGGTTTCCTTGTCTGAGCTTCAACTTTCAGGCTCTCATTAAGTATTATTAAATGTATCACTTTTGTTGCCCTTCTACTTCGGTTGGGGCCTAGTAACGGTGTCTGCCGCTCCTTCGTGTTCTCCTCCTCCTTGGTGTTCTCCTCTTGGTTTCCTTGTCTGAGCTCAACCTTCTGGCTCTCATTAAGTATTTTTAAATGTAACACTGCAGTTGCCCTACTACTTGGGTTGGGGCCTAGTAACGGTGTCTGCCGCTCCTTGGTGTTTTCTTCCTCCTTGGTGTTCTCCTCCAGGTTTCCTTGTCTCAGCTTCAACCTTCTGGCTCTCATTAAGTATTTTTAACTGTAACACTTTTTTTGCCCTATTACTTGGGTTGGGGCCTAGTAACGGTGTCTGTCGCTCCTTGGTGTTCTCCTCCTCCTTGGTGTTCTCCTCCAGGTTTCCTTGTCTGAGCTTCAACCTTCTGGCTCTCATTAAGTATTTTTAAATGTAACACTGCAATTGCCCTACTACTTGGGTTGGGGCCTAGTAACAGTGTCTGCCGCTCCTTTGTGTTCTCCTCCTCCTTGGTGTTCTCCTCCAGGTTTCCTTGTCTGAGCTTCAACCTTCAGGCTCTCATTAAGTTTTTTTAAATGTAACACTTTTGTTGCCCTACTACTTGGGTTGGGGCCTAGTAACGGTGTCTGCCGCTCCTTCGTGTTCTCCTCCTAATTGGTGTTCTCCTCTAGGTTTCCTTGTCTGAGCTCAACCTTCTGGCTCTCATTAAGTATTTTTAAATGTAACACTGCAGTTGCCCTACTACTTGGGTTGGGGCCTAGTAACGGTGTCTGCCGTTCCTTGGTGTTCTCCTGCTCCTTGGTGTTCTCCTCCAGGTTTCCTTGTCTCAGCTTCAACCTTCTGGCTCTCATTAAGCATTTTTAACTGTAACACTTTTTTTGCCCTAACACTTGGGTTGGGGCCTAGTAACAGTGTCTGCCGCTCCTTGGTGTTCTCCTCCTCCTTGGTGTTCTCCTCCAGGTTTCCTTGTCTGAGCTTCAACCTTCTGGCTCTCATTAAGTATTTTTAAATGTAACACTTTTGTTGCCCTACTACTTGGGTTGGGGCCTAGTAACAGTGTCTGCCGCTCCTTGGTGTTCTCCTCCTCCTTGGTGTTCTCCTCCAGGTTTCCTTGTCTGAGCTTCAACCTTCTGGCTCTCATTAAGTATTTTTAAGTGTAACACTTTTGTTGCCCTACTACTTGGGTTGGGGCCTAGTAACGGTGTCTGCCGCCCCTTGGTGTTCTCCTCCTCCTTGGTGTTCTCCTCCAGGTTTCCTTGTCTGAGCTTCAACCTTCTGGCTCTCATTATTTTTAAATGTAACACTGCAGTTGCCCTACTACTTGGGTTGGGGCCTAGTAACGGTGTCTGTCGCTCCTTGGTGTTCTCCTACTCCTTGGTGTTCTCCTCCAGGTTTCCTTGTCTGAGCTTCAACCTTCTGGCTCTCATTAAGTATTTTTAAATGTAACTCTGCAATTGCCCTACTACTTGGGTTGGGGCCTAGTAACGGTGTCTGCCGCTCCTTGGTGTTCTCCTCCAGGTTTCCTTGTCTGAGCTTCAACCTTCAGGCTCTCATTAAGTATTATTAAATGTATCACTTTTGTTGCCCTTCTACTTCGGTTGGGGCCTAGTAACGGTGTCTGCCGCTCCTTCGTGTTCTCCTCCTCCTTGGTGTTCTCCTCTAGGTTTCCTTGTCTGAGCTCAACCTTCTGGCTCTCATTAAGTTTTTTTAAATGTAACACTGCAGTTGCCCTACTACTTGGGTTGGGGCCTAGTAACGGTGTCTGCCGTTCCTTGGTGTTCTCCTGCTCCTTGGTGGTCTCCTCCAGGTTTCCTTGTCTCAGCTTCAACCTTCTGGCTCTCATTAAGCATTTTTAACTGTAACACTTTTTTTGCCCTAACACTTGGGTTGGGGCCTAGTAACAGTGTCTGCCGCTCCTTGGTGTTCTCCTCCTCCTTGGTGTTCTCCTCCAGGTTTCCTTGTCTGAGCTTCAACCTTCTGGCTCTCATTAAGTATTTTTAACTGTAACACTTTTGTTGCCCTACTACTTGGGTTGGGGCCTAGTAACGGTGTCTGCCGCCCCTTGGTGTTCTCCTCCTCCTTGGTGTTCTCCTCCAGGTTTCCTTGTCTGAGCTTCAACCTTCTGGCTCTCATTAAGAATTTTTTAATGTAACACTGCAGTTGCCCTACTACTTGGGTTGGGGCCTAGTAACGGTGTCTGTCGCTCCTTGGTGTTCTCCTCCTCCTTGGTGTTCTCCTCCAGGTTTCCTTGTCTGAGCTCAACCTTCTGGCTCTCATTAAGTATTTTTAAGTGTAACACTTTTGTTGCCCTACTACTTGGGTTGGGGCCTAGTAACAGTGTCTGCCGCTCCTTGGTGTTCTCCTCCTCCTTGGTGTTCTCCTCCAGGTTTCCTTGTCTGAGCTTCAACCTTCTGGCTCTCATTAAGTATTTTTAAGTGTAACACTTTTGTTGCCCTACTACTTGGGTTGGGGCCTAGTAACGGTGTCTGCCGCCCCTTGGTGTTCTCCTCCTCCTTGGTGTTCTCCTCCAGATTTCCTTGTCTGAGCTTCAACCTTCTGGCTCTCATTAAGTATTTTTAAATGTAACACTGCAGTTGCCCTACTACTTGGGTTGGGGCCTAGTAACGGTGTCTGTCGCTCCTTAGTGTTCTCCTACTCCTTGGTGTTCTCCTCCAGGTTTCCTTGTCTGAGCTTCAACCTTCTGGCTCTCATTAAGTATTTTTAAATGTAACTCTGCAATTGCCCTACTACTTGGGTTGGGGCCTAGTAACGGTGTCTGCCGCTCCTTGGTGTTCTCCTCCAGGTTTCCTTGTCTGAGCTTCAACCTTCTGGCTCTCATTAAGTATTTTTAAATGTAAAACTGCAGTTGCCCTACTACTTGGGTTGGGGCCTAGTAACGGTGTCTGTCGCTCCTTGGTGTTCTCCTCCTCCTTGGTGTTCTCCTCCAGGTTTCCTTGTCTGAGCTTCAACCTTCTGGCTCTCATTAAGTATTTTTAAATGTAACTCTGCAATTGCCCTACTACTTGGGTTGGGGCCTAGTAACGGTGTCTGCCGCTCCTTGGTGTTCTCCTCCAGGTTTCCTTGTCTGAGCTTCAACCTTCTGGCTCTCATTAAGTATTTTTAAATGTAAAACTGCAGTTGCCCTACTACTTGGGTTGGGGCCTAGTAACGGTGTCTGTCGCTCCTTGGTGTTCTCCTCCTCCTTGGTGTTCTCCTCCAGGTTTCCTTGTCTGAGCTTCAACCTTCTGGCTCTCATTAAGTATTTTTAAATGTAACACTGCAATTGCCCTACTACTTGGGTTGGGGCCTAGTAACAGTGTCTGCCGCTCCTTTGTGTTCTCCTCCTCCTTGGTGTTCTCCTCCAGGTTTCCTTGTCTGAGCTTCAACCTTCAGGCTCTCATTAAGTTTTTTTAAATGTAACACTTTTGTTGCCCTACTACTTGGGTTGGGGCCTAGTAACGGTGTCTGTCGCTCCTTGGTGTTCTCCTCCTCCTTGGTGTTCTCCTCCAGGTTTCCTTGTCTGAGCTTCAACCTTCTGGCTCTCATTAAGTATTTTTAAATGTAACACTGCAATTGCCCTACTACTTGGGTTGGGGCCTAGTAACAGTGTCTGCCGCTCCTTTGTGTTCTCCTCCTCCTTGGTGTTCTCCTCCAGGTTTCCTTGTCTGAGCTTCAACCTTCAGGCTCTCATTAAGTTTTTTTAAATGTAACACTTTTGTTGCCCTACTACTTGGGTTGGGGCCTAGTAACGGTGTCTGCCGCTCCTTCGTGTTCTCCTCCTCCTTGGTGTTCTCCTCTAGGTTTCCTTGTCTGAGCTCAACCTTCTGGCTCTCATTAAGTATTTTTAAATGTAACACTGCAGTTGCCCTACTACTTGGGTTGGGGCCTAGTAACGGTGTCTGCCGTTCCTTGGTGTTCTCCTGCTCCTTGGTGTTCTCCTCCAGGTTTCCTTGTCTCAGCTTCAACCTTCTGGCTCTCATTAAGCATTTTTAACTGTAACACTTTTTTTGCCCTAACACTTGGGTTGGGGCCTAGTAACAGTGTCTGCCGCTCCTTGGTGTTCTCCTCCTCCTTGGTGTTCTCCTCCAGGTTTCCTTGTCTGAGCTTCAACCTTCTGGCTCTCATTAAGTATTTTTAAATGTAACACTTTTGTTGCCCTACTACTTGGGTTGGGGCCTAGTAACAGTGTCTGCCGCTCCTTGGTGTTCTCCTCCTCCTTGGTGTTCTCCTCCAGGTTTCCTTGTCTGAGCTTCAACCTTCTGGCTCTCATTAAGTATTTTTAACTGTAACACTTTTGTTGCCCTACTACTTGGGTTGGGGCCTAGTAACGGTGTCTGCCGCCCCTTGGTGTTCTCCTCCTCCTTGGTGTTCTCCTCCAGGTTTCCTTGTCTGAGCTTCAACCTTCTGGCTCTCATTAAGTATTTTTAAATGTAACACTGCAATTGCCCTACTAATTGGGTTGGGGCTTAGTAACGGTGTCTGCCGCTCATTGGTGTTCTCCTCCTCCTTGGTGTTCTCCCCCAGGTTTCGTTGTCTGAGCTTCAACCTTCAGGCTCTCATTAAGTGTTTTTAAATGTAACACTTTTGTTGCCCTACTACTTGGGTTGGGGCCTAGTAACGGTGTCTGACGCTCCTTGGTATTCTCCTCCTCCTTGGTGTTCTCCTCCAGGTTTCCTTGTCTGAGCTCAACCTTCTGGCTCTCATTAAGTATTTTTAAATGTAACACTGCAGTTGCCCTACTACTTGGGTTGGGGCCTAGTAACGGTGTCTGCCGCTCCTTGGTGTTCTCTTCCTCCTTGGTGTTCTCCTCCAGGTTTCCTTGTCTCAGCTTCAACCTTCTGGCTCTCATTAAGTATTTTTAACTGTAACACTTTTTTTGCCCTACTACTTGGGTTGGGACCTAGTAACGGTGTCTGCCGCTCCTTGGTGTTCTCCTCCTCCTTGGTGTTCTCCTCCAGATTTCCTTGTCTGAGCTTCAACCTTCTGGCTCTCATTAAGTATTTTTAAATGTAACACTGCAGTTGCCCTACTACTTGGGTTGGGGCCTAGTAACAGTGTCTGCCGCTCCTTGGTGTTCTCCTCCTCCTTGGTGTTCTCCTCCAGGTTTCCTTGTCTGAGCTTCAACCTTCTGGCTCTCATTAAGTATTTTTAACTGTAACACTTTTTTGCCCTACTACTTGGGTTGGAGCCTAGTAACGGTGTCTTCCGCTCCTTGGTGTTCTCCTCCTCCTTGGCGTTCTCCTCCAGATTTCCTTGTCTGAACTTCAACCTTCTGGCTCTCATTAAGTATTTTTAAATGTAACACTGCAGTTGCCCTACTACTTGGTTTGGGGCCTTGTAACAGTGTCTGCCGCTCCTTGGTGTTCTCCTCCTCCTTGGTGTTCTCCTCCAGGTTTCCTTGTCTGAGCTTCAACCTTCTGGCTCTCGTTAAGTATTTTTAACTGTAACACTTTTGTTGCCCTACTACTTGGGTTGGGGCCTAGTAACGGTGTCTGCCGCCCCTTGGTGTTCTCCTCCTCCTTGGTGTTCTCCTCCAGGTTTCCTTGTCTGAGCTTCAACCTTCTGGCTCTCATTAAGAATTTTTTAATGTAACACTGCAGTTGCCCTACTACTTGGGTTGGGGCCTAGTAACAGTGTCTGTCGCTCCTTGGTGTTCTCCTCCTCCTTGGTGTTCTCCTCCAGGTTTCCTTGTCTGAGCTTCAACCTTCTGGCTCTCATTAAGTATTTTTAAATGTAACACTGCAATTGCCCTACTAATTGGGTTGGGGCTTAGTAACGGTGTCTGCCGCTCCTTGGTGTTCTCCTCCTCCTTGGTGTTCTCCCCCAGGTTTCGTTGTCTGAGCTTCAACCTTCAGGCTCTCATTAAGTGTTTTTAAATGTAACACTTTTGTTGCCCTACTACTTGGGTTGGGGCCTAGTAACGGTGTCTGACGCTCCTTGGTATTCTCCTCCTCCTTGGTGTTCTCCTCCAGGTTTCCTTGTCTGAGCTCAACCTTCTGGCTCTCATTAAGTATTTTTAAATGTAACACTGCAGTTGCCCTACTACTTGGGTTGGGGCCTAGTAACGGTGTCTGACGCTCCTTGATGTTCTCTTCCTCCTTGGTGTTCTCCTCCAGGTTTCCTTGTCTCAGCTTCAACCTTCTGGCTCTCATTAAGTATTTTTAACTGTAACACTTTTTTGCCCTACTACTTGGGTTGGGGCCTAGTAACGGTGTCTTCCGCTCCTTGGTGTTCTCCTCCTCCTTGGCGTTCTCCTCCAAATTTCCTTGTCTGAGCTTCAACCTTCTGGCTCTCATTAAGTATTTTTAAATGTAACACTGCAGTTGCCCTACTACGTGGTTTGGGGCCTTGTAACAGTGTCTGCTGCTCCTTGGTGTTCTCCTCCTCCTTGGTGTTCTCCTCCAGGTTTCCTTGTCTCAGCTTCAACCTTCTGGCTCTCATTAAGTATTTTTAACTGTAACACTTTTGTTGCCCTACTACTTGGGTTGGGGCCTAGTAACGGTGTCTGCCGCCCCTTGGTGTTCTCCTCCTCCTTGGTGTTCTCCTCCAGGTTTCCTTGTCTGAGCTTCAACCTTCTGGCTCTCATTAAGAATTTTTTAATGTAACACTGCAGTTGCCCTACTACTTGGGTTGGGGCCTAGTAACGGTGTCTGTCGCTCCTTGGTGTTCTCCTCCTCCTTGATGTTCTCCTCCAGGTTTCCTTGTCTGAGCTTCAACCTTCTGGCTCTCATTAAGTATTTTTAAATGTAACACTGCAATTGCCCTACTAATTGGGTTGGGGCTTAGTAACGGTTTCTGCCGCTCCTTGGTGTTCTCCTCCTCCTTGGTGTTCTCCCCCAGGTTTCGTTGTCTGAGCTTCAACCTTCAGGCTCTCATTAAGTGTTTTTAAATGTAACACTTTTGTTGCCCTACTACTTGGGTTGGGGCCTAGTAACGGTGTCTGACGCTCCTTGGTATTCTCCTCCTCCTTGGTGTTCTCCTCCAGGTTTCCTTGTCTGAGCTCAACCTTCTGGCTCTCATTAAGTATTTTTAAATGTAACACTGCAGTTGCCCTACTACTTGGGTTGGGGCCTAGTAACGGTGTCTGTCGCTCCTTGGTGTTCTCCTCCTCCTTGGTGTTCGCTTCCAGGTTTCCTTGTCTGAGCTTCAACCTTCTGGCTCTCATTAAGTATTTTTAAATGTAACACTGCAATTGCCCTACTACTTGGGTTGGGGCCTAGTAACGGTGTCTGCCGCTCCTTGGTGTTCTCCTCCAGGTTTCCTTGTCTGAGCTTCAACCTTCTGGCTCTCATTAAGTATTTTTAAATGTAACACTTTTGTTGCCCTACTACTTGGGTTGGGGCCTAGTAACAGTGTCTGCCGCTCCTTGGTGTTCTCCTCCTCCTTGGTGTTCTCCTCCAGGTTTCCTTGTCTGAGCTTCAACCTTCTGGCTCTAATTAAGTATTTTTAACTGTAACACTTTTGTTGCCCTACTACTTGGGTTGGGGCCTAGTAACGGTGTCTGCCGCCCCTTGGTGTTCTCCTCCTCCTTGGTGTTCTCCTCCAGGTTTCCTTGTCTGAGCTTCAACCTTCTGGCTCTCATTAAGTATTTTTAAATGTAACACTGCAGTTGCCCTACTACTTGGGTTGGCGCCTAGTAACGGTGTCTGTCGCTCCTTGGTGTTCTCCTACTCCTTGGTGTTCTCCTCCAGGTTTCCTTGTCTGAACTTCAGCCTTCTGGCTCTCATTAAGTATTTTTAAATGTAACTCTGCAATTGCCCTACTACTTGGGTTGGGGCCTAGTAATGGTGTCTGCCGCTCCTTGGTGTTCTCCTCCAGGTTTCCTTGTCTGAGCTTCAACCTTCAGGCTCTCATTAAGTATTATTAAATGTATCACTTTTGTTGCCCTTCTACTTCGGTTGGGGCCTAGTAACGGTGTCTGCCGCTCCTTCGTGTTCTCCTCCTCCTTGGTGTTCTCCTCTAGGTTTCCTTGTCTGAGCTCAACCTTCTGGCTCTCATTAAGTATTTTTAAATGTAACACTGCAGTTGCCCTACTACTTGGGTTGGGGCCTAGTAACGGTGTCTGCCGCTCCTTGGTGTTTTCTTCCTCCTTGGTGTTCTCCTCCAGGTTTCCTTGTCTCAGCTTCAACCTTCTGGCTCTCATTAAGTATTTTTAACTGTAACACTTTTTTTGCCCTACTACTTGGGTTGGGGCCTAGTAACGGTGTCTGTCGCTCCTTGGTGTTCTCCTCCTCCTTGGTGTTCTCCTCCAGGTTTCCTTGTCTGAGCTTCAACCTTCTGGCTCTCATTAAGTATTTTTAAATGTAACACTGCAATTGCCCTACTACTTGGGTTGGGGCCTAGTAACAGTGTCTGCCGCTCCTTTGTGTTCTCCTCCTCCTTGGTGTTCTCCTCCAGGTTTCCTTGTCTGAGCTTCAACCTTCAGGCTCTCATTAAGTTTTTTTAAATGTAACACTTTTGTTGCCCTACTACTTGGGTTGGGGCCTAGTAACGGTGTCTGCCGCTCCTTCGTGTTCTCCTCCTCCTTGGTGTTCTCCTCTAGGTTTCCTTGTCTGAGCTCAACCTTCTGGCTCTCATTAAGTATTTTTAAATGTAACACTGCAGTTGCCCTACTACTTGGGTTGGGGCCTAGTAACGGTGTCTGCCGTTCCTTGGTGTTCTCCTGCTCCTTGGTGTTCTCCTCCAGGTTTCCTTGTCTCAGCTTCAACCTTCTGGCTCTCATTAAGCATTTTTAACTGTAACACTTTTTTTGCCCTAACACTTGGGTTGGGGCCTAGTAACAGTGTCTGCCGCTCCTTGGTGTTCTCCTCCTCCTTGGTGTTCTCCTCCAGGTTTCCTTGTCTGAGCTTCAACCTTCTGGCTCTCATTAAGTATTTTTAAATGTAACACTTTTGTTGCCCTACTACTTGGGTTGGGGCCTAGTAACAGTGTCTGCCGCTCCTTGGTGTTCTCCTCCTCCTTGGTGTTCTCCTCCAGGTTTCCTTGTCTGAGCTTCAACCTTCTGGCTCTCATTAAGTATTTTTAAGTGTAACACTTTTGTTGCCCTACTACTTGGGTTGGGGCCTAGTAACGGTGTCTGCCGCCCCTTGGTGTTCTCCTCCTCCTTGGTGTTCTCCTCCAGGTTTCCTTGTCTGAGCTTCAACCTTCTGGCTCTCATTAAGTATTTTTAAATGTAACACTGCAGTTGCCCTACTACTTGGGTTGGGGCCTAGTAACGGTGTCTGTCGCTCCTTGGTGTTCTCCTACTCCTTTGTGTTCTCCTCCAGGTTTCCTTGTCTGAGCTTCAACCTTCTGGCTCTCATTAAGTATTTTTAAATGTAACTCTGCAATTGCCCTACTACTTGGGTTGGGGCCTAGTAACGGTGTCTGCCGCTCCTTGGTGTTCTCCTCCAGGTTTCCTTGTCTGAGCTTCAACCTTCAGGCTCTCATTAAGTATTATTAAATGTATCACTTTTGTTGCCCTTCTACTTCGGTTGGGGCCTAGTAACGGTGTCTGCCGCTCCTTCGTGTTCTCCTCCTCCTTGGTGTTCTCCTCTAGGTTTCCTTGTCTGAGCTCAACCTTCTGGCTCTCATTAAGTATTTTTAAATGTAACACTGCAGTTGCCCTACTACTTGGGTTGGGGCCTAGTAACGGTGTCTGCCGTTCCTTGGTGTTCTCCTGCTCCTTGGTGGTCTCCTCCAGGTTTCCTTGTCTCAGCTTCAACCTTCTGGCTCTCATTAAGCATTTTTAACTGTAACACTTTTTTTGCCCTAACACTTGGGTTGGGGCCTAGTAACAGTGTCTGCCGCTCCTTGGTGTTCTCCTCCTCCTTGGTGTTCTCCTCCAGGTTTCCTTGTCTGAGCTTCAACCTTCTGGCTCTCATTAAGTATTTTTAACTGTAACACTTTTGTTGCCCTACTACTTGGGTTGGGGCCTAGTAACGGTGTCTGCCGCCCCTTGGTGTTCTCCTCCTCCTTGGTGTTCTCCTCCAGGTTTCCTTGTCTGAGCTTCAACCTTCTGGCTCTCATTAAGAATTTTTTAATGTAACACTGCAGTTGCCCTACTACTTGGGTTGGGGCCTAGTAACGGTGTCTGTCGCTCCTTGGTGTTCTCCTCCTCCTTGGTGTTCTCCTCCAGGTTTCCTTGTCTGAGCTCAACCTTCTGGCTCTCATTAAGTATTTTTAAATGTAACACTGCAGTTGCCCTACTACTTGGGTTTTGGCCTAGTAACGGTGTCTGCCGCTCCTTGGTGTTTTCTTCCTCCTTGGTGTTCTCCTCCAGGTTTCCTTGTCTCAGCTTCAACCTTCTGGCTCTCATTAAGTATTTTTAACTGTAACACTTTTTTTGCCCTACTACTTGGGTTGGGGCCTAGTAACGGTGTCTGCCGCTCCTTGGTGTTCTCCTCCTCCTTGGTGTTCTCCTCCAGATTTCCTTGTCTGAGCTTCAACCTTCTGGCTCTCATTAAGTATTTTTAAATGTAACACTGCAGTTGCCCTACTACTTGGGTTGGGGCCTAGTAACAGTGTCTGCCGCTCCTTGGTGTTCTCCTCCTCCTTGGTGTTCTCCTCCAGGTATCCTTGTCGGAGCTTCAGCCTTCTGGCTCTCATTAAGTATTTTTAAATGTAACACTGCAATTGCCCTACTACTTGGGTTGGGGCCTAGTAACGGTGTCTGCCGCTCCTTGGTGTTCTCCTCCAGGTTTCCTTGTCTGAGCTTCAACCTTCTGGCTCTCATTAAGTATTTTTAAATGTAAAACTGCAGTTGCCCTACTACTTGGGTTGGGGCCTAGTAACGGTGTCTGTCGCTCCTTGGTGTTCTCCTCCTCCTTGGTGTTCTCCTCCAGGTTTCCTTGTCTGAGCTTCAACCTTCTGGCTCTCATTAAGTATTTTTAAATGTAACACTGCAATTGCCCTACTACTTGGGTTGGGGCCTAGTAACAGTGTCTGCCGCTCCTTTGTGTTCTCCTCCTCCTTGGTGTTCTCCTCCAGGTTTCCTTGTCTGAGCTTCAACCTTCAGGCTCTCATTAAGTTTTTTTAAATGTAACACTTTTGTTGCCCTACTACTTGGGTTGGGGCCTAGTAACGGTGTCTGTCGCTCCTTGGTGTTCTCCTCCTCCTTGGTGTTCTCCTCCAGGTTTCCTTGTCTGAGCTTCAACCTTCTGGCTCTCATTAAGTATTTTTAAATGTAACACTGCAATTGCCCTACTACTTGGGTTGGGGCCTAGTAACAGTGTCTGCCGCTCCTTTGTGTTCTCCTCCTCCTTGGTGTTCTCCTCCAGGTTTCCTTGTCTGAGCTTCAACCTTCAGGCTCTCATTAAGTTTTTTTAAATGTAACACTTTTGTTGCCCTACTACTTGGGTTGGGGCCTAGTAACGGTGTCTGCCGCTCCTTCGTGTTCTCCTCCTCCTTGGTGTTCTCCTCTAGGTTTCCTTGTCTGAGCTCAACCTTCTGGCTCTCATTAAGTATTTTTAAATGTAACACTGCAGTTGCCCTACTACTTGGGTTGGGGCCTAGTAACGGTGTCTGCCGTTCCTTGGTGTTCTCCTGCTCCTTGGTGTTCTCCTCCAGGTTTCCTTGTCTCAGCTTCAACCTTCTGGCTCTCATTAAGCATTTTTAACTGTAACACTTTTTTTGCCCTAACACTTGGGTTGGGGCCTAGTAACAGTGTCTGCCGCTCCTTGGTGTTCTCCTCCTCCTTGGTGTTCTCCTCCAGGTTTCCTTGTCTGAGCTTCAACCTTCTGGCTCTCATTAAGTATTTTTAACTGTAACACTTTTGTTGCCCTACTACTTGGGTTGGGGCCTAGTAACGGTGTCTGCCGCCCCTTGGTGTTCTCCTCCTCCTTGGTGTTCTCCTCCAGGTTTCCTTGTCTGAGCTTCAACCTTCTGGCTCTCATTAAGAATTTTTTAATGTAACACTGCAGTTGCCCTACTACTTGGGTTGGGGCCTAGTAACGGTGTCTGTCGCTCCTTGGTGTTCTCCTCCTCCTTGGTGTTCTCCTCCAGGTTTCCTTGTCTGAGCTCAACCTTCTGGCTCTCATTAAGTATTTTTAAATGTAACACTGCAGTTGCCCTACTACTTGGGTTTTGGCCTAGTAACAGTGTCTGCCGCTCCTTGGTGTTTTCTTCCTCCTTGGTGTTCTCCTCCAGGTTTCCTTGTCTCAGCTTCAACCTTCTGGCTCTCATTAAGTATTTTTAACTGTAACACTTTTTTTGCCCTACTACTTGGGTTGGGGCCTAGTAACGGTGTCTGCCGCTCCTTGGTGTTCTCCTCCTCCTTGGTGTTCTCCTCCAGATTTCCTTGTCTGAGCTTCAACCTTCTGGCTCTCATTAAGTATTTTTAAATGTAACACTGCAGTTGCCCTACTACTTGGGTTGGGGCCTAGTAACAGTGTCTGCCGCTCCTTGGTGTTCTCCTCCTCCTTGGTGTTCTCCTCCAGGTATCCTTGTCGGAGCTTCAGCCTTCTGGCTCTCATTAAGTATTTTTAAATGTAACACTGCAATTGCCCTACTACTTGGGTTGGGGCCTAGTAACGGTGTCTGCCGCTCCTTGGTGTTCTCCTCCAGGTTTCCTTGTCTGAGCTTCAACCTTCTGGCTCTCATTAAGTATTTTTAAATGTAAAACTGCAGTTGCCCTACTACTTGGGTTGGGGCCTAGTAACGGTGTCTGTCGCTCCTTGGTGTTCTCCTCCTCCTTGGTGTTCTCCTCCAGGTTTCCTTGTCTGAGCTTCAACCTTCTGGCTCTCATTAAGTATTTTTAAATGTAACACTGCAATTGCCCTACTACTTGGGTTGGGGCCTAGTAACAGTGTCTGCCGCTCCTTTGTGTTCTCCTCCTCCTTGGTGTTCTCCTCCAGGTTTCCTTGTCTGAGCTTCAACCTTCAGACTCTCATTAAGTTTTTTTAAATGTAACACTTTTGTTGCCCTACTACTTGGGTTGGGGCCTAGTAACGGTGTCTGTCGCTCCTTGGTGTTCTCCTCCTCCTTGGTGTTCTCCTCCAGGTTTCCTTGTCTGAGCTTCAACCTTCTGGCTCTCATTAAGTATTTTTAAATGTAACACTGCAATTGCCCTACTACTTGGGTTGGGGCCTAGTAACAGTGTCTGCCGCTCCTTTGTGTTCTCCTCCTCCTTGGTGTTCTCCTCCAGGTTTCCTTGTCTGAGCTTCAACCTTCAGGCTCTCATTAAGTTTTTTTAAATGTAACACTTTTGTTGCCCTACTACTTGGGTTGGGGCCTAGTAACGGTGTCTGCCGCTCCTTCGTGTTCTCCTCCTCCTTGGTGTTCTCCTCTAGGTTTCCTTGTCTGAGCTCAACCTTCTGGCTCTCATTAAGTATTTTTAAATGTAACACTGCAGTTGCCCTACTACTTGGGTTGGGGCCTAGTAACGGTGTCTGCCGTTCCTTGGTGTTCTCCTGCTCCTTGGTGTTCTCCTCCAGGTTTCCTTGTCTCAGCTTCAACCTTCTGGCTCTCATTAAGCATTTTTAACTGTAACACTTTTTTTGCCCTAACACTTGGGTTGGGGCCTAGTAACAGTGTCTGCCGCTCCTTGGTGTTCTCCTCCTCCTTGGTGTTCTCCTCCAGGTTTCCTTGTCTGAGCTTCAACCTTCTGGCTCTCATTAAGTATTTTTAACTGTAACACTATTGTTGCCCTACTACTTGGGTTGGGGCCTAGTAACGGTGTCTGCCGCCCCTTGGTGTTCTCCTCCTCCTTGGTGTTCTCCTCCAGGTTTCCTTGTCTGAGCTTCAACCTTCTGGCTCTCATTAAGAATTTTTTAATGTAACACTGCAGTTGCCCTACTACTTGGGTTGGGGCCTAGTAACGGTGTCTGTCGCTCCTTGGTGTTCTCCTCCTCCTTGGTGTTCTCCTCCAGGTTTCCTTGTCTGAGCTCAACCTTCTGGCTCTCATTAAGTATTTTTAAATGTAACACTGCAGTTGCCCTACTACTTGGGTTGGGGCCTAGTAACGGTGTCTGCCGCTCCTTGGTGTTTTCTTCCTCCTTGGTGTTCTCCTCCAGGTTTCCTTGTCTCAGCTTTAACCTTCTGGCTCTCATTAAGTATTTTTAACTGTAACACTTTTTTTGCCCTACTACTTGGGTTGGGGCCTAGTAACGGTGTCTGCCGCTCCTTGGTGTTCTCCTCCTCCTTGGTGTTCTCCTCCAGATTTCCTTGTCTGAGCTTCAACCTTCTGGCTCTCATTAAGTATTTTTAAATGTAACACTGCAGTTGCCCTACTACTTGGGTTGGGGCCTAGTAACAGTGTCTGCCGCTCCTTGGTGTTCTCCTCCTCCTTGGTGTTCTCCTCCAGGTATCCTTGTCGGAGCTTCAGCCTTCTGGCTCTCATTAAGTATTTTTAACTGTAACACTTTTGTTGCCCTACTACTTGGGTTGGGGCCTAGTAACGGTGTCTGCCGCTCCTTGGTGTTCTCCTCCAGGTTTCCTTGTCTGAGCTTCAACCTTCAGGCTCTCATTAAGTTTTTTTAAATGTAACACTTTTGTTGCCCTACTACTTGGGTTGGGGCCTAGTAACGGTGTCTGTCGCTCCTTGGTGTTCTCCTCCTCCTTGGTGTTCTCCTCCAGGTTTCCTTGTCTGAGCTTCAACCTTCTGGCTCTCATTAAGTATTTTTAAATGTAACACTGCAATTGCCCTACTACTTGGGTTGGGGCCTAGTAACAGTGTCTGCCGCTCCTTTGTGTTCTCCTCCTCCTTGGTGTTCTCCTCCAGGTTTCCTTGTCTGAGCTTCAACCTTCAGGCTCTCATTAAGTTTTTTTAAATGTAACACTTTTGTTGCCCTACTACTTGGGTTGGGGCCTAGTAACGGTGTCTGCCGCTCCTTCGTGTTCTCCTTCTCCTTGGTGTTCTCCTCTAGGTTTCCTTGTCTGAGCTCAACCTTCTGGCTCTCATTAAGTATTTTTAAATGTAACACTGCAGTTGCCCTACTACTTGGGTTGGGGCCTAGTAACGGTGTCTGCCGTTCCTTGGTGTTCTCCTGCTCCTTGGTGTTCTCCTCCAGGTTTCCTTGTCTCAGCTTCAACCTTCTGGCTCTCATTAAGCATTTTTAACTGTAACACTTTTTTTGCCCTAACACTTGGGTTGGGGCCTAGTAACAGTGTCTGCCGCTCCTTGGTGTTCTCCTCCTCCTTGGTGTTCTCCTCCAGGTTTCCTTGTCTGAGCTTCAACCTTCTGGCTCTCATTAAGTATTTTTAAATGTAACACTTTTGTTGCCCTACTACTTGGGTTGGGGCCTAGTAACAGTGTCTGCCGCTCCTTGGTGTTCTCCTCCTCCTTGGTGTTCTCCTCCAGGTTTCCTTGTCTGAGCTTCAACCTTCTGGCTCTCATTAAGTATTTTTAAATGTAACACTTTTGTTGCCCTACTACTTGGGTTGGGGCCTAGTAACAGTGTCTGCCGCTCCTTGGTGTTCTCCTCCTCCTTGGTGTTCTCCTCCAGGTTTCCTTGTCTGAGCTTCAACCTTCAGGCTCTCATTAAGTTTTTTTAAATGTAACACTTTTGTTGCCCTACTACTTGGGTTGGGGCCTAGTAACGGTGTCTGCCGCTCCTTCGTGTTCTCCTTCTCCTTGGTGTTCTCCTCTAGGTTTCCTTGTCTGAGCTCAACCTTCTGGCTCTCATTAAGTATTTTTAAATGTAACACTGCAGTTGCCCTACTACTTGGGTTGGGGCCTAGTAACGGTGTCTGCCGTTCCTTGGTGTTCTCCTGCTCCTTGGTGTTCTCCTCCAGGTTTCCTTGTCTCAGCTTCAACCTTCTGGCTCTCATTAAGCATTTTTAACTGTAACACTTTTTTTGCCCTAACACTTGGGTTGGGGCCTAGTAACAGTGTCTGCCGCTCCTTGGTGTTCTCCTCCTCCTTGGTGTTCTCCTCCAGGTTTCCTTGTCTGAGCTTCAACCTTCTGGCTCTCATTAAGTATTTTTAAATGTAACACTTTTGTTGCCCTACTACTTGGGTTGGGGCCTAGTAACAGTGTCTGCCGCTCCTTGGTGTTCTCCTCCTCCTTGGTGTTCTCCTCCAGGTTTCCTTGTCTGAGCTTCAACCTTCAGGCTCTCATTAAGTTTTTTTAAATGTAACACTTTTGTTGCCCTACTACTTGGGTTGGGGCCTAGTAACGGTGTCTGCCGCTCCTTCGTGTTCTCCTTCTCCTTGGTGTTCTCCTCTAGGTTTCCTTGTCTGAGCTCAACCTTCTGGCTCTCATTAAGTATTTTTAAATGTAACACTGCAGTTGCCCTACTACTTGGGTTGGGGCCTAGTAACGGTGTCTGCCGTTCCTTGGTGTTCTCCTGCTCCTTGGTGTTCTCCTCCAGGTTTCCTTGTCTCAGCTTCAACCTTCTGGCTCTCATTAAGCATTTTTAACTGTAACACTTTTTTTGCCCTAACACTTGGGTTGGGGCCTAGTAACAGTGTCTGCCGCTCCTTGGTGTTCTCCTCCTCCTTGGTGTTCTCCTCCAGGTTTCCTTGTCTGAGCTTCAACCTTCTGGCTCTCATTAAGTATTTTTAAATGTAACACTTTTGTTGCCCTACTACTTGGGTTGGGGCCTAGTAACAGTGTCTGCCGCTCCTTGGTGTTCTCCTCCTCCTTGGTGTTCTCCTCCAGGTTTCCTTGTCTGAGCTTCAACCTTCTGGCTCTCATTAAGTATTTTTAACTGTAACACTTTTGTTGCCCTACTACTTGGGTTGGGGCCTAGTAACGGTGTCTGCCGCCCCTTGGTGTTCTCCTCCTCCTTGGTGTTCTCCTCCAGGTTTCCTTGTCTGAGCTTCAACCTTCTGGCTCTCATTAAGTATTTTTAAATGTAACTCTGCAATTGCCCTACTACTTGGGTTGGGGCCTAGTAACGGTGTCTGCCGCTCCTTGGTGTTCTCCTCCAGGTTTCCTTGTCTGAGCTTCAACCTTCAGGCTCTCATTAAGTATTATTAAATGTATCACTTTTGTTACCCTTCTACTTCGGTTGGGGCCTAGTAACGGTGTCTGCTGCTCCTTGGTATTCTCCTCCTCCTTGGTGTTCTCCTCCAGGTTTCCTTGTCTGAGCTCAGCCTTCTGGCTCTCATTAAGTATTTTTAAATGTAACACTGCAGTTGCCCTACTACTTGGGATGGGGCCTAGTAACAGTGTCTGCCGCTCCTTGGTGTTCTCCTCCTCCTTGGTGTTCTCCTCCAGGTTTCCTTGTCTGAGCTTCAACCTTCTGGCTCTCATTAAGTATTTTTAACTGTAACACTTTTTTTGCCCTACTACTTGGGTTGGGGCCTAGTAACGGTGTCTGCCGCTCCTTGGTGTTCTCCTCCTCCTTGGTGTTCTCCTCCAGATTTCCTTGTCTGAGCTTCAACCTTCTGGCTCTCATTAAGTATTTTTAAATGTAACACTGCAGTTGCCCTACTACTTGGGTTGGGGCCTAGTAACAGTGTCTGCCGCTCCTTGGTGTTCTCCTCCTCCTTGGTGTTCTCCTCCAGGTTTCCTTGTCTGAGCTTCAACCTTCTGGCTCTCATTAAGTATTTTTAACTGTAACACTTTTGTTGCCCTACTACTTGGGTTGGGGCCTAGTAACGGTGTCTGCCGCCCCTTGGTGTTCTCCTCCTCCTTGGTGTTCTCCTCCAGGTTTCCTTGTCTGAGCTTCAACCTTCTGGCTCTCATTAAGAATTTTTTAATGTAACACTGCAGTTGCCCTACTACTTGGGTTGGGGCCTAGTAACAGTGTCTGTCGCTCCTTGGTGTTCTCCTCCTCCTTGGTGTTCTCCTCCAGGTTTCCTTGTCTGAGCTTCAACCTTCTGGCTCTCATTAAGTATTTTTAAATGTAACACTGCAATTGCCCTACTAACTGGGTTGGGGCTTAGTAACGGTGTCTGCCGCTCCTTGGTGTTCTCCTCCTCCTTGGTGTTCTCCCCCAGGTTTCGTTGTCTGAGCTTCAACCTTCAGGCTCTCATTAAGTGTTTTTAAATGTAACACTTTTGTTGCCCTACTACTTGGGTTGGGGCCTAGTAACGGTGTCTGACGCTCCTTGGTATTCTCCTCCTCCTTGGTGTTCTCCTCCAGGTTTCCTTGTCTGAGCTCAACCTTCTGGCTCTCATTAAGTATTTTTAAATGTAACACTGCAGTTGCCCTACTACTTGGGTTGGGGCCTAGTAACGGTGTCTGCCGCTCCTTGGTGTTCTCTTCCTCCTTGGTGTTCTCCTCCAGGTTTCCTTGTCTCAGCTTCAACCTTCTGGCTCTCATTAAGTATTTTTAACTGTAACACTTTTTTTGCCCTACTACTTGGGTTGGGGCCTAGTAACGGTGTCTGCCGCTCCTTGGTGTTCTCCTCCTCCTTGGTGTTCTCCTCCAGATTTCCTTGTCTGAGCTTCAACCTTCTGGCTCTCATTAAGTATTTTTAAATGTAACACTGCAGTTGCCCTACTACTTGGGTTGGGGCCTAGTAACAGTGTCTGCCGCTCCTTGGTGTTCTCCTCCTCCTTGGTGTTCTCCTCCAGGTTTCCTTGTCTGAGCTTCAACCTTCTGTCTCTCATTAAGTATTTTTAAATGTAACACTGCAATTGCCCTACTACTTGGGTTGGGGCCTAGTAATGGTGTCTGCCGCTCATTGGTGTTCTCCTCCTTGGTGTTCTCCTCCAGGTTTCCTTGTCTGAGCTTCAACCTTCTGTCTCTCATTAAGTATTTTTAAATGTAACACTGCAATTGCCCTACTACTTGGGTTGGGGCCTAGTAACGGTGTTTGCCGCTCCTTGGTGTTCTCCTCCAGGTTTCCTTGTCTGAGCTTCAACCTTCTGGCTCTCATTAAGTATTTTTAAATGTAACACTGCAATTGCCCTACTACTTGGGCTGGGGCCTAGTATCGGTGTCTGCCGCTCCATGGTGTTCTCCTCCTCCTTGGTGTTCTCCTCCAGGTTTCCTTGTCTGAGCTTCAACCTTCTGGCTCTCATTAAGTATTTTTAACTGTAACACTTTAGTTGCCCTACTACTTGGGTTGGGGCCTAGTAACAGTGTCTGCCGCTCCTTGGTGTTCTCCTCCTCCTTGGTGTTCTCCTCCAGGTATCCTTGTCCGAGATTCAACCTTCTGGCTCTCATTAAGTATTTTTAAATGTAACACTGCAGTTGCCCTACTACTTGGGTTGGGGCCTAGTAACGGTGTCTGCCGCTCCTTGGTGTTCTCCTCCAGGTTTCCTTGTCTGAGCTTCAACCTTCTGGCTCTCATTAAGAATTTTTTAATGTAACACTGCAGTTGCCCTACTACTTGGGTTGGGGCCTAGTAACGGTGTCTGTCGCTCCTTGGTGTTCTCCTCCTCCTTGGTGTTCTCCTCCAGGTTTCCTTGTCTGAGCTTCAACCTTCTGGCTCTCATTAAGTATTTTTAACTGTAACACTTTTGTTGCCCTACTACTTGGGTTGGGGCCTAGTAACGGTGTCTGCCGCTCCTTGGTGTTCTCCTCCTCCTTGGTGTTCTCCTCCAGGTATCCTTGTCCGAGATTCAACCTTCTGGCTCTCATTAAGTATTTTTAAATGTAACACTTTTGTTGCCCTACTACTTGGGTTGGGGCCTAATAACGGTGTCTGCCGCTCCTTGGTGTTCTCCTCCTCCTTGGTGTTCTCCTCCAGGTTTCCTTGTCTGAGCTTCAACCTTCTGGCTCTCATTAAGTATTTTTAACTGTAACACTTTTGTTGCCCTACTACTTGGGTTGGGGCCTAGTAACGGTGTCTGCCGCTCCTTGGTGTCCTCCTCCTCCTTGGTGTTCTCCTCCAGGTATCCTTGTCCGAGCTTCAGCCTTCTGGCTCTCATTAAGTATTTTTAAATGTAACCCTGCAATTGCCCTACTACTTGGGTTGGGGCCTAGTAACGGTGTCTGCCGCTCCTTGGTGTTCTCCTCCAGGTTTCCTTGTCTGAGCTTCAACCTTCTGGCTCTCATTAAGAATTTTTTAATGTAACACTGCAGTTGCCCTACTACTTGGGTTGGGGCCTAGTAACGGTGTCTGTCGCTCCTTGGTGTTCTCCTCCTCCTTGGTGTTCTCCTCCAGGTTTCCTTGTCTGAGCTTCAACCTTCTGGCTCTCATTAAGTATTTTTAACTGTAACACTTTTTTTGCCCTACTACTTGGGTTGGGGCCTAGTAACAGTGTCTGCCGCTCCTTGGTGTTCTCCTCCTCCTTGGTGTTCTCCTCCAGGTTTCCTTGTCTGAGCTTCAACCTTCTGGCTCTCATTAAGTATTTTTAACTGTAACAATTTTGTTGCCCTACTACTTGGGTTGGGGCCTAGTAACGGTGTCTGCCGCCCCTTGGTGTTCTCCTCCTTGGTGTTCTCCTCCAGGTTTCCTTGTCTGAGCTACAACCTTCTGGCTCTCATTAAGTATTTTTAAATGTAACACTGCAATTGCCCTACTACTTGGGTTGGGGCCTTGTAACGGTGTCTGCCGCTCCTTGGTGTTCTCCTCCAGGTTTCCTTGTCTGAGCTTCAACCTTCTGGCTCTCATTAAGTATTTTTAAATGTAACACTGCCGTTGCCCTACTACTTGGGTTGGGGCCTAGTAACGGTGTCTGCCGTTCCTTGGTGTTCTCCTCCTCCTTGGTGTTCTCCTCCAGGTTTTCTTGTCTCAGCTTCAACCTTCTGGCTCTCATTAAGTATTTTTAACTGTAACACTTTTGTTGCCCTACTACTTGGGTTGAGGCCTAGTAACGGTGTCTGCCGCTCCTTGGTGTTCTCCTCCTCCTTGGTGTTCTCCTCCAGATTTCCTTGTCTGAGCTTCAACCTTCTAACTCTCATTAAGTATTTTTAACTGTAACACTTTTGTTGCCCTACTACTTGGGTTGGGGCCTAGTAACGGTGTCTGCCGCTCCTTGGTGTTCTCCTCCTCCTCCTTTGTGTTCTCCTCCAGGTTTCCTTGTCTGAGCTTCAACCTTCTAACTCTCATTAAGTATTTTTAACTGTAACACTTTTGTTGCCCTACTACATGGGTTGGGGCCTAGTAACAGTGTCTGCCGCTCCTTGGTGTTCTCCTCCTCCTTGGTGTTCTCCTCCAGGTTTCCTTGTCTGAGGTTCAACATTCTGGCTCTCATTAAGTATTTTTAAATGTAACACTGCAATTGCCCTACTACTTGAGTTGGGGCCTAGTATCGGTGTATGCCGCTCCTTGGTGTTCTCCTCCTCCTTGGTGTTCTCCTCCAGGTTTCCTTGTCTGAGTTTCAACCTTCTGGCTCTCATTAAGTATTTTTAAATGTAACACTGCAATTGCCCTACTATTTGGGTTGGGGCCTAGTAACGGTGTCTGCCGCTCCATGGTGTTCTCCTCCTCCTTGGTGTTCTCCTCCAGGTTTCCTTGTCTGAGCTTCAACCTTCTGGCTCTCATTAAGTATTTTTAACTGTAACACTTTTGTTGCCCTACTACTTGGGTTGGGGCCTAGTAACGGTGTCTGCCACTCCTTGGTGTTCTCCTCCTCCTTGGTGTTCTCCTCCAGGTATCCTTGTCCGAGATTCAACCTTCTGGCTCTCATTAAGTATTTTTAACTGTAATACTTTTGTTGCCCTACTACTTGGGTTGGGGCCTAGTAACGGTGTCTGCCGCTCCTTGGTGTTCTCCTCCTCCTTGGTGTTCTCCTCCAGGTTTCCTTGTCTGAGCTTCAACCTTCTGGCTCTCATTAAGTATTTTTAACTGTAACACTTTTGTTGCCCTACTACTTGGGTTGGGGCCTAGTAACGGTGTCTGCCGCTCCTTGGTGTTCTCCTCCTCCTTGGTGTTCTCCTCCAGGTTTCCTTGTCTGAGCTTCAACCTTCAGGCTCTCATTAAGTATTTTTAACTGTAACACTTTTGTTGCCCTACTACTTGGGTTGGGGCCTAGTAACGGTGTCTGCCGCTCCTTGGTGTTCTCCTCCTTGGTGTTCTCCTCCAGGTTTCCTTGTCTGAGCTTCAACCTTCTGGCTCTCATTAAGTATTTTTAAATGTAACACTGCAGTTGCCCTACTACTTGAGTTGGGGCCTAGTAACGGTGTCTGCGGCTCCTTGGTGTTCTCCTCCTCCTTTGTGTTCTCCTCCAGGTTTCCTTGTCTGAGCTTCAACCTTCTGGCTCTCATTAAGTATTTTAAAATGTAACACTTTTGTTGCCCTACTACTTGGGTTGGGGCCTAGCAACGGTGTCTGTCGCTCCTTGGTGTTCTCCTCCTCCTTGGTGTTCTCCTCCAGGTTTCCTTGTCTGAGCTTCAACCTTCAGGCTCTCATTAAGTATTTTTAAATGTAACACTGCAGTTGCCCTACTACTTGGGTTGGGGCCTAGTAACGGTGTCTGCCGCTGTTTGGTGTTCTCCTCCACTGAGCAAAGCAGTGCCGCTGTTTCCTTCTGTTAGCAATTTAGAACTGCATTTAGCCTAGTTACTTATTTGGCCCTACTCACTGTGTCAGCCTCTCATTACAGTTGTCCTCCACTGAACAAAGCAATGCCGCCTGGTTAGTCCTCTTACCAATTTTGAACTGCATTTAGGCCACTTTATTATTTGTGCCTAGATCTGTGTTTCCTCCTCATCCTGCCCATTACCCAGCCACTGCTAGATTAGCCTGCTGGTACATTGACCCAGACCACTACATTCCCCTTGAGCTCTACACAGCCTGAATCTGACCCTGCTGAAAGTCTGGTTCCTCTTCCCGCATACTATACCACCTTACACGGGGACAAAGAGGAAGGTGCAGGTGAAAGTGCAGGTTCCTTCATCAGGTGGGGGAGCCCACTCGTTGGCGACGTCACTGGCACAGGGCCCCTCATAGTACACAAAAGTGTCGCTGCCGGTGGGAGGCGCCCCCGCCATGCAAACACACCGCCGTACTGTGAGGGGCCCTGTGCCAGTGCCAATGCGAACGAGTGGGACCCCCTGCTTGCTCAGGATCACAGCACTTGCAACGTTGCAATACTTACCTCTAAATGCTCCACCGCCGTGATGTAGTCCACGTTTCCTGGGCCCACTAAAAACTTGAACCAGCCCTACCCCCCACAACTTTAGTCAAATGACCCCCCAATTTTCAATGGCTACCTATTATTGTAAGGTAAATTAAGATTGACAAGCTTAAGTAACAAGAATTGATGTTTTGGGCATTAAAATGGGCACTGTAGGTGTTTTCCTGGCCTCCATTCACTGCCGACTATGCTTCCCCATTGACTTGCATTGGGTTTCGTGTTTCGGCCGAACAACGACCCTGACTTTTCAAGAAGATCGGCTGATTTCACTCGACTCGACTTTTGACAAAGTCGGGTTTCGCAAAACCCGACTCGACCCCAAAAAAGTAAAAGTCGCTCAACCCTAGTTGACACCAGACGACCAGGTTCATCAAACACCTTGTGAAAGGTGTCTAAAAAGAGAGCAAGTTGAGAAACCACTGGATCATCTTGCTCCCAAAGAGGGATCACCCAAGCCAAAGCCTCGCCCTCCAAATGGGACACCACAAAAACCACCTTAGCTCGGTCAGTAGGGTACAGTAGTGGGGATAATTCAAAGTGTAGTTGACACTGGTTGAGAAAACCGCAACATAATTTAGGATCCCCACCATACCTAGGTGGCCTGGCAAGATGGGGCGAGGGCTGTGGAGCGGACGCCTGTACAGGAGCAGAAGCGGCAGTCTGAAGGGAGAGAAGCCGATTATCGACAGAAGCTATAAAATTCAAAATATGGGACTGAGTGTCTCGTTGTTGACTTAACTCTTGCTGAAGAGCCGCCAACTGAGTGGTGTTACCAGGGTCGGTAGACTGTAATGCCGCGAGACGAGACTCCATGTTCCTGAGAAAGGACATGATTCTAGTCTGGTTCTCCCACAAAAAAAGTAACTCCTTTTGAGTGGCGGAGAAACCATCGGGGTCCATGGCCTGGTTATACTGTTACAATTTAAAGAGGGAAAACGGAAAGTAGACCCTCTAGGCCACGACGACGAACCCCCCTCGGACGAGCTGACCAGATAGACCGCCCCTTATACAGGGAGAGTTAGGGGCAGGCCAGTGAGGGACTGTCGCCACGGAAGCTGGAGGACCTGGACGGGAGAAGACAGAGAAGAGGCAGAGATAGTAGGACCACAGGATAGGAGAGTACTGCAGAGACACAGAACTGGCAGGTATAACGGGAACACTGCAGCAACACAGACCGTGCCGAAGCAGTGCAGAGACACAGGGACTGGCGAAGGTACAGCAGCGGTATGGAGACTGACGGAGGTATAGCAGTGACACAGGGACTGATGGAGGTACTGCAGCGGAACAGGGACTGATGGAGGAATTGCTGGGATACAGGGACTGATGGGTGAACTGCAGCAGTGCAGGGACTGACGGAGGTTCTGAGGGAACGCAGAGACTGGCAGGGTATGGGAAAGACAGGATTAACCCTAAGTCAGAGGGAAACGACCTCACAGAGACCAAGGCCGTCCAGGAGCACCTGAAGGAACAAATGATAACCAGCCACAGAGGGACGGCAGGAAGCAGATTAAATACTTTAAAGGGAACCTGTCACCTGAATTTGGCGGGACAGGTTTGCGGTCATATGGGCGGGGTTTTCGGGTGTTTGATTCACCCTTTCCTTACCCGCTGGCTGCATGCTGGCCGCAATATTGGATTGAAGTTCATGCTGTGTCCTCCGTAGTACACGCCTGCGCAGGTTCCCTTTAAGGTAGCACAGCAGTTCCGGGTACCAGTCCTCCAGAACCATAGAGAGGACAATAGGGAGCGCCGACCTCCGGGTATTAGACCTCCAGGACCATAGAGGAGAAGAAGAGGAGCGCCAACAGAAGATCAGAACTGCGCACACGCAGCACTGAACCTGGTATGCGCGTGCGCATGAGAAGCTGGGGCCGGGAGCAATCGTGGAGGGAAAGACGCTGCAGAAGGAGAGGCGCGCCGGGACGCCGAAGACAGGTAAGTATGACAGGACAGGGGAGGTGGCAGCAGCGGCATGATACAGACGTTTGCAGCTAGAATAGTCATTTACCACATTAACAATGTATAGAGTGTATTTCTGAATCATTTAATGTTAGCTTCATTGGAAACAACTGTGCTTTTCTTTCAAAAATAAGGAAATTTCTAAGTGAGCCTAAACTTTTGAACGGTAGTGTACAAAAATGAGTGTATGTGTGTGTATCAGCCACACCCACTCCACATAGCCCCAAACAATAACTAAGCATCTTTCATTTCACCACAGCTGTTGCTACGAGCAACAGTTTTCCTTGTAGACAGTTGTGGTAACTGACGCCTATTATTCTTATCATTTCTATGGTGTTATCACAAGATGAATTTCTCCAACCCAGGTATCATTTTAATCAGTGTACCAGCGCCAACCTGACAATGTTGGTTCTGACGGGATGATGTGGGATGTTAGGGGTAGTTGTCTGGTGGCTCTGGCTGATGGGATGGTGTGGGATATTAGGGATAGTAGTCCGTGGCTCTGATGGGATGATGTGGGATATTAGGGGTAGTACTCCGGTTGCTCTGGCTGACAGGATGATGTGGGATATTAGTGGTAGTAATCCTTTGCCTCTGATGGGATGATGTGGGATATTGGCGTAGTAGTCCGGTGACTCTGGTAGACATAATGATGTGGGATATTAGGGGTAGGGGTCCAGTTGCTTTGGCTGAAGGGATGATTGGGATATTAAGGGTAGTAGTCCGGTATCTCTGGCTGACTGGATGATGTGGGATATTAGGAGTAGTAATCCGGTGGCTCTGACTGGATGATGTGGGATATTGGAGGCAGTAGTCCGGTGGCTCTGGCTGATGGGATGATGTGGGAAATCTGTTCATCTTTGCACCGGAAGGAAAAACCAAAAATGTTTACCAAAAGGCTCTTGCCATTTAGTTAATTTGTGTTGCAAATCTGTAGTGTTGAATATATGATGTGAAATGTTTTTATGTGCAATATGATCACTATAATTTGTTATAACTAGGGTTGAGCGACTTTCATTTTTTTAAGATCGAGTAGGGTTTTGGGAAACCCGATTTTGTCCAGAGTCGAGTCGAGTGCAGTCGGCCGATTATCGCTAAAAGTCGGGGATCGACCGAAACACGAAACCCAATGCAAGTCAATGGGGAAGCATAGTCGGCAGTGAGTGGAGGCCAGGAAAACACCTACAGTGCCCATTTTAATGCCAAAAACATCCATTCTTGTTTCTGAAGCTTGCCAATCTTAATTAACTGTATAATAATAGTTGGGCATAGGGAATTGGGGGAAAGTTGTGGGGGGAGTAGGGCTGGCTCAAGTTTTTCGTGGGCCCAGGAAATGCGGACTACGTCACGGCGGTGTTGCAGGGAAAGGTAAGTATTTAAAAGTTGCAAGTGCTGTGATCCTGAGCAAGCAGGGGGGGGGCCCACTCGTTCGCATTGCCACTGGCACAGGGCCCCTCAAAGTACGGCGGTGTGTTTGCATGGCGGGGGCGCCTCCCACCAGCAGCGACACTTTTGCGTACTCTGAGGGGCCCTGTGCCAGTGACGTCGCCAACGAGTATGCCCCCCCACCTGATGAAGGAACCTGCACTTTCATCTGCACCTTCCTCTTTGTCCCTGTGTAAGGTGGTATAACATGCGGGAAGGGGAACCTTACTTTCAGCAGGGACAGATTCTGGCTGTGTAGAGTACAAGGGGAATGTAGTGGTCTAGGTCAATGTACCAGCAGACTCATTTAGCAGTGGCTGGGCAATGGGCAGGATGAGGAGGAAACAGATATAGGGCCAAAGAATAAAGTAGGCTACATGCAGTTCAAAATTGGTAACAGGACTAAACAGGCGGCATTGCTTTGTTCAGTGGAGTAGCAAACCCAAGAGCAGCAGACACTGTTTCAAGGGCCTAACCACACTAGTAGGCCAAATGCAGTTTAATATCTGATAGTATAGGGCGAAAGCCAGAATGTGGAAGCTCAGCTTTGTTCAGTTGAGGACAACACCAGGGAGGGGCAGACACCTTTAGTAGGCCGGAAAAGCCTATTGCATTTTTTAAAATGGTAATTTGGAGCAGAAGGTTGAAGCTCAGCTTTATTTAGTTGAGGGCAACACCAGGCAGGGGCACACAGACAGACACCTTTAGTAGGCCGGAAAAGCCTATTGCATTTTTCAAAATGGTAATTTGGAGCAGAAGGTTGAAGCTCAGCTTTATTTAGTTGAGGGCAACACCAGGGAGGGGCAGAAGCCGTTAGTAGGCCCTAACCACCATTTTTTTTTTAAAACCACTTAATGAGAGCCGGAAGGTTGAAGCTCAGCTTTATTTAGTTGAGGACAACACCAGGGAGGGGCAGAAGCCGTTAGTAGGCCCTAACCACCATTTTTTTTTTTTTAAAACCACTTAATGAGAGCCGGAAGGTTGAAGCTCAGCTTTATTTAGTTGAGGACAACACCAGGGAGGGGCAGAAGCCGTTAGTAGGCCCTAACCACCATTTTTTTTTTTAAAACCACATAATGAGAGCCGGAAGGTTGAAGCTCAGCTTTATTTAGTTGAGGACAACACCAGGGAGGGGCAGAAGCCGTTAGTAGGCCCTAACCACCATTTTTTTTTTTAAAACCACATAATGAGAGCCGGAAGGTTGAAGCTCAGCTTTATTTAGTTGAGGACAACACCAGGGAGGGGCACACAGACAGACACCTTTTGTAGGCCTGAAAAGCCTATTGCATTTTTCAAAATGGTAATTTGGAGCAGAAGGTTGAAGCTCAGCTTTATTTAGTTGAGGGCAACACCAGGGAGGGGCAGAAGCCGTTAGTAGGCCCTAACCACCATTTTTTTTTTAAAACCACTTAATGAGAGCCGGAAGGTTGAAGCTCAGCTTTATTTAGTTGAGGACAACACCAGGGAGGGGCAGAAGCCGTTAGTAGGCCCTAACCACCATTTTTTTTTTTTTAAAACCACTTAATGAGAGCCGGAAGGTTGAAGCTCAGCTTTATTTAGTTGAGGACAACACCAGGGAGGGGCAGAAGCCGTTAGTAGGCCCTAACCACCATTTTTTTTTTTAAAACCACATAATGAGAGCCGGAAGGTTGAAGCTCAGCTTTATTTAGTTGAGGACAACACCAGGGAGGGGCAGAAGCCGTTAGTAGGCCCTAACCACCATTTTTTTTTTTTAAAACCACATAATGAGAGCCGGAAGGTTGAAGCTCAGCTTTATTTAGTTGAGGACAACACCAGGCAGGGGCACACAGACAGACACCTTTAGTAGGCCTGAAAAGCCTATTGCATTTTTCAAAATGGTAATTTGGAGCAGAAGGTTGAAGCTCAGCTTTATTTAGTTGAGGGCAACACCAGGGAGGGGCAGAAGCCGTTAGTAGGCCCTAACCACCATTTTTTTTTTTAAAACCACATAATGAGAGCCGGAAGGTTGAAGCTCAGCTTTATTTAGTTGAGGACAACACCAGGGAGGGGCAGAAGCCGTTAGTAGGCCCTAACCACCATTTTTTTTTTTAAAACCACATAATGAGAGCCGGAAGGTTGAAGCTCAGCTTTATTTAGTTGAGGACAACACCAGGGAGGGGCACACAGACAGACACCTTTTGTAGGCCTGAAAAGCCTATTGCATTTTTCAAAATGGTAATTTGGAGCAGAAGGTTGAAGCTCAGCTTTATTTAGTTGAGGGCAACACCAGGGAGGGGCAGAAGCCGTTAGTAGGCCCTAACCACCATTTTTTTTTTTAAAACCACATAATGAGAGCCGGAAGGTTGAAGCTCAGCTTTATTTAGTTGAGGACAACACCAGGGAGGGGCAGAAGCCGTTAGTAGGCCCTAACCACCATTTTTTTTTTTAAAACCACATAATGAGAGCCGGAAGGTTGAAGCTCAGCTTTATTTAGTTGAGGACAACACCAGGGAGGGGCACACAGACAGACACCTTTTGTAGGCCTGAAAAGCCTATTGCATTTTTCAAAATGGTAATTTGGAGCAGAAGGTTGAAGCTCAGCTTTATTTAGTTGAGGGCAACACCAGGGAGGGGCAGAAGCCGTTAGTAGGCCCTAACCACCATTTTTTTTTTAAAACCACATAATGAGAGCCGGAAGGTTGAAGCTCAGCTTTATTTAGTTGAGGACAACACCAGGGAGGGGCAGAAGCCGTTAGTAGGCCCTAACCACCATTTTTTTTTTTAAAACCACATAATGAGAGCCGGAAGGTTGAAGCTCAGCTTTATTTAGTTGAGGACAACACCAGGGAGGGGCACACAGACAGACACCTTTAGTAGGCCGGAAAAGCCTATTGCATTTTTCAAAATGGTAATTTGGAGCAGAAGGTTGAAGCTCAGCTTTATTTAGTTGAGGGCAACACCAGGGAGGGGCAGAAGCCGTTAGTAGGCCCTAACCACCATTTTTTTTTTAAAACCACATAATGAGAGCCGGAAGGTTGAAGCTCAGCTTTATTTAGTTGAGGACAACACCAGGCAGGGGCACACAGACAGACACCTTTAGTAGGCCTGAAAAGCCTATTGCATTTTTCAAAATGGTAATTTGGAGCAGAAGGTTGAAGCTCAGCTTTATTTAGTTGAGGGCAACACCAGGGAGGGGCAGAAGCCGTTAGTAGGCCCTAACCAAAGTTGAAGGCCAAATGCAGTTTAATTTCTGATACTATAGGCCGAAAGCCAGAAGGTGGAAGTTCCGATTTAGACAGTGGAGGACAATTTGAATTAGGGACTGCAGACAGACTTAGTAGGCTGTCCCCTGTGGACCATGCATCCACCACATTAACCCATTGCGCCGTAATGGACACGTAATCTTCCGTGGCCATGCCTACAGGTCCATGCGTCTGTTGTCAGGTGCACCTTTGTACTCACAGATTGCCAGAGTGCATGGACAATGCGGTCTTCTACATGCTGGTGGAGGGTTGGGATGGCTTTTCTCGCAAAAGAAGTGTCGACTGGTTAGCTTGTAGCGTGGTACAGCGTAGTCCATCATGGCCTTATTAATAGTAAATAAAATATATAACTAGGCTCTATGAACTTTTAAATAGGTTCCAGGGGTACACGGGCAGCATTGGTGTGGTCAGTGGAGGAGTATTGCAAGTAGGGGCTGCAGACAGGCTATCAAAGGCCTAAAATAACAAACAGTAGGCAGTCATGGCAGTTTTACATCGGTTACATGGATACACAGGCAGGCACTCCAGGCAGCATTGTGGTCAGTGGAGGAGTATTGCAAGTAGGGGCCGCAGACAGGCTATCAAAGGCCTAAAATAACAAATAATAGGCTCATGGCAGTTTTACAGCGGTTACATGGATACACGGGCAGGCAGCTTGGTGGTCAGTGGAGGAGTATTTAAAGTAGGGACCGCAGACAGGCTATCAAAGGCCTAAAATAACAAACAATAGGCTCATGGCAGTTTCACAGCGGTTACATGGATACACGGGCAGGCAGCTTGGTGGTGGTGAGTGGAGGAGTATTTAAAGTAGGGACCGCAGACAGGCTTCAAAGGCCTAACATAAGAAAATGGGCTGGCTGTAGGCACTTTATAATTGGTTCCAGGGGTACACGGGCAGCAGTGGTCTGGTCAGTGGAGGAGTATTTAAAGTAGGGACCGCAGACAGGCTATCAAAGGCCTAACATAACAAACAATAGGCTCATGGCAGTTTCACAGCGGTTACATGGATACACGGGCAGGCAGCTTGGTGGTGGTGAGTGGAGGAGTATTTAAAGTAGGGACCGCAGACAGGCTTCAAAGGCCTAACATAAGAAAATGGGCTGGCTGTAGGCACTTTATAATTGGTTCCAGGGGTACACGGGCAGCAGTGGTCTGGTCAGTGGAGGAGTATTTAAAGTAGGGACCGCAGACAGGCTTCAAAGGCCTAACATAAGAAAATGGGCTGGCTGTAGGCACTTTATAATTGGTTCCAGGGGTACACGGGCAGCAGTGGTCTGGTCAGTGGAGGAGTATTTAAAGTAGGGACCGCAGACAGGCTATCAAAGGCCTAACATAACAAACAATAGGCTCATGGCAGTTTCACAGCGGTTACATGGATACACGGGCAGGCAGCTTGGTGGTGGTGAGTGGAGGAGTATTTAAAGTAGGGACCGCAGACAGGCTTCAAAGGCCTAACATAAGAAAATGGGCTGGCTGTAGGCACTTTATAATTGGTTCCAGGGGTACACGGGCAGCAGTGGTCTGGTCAGTGGAGGAGTATTTAAAGTAGGGACCGCAGACAGGCTTCAAAGGCCTAACATAAGAAAATGGGCTGGCTGTAGGCACTTTATAATTGGTTCCAGGGGTACACGGGCAGCAGTGGTCTGGTCAGTGGAGGAGTATTTAAAGTAGGGACCGCAGACAGGCTATCAAAGGCCTAACATAACAAACAATAGGCTCATGGCAGTTTCACAGCGGTTACATGGATACACGGGCAGGCAGCTTGGTGGTCAGTGGAGGAGTATTTAAAGTAGGGACCGCAGACAGGCTATCAAAGGCCTAAAATAACAAACAATAGGCTCATGGCAGTTTTACAGCGGTTACATGGATACACGGGCAGGCAGCTTGGTGGTCAGTGGAGGAGTATTGCAAGTAGGGGCCGCAGACAGGCTATCAAAGGCCTAAAATAACAAACAATAGGCTCATGGCAGTTTTACAGCGGTTACATGGATACACAGGCAGCTTGGTGGTGAGTGGAGGAGTAGTGCAAGGAGTGTCTGTCCCAGTACTCCCAAAATATAAATAGATGTTAATGTCTCGCAAAACAACCAAAACAAAAAAAAAAGGTGGCATACTTAGGTACAGGGGTGGGCTCATCTACTGAGTTTCTGACATAGTAATTTGGCAGTAACTATTTAATGGTGCCAATATAGGACACAGACACAGACTACTTTAAGTTGCATCATAGATGTCTACAAATTTGTATTGTCAGTGCCAGACATTGAATGATGTCAGCGAATAGACTAAAGATTGGTGGAGCTGTGCGACATAATTTTGCACGTGGTAGAGCACATTTTGAGCTGGGGTAGGGGGGAACTCTCTTGAGGCCGGCGGGACCGCCCCAGGGCCCCTCATGTTACAACGGTGTGTCTGACGTTGGGTGCGCACCACCACCGCCAGAGACACTACATTGTACTATGAGGGACCCAGTAGCAATGCCGTCAACCAAAAGCGAGCACACCCACCTCTTCAGACAAACAGCAGTCTCACGGGTGCTTGCGCCAAGTCGCGATACCACGGCCCCGTGTGGGGAGTTTTGCCATTTAGGGAGGTGTAAACATGTCGTATGCTGTACAATCAGCTGCAGCAAATTAGACATTAGAAAAGTAATTCACAGGCAAGAGCTTTTCATAGGAAAGCTAGGTGTCGGCCGGGCAAGGTGGGGCAAAAGATTTCGAAATCCAGTTGTGGTTCATTTTAATGAATGTTAGATCGTCAACATTTTGGGTAGCCAGACGAGTCCTTTTTTCGGTTAATATTGAACCTGCAGCACTGAATACTCTTTCTGATAGGACACTTGCTGCCGGGCAAGCAAGCTCCTGCAATGCATATTCTGCCAATTCTGGCCAGGTGTCTAATTTGGAGGCCCAGTAATCAAATGGGAATGACGGTTGAGGGAGAACATCGATAAGGGATGAAAAATAGTTAGTAACCATACTGGACAAATGTTGTCTCCTGTCACTTTCAATTGATGCAGCAGTACCTGTCCTGTCTGCGGTCATAGCAAAATCACTCCACAACCTGGTCAGAAAACCCCTCTGTCCAACGCCACTTCTGATGTGTGCACCCCTAACACTCCTAGTCTGCTGCCCCCTGGAGCTCGTGTGAGAACGATCACGTGCGCTGTGTGCTGGGAATGCCTGAAGCAAACGGTCAACAAGAGTTGATTGTTTGGTTGCTAATATTAGTTCCAAGTTCTCATGTGGCATAATATTTTGCAATTTGCCTTTATAGCGTGGATCAAGGAGGCAGGCCAACCAGTAATCGTCATCGTTCATCATTTTCGTAATGCGTGTGTCCCTTTTTAGGATACGTAAGGCATAATCCGCCATGTGGGCCAAAGTTCCAGTTGTCAAATCTCCGGTTGTGATTGGTTGAGGGGCAGTTGCAGGCAAATCTACGTCACTTGTGTCCCTCAAAAAACCAGAACCCGGCCGTGACACGCAACCAAATTCCTGTGCCCCCGGGAAAGGTTCGGCATTAAAAATATACTCATCCCCATCATCCTCCTCGTCCTCCACCTCCTCTTCGCCCGCTACCTCGTCCTGTACACTGCCCTGACCAGACAATGGCTGACTGTCATCAAGGCTTTCCTCTTCCTCTGGTGCAGACGCCTGCTCCTTTATGTGCGTCAAACTTTGCATCAGCAGACGCATTAGGGGGATGCTCATGCTTATTACGGCGTTGTCTGCACTAACCAGCCGTGTGCATTCCTCAAAGCACTGAAGGACTTGACACATGTCTTGTATCTTAGACCACTGCACACCTGACAACTCCATGTCTGCCATCCTACTGCCTGCCCGTGTATCCTCCCACAAATAAATAACAGCACGCCTCTGTTCGCACAGTCTCTGAAGCATGTGCAGTGTTGAGTTCCACCTTGTTGCAACGTCTATGATTAGGCGATGCTGGGGAAGGTTCAAAGACCGCTGATAGGTCTGCATACGGCTGGCGTGTACAGGCGAACGTCGGATATGTGAGCAAAGTGCACGCACTTTGAGGAGCAGGTCGGAGAACCCAGGATAAGTTTTCAATAAGCACTGCACCACCAGGTTTAAGGTGTGAGCCAGGCAAGGAATGTGTTTCAGTTGGGAAAGGGAGATGGCAGCCATGAAATTCCTTCCGTTATCACTCACTACCTTGCCTGCCTCAAGATCTACTGTGCCCAGCCACGACTGCGTTTCTTGTTGCAAGAACTCGGACAGAACTTCCGCGGTGTGTCTATTGTCGCCCAAGCACTTCATAGCCAATACAGCCTGCTGACGCTTGGCAGTAGCTGGCCCATAATGGGACAACTGGTGTGCAACAGTGTCATCTGCCGATGGAGTGGTTGGCAGACTGCGTTCTGTGGAAGAGCTGTAGCTTCTGCAGGAGGACGAGGAGGAGGAGGAGGAGGGGGTGCGAACGCCTACAGCCAACTGTTTCCTAGACCGTGGGCTAGGCACAACTGTCCCTAAATTGATGTCGCCTGTGGACCCTGCATCCACCACATTCACCCAGTGTGCCGTGATGGACACATAACGTCCCTGGCCATGCCTACTGGTCCATGCATCTGTAGTCAGGTGCACCTTTGTACTCACAGATTGCCTGAGTGCATGGACGATGCGCTGTTTAACATGCTGGTGCAGGGCTGGGATGGCTTTTCTGGAAAAAAAGTGTCGACTGGGTAGCTCGTATCGTGGTTCAGCGTACTCCATCAGGGCTTTGAAAGCTTCGCTTTCAACTAACCGGTAGGGCATCATCTCTAACGAGATTAGTCTAGCTATGTGGGCGTTAAAACCCTGTGTACGCGGATGCGAGGATAAGTACTTCCTTTTTCTAACCAGAGTCTCATGTAGGGTGAGCTGGACTGGAGAGCTGGAGATCGTGGAACTTTCGGGTGTGCCGGTGTACATGGCAGACTGAGAGACGGTTGGAGACGGTATTGTTTCCGCCGGTGCCCTAGATGCAATATTTCCTCCTACAAAACTGGTGATTCCCTGACCCTGACTGCTTTTGGCTGGCAAAGAAACCTGCACAGATACTGCCGGTGGTGCGGAAAATGGTGGCCTTACAGTGACGGAAGGGATGTTGCGTTGCTGACTAGCTTCATTGGCCGAGGGTGCTACAACCTTGAGGGACGTTTGGTAGTTAGTCCAGGCTTGAAAATGCATGGTGGTTAAGTGTCTATGCATGCAACTAGTATTTAGACTTTTCAGATTCTGACCTCTGCTTAAGCTAGTTGAACATTTTTGACAGATGACTTTGCGCTGATCAGTTGGATGTTGTTTAAAAAAATGCCAGACTGCACTCTTCCTAGACTCGGATCCCTTTTCAGGGATTGCAGACTGAGCTTTAACCGGATGGCAACGCTGTGCTCCAACAGGTTTTGGCTTTGACACGCGTTTTGGTCCAGATACGGGCCCGGCAGATGGAACCTGTTGCGATGTTGATGCCTGCTGCGGCCCCTCCTCCACCTCCGCTTCTGAACTACTGCCGCCTGCACCCTGTTCCCCCAATGGCTGCCAATCGGGGTCAATAACTGGGTCATCTATTACCTCCTCTTCGAGCTCGTGTGCAACTTCGTCTGTGTCACTGTGTCGGTCGGTGGTATAGCGTTCGTGGCGGGGCAACATAGTCTCATCAGGGTCTGATTGTGGATCTGTACCCTGAGAGGGCAATGTGGTGGTCTGAGTCAAAGGAGCAGCATAGTACTCTAGCTGTGGCTGTGCATCAGTGCACTCCATGTCAGAATATACTTGTAATGGGCATGGCCTGTTAAATGTTTCACTTTCTAAGCCAGGGACGGTATGTGTAAAGAGCTCCATGGAGTGACCCGTTGTGTCGCCTGCTGCATCCTTCTCTCTTGTTGTAGTTTTTGCTGAGGAGGACAAGGAAGCGACTTGTCCCTGACCGTGAACATCCACAAGCGACGCGCTGCTTTTACATTTACCAGTTTCGGAAGAGGAGGCAAAAGAGCTAGAGGCTGAGTCTGCAATGTAAGCCAAAACTTGCTGTTGCTGCTCCGCCTTTAAAAGCGGTTTTCCTACTCCCAGAAAAGAGAGCGTTCGAGGCCTTGTGTAGCCTGACGACGAAACTGGCTCCACAGCTCCAGACTTAGGTGGAATATTTTTATCCCCACGACCACCTGATGCTCCACTACCACTACCATCATTACCAGCTGACAATGAACGCCCACGACGACCTCTTGCACCAGACTTCCTCATTGTTTTAAAATCTTAACCAAAGTAACTTTATTTGTTGCTGTCAAACAACTTACACGGTGAGCTATAACTTCAGTATGATTTCAATATCCCTTAACAGGTTGGTGAGACCACAAGGAAAATCAGGCACAATGTTACACACTCTGTTTTCTGTGGCACAAAATCACAGAGATGACACACACGCAGGACTGTCACTCAAGCACTAATGTCAATATTAATCTCCCACCTAATTTATTTATTTTTTTTTCTCAGGGAGACTTTAGAAACCAAATAATATTAAAAAAAAAAAAAAAAAAGGCTTTCTATGGCCCACAATTAGAGAGAGAGAGGTGGCACAACCAGGAGTCAAGACTGGCGCACAAGCTGAAAGGGCAATATTACTCTCCCACTGTTTTTTATGTTTTTTTTGTTTTTTTCAGGGAGACTTTAGAAACCAAATAATATTAAAAAAACCAAAAAAAAAAAAGGCTTTCTATGGCCCACTGAATGAGAGGGAGAGAGGTGGCACACCCAGGAGTCAAGACTGGCACACAAGCTGAAAGGGCAATATTACTCTCCCACTGTTTTTTTATGTATTTTTTGTTTTTTCAGGGAGACTTTAGAAACCCAATAATATTTAAAAAAAAAAATAAATAGGCTTTCTATGGCCCACTGAATGAGAGGGAGAGAGGTGGCACACCCAGGAGTCAAGACTGGCACACAAGCTGAAAGGGCAATATTATTCTCCCACTGTTTTTTTAGGTTTTTTTTTTTTTTTTCAGGGAGAATTAGAAACCAAATAATATTAAAAAAAAAAAATAAATAGGCTTTCTATGGCCCACTGAATGAGAGGGAGAGAGGTGGCACACCCAGGAGTCAAGACTGGCACACAAGCTGAAAGGGCAATATTACTCTCCCACTGTTTTTTTAGGTTTTTTTTTTTTTTTCAGGGAGACTTTAGAAACCAAATAATATTAAAAAAAAAAAAAAAAAAAAAAAAAAATAGGCTTGCTATAGCCCACTGAATGAGAGATAGCACACACAGCAGTGGCACACAAGCCCTGACTGAGGCCAATATTTTTCTCCCACTGATTGATGTAGTGTTTTTGTGTTGAGGTAGAATTTAGAACACAAATCACGGAAAAAATAAATAGGCTTTCTATGGCCCACTGAATGAAAGGGAGAGAGGTGGCACACCCAGGAGTCAAAACTGGCACACAAGCTGAAAGGGCAATATTACTCTCCCACTGTTTTTTTATGTATTTTTTGTTTTTTCAGGGAGACTTTAGAAACCCAATAATATTTAAAAAAAAAAATAAATAGGCTTTCTATGGCCCACTGAATGAGAGGGAGAGAGGTGGCACACCCAGGAGTCAAGACTGGCACACAAGCTGAAAGGGCAATATTATTCTCCCACTGTTTTTTTAGGTTTTTTTTTTTTTTTCAGGGAGAATTAGAAACCAAATAATATTAAAAAAAAAAAATAAATAGGCTTTCTATGGCCCACTGAATGAGAGGGAGAGAGGTGGCACACCCAGGAGTCAAGACTGGCACACAAGCTGAAAGGGCAATATTACTATCCCACTGTTTTTTTAGGTTTTTTTTTTTTTTTCAGGGAGACTTTAGAAACCAAATAATATTAAAAAAAAAAAAAAAAAAAAAAAAATAGGCTTGCTATAGCCCACTGAATGAGAGATAGCACACACAGCAGTGGCACACAAGCCCTGACTGAGGCCAATATTTTTCTCCCACTGATTGATGTAGTGTTTTTGTGTTGAGGTAGAATTTAGAACACAAATCACGGAAAAAATAAATAGGCTTTCTATGGCCCACTGAATGAAAGGGAGAGAGGTGGCACACCCAGGAGTCAAGACTGGCACACAAGCTGAAAGGGCAATATTACTCTCCCACTGTTTTTTTATGTATTTTTTGTTTTTTCAGGGAGACTTTAGAAACCCAATAATATTTTAAAAAAAAAATAAATAGGCTTTCTATGGCCCACTGAATGAGAGGGAGAGAGGTGGCACACCCAGGAGTCAAGACTGGCACACAAGCTGAAAGGGCAATATTACTCTCCCACTGTTTTTTTAGGTTTTTTTTTTTTTTCAGGGAGACTTTAGAAACCAAATAATATTAAAAAAAAAAAAAAAAATAGGCTTGCTATAGCCCACTGAATGAGAGATAGCACACACAGCAGTGGCACACAAGCCCTGACTGAGGCCAATATTTTTCTCCCACTGATTGATGTAGTGTTTTTGTGTTGAGGTAGATTTTAGAACACAAATCACGGAAAAAATAAATAGGCTTTCTATGGCCCACTCAGTGAGAGATGGCACACACAGGGATGGCACTGTAGCAGAAATGCCAATCTTAATCTCCCACAAAAAAAAAACAAAAAAAAAAAAAAAACTGTCCTACAATTACTATCTCCCTGCAGTAATGTAAGCCAGGTATGGCAGGCAGCAATAGGAGTGGACTGATGCACAAATTAAATAAAAAGTGTGGACAAACAAAAAAGATAGCTGTGCAGAAAGGAAGGAACAAGAGGATATGTGCTTTGAAAAAAGCAGTTGGTTTCCACAGTGGCGTACACACAGCAATACAGCTATCACGGAGCCTTCTAGGGCAGCCCAATGAGCTACAGCGCTGAGGGGAAAAAAAAAAAAAAATAGCTTCCACAGTCCCTGCACACCGAAGGTGGTGTTGGACAGTGGAAATCGCTGCAGCACAAGCGGTTTGGTGGTTAGTGGACCCTGCCTAACGCTCTCCCTGCTTCTGACGAAGCGGCAGCAACCTGTCCCTAAGCTCAGATCAGCAGCAGTAAGATGGCGGTCGGCGGGAACGCCCCTTTATAGCCCCTGTGACGCCGCAGACAGCAAGCCAATCACTGCAATGCCCTTCTCTAAGATGGTGGGGACCAGGATCTATGTCATCACGCTGCCCACACTCTGCGTTCACCTTCATTGGCTGAGAAATGGCGCTTTTCGCGTCATTGAAACGCGACTTTGGCGCGAAAGTCGCGTACCGCATGGCCGACAAGCACAGGGGTCGGATCGGGTTTCATGAGACGCCGACTTAGCCAAAAGTCGGCGACTTTTGAAAATGATCGACCCGTTTCGCTCAACCCTAGTTATAACTAACCACAGTTTGTTACTATGCCTGGGCAATGCCGGGCTCTTCACCTAGTAAGTTATAGAGAGTGAGAGAGATAGGTATGTATATGCAGCGCCCCCACTGCCGCAGGGCCGAGGGGTACCCGGTACCGAGCCTCTGAGTCTCTGCTCTGGGGTTGTCACGGTGGCTAGACCCGGTCCGTGACCCTGCTGAGGGGCGCTCAATGGAAGGGAGTGAATGGTGGTGGTAGTGCGGTGCAGTAAATAACGAGGACACCAGGTTGCAGTCTCTTTACCTCTTTACTGAAGGCTTCTGAGTCCTCAATCCGGAATACGGTTAATCGGGCTGCGCAAGTCCGGCCGGTCCAATGGCACCTCCAGAATTCCCTTTGCAGGTGGAAATCTGTGCCTACCTTCCTGTGCTTGTGTGTTGTGGTCCTCCCCTGCTGTGCTTACGGGATAGTCCCCACAACTGTTGTGTCTGTTTCTCGTGTTCCCTCACAACTCGATTCTGATGTTCTCCCTCTACGTCCCCCTGATCTTACGGTTAGGACGCACCCGTATGACGGGGAGGCTCGGAGCTCTTCCGGGACTCCAGCGTTGCCCCACTCCTGTTGTTACCCCCCTGTGTCTTCCTGGGTCTGGGTGAGACAGCCCGCCTGTAACTGACTGTCCTGCCGTAGGTTTGAAGTTTGGCTTGGAGCTCTATACTTCCTCGGCGTTCCGGCCACCGGTTATGCACCTCAATAGGATGTTGCCTCGTCTTACAGCACGACCCCTACTGGTATTCTCCTTGTTGCGTTGATCTCGTTTCTCACTCAGCACAATATACCTCGCTTCTTGTCCTTTCTTGGGGTACCGCCACTATATCGTGCAGGCGCGGTCCCGTAACGTTCTTCTCTGTTTGCTAGGCCTCTGTCAGGATCCCACCCCTGACAGGGACCCCTCTGAGTCTCTCCCTGCAACACCCTCTGCCACAGGGTGCTGCCTGTTCAATTCCCAGTCAGCTTTCTCTCTAACTTCCTGCCTAACCCCCAGTTTTACCAGATTGTGAGGAGTGGCCTAATAAATAGAACCCTTAGCTCCCCCTGGAGGCCAGACTGTGAAATGTATTGGTGTCTGTGATACCTGGTCAGATGAACTCCTTCAGTGCCATCAGACATACCATAGCCCCCCTTAGCGGCGGAGCCACAGTACTGCAACGACCAGGACTCTGGGGCGCTGCACTCCCCCCCGGTTAAATCCAGTACTCCTGGACTGGAAAAAAAACAACAATACATGTCAGCAAAAAGACATACAATTTTGAAAATGCAAGTACAAGTAAACTTTTTTTAACAGAGCTTCCCTTTATGGGAGGTGAGGACACTTGAACGTTACAAACATGGTTAAATACTTTAAATAACATACTATAAATACTTTTCTTACCCAACCGGGTATTCTACTAAGTGCAAAATCTTTGAACAATAATTTAACTTTGCCTTTAAGGACGTACTCGCTGAATCCACTAAAGACCTTCTTATAACACATTATAAGGCTACTCAACGTTTTTGCATTCTCCTACTTTACGTCTGCAGGACCGCCTGTCCTAACTGCTCCAGACCTACTGCCTCTCCTTTCTGTACAGGACCGCCCCTTTCCGCCCGGGCCTACTGTCCTTCCACTACTATACACAGTATAGAACATATCATTTTTCTTTCAGTTCAAGATCACTGAGCCATCTCTGTATGGCTCCTAGGAGGACTCACTAACTAACCCCGTACGGGTTCACTTCCTGTCCTCGTTCTTCTATCAACATCATTAAACATTTCTTACAATCAACTAGTTAGCTACATTTAACTTTCACATATCAGCATTATTACTTTTCCTTTTAGAGCATCATCAGTCTCTAAGTACTATCAAGGAACATCCCCTTTAAGAGGGGACCAAGTCTCTATGAGGTAGTGCATCTTCTCAAGCTGCAAGTCTGTTCGCAATAAGGACTCCGGTAATGTTTTAAAAAAAAACAGTATCTTCGCAAAGTGTCCTTTCTTCATGTAAAACCAGTAGAGAGCACCTTTAAGAAGGTGCAAACTATTTACAACATCAGTTTTTGAATCATTCACCGTCCATGATTCGGCAGTCCTTTGATAACTGATCAAAAGTAGAAAACGAACAAAAACAATAGGGATCCCGGGTCAACAAAGGGATCCCTTTAAGAATAACCCTAAACGTGTTTTAGCAGCAAAACAGTAGAAACAGTTAACTATTTACATTTGCAGAGTTTTAGAATATTTACTGGAACCACTCAGGAGGCAGCACCGGCGGAGGCAACCCCTGTGGATATTGCCCACCGCCTGGTACTTCATAAGGGGGAGTGTTGTCCCATCTGGGGGTCTGCGTACCCACTGTCTTCAGTTCTGGAGCAGCAGGAGCATCACCCACCTGAAGAGGTGCCTCCTTGGCCACGAGGGTGGTTGAGGTGATGATGCTGCATGTCGTGGTCTTGACCATAGTGCACGTTGGAGTGACCTCGGTGGTCCTGGTGGTGACCATGGGCTGGCCACAAGGGGGCACCGTTGCCACAGGGGTCAGCTTCACTGGCACCTTAATCGGGGGTGTCACAGGGTTCTGCCTCTTGCGGACATTCAAGGCAAACCACCCCTTTTCCCCAAAGTGCCTGGTGTAACTAACTTCGTCCCCCAGGTAGAGATCCCGGTCTGGGTGGCCCTCTCTGAGATGCGACTCTGTCATGATCTCAATGGCAAGAGAACATAGCATCAGCATATATAGGAACTAGCTCTTGGAAGATGGGAACTGAGCTGACCATGAACTAAACCTAACGCACAACTAGCAGTGGCCGGGTAGCATGCCTACGTTGATTCTAGATGCCCAGCACCAGCCGGAGGACTAAATAATGCTAGCAGAGGAAAATATTAGTCCTAGCTCACCTCTAGAGAAATACCCCGAAAGGAGACAGAGGCCCCCCACATGTATTGGCGGTGAATTAAGATGAAATAACAAACGTAGTATGAAAATAGGTTTAGCAAATTTGAGGTCCACTTACTACATAGCAGAAGACAGAAAGGACACTTTCATGGTCAGCTGAAAACCCTATCAAAACACCATCCAGAAATTACTTTAAGACTCTGGCATTAACTCATAACACCAGAGTGGCAATTCCTGTTCACAAGAGCTTTCCAGACACAGTAACGAAACTACAGCTGTGAACTGGAACAAAATGCAAAAACAAACATGGACAAGAGTCCAACTTATCTAGTAGTTGTCTCGGAGCAGGAACAAGCACAGAGAGGCTTCTGATAACATTGTTGACCGGCAAGCAACTAACAGAGAAGCAAGGTTATATAGCGACTCCCACATCTTGATGGGAACAGGTGAACAGAGAAGATGAAGACACCAGTTCAATTCCACCAGTAGCCACCGGGGGAGCCCAGAATCCAAATTCACAACAGTACCCCCCCTCAAGGAGGGGGCACCGAACCCTCACCAGAACCACCAGGGCGATCAGGATGGGCCCTATGAAAGGCACGAACCAGATCAGAGGCATGAACATCGGATGCATTCACCCAAGAATTATCCTCCTGGCCGTATCCCTTCCACTTGACCAGATACTGGAGTCTCCGTCTGGAAACACGGGAGTCTAAGATTTTCTCCACAACGTACTCCAACTCACCCTCAACCAACACTGGAGCAGGAGGCTCAACGGAAGGCACAACCGGTACCTCATACCTGCGCAATAATGACCGATGAAAAACGTTATGAATAGAAAAGGATGCAGGGAGGTCCAAACGGAAGGAAACAGGGTTAAGAATCTCCAATATCTTATACGGGCCGATGAACCGAGGCTTAAACTTAGGAGAAGAAACCCTCATAGGGACAAAACGAGAAGACAACCACACCAAATCCCCAACACAAAGCCGAGGACCAACACGACGGTGGCGGTTGGCAAAAAGCTGAGTCTTCTCCTGGGACAACCTCAAATTGTCCACCACCTGCCCCCAGATCTGATGCAATCTCTCCACCACAGCATCCACTCCAGGACAATCCGAAGATTCCACCTGACCAGAGGAAAATCGAGGATGAAACCCCGAATTACAGAAAAACGGGGACACCAAAGTGGCAGAGCTGGCCCGATTATTGAGAGCGAACTCCGCCAATGGCAAAAAAGCAACCCAATCATCCTGGTCAGCAGACACAAAACACCTCAGATATGTCTCCAGGGTCTGATTAGTCCGCTCGGTCTGGCCATTCGTCTGAGGATGGAAAGCGGACGAAAAAGATAAATCTATGCCCATCCTAGCACAGAATGCCCGCCAAAATCTAGACACGAATTGGGTCCCTCTGTCAGAAATGATAGTCTCAGGAATACCATGCAAACGAACAACATTTTGAAAAAACAGAGGAACCAACTCGGAAGAAGAAGGCAACTTGGGCAGAGGAACCAAATGGACCATCTTAGAGAAACGGTCACACACCACCCAGATGACAGACATCTTCTGAGAAACAGGCAGATCTGAAATAAAATCCATCGAGATGTGCGTCCAAGGCCTCTTAGGAATAGGCAAGGGCAACAATAATCCACTAGCCCGAGAACAACAAGGCTTGGCCCGAGCACAAACGTCACAAGACTGCACAAAGCCTCGCACATCTCGTGACAGGGAAGGCCACCAGAAGGACCTTGCCACCAAATCCCTGGTACCAAAAATGCCAGGATGACCTGCCAACGCGGAAGAATGAACCTCAGAGATGACTCTACTGGTCCAATCATCAGGAACAAACAGTTTATCAGGTGGGCAACGATCCGGTCTATCCGCCTGAAACTCCTGCAAGGCCCGCCGCAGGTCTGGAGAAACGGCTGACAATACCACTCCATCCTTAAGGATACCTGTGGGCTCAGAGTTACCAGGCGAGTCAGGCTCAAAACTCCTAGAAAGGGCATCCGCCTTAACATTCTTAGAACCCGGTAGGTATGACACCACAAAATTAAACCGAGAGAAAAATAATGACCAGCGCGCCTGTCTAGGATTCAGGCGCCTGGCGGTCTCAAGATAAATCAAATTTTTGTGGTCAGTCAATACCACCACCTGATGTCTGGCCCCCTCAAGCCAATGGCGCCACTCCTCAAAAGCCCACTTCATGGCCAAAAGCTCCCGATTCCCAACATCATAATTCCGCTCAGCGGGCGAAAATTTACGGGAAAAGAAGGCACAAGGCCTCATCACGGAGCAGTCAGAACTTTTCTGCGACAAAACTGCCCCAGCTCCGATCTCAGAAGCGTCGACCTCAACCTGAAAAGGTAGAGCAACATCAGGCTGACGCAACACAGGGGCAGAGGAAAAACGGCGCTTAAGCTCCCGAAAGGCCTCCACAGCATCAGGGGACCAATCAGCAACATCAGCACCCTTCTTAGTCAAATCGGTCAATGGCTTAGCAATATCCGAAAAACCAGCAATAAATCGACGATAAAAGTTAGCAAAGCCCAAAAATTTCTGAAGACTCTTAAGAGAAGAGGGCTGCGTCCAATCACAAATAGCTTGAACCTTGACAGGATCCATTTCAATGGAAGAGGGAGAAAAAATATATCCCAAAAAGGAAATCCTCTGTACCCCAAAAACACACTTAGAACCCTTCACACACAAAGAATTAGACCGCAAAACCTGAAAAACCCTCCTGACTTGCTGGACATGAGAGTCCCAGTCATCCGAAAAAATCAGAATATCATCCAGATACACAATCATAAATTTATCCAAATAATCGCGAAAAATATCATGCATAAAGGACTGGAAAACTGACGGAGCATTTGAAAGACCAAAAGGCATCACTAAATACTCAAAGTGGCCCTCGGGCGTATTAAATGCGGTTTTCCACTCATCCCCCTGCCTGATTCGCACCAAATTATACGCCCCACGAAGGTCAATCTTAGAGAACCACTTGGCCCCCTTTATGCGAGCAAACAAATCAGTCAGCAACGGCAATGGGTATTGATATTTAACAGTGATTTTATTCAAAAGCCGATAATCGATACATGGTCTCAAAGAGCCGTCTTTTTTTGACACAAAGAAAAAACCGGCTCCTAAGGGAGATGACGATGGACGAATATGTCCCTTTTCCAAGGACTCCTTTATATATTCTCGCATAGCAGCATGTTCAGGCACAGACAGATTAAATAAACGACCCTTTGGGTATTTACTACCCGGGATTAAATCTATGGCACAATCGCACTCTCGGTGCGGAGGTAACGAACCAAGCTTGGATTCTTCAAAGACGTCACGATAGTCAGACAGGAACTCAGGAATTTCAGAGGGAATAGATGATGAAATGGAAACCACAGGTACATCCCCATGAGCCCCCTTACATCCCCAGCTCAACACAGACATAGCTCTCCAGTCGAGGACTGGGTTGTGAGATTGCAGCCAAGGCAATCCTAGCACCAAATCATCATGTAGATTATACAGCACCAGAAAGCGAATAATCTCCTGGTGATCCGGATTAATACGCATAGTTACTTGTGTCCAGTATTGTGGTTTATTATTAGCCAATGGGGTGGAGTCAATCCCCTTCAGAGGAATAGGAGTCTCCAAAGGCTCTAAATCATACCCACAGCGTTTGGCAAAGGACCAATCCATAAGACTCAAAGCGGCGCCAGAGTCGACATAGGCGTCCGTGGTAATAGATGACAAAGAGCAAATCAGGGTCACAGATAGAATAAACTTAGACGGTAAGGTGCAAATGGAAACAGATTTATCAAGCTTTTTAGTGCGCTTAGAGCATGCTGATATAACATGAGTAGAATCACCACAATAGAAACACAACCCATTTTTTCGTCTAAAATTCTGCCGCTCGCTTCGGGACAGAATTCTATCACACTGCATACTCTCTGGCGACTTCTCAGTGGACACCGCCAGATGGTGCACTGGTTTGCGCTCCCGCAAACGCCTATCGATCTGAATAGCCATTGTCATGGACTCATTCAGACCCGCAGGCACAGGGAACCCCACCATAACATCCTTAATGGCATCAGAGAGACCCTCTCTGAAAGTCGCCGCCAGGGCGCACTCATTCCACTGAGTAAGCACAGACCATTTACGGAATCTTTGGCAGTAAATTTCCGCTTCATCTTGCCCCTGAGATAGGGACATCAAAGTTTTTTCTGCCTGAAGCTCCAAATGAGGTTCGTCATAAAGCAACCCCAAGGCCAGAAAAAACGCATCCACATTGAGCAACGCAGGATCCCCTGGTGTCAATGAAAAAGCCCAGTCTTGAGGGTCGCCCCGGAGCAAGGAAATCACAATCCTGACCTGCTGTGCAGGGTCTCCGGCAGAGCGAAATTTCAGGGACAAAAATAATTTACAATTATTTCGAAAACTCTGAAACCCAGATCTATTCCCCGAGAAAAATTCCGGCAAAGGAATTCTCGGCTCAGATACAGGTGCATGACAAACAAAGTCTTGCAAATTTTGTACCTTCGTGGCGAGATTATTCAAACCTGCAGTTACACTCTGAAGATCCATTACAAACAGGTGGACACAGAGCCATTCAAAGATTAGAAGGAGAGAAAAAAAAAAAAAAATCTCAGCAGACTTCTTATTTCTCTCCTTTCTCAGCCAAGGATTTTAACCCTTTAGTGGGCCGGTCAAACTGTCATGATCTCAATGGCAAGAGAACATAGCATCAGCATATATAGGAACTAGCTCTTGGAAGATGGGAACTGAGCTGACCATGAACTAAACCTAACGCACAACTAGCAGTGGCCGGGTAGCATGCCTACGTTGATTCTAGATGCCCAGCACCAGCCGGAGGACTAAATAATGCTAGCAGAGGAAAATATTAGTCCTAGCTCACCTCTAGAGAAATACCCCGAAAGGAGACAGAGGCCCCCCACATGTATTGGCGGTGAATTAAGATGAAATAACAAACGTAGTATGAAAATAGGTTTAGCAAATTTGAGGTCCACTTACTACATAGCAGAAGACAGAAAGGACACTTTCATGGTCAGCTGAAAACCCTATCAAAACACCATCCAGAAATTACTTTAAGACTCTGGCATTAACTCATAACACCAGAGTGGCAATTCCTGTTCACAAGAGCTTTCCAGACACAGTAACGAAACTACAGCTGTGAACTGGAACAAAATGCAAAAACAAACATGGACAAGAGTCCAACTTATCTAGTAGTTGTCTAGGAGCAGGAACAAGCACAGAGAGGCTTCTGATAACATTGTTGACCGGCAAGCAACTAACAGAGAAGCAAGGTTATATAACGACTCCCACATCTTGATGGGAACAGGTGAACAGAGAAGATGAAGACACCAGTTCAATTCCACCAGTAGCCACCGGGGGAGCCCAGAATCCAAATTCACAACACGACTCCATGTCCCTTCGGTTGACAAACACCTCCGCATACAGTCCCGGCTCTTTTATGAAGCCCCAGCCTCCGCGGAGCTTAAAGGTGGTGATGGAGCCCTGCCTGCGTGGGGCCTGGTGAGCGGCGGGGTCCTTGTGGGCCCGGTCCTTGACCGTCAGGTCTTTCTGATGATGGGCCTCCAGCCCGGCCTGGTACGCCTTTTCCTTTTCCTCCCACTGCTGTTCTAGCTGGGTCTGGTACTCCTCCCAGCTCAGGGCCTGCACCATCTCCCCTTTTCGTGTCTTCACCCCGGGGAACCCCATGAGGTTGGATCCTGGGTTCACCCAGCGGCAGACCGTGCGTTCCGCATGGGTCTCACACAGCAGGGTAGTTGGCGTAATCAGGGCTTTCAGGAAGTGTTCCATGCCCGTGGCCTCCTCCCATGGTAACAGGCGTTGGAGTCTATGGGTCCCAGGGAGAGGGGGTGCTGCAACGGGGCCTACTAACAAGCCCTCTGCAAGCGGGACGGGGTCGGCGGACTCACCAGTCAATGCAGGCTCTTCCTCCGCGGCGGGCTCCGCTGGCGGTGTAGGTGAGGGCCTCAGCAGCAACTCCGTTAGTGGTGCAAGATCCGAGGCCAGAGAACTTCTTTCCGGCGCTACCTGGTGCGGGGCCTGGGCCTTCATGTTCAGCTGAAGGAGCTGGTGGATCAAGTCTCCCATCTCAGCCTGCAAGAGATCAGCGCTGTCCGTGGAGAATTGGCTGCGGTGCTCGTCCGGGTAGTTGGGGGAGTCTTCTACTTCCACCCCACATTCGGGTTCTGAGCTACTGGCCATTGCGTCCTCCACGTGGGTCGCTTCCTGATCCTTTTCCCGCTCTCTCCTTCGTGGGCGGTTTAGTCTTCTCTGTCTCCGCCCACCATTGATAATCAGGAGGCGGATCTCGGCTGCTGACGGACATGTCCTCACGGTGCAGAAATATTTACACTGGGCGGCCATTGTCTTTCGCGCTCTCCAGCCCGTTTACACCCACTTCCACGCCCCTCTTCTTCTCCTGCGCTCTCCTCAGCGCTGTAATGGTGGCGGTTTTGGGCGGTAAATGGCAAGGCACAGTCTTTGCAATAAGTCACAGTCCAAGTAGAATAAATCACAGTTCCAAGGCACACATGACCTGATTCTTCAGGCCTAAGTAGATCCTGTTCGTGACGCCAAAATTGCAGCGCCCCCACTGCCGCAGGGCCGAGGGGTAACCGGTACCGGGCCTCTGAGTCTCTGCTCTGGGGTTGTCACGGTGGCTAGAGCCAGTCCGTGACCCTGCTGAGGGGCGCTCAATGGAAGGGAGTGAATGGTGGTGGTAGTGCGGTGCAGTAAATAACGAGGACACCAGGTTGCAGTCTCTTTACCTCTTTACTGAAGGCTTCTGAGTCCTCATTCTGGAATACGGTTAACCGGGCTGCGCAAGTCCGGCCGGTCCGATGGCACCTCCAGAATTCCCTTTGCAGGTGGAAATCTGTGCCTACCTTCCTGCGCTTGTGTGTTGTGGTCCTCCCCTGCTGTGCTTACGGGATAGTCCCCACAACTGTTGTGTCTGTTTCTCGTGTTCCCTCACAACTCGATTCTGATGTTCACCCTCTACGTCCCCCTGATCTTACGGTTAGGATGCACCCGTATGACGGGGAGGCTCAGAGCTCTTCCGGGACTCCAGCGTCGCCCCACTCCTGTTGTTACCCCCCTGTGTCTTCCTGGGTCTGGGTGAGACAGCCTGCCTGTAACTGACTGTGCTGCCGTAGGTTTGAAGTTTGGCTTGGAGCTCTATACTTCCTCGGCGTTCCGGCCACCGGTTATGCGTCTCAATAGGATGTTGCCTCGTCTTACAGCACGACCCCTACTGGTATTCTCCTTGTTGCGTTGATCTCGTTTCTCACTCAGCACAATATACCTTGCTTCTTGTCCTTTCTTGGGGTACCGCCGCTATATCGTGCAGGCGCGGTCCCATAACGTTCTTCTCTGTTTGCTAGGCCTCTGTCAGGATCCCACCCCTGACAGGGACCCCTCTGAGTCTCTCCCTGCAACACCCTCTGCCACAGGGTGCTGCCTGTTCAATTCCCAGTCAGCTTTCTCCCTAACTTCCTGCCTAACCCCCAGTTTTACCAGATTGTGAGGAGTGGCCTAATAAATAGAACCCTTAGCTCCCCCTGGAGGCCAGACTGTGAAATGTATTGGTGTCTGTGATACCTGGTCAGATGAACTCCTTCAGTGCCATCAGACATACCATAGCCCCCCTTAGCGGCGGAGCCACAGTACTGCAACGACCAGGACTCTGGGGCGCTGCATATATATATATATATATATATATATATACATCTAATATATAAAGCTGAATGTGTGTGTGTGTGTATGTATGTATGTATGTATGTATGTCCGGGATTGGCATCTGAACCGTAGCAGCTACAGCCACAAAATTTTGCACAGTCACACGTCTGGACCCCGAGAGCGTCATAGGCTATGTTGTGAGGTGAAATTTTAACCCCGCGCTTTCCAATTCACCAAACAATTTTGCCCCTATCTACATAATGGGGAAAAAGTGAAAGGAAAAGTGTTGGAGGCGTCGCAGCTACAGGCACAAAATTTTGCACAGTCACACGTCTGGACCCTGAGAGCGTCAAAGCTATATTGTGAGGTGAAATTTTAACCCCGCGCTTTCCAAGTCACCAAACAATTTTGCCCCTATCTACATAATGGGGAAAAAATGAAAGGAAAAGTGTTGGAGGCAAATTAACAGCTGCCAGATGTGAACAAGGGGGACTTAAAGAATGACAGCGATGGCACCAAAGAGTATATACTGTACAGTTGCTAAGGTGGGGCCCCAACATGGGATAATCACACCACCACGGGGATATGAACACACACACAAAATGCGCCACACACTACCACGTGCTCGAACACATATACCACCCTCAGTGCACATTTCACCACACATACACCAACCTCGCCACATAAAAGTAGAAACACAAAAGTCGCCGCTCAAAACTCGCCACGCGCAAAACTCTCCACATGCAAAACTCGCCACACGTGCAAAACTCGCCACACGCAAAACTTGCACACGCAGAAAAATTGCCACACGCAGAAAAATTGCCACATGCACAAAAGTTGCAACACATGCAAAAGTTGCCTCACACAAAACTTGCACATACTCAAAAGGCACCACACATAAAACTCGCCACGCGCAAAACTCGCCATGCGCAAAACTTGCTGCACACAACTTGCTACACTAACCTGTCACATGCAACTCGACACACAAAAAGTTGCTACACGCATGTCGCCACACAAAACTCATCTCACAAAAGTCCCTACATGCATGTCGCCACACGCAACTCAACACACACAACTTGACACACGAAACTCGCCCTAAAACACACACAAGTCTGGTATCCTTCAAAAATAAAAATCTGATTAATAAGCAGACAAACTACAAGAGCAACAAATGTACCATATAGGAATCCGGCAGCTGTCAGTCACATGACCAGTCTATTATGTGTATGTGTGAGCTAATATATACTGCCAGGGGGTGGGCTTACTGTTGGCTGGGGATTTATCAGGCTGCCATTTTAGCTTACAAATACTGAGGTAAAAATACTGACCAAATAACGTGTGAACGAGGGCTAATACAGGAGGAGATGGCATACAGCTATATACTATATACAGGAGATGACACACAGGTATATACTATTTACAGGGGAGATGACACACAGGTATATACTATATACAGGAGGAGATGACACACAGATATATACTATATACAGGAGAGATGACACACAGGTATATACTATATAGAGGAGGAGATGACATACAGGTACATACTACATACAGGAGGAGATGACATACAGGTATATACTATATACAGGAGGAGATGACACACAGGTATATACTATATACAGGAGCAGATTACCTACAGGTATATAGTATATACAGGAGGAGATGACACAGGTATATGCTATGTATAGGAGGAGATGACATACAGGTATATACTATATACAGGAGATGACACACAGATATATACTATATATAGGTGAGATGACACACAGGTATATACTATATACAGGAGATTACATACAGGTATATCTAATATATAAAGCTGAATGTGTGTATGTATGTATGTGTGTATGTCCGGGATTGGCATCTGTACCGTCGCAGCTACAGCCACAAAATTTTGCACAGTCACACGTCTGGACCCCGAGAGCGTCATAGGCTATGTTGTGAGGTGAAATTTTAACCCCGCGCGTTCCAATTCACCAAACAATTTTGCTCCTATCTACATAATGGGGAAAAAGTGAAGGGAAAAGTGTTGGAGGAAAATTGACAGCTGCCAGATGTGAACAATGAGGACTTAAAGAATGAGAGCGATGGCGACAAAGAGTATATACCGTACAGTTGCTAAGGTGGGGCCCCGACATGGGATACTCACCACACACGGGGATATGAACACAAACACAAAATGCGCCACACACTACCACGTGCTTGAACACATATACCACCCTCAGCACACATTTCACCACACACACACACCAACCTCGCCACATAAAAGTCGAAACACAAAAGTCACCACTCAAAACTCGCTACATGCAAAACTCGCCATATGCAAAACTAGGCTCACGCAAAACTCGCCACACGTGCAAAACTCACCTCATGGAAAACTCACCTCATGCAAAACTTGCACACACAGAAAAATTGCCACATGTACAAAAGTTGCACCACATGCAAAAGTTGCCTCACACAAAACTTGCACATACTCAAAATGCACCACACATAAAACTCGCCACGCGCAAAACTCGCCATGCACAAATCTTGCTGCACACAACTTGCTACACTAACCTGTCACATGCAACTCAACACACAAAATGTTGCTACACGCATGTCGCCACACAAAACTCATCTCACAAAAGTCGCTACATGCATGTCGCCACACGCAACTCAACACACACAACTTGACACATAAAACTCGCCCTAAAACACACACAAGTCTGGTATTGTCCTTCAAAAATAAAAATCTGATTAATAAGCAAACTACAAGAGCAACAAATGTACCATATAGGAAATACGGCAGCTGTCAGTCACATGACCTGTCTATTATGTGTATGTGTGAGCTAATATATACTGCCAGGGGGGAGGGCTTCCTGTTGGCTGGGGATTTATCAGGCTGCCAATAGCAACCAATCACAGCTCAGCTTCTATTTTGCTACAGTTAATTAACCTGAGCTCTGATTGGTTAATATAGGCAACAAAGACATTCTCAGTATAACAAAGCTAATATATGTTGTGAAATGCTTCTATTTGCTTAGTTTTTGCCTTTTAATAATTACATTTCTATCTATTTGTTTTGTGGTTTTTGTGTGCAGAATAAATTTTTGTTAACACATTCTATTTTGCTAACAGCAGTCATTAACCCGGGCGAAGCCGGGTAGTACAGCTAGTATATATATATATATATATATATATATATAGAAAAAGAGGCAAATTGCTACCAACACCTTATCCTGTTGCTTACCCTGTTACCTGCCTACCAGTGGAGGTTGGCATCCTAGAAGGGTTCAATATTGGTGCCATTCTGCTCAATTGCTGTCCCTATTGACCCTAGATAACCCTAGATGAGACAGATACATGTGTGCAGGTGTAGTTGAATGATAAATAAAAGAAAGCAAAAAAAAGATCCCTGGACAGTCAAACTGGTAGAAAAGCACTGCTGTGTGCAGGAATATGGTGAATAGCCAAAGTAGTATCACTGCGGGACCAGTTAAAAAAAAAAAAATTACTATATGCAGCTACTATGAGTAGGTGTATATGAGTTTGTGCTTGTGTGTGTTAATCTCTTTTCAGGTTGGCCTGAGGCATATCCTGTGCAAAAAACTACAGCTAAGGTTACTGCTTAAAAACTCATGAAGGAGGTGGAATGTAGATATGGGGTACCTGAAGTCATTGAAAGTGTTAAGGTACCTTCACACTAAACGACTTTGCAATGATAACGATAGCGATCCGTGACGTTGCAGCATCCTGGATAGCGATATTGTTGTGTTTGACACGCAGCAGCGATCTGGATCCTGCTGTGATATCGCTGGTCATTGCTGAAAGTTCAGAACTTTATTTGGTCGTCAGATCGGCGTGTATCGTTGAGTTTGACAGCAAAAGCAACGATGCCAACAATGTTTTACCATGGTAACCAGGGTAAATATCGGGTTACTAAGCGCAGGGCCGCGCTTAGTAACCCGATATTTACCCTGGTTACCATTGTAAAAGTAAAAAAAACAAACAGTACATACTCACCTTCTGCTGTCTGTCACACGTCCCCCGCCGTCCGCTTCCCGCACTAACTGTGCCGGCCATAAAGTAAAAGCAGAGCACAGCGGTGACGTCACCGCTGTGCTGTGCTTTACGGCCGGCACTCACAGTCAGTGCGGGAAGCAGGCGGCGAGGGACGTGTGACAGACACCGGAATGTGAGTATGTACTGTTTTTTTTTTTTTACATTTAAAATGGTAACCAGGGTAAACATCGGGTTACTAAGCGCGGCCCTGCGCTTAGTAACCCGATGTTTACCCTGGTTACCCGGGGACCTCGGCATCGTTGGTCGCTGGAGAGCTGTCTGTGTGACAGCTCCCCAGTGACCACACAACGACTTACCAACGATCACGGCCAGGTCGTATCGCTGGTCGTGATCGTTGGTAAATCGTTTAGTGTGAAGGTACCTTTAGAGGTACGCATTTCACTGGAGAGATCATGAGAGAGATCTTAAAGTCTTTAATTGAGCAGGCTTTACACACATCCTACCAACCACAGAATAGTGGGAAGGTGGAAAGGCTGAATGGGACATTAAAGTTAAAGATTCAGAAGACAACAGAGGAAACCGGCAAACTGAATGCTTGCATTTAGCTCTTTTCTCATTGAAATACACTCGAGGTAGAAAAACAGGTCTCTATGTGAGATACTTTTTGGTTCAGTACCTAGAACAGGGTTATACAGGTCCTTCTCAAAAAATTAGCATATAGTGTTAAATTTCATTATTTACCATAATGTAATGATTACAATTAAACTTTCATATACTATAGATTCATTATCCACCAACTGAAATTTGTCAGGTCTTTTATTGTTTTAATACTGATGATTTTGGCATACAACTCCTGATAACCCAAAAAACCTGTCTCAATAAATTAGCATATCAAGAAAAGGTTCTCTAAATGACCTATTACCCTAATCTTCTGAATCAACTAATTAACTCTAAACACATGCAAAAGATACCTGAGGCTTTTAAAAACTCCCTGCCTGGTTCATTACTCAAAACCCCCATCATGGGTAAGGGTACCGTCACACAGTGCAATTTTGATCCGTGACGTCGCAGCGATCGTATGATTATCGCTCCAGCGTCGTAGACTGCGGTCACACGTTGCAATCACAGCACTGGAGCGATGCCGAAGTCCCCGGGTAACCAGGGTAAACATCGGGTAACTAAGCGCAGGGCCGCGCTTAGTAAACCGATGTTTACCGTGGTTACCAGCGTAAAAGTAAAAAAAAAAAAAACGTACATGCTCACCATCTGATGTCCGTCCGGTCCCTTGCCGTCCGCTGCCTGCTCTGACAGATCCGGCCGTACAGTGAGAGCAGAGTGCAGCGGCAGACAATCAGAGCGGGAAGCGGACGGCAAGGGACCGGACGGACATCAGATGGTGAGCATGTACGTTTTTTTTTTTTTTACTTTTACGCTGGTAACCACGGTACACATCGGGTTACTAAGCGCAGGGCCGCGCTTAGTAACCCGATGTTTACCCTGGTTACCAGCGAACGCATCGCTGGATCGCTGTCACACACAACGATCCAGCGATGTCAGCGGGTGATCAAGCGACGAAAGAAAGTTCCAAACGATCTGCTACGACGTACGATTCTCAGCAGGATCCCTGATCGCTGCTGCGTGTCAGACACTGCGATATCGTAACGATATCGCTAGAACGTCACGAATCGTACCGTCGTAGCGATCAAAATTGCACTGTGTGACGGTACCCTAAGACTAGCGACCTGACAGATGTCAAGAAGGCCATCATTGACACCCTCAAGAAAGAGGGTAAGACCCAGAAAGAAATTTCTCAACAAATAGGCTGTTCCCAGAGTGCTGTATCAAGGCACCTCAATGGTAAGTCTGTTGGAAGGAAACAATGTGGCAGAAAACGCTGTACAACGAGAAGAGGTGATCGGAACCTGAGGAAGCAGTGGACTGAGTCTGGTGTGGAAACATCCAGAGCCACCGTGCACAGGCGTGTGCAGGAAATGGGCTACAGGTGCCGCATTCCCCAGGTAAAGCCACTTTTGAACCATAAACAGCGGCAGAAGCGCCTGACCTGGGCTACAGAGAAGCAGCACTGGACTGTTGCTAAGCGGTCCCAAGTACTTTTTTCTGATGAAAGCAAATTTTGCATGTCATTCAGAAATCAAGGTGCCAGAGTCTGGAGGAAGACTGGGGAGAAGGAAATGCCAAAATGCCTGAAGTCCAGTGTCAAGTACCCACAGTCAGTGATGGTGTGGGGTGCCATGTCAGCTGCTGGTGTTGGTCCACTGTGTTTCATCAAGGGCAGGGTCAATGCAGCTAGCTATCAGGAGATTTTGGAGCACTTCATGCTTCCATCGGCTGAAATGCTTTATGGAGATGAAGATTTCATTTTTCAGCACGACCTGGCACCTGCTCACAGTGCCAAAACCACTGGAAAATGGTTTACTGACCATGGTATTACTGTGCTCAATTGGCCTGCCAACTCTCCTGACCTGAACCCCATAGAGAATCTGTGGGATATTGTGAAGAGAAAGTTGAGAGACGCAAGACCCAACACTCTGGATGAGCTTAAGGCCGCTATTGAAGCATCCTGGGCCTCCATAACATCTCAGCAGTGTCACAGGCTGATTGCCTCCATGCCACGCCGCATTGAAGCAGTCATTTCTGCCAAAGGATTCCCGACCAAGTATTGAGTGCATAACTGAACATTATTATTTGATGTTTTTTTTGTTTGGTATTAAAAAACACTTTTATTTGATTGGTCGGGTGAAATATGCTAATTTATTGAGACAGGTTTTTTGGGTTATCAGGAGTTGTATGCCAAAATCATCAGTATTAAAACAATAAAAGACCTGACAAATTTCAGTTGGTGGATAATGAATCTATAGTATATGAAAGTTTAATTGTAATCATTACATTATGGTAAATAATGAAATTTAACACTATATGCTAATTTTTTGAGAAGGACCTGTATTTCCCACCGTCACTTCAGATGTAGAATGACAGCCTGACTAGCTATGTGCAAGCCTTGCATAATTGCCTAAACAGTATGCATAAACAGGTATATTCTTCCATTCCAGACCCTGAAACAGTGTCTGGAACACATGATCTCAAGCCAGAAGACTGACTGGTCCTAAAAAGACACATCAGGAAAAGCCTTGATCCAAGATTTGATGGGTCATTCCATGTTCTTCTGACCACAGCAACTTTGGTGAAGCTTGAGAGAAAATCTACTCGGACACATGCCAGCCACTGTAAAAGTCACCCCACCAGCAGAATGATGACCTTTATGCCAGTTCTAATGGGGAATGTGGCATCATCATTACCTCTAACAAAGACATTAAATGAGGTTCTGAGATAACAAATTCATTAGATATCACCAAGTACTTTTAAAAGACATGGATACGAGTACATTACAGAAAAACTGTTGAATTTGCACTCATAGTCCTGTGAGTTTCCATGCTGTGCCTTATTTAGCCATTCCAGTGACTTTGATAGAAATGCTCTATTTGAGTAACCATACTTTTCCCATTAAGCTCGATAACAGGAAAGAGACGGCTGCAGGTTGGACTGTAGCTGCATGGGTAACAGATTCATGGTTGCTGTTTAACAGAAGTGGTCTGCCTCTAAGGCTAACTGGTATGCCATGGGCTTGTAGTTGTGTTAACCTCTCCTGTAATCTGAATAAGGCCGGCCTCACACTTGGCGTAAGACAATACGCCACGTATTATACGTCCGTACTACGGCCGTAATACAGAGAAATGTTCCCAAAATATTGATCCGTAGTCAGGGTGTTTCAGCGTATTTTGCGCATGGCATCCTCCGTATGTAATCCGTATGGCATCCGTACTGCGAGATTTTCGCGCAGGCTTGCAAAACCGACATCTAATGGATTTATGTGCTCAAATGTTCGGGAAAACATATATATATATATATATATATATATATATATATATATATACTGTATATATGTCATTGAGACACATATATATATATTCTGTATTTAGATTTCATTCAGCGCGATATCTGTGAACAGCCGGTAATTCAATAGCCGGCTTTTCATTTCTCCTGCACAAACCCGACAGGATATGAGACATGGTTTACATACAGTAAACCATCTCATATCCCCCTTTTTTTTGCATATTCCACACTACTAATGTTAGTAGTGTGTATGTGCAAAAGTTCAGCGCTGTAGCTGCAGAAATAAAGGGTTAAATGGCGGAAAAAATTGGCGTGGGCTCCCGCGCAATTTTCTCCGCCAGAATGGTAAAGCCAGTGACTGAGGGCAGATATTAATAGCCAGGAGAGGGTCCATGGTTATTGCCCCCCCCCCCGTGGCTAAAAACATCTGCCCCCAGCCACCCCAGAAAAGGCACATCTGGAAGATGCGCCTATTCTGGCACTTGGCCACTCTCTTCCCACTCCCTGTAGCGGTGGGATATGGGGTAATGAAGGGTTAATGCCACCTTGCTATTGGAAGGTGACATTAAGCCAGATTAATAATGGAGAGGCGTCAATTATGACACCTATCCATTATTAATCCAATTGTTGGAAAGGGTTAAAAAACACACACACACATGATTTAAAAGTATTTTAATGAAATAAACACAGCGGTTGTTGTAATAATTTATTGCTCTCTCATTCCATTTTCAGACCCTCGCTTGGCAAAACAATAAACACACAAGATACATACCCTCTCTGATGAACTGTCACGTCCCACGAAGTAATCCATCTGAGGGGGTTAACTAATATTACAGGCAGAGCTGCGATAAACCACTCGCTCGTGCCTGTAATCCCCGGGTGCTGAAAGGAAAGCAGTGATCTATACTTACATTCAGTCGCGGTGATGCGCCCCTGCTGGATGTTCTCATGAACTGCAGCCTGGGAACTTTTTCCCACGCTCCAGGTCATATGAGAACATCCAGCAGGGGCGCATCACCGCAACTGAATGTAAGTATAGATCACTGCTTTCCTTTCAGCACCCGGGGGATTACAGGCACGAGCGAGTGGTTTATCGCAGCTCTGCCTGTAATATTAGTTAACCCCTTCAGATGGATTACTTCGTGGGACGTGACAGTTCATCAGAGAGGGTATGTATCTTGTGTGTTTATTGTTTTGCCAAGCGAGGGTCTGAAAATGGAATGAGAGAGCAATAAATTATTACAACAACCGCTGTGTTTATTTCATTAAAATACTTTTAAATCATGTGTGTGTGTGTTTTTTAACCCTTTCCAACAATTGGATTAATAATGGATAGGTGTCATAATTGACGCCTCTCCATTATTAATCTGGTTTAATGTCACCTTCCAATAGCAAGGTGGCATTAACCCTTCATTACCCCATATCCCACCGCTACAGGGAGTGGGAAGAGAGTGGCCAAGTGCCAGAATAGGCGCATCTTCCAGATGTGCCTTTTCTGGGGTGGCTGGGGGCAGATGTTTTTAGCCACGGGGGGGCCAATAACCATGGACCCTCTCCTGGCTATTAATATCTGCCCTCAGTCACTGGCTTTACCACTCTGGCGGAGAAAATTGCGCGGGAGCCCACGCCATTTTTTTCCGCCATTTAACCCTTTATTTCAGCAGCTACAGCGCTGAAATTTTGCACATACACACTACTATAATTAGTAGTGTGGAATATGCAAAAAAAAGGGGATATGAGATGGTTTACTGTATGTAAACCATGTCTCATATCTTGTCGGGTTTGTGCAGGAGAAATGAAAAGCCGGCAATTGAATTACCGACTTTTCACTAACAGCGCTGCGTATTTCTTGCAAGTCACACTGCAGGTCCGTGTGGAATCCGTATTTTTCTCGCCCCCATAGACTTTCATTAGCGATTTTTTTGCGCAATACGCTGACAAACGCAGCATGCTGCGATTTTGTACGGCCGTAGAAAGCCGTATAATACTGAACCGTAATATACGGCTAATAGGAGCAGCCCCATTGAGAATAATTGTGCCGTTTATTTTGCGAGTTTTACGGACGTAATTTCTGCGCTCTTACGTCCGTAAAACTCGCTAGTGTGAGGCCGGCCTAAAACCTCTTGCTGTTGCATCCAGATGAGATCCAGAGATGTTGATTTCTCTACAGACGAGTATTCTGAGCGTAATGGGTCCCCTACTGACATCACAGTGTGTAGCAGTCGATATAACTAATTATAACTAATATAAGGTATTACGTCAAATGACACTCGGTATCAGAAAGAAATGCTTGACAAATTAAGTACCACCTTGTTGTCTAAATGGATTGCTAGTCTATTCAATGACACAGTCACAGGAGCACCATAGAGTTTGTATATTGTATGTGGACATCAGTCTTACAGGTAGTTGCCCAATAACTTCACAGGGGTCTGCACACTAATCATTGATGGCCCTAATATGGGTAATCACTTTTCATAAGGTTTCAAGCATCTAAAAATATATAAGTACACAAATAAAACTAATGGGTACAAGGTAGCCCCAATAAATTATTTTACCATGCCTTCAAGTTTAACAAACTGCACGCATAAAAATAAAGGTATTCTTTCAGTTTGTTCTGCCAATGAGGAAGTGGTAAAGGAAATGTGTTGCTGTTTTTTCTGAGAACTAAGACCCAGTAATGTGGAGGAAGTTGTCACTTTTCTAGAATATGTTTCAGCCTTAAAGCTGTCTATTCGTTAAAAAACAGACAATGCATTTTTAGAAAGTCATTGTACTGGACATCTCTAGGCTCCTGATACTTCAAGGTCATACTAGTTAAGTATTGAAGCATTAAAAAATACAGTTATTGGCTTGGAACTAATTAACTTATTGTCTGTTATGAACTGAACATCAAAGCTATTTAGTGAAAAAGAAACAAATGGATTTTCGAAAGGTTCCATCATGTACTGAAGTGAGCTCATGGAGTCCTGATATGCTCATTGATTATTTCAGAATGGTAAGTACCTTATGAACATTGTTAACCTGAACTCGTTAACATTAACAAGAGTTTTACATGACTATAATCACATCAATAATATGTTATTTATTTTAGTGCATCATTTAAATTTTATTTTCAGAGGCCTTATTTTCTACAGAAAAAAAGTATGGCATCTGTGTAAGGGTAACAGGCAAGTCATATTGGGAAATATTGCTTTCCATAAACAGTGTACATTGTAATATGGATGTTACATACCGTATATATTATTGCACTTACAAATGTAAAATAGAACGTCCTAGTTAAAATGAATGCATGTTTAAATAAATTGGAGCTAATTACTCAAAAAAGCTGAAAATAAAAATTAAACAGCAACCGGAAAATATTTAGTAAAATCAAGTTTTTAACATTCAATTGTTTAGCTGTTAGTCTGCATGATAATAAATAACATTTTTTTTCCCAGTGCAACCTAAACGATTGTGAAAAATTGGTTAAAAAGCAAGAAATTGATGGGAAAAGGTTTTTGGTAAGTTTTTTGCCCAGTTTAATTTTTATAAATGATAAAAAAAAACAACTTGACAGTGTTATCAAATCTATTTTTTAAGCTTTGATCGCTTACATTTTGCAAACTATATTAAGGATATGTGCCCAAAATGCTTCTGGCAAAATGCTTATGTCTACAGTGTATCCACAAAACCTCTTTCTAGTCCTTTTTGCTACAGTATATACAATAGAATAGCAACGACACAATTTTATGCAGTGGTGTAGAGTATTACAATGATAGGGAGAACAAACAGGGCAGATATTGCCCTTGGCTAGATTCAAATCCAGGACCTCGGAACAGCAAGGCACTGATAAAATATGCATCCACCATTCTAAGTGGTTTAGTTCTCTTTCAGTTAAAGCCAACCTGTGACATAACCCTTTGTATACTTATTTAGTGCCTTTACATTGTAGCTTTCAGCAAAGAGATCAAAAAGTATGCAAAGTTGCACCAAAGTACACTCATAGGATAGTGGTTCGGATTCTACTCAATGACATGAAAATGAAAGCTCTTTCAAAGAGAATTTGCATAAAATATTAAAACTTAAAACAGGATAAAAATAAAAAAAATATATTTATTAGCAAATGTATTAAAATCTTATCAAAATCCTTGAAAATCAATTGACTTTACTTTTGGTTATTTGTCAAACTTGATTGAGATCTTTAAACAGAATATATTAAAATATTAAATTAAAAAATACTTTTTATCCACTTCAGCAGTCTTAAAAGAGTTTTTTTTCCATCCTGCAATTCCATATTCATGTTTTACATCATGTGAACTTCTCTTCTGTTGATCTCTGTATTTAGTAGGTTAATGAAGTGGTGGGATCAACATTTTTAACAGGTCCCTGTTTGCATAAGGGAATCCATGCCCGTTTTCAGACCATGGCAATTTCTGCAGACTACATGAAGTTTAAACACCTTTTCCTGAACCTAAGGGCTAGCTTACACTAGCGTATAACAGTCAAAAGCTGTGCAGTGTTTTATCAGATAGCAGTCAGCCAATGTTATATTATGGGGCAGTGCAGATCTGTGATATTTATCAGATAGCACTCAGCTCAATGTTATATTATGGGGCAGTCCAGATCTGTGATTGTATCAGATAGCAGTCTGCCTAATGTTTCACTATGTGGCAATACAGATCTGTGATGTATCAGATAGCACTCAGCCCAATGTTATACTATGGGGCAGTCCAGATCTGTGATTGTATCCGATAGCAGTCTCCCTAATGTTACACTATGTGGCAATACAGATCTGTGATGTATCAGATAGCACTCAGCCCAATGTTATACTATGGGGCAGTCCAGATCTGTGATTGTATCAGATAGCAGTCAGCCTAATGTTATACTATGGGGCATTGCAGATCAATGACTGCATCAGATAGCAATCGGCCAATGTTATACCATATAAGGGGCAGTGCAGATCTGTGATGTTTATCAGATACCACTCGGCCCAATGTTATACTATGGGGCAGTGCAGATCTGTGATGTTTATCAGATAGCACTAGGCACAATCTTATACTATGGGCAGTTCAGATCTGTGATGTTTTTCAGATAGCACTCAGCCCAATATTATACTATGGGGCAGTGCAGATCTGTGATGTTTATCAGACAGAACTCAGCCCAATATTATGCTATGGGGCAGTGCAGATCTGTGAAGTTTGTCAGATAGCACTCAGCCCAATGTTATACTATGGAGCATTGCAGATCTGTGACTGTATCACATAGCAGTCTGCCTAATGTTACACTATGGGGCAGTACAGATCTGTGATGTATCAGATAGCACTCGGCCCAATATTATACTATGGGGCAGTACAGATCTGTGATTGTATCAGATAGCAGTCAGCCTAATGTTATACTATGGGGCATTGCAGATCTGTGTTTATCAGATAGCACTCAGCCCAAAGTTAAACTATGGGCAGTTCAGATCTGTGATGTTTATCAGATAGCACTCGGCCCAATGTTATACTATGGGACAGTGCAGATCTGTGATGTTTATTAGGTAGCACTCGGCACAATGTTATACTATGGGCAGTTCAGATCTGTGATGTTTATTAGATACCTCTCGGCCCAATGTTATACTATGGGGCAATGCAGATCTGTGATGTTTATTAGATAGCACTCGGCCCAATGTTATACTATGGGTCAGTGCAGATCTGCAATTATTTTCTCATGCTGTGAGGGCATCCAATAATCGGATCACACGCACCCATACAAGTCTATGGGTGTGTGTGAAACATTGGATTGCACTTGGATATCATCCGAATGCATTTCGATAACCGCTGACATCACAAATAGAGAAGATAGAATATTTATATTCTCCGTCTTCTCCACACCTATGCTGCCATTATCTTATGCAAGAAAATTGGAGCATAGTGAACTGACACTCAGCATAAAATAAAAGTAAAGATATTTTAAATTAACCCCTTCCTAACAAGGCCGATTTCCATTTTTTCATTTTTTCCTCTTTTTCTTCCCAGAGCCATAACTCTTTTCTTTTTCGTGCACATAGATGTTTGAGGGTTTGTTTTTTGAGGGATGAGTTGTACTTTTAAATGACACCATTCAAAAAACCTGGAGTGTACTGGATAACTGAAAAATAATTTAATGTGTCGTGACTCGTGAAATTGTTACAAAAATATGCAACTCTCACATTGTGTTTTGGGAATTGTTTTAACTGCATAGATTGTATGGTAAAAATGGTCTGGCAGCATCATTTTCATTATCTGTATGAATGCGTTAATACCAAACTTGTCAATCTTTTTTGCATTATTATTTTAGTGGTGAAAATGAATCTGAAATTGGCTACCCATGAGAAAGCCACAATCTTGTTGGCGATACCCATAAGGACTCTAGTCTTCCATTACATTACATGATTCATGGTCATATCTTTATGCATATCTTTTCCACAGAAATTCAGGCGTACACCCTTACAGAGCATGTTTGTTTCTTGTTTTCCTTTAGTCTTTCTTCCATTTGCCATTTTTATGCACCTTTAACCTTTTTATGCACCTTTTGAATGCCTTTTGAAATTGTTCATTAAATTTGGTAAAATATTTACAACTCATCTTGCTGTTCATGTGGCCTTTCTTTGGACTTGTTTATGGTGCTTCAATGCCTTTATATTTTTATATATAATATATACAGTACAGACCAAAAGTTTGGACATACCTTCTCATTCAAAGATTTTTCTGTATTTTAATGACTAAGAAAATTGTACATTCACACTGAAGGCATCAAAACTATGCGTTAACACATGTGGAATTATATACTTAACAAAAAAGTATGAAACTGAAAATATGTCTTATATTCTAGGTTCTTCAAAGTAGCCATCTTTTGCTTCGATGACTGTTTTGCACACTCTTGGCATTCTCTTGATGAGCTTCAAAAGGTAGTCACCGGAAATGGTCTTCCAACAGTCTTGAAAGAGTTCCCAGAGATGCTTAGCACTTGTTGGAACTTTTGCCTTCACTCTGCGCTCCAGCTCATCCCAAACCATCTTGATTGTGTTCAGGTCTGGTGACTGTGGAGGCCAGGTCATCTGGCGTAGCACCCCATCACTCTCCTTCTTGGTCAAATAGCCCTTACACAGCCTGGAGTTGTGTTTTGGGTCATTGTCCTGTTGAAAAATAAATGATGGTCCAACTAAACGCAAACCGGATGGAATAGCATGCTGCTGCAAGATGCTGTGGTTGCCATGCTAGTTCAGTATGCTTTCAATTTTGAATAAATGCCCAACGGTGTCAACAGCAAAGCACCCCCACACCATCACACCTCCTCCTCCATGCTTCACGGTGGGAACCAGGCATGTAGAGTCCATCCGTTCACCTTTTCTGCGTCGCACAAAGACACAGTGGTTGGAACCAAAGATCTCAAATTTGGACTTATCAGACCAAAGCACAGATTTCCACTGGTCTAATGTCCATTCCTTGTGTTCTTTAGCCCAAACAAGTCTCTTCTGCTTGTTGCCTGTCCTTAGCAGAGGTTTCCTCGCAGCTATTTTACCATGAAGGCCTGCTGCACAAAGTCTCCTCTTAACAGTTGTAGAGATGTGTCTGCTGCTAGAACTCTATGTGGCATAGACCTGGTCTCTAATCTGAGCTGCTGTTAACCTGCAATTTCTGAGGCTGGTGACTCGGATAAACTTATCCTCAGAAGCAGAGGTGACTCTTGGTCTTCCTTTCCTGGGGCGGTCCTCATGTGAGCCAGTTTCTTTGTAGCACTTGATGTTTTTGTCACTGCACTTGGGGACACTTTCAAAGTTTTCCCAATTTTTCGGACTGACTGACCTTCATTTCTTAACGTAATGATGGCCAGTCATTTTTCTTTACTTAGCTTCTTTTTTCTTGCCATAATACAAATTCTAACAGTCTATTCAGTAGGATTATCAGCTGTGTATCACCAGACATCTGCACAACACAACTGATGGTCCCAACCCCATTTATAAGGCAAGAAATCCCATTTATTAAACCTGACAGGGCACACCTGTGAAGTGAAGACCATTTCTGGTGACTACCTCTTGAAGCTCATCAAGAGAATGCCAAGAGTGTGCAAAGCAGTAATCAAATCAAAAGGTGGCTACTCGGAAGAACCTAGAATATAAGACATATTTTCAGTTGTTTCATGCCTTTTTGTTAACTATATAATTCCACATGTGTTAATTCATAGTTTTGATGCCTTCAGTGTGAATGTACAATTTTCATAGTCATGAAAATACAGAAAAATCTTTGAATGAGAAGGTGTGCCCAAACATTTGGTCTGTACTCTAGAAACACACACTGTGTGTGTGTGTATATGTGTGTGTGTGTGTATATATATATATATATATATATATATATATATATATATATATATATATATATATATATATATATATATATATATATATATATATATATATATACAGTGCCTACAAGTAGTATTCAACCCCCTGCAGATTTAGCAGGTTTACACATTTGGAATTAACTTGGCATTGTGACATTTGGACTGTAAATCAGCCTGGAAGTGTGAAATGCACTGCAGCAAAAAAGAATGTTATTTCTTTGTTTATTTTTTTTTTAAATTGGGAAAAGTTTTTTCAGAGGGCCATTTATTATTCAACCCCTCAACCCACCAGAATTCTGTTTGGTTCCCCTAAAGTATTAAGAAGTAGTTCAGGCACAAAGAACAATGAGCTTCACATGTTTGGATTAATTATCTCTTTTTCCAGCCGTTTCTGACTATTTAAGACCCTCCCCAAACTTGTGAACATCACTCAAACATGGTCAACATGGGAAAGACAAAGGAGCATTCCAAGGCCATCAGAGACAAGATCGTGGAGGGTCACAAGGCTGGCAAGGGGTACAAAACCCTTTCCAAGGAGTTGGGGCTACCTGTCTCCACTGTTGGGAGCATCATCCGGAAGTGGAAGGCTTATGGAACTACTGTTAGCCTTCCACGGCCTGGACAGCCTTTGAAAGTTTCCTCCCGTGCCGAGGCTAGGCTTGTCCGAAGAGTCAAGGCTAACCCAAGGACAACAAGGAAGGAGCTCTGGGAAGATCTCATGGCAGTGGGGACATTGGTTTCAGTCAATACCATAAGTAACGTACTCCACCGCAATGGTCTCCGTTCCAGACGAGCCCGTAAGGTACCTTTACTTTCAAAGCGTCATGTCAAGGCTCGTCTACAGTTTGCTCATGATCACTTGGAGGACTCTGAGACTGACTGGTTCAAGGTTCTCTGGTCTGATGAGACCAAGATCGAGATCTTTGGTGCCAACCACACACGTGACGTTTGGAGACTGGATGGCACTGCATACGACCCCAAGAATACCATCCCTACAGTCAAGCATGGTGGTGGCAGCATCATGCTGTGGGGCTGTTTCTCAGCCAAGGGGCCTGGCCATCTGGTCCGCATCCATGGGAAGATGGATAGCACGGCCTACCTGGAGATTTTGGCCAAGAACCTCCAATCCTCCATCAAGGATCTTAAGATGGGTCGTCATTTCATCTTCCAACAAGACAACGACCCAAAGCACACAGCCAAGAAAACCAAGGCCTGGTTCAAGAGGCAAAAAATCAAGGTGTTGCAGTGGCCTGGTCAGTCTCCTGACCTTAACACAATTGAAAACTTGTGGAAGGAGCTCAAGATTAAAGTCCACATGAGACACCCAAACAACCTAGATAACTTGGAGAAGATCTGCCTGGAGGAGTGGGCCAAGATAACTCCAGAGACCTGTGCCGGCCTGATCAGGTCTTATAAAAGACGATTATTAGCTGTAATTGCAAACAAAGGTTATTCCACAAAATATTAAACCTAGGGGTTGAATAATAATTGACCCACACTTTTATGTTTAAAATTTATAAAAATTTAACTGAGCAACAAAACTTTTTGGTTTGTAAGATTTATGCATCTGTTAATAAATCCTGCTCTTGTTTGAAGTTTGAAGGCTCTAACTTATTTGCATCTTATTAAACCTGCTAAATCTGCAGGGGGTTGAATACTACTTGTAGGCACTGTATATATATATATATATATATATATATATATATATATATATATATATATATATATATGTGCTTCTTACAAAATTAGAATATCATCAAAAAAGTTAATTTATTACAGTTCTTCAATACAAAAAGTTTTAACTCTTAACTCCTATATTGTATAGTAAATTGAATAATCATACATTATATAGAGTCATTGCAAACAGAGTGATCTATTTCAAGTGTTTATTATTTCTGGCAATGTTGATGATTATGGCTTACAGCCAATGAAAACCCAAAAGTCATTATCTCAGTAAATTAGAATATTTTATAAAAACGGATGGATTTACAGTGATATGTAAAACAAGAATGTAATATGGATTGTTGGGAATTCGTGATTGTCGCAATAAAAATTGTTTTGATTAAAAAAAAAGAATATTGTATAACGCCACCTTGAAAAATGATTTTTAAAGCTGAAATGTTGGCCTACTGAAGTCTATTTTCAGTAAATGCACTCAATACTTGGTTGGGGCTCCTTTTGCATCAATTACTGCATCAATATGGCGTGGCATGGAGGCGATCAGCCTGTGGCACTGCTGAGGTGTTATGGAAGCCCAGGTTGCTTTGATAGCAGCCTTCAGCTCGTCTGCGCTGTTGGGTCTGGTGTCTCTCATCTTCCTCTTGACAATACCTTATACCCATAGCAAGAGGAAGATGAGACACACCAGACCCAATGATGCAGACAAGCTGAAGGCTGCTACTCTTCCATAACACCTCAGCAGTGCCACAGGCTGATTGCCTTCATGCCAGCCACATTGATGCAGTAATTGAGCCCTGAACATGTATTGAGTGCATTTACTGAACTTACATTTCAGTAGGCCAACATTTCAGATTTTGGTGTTATAAAGTATTCTAATTTACTGACCTAATGACTATCGGGTTTTCATTGGCTGTAAGCCATAATCATCAACATTAACAGAAATAAACACTTAAAATAGATATATAGTTATTACAAAAAGAGCTGAGTTTCACTGTTTGTATTGAAGAACCAAAATAAATTAACTTTTTTATGATATTCTAATTTTGTCAGAAGCACCTGTATACACATATGTACCTTTCAGTTATAATATATTTCTACTGCGGCTAATATTCTAATCGTTAAGTGGGTTGCCTTATGGTGAACATTGGAGGAGGGGTGTAAGTCCATATACAGACACACCTGGTGGATTATTATTCTGTGTTTTTAAATGTTTTTGTCCATGTTGTCTTAATAAAGCATGGCACACTTCTCTTACTTTACTACTGTCTTGTTTCTTGGTCTGTAGTTGGCCGATCCCAATCTCATTGGTAGTGCCCTCAACAAATTTTCTTTACCAATGTTGTCATGACATGAGGTCATCACACTAGTGTGTCACTATGGCTACTTTTACACTAGCGTCGTGCACTGCACGTCGCTATGCGTCGTGCACTGCACGTCGCTATGCTTCGTTTTGAGGAAAAAACGCATCCTGCAAAAGTGCTTGCAAGATGTGTTTTTTTCTCCATAGACTTGCATTAGCGACGCAGTGCGACGCCTTGCCACATGTCACAACCGTCGTGCAACGGTTGCGTCGTGTTGCTTCGGTCCGTCGCCACCAAAAAAACGTTGCATGTAACGTTTTTTGGTCCGTCGAGAATGTCTTTTCTGACCGCGCATGCGTTGCCGGAACTCCGCTTCCACCTCCCCGCACCTCACAATGGGGCAGTGGATGCGTCGAAAAACTGCATCCGCTGCCCCCGTTGTGCGGCGCTTGCACAGTGTCCGTCGGTACATCGTAACGTCGCATTGCGACGTGCGTCGTACGACGCTAGTGTGAAAGTAGCCTATGAAGACACTAAACAGGGTCAGGGTGTTGTTTGGGGCCCTTCTGTCCTGGTAATCCTGGCCTGTAAATATATTTTGTTGTTTTCACATCTTACAGAAAAGGATACAATTGAATCCAATAAAGGCCAACCCAGATTAGACGCTGCGGGCTCATCAATTCTGTGAAGTGGCTGTTATTTTTTCAACCAGTTCTGGAGAATGAGGGAAAACTGGCTGAATACCACCCTTGGTCTAATTTATGCTAACTACAGATATTCTTTAACAATTTTTTCTAAATTCATCCTTTCATCTGTTTTAGACAGGGATAAAACTGCTAACATCAGTGGAAATCAGTAGCACTAAAAGTACAGTATGAACCGACATAGGGTTTTGTTTGAATTCTTGTCAGGAATTCATGCAGCTTATTAACAAGATTTTGAGATATACTGTGGCTTTTGAAAAGGTTTTTAAGAGTTTGTTTTCTATGTGACTTTTTTGCAGCCTTTCAACTTGACAATCTCCACAATGGAAGTGATTTGTTACTACTTCTTTCATATAGAGACGTTTTAAAAACTTTTTTAGAAAAAAAACTTTCTTTTTAAACAGAAAAGTGTAATTTCTCACTGAAGATTCTTTGTTCTAGTCGAAAAAAGCAACACCAATAGGGATTTCAACCTTCTGAAAGGCACAATAGATGATAGTAATTAGTTTAGGTTGAATGTTAGGCTGCGTAGCCCTACTTATGAGTCTCAACATTTATGTTTTTATTTCATATCATTATAAAACTCCATACTCAGACTGCTGAACACATAGCTTTTTAGGGGGGGGGGGAGGAAGTCAGTGCTGCTGCTTTAGACATTCTTATCAATTAGTCATTATTATTTGTAGGCAATTTTGAACTGGTAACAGTAAGAACATTTTGTCAAAGGCTGATTCTCCGCATATCCAGCCTGTAATTTTTCAAAAGGTTTGAGCTGATCTAAAGAAGGCAGTCCTGAAGAAGTGTTCAATTGGCATGCAGTTCCTATCCACCCAGGAAGTGGATGTAGCACTGGCTGAATGGGCCTGAAGACAATCTTGTTCATAGCAGGTGATAATGGTTTGCCTTATCAATCTAGACAGGCAACGTTTAGATACCTTCTAGAATTGTGTTACTCCATGAAAAGGTGAGGAAGAAGTGTTCAATCCTTTTATATTGTATGGTGAGCTCCACGTGCATCCTTAGAGCTCTTCCCACTTTGAGATAATGTAGCCTTCTCTCCTCATCAAGAATGGTCAGGATAAAAAAATGGCAGCTCTATCTCCTGACCTAAATTGTAGAAGAATGACACTTTGGAGGGAAAGAAAGCTAATGTTCTTAGGAGGACCTGACCTTCAGGAATATTAAGTAAGGGTCAGAGGAAGCTAGGGCTTGTATCTTGTTTATTAGTCTTGTTGATGTGATGACTACCAGAAGCAGGCCTTAAAGGGCAGCCTCTTTATGTTGGCTGATTTCAAAGCTTCAAAAGGAGGTATGCAAAGTTGTTTTAGGCTAAAGCAGATAATCCATCTGGGAAGTTGGTCCGAAAAGTAGGACAAATCTTCTGGATTGCCTTGATTAAATGACTGGGTGAGAGGCTCTTGGTACAAGAGGGCAGTCAACCTCCAAACTGTCACATGTAGATTATCTAGGTGGGAACACCATCGTCTACTCTGGAGTATAAAGTGAGAAATTTTAGGAAGCTTCAAATGCATCCCCTTGGTCATAATCATAAACATATAAGACATTTCCTCGTGGCCCAATATGGGTAGATAATTATTGAGACTTGCTCCCGCTTGATGTTTTGTAAGACCATTGGGCTCAATGGGACTGGTGGAAACAAATAGGTTAATTGGAATCTCCATGGAATAGGTAGAGCTTCTAGAGCCCCTTGCCTGTCATTTCACCAATCTTTGGTATCGGTGGTAGAAGTGGGTCAATTTTTCCCTCACAGGAGGGCTGTTGCCTCATAAGTTCAGCTTCCTGTTGAGTAAAGACGATCCCTGTCTACGTCCTCTCTAATGCACACTGTAATATCTTTGGAAGCTCTGAGCTCTTCCTGAAGGTTGTTTCCAAAGTCCTGGTAACCATGTTTCATTTGTCTTGGGAGGGACTTCCCCTTAGTGTCTGAAACATTTTCCATCAGTGCATCTAACTGATCACCAAAGACTTGGCATTTTTGGTTTTCCATGGTGCAAAGGGCACCTATAAATGGGCCTACTACTCTTCATGGTTTAATCCACAGAGCGCTTCTTACTGCAGTAGATAATGCCATAACGCGAACTGCAATTCTCGACAGTTGGCAGCAGTGTCAGAAAAAAACAAATCAGATCATGCTAATGGCACTTGTTTTAAACTCTTCAAAACATCATCTCTGCATATCTTTGGGTCTTTCCATTCATTCATCATTAGCTTTTTAATCATCTGATTTACTTTAAAGAGGTATTCCCATCTCCAAGATCCTATTCTAATATGTAGTAGTTGTAATAATAATAATATTAGCAAATGCCCCCAATTAGAAATATAGTATAGTTTTTCTGATTCGCTATCTTTCCTCATGTGCCGGTATTGCAGGACCTTAGGTATCCATGGTTACAGTTGCTAGCAACTAGCTAACTGTCACTATAATAGTGGCCGTAACTAGAGATCGGTTCAGTAAGGATCAGCCACCGTTCCGATGTTCGCCAAACATACCCGAACCCCATTGACTTCAATGGGAGGCAAGACCAAATACATAGACCTTCACCTTCAGGTGGAGCAAAAAAGCAGCCAAAAGAGCAAAAATTAGGGCAGACACCAGGAAAAGTGGCATCAATTGACCCATCAATTGCGCTATAGATAAATAATTTAAGAAAAAATTGATGTACAGTACAGACCTAAAATTTTGGACACACCTCATTTAAAGATTTTTCTGTATTTTCATGACTATGAAAATTGTACATTCTCACTGAAGGCATCAAAACTATGAATTAACACATGTGGAATTATGTACTTAACAAGAAAGTGTGAAACAACTTAAAATATGTCCTATATTCTAGGTTCTTCAAAGTAGCCACCTTTTGCTTTGATGACTGCTTTGCACAATCTTGGCATTCTCTTGATGAGCTTCAAGAGGTAGTCACCGGAAATGGTCTTCCAACAGTTTTGAAGGAGTTCCCAGAGATGCTTAGCACGTGTTGGCCCTTTTGCCTTCACTCTGCGGTCCAGCTCACCTCAAACCATCTCGATTGGGTTCAGGTCTGGCGTAACACCCCATCACTCTCCTTCTTGATGAAATAGCCCTTACACAGCCTGGAGGTGTGTTTGGGGGCATTGTCCTGTTGAAAAATAAATGATGGTCCAACTAAACGCAAACCAGATGGAATAGCATGCCGCTTCAAGATGCTGTGGTAGCCATGCTGGTTCAGTATGCCTTCAATTTTGAATAAATCCCCAACAGTGTCACCAGCAAAGCACCCCCACACCATCACACCTCCTCCTCCATGCTTCATGGTGGGAAGCAGGCATGTAGAGTCCATCCGTTCACCTTTTCTGCATCGCACAAAGACACGGTGGTTGGAACTCAAATTTGGACTCATCAGACCAAAGCACAAATTTCCACTGGTCTAATGTCCATTCCTTGTGTTCTTTAGCTCAAACAAGTCTCTTCTGCTTGTTGCCTGTCCTTAGCAGTGGTTTCCTAGAAGCTATTTTACCATGAAGGCCTGCAGCACAAAGTCTCCTCTTAACAGTTGTTGTAGAGATGTGTCTGCTGCTAGAACTCTGTGTGGCATTGACCTGGTCTCTAATCTGAGCTGCTGTTAACCTGCGATTTCTGAGGCTGGTGACTCGGATAAACTTATCCTCAGAAGCAGAGGTGACTCTTGGTCTTCCTTTCCTGGGGCGGTCCTCATGTGAGCCAGTTTCTTTTTAGTGTTTGATGGTATTTGCCACTGCACTTGGGGACACTTTCAAAGTTTTCCCAATTTTTCAGACTGACTGACCTTCATTTCTTAAAGTAATGATGGCCACTCGTTTTTCTTTACTTAGCTGCTTTTTTCTTGCCATAACACAAATTCTAACAGTCTATTCAGTAGGACTGTCAGCTGTGTATCCACCAGACTTCTGCACAACACAACTGATGGTCCCAACTGTTGTGAATTCCGTTCTTGGGCTCCCTCCGGTGGTTGTAAGTGGCACTTTTGTGAGTTCTGCTCTTGGGCTCCCTCCGGTGGTTTTAAGTGGTACTGCTGCTCCTTGGATTTAGTAGTCAGCAGCTGCTTCCACTGATTGTCTTTCTGGCTCGGCTATTTAGCCTGGTTCCATCCTTCAGCCTGTGCCAGTTGTCAATGGTTCCTGGTTGGATTCACATCTCTGCTTGGATTTCCCTGATATTCTGACCAGTTCAGCAAAGATAAGTCCTTGCTTTGTTCTTTTGCAGTCCACTTGTTGTGGACTTAATCTTTTTGCACTTTCTATGCTTTTTCTAGTCCAGCTTGTCATTATGTATTTATTCAGTTAAGCTGGAAGCTCTGGAAGCAGATTTACCCTCCACACCTTTAGTCAGGTGTGGAGATTTTTGTAAACTCTGTGGTGGATTTTTCTAGTTTTTAATACTGACCACACAATATTCTGTTCTGCTCTATCTATCTAGCTAGACTGGCCTCCTTTGGTACATCCTGGTTTCATTCTGCGTATGTCATTCCCCTCTCCACTCACAGTCAATATTTGTGGGGGGCTGTCCTATCCTTTGGGAATTTTCTCTAAAGCAAGATAGCTTTCCTGTTTCTATCTCTAGGGGTAGTTAGTCCTCCGGCTGTGACGAGGTGTCTAGGGAGTGACAGGAACATCCCACGGCTACTTCTAGTGTTGTGTTTAGCTCAGGAACTGCGGTCAGTACAGGTACCACCTCCTCCAGAGCATGTCCCATGTTGCTCCTAAACCACCAGCTTATAACAGTACAACTGGCCAAAAATGATTTAAATGCATCTCAAAAGAAGGAAAAGGAAGTTCTAAGCCATTTTTTTTTCTGCAGTCTGTTTTGTCTTTTTTTTCCTCTTAATCTCTGGGTGGTTCAGGATTTTGGCGCTGGTATGGATGTTCAGGGTTTGTTTACTCGTGTGGATCATCTTGCTGCAAGAGTACAGAGTATCCAAGATTATGTTGTCCAGACTCTGGCTTTAGAGCCTAGAATTCCAACCCCTGATTTGTTTTTGGGAGACTTATCCAAGTTTTTGAACTTTAAAAATAACTGCAAATTGTTTTTTGCCTTGAAACCCCGTTCCTCTGGTGATTCCATTCAGCAGGTCAAAATTGTCATCTCTCTGATGCGTGGTGACCCTCAGGACTGGGCATTCTCCCTTGAATCAGGGGATCCGGCATTGCTTAATGTAGACACATTTTTTCAAGCGCTCGGATTATTGTATGACAAACCTAATTCTGTGGATCATGCAGAAAAGACCTTGTTGGCCCTGTGTCAGGGTCAGGAAGCGGCAGAAGTATACTGCCAGAAATTTAGAAAATGGTCTGTGCTCACTAAATGGAAAGAGGAGGCTCTGGCAGCAATTTTCAGAAAGGGTCTTTCTGAAGCCCTTAAAGATGTTATGGTGGGGTTCCCCAGGCCTGCTAATTTGAGATTTGAGCGAATCTATGTCTCTAGCCATTCAGATTGATCGGCGCCTGCGCGAGCGCAAAGTTGTGCACCATATGGCAGTATCCTCTGAGCAGAGTCCTGAGCCTATGCAATGTGATAGGATTTTGACTAGAGCAGAACGGCAATGATTCAGACGCCAGAATAGGCTGTGTTTTTACTGTGGTGATTCTGCTCATGTTATTTCTGATTGCCCTAAGTGTACTAAGAGGGTCGCTAGGTCTGTTACCATCAGTACTGTACAGCCTAAATTTCTCTTATCTGTGACCTTGATTTGCTAATTATCGTCCTTTTCTGTCATGGCATTTTTGGATTCAGGCGCTGCCCTGAACTTGATGGACTTGGAATTCGCCAGGCGCTGTGGTTTTTCCTTGCAGCCTTTGCAGAGCCCTATTCCTTTGAGGGGCATTGATGCTACACCATTGGCCAAGGATAAACCTCAGTATTGGACTCAGCTGACCATGTGCATGGCTCCAGCACATCAGGAAGATTGCCGTTTTCTGGTGCTGCATAATTTGCATGATGCTGTTGTACTGGGTTTTCCATGGTTACAGGGACATAATCCGGTGCTGGATTGGAAATCTATGTCTGTGACTAGTTGGGGTTGTCAAGGGGTACATAGTGACGTTCCTTTGATGTCAATTTCCTCTTCCCCCTCTTCTGAAGTTCCTGAGTTTTTGTTGGATTTCCAGGATGCATTTGATGAGCCCAAGTCCAGTTCCCTTCCTCCACATAGGGACTGTGATTGTGCTATTAACTTGATTCCTGGCTGTAAGTTCCCTAAGGGCCGACTTTGCAATCTGTCTGTGCCAGAGCATGCCGCCATGCGGAATTATGTTAAGGAGTCTTTGGAGAAGGGGCATATTCGGCCGTCTTCGTCACCATTGGGAGCGGGATTCTTTTTTGTTGCCAAGAAGGATGGCTGTTGTGAATTCCGTTCTCGGGCTCCCTCCTGTGGTCATGAGTGGTACTTAGTGTGTTCTGTTCTTGGGCTCCCTCTGGTGGCTTTGAGTGTTACGGCTGGTCTGTAGCTGGACTCCAGCTGCCTCGTTTCCTGCTAGGCTTGCTGCCTATTTAACTCCACTTGGACCTTTACTTGTTGCCTGCTGGCGTTGTATTCAGTACTGGTTCAGATCTCTCTGTGACTTCCCTTGTGACCTGTCTCCTCGTGGAGAAGCTAAGTTCATGCTAGTCTATTTTTTCTCATTGCTATTTGAAAATGTTTCTTAGTATATGATGAGTTCAGTCCAGCTTGCTTATATGATATTTGATTGCTAGCTGGAAGCTCTGGGGTGCGGAGTTGCGCCCCTCACATCGTGAGTCGGTGTGGGGGTCTTTTTGTATTCTTTTTGTAATTTTTGTAGTATTTTATACTGACTGCACAGATTCCTTGCTATCTTCTGACTATTTAGTTTTTAGCGGGCCTCATTTGCTAAAACCTGTTTTCATTTCTATGTTTGTGTTTTCCTCTTAACTCACTGTTATTATTTGTGGGGGCTGCTCTCACTTTGGGGAAAATTTCTCTGAGGCAAGTGAGGCTTTGTTTCTCTCTAGGGGTAGCTAGTTTCTCAGGCTGTGCAGAGGCGTCTAGGCCGAGTTAGGAACGCTCCACGGCTGCCTATAGTGTTTGTTGATAGGATCAGAATTGCGGTCAGTAAAGTTCCCACATCCCCAGAGCTTGTCCTATGTTTTGGTTTACCTATCAGGTCAGTTCATGTGTTCCTACCACCAGAACCATAACAGTACAGCAGGCCCGTAAAGTGTTAATGCATCGCAAAAGAGGGATAAGAGAAGCTCTGAGGTTTTTTTTTTTCCTCTGCAGTGTGTTTAGCCTCTCTCCTCCCCTTAATCTCTGGGTGGTTCAGGACTCAGCTGCAGATATGGACATGTGTTGTGAATTTGCTTTTTGCTCCCTCTAGTGGTTACTAGTTTTTTGACTCTGGTTTTTCTGTCATTCCTTTTATCCGCACCTGGGTCGATAGTTAGGGGTGTTGCTATTTAAGCTCCCTGGACCTTCAGTTCAATGCCTGGCAACGTAGTTATCAGAGCTAGTCTGCTGTGCTCTTGTCTACTGATCCTGGTTCCAGTTATATCAGCTAAGTCTGCCTTTTGCTTTTTGCTATTTGTTTTGGTTTTGTATTTTTGTCCAGCTTGTTCCAAATCTATATCCTGACCTTTGCTGGAAGCTCTAGGGGGCTGGTGTTCTCCCCCCGGACCGTTAGACGGTTCGGGGGTTCTTGAATTTCCAGTGTGGATTTTGATAGGGTTTTTGTTGACCATATAAGTTACCTTTCTTTATTCTGCTATCAGTAAGCGGGCCTCTCTGTGCTAAACCTGGTTCATTTCTGTGTTTGTCATTTCCTCTTACCTCACCGTTATTATTTGTGGGGGGCTTCTATCCAGCTTTGGGGTCCCCTTCTCTGGAGGCAAGAAAGGTCTTTGTTTTCCTCTACTAGGGGTAGCTAGATTCTCCGGCTGGCGCGTGTCATCTAGAATCAACGTAGGAATGATCCCCGGCTACTTCTAGTGTTGGCGTTAGGAGTAGATATATGGTCAACCCAGTTACCACTGCCCTATGAGCTGGATTTTTGTATTCTGCAGACTTCCACGTTCCTCTGAGACCCTCGCCATTGGGGTCATAACAGACATGCAAGGTCTGTCCTCTTGTGTGGATCAGCTCGCTACAAGGATACAAAGCATTCAGGATTATGTAATTCACAGTCCTATGTTAGAACCTAAAATTCCAATTCCTGAGCTGTTCTCTGGAGATAGGTCTAGGTTTTTGAATTTCAAAAATAATTGCAAATTGTTTCTTTCTCTGAGACCTCGTTCCTCTGGTGACCCTGCTCAGCAAGTTAAAATTATTATTTCTTTGTTACGTGGTGACCCTCAAGATTGGGCATTCTCTCTTGCGCCAGGAGATCCTGCATTGCTAAATGTGGATGCGTTTTTTCTGGCGCTTGGATTGCTTTATGAGGAACCTAATCTAGTGGACCAGGCAGAAAAGATTTTGCTGGCTCTCTCTCAGGGTGAGGATGAAGCAGAGGTTTACTGTCAGAAGTTTAGGAAGTGGTCTGTGCTCACTCAATGGAATGAGTGTGCCCTGGCAGCGATTTTCAGAAAGGGTCTTTCTGAAGCCCTTAAGGATGTTATGGCGGGGTTCCCCACACCTGTGGGTCTGAATGAGTCAATGTCTTTGGCCATTCAGATTGATCGGCGTTTGCGGGAGTGCAAACCTGTGCACCATCTGGCGGTGTTTTCTGAACAGAAGCCTGAGTCTATGCAATGTGACAGGATTCTGACCAGAATTGAACGGCAATATCACAGACGTCAGAATGGGTTGTGCTTTTACTGTGATGACTCCACTCATGTTATCTCTGACTGTTCTAAGCGCACAAAAAGGTTCGCTAAGTCTGTCACCATTGGTACTGTACAGCCTAAATTCATTTTGTCTGTTACTTTGATTTGCTCTCTGTCATCCTACTCTGTTATGGCTTTTGTGGATTCAGGCGCTGCCCTGAATTTGATGGATTTGTCATTTGCCAGGCGCTGTGGTTTTATCTTGGAGCCATTGCAATTCCCTATTCCACTAAGGGGAATTGATGCTACGCCATTGGCCAAGAATAAGCCTCAGTACTGGACTCAAGTGACTATGTGCATGACTCCTGCACATCAGGAGGTTATTCGCTTTCTAGTGTTACATAATTTGCATGATGTTGTTGTGTTGGGCCTGCCATGGCTGCAGGTTCATAATCCAGTCCTGGATTGGAAAGCAATGTCTGTGTCAAGTTGGGGTTGTCAAGGGGTACATGGCGATGTTCCTTTGGTGTCAATTGCTTCTTCTACTCCTTCTGAAGTCCCTGATTTTTTGTCGGATTACCAGGATGTATTCGATGAGCCCAAATCCAGTGCCCTACCTCCTCATAGGGATTGTGATTGTGCTATAAATTTGATTCCTGGTAGTAAGTTCCCTAAGGGTCGACTTTTTAATTTATCTGTACCAGATCATACCGCTATGCGGACTTATATAAAGGAGTCTTTGGAGAAAGGGCATATTCGTCCGTCCTCGTGACATTTGGGTGCAGGGTTCTTTTTTGTGGCCAAGAAGGATGGTTCTCTGAGACCCTGTATAGATTATCGTCTTCTAAATAAAATCACGGTCAAATTTCAGTACCCTTTGCCTCTGCTGTCCGATCTGTTTGCTCGGATTAGGGGGGCTAGTTGGTTCACCAAGATAGATCTTCGAGGAGCTTATAATCTTGTGCGTATAAAGCAGGGCGATGAATGAAAAACAGCATTTAATACGCCCGAAGGTCATTTTGAGTACTTGGTGATGCCTTTTGGGCTTTCTAATGCCCCTTCCGTGTTTCAGTCCTTTATGCATGACATCTTCCGAGAGTATCTGGATAGATTTATGATTGTGTACCTGGATGATATTTTGGTCTTTTCTGATGATTGGGAGTCTCATGTGAAGCAGGTCAGGATGGTGCTTCAGGTCCTGCGTGCCAATGCCTTGTTTGTGAAGGGCTCTAAATGTCTCTTTGGAGTCCAGAAGGTTTCCTTTTTGGGCTTTATTTTTTCCCGTTCTACTATCGAGATGGATCCAGTTAAAGTCCAGGCCATCTATGACTGGACTCAACCTACATCGGTGAAGAGTCTTCAGAAGTTTTTGGGCTTTGCTAATTTTTACCGTCGTTTCATCACTAATTTTTCCAGTGTGGTTAAACCTTTGACGGATTTGACTAGAAAGGCTGCTGATGTGACTAATTGGTCTTCTGCGGCCGTTGAGGCCTTTCAGGAGCTGAAGCGTCGGTTTTCTTTGGCTCCTGTCTTGCGTCAACCTGATGTCTCTCTTCCCTTTCAGGTCGAGGTTGATGCTTCTGAGATTGGAGCAGGGGCTGTCTTGTCACAGAGAAGCTCTGATGGCTTGGTGATGAGACCATGTGCTTTCTTTTCTAGAAAGTTTTCGCCTGCCGAGCGGAATTATGATGTTGGTAATCGGGAGTTGTTGGCAATGAAGTGGGCATTCGAGGAGTGGCGACATTGGCTTGAGGGAGCCAAGCATCGCGTGGTGGTCTTGACGGATCACAAGAATTTGAGTCTGCCAAGCGGTTAAATCCTAGACAAGCTCGTTGGTCGCTGTCTTTCTCCCGTTTTGATTTCGTGGTTTCGTACCTTCCGGGCTCAAAGAATGTGAAGGCTGATGCCCTTTCTAGGAGTTTTGTGCCTGACTCTCCGGGAGTTTCTGAGCCGGCTGGTATCCTCAGAGAGGGGGTGATTTTGTCTGCCATCTCCCCTGATTTGCGGCGGGTGCTGCAGGAATTTCAGGCCGATAGACCTGACCGTTGTCCACCAGAGAGACTATTTGTCCCGGATAGATGGACCAGTAGAGTTATTTCCGAGGTTCATTCTTCTGTGTTGGTGGGTCATCCTGGGATTTTTGGTACCAGGGATCTGGTGGCCAGGTCCTTTTGGTGGCCTTCCTTGTCGCGGGATGTGCGTTCCTTTGTGCAGTCCTGTGGGATTTGTGCTCGGGCCAAGCCTTGCTGTTCTCGTGCCAGTGGATTGCTTTTGCCTTTGCCTGTCCCGAAGAGGCCTTGGACGCATATTTCCATGGATTTTATTTCGGATCTTCCAGTCTCTCAGAGGATGTCTGTCATCTGGGTGGTTTGTGATCGTTTTTCTAAAATGGTCTTTTTGGTGCCCTTGCCTAAGTTGCCCTCCTCCTCTGAATTGGTTCCGCTGTTTTTTCAGAATGTGGTTCGTTTGCATGGTATTCCGGAGAACATTGTGTCTGACAGAGGATCCCAGTTTGTGTCCAGATTTTGGTGGTCCTTTTGTGCTAAGATGGGCATTGATTTGTCTTTTTCTTCAGCCTTCCATCCTCAGACAAATGGCCAAACCGAACGAACTAATCAGACCTTGGAAGCTTATCTGAGATGTTTTGTTTCTGCTGATCAGGATTAGGGTTGAGCGAAACGGGTCGACCATTTTCAGAAGTCGCCGACTTTTGGCAAAGTCGGGTTTCATGAAACCCGACCCGACCCCTGTGTGGGGTCGGCCATGAGGTCGGCGATCTTCTGAATCTGGTATCGGGATTCCGATACCGAGTTCCGATATGTTTGCGATATCGGAAATCGGTATCAGAATCCACATTTTAGTGTAAAATAAAGAATTAAAATAAAAAATATTGATATGCTCACCTCTCCGACGCAGCCTGGACATCGCCGCTGGTAACCGGCATCTTCCGTTCCTAAAAATGGCACTTGAAAGACCTTTCGAATGCTTCACGGCTTGTGATTGGTCGCGGCGGCCCACGTGACCGCTGAGCGACCAATCACAAGCCGGTGACGTAATTCTCAGGTCCTGTTCTGGTTCTCAGGTACATGAGAATTACGTCACGGCTTGTGATTGGTCGCTGAGCGGTCACGTGGGCCGCCGCGACCAATCACAAAGCCGTGATGTCATCGGAAGGTCCTTCACGCGTTCATTCTTAAGAAGAAAGGCTGCCGGAAAGAAGCCGAGGGTGAGTATATTCCTATTAGGTATATATTCACCCCCGTACGTGCCCTGCTTCATTCCGGCAGCCTTCCTTCTTAAGAATGAACGCGTGAAGGACCTTCCGATGATGTCACGGCTTTGTGATTGGTCGCGGCGGCCCACGTGACCGCTCAGCGACCAATCACAAGCCGTGACGTAATTCTCATGTACCTGAGAACCAGAACAGGACCTGAGAATTACGTCACCGGCTTGTGATTGGTCGCTCAGTGGTCACGTGGGCCGCCGCGACCAATCACAAGCCGTGAAGCATTCGAAAAGTCTTTCAAGCGCCATTTTTAGGAACGGAAGATGCCGGTTACCAGCGGCGATGTCCAGGCTGCGTCGGAGAGGTGAGCATATCAATATTTTTTATTTTAATTCTTTATTTTACACGTAAATATGGATCCCAGGGCCTGAAGGAGAGTTTCCTCTCCTTCAGACCCTGGGAACCATAGTATCCCATTGCACTGCATTGGGTTTCGCGTTTCGGCCGTCCCCGACCCCGACTTTTTTATAGGATCGGCCGATTTCACTCGACCCGACTTTTGAGAAAGTCGGGTTTCGTGAAACCCGACCCGATCCTATAAAAATAAAAGTCGCTCAACCCTAATCAGGATGATTGGGTGACTTTTTTGCCATTGGCTGAGTTCGCCCTCAATAATCGGGCTAGTTCTGCTACTTTGGTTTCGCCTTTTTTTGTAATTCTGGTTTTCATCCCCATTTTTCCTCGGGTCAGGTTGAGCCTTCTGGCTGTCCAGGGGTGGATTCTGTGGTGGATAGTTTGCAGCAGATTTGGAACCACGTAGTGGACAATTTGATGTTGTCACAGGAGAAGGCTCAGCGCTTTGCTAATCGCCGTCGCTGTGTGGGTCCCCGACTTCTTGTGGGGGATTTGGTATGGTTGTCATCTCGTTACGTTCCTATGAAGGTTTCCTCTCCTAAGTTTAAACCTCGTTTCATCGGTCTTTATAAGATTTCAGAAATCCTCAATCCTGTGTCATTCCGTTTGGACCTCCCAGCATCTTTTGCCATTCATAATGTGTTCCATAGGTCTTTGTTGCGGAGGTATGTGGTGCCTGTGGTTCCTTCTGTTGATCCTCCTGCTCCGGTGTTGGTCGAGGGAGAATTGGAGTATGTGGTGGAGAAGATCTTGGATTCTCGTATTTCGAGACGGAAGCTTCAGTACTTGGTTAAATGGAAGGGCTATGGTCAGGAGGATAATTCCTGGGTTGTTGCCTCTGATGTCCATGCTGCCGATTTGGTTCGTGCCTTTCATTTGGCTCGTCCTGATCAGCCTGGGGTCTCTGGTGAGGGTTCGGTAACCCCTCCTCAAGGGGGGTACTGTTGTGAATTCCGTTCTCGGGCTCCCTCCTGTGGTCATGAGTGGTACTTTGTGAGTTCTGTTCTTGGGCTCCCTCTGGTGGCTTTGAGTGTTATGGCTGGTCTGTAGCTGGACTCCAGCTGCCTCGTTTCCTGCTAGGCTTGCTGCTTATTTAACTCCACTTGGACCTTTACTTGTTGCCTGCTGTCGTATTCAGTACTGGTTCAGATCTCTCTGGGACTTCCCTTGTGACCTGTCTCCTCGTGGAGAAGCTAAGTTCATGCTAGTCTATTTTTTCTCATTGTTATTTGAAAATGTTTCTCAGTATATGAGGAGTTCAGTCCAGCTTGCTTATATGCTATTTGATTGCTAGCTGGAAGCTCTGGGGTGCGGAGTTGCGCCCCTCACATCGTGAGTCAGTGTGGGGGTCTTTTTGTATTCTCTGCGTGGATAATTTTTGTAGTATTTTATACTGACCGCACAGATTCCTTGCTATCTTCTGACTATTTAGTTTTTAGCGGGCCTCATTTGCTAAAACCTGTTTTCATTTCTATATTTGTGTTTTCCTCTTAACTCACCATTATTATTTGTGGGGGCTGCTCTCACTTTGGGGAAAATTTCTCCGAGGCAAGTGAAGATTTGTTTCTCTCTAGGGGTAGCTAGTTTCTCAGGCTGTGCAGAGGCGTCTAGGCCGAGTTAGGAACGCTCCACGGCGGCCTATAGTGTTTGTTGATAGGATCAGAATTGCGGTCAGTAAAGTTCCCACATTCCCAGAGCTTGTCCTATGTTTTGGTTTACCTATCAGGTCAGTTCATGTGTTCCTACCACCAGAACCATAACAGATGGCTCCTTGAGACCCTGTATTGATTATTACCTTCTTAATAAGGATCACGGTCAAATTCCAATACCCTTTACCTTTGCTTTCTGATTTGTTTGCTTGGATCAAGGGGGATAGTTGGTTTACTAAGATTGACCTTCGAGGGGCATATAATCTTGTTCGTATTAAACAAGGTGACGAATGGAAAACTGCATTTAATACGCCCGAAGGCCATTTTGAATACCTTGTGATGCCTTTCGGGCTCTCTAATGCTCCTTCTGTATTTCAGTCCTTGATGCATGATATTTTCCGCAATTATCTTGATAAATTCATGATTGTGTATTTGGATGATATTTTGATTTTTTCCGACGATTGAGAGTCTCATGTGAAGCAGGTCAGGATGGTATTCCAGATCCTTCGTGATAATGCTTTATTTGTGAAGGGGTCTAAGTGCCTATTTGGAGTTCAGAAGGTCTCTTTTTTGGGTTTCATTTTTTCTCCCTCGTCTATAGAAATGGATCCTGTTAAGGTCCAAGCCATTCATGATTGGATTCAACCCACATCTGTGAAGAGTCTTCAGAAATTTTTGGGCTTTGCTAATTTTTATCGCCGTTTCATTGCCAACTTTTCCAGTGTGGTTAAGCCCCTGACCGATTTGACGAAGAAAGGCGCTGATGTGACGAATTGGTCCTCTGCGGCTGTTAAGGCCTTTCAGGAGCTTAAACGCCGATTTACTTCTGCCCCTGTGTTGCATCAGCCAGATGTTTCTCTTCCTTTTCAGGTTGAGGCTGACACTTCTGAGACTGGGGCAGGGGCCGTTTTGTCTCAGAGGAGTTTTGATGGTTCTTTGATGAAACCGTGTGCCTTTTTTTCCAGAAAGTTTTCGCCTGCGGAGCGCAATTATGATGTCGGCAATCGGGAGTTGTTGGCCATGAAGTGGGCATTTGAGGAGTGGTGACATTGGCTTGAGGGAGCCAAGAACCGCGTTGTGGTCTTGACCGATCATAAGAATCTGATTTACCTCGAGTCGGCCAAGCGGTTGAACCCTAGACAGGATCGATGGTCCCTGTTTTTCTCCCGTTTTGATTTTGTGGTCTCGTATCTTCCGGGATCTAAGAATGTTAAGGCTGATGCCCTCTCTAGGAGTTTTTTGCCTGATTCTCCTGGAGTCCTTGAGCCGGTTGGCATTCTTAAGGCGGGTGCTTCAGGAATTTTAGGCTGATAAACCTGACCGCTGTCCTGTGGGGAAGCTGTTTGTTCCTGATAGATGGACAAGTAAGGTAATTTCTGAGGTTCATTGTTCGGTGTTGGCTGGTCATCCTGGGATTTTTGGTACCAGAGATTTGGTTGCTAGGTCCTTTTGGTGGCCTTCCTTGTCGCGGGATGTGCGTTCTTTTGTGCAGTCCTGTGGGACTTGTGCCCGGGCCAAGCCTTGCTGTTCCCGCGCTAGTGGGTTGCTTTTGCCTTTGCCGGTCCCTGAGAGGCCCTGGACGCATATTTCCATGGATTTTATTTTGGATCTTCCCGTTTCCCAGAAGATGTCTGTTATCTGGGTGGTTTGTGACCGGTTCTCTAAAATGGTCCATTTAGTACCTTTGCCTAAATTGCCTTCCTCCTCTGATTTGGTTCCATTGTTTTTTCAGCATGTGGTTCGTTTGCATGGCTGTTATGACCTGGTGGTTAAGGAGCAACACTGATATGACCTGGTAGTTAAAGAACAACATGGGACGAGCTCTGAGGAGGTGGTAGCTGTACTGACCGCAGTTCCTAATCCTAACACCAACACTAGCAGTAGCCGTGGGATGTTCCTGTCACTCCCTAGACACCTCGTCACAGCCTGAGAACTAACTACCCCTAAAGATGGAAACAGAAAAATATCTTGCCTCAGAGAAAACCCCCAAAGGAAAGATAGCCCCCCACATATATTGACTGTGAGTGGAGAGGGAAATGACATACACAGAAATGAAAATAGATTTTAGCAAAGGAGGCCAATACTAATCTAAATAGACAGAATAGGAAAGGATACTGTGCGGTCAGTATTAAAAACTGAAAATCCACACAGAGTTTACAAAAATGATCTCCACACCGACTCACGGTGTGGAGGGCAAATCTGCTTCCCCAGAGCTTCCAGCTAGCCTGAATATATCATAATGACAAGCTGGACAAAAAGAAACATAACATGAGCAGAGCAATAAGTCCACAGCAAATGGACAACAAGAGAACTAGCAAAAACTTATCTTTTGCTGAAATGGACAGGCCATAAGAGAAATCCAAGGAGAGATCTGAATCCAACCCAGAAAACATTGACAGCTGGCATGAACTGAAGACCAGAGCCAGGTTAAATAGCAAAGCCAGGAGAGATGATGAGTGAAAGCAGCTGCTACAGATAAACTCAAGGAGCAGCAGTTCCACTCGAAACCACCAGAGGGAGCGCAAGGGCAGAACTCACAAAAGTACCATTCACAACCACAGGAGGGGGCCCAAGAACGGAATTCACAACAGTACCCCCCCCCCTTGAGGAGGGGTCACCGAACCCTCACCAGAGCCCCCAGGCCGATGAGGACGGGCCAAGTGAAAAGCACGAACCAAATCGGCAGCATGGACATTGGAGGCAACAACCCAAGAATTATCCTCCTGGCCATAACCCTTCCACTTGACCAGATACTGAAGCTTCCGCCTCGAAAAATGAGAATCCAAAATCTTCTCCACCACATATTCCAACTCCCCCTCAACCAACACCGGAGCAGGAGGATCAACGGAGGGAACCATGGGCACCACATATCTCCGCAACAAAGATCTATGGAACACATTATGAATGGAAAAAGAAGCTGGAAGGGCCAAACGAAAAGACACCGGATTGATAATTTCAGAAATCTTATAAGGACCAATAAAGTGAGGCTTAAACTTAGGGGAAGAAACCTTCATAGGAACATGACGAGAAGACAACCAGACCAAATCCCCAACACGAAGCCGGGGACCAACACACCGACGACGGTTAGCAAAACGTTGAGCCTTTTCCTGAGACAACTTTAAATTGTCCACCACATGAGTCCAAATCTGCTGTAACCTGTCCACCACAGAATCCACACCAGGACAGTCCGAAGGCTCAACCTGCCCCGAAGAAAAACGAGGATGAAAACCAAAGTTGCAAAAAAAAGGCGAAATCAAGGTAGCCAACTAGCCCGATTATTAAGGGCAAACTCGGCCAACGGCAAAAAGGTCACCCAATCATCCTGATCAGCAGACACAAAGCATCTCAAATAGGTTTCCAAGGTCTGATTGGTTCGCTCCGTTTGGCCATTTGTCTGAGGATGAAATGCTGAAGAAGAAGACAAATCAATACCCATTCTAGCACAAAAGGACCGCCAAAACCTAGAAACAAACTGGTAACCTCTGTCAGACACAATATTCTCCGGAATGCCATGCAAACGAACCACATGCTGAAAAAATAATGGAACCAAATCAGAGGAGGAAGGCAACTTAGGCAAAGGTACCAAATGGACCATCTTAGAAAACCGGTCACAAACCACCCAGATGACAGACATCTTCTGAGAAACAGGAAGATCAGAAATAAAATCCATGGAAATATGCGTCCAGGGCCATTCAGGGACCGGCAAAGGCAAAAGCAACCCACTAGCATGGGAATAGCAAGGCTTGGCCCGGGCACAAGTCCCACAGGACTGCACAAAAGAACGCACATCCCGCGACAAGGAAGGCCACCAAAAGGACCTAGCAACCAAATCTCTGGTACCAAAAATCCCAGGATGACCAGCCAATAATGAACAATGAACCTCAGAAATTACCTTAGTAGTCCATCTATCAGGAACAAACAGTTTCCCCACTGGACAGTGGTCAGGCATATCAGCCTGAAACTCCCGAAGCACCCGCCGCAAATCAGGGGAGATGGCAGAAAGAATCACCCCCTCCTTGAGAATACCAGCCGGCTCAAGGACTCCCGGAGAATCAGGCAAAAAACTCCTAGAAAGGGCATCAGCCTTCACATTCTTAGATCCCGGAAGATACGAGACCACAAAATCATAACGGGAGAAAAACAGAGACCATCGAGCTTGTCTAGGATTCAACCGCTTGGCAGACTCAAGGTAAATCAGATTCTTATGATCGGTCAAGACCACAACGCGATGCTTGGCTCCCTCAAGCCAATGTCGCCACTCCTCAAATGCCCACTTCATAGCCAACAACTCCCGATTGCCGACATCATAATTACGCTCAGCAGCTGAAAACTTTCTGGAGAAGAAAGCACACGTTTTCATCAAAGAGCCATCAGAACTTCTCTGAGACAAAACGGCCCCTGCCCCAATCTCAGAAGTGTCAACCTCAACCTGAAAAGGGAGAGAAACATCTGGCTGACGCAACACAAGGGCAGAAGTAAAACGACGTTTAAGCTCCTGAAAGGCCTCAACAGCCGCAGAGGACCAATTCATCACATCAGCGCCTTTCTTCGCCAAATCGGTCAGAGGCTTAACCACACTGGAAAAATTAGCAATGAAGCGGCGATAAAAATTAGCAAAGCCCAAAAATTTCTGAAGGCTCTTCACAGATGTGGGTTGAGTCCAATCATGAATGGCCTGGACCTTAACAGGGTCCATTTCAATAGCCGAGGGAGAAAAAATGAAACCCAAAAAAGAAACCTTCTGAACTCCAAAGAGGCACTTAGACCCCTTCACAAACAACGCATTAGCACGAAGGATCTGAAATACCATCCTGACCTGCTTCACATGAGACTCCCAATCATCGGAAAAAAACAAAATATCATCCAAATATACAATCATGAATTTATCCAGATAATTCCGGAAGATATCATGCATAAAGGACTGAAACACAGATGGAGCATTAGAGAGCCCGAATGGCATCACAAGGTATTCAAAATGCCCTTCGGGCGTATTAAATGCTGTTTTCCATTCATCACCTTGTTTAATACGAACAAGATTATACGCCCCTCGAAGGTCAATCTTGGTAAACCAACTAGCCCCCTTAATCCGAGCAAACAAATTAGAAAGAAATGGTAAAGGGTACTGGAATTTGACCGTGATCTTATTGAGAAGGTGATAATCTATACAGGGTCTCAAGGAGCCATCCTTCTTGGCAACAAAAAAGAACCCCGCTCCCAACGGTGACGAAGACGGGCGAATATGCCCCTTCTCCAAAGACTCCTTTACATAACTCCGCATAGCGGCATGCTCTGGCACAGACAGGTTGAAAAGTCGACCCTTAGGGAACTTACAGCCAGGAATCAAGTTAATAGCACAATCACAGTCCCTATGAGGAGGAAGGGAACTGGACTTGGGCTCATCAAAAATATGCTGGAAATCTGACAAAAACTCAGGAACTTCAGAAGAGGGGGAAGAGGAAATTGACATCAAAGGAATATCACTATGTATCCCTTGATAACCCCAACTAGTCACAGACATAGATTTCCAATCCAGCACTGGATTATGTACCTGTAACCATGGGAAACCCAGCACAACAACATCATGCAAATTATGCAACACCAAAAAGCGAATATTTTCCTGATGTGCTGGACCCATGTACATGGTCAACTGTGTCCAGTACTGAGGTTTATTCTTGGCCAATGGCGTAGCATCAATCCCCCTTAAGGGAATAGGGCTCTGCAAAGGCTCCAAGAAAAAGCCACAGCGTTTGGCAAATTCCTAGTCCATTAAGTTCAGGGCAGCGCCAGAATCCACAAATGCCATAACAGAAAAGGACGACAATGAGCAAATCAGGGTAACAGACAAGAGAAATTTAGGCTGTACAGTACTAATGGCAACAGACCTGGCGACCCTCTCAGCACGCTTAGGGCAATCAGAAATAGCTTGGGCAGAGTCACCACAGTAAAAACACAGCCCATTCTGACGTCTGAATTCCTGCCGTTCTGCTCTAGTCAAAATCCTATCACATTGCATAGGCTCAGGACTCAGCCCAGAGGACACCGCCATATGGTGCACCACCTTGCGCTCGCGCAGGCGCCGATCAATCTGAATGGCCAAAGACATAGATTCGTTCAAACCAGCAGGCGTGGGGAACCCCACCATAACATCTTTAAGGGCTTCAGAAAGACCCTTTCTGAAAATCGCTGCCAGGGCATACTCATTCCATTTTGTGAGCACAGACCACTTTCTAAATTTCTGGCAGTATACTTCTGCTGCTTCCTGACCCTGACACAGAGCCAGCAAGATTTTTTCTGCCTTATCCAAAGAATTAGGTTCGTCATATAGCAATCCGAGTGCTTGAAAAAATGCGTCTGCATTGAGCAATGCAGGATTCCCTGGCTCAAGGGAGAATGCCCAGTCCTGCGGGTCTCCACGCAGCAGAGACATGACAATCTTCACCTGCTGAATGGGGTCACCAGAGGAATGGGGTCTCAGAGCAAAAAACAATCTGCAGTTATTTTTTAAGTTCAAAAATTAAGATCTATCCCCAGAAAACAAATCAGGAATAGGAATTCTAGGCTCTAAAACCGGAGTCTGAACAACATAATCTTGGATACTCTGTACCCTTGCAGCGAGTTGATCCACACGCGAGAACAGACCCTGAACCTCCATGTCAGCACCAGAATCCTGAACCACCCAGAGATTAAGGGGAAAAAAAAGACAAAACAGGCTGCAAAGGAAAAAAAAATGGCTCAGAACTTTTTTCCCCCTCTTTTGAGATGCATTCAACACATTGCGGGCCAGCTGTACTGTTATGACCTGGTGGTTAAGGGGCAACACTGATATGACCTGGTGGTTAAAGAACAACATGGGACGAGCTCTGAGGAGGTGGTAGCTGTACTGACCACAGTTCCTAATCCTAACACCAACACTAGCAGTAGCCGTGGGATGTTCCTGTCACTCCCTAGACACCTCGTCTCAGCCTGAGAACTAACTACCCCTAAAGATGGAAACAGAAAACTATCTTGCCTCAGAGAAAACCCCCAAAGGAAAGATAGCCCCCCACAAATATTGACTGTGAGTGGAGGGGGAAATGACATACACAGAAATGAAAACAGATTTTAGCAAAGGAGGCCAATACTAATCTAAATAGACAGAATAGGAAAGGATACTGTGCGGTCAGTATTAAAAACTAAAAATCCACGCAGAGTTTACAAAAATGATCTCCACACCGACTCACGGTGTGGAGGGCAAATCTGCTTCCCCAGAGCTTCCAGCTAGCCTGAATATATCATAATGACAAGCTGGACAAAAAGAAACATAACATGAGCAGAGCAATAAGTCCACAGCAAATGGACAACAAGAGAACTAGCAAAAACTTATCTTTTGCTGAAATGGACAGGCCATAAGAGAAATCCAAGGAGGGATCTGAATCCAACCCAGAAAACATTGACAGCTGGCATGAACTGAAGACCAGAGCCAGGTTAAATAGCAAAGCCAGGAGAGACGATGAGTGAAAGCAGCTGCTACAGCTAAACTCAAGGAGCAGGAGTTCCACTCGAAACCACCAGAGGGAGCCCAAGGGCAGAACTCACAAAAGTACCATTCACAACCACAGGAGGGGGCCCAAGAACGGAATTCACAACACATGGCATTCGGGAGAATATTGTGTCTGACAGAGGTTCCCAGTTTGTTCCTAGGTTTGGGCGGGCCTTTTGTGCTAGGATGGGCATTGATTTGTCTTTTTCTTCAGCGTTTCATCCTCAGACAAATGGCCAAACTGAGCAAACTAATCAGACCTTGGAAACCTATTTGAGATGCTTTGTGTCTGCTGACCAGGATGATTGGGTGACCTTCTTGACGTTGGCCGAGTTTGCCCTTAATAATCGGGCTAGTTCGGCTACCTTGGTTTCGCCTTTTTTTTGTAACTTTGGTTTTCATCCTCGTTTTTCTTCGGGGCAGGTTGAGCCTTCGGACTGTCCTGGTGTGGATTCTGTGGTGGACAGGTAACAGCAGATTTGGACTCATGTGGTGGACAATTTAACGTTGTCTCAAGAAAAGGCTCAACGTTTTGCTAACCGTCGTCGGTGTGTTAGTCCCCAGCTTCATGTTGGGGATTTGGTCTGGTTGTCTTCTCGTCATGTTCCTATGAAGGTTTCTTCCCCTAAGTTTAAGCCTCGCTTTATTAGTCCTTATAAGATTTCTGAGATTATCAATCCGGTATCTTTTCATTGGCCCTTCCAGCCTCTTTTGCCATCCATAATGTTTTCCATAGATCTTTGTTGCGGAGATATGTGGTGCCCGTTGTTCCCTCTGTTGATCCTCCTGCCCCGGTGTTGGTTGATGGGGAGTTGGAATATATGGTGGAGAAAAGTTTTTCGAGGCGGAGGCTTCAGTATCTTGTCAAGTGGAAGGGTTATGGCCAGGAGGATAATTCTTGGGTTGTTGCCTCCAATGTCCATGCCGCCGATTTGGTTCGTGCTTTTCACTTGGCTCGTCCTGATTGGCCTGGGGGCTCTGGTGAGGGTTCGGTGACCCCTCTTCAAGGGGGGGTACTGTTGTGAATTCCGCTCTTGGGCTCCCTCCGGTGGTTGTAAGTGGCACTTTTGTGAGTTCTGCTCTTGGGCTCCTTCCGGTGGTTTTAAGTGGTACTGCTGCTCCTTGGATTTAGTAGTCAGCAGCTGCTTCCACTGATTGTCTTTCTGGCTCGGCTATTTAGCCTGGTTCCATCCTTCAGCCTGTGCCAGTTGTCAATGGTTCCTGGTTGGATTCACATCTCTGCTTGGATTTCCCTGATATTCTGACCAGTTCAGCAAAGATAAGTCCTTGCTTTGTTCTTTTGCAGTCCACTTGTTGTGGACTTAATCTTTCTGCACTTTCTATGTTTTTTCTAGTCCAGCTTGTCATTATGTATTTATTCAGTTAAGCTGGAAGCTCTGGGAAGCAGATTTACCCTCCACACCTTTAGTCAGGTGTGGAGATTTTTGTAAACTCTGTGGTGGATTTTTCTAGTTTTTAATACTGACCGCACAGTATTCTGTTCTGCTCTATCTATCTAGCTAGACTGGCCTCCTTTGGTACATCCTGGTTTCATTCTGCGTATGTCATTCCCCTCTCCACTCACAGTCAATATTTGTGGGGGGCTGTCCTATCCTTTGGGAATCTTCTCTGAGGCAAGATAGCTTTCCTGTTTCTATCTCTAGGGGTAGTTAGTCCTCCGGCTGTGACGAGGTGTCTAGAGAGTGACAGGAACATCCCACGGCTGCTTCTAGTGTTGTGTTTAGCTCAGGAACTGCGGTCAGTACAGGTACCACCTCCTCCAGAGCACGTCCCATGTTGCTCCTAAACCACCAGCTTATAACACCCAACCCCATTTATAAGGCAAGAAATCCCACTTATTAAACCTGACAGGGCACACCTGTGAAGTGAAAACCATTTCCGGTGACTACCTCTTGAAGCTCATCAAGAGAAAGCCAAGAGTGTGCAAAGCAGTCATCAAAGCAAAATGTGGCTACTTTGAAGAACCTAGAATATAAGACATAATTTCAGCTGTTTCACACTTTTTTGTTAAGTATATAATTCCACATGTGTTAATTCATAGTTTTGATGCCTTCAGTGTGAATTTACTATTTTCATCGTCATGAAAATACAGAAAAATCTTTAAATGAGAAGTTGTGTCCAAACTTTTGGTCTGTACTGTAGGTTCCCCTGTATTTTTGATAACCAGCCAGGCAAAGCTGACAGCTGTGGGCTACAACCCTCAGCTGTCTGTATTAGGAAGGCTGGTTATCAAGAAGAGAGAGGTCCCCATGCTGTTTTGATTAATTATGTAAATAAATTAAAAAAAAAACCACATGGGGTCCCCCCATTTATGACAACCAGCCAAGCTAAAGCTGACTGTTGGGGGCTGATATTCCCAGGCTGGTACGGGGGCAAGGATATTGACCCCCCTAGCCTAAAAATAGTAGCCCACAGGTGCCCAAGAACAGGCACATCTCTTAGATGCTCCAATACTGGCACTTTGCCCGGCTCATCCCACTGGCAGTGACAAGTGGGGCTCATATCTGTTGGGTTGATGTCACCTTTGTATTGTCTGATAACATCAAGCTCACGGCTTACTAATGGAGAGTCATCTATAATCCTATAGTTATATTGTAAATAAACACACAGCTAGAATAAATTCCTTTACTTGAAAGAATGACAGACTCCTTTAATGAATCTAAATTAGCCCATACTCACATAATCGCTCAGTCCACAGAAGCCATGGTCTAGCTCTGCTACATTTAGATGGCAGGCTGCATTGTTGCATTATGCTACTCTCCCTGGCAGAAGTTATGTCGCTTATCCATGCTATGTAAAAAAAAACTTATAACCTGATGTTAAAATTATTCTTTTGAAAGCTGAAATCCACCGAAATGTGGTTTAGGTTAAGAAAATAAATTGGCATCAATGCAGAAATATTGATCAGTTAATGGACACAGAATGGTCAGATTTTGGCAATACAAAAGTTTTGTTGCCCACAGAAAATAGTGTGATATTCAAACAAATAATTAACTTAAAATACAAATATATGTTGTATAACATTGGTGAATGAATTTGTGGTGCTATTGGAGTCATATTTAATACTTTGTGTGACTTCCAGGAGCTTGAAGGACTGCATCCATGCAGTTCAACAATGATTCATACAATTTATTAATGAAGTAATCAGGAATAGCAAAGAATGCAGTCTTACATGCCTCCCAGAGTTCATCTAGATTCTTTGGTTTGTCTTCCAAGCTTTCTCTTTCATCCTACCCCAAACATGCTCAATGATGTTCATGTCTGCTGACTGGGCTGGCCAGTCCTTGAGCACCTTGATCTTTTTGCCTGGTGGAACTTTGTTGTAGAGATGGATGTATGAGATGGATATTGCCTTCAACCTTGCACATGTTTCGCACACCCCCATACTGAATGTAACCCTAGACCATGATCTTTCCACCACCAAATGTAACTGTTTTCTGGGTGTATTTTGGATCCATACGGGCTCCAGTAGGTCTCCAGTAGAATTAAACCACAGCCACTGCAAATACTGCAGAAGATTCATTAGCGAAATCCAGCTTCTGCCACTTTTCCAGCGTCCATCTGTTTAGGAGGCTGTGGGACTTTGCAAATGCCACACTGTTTCTTATTTGCCTTTTGTTTAGTGCTGGCTTCTGGGCACTGATTCAATCATGGAGGCCATTTTAAGACAGAATCCTACAAACTGTTCTAGTTGACACAGGGACTCTAGGTGACCAGGCCTGTTGGAGGTCTTCTGCAGTGGAAGAGGGGTTTGCTTTGGATTTTCTAACCAACAAACGTTCCTCCTGAGAAGTTGTCTTGCGGGGTCTGCTGTACCTGGGCATGTCAAACACATCTCCAGTCTCTTCAAATCTTTTCTTAATTCTTTTTACTTGACTCTGAGTTACATTAAAGGTGCCAGCCACCTCTGCAGTAGATCTAGTCTTCAGCATCTTGATAATCCAGGCTGTGGTCGCAGGGTGGATTTTTGGCATGTTGTGCTGGGTTTCTTTTTATATATATATACACACACACACACACACGAATTAACCGATCATTTACTGAGCACAGGTGAGGATGTAAACTAGGATTGAGTGCATTATATGACCAGGCGACAAAACTTTTGTCTTGCCAAAATCTGACCATTCTGTGTCCATTAACTGATCAATATTTCTGCATTTATGCCAATTTATTTTCTTAACCTAAACCACATTTCGGAGGGTTTCAGCTTTGAAAAGAATCCAATGGATGAATTTAACTTCAGGTTATAAGCTTTTATTTACATAACATGGTTAAGCGACATAACTTCTGTCAGGGAGTGTACTATAGAGCCTGCCATCCAGCAGAGACACTGAGCAGCGTGTGCTACCACTGCTCAGTATCTCGCCGTGAACTCCTATGACCTATGAGAAAGTTCTCACACTAGTTGTGCCATCAGAAAGGTCCTGGAAGTTCACATCCAATGAACTCAGTTCAACTCGCTGACATCAGCGTGAACACCATGGGAAAAGTTGCAGTGCAAGCAGAGAACCGTGATATAAGCTGCTTTTACTTCAGCACCCGGCACTGGGGAATAGCGCGAACAGTACTGCTGGTTCCCATTTGTCAAAACATGTCATACTGATGACACAGGGAAAATTTATGTCTTGGCCATTCAGCTTAGTCACTTCAGTTCTGTCCTGGCCCCTCCATCTGCCACTGGTGTCTGTATCAACCTCCTTTTTTAAAGATTACGCCAATGCTGTCCTCATCGCACCCCAATGGGATATGAAGTTGCACAATCACACCCTGCAGGAAGGATAGCACTGGCATGATCTTTAATAAAGGAAGCTGTTTATAACGGGAATGGTGGAACCACTGTGCCTTGGTCTGAGGAGACCCTGGAGAGGCTTCACCAGGTGAGCACCTGACTGTTCACTAGGGTCTTTAATGGTGGGGTTAAGCTTGGCTCCCGATGAACACCAGGTGCTTCTCCAGGACATATCATGGATGCATGGCCCCCAAGAGACTGGTAGCTGGCACGGCCCAGAGGGAGAGGGCGAGTGCAGCTGACACAGGCAGGCACTGACAGGTGTGGTCTAGTACAGCAGACACACAGGTTGGCACTGGCAGGTGCAAAAGGGACCAGCTGATAAATAGACCGGCATGGCAAATGCTGATGGGACCAGCTGATGTACAGACTTGCATGGCAGGTGCAGGTGGCTTCGGGTGATGTACAGACTGACACGGCAGATGCAGTCGAGTCTAGCTGATACACAGGTTGGGAAGACAGGTGCAGGCTGGTCCAGTTTATAAATAGTCTGGCAAGGCAGGTGAAGTCAGTTCCGGCCAATAAATAGACAAATATGGCAGGTGCAGGCCTGTCCGTCTGTAATACAGAATGGCACGGCAGGTGCAAGCGGGACTGGCTGTAATACAAACTGACAATGCAAGTACTAGCAAGGAGGTTAGGGATGGACAGACACTAGCGGAACTAGTGGACAGGGACTTGAGAACTTTCAAATGTGTTTAGGAACAGAATAACAACATTGCACAGGCATCTCCATGCAGGTGAAGGTGCCTTGAATAGTAAGTATCTCCCAGCCATTGGCTGGGAGACACTTCAGCATGGCACTTAACCCCTTCAAGAAGGAGAGAGTGCTTGCTCTAGGCACAGTGCCCGGGAATCTGCATGTCATGCGCGTATCCCAGGCAGCAGCCAACAAGGAAGGAGGAGGAAGTGCAGGACATTCTTATCAGCCATCCGGAAATGCAGAGTAATGTAAAAGTGAGGTGAAGAACAGAGACCACCTGGATTGCCATGGATTAAGCTGCTGTGTGGACTGCAGATAGGCAAGATTCTTGAGGTCAGTGTAGATAACCACAGGATGCAACTCCTCCAGAGCCAGTTTAATCACTAAAAGTTCTCGATCGCCTATCATAGTTGCATTCTGGAGCTGTGAAAATTTTGGAAAAGAAGCCGCAGGTCACTATGAGGCCAGAAGAAGACTTCTATGCAAGAATAGCTCAGGCCCATGAGGAAAAAGCATCCACCTCCAGAAAGAACTGCTTATTATTGTCTGCACGATGCAGCACAGGAGCTGAGGAGAAGGCCTGTTTTAGAGAGACAAAGGCTCTTTTTTCCCTAGGAGTCTATATCTTAGGATTGACCCCCTTGCAGGTCAGGGCAGAAATAGGAACAGTCTGAGTGGAGAAATGCGGAATGAACTGGACGGGGAAATTTTAAGGCTGCAGACACATTTTTGGGGTCCATTTTCAGGCCGAAGATTATGTACCCAAGAAATGGAAGAGAGGTATGTTTGAAAATGCGCTTTTTATATTTGGCATACAGACAGATCTTCTTTAATTTCTGCAGAACCTGGCGAACATCCCTTCAGTGTGAAGGCTGACTGGGAGAGAACACCAAGATATTGTTTAAGTACACTGGCACACACATCTAGAGAATGTCCAAGAAGATGTCAGTCACCAGTTCTTGAAAGATGGCAAGTACATTACAAGGTCCAAGCGGTATTACACAATATTCATAATGGCCATTGCGGGTATTAAAGGCCATCTTCCACTTATCCCCCTGGCATGTATGGATCCGGTTATACACACCCTGGAGGTCAAATTTCAAGAAGACTCTGGAATCTTTATGACTAACGACTAGGGTTGAGCGAAACGGGTCGTTCATTTTCAAAAGTCGCCGACTTTTGGCAAAGTCGGGTTTCATGAAACCCGATCCGACCCCTATGCGGGGTCGGCCATGCGGTACGCGACTTTCGCGCCAAAGTCGCGTTTCAATGACGCGAAAAGCGCCATTTCTCAGCCAATGAAGGTGAACGCAGAGTGTGGGCAGCGTGATGACATAGGTCCTGGTCCCCACCATCTTAGAGAAGGGCATTGCAGTGATTGGCTTGCTGTCTGCGGCGTCACAGGGGCTATAAAGGGGCGTTCCCGCCGACCGCCATCTCACTGCTGCTGATCTGAGCTTAGGGAGAAGTTGCTGCCGCTTCGTCAGAAGCAGGGATAGCGTTAGGCAGGGTCCATTAACCACCAAACCGCTTGTGCTGTAGCGATTTCCACTGTCCAACACCACCTTCGGTGTGCAGGGACAGTGGAAGCTACATTTTTTTTTTTCCTCAGCGCTGTAGCTCATTGGGCTGCCCTAGAAGGCTCCCTGATAGCTGCATTGCTGTGTGTATGCCACTGTGCAAACCAACTGCTTTTTTCAAAGCACAAATCCTCTTGTTCCTTCCTTTCTGCACAGCTATCTTTTTTGTTTGTCCACACTTTTTATTTAATTTGTGCATCAGTCCACTCCTTATTGCTGCCTGCCATACCTGGCTGAGATTACTGCAGGGAGATAGTAATTGTAGGACAGTCCCTGTTTTTTTTTTTTTTTTTTTGGGAGATTAAGATTGGCATTTCTGCTAGAGTGCCATCCCTGTGTGTGCCATCTCTCACTCAGTGGGCCATAGAAAGCCTATTAATTTTTTTGCTTGATTTGGGTTCTAAAATCTACCTGAAAAAAAATCACTACATCAATCATTGGGAGAAAAATATTGGCCTCAGGGCTTGTGTGCCACTCCTGACTCCTGTGTGTGCCATCTCTCACTCAGTGGGCCATAGAAAGCCTTTTTTTTTATTATTTGGTTTCTAAATTGTCCCTGAAAAAATCATTTTATCTTATTTGGTTTCTAAAGTCTCCCTGAAAAAAAAAAAAATTAAAACAGTGGGAGATTAATATTGCCCTTTCTGCTTGTGTGCCAGTCTTGACTCCTGGGTGTGCCATCTCTCTCTCTCAAATTGTGGGCCATAGAAAGCCTATTAATTTTTTTGCTTGATTTGGGTTCTAAAATCTACCTGAAAAAAAATCACTACATCAATCAGTGGGAGAAAAATATTGGCCTCAGGGCTTGTGTGCCACTCCTGACTCCTTTGTGTGCCATCTCTCACTCAGTGGGCCATAGAAAGCCTATTAATTTTTTTGCTTGATTTGGGTTCTAAAATCTACCTGAAAAAAAAATCACTACATCAATCAGTGGGAGAAACATATTGGCCTCAGGGCTTGTGTGCCACTCCTGACTCCTGTGTGTGCCATCTCTCACTCAGTGGGCCATAGAAAGCCTATTAATTTTTTTGCTTGATTTGGGTTCTAAAATCTACCTGAAAAAAAATCACTACATCAATCAGTGGGAGAAAAATATTGGCCTCAGGGCTTGTGTGCCACTCCTGACTCCTGTGTGTGCCATCTTTCACTCAGTGGGCCATAGAAAGCCTATTAATTTTTTTGCTTGATTTGGGTTCTAAAATCTACCTGAAAAAAAATCACTACATAAATCAGTGGGAGAAAAATATTGGCCCCAGGGCTTGTGTGCCACTCCTGACTCCTATGTGTGCCATCTCTCACTCAGTGGGCCATAGAAAGCCTATTAATTTTTTTGCTTGATTTGGGTTCTAAAATCTACCTGAAAAAAAACCACTACATCAATCAGTGGGAGAAAAATATTGGCCTCAGGGCTTGTGTGCCACTCCTGACTCCTGTGTGTGCCATCTCTCACTCAGTGGGCCATAGAAAGCCTATTAGTTTTCGTGCTTGATTTGGGTTCTAAAATCTACCTGAAAAAAAATCACTACATCAATCATTGGGAGAAAAATATTGGCCTCAGGGCTTGTGTGCCACTCCTGACTCCTGTGTGTGCCATCTCTCACTCAGTGGGCCATAGAAAGCCTATTAATTTTTTTGCTTGATTTGGGTTCTAAAATCTACCTGAAAAAAAATCACTACATCAATCAGTGGGAGAAAAATATTGGCCTCAGGGCTTGTGTGCCACTCCTGACTCCTGTGTGTGCCATCTTTCACTCAGTGGGCCATAGAAAGCCTATTAATTTTTTTGCTTGATTTGGGTTCTAAAATCTACCTGAAAAAAAATCACTACATAAATCAGTGGGAGAAAAATATTGGCCCCAGGGCTTGTGTGCCACTCCTGACTCCTGTGTGTGCCATCTCTCACTCAGTGGGCCATAGAAAGCCTATTAATTTTTTTGCTTGATTTGGGTTCTAAAATCTACCTGAAAAAAAATCACTACATCAATCAGTGGGAGAAAAACATTGGCCTCAGGGCTTGTGTGCCACTCCTGACTCCTGTGTGTGCCATCTTTCACTCAGTGGGCCATAGAAAGCCTATTAATTTTTTTGCTTGATTTGGGTTCTAAAATCTACCTGAAAAAAAATCACTACATCAATCAGTGGGAGAAAAATATTGGCCTCAGGGCTTGTGTGCCACTCCTGACTCCTGTGTGTGCCATCTCTCACTCAGTGGGCCATAGAAAGCCTATTAATTTTCGTGCTTGATTTGGGTTCTAAAATCTACCTGAAAAAAAATCACTACATCAATCATTGGGAGAAAAATATTGGCCTCAGGGCTTGTGTGCCACTCCTGACTCCTGTGTGTGCCATCTCTCACTCAGTGAGCCATAGAAAGCCTATTAATTTTTTTGCTTGATTTGGGTTCTAAAATCTACCTGAAAAAAAATCACTACATCAATCAGTGGGAGAAAAATATTGGCCTCAGGGCTTGTGTGCCACTCCTGACTCCTGTGTGTGCCATCTCTCACTCAGTGGGCCATAGAAAGCCTTTTTTTTATTATTTGGTTTCTAAATTGTCCCTGAAAAAATCATTTTATCTTATTTGGTTTCTAAAGTCTCCCTGAAAAAAAAAAAATTAAAACAGTGGGAGATTAATATTGCCCTTTCTGCTTGTGTGCCAGTCTTGACTCCTGGGTGTGCCATCTCTCTCTCTCAAATTGTGGGCCATAGAAAGCCTATTAATTTTTTTGCTTGATTTGGGTTCTAAAATCTACCTGAAAAAAAATCACTACATCAATCAGTGGGAGAAAAATATTGGCCTCAGGGCTTGTGTGCCACTCCTGACTCCTGTGTGTGCCATCTCTCACTCAGTGGGCCATAGAAAGCCTATTAATTTTTTTGCTTGATTTGGGTTCTAAAATCTACCTGAAAAAAAATCACTACATCAATCAGTGGAAGAAAAATATGGGCCTCAGGGCTTGTGTGCCACTCCTGACTCCTGTGTGTGCCATCTCTCACTCAGTGGGCCATAGAAAGCCTATTAATTTTTGTGCTTGATTTGGGTTCTAAAATCTACCTGACAAAAAATCACTACATTAATCATTGGGAGAAAAATATTGGCCTCAGGGCTTGTGTGCCACTCCTGACTCCTTTGTGTGCCATCTCTCACTCAGTGGGCCATAGAAAGCCTAATATTTTTTTTGCTTGATTTGGGTTCTAAAATCTACCTGAAAAAAAATCACTACATCAATCAGTGGGAGAAAAATATTGGCCTCAGGGCTTGTGTGCCACTCCTGACTCCTGTGTGTGCCATCTCTCACTCAGTGAGCCATAGAAAGCCTATTAATTTTTTTGCTTGATTTGGGTTCTAAAATCTACCTGAAAAAAAAATCACTACATCAATCAGTGGGAGAAAAATATTGGCCTCAGGGCTTGTGTGCCACTCCTGACTCCTGTGTGTGCCATCTCTCACTCAGTGGGCCATAGAAAGCCTATTAATTTTTTTGCTTGATTTGGGTTCTAAAATCTACCTGAAAAAAAATCACTACATCAATCAGTGGGAGAAAAATATTGGCCTCAGGGCTTGTGTGCCACTCCTGACTCCTGTGTGTGCCATCTCTCACTCAGTGGGCCATAGAAAGCCTTTTTTTATTATTATTATTTGGTTTCTAAATTGTCCCTGAAAAAATCATTTTATCTTATTTGGTTTCTAAAGTCTCCCTGAAAAAAAATAAAAATAAAATAGGTGGGAGATTAATATTGACATTTGTGCTTGAGTGACAGTCCTGCGTGTGTGGCATCTCTGTGATTTGGTGCCACAGAAAACAGAGTGTGTAACATTGGGCCTGATTTTCCTTGTGGTCTCACCAACCTGTAAAGGGATATTGAAATCATACTGAAGTTATAGCTCACCGTGTAAGTTGTTTGACAGCAACAATTAAAGTTACTTTGGTTAAGTTTTTAAAACAATGAGGAAGTCTTGTGCAAGAGGTCGTGGCCGTGGGCGTTCATTGTCAGCTGGTAATGATGGTAGTGGTAGTGGAGCATCAGGTGGTCGTGGGGATAAAAATATTCCTCCTAAGTCTGGAGCTGTGGAGCCAGGTTCGTTGTCTGGCTACACAAGGCCTCGAACGCTCTCTTTTCTGGGAGTAGGAAAACCGCTTTTAAAGCCGGAGCAGCAACAGCAAGTTTTGGCTTACCTTGCAGACTCAGCCTCTAGCTCTTTTGCCTCCTCTTCTGAGACTGGTAAATGTAAAAACAGCGCGTCGCTTGTGGATGTTCACGGTCAGGGACAAGTCGCTTCCTTGTCCTCTTCAGCAAAAACAACAACAAGAGAGAAGGATGCAGCAGGCGACACAACGGGTTACTCCATGGAGCTCTTTACACATACCGTCCCTGGCTTAGAAAGTGAAACACTTAACAGGCCATGCCCATTACAAGTAGATTCTGACATGGAGTGCACTGATGCACAGCCACAGCCAAAGTACTATGCTGCTCCTTTGACTCAGACCACAACATTGCCCTCTCAGGGTACTGATCCACAATCAGACCCTGATGAGACTATGTTGCCCCGCCACGAACGCTATACCACCGACCGACACGGTGACACAGACGAAGTTGCACACGAGCTCGAAGAGGAGGTAATAGATGACCCAGTTGTTGACCCCGATTGGCAGCCATTGGGGGAACAGGGTGCAGGCGGCAGTAGTTCAGAAGCGGAGGTGGAGGAGGGGCCGCAGCAGGCATCAACATCACAACAGGTTCCATCTGCCGGTCCCGTATCTGGGCCAAAACGCGTGTCAAAGCCAAAACCTGTTGGAGGACAGCGTGGCCATCCGGTTAAAGCTCAGTCTGCAATCCCTGAAAAGGGATCCGATGCTAGGAAGAGTGCAATCTGGCATTTTTTTAAACAACATCCAATTGATCAGCGCAAAGTCATCTGTCAAAAATGTTCAACTAGCTTAAGCAGAGGTCAGAATCTGAAAAGTCTCAATACTAGTTGCATACATAGACACTTAACCACCATGCATTTTCAAGCCTGGACTAACTACCAAACGTCCCTTAAGGTTGTAGCACCCTCGGCCAATGAAGCTAGTCAGCAACGCAACATCCCTTCCGTCACTGTAAGGCCACCATTTTCCGCACCACCGGCAGTATCTGTGCAGGTTTCTTTGCCAGCCAAAAGCAGTCAGGGTCAGGGAATCACCAGTTTTGTAGGAGGAAATATTGCATCTAGTGCACCGGCGGAAACAATACCGTCTACAACCGTCTCTCAGTCTGCCATGTCCACCGGCACACCCGAAAGTTCCACGATCTCCAGCTCTCCAGTCCAGCTCACCCTACATGAGACTCTGGTTAGAAAAAGGAAGTACTTATCCTCGCATCCGCGTACACAGGGTTTTAACGCCCAAATAGCTAGATTAATCTCGTTAGAGATGATGCCCTACCGTTTAGTTGAAAGCAAAGCTTTCAAAGCCCTGATGGAGTACGCTGAACCATGATACGAGCTACCCAGTCGACACTTTTTTTCCAGAAAAGCCATCCCAGCCCTGCACCAGCATGTTAAACAGCGCATCGTCCATGCACTCAGGCAATCTGTGAGTACAAAGGTGCACCTGACTACAGATGCATGGACCAGTAGGCATGGCCAGGGACGTTATGTGTCCATCACGGCACACTGGGTGAATGTGGTGGATGCAGGGTCCACAGGGGACATCAATTTCGGGACAGTTGTGCCTAGCCCACGGTCTAGGAAACAGTTGGCTGTAGGCGTTTGCACCCCCTCCTCCTCGTCCTCCTGCAGAAGCGACAGCTCTTCCACAGACCGCAGTCGGCCAACCACTCCATCGGCAGCTGACACTGTTGCACACCAGTTGTCCCATTATGGGCCAGCTACTGGCAAGCATCAGCAGGCTGTATTGGCTATGAATTGTTTGGGCGACAACAGACACACCGCGGAAGTTCTGTCCGAGTTCTTGCAACAAGAAACGCAGTCGTGGCTGGGCACAGTAGATCTTGAGGCAGGCAAGGTAGTGAGTGATAACGGAAGGAATTTCATGGCTGCCATCTCCCTTTCCCAACTGAAACACATTCCTTGCCTGGCTCACACCTTAAACCTGGTGGTGCAGTGCTTATTGAAAACTTATCCTGGGTTCTCCGGCCTGCTCCTCAAAGTGCGTGGACTTTGCTCACATATTCGACGTTCGCATGTACACTCCAGCTGTATGCAGACCTATCAGCGGTCTTTGAACCTTCCCCAGCATCACCTAATCATAGACGTTGCAACAAGGTGGAACTCAACACTGCACATGCTTCAGAGACTGTGCCAACAGAGGCGGGCTGTTATGTTTTTGTGGGAGGATACACATACACGGGCAGGCAGTAAGATGGCAGACATGGAGTTGTCTGGTGTGCAGTGGTCGAAGATACAAGACATGTGTCAAGTCCTTCAGTGTTTTGAGGAATGCACACGGCTGGTTAGTGCAGACAACGCCATAATAAGCATGAGCATCCCCCTAATGTGTCTGCTGATGCAAAGTTTGACGCACATAAAGGATCAGGTGTCTGCACCAGAGGAAGAGGAAAGCCTTGATGACAGTCAGCCATTGTCTGGTCAGGGCAGTGTACAGGACGAGGTAGCAGGCGAAGAGGAGGTGGAGGACGAGGAGGATGATGGGGATGAGTTTATTTTTAATGAGGAAGCTTTCCCGGGGGCACTGGAAATTGGTTGCGTGGCAAGGCCGGGTTCTGGTTTTTTGAGGGACACAAGGGACGTAGATTTGCCTGAAACTGCCCCTCAACCAATCACAACCGGAGATTTGTCAACTGGAACTTTGGCCCACATGGCGGATTATGCCTTACGTATCCTAAAAAGGGACACACGCATTACGAAAATGATGAACGATGACGATTACTGGTTGGCCTGCCTCCTTGATCCACGCTATAAAGGCAAATTGCAAAATATTATGCCACATGAGAACTTGGAACTAATATTAGCAACCAAACAATCAACTCTTGTTGACCATTTGCTTCAGGCATTCCCAGCACACAGCGCACGTGATCGTTCTCACACGAGCTCCAGGGGCCAGCAGACTAGGAGTGTTAGGGGTACACACATCAGAAGTGGCGTTGGACAGAGGGGTTTTCTGACCAGGTTGTGGACTGATTTTGCTATGACCGCAGACAGGACAGGTACTGCTGCATCAATTGAAAGTGACAGGAGACAACATTTGTCCAGTATGGTTACTAACTATTTTTCATCCCTTATCGATGTTCTCCCTCAACCGTCATTCCCATTTGATTACTGGGCATCAAAATTAGACACCTGGCCAGAATTGGCAGAATATGCATTGCAGGAGCTTGCTTGCCCGGCAGCTAGTGTCCTATCAGAAAGAGTATTCAGTGCTGCAGGTTCAATATTAACCGAAAAAAGGACTCGTCTGGCTACCCAAAATGTTGATGATCTAACATTCATTAAAATGAACCACAACTGGATTTCGAAATCTTTTGCCCCACCTTGCCCGGCCGACACCTAGCTTTCCTATGAAAAGCTCTTGCCTGTGGACTACTGTGAATTACTTTTCTAATGTCTAATTTGCTGCAGCTGATTGTCCAGCATACGACATGTTTACACCTCCCTAAATGGCCAAACTCCCCACACGGGGCCGTGGTATCGCACCTTGGCGCAAGCACCCGTGAGACTGCTGTTTGTCTGAAGAGGTGGGTGTGCTCGCTTTTGGTCGACGGCATTGCTACTGGGTCCCTCATAGTACAATAAAGCGTCTCTGGCGGTGGTGGTGCGCACCCAACGTCAGACACACTGTTGTAACATGAGGGGCCCTGGGCCTGTACCGCCGGCCACAAGAGAGTTCACCCACCCCCAGGTCAAACATTGCTCTACCACTTCCACAGTTATCTCTCACACTTCCACCAATGTTTAGTCTATGCGCTGACATCCTTCCATACCTGCCACTGACAATACCATTGTGTTGACATGTATGATGGTACTTAACATAGTCAGGGGCAGTGTCCTCTATTTACCACAGTAAATACTTTGCGCTAAATTAGTAGGTCTGAAACAATGCAGAGGATCCCACCCCTGAACCTATTGATTGCACCCTTTAGTGTTTTTGTTTTGTTTTAATGCGAGACATTCACATTTATTTGTTGTTTTGGACTACTAACTGGCAGACACTCATTACAATCAGCCTCCGTTGACCAGACCACTGCTGCCCGTGTACCCCTGGAACCAATTATAAAGTGCCTACAGCCAGCCCATTTTATTATGTTAGGCCTTGGAAGCCTGTCTGCGGTCCCTCCTTCCACTAGGCCTCCAATGACCTGACCACTGCTGCCCGTGTACCCCTGGAACCAATTATAAAGTGCCTACAGCCAGCCCATTTTATTATGTTAGGCCTTGGAAGCCTGTCTGCGGTCCCTCCTTCCACTAGGCCTCCACTGACCTGACCACTGCTGCCCGTGTACCCCTGGAACCAATTATAAAGTGCCTACAGCCAGCCCATTTTATTATGTTAGGCCTTCGAAGCCTGTCTGCGGTCCCTCCTTCCACTAGGCCTCCACTGACCTGACCACTGCTGCCCGTGTACCCCTGGAACCAATATAAAGTGCCTAAAGCCAGCCCATTTTATTATGTTAGGCCTTGGAAGCCTGTCTGCGGTCCCTCCTTCCACTAGGCCTCCAATGACCAGACCACTGCTGCCCGTGTACCCCTGGAACCAATTATAAAGTGCCTACAGCCAGCCCATTTTATTATGTTAGGCCTTGGAAGCCTGTCTGCGGTCCCTCCTTCCACTAGGCCTCCACTGACCTGACCACTGCTGCCCGTGTACCCTTGGAACCAATTATAAAGTGCCTACAGCCAGCCCATTTTATTATGTTAGGCCTTCGAAGCCTGTCTGCAGTCCCTCCTTCCACTAGGCCTCCAATGACCAGACCACTGCTGCCCGTGTCCCCCTGGAACCAATTATAATGTGCCTACAGCCAGCCCATTTTATTATGTTAGGCCTTGGAAGCCTGTCTGCGGTCCCTCCTTCCACTAGGCCTCCACTGACCTGACCACTGCTGCCCGTGTACCCCTGGAACCAATTATAAAGTGCCTACAGCCAGCCCATTTTATTATGTTAGGCCTTGGAAGCCTGTCTGCGGTCCCTCCTTCCACTAGGCCTCCACTGACCTGACCACTGCTGCCCGTGTACCCCTGGAACCAATTATAAAGTGCCTACAGCCAGCCCATTTTATTATGTTAGGTCTTTGAAGCCTGTCTGCGGTCCCTCCTTCCACTAGGCCTCCAATGACCAGACCACTGCTGCCCGTGTTCCCCTGGAACCAATTATAAAGTGCCTACAGCCAGCCCATTTTATTATGTTAGGCCTTGGAAGCCTGTCTGCGGTCCCTCCTTCCACTAGGCCTCCACTGACCTGACCACTGCTGCCCGTGTACCCCTGGAACCTATTTTACAGTGCATAGAGCCTATTTTTTTATTTTATTTAATATTCATAAAGCCATGATGGACTACGCTGTACCACGCTATGAGCTACCCAGTTGACAATTCTTTTGCGAGAAAAGCCATCCCACCCCTCCACCAGCATGTTAAAGACCACATTGTCCTTTCATTCTGTCAATCTGTGAGTCCAAAGGTACACCTGACAACAGACACATGGAGCGGTAGGCATGGCCACGGAAGGTTACGTGTCCTTTGTGGTGCAATGGGTTAATGTATTGGATGCATGGTCCACACAGGGGACAGCCTGGTAAGTCTGTCTGCAGTCCCTAATTCAAGTTGTCCTCAAATGAATAAATCTGAGCTTCCACCTTCTGGCTCTCATTAAGTGCTGTTTTTTAAAAGATTGTTGGTTCCGGCCTACTAACGGTGTCTGCCCCTGCCTGGTGTTGTCCTCAACTGAATAAATCTGAGCTTCTACCTTCTGGCTCTCATTAAGTGCTGTTTTTTAAAAGATTGGTGGTTCCGGCCTACTAACGGTGTCTGCCACTCCCTGGTGTTGTCCTCAATTGAACAAAGCTGAGCTTCCACCTTCTGGCTCTCTTTAAGTGCTGTGTTTTTAAAAATAGGTGGTTATGGGCCTACTAACGGTGTCTGCCCCTGCCTGGTGTTGTCCTCAACTGAATAAAGCTGAGCTTCTACCTTCTGGCTCTGATTAAGCTTTTTTTTTTTTTTTTTTTTAATTGCTGGATGGGGCCTAATACCTCTGTTTGCTGCTCCCTGGTGTTTGTCCTCAACTGAATAAAGCTGAGCTTCTACCTTCTGGCTCTGATTAAGCTTTTTTTTTTTTTTTTAATTGCTGGATGGGGCCTAATACCTCTGTTTGCTGCTCCCTGGTGTTTCTCCTCAACTGAATAAAGCTGAGCTTCTACCTTCTGGCTCTCATTAAGTGCTGTTTTTTAAAAGATTGGTGGTTCCGGCCTACTAACGGTGTCTGCCCCTGCCTGGTGTTGTCATCAACTGAATAAAGCTGAGCTTCTACCTTCTGGCTCTCATTAAGTGCTGTTTTTTAAAAGATTGGTGGTTCCGGCCTACTAACGGTGTCTGCCCCTGTTTGGTGTTGTCCTCAACTGAATAAAGCTGAGCTTCTACCTTCTGGCTTTTGGCCTACAGTAGCAAATATTAAACTGCATTTGGACTATTAGTGTGTTTGGGCCCTTAAAACAGTGTCTGCTGCTCCTGGGTTTGCTACTCCACTCAACAAAGCAATGCCGCCTGTTTAGTCCTGTTACCAATTTTGAACTGCATTTAGCCTACTTTATTCTTTGGCCCTATATCGGTTTCCTCCTCATCCTGCCCATTCCTCAGCCACTGCTAGATGAGTCTGCTGGTACATTTACCTAGACCACTACATTCCCCTTGCACTCTACACAGCCAGAATCTGACCCTGCTGAAAGTAAGGTTCCCCTTCCCGCATGTTATACCACCTTACACAGGGACAAAGAGGAAGGTGCAGATGAAAGTGCAGGTTCCTTCATCAGGTGGGGGGGGGCATACTCGTTGGCGACGTCACTGGCACAGGGCCCCTCAGAGTACGCAAAAGTGTCGCTGCTGGTGGGAGGCGCCCCCGCCGTGCAAACACACCGCTGTACTTTGAGGGGCCCTGTGCCAGTGCCAATGCCAATGAGGGGGCCTCCCTGCTTGCTTAGGATCACAGCACTTGCAAACTTGACATACTTACCTCTCACTGCTCCACCGCCGTGACGTAGTCCACATTTCCTGGGCCCACTAAAAGCTTGAACCAGCCCTACCCTCCACAACTTTTGCAAAATGACACCCAAGTTCCAATGCCCAACTATTATTATAAAGTTAATTAAGATTGACAAGCTTCAGAAACAAGAGTGGATGTTTTTTGGCATTAAAATGGGCACTGTAGGTGTTTTCCTGGCCTCCACTCAGTGCCGACTATGTTTCCCCATTGACTTGCATTGGGTTTCGTGTTTCGGTCGATCCTCGACTTTTAGCGATAATCGACCGACTGCACTCGACTCGACTCTGGACAAAGTCGGGTTTCACAAAACCCGACTCGACCTTAAAAAAATGAAAGTCGCTCAACCCTACTAACGACTATCAAACAGCTCAGATAGTAGATGCAGATGATATTTATTCTTGACTGTTATTTGGTTGAGTCCCCTATAATTGATACAGAGTTGAAGTGGACCATCCTATTTCTTTACAAAGAAGAGCCATGCTACAGCCAGGGAAGAGGACTTCCAGATAAATCCCCTGGCAAGATTCTCTTTAATATACTTGGACATGGCTCGGGTCTCAGCTTGCAACAGGGGGTAAATTCGACCTCGAGGAGGGAAAGCACCTGGAACAAGATCGATAGGGCAATCATACTGTCTGTGAGGTGATAGCGTCTCAGCCTCCCTTTTGTTGAAGATATCACCATACATCCAATATGCAGCATGCAAGCCAGATAAATTAGATGGAGAATCCAGAGGTTGAGCAGGTTGAATGGGAACTAGACACCTCTCGTCAGACTCCAGTCCCTAACGGTGTACTTCTCTGGGTTTCCAGTCCAAGACAGGCTTGTGTTTCCGAAGCCATGGCAGACCTAGAAGCAGAGGCAGACCAGCACATAGAGAGGAATATTCTCTGAGTATAGCATTCGTACCCAAAGCTCCACAGGCTCGATCATTAAAAGGATGGTCTTGGAAAGAGGATTTCCATTTACCGATGAAACCACCAACAGATCCTGTAGACATTGGTTTGGGATTTTGCACTGTTCCACAATGGCCTGCTGGATGAGATTACTTGCAGAATCAAAGTCCAGGTAAGCCAACGGTAGACAAAGCATGACCAGGCTCTTCGAAGACCTTAAGGAAGGCTTCTAGAAAGGACTGGAGGTTAGACACAAGAGGATCCCCTCTCTCCTGTAGGGGATTGAGCCACGCAAGAGCTTCACCAGTAAGATGGGACATGATGGATTGCCAGAGACACCAGATCATCCAGAGAGGTGGGTATATCATGACCAGCTAGTTCATCCTTGATTTGTCCTGAAATGCCCTCCCAGAAGGTAGCCACCAGAGTCTCATTATTCCAGGCATGTTCAAACAACAAGGTATAGAAACGAACGGTGTACTGGCCCACTGTCAAGTTACCCTGGTGCAGTCTGAGGCGAGAAGATGCTTTAGAGGAAGCATGACCATGACCAGGTTAATCAAACACTTTACAGAAGGCTTCTAGAAAGGACTGGAGGTTTGACATAACAGGATCCCCTTTTTCCCATTGGGGATTGAGCCATGCAAGAGTTTCACCAGTGAGATGGGACATAATGAAAGCCACTTTGGCCTTGTCAAAAAATGAACTGGTGAGACAAGCGTTCAAATTGCAGCTTGCACTGGTTGATGAACTCCCAACATAGGACAGGGTCACTGCCATAGCATGGAGGAGCCGACATTTGGGGTCCATGACCGGTAGGCTAATAGATCACAGGCAGGGTTGTCCCAGCTTGGGTAGGTGTGAATGTGGTCAGAGTCTTCAGTGAATCTAGATGCGTGGTTACAGTCCACAGGTAGGAGAGGATTTTATCCTACTGATCTTTCTGGAGGGGACCTCCAGGTACAGATCTGAGAGTGAGGAATTCTGAGAGCTAGTGGATTCCATGGCCTGTGCAAAATGTACAGGAATGGTGGAGCCACAATGCCATGGTCTCAGGAGGGCCTGGAGGGGCAAGACTATGTGAGCACCTGACTTTTCACTGGGGCCCCTGATGGTGGGGTTAGGTTTGGCTCCCGATGAACACAAGGTGCTACTCCAGGACAGACCATGGATGCATGGCATCTGACCCCCAAGGGAATGGTAGCTGGAATGGCCTGGTGGGAGAGGGCAGCTGATACAGGCAGGCACTGGCAGGTGCAGACTGGTACGGCTGATATACAGACTGGCACGACAAGTGCTGATGGGTGCAGCTTATGTACAGTCTGGCATGACAAGTGCTGATATGTCTGGCTGATGTACAGACTGTCACGAATGGTACAAGTGGGTACAGCTGATGTACAGACTGACACAGCAGATGCAGTCGGGTCCGGCTGATATACCGACGGGCATGGCAAGTGCTGATTAATCCTGCTGATGTATCGACTGGCATGGCAGGTTCAGTCGGGTTCGACTGATATACAGGCTGGCATGACAAGTGCAATTGGTTCCAGTTGATAGACAGACTAATAAACAGATGGTTTCAGAAAGTTGATGGCCGTCGCAGTCCCCCAGTACCAGTTGCACAGTCACCGTTACTTCTCTAAGAAAGTTGTGCCGGTGCTACACCAGCATGCCGTCAAGATCACCTGTTCCCTGAAAAAGTCTATGTCTGCCAGGGTGTATTTCACCACTTACACCTAGACAAGCAAACATAGGCAGGGGAGTAACATCTCACTGACTTGGAACTGGGTGACTCTAGTGGCTGTGAGGGTAGGTGGTCAAGGGGCTACTCCACAAGTCTTTGAATCCCCAAGGCTTGCAGGACAAACATCTTTATCTAACAGTACCTCCACTGCTTCTGCCTCCTCCTCTACCTCCTCTAGGCACTTCACCTGCACTCTCAACATCTGCCTTAATAAGACACATGTTCCAACAGTGCAGAAACAGCTATTCAGACTGTCAGAGCAATGCACTGAACCTGGAGCCTGGGAGGGCCATGTGTGATAATGGTGAAACCTGGTGGAGGCCTTATGCCGGGGCAACCTCACACATGTACCTTGCATGGCTCTTGTCCTCAACCTGGTGGTCCAGCAATTACTCAGCCACTATCCCAGCCTGGATGAGCTGCTGCATAAAGCATGGTCATTGTGCTCACTTACGATGATCAACTTGCATAGCTGCAGAGGTCTTTCGGCCTACCAGTTAATCATTTAATTTACAATGTTCTGACAAGATGAAATTACAATCTGCACATGTTGCAGTGACTGTGGATGCAGCAACAAGACCTGGTGCAGTTTGTCCATACTGTGTTGGCCCAGGCTATACAAAAGGACAGAGTGCAAATCACGGAGTGTAAAATCCTGACATGCTGAAAAAGATGAGAGGATATGCAGGAGTATCTGGAGCTCAATATCAATGCTATCAGGAGGAGTTTGGACTCTTTTGCCTTTTGTTTTTTAAAAATGGAAGAGTGGCCTGAGCTCACCGGTCACGCCTTGGAAGTTTTGTCATGCACGGCAGCCACAGTTTTCTCAGAATGTGTCTTCAGCGCTGCTGGCGGTCTCCTGACAGATAAGTGCATTCAGCTGTCTCCTGAAAGTGTAGATGCCTAACTTTCATCAAAATGAACAAGTCATGGATCTCCAATGACTTTTGCACCCCAGTCATAGACTGGACACACCAGGTAGTAGTGTTGTTTTTAGTGTCATGCAATAATCTGGCGTTATTGAACTGTGTGCCAACTTTGTTGCGGATTCTGTGGATATTGTTGTTACAAACTTTTTTTGAAATGTGGAGTCTCTAAGTTGGGTCTCAATTTGGTGGATTGCCTGTCGTGGAAAGTGTGGCAGCGTTCCATTATACTGTTTCTACTCTGTGGAAATTGATGCCACTTTAGTCGGGTGTGACAATTAATTTTTGAAATGTGGAGAATCCAAGTTGGGTCTCCATCAGATGGGTTTGAAATTTGGAGAAACAAAGTTGTGTCTCCATCTAGTGGGTTACCTTTTGTGGAAGGCATGTCAGAGGGACACTATACCATTTATACTGTGTAAATGGATGCAATTTTAGTGGTGTGTGACATTTTTTTTAAATATGAAGAATCTAAGTTTGGTTTCCATCTGGTGTCTTGCTTGTTGTGGAAGGGGTGTTAAAAGGCCATTAAAATATTTATTCTCTGTGGAAATTGATGCCACTTTAGTGGTGTGTGACAATCATTTTTTGAAATGTGGAGACTCCAAGTTGTGTCTCCATCTAGAGAGTTGATTGTAGTGCAAGGTTTGTCAAAGGCCTATTATACTGTTTCTACTTGGTCGAAATTGATGCCACTATTGTGGTGTGTTACAATCATTTTTTTAAATGTATACAAACCAAGATGTGTATCCATCTGGTGGGTTGCCTGTAGTGGAAGGTGTGTCAGAGGGCCATTATAATATTTTTACTCTGTGGAAATTGATGCTAATTTAGTAGTGTCTGACAACATTGTCTTAAAATGTGGAGAATCCAAGTTGTGTCTCCATCTGGTGTCTTGCCTGTAATGGAAGGGTTGATAAAGGCCCATTATAATATTTATACTTTGTGGAAATTGATGCCTCTTTAGTGGTGTGTGACAATACATTTTTGTAATGCGGAGAATCGAAGTTGGGTCTCCATCTGATGGTTTACCTCTAGGGGAAGGGGTGTCAGAGGACCATTATATTTCTACTCTGTAGAAATTGATGCCACTTCAGTGTAGTGTGATTTTTTTTTTTTTTTAATGTGGAGAATCCAAGTTGGTTCTCCATTTCATGTTTTTCCTGTAGTGGAAGAGGTGTTTGTGTAAATTGATGCCACTTTAGTGTTGTGTGACAATATTTTTTAAAATGTGGAAACTCCAAGTTGGGTCTCCATCTGGTGAGTTACCTGTAGTGTATGGTGTGTCAGGGAGGCCTATTTTAATGTTTGTACTCTGTGGAAATTGATTCCATTTTAATGGTGTGTGACAATTGTTTTTTGAAATGTGGAGACTCCATGTTGTATATGCATCTGGTGGCTTGCCTGTAGTGGAAGAGGTGTCAGAAAGATGTTATAATATTTCTACTCTGTGGAAATTGATGCCACTGTAGTGGTGTGTGACAATATGTTTTGGATATTTGAATAATCCAAGTTTTGTCTCCATCTGGTGGGTTTCTGGTAGTGGAAGGCAAGTCAGAGGGCCATTGTACTTTTCTTATTCTGGAAATTTATGCCACTTCAGTGGTGTGATAATACTTTTTTTTTAAATGTGGAGAGTCCAAGTTGTGTCTCGATCTGGTGAGTTGTCTGTAGTAGAAGGATTGTCAAAGGCCTATTACACTGTTTCTACTCTTTCGGAATTGACACCACTATTGTGGTGTGTGACAATAATTTTTTGAAATACAGAGAATCAAAGTTGTGTCTTCATCTGGTGGGTCTCATCTCTCATATCCTCCCTTTCTCACAACCCTAAACAGCTTTTCAACACTTTTTCAATTCCCTACTCCGTCCCCCAGCACCTCCTCCTTCCCCTCTCATTTCTGATGAAGACTTTGCCTCTTTCTTTAAACTGAAGATCGATACAATCAGAGAAAGCCTTGGCCCACAGTACCCAATGCCCCTCTTAGCTGCTCAACCCTGTTCCTCCAAAACCAGCTTCTCTACCATGACAGAAGATCAGCTCTCCATCCTCCTGTCAAGATCACACCTCACCACCTGCACGCTCGACCCGCTCCCATCCCACCTCATCCTTAACCTTACCATGGTCTTCATCCCAACCCTAACACACCTCTTCAACCTCTCGCTCACAACAGGTGTCTTCCCCTCATCCTTCAAGCATGCCAAGATCACATCCATCCTCAAAAAGCCCTCCCTCGACCCATCCTCTGTGTCTAGCTATTGCCCAATATCTCTTCTCCCATATGCCTCCAAATTACTGGAACAACACGTCCATCTTGAACTGTCCTCCCACCTCTTCTCTGGCTCCCTCTTTGGCTGGTTACAATCTGTCTTCTGACCCCATCACTCAACTGAAACTGCCCTAACTAAAGTCACCAATGACCTACTAACTGCCAAGAGCAAGCGACACTACTCTGTTCTCCTTCTCCTGGACCTGTTTTCTGCCTTTGACACTGTGGACCACTCCCTTCTGCTTCAGATCCTCTTATCTCTTGGCATCACAGACTTGGCCCTATCCTGGATCTTGTCATATCTAACAGACCAAACATTCAGTGTCTCCCTTCCCCATGCCACCTCCTCGCTTTGCCCCTTGTCTGTTGGTGTCCCTCAAGGATCTGTTCTAGGACCCCTACTCTTCTCCATCTACACTTTCAGCCTGGGACAACTCATAGAATCCCACGGTATGCAGTACCATCTCTACGCCGATGACATGCAGATCTACCTCACCGGACCTGACCTCACCTCCTTACTTACCAAAATCCCACACTGTCTGTCAGCTATCTCAGCCTTCTTCTCCACTCGCTTTCTAAAACTGAACATGGACAAAACAGAATTCATCATCTTTCCCCCATCTCACTCTACCCCTCCACCAGACCTATCCATCAATGTCAATGGCTTCTCACTTTCCCCAGTCCCACATGCCCGGTGCCTCGGGATGATCCTAGACTCTGCCCTCTCTTTCAAGCCATACATCCAAGGCCTTGCCTCCTCCTGCAGCCTCAAACTCAAAAATATTTCCCGGATCCACGCATTCCTTGACCGCGACACCTCAAAAACACTAGTGCATGCCCTTATCATCTCCCGCCTCAACTACTGCAACCTCCTACTCTCTCGCCTCCCCTCTAGCACTCTGGCACCATTCCAATCCATCCTACACTCTGCTGCCCGACTAATCTACCTGTCTCCCTGCTATTCCCCAGCCTCTCCCCTATGCCAAGCCCTTCACTGGCTTCCTATCGCTCAGAGGCTCCAGTTCAAAACCCTCACAATGACATACAAAGCCATCCGCAACTTATCTCCTCCATACATCTGTGACATGGTCTCCTGGTACCTACCTTCACGCAACCTCCGATCCTTCAAGATCTACTTCTCTACTCCCCTCTCATCTCTTCTTCCCACAACCGCATCCAAGACTTCTCCCGCACTTCCCCCATACTTTGGAACTCTCTACCCCAACACATCAGACTCTTGTCTACCATAGATACCTTCAAAAATAACCTGGAGACTCACCTCTTCCGATAAGCCTACAGTCTGCAGTGATCCTCAACCTACTGAACCACCGAACAACAAGCTCTACCCTCTCCTAGTGTATCCCCACCCATCCCCTGCAGACTGTGAACCCTCATGGGCAGGATCCTACTTCCTTATGTACCTGTATGCCTTGTTTTCTCTTCGCCACGACAGCACCCACTGAGAGAGGGGATCCGACCCTAGAAACAGGAAACCCTATGGAGAGATAAAAGGGGCGGTCCCCCTCGCTCCCACAGTTTGGTTTCCTGTTCCTATGGGAATCCACGGAGAAGAGGATGCCTAGCCTGGATGCCGCTTGCGCAGTTTACCTGTGAGGATGGCAAGGGCTCCAGAGCTGGATGCAGCGTCGAGGGTCCTGGTGTCAGCTTACCCCCTCTACTGGCAGATGCCGTGAGGCCAGGACTGAAGGGGTTGCTGGCTCATGAAGATCCATCCAGGACGTCTGCGGGGAGCTAGCGCTGAGTTATAGTGAGCGCTGCGCCGTCCTCGGCGGGCGCTCATACGGCGTGGAGCCCCAGTATGTTTCCCCCGGAAGTGCAGCGAAAGCTTCCGGGGTAATGGAGGAGAAAGACTGTGCCTGCGCTGATATCGGTGGCAGCGCAGGCGCATAGTGTATGGCCGCGACCCGGAGGTGATTAGCACTTCCGGGTTCAACCGGAAGAAAATGGCAGCCCCCATGTGAAAAGGACGCCGGTGCTGACACTCCGGCGTCCAATATGGATTCTGCGCAGGACCCGGCGATGTCTTCCGTTGAAGCCACCGCAACTACTCCACGCAGCCATGCCAGCAGCAGTCGCTCTAAACAGAGCGGATCATCTAGGAAGAAGTCGGACCGAGCTATTCCTCAACCTGTGCCTCAGTCTCCTCCTCATCAGCCGGTACCTTGACAGACAGCTTCACTGGGGTGAGTGTGCATCTACCCTATTAAGCTGATTATTGTTCCCTCTCCTTCTATACACCCTAGGCAAAAAGAACTGAAAAAACGAAACACAGAGAGTGTGCGTTATGTCTCCAGCCCCTTCCGGATAGTTACAAAAAGAGGCTTTGTAAACCATGCATTAATTCTACCTTACGGGAGGAAGCCTCAGTTAAATCAGAAGACATTAGAGTCATGATTAGGGAGGAATTACGAGCCCTGCATAGTGCTGACAAGGTGCCACGTACTAAGGAAAAAAAGGGGTACGTTTCCCTTATGTCTGATCAATCTTCGGTTATAGAGAATGCAGACTCTGACATTTCCCACGAATATGTTTCCTCAGATGAGGATCAGGATACATGCTTTCCCACTGATAGTATCGATAACCTTGTGAAGTCCGTTTGTAACACCATGGGCATCGAGGATTCTAAGGTCCCTAGAACGCAGCAGACCCTCCTTTACGGTAATAGCAGCGGTAAAAAATTTAGTCAAAAAAGAGTGGGAAAGCCAGGGGCAAAGGGGATTACCACCATCCTCAAAAAGGCGTTATCCCTTCAATGACGAGGAGTTCTCAGCATGGTCAAAAGCCCCGAAGGTAGACACAGCAGTGGCATTCACATCCAAAAGATCCTTGCTGCCTGTGGCGGATTCGGGCTCATTGCAAGACCCACTGGACCGTAAAGCCGACTCTCTTTTAAAAAGAGCCTGGGAGTCGTGTACGGGAGCTTTTAGACCGGCTATATCGGCTACATGCACCGCTAGGTCCATGCTAGTCTGGCTAAATGACTTGGAGGAAGGACTAAAAAGCAGTCTCTCTAGAGACAAGTTGATGTCCTCTATACCTTTAATTAGGGGTGCTACAGCCTTCCTGGCGGACTCATCTGCTGACTCCATACGCCTGGCAGCCAAGTCAGCAGATCTGACGAATGCAGCATGCAGGGCCCTGTGGCTTAAGGGCTGGAAAGGTGATCCCCAGACAAAATCCAAATTGTGTGGCCTCCCATGTCAGGGTGAGTGTTATGACCTGGTGGTTAAGGAGCAACACTCACATGACCTGGTGGTTAAAGAACAACATGGGACGAGCTCTGAGGAGGTGGTAGCTGTACTGACCGCAGTTCCTAATCCTAACACCAACACTAGCAGTAGCCGTGGGATGTTCCTGTCACTCCCTAGACACCTCGTCACAGCCTGAGAACTAACTACCCCTAAAGATGGAAACAGAAAACTATCTTGCCTCAGAGAAAACCCCAAAGGAAAGATAGCCCCCCACAAATATTGACTGTGAGTGGAGAGGGAAATTACATACACAGAAATGAAAACAGATTTTAGCAAAGGAGGCCAATACTAATCTAAATAGACAGAATAGGAATGGATACTGTGCGGTCAGTATTAAAAACTAAAAATCCACGCAGAGTTTACAAAAATGATCTCCACACCGACTCACGGTGTGGAGGGCAAATCTGCTTCCCCAGAGCTTCCAGCTAGCCTGAATATATCATAATGACAAGCTGGACAAAAGAAACATAACATGAGCAGAGCAATAAGTCCACAGCAAATGGACAACAAGAGAACTAGCAAAAACTTATGGCCTGTCCATTTCAGCAAAACATAAGAGAAATCCAAGGAGAGATCTGAATCCAACCCAGAAAACATTGACAGCTGGCATGAACTGAAGACCAGAGCCAGGTTAAATAGCAAAGCCAGGAGAGACGATGAGTGAAAGCAGCTGCTACAGCTAAACTCAAGGAGCAGCAGTTCCACTCAAAACCACCAGAGGGAGCCCAAGGGCAGAACTCATAAAAGTACCATTCACAACCACAGGAGGGGGCCCAAGAACGGAATTCACAACAGTACCCCCCCCCCCCTTGAGGAGGGGTCACCGAACCCTTACCAGAGCCCCCAGGCCGATCAGGACGAGCCAAGTGAAAAGCAAGAACCAAATCGGCAGCATGGACATCGGAGGCAACAACCCAAGAATTATCCTATAAAAGAACCAGCACTGAAAATGCTATTAGATATACGAAACTCAAACGAATCATGAATAACAAGGAGAATCAGGAGTTTTTACGTATAAAAATGTATATTTTATTATATATAGTATAAATAAGTATCTCAAAAATACAAATACAATGACAATTTATCAATATAGAATAAATAGATGATCAAACTAGGTGCGAGCACAAAGTGATCGCTAGATGACCAGAACTGACTATTGTGCAGCAATTCAAAAACTGATATTAGACTCACAGATAAGCATGTGCTAAATAATTCTAAGTAGTCCTATATCAGGTAAGTATGGCAATAAATGTAATGTAACGGTGTTAACCGCGCTTATATTAAATTCACAGCGCCAAAAAATTGTGAATAGTCCTATGTCAGGTGAGTATAGTAACAAATACTGTTTGGTAATATGTTTAGGAATGGGTAGACTAGCGCTGTAATACAAACGCGGTCAGTACTACTATATTCTATTTGTTACTATACTCACCTGACATAGGACTATTCACAATTTTTTGGTGCTGTGAATTTAATATAAGCGCGGTTAGCACCGTTACATTACATTTATTGCCATACTTACCTGATATAGGACTACTTAGAATTATTTAGCACATGCTTATCTGTGAGTCTAATATCAGTTTTTGAATTGCTGCACAATAGTCAGTTCTGGTCATCTAGCGATCACTTTGTGCTCGCACCTAGTTTGATCATCTATTTATTCTATATTGATAAATTGTCATTGTATTTGTATTTTTGAGATACTTATTTATACTATATATAATAAAATATACATTTTTATACGTAAAAACTCCTGATTCTCCTTGTTATCCAAGAATTATCCTCCTGGCCATAACCCTTCCACTTGACCAGATACTGAAGCTTCCGCCTCGAAAAACGAGAATCCAAAATCTTCTCCACCACATATTCCAACTCCCCCTCAACCAACACCGGAGCAGGAGGATCAACGGAGGGAACCATGGGCACCACATATCTCCGCAACAAAGATCTATGGAACACATTATGAATGGAAAAAGAAGGTGGAAGGGCCAAACGAAAAGACACCGGATTGATAATTTCAGAAATCTTATAAGGACCTATAAAGCGAGGCTTGAACTTAGGGGAAGAAACCTTCATAGGAACATGACGAGAAGACAACCAGACCAAATCCCCAACACGAAGCCGGGGACCAACACACCGACGACGGTTAGCAAAACGTTGAGCCTTTTCTTGAGACGTTAAATTGTCCACCACATGAGTCCAAATCTGCTGTAACCTGTCCACCACAGAATCCACACCAGGACAGTCCGAAGGCTCCACCTGCCGCGAAGAAAAATGAGGATGAAAACAAAAGTTACAAAAGAAAGGCGAAACCAAGGTAGCCGAACTAGCCCGATTATTAAGGGCAAACTCGGCCAACGGCAAGAAGGTCTCCCAATCATCCTGATCAGCAGACACAAAGCATCTCAAATATGTTTCCAAGGTCTGATTGGTTCGCTCCGTTTGGCCATTTGTCTGAGGATGAAATGCTGAAGAAATAGACAAATCAATGCCCATTCTAGCACAAAAGGACCGCCAAAACCTAGAAACAAACTTGGAACCTCTGTCAGACACAATATTCTCCGGAATGCCATGCAAACGAACCACATGCTGAAAAAATAATGGAACCAAATCAGAGGAGGAAGGCAACTTAGGCAAAGGTACCAAATGGACCATCTTAGAAAACCGGTCACAAACCACCCAGATGACAGACATCTTCTGAGAAACAGGAAGATCAGAAATAAAATCCATGGAAATCTGCGTCCAGGGCCTCTCAGGGACCGGCAAAAGCAAAAGCAACCCACTAGCACGGGAACAGCAAGGCTTGGCCCGGGCACAAGTCCCACAGGACTGCACAAAAGAACGCACATCCCGTGACAAGGAAGGCCACCAAAAGGACCTAGCAACCAAATCTCTGGTACCAAAAATCCCAGGATGACCAGCCAATATTGAACAATGAACCTCAGAAATTACCTTAGTAGTCCATCTATCAGGAACAAACAGTTTTCCCACTGGACAGCGGTCAGGTTTATCAGCCTGAAACTCCCGAAGCACCCACCGCAAATCAGTGGAGATGGCAGAAAGAATCACCTGCTCCTTGAGAATACCAGCCGGCTCAAGGACTCCCGGAGAATCAGGCAAAAAACTCCTAGAAAGGGCATCAGCCTTCACATTCTTAGATCCCGGAAGATACGAGACCACAAAATCAAAACTGGAGAAAAACAGAGACCATCGAGCTTGTCTAGCATTCAACCGCTTGGCAGACTCAAGGTAAATCAGATTCTTATGATCGGTCAAGACCACAACGCGATGCTTGGCTCCCTCAAGCCAATGTCGCCACTCCTCAAATGCCCACTTCATAGCCAACAACTCCCGATTGCCGACATCATAATTACGCTCAGCAGGCGAAAACTTTCTGGAGAAGAAAGCACACGGTTTCATCAAAGAGCCATCAGAACTTCTCTGAGACAAAACGGCCCCTGCCCCAATCTCAGAAGCGTCAACCTCAACCTGAAAAGGGAGAGAAACATCTGGCTGACGCAACACAGGGGCAGAAGTAAAATGACGTTTAAGCTCCTGAAAGGCCTCAACAGCCGCAGAGGACCAATTCATCACATCAGCGCCTTTCTTCGTCAAATCGGTCAGAGGCTTAACCACACTGGAAAAATTAGCAATGAAGCGGCGATAAAAATTAGCAAAGCCCCAAAATTTCTGAAGGCTCTTCACAGATGTGGGTTGAGTCCAATCATGAATGGCCTGGACCTTAACAGGGTCCATTTCAATAGCCGAGGGAGAAAAAATGAAACCCAAAAAAGAAACCTTCTGAACTCCAAAGAGGCACTTAGACCCCTTCACAAACAACGCATTAGCATGAAGGATCTAAAATACCATCCTGACCTGCTTCACATGAGACTCCCAATCATCGGAAAAAAACAAAATATCATCCAAATATACAATCATGAATTTATCCAGATAATTCCGGAAGATATCATGCATAAAGGACTGAAACACAGATGGAGCATTAGAGAGCCCGAATGGCATCACAAGGTATTCAAAATGGCCTTCGGGCGTATTAAATGCTGTTTTCCATTCATCACCCTGTTTAATACGAACAAGATTATACGCCCGTCGAAGGTCAATCTTGGTAAACCAACTAGCCCCCTTAATCCGAGCAAACAAATCAGAAAGCAAAGGTAAAGGGTACTGGAATTTGACTGTGATCTTATTGAGAAGGCGATAATCTATACAGGGCCTCAAGGAGCCATCCTTCTTGGCAACAAAAAACCCCCCCGCTCCCAACGGTGACGAAGAGGGCAGAACTCATAAAAGTACCATTCACAACCACAGGAGGGGGCCCAAGAACGGAATTCACAACAGGTGAGTACCTGTTTGGTACTAAACTGGACGAGATCCTAACCAAAGCAGGAGAGAGAAAGAAGGGCTTCCCTAATAACAATTACCTTCCGTCCTATAGGAGAGCGTTCCGGAAGCCCGTGTTTAATAAAAGAAAGGAGTTTAAGAACCAAGACCGCTGGGCCACTAGAGACACCAAACAAAGAGGTGCATTCTTTGGGAAGCGCCCTTTCAAAACTGAAGACAAACCCCGTTAGAGCAGATCTACCGGTGGGAGGTAGATTGTCCTCCTTTTCAAATCAATGGCGAGAAATAACATCAAACGTTTGGGCAAATAATCTCATCGCCTCTGGCCTAAAGTTAAAATGTTCCCGAGTCCCTCCGGACTCATTTCTATTGACTTCTTTAAAGTCTCAGTCGCAACAGAAGGCATTGGAGCAGGAAGTAATGAATCTTCTATCCAAGGGAGTTTTGGTGGAAGTTCCATTTCTTCAGGAGGGTAAGGGGTTTTATTCCCCTTTATTTTTAATTCCAAAACCGGATGGATCATTCAGAACCATTATAAACCTTAAAAGGTTGAACACCTTCTTAGAAAATCAAACCTTTAAAATGGAGTCTATCCGATCCACCATAAAACTCCTGTTTCCCCATTGCTTTATGACGGTTCTTGACCTAAAAGATGCGTATTACCATCTACCAATCTTTATAGAACATCAACAATATCTCCGTGTGGCGATTATATTGAATGGAGGTATACGGCACTTTCAGTATACAGCAATGCCCTTTGGACTATCAATAGCTCCAAGAGTATTTACTAAACTAATGTCGGAGGTAATGTCATATTTAAGGTCAAAAGACACCCTCATAATCCCATACCTAGACGACCTCTTGGTAGTGGGAAATTCCCCTTCACAATGTCGGCAACGATTGTGTGATATGATTTCATCTCTACAGAGGTTAGGGTGGAAAAATCTAGGCTATTCCCAACAACGCAGCAAACATTTCTGGGGATTATATTAGACTCTATAAGCCAGAGATGTTTTCTCCCAGAAAGTAAACAGATAACAGTTAGAAATAAGGTTCAGTCTGTAATAGATAAACCTCTAATTTCTTTGCGAGAAGGCATGTCCCTTCTTGGCTCCTTCACATCATGTATTCCAGCTGTTCTATGGGCTCAATTCCATTCGAGGCGTTTACAGTATGCAATTTTACATGAAGAGGTAAAATTACAAGGTCGTTTAGACGGTAAAATTTCCCTTTCTAGTGAGGTAATCCAATCTCTAACCTTGTGGCTAGAACCAAGTCATCTGGTTAGCGGGGTCCCCTGGGTAGTTAAACCCTCAAACACAATATTTACAGATGCCAGTCCTAGTGGTTGGGGAGCACACTTAGGTTACGGAGTCAGACGACTCATCTAATAAAAGATAGCTAAAAGCTATCTATCATGCCCTATGTGAATTCCTTCCGCAGCTACACGGAACACATACCAGAATTCTGTCAGACAACATGACATCAGTGGCTTATATCAATCATCAAGGAGGAACAAGATCAGGAACTCTCATGTCTGTAGCCGAAGACATCCTAACTGTAGCCGAAGAACATCTTCTGTCCCTGTCAGCGCTTCATGTCAGAGGAGTGGACAACTCAAAAGCAGACTTCCTCAGTCGTCATACCCTCCACCAGGGCGAGTGGGTTCTAAATCATCGAATTTTCAAAATGATAACCGTGAAATGAGGTATACCCGAAATAGATCTCTTCGCTACAAGAGACAACAGGCAGTTAAAAAGATTCGCTTCAATGTTCCGAACCGACAACCCCGATATTCTCGATGCCCTCCAGATTCCATGGACATTTCAGAAAGCATATGCTTTTCCTCCATTGATTCTTCTTCCAACAGTAATCAGGAAGATAAGGGAGGACAGAGCGAATATAATCCTGATTGCCCCGTTTTGGCCAAAGAGACCATGGTTTTCCCTGCTCAGAGCCATGTCCATCTCGGATCCATGGATTCTCCCAGAGGATCAGGATCTTCTCTTCCAGGGGCCCTTCAACCACACTCATGTGAAGGGTCTATGGTTGACAGCCTGGAATTTGAGAGGCAGCTGTTAAAACTAAGAGGCTTCTCTGATAAAGTGATTGATACCTTATTGTTAAGTAGGAAAAAATCCACTACATCTATCTATGTAAGAGTGTGGAAAAAATTCCTGAGCCTCTATCCATCGGCCCTGTCGAAAGAAATTCCTGTCTCTTCTATTTTAGAATTTCTCCAGAGAGGACGTGATTTAGGCCTTTCAGTTAGTACTTTAAAAGTACAAGTTTCTGCACTAGGGGCCTTGTATAGTCACAACGTTGCGGGTGATAGGTGGATAGCCAGATTTATTTCAGCCTGCCAGAGATCAGAACCAGTTCAAATTCCCCACTTACCTCCTTGGGATGTAAATTTAGTCCTTGAAGCCTTGACAAGGTCACCCGTTTGAGCCTCTACACTCAGCTCACATTAAACACGTCTCCCTCAAGACTGTTCTTCTTGTCGCTTTACTGTCAGCAAGAAGGGTGAGTGACATACAGGCACTATCAGTAGAGCCTCCCTTTATGTCAATATTTCCTGATAGAATTGTCCTGAAAACAGACCCTTCCTACCTACCTAAAATGTGTACTAAATTTCATAGATCTCAAGAAATTCTTCTTCCTTCCTTCTATAATAACCCTACAAATCAGGAAGAGGAAAAGTACTATACTTTAGATGTGAGAAGGGCTGTAATAACTTATCTAGACAGGACTAGTGCCTGGATGAAGAGCAGGGCTCTCTTTGTTTCCTTCCAGGGTCAAAGAAAAGGAGCTGGTGTTACAAAAGGCACTTTATCCCGATGGATTCGGGAGGCGATATACCTGGCCTATTCGTCTAAAGGGGAAAATCCACCTGAGACTGTAAAGGCACATTCCACCCGGGCGATAGCATCATCTTGGGCTGAGCGAGCAGAGGTTCCAATAGATCTCATATGTAAGGCCGCAACCTGGTCTTCTCCTACTACCTTCTATAGTCACTATAGACTAGATCTATCTGCCTCCACTGACTTGTGTTTCGGTAGATCAGTTCTTAACACAACAATCCCCCCAAATAACTATCTCTTGAAAGTCTCTCAGTGGGTGCTGTCGTGGCGAAGAGAAAACACCTGATTACGTATCGGTAATGCTCTTTTATAGAGCCACAACAGCACCCCTTCACTTCCCTCCCATATATATTAGTTTGCATATGAGCACTGTTAAGGGTGATTGGTTCTTGTAATTATACGTAATTAAGTTAAGATGAATGATGATATAGAATTACCTACTAAAACTGGTGGGCGGTTCCTCGCAATCTCTGTAACCCAAACTGTGGGAGCGAGGGGGACCGCCCCTTTTATCTCTCCGTAGGGTTTCCTGTTCCTAGGGGCGGATCCCCTCTCTCAGTGGGTGCTGTCGTGGCTCTATAAAAGAGCATTACCGGTACATAATCCGGTGTTTTTTGCTCATATTTAATGTCCTTGTCTATATTTGCCCCCTATTCACATGTAAAGCTCCATGGAATAAATGGCACTATATAAATGTATAATAATAATAATAATAATAATAGTGTTAGGTGTGTCAGAGGCCTATTATACAACCCCTGGTAAAAATTATGGAATCACCTGCCTTGGAGGATGTTCATTCAGTTGTTTAATTTTGTAGAAAAAAAAGCAGATTACAGACATGGCACAAAACTAAAGTGATTTCAAATGGCAACTTTCTGGCTTTAAGAAACACTAAATAAATTAAAGAACAAAAAATGTGGTAGTCAGTAATGGTTACTTTTTTTAACCAAGCATAGGGGAAAAATTATGGAATCACTCAAATATGAGGAAAAAATTATGGAATCATGAAAAACAAACAAACAAAAGAAAACCACTCCAAAAAATAGTAACATAGTTAGTAAGGTTGAAGGAAGACTTTAAGTCCATCTAGTTCCACCCATAGCCTAACCTAACATGCCCTAACATGTTGGTCCAGAGGGAGGCAAAAAAAAACCATGTGGCAAAGAGTAAGCTCCACATTGGGGAAAAACATTCCTTCCTGACTCCACATACGGCAATCAGACTAGTTCCCTGGATCAAGGAATCTAGTACATTTAACCTGTAACATTATACTTTTCAAGAAAGGTATTTACTCCCCTCTTAAATTTTAGTAATGTATCATTAATTATAACATCATACAGCAGAGAGTTCCATAGTCTCACTGCTCTTACAGTAAAGAATCTGCGTCTGTTATTAGGCTTAAACCTTCTTTCCTCCAGAAGTAGAGGATGCCCTCTTGTCCCTGTCTCAGGTCTATGATTAAAAAGATCATCAGAAAGGTCTTTGTACTGTTCCCTCATATATTTACACATTAAAATAAGATCACCCCTTAGCCTTCATTTTTCCAAACTAAATAGCCCCAAGTGTAATAACCTATCTTGGTATTGCAAACCCCCCAGTCCTCTAATAACCTTGGTTGCTCTTCTCTGCACCCGCTCTACTTCAGCTATGTCTTTCTTATACACCAGAGACCAGAACAGTACACGATATTCTAAGTGTGGTTGAGCTAGTGACTTGCACAGAGGTAAAATTATGTTCTCCTCATGAGCATCTATGCCTCTTTTAATGCATCCCAATATTTTATTTGCCTTTGTAGCAGCTGCCTGACACTGGCCACTAAATGTGAATTTGTCATCCACCCATACACCCAGGTCTTTTTCATTGACGGTTTTGCCCAATGTTTTTCAATTAAGCACATAATTATACATCTTATTATTTCTGCCCACGTGCATGACCTTACATTTATCACCATTAAAGCTCATTAGCCATTTTTCAGCTCAAGCTTCTAGTTTACATAAATCCTCCTGTAATATAAAATTGTCCTCCTCTGTATTGATTACCCTGCAGTTTAGTGCCATCTGCAAATATTGAAATTCTGCTCTGTATGCCCCCTACATTAATAAACATGTTAAAAAGAAGAGGGCCAAATACTGACCCCTGTGGTACCCCACTGCTAACCACAACCCAGTCCGAGTGTGATCCATTAATTACCACCCTTTGTTTCCTATCCCTTAGCCAGCTCTTAACCCACTTACACATATTTTCCCCTATCTCCATTGTTCTCATTTTATGTATCAACCTTTTGTGTAGCACCGCATCAAAAGCTTTTGAAAAGTCCATATACACTACGTCCACTGCGTTCCCTAGGTCCAGTTCAGAACTTACCTATTCATAGAAACTGATCAGATTAGTCTGACATGAACGGTCCCTAGTAAACCCATGCTGATATTGGGTTATGAGGTTATTCCTCTTCAGATACTCCAGCATAGCATCTCTTAGAATACCCTCCAGGATTTTACCCACAGTAGAGGTTAAGCTTACTGGCCTATAATCTCCGAGTTCAGTTTTTGTCCCCTTTTTGAATATTGGCACAACATTTTCAATACGCCAGTCCTGTGGTAAAGATCCTGTTATTATGAAGTCTTTAAAGATTAAAAATAATGGTCTATCAATGACTGTACTTAGTTCCTGCAGTACTTGGGGGTGTATCCCATCCGGGCCTGGAGATTTGTCAATTTTAGAGATTTTAAGATGCCACCGTACTTCCTGCTGGGTTAAGCAGGAGACATTTAATGGGGAATTTTTGTTATCACTGATCATATTTTCTGACATGGGATTTTCTTGTGCAAATACTGATGAAAAAATGTAATTTAGCATATTGGCTTTTTCCTCATTCTCATCCACCATTTCACCCAGACTATTTTTAAGGGGGCCAGCACTATCATTTTTTAGTTTCTTACTATTTATGTAGTTAAAGAATATTTTGGGATTATTTTACTCTCTCAGGCAATGAGTCTCTCTGTCTCAATTTTTCCTTCCTTGATTTGCTTTTAATAGAATTTATTTAATTTTCTATATTTATTTAATGCCTCATCACTACCTACTTCCTTTATTTCACAAAATGCTTTTTTTTTGTCACTTATTGCACCCCCAACAGCTCTATTTAGCCATAATGGTTTCCTCCTATTTTTAGTATGTTTATTCCCATATGGTACATATTGTGCACAGGTCCTATTCAGGATACTAATAAACGTCTCCCATTTTCTTTGTGTATTTTTATGTCTCAGGATATCGTCCCAGTTAATTGCACCAAGATCATCTCTCATCCGTTGGAAATTTGCCCTCCTGAAGTTTAGTGTCCTTGTAATGCCCCTACTACACATCTTATTAAAGGATACATGAAAACGTATTATTTTGTGATCACTATTACCCAAGTGTCCCCCAACCCTTATATTTGATATGCGGTCTGGTCTGTTGGTTAATATTAGGTATAGCAGTGCCCCCCTTCTTGTTGGGTCCTGAACCAGTTGTAAAAGGTAATTGTCTCTCATAGTTGTCAAAAACCGATTACCTTTGCTGGAACTGCAGGTTTCTGTTCCCCAATCTATTTCAGGGTAGTTGAAGTCTCCCATAATAATCACTTCTCCTTGAATCGCAGTTTCATCTATTTGCTTTATGAGGATATTCTCTGTTGCTTCCATTATTTTTGGGGACTTATAAAAATATAAAATGTAAAACCTCCACCCAAATCCATAGATTAAACACTCCTCCAACCTTCCAGCCATTTTCTCCCCCAGCACAGCTGCACCTTCCCCATTGAGGTGCAGCCCGTCCCTAGTGTAGAACCTGTAGCCAACTGAGAAGTCGGCCCCGTTCTCCAGGAACCCAAACCTTTCCCACCTACACCAATTCTTGAGCCACTTATTAACCTCCCTAATCTCCCGTTGCCTCTCTGGTGTGGCACGTGGTACAGGCAGTATTTCGGAAACTATCACCTTGGAGGTCCTTTCTTTCAGCTTGCAGCCTAATTCCCTGAAATCATCTTTAACGACCTTCCACCTACCTCTATCTTTGTCATTTGTGCCAATGTGCACCAGCCCCTCCCAGTAATCTGTCAACCCGATCAGTGATGTGTCGGACTGGAGCGCCAGGTAGGCAGCACACTGTTCGACGATCCCTGTCTTTGTGACAAATTGCCCTATCTCTTCCCCTAATAATGGATTCCCCCACTACCTGTCTGGCCTGCCCTGCTCTCCTATTTCCCTCCTTACTGGGGCAGACACTCCTCCGGCTTTCAGAGGACATACCTTTTTGCAGCAGTGCTACCCCTGTACTGGCACCCCCCTCATCTGCCAACTTAACAAACTTATTGGGGTGTGCCAGATCAGGACTAGCCTCCCTGGCACTCTTCCCTCTAGCCCCTCTTCTAACTGTCACCCAGCTATCTGCTTCGCTGTCCTGCAGCTCCATCCTATCATCCCCCTCCTCATCTATCCCATTGAGCATCTGCTCAATGAGCAGAAGACTTATTTCCATATTGTCTATGGATCTGTGTTGCCAGCTGCACATTTAGATTCAGAATCTGGGCTTCCAAATGCTCAACGTGCTCACACCTCGCACAGCAGTATGCACCCTCGACCGGCTGCTCAAGGATTGCATACATGTGGCAAGATGTGCACTGGATGGCATTAACAATAGTGGAGCACATTTCCTAATGGGGATTGCACCAGACAGAAAAGTTAAATTAAAATAAATACAAAGTATTAATAAAATACAGACAGCAATTCAGTAATTCCGCCCTTTGAAACTCCCTGAATCCAAAGTCACTGAATCACAAGTCACACACTTAGCGCCGGTCACACTTACGCTCCGGTCACACTCAGCTCGTTCACACTCACTAAGCTGAAGATTTAAAGAGATTTTTTTTTCCCTCAGCAGCAATCCACCTTGCTGTTCAATGCACTTCCAAAAGGACTTGAGCCCCAACCAGCTGCCCCTTATAAACCCTTAATTATGAGCCCTCACCCTAAATTAACCCCTTGTGAATTTATCTATTCCCAATTCAGCAACTCACACCAATTCACACAGGTATTTGTTAAAGCTTTTCCAAATAACACTTCACTGAATCACAAGTCACACACTTATCGCCGTGCACACTTTCACTCCGGTCACACTCAGCTCGTTCACACTCACTAAGCTGAAGATTTAAAGAGATTTTTTTTCCCCTCAGCAGCAATCCACCTTGCTGTTCAATGCACTTCCAAAAAACATCACTAGTATCACTATTATTTTGTTGCACCACCTCTGGCTTTTATAACAGCTTGCAGTCTCTGAGGCATGGACTTAATGAGTGTCAAACAGTACTCTTCATCAATCTGGCTACAACTTTCTCTGATTGCTGTTGCCAGATCAGCTTTGCAGGTTGGAGCCTTGTCATGGACCATTTTCTTCAACTTCCACCAAAGATTTTCAATTGGATTGAGATCCAGACTATTTGCAGGCCATGACATTGACCTTATGTGCCTTTTTAAAGGAATGTTTTCACAGTTTTTGCTCTATGGCAGGATGCATTATCATCTTGAAAAATTATTTTATCATCCCCAAACATCCTTTCAATTGATGGGATAAGAAAAGTGTCTAAAATATCAACATAAACTTGTGTATTTATTGAAGATGTAATGACAGCCATCTCCCCAGTGCCTTTACCTGACATGCAGCCCCATATCATCAATTACTGTGGAAATTTGCATGTTCTCTTCAGGCAGTCATCTTTATAAATCTCATTGCAATGGCATCAAACAAAAGTTCCAGCATCATCACCTTGCCCAATGCAGATTCACGATTCATCACTGAATATGACTTTTATCCAGTCCACAATTGCTTTTCCTTAGCCCATTGTAACCTTGTTTGTTTCTGTTTAGGTGTTAATGAAGGCTTTTGTTTAGCTTTTCTGTATGTAAATCCCATTTTCTTTAGGCGGTTTCTTACAGTTCAGTCACAGACGTTGACTCCAGTTTCCACCCATTCGTTCCTCATTTGTCTTGTTGTGCAGTTCCTGTTTTGGAGACATATTGCTTGAAGCTTCCGCTCTTGACGCTTTGATGTCTTTCTTGGTCTACCAGTATGTTTGCCTTTAACAACCTTTCCATGTTGTTTGTATTTGCTCCAGATTTTAGACACAGCTGACTGTGAACAACCAACATCTTTTGCAACATTGCGTGATGATTTACCCTCTTTTAAGAGTTTGATAATCCTCTCCTTTGTTTCAATTGACATCTCTCCTGTTGGAGACATGAATCATTTCAGTCCACTCAACAGCTCTCCAAGGTGTGATCACTCCTTTTTAGATGCAGACTAATGAGCAGATCTAATTTGATGAAGGTGTTATTTTTGAGTATGAAAATTTACAGGGTGATTCCATAATTTTTCCTCAGAATTGAGTGATTCCATACATTTTCCCGTATGCTTGGTTAAAAAAAGCAACCATTACTGACTACTAGGGTTGAGCGACTTTTATTTTTATAGGATCGGGTCGGGTTTCACGAAACCCGACTTTCTCAAAAGTCGGGTCGAGTGAAATCGGCCGATCCTATAAAAAAGTCGGGGCGGGATCGGGGTCGGCCGAAATACGAAACCCAATGCAGTGCAATGGGATACTATGGTTCCCAGGGTCTGAAGGAGAGGAAACTCTCCTTCAGGCCCTGGGATCCATATTAATGTGTAAAATAAAGAATCAAAATAAAAAATGACGTCATCTAAGGTCTTTCAAGCGCTTGAAAAACCTTAGATGACGTCGCGGCTTGTGATTGGTCGCGTGGCGGTCACGTGACCGCTCCGCGACCAATCACAGGCCACGACGTCATCTAAGGACTTTCAAGCGCTCATTCTTATGAACGGAAGCTGGCGGTTACAACCAGGGCGCGTCAGGGGGTGAGTATATCAATATTTTTTATTTTGATTCTTTATTTTACACTTAAATATGGATTCCGATACCGATTCCCGATATCGCAAACATATCGGAACTCGGTATCGGAATTCCGATACCAGATTCAGAAGATCGCCGACCTCATGGCCGACCCCACACAGGGGTCGGGTCGGGTTTCATGAAACCCGACTTTTCCAAAAGTCGGCGACTTCTGAAAATGGCCGACCCGTTTCGCTCAACCCTACTGACTACCACATTTTTTGTTCTTGATTTGTTTTAGTGTTTCTTAAAGCCAGAAAGTTTCCATTTGAAATTACTTTAGTTTTGTGCCATGTCTGTGATTTGCTTTTTTTCTACAAAATTAAACAACTGAATGAACATCCTCCATGGCCGGTGATTCCATAATTTTTGCCAGGGGTTGTAGTGTTTCTACTCTGTGGAAATTGATGCCACGCTAGTGGTGTGTGTGAATTTTTTTTTTTTTAAATGTGGAGAATAAAAAGTTGAGTCACAATCTGGTGGGTTGCATGTATTGGAATGGGTGTCAGAGGGCCATTATAATATTTCTTCTTTGTGGAAATTGATGCCACTTTAGTGGTGGGTGACAGTAATTTTTTGAAATTTGGAGACTTCAAGTTGTTTCTCTATCTGGTGGGTTGCCTGTAGTGGAAGGGGTGTCAGAGGACCATTATAGTATTTATAATACTCTGTGGAAATTGATGCCACTTCAGTGTTGTATGAAAGATTTTTTTTTAATGTAGAGAATCCAACTTGGGTCTCTATCTGATGTGTTTCCTGTAGTGGAAGTGGTGTTATAGGGCCTTTATAATTTTCTATTCTGTGAAAATTGATGCCACTTTAGTGTTGTGTAACAATATTTTTTTTTAAATTTAGATAATGCAAATTGTGTCTATCTGGTGTATTGCATGCAGTGGAAGGTGTGCCAGAGGCCTATCATACTCTTTCTACTCTGCGAAAATTGATGCCACTATTGTTTTGTGTAAAAATCATTTTTTTTAAATGCAGACAATCCAAGTTGTGTCTTAATCTGGTGAGCTGCCTGTAGAGGAAGGGAAGTCAGAGGGCCATTATACTCTTTTTGCTCTGGAAATTAATGCCATTTCAGTGGTGTGTGACAATATTTTTTTAAATGTAGAGAATCCAAGTTGTGTCTCTATCTGGTGTGTTGCCTGTAGTAGGTGTGTGAGAGGCCTATTAGGCCGGCGTCACACTAGCGAGTTTTACGGATGTATGAGAGGCGCAGAAAATACGGATTGCACACGGTACAATGATTCTCTATGGCCCAGCTCCTATCTGCCGTATTTTACGTATCCGTATTATACGGTCTTGTACGGCCATAGAATATCGCAGCATGCTGCGTTTGTCAGCGTATTGCGCACAAAATATGCCAATGAAAGTCTACGGGGGCGAGAAAAATACGGATTACACACAGACCAGCAGTGTGACTTGCGAGAAATACGCCAGACATCTCCAAGAGCCAGGAAATGTGCCAAGCCCTCAATAAGGAAGCTCAGACATGCTAATTAGCTGAAAAAGCCAGACAAACATCCCGGAAGTCTGGCGCTCGCCTCCCATGGAGTTGCAAGCAGCATGGCATCCATCATTAATGTTGATATGCTCCTAATCCTGGTCCAAGAAAGGCCTGAAATCTAGGACCTGCGGGATCCAAACTATTCCAACCGGGCCAGGAAAGAGGCAGCTTGGAGGACCATCTGTGGGATCCTATTCCCAGATTATGACCAACGCACACGTGCGGAGCAGACACAACTTTGTAAGTACACTCATGTTGCGACATTAGTTAATCTTGAAAAATACTTTACCTACATGATTTCATGCAGATTATTTTTTGGCTTATTCTGTTTGTTTTTGCTCAAAACTCCAAAAAAAACAAAAGATGCTGAACATGAGAAAGTGTTTACATACATAGATAATATAGATATTGCGTTGGGTACTATTTTGGGGAACTCCAGACTGGTACAGAGGGGAGTGGACCCTGTCCTTCTGTTGTTTCATTTTATTGTGTATAATGTTTTTGTGGTTTTAAGCAATTTAAACATTGGAGGTTGCGTGTAGGTAAGTACCGGGAGACGAGGTCACAGATGTATAATAAACTTTTATTAGCAATTGACTCAACTCTTAATTCGGGGTATTAATTTTATTTCTTTCATAACAGAACACGGTCCAATCTCACTGAGAGGGAGACCGAGTCGAACTCGGAGGTTGTCATTGATCCGGTTGGTGTAGAAGAAGAGGTGGCAGGCCCATCTTTGATCTCTTCTACCTTCATCCTTCCTGGACCATCGGCTTGTGCATCCCAAGATACAGCAACAAGTGTCGAAGATGCAACACCACCACCCTCAACAGCACCTGATCCTGTAAGCCAGGAAGAGCATGGACACAGCCGCAGCCCTACTGCCCCACTGGTGTCCTTCCCACAGGCAGCTGGGCCTTTACACAGGGGCCGCAGAAGGAGAGAGCTGCAAGACAGTAGGAGGAATGTGGACGCTGGGGTCCTCAATTATTTGGCCAGGGCAGCCACGGATGATGGTGAGGAGGCCTTTGCTTGCAGGCTGGCCAGGTACCTTCGTCCCCTTCCCTGTGAGGTGCGGCTATGTGTGAGAGGGTGTATTCAAATCCTGATTGATTTATTCACCTTCCCAAATGATCCCTATGAGGTTTTGGAATTTATTGAGAGAAGGCAGCTTTCACCACATAACCTCTTGCGCCTTTCACGAACTCAACAGGTGCATGATCAATCAGGATTTGAAGCACCTCCTCCACGTGTGCCTACACCTCAACCCCTCCCCACCCAAAATCAACCAAGGCCAGCACCTTACCATATGGCAGCCTACAACCAACCTTCCCAATATGCCCACTTTTCCAGACCCAGTGCTGTAGGCTGGTCCCAACCTGGGTTTGGACGACATGGCCATATTGGGGGTGGCTATGAGTCCAGCCAATATGTTCAGCAGCATGAGGGCCAGAGACAAATCCCTTATGGCCAATGCCCAACTGGCCAATATGATCAAGGCCTGTATTTGGATCTGCCACACACAGCATCCACACAGGGTGAAGGACAATTGGCCCAACAAAGGCCACCTGAGCAGGACCCTGATCTGCCGCCATCACCTCCACCAACGTACAGAAATCTGTAACCCAAAGTTAGTTTTGTTTATATTTGTTCCACCTAACCATGTTTTGGTTAACTTTGTGCTGTAATTGCACTTTGTTCTGTTGTGATTTACAGAAAACAAACAAACAAACAAACAAACAAAAGAACATATGAAACAAATATGGTTCTAAAGTTAACAACAAAAGGCTTTTGCTCTAAGTAAAAAATGTTCTCAAAAGCCAATTGACGTTTGTGGGACAATCATTCTTACATCACACACTTATGCTCTTTTCTAAAACATCTGGTAATTAAGTAAATACAACACACAGAGTACAGTTTCTCTAGGCATAAAATATTTTATGGTGATAATATATTTTGAAAATAATGAAATCACAACTGAGAAACAGCATAATCTTGCCAGGGAGTAGCACCCTGAGGAGAAACAAAATAATTAGGGAAAATATCTCTCACTTTTATTCCAGAAAGGGGACGGCGCGGAGGAGGGCCAGGTGGTGTAGATCTACTCACATTGGGCAACATTTCATCACCAATAACAGATGAGGGGCAATCATGAAGTCTAGTAAAATTGTGCAAAACAACACACGCTTTAATAACTTCATTAATAGTAGCCTCACTCAGCTGAATGGCCGACTGGAGGAGACATCATTTGGCACACCGAATCCCAAAGGCACACTCCACCAGTCTACGCACCCTGGAAAGCCTCAAATTAAAAACACGCCGCCGGTGATCCAGGTTGCTCCTGGAATAAGGCCTCATGACATTCCTTGTCAATTGGAAGGCCTCATCTCCCACAAGAACATATGGCACTGCTTCAGCATTGGAGCCTGGGAGTTGTTGTGGTGGTGGGAGGTCTATCTGGTTTTCACATAGCCGCCGACCCATAATGGACGAATTGAACACTCTCGAGTCTCCTGTTCGCCCATAGGCCCCAATGTCTACAATTATAAACCTGTAGTTACTGTCAACTACAGCTAACAGAACTACAGAGAAAAACCGCTTATAATTGTAGAATTGGGAGCCAGAGTTCGGCGGCTTACGCACCCTAATATGTTTGCCATCCAGGGCTCCAATGCAGTGTGGGAAGTCACAAGTGTCATTGAACCCACAGGCTATTTTTAGCAAATCAGCCATTTTTGGCTCAGGCATGACAAGTTCATGTATTTTCTCCTATATTTCACTACATGTTGAGCGCACAATGCCAGAAATCGTGGAGCGACCAATGAGAAACTCCAGGTGTAGTCCCGCATAAGACAATCCAGTTGACAGGAAGCTGAAAGGACACAAAAAATCATATTAGTTAGGTAACCACAGTTTAGACAAAACATGAAAAAGCGCAAGTATGTTGGTTATTAAAAAACAGGAATATCAATTAAATTAATTGATATTTGCCTAGGGTACATAAGTAGAACAATAAAAAAAAAACATTTTTATTGTGATTTTGTCCTAAGTAACACATATATTTGAAAATAGCTGCTAGCAAACAACCCTGAAAAAAAATATCATCAACAGACAGTATGTGAGGATGTTCAATACATACCGTAAGGTAAGGAGAAGACGCTCCTCTGCGGATATGCTTTTTCCCATCCTGGTGTCCTGATACGTGAGTCCTGGACATACTGTCTCCAACAAGATATCAAATGTTGCTATTGTCATTCGACAGTATAGATAAAACTTATCAGGATGTGCACACAGAGCTGTATAGAGCCTCTGAAAATGGCCTTTAGTGAGGCGTTGTGTCAAGAGGATGCACCCACGATCTTCTTCTCCTCCTTCGCGGATCTACAATCACAGGATATGGCTGGCCAAACCGACGCGACAAGACCCAGTTAAACAAAACCCGCTGAGTTGGGGTGAAGTGCAGTAGGTCAGACATGGTGCAAACGTTACCACAACACACCAACAGATGCACAACAACAAAATGGCCATATGGGAGGGTGCCACCTGTTGTAGAGGCCATAAATAGGGTTGCTGATGCCGATTTAAATTAATTTCAGGCTTCAAAACTGTTAAATGTCCATTTTGTCAGGTTGCGTGGAAAATACGCAACATTACATGAGCAAAATACGCGACCACACCTTGCCAACGGATTACATACGGATCACAATTTCTGGATTTTTTCTGCGTATTACGGCCGTAAAATATGGACCATATTTCCATACGCTGAGTGTGACGCCGGCCTTATACTGTTTTTTCTCTGTTAAAAATTGATGCCATTTTAGTGGTGTGTGATAATTGTTTGAAATGTGGAGAATATCAATTGTGTCCTTATCTGCTGGGTTGCCTGTAGTGGAAGGGATGTTAGATAGCCAATATAATATTTATTCACTGTGGAATATGATGGCACATTAGTGGAATGTGACAGTAAATGAAATGTGGAGAATTCAAGTTGTCTCCATCTGTTTGATTTCTTGTAGTGAAAGGCTTGTCAGAGGGACATTATAATATTTCTACTCTGTGGAAATTGATGCCACTTTAGCGATATGTGACAATAATTTCTTGAAAAATGGAGAATACAAGTTGTCTCCATCTGATGGGATACCTGCAGTGGAAGGTGTGTCAGAGGTCTAGTATACTGTTTCTACTCTGAAAATTGATGCCATTTTAGTCGCGTGTGACAATAATTTTTTGAAGTTTGGAGAATCCAATTTGTGTCTCCATATGATGAGTTGCCTGTAGTCGATGGCATGTCAGAGGGCCATTGTACTATTTTTACTCTGGAAATTGATGCCACTTTAGTGTTGTGTGACAATAATTTTTTAAAATGTGGATAATCCAAGTGTGCATGCATTTGGTGGGTTCAGTAGCATAGCTACCGGGGGGGCAGAGGGTGCAGGCGCCCCGGGCCCACTGCTCTGAGGGGGCCTACCTGGAGCTACGCTACTGTAACTGTATCGGCTATGTGGGTTGTCTGTAGTGGAAGGGATGTCAGAGGGGCATTATAATATTTCAACTCTATGGAAACTGATACTACTTTAGTGGTGTTGAAAAACATTTAATTTTAATTTGGAGAATCCATGTGGTATCTCCATCTGCTGGGTTGCCTGTAGTGGAAGGGGTGTCAGAGGCCTATTAGACTGTTTCTACTGTGTGGAAAATGATACCACTTTAGTGGTGTGTGACAATCATTTTTTAAAATGTGAAGAATACAAGTTGTGTCCCCATCTCGTGTCTTGCCTGTAGTGGAACGGGTGTTAGAGGGCCATTATAATATTTCTACTCTATGGAAATTAATGCTACTTTAGTGGTGTGTAACAATAATTTTTTAAAATTTGGAGAATCCAAGTTGGGTTTCCTCCTGATGGCTTTGCTGTAGTGGAAGAGGTGTAAGAGAGCCATTATAATTGTCTGCTCTGTGGAAATTGATGCCATTTTAGTTGTGTGACAATAATTTCTTGAAATGTGTAGAATCCAGTTTGTCTCTATCTGATGGGATGCCTGTAGTGAAAGGGGTGTGTAACAACTCTGCCGACCATCACTGCATGGTCTCTCATCCCCTACTTGCATTACTTACCAACTTGCTCACTACTCTGGGCCATTCTGTGAGTTCTGTCTTCTGCCGCCTCCATGCTGGGTGCCTCATGTCTCCTGCCTGCCTAATGGTGCCTCATATCTCCCAGGAACATCTCTGCCAGTTCGAAATTTTTCCCCGGATAACTGGCAGAAGATGGATCCTGTGAGAGTACCTTCAGCTTCCATGTGGCCGGTTGGTGAAGATAACAAAATGGAAGCTCTCATGTCTCAGCTTTCTACCCACCAGGAGGAAGAAGATCCGATAATTGCATCTTCCATGATGAGAGCTGACTTCATTGGGCAGAAAGAGACTTAGCACTCCTGGACTCCTGATTTCACATCTGCCTCATTCTACCCTAAAGATGTCATGATGGCTTGGACTATGTGTGGACCTATACTTCTTCTGCAAGTCATCTTGGCTTGAAGAAGAGGGGCCATAAAGGGGGGTACTGTAACCTCTGTGCTGCCATCAATGCATGGCCTCCCATCCCCCACCTGCATTACCAACTTGCTCACTACTCCAGGCCATTCTGTGTGTTCTGTCTTCTGCTGGCTCCATGCTGGGTGTCTCATGTCTTCTGCCTGCTCTTTGCTTTCTTCCTGGCTGTGTGCTTCGGGCGGCGGCCCCGGCACTTCCTGATTTTTGTAGTGTCAGTGTGCACCTTCCTAAGGTGTCCCGAGCCAATTGCCAAGAGGCCTCAAGTACTTAAGGCATTCCCACCCCTAGGGGAAGGCCTGTGCAACTTACTTCCTCAGTCAGTGTCTTGCTGCTGAGGTGCCAGGCCCTGTCCTGCTATTACTCTTGTGTCAGCCACCCAAGGGGGCTTTGTACCCTGGCCTGTACCTGTATCTCTTGTGTCGGCCACCCAGAGGGGCTTAGTACCCTGGTCTGAGACCTTGTTCCTTGCTTTGTTCTGTTCCCTGTCTGAACTTAGTCCTATTCCTGTGTCCGTTCGTATCCCTGTCAGTATGCTTTCCTATTCCGCTGTGTTTTCCCTTGTGTTCACTCCTTCCTGCTTTGCTCTGTTCTGCTCTGCTGCTCACCTTGCTGCTCAGCTCTCGCTCTGCAGCTCCACTCTGCTCTTGCTTTGTGGCTCTTGCTCCGCTCAATTCTTGCTCTGCAGCTCCACTCAGCTCTTGCTCTGCAGCTCCATTCTGCTCTCGCTCTGTGGCTCCGCTCTGCAGTTCATTTCTGCTCTCGCTCTGTGGCTCCACTCTCCTCTCGCTCTGCCCTCACTCGGGGGCTCTGCTTCTTGTGATTGCGCCCTGCTCCGCTCCTTGCAGTTCTGCCCTGCTCCGCTCCTTGTGGTTCTGCTCCGCTCTCGTTCCGCACCACACTGGTCTTTATCCTTATTGTCCGAACAGGTCCCTACCTGTTCCCGTATACCACTCACACCTGTCCGCGTTCCTGTTCTTCCCAAATAAATCCCTGCTCCTCCAGTGTGTACCGGTCTCTACCTGTTCCCATATATCACTCACACCTGCCCATGTTCCTGTGCCTTCTGAGTCAGTCACTGTCCCTTCTGTCCCAGCTGTGCCCGCCTGCCAGTGTCTCAGCCGTGTCTAGCTGCCAGTTTCTCAGCCATGCCCACCTGCCAGTTTCTCAGCCGTGCCCGGCTACCTGCCAGTGTCTCAGCCATGCCCGCCTGCCTGCCAGTGTTAAGTCCCCCCAGTGGGATCAGCAGCCACGGCCAGACAGCACCCTGGAGTGGTACCTGACAGCTACCGGCCGCACACGCTTGATCTCACCATCAGAGGCTCCAGTTAACACCAAGGTAGCTGCTTAATCACACCCCTTCCAGGGTAGCCTGGTTTGTGGCACTGTGGGGCCACTCCCCCCATGCTCACGCCAACCAGTCTAGGTGAGAGCATAACAATTTGCTCAGGCGATGGTCCCCGATGAGTCCCATGTCCTGTTGCTCTCGGAGCAAGATGAACTTTGTTCTGACCAGCATTAGCAACTGGATGATTTCTTTAGTTTTATCAAATGTCCATAGACAATAATGCGCATACCTCACAGCAATCATGTCAAACCAAATTCCCCATATGAGATAAATGAGGAAAAACGAGGCTTTAGCAAACTCTACCATATACATAAAATATATAATTTTATTAACAATAATTTACAACAATATTTACAACAAGAAAAACCTCTTCATAAAATAGCTGGGAACAACATCTCAGCAGGAGAAATGTAAAGATGGCAATAAAATATAATATATGAAGAGGTTTTTCTTGTTGTAAATATTGTTGTAAATTATTGTTAATAAAATTATATATTTTATGTATATGGTGGAGTTTGCTAAAGCCTCGTTTTTCCTCATTTATCTCATATGGGGAATTTGGTTTGACATAGATGATTTCTTTACCTGGTCTGAGATCCGATCTTTCACTGCTCCACCCACAATTGTCATCTCTAATGAGCTATCCGATCGACTTGAGGCTTGCGCTCCTAAAGTTGAACCCGTCCCAGCTGATCCGCCAAGTTATGATGGAGATCCAAAGCAGTGTCATATGTTCCTGGAGCAGTGCTTACGTTATTTCAAATGGCATGCTCCCTATTTTGCCACAGATCAGATTAAAGTAAGATTCTTAATGACCTGCCTAGCAGGAGATGCTTTGAAGTGGCTCTACCCCCTCTTGGAACCAGGAGATCCCATCACCTCGAATCTGCCAGCCTTCCTGGTGGCCTTCTGTAAGGTCTTCAATTAAGGTACCTTCACACGAAGCGACGCTGCAGCGATAGCGACAACGATGCCGATCGCTGCAGCGTCGCTGTTTGGTCGCTGGAGAGCTGTCACACAGTCAGCTCTCCAGCGACCAACGATGCCGAGGTCCCCGGGTAACCAGGGTAAACATCGGGTTGCTAAGCGCAGGGCCGCGCTTAGTAACCCGATGTTTACCCTGGTTACCAGCGTAAAAGTAAAAAAAACAAACAGTACATACTCACCTGCGCGTCCCCCAGCGTCTGCTTCCTGACACTTACTGAGCTCCGGCCCTAACAGCACAGCGGGGACGTCACCGCTGTGCTTTCACTTTCACTTTAGGGCCGGCGCTCAGTAAGTGTCAGGAATAGTGTTGAGCATTCCGATACCGCAAGTATCGGGTATCGGCCGATATTTGCTGTATCGGAATTCCGATACCGAGATCCGATACTTTTGTGGTATCGGGTATCGGTATCGAAACAACATTAATGTGTAAAATAAAGAATTAAAATAAAAAATATTGCTATACTCACCTCTCCGACGCAGCCTGGACCTCAGCGAGGGAACCGGCAGCGTTGTTTACTTAAAATTTGCGCGTTTACTTCCTTACTTGAAGTCCCGGCTTGTGATTGGTCGCGTGCCGCCCATGTGGCCGCGACGCGACCAATCACAGCAAGCCGTGACGTAATTTTAGGTCCTTCGGGATTTTAAAATTACGTTCTGGCTTGTGATTGGTCGCGTCGCGGTCACATGGGCGACGCGACCAATCACAAGCCGTGACGTCACGGGAGGCTGGACACGCGCGCATTTTAAAATGCGCGCTTGTCCTGCCTCCCGTGACGTCCCGGCTTGTGATTGGTCGCGTCGCCCATGTGGCCGCGACGCGACCAATCACAGCAAGCCGTGACGTAATTTTAGGTCCTTCAGGATTTTAAAATTACGTTCTGGCTTGTGAATGGTCGTGACGCGATGCGACCAATCACAAGCCGTGACGTCACGGGAGGCAGGACAAGCGTGCATTTTAAAATGCGCGCGTGTCCAGCCTCCCATGACGTCATGGCTTGTGATTGGTCGCGTCGCCCATGTGACCGCGACGCAACCAATCACAAGCCAGAACGTAATTTTAAAATCCTGAAGGACCTAAAATTACGTCACGGCTTGCTGTGATTGGTCGCGTCGCGGCCACATGGGCGGCACGCGACCAATCACAAGCCGGGACTTCACGTAAGGAAGGAAAAGCGCGAATTTTAAGCAAACAACGCTGCCGGTTCCCTCGGTGAGGTCCAGGCTGTGTCGGAGAGGGGAGTATAGCAATATTTTTTATTTTAATTCTTTATTTTACACATTAATATGGTTCCCAGGGCCTGAAGGAGAGTTTCCTCTCCTTCAGACCCTGGGAACCATCAGGAATACCATCCGATACATGAGTCCCATTGACTTGTATTGGTATCGGGTATCGGTATCGGATTAGATCCGATACTTTGCCGGTATCGGCCGATACTTTCCGATACTTTCAAGTATCGGACGGTATCGCTCAACACTAGTCAGGAAGCAGACGCTGGGGGACGCGCAGGTGAGTATGTACTGTTTGTTTTTTTTACTTTTACGCTGGTAACCAGGGTAAACATCGGGTTACTAAGCGCGGCCCTGCGCTTGGTAACCCGATGTTTACCCTGGTTACCAGTGTAAAACATCACTGGTATCGTTGCTTTTGCTTTCAAACACAACGATACACGGCGATCGGACGACCAAATAAAGTTCTGGACTTTATTCAGCGACCAGCGACATCACAGCAGGATCCTGATCGCTGCTGCGTGTCAAACTAAACGATATCGCTAGCGAGGACGCTGCAACGTCACGGATCACTAGCGATATCGTTACAAAGTCGTTTCGTGTGAAGGTACCTTTAGCCTAGTACAGCAACTCCTGAAAAGTCTCCCCCCTCTAGTTCACAGAGATAGACCAGAAAAAAGTAACCTGTGTGTAAACCATCACATCCTTCCATGACCATCCAAGACTCAATTGTTCCACAATCTGCCAAAGCAGCCATCCGCGCAAGATCCAAGAGGTCTGATAAGAGGAGGCTGGCAGACCTACAGCCTGAATCAAGTGCTGAGATTGAAATATGGTATCTCTGCAGTTGTTAGGAACATCCTGACGATCTCTGCACTGTGAAGCCTGTACTCCAAAACCTTGGGCCAGTAGGAGAGGCTGCCATTGGCGAGAGTACTTCCTCTCCATCAAAGTCAATGACTGTTTCTCTGCCCTCTGGGAGCTTTGGTGTATTTAAGCCACCAGCCACATGGAGTCGGTGTATGATCTCTGTCCTACAGCTCCAGAATCCGTTGAGGGCATTGTCTGGTGTTGGCCGAGCCCTACTTAAGAGCAGTCTAGTACTTCAGGGTCAATTTCAGCTCCAGGTTGGAGAATTGCAGCGACCCAGAGTCCTGGTCGTTGCAGTACTGTGTCTCCGCCACTAAGGGGAGCTATGGTACGTCTGATGGCACTGAAGGAGTTCATCTGATCAGGTATCACAGACACCAATACATTTCACAGTCGGGCCTCCTGGGGGGAGCTAAGGGTTCTATTCACTAGGCCACTCCCCACCATAGTGGGTAAACTGGGGGTCAGGCAGGAAGTTAGATCAGAAAGCTGACTGGGTTGGAACCAGGCAACACCTTGTGGCAGAGGGTGTTGTGGGGGAAGATACAGTAGGGTCTCTGTCAGGGGTGGGATCCTGACAGAGGCTTGGCAACTTGAGCGAACGTAACGGGACCGTGCCTGGTCAGGATAGCGGCGGTGCCCATGGAAGGACGAGAAGCGAGATAGATTGTGCTGAGTGAGAAACGAGATCAAGCAATAAGGAGAATACCAGTAGGGGTCGTGCCGTAAGACCGAGGCAACACCCTACTGAGGCGCACTACCGGTGGCCGGAACGCCGAGGGAGTATTACAACATCCAGCTTCAAGCGATACTCTAAACAGCGGCAGGACAGTCAGTCTAAGGCGGGCTGTCTCACTTAAATCACCTATGCAGTCTTGGGGGGCAACTTGTGGAGAGGGGCGACTCTAGGGTCCCGGAAGAGCTCCGATCCTACCCATCAAACGGGTGCCGTCCCAACCGTAACATCAGGGAGGGACAGAGGATTAGCAGAACATCATCTAATCGAGTTGTGAGGGAACTTAAGAAACAGACACAACAGTTGTGGGGACTTTCCGTAAGCACAGCAGGGAAGGACCGCAACACATAGCGCTAGAAGGAAGGCACAGATTTCCACCTGCTAAGAGAACTCTGGAGGTGCCATTGGACCGGCCGGACTTGCGCAGCCTAGTTATCCAGATTCTGGACTGAGGACCCAGAGATCTTCAGTAAAGAGGTAAAGAGACTGCAACCTGGTGTCCTCGTTATTTACTGCACCCACCACTACAGCCTCACTACCACTACCATCCGTCATATCTATCACCGTACGCCCCTCGGCAGGGTCACGGACTGGGCCTAGCCACCGTGACAACCCCAGAGCAGAGACTCAGAGGCCCGGTACCGGGTACCCCTCGGCCCTGCGGCAGTGGGGGCGTTTCAGAATTATATACTGTACGAATATGCTGTCTGGTATGCCCATGTGTCACTCAAAGCCAAGAACTCTTTTACCCATTCAGGTTTGGAGACCCAGCAAGGTGCTTCATTTGAAACTGCCAAGTCTCGAGAAGTGTTTGGTTCCCATGCATCAAAAACAGCCAGCAGTGTCGTATTCTTCTTCAGCTGGTCTGCTAGTCGAGTCAAGGTGTGCTGACTTCTCCAAAGATGGGGAAGCTGTGATGTTCTCTCCACACATCTCCAACAACTATACCAGTAATCTGTTCCCAGGAACAACCCTGCCTCTTGGACGTTTCTGGATTCTGGGCAGAAGATGGTTCCTATGTGGGTACCTTCTGCTTCCATGTCGCCAGTTCGTGAAGATACCAAGACAGAAGTTGACTCATCTCAGCTTTTCTATGACTCGGTGGAGGTGCTGTTCTCTTCACTCATCTCCAATGACTTTAATTGTGATCAGTACCCAGGAACATCTTTGCCCCTTGGAAATATTTCTTCGGATATCTGGCAGAATATGAGTCCTGTGAGAGTACCTTCAGCTTCCAAGTGACTGGTTGGTAAAGATACCAAAATGGAAGCTCTCATGTCTCAGCTTTCTACCCACGAGGAGGAAGAAGTTCCGATAATTGCATCTTCCATGGTGAGAGCTGACTTCATTGGGCAGAAAGAGACTTGGCATTCCTGGACTCCTGATTTCACACCTGCCTCATTCTACTCTAAAGATGTCATGATGGCTTGGACTTTGTGTGAACCTATACTTCTTCTGCAAGTCATCTTGGCGGGCTTGCAGAAGAGGGGTCGTAAAGGGGGGGGGGGGTACTGTAACCTCTGTGCCGGCATCAATGCATGGCCTCCCATCCCCCAAATGCATACTCACCAAGTTGCTCACTACTCCAGGCCATGCTGTGTGTTCTGTCTTCTGCCGGCTCCATGCTGGGTGTCTCATGTCTCCTGCCTGCTCTTTGCTTTCTTCCTGGCTGTGTGCTTAGCGCGGCAGTCCCGACACTTTCTGATTCTTGTATTGTCAGTGTGCACATTCAAAAGGTGTCCTGAGCCAATTGCCAAGAGGCCTTAATTACTTATGGCATTCCCACCCCTAGGGGAAGGCCTGTGCAACTTATTTCCTCAGACAGTGTCTTACTGTTGAGGTGCCAGGCCCTGTCCTGCTATTACTCTTGTGAGGTTAATTCAAGTTGCATCTACATCTGATGGGATGGCTTCAGTGGAACAGGTGTCAGATGCCTATTATACTGCTTCTCCACTGTTGAAATTGATGACACTTTTATTGGTAACAATATATTTTTTTTAAATGTGGAGAATCCAACTTGTGTCTCCATCTGGTATCTTGCCTGTAGTGAAAGAGGTGTTAGAGGGCCATTATAAAATTTCTACTCTATGGAAACTTGTGATATTTTAGTGGTGTTTGACAATTTTTTTAAGTGGTGAATCCAAGTTGTTTCTCCACCTGAAGGCCTGTAGTGGAAAGGGTGTCAGAGGGCCATTATAATAATTTCTACTCTATTGAAATTGATGACACTTTAGTGGTTTGTTACAAAATAAATTTAAAATGTGGATAATTCAAGTTGTCTCCATCTGGTGAGTTGCCTGTAGTGGAAGGGGTATTAGAGGGTCATTATACTATTTTAACTTGATGTTAATTTAGTGGTGTTTTGAATTCTGGAGACTCCAAGTTGTGTCTCCATATGCTGGGTTGCCTGTAGTGGAAGGGTGTCAGAGGACCATTATAATATTTTTGTGTGGAAATTGAAGCCATTTTATTGATGTGTAATATTAATTTTTTGAAATGTGGAGAATCCAAGTTGGGTCTCCATTTGGTGGGTTTCCTTTAGTGGAAGGGGTGTCAGAGGACTATTATACTGTTTCTACTCTGGGGAAATTGATGATACTTTAGTGGGGTGTGACAATATTTTTTTGAAATATGGAGAATCCAACTTGTGCCTCAATCTGATGTGTTGCGTGTAGTGGAAGGTGTGTCAGAGGGCCATTATAATATTTCTACTCTGTGGAAATTGATGCCACTTTAGTAGTGTGTGAAAATAATTTGCTTAAATGTGGAGACTCCAAGTTGGGTCTCCATCTCGTGGGATGCCTGTAGTGGAAGGTTTGTCAGAGGGCCATGATAATATTTATCTTCTTTGGAAATTAATGCCACTTTATTTGTCTTGATAATAATATTTTAAAATGTGGAAAATCAAAGTTGGGTTTCCATATGGTTGTTGCCTGTAGTAGAAAGGGTGTCAGATGGCTATTATACTATTTTTACTCGCCCGAGTATCAATATGCTCGGTGTACTCGGCGAGCAGCGAGCATTTCCGGGATTATTTGGCGGTAACTGGTGTCTCCACCCAGTGTTTTTGGCGGACTTTAGAGACTGAATCACAGTGCAGGGATTGTCTGCCAGGCCATGAAACGCCGCAGCCATCTTTGTTGTGGTCGTGTAGTGATTGGCTTGGCTGTACAGCATCATCCCGAGTATAAGAGACCTGGTGCCGCCCTGCTCGCCGCATTCTGTTCCTGTTTCAGGGAGAGTAGGGAGAGCTGGTGCCGAAATAGGGTCAGAATTGTGGTTTTTAGAGGTAGTGTAGGTCTGCAACTCTTACATCCACAACTCCTAAGGAACCAACAGTCCTTTTTAGGGCTAATTCAAGGGTCATGATATTGCAGCGCTAGGTAGGCGGGGCACAGCATATCCACATCAGTGCAAGGCCTGCAGGCACTGCATGTACGTCCATTGCTCCCACTGCATCCTTCCCAAAGCTGCATAACTGTTTGGTGCTGCTGCATCTTTTTTACTATATACCTAGTTGAATTTTTTTTTTTTCAATAATTCACCCCCCAAAAAAAAAAAAAATAGTCTGTTCTGTCAGACTGAGGCCTGTTGGAAAATCATAGTTTGTCAGGCATACATAGCATAGTTGTGTGTGCTAGCCACATTTTTTTTGTGTGTGTGTTTTAATTTCACTGAAAAAGTCCTCATATAGCTGCATGCTCCAACTTTGGACATTGTAGGCCGGTGGACCCATTTTTGCTGTCTGAGACTCTAATTCTATAAAGCACTATTTAGCTTCCAAAATTACAAAAAGGCCACATATTTGCCAGTGTTGTATTTCCGTGAAACCCCTCATATATCTCTGGGCTCCAAGTATGGGCATTGTAGGCCGGTGTACCCCTTTTTTTGCTGTCTATTAATGAAATTATACACAGCACTATTTAGCATAAAAAAAATATAAATGGCCACATATTTACCGGTGTGGTGTTTCTGTGAGAGCCCTCATTTATCTCTGTGCTCCAAGTTTGGTCATTGTAGGCCGGACCACTTTTTTTTGCTGTCTTTTACTGAAATTATATAAAGCACTATTTAGCATAAAAAAAATTAAAAGTGCACATATTTGCCAGTGCTATACAGCACTATTTAGCTTCCAAAATAAAAAATAGCCACATATTTGCCAGTGTGTTATCGCTGTCAGATGTCTGATGTATTTATGGTCCACAAAATATGGAAATTCAGGCCTACATTCAGCTTTATTTGATGTCTGTTACCCTAGTTCGGTACACTATTTTAGGTTAAAAAATTAACAAATACAGGTTACATATCGAACAGTGTGGTATCTCGTTAAAAATACTTCTCTTTCAAGTTGATAAGGCTGGTTCATGACTGTGTTAAAGGCTCCAACTCCAACTGCCACCATCATAATCTTCTGCCTAGAGGCAATCACTGCGCAAACAAAGTCTGAGGAACAGAGTGTGAATGCTTTTGCGGTGTTGTACTCTCTCTGTATTACGAAGGCATGTGCTCCCGCCAATAAAAGCATTACTGCCAGAAAGCGAGGAGCCATGCTCACAGTGACTGCCAGAAAGCGAGGCACTGTGCGCTCCATGACCGTAAATACAGTTCACGTTCAAAGTAGAGAGACTGTTCATGCTCTGTGTTCAGCTTTGCAAAACAATAAGGGCACAGAAGAATGACAGAGGACTTTGGTACGGTCAGCAAGGAACTCCCTCAGCATTTTCCAAAACAAAGCACTCCTTGTGAGAGTCCTCCACACAGGGCGATAGGAGGGTGTGAGAAAACTCTCCCTGAACTTTGTCAGTGTTCCACTGCCTCTGCTGGATTGGAGTTGTGTCTCTCTCACCTGTACTACTTGCTTGGCCAACGAACTGTGACCTCTTCTGCCAGCATTTTCAGATGGGAATTGATTTAATAATTCAGCAAAAAGGGCCCTATGATCCTCCAACATTGTACTACACCTGTCTGCCTCTGGAAAAAGAGAAATAAAGTTCTCCTTGTAGCGTGGGTCTGGTAGTGTCACCAATTAGTATTCCCTGTCTGTCACCCAAAATTTTGAGAATGCGAGGGTGACGGGAAAGGCAGCGGAACATAAACTCAGGCATGAGTGCAAGACTGCTAACAGTCGATGCTTCCGTGTCATCACCAAGAGGACAACTGACCATGCTTTCCTCCTCCTCCTTGTCTTCAGGCCTCCACAACTTTCGACCAACCTCAATAATATCATTGTAAATACATCCTTGTAAATACATTCCCCTGTAGTTTTTATCTCTCCCACCTCTTTGTAGATAGTAAGTTGTCACGAGCAGGATGTTTTTTGGGGCGGTTTACTTATTGTTCTCATTGTTACTTAGTGTAGATTGTAAGCTGTCATGAGCAGGGTTGTTTTATTTCTGTTTAATTATTGTATTATTGTTATCATTTTTACTTAGGACTGTTGTATTTCAAACTGTAAATATGTCGACGCTATATAAATAACTATAAATATTTATATTAGAACACAGAGAAGCAGGATGGAGATGTTAATTATGGCGTCATTGCCGCTCACCATCTTGGTGAATTCCTCAAAGTTTTGGAGGATGGTGCATATGTCTGACATCCATGTCCACTCCTGAGATCTTATGTGTGAAGTCAGAACTGAATACGAACGGCCTTGTTGATGATGGTAGTCAGCAACCGCCCTCTTTTGTTCACAAATCCTTTCCAAAAAATGCAGTGTAGAGGTCCAATGCATGGGGAGGACATCACACACCAGTCGGTGAGCCAAAAGCTGCAAGCGCTGCAGAATCACGGCAAGGGCAGATGAAGCTGTAGCTGACTTTCTAAAATGGGTACGCAGAACCTCGTACTTTTCTTAGCAGGTCTGGCACCTCCGTGAAGCTTTTCAGAAAACATTGAACAATGAGGTTAATCACATGGGCCAGGCATGGCACGTGTGTGAGCTTGCGTTGACTCCAGCCACCCAGTTCCAGCCATTGTCACACACGACCATGCCTGGCTATAGGTTCATTGGTGTCAGCCACAGATCTGCCTGCTCTTTCAGAGCTGTCCACAACTCTTCATCATTGTGCGGATTGTCACCTAATCAAATTCGCTTCAGCACAGCCTGTTGCCGATTGCTGCAGTGCTTCCAGCTTGTGACTGATGTGTTACTTTCAGAGATGGAGGCCGAAGAGGATGCGAAGGAGGAGGAGGTGCAGGAGATGTTGACATTAGTGGCAACCCAGATTGACGTAGGGCCAGCAATACTTGGGGTTGGGAGGACGTGCACCTTCCCAAGGTCGGACTGTGTCCCAGCTTCCACTATGTTAACGCAGTGTGTCGTTAGTGAGACGTACCGTCCCTGACCACAAGCATTTGTCCACGTGTCTGTGGTTAGGTGGATTTTCCCAATAACAGCATTGTGGAGGGCACGGTAATGTTGTGGGACACGTGCCTGTGTAATGCCGGGACAGCACACCGTTACAAATAGTCCCGCATGTTCGGGGCCTCAGGGTGAGTCTTGACTCTGCCCTCTCTTTCAAGATACATATCCAAGCCCTTGGCCACTACAACTCAAAAACTTTTCCAGGATCCGTACATTCCATGAAACTGCAAAAATGTTTGCGCACACCCTCATGATCTCCTGCCTGCACTATTGCAACCTTCTACTCTCTGGCCTCCCCTCTAGCACTCTTGCACCACTCCAATCTATCCTAAAGTCTGATGCCCGAGTAAACCAACTGTCCCTCTTTTATTCCCCAGCATCTCCTGTCTGCCAGGTCCTTCACTGCCAGGCTAGTTCAAAACCCTAACTATGACAGACAAAGCCTTCCATAACCTGTCTCCATACATCTGCAACATGGTCTCCCAATGTCCGACTGGTTCATGGCTTCTAATAAGCTAACCCAGTGTGTCGTCAGTGAGATGTACCATCCCTGCCCACATGCACTTGTCCAAGTGTCCGTGTTTAGGTGCACTTTCCCTGTAACAGCATTGTAGAGGGCCTAGGTAATGTTGTGGGATATGTGCTTGCTTGTCTACTGTCATGACGGCAGACAGGGAAAATTTGTGGCAGCTGGGTAACGAGTACCTTGTGATCATAACCACCATCAGGTTGCTGAAAGCTTAGTGCTCACACTGGCATAAAATGCAACATTTCGTGTGCAAGCAGATCTGAAATGTGTGCATTTAGTACTGTCGCATTGGCTGCTTATTTCCGCTTGCGTTCCAAAGAATGGGGTATGGACAACTGAACGCTGTGCTGGGATAAGGACGTGGACTTGTTTGTTGATGGTGCTAGTTGAGTTTGTGTGCAACTGCAGGGCATGAGGCATCTTTGCATGCACCATGGAAAGGGGATTTGCTTGCATGCACAACATTGGAAGGAGCAGTGGTATCACCCGCAGACACTGTTCATGGAGCCTTGTGTTCAACCAACAAAGTCGAGTGCTTTGATGCCATGTGCCTGATCATGCCTGTGGTTGTTAGGATGGGAGTTTTGCTACCCCTGCTGATGCGGGCCTGGCCGTTGGTGCAAAAGGCCTTCTGGGGATTATCAGCAGAGTCTTTAAAAAGCAACCAGGGTGTTACGGGGATATTCATTGTTCTCTTCTCCATCTACACCTTCGGCCTGGGCCAGCTGATGTAAAGGCACTTTTTGCACTATCATCAGTATGCCGATGACATGCAGATTGCTTTCAAAAAGAGGACATGGACAAAACAGAATACATTATCTTTCAACCATATCAGGCTAAATAGACATGAGAGCTGTGTATGCATCATTCGGTACAACTTTAGTAAGAGGGAAAGTTTTCCCAAGAGAAAATGATTTTCCGAACATTTAATTTATGGCCTTTTTTTGCACATTTTTTGCAGCTGTGATTTTCATCTTCTTATTTGTGTGTATGTGGTAAATTAATTTCAAAGTCGTCATCAATACCATCATTGTCCATATCTTCTAAAGAGGAAATCTGGTGTTTCCCAGGGTCGTGGTTATCTATTCTTAGTGCCATTCCTTTAACAGTGTTCTACACTAGAACAAATAATTTTTGACTGTGACATTTGGATATTATTGATAAGGTGTGTGCGTGAAGATGAAGAAGCTTGTGCCACGTGTGTGTTTATAGTTACAGATGGTGCACTCCTTTTTTTAAATCAAATAATTTTGTATTAAAGCATATGACACGCAGTAACACAGTCTGACACATTTTCCAGACAGGTACCACTAATACAAAACCGATTAATACATTTTCACTTTACGAAAACAGGACCCTTACCCCATAACCAACCCTCCCTCACCCCAGTCCCTTACCCATTATCCAATACAACCAACTGACAACATCACCTTTTGAAAATTGTCCAACAGTACATGTAAAAGTCTCTCCAGATGCAACTGAACGACCCCCATTGTACTCTGCAATAACTCAGCAGACGCCAAGCCTGGATAATCCATCCATCCGCCCCACACATTTTCAATTTTTTTTTTCTGACCTCTCTTGATGTAGATATTCCTTTCCATAATGAAAATAAAATAAATTTTATTAATAAATTCCTTTTTCCCTGGTGGTTTTTCATCCAACTAGTAAATCACAATAAGCTTTCTCACAGCATACAACAATCTTGCAATAATCAACCTTACACATTCATCCATAGCAATATCATCCATACAACCCAGAAAGCAAGTCAGCGGGTTACGCACCACATTTACCCCTGTCACCTCTTGAATCAAGTTAAGCACCTTCAACCAAAAGGGTTGGAGGCGAGCACATGACCACATCATATGTATCAAATCTGCATCATCCTCAACGCACCTTGGGAATTCTGAGTCATCTCTCAGTCCTGCCTTCCTCATCTATGCCGTGGTCCTGTATATCCTATACACCAGGTATAACTCCGACACACTCTTAGCCTCACTCAAGGATGCCCTGGGGATGTATTGAAGTATAGACTCCCACTGGGACTCCGACAAAGGACCCCATCCGTCACCCACTTTTCATTTAGCCTTAATAGATGTTTCAATAAAAAGGTATCCATCAGACCCCTGTACATGAAGGTAATGAACCCCCTGGTACTCCTCTGAGGCCCGATAAGATTCAACAATCTATTGCACTGCAGAATCACTCGCAACCCCTCCTTTTGACAATTTAGGGCGTGTCTCAACTGCAAATATTGAAAGATCATCTTCAGGGAAAAGGAAACTCAGTCCTACGTGTCTCGAATGTTTTAATAACATCCCCATCAAGCAACTGATACACGAACCAAATGCCAATGAGCCTCCACTGACCGAACCCCACAATTTCATGAGCTCTGCCAACCTAGGATCAAACCAAATTGGCTTATATCTCGTAAATTCTGTTACTCCCCTCTAATACTTACATTTCTGCCAGACTTTCCCCATCATAGCTATTGTTGGGAATTGTTTGGGGTTAATTCTGAGTCTGCCTGCTTCCAGACTGGCTAACAATGGGCTTTTCCCTACCACGTGTTCAATGATTATCCCCGCTTCAGTGCTCTGTTCCAGTTCTCCCCAACCTATCATATGCTGGCATTGAGATGCTATATAGTAAATCCATGGATTGGGGACCGCAAGACCACCCTCATCCTTCACCCTTAGCAGATGTTCCAATTTGATGTGCGCCAGGCCACCCTTCCAAATTAAGTCCCTAAATAGAGTATTGATCCTATAAAATTTACTCTGAGGCCACCACACTGATGCATTGTTCAATATGTAGAGGAGCTGAGGCATAAGTATAATTTTTATCAAATTTACTCTTCCTGCAACCGACAGAAATAGCTTCTTCCAGGCCCCAATCTTCTGCTGGAACTTCCCAAGCACAGGAGTCAGGTTCAGCCGCAAATAGGAGTCAGGTTGAGCTATTTTGCCCGAAACCATGACGCTCAGATATTTAAACTTATGTACCACACTTAAGGGAACCCCAGGGTCTAGTGTCAGAGGAGCCGCCGTGTCCATGGGCAACAACACAGACTTATCCCAATTAATAGATAATCCGAAAAGAGCCGCAAATTTTTTAATGCTGTTCATAACAGCCCCCAAAGACTACTGCGCATCTTCCAAGAATAGTAACACATCGTCTGCGTACAGGACAATCTTTTCTTCATAGTTTGTGTATATAAATCCCTTTATGTCCTTATACCTCCGTATTGCTGCTGCCAAGGGCTCAACAGCAATTGCAAACAAGAGAGGAGACAAGGGGCACACACTGCCGCGTTCCCCTATACAAAGGGAAATCCCCCTTCCAGAGCCCATTTACCCGTATCCTGGCTCTTGGAGAGGAATATAACAATTGCACCGAAATTATAAATCTCTTGACAAAACCCATAACCTTCATAACCGCCCACAAATACCGCCATTCCACACTATCAAAAGCCTTAGCGGCGTCTAAAGACACCACAACCCTCTGATCCATATTGTTTGACTTTACCTGCATATTGAGAAACAATCGTCTAAGATTACATGCTGTAAACTATTGGGCATAAAACCGGACTGTTCCCGGTTTATTAGTGCCGTTATCACCTTGTTAAGATGATTAACCGAGATTTTGGCCAAGATTTTGATATCTATGGTTAATAAAGAGATTGGGCGATAAGAAGATGGATCCGTCGGATCCTTACCCTGTTTTGGCAACACTTCAATTATTGCCACAGGCATGGACCACGACAACTCACCCTCCACCAGACCAGCAGCATACACCTCCAACAAAGTGGGAAGCAATACCTCATTACATTTTATTTACAGCTCCCCTGGGATACCATCCACCCCTGGGGCTTTATCATTAGGCACAGAGGCCAGTGCGGCATCAAGCTCCTCCAACTTAAATGGCTCTTCAAGAAGTCCCTGATCAACCGCAGGAAGTCTAGGAAGCTGAACCTCTGCCAGAAAACCATACGCCTCCCCCATCGTTGGTTGTACCAGCGATTTAGAAAGATCCGAATAGTTCTCAGTAGTGTTGAGATATACCATCCGATACTTGAAAGTATCGGTATCGGAAAGTATCGGCCGATACCGGCAAAGTATCGGATCTAATCCGATACCGATACCCGATACCAATACAAGTCAATGGGACACCAAGTATCGGACGGTATCCTGTATGGTTCCCAGGGTCTCAAGGAGAGGAAACTCTCCTTCAGGCCCTGGGATCCATATCAATGTGTAAAAGAAAGAATTAAAATATAAAATAGGGATATACTCACCCTCTGACGCGCCCTGGACTTTACCGCCGTAACCGGGAGCCGTTGTACCTAAGAATGCGCGCTTGAAGGGCCTTAGATGACGTCACGGCACTCTGATTGGTCCGTAGCGGTCGCGTGACCGCTACGCGACCAATCACAAGCCATGACGTCACCTAAGGTCTTTCAAGCGCTTGAAATACCTTAGAAGACGTCCGCAGCTTCTGATTGGTCGCGTAGCGGTCGCGTGACCGCTACGCGACCAATCACAAAGCCATGACGTCACCTAAGGTCTTGCAAGCGCTTGAAATACCTTAGAAGACGTCCGCAGCTTCTGATTGGTCGCGTAGCGGTCGAGTGACCGCTACGCGACCAATCACAAAGCCGTGACGTCACCTAAGGTCTTTCAAGCGCTTGAAAGACCTTAGGTGACGTCACGGCTTTGTGATTGGTCGCGTAGCGGTCACGCGACCGCTACGGACCAATCAGAGCGCCGTGACGTCATCTAAGGCCCTTCAAGCGCGCATTCTTAGGTACAACGGCTCTCGGTTACGGCGGTAAAGTCCAGGGGCCGCCGGAGAGGTGAGTATATCCCTATTTTTTATTTTAATTCTTTCTTTTACACATTGATATTAATCCCGATACCGATTCCCGATACCACAAAAGTATCGGATCTCGGTATCGGAATTCCGATACCGCAAGTATCGGCCGATACCCGATACTTGCGGTATCGGAATGCTCAACACTAGTTCTCAGTCATCACCTCCAAAATAGCCCAGCAACCAGTATGCTCCGACGCATCCTTTCCCTTCAAAGCAACTATATGTGTGGAGTCTCTCTGTGCCGCCAGTATTCTAGAAAGGAGATGACCCGCCTTGTCCACCTCCTCGTGCACTCCTCTTTAAACTTAATTTTTCACAAGCATCCATCAGTTTGTTTGGTTTTCCTCCAACACTGATCTGGTTTCTCCAATTCAGCATCTCAGGAACATGTTGCACTTTGCCCTTTAGACAGACACGTGCATCTTTGGTTTGCCAACATATTTTTGACCGGCATTTTTTAGGCCGAGTCAAACGCGCATCTGTTACACCGATCTTCTGATGGGCATGAAACACATTCTGGTAATTGGTGGTGGCTAAACAACTAATCAATGTAGGCTGTATCCTGGATCTCATTCCTCCAATAGACACCGCTGCTATTAATCATGTACGTTTCCATTCCTGTCATCACCATGCCCCTTTTCCTGATCACTTCATCCAATGATTCGTCCGCCATATTTTTACCACAAACCTGCACCTTCCCAGCAGCACCTGTGTAGAAAACCACTTTACAGTTTTGCAAGGTGTTTATGATGCCCGTAAACAATATTTTTAGAAAAATTGCCCCCCCCATGGAGAAATGTTTGTCAGCCCATGCACTTAGTGTATGGGCATTACAAGTGTAGGAGACACAATCCTTTACATTGGGCCTAGGTTTTAATGAGGCCGTCAGCAATGTCTCCTCATATTAGACCAACAAAACACCATGAAGTGTTGAGCGATACCGTCCGATACTTGAAAGTATCGGTATCGGAAAGTATCGGCCGATACCGGCAAAGTATCGGATCCAATCCGATACCGATACCCGATACCAATACAAGTCAATGGGACTCATGTATCGGACGGTATCCCTGATGGTTCCCAGGGTCTGAAGGAGAGGAAACTCTCCTTCAGGCCCTGGGAACCATATTAATGTGTAAAAGAAAGAATTAAAATAAAAAATATTGCTATACTCACCTCTCCGACGCAGCCTGCACCTTACCGAGGGAAGCGGCAGCGTTCTTTGTTTAAAATTCGCGCTTTTCTTTCCTTTACGTGAAGTCCCGGCTTGTGATTGGTCGCGTGCCGCCCATGTGGCCGGGACGCAACCAATCACAGCAAGCCGTGACGTAATTTCAGGTCCTTCAGGATTTTAAAATTACGTCCCGGCTTTGTGATTGGTTGCGTCGCGGTCAACCAATCACAAGCCGGGAGGCTGGACACGCGCGCATTTTAAAATGCGCGCTTGTCCAACCTCCCGTGACGTCCCGGCTTGTGATTGGTTGCTTCGCGGTCAACCAATCACAAGCCGGGAGGCTGGACACGCGTGCATTTTAAAATGCGCGCTTGTCCAACCTCCCGTGACGTCCCGGCTTGTGATTGGTTGCTTCGCGGTCAACCAATCACAAGCCGGGAGGCTGGACAAGCGCGCATTTTAAAATGCGCGCGTGTCCAGCCTCCCGGCTTGTGATTGGTTGATCGCGACGCAACCAATCACAAACCGGGACATCACGGGAGGCTGGACAAGCGCGCATTTTAAAATGCGCGCGTGTCCAGCCTCCCGTGACGTCACGGCTTGTGATTGGTTGCGTCGCCCATGTGACTGCGACGCAACCAATCACAAAGCCGGGACGTAATTTTAAAATCCTTAAGGACCTGAAATTACGTCACGGCTTGCTGTGATTGGTTGCGTCGCCCATGTGACTGCGACGCAACCAATCACAAAGCCGGGACTTCACGTAAGGAAAGAAAAGCGCGAATTTTAAACAAAGAACGCTGCCGCTTCCCTCGGTAAGGTGCAGGCTGCGTCGGAGAGGTGAGTATAGCAATATTTTTTATTTTAATTCTTTCTTTTACACATTAATGTTGTTTCGATACCGATACCCGATACCACAAAAGTATCGGATCTCGGTATCGGAATTCCGATACAGCAAATATCGGCCGATACCCGATACTTGCGGTATCGGAATGCTCAACACTAACCATGATTTATGTGTTCCCTGCTGCTACAGAAAGTCAATTTTTGTGAAAGGGTGTCTAGGATCCACATGAAATTTTTTTAAAAAAATAACCACTTATGAGCAAATGCTTGTCAGGCCAGGCACTCCATTAGAAGTCTAAGGCTACTTTCACATTTCACATTTGCGTTTTAATCTGCAGCGTTTAATCCGCAAACGCAAGTACCAGAAAAATGCAGAAAAGCGCGTATAAATGCAGCGGTTTTTAAGCGCATGCGTTTAACGCATGCGGCTGTAAAACGCTGCGTTTACATGCATTTTTATGCGTTTTTCATGCGTTTGCGTTTTTGGTGCGCATGGTGAAAAATTTTACAGGAGAAAAATCTAGATCACCAGAAACAGCCAATGGGACTACAGAGGGCGTGTATTATGGGATATCTATATATAGACCCTAGGACTGCTGAAATCTTCAGATTTTGCTCCTGTATCCTGTGTCATGATGGATCTTAACATGGATAGCTTTTACTTCAAACTGGATCTAAGCATCAAGCTTTTTCTTGCATGTGCGTTTGCTTGGGAGCAACACCGAAACTGTGAAAGACGGAGAAGGACCCTGCGTAGGCGTTTTTTGCAACACCCCATTATAGAACTGCGGGAGAGCCGTGGTGCATATCACACACTGTATGTCGAGCTCAATGACAACCCGGACAAATTCCCGGAATATACGAGGATGTCGCAAGACTCTTTCCTGGATTTGCTTGCTCGTGTCCTAGGAGCCATCCGGAGACAGGACACCCAGCTCCGTAGAGCGATTCCACCAGAGGAACGTCTCCTGGTTACCTTAAGGTACGTAATAATTCTAAACCAAATGCCAGTCATAATTATTGTTGGTCTGACATGTATTCTTTGCATTTTTGTAAATTATTTTTTCTTTATTACAGATTTCTTGCAACTGGAGAGAGCTTGTCATCCCAACACTTCCAGTACCGCCTTGGAATTTCCACCCTGTCCGGAATAGTTTTTGACACCTGCCGGGCTTTGTGGAATGTTCTCCATGAAGAATTTATACCCATACCCAACGAGGACATGAGGATGGAAATAGCAGATAAATTCTGGACTGTGTTTGATTTCCCCAACTGTTTGGATGCGGTGGATGGGAAGCACATCCGGATTATCAAACCAGCCAGAACGGGATCACAGTTCTTCAACTACAAAAAATATTTTTCAGTAGTTCTCATGGCAATAGCTGATGCGGACTGTCGCTTCATTGCCATGGACATTGGTGCTTTTGGCCGTGGTAACGATTCACAGACTTTCAAAAACTCTGATATGGGCCGACGTGTTTATGGCAAAAATTTTAATTTTCCACAGCCACGACCTCTCCCCAACACTCAAGGCCAACCGATGCCATTTGTAATGGTTGGAGATGAGGCATTTCAGATGAGTGAAAATCTACTGAAGCCATACTCAAGTTGGGACTTGAACCGCACAAAACGGATCTATAACTACAGACTAACCAGGGCCCGCAGAACAGTAGAGTGTGCCTTTGGGATTATGGTGTCAAAATGGCGCATTCTTGCAACAGCCATAAATCTAAAAATGGAGACAGTGGATGAGGTGGTAAAAGCATGTGTGGTTCTCCACAATTACATTCTGGCTAAAGAGCAACCCACTTGATGAACAAGTTGCAAACCCTTTGCCTGATTACCGGCATCACACGCTGCGGTCAACTGTTGAAGTTGGCCACATGCGGAACTAATTTGCTGCATTTTTTTATTCAGACCTTGGACATGTGGAATGGCAGGACAATATGGTGTAAAATGTCCTGTTGGCTTTGGGTCTGTAACAGTTATTTTCAAAATGTTGATAATGTTTGTTGTAATAAAATAATTGTGTTTTATTATCTCCACCATGTCTCCCATGTATTTGCTTTACACACCACTTAGGGTTTTTGGGCTTAGGCTGTTGACGTCATTGCATCCTGACTCGGTTCACCAGTAGCTATTTGATGCAGACTGTAGAGACGATGGCTGTTTGGTGCCGTCACATTCTCAGTATTTGTTCATTACTTAACATCAGTATTTGTAAGCCAAAACCAGGAGTGGTTGTTAAATACAGAGGTGGTGTTTATATTTTTATTTGACTTTTCCTCACATTGATCCACTCCAGGTTTTGGCTTACTAATAGTGATGTAAAATACTGAGCAAATACTGTCAGTGTGACGGAAGCCTACACAACAGATCAATAGTCATCAAGTCAGGTGTCAGAAATAATGAATTCATGATGCACAAATAAATAGCTCATGAATTTATTATTTCTGACACATGTCCTGTTGGGTATAGATATGCCTTGTATCACCTCCATCGTACCTTCACTTTGTGTTAAATAGATTTAATGTACAAAGAAGATAAAATGGAGCTAATACAAGGCATTTATCTACTCTGCAGGTCAGGTGTCATAACTAACGATTTTGTGAAGACACGACCAGTTGAGTATAGTTAATCTGTGTATTCAGCTGTGTATTGCCACCATTTTGTCTTCAGTCTGCGACAAAAAGTCAGAGTGAAAATATAAGTGTTATTTTTTGGGGCAACCTCTTATCTCTATACCAAACACACACAAACCTTCTGTGTTGTACTAACTAACTACTGGAGCTAGGAGGTGGCCCAAAAAAATGTGTTCGGCGCATTTTTGGATTTGGCGCACGGTGTGTGTTGCCAGCGACGAAATACACAATTAACCAAACCTTATTGTGGGCAAAAAACATGAATATTTATTTTAACAAAATAAACTAAAACAAAAAATTAACTGCGCCTGCTTGGGGTTGATTGACGAAATTGGGGGGTGTGGAGCAGTGAGGGCTGGCTAACTATCGACGACGCAGGGGTGGCTGGAGAAGGTGCAATAAAATTACTGGGGTCTGGAATTTCAGGGATTGGGCTAGACACATGAGAGGGCAGAGACACACTAGAAGGATGAGACAAACCAGACATTACAGACACATTGGGAGGTGAGAGGGGAGGGATAGATATTGTCTTTTGTTTTTTATTGCCCTTCTCTTTTTTGGATCGGCGCTGCCATCCGGGGAGCCTCGATGGGCTACTTGGTATTGGCCTGGCCGTGGTGGCCAACCTGTCACAGTCCGTGTGCCGTTGTAGTGGCATTCTTGTGGTGGTGGCGGGGAACGTCAGGGCAGGGTCCGGCAGCGGCATTCTTGTACTGGTGGTGGCGGGGAATGCCAGGGCAGGGTCCGGCAGTGGCATTCTTGTAGTGGTGGTGGCGGGAAACGCCAGGGCAGGGTCCGGCAGCGGCAATCCTGTGGTGGTGGCAGGGAACGCCAGGGCAGGGTCCGGCAGCGGCATTCCTGTGGTGGTGGCGGGTAACAGGCCTGGGTCCAGCAGCAGCATTCTTGTGGTGGTAGGGAACGACAGGCCAGGGTCTTGCGGCTGCCACATGGTGGTGGCAGTGGAGGAGGTCCAAGCAGGAGCAGCAGTTGTCATGGTGGTGGCGGTGGGCTGTCCTACTGCAATCGGCATGGTGGTGGTGCTATAATAAGGTCCGGAAGTGTTTGGAATAGAGGTGGCCATGCAGTGGTATGCAGAAAATGTCGGCATAGAGGTAAAGCGTGACAGTGTGGGCACTGGTGGAAATGCCCCCACTGTCTGCTGAAAATTCCGACTCTGCTGCATAGCCTGCATGTAAGCAGCATTACAGGCCTGCATAACACTAATCTGGAGATCGGGAGTAAGGTGTTCCGACATGCCCTGTTCTATTTGATTAAAAAAATGATGTGCTGGCCTCTGGAGGTCGGCTTTCACTTGGGCAAGGGCTGTGGTAACCTCCTGCATACGTGTACTCATATGACTAATGGCAATATCCAGTCGGTCACCCATCGCCTTGAGTCCCTCGTGGAAGACCGAGCTCAAGTACAAAAACTCGGGCATGAGTGACCTGTCCGCGGCACTCTGCCGCTGCTGAGAGGAGCCCAAAAAAAAATTGGGCAGAGGCAGAGGACTGGGGAAGGGGAACACCTGATGGACCAGCTTCCTGGTCTCCAGTTTGTGTGGCAGGGCCACTTGCTGCAGCGCTGGAGGATGGCTGGGATGGGTCCGTGGTTGACTGATGAAGGACCGCTCCAGAACCTGGGCCAACAGTGGTGCTCCATGTGCTGTGAATTAAGAATGAAAAAAAAATGTAAGACCAAACATTTACAAAATGCAAATTCCTGTGGAATAAAAACATAGGCTGAGGTCACACTAGCAGTATTTGGAGTTTTACCTCAGACTTTGCAAGCCAAAATCAGGAGTACTACAGTACGAGCAAAAGTATAATAAAAACATATGCTCCACTTCTGCATTTATCAACCACTCCTGGGTTTGGATTCCAAATACTGATGTAGAATATGAAGGGATGGGATGATGGAGGTGATACAAGGCATATCTACACTCACCAGGACATGTGTCAGAAATAATGAATTCATAAGCCCTTTCTTTGTGCATCATGAATTCATTATTTCTGACACCTGACTTGATGACTATAGATCTGTTGTGTAGGCTGCCGTCACACTGTCAGTATTTGCTCAGTATTTTACATCACTATTGGTAAGCCAAGACCAGGAGTGGAAGTATATCAGGACAAGTATAATAAAAACATATGCTCCACTTCTGCATTTATCTACCACTCCTGGTTTTCATTTACAAAAACTGATGCAAATTATGGACCCAAAAATGGTAGTGTGACGGCAGGCAAATTCATTAAAAAACATCTTTTTTTTCACCAAAAATATACTTACCGTATTTTTCGGAATATAAGACGCACTTTTTCCCCAAAAAAATTGTGAGGAAAATGGGGGGTGTGTCTTATATTCGGAACGCAGGCTTACCGGCATTGTGGCGGCGACAGAGGTGCGGGGATGATGTGGCACGGTGAGCTGTATGGCGTGAGCAGGTCCCATCCATATTTGAGGTGAATCCGCAGCCCGGTATTGATGGAGAGCAGCAGCGCTGGTGAGTTACGGTATTTTCCGGTGGCGGCGGCCATCTTGCTGAGGCCGCGCGTGTGCAGATTCACTACTGCTTCAGGAAAATGGCCGCGGGAGGCCGCGCGTGCGCAGATGGAGATCGCGGCGGCCATTTTCCTGAAGCCCTGGGACAGCAAGATGGCCGCCGCCACCGGAAAATACCATCTATCTGGTTGGCCGCTGCAATGTCATTATGTTATGGTGACTTACTAATCAGAAGAGGCATCGGGGATGGCACAGGTAGGAGGAGGTCTGCAGGACTCTGGGCCAGGGACAATGGGGTTAATCTGTGGCCCGGACCCAGAGCCCTGCGGGCCTCCTCCTACCTGTGACAGCCCCGGTGCCCCTTCTGGTTAGTAGGCCACAGCAATGTCATTATGTTATGGTGACTTACTAATCAGAAGAGGCACCGGGGATGGCACAGGTAGGAGGAGGTCTGCAGGGCTCTGTTGTGAATTTGCTTTTTGCTCCCTCTGGTGGTTACTAGTTTTTTGACTCTGGTTTTTCTGTCATCCCTTTTATCCGCACCTGGGTCGTTAGTTAGGGGTGTTGCTATATAAGCTCCCTGGACCTTCAGTTCAATGCCTGGCAACGTAGTTATCAGAGCTAGTCTGCTGTGCTCTTGTCTACTGATCCTGGTTCCGGTTATATCAGCTAAGTTTGCTTTTTGCTTTTTGCTATTTGTTTTGGTTTTGTATTTTTGTCCAGCTTGTTCCAAATCTATATCCTGACCTTTGCTGGAAGCTCTAGGGGGCTGGTGTTCTCCCCCCGGACCGTTAGACGGTTCGGGGGTTCTTGAATTTCCAGTGTGGATTTTGATAGGGTTTTTGTTGACCATATAAGTTACCTTTCTTTATTCTGCTATCAGTAAGCGGGCCTCTCTGTGCTAAACCTGGTTCATTTCTGTGTTTGTCATTTTCTCTTACCTCACCGTTATTATTTGTGGGGGGCTTCTATCCAGCTTTGGGGTCCCCTTCTCTGGAGGCAAGAAAGGTCTTTGTTTTCCTCTACTAGGGGTAGTTAGATTCTCCGGCTGGCGCGTGTCATCTAGAATCAACGTAGGAATGATCCCCGGCTACTTCTAGTGTTGGCGTTAGGAGTAGATATATGGTCAACCCAGTTACCACTGCCCTATGAGCTGGATTTTTGTATTCTGCAGACTTCCACGTTCCTCTGAGACCCTCGCCATTGGGGTCACAACAGTTTGCCAGGCCAGTATTAAATGTTTAATGCATTGCAGAAGAGGGATTATAAGAAAGAAGATTCTGAGTTTTTTTTTTTCTTCTTCCCCTTTACCTCAGAGTGGCTATGCTTGCTGCAGACATGAATGTCCAGACCTTGATTACAAGTGTGGACCAGCTGGCTACTCGTGTGCAGGGCATACAAGACTATGTTATCAGAAATCCTAGGTCAGAACCTAAAATACCGATTCCTGAACTGTTTTCCGGAGACAGGTTAAAGTTTAGGAATTTCAGGAATAATTGTAAATTGTTTTTGTCCCTGAGACCCTGTTCATCTGGAGACTCTGCTCAGCAAGTAAAAATTGTTATTTCGTTCTTACGGGGCGACCCTCAGGATTGGGCTTTTTCGCTGGCGCCAGGAGATCCGGCATTGGCTGATATTGATGCGTTTTTTCTGGCGCTCGGTTTACTTTATGAGGAACCCAATCTTGAGATTCAGGCAGAAAAGGCCTTGCTGGCTATGTCTCAGGGGCAGGACGAGGCTGAAGTGTATTGCCAAAAATTTCGGAAATGGTCCGTGCTGACACATTGGAACGAGTGTGCACTGGCCGCTAATTTTAGAAATGGCCTTTCTGAAGCCATTAAGAATGTTATGGTGGGTTTTCCCATTCCCACAGGTCTGAATGATACTATGGCACTGGCTATTCAAATTGACCGGCGGTTGCGGGAGCGCAAAACCGCAAATTCCCTCATGGTGTTGTCTGAACAGACACCTGAGTTAATGCAATGTGATAGAATCCTGACTAGAAATGAGCGGAAAATTCATAGACGCCGGAATGGCTTGTGCTACTACTGTGGTGATTCTACACATGTTATCTCAGCATGCTCTAAACGTATAGCTAAGGTTGTTAGTCCTGTCACCGTTGGTAATTTGCAACCTAAATTTATTCTGTCTGTAACTTTGATTTGCTCACTGTCGTCTTATCCTGTCATGGCGTTTGTGGATTCAGGTGCTGCCCTGAGTCTTATGGATCTGTCATTTGCTAAGCACTGTGGTTTTACTCTTGAACCATTAGAAAATCCTATTCCTCTTAGGGGTATTGATGCTACGCCATTGGCAGCAAATAAACCGCAGTATTGGACACAGGTTACCATGTGTATGACTCCTGAACACCGCGAGGTGATACGTTTCCTGGTTTTACATAAGATGCATGATTTGGTTGTTTTAGGGCTGCCATGGCTACAGACCCATAATCCAGTCCTGGACTGGAAGGCTATGTCAGTGTCAAGTTGGGGCTGTCGTGGTATTCATGGGGATTCCCTGCCTGTGTCTATTGCTTCTTCTACGCCTTCGGAAGTTCCGGAGTATTTGTCTGATTATCAGGATGTCTTCAGTGAGTCTGAGTCCAGTGCACTGCCTCCTCATAGGGACTGTGACTGTGCTATAGATTTGATCCCAGGCAGTAAATTTCCTAAGGGAAGACTGTTTAATCTGTCGGTACCTGAACATACCGCTATGCGTTCATATATCAAGGAGTCTCTGGAGAAAGGACATATTCGTCCGTCTTCTTCCCCTCTTGGTGCGGGATTCTTTTTTGTGGCAAAAAAGGACGGATCTTTGAGACCTTGTATTGATTATCGGCTTTTAAATAAGATCACTGTCAAATTTCAGTATCCTTTACCGCTGTTGTCTGACTTGTTTGCCCGGATTAAAGGTGCCAAGTGGTTCACCAAGATAGAACTTCGTGGTGCGTACAACCTTGTGCGCATTAAGCAAGGTGATGAATGGAAAACCGCATTCAATACGCCCGAAGGTCATTTTGAGTACTTGGTGATGCCTTTTGGGCTCTCCAATGCGCCTTCAGTTTTTCAGTCCTTTATGCATGACATTTTCCGGAAGTATCTGGATAAATTTTTGATTGTTTATCTGGATGATATTTTGTTTTTTTCTGATAATTGGGATTCGCATGTGGAGCAGGTCAGGTTGGTCTTTAAAATTTTGCGTGAAAATTCTTTGTTTGTCAAGGGTTCAAAGTGTCTCTTTGGTGTACAGAAGGTTCCCTTTTTGGGGTTCATTTTTTCCCCTTCTGCTGTGGAGATGGACCCAGTCAAGGTCCGAGCTATTCTTGATTGGACTCAGCCCTCGTCAGTTAAGAGTCTTCAGAAGTTCTTGGGTTTCGCTAACTTCTACCGTCGTTTTATCGCTAATTTTTCTAGCATTGTGAAACCTTTGACGGATATGACCAAGAAGGGCTCCGATGTAGCTAACTGGGCTCCTGCTGCCATGGAGGCTTTCCAGGAGTTGAAACGCCGGTTTACTTCGGCGCCTGTTTTGTGCCAGCCCGATGTCTCACTTCCCTTTCAGGTTGAGGTGGATGCTTCAGAGATTGGAGCAGGGGCCGTTTTGTCGCAGAGAGGCCCTGGTTGCTCTGTTATGAAACCTTGTGCCTTTTTCTCTAGGAAGTTTTCGCCTGCCGAGCGAAATTATGATGTGGGCAATCGGGAGTTGTTGGCCATGAAATGGGCATTTGAGGAGTGGCATCATTGGCTCGAGGGTGCTAAGCATCGTGTGGTGGTCTTGACTGATCACAAAAATCTGATGTATCTCGAGTCTGCTAAACGCCTTAATCCGAGACAGGCCCGCTGGTCATTGTTTTTCTCCCGCTTTGATTTTGTTGTCTCGTATTTACCAGGTTCAAAGAATGTGAAGGCCGATGCTCTTTCTAGGAGCTTTGTGCCTGATGCTCCTGGAGTCGCTGATCCTGTTGGTATTCTTAAAGATGGAGTTATCTTGTCAGCTATTTCTCCGGATCTACGACGTGTGTTGCAGAGATTTCAGGCTGATAGGCCTGAGTCTTGTCCACCTGACAGACTGTTTGTCCCGGATAAGTGGACCAGCAGAGTCATTTCCGAGGTTCATTCCTTGGTGTTGGCAGGTCACCCGGGAATTTTTGGCACCAGAGATCTGGTGGCCAGGTCCTTTTGGTGGCCTTCCTTGTCAAGGGATGTGCGGTCATTTGTGCAGTCCTGTGGGACTTGTGCTCGAGCTAAGCCTTGCTGTTCTCGTGCCAGCGGGTTGCTCTTGCCCTTGCCTGTCCCGAAGAGACCTTGGACACATATCTCCATGGATTTCATTTCTGATCTTCCGCTATCTCAGGGCATGTCCGTTATCTGGGTGATATGTGATCGCTTCTCCAAGATGGTCCATTTGGTTCCTTTGCCCAAGCTGCCTTCCTCTTCCGATCTGGTTCCTGTGTTTTTCCAGAACGTGGTTCGTTTGCACGGCATCCCTGAGAATATTGTGTCAGACAGAGGATCCCAGTTCGTTTCCAGGTTCTGGCGATCCTTTTGTAGTAGGATGGGCATTGATTTGTCGTTTTCGTCTGCTTTCCATCCTCAGACTAATGGACAGACGGAGCGAACCAATCAGACTTTGGAGGCTTATTTGAGGTGTTTTGTCTCTGCTGATCAGGACGATTGGGTGACATTCTTGCCGTTGGCTGAGTTTGCCCTTAATAATCGGGCTAGTTCCGCCACCTTGGTTTCGCCTTTTTTCTGCAACTCTGGTTTCCATCCTCGCTTTTCTTCGGGTCATGTGGAGCCTTCTGACTGTCCTGGGGTGGATTCTGTGGTGGATAGGTTGCAGCGGATCTGGAATCATGTGGTGGACAACTTGAAGTTGTCACAGGAGAGGGCTCAGCGCTTTGCCAACCGCCGCCGCGGTGTGGGTCCCCGACTACGCGTTGGGGATTTGGTATGGCTTTCTTCCCGCTTTGTTCCTATGAAGGTCTCCTCTCCCAAATTTAAACCTCGTTTTATTGGGCCTTACAAGATATTGGAAATCCTTAATCCTGTATCTTTTCGTCTGGATCTTCCTGTGTCGTTTGCTATTCACAATGTATTTCATAGGTCCTTGTTGCGGCGGTACATTGTGCCTGTAGTTCCTTCTGCTGAGCCTCCTGCTCCGGTGTTGGTTGAGGGCGAGTTGGAGTACGTGGTGGAGAAGATCTTGGATTCTCGCCTCTCCAGGCGGAGGCTTCAGTACCTGGTCAAGTGGAAGGGCTATGGTCAGGAGGATAATTCCTGGGTGGTCGCCTCTGATGTTCATGCGGCCGATTTAGTTCGTGCCTTTCATGCCGCTCATCCTGATCGCCCTGGTGGTCGTGGTGAGGGTTCGGTGACCCCTCACTAAGGGGGGGGTACTGTTGTGAATTTGCTTTTTGCTCCCTCTGGTGGTTACTAGTTTTTTGACTCTGGTTTTTCTGTCATCCCTTTTATCCGCACCTGGGTCGTTAGTTAGGGGTGTTGCTATATAAGCTCCCTGGACCTTCAGTTCAATGCCTGGCAACGTAGTTATCAGAGCTAGTCTGCTGTGCTCTTGTCTACTGATCCTGGTTCCGGTTATATCAGCTAAGTTTGCTTTTTGCTTTTTGCTATTTGTTTTGGTTTTGTATTTTTGTCCAGCTTGTTCCAAATCTATATCCTGACCTTTGCTGGAAGCTCTAGGGGGCTGGTGTTCTCCCCCCGGACCGTTAGATGGTTCGGGGGTTCTTGAATTTCCAGTGTGGATTTTGATAGGGTTTTTGTTGACCATATAAGTTACCTTTCTTTATTCTGCTATCAGTAAGCGGGCCTCTCTGTGCTAAACCTGGTTCATTTCTGTGTTTGTCATTTTCTCTTACCTCACCGTTATTATTTGTGGGGGGCTTCTATCCAGCTTTGGGGTCCCCTTCTCTGGAGGCAAGAAAGGTCTTTGTTTTCCTCTACTAGGGGTAGTTAGATTCTCCGGCTGGCGCGTGTCATCTAGAATCAACGTAGGAATGATCCCCGGCTACTTCTAGTGTTGGCGTTAGGAGTAGATATATGGTCAACCCAGTTACCACTGCCCTATGAGCTGGATTTTTGTATTCTGCAGACTTCCACGTTCCTCTGAGACCCTCGCCATTGGGGTCACAACAGGCTCTGGGTCCAGGCCACAGATTACTCTCATTGTGACAGGACCAGGGGCTGTGGAAGTTTTGCTCAACTCTGCTGAGTAACATTTATACAGGGGGCCATCATTCCTGTATGAAGTTGGACCACCACAAGATAGGCTAGAAGTGTACAGGAAATGTTGACTCAATCTACTAAGGGCAGGTGGCCCAATCTCTGTTGTTTACCAGGCACAGTGTTGTACTTCTTGTAATGGCCATTTTTGCTACTGAAGCTCTCTGCCGGTACAGACCTGTGCTATGTAAATAGTGACAGGTCAGTACAGCGGTCCCTTCAGTCAGGTGGATGCTTCCCCCCCAGAGTTTGACCTCCATGATCTGATCATGCGCGCTAGGCCATCAACATCTATGTCCTGTACAACCCAATAGAAACATCTGTAATGACATAGATTAGGATCTGGCTCTTGGGACCCCCTAATAATCCAGAGAAATAGTTTTTCCACCACGTCCCTTTTATTCTCAGAATTAGTTGGGGTTCAAAAGTTCTGACGCCGACTGATCATAAAATGATGATATATCGCAGAAAATTGCCCTAACTTTATCATCTAAAAAAAGGGGTCACTCTAATGATCCTGATCGCTGCTGCGTGTCAAACTAAACGATATCGCTAGCCAGGACGCTGCAACGTCACGGATCGCTAGCGATATCGTTTAGTGTGAAGGTATATTAAACTAACTTTTGTTGATGTTTCCATTATTCTGTCCAACCCCGTAGATAGATAATAGATAGATAGATAGATACATAGATAGATAGATAGATAGATAGATAGATAGATAGATAGATAGATAGATAGAAAATACCATAACTCACCAGCGCTGCTGCTCTCCATCAATACCGGGCCGCGGATTCACCTCAAATATGGATGGGACCTGCTCACGCCATACAGCTCACCGTGCCACATCATGCCCGCACCTCTGTCGCCGCCACAATGCCGGTAAGCCCGCCGCCACCAGGAAAACCACCCAGCTCTGCTGCTCTCCTTCACTACTGCTGTGGCGTCACCTCAAATGTGGAAGGGACCCTGGCCGCTGCCACCTGAGGAAGTGACCGCACGTCTGCCACCGCCACAGCAACCTGCCCATGGACACCAGGCCATGGCGTCGCCCACCTAAGCAGGATGGGACCCTGCTCAGGTGCACGCCGTTCCGCCCACCGCACCTCAGCATCACCTCACCTCTGTCACCACCATGCCTCCTGTGACCCTGCTCTGCCACTGCCTGCCCTCAGGTAAGAGATCTTAAATTCGGACAATAAGACGGACCCCCATCTTATAAAAAAAATCTTTTTTTCTGCATTTTTCACCCCAAATTTGGGGTGCGTCTTATAGTACGGTGCGTCTTATAGTCCGAAAAATACGGTACATTCTCCGGGCAAGGAGCGGTCTCAAAAATGCAAGGATGCGGTGGTACTTGTATTTACGGATCCTTGCTCCTGAACCACTAGGAAGCCGGCTCTCTTGACACAGGTCCTTGTTGAAGCGGTCCTTCATCGATCACCAATGTGTTTTGACTTTAGACACTGTTGACAAAACAAAACATAATAGTTAGGACAATGGTCTTTTGACCGTGGTCACACAACTGTGTGTGCTGAGAAAAATTAATGACTTTCTCTCATCATACACAGTTGCGTGAGCATGGCCAAGGTCTTGGCTGCATCACACTGAATTGCAATACTTACCAAATGCATTTTGGACCTGAGTTGGGGCGTTGTCCCAGCCATCCCACAATGCTGTGGCCACCTCATTCCAAAGCCGCCGGATCGACACGTTGTTGGAGTGCAATGGATCCCGAGTGTCCCACAACGGGACTCGCTCATGGACCAGGGAGATTAGGTGCTCATTCTCTGAGGTCCTCATCCCGTTCTGGAACCTAAAAAAAACCAGAACATTAATGTTGGAGACATTACCATAAGGACGAAATAAAACAGAAGCAGAGAAATGGCCTGAATATTAAAAGTTAAAAAAATTAGTACAGAAGCAACAGGGAAAGAAAGAGAAAAGTACAGAAATGAAGATTCAAGAATTGTAAAGTGAGGATACAATAAACAGTCAGCCAGGTATACTTACACGCTGCCGCCGTGCCACCCGACCATGAATCCGCTGCTCCTGCCCAGTCTCTGCCACAGTAGAAGAAGAGCTCTGAAAAAAGGAAAAATAATTTGTTATATGTGTAGATGTGACAGTGGATACTTACCAATCTGAGGAGGTGACTACTCACTTCGCTGACATTTTCCGCTTGTGCAGGCCCAGGCGTTTGATCCTCATCAGAAGAAGAAGAAGACAATCTGATGCATGCAGAAAAAAAGAAATGGAAGAAATTAGGACATGTAGAGGCAGAAAATAGAAAATAGAGGCATTGGCTAGGATATACTCATATTATTCTGACTGTAGATTCCTTCCTGTGTCTGCTCTGCTGCATCTGGAAAGCTTCTCTGTCTGCTGCGTTGTGACCTGCAAATGTCCACTCCCTCCCTTTATCACCTTGTATGTGGGGGGTGGCTAATTAGTGTCTAGACATGTTTTTCTCTGGTGCAACGCATGCATTTACAAACGCAAGCAAACGCATGTGCTTGTAAACGCATGCGTTTACATTGACAGCAATGCGTTTTTTGTCGCAATCCTTACACAATCGACCGCATATGTTTCCAGGCAGCAAATTGACACCTCTAAAAATTACTACATGTTGCATTTCCGTGCCAAACCGCAGATGACGAAATGACGCATGCGTCATCAAACGCTGCAAAGCGCGAACAAACAAAAACGCAAGCGTACCTAATGTTAAATATAGGAATACACACCGCATGCGGATATTTGCGGAAGAAACGCTGCGGACACAATGGCAAATGTGAAACCGGCCTTACCTGCCACTAGATGACCAGGGTGAACGTGCTCTATATGGTGAATTTTGGGCACGGGGCTGTGAGTGCATTTTTTTTTAATAAAATAGAGGAACCCACTTTGGGGAATTGGGCATGACATTACATTGGGCCTACTTCTTAACTCTGTCTCCTGCAATGTCTCCTCTTTAACTGCCACTAGATCTCCAGGGTGATCGTGCTCTATACTGTTATAGGCAAGTGAAGTTTGGCCAAGGGGGGCTGTGATGGCAATGGTATATTTTTAAAAAAGGTAGCCCCCATTGGTGAAACCACATCCTTCTTGGCAAAGACTTCATCCTAACAATTGTGTACCTTAAAGAGCTCACTTAAAAAGCTCCTTTTTGTGTTGCCTGGTTGCCCACATTGCACACATACACTTCATAAAAATTTAATAAAGCAATGCTGTTAGTTTGGCTCAGTAGTTCATTAAAAATATTTCTTTGTCCACTATATTACTTTCTCTCCTTGAGAGCCATAACTTTGGCTGCTTCAAATGTACAAATGGCGAATATTCCAATGGCGATTTGGAATAGAGATTATAATGCTGTATACTGAATGCATTCAGACAATCACATAGCTGCATTTCTTGTAAAACAGTTACAGATGTGACTGACAATGCTCATAGTGACACAATCTTGATAAATGTCTGTTTATGCACATCACAAACAGTTCTAAGCCTTTATATGTTTGCTGTTTTTCATTGTAAAACATTAAGGTTTACTGAAACTATGCCTGTGGTGGTTTGTTCTAAATCCTTGTGGCTTTTATATTCTAGTGGTTTATGGCCCCTCGTCTGATGACTCCATGATGTTTCAGTTTTATCCAACCTTGAAAAGTGGCCACTTGAAGGTCTGGGCGAAACTAGAGTTACTACATACTGTAAATCACTGTATAAGACCAGAGAAACATGACTAAGACATATTCCAAAACTGGGGTACCGGTACATGTATAGTGTGCTGATACCTGCATAATTGGGGACACCCATGCAGTGTAGGTAATCTCCCAGGGGTTCTCTGTCTTGGTGTTGCTTCTCTGATATTCCAGACGGATGATGTTTAAAAGCCTCTTGGTGATAATCTACAGTACAGACCAAACGTTTGGACACACCTTCTCATTCATTATGGTGAATGGCCGATATGTGTGTCGCAGAGGAGGAGACTCGGCGCTGCCAGCTTGAAGCGATGTGGTGTTCTGGGACCTATAGTCCCACAAGTATTTTGCATGTTTATAATGGGAGGTTGGCAGGGCTAGTTATGTAAGATGGGTGGGACAAACTAGCCACACCCACCCACACTCCCACCCAGGGGAGTGGTTACACCCAGATAATGTGACCAGGGTGTGGGTCAGGGGTTCGCTGTGAGTTTCCTGTTTGAAGCCTGTGTTGGAAGACCTGGGAGGAGGCTTCCTGAAGAGCCCATGGTGGGGCTTCAGACCTGGTGGCCTGGGGTGTTGGACTAACGTCCTGAATAGCACCCGGACAGGTCATATGCCTGGGATGTTGGACTAATGTCCTGAACAGCACCTGGACAGGCCACATGCCTCTGTGTTGGACGGTCCCAGGTGGGATGGATGTCCTGAAGAGCACAGTGTGATCATGGTTCTGAGTCTATGGACCTGGACGATTGGTGTTGGGGAAGCTACTGTCCTTTGGTGGGTCTGGACTGACTAAGGTGTGCCGGCCAGGCAAGTTGGTGATTCCTGTGAGGCAGCTTACCCTGAAGAGTGGAATGACAAGGAGTCAGCAGGTGGAGCAGAAGCTCCCATAAGGTACCTCCATAGATTGTTAGTGCTTATTGTTACTATGAACTGTGTGGTAACCCACGGCAACTGGTCAAAGGAGGACCCGCGTGATTAGTTGCTGCAACCTGTTAATGTGAAGATAATGAGTTAAACCATATCTTGCTGTGTTATAGAATGGACTACATGTAAGTCAGTGATATGCAACTTGGCTTATGATGTGGGTTATGCTGTATAAAATAAACCGTATGGACTGTTTTGGGGTTCAAAATTCATGCCCGTGTGCTTGAATCTCGTGCCAAGTGAGTAATCCCCTACCCGTTAGCGAGTGCAATCTCACATATGGTGGAGAATGCGGACAAGGGTCCAGGACGCATGTTCACAGTTGTTTGCTGTGGCTCGGCGTGGCCTCGAAGATTGTGTCTGGCTGTAACTCAGCGGGGTTACGAAGCTGACAAGTATCTTGCTGTGGATCGGCGGGTCCACAAAGGTGACAAGCGGCTTGCTGTGGATCGACAGGTCCACGAAGTCTGCGGTAGAGCCTTGTGGAGTGTAGCCGCGATTTCAGCAAGAGGTTCCATAGCAGCCAGAGCTGCAGTGGCAGCAGCAGCGGCTTGTGGTCAGCAGCCAGAGGTGACGGTAGTATGTGACTGCAGCGGGAACTGTGGCAATACCAGCAGGAGCTGGTGAAGTGACATATAAAAAGAAAAAAAAAATTTCAGGTCGTGCAGACTCTTAAAGTCTACAAGCCCAGAGACATAGTGGTGTACTGGGCGAACTGGGGCCTGAGTGACCCCAGGGAAGGGGTGGTGTCCCTAAAAGAGGGGGTATCCCTAAAAGTGGGCGGTGAACCAAATGGGGATGGTTGCCCAAAAGGGGGCAGAGTCCCAAAAAGGGGCAGCAATCAGTGAGGAGTCATGACTGTGTCCTTTTTGGCTGGATGGAGAGCATGTGCGGGGGTTGATAGACCTGGGGAGGGAAGCGTCTTTGCTGAGGACCCTTGCAGGAAGTTCTGTGTCACCTGGGACAAAGGCGAAAGTAAGTAGCATAGGTGGGGACACTAAAGGTCTTCAGGTAGCCCCTCTCTACATTGTCGCAGCTGATGTTTCCACATACTATGAAGTGGCTGTAGTCCCGAACTTGTCGTGTCCTATGGTAATTGGACAAGATTTGGAAGCACTGTGGGACTGGTGGAAAAAGGGTGAAGTGTTTGTGGAAATTATGTGTATGGGAGGTAGTAATGTTGAGAATGCGCCCCCTAGAGTTAACGGTCCTAATGTGGGCATGACCAAGGAAAATGGTGAACGGGCCCAACTTAGTGACATGACGTTGGCAGAAACACCTCCCAAGACTGATGGGTCAGGTATACGGGTGACCAGAGGAAAAGATGCGTCTGCCGAACTTACTGACCTGACGTCACCTGAAGTGTGCGACAATATGACTGGTAATGATCTGGTAGATAAGGATGTGGTGGTTAAACAGAGTGGAGCGCTGACACCCAGTTAGAGTGTGACTTGGGGGTTCGCCATACTGTGGGGTATGACACAGAATACGAGGGTGACTGTGACTCTGAGGAAGTAGGGGAGTACAGTAAAGAAGAGCCCCACAAGAAGGGCAAATCCTTTGGTCGCCAGAGACGTAAAGGGTGCAAAGAGGTGGTACCAGTTGCACCTTGTGAAGTAGGGGAGGATGCCGCCAAAGGAGTGGGGCCTGAAGTGGATACCCGGTTGAAGCAAGAGGAGCTTTGGAGACAGGCTGCTGAGTGCCGTGTGGGTGCCTTGGAGAAAGAGGTGGCAGAGCTCAGAGGTCACCTGTCAAAGTGGCAAATTGTGACCAAGGCCCTAAAGGAAGACATGGAAGTGCTCAGAGAAGCACTAAAAGGCACTCTACAAGAGAAAGAGGTGGTGGTCGCAGACTTAACGTGCCAGTACCAGAGTGGTAGCGAAGTGAAGCTGCTAATGCCCATCTTGACCAGGGGTCTGGAAGAGGTTAAAGCAGAAGAAGAGTGTGTACTAAGAGTGGAACAAGACGGTCACCATGTGGTGGCAGAGGTCTTGATGAAAAGGGCCATGGCAAAGCAGGAGCCATCTATCCTTGAAGAGAGTGAGACCCCGCTTTTCAAGAGCATAACAGAAGTACCCGAAGACATGCAGGAAGTGTGTGCCAGTAAGGGTGTGCATGAGGCCTTTAGAAAGGCAATAGAGGCATGTAGTGTGCACTGAGCGCCTAAGACTCAGCAATTGGTCATACTGTCGACTAAGGAAGTCACAGTGAAGCTGGTGGCTGTCCTGAGGGATATGCACCTACACTGCCTCTGTACAAAACATAGGATCATTTTGAAGAATAATGAAGCTGTTCGACGTTTGGAGAGTGAAAGGAAAGCTCAAAGTCGGCTGGGCTTAGTGGAAGACACAGTCCAAGTACCCAAAGTTCTGGTGGCGAAAGTCATTGGGAAACTTGGGAGAGTGATGCAGGAGATGGTGGATAAATCCGGTGTGAAGAGACTGAGGATACCGGCTGATGATGAGGTCCAGGTCATGGGTGAAGATGGGATGGTTCGATTCCTTGTTGTGGGATCCAGAGAGAGTCTTGAGAATATCTGCATGCTCCTGGAATATCGCATGGCATACCTAAGGGAGGTAGAGCAGCTGAGACGCCGCACAGTCTGAAGAATCCATAAGGAGATGAGTGAGAGGCGAAGATTTGCACTGCGCATGCCCATGGATCCCAGGCCCGCAGTGTGATTACATTAGACGACACTGTGAGGCGGGATCTCTGGCAGCGCGGCCGCACAGGCGCAGCCAGGCTGACACCAAATGATGTCAGAAGACGAGCAGCGCTAACTGTGCATGGCCAAGGTTGAACATAACAGCGCAGGCTCCGGGACAGATTCAAACAACGCAGAGGAGGCGGCACACAGCGCCAAGGGGGTTGCTGCGTGTCATTATGAAGGAAAGTCACACCTCTGAGACGGTTTAACGGTATCAGGGGACACATTTTATACGTGTTTAGTTCTGCATGTGCAAGGAGAAAAAGTAAATGAGCCACCTTGTAAAAATGCAGCATAAGTGGCTCTTATAGTTGCAAATGCCTGAGGGGGACAGGTTCTCTTTAATTTGTTTTGTAGTGTCTGCGTGGCGTTTGCAGGACACATTGCCGGCTACACAGCACGGGTACAGCTGGCGTTACTGAACCCCACAGACACAGTGGCGAGTGTTTTTCTCTGTGCAGCCAGCACTTCCAAGCACCAACTGGTGGTGTTAGAGCCCAGGGTCAGCAGGAGGAGCAGAGTGTAGGCTGAGGCCTAATTGGAGCAAGTTGAAAGGTAACCTTTAACCCCCCCCCAGGCGTTTGTAGCTGAAAAAGCCAACTTGTGCAGCACTAATGCTGTGAAAGGAAAAGGTGGCTCTTTTAATTATGCTCCTTGCAAACGCAGAACTAAACACTTATAAAATGTGTCCCCTGATACAGTGAAACCATCCCGGAGGTGGGACTTTCCTTCGCAATGGGACACAGCACAGTCATTATCCCTACCCCCTTGGCACCGTGCACCGCCTCCTCTGCGTTGTTTGAATCTGTCCCGGAGCCTGCACTGTTATGTTCAACCTTGGCCATGCGCAGTTACCGCTGCCCATCTTCTGACATCATTTGTTGTCAGGCTGGCTGCGCCTGTGCGGCCGCGCTGACAGAGATCCCGCCTCACAGTGTCGTCTAATGTAATCACACTGCGGGCCTGGGATCCATGGGCATGCGCAGTGCAAATCTTCGCCTCTCACTCATCTCCTTATGGATTCTTCAGACTGTGCGGCGCCCCGGCTGTGGCATGCTAGTAGGGATCAGCTGACGGCGCACAGTCTGAAGAAGGCGAAGGGAGATGAGTGAGGGCCTGAGGTGAAGATATGCACTGCGCATGCCCATGGATCCCAGGCCCGCAGTATGATTAAATCAGAAGAGACTGCGAGGCGGGTTCTCGGACAGCGCGACCGCACAGGCCCAGTCCGCCTGACACCAAATGATGTCAGAAGACGGGCAGTGCAAACTGCGCATGGCCAAGGTTGAACAAAACAGCGCAGGCTATGGGACAGATTCAAACAACGCTAAGGAGGCGGCGCACGGCGCCAAGGGGGTTGGGATGACGGCTGTGCTGCGTTCCATTAGGAATTAAAGTCCCACCTCCGGGACGGTTTTACGGTATCTGGGGACACATTTTATAAGTGTTACATTCAGCGTGTGCAAGGAGCAAAACTAAAAGAGCTACCTTTTCCTTGTGCAGCATTACAGCTGCACAAGGTGGCTATTTCAGTAACAAATGCCTAGGGGGGGACAGGTTCCCTTCAATTTCAGTTGTTGTGTCAGCGTGGCGGTCGCAGGACACATTGCCGCAACACAGCAGGGGAGCAGCTGGTGTTACTGAACCCCAATAACACGGCAGCAAGTGTTGACTGTGCAGACAGCACTTCTGGGCAGCAACTGGCGGTGCTGAAGCCCAGGGATAGCAGGCGGAGCAGGCGAGAGTTATTGCTGCAACACAGCAGGGGAGCAGCTGGCGTGACTGAACCCCAATAACACGGCAGCAAGAGTTGACTGTGCAGACAGCACTTCCGGGCAGCAACTGGCAGTGTTGAAGTCCAGGGAAAGCAGGAGGAGCAGAGTGTAGGCTGAGGCTTAATTGGAGCAAGTTGAAAGGTAACCTTTAACCCCCCAGGCGTTTGTAGCTGAAAGAGACAACTTGTGCAGCACTAATGCTGTGAAAGGAAAAGGTTGCTCTTTTAATTATGCTCCTTGCAAATGCAGAACTAAACACTTATAAAATGTGTCCCCTGATACAGTGAAACCGTCCCGGAGGTGGGACTTTCCTTCGCAATGGGATGCAGCACAGCCGTTATTCCTACCCCCTTGGCACTGTGCACTGCCTCCTCTGCGTTGTTTGAATCTGTCCCGGAGCCTGCACTGTTATGTTCAACCTTGGCCATGCGCAGTTAGCGCTGCCTGTTTTATGACATCATTTGTTGTCAGGCTGGCTGCGCCTGTGCGGCCGCGCTGCCAGAGATCCCGCCTCTCAGTGTCGTCTAATGTAATCACACTGCGGGCCTGGGATCCATGGGCATGCGCAGTGCATATCTTCGCCTCTCACTCATTTCCTTTTGGATTCTTCAGACTGTGCGGCATCACGGCCGTGGCATGCTAGTAAGGATCAGCTGACAGCGCATAGTCTGAAGAAGGTGGAGGGAGATGAGTGAGAGCCTGAGGTGAAGATATGCACTGCGCATGCCCATGGATGCCAGGCCCGCAGTATGATGAAATCAGAAGAGACTGCAAGGCAGGGTCTCGGGCAGCGCGGCCGCACAGGCCCAGTCCGCCTGACAACAAATGATATCAGAAGACGGGCAGCACAAACTGCACATGGCCAAGGTTGAACAAAACAGTGCAGGCTACGGGACAGATTCAAACAACGCTAAGGAGGCGGCGCACGGCGCCAAGGGGGTAGGGATGACGGCTGTGCTGCATCCCATTCCGAAGGAAAGTCCCACCTCCGGGACGGTTTTACAGTATCAGGGGACACATTTTATAAGTGTTAAGTTCAGCGTGTGCAAGGAGCAAAACTAAAAGAGCTACCTTTTCCTTGTGCAGCATTACAGCTGCACAAGGTGGTTCTTTCAGTAACAAACGCTGGGGGGGACAGGTTCCCTTAAATTTCAGTTGTTGTGTCAGCGTGGCGGTCGCAGGACACATTGCCGCATACACAGCTGGGGATCAGCTGACGTTACTGAAATCCAATAACACTGGGTCATGTGTTTTGACTGTGAAGATGGCACTTCTGAGCATCAACTGGCGGTGTTGGAGCCCAGGGATTACAGTTCAGGTGGTAGAAACATGAACGCAACAGGAGACATGGATGCTGTAGCCAACCAATGATTTAATCTGGAAGAGGAGTGGCAAATTCCTGCGAGATCCAGGCCTTGTTCATTTTCAGAAAAATAAGCCGGTCAATGTTATCGGAGGATAGTTGCATGCGACGGTCTGTTAGTACACCACCTGCGGCACTAAAGATGCATTCCGATAATGCACTAGCAGCAGGGCAAGCCAGCACCTCCAATGCGTACTGGCTTAGCTCTGGCCATGTATCCAGCTTAGAGACCCAAAACTTGAAGGGGGAAGAGCCGTCTGAGACTACAGTAAGAGGGCAAGACATGTAGTCTGTCACCATCTGAAGGAAACGTTGCCTCCTGCTGACTGGAGCCGCCTGTGATGGTGTAGACATTTGTGGCAGGCACACAAAACTGTGCCACAGTTGTGCCATCACTCCCACCGCCTTTAAATAGTCGTGCTGGACTTTGGGCGTCGCCGATTATAGCTTGTGTCTTGTGCCTGGTGATCTCGGTCTGGTGAGGTGGTCTAGAAGAAGAAATATCGTATCTGGTGGTGTATTATCCTTTGTCATATTTCTCCTTCCTATATTTGTATTTGTTTTGCCCTGTGCACATTATAGTGTATTCCTGTGTGACTGCGGCATGGTGCATTTTTCAGTTTTCCCTGTCTGTGCTTTCTGTGGGGAATGGTGTGTGGTCTCTTCACTGGGTGGCGGGTGGTGGTTTCAGCTTAGGGCTGAAACAGGAGACAGGGTCAGGCTTGGCGGCACAGACATGCACACCTTTAGTGTAACTTCTGGGAAAGGGACAGACAGGGTTTCCCTAGCCTGAGGGATATCGCAGGGGCCTGGGTACTCAGCCATAGTCTACCTGGTATCCCCGTGGCATTAAAATCAACCCAAAAAGAAAAAAAAAAGTATCTTTTTTTTTTTCGTCATGGATCCCATGACTTCCATAACCCACCAGTTGAAGGCGCTGTTTTTACAGGTCTCTGAATTGAAGGGGGCAGTTCAGCAACATGGTCTTGTGGTATCTAATGCACAAGTGGAAACTGCAGGGAGAGTTGCAGAGCCAAAAATCCCTTTACCTGAGAGGTTTGCTGGGGAACGCAGTAAATTTGTTGTTTTCCGTGAAGCTTGCAAATTGTATTTTCATATGCACCCGCTTTCCTCAGGTAATGAGGCTCAGCGTGTGGGCTTGGTTTTGTCATTACTGAACTAAGACCCCCAAGCATGGGCGTTTTCATTACCTTCTGATTCAGCTGCATTTAACTCAGTAGAGAGTTTTTTTTTCTGCTCTTGGACTCATTTATGATGATCCTGACAGATTGGCTCTAGCAGAATCTAAAATACGCGCTCTCCACCAGGGGGAGCGAATGGCGGAGGATTACTGTTCTGAATTTCGCCGCTGGGCGGTGGACACACAATGGAATGACTCGGCGCTGCGGAGTCAGTTTGTATGTGGGGTTTCGAGAAGGGTTAAACAAGCCCTTATGATGTATGAGACTCCTGCTTCTCTAGAGTCTGCCATGAGTCTTGTTGTTCGCATTGATCGCCGTTTGCATCAGGGGGCACTAGAGACGCCGCCTATGGGGGAGGTCGTAGGTGTACGTGAGGTTGCTGCAGGTGAGCTCACGGAGCCTATGCAAATCGCAGGGGTGTCGCATCATCAAGCCCCCTCGCTCAGGAAGCAGGGACTCTGTTTTTGCTGTGGTAAAAAGGGGCATTATGTAAATGCTTGTCCTCTGTTTTTAAAAAAAAAAGCGCAACGGCGGAAAACTACTAAGCTCAGAGGGTGTGGAGGAGGCCAATCTGAGCTTATGCATATCCTCCATGGTGGTCTCTCAATGTATGCTTCCTGCCAGAGTTATTGTCACTGGCAGAGAGCTGCCAATCACTGTTTTTGTGGATAGTTCAGCCACTAATCTCATTGATGAAGAGTTTGCGCGCACGGCCGCGTTCATGGTCAAAAAATTGCCTCATCCTATCCAGGTGGTCACCATCAATGCTACCCCTCTCCCACAGGGAGAGATTACTGAGTTTGTGGCTGAGGTTAAACTCCACAATGGGGTCCTACATTCTGAGCAGGTTACATGAAGGGTGCTCAGTAATCTTCCTGCACAAATGGTTCTGGGTTTTCCACGGTTGTCTATGCACAACCCGGTGATTGACTGGAAAACTCAGGACATAATTCAGTGGAACGGATTTTGCCAGGATAATTGCCTGGCCACATGTGTGTCCGATGTGACTCCAAGCATTCCTGAGTCACTGCTGGATTTTGCAGATGTGTTCTCAGAGAAGGGTTGCTCAGAATTGCCACCACATCACCCCTATGACTGTACTATTAGGTTTAAACCAGGGGCTAAATTGCCAAAAGCTAGGATGTTCAACATCTCTGGTCCTGAGAGGCAAGCTTTAAAAGATTACATTGCTGAGAGTCTGAGCAAAGGGCACATCAGGCCTTCATCTTTGCCGGTGGCAGCAGGGTTCTTCTTCATTAAAAAGAGAGATGGCGGACTACGCCCGTGTCTGGATTTCAGGGAGTTAAACCAGATTACGGTTCGTGATCCATACACTATGCCACTGATACCTGATTTGTTCAACCAGGTGGCTGGTGCTAAGTGGTTTTCCAAGCTTGACCTCAAGGGGGCTTACAACCTCATAAGAGTCCGTCAAGGTGATGAGTGGAAGATGGCTTTTAATACTCCTGAGGGTCATTTTGAAAATTTGGTGATGCCATTTGGGTTGACAAACGCGCCTGCAGTTTTTCAACATTTCATAAATGATGTATTCTTGCATGTTCTGGGGAAATTCGTTATTGTGTACCTTGATGAAAATCTAATTTATTCATGTGACCGTGATACTCATTTAGAGCATGTGAGGCAGGTGTTACAGCTACTCAGGGAAAATAAGCTCTATGCAAAACTTGAGAAATGTGTATTTTCGGTTCAGGAGTTGCCTTTTTTGGGTTATAATGTGTCTGCTTCAGGGTTTAAAATGGACGCCGCTAAGGTGCAAGCAGTGCTGCATTGGGAACGGCCTGATAACCTAAAAGCACTTCAGCGGTTCCTTGGGTTTTCTAACTATTATAGAAAGTTTATCAAGGATTTTTCTACCATTGCTAAACCGCTTACTGACATGACGAAAAATGGTACCAATTTCTCCGCCTGGCCTCAAGCTGCTGTGCGCGCATTTGAATTTCTGAAGAACAGTTTTGCTTCGGCCCCCTTTCTGGTGCAATCGGACATATCAAAACCATTTACCGTGGAAGTCTATGCGTCTGAGTTTGGAGTGGGGGCGGTGCTGTCACAAGGCTCATCCTTGGGCGAGTTGCGTCCTTGCGCCTATTTTTCCAAGAAGCTGTCGTCTGCCAAACGTAATTACGATATCGGCAACAGGGAATTGTTGGCTATCAAGTTGGTTTTTGAGGAATGGCGTCACTTTTTGGAGGGGTCGGTCCATCAGGTTACAGTTATCACCGACCATAAAAATCTGCTGTATTTGGAGTCAGCCAAGCGTCTGTCCCCCAGGCAGGCTCGCTGGGCATTGTTTTTCTCGCGGTTCAACTTTTTTGTCACGTACCGACCTGGTTCTAAGAACACTAAGGCGGATGCTTTGTCCAGGTGTTTTCCGGGGGGAGAACCTCGGGAAGATCCGGTACCCATCCTCCAAAAGGGTATAGTGCTCTCGGTTCTCACGACCGAGGTTGAGGCTGAGATTGCAGAGGCTCAGGAGGAGGTACCACCAGAGCTTCCCATTAACAAATCATTTGTACCTCTCCATCTTCGCCTAAAGGTGTTGGGTGAGCATCATGATACTGTTCTGGCTGGTCATCCAGGGGTTAGGGGTACCTTGGAGTTGGTGTCGCGTCGATTTTGGTGGTCCAAAATCCAACAAGACGTGGTCTCGTACGTGTGAGCATGTACCACGTGTGCTAGGGCTAAGATGCCCCGCTCCCGTCCTGCTGGCACACTACATCCTCTCGGGGTACCCAGTAGGCCATGGATGGAGATTTCTATGGATTTTATTACAGATTTGCCCTCCTCTGCTGGGAACACGATCATTCTGGTGGTTGTTGATCGGTTCTCAAAGATGTCGCACTTTGTGTCTTTGCCTTTGATGCCTAACCCTAAGACTCTGGCTCAGGTATTTGTGCAGGAGGTGGTCAGACTTCACGGGGTCCCGTCTGATATCGTGTCTGATAGGGGTACTCAGTTTGTGGCAAAATTTTGGAAAGCTTTTTGCTCACGGCTGGGGATCAAGTTGTCGCATTCTTCTGCTTTTCATGCTCAGTCAAATGGTCAGACCGAGCGTATGAACCAGAATTTGGAGCAGTACTTACGTTGTTTTGTTTCTGACAATCAGGAGGAGTGGTCGATGTTCCTTCCTTTGGCTGAGTTTGCTATAAATAATCACCGTCAGGAATCGTCTGGGGAGTCCCCGTTCTTTTGTGTTTACGGGCGCCATCCTCAGTTTTGTACTCTGCGTCAGGGGGGTTCTACTGGCGTCCCGGAGGAGGACCAGTTAGGAGCACAACTGGCATCTGTGTAGAGGAGAGTGAAACAGCACTTACTAAGCGTAGGTGCAAGGTACAAACGAGTGGCTGACAGTAAACGTGTGACAGGTCCGGACCTGAGTGTGGGTGACTGGGTGTGGTTGTCCACAAAAAATATAAAACTCAAGATTCCATCTTTGAAATTGGGTCCAAGGTTTATTGGTCCATTTAGGGTTGCCGCCATCATTAACCCGGTAGCCTACCGTTTGGCGCTCCCTATGGTATATAAAATACACAACGTGTTCCACAGATCTTTATTAAAAAAGGTGGTGGGTTCTGTGGACATGGCGCCTATGCCACCTCCAGTCTTGGTGGATGGCAATTTGGAGTTTGAAGTCTCCAAGGTGGTTGACTCTCGAGTAGTGCGCTGCACATTACAGTACCTGGTGCATTGGTTTGGTTATGGGCCAGAAGAGAGGTCCTTGGTACCAGCCTCGGACATACATGCGGACCGGCTGGTCAGTATGTTTCACCGCCGCCATCCAGACAAGCTGGGTCCTATAAGTCGTGAGGGCCCCGGGGTTCCTTGTAGAAGGTGGGGTACTGTCATGTCGGACGCTGTTCACACTAGGGCGTCCGACAGACAGCGGTAATTCCACTTACGTCCACTACATGCTCAGTGGCGTTGGCTAAACTTTATCCAGCTTGCTCAGGGTTAATCTAGCTGGTAATTAGGCTGGGTCACGCCCACGGCCTTAAAATAGTCATGCTGGACTTTGGGCGTCGCCATTTATAGCTTGTGTCTTGTGCCTGGTGATCTCGGTCTGGTGAGGTAGTCTAGAAGAAGAAATATCATATCTGGTGGTGTATTATCCTTTGTCATTTTTCTCCTTCCTATATTTGTATTTGTTTTGCCCTGTGCACATTATAGTGTATTCCTGTGTGACTGCGGCGTAGTGCGTTTTTCAGTTTTCCCTGTCTGTGCTTTCTGTGGGGATTGGTGTGTGGTCTCTTCACTGGGTGGTGGGTGGTGGTTTCAGCTTAGGGCTGAAACAGGAGACAGGGTCAGGCCTGGCGGCCCAGACATGCACACCTTTAGTGTAACTTCTGGGAAAGGGACAGACAGGGTTTCCCTAGCCTGAGGGATATCGTAGGGGCCCGGGTACTCAGCCTTAGTCTACCTAGTATCCCCATGACAGATGATGAGTCACCAGTGCCCGCAGCAGGCACAGAATCCCCACGTCCTCTTCCTACTCCACGGCCACGCCCACGCCCATGTGCCTTACTACCTGCCTTCTTCATCTTGGTTGACTGATAAAGATAAGCAGAAAAGTACTAAGGGCTTAGTGTGATTATTCCTGAACAGCTCCTAACAGGTATAAGAAACACTAATTTTCTAAAGTGTGGACTAGATTTTAATATGAGCTAATGTGGCCTACACAACTGTAAAGTCGTGTGTGTGGTGAACTTTATTTATTTTTTTCTTTTTTGGCAGAACTGACTACAGAGTGAGCTGCACTCACACACGGACCGTGCAGACAGCCGTAAATGGCGCTGCAAGACCAAAACAAGCTCCTCTATGTAGTCCTACTGTATATAGTGTTTTTCCACAATCTAGCTGGTTACGGATGGAAAGCCACTAATAGGAAATATTTGAAAAACTGTGCAGCAGGCTGCACTAATTGCAAAAAAGGACAATGGATTGAACGGTATGAGGCAGTGACGCACCCTGAGCTGACTACAACCGGCTGTGGTTGCGGACAGACTACAGAGCGATGTGAACTCACACAGAGACCATGCAGACAGCCGTAAACGGTGCTGCAAGGGCAAAAAAAGCTCCTCTATGTAATCCTATGTAGTGTTTTTCCACAATTTAGCTGGATACGGATGGAAAGCCACTAATAGGAAATATTTGAAAAAATGTGCAGCAGGCTGCACTAATTGCAAAAAAGGAAAATAGATAGAACAGTATGAGTCAGTGACGCTCCCTGAGCTGACTACAACTGGTTGTGGCTGTGGACAGACTACAGAGTGAGCTGCTCTCACACACACAGAGACCTTGCAGACAGCTGTGAACAGCGCTGCAAGGCAAAAGCAAGGTTCTCACACAGCGGTTGCTAAATTAGCCTGGGTAAAGCACTATGAAGCAAATCGCTATCTCTAAACTGGCCCTCAGTCAGAACACAGCGTCCTGTCCCTAACTGAATTCACAGCAGAATGAGCCCAAAATGGTGGCGGCGACTTTTATAGTGCATCATGACTTCATTTCAGCATCCAATCACAGCCATGCCAGTAGTTACATGCCCACCATGCAGAACAGGATGTGCCCACACTTCTAATCATTCCTCATTGGCTGAATTTGGGCACTTTAAATTATGGGAACTTCCGATTCCGGTATCCGATATACTGAAAGTATCGGAACTCGGTATCGGAATTCCGATACCGCAAATATCGGCCGATACCGATACTTGCGGTATCTGAATGCTCAACACTACTCCTAGCCAAAATATCCCTAAAATTATCCAAGAGTTTAGCAACAAACAAAGGGGCAGGAGGCAGGAGGTAGGATATTCTAGAAAATAGGGTCCAAAATTAACACGTCCCAATGTTTACAGATGACATTTGCAGGCGCTTGCCATTGGCTGTTGTAAGTAGAAATCAATCTTACCTGATTTCTATCATTTGAATCAATACTATGTTGTTTATCATAAAGGAGTCAATCACGGGTAGTTTTCTTTGCACTCATATAGCCCCTTTTAATACAATGGGCACTGTATCCTCTGGCTGTGAATCTGCATGTCAGGTCTGTGGCCTAACTTTCAAACCGACTTTCATGTGAGCAGATCCTCTTAGCTCTGAGAAATTGGCCAATGGGAATACTTCTAATTGTGGATATGTGGTGGGAAGAATCTGCTTGCAAAAAATAATTTGTCACAGTGGGTTTTCTGAAAACTTCAGTGTGCAATCGACCATCCAGTGATGCTGAAATGTTGAGGTCCAAAAAATCCTGGCTTCTGCCAGAATTAAAAGTAAGTTTGATGTTTATGTCGTTATTATTTAGGGTATTGATGAACTTGTCCATCATGCCTTCCCAAAGGAAAAAAATGTCATCAATATACCTCATCCAGTTGTGAACTAGGTTCACATTCTGGATGAGGTCACCTTGGAAAATGTTTCTCTCCCATGCTCTCAAAAATAAATTGGCATACGCCGGAGCACAGGAGGCCCTCATTGCTGTACCTTGTAACTGTAAAAAAATTTGATTGTTGAATGTGAATTGTGAACATTAAGGTAAGCAATAAATTCCAATAAAATCAAAATTAGGTCAGCAATGGGGGACTGATGTTACTAGATTGTAGGAACCATTTTGTGGCTGCCAACCCATCTGAGTGTTTGATGGAAGTATAAAGCGCTTCCACATCAACCATAACCATGATCATGTTGTTCTCCAAATGTAGCTGGTCAATGCATTGAAGGGCCGATGTGGTGTCCTTGATGTGTGATGGTAAGGTAGAAACAATGGGCTTCAGAAAATGGTCCACAATATTAGATATAATCTCACATAACCCTCCATTACCTGCCACGATAGGTCATCCTGGTGGATCTCTTGGGTTCTTATGTAGTTTCGGAATGATAAAGAATGTGGGCAGTTTTGGATGGAGGGTTTTCATGCTGTCCAGCAATTTTTTTTAGAGATACTGTAATGCCTTCAGCAAAAGCCTTGCCCAAAATACTGATGAGTTCCGTCTGAAAAGATGACATAGGATTGAAAATCAGTCTATGATAACATGCCTGGTCATCCAACAAACTATTTGCTTGTCTTTTGTACATCTGGCAAGGCCAGATGACCAAGTTGCCACCCTTATCAGCTTGTATGAAAAGCACATCTTTCCAGGATTTTAATTCTGTGAGTGCCAACCGTTCATTCATGGTAAGGTTAGAAGGACCCCTACAATTCTCAGCTAGATGATCTATGTCCTTAGTGACCAACTTCGTGAAGACCTCTACTGCCAGACACAACCCCAAAGACAGAAATTTTTTAGATTTATTATAAAGATGGCTGGGGATATCACTTACCTCCGTGGATGTATTTTCCTCTTCCAGTGATTCCAAAATTTCTAATGCTTGCATCTCTTCAGGGAAGGTAAAAAAAAGAATCCCTAGGTAGATTTTCATGATGCAATTTTTTCAAAATAATTTTCCTGGAGAAGAGGTGAGTATCTTTTATAGCTAGGAACGTATCCAGACAAAAGGAAGGAGAGAAAGTTAATCCTCTTTCCAATACATTAAGCTGAGTAGATGTAATCTCACGTTGCGATAAATTCACTACCTTAAAATGGTCTTTGTTATTGTGACTTTTGTTTGTTGCCATTTATAAACTTATCGATGTCATAATCATTCATATCCCTTTGGAATTTTTTTCGTTTTCCTTGGTTCACTTCTTCCCATTTAATGCTATCAGGTTCAAGTTCCTTGAGCCATTTGTCCAAAAGGTCCTTAGGTACATCTTTTTGTAAATAATTATGAATCGTTCAATTCGTTGTCAATCTCCCCAAGGGAAAAATGATCATTTATAGCTCCTTGATAAACTTGATTTTGTGAAAAAACAAATGTGAACAGGTCAATGACTAAAATATACACTGCTCAAAAAAATAAAGGGAACACTTAATCAACAGAATATAACTCCAAGTAAATCAAACTTCAGTGAAATCAAACTGTCCACTCAGGAAACAACACTGTTAGATAATCAATTTCACATGCTGTTGTGCAAATGGAATAGACAACAGATGGAAATTATTGGCAATTATCAAGACACACTCAAAAAGGAGTGATTCTGCAGGTGGGGACCACAGACCACATCTCAGTACCAATGCTTTCTGGCTGATGTTTTGGTCACTTTTTAATGTTGGTTGTGCTTTCACACTCGTGGTAGCATGAGACGGACTCTACAACCCACACAAGTGGCTCACGTAGTGCAGCTCATCCAGGATGACACACTAATGCGAGCTGTAGCAAGAAGGTTAGCTGTGTCTGTCAGCTTAGTGTTCAGAGGCCGGAGGCACTACCAGGAGACAGACCAGTACACCATCCAGGAGACGTGGAGGGGGTCATAGGAGGGCAGCAACCCAGCAGCATGAGGCTGGTCTGAGTGCCCAACATCCACAGATGGGGATTTTGCTCACAGCTCAACACCATGCAGGATGATTAGCATTTGCAACAGAACACCAGGATTGGCAAATTCGCCACTGGCACCATGTGTTCTTCACAGATCAAAGCAGGTTCACACTGAGCACATGTGACAGATGTGACAGAGTCTGGAGACGCATTGGAGAGCGATCTGCTGCCTGCAACATCCTTCAGCATGACCGGTTTGGCAGTGGGTCAGTAATGGTGTGGGCTGGCATTTCTTTGGGGGGCCGCACAGGCCTCCATGTGCTCGCTAAGGGTAGCCTGACTGCCATTAGGTAACGAGATGAGATCCTCAGACCACTTGTGAGACAGTATGCTGGTGTGGTTGGCCCTGGGTTCCTCCTAATGCAGGACAATGTCAGACCTCATGCGGCTGGAGTGTGTCAGCAATTCCTGCAAGATGGAAGTCATTGAAGCTGTGGATTGACCTGTCTGTTCCCCAGACCTGAATCTGATTGAACACATCTGGGAAATTATGTCTTGCACCGTCCACCAACGTCACGTTGCACCACAGACTGTTCAGGAGTTGGCGGATGCTTTAGTCCAGGTCTGGGAGGAGATCCCTCAGGAGACCATCCGCCGCCTCATCAGGAGCATGCCCAGGCATTGTAGGGAGGTCATACAGGCACATGGAGGCAACACACACACAACTGAACATCATTTCCTTGTCTTGAGGCATTTCCACTGAAGTTGGATCAGCCTGTAATTTGATTTTCCACTTTGATTTTGAGTATCATTCCAAATCCAGATCCCCATAGGATATTCATTTTGATTTACAGTGCAGACCAAAAGTTTGGACACACCTTCTCATTTAAAGATTTTTCTGTATTTTCATGACTATGAAAATTGTACATTCACACTGAAGGCATCAAAACTATGAATTAACACATGGGGAATTATATACTTAACAAAAAAGTGTGAAACAACTGAAAATATACAAAAAAAGGTTGCACTCTATCATGCCAAAACACGTCAAATATGAAATACATGAAATATGAATAGCAAAATGGCTTTTTGAACATTAGGAAAACATTTTTTTGAGACGCTTAGCACAGAATTTGGCCAAATAGTGTGAGCCCATCAACCATCGTCAAGGTGGTCTCATTAAACTGATGGGTACCTGACCTCCCTGTCCAAATGTGAACACTTACCGAAGGCTAATGTCTGTATGCTTGGGTGAATATGGACACCTCTCTCAGCAAAGCCTACATATGGGTTGGCCGGAACCAAGTGTGATTAGATGTAATTAAAAACCAGATGGTGAAGGGAGGAGTGCTCAGTCAGTAAGCTAACATAGAAATGACAGAAAAAAGACTGGCACATCCAAACTAGTGTGAATAGGTGCATACCTGGAGCAGCTACCTCCATGTATAATATACAAAAAAAGTTGCACTCCATCATGCCAAAACACGTCAAATATGAAATACATGAAATATGAATAGCAAAATGGCTTTTTGAACATTAGGAAAAAAAATTTTGAGACGCTTAGCACAGAATTTGCCCAAATAGTGTGAGCCCATCAACCATCGCATCGTCAACGTGGTCTCATTAAACTGATGGGTACCTGACCTCCCTGTCCAAATGTGAACACTTACCGAAGGCTAATGTCTGTGTGCTTGGGTGAATATGGACACCTCTCTCAGCAAAGCCTACATATGGCTTGGCCGGAACCAAGTGTGATTAGATGTAATTAAAAACCAGATGGTGAAGGGAGGAGTACTCAGTAAGCTAAAATAGAAATGACAGAAAAAAGACTGGCACATCCAAACTAGTGTGAATAGGTGCATACCAGGAGCAGCTACCTCCATATATAATATACAAAAAAAGGTTGCACTCTATCGTGCCAAAACACGTCAAATATGAAATACATGAAATATGAATAGCAAAATGGCTTTTTGAACAGTAGGAAACATTTTTTTTGAGACGCTTAGCACAGAATTTGCCCAAATAGTGTGAGCACATCAACCATCGTCAAGGTGGTCTCATTAAACTGATGGGTACCTGACCTCCCTGTCCAAATGTGAACACTTACCGAAGGCTAATGTCTGTATGCTTGGGTGAATATGGACACCTCTCTCAGCAAAGCCTACATATGGGTTGGCCGGAACCAAGTGTGATTAGATGTAATTAAAAACCAGATGGTGAAGGGAGGAGTGCTCAGTCAGTAAGCTAACATAGAAATGACAGAAAAAAGACTGGCACATCCAAACTAGTGTGAATAGGTGCATACCTGGAGCAGCTACCTCCATGTATAATATACAAAAAAAGTTGCACTCCATCATGCCAAAACACGTCAAATATGAAATACATGAAATATGAATAGCAAAATGGCTTTTTGAACATTAGGAAAAAAATTTTTGAGACGCTTAGCACAGAATTTGCCCAAATAGTGTGAGCCCATCAACCATCGCATCGTCAACGTGGTCTCATTAAACTGATGGGTACCTGACCTCCCTGTCCAAATGTGAACACTTACCGAAGGCTAATGTCTGTGTGCTTGGGTGAATATGGACACCTCTCTCAGCAAAGCCTACATATGGCTTGGCCGGAACCAAGTGTGATTAGATGTAATTAAAAACCAGATGGTGAAGGGAGGAGTACTCAGTAAGCTAAAATAGAAATGACAGAAAAAAGACTGGCACATCCAAACTAGTGTGAATAGGTGCATACCAGGAGCAGCTACCTCCATATATAATATACAAAAAAAGGTTGCACTCTATCGTGCCAAAACACGTCAAATATGAAATACATGAAATATGAATAGCAAAATGGCTTTTTGAACAGTAGGAAACATTTTTTTTGAGACGCTTAGCACAGAATTTGCCCAAATAGTGTGAGCACATCAACCATCGTCAAGGTGGTTTCATTAAACTGATGGGAGTACTCAGTCAGTAAGCTAAAATAGAAATGACAGAAAAAAGACTGGCACATCCAAACTAGTGTGAATAGGTACATACCAGGAACAGCTACCACCATATATATTTTCTGTCACAACGGAAAATGTCTTATATTCTAGTTTCTTCAAAGTAGCCACCTTTTGCTTTGATGACTGCTTTGCACACTCTTGGCATTCTCTTGATGAGCTTCAAGAGGTAGTCACCGGGAATGGTGTTCCAACAATCTTGAAGGAGTTCCCAGAGATGCTTAGCACTTGTTGGCCATTTTGCCTTCACTCTGCGGTCCAGCTCACCCCAAACCATATCGATTGGGTTCAGGTCTGGTGACTGTGGAGGTTCAGGTCATCTGGTCTGGCGTAGCACCCCATCACTCTCCATCTTGGTCAAATAGCCCTTACACAGCCTAGAGGTGTGTTTGGGGTCATTGTCCTGTTGAAAAATAAATGATGGTCCAACTAAACGCAAACCGGATGGAATAGCATGCCGCTGCAAGATGCTGTGGTAGCCATGCTGGTTCAGAACGCCTTCAATTTTGAATAAATCCCCAACAGTGTCACCAGAAAAGCACCCTCACACCATCACACCTCCTCCTCCATGATTCTCGGTGGGAACCAGGCATGTAGAGTCCATCCGTTCACCTTTTCTGCATCGCACTGTGGTGCAGTGACCAATGTTACCGCCAGGCACTGTGTGTGCACTTCAAGATGCACTTGGAGACATAATTGTATTGAAACAATGACTGGTCATGTGATTGATGGACGGTATGTATCACAGAGAAGGCTTGTTGCTGTGATGTAACCTGGAGTGTTTCTTTAAGGCACATAAAGCAATAAGGAATTGCTTAGTATATTTGGGTCCGGGTTATGGGTAGCTATGAGAGATGGGAGGGTCTGGCTACCCACATACCTCACCACTGGGTGAGGGCACTCACTGTACCTTTTTTGCCCTGTAGGAGTATGAGGACCTGTAGTGATGTCACGCTCACCTGACTAGCCATGTGACAGGTACCTGGGTGTGGTTACACCTATGAAAAGGAGGTGTGCGTATCTCAAGCAGAGTGAGTGTTTGGTAGTCTACAAGTGTGGACCGACTTTCCATGTGTCCTGGCTGGACAATGCTGAGTGGCCTGGGTGCTGTAGGTCCTGTATGGTCAGTATTGGAGGCTCCTGACTGGTGGAGTCATCCTGGAAGCACTGTGAGACCGTCGACCTGGACAGTCCGTGTTTTTGGACCTCGGACTGATGTGAAGTCAGCGTGTGAACTGGTACTCCTGAGAGGTAACCCCGGACAAGGGGATTGTAATATTTAGCACAGAAGGCTATTGGCTGCATGAACTGACTGAGGGTCGTGACAAGTTCATGATATATAACGCAATGGACTGTACGTCATGTGGTTTATGATGTGTAATAAACCAAAAAAGACTGATATGTGTGAGATATCGTGCCTGAACTGAATATCCTGCTGCCGAGCGAGTATTCCCCAACCCACTCAGGTAGCGTATTCCCCACAGCACAAAGACACGGTGGTTGGAACCAAAGATCTCAAATTTGGACTCATCAGACCAAAGCACAGATTTCCACAGATGTCCATTCCTTGTGTTCTTTAGCCCAAACAAGTCTCTTCTACTTGTTGCCTGTCCTTAGCATTGGTTTCCTAGCGCCTATTTTACCATGAAGGCCTGCTGCACAAAGTCTCCTCTTAACAGTTGTTGTAGAGATGTGTCTGCTGCTAGATCTCTGTATGGCATTGACCTGGTCTCTAATCTGAGCTGCACTTAACCTGCGATTTCTGAGGCTGGTGACTTGGATAAACTTATCCTCAGAAGCAGAGGTGACTCTTGGTCTTCCTTTCCTGAGGCAGTCCTCATGTGAGCCAGTTTCTTTGTAGCGCTTGATGGTTTTTGCAACTGCACTTGGGGACACTTTCAAAGTTTTCCCAATTATTCGGACTGACTGACCTTCATTTCTTAAAGTAATGATGGCCCCTCATTTTTCTTTACTTAGCTGCTTTTTTCTTGCCATAATACAAATTCTAACATTCTATTCAGTAGGACTATCAGCTGTGTATCCACCGGACTTCTGTACAACACAACTGATGGTCCCAACCCCATTTATAAGGCAAGAAATCCCACTTATTAAACCTGACAGGGCACACCTGTGAAGTGAAAACCATTTCTGGTGATTACCTCTTGAAGCTCATCAAGAGAATGCCAAGAGTGTGCAACAGGAAAGAAATATATCTTGGTACCGTGTTAGCCAGTAGATAGAAAAATATTTAGAATTGAGAGTCCTCAGTGGTTGATATCTTTTAATGGCTAACTGAAAAGATGGTAACAAATTGCAAGCTTTCGAGACTACATACGTCTCTTCATCAGGCAAAGACTAAAACAAATTCTGAAGAATCACATATTTATGCACAACATAGAATAGGAAAAAGAAAAAAAAAAGGGTGAGGGGAAAAAGAGTGTGCAAAGCAGTCATCAAAGCAAAAGGTGGCTACTTTGAAGAACCTAGAATATAAGACATATTTTCAGTTGTTTCACACTTTTTTGTTAAGTATATAACTCCACATGTGTTAATTCATAGTTTTGATGCCTTTAGGGTATGTGCACACGTTCAGGCATTTTCGTGTTTTTTTGAGTTTTTTCCGCTATAAAAACGCTATGAAAACGCATAAAAAACGCATACATATGCATCCTATCATTTAGAATGCATTCCGCAATTTTTGTGCACATGATGCATTTTTTTCCGCGAAAAAAACGCATTGCGGTAAAAAAAAGCAGCATGCTCATTAATTTTGCGGATTTTTCGTGTTTTTCCTGCTATTTAATGCATTGGGAAAAACCGCGCAAAAAACGCATGCGGATTTCTGGCAGAAATGTCCGTTTTTCGTCAGGAAATTTCTGCAAGAAATCCTGACGTGTGCACATAGCCTCAGTGTGAATTTACAATTTTCATAGTCATGAAAATACAGAAAAATCTTTAAATGAGAAGGTGTGTCCAAACCTTTGGTCTGTACTGTACATTGATCATTTTTATGTTTTATTGTTCTCAACACATTCCACTATGTAATGAATAAAGATTTGCAACTGAAATATTTCATTCAGTGATATCTAGCATGTGGGAGTTTAGTGTTCCCTTTATTTTTTTGAGCAGTGTATTTTGGAAAAGTCTTTGAAAAAGTAAAATTGCTGCTAAACTTTTAAAACTAAAAAGCATAAAGAAAACCTTAAAATATCAATTTTGCTTTTAATTTGGGGACATACAAAATATTAGGAGTCCTCATTAAAGCTGTAACAAAAACTATATCATTTAGTACAAAGCACTGGCACTTTAATTTATATGTATACAATTCTGAGAAACTCCCCTTTTTTGAATGAAGATGTATGCAGGACATCAAGGGTAAACAACAGATTCAAAGTGCACACATTTCTTTGCAATGAAAAAAGGTGTAAATGTTTGGTAGGTGGAAGATGGAAATAGCACAAACCACCAGATGTTTTGTATTAACTCTTGTTTCTGCTTGGGGGTTATTTATTGTTGATTTGCATATATTTTTAATCACAGATAGTGAAACCCAAAAAAATCCTTCCATCAAAAATATGCATTGTAATAGGAGTCTGGTTTTCCTTGTGGTGTTCTATATACAATAAAGAGTTGCAGCCAATAAACTAGGCATTTATTCCTAGTTGTGAGGCAATCCTTTTTTTTACATATTTACTCACCTATCAAGGTGCAGTGATCCTGGATCAAGGCACAATATTAAGTGCCGGTTGTTGTAGACACAGTTTGCTATTTACTCTCAATTTCCTCTTGTTCTTTTTTTCTGGCTATTATTTTTGGAATGAATGGGATTTTTTTTTATATTTTGTTAGTTCTACCTTAGGGATATCCAGGGATATAAGGAACAGTTATCGTGGAGTGGGGGCGCCATCACGTGTTATCTAGGGTGCCAACCTCTGCTGCCAGGCAGTGCAAGAGGACGAGGGTCATCTTATGGTGTATTATTAGGGTTTTGTTACTCTTATCATATTTGATATTTGTTAGTTTGTTTATAAGGAATTTCATTAATAAAGATTGATATTTTTAGGTTTTCCTTATGCTTTTCGGTCTATTCACAACCTTAATATTATTTGAAGTAATTTTTGAAAGCTTTAAACCTAATAACATCCTAATAAAATAAAAGGACATTTGAAAAATTATGCCTATGTAAAGTAGATGGAGATAAGGGAATCTGCAGATGTATTTCATTCTGCAGATTGATAAAGAATTTCCCATGAAAAATTTAAATTAAGTTAAAAGAAAATCCTCAGTTCTGACATCTTTTTCTATAATCTTCTTTGTGCCAGTACTTCCAGCTCTGAGTAGGTCACAGATTACATGATATTATGGCATGATCGTGCACGTATTGATGTCACGACATGTAACATGACATAATGATGTACATTTCCTGAGGCCTACTATGAGCCAAAAGCCTGATCGCAAAGTGAAGATCACGTTTCTTGTTTCTTCCTTAGCAATATTTACTTGGTGTCGGGGCTGTTGGCCTGAGAAGGGCTAAGGCATCACGATTACATGACATATCAGTGCAAATTGTATGTCACAATGTGCATCATAATGTCTATTGCTTTACGTGATAACCAGGTCTCAGGCAACATGCATCATAATAACACAAGGGTGTGCGTCATGTTATCTGCTATAGTCCTGCTAGGTGCCAGAAGCTAGGCTCCAAGTGAAAATAATGGAAAATGTGTAGGAGGCACAGAGCACCAAAAGGTGGGCTGTGGCTGAGGGACAAGATAGCGTGTGGAAAATTATTTATTTTTTGCCATTTTTCTCATCACAATTTAGCAAAATGGCTACAACCTGACGTGCCATTTTCCTGAATTTATGTAAAACAAATAACAAATATTTGCATTTTGCCCAATTTTGATGTTTGTATAATTCAACTCTAAATCAATATACGGTATGTTGAACAGATTTGCTCATCACTACAAGCATGCCAGCGATATTACCACATAAGGTGATACTTTAAGTTTGAAAAGCTGGCCTGTAAGGAAGGTGAAAACTGGCTGTGGCAGTAAGGTGTTTATGGCAAAACAACATATAATATTACCTTTTACAAATTTAGGCCTGGTCCTCAACTTTTAGGTTTAATAGAGAGAAACAAATCAGCTCACCATGTCTTTTAGGGCTTGTTTCCACTTGCGAGAAACACGTCCATGTCTCGCATGTGAAAACCAAGCTCTGGCGCCGGCACTCCAGAGCGGAGCATGCATCTCCATGTATTCCTATGCTGCCGCACGCTCCGCTCTGGAGTGCCGGCGCCAGAGCTTGGTTTTCACATGCGAGACACGGACGTGTTTCTCGCAAGTGGAAACAAGTCCTTATCTTGACCTCCTGTATGATCACCAAACACCTCACACGGACCAGGGTGAAGTAGCCATAATGAATCCAACAGAAAAGCAGGTGTGTACAGCAAGTGGTGAAGATAAAAAAGGTGTACTGAGTCCTGGATACCATATATATGGACGTAATTTTACTATATTTTCATTAAAAGCTATTTTTTATCCTCACCACTCGCTGGACACACCTGCTTTTCCAAATATCATTTATATTGTAAAATACAATATAAATAATCAAAAAGTTAATGAGTGAGTTGTGATGGGCTATGTGCACATGACATCTTTTAGCTACTTTCCTGAAGTGGCTTCGCCAGCAGTTTTGCCATTGAGCTTCCAGTGGCTCCACTGCCGGCGTCTTTCACAGTGTACTGATAAATAGAGAGCCAATGGTTTTCCAGTAGAAGAAGCCTGAAAAATGAGAATATTCACTTTCTTAACTGCTTCAAGATTTCCGAAACCTGAAGTGGGTAAAAGAAGTGACACAAGACCAAACTTGTCCACAGCAATGCCATTCTGACAATGAGGTGAACTATGCTATTACTATGGTGTGCTTCTGTCACACTCTTTTGGGCAAATTCTGGGCAGAACTCACCAAAAAAGAAGCTGTGTAAACACACAGTAGCCTTAGTCTGGGATCACACACAAAGTTTTTCATACATTTTGGGATGTAGTTTTTGTTTAAAAAAAATGTTGAGCCAAATTCAGAAATGTATTCAAAAGTATTGGAAATTATAAAGAAAGAAATTTTGCTTTCTTTTTTTATTGGATTCACTTCTGGCTTTGAAGAATTTGTGCCACAGATACTACATCAACAAAATTTTGATAGTGCCAAATACCAGTATGTAGAAAAAAAAAGCTTTTTTTCGTGCATAGCATATCAACAAGAAACAAAAATTGAAGCTTAAAAAATGCGATAAAAACGCACTCAAAAGTGCAATGAAAATATTGCAAGTAAACTATTTACCTAGTAGATGTAGAAATGCTGCAGAACATTTGCATCATTAAAAACTCTCGTTAAGCTCATTGTGGGAACTTAGCCTTAGTCCACAAAATCTCATATATATCCATATAAATTTTTGCCTAGCGGCTTTAGATCAACGTATGATTTTGGGATGTGCGGTTCATGCTCTTTTTTTTTTTCTTTTTGCACAAAGCATGTTCTTGTCTCTTTCTTGGACCAGCACTCCTCCCATTTGGCACAGGTGATTTTAATTAGCAGGAGACTGCAAAGTAAGGGGTCTAGCCCATTTTTGCTCTCACTGAAGAGCTGGAGGAAGGTGAGTTTAAATGCTCCTTTCATTTTGGTGCTGGTGCTGTGTGGCGGCCATTGTTGCTGTGGCTTTGTGCTGGTGGGGCGGCGCGGTCTGGAGTCATGGGGGCTCAGTCTCGCAGCATGGGTGCTGTGGGGCAACAGGCCTTCCACCCTGCTGGTGCATGGCCGCTGCGGCGGTGGTCGCTGCACGGCTCCGCTCCGTTAGGGCGGTAGGACCCACTACGAGGTTTGCCGTGAACTGGCAGTGGGCTTCATACAGTCTGATCAGAATGTTAAACTGAAAACCTCATGTTCAGTATATAAATTTTTGCCTAGCGGCTTTAGATCAACGTATGATTTTGGGATGTGCGGTTCATGCTCCCTTTTTTTTTTTTTTTTTTTTTTTTTTTGCACAAAGTATGTCCACATAAGAACTAACTTGTTAAACAGCTCTTAAGCTGGGTGTAATCAGACATAAATGAAAATACAGTATCAGTGTCATTAGTTTGTCGAGTATATCCAATTTATTATACTTCATTGAAATTTATATTTAGTTCTTCGTTTGTTTGTTTTTTGCAGGAAATGTCTGAAAATGATATTCAGAAATTCCCCAAAACACGTGTACCGTAAGTATAGAACAATTGTTATAATTTTTACCGTATTCATCTGTAAATATATAAGCCAGATGAATAAATGATTACAAGTTTAAGTAATACCCCAAAACCCTTTCCTGTCTCCTCCGGTGAGCCCTGATGAATTGTGGAGCAGCAGTCCGCAGGAGGTTGTGTCTGCTGCTTTGCCATTCATGGAGGTCTGCTGTGACTGGTGCATCTGCTTTAGAATGCTACAACTTTATAGAAAGCAAAAGCAATGAACTGGAATGGAAGTTGGTGTTCATGGGTAATAATCTGCGGGAACACGGGATGTCGCCATGGACAGGAGGCAGATCAAGAGTTAAAGTATCTATTTAACAATAAATGCACTCCACGCAGGGAGTAATGGGTTGCAGGGTGATGGTAGGAAATGGGTCAGAACTGGGAGAGTGGCAGGGTAGGAAAGGGACCAACGATAGTTCAGAATTAAAGGGGTGAAACTTATCAGACTGTAGTCTTCTTCTGTGCGGCGTCTCTGGGTTCCAACGGTGGCACTGACAACAGTGGCACGTGAAGTCTAAGCGAAGTTTGTAGCAGGTGGGAATCCAAAGGTGGCACCAACAACAGCGGCGCGTGATGTCTCAACACAGTCTCTGGGAGTGGGTGGATTTCCCGTACCTAAAGGTGTCTGGCATGGTACTGAGTCCTCAGAAAAGAGATCGCTGGAATGGGACTTTGCTCCGCGGCGTACACTGGTCCTGGGTGACAGGGCTTGGGCCTCGTCACCTGCCTTTCTTGGCGTCGCACACCTGATACAGTCCCCGATGTCAAGTCTGCGTCTCCTCCAGTCGCGCAGGATGGAGGGGGTCTGTCACCTAGTAGTACATCAGTGGTGGGCCTATATGAAGGAGTACTGTCGGGTCAGGCTGTATGCACTGCACGCTTTACCCTGTCAGCAGACACGCACCACTCTCCTTTCCTGCTCCGGCTCTGCTCTGTGCACATAGCTCTACACGGCTCCACTGGCACACTATTCCCCCCTGCACTACAGCTCCTTTCCTCCTGGATGGCAGCAGCACAGCCAGTACCAGGCCTGGTACTCTCAAGTGGGGGGAGGGGCAGTATAGCGTGCTGCTCACTGCTCTCCTCTGCGCTACTCTGCGCCGGCGTCTGACTGACTAGATTTTCATGCTTTTCCCTTTTTGTTTCCGATGCTGCATGCTCTCCAATGGCTTTCCCCTCCCCCTCCTGTCAGCAGGAGGCTCCCTCTCTCTCCTCCTTCCCTCCTGCAGCAGCCTCTATCAGGCTTTCCCCAGAAACAGAGGATGCAGCCTTTTTAGTTCTGGACCTGTCAGGCAGGTACCCGCGGTCCGTTCCACCTCCTTACACATGCAGCATGTAAGTGCACGTTCACGCTGGCCATCTAACAGACAAAACCCAAGAGAAAAACAAAGGGAGCAAATACTCTGCAGTAAACAAATTAATAGCAAAAGTTCATGAAAATAATATAGCATACCTCCCAACTTTTGACGAAGGCAAAGAGGTACAAAGGTAGCGGTAAGCACAGAGGCAAATTTTAGACCATGGCCACACCCATTTCACAACTAGTCACACCCTTATCCACAGCCAACCACGCCCATTTAGCACTGCTGATCACACCGTTTCATAAACAATAATTATAAACAGAAAGAAATATGTCCATACTGTATAATGACCACACATGATGCTCAATACTGTATAATGGCCACACATGATGCTCCATACTGTATAAATGCCACACAGTATTCCATACTGTATAATGCACACACATGATGCTCCATACTGTATAATGGCAACACTTGATGCTCCATACTGTATAAGGGCCACAGTGTTCCATACTGTATAAATGGCCTCACATCATGATGCTCAATACTGTATAATGGCCACACATGATGCTGAATACTTTATAATGGCAACACATGATGCTCCATACTGTAAAATGGCCACACAGGGCTGCATACTGTATAATGACCCCACATGATGCTCAATACTGTATAATGGCCACACATGATGCTCCATACTGTATAAATGCCACACAGTGCTCCATACTGTATAATGCACACACATGATGCTCCATACTGTATAATGGCAACACTTGATGCACCATACTGTATAAGGGCCACACAGTGTTCCATACTGTATAATGGCCACACACGATCCTCAATACTGTATAATGGCCATACATGATGCCCCATACTGTATAATGGCCACTCAATGCTCCATACTGTATACTGGCCACACAGTGCTCCATACTGTATAATGGCCACACATGATGCTCAATACAGCATTTCAAAATCACTGCTGGAGAACAAAAATCGCACAACTACTGCCTTGTGGTGTTATACTGCCATCTTGTGCCCACCAGAAGGAATTGTTTCTACCAGAATATCTCTTCCCTGATTTCCATTATCTTGGTTTCCTATAATTGGCTTGCATTTCTCGTATTCATGATAGATCTCTTGTAATATGGTATACTAGTAAGCCTTCTTGCTAGATAGGGAAGGTGCTAGAAGCGTTGCTACTAGTGTTGAGCATTCCGATACCGCAAGTATCGGGTATCGGCCGATACTTGCGGGTATCGGAATTCCGATACCGAGATCCGATACTTTTGTGGTATCGGGTATCGGTATCGAAACAACATTAATGTAAAAATGTGTAAAAGAGAGAATTAAAATAAAAAATATTGCTATACTCACCTCTCCGACGCAGCCTGCACCTTACCGAGGGAAGCGGCAGCGTTCTTTGTTTAAAATTTGCGTTTTTCTTTCCTTTACATGAAGTCCCGGCTTGTGATTGGTTGCGTCGCAGTCACATGGGCGACGCAACCAATCACAGCAAGCCGTGACGTAATTTCAGGTCCTTAAGGATTTTAAAATTACGTCCCGGCTTTGTGATTGGTTGCGTCGCAGTCACATGGGCGACGCAACCAATCACAAGCCGTGACGTCACGGGAGGCTGGACACGCGCGCATTTTAAAATGCGCGCGTGTCCAGCCTCCCGGCTTGTGATTGGTTGACCGCGACGCAACCAATCACAAAGCCGGGAGGCTGGACACGCGTGCATTTTAAAATGCGCGCGTGTCCAGCCTCCCGGCTTGTGATTGGTTGACCGCGACGCAACCAATCACAAGCCGGGAGGCTGGACACGCGCGCATTTTAAAATGCACGCGTGTCCAGCCTCCCGGCTTTGTGATTGGTTGCGTCGCGGTCAACCAATCACAAGCCGGGAGGCTGGACACGCGCGCATTTTAAAATGCACGCGTGTCCAGCCTCCCGGCTTTGTGATTGGTTGCGTCGCGGTCAACCAATCACAAGCCGGGAGGCTGGACACGCGCGCATTTTAAAATGCGCGCGTGTCCAGCCTCCCGTGACGTCACGGCTTGTGATTGGTTGCGTCGCCCATGTGACTGCGACGCAACCAATCACAAAGCCGGGACGTAATTTTAAAATCCTTAAGGGCCTGAAATTACGTCACGGCTTGCTGTGATTGGTTGCGTCGCAGTCAAATGGGCGACGCAACCAATCACAAAGCCGGGACTTAATGTAAGGAAAGAAAAGCGCGAATTTTAAGCAAACAACGCTGCCGGTTCCCTCGGAGAGGTGAGTATAGCAATATTTTTTATTTTAATTCTTTCTTTTACACATTAATATGGTTCCCAGGGCCTGAAGGAGAGTTTCCTCTCCTTCAGACCCTGGGAACCATCAGGAATACCGTCCGATACATGAGTCCCATTGACTTGTATTGGTATCGGGTATCTGTATCGGATTGGATCCGATACTTTGCCGGTATCGGACGATACTTTCCGATACTGATACTTTCAAGTATCGGACGGTATCGCTCAACACTAGTTGCTACTTGATCCAACATTCCACACAATTAGGGTTGAACAAAACGGATAGGACAAATTCAAAAATCGCCAACTTTCGTCAAAGTCGGGTTTCACGAAACCCAACCCGATCCTAGTGTGGGATCGGCCATGCGGTCGGCGATCAGCGCGCCAAAGTCGCGCGCCATTTTTCAGCCAATGAAGGAGGACGCAAAGTGTGGGCAGCGTGATGACATAGGTCTCGGTCCCCACCATCTTAGAGAAGGGCATGACAGTGATTAGCTTGCTTTCTGCAGCGTCACAGGGGCTATAAAGGGGCGTGCACGCCGACCGCCATCTTACTTCTGCCGATCGTAGTATAGGGAGAGATTGCTGCAGCTTCATCAGAACAAGGGATATAGTTAGGGAGGGAAGATTAACCCCCAAACTGCTTGTGCTGTAGCGATTTCCACTGTCCAACACCACCTTTTTTTTGCAGGGACAATGGAGGCTATATTTTTGTGCATCAGCTCTGTAGTTTAATAGGCTGCCTTATAAGGCTCCCTTATAGCTGCATTGCTGTTTGCACCGCTGCTGTGCAAACCAACTGCTTTTTTAAAAGCAAAAATCCTGTTGCTCCTTTCTGCACAGTATTCTTGTTTATTTGTCCACACTTTTGTGTGCAGCAGTCCTTTTTATTGCTGCCTTGTATTTTTTCATATATCAGCCAGCCACTTTCAGCCACTTACATTGTGTTGTTTTATACACTGGGCCTGAGTTTTGGTTCAGTCCCCCCCCCCCCCAAAAAAAGGGAGATTCAAATTCTCACAAGGTGGATATACTTCTGTCCTGTTAGTTTGTCGTATATCAGCCAGCACTTTCAGCCACTTACATTGTGTTGTTTTATACACTGGACCTGAGTTTTGGTTCAGTCTCCCCCCCAAAAAAAGGGAGATTTAAATTATCAACAAGGTTTTTATACACCTTCTACCTTGTTTTACAGTACCATATAACTGTTGTTATTTTGGTTAGATTTTCCAAAAAATGGGTAAGTCTGGTGAAAGAGGCCGTGGGCGTAGGTTGCCAGCTGGTACTGATGGTGGTGGTGGTGGTGCATCTGGTGGTAGTGGTAAAAGCACAATAGCACCAAAGGCTGGAGGTGTTCAGCCAGTGGTATTGTTTGACTACACAAGGCCTCGAAGGCTCCCTTATCTGGGAGTAGGAAAACAGCTTTTAAAGCTGGAGCAGGAGGAAAAAATTTTGGCCTTCCTTGCTGACTCAGCCTCTAGCTCTTTCGCCTCCTCTTCAGAAGGTTCCAAATATAAAAGCAGCGAGTCGTCAGTGGATGCTCCTGGTCAGGAACCAGATGTTTCCTTGTGTCCTTCACCCAAACCAAAAGTGAAGGATGTGTCAGGCGACACTACAGGTTACTCTATGGAGCTCTTTACATATACCGTGCCAGGGTTAGAAAGGGAAATTGTTAACTGCCCATTACAAGATGAATCGGACATGGAGTGCACTGATGCACAGCCACAGCTAGATTATAATGCTGTTCCATTGACTCAGATCACTACATTGCCCTCGCCGTGTACTGAGCCAGAATCTGACACTGATGAGACTATGGTGCCCCTTCCCGAATGCTATAGCACCTTACATGGTGACACATAGGAAGGTGCACATGACATTGAAGAGGAGGTGATAGATGACCCAGTTGTTGACCCAGATTGGCAGCCATTGGGGGAAGAGGCTGCCGCTGCCAGTAGCTCAGAAGCGGAGGGGGATGATCCGCAGCTGCCATCTACATCACTGAACAGCTGTCATCTGGCAGGCCCGTATCAGGCCAAAAACGTTTTGTCAAAAACAAAAACAGTGTTAGGACAGCGTGGCCATCCGGTGAAAGTAGCACAGCGTGCAATGCCTGAAAAAATATTCCATAGTAGGAAGAGTGTAGTGTGGGAATTTTTTAACCAAGATCTGAATGATCAGTGCAAAGTTATCTGTAAGAAATGCTCAAAGACCTTTAGCAGAGGGAAGAATCTTCAAAATTTAAATACAACGTGCATGATTAGACATTTAACCAGCATGCACTTGCAAGCCTGGAATAACTACCAAAGGTCCCGTACCGTTGGTGCACCTGCTCAGAATTAAGGTAGTCAGCAATGCTACATTGTACCCTCACTGTAAGCCCACCAGTTAGGACACCACCAGCAGCAAATGTGGAGGTTTCGTCGCAAGGCCAAAGCAGTCAGGGAATCACAAGGTTCTTGGTAGGAAACACTGTATGTAGGCCAACATCAAGAATACCATCACCAACCCTCTCTCAATCCGCCATGTCCATCACCCCCACTGCCAGTTCCACCATATGCAGCTCTCCAGTCCAGCTCACCCTACAAGAGACTCTCATTAGGAAAAGAAAGTACTCATCCTCTCATCCGCTTACACAGGGTTTGAACGCCCACATTGCTATACTAATCTCGTTAGAGATGATGCCCTACCGGTTCGTTAAAAGCAAAGCTTTCAAAGACCTGATGGCCTAGACAGCACCGCGCTATGACCTACCCAGTTGGCACTTCTTTGCGAGAAAAGCCATCCCAGCCCTCCACCACCATGTCAAAGACCACATTGTCCATGCACTGAGTCAATCAGTCAGTGGAAAGGTGCACCTCACAATAGATGCATGGACCAGTAGGCTTGGCCAGGGATGTTACGTGTCCATCACGGCACTCTGGGTTAATGTGGTGGATGCAGGGTCCACAGGGGACAGCCATAGTGGGACAGTTCTGCCTAGCCCACGGTCTAGGAAACAGTTGTCTGTAGGTGTTCACCACCCCTCCTCCTCCTCCTCCTCCTCTTTAAGCGAAAGCTCGTCCACACAGCGTAGTCGCACGATAACTCCATCCGCAGCTGTTATCGAACAGCTAGTGGTAAGCGTCAGCAGGCTGTGTTACAAGTGAAGTGTTTGGGCGACAACAGACACACCGTGGAAGTACTGGCCGACTACTTGCAGCAACAAAATCAGTCATGGCTGGGCAGTGTACATCTTGAGGCAGGCAAGGTAGTCAGTGATAACGGAAGGAATTTTATGGCTGCCATAGCCCTTTCAGAACTGAAACACATACCTTGCCTGGCTCACACCTTGAACCTGGTGGTGCAGTGCTATCCGGAGTTACCAGCCCTGCTCCTGAAGGTGCAAAGACTTTGCTCGCACATCCGCCGGTCGCCCGTACACTCCAGCCGTTTGCAGAACCATCAGCGATCGCTGAATCTTCCCCAGCACCGCCTAATAATAGACGTTGCAACAAGGTGGAACTCCACACTGCACATTGTTCAGAGGCTGTGCAAACAGAGGCGTGCTGTAATTAATTTGTGGGAGGATGCACATACACGGGCAGGCACTTGAATGGCAGACATGGAGTTGTCTGGTGTGCAGTGGTCGAAGCTACAAGTCCTCTGTCAAGTCCTTAAGTGTTTTGAGGAATGCACATGTCTGGTAAGTGCAGACAATGCCAACATAAACATGAGCATCCCACTAATGCATCTGCTGATGCAAAGTTTGACGCACATTAAGGAGTAGGCATCTGCAGCCGAGGAGGAGGGAAGCCTTGATGACAGTCAGCCATTGTCTGCTCAGGGAACTCTCCTGGACGAGGTGGCAGACGAAGAGGAGGAAGAGGAGGATGATGGGGATGAATATTTATGGGAGGAGGATGCTTCTCAGGGGCCAATAGAAACTGGTGGCATTGCAAGGTCAGGTACAGGGTTTTTGCGGGACACAAGTGGTGTTGATTTGCAAGAAAGTGCTCCTCAACCCAGCACAAGCAGTGAATTGACATCTGGTATATTGGCCCACATGGCTGAGTATGCCTTGCGTATCCTAAAAAGGGACCCCCGCATTATCAAAATGATGACCGATGACGATTACTGGTTGGCCTACCTCCTGGATCCACGATATAAAGGAAAATTACAAAATATCATGCCACATGAGAACTTTGAGCAAATATTGGCTACCAAACAAGCAACTCTTGTAGAACGTTTGGTTCAGGCATTCCCAGGACACAGCGGCGGTGATGGTTCTCACACGAGCCGTAGGGGGCAACATGGCAGAGGTGTTAGAAGTGCACAAATCCAAAGTGGCGTTGGAGTGATTTCGCATTGATCGCTGACACGACAGGTACTGCTGCATCGATTCAAAGTGACAGGAGACAGCATTTGTCCAGTATGGTTACAAACTACTTTTCCTCCCTTATCGATGTTCTCCCTCACAGGTTATTCCCCTTTGATTACTGGGCATCTAAAATAGACGCCTGGCCTGAATTGGCAGAATATGCATTACAGGAGATCGCTTGCCCTGCTGCTAGTGTGCTATCAGAAAGATTCTTCAGTGCTGGTGGTTCAATACTGACCGAAAAAAGGACATGTCTGGCTACCCGAAATGTTGATGATCTAACTTTTTTTTAAAATGAACCAATCATGGATTTCAAATTATTTTGCCCCACCTTCCCCTGCTGACACGTAGCTTGCCTGAAAAATGTCTTGCTTTTGGCCTCCTCTTTCTGACTTCTCTAATTCCTCCATTTGCAGCTGCTGAATGTCCACCATAGGCCATTTTTATACCTCCCTGAATGGGTTGACCCCCCCCCCCCCCACAGGGCCGTGGTCACCACCTGGCGCAAGCACCCGTGCGAGTGCCGTTTGCCTGGACAGGTGGGTGGGCCCACTCTTGGGCGACGGCACTGGCACAGGGTCCCTCATAGTACAATGAAGTGTCTCTGATGGTGGTGGTGCACAACCAATGTCAGAGACACCGTCGTAATATGAGGGGCCCTGTGCCAGTACCGCCGCCCACGAGAGAGTGTTCCCCCCAGCTTGAACAGTGCTCTACCACATGCAATACTTACCTCTCCCTGCTCCACTACTGTGTAGTCTGTGCTGTTAAATCCTTCAATGGCACTGCCAATACAAATTTGTTGAAATGATAGATGATAGTTAAAATATACAGGGGCCCTGGCCTCCATTTAGACCAGTTAATACTTTGCGCCTACTACCACTCTCTGCTACTCAGCAGAGGAGCCCACCCCTGTACCTAGCTATGCCACCTGTTTATTTATGAACAATGTTTTGGCAGACATTTTGCCCACTTCATTATTTGAGCCTGCTAACTGTGTCCGCCGCTCATTACAGTTGTCCTCCAATGAACAAATCAATGTCGCCTGTTTAGCCCTGTGTAATAATTATAGGGGATAACTCAGGAGACTCTTTGCCTGGAACAAGACAACTACAGGACACAGTTTTATAAGTGGTAAAGTCTATATTCTCATACGGTGATTCAAACAGGTGCAGAGAGAAACTCAAGTCCACAACACTTGGAGTAAATATTAAATGCAGCTTAGCAGTCTATAGGAAACTTCAGAGGAAAATGCAATCCCGCAGAAAGTCTATGAAGCACAATTATTCTTGAGGATACTTGACGCGAATAAGTCCTTGCTTATTCCAAAACACAGATAGATGTGCTTATAAGGCAATTCAAATAATATCTTAGCTCAAGCAGGGAGGCCTGGTTATCAGTCTCAGGTTTAAGCAGAGCAGCAACAGCTTACATGTGCAGCAAATGCAGATGGAAGTAAACACGAGCAGCAGATGAAGGAGGATTACTGGAACTGGTGTATGCAGCAGGAACTCAGAGCAGAGTAGCAGGATAACCCCACAGGTTCACAGGTATATAGCCAGGGAGTAACCAGAGGTCAGGAGCTGGATGCAAGGCAGAATACTCTAGCACTGACTGAAGGCTGGGGTGGAATTTTTTTAACAGGAAGACAGTGCACATGAGACCAAAGACGCCATCTTGGAAAAGGGCAGTAATGCACAAAAGGTAATAAAAAATGTTCAGAGTCCTGACATTCTGTTACCAATTTTGAACTGCATTTAGCCCACTTTATTATTTGGGCCTACTAACTGTGTCTGCCCCTCATTACAGTTGTCCTCCACTGAACAAAGCAATGCCGCCTGTTTAGTCCTGTTACCACTTTTGAACTGCATTTAGGCTACTTTATTATTTGGGCCTATATCTGTGTTTCCTCCTCATCCTGCCCATTGCCCAGCCACTGCTAGATGAGTCTGCTGGTACATTGACCCAGACCACTACATTCCCCTTGCACTTTACACAGCCAGAATCTGATCCTGCTGAAAGTCAGGTTCCCCTTCCCGCATACTATAACACCTTATATGGGGACAAAGAGGAAGGTGCAGATGAAAGTGCAGGTTCCTTCATCAGGTGGGGGGGCATACTCGATGGCGACGTCACTGGCACATTCCCATGATAGCAGATAATGATGATGCAGGGAAGCCGAATGTTAATAATGTTTCCTGCAGGAAGAGCCAGTCCACCCTGTCGAATGCTTTCTCAGCATCTATAATCATTAGTGCTAGCGATATTTTTCTTAGTTTTGCATATTGCATCATGTGCAAAATCTTATATGTGTTGTCTTTCCCCTCTCTTCCTTTCACAAATTCAGTTTAGTTTAAGGAGATTAGTACGACAGCAACCCTGTTAGCCATCATTCTCGCATATAGTTTTAGATCCGTATTCAGTAGTGTTGAGCATTCCGATACCGCAAGTATCGGAATTCCGATACCGAGTTCCGATATTTTTGTGATATCGGAATTGGAAGTGTGCGGTGCGTATGGTTCCCAGGGTCTGGAGGAGAGGAGACTCTCCTTCAGGCCCTGGGATCCATATCCATGTATAAAATAAATAATAAAAATAAAAAATATTGATATACTCACCCGTCCGGCGGCCCCTGCTCTTAGCGGTGCCTCCGTTCCTAAGAATGCAGGAGTGAAAGACCTTCGATGATGTCGCGGCTTGTGATTGGTTGTGTGAGCGGTCACATGAGCGCTCACGTGACCAATCACAAGCCGCGACGTCATCGAAGGTCCTTCACGCGCTCATTCTTAGGAACGGAGGCTGCCGGTTACAGCGACTACCAGGGCACGTCCGAGGGTGAGTATATCCCTATTTTTTATTTTTATTCTTTATTTTACACATGAATATGGATCCCAGGGCCTGAAGGAGAGTTTCCTCTCCTTCAGACCCTGGGAACCATCCAGGATACCTTCCGATACTTGTGTCCCATTGACTTGTATTGGTATCGGGTATCGGTATCGGCGATATCCGATATTTTTCGGATATCGGCCGATACCTTCCGATACTTGAAAGTATCGGTATCGGATAGTATCGCTCAACACTAGTATTCAGTAAAGAAATGGGCCTATAGGTGCCACATTGTTCCGTGTCTTTCCCTTCTTTATAAATCAGAGAGAGTCTGGCTTCCAGAAGTTGGCGTGGTGCCTTTTCGCCTCCCTGAAGAGAATTACACATATTGAAGAGATGGGGAAGTAGAGTTTCAGAATTGGATTTGTAATAGTATGCTGTGAAGCTGTCTGGTCCTGGGGCTTTCCCCTTGGGGCATTTTGACAGGGCGGACTGCAGCTCCGTAAGAGTGAATGGTCTGGCCAATTGTTGTTGAGAAATAGTTAGGGTTGGGCGATTTAGATTTTTTAAGAAAATTTTGATGTCCTGTTTTCTTTGAATTTTTTCCTCTTCCCCTTCATTTGGACGTATTTGGTATAAGGATTTGTAATAGTGTAAGAATTATTTTCCTATTTGGGAGTAGTTCTTGTTTCTAGAGCCATCTTTGGTTTTAATGGCATATATAAATGTTCGCGCCTGCCTCTTCTTGATTAGTGACATGGTTAATTTGGAGGCTTTATCTCCATGTACAAATATGCGGTTTCTCCAAGAAGCAAAAAACTTAGCAGATTGTTCTCTAAGGATGTCTTTTAATTTTTGCCTTTTGGCTGTAAGCTCTAGAAGGGTTTGTGACAGTAGTGTTTTCTTGTGTTGTGACTCTAGGCGGATTTTTTATCCATGCAGAGTCTAATTCCTTGTTCTCTCTGTATCACGGTTTTATGGGCTTCCCAAAGTATAAAGGGTGATGTCTCAATATTATTATTCAATTCAAAATATGTTTGAATAGCCTTATTAATCCGATGTTTAGTGGAGGGGTTATCCAGTAAGGGTTCGTTCGGTTGCCATGACCTGCAAGGGGAAAACTGTCTAGATAAAATTGTCAGCAGTTACATATGAGTGGTCAGAGAAGAGAGAGGGGACTATATCTGTTTGTTGAATATTATGTAACAGAGATCTAGGGGCGAATAGATAATCAATTTGATTATATAAGCTATGTGGGTGGGAGAAAAAAGTGAAGTCACGTTTAGCGGGGTGCATGTAGCCCCAAATGTCTATTAGGTTTAAAGAGTGAAGAGCGTGTTAGGGCTAGCAGAACGCACTGAGTAAATAGATGAAGTTATTGGTGCATTCGCAGCCCGGGGTCCACCGTGCAGGAGGAACCTGCTGCTAGCAAATGGCACTATATGGCAGTATAAGCGAACTCTGTTACTTCACAGAGTCGCCGACAAAAGAAAGCACTGTGGCCTGTTAGACTCACAGGAGTACACAGCTAACTGCTGAGCTGATAGCAGTCAGTGGTCTTGCACACACAAAAATTCCTCACCGGAGGGGCTTATTTCAGCCAGGGCCCTGAATGCATTCACACAAAACTCCACCGGAGGTGCCTGTATTCTAGGGGCTTATTTCAGCCGGGGCCCTAAATACATACACACAAGACCACACTGGCGCAAAGGACATAACATAGATTGATACTAGCGCATGACCGTGCGGTCATGCGAACCTTATATAGCTGCAGGAACTTCAGGACCTTCCCAGAAGGACCAATGGGAGGCTGCCACAGAGCTTGAGCAGGTTCAGGACCTTCCTAGAAGACCAATGGGAGGCTGCCACAGAACTTGAGCAGGTTCAGGATCTTCCTAGAAGACCAATGGGAGTTGCTGCAGTACCTGAGCATGTGACCCTTGATCTCCAATGAGAGATCTTACCTTGGGCATACTCAGAAGGGGAAAAGCAGGACTTAGTCTCAAAGACGTCTGCTCCCGCTGACCAGTACTGGCTAAAATGGCAGAAGCTGGAAAGGCAGCAGTAGCGCTTTGCACAGTTTCAGACTGAGCGAGATGCTGGGACTGACGTCTCCGCTAAGCAGGCTCCACTGCAGCAGGAGAAGAATCGGAGACCGCAGTGGAGCTGGCTCGAGATGCCCCCTGTGCAGAGGCGGGAACTGGACCCCTAACAGAGTTTTTTAATCTTGCCAAATCTCTCAGAGAGATTGTGCGCTTTTTCTTCGTTGGGTCTATTGAGGGTTCAATGGCTAGATTAAAGTCTCCTCTTAAAATGAGCGTACCCACACTGAAATCTCTTATCTTTTTAAATATTGCCAAAAGGCATTTTAATTGTTTCTTATTTGGTGCGTATATATTACATATGGTAACAGCCACACCAGCCAAGATTCCCTTAATCAGTAGAAAGCGGCCAATTGCGTCTGCTAGCTGGTCATGAAGGAGAAATGGAACATCTTTAGCTATGGCTATTGACACTCCTTTTGATTTTGCTTGGGGCGAAGTGGCATGAAACCATCTGTCATAATATGCTTTCCCAAATGAAGGAATTTTGTTCTTTGTGAAGTGAGTCTCTTGTAGAAGCAGCAGGTATTTGCCTTTTTTCTTAAAATATGATAGGGTTTGGCTTCTGGATGTTGGAGAATTAAACCCATTAGTGTTAAGTGAGAGTGATTTAAATACCTTCTGGTTGTCAGCCATCTGGGAGTGTTGTCTGTCGATGGTGGTCATACCAAGGTGCCTGAGGGAAGGGAGGGAAGGAGAAAGGAGCAAGGAAGGGGGTGGAGAGAAAGTATGTAGAAAGTTTGCAATGATGAATAATTATATTATGTTGAATCACAAAATGATATTGAACTAAGTGCAACATATTGAAACCTAAAGAGCTGGGAGCTAGCTGCCAGCTAGTAGGGAAGGCAAATTAACCTTCATTAAGTGTTCTACTGTTTAATTGAAAACATAACTTCTAAACAACTTAGAAATTTCCCACAAATGGTAATCAAGAAAAGGTTCTTTGTTAGGAAGATTCACAGGAGAGATCAAAGTCCTGTTGGAACTGATAATGAAATTATCCGGGGAATTATTTCCAACATCAAGTCATTCCTGTCACCGGTGAAGGAGTCTTCATCAGGTGTCCGGGTCTTTGGTGGGGGGTCAGTCTTGAGATTTTACGCCTTGATTTCTGTGATTTAGGGGTGGAGACAGAGTGCCATGGGGCTGGTAGGGGTTCTAATAAGGAAGCCGCATGGAAAGTCTCAATGTGTGGGTATTGGTCCAGGGATATGTTTAGTTCTTTGCAAAGTTTTCCGATTTCAGCTTGTAATCTTTTATCTGATAATCTGTATCTCGAATGGAAATAGCCAGCGGTATTGTAGTATTTTCTGAAGAACAGCTTCAGTAAATGGTTTAAGTAATTGACATTTCTTCAGAGTGATTGCTAAAAGGTCCTGGAATAGTTTAAGGTGTATTCCTTCAAATTTAATTTCCTGCTCTTCTCTTGCGCCTTTTAGTATCAAATCTTTTGTGCGAAAGTCTAGGAACCTGCACAGTGCATCTCGAGGCAGGTCTCCATGTTTAGGCTTAGGGCTTAGTGCTCTGTGGATTCTTATTACTTCAATGTCTTGAGGGTCTTGTTCCAGTAAAAGTGAGCAGAATATCTCAGTTGATGCTTTATTTAAGGCGTCGGAGGCAATAGATTCGGGTAGACCTTTAATCTGGATATTATTTGTGTTCCCGATTTTCACGGTCCTCTAGTGTGGAATGGACCAGTTGAAGTTGTTCCTCCTGGGCTTTGATACAGGATAGAATGGCATTAGAGTGTTCCGCATAGGTAGATTGTGCACTTTCTAGGGACTCGAGTCTATGACCTTGTTGAGATATTTCTTGTTTAATATCTGTTAATTCCTTTCCAATAGGTTCAAGGGCTTCTACTTTTTTGGGATCGAGTCGGGTTTCGCGAAACCCGACTTCGTGAAAAGTCGGGTCGGGTGAAGTCGACCGATTATTGCAAAAAGCGGGGGTCGACTGAAACACGAAACCCAATGCAAGTCAATGGGGAAGCATAGTCGGCAGTGAGTGGAGGCCAGTAAAACACCTACAGTGCCCATTTTAATGGCCAAAACATCCATTCTTGTTACTGAAGCTTGTCAATATTAATTTACTTTATAATAATAGTTAGGCATTGGAAATTGGGGGTCATTTGGCTGAAGTTGTGGGGGGTAGGGCTGGTTAAAGTTTTTAGTAGGCCCAGGAAACGTGGACTACGTCACGGCGGTGGAGCAGGGAGAGGTAAGTATTTCAACGTTGCAAGTGCTGTGATCCTGAGCAAGCAGGGGGGGCCCACTCGTTCGCATTGGCACTGGCACAGGGCCCCTCACAGTACGGCGGTGTGTTTGCACGGCGGGGGCGCCTCCCACCGGCAGTGACACTTTTGCGTACTATGAGGGGCCCTGTGCCAGTGACGTCGCCAACGAGTATGCCCCCCCCCCCACCTGATGAAGGAACCTGCACTTTCATCTGCACCTTCCTCTTTGTCCCTGTGTAAGGTGGTATAGCATGCGGGAAGGGGAACCTTACTTTCAGCAGGATCAGATTCTGGCTGTGTAGAGTGCAAGGGGAATGTAGTGGTCTGGGTCAATGTACCAGCAGACTCATCTAGCAGTGGCTGGGCAATGGGCAGGATGAGGAGGAAACCGATATAGGGCCAAAGAATAAAGTAGGCTAACTGCAGTTCAAAATTGGTAACAGGACTAAACAGGCGGCATTGCTTTGTTCAGTGGAGTAGCAAACCCAGGAGCAGCAGACACTGTTATAAGGGCCCAAACACAGTAATAGGCCAAATGCAGTTTAATATCTGATACTATAGGCCGAAAGCCAGAAGGTGGAAGCTCAGCTTTATTCAGTTGAGGGCAAACACCAGGGAGGGGCAGACACCGTTAGTAGGCCCTAACCACCAATTTTTAAAAACACAGCACTTAATGAGAGCCAGAAGGTTGAAGCTCAGCTTTATTCAGTTGAGGACAAACACCAGGCAGGGGCAGACACCGTTAGTAGGCCGTAACCAAAGTTGAAGGCCAAATGCAGTTTAATATCTGATACTATAGGCCGAAAGCCAGAAGGTGGAAGCTCCGATTTAGACAGTGGAGGACAATTTGAATTAGGGACTGCAGACAGACTTAGTAGGCTGTCCCCTGTGGACCATGCATCCACCACATTAACCCATTGCGCCTTAATGGACACGTAATCTTCCGTGGCCATGCCTACAGGTCCTTGCATCTGTTGTCAGGTGCACCTTTGTACTCAGATTGCTAGAGTGCATGGACAATGCGGTCTTTTACATGCTGGTGGAGGGTTGGGATGGCTTTTCTCGCAAAAGAAGTGTCGACTGGTTAGCTTGTAGCATGGTACAGCGTAGTCCATCATGGCCTTATTAATAGTAAATAAAATATATAACTAGGCTCTATGAACTTTTAAATAGGTTCCAGGGGTACACGGGCAGCATTGGTGTGGTCAGTGGAGGAGTATTGCAAGTAGGGGCCGCAGACAGGCTAACAAAGGCCTAAAATAACAAACAATAGGCAGGCATGGCAGTTTTAAATAGGTTACATGGATACACAGGCAGGCAGCATTGTGGTCAGTGGAGGAGTATTGCAGGTAGGGGCCGCAGACAGGCTATCAAAGGCCTAAAATAACAAACAATAGGCAGGCATGGCAGTTTTAAATCGGTTACATGGATACACAGGCAGGCAGCATTGTGGTCAGTGGAGGAGTATTGCAAGAAGTGTCTGACATAGTTAGTACTCCCAAAAAATAAATAGATGTTAATGTCTCGCAAAACAACTATAAATAAAAAAAAGGGTGGCATGCTTAGGTACAGGGGTGGGCTCATCTGCAGAGTTTATGACAAAGTAATTTGGCAGTAAATTAGTATTTACTGGTGTCAATATAGGACACTGACCCAGACTACTGTAACTATCATCATAGATGTCAACAAATTGGTATTGATTGTCAGTGCCAGGCATTGAATGATTGGTGGAGCTGTGCGAGATAATTTGGCACGTGGTAGAGCACAGTTTGAGCTGGGGGGGAACTCTCTTGTGGCCGGCGGTACCGCCCCAGGGCCCCTCATGTTACAACGATGTGTCTGACGTTGGGTGCGCACCACCACCGCCAGAGACACTACATTGTACTATGAGGGACCCAGTGGCAGTGCCGTCAACCAAAAGCGAGCACACCCACCTCTTCTGACAAACAGCACTGTAACTAACGGGTGCTTGCGCCAAGTGTCGAGAGTGAGACAACGGCCCCGTGGGGGGAGTTTTCCCATTGGGGGAGGTGTAAACATGTCGTATGCTGGTCAAACAGCTGCTGCAAATTAAGAAATTTTAACACTCAGTAAGACCAGTCCACAAGCAAGACCTTTTTATAGGAAAGCTAGGTGTCAGCCGGGAAAGGTGGGGCAAAATAATTTGAAATCCAGGAGTGGTTCATGTTAATGAAGGTGAGATCATCCACATTTTGGGTAGCCAAACGAGTCCTTTTTTCGGTTAATATTGAACCAGCAGCACTGAATACTCTTTCTGATAGCACACTAGCTGCTGGGCAAGCAAGCTCCTGCAACGCATATTCTGCCAATTCAGGCCAGGTGTCTAATTTGGATGCCCAGTAATCAAATGGGAATGACGGTTGAGGGAGAACATCGATAAGGGCTGAAAAATAGTTAGTAACCATACTGGACAAATGTTGTCTCCTGTCACTTTGAATAGATGCTGCAGTACCTGTCCTGTCTGCGGTCATTGCGAAATCACTCCACAACCTGGTCAGAAAACCCCTCTGTCCAATGCCACTTCTGATCTGTGCACCTCTAACACCTCTGCCCTGTAGCCCCCTGCAGCTCGTGTGAGAACCATCACCGGCGCTGTGTGCTGGGAATGCCTGAATCAAACGGTCTACAAGAGTAGCTTGTTTGGTTGCTAATATTTGTTCGAGGTTCTCATGTGGCATAATATTTTGCAATTTGCCTTTATAGCGAGGGTCAAGGATGCAGGCCAACCAGTAATCGTCATCGCTCATCATTTTAATAATGCATGGGTCCTTTTTGAGGATACGTAAGGCATAATCCGCCATGTGGGCCAAAGTTCCAGTTGGCAAATCTGCGGTTGTGCTGGTTTGAGGGGCAGTTACAGGCAAATCTACGTCACTTGTCTCCCTTACAAAAACAGAACCCGGCCTTGCAATGCCACTGATTTCTGTTGGCCCAGGAGAAGCTTCCTCAGTAAAAAAGTACTCATCCCCATCATCCTCCTCGTCCTCCTCCTCCTCTTAACCCGCTACCGCGTCCTCTACACGGCCCTGACCAGACAATGGCTGACTGTCATCAAGGCTTTCCTCTTCCTCGGCTGCAGAAGCCTGCTCCTTTATGTGCGTCAAACTTTGCATCAGCAGACACATTAGGGGTATGCTCATGCTTATTGCGTTGTCTGCACTAACCAGCCATGTGCATTCCTCAAAACACTGAAGGACTTGACACAGGTCTTGTAGCTTCGACCACTGCACACCTGACAACTCCATGTCTGCCATCCAACTGCCTGCCCATGTATCCTCCCACAAATACATAACAGCACGCCTCTGTTCGCACACTCTCTGAAGCATGTGCAGTGTGGAGTTCCACCTTGTTGCAACGTCGATGATTAGGCGATGCTGAGGAAGGTTCAAAGAACGCTGATAGTTCTGCATATGGCTGGAGTGTACAGGCGAACGGCGGATATGCGAGCAAAGTCTGCGCACTTTGAGGAGCAGGTCGGGTAACCCCGGATAACTTTTCAGGAAGCACTGCACCACCAGGTTTAAGGTGTGAGCCAGGCAAGGAATGTGTTTCAGTTGGGAAAGGGCTATGGCAGCCATGAAATTCCTTCCGTTATCACTCACTACCTTGCCTGCCTCAAGATGTACAGTGCCCAGCCATGACTGAGTTTCTTTCTGCAAGAACTCGGACAGAACTTCCGCTGTGTGTCTGTTGTCGCCCAAACACTTCATTGCCAATACAGCCTGCTGACGCTTGCCACTAGCTGTCCCATAATGGCACACCTGGTGTGCAACAGTGGCAGCTGCGGATGGAGTGGATGTGCGACTGCGGTCTGTGGATGAGCTCTCGCTTCTGCAGGAGGAGGAGGAAGAGGAGGAGGGGTGGCGAATGCCTACAGCCAACTCTTTCCTTGACCGTGGGCTAGGCAGAACTGTCCCAATATTTCTGTCCCCTGTGGAGCCTGCATCCACCACATTCACCCAGTGTGCCGTGATGGACACGTAGCGTCCCTGGCCATGCCTACTGGTCCATGCATCTGTTGTCAGGTGCACCTTTGTAGTCACAGACTGCCTGAGTGCATGGACGATGCGGTCTTTAACATGCTGTTGGAGGGCTGGGATGGCTTTTCTTGAAAAGAAGTGCTGACTGGGTAGCTCGTAGCGTGGTACAGCGTAGTCCATCAGCGCTTTGAAAGCTTCGCTTTCAACTAACCGGTAGGGCATCATCTCTAATGAGATTAGTCTAGCAATGTGGGCGTTCAAACCCTGTGTAAGCGGATGCGAGGATGAGTACTTCCTTTTCCTAACAAGAGTCTCATGTAGGGTTTAGCTGGACTGGAGAGCTGGAGATCGTGGAACTAGCGGTGGTGCCGGTGGACATGGGTGAGTGAGAGAGGGTTGGAGATGGTATTCTTGCCGGTGCCCTACATGCAGTGTTTCCTACTACTAACCTGGTGATTCCCTGACTACTTTGGCCTGGCGACGTAAGCTGCACAGATACTGCAGGTGGTGTGGGAAATGTTCGGCTTACAGGGAGGGAAGGGATGTAGCGTTGCTGACTAGCTTCATTGGCCGAGGGTGCTGCAACCTTTAGGGACGTTTGGTAGATAGTCCAGGCTTGCAAATGCATGGTGGATAAATGTCTATGCATGCAACTTGTATTTAGACTTTTAAGATTCTGACCTCTGCTTAAGGTAGTTGAACATTTTTTACAGATGACTTTGCGCTGATCATTTGGATGTTGCTTAAAAAAATGCCAGACTGCACTCTTTCTACTATCGGATACCTTTTCAGGCATTGCAGACTGAGCTTCTTTAACCGGATGGCCACGCTGTCCTCCAACTGGTTTAGGTTTTGCCACGCGTTTTTGGCCAGATACGGGCCCGGTAGATGGAACCTGTTGTGATGTTGATGCCTGCTGCGGCTCCTCCTCCTCCGCTTCAGAACTACTGCCGCCTGCACCCTGTTCCCCCAAAGGCTGCCAATCAGGGTCCACAACTGGGTCATCTATGACCTCCTCTTCTATGTTGTGTGCAACTTCGTCTGTGTCACTGTGTAAGCCGGTGGTATTGTGTTCGTGACTAGTGTTGAGCATTCCGATACCGCAAGTATCGGAATTCCGATACCGGGATTCCGATACTTGCCGCGTATCGGATACCGGAATCGGAAGTTCACAGATTCAAACTGCACAAATTCAGCCAATGAGAATGATTCCAAGTGTGGGCACATCCTGTTCAGCATGGAGGGCATGAAACTACTGGCATGGCTGTGATTGGCTGCTGAAATGATGTCATGATGCAGTTTAAAAGTCGCTGGCGCCATTTTGCGCTCACTCTGCTGTGAATTCAGTTAGTGACAGGACGCTGTTTGCTGACTGAGGGCCAGTTTAGAGATAGCAATTTGCTTCTTTGTGCTTTTCAAAGGCTAATTTAGCAACCGCTGTGTTCACCTACTATTCACCTTGCTTTTGCCTTGTAGCGCTGTTTTCACAGCGATCTGCAAGGTCTGTGTGTGTGTGTGTGTGTGTGTGTGAGTGCAGCCCACTCTCTAGTCTGAGTGCAGCCACATAGGCCATCCATAGCTGGTTGTATTCAGTTCAGGGAGGGTGGTTCATTGCCTCATACTGTTCTTTTTTTTTTTTTTTTTTCCAAGTAGTGTAGTCTGCTGCACATTTTTTCAAAAAATTCCTATTAGTGTCTTTCCACCCGTCTCCAGCTAATTTGTGGAAAAACACTACATAGGATAACGTAGAGGAGGGTTTTTGGGCCTTGCAGCGCCGTTTACGGCTGTCTGCACTGTCTCCGTGTGACTGCAGCTCTATCTGTTGTCAGTTCAGCCCCCAAAAAATAAATAAATAATAAAGTTCACCAAACACACCAGTGACACCACTTTACATTTGTGTAGGCCACATTAGCTCATATTAAAGTCTAGTCCACACTTTAGAAAATTAGTCTTTCTTATACCTGTTAGGAGTTGTTCAGGAATAAGCACACAAAGCCGTTAGTACTTTTCTGCTTATTTTTATCAGTCAACCAAGATGAAGAAGGCAGTGAGTAAGGCACGTGGGCGTGGAGCAGGGAGGGGACGTGGGGATTCTGTGCCTGCTGCGGGCACCGGTGACTCATCAGCACCCACTTTCACCAGGGAACAGTCATTCATGCGCAGCTTTGTCGCAGAGCGCCGTACACCGCTGCTGCGTGAAGAACAAATTGAAGCCGTTGTCGGATGGATGGCAGCTAATGCATCAACTTCAATTAGTGCCACATCCTCTCAGACACAGAGCACTGGAGAGCAGCCATCTGTCTCTTCACCACCTGCCAAATTGCCCAGGCAGACAGAGAGCCCAGGACAGGAGCCGTCTCTACTTCTGTTCTCTGAATCTCTTGGCTTGGAAACAGGGGGCCAGCCAAGCAGCATTGGAGAAATGGAAGAAGAGGCAGGGTGCAGTGATGCCCAACAGCTTTTTCTCTCTTCCTCTGAAGAGGCGGGTGGGCCAGTGGCTCCGGTCACCACATCGCAGGCCGCATCAGCTGATGATGACACTCAGGTGCCACTTACTGGTGCGTGCTCTGCTGCTGAGACTACCCAGGAGGAGCAGTTGGGGGCAGAGGGTAGTGTAGATGATGAGGTCCTTGACCCATCTTGGCGTGAGGGACAGGAAGGTGGTGGGAGCAGCTCTGAGGAAGAGATTCCCCGTACGGCCCAAAGAGGGAGAGGGAGGGGGAAGACTGCGGATCCTGCAGCCTCCGCTTTGGCACCCGTTAGGAGCATGTCTCTTCCAAAAGCCAAAAAGGGCGCTCCCAAGACTTGCAGTGCCTGGTCCTTTTTTGACACAGTTGCAGATGACATTTGCTATGTCAAATGCAAGGTGTGTCATCAAAAAGTCAAAAGAGGGAAAAATGTCAGCAACCTCAATACCTCCAACATGTGGAAACATGTGCGCACCAGGCACGCGGCGGAGTTAGAAAAACACACTGAAGAGCTAGGCCAACCAACAGCGGCAGCTACCATCTCTTCAGCTCGTGTTGCCTCTTCCTCCAGCTCACACGCAGCTGGTTCGGCTTCCTCCCAGGAACGCCGTGGAAGAACCTCTGGCCCTGTTGTCCAGAGACCCGCTGTAATTCCACCCGCAGCACCACTTTCCCAGTCATCCACACACTCCCAGCCCAGTCTACAGCCATCAGTAGTACAGGCATGGGAGAAAAGGTGGCCTTTCTCGTCAAACCACCCACGAGCACAGGCTCTGACTGCAGGCATTGCCAAACTTCTGTCACTGGAAATGCTGTCATTCAGGCTGGTGGAGACTGACAGCTTCCGTGACTTGATGTCATTGGCAGTCCCACAGTACAATGTGCCCAGCCGCTTTTACTTCAGCAGGCAAGCCGTCCCTGCCCTGCACAAGCATGTGGAGGGACACATAAAACACGCGCTACTGAACGCCGTCAGTAGCAATGTCCACCTCACCACCGATGCGTGGACCAGTCAACATGGACAGGGGTGATACCTTTCCCTCACTGCCCATTGGGTTAATGTCGTTGAGCCGGGTACAGATCGTGCGAGTGGCGCAGGACGTGTCCTGCCCACTCCAAGGATTGCAGGAATCCATCCTGTACGCTGTTATGACCCCAATGGCGAGGGTCTCAGAGATATCAGCAAGTCTGCGAAGTACAAAAATCCAGCTCATAGGGCAGTGGTAACTGGGTTGACCATATATCTACTCCTAACGCCAACTGTCATGATCTCAATGGCAAGAGAACATAGCATCAGCATATATAGGAACTAGCTCTTGGAAGATGGGAACTGAGCTGACCATGAACTAAACCTAACGCACAACTAGCAGTGGCCGGGTAGCATGCCTACGTTGATTCTAGATGCCCAGCACCAGCCGGAGGACTAAATAATGCTAGCAGAGGAAAATATTAGTCCTAGCTCACCTCTAGAGAAATACCCCGAAAGGAGACAGAGGCCCCCCACATATATTGGCGGTGAATTAAGATGAAATAACAAACGTAGTATGAAAATAGGTTTAGCAAATTTGAGGTCCACTTACTACATAGCAGAAGACAGAAAGGACACTTTCATGGTCAGCTGAAAACCCTATCAAAACACCATCCAGAAATTACTTTAGGACTCTGGCATTAACTCATAACACCAGAGTGGCAATTCCTGTTCACAAGAGCTTTCCAGACACAGTAACGAAACTACAGCTGTGAACTGGAACAAAAATGCAAAAACAAACATGGACAAGAGTCCAACTTATCTAGTAGTTGTCTAGGAGCAGGAACAAGCACAGAGAGGCTTCTGGTAACATTGTTGACCGGCAAGCAACTAACAGAGAAGCAAGGTTATATAGCGACTCCCACATCTTGATGGGAACAGGTGAACAGAGAAGATGAAGACACCAGTTCAATTCCACCAGTAGCCACCGGGGGAGCCCAGAATCCAAATTCACAACAGCCAACACTAGAAGTAGCCGGGGAACATGCCTACGTTGGTCGCTAGATGTCTCGCGCCAGCCGGAGAGCTAACTACCCCTAGAAGAGGAAAACAAAGACCTCTCTTGCCTCCAGAGAAAAGACCCCAAAGGTGGGATAGAAGCCCCCCACAAATAATAACGGTGAGGTAAGAGGAAATGACAAACACAGAGATGAACTAGGTTTAGCAAAGAGAGGCCCACTTACTAATAGCAGAATGTAGTAAGATAACTTATATGGTCAACAAAAACCCTATCAAAAATCCACACTGGAGATTCAAGAACCCCCGAACCGTCTAACGGCCGGGGGGAGAACACCAGCCACCCTAGAGCTTCGAGCAAGGTCAGGATACAGATTATATACAAGCTGGACAAAAATGCAAACAAAAACAAATAGCAAAAAGCAAAAAAGCAGACTTAGCTTAATCACGCAGGAACCAGGATCAGAAGACAAGAGCACTACAGATTAGCTCAGATATCAACGTTGCCAGGCATAGAACTGAAGGTCCAGGGAGCTTATATAGCAACGCCCCTGACCTAACGACCCAGGTGAGCATACAAGGAATGAAAGACATACCTAGAGTAAAATCACTAGTAGCCACTAGAGGGAGCCAAAAGGTAAATTCACAACAGTACCCCCCCCTTAGTGAGGGGTCACCGAACCCTCACCAAGACCACCAGGGCGATCAGGATGAGCGGCGTGAAAGGCACAAACTAAATCGGCCGCATGCACATCAGAGGCGACCACCCAGGAATTATCCTCCTGACCATAGCCCTTCCACTTGACCAGGTACTGAAGCCTCCGCCTGGAGAGACGAGAATCTAAGATCTTCTCCACTACGTACTCCAACTCGCCTTCAACCAACACCGGAGCAGGAGGCTCAGCAGAAGGGACCACAGGCACAACGTACCGCCGCAACAAGGACCTATGAAATACGTTGTGAATGGCAAACGACACCGGAAGATCCAGGCGAAAGGATACAGGATTAAGGATCTCCAATATCCTGTAAGGACCAATGAATCGAGGCTTAAAATTTGGGAGAGGAGACCTTCATAGGAACAAATCGAGAAGACAGCCATACCAAATCCCCAACGCGAAGTCGGGGACCCACACCGCGGTGGCGGTTGGCAAAACGCTGAGCCTTCTCCTGTGACAACTTCAAGTCGTCCACCACATGACTCCAGATCCGCTGCAACCTATCCACCACAGAATCCACCCCAGGACAGTCAGAAGGCTCCACATGCCCCGAGGAAAAACGAGGATGGAAACCAGAGTTGCAGAAAAATGGTGAAACCAAGGTGGCAGAACTAGCCCGATTATTAAGGGCAAATTCAGCCAACGGCAAGAAGGTCACCCAATCATCCTGATCAGAAGAGACAAAACACCTCAAATACGCCTCCAGAGTCTGATTAGTTCGTTCTGTCTGTCCGTTAGTCTGTGGCTGAAAAGCGGACGAAAACGACAAATCAATGCCCATCCTACCACAAAAGGATCGCCAGAACCTGGAAACAAACTGGGATCCTCTGTCCGACACAATATTCTCAGGAATGCCGTGCAAACGAACCACGTTCTGGAAGAACACAGGAACCAGATCAGAAGAGGAAGGCAGCTTAGGTAGAGGAACCAGATGGACCATCTTGGAGAAACGATCACATATCACCCAGATGACAGACATGCCCTGAGACACCGGAAGATCCGAAATGAAATCCATAGAGATGTGTGTCCAAGGTCTCTTCGGGACAGGCAAGGGCAAGAGCAACCCGCTGGCACGAGAACAGCAAGGCTTAGCTCGAGCACAAGTACCACAGGACTGCACAAATGACCGCACATCCCTTGACAAGGAAGGCCACCAAAAGGACCTGGCCACCAGATCTCTGGTGCCAAAAATTCCCGGGTGCCCTGCCAACACCGAGGAATGAACCTCGGAAATGACTCTGCTGGTCCATTTGGCAGGCACAAACAATCTGTCAGGTGGACAAGAGTCAGGCCTACCAGCCTGAAATCTCTGCAACACACGTCGCAGATCTGGAGAAATAGCTGACAAGATAACTCCTTCCTTAAGAATACCCACAGGTTCAGCGACTCCAGGAGCATCAGGCACAAAGCTCCTAGACAGAGCATCTGCCTTCACATTCTTAGAACCTGGTAAATACGAGACCACAAAGTCAAAACGGGAGAAAAACAATGACCAGCGGGCCTGTCTAGGATTCAGGCGTTTAGCAGACTCGAGGTACATCAGATTTTTGTGATCAGTCAAGACCACCACACGATGCTTAGCACCCTCGAGCCAATGACGCCACTCCTCAAATGCCCACTTCATGGCCAACAACTCCCGATTGCCCACGTCATAATTTCGCTCTGCCGGCGAAAACTTCCTAGAGAAAAAGGCACAAGGTCTCATAGTAGAGCAACCAGGGCCTCTTTGCGACAAAACGGCCCCTGCCCCAATCTCCGAAGCATCCACCTCAACTTGAAAGGGAAGTGAGATGTCAGGCTGGCACAAAACAGGTGCCGAAGTAAACCGGCGTTTCAACTCCTGGAAAGCCTCCATGGCAGCAGGAGCCCAGTTAGCCACATCAGAGCCTTTCTTGGTCATATCCGTCAACGGTTTAACAACGCTAGAAAAATTAGCGATAAAACGACGGTAGAAGTTAGCAAAACCCAAGAACTTCTGAAGACTCTTAACTGACGAGGGTTGAGTCCAATCATGAATAGCTCGGACCTTGACTGGGTCCATCTCCACAGCAGAAGGGGAAAAAATGAACCCTAAAAAGGGAACCTTCTGTACACCAAAGAGACACTTTGAGCCTTTAACAAACAAAGAATTTTCACGCAAAATCTTGAAAACCATCCTGACCTGCTCCACATGCGAGTCCCAATCATCAGAAAAAAAACAGAATATCATCCAGATAAACGATCAAAAATTTATCCAGATACTTCCGGAAAATGTCATGCATAAAGGACTGAAAAACTGAAGGTGCATTAGAGAGCCCAAATGGCATCACCAAGTACTCAAAATGACCTTCGGGCGTATTGAATGCGGTTTTCCATTCATCTCCTTGCTTAATGCGCACAAGGTTGTACGCACCACGAAGGTCTATCTTGGTGAACCACTTGGCACCTTTAATCCGGGCAAACAAGTCTGACAACAGCGGCAAAGGATACTGAAATTTGACAGTGATCTTATTTAAAAGCCGATAGTCAATACAAGGCCTCAAAGATCCGTCCTTTTTGGCCACAAAAAAGAATCCCGCACCAAGAGGGGAAGAAGGACGGATATGCCCCTTCTCCAGAGACTCCTTGATATATGAACGCATTGCGGTATGTTCAGGTACCGACAGATTAAACAGTCTTCCCTTAGGAAACTTACTACCTGGAATCAAATCTATTGCACAGTCACATTCCCGATGAGGAGGCAATGCACTTGAGCCTCGTCCTGACCCTGAGACAAAGCCAGCAAGGCTTTTTCTGCCTGAATCTCAAGATTGGGTTCCTCATAAAGCAAATCGAGCGCCAGAAAAAACGCATCAATATCAGCCAATGCCGGATCTCCTGGTGCCAGCGAGAAAGCCCAATCCTGAGGGTCGCCCCGTAAAAAAGAAATGACAATTTTCACTTGCTGAGCGGAGTCTCCAGAGGAACAGGGTCTCAGGGACAAAAACAATTTACAATTATTCCTGAAATTTCTAAACTTAAATCGATCCCCGGAAAACAGTTCAGGAATCGGTATCTTAGGTTCTGACATAGGATTTCTGGTAACATAATCTTGTATGCCCTGCACACGAGCAGCAAGCTGGTCCACACTTGTAATCAAGGTCTGGACATTCATGTCTGCAGCAATCACAAGCCACTCTGAGGTAAAGGGGAAAAGAAAGAAGAAAAAAAAAAAAATGAGAGAGAAAAAAAAAAACTCAGAACTTTCTTTCTTATAATCCCGCTTCTGCAATGCATTTAACATTTAATACTGGCCTGGCAAACTGTTATGACCCCAATGGCGAGGGTCTCAGAGATATCAGCAAGTCTGCGAAGTACAAAAATCCAGCTCATAGGGCAGTGGTAACTGGGTTGACCATATATCTACTCCTAACGCCAACACTAGAAGTAGCCGGGGAACATGCCTACGTTGGTCGCTAGATGTCTCGCGCCAGCCGGAGAGCTAACTACCCCTAGAAGAGGAAAACAAAGACCTCTCTTGCCTCCAGAGAAAAGACCCCAAAGGTGGGATAGAAGCCCCCCACAAATAATAATGGTGAGGTAAGAGGAAATGACAAACACAGAGATGAACTAGGTTTAGCAAAGAGAGGCCCACTTACTAATAGCAGAATGTAGTAAGATAACTTATATGGTCAACAAAAACCCTATCAAAAATCCACACTGGAGATTCAAGAACCCCCGAACCGTCTAACGGCCGGGGGGAGAACACCAGCCACCCTAGAGCTTCCAGCAAGGTCAGGATACAGATTATATACAAGCTGGACAAAAATGCAAACAAAAACAAATAGCAAAAAGCAAAAAAGCAGACTTAGCTTAATCACGCAGGAACCAGGATCAGAAGACAAGAGCACTACAGATTAGCTCAGATATCAACGTTGCCAGGCATAGAACTGAAGGTCCAGGGAGCTTATATAGCACCGCCCCTGACCTAACGACCCAGGTGAGCATACAAGGAATGAAAGACATACCTAGAGTAAAATCACTAGTAGCCACTAGAGGGAGCCAAAAGGTAAATTCACAACAGTACGCATTGACTCCTCCCCTTACACCAGTTCCTCAGAATCATCGCTGCAGGAGCCGTCACAGTCCACCTCCACATGGACCCGTGATGAACGTTTACCTGTTACGACCGACATGAGCACAGCCGTGGCCAAACGTCAACAGGCCGTCTTGAAATTAATTTATTTGGGGAATCGAAGCCACACAGCGCAGGAGCTCTGGAATGCCATCAAGCAGGAGAGCGATGTGTGGTTTGTGCCAGCGAATCTCCAGCCAGGCATGGTAGTGTGTGATAATGGCCGAAATCTGGTGGCAGCTCTGGGCCTCGGCAACCTCAGTCACATCCCATGTCTGGCACATGTGCTCAATTTGGTCGTGCAGAGTTTTTTGAGGGACTATCCGGATCTTGATGCACTGCTGCACAAGGTCCGCCTAGAGTGTGCTCACTTGCGGCGTTCCAGCACGGCAAAAGCGCGCATTGCGGCTCTGCAGCGCCGACACCGCCTGCCGGAACATCGCATCATATGTGACCTACCTACCAGGTGGAATTCCACGTTACATATGTTGGAGCGGTTGTGTGAGCAGCAGCAAGCTGTAATGGAGTACCAGCTGCTTCAGGCGCAAAGAAGTCGCACTCAGCGCCGTACAGACTTCACAACCACAGAGTGGGCCACTATGAATGACGTCTGCCAGGTTTTGCGTCCCTTTGATTATTCCACGCGGATGGCGAGTGCAGATGATGCACTAGTCAGCATGACTGTCCCCCTTATCTGCCTGCTTGAAAAATCACTGCAAGCGCTAAGGGATGATGTTGTGGAAGAGGTGGAGGATGAGGATTCAGCATTTCCATCATCTTCTGGACAGTCAGCGCCACGTGGTTCCTCACAAACGCGTAGGCAGGGGACAGTTTGTGAGGAGGATGAGGAGGAGTCAATGGAGGAGGAAGACATCCGTCCAGAGGAGGGAGTTACACAATTGTCCAGTACTCAGTGTGTACAGCGAGGGTGGGGTGATGACGAGCGGGCAGAGATCACGCCTCCAGCAGGGGACAGCGTTTCTTGGGCAGTTGGCAGTCTGCAGCACATGGTGGATTACATGCTGCAGTGCCTGAGAAACGACCGCCGCATCGCCCACATGCATCCTCGATCCTCGCTACCGGGACAACGTAGAAAGCCTCATCACACCGTTGAACCGGGAGCGAAAAATGCGGGAGTACCAAGACACACTGGTGAATTCCATCATCTTCTCCATTCCAACTGAGAGAAGTGCTGCTAGTGCATTCCAAAGCAGCTCAGTGCGTCCAGGCAGTGGTGGAGGCTCTGCACAAAGAGGGAGCAGAAGCTGTGCCTCTGCCCAAGGCAAGACCAGTATGGCCCAACTGTGGCACAGTTTTCTGTGCCCGCCACAAAAGTCTACACCATCACAGACGGCTCCAGTCAGCAGGAGGCAACGGTTCTGTCAGATGGTGACAGACTACATGTCTTGCCCTCTTGCTGTACTCCCAGACGGCTCTTCACCTTTCAAGTTTTGGGTCTCAAAGCTGGATACATGGCCAGAGCTAAGCCAGTATGCATTGGAGGTGCTGTCTTGCCCTGCGGCCAGTGTATTATCGGAACGTGTCTTTAGTGCTGCAGGTGGTGTACTAACTGACCGTCGCATGCGACTATCCTCCGATAACGTTGACCGGCTTACTTTCCTGAAAATGAACAAGGCCTGGATCTCGCAGGAATTTGCCACTCCTCTTCCTGATTAAATAATTAGGTGACTGTCTACAGTATCCAGGTCTCCTGTTGTGTTCATCTTTCTACCACCTGAACTTTAATTCCTGGGCTCCAACACCGCCAGTTGAGGCTCAGAAGTGCCGTCTGCACAGTCAAAACATACGACCCAGTGTTATTGGGTTTCAGTAACGTCAGCTGATCCCCAGCTGTGTAGCCGGCAAGGTGTCCTGCGACCGCCACGCTGACACAACAACTGAAATGTAAGGGAACCTGTCCCCCCCCCTTCCCAAGGCGTTTGTTACTGAAAGAGCCACCTTGTGCAGCAGTAATGCTGCACAAGGAAAAGGTAGCTATTTTGGTTTAGCTCCTTGCACACGCAGAACTTAACACTTATAAAATGTGTCCACTGATACCGTAAAACCGTCCCGGAGGTGGGACTTTCCTTCGTAATATGACGCAGCACAGCCGTCATTCCTACGCCCTTGGCGCCGTGCCCCGGCTCCTCAGTGTTGTTTGATTCCGTCCCGGAGCCTGCGCTGTTATGTTATCCCTTGGCCAGGCACACTTAGCGCTGCCCGTCTTCTGACATCATTTGGTGTCAGGCTGGCTGCGCCTGTGCGTCCGCGCTAGACGAGATCCCGCCTCGTACTGTCTTCTGATTTAATCCCACTGGGGGCCTGAGATCCATGGACATGCGCAGTGCATATCTGAACCTCCGCCTCTCACTCATCTCTCTACGCCTTCTTCAGACTGTGCGCCGTCAGCTGATCCCTAATAGCATGCCACGGCCGTGACGCCGCACAGTCTGAAGAAGCCGTAGGGAGGGGAGTGAGAGGCGAGGATATGCACTGCGCATGGCCACGGATCCCAGGCCCGCGGTGGGATTACATTAGACGACACTGCGAGGCGGGCTCTCGGCCAGCGCGGCCGCACAGGCGCAGCCAGCCTGACACCAAATGATGTCAGAAGATGGGCAGCGCTAAGTGTGCCTGGCCAAGGGATAACATAACAGCGCATGCTCCGGGACGGAATCAAACAACGCTGAGGAGCCGGGGAACGGCGCCAAGGAGGTAGGAATGACAGCTGTGCTGCGTCATATTATGAAGGAAAGTCCCACCTCCGGGACGGTCTCACGGTTTCAGGGGACACATTTTATAAGTGTTTAGTTCTGTGTTTGCAAGGAGCATCATGAAAAGAGCCACCTTTTCCTTTTGCATCTATTTTGCTGCACAAGCTGGCTCTTTCAGCTACAAACGCCTTGGGGGGGGTTAAAGGTTCCCTTTCGACTTTCTCCAATCAGGCTTCGGACTACATTGTGTTCCTCTGCTTCTCCTGCTGTCCCTGGGCTGCAACACTGCTAGTTGTTGCCTGGTAGTGCTGTACGCACAGTCAACAGTCGCTCCTCTGTTATTGGGGTTCAGTAACGTCAGCTGTTCCCCTGCTGTGTGTGTGGCAATCCCTCCTATCTCCTCCACCTCCTCCTCCCCCTCCTGTCCCTGGGCTCCAACACCGCTAGTTGCCGTCCAGAAGTGCTGTCCGCACAGTCCCAACAGTCCCTCCTCTGTTATTGGGGTTCAGTAACGTCAGCTGTTCCCCTGCTGTGTGTGTGGCAATCCCTCCTATCTCCTCCACCTCCACCTCCCCCTCCTGTCCCTGGGCTCCAACACCGCTAGTTGCCGTCCAGAAGTGCTGTCCGCACAGTCCCAACAGTCCCTCCTCTGTTATTGGGGTTCAGTAACGTCAGCTGTTCCCCTGCTGTGTGTGTGGCAATCCCTCCTATCTCCTCCACCTCCTCCTCCCCCTCCTGTCCCTGGGCTCCAACACCGCTAGTTGCCGTCCAGAAGTGCTGTCCGCACAGTCCCAACAGTCCCTCCTCTGTTATTGGGGTTCAGTAACGTCAGCTGTTCCCCTGCTGTGTGTGTGGCAATCCCTCCTATCTCCTCCACCTCCCCCTCCTGTCCCTGGGCTCCAACACCGCTAGTTGCTGTCCAGAAGTGCTGTCCGCACAGTCCCAACAGTCCCTCCTCTGTTATTGGGGTTCAGTAACGTCAGCTGTTCCCCTGCTGTGTGTGTGGCAATCCCTCCTATCTCCTCCACCTCCTCCTCCTCCTCCTGTCCCTGGGCTCCAACACCGCTAATTGCTGTGCAGAAGTGCTGTCCGCACAGAGCCAAACACCTCGCCAATGTGTTAGTGGGGTTCAGCACCGCCAGCTGTTCCCCTGCTGTGTATACGGCAACGTGTACTGCGACCACCACGCAGGCACAACAAGTTAAATTTAGGAGAACCTGTCCCCCCCCCCCCCAGGCGTTTGTTACTGAAGGAGCCACCTTGTGCAGCAGTAATGATGCAAAGGGAAAAAGTGCCTCTTTTCGTGGTGCTCCTTGCACATGCTGAACCTAACACTTATGAAATGTGTCCCCTCCTACCGTGATACCGTCCGGTAGGTGGAACTTTCCTTTGTGATGTGACGCAGCACAGCCGTCATTCTCACCCCCTTGGCGCCGTGCGCCGCCTCCTCAGCGTTGTTTGAATCAGTCCCGGAGCCTGCGCTGTTAGGTTAGCCCTTGGCCATGCACACATTTTGCGCTGCCCGTCTTCTGACATCATTTGGTGTCAGGCTGGCTGCGCCTGTGCGGCCGCGCTGGACGAGATCCCGCCTCGTACTGTCTTCTGATTTAATCCCACTGGGGGCCTGAGATCCATGGACATGCGCAGTGCATATCTGAACCTCCACCTCTCACTCATCTCCCTACGGCTTCTTCAGACTGTGCGGTGTCAGCTGGTCCCTAATAGCATGCCACGGCCGTGACACCGCACAGTCTGAAGAAGCCGTAGGGAGGGGAGTGAGAGGTGAGGATATGCACTGCGCATGGCCACGGATCCCAGGCCCGCGGTGGGATTACATTAGACGACACTGTGAGGCGGGATCTCGGCCAGCGCAGCCGCACAGGCGCAGCCAGTCTGACACCAAATGATGTCAGAAGACGGGCAGCGCAAAATGTGTGCATGGCCAAGGGCTAACCTAACAGCGCAGGCTACGGGACTGATTCAAACAACGCTGAGGAGGCGGCGCACGGCGCCAAGGGGGTAAGAATGACGGCTGTGCTGCGTCACATCACAAAGGAAAGTTCCACCAACCGGACGGTATCACGGTAGGAGGGGACACTTTTCATATGTGTTAGGTTCAGCATGTGCAAGGACCATAATTAAAAGAGCTAAGTTTACCTTTTCCAGCATTAGTGCTGTACACGATGGCTCTTTCAGCTACAAACGCCTGGGGGGGGGGTTAAAGTTTCCCTTTCAACTTGCTCCAGTGCAGGCTTCGGCCTACACTCTGCTCCCTCTCCTCCTCCTGCTGACCCTGGGCTCTAACACCGCCAGTTGGGGCCCAGATGTGCTGGCTGCACAGAGCCAAACACCTCGCCAATGTGTCAGTGGGGTTCAGCACCGCCAGCTGTTCCCCTGCTGTGTAGCCGGCAACGTGTCCTGCAACAGCCACGCAGACACAAGAACTGAACTTGAAGGGAACCTGTCCCCCTCCCCCAGGCGTTTGTATGTTTTACAGCCACCTTGTACAGCGGTAATGCTGCATGTGTGCAAGGTGGCTCATAAACTTATTCTCCTCGCACATGTGGAACTGAAAACACGTCTAAAATGTGTCCCCTGTGTGACCAATAAAACGTCCCTGAGGTGTGACTTTCCTTTGTAATGACACGCCGCAACCCCCTTGGTAGCACTGCCCATCTTCTGACATCATTGGTTGGCTGGCTGCGCCTCTGCGGCAGCCCTGCCTGACACAACGCCCCTCGGTGTCTTATTTATTTTGACTGCGAGGGTGTGATTGATGGGCATGAGCAGTGCATATCTTCGCCTGTCCCTCATCTCCTTCCGCCTTCCTCAGACTGTGCGGCTTCATGGCCGCGGCATGCAATAAGGGATCAGCTGACGCAGCACAGTCTGAAGAGGGTGTAAGGACCCGAGTGCGAGAGGCCAACATATGTACTGCGCCAGGCCATGAATCCCAGCCCCGCAGTGTTTTAACTATGTAAAGACACTGCGGGGCTGGGATTCATGGTCATCGCGAACCGCACCGGCCGACATTAAATGATGCCAGAAGATGGGCAGCGCTAACAGCGCAAGGCCAAGGGATAAAACGACAGCGCAGACTCCTGTACAGCAAATAACAACGCTCAGGAGGCTGCGCCCAGCACCAAGGTGGGATTCTTGACATCTGTGCTGCGTCTCATTACGAAGGGAACTCCCGCCTCCAACACAGTTTGACTGTATAAAGGGCTAAATGTTATACGTGTTTCATTCAGCGTGTGCAAGGAGAAAAATTAAAAGAGCAACCTTTGACTTGTGCAGCACTACTGCTGCATAAGCTGTGGCTCTTCTACTTTGTAACACCTGAGGGGGGGTTAAAGGTTACCTTTAAAATTGGTTCAATTAGGCTTCGGCCTACACTCTGCTCCCCCTGCAGAGCCTGGGCTCTAACACCGCCAGTTGGGGCCCGGTACTGCTAGCTGCACAGAGAAAAACACCAGCCAATGTGTCAGTGGGGTTCAGCACCGCCAGCTGTTCCCCTGCTGTGTAGCCGGCATCGTGTCCTGCAACAGCCACGCAGGCACAACAGACCCAAAGCTGCCGCCAGTGCTGGCTCCGGCCTACACTCTGCTCCCTCTCCTCCTCCTGCTGACCCTTTGCTCCAACACTGCTAGTTGGGGCTCTAGGAAGACAAGCTTGAATAGGTCCCCATCCTGCTTCCAGCACCGTCAGCTGGTTCCGGGCAGAGCCTTTGGCTTAGGTGCCTCCTTCTGGGTATCTGAGTTCCACCAACGTCAGATGGTCCTTGGTAGTGCTTTCAGCACGGGTACCTCCTGCTTAGTAACCGGGTTCCAGTAACGTCAGCTGGTCCTCGGTAGTTCCATTGGCTCTTGGACCTTCGGCTACCCATCCGGGTTCCAGTACCGTCAGCTGGTTCTCGGCAGTGTCTTTTGCTCTTGTACCTTCTGCTCCCCATCCTGGTTCCAGTACCGTCAGCTGGTTCCGGGCAGAGCCTTTGGCTTAGGTGCCTCCCTCTGGGTATCTGAGTTCCACCAACGTCAGGTGGTCCTTGGTAGTGCTTTCAGCACGGGTACCTCCTGCTTAGTAACCGGGTTCCAGTAACGTCAGCTGGTCCTCGGTAGTTCCATTGGCTCTTGGATCTTCGGGTAGCCACCCGAGTTCCAGTTCCATCAGCTGTTTCTCGGCATTTTCTCAGCCTTCTTGTACCTTCTGCTACATTTCCAAGTTCAAGACCCTAAAGACGACGACCCGGAAGACCACCCCTAAGATGACGACGACACCAGAGACGACGACCACTGAGATGACGACGACCCTGGAGACGATGACCCTGAAGACCACCCCGATGACGACGACCCCGGAGACAACGACCCTGGAGACGACGACCCTGGAGACGACGACGACATGGGAGACCGAGAAGCAGAAGAACAAGAGGCTGCAGAACAAAGAGCAGAAGAACATTAAGCATAAGACTAAATATCAGAGCAAAAGATATTATCTAAATTATAAGCAGAAGAAGACTAAGCAGTGTATGGGGGTGAGTCCGTTCCTCCTCGTGGTGTCCCTGGATAAAGCCTGATGCTGCAGGCCAAACTGAACGCGGACAAATGTAACTCTTTTGTGACAGGCAGAACGGAAGGTGTAATCTTCAAACTTTTATAGATAACTACGGGAATGCCTGTCACAAATAAGAATATGATGAAGAAGTTGAATATGAAAAAGATAATAGTTAAATAAAAAGAATATGAACAATGTAAAAAAAAAAAAATATAGGTAGAAGAAGAAGATGAATAAGGTGAAGATAGTTGATGTCAAAGAAGCTGATGATGAGGATAATGAAGAAGAAAGTGGGAGAAGTAAAAAAGGTGAAGGATGTGGAAGTAGTGAAACATCAATATCTGAAAAAAAAAATAACATAGAAAGATTTTGACTAACGCGGAACGTCATAAAAAAAAACTATAAAAACCTGCTATTCTATTTGTTTGGGCTAAACCTCTGTGCCTTTAATGTCTCCGCCACCTCCCCCAATACATCCTACATTATTCTTAGTTGTTTTCCTTCATGTAGAATTTACCTACAAGGAAAGAAAGGGTTTATTTTAATTCCGATATTTTCGTCCCATTGACTTGCATTGGGATCGGGTATCGGTATCGGATTAGATCCGATACTTTGACGGTATCGGCCGATACTTTCCGATACCGATACTTTCCGATATCGGAAGGTATCACTCAACACTATTCGTGACGGAGCACCATAGTCTCCGCTGGTTTTGATTCTGCCTCAGTACACTGCGAGGGCAATGTTCTGGTCTGAGTCAAAGGAACAGCATAGTAATCTGGCTGTGGCTGTGCATCTGTGCACTCCATGTCCGATTCAACTTCTAATGGGCATAGCCTGTTAACTGTTTCACTGTGTAACCCAGGAACGGTATGTGTAAAGAGCTCCATGGAGTAACCTGTTGTGTCGACTGACGCATCCTTCACTGTTGTTTTTAGTGAAGGACACAAGGAAGCGACTTGTTCCTGACCGGGAGCATCCACTGACGATGCACTGCTCTGACATTTGGCACTTTCCGAGGAGGAGGCGAAAGAGTTAGAGGCAGAGTCAGCAATGAAAGCCAATACTTGTTCCTCCTGCTCCGGCTTCAAAAGTGGTTTTCCTACTCCCAGAAAAGAGAGCGTTCGAGGCCTTGTGTAGCCAGACAACGAACCTGGCTCAACAACTCGAGACTTAGGTGCTGTACTGCTTTTACCATGACCACCTGATGCTCCACCACCACTACCATCATTACCAGCTGACAATGACCGCCCACGGCCACGACCTCTTCCACTAGACTTCCTCATTGTTTGCAAAACGTAACCAAAGTAACGCTATTTGTTACTGTAAAACAACTTATCAGGTGAACTCAAACTTCTGTAGGATTTATATATACCTTTATAGGTGCCTGACACTGAAAGGAAAATCAGGCCCAATGTTACACACTAGGTTTTCTGTGCCCCAAAAATTTGAGACAGATGGCACACACAGGACCAGCACTCAAGCAGAAATGCCAATCTTAATCTCCCACTATTTTTTTTTTTTTTTCTGGGAGAATTTACCCTAAAAAAAAAAAATGGCCAAGTATTACACAGTGTTTTCGGTGCCACACAATGACAGACAGATGCCACACACAGGAATGGCACGGAGGCAGACTTGCCAGTATTTATCTCCCACGAATTTTTTTTTTTGGAAAAGGGAGAATTTAGCAAAAAAAAAAAAAAATGGCCAAGTATTACACAGTGTTTTCGGTGCCACATAGTGATGAGCGAACGTGTTCACTCGAACCTGGTGTTCGATCGGACATTAGGGCGTTCGAAGGTGTTCGGTATTCGGCCGAACATCTCGCGGTACTCGAGTGAAATCTCGTTTTTGTTTTTCTCATTTTTGGCGGTTTTTCAAGGAGCCAATCATGTTAGGTGAGCCTTCTAAGCTACTAGCATGACGTAGGGACATGTACAAGACGAGAGCAGTGAGTGGCTGGCCAGATCAGGTGACCTGACCAGCCAATAGACTGCTTTCATTATGTTCGGCGCTTTCAGCCATTTGCAGTGTGAAAGAGCATAGGGACAGACGTGCTGGGGGGACTGGGAATTGATAGGGACTAGAGCAGGGACAAAGACCAGAATTAATCAGGCAGGCAGGGTGCAGAAATCAACAGCCCTTGTCAGGGCTAATCTACGTTTACTACTACTAGTCCTCTCTTGTATTTGCTGGCTAGCTGTGTGGCAGCTGGGACCAGGAGTGCAGCGGCCGCCATCTTAGCTGCGCACTCACTGTCTCAGTGCCAAGTCTCAATCTCAGTCTCCAAGTCAATCTTTATAGGCATTAGGCATTAGGCAGGGATCGTGTGTGCATTAGGCTGGGCTTTATAGTGCGGCGTCCGCCATTTTGGGCGAACGCCGCACTATTAGAATATCGGCTGCTGGATGTTCCTCAGACTCCATTTAGCCTCCAGCACACGCTGTCTGTAACCTCATTTGTGCTGCTGTCTGGGACTTGTAGTGCCTCAGACTCCAGCACACGCTGTAACCTCATTTGTGCTGCTGTCTGGGACTTGTAGTGCCTCAGACTCCAGCACACGCTGTAACCTCATTTGTGCTGCTGTCTGGGACTTGTAGTGCCTCAGACTCCAGCACACGCTGTAACCTCATTTGTGCTGCTGTCTGGGACTTGTAGTGCCTCAGACTCCAGCACACGCTGTAACCTAATTTGTGCTGCTGTCTGGGACTTGTAGTGCCTCAGACTCCGTAGAGTGGTACAGCACACGCTGTCACCTCATTTAATAATAATATTAATTAATAACAATAATTAATAAATTAAAAAAGGAAATATTTGCGGCCTAAAAACAAAACCGCATAAGATATAAAAATGCATTTTTGAGTGATACAGATATACCACACCTGGCCCAAAAATATTTGTTTAGCGTACACATAAGCGCAGTGTACAGAATACGCAATTCTGCCACATATATAGTGTATATATATATAGTATAGAATACCCTACATTCTAATCCAAGGTTTTGTGTGTCCAAAAAACCGCATTAGATAAAAATTGCATTTTTATAGCACGCCATATCTAATAGTTAAAGAAATAAAGGGTATTTGATGTGAAGAAATACCACAAATATAAACACAGTTTTATATCTGTTACTGGTACCCAAGTTTTGTGGTTCAAAAATACGCTCTGTATTTAGTGACTAGGCCTGTTGCCAGATTTGTGCACGCCATATCTAATAGTTAAAGAAATAAAGGGTATTTGATGTGCAGAAATACCACAAATATAAACACAGTTTTATATCTGTTACTGGTACCCAAGTTTTGTGGTCCAAAAATAAGCTCTGTATTTAGTGACTAGGCCTGTGGCCAGTTTTGTGCACGCCATATCTAATAGTTACATAAAGAAGGGGTATGTGATCTGAAGAAATACCACAAATATAAAACACAGTTTTATATCTGTTACTGATACACATCAGTTTGCTGTAAACCAAGGTTTGGTTGCATAAAATACGCTCTTTACCGAATAGTCCTTTTTGCAACACGCAATATATCCTCTGTTTGGACAAATAGAGTGTATTTCACCTTCATAACTAGCTTTTCTAGCATAACCTTTACAATGGTGAACCCCAGGGGTAAGGGACGAGGACGAGGACGTGGTCGTGGGCGTCAAAGTGAGGTTGCAGGCAGAGGCCGTAGTCCTGGGCAGGGTGACACAGTACCTGCTTCTGATGGAGCACTGGAACGCCGCAGAGTACCCTTTTCTAGCTTCCTGTCCCAATTTACAGTGTCACGTGGCACACCCCTATTGGATCCCCAGCAGTGCGAACAGGTGATCAACTGGATAGCGGATAATGCATCCAGTAGTTTATCCACCGCCCAGTCTTCCACGCAGTCCACCAACGCTAGCCAAGGGAGTGGACCTCAGGATCTTTCAGCTCAACCTCCTCCCGCCCAGCCTGGCCCCTCCTTGGAAATTAGTGATTCAAATCCTGCATACTCCCAGGAACTGTTTTCCCAACCCTTCCTAGATTCACAAAGCACTGCTGAGCAGCAACCTGACCAGTGGGTCTGTCCCGATGCCCAAAATAGAGAGCTTTCCCAGTCTGTGGGTGATGAAAGTGGGGATTTACAAATAGTCTGTGGAGAGGTGTCTGAGGATGAGACACGGGTGTCAGACAGTGAGGTGCTTGTCAGTGCAGTAATTCCCAGGGGGGAGCAGGCTGATGAATGGGAGGAGGAGGAGCCGGTGGATGATGAGGTGACTGACCCCAGCTGGGTTGTTAGGCCTAGTCAAGAGAGTGCTTCGGAGGGGGAGGCAAGTGTAACATCAGAAAACGTTGCAAGAGGTAGACGTGCGACCAGAGGGAGAGGCAGGGCCAGAGTAATTTCATCAGACAGAGGTTCAACAAGTGAACCAGTTTGGTCGAGGCCTCGGTGTTCTAAAGTCTGGAGCTTCTTTAAAGAAAGTGAGGAGGACCGACGGACTGTGTTGTGCAACCTGTGCCACACCAAGCTCAGTAGGGGAGCCACCACTAGCAACCTAAGCACTACCAGCATGCGCAGGCATATGAGTGCTAAACACCCAACTCATTGGAATCAAGGCCGTTCACCTCCTTCTGGTCGCACCGCTGCTCCTTCCCCTGTGTCACATGCTGGCTCTGCCAGTAACTCCCCAGCCCAGGAGCCCGGCACCAGCGACTCCCGCCATGCAACCACCCCTGCACCTTCACCATCCCCCCCACAATCCACCAATGTGTCCCAGCGCAGTGTTCAGCTGTCTTTGCATGAAACATTTGAGCGCAAGCGCAAATATGCCTCCACCCACCCACATGCACAGGCCTTAAATGTCCACGTCTCCAAACTCCTGAGTTTGGAGATGCTGCCCTACAGGCTGGTGGAGACGGAGGCATTCCGCAACCTGATGGCGGTGGCTGTCCCTCGCTACTCCGTCCCAAGCCGCCACTATTTTTCTCGATGTGCCGTCCCAGCACTACACCAGCACGTGTCTCAGAACATCAACCGTGCCCTGACCAACGCGGTTACAGAAAAGGTCCACTTAACCACGGACACGTGGACCAGTGCTGGGGGGCAGGGACACTATATCTCCCTGACGGCACATTGGATTAATTTGGTTGAGGCTGGGACAGAGTCTGAACCGGGGTCAGCTCATGTGTTGCCCACACCCAGGATTGCGGGGCCTACCTCGGTGACTGTTTCCCAGGATTACTATACTTCTCCCCCTGTTATGATTTTCCAAATGGCAGGGAAATCAAAATAACAATGGACTAGCTCTCGGGTGATGGGAACTAAAGTGACCGTGACCTGAACCTGACACGACACTGGAAGTAGCCGGGGAGTGTTTCCTACGATGCCCTAGACACCACGCGCCAGCCGGAGATCTAACTACCCCTATCAGAGGAATATACAGGCCTGCCTTACCTCCAGAGATGAACCCCAAAAGGAGATAGCAGTCCCCCACAGATATTGACGGTGAGTCAAGAGGAAAAGACATACGTAGGATGAACAGCAGATTTAGCACAGTGAGGTCCGCTTACTAGATAGCAGAAGTACAGGAAAGAGTCACTTCACGGTCCACTTCAAAACACTACTCAAAAACACCATCCTGAAATTACTTTAAAACTCCAGTGACAACTCATGCCACTGGAGTGGCAATTTCAGTCCACGAGAGCTTCCAGCTACAGAGAGTCACATTGCAAATAGCTGGACAAAAATAGCATAAACTAGAAACAAAATTCAACTTAGCTGAACAGGATCTTGAGGCAGGAGAATGCAACAGAAAGCTACTGATACATTGTTGGCCGGCATCGGACCAGCAGCCAAGCAGCCTTAAATAGGAAACTCCCCTAATGGGTGTCAACAGGTGATCAAGGATAGAAGAAGGCAAATAAGTGGCAATACCATAAAACACCACCGGGGGAGCCCACAAACAGAATTCACAACATCCCCCCTCCTCCTCCTCCTCCTCCTCCACAAACACCACTTGTAAATTTCCATCCGTGGACACGCCACCTTCAGTCGGCAGCTGCAGTCGCAGCAGGACCGCAGTGGGCAAGCACCAGCAGGCGGTGCTAAAACTGCTGAGCTTAGGTGACAAGAGGCACACTGCCCAGGAGCTGTTACAGGGCATGACGGCTCAGACGGATCTTTGGCTGGCGCCGCTGAACCTGAAAGCAGGCATGGTCGTGTGTGACAACGGGCGTAATCTGGTGGCGGCTCTGCAACTGGGCAGACTCACACACGTTCCATGCCTTGCCCACGTATTCAATCTGGTGGTTCAGCGGTTCCTCAAGACCTACCCCAATCTGTCAGATTTGCTCACCAAGGTGAGACGCATCTGTGCCCATTTCCGCAAATCCACCACTGATGCTGCCACCCTGAGGGCAGTGCAACGGCGCTTACAACTGCCAGCTCACCGACTGTTGTGCGACGTGCCAACGAGATGGAATTCCACCCTACACATGTTAAACAGGGTTTACCAGCAGCGCAGAGCCATTGTAGACTGTCAGATGACCACTTCCACCAGAACCGGTAGTCAAGTTAGTCAGCTTCCTCAAATCTACAATGAGGAGTGGACGTGGATGTCTGATATATGTAAGGTGTTAAGCCACTTTGACGAGTCAACACTGATGGTCAGCGGGGATGACGCCATAATCAGCGTCACCATCCCGCTGCTTTGTCTGCTGAAAAAATCATTGCTCAGCATGAAGTCTGAGGCGCATCGATTGTCACAGGAGATGGGGGAAGAAGAGTTGACTGAGAGCCAGAACACCAGCCAGTCTGTTTCTCAGAGTGTAACTGAGGAGGGGGAGGAGGAAGATGAGGATCAGTTCAGCGTGTTTGGGCTGAGGAGGAGGAGTTGGAGGAGGAGGAGGAGGAGGAAATGGAGAGTCGGCCTGTTGCGGAGGGGGAATTCTTACGTGTTGGGACTCTGGCGCACATGGCTGACTTCATGTTAGGCTGCCTTTCCCGTGACCCTCGCGTGAGAAAAATATTTTCCACCAGCGATTACTGGGTGTTCACCCTCTTGGACCCCCGGTACAAGCACAACTTTTCCACTCTAATTCCTATAGAGGAAAGGAGTATGAGACTGCATCAATACCAACTGGCCCTGGTGCACAAGCTGAAAATAGCCTTCCCATCTGACACCGCTAGCGGCAGAGGACGTGGTTCTGAGGGCCAACAAGCGAGGGAGAGGAGGGGAGCAGGCAGCTTGTCAAGCGCTGGCAGAGGATCAATCTCCAAGGCCTTTGCCAGTTTTATGTCACCCATGCAAGAGTATGCCACCAATCCACAGTCTAGACAGAGTAGAGGCGAGATTTACAGAAAGATGGTGAAGGACTACCTAGGTGACCATACCAACGTCCTGCATGATCACTCTGCTCCATACAACTACTGGGTTTCAAAGCTGGACACGTGGCCAGAACTGGCACTGTACGCCTTGGAGGTGCTGGCTTGCCCTGCCGCTAGCGTGTTGTCAGAGCGGGTCTTCAGTGCAGCTGGTGGCATCATCACCGATAAGCGTACACGCCTGTCAACTGACAGCGCTGACAGGCTGACGCTTATCAAGATGAATAAAGCATGGATTTCTACAGATTTCCACTCGCCACCGTGTTAAAGCAGCTCAAACTGAAGTCTGTCATGTCACCGTGCCACTCTCCGTGCTGACGCTGCTGACGCCTCCACATGCTGGGTCTTCGCTACCTCCAAACTATGTAATTGTGCCACTCTGTGGCCTCAATGTGTAAGGAATGATGCTGCTGCCGCCTCCTCAAGGGTCCGTCACCGTGCCACTCTCCGTGCTGACGCCTCCACATGCTGGGTCTTCGCTACCTCCAAACTATGTAAATGTGCCACTCTGTGGCCTCAATGTGAAAGGAATGATGCTGCTGCCGCCTCCTCAAGGGTCCGTCACCGTGCCACTCTCCGTGCTGACGCCTCCACATGCTGGGTCTTCGCTACCTCCAAACTATGTAATTGTGCCACTCTGTGGCCTCAATGTGTAAGGAATGATGCTGCTGCCGCCTCCTCAAGGGTCCGTCACCGTGCCACTCTCCGTGCTAACGCCTCCACATGCTGGGTCTTCGCTACCTCCAAACTATGTAATTGTGCCACTCTGTGGCCTCAATGTGTGCCACTCTGTGGCCTCCTCAAGGGTCCGTCACTGTGCCGCTCTCCGGCCTGATGCTGCCTCCGCATGCCGTGCCCATAGCTGCCATGCTGTGTCAGGCTCAATTTCGGTGTGTTTCACCTGCTACCTCATCAAAGTGGGTCACTCTGTCACCACAAAGCTGTTGGCCATAATTTGGCGTAATGGTGCATTTGGGCAGCCTCAGAGGCAACTATGCATGCTGCCCCTGCTGTTTCCTGTCCATTCCAGTGTTTCCATCATTTTCTGAGCTTCCCAGGTTTTTAGGCGACCTTCCCTGTGCAGAGCTTTGGTCCCGCTGAAAAATGTTCGAGTCTCCCATTGACTACAATGGGGTTCGTTATTCGAAACGAACACTCGAACATCGGGAGATGTTCGACTCGAACAACGAGCACCCGAACATTTTAGTGTTCGCTCATCACTAGTGCCACACAATGAGAGACAGATGCCACACACAGCAATGGCACGGAGGCAGACTTGCCAATATTTATCTCCTACTAATGTTTTTTTTGGAAAAGGGAGAATGTACCCCCCCCAAAAAAAAATGGCCAAGTATTACACAGTGTTTTCGGTGCCACACAATAACAGACAGATGCCACACACAGCAATGGCACGGAGGCAGACTTGCCAATATTTATCTCCCACTAATTTTTTTTTTTGTAAAAGGGAGAATGTACCCCCCCCCCAAAAAAAAATGGCCAAGTATTACACAGTGTTTTCGGTGCCACACAATGACAGACAGATGCCACACACAGCAATGGCACGGAGGCAGACTTGCCAATATTTATCTCCTACTAATTTTTTTTTTGGAAAAGGGAGAATGTACCCCCCCCAAAAAAAAAATGGCCAAGTATTACACAGTGTTTTCGGTGCCACACAATGACAGACAGATGCCACACTCAGCAATGGCACGGAGGCAGACTTGCCAATATTTATCTCCCACAAATTTTTTTGGGGGGAAAAGGGAGAATTTAGCAAAAAAAAAAAATGGCCAAGTATTACACAGTGTTTTCGGTGGCACACAATGGGAGACAGGTGCCACACACAGCAATGGCTCGGAGGCAGACTTGCCAATATTTATCTCCCACTAATATTTTTTTTGGAAAAGGGAGAATGTACCCCCAAAAAAATAAAAATGGCCAAGTATTACACAGTGTTTTCGGTGGCACACAATGGGAGACAGGTGCCACACACAGCAATGGCACGGAGGCAGACTTGCCAATATTTATCTCCCACTAATATTTTTTTTGGAAAAGGGAGAATGTACCCCCAAAAAAATAAAAATGGCCAAGTATTACACAGTGTTTTCGGTGCCACACAATGAGACAGATGCCACACACAGCAATGGCACGGAGGCAGACTTGCCAATATTTATCTCCCACTAATTTATTTGGGAAAAGGGAGAATTTAGCAAAAAAAAAAAAAATGGCCAAGTAATACACAGTGTTTTCGGTGGCACACAATGAGAGACAGATACCACACACAGCAATGGCACGGAGGCAGACTTGCCAATATTTATCTCCCTGCAGTTATCTCAGAAAAGTATGGCAGGCAGCTATAAAAAGGACGGCTGCACACAAAAGTGTGGACAAACACACAAGATAGCTGTGCAGAAAGGAAGGAAAAACAGAATTTGTGCTTTGAAAAAAGCAGTTGGTTTGCACAGCGGCGTACACACAGGCACAGCAACGCAGCTATCAGGGTCAGGGAGCCTTCTAGTGCAGCCCAATGAGCTACAGCACTGAGGAAAAAAAAATGTAGCTTCCACTGTCCCTGCAATCAAAAGGTGGTGTTGGACAGTGGAAATCCCGACAGCACAAGCGGTTTGTAGCTTTATGTACCCTGCCTATCACTATCCCTGCTTCCGAAGAAGCTGCAGCAACCTCTCCCTACGCTCAGATCAGCAGCAGTAAGATGGCGGTCGGCGGGAACGCCCCTTTATGGCCCCTGTGACGCCGCAGAAAGCAAGCCAATCACTGCAATGCCCTTCTCTAAGATGGTGGGGACTGAGATCTATGTCATCACGCTGCCCACACTCTGCGTCCACCTTCATTGGCTGAGAAATGGCGCTTTTAGCGTCATTGAAACGCGACTTTGGCGCGAAAGTTGCGTACCGCATGGCAGACCCCACACAGGGATCGGCTCGGTTTCATGAGACGCCGACTTTGCCAAAAGTCGGCGACTTATGAAAATGAACGATCCGTTTCGCTCAACCCTAGTCAGCAGAGGACGATTGCAAGGAGGGACCGCAGACACTTACTAGGCCTAAAATAAATAAAAATAGGCTCAAGGCACTTAGAGTTATCTCGCAGGGGTACACAGGCAGCATTAGTGTGGTCAGCGGAGGACGATTGGAAGGAGTGTCTGACACAGTTAGTACTCCCAAAAAATAAATAGATGTTAATGTCTCGCAAAAAAACAAAACAAAAGAACAAAAGTGTGGCATACTTAGGTACAGGGGTGGGCTCCTCTGCTGAGTTTCAGACATAGTAATTTGGCACTAAGTATTTACTGGTGTCAATATAGGACACTGATACTAGTTAAAATAGTCAGGGTCATACATGTCAACAAATTGGTATTGTCAGTGCCAGGCATTGAAGGATGTCAGCGCATAGACTAAACATTGTTGGAGCTGTGAGAGATAATTTTGCACGTGGTAGAGCACAGTTTGTGCTGGGGGGGAACTCTCTTGTGGCTGGCAGTACAGGCCCAGGGCCCCTCATGTTACAACGGTGTGTCTGACGTTGGTTGCGCGCCACCACCGCCAGAGACACTTTATTGTACTATGAGGGACCCAGTGGCAGTGCCGTCTACCAAAAGCGGGCACACCCACCTCTTCAGACAAACAGCACTGTAACGGGTGCTTGCGCCAAGTGTCGAGCCCACGGCCCCGTGGGGGGAGTTTTCCCATTTAGGGACCTGTAAACATGTCGTATGCTGGACAAACAGCTGCTGCAAATTAAGAGATTGGAACACTCAGTAAGACCAGTCCACAAGCAAGACCTTTTTATAGGAAAGCTAGGTGTCAGCCGGGAAAGGTGGGGCAAAATAATTTGAAATCCAGGAGTGGTTCATTTTAATGAAGGTTAGATCATCCACATTTTGGGTAGCCAGACGAGTCCTTTTTTCGGTTAATATTGAACTAGCAGCACTTAATACTCTTTCTGATAGCACACTAGCTGCTGGGCAAGCAAGCTCCTGCAATGCATATTCTGCCAATTCAGGCCAGGTGTCTAATTTGGATGCCCAGTAATCAAATGGGAATGACGGTTGAAGGAGAACATCGATAAGGGCTGAAAAATAGTTAGTAACCATACTGGACAAATGTTGTCTCCTGTCACTTTGAATAGATGCTGCAGTACCTGTCCTGTCTGCGGTCATTGCGAAATCACTCCACAACCTGGTCAGAAAACCCCTCTGTCCAACACCACTTCTGATTTGTGCACCTCCAACACCTCTGCCCTGTAGCCCCCTGCAGCTCGTGTGAGAACCATCACCGGCGCTGTGTGCTGGGAATGCCTGAATCAAACGGTCTACAAGAGTTGCTTGTTTGGTTGCTAATATTTGTTCGAGGTTCTCATGTGGCATAATATTTTGCAATTTGCCTTTATAGCGAGGATCAAGGAGGCAGGCCAACCAGTAATCGTCATCGGTCATCATTTTAATAATGCGTGGGTCCCTTTTGAGGATACGTAAGGCATAATCCGCCATGTGGGCCAAAGTTCCAGTAGTCAAATCTGCAGTTGTGCTGGTTTGAGGGGCAGTTACAGGCAAATCTACGTCACTTGTCTCCCTCAAAAAACCTGAACCCGGCCTTGCCACACCAGCAATTTCCATTAGCCCCGGAGAAGCTTCCTCATTTAAAAAATACTCATCCCCATCATCCTCCTCGTCCTCCTCCTCTTCGCCAGCTACCTCATCCTGTAGACTGCCCTGACCAGACAATGGCTGACTGTCATCAAGGCTTTCCTCTTCCTCGGCTGCAGACGCCTGCTCCTTTATGTGCGTCAAACTTTGCATCAGCAGACGCATTAGGGGGATGCTCATGCTTATTATGGCGTTGTCTGCACTAACCAGCCGTGTGCATTCCTCAAAACACTGAAGGACTTGACACAGGTCTTGTACCTTCGACCACTGCACACCGTAACACAGCCTGCTGAAGCTTCACACTAGCTGTTCGATAATGGGACACCTCGTGTGCAACACTGGCAGCTGCGGATGGAGTGGTTGAGGAGGGGTGGCGAATGCCTACAGCCAATTGTTTCCTAGACCATGGGCTAGGCAGAACTGTCCCACTATGGCTGTCCCCAGTGGACCCTGCATCCACCACATTAACCCAGTGCGCCGTGATGGACACATAACGTCCCTGGCCATGCCTACTGGTCCATGCATCTGTTGTGAGGTGCACCTTTCCACTGACTGATTGCTTCAGTGCATGGACAATGCGTGCTTTGACATGCTGGTGGAGGGCTGGGATGGCTTTTCTCGCAAAGAAGTGCCGACTGGGTAGGTCATAGCGTGGTACTGCGTAGGCCATCAGGTCTTTGAAATCGTCACTTTCAACCAACCGGTAGGGCATCATCTCTAACGAGATTAGTCTAGCAATGTGGGCGTTCAAACCCTGTGTATGCAGATGAGAGGATGAGTACTTTCTTTTCCTAACGAGAGTCTCTTGTAGGGTGAGCTGGACTGGAGAGCTGCATATGGTGGAACTAGCGGTGGTGGTGGTGGTGGACATGGCGGATTGAGAGAGGGTTGGTGATGGTATTCTTGATGTTGGCCTATATACAGTGTTTCCTACCAATAACCTTGTGATTCCCTGACTGCTTTGGCCTTGCGACGATACCTTTACATTTGCTGCTGGTGGTGTCCTAACCGGTGGGCTTACAGTGAGGGAAGCAATGTAGCATTGCTGACTACCTTCATTCTGAGCAGGTGCACCAACGGTACATGACGTTTGGTAGTTAGTCCAAGCTTGCAAGTGCATGCTGGTTAAATGTCTACGCATGCACGTTGTATTTAAATTTTGAAGATTCTTCCCTCTGCTAAAGGTCTTTGAGCATTTCTTACAGATAACTTTGCACTGATCATTCAGATCTTGGTTAAAAAATTGCCACACTACACTCTTCCTACTATGGAATACCTTTTCAGGCATTGCACGCTGTGCTACTTTCACTGGATGGCCACGCTGTCCTAAAACTGTTTTTGTTTTTGACAAACATTTTTGGCCTGATACAGGCCTGCCAGATGACAGCTGTTCAGTGATGTAGATGGTGGCTGCTGATCATACCCCTCTGCTTCTGAGCTACTGGCAGCGGCACCCTCTTCCCCCAATGGCTGCCAATCTGGGTCAACAACTGGGTCATCTATCACCTCCTCTTCAATGTCATGTGCACCTTCCTCTGTGTCACCGTGTAAGGTGCTATAGCGTTCGGGACGGGGCACCATAGTCTCATCAGGGTCAGATTCTGGCTCAGTACACTGCGAGGGCAATGTAGTGATCTGAGTCAATGGAACAGCATAATAATCTAGCTGTGGCTGTGCATCAGTGCACTCAATGTTCGAATCATCTTGTAATGGGCAGTTAACAATTTCCTTTTCTAACCCAGGCAAGGTATGTGTAAAGAGCTCCATGGAGTAACCTGTAGTGTCGCCTGACGCATCCTTCACTTTTGGTTTGGGTGAAGGACACAAGGAAACGTCTTGTTCCTGACCGGGAGCATCCACTGACGACTCACTGCTTTTAAATTTGGAACTTTCTGAAGAGGAGGCGAAAGAGCTAGAGGCTGAGTCAGCAATGAAAGCCAAAACATTTTTCTGCTGCTCCAGCTTTAAAAGCTGTTTTCCTACTCCCAGACAAGGGAGCCTTCGAGGCCTTGTGTAGCCAGATGATGACGCTGGTTCAACACCTCCAGCCTTAGCTGCTGTTTTGCTTTTCCCACTACCACCAGATGCTCCACCACCATCACCACCATCAGTACCAGCTGGCAACGACCGCCCACGGCCTCTTCCACCAGACTTCCTCATTTTTGGGAAAACCGTTATATGGTACTGTAAAATAAGGTAGAAGGTGTATATAAACTTGTAGAGAATTTAAATCTCCCTTTTTATTTTGGGGAGACTGAACCACAACTCAGGCCCAGTGTATTTTACAACGCAATGTGAGTGGCAGCAAGTGGCTGGCTGATACACGACAAACTAAGAGGACTGAGGTATATCCACTTTGTGAGAATTTGAATCTCACTTTTTTTGAGGGGAGACTGAACCCATACTCAGGCCCAGTGTATTTTACAACGCCATGTGAGTGGCAGCAAGTGGCTGACTGATACACGACAACCTAAGAGGACTGAGATATATCCACTTTGTGAGAATTTGAATCTCACTTTTTTGGGGGGAAGACTGAACCCAAACTCAGGCCCAGTGTATTTTACAACGCAATGTGAGTGGCAGCAAGTGGCTGGATGATACACGACAAACTAAGAGGACTGAGGTATATCCACTTTGTGAGAATTTGAATCTCACTTTTTTTGTGGGTGGAAACTGAACCCAAATTCAGGCCCAGTGTATTTTACAACGCAATGTGAGTGGCAGCAAGTGGCTGGCTGATACACGACAAACTAAGAGGACTGAGGTATATCCACTTTGTGAGAATTTGAATCTCACTTTTTTTGGTGGAAGACTGAACCCAAACTCAGGCCCAGTGTATTTTACAACGCAATGTGAGTGGCAGCAAGTGGCTGGCTGATACACGAGTAACTAAGAGGACTGAGGTATATCCACTTTGTGTGAATTTCAATCTCCCCTTTTTTTGGGAGACTGAACCAAAACTGAGGCCCAGTGTATAAAACAACACAATGTAAGTGGCTGAAAGTGGCTGGCTGATATATGAAAAAATGCAAGGACTGTAGTACAATTTCTATCTCCCTACAATGATCTCAGGACAAGTATGGCAGCAATAAAAAGGACTGTTGCACACAAAAGTGTGGACAAATAAACAAGATAACTGTGCAGAAAGGAGCAACAGGATTTTTGCTTTTAAAAAAGCAGTTGGTTTGCACAGCAGCGGTGCAAACAGCAATGCAGCTATCAGGGAGCCTTATTAGGCAGCCTAATAAGCTACAGAGCTGATGCACAAAGATATAGCCTCCAATGTCCCTGCAAAAAAAGGTGGTGTTGGACAGTGGAAATCGCTACAGCACAAGCGGTTGGGGGTTGAAGCTGCAGCAACCTCTCCCTATGCTGAGATCGGCAGAAGTAAGATGGCGGTCGGCTTGCACGCCCCTTTATAGCCTCTGTGACGCCGCAGAAAGTAAGCCAATCACTGTCATGCCCCTCTCTAAGATGGTGGGGACCGAGACCTATGTCATCATGCTGCCCACACTCTGTGTCCTCCTTCATTGGCTGAGAAATGGCGCTGAATGCATCATACGAAACGCGACTTTGACGCGATCGCTGACAGCATGGCCGATCCCACACTAGGATCGGGTCGGGTTTCATGAAACCCAACTTTGCCGAAAGTCGGCAATTTTTGAATTTGTCCGATCTGCTTCGCTCAACCCTAGTGGCCATTATACAGTATTGAGCATCATGTGGGGTCATTATACATTATGGAGAACTGTGTGTGGCCGTTATACAGTATGGAGCACTATGTGTGGCCATTATACAGTATGGAGCACTGTGTGGCCATTATACAGTATGGAGCACTGTGTGGCCAATATACATCATGGAGCATCATGTGTGGCCATTATACACTATGGAGCATCATTTGTGGCCATTATACAGTATTCAGCATCATGTGTGGCCATTATACAGTATGGAGAACTGTGTGTGGCCATTATACAGTATTGAGCATCATGTGTGGCCATTATACAGTATGGAGCATCATGTGTGGCCATTATACAGTTTGGAGCACTGTGTGGCCATATTTTTTTGTTTATAATTATTGTATATAAAACAGTGTGATCAGCAGTGCTAAATGGCTGTGGTTGGGACGTGGATATGGGTGTGACTAGTTGTGAAATGGGTGTGGTCAGAGGCGTCGCCTAAAATTTGCAAACTTTATACCTCCTTCCCTTCTTCAAAAGTTGGGAGGTATGGTACCGCATTTGCCAGATCATAGCAAAGTGCCGCAAATCCCATAGGGAATGAATGAGGCTGAACGCAGTGTTGCCGTAAGTGATCTGTTACTCGGCACATGCAGAAAAACTGCCGTATCTGCTGCAAAAGGCGACTTTCACATCAGCGATTCTTGCCAAAGTCACTGCCAATAGTGTCATACTCACCAAAGGGGGAGGCAGCACTTAAAGTGCCTAGGGCAGCAGAAACTCTAGATACATCCCTGCCAACATCAGTTGTGAGGACCTTACCGAGAAGTTCAGCAGGGAGGTACTACAACACACATGCGCTAGAGGAAGGCTACTGATTTCCACCTGGATAAGGGGACTCTGGATTTGCCTTCAGACCGGCCGGACTCTGCCTACCCTGTGATCTGTACCCTGGACTGTGGATGCTGAAGCCCTCAGTAAAGGTAAAGAGACTGCAACCTTGTGTCCTCGTTATTCACTGCACCTTACATCATCCACCATCCACCATCTACACTCAGGGAAGCACTGGGGATACACTTCACCTGTGGGAAGGTATACCATCTAGCTGCCATCACATCATCCCCAGCGGACCCCTAGGCAGCGTCGGTCACGACAAGTGGCATCACGAACATTATCCCTTTAAAGACCTTTCCCCCATAAGAACTATTCCTTTTATTGGACACCCCTCAAAGGGCCACGGACCGGGTCGGGCCATCGTGACAACCCCTGAACTGAAGGAGCCCGGTGCCGAGTACCCCATTGCCCTTAAGTGGGGGCGCTCCAACCGCCATACCGATGCTTCCACACCAAGCACGCAGACCCGCCAAGTAGATTCCATCACCTAAGACCTCTCTATCACAGATTTGGCTTGACAAAGGCATTATATTGCCGAAACGTTGCAGCAGAAGCATATCTGTGTACACCTGTGTTCCGTTTTTGCATTTGTATATGGTGGATGATTCGTCTCTTTTTCTTTCATTTGAACATTGAACAAAAAATTCTTCTTATTGAGTGCCGAAGGTTCTTGTTTCAGTCTTCTTGGATTTCCTCCTTCAGAGCACCAAATTCCATTTTCAGTGAGCACTCCTTATATCCCAAATACAAGAGAAAAATTTATGTTAGTGCTATATTAGAGGTATCATTTAGATGTTCAGCAATGCGAGTTTTTACTTTTCTAGTTGTACAGCCTACATAAGCTAATTTACAAATAGTAAAATCAATTTTATATGCAACTAATTTGGTGTTGCAATTAATAAAACTCTTGATATAACATATTTGAATATTATCATGATTGTAAAAAAATGTAGTGTTAAAAAGCTTGTTAACATGTTTTGCAATTTGTTGTTCCACATTTATAACTACCTCTCGTGCTCAACCATGTCTCCTCAGAGGTACGAGATATAAACATGCTGGGAGATAAAACGTTATAAGATTGGAAGAAATTTTTTAATAATATTCCTGATTGAACAAAATTGGGAACTATATTTGAGACATAAAAAAGGTCTATGAGCAACAGAATCCTTAGTTGAAATGTTAGAATTATGAGAAGAAATTAAATCTTCCTGCTTTTTAGTTGCCAATATATTTAATGCTCAATTTAACATCCAATTTGGATAATCCCTTTTTTTGATTTTTTTTGTAAGACTGCATTAGTTCTGTTTAAATTTTGCAAATCATTACAGTTGCGCTTGATTCTAGTAAAATCACCAACAGGTATGGACCTGATGGTATATTTGGGATTCCTACTTTTGTCTTTTAGAATTGTATTCACACTCATAGGTTTAGAATAAGTTTGCGTGGAAATCTTACGTTTGGCATGGCTTTTTTGCTACATTCACTAAATGCTAAAACTGACCATTATAATTCTCCAGGTCATTACGAGTTCATAGACACCAAATATGTCTAGGTTATTTTTTATCTAAGTGGAAAAAAAAATTCCAAACTTTGCTAAGAAAATTTGCAATTTTTCGATACCATAGCGTCTCCATTTTTCGTGATCTGGGGTCAGGTGAGGGCTTATTTTTTGCATGCTGAGCTAACATTTTTAATGATACCATTTTGGTGTAGATATGTTCTTTTGATTGCTCGTTATTGCATTTTAATGCAATGTCGTGGCTACCAAAAAAACATAATTCTGGCGTTTCAAATTTTTTCTCGCTACGCCATTTAACAATCAGGTTAATCCTTTTTATTGGTAGATCGGGCGAATCTGAACTTGGCAATACCAAATATGTGTATATTTGATTTTTTTATTGTTTTATTTTGAATGGGGCGAAGGGGGGTGATTTAAACATTTATTTATTTATTTATTTATTTTTTCATATTTATTTAAACTTTTTTTTTTTTACTTTTGCCATGCTTCAATAGCCTCCATGGGAGGCTAGAAACTGGCATAGCCTGATCTGCTCTGCTACATAGGAGCGATGCTCAGATCTCTCCTATGTAGTAGAATTGCTGCATTGCTATGAGCGCCGACCACAGGGTGGAGCTCACAGCAATCCGGCATCTACAACCATAGAGGTCTTTATAAGACCTCTGGTTGTCATGCCGACCCATTGCTGACCCCCGAGCATGTGACGGAGGTCAGCAATGCGCTAATTTCCGGTTCGATAAACGCTATCAGCGTTTGACAGCAGCATTTAACTAGTTAATAGAGGCGAGTGGTTCGCAATTCCACCCGCCGCTATTGTGGGCACATATCAGCTATTCAAAACAGCTGACATGTCCCAGCTTTAATGCGGGCTCACCACCGAAACCCGCATCAAAGAGGGGGTTCTGACCTTGGACATACTATCCCGTCCGAGGTCAGAAAGGGGTTGAATGCCGCTGTCAATCTCTGACAGCAACATTTAATGTGATAGTAAAGGAAGTGCGAATACTGCCCATTGGCACGTGTCACTTGACCGCGAGTTGCCGATGAATTGGCATGACAACCCAGGGTCTGCAGCAGACCCCTGTGGTTATCATTACCGGATTGCTATTAGTGCCACCCAGCAGTCGGCGCTCATAGCAAGTGAGCATTTCTGCTACACACAGGAGATCTGATCATCACCTGTGTGAAGCAAAGGCGATCAGAAGATCGCAGCTTCTAGTCTCCCATGTAGACTATTGAAGCAAGTGAAACATTAAAAAAAGTTTTTAAAACTATTAAAAAAATATAAAAGTTCAAATCACCCCCATTCGCTCCATTCAAAATAAAACATTTAAAAAAAATAATAAAATATTCACATATTTGGTATCGCCGCGTTCAGAATCAACCGATCTATCAAGCTATAAAATGAATTAATACGATCGGTAAATGATGTAATGGAAAAAAAAAGATAAGCAGCAGGAGTAGGCTGCTGGGAGTAATAGTTCCATCAGCCGCCACCTGCTGTCTCTTTTATCACTTAAATGTAACTCTCATCATTCTCCCCTGCTCGTGTCGATTGCTGGCAGGGGGGAATGATGAGAGCCATGCTCAGCACCTGGCAATGGGGAACAGCACTTACTGTAACGCTATCTCCCCTGCACACGGATGACATAAAAAAACAGACATAGCGTATTTTGCCCATGGACACATGGTCCGTGTAAACACACTGAAATGTGCACAGACCCATTCACTTGAATAGGCAAATAGCGCTCCATTCCTCCAGAGTCTATCCTTATGGCTTTGTAGTATTGTACAGCCACATATGGGGTATTGCCACGTTCAGTAGAAATTGTGGGACAAATTTTGGTGCCATTTTTACCCACTTTTTGTGTGAAAATGTAAAATCTTTGACTAACACAAAATGTTGGTGGTAAAAATGTAGTTAATTTGTCTTCACTTCCCAATGGTATAAAATTCTGTGACACATCCATGGTGTCAATATGAGCACTGCACCCCTAGATGAATTCACCGAGAGGAGTAGTTCGTAAAATGGGGTCACTTATGGGGGTTTAGCTGTTCTGGCACCTCATGGGCACTCCCAGTGGGTTATGGAACCTGCAAACCATAACAGTAAAATCTGGCGCTCCTGCCTTCTGAGCTTTGCACTGTGCCTGAAAAATATTTCCCGATTACATGTAGGGTATTGGCACACTCAGGAAAAAATGGACCTCAGTTTGTTGTAAAAAAAAAATTCCTAATAGCCCTTAGAAAAATTAAAAACTGAAAATAAACAACCTCATCCACTACTGCCACAAAAGGCTTCATGCTGTCATTGATGTTAGAGGGTGCAATACACGGTATAAAGAAATGGGGTATGTGAACTTTTGATCAGGGTCATTTGGATGTTTTGGGTTGTCATTATGACTTAAAAAGAGAAAACACAGTAGTTTGACAATAAATGGCTTCACCCAACCCCTAACCATGAGTGGAGAAAACGTTTTGGCGTTATCATTCATAGTCTCTGAAAATAGGCCAAGAAAGCAAAAATTCTGCTGGGGTATGTAAACTTTTGAGCACAACTGTATAACATCAAATTATTGGCTGGGGACACATCATCCCTCAATATCAGCATAGCCATACCATACATTGGGATGGGAAGCAGTGTCTTTCTAAGCTAAGTGATACCAGGACAACAATTGCAAGGAGTTTGTATGTTCTCCCCGTGTTTGTGTGGGTTTCCTCTGGGTCCTCCGGTTTCCTCCCACACTCTGAAAAAACATACTGATAGAGATTCTAGATTGTGAGCCCCATCGGGGACAGCGATGATAATGTGCGCAAACTGTAAAACGCTGGGGAATATGTTAGCGCTATATAAAAATAAAGATTATTATATGTATATGTTTATGAGGGGTATATTAATACTCTTAACATTTGTTGCTGAACCTGTCTGTTATGCTCACTGATAGTGCTACAATGGCATGGCTATGGTGATATTGAGGTATGATGTGTCCCCAGCCAATTATTTGATGCTATAAATATTACACAAATTACCCAAAATACGCTACAGCCTACCATCAAAACATTTTGAAGACTGACAACCAATGGTGAGAACATGTAGACACACATAGCATTGACATCTTGCTACAGAGTACCACAAAGTCCTTTTTTTTTCTTAAAATTGGTCATCTGGGGTCACTTGCTTTGAAACACGTTGAGCCAAGGAAAAAGATTAGAGAGGATAAATAATATTACAAAACAGACTTTAAAGGGAACCTGTCAGCAGGATTGTATGATGTAACCTACAGACAGTGTCAGGTCGGTGTTATACTGACTAAAATTATACCTTGATTGATGAAATCTGTCTTGTGGTTGTTTAATCTTTATTTTCAGTTTTGAGTTAATGATATGCTCATGCTTCGAGGCAGGGCTCTGGGTGGGTCTTCATGTGGTGCTCTGCTTAGCTATTCATGTGTATGGCTTCCAACAGGTCACTGATCCCTCAGTGACCTGTCCCCTACTTTACATAATGAATATTATAGACTAAGAACAAGAAGAATGCAGTCATAGAATCCAATAAAATCACTTTTATTAGTAATCAATATAAAATATACACGAAAAGAACCAGATAAACAATGTGTAATGAGGCTAGCAGATGACACCAAGATGCCAAAGGCAACATGAAGAAAATAGTCACCCAAGGTTTGGTAGCCCCAACGGTAGTCTAGATACAGCCCATAGGTATACAATAGCATACGAAGGCTAAGGGGTGATCTTATGTTAATGTATAAATATATGAGGGGACAGTACAAAGACCTTTCTGATGATCTTTTTAATCATAGACCGGTGACAGGGACAAGGGGGCATCCTCTATGTCTGGAGGAAAAAAGGTTTAAGCATAATAACAGACACGGATTCTTTACTGTAAGAGCAGTGAGACTATGGAACTCTCTGCAGTATGATGTTGTAATGAGTGATTCATTACTTAAATTTAAGAGGGGACTGGATGCCTTTCTGGAAAAGTATAATGTTACAGGGTATATACACTAGATTCCTTGATAAGGCGTTGATCCAGGGAACTAGTCTGATTGCCGTATGTAGGGTCGGGAAGGAATTTTTTTCCCCCTGGTGGAGCTTACTCTTACCACATGGGGTTTTTTTGCTTTCCCCTGGATCAACATGTTAGGGCATGTTAGGTTAGGCTATGGGTTGAACTAGATGGACTTAAAGTCTTCCTTCAACCTTAATAACTATGTAACTATGTAACTATACAACATGTCAGAAAATCAATGCACAACAGGTAAGGAGCAGCCACAACATCTATATCCTTATATCTCCCATAGCATTAGTATGGCTACAGACATGAAAAGGGCGGTATAATATGCATATCACCTGATGTAGAGGACCTGGACCAACGTAGGGGACACCGGACCACCCCGACGTGCGTTTCGGTAAGTGTACCTTCCTCAGGGGGGCATGGCGGTATGTGGGCACAACAAAGCTATTTATAGCGGACCCTTTGTTGAAAAAAGTGCTCAGCCGTGCAGCGCAGCTTCCGTCCGCCCAGAACATCCGATCAGCCGACAGCCGGAAGCACATGGGGCCCCACGTGATCTGGGAGTACGTGATCAGTAGCCGGAACTGGTCGGAGCGAAGCGGCGCATGCGCATTGAATGTACGGCGGCCATATTTGAAAGGGGCAAAGAAGAGGGCAGGAACACCAGCATAAGCATAGGCTAGTAATACGTGTTAAATAACAACGTGTATGTATAAAACAGCCTATACCAAAATAGAGGGACGCAAAATGCGACTGTCCCAGGTGGGATGCACGGGTACAATTTAAATGCACATGGCCACAGGTGCTTAAAAATGGATTATAAGCACAATACCACTGCGTACCAATATAGAACAACATATAACAATACGGGGATGTAAATATGAATTATCCCAGATGTGTATCTGTTAATAATTATTAACAGATACACATGACCAAGATATTTAAAGTGACCATTCAACATATAACGGGAAATCCCATAGACAACCTAGTGGTCCAAAGTAGTAGTATAATTATGGTCAGAAAAAATAGATAAACATGTGCAAGTCAAATACACAATGTATGGGACATGGTACAAACACCCAGTATTGGATACATATAGAGTAGATACATATATCAAATAAAAGAATATAAGCATTCCCACACGATTTTTAATCCACTTCTGGCTCCACATTTCTTCCTTCATGGTCTTTCCAGTTAAGTACAGGCGGCCAACATTCAATATACCAGTGTGTAAGAATACGGATCCTGAATAACAAAAAATTAAAAAATAATAGAAATTAAAATCAAATAAAAACACCATGATGCGGAAAGGCAAACATGAACAGCAGTGTGACGACTGCAGAAAAGGGGCATAACTTATATTCTCGTTTAAGCCCAAAGGATGCACTGTATTCAGCGACCAAATCCATCGTGTCTCTAATTGGCTGAGACGTTTAAACAGATTCCCACCGCGAATATTGACATTCAACCTGTCGATACCACGGACTCTAAGCAACGAGCGGTCGCTATGATGTAAGGCTAGGAAATGCCTTGGAATGGTTTTTAATAGGGATGTGTCATTCTAGGTAGCAGCTGCCTCAATCCCCAAAACATGCTCCCTAATCCTAACTTTTAATTGTCTAGTGGTCATCCCGACGTAAATCAATCCGCACGGGCAGGTGGCATAGTAGACTACATATCTGGAGGTGCACGTAATGCGCCTCCTGATAGTGTACTCCTTAGACCCACTGGAATTCAAAAATTTGCCACATCTGTCCATATTAGGACATGCGACACAACGGCCACATGGGGCCGAGCCTGCCGGGACTGGTATGTCATCCAAGAATGTTCTAGGTCCCTGTCCAGTATAATGACTCTTGGTTAGGAGGTCCCTTAGATTCTTTGCCCATCTGAACGTAAGGAGGGGTCTCTTGGGGAGGAATTTGCCAATGATGGGGTCGGTTTGAATATATTTCAATATATTACAATATTTGTATAGATGGACTCCACATCTGCTGAAACAAGTAGAGATTCACCCTCAAAGTGGAGGCCATCGGTATCCCTGAGATAAGATGGGAGAGCCGTCATGAGGGGCTGGAGGTGGAAATCTATCCATGAGTTCACATGCTCAAGGTAGTTTCCCCTCCCTGAAACTATAGGTCGACCGGGTGGTGACTTCAGGTCCTTGTGGATTTTTGGGAGGAGGTAGAAAGTGGCTAAAGTGGGGTCATTACTGAGAAGAGAGGAGGCAAGTTCCTTCGTAATAATATCACCTTCCAAGGCATCCTTAATAATGGACACTAGCTGACCCGAGTATGCACTCAACGGATTATATGTCAGCTTTTTGTAACAGATGGAATTATTAAGTTACCGGAATGCCTCCTTCTCATATAACCCCACTGGCCAAAGAACAACATTTCCTCCATTGTCAGCAGGTTTTACTACTATATCAGGGAGGTTTTTCAGATATTCAAGTCGTTCGCTCCTTCCTAGATAAATTATCCGACCGGGAAAATCTCGGAATTTGACACAGGTCCCGAGTCACCACCCGGACGAAAAGATCAATACAAGAACACATCGCCAGAGGGGGAAACTTGGTAGACCGAGAGCGAATAGAGGGAGGAATCTTACCCCCCTCGTGGATGTGTTCCACCGCCAACTCCTCCAATATCCTCAGTGTAGCTTGTTCTTTCTCTGTACAGCTCACAGCTCACAGCAGTGTGACGATGATAGATTGAATGAGAAATTGGCCTTGATGAAGGACTCCCTACTTAAACGTTCAAAGTTGTGGTGGAATCACATTTTTTTAGAAAAATATACAGTTAATAAGATGATTCCAAGGGGCCTACGTGTTCGTGTGATCCCGACATTCCCAATCAGTGACGATGTATTTATCAAAAAATGGGAAGAGGCGAGCAATTTGTGCTCTTTTACCCTGATGCAATTTTTGATTAACCTTAATACAGCGAATATTGAGGAGTTGGATAGGAAGATTGATGAACTACAGACTGCTGTTAAGGCCGAATGTCCTAAGGAGAAGTTACACCAGTTTGATGTAGAGTTGGAGAAATCATTAGACACCATGGCTAAAAAGATCCTAGAGAACCAGTTGTCTAAATACAACAGGGATCTTAAGGATTACCAGACAAATAGGGTTTATTTATGGAGAAAAGACAATTTGGTACAAGCCCCCTCCAATACATCTATATCCTCCATGAGTGGCCAGTCGGATATATCTGTTTCTTCAGGATCCACTCGTTTAAGAGATCATACATACCATCCCTATAGAAGACACTTTAGACATCAGACGGAGCCCGAGAATACAAACAAACGGGTAATTAATTTGAGTCACCATATACTTACCTCTGCTGATCTGTCTCTGCTTGGTAGGGGTCTCTCATTTTCACCCACGCCTGAGTTTGACAGATTCACTGTTGTGAAAGATTTAAATCTGTTTGCCAGATCATTGTTGTTGAGACGTCATTTCTTTGATAATGAGAGCAATTCACTTTTTCCTACAGAGAAAGAACAAGCTACACTGAGGATATTGGAGGAGTTGGTGGTGGAACACGTCCACGAGGGGGGTAAGATTCCTCCCTCTATTCGCTCTCGGTCTACCAAGTTTCCCCCTCTGGCGATGTGTTCTTGTATTGATCTTTTCGTCCGGGTGGTGACTCGGGACCTGTGTCAAATTCCGAGATTTTCCCGGTCAGATAATTTATCTAGGAAGGAGCATGAACGACTTGAATATCTTAAAAACCTCCCTGATATAGTAGTAAAACCTGCTGACAATGGAGGGAATGTTGTTCTTTGGCCAGTGGGGTTATATGAGAAGGAGGCATTCCGGTAACTTAATAATTCCATCTGTTACAAAAAGCTGACATATAATCCGTTGAGTGCATACTCGGGTCAGCTAGTGTCCATTATTAAGGATGCCTTGGAAAGTGATATTATTACGAAGGAACTTGCCTCCTCTCTTCTCATTAATGACCCACTATAGCCACTTTCTACCTCCTCCCAAAAATCCACAAGGACCTGAAGTCACCACCCGGTCGACCTATAGTTTCAGGGAGGGGAAACTACCTTGAGCATGTGAACTCGTGGATAGATTTCCACCTCCAGCCCCTCGTGACGGCTCTCCCATCTTATCTCAGGGATATCGGTGAGCTGCCCCGCCGGGTCGATGGCCTCCACTTTGAGGGTGAATCTCTACTAGTTTCAGCAGATGTGGAGTCCCTCTATACAAATATTAGACACAAGGATGGCATTGCTGCAGTGAAATTCTTCTTAGAAACATCAACATTGTCTATTGGACTTAGGGGACTCCTGCTGGAACTACTGAAGTTCACCCTCTCACACAATTTCTTTGTGTTTAAGGGGTCCTTCTACCTACAGCTCCAGGGGACAGCCATGGGTGCGGCCTTTGCACCGGCTTATGCCAATCTGTTCCTGGGGCTGTGGGAGAGGGAACTCTTCCTGTCGGACAGGCTGTCATCGATGGACCATATCCCTTTTTGGATGCGGTATATCGATGACATCCTTTTTGTCTGGCAGGGTGAGGCCGTCGACCTGGGGCAGTTCATCGGGTTTCTCAACAGCAATGATCTTAATATCAAACTCACATGTGTTTGGGATAGGTCCAAGATCAGTTTCCTTGATGTAATGGTCGGTAAGGATGAGACCGGGAATATACATACTGACATCTACGGTAAGGTTACATCCACCAATATGGTGTTACATGCCTCATCCTGCCACCCGTGGCACATGGTATCTTCTATACCTGTTGGGCAGTTCCTCCGTTTATGGAGGATTTGCTCAACAGAGTCTGATTTTGAGAAACGTGCTATGGAGTTAACAACACGGTTTATTGAACGGGGATATAGCAGATGTAATATCAAAAAAGCTTATCACAGGGCTAAATATTCCACTCGGAATCATCTGTTATATAAACCCCAGGGTGAGGGTAGAACCAATGGTGGTGATCAGCTTCGTTTTATTACAACATTCAATCTCCAGGCTGATAGAGTGAGATCCGCACTTACTAAAGCCTGGCCTATCCTTCAAACCGACTCCATCATTGGCAAATTCCTCCCCAAGAGACCCCTCCTTACGTTCAGATGGGCAAAGAATCTAAGGGACCTCCTAATCAAGAGTCTTTATACCGGACAGGGACTTAGAACATTCTTGGATGACATACCAGTCCCGGCAGGCTCGGCCCCATGTGGCCGTTGTGTCGCATGTCCTAATATGGACAGATGTGGCAAATTTTTGAATTCTAGTGGGTCTAAGGAGTACACTATCAGGAGGCGCATTACGTGCACCTCCAGATATGTAGTCTACTATGCCACCTGCCCGTGCGGATTGATTTACGTCGGGATGACCACTAGACAATTAAAAGTTAGGATTAGGGAGCATGTTTTGGGGATTGAGGTAGCTGCTACCCAGAATGACACATCCCTATTAAAAACCATTCCAAGGCATTTCCTAGCCTTACATCATAGCGACAGCTCGTTGCTTAGAGTCCGTGGCATCGACATGTTGAATGTCAATATTCGCGGTGGGAATCTGTTTAAACGTCTCAGCCAATTAGAGATGCGATGGATTTGGTCGCTGAATACAGTGCATCCATTGGGCTTAAACGAGAACATAAGTTATGCCCCTTTTCTGTAGTCACACTGCTGTTCATGTTTGCCTTTCCGCATCATGGTGTTTTTATTTGATTTTAATTTCTATTATTTTTTTATTTTTTGTTATTCAGGATCCGTATTCTTACACACTGGTATATTGAATGTTGGCAGCCTGTACATAACTGGCAAGACCATGAAGGAAGAAATGTGGAGCCACAAGTGGATTAAAAATCGTGTGGGAATGCTTATATTCTTTTATTTGATATATGTATCTACTCTATATGAATCCAATACTGGGTGTTTGTACCATGTCCCATACATTGTGTATTTGACTTGCACATGTTTATCTATTTTTTCTGACCATAATTATACTACTACTGTGGACCACTAGGTTGTCTATGGGATTTCCCGTTATATGTTGAATGGTCACTTTAAATATCCTGGTCATGTGTATCTGTTAATAATTATTATATATTCCATCTGGGATAATTCATATTTACATCCCCGTATTGTTATATGTTGTTCTATATTGGTACGCGGTGGTATTGTGCTTATAATCCATTTTTAAGCACCTGTGGCCATGTGCATTTAAATTGTACCCGTGCATCCCACCTGGGACAGTCGCATTTTGTGTCCCCCCCCTTTTGGTATAGGCTGTTTTATACATACATGTTGTTATTTAACACGTATTACTAGCCTATGCGTATGCTGGCATTCCTGCCCTCTTCTCTGCCCCTTTCAAATATGGCCGCCGTACATTCAACGCGCATCTGCGCATGCGCCGCTTCGCTCCGACCAGTTCCGGCTACTGATCACGTACTCCCGGATCACGTGGGGCCCCATGTGCTTCAGGCTGTCGGCTAATCGGATGTTCTGGGCGGACAGAAGCTGCGCTGCATGGCTGAGCGCTTTTTTCAAGAAAGGGTCCGCTATAAATAGCTTTGTTGTGCCCACATACCGCCATGCTCCCCTGAGGAAGGTACACTTACCGAAACACATGTTGGGGTGGTCCGGTGTCCCCTACGTTGGTCCAGGTCCTCTACATCAGGTGATATGCATATTATACCGCCCTTTTCATGTCTGTAGCCATACTAATGCTATGGGAGATATAAGGATATAGATGTTGTGGCTGCTCCTTACCTGTTGTGCATTGATTTTCTGACATGTTGTATGCTTTTGTATACCTATGGGCTGTATCTGGACTACCGTTGGGGCTACCAAACCTTGGGTGACTATTTTCTTCATGTTGCCTTTGGCATCTTGGTGTCATCTGCTAGCCTCCTTACACATTGTTTGTCTGGTTCTTTTCGTGTATATTTTATATTGATTACTAATAAAAGTGATTTTATTGGATTCTTTGACTGCATTCTCCTTGTTCTTAAGGCCCCGTCTCACATAGCGAGATCGCTAGCGAGATCGCTGCTGAGTCACTAGTTTTGTGACGCAACAGTGACCTCAGTAGCGATCTCGCTATGTGTGACACGTACCAGCGATCAGGCCCCTGCTGTGAGATCGCTGGTCGTGTCGGAATGGCCTGGACCTTTTTTTGGTCGTTGAGGTCCCGCTGACATCGCGGAATCGGTGTGTGTGACACCGATCCAGCGATGTCTTCACTGGTAACCAGGGTAAACAGCGGGTTACTAAGCGCAGGGCCGCGCTTAGTAACCCGATGTTTACCCTGGTTACCAACGTAAACGTAAAAAAAACAAACCGTACATACTCACCATCTGATGTCCGTCAGGTCCCTGGCCGTCTGCTTCCTGCTCTGACTGAGATCCGGCCGTACAGTGAGAGCAGAGCGCAGCAGTGACGTCACCGCTGCGCTCTGCTCTCACTGTACGGCGGCTCAGTCAGAGCAGGAAGCAGACGGCCAGGGACCTGAGGGACACCGAAAGGCGAGTATGTACGTTTTTTTTTTTTTGGTAACCAGGGTAAACATCGGGTTACTAAGCGCGGCCCTGCGCTTAGTAACCCGATGTTTACCCTGGTTACCCAGGTGCTGCAGGGGGACTTCGGCATCGTTGAAGACAGTTTCAACGATGCCGAAGTCGTTCCCCTGATCGTTGGTCGCTGGAGAGAGCTGTCTGTGTGACAGCTCCCCAGCGACCACACAGCGACTTACCAACGATCACGGCCAGGTCGTATCGCTGGTCGTGATCGTTGGTAAATCGCTATGTGAGACGGGGCCTTTAGTCTATTATGCGTTGTCAGCTATCCTTATTGTCCATGCATGGGTGGTGCATGTATTTGGATATATATTATTAATGATTTAGTGATGTATATGCACCACCAATGATGCATATTGGAATTCTTCTGTTTAATAATGAATATTATATATATCTTGGAAAACAAACCTGCAGGCAGGCGTCGGCAGTGGCCCCTGTGTTGCAGCATGATCGCATATGTAATGAATTATATACACATTTGTTTGCTGTAATCCTGAAGTTCGTAAAAAGAAATCCATTTGAAAATGGCACCTGCTGCACAGCGCAGTAGCAGCTATCGGTGATCCAATAGCTGTTACTGCGCAGGTGCCGTTGGCACCATCTTGCTAGAGAAAATAAAATTTCCTCCTTCAAGATGGCACTGCTGGCGTCTCCGCAGTAGCAGCTATCGCCCATTGTGCCATCTTGGAGGAGGATTTTTTTTTCTAGCAAGATGGCGCCATCAGCGCCTGCGCAGTAGGAGCTACTGCACAGGCACGGCCGGTGCCATTTTCAAATAGATTTATTTTTAGGACCTTTATGATTAAAGCAAACAAATATGTATATAATTCATTACATATGCGATCATGCTGCAGTGCAGGTGCCACCGCTGGTGCCCGCCTGCAGAAGTTTTTTTTTTCCCAAGATATACAGCTCTGTCAAAAACTAAGAGACCACTGCAAAATGTTCACTTCATCTGATTTTTCTCTTTATAGCTATATTTTTTTTAGTAAAATGTAAATTGTTCATTTGTTCTATAAACTTCTGACAACATGTATCCGAATTTATATGCAACAAATTTAGCGTTTTTTTTCTGACAAAGAAAAATGGTCAAAATTTAAAAAAAACAGTGCTCAAAAAATGCAAAGAAAACAAGTTCATAATCACTTAGAAACAACAATATTAATGTTTTAACTCAGGAAGAGTTCAGAAATCAATATTTTGTGGAATAACCATGATTTTTAATCACAGCTTTCATGCGTCTTGGCATGCTTTCCACCAGTCTTTCACACTGCTTCTGGCGCAAAAATTTAAGCAGTTCTTCTTTTTTTGATGGCTTGTGACTATCCATCATCCTCTTGATTACATTCCAGAGGTTTTCAGTGGGGTTAAGGTCTGGAGATTGGGCTGCCCATGTCAGGGTTTAGATGTGGTTTCTTAATTTTTGTCAGTGCTGTAAATAATATTCATTATGTAAACTAGGGGGCCCGTCACTGAGGGATCAGTGACCCTTCAGAAGCCATACACATGAACACATAATGACAGCATGAAGACCCCCCCACAGGCCACCCCAGAGCACGAGAATATCATTAACACACAGCTGAAAAAAAGACTAAACAACAACCACAAGACGGATTTAATCAACCAAGGTATCATTTTAATAAGTTCAACAATGCCGATCTGACACTGTCTGTAGGTTACAATCCTGCTCACAGTTTCCTTTAAAGAAACTCCTGCCTGTTAAATATTTCACTTTGGGGAAGCAGGCATTAAAATGGAAGCTATCACATGAAAAACTTGCAAATATAGAGTCAATCTGCAGGTTAATAGCATCCAGAACTTACACAATGATCACATTTGGTGCCCCGCTGCTAGAAGGAAATTAACTTTATTCCTCGCAGCTGCGTTTGGGTTTCAGTCATGACTGTGCATAGAGAAGTAGCTTACCTTGACCCCGTCACTGACTGATAGCCGGCCCTAAAGCTGATGGAGCTTTAAGTCAGTTTCAGGGGTGTGGTTACAGCCGCCATTCTCTAAGCACAAAGTGATGACTGAAACTGTGCCAGCACCACTCCCATAGATGAAACCCGAAGGCTGCTGGGAGAAATAAAGTTAATTTCCTCCTGGCATCCAGGCTCTAAGTCCATGTGGAGTGCCCCCAGACGCAGGGCCGTGGGGTACTCAGTACCGGACCTCTCAGTCTGGTTCCTGGGGTTGTCACGGTGGCTAGACCCGGTCCATGACCCTGCTAAGGGGCGTCCAAGGAAAGGTGTGATGAGGGTGCATGGTGCAGGTCACGATGAATAACGAGGACACAGGGTTGCAGTCTCTTTACCTCTTTACTGAAGGCTTCGGGATCCGCAATCCAGAGTACTGCTAACAGGGCTGGCTGAGACCGTCCGGTTCGAAGGCACATCCAGAGTTTCCTTTGCAGGTGGAAATCGGTGCCTACCTTCTAGCGCCTGTGTGTTGTAGTATCTCCCTGCTGAGCACCACGGGATAGTCCTCACAACTGTTGTGTCTGTTTCTGATGTTCTTTCTCACAACTCGTATCTATTCTGATGTTCTTCTCCGTCCCCCAGTTGATATGGATAGGACGCACCCGTATGACGGGTAGGCCTGGAGTTCTTCCGGGACCCTAGCATCGCCCCTCTCCCACAATTGCCCCCTATGTCTGCTTAGGTGATTTAGGTGAGACAGCCAACCTGTAATTAACTGTTCTGCCGCTGTTTGAAGTAATGCTTGGAGCCCAATACTTCCTCGGCGTTCCGGCCACCGGCTACGCGCCTCAGTAGGATGTTGCCACGATCTTACGGCACGACTCCTACTGGCTCCTACTCCTTTTTGCTGCGATCTCGTTTCTCACTGCTCCACAATAAACCTCGCTTCGTTTCCTTTCTTAGGATGCCACGGCAACGGGTGCAGGCACGGCTCCGTAACGTTCTGTTCTTTTCGCTAGGCCACTGTCAGGATCCCACCCCTGACAGAGACCCCCCTGAATCTTTCCCTGCAACACCCTCTGCCACAGGATGTTGCCTGGATCCAACCCAGTCAGCTTCTGACTAACTCCCTATCCAGCCCCCAGTTTTACCAGATTGTGAGGAGTGGCCTAATACATAGAACCCTTTGCTCCCCCTGGTGGCCAGAGTGTGAAGTGTAATGTGTGACTGCGATACCTGGTCAGGTGAACTCCTTAAGTGCCATCGGACGTACCATCACTCCACTTAGTGGCGGAGCATCAGTACTGCAACGACCAGGACTCTGGGGTACTGCACGTGCATTGAGCAGTTTCAGAAAGCTATTAACCTGCAGATTAACCCTAGAACGCATACCTCGGGCCTCGCAGGCCTGCCAGGTTACTTGTTTTCTATTTTCTGTAAATCTACTTTAGTTAGAATTTTGAAAATCTAGGTAATCCTCAGGTATATAGTTGTTAGTAATTTCCAGTTATTCATATATTTTTATGTTAGACATTTTGGTATAACAACCTTTTTTGGGGACTACCCCATATTCACGCACCTGGGGCCTTTTAGGCCTGTACTAGGTTTACATGTGATACTTTTGTTCACATGTGCAGGCAAATTACGGAGGCATTGATCCGATGTGGAATACGCTTTCTGGAACATCCAGAGCAAAGAGAAAAAAAAAGAAAGCGCTGCTATATTTGTCCAGCAAAGAAGGAAAGAAAATCGGAGCGTTTCTGTTCTACTTGTGGACAAAATGTATGCAAGGAACATTCAGCCGAAAAAAAGAACATGCGAGAATTGTCAGGGGAATATGTAAAGTTACAAATAAAAATTCCTGCACCAAGTTTGCTACAACCAAAAAATGTTTTCATACAAAAATTGCATATAGAATGCCTATATTTGGCGTGCCCGTTTGCTTACTTTTTTGTTGTTTTATGCACATAATTATGTTTTGAAATATACACATCTTAGGCTGTTTTCCCAGTAGCGCTGGGGTTCGCCAGAAGGGGATCCATAATGGATCTGACCTCCTGGTAACTCCAGCTAAGGCTGCCGGAATGGCGGGATTCCGCCAGCCTTAGCTGGGGTCACCAGGAGGTCAGATCTATTACGGATCCCCTCCTGGCGGACCCCAGCGCTAGTTGGAATGCATCCTTACCTTGCAATTGTAAAATACATTTTGAAAAGTATTTTTATTTGAGTTATTCCGTGTTATTTACACACAGGCCTAAAAGGCCCCAGGTGCGTGAATGTGTAGATTTCTATGGGTATGCGTTCTAGGGTTAACCCCATATTTTTAGGTTAATAGCATTTTTTTCATGTGACAGTTTCCTTTTAAATACTGAACAAAATGGCTTACAACTAAAGGGGATACTCTCAGCAAATATAAAGATCTGATAAAGAATGTTAGCAAAAACACCCAAATCACAATAATAATCTTTATTAGTACAATCAAAAAACTCATCCAGTGGATAAAAACAGGAGTGTGGAACAAGGGACCTCACTACCCCAAGGGCAAACTATGCAGGTCATGCAAATTGAAAAATCTAAAAAATCTGAGGTAAAAGAGACATACAAATATATTGACATAAATAAATATAAATCTCTATAATGCTAACTGTTCTCACATGCCTAAATGTAGGAGAAATATTGAGAAATCATCCTATAAGAACCAGTAATGGAATAAATAAATACATGGAAATGATGTCCCAAAACAGTAGGCAAAAAGTGCAAAAACTTCTCAAAACGACAAGGAAATATATGCCAATAAGAAGTTGGATCAACCTGCGGGGGTGATGAACAAATCGCAATGCACGTTTCGTGTCAACTTCTTGGGTCAATAAATACACAGCATACACATATTAAAACACTGCTTTAAACCCATTTAAAGTTTGAAACGTATAACATTTTTTAATATCCTCTTTAAAAACCAACTAGATGTTTCCAGCCAGCTAACGCTCGGCACACTCATTGCTATCTAATTAACGCTGCTGGTGATTAAACAAAAGTAAATAATGACAACATTCAATAGCACTTACACAGGTGGTAAATTAACTTAAAATGAAGTTAATAACAATAGTGTGGTGATGTGTTGGGGGTGGGATTATGTGTGGTAATGGGGTGGGGGGCGGGATTATGTGTGGTAATGGGGTGGGGGGCGGGATTGTGTGTGGTAATGGGGTGGGGGGCGGGATTGTGTGTGGTAATGGGGTGGGGGGCGGGATTGTGTGGTAATGAGGTGGGGGGGCGGGATTGTGTGGTAATGGGGTGGGGGGCGGGATTATGTGTGGTAATGGGGTGGGGGGCGGGATTATGTGTAGTAATGGGGTGGGGGGGCGGGATTGTGTGGTAATGGGGTGGGGGCGGGATTATGTGTGGTAATGGGGTGGGGGCAGGATTATGTGTGGTAATGTGGTGGGGGGCAGGATTATGTGTGGTAATGTGGTGGGGGGCAGGATTATGTGTGGTGATGGGGCGGGATTATGGGTGGTAATGGGGTGGGGGTGGGATTATGTGTGGTAATGTGGTGGGGGGCGGGATTATGTGTGGTGATGTGGTGGGGCGGGATTATCTGTGGTAATGTGGTGGGGGGCGGGATTATGTGTATTAATGTGGTGGGTGGTGGGATTATGTGTGGTAATGTGGGGGGGCGGGAATATGTGTGGTAATGTGGTGGGGGGCAGGTTTATGTGTGGTAGTGTGGGGGTGCGGGATTATCTGTGGTAATGTGGTGGGGGCGGGATTATGTGTGGTAGTGTGGGGGGGCGGGATTATCTAGTAATGTGGTGGGGGCGAGATTATGTGTGGTAATGTGGTGGGGGGCGGGATTATGTGAGGTAATGTGGTGGGGGTGGGATTGTGTGGTAATGTGGTGGGGGGCGGGATTATGTGTGGTAATGTGGTGGGGGGGCGGGATTATGTGTAGTAATATGGTGGGGGGGGCGGGATTATGTGTAGTAATATGGTGGGGTGGCAGGATTATGTGTGGTGATGTGGTGGGGGCGGGATTGTGTGGTGGGGGCGGGATTATGTGTGGGCGGGATTTGTAGGGGGCAGGATCGTGTGTGGTGATGTGGTGCGGATTGTGTGTGGTAATGTGGGGGGCAGGATTATGTGTGATAATGTGGTGGGGGGGCGGGATTATCTGTGGTAATGTGGTGGGGGCGGGATTATGTGTGGTATTGTGGTGGGGGCAGGATTGTGTGTGATAATGGGGTGGGGGGCAGGATTACGTGTGGTGTGCAGGGGGCGGAATTAGCGAGTAATCACGATGCCTCTTACGTATATAGATGAAGACATTAATGTAAATGTGCACATGCCTAATAATTACCTACCTTTCTTTTAGAATGCTAATAAGAATTCAACAAGAAATCAATAAAAAAGAAGACAAAAAAGGATTTTTCCCATTGCGGTATGATTTTACTTCTTTTTGGGTTCTTGCAAAAGTCTAGTTATTTTTCTGAAAGTTAAGAAAAAACCCAGCTTCTGTAAAATACAATTTGCTAATTCTTAACAATTATAACATTTTTCATAAGAATATCATTGAATATATAATTTCTATACAATTATTATACCCTGTAATTATAGTTCCTTTTCTATTCCAACTTCAATTTGGAGCAGTGACTGTTTTGTGTCATCAAAAACTGCATGCCATGTTTGACAAAATGACAATTGATTATCAATTTGTAAGAAATTTGCAACCTCCACTGTGTCTGCACTTCTGATTTTGCAAAATGGTCTTTGAAATAAAAAATGGCAATATTACATTAAATGACAAACTTTCAATGCTGATGATATACTAAAATATGCCATATTTTGAAATTCATATTTTTTTATAATAAAATCCAGTTAGAATAAATATAGTCATGTTTAAAGCTGCATTGACAAACACTGGCTTTTTCTCAGCATATTTTCCATACCAAACTACAGGTAAATTACATGAATTACCACTTACATTCTGTTATTTCACAGCATAATTTTACATTGAAGTTTTTAAGTGTTTGAGTACAGTTAAATGGGTTGTCTGGTCCAAATCGATAAGTCTGCCACCACTCATTGTAACCAACCAAAGTAAAAAAAAATGGGATATCAGGGTAGATTCTTCTCTGCGTTGCTTGAAAAGTTAGAAGTCCAGATGGGTAAACCAATGAAAAGGTGTCTTTATTTAATGCGTGTCAGAGCACCAGTGAGCCTTCATCAAGATACCACACAGAATGTACATTCTGTGTAGTATCCTGATGAAGGAGCCCTGGTGCTTCGAAACGCTTTGAATAAAGCCACCTTTATGTTGGATTACCCATCTGGACTTCTAATTTTTCAAGCAGCGCAGAGAAGAATCTACCCTGATATCCCATTTTTTAGAATTTGGTTGGTCACGAGGAGACCGGTGGATCTGCAGCAGCTTACATTTCTATGAGCCTGTGTAAGGGCTGGATCTGGTGAGTAAATTTGAATAGAATTTATCTCCTTATACCCAGATAAGACCCTATTGCACTTTTATTTTCTTCCAGCCGTTTACTGATCACTCTTTGTGCCGGCACACTTATGAATCCCCTCAGTGAATGCACTTTGTGCTCTGGAGATTTGCCAGTTTTCTGACCTGGGCCCAGAGAAGTGTAAATGTGTTACGCATACTCCCAGCCATTGAGTACAGCCTCACTTTCATATACTTGTATAGAGCAAGGCTGCACCCTCTAGTTGGCCATGCCCACTGAACTGCCGCATTTGCAGATGGAGCACGGCCTTGCTCAATACAAGTGTATGGAGTGAGGCTATGCCCACTAGACAGGTACTGGCTGGGATTATGTATAACTGATACATATCCTCCAGTCCTGACTCAGACACCAGCGAAGCCCCACAGCACACAGTGCGTGCACTGGGGAGATTCACAAATCTGCAATCCCACTGAGAATTGGACTGGACAAACCCTTTAAGTTGCAGAGATGGCATGAGCTATGTTTGTGGCAACCACAGAAGACGAAGCATATAACTACATCTCAGATTCAAAAAAAGTTAGGACAATAGTATAAATTGTAAAGAATACAAGCATCCAAGTATTTGGAAATCTCTTGTAATCACATTTTATTAATCCCTTCCCGACCCATGACGCCACGTAGGCGTCATGAAAGTCAGTGCCAATCCGACCTGTGACGCCTATGTGGCATCATGGAATGATCGCGTCCTGTTATGGACCTGGTGGTTAGGAGCAGCCGAAATGACCTGATGATTAAACCAGAAATAGGGACAAGCTCTGGGGAAGTGGGAGCTCTGCTGACCGCAAACCCTACTCCTATCACACACACTAGAAATAGCCGTGGAGCGTACCTAACTCTCCCTAGACGCCTCTTCACAGCCTAAGAGCTAACTACCCCTAAGAGAGAGAAGTAGAAGCCTTACCTTGCCTCAGAGAAATTCTCCAAAGGAAAAGGCAGCCCCCACATATATTGACTGTGAGTTAAGAGGAAAGTCACAAACACAGGAATGAAACAGGTTTTAGCAAAGGAGGCCAGCCTTCACTAAATAGTCAGAGGATAGAAAAGGGAACTATGCGGTCAGCACAAAAAGACTACAAAAGCCATGCAGATATGCAAAAAGACCTCCACACCGACTCACGGTGTGGAGGTGCAACTCTGCACCCCCAGAGCTTCCAGCTAGCAAGGAAATATCATGATAGCAAGCTGGACTAGAATTAGCAGTACTAAGAAATATATTCAGAAAGCAGTAACAACAAATGAACTATCAGGGACTTAGCTTCTGCTGGAGTAGACAGGTCATCAGAGAAGTCCAAGAGAGATCTGAACCAAATACTGAGACATTGACAGCTTGCAAGAAGTAAAGATCTGAGTGGAGTTAAATAGGGAAGCCAACATAGCAATAAACGAGGGCAGCTGAGAAAGCCAACCTCAAGGACCAGCAGTTCCACTCAAAGCCACCAGAGGGAGTCCAAGAACAGAACTCACCACAGTACCATTCATGACCACAGGAGGGAGTCCGAGAACGGAATTCACAACAGCGTCCCTGCAGATCAGGTGAAAGGGTTAACTCCAATTTCACCTGATCTGCCGGGACAGGGGGAGTGGCACTTCAGCCCAGGGGGGGTGGCTTCACCCCCCCCCCGTGGCTACGATCGCTCCGATTGGCTGCTAAACGTGAAACAGCCAATAGAGCGATTTGTAATATTTCACTATGAAAACTGGTGAAATATTACAATCCAGCCATGGCCGATGCTGTAATATTATCGGCCATGGCTGGAAACCCTGATCTGTCCCCCCCACCGCCACCGATCTCCTCCCCAGTCCTCCATCCTGTGCTCCGCTCCCCTCCGTCGTCCTGTCCACTCCCCCGTCCTCCTGTCTGCTCCCCCGTGCTCCGATCCCACCTCCCGTGCTCCGATCACCCCCCCCGTGCTCCGATCCCCCCCCATACTTACCGAGCCTCCCGGTGTCCATCCATCTTCTCCACGGGTGCCGCCATCTTCCAAAATGGTGCGCCCGCTGAATCTGCCGGCCGGCAGATTCATTCCAGCTACATTTTGATCACTGTGATAAAACCTATCACAGTGATCAAAATAAAAAAAATAGTAAATGAACCCCCCCTTTATCACCCCCATAGGTATGGACAATAATAAAATAAAGAAAATATTTTTTTTTCCACTAGGGTTAGAACTAGGGGTAGGGGTAGGGTTAGGGGTAGGGTTAGGGTTAGGGGTAGGGGTAGGGTTAGGGGTAGGGTTAGAACTAAGGTTAGCATTAGAATTAGGCTATGTGCACACGGTTGAAAAAAATACTTGCAAAGAGACTCAGCATGGCAAATACGTGAATAAAAAAGACTTATAATAGTCAATCATAATAATGAATAGCCAGCTAAATAAAAGGACTAACTAAATATGGACTAGTCGCTGATCAAGACACAACAGAGAAAATGTGGCTAAAAGAGCCACCAAAAAACGACCAAATACAGTCCATGTATGTATAAAAAGGCAAATACTTTATTTATAAATAATAAGGACAAATAGCACAACAGGTAAGGGAACAGCATGCAATACAGATATCCAAAAATTGACAATGGTAAAAACATGCACGGTGTGCACACATGCAGGGACCCACCAAAAATAAATACAAGTGAAGAATAACCACCATTAGCAGCATTGCAATATGGGAAAAGATGCCTAAGGACATTCAAGGAAACTCACTAGGTAGATAATGCTCTGAAGAAACAGAGCGACCTTACAATTAAGTAGAGAAGACATGTACATTGACAACTATACGTAGATGATGAAAGACACCGGATTTGGGGGTTCCTGGATGTGTGCACACACCCCAACTCACGTTTCGGATCTTGTCTAGTTTCCAAAATGGGGTCACTTTTGGGGGGTTTCTACTGTTTAGGCACATCAGAGGCTCTGCAAACGTAACATGATGCCCGCAGACCATTCCAACAAAGTCTGCATTCCAAAACGTCACTACTTCCTTTCCGAGCCCCGGCATGTGCCCAAACAGTGGTTTTCCCCCACATATGGGGTATCAGCGTACTCAGGAGAAACTGGACAACAACGCTTGGGGTCAAATTTCTCCTGTTACCCTTGGGAAATTTAAAAAATTCTGGGCTAAAAAAATATTTTTGAGGAAAGAAAACACATTTATTATTTTCACGGCTCTGCATTATAAACTTCTGTGAAGCACTTGGGGGTTCAAAGTGCTTACCACACATCTAGATAAGTTCCCTTAGGGTTCTAGTTTCCAAAATGGGGTCAATTGTGGGGAGTTTCTACTGTTTAAGCACACAGGGGCTCTCCAAACGCAACGTGACGCCCGCAGAGCATTCCATCAAAGTCTGCATTTCAAAACGTCACTACTTCCCTTCCGAACCCCGACGTGTGCCCAAACAGTGGTTTACGCCCATATATGGGGTATCAGCATACTCCAGAGAAACTGGACAACAACGTTTCGGGTCCAATTTCTCCTGTTACCCTTGGGAAAATAAAAAATTGTGTGCTAAAAAAATCATTTTTGAGAAAAGAAAAATTATATTTTATTTTCATGGCTCTGCGTTATAAACTTCTGTGAAGCACTTGGGGGTTTAAAGTGCTCACCACACATCTAGATTAGATCCTTGGGAGGTCTAGTTTCCAAAATGGGGTCACTTGTGGGGAAGCTCCAATGTTTAGGCACACAGGGGCTCTCCAAACGGAACATGGTGTCCGCTAATGATTGGAGCTAATTTTCCATTCAAAAAGCCAAATGGCGTGCCTTCCCTTCCGAGCCCTGCCGTGCGCCCAAATAGTCGTTTACCCCCACATATGGGGTATCATCGTACTCCGGACGAACTGGACAACAACATTTGGGGTCCAATTTCTCTTGTTACCCTTGGGAAAATAAAAAATTCCAGGCTAAAAATCATTCTTAAGGAAAGAAAAATTATTTTTTATTTTCACGGCTCTGCATTATAAACTTCTGTGAAGCTCCTGGGGGTTTAAAGTGCTCAATATGCATCTAGACAAGTTCCTTGGGGGGTCTAGTTTCCAAAATGGGGTCAATTGTAGGGGAGCTACAATGTTTAGGCACACAGGGGCTCTCCAAAGGCGACATGGTGTCCGCTAACGATTGGAGCTAATTTTCCATTCAAAAAGCCAAATGGCGCGCCTTCCCTTCCGAGCCTTGCCATGCACCCAAACAGTGGTTTACCCCCACATATGAGGTATCGACGTACTCAGGAGAAATAGCCCAACAAATTTTAGGATCCATTTTATCCTGTTTTTTATGGGAAAATGAAAAAACTGAGGCTAAAATATTTTTTTTGTGAATAAAAAGTACTTTTTCATTTTTACAGATCAATTTGTGAAGCACCTGGGGGATTAAAGTGCTCACTATGCTTCTTGATAAGTTCCTTGGGGGGTCTAGTTTCCAAAATGGGGTCACTTGTGGGGGAGCTCCAATGTTTAGGCACACGGGGGCTCTCCAAACGCAACATGGTGTCCGCTAAAGATTGGAGCCAATTTTTCATTCAAAAAGTCAAATGGCGCTCCTTCCCTTCCGAGCCCTGCTGTGCGCCCAAACAGTAGTTTACCCCCACATGTGAGGTATCAGCGTACTAAGGACAAATTGTACAACAACATTCGTTGTCCAGTTTCTCCTTTTACCCTTGGGAAAATAAAAAAATTGTTGCTAAAAGATCATTTTTGTGACTAAAAAGTTAAATGTTCATTTTTTCCTTCCATGTTGCTTCTGCTACTGTGAAACACCTGAAGGCTTAATAAATGTGGTTTTGAGCACCTTGAGAGGTGCAGTTTTTAGAATGGTGTCACTTTTGGGTATTTTCTCTAGAGACCCCTCAAAGTGACTTCAAATGTGAGGTGGTCCCTAAAAAAATGGTTTTGTAAATTTTGTTGTAAAAATGAGAAATCGTTGGTCAAATTTTAACCATTATAACTTCCTAGCAAAAAAAAATTTTGTGTCCAAAATTGTGCTGATGTAAAGTAGACATGTGGGAAATGTTATTTATTAACTATTTTGTGTCACATAAGTCTCTGGTTTAACGGAATAAAAATTCAAAATTTGAAATTTGCAAAATTTTCAAAAAATTTTAACCAAATTTCTGATTTTTTTAGAAATAAACGTAAAAATTATCGGCTTAAATTTACCACTAAGGCCAGTCTCACACGTCCAGATAATTCCGGTACTGGAAAAAATTGGTACCGGAATTATCCGTGTCCGTGTGCCCCTGCGTTTCTGTGGCACATCAGTTTGGCACACGTGTGCCTCCCGTGTGCCCACTGGGTACCACACGCACCGTGCAGGAGACAGCGCTAAAGTTTAGCGCTGTCCCCTGCATCGTGCTGAAGCCGCGATTCATATCTTCTGTGCAGCAGCGTTTGCTGTAAAGAAGATATGAGTAATCCATTTTTTTAGTGTTATTTCGTGTTTAAAATAAAGCTCCATGTCCCCACCCCCTGTGCGCCCCCACGCTGTTCTGAAAATACTCACCCGCCTCACTCGCAGTGTCCTGTCCTGGCCGCAGCTTCTCCTGTATGCGGTCACATGGGGCCGCTCATTTACAGTAATGAATATGCGGCTCCACCCCTATGGGAGGTGGAGCCACATATTCATGACTGTAATCGGGGGCCCCACATGACCGCATACAGTAGAAGGTGCGGCCAGGACAGGAAGCAGCGACAGCCAACGAGGGAGCCGGGTGAGTATTTTCAGAACAGCGGGGGGGCGCACAGGGGGTGGGGACATGGAGCTTTATTTTAAACACGAAATACCACTAAAAAATGGATTATTCATATCTTCTTTACAGCAAACGCTGCTGAACAGAAGCGTCCATGTGGGGGGGACAGCGCTTACTGGAGCGCTGTCTCCTGCACGGCACACGGAGAACGTCCGTGTGCGGTACGTGTGTTACACGGACATATTGACTTTAATGGGTCCGTGTAATACGTGCGCTCCCACGAACACTGACATGTCTCCGTGTTTGGCACACAGAGACACGGTCCGCAAAAAATCAATGACATCTGCACAGATGCATTGATTTTAATGTGTCTACGTGTGTCAGTGGCTCCGGTACGTGAGGAAACTGTCATCTCACGTACCGGAGCCACTGACGTGTGAAACCGGCCTAACATGAAGCCCAATATGTCACGAAAAAACATTCTCAGAACCGCTAGGATCCGTTGAAGCGTTCCTGAGTTATCACCTCATAAAGGGACTCTGGTCAGAATTGCAAAAAATGGCCAGGTCATTAAGGTCAAAATAGGCTGGGTCATGAAGGGGTTAACAACAGAACATAGTATGTGTGAATATCTTAGGTTGTGGGTTGTAGTATCTAATCACCTCTGCAGGTTAACAACGTGACTATTTTTTATTCCTGCTGCTCCTTACCAGGCAATACTCACTGTCTCCAAACTTTTGGTTGGCCCACAGATTTCGTATCTCCCTGTCAGTATAAACTGTAGTCACAGCCCATGTTCCTCCAGATGATGGATATCACAGCTGCAGCTCGCTACAGAATTGCTACAGACTAAACTTTTCTGAAATGCTGCTAGGTGCCCTTTCAATCGCCCATACAGAAATGCTTATTATTTTATTTTAAAGGTCAGAAACACAGAAAGGTTACCAAACCGGAACATTGCCTGTGCCTTTTCCAACTCCAAGTTTGGATGCAAGTAAGTGGATTTAAACCATTTCTTCAGAGGGCAGATTTGGTTCCTCTGAATATACTGTTTCATGTTTGTACCATTTTTTAAAAAAGCTTTTTTTCAGTCGAGAACTAGCCGCTTTTGCCCTATCTATAATCTAGCACTGGTTGTACAGTTTCATACCACTGGATGTCCAAACTGACTTTCCATTCAGCATAGTTAAATAAATAAATAAATTTTTCTACAACATTTAGGCCTTATACCAATGAAAAAAAAAAAGACGAAACGAAGAAAAATGCAATTTAACTTATATACTATGGGATCGATTCATCAAGTCTTTCAATTTTCACCCTGGTCTTGATGTGGAGACGTGCTGGAGTCAGACACTTCTGGTTCATTAAGAATCCTGAGCAAGGAAGTTTCACTTCCGAAATGCGCGTTGGGGAGGGCGGGAGATCGCTTGTTGCCACTGCTGTGTACCACTAGGTATGTGAATGTATATGCCGCTATTGTGCATTATTGTTTTGGCAGTTATACACTTAGTATTTTGGATCCGTCCAGGGGTATCATGCTTTCTCTTACCGCCGCTATGTATGTGGTATTGTCTGTCACTTTTTCAGCTGTGTCCTCTGTCATCTGATCTGTTATAGATTTAATAAATATTTTGCAATACATTTTTTATTGTATTGGACCTTCTTTGCACTGATTTTCGTCTGTGGTGCTTCATTAAGACAAGCGGTGTGTGCTTGCAATTTTGACATCACCACAAATATTACTCTAGTCCAGAATGGGAGTAAAGTAAGGAACCCCACTGCTCGTCATGAAGTTGGAGAGGGGGGATACCACTCCCCAGCTCCACCCACTTTGTCAGAGCTGTTGAAAATTGAAAACTTAGTCCAGTCTTGCTTTGCACCAAAACTTTTCAAAACTTTTTACTCCAGAATTATGGTCTAAAAGCTTTGATTAATCAGGCCCTATGTATATATGCAAATAGCGTTTTGAGAGAAAAAGAGGACAGTATCTCTATGCCACCTAGTGGATGTAGCAATCAATTTTGACCTTTTTACAAGCCAGACCACATGACTTAGAATAAGAAAACAAGCAAGAAGCTCCATTGCCGAGGTTTTGGAATGTTTATCGGTGATCAGTTCAAGGTCTGATTTCGCTGGGTGAAAGTCCTATGACAAGGGCTCTAAGTGGTAACAATTCTCCATGTAGAAAATGCCAAGTCAGTGTAAGGAGACTTTTCTACCATACAATGATCTGGGAACTCTTACAGAGGACAAATGAATGCCATCTATTAGGGTACTGTAGCAGTCCTAAAAATCAATACTGACTGCTTACTTAAAGGGTAACTGTGGTTTTAGCTACTCAGAATGTGCTTTGTGAACAAAATGAGTTACATCATTTTTGCCAATTTTGTGAGACATATCCTGCATTCTCACCAGTTTTCCCCTCTCTATACTCTCTCTGTAACTTACAATCCACTGGGAGCTGAGAGGAGGAAGCGAAAGCTGTGATTTTTCCAATAGATAGCAAAGAGAGAGGAATGTATATTCTTTATTCACTTTTCATCTGGGGTCACATAAGAGTATAACATCTGATGTGAGCGCTTCGGATGCGATATGCTAATGACACTAGGCTAAAACTCTGCTGCGAGCATAAGCTGAATGTCATGCTACTGTGGTACGATCATCTTGCAGAAAGCTTTTAATTGACTTTGCTAGAAAGACTTGCGGTCTAGCGGGAAAACTCGGTGACCCATTATATATGCCCCTATCATGAGTGGGACCACTTAAGTGACACACTTATCTCTGTGAATGCTGCACCCAATCAGAATTTGCTAGATAGGGAAGAGGAATCCAGCTGTAAGAATTATATTGTGTCTGATGTCAACTTTGTCAATATTGTATTCTGAAATATTATTATTATTATTGTACGTTTATATAGCACCATTTATTCCATGGCACTTTACATGTGAATAGGGGGCAAATATAGACAAGTACATTACACATGAGCAAAAAAAACAAGGCACACAGGTACATAAGGAGGGAGGGCCCTGCCCGTGAGGGCTCACAGTCTGCAGGGGATGGGTGAGGATACACTAGGAGAGGGTAGAGCTGGTTGTGCGGCGGTTCAGTAGGTTGAGGATCACTGCAGGCTGTAGGCTTGTCGGAAGAGGTGAGTCCTCAGGTTCTTTTTGAAGGTTTCTATGGTAGGCGAGAGTCTGATGTGTTGGGGTAGAGAGTTCCAGAGTATGGGGGAAGCACGGGAGAAGTCTTGGATGTGGTTGTGGGAAGAAGAGATGAGAGAGGAGTAGAGAAGGAGATCTTGAGAGGATCAGAGGTTGCGTGAAGGTAGGTACCGGGAGACCATGTCAGAGATGTATGGAGGAGATAGATTGTGGATGGCTTTGTATGTCATTGTGAGGGTTTTGAACTGGAGTCTCTGGGCAACAGGAAGCCAGTGAAGGGCTTGGCATAGGGGAGAGGCTGGGGAGTAGCAGGGAGACAGGTAGATTAGTCGGGCAGCAGAGTGTAGGATGGATTGTAGTGGTGCCAGAGTGCTAGAGGGGAGGCCAGAGAGTAGGAGGTTGCAGTAGTCAAGGCGGGAGATAAGGGCATACACTAGTGTTTTTGTGGTGTCGCGGTCAAGGAATGCGCGGATCCGAGAAATATTTTTGAGTTTGAGACGGCAGGATATTAAGAAATATTCTGTTTCCATATAATTTATTTTCTAGCCAAAACTACTCCTCCCTATGTCTGTGATCAGAAAAAAAGCTATTAAGTTGGTCACTTTAGCTTTGTCCTTGACTGTGTGTTACGTCTTGGTAACCTGCTTACATTTGGCATAGTTCGCATCAACCTGAGTGCTTTTCTTACCAACTTCCCAAAGTTCACAGGAAGCAATAAGTTACAATGGGATTGGGTGGGGTTACTGAGGAGTATGCTACACATGCATCTTATGACCCATGCACTACAGCCAGAGATGACCCTAATGACCCTAGACTGAGAGGCATGACAGATGGTTATGTTCCGGCAGCCAAGGGACCGTGATACTGTAGATAAGTGATCTCAGAAGACATGCATGGTGAATCCACTGACCTAGGTAACCTAGGCATGCAACCAATCCAGTCTGGTTCAGAGAGAAGATGAGACTGTAGCGCAGTGCGTGAATGCTTCGCAGGAAGTAGCAACCCATATCACCAAGAAAGCGCATTCAAATTACCAAAGCTTGGAACCACTAGGTGAAGTGCTGCAGGATCAATTGGTGTGGAGCTGAGGGACACCTACTTGAGACAGGCACCTATGCTCTAACCCTAATATGAGCTTTCTGCATGTTGGGGTAGAGGTGAGAGTACGGGAACAAGAGGTCTCTGCCCTGACAGGTATTGTCCAGAGCCATGAAGTGAGTTTCAGAATCACCAAACACAGAGCCAGACAGGGCTTGGGAGCTACACGAGATCTTGGACTTAAAGGTAGAATTATGCAGTATTAGAAAAAACCCTGCTAACATCATGACATCGGGCTCTACAGCTCGGTATCAGGAGAAATCAGAGCTGGAACGTTTTCCTCCTCATGGTCAACAGCCATGAAACCACAACCCACCAGAAGAATGTGGAGTGGAATGCTGAGCTTGTAGAGGAAGGGATCACATCTCCCAAACATGTCCATCATGGGAAAGGAGGCAGAGAGGCATCCGTTAAGCTAACACACCCCACGGTCAAGGAGCACACCACACTCCTGAAAGAAGGGATGAAGATTCTGAAGATATTGTTTCTGAAAGACTTACAACTGGGGTTGAGTTTAATGAACAATGCATCTGCTATTTGATGGACACTAGGTCACAGGTAACCATTATGCCAGAGGAATACTTTCTGGCCCACTTCAGGAATATCACCCGCTCCAGAAAGAAACCAACTATCCAATTGGTAGCTGCCAACCAGCTGCCCATCCCTGTAGCCTGAAGTAGTGTGGATGTCTAGGAGGGAACCATCATGACCCTGGGGATGAATGTCTTGAAAGAAGTGGAGCAATTCCTAGCTGACAGACAATGAAGAAATAGCTGTGTCTGTGTAAACCAATACCATGTGAGCAAGAGAATGTTCCAGTAGCTTGTATAAGTCAGCCAGATTCAAAGGATACCAAGCACCTCGGCAAAGTGGTTGTACCCACGGAAGCTACTGTGACCTGACCAGTCAGACATGCCATACTCACCATGCCGGTATGGGCCCTTGTATAATTGAAATGGATAGAAGCACAAATTGAACCCACAGAAGGGAAAATGCTAATGGCCCGCACCATAGCTACTGTACAGGAAGTGAAGGATGTGCTGTCATGTGTGTTAGGAATATGGGACATGAAGATTCTGCGTGGACTACCGACAACTAAATGCCTGCTCCACTGCCAAGCATAGAAGAATCCCTGTCTGCCTTGAGCAAGGCAGATTCTGAGGCAATGAGAAAGACTTTTCATGAAGAATGGTTTGCTGTACCAAAGAATCCAGCTACCTCTATAGTTAGGTGTCACCTGGAAAGTGGTGATTCCAGAGGGGATTGGAGTAAACCTGGCCAAAAAAACCCATGAGAAAGATGCCCTCTTTAGTACTGAAAAGACCTTCCAGTGTTTGCAGTTGCTGGTGTATTCGCCTCAACTATGTCCAAGTAATTGTCCCCTATCCCAATAATCCTGATCTCCGCACCCTGTAAGTATTAATGGTTGACTACCTGATGATCTCATAATGGCTACAAATATTGTGTGGTGATTGCTAGTGATGAGCGATTTTGTTTGAAAAACAATTGTCAAACATAAAATTGGCACAAATATGGCACATTCGGATTCGCGATTGGAAACACAATCAAAATTTGGTAAAATCGGAAACATTTGTTAAAAAGGGTGGGAAAATAATTGCATTGCCAACAAAGTATTTTCAGCACCTTGGCTAAGATAATGGTGGTGTATGAGGATCATGGGCATGTGTTCGAGGATAGGGGAAGGAAGATGCTCAGAGGAGTTGCATGTTTGTATACTGTAATTTTTTTTCTTCCAACTTTGTGTGCACATTGTGACTAGCCAATTGGGGAGCAGAATACATCCACAATGTCCTGACACAACGGCTTGTGTCATTGGCTGCAGAAATCACATGTCTCTCTCCTCTCCATATAAAGAGCGGACATCTTGTTTTAGCGTCATTTTGACACTGTAACAGTGCAGAGAGGCTGCTCCTGACGCTGGCATTGTTAACAGTTAGATTTTAGCTAGCTAGCTAGGTGGTTGTCTCTTACTCGGATTGTTTAGCTAGGTAGTGTCCTGTATGCCTGTGAAATCGAACTTCCAGCATTTTTTTTTGCCATTACTGAGGTCCACAGATAAAGCCAGCAGGGCACATGTCATACAAGTGTGTTGTGCACTACTTCTATTGTGCTACATTCATGAGTATACTACTACTACTACTAATCTTTATTTATATAGCGACAACATATTCTGCAGCGCGTTACAGTGTATACCATTTTAAATCTTATTTTTTCACTAGCTTACTGTGAAACAGCATGCCATATCCCACCTTGTCATTTAGTGCTGTGGTGGAATATCGTATGCTCATACAGATTTAAAAAAAAAATTCTATTGATAAACTTGATACAGCCATCCGCAGACCTAACACACATTAAAAACCAAAAATTATATTTTTTTTGTTGCAAAACGTGAAACAGTCCGCCATATCCCACAAACATTGTAATTTTGTGGCGGTGAAATGAAGCTGTCTGCAGAGCTCATACACATCAATTTTTTTTCTGTTCATAAACGTGATACAGCCCACCATATCCCACATTGTAATTTTGTGATGGTGAAATTAAGCTGTCTGCAGAGATCATGCACATTAAAAAAATATTTTTTCTGCTGCTAAACATGATACAGCCCGCCATACCCCACATTGTAATTTTGTGGAAGTGAAATTATTGGGTGTGCAGAGCTGTTGCACATCAAGAAAAAATAAAATTTTTGTTTTTACTAATGTGATACAGCAGGCTAGATCCCAGTTTGAAATTTTTTAGAGCATATCTTTTAGGTTATACAGGCCTCAACTACACTAAAATGACATTTTGTTCAGTTAGAAAAATATTTAGAATTGAGAGTCCTCAGTGGTTGATACCTTTTAATGGTATTTAAATGGTATTTGTTCAGTTACTAACAATTTACAGCAGGGGAGATCTCACTTTGAAATTTGTTTGTAGTATCTTGTCTATTTTATACAGGCCTCATCCACAGGCTTACAAAAAATTCTTCAGTTACTAACATCATACAGTAGGGGAGATCTCATGTTTTAAATTGTTTGTAGCATCGTCTGTTTAATACAGTCCTCATCCACAAAAAAAATTTATTCTGTTACTATTGTTCTACAGTAGGGGAGATCTCACTTGGAAATTGTTTGTAGTATCAGTACAGTGTTTATATGGGCCTCATCCACACCAAAAAAATTATTTTGTTACTAAAATCATACAGTAGGGCAAATCTCACTGAAATTGTTTGTAGCATCTAGTCTGTTATACAGGCCTCATCCACAGGCCCACAAAAATGTTTTTTTGGTTTCTAACATCATACAGTAGGTGAGATCTCACTTTGAAATTGTTTGCATCTAGTCTATTTATACAGTCCTCATCCAACAAGCAAAAACATTTCTTCTGTTACTAATGTTCTACAAAAGGGGAGATCTCACCTTGAAATTGTAGGGTACAGTAGGGTACAGTAGGGTAGTGTTCTCACTTTGAAATTGTTTGTAGTATCTAGTCTAACCATCCACAGGCAAAAAAAAAATGTTTCCGTTACTAACGTCATACAGTAGGGAAGATCTCATTTTGAAATTGTTTGGATCATTTAGTCTATTTTATACAGGCCTTATCCAGACACAAAAACTATCTTCTGTTTCTAATGTTCTATAATAGGAGAAATTTCTCTTTGAAATTGTTTGTAGCATGTTATACAGGCCCCATCCACAGGCGCACAAAAATTTCTTCTGTTACTAATGTCACAGAGTAGGTGAGCTCTCACTTTGAAATTGTTTGTAGCATCTAGTATATTTATACAGTCCTCATCCAACAAACAAAAAATTTCTTCTGTTACTAACATTCTACAAAAGGGGAGATCTCACTTTGAAATTATAGGGTACTATAGGGTAATGATCTCACTTTGAAATTGTCGGGTAGAGTAGGGTAAGTAGTAGTACATGAGACCAAAGACGCCATCTTGGAAAAGGGCAGTAATGCACAAATGGATAATAAAGAGTCCTGACATTACTCCCTCCTTAGAAGCTGAGGGGAGGCCGGTGCACAGAACAAAATGAGCAGCTTTAGTCAGGCGATCAACTACCACCATGATTGTATTCATGCCCCCCGATGTAGGCAGCTCCACAATAAGGTCTATTGATATAGACCCCCAAGGGCGGGACGGAACAGGTAATGGTTGTAGAAGACCCGTAGGTGCCACATGAGGAGTCTTGTAATGAGCACATACCTCGCAAGAGAGAACATAGTCATTGGTATCCTTCAGGCAAGTTGGCCACTAGAAGAATCGGCTCAGGAACTCTTGTGTCTTCTGTACCCCCCTGTGACCAGCCAACTTGGAGTCATGTACCAACTTGAGGATCTGCAGACGGACGACCTCATGGAAGTAGATCACAGTTGTCATACTCCCCTACTGCTGCCAGAACCTTGTTAGGCCATCCAGGACACTTAGGACAATTGATCAAGAAGTGGTCAGACTGGCCGCAGTAGAAACATAGACTTTCACGAAGGCGATGCTCCTGGCGCTCATTGATCTCGCGCCTCTAAACGGAATCAATTTGCATGGGCACCTCATCCACCTCCCGAGATGTTTTACCTGCAGGCTCTTTGGAATGAAGGGAAAAGTTAGAAATACAGTTATATGCAGCAAACTTCTCCTGCCTACGCTCAGTAAGGCGAATGTCAATGCGCACACAATGCTGTATAAATGCCTCTAGCTCTTGTGGTGACTCAGAGCGAGCTAGTTCATCTTTTACAATACTAGACAGACCCCTTTTAAAAATAGGCAATTGTGCATAACTGTCCCAATTGGCATCTACCGCTAATCTCCTGAATTCAGTAGCAAACTCAATAACAGAACGTTTTGCCTGGCGTAAAGACAATGAAGCCCTCCTCACATGTAAAGCGCCATGGAATAAATGGCGCTATAACAATAAATAATAATAATAATAAAGCAGATTCATCGGTTGCACGTCGATTAGGATCATCAAACATTAATGCCATAGCGGCCAAGAAATCATCCAAGTTATTTAACCGTGGGTCACGAGACTCAATCATCAGATTCGCCCAGGCGAGCGCTCGTGCGGTCAGCAGAATTATTACACATGATACTCTGGATCGATCATTAGGAAAACGGTCAGCATGCACATCAAAATATAGCATACATTGATTCACAAAGCCACAAAATTTGTCGCGATCACCATTAAATCTGAATGGGGGCAACTTAGGTGGGCTAGCTGGTGGCAGTTGCCCAGAGGGAAAAGTCGCTTGTGCAGCTATTTGCGTGCTTATGTCCCGAAAAGCCCGTCCATACTGGGACTCTATGCCAGCAAGTTTGTTTTCCTGGGCTGCGATGCGGTAAAGTCTATATTATCACACAGTGATTCAAACAGGTGCAGAGAGAAACTCAAGTCCACAACACTTGGTGCAAATATCAAATGCAGCTCAGCAGTCTATAGCAAACTTCAGAGGAAAATGCAATCACGCAGAAAGTCTATGAAGCACAATTATTCTTGAAGATACTTAACATGAATAAGTCCTTGCTTAGTCCACAACACAGATAGATATGCTTATAAGGCAGTTCAAATAATATCTTAGCTCAACCAGGGAGGTCTGGGTAATAGTCTCAGGTTCTTGCAGAGCAGAAACAGCTTACATGTCCAGCAAATGCAGATGGAAGCAAACACGAGCAGCAGATGAAGGAGGATTACTGGAACTGGTGTATGCAGCAGGAACTCAGAGCAGAGTAGCAGGATAAACCCACAGGTTCACAGGAGCAGGTATATAGCCAAGGAGTCACCAGAGGTCAGGAGCTGGATGCAAGGCAGAAGCACAGACTGAAGGCTGGGGTGGAGTTTTATAGCAGGAAGACACAGTGCACATGAGACCAAAGACGCCATCTTGGAAAAGGGCAGTAATGCACAAAAAGATAATAAAAAATGTTCAGAGTCCTGACACATTTTCACTTTGAAATTGTTTGTAGTAGCTAATCTGTGTTATACAGGACTCATCTATAGGCAAAAAAAAATCTTTGGCTACTAATGTCACAGTTGGGGAGATCTCATTTTGCAATCGTTTGGAGCTGTTAGGGGTAGAGTTCCTGCCTCTGCACAGGGGGAATCTCGAGCCATCTCCGCTGCGGTCTCCCATTCTTCTCCTGCGCAGTGGAGCCTGCTCAGCGCAGGCGTTGGTCCCAGTGTCATGCTCAGTCTGACACTGTGCGAAGGGTTACTGCTGTCCTTCCAGCTTCTGCCATTGTGGCCAGTACTGGTCAGCAGCGAGCAGACGTCTTTGGGGCTAAGTCCTACTTTTCCCCTTCTGAGCATGCCCAGGGTAAGATCTCTCATTGGAGTTCAAGGGTCACATGCTCAGGTACTGCAGCAAATCCTATTGGTCGTCTAGGAATCATGTTCTCATACACTTTATGCAGTTAATAGCCTCTGTGTCTGTACTGTTACATACTTAGGCAGTTAACTGGTTCATGCAGCTTTACATGAACACCCGAGCCTTACACTATGGCTGGTCCAAATAACTAAAGCAATTGTTACCATCCACCTCTCGTGTCTCCCCTTTTCCTCATAGATTGTAAGCTTGCGAGCAGGGCCCTCATTCCTACTGGTATCTGTTTTGAACTGTGATTTCTGTTATGCTGTAATGTCTATTGTCTGTATAAGTCCCCTCTATAAGTTGTAAAGCGCTGCGGAATATGTTGGCGCTATATAAATAAAATTATTATTATTATTATTATTATTAGGAAGGTCCTGAAGGTGTTCAACGTCTGTGGCAGTCTCTCATTGGTCCTTCTAGGAAGGTCCTGTACTTGCTGCAGCTATAAGAGGTGCTCATGTCCGCACGGCCATGCGCTAGTGTCAATTTATGTACGAGCTCAGAGCCAGTGTGGTCATGTTTGTGTGTGTATTCAGGGACCGAGCTGAAATAAGCCCCTAGAATGCTGGCACCTCCGGCTAGGAGTTTCATGTTTGCATTTGACTGCATGACCATCATCTGCTCTACTAAGTAGCTGTGTTCCTCTGTGAGCCAAACAGGGCACAGCGTTATCCTTGCTAACAGACTCTGTGAAGTAACAGTCTATTTATATTACTAAATTGTACCACCATATCTAGCTGCAGGTGATTTCCTGCACTGTGGATCCCGGGTTGCGAAAGCACCAACTTCTTCTAATAAATATATATTTTCGGTGCGTTCCGCCAACCCTAACAGTACACTAGTGCCAGGATCTGGATAGTTATGGCGGACACACAGCAATCCATGCGGTACATCCAGCAGCTGGAGGGTAGGTTGGCGGCTCTTGAGCACATAACCTCAGCTGTGGACGTAACCGCAGTTGCTGTTCAGGCTGCTAGCGTGGCTGCAGCAACCATGTCCACTGCCACCCCTGTTCCGACTCTATCTCGCCTCCCACTGCCAGAAAAATTTTCTGGTGATAGTAAATCTTGTAGGGGTTTCGTGAGCCAGTGCTCTATACATCTCGAGCTTCTGGCCATACGTTTCCCCACAGAGCGGGCTAAGGTGGGATTTATTGTGTCTCTCCTGTCGGACAGGGCGTTGGAGTGGGCTACGCCGCTGTGGGAGCGTGGCGATCATGTGGTGCAGAGTGCTCCATTGTTCCTGAGCACTCTGAAACAGGTCTTTTTAGGACCTCGTGTCGCCCATGATACTGCGCTCCAGCTGTTGGCATTGACTCAGGGCTAGTGTTGAGCATTCCGATACCGCAAGTATCGGGTATCGGCCGATACTTGCGGTATCGGAATTCCGATACGGAGTTCCGATATTTTTGTGATATCGGAAATCGGAATCGGAAGTTCCCAGTGTATGGTTCCCAGGGTCTGGAGGAGAGGAGACTCTCCTTCAGGTCCTGGGATCCATATTCATGTAAAAAATAAAGAATTAAAATAAAAAATATGGATATACTCACCCCTCCGGCGGCCCCTGGACCTTACCGATGTAACTGGCAGCCTCCGTTCCTAAGAATGAGGAGTTTAGGAACTGCGATGACGTCGCGGCTTGTGATTGGTCGCATGAGCGGTCACATGAGCGGTCACGCGACCAATCACAAGCCGCGACGTCATCGAGCTGGAGTGGGCGGATAAGGTCCTTATTCCGATATTTTGGAGGGGGATGGCTGACCACATGAAGGACGCTCTGGCCACTAGGGAGATTCCCGCCACACTGGAGGAGTTAATAACTGTATCCACTCGTATTGACCTCCATTTTCACGAGCGGAGGTTAGAGCGAGCCCAGTGTAGGCAGAGGTTTCGGCTGGCTCCCACCTTTGCCAAACCTCTGGAATCTCCGGTCCTTGTCCCTTAGTCACATGAGGCCATGGTAGGGTCACGAGCGGGATCTAAGTCGGTAGTAGGTGGAGGTACACTAGACATGGCGACGTTTGCCTCCAAATTGTTCTTTAAGGGGACAATTACTATAGGCTCATTTACCCACTCGGTAGAGCTCTGCGTGCATTCTGGGGTGGAGGGCAATTTTATGTCTTCTGTAGTGTTGAGCATTCCGATACCGCAAGTATCGGGTATCGGCCGATACTTGCGGGTATCGGAATTCCGATACCGAGATCCGATACTTTTGTGGTATCGGGTATCGGTATCGAAACAACATTAATGTGTAAAAGAAAGAATTAAAATAAAAAATATTGCTATACTCACCTCTCCGACGCAGCCTGCACCTTACCGAGGGAACCGGCAGCGTTGTTTGCTTAAAATTCGCGCTTTAACTTCCTTACGCGAAGTCCCGGCTTGTGATTGGTCGCGCGCCGCCCATGTGGCCGCGACGCAACCAATCACAGCAAGCCGTGACGTAATTTCAGGTCCTTCAGGATTTTAAAATTACGTTCCGGCGTTGTGATTGGTCGCGTCGCGGTCACATGGGCGACGCGACCAATCACAAGCCGTGACGTCACGGGAGGCAGGAGACGCGCGCATTTTAAAATGCGCGCGTGTCCAGCCTCCCGTGACGTCACGGCTTGTGATTGGTCGCGTCGCCCATGTGACCGCGACGCGACCAATCACAACGCCGGAACGTAATTTTAAAATCCTGAAGGACCTGAAATTACGTCACGGCTTGCTGTGATTGGTTGCGTCGCGGCCACATGGGCGCCGCGCGACCAATCACAAGCCGGGACTTCGCGTAAGGAAGTTAAAGCGCGAATTTTAAGCAAACAACGCTGCCGATTCCCTCGGTAAGGTGCAGGCTGCGTCGGAGAGGTGAGTATAGCAATATTTTTTATTTTAATTCTTTATTTTACATATTAATATGGTTCCCAGGGCCTGAAGGAGAGTTTCCTCTCCTTCAGACCCTGGGAACCATCAGGAATACCGTCCGATACATGAGTCCCATTGACTTGTATTGGTATCGGGTATCGGATTAGATCCGATACTTTGCCGGTATCGGCCGATACTTTCCGATACCGATACTTTCAAGTATCGGACGGTATCGCTCAACACTAGTCTTCTGCCTTTGCCCAACGTCCAGCAATTCCCCTGGTAATGTTAGCTCAACCAGTAACAGAACGTGTGGTAAATGTGTCGACACTGCCCTCACAGATTACACACCAGACCATCCCTTTCACTCTGTCCTTGTTGCCGTCTCATCAGGAGATTATATCTCTGCTCATCATTCCTGAAGGAATTGATGAGGTCCTGTTAGGGATGCCTTGGCTACGGTACCACTCTCCTCATATCGAGTGGTCCACAGGCAGAATTTTGGGATGGGGTGAATATTGTGGGGGTAGATGTCAGAGGGAGAGCGTTCAGGTTGCTACAACAGAGGTACCCACAGATTTTTCCTCTCTGCCCAAGCAGTATTGGTCCTATGCTGACGTCTTCTCCAAAAGGGCTGCGGAGACCTTTCCGCCTCACCACCCCTATGACTGTCCTATTGTCACGGGAGCCTAGGTAGGCAAGAGCTAATAACCCAGGCCCCTGCGATTTCCCTCAACTCTGGGAAACCCTGACTGACCCTCTCCCAGAGTTTACACTGTTGGTGTGCATGTCTGGGCCTCCACCCTCACCCTGTCTCCTGTTTCAACCCTAGGCTGAAACAACCACCCACCACCCAGTGAAGAGACCACTAACCAATACCCACAGTTAGCACAGACAAGGATAACGGAAAATATACACAACGCCGCAGTCACTCAGGAATACACAATAAATGCACAGGGCAAAACAAATACAAATATAGGAAGGAGGAAAATATGACAAAGGGAAATATACACCACCAGATACGATACTCCTTTTCCTAGACCACCACTCCAGACCAAGATAACCAAGCACAAGACAGAAGCTATAATCGGCGACGCCCAATGTTCAGAAGAACAATTTAAAGGCAGTGGGCGTGACCCAGCTTCCAATCCTAGCACCAGCTAAATTAACCCTGGAACAGCTAGACAAAATCTAGCCGACGCCACTAAGCGCATAGTGGAGAAAAGCGGAATTACCGCTGTCTGTCGAACGCCCTAGTATGAACAGCATCCGACATGACAGTACCCCGCCTTCTACGAGGGACCCCAGGGCCCTCACGATGTATAGGACCCGGCTTGTCCAGATGGCGGCGATGAAACATATTGACTAGCCGATCCGCATGAATGTCCGAGGCTGGTACCCAAGACCTCTCCTCCGGCCCATAACCACGCCAGTGTTCCAAGTACTGTAAGGTGCTGCGCACTACACGAGAGTCAACCACCTTGGAGACTTCAAATTCCAAATTACCATCCACCAAGACTGGAGAAGGCATCGGTGACGAGTCCACAAGACCCACCATCTTTTTTAGCAACAATCTGTGGAACACGTTGTGTATCTTATACACCGTAGGAAGCTCCAATCGGTAAGCTACTGGGTTATTGACAACGGTGACTTTAAATGGACCAATAAACATAGGACCCAATTTAAGGGATGGTATTTTGAGTCTTATGTTTTTTGTGGATAACCACACCCAGTCATCCACACTCAGGTCCGGACCTGGCACACGCCTACTGTCAGCCACACGTTTGTACCTAGCACCCATGCTCAACAAGCGCTGCTTAACTCTCCTCCAGACTGATGACAGTTGTGCTCTTAACTGGTCTTCCTCTGGGACGCCGGAAGAGCCCCCCTGACTCAAAGTACAAAATTGAGGATGTAGCCCGTAAACACAAAAAAACAGAGACTCCCCAGAAGACTCCTGGCAGTAATTATTGATGGCAAACTCAGCCAAAGGAAGGAACGTCGACCACTCCTTCTGGTTATCAGAAACAAAGCAGCATAAGTACTGCTCCAAATTTTGGTTCATACGTTCGGTCTGACCATTCGACTGAGGATGAAACGCCGAAGAATGAGACAACTTGATCCCCAGCCGTGAGCAAAACGCTTTCCAAAATTTTGCCACAAACGGAGTACCTCTATCGGAAACGATGTCTGACGTAACCCCATGAAGTCTGACCACCTCCTGCACAAATACCTGAGCCAAAGTCTTAGCATTAGGCAACGAAGGCAAAGACACAAAGTGCGATATTTTTGAGAACCGATCAACAATCACTAAAATGACCGTGTTCCCAGCTGAGGAAGGCAAGTCAGTGATAAAATCCATGGAGATCTCCATCCAAGGCTTACTAGGTACCTCGAGAGGAAGTAGTGTGCCTACAGGACGGGACCGGGGCGTCTTAGCTCTAGCGCACGTGGTGCAAGCTGACACGTATGAGACCACGTCCTGTCGGATTTTGGGCCACCAAAGCCGACGTGACACCAACTCCAAAGTACCCCTGACCTCTGGGTAGCCAGCCAGGACAGCATCATGATGCTCCGCCAAAACCTTTAAGCGGAGATGAAGCGGTACAAACGTTTTGTTGATGGGAAGCTCAGACGGTACCTCCTCCTGGGCCTCGGCAATCTCAGCCTCAACCTCGGTAGTGGGAGCCGAAACCACAACACCCTTTTGGAGGATGGGTACCGGATCTTCCCGAGGTTCTCTCCCCGGAAAACACCTGGACAGAGCATCCGCCTTTAGTGTTTTTAGAAACAAGTCTGTAAGTGACAACAAAGTTGAACCGCGTGAAAAACAATGCCCAGCGAGCCTGCCTGGGAGATAGACGCTTCGCAGACTCCAAATAAAGCAAATTCTTATGGTCGGTAATTACAGTAACCTGATGAACCGACCCCTCCAAGAAGTGTCGCCATTCCTCAAAGGCCAACTTGATTGCCAACAACTCCCTGTTGCCGATATCGTAGTTACGTTCGGCAGACGACAGTTTCTTGGAGAAATAGGCGCAAGGACGCAAATCGCTCAAGGATGAGCCTTGTGACAACACCGCCCCCACACCAACCTCAGACGCATCAACTTCCACAACAAAAGGTTTCGATATGTCTGGTTTCACAAGAATGGGGGCCGAAACAAAACTGTTCTTAAGAAATTCAAATGCGCGTACAGCGGCCTCAGGCCAAACAGAGAAATTGGTACCCTTTTTAGTCATGTCTGTTAGCGGTTTAGCAATGATAGAAAAATCCTTGATAAACTTCCTATCGTAGTTAGAAAACCCAAGGAACCGCTGAAGTGCTTTTAGGTTATCAGGTCGTTCCCAACGCAACACCGCTTGCACCTTAGCGGCGTCCATTTTAAACCCAGAACCTGACACAATATAACCCAAGAAAGGCAACTCCTGAACCGAAAATACACATTTCTCAAGTTTTGCATAGAGCTTATTCTCACGGAGAAGCAGTAACACCTGCCTGACATGATCTAAATGAGTATCACGGTCGCAAGAATATATGAGAATGTCATCCAGGTATACAATAACGAATTTCCCCAAAACATGCGAGAACACATCATTTATGAAATGTTGGAACACTGCTGGTGCGTTTGTCAACCCAAATGGCATCACCAAATTTTCAAAATGACCCTCAGGGGTATTAAAAGCATCTTCCACTCATCACCTTGACGGACTCTTATGAGGTTATACGCCCCCCTGAGGTCAAGCTTGGTAAACCACTTAGCACCTGCCACCTGGTTGAACAAATCTGGTATCAGTGGCATAGGGTATGGATCACGAACCGTAATCTGGTTCAACTCCCTGAAATCCAGACACGGACGTAGTCCGCCATCTTTCTTCTTAACGAAGAAGAACCCCGCTGCCACAGGCGAGGATGAAAGCCTGATGTGCCCTTTGCTCAAACTGACAGCAATGTAATCCTTTAACGCTTGTCTCTCCGGACCGGAGATGTTAAACATCCTTGCTTTAGGCAATTTGGCCCCTGGTTTAAAACTGATAGTACAGTCATAGGGGCGATGTGGTGGCAACTCTGAACAACCCTTCTCAGAGAACACATCCACAAAATCCAGAAGTGACTCAGGAACGCTTGAAGTCACAGCAGACACACATGTGGCCAGGCAATTCTCCTGGCAGAATTCGCTCCACTGAATTATGTCCTGAGTTTTCCAATCGATAACCGGGTTGTGCATAGATAACCATGGGAAACCCAAAACCACCTGAGCAGGAAGATTCCTGAGCACCTTACATGTAACCTGCTCGAAATGTAGAACCCCAATGTGGAGTTTCACCTCAGCCACAAACTCAGTAATCTCCCCCTGTGAGAGAGGAGCTGCATTGATGGTAACCACGCGGATAGAATGAGGCAGTTTTTCAATCCTAAAACCTGCCGTGCGCGCAAACTCCTCATCAATGAGATTTGTGGCAGAACCACTATCCACAAAAACAGTGATTGGCAGCTCTCTGTCAGCGATAATAACTTTGGCAGGGAGCATGCATTGAGAAACCACCATGGAGGATATGCATAAGCTCAGATTGGTCTCCTCCACACCCTCTGAGCTTAGAAGTTTTCCGCCGTTGCATTTTTCCTTAGACAGCAGAGGACAAATGTTAACAAAATGACCAGTTTTACCACAGTAAAAACAGGCTCCCTGCTTCTTGAGCACAGGGGCTCGATGCTTAACATGTGACACCCCTGAGATTTGCACAGGCTCCGTGGGCTCACCTGCAGCAACCACACGTGAACCTACACCTTCTCCCATAGGTGGCGTCTCAGGCTCCCCCTGACGCAAACGGCGATCAATGTGGACAACAAGACTCATAGCGGAATCCAGAGAAGCAGGAGCTTCGTACATCAGGAGGGCTTCTTTAACCCTTCCAGAAACCCCATGAATAAACTGACTCCGCAGCGCGGGATCATTCCACTGTGTTTCGACCGCCCAGCGGTGAAGTTCAGAACAGTAATCCTCTGCAACACGCTCCCCCTGGCGAATAGTGCATATCTTAGATTCTGCTAGAGCCATTCTGTCAGGATCATCGTAAATGTCTCCAAGAGCAGAAAAAAACCTCTCCACTGAGTTAAATGCAGCAGAATCAGAAGGTAAAGAAAACGCCCATGCTTGAGGATCCCCGTTTAGTAATGACAACACCAGACCCACACGCTGAGCCTCATTGCCTGAGGAGATCGGGCGCATACGAAAATAAAGTTTGCAAGCTTCCCGAAAAGTAACAAATTTACTGCATTCCCCAGCAAACCTTTCAGGCAAAGGAAACTTAGGCTCAGCAACTCTACCTGCCGCTCCAGCTTGCACATTAGATACTGCTAGTCCCTGTTGCTGCACTGCCCCCTGCAACTCAGTGACCTGTAGGAACAGCGCCCTCAACTGGCGGGTTACGGAAGTCATGGAATCCATGGAATTCAAATAATGTTGGCTGATTATAATGTCATGGGAAGCCTAGGTAGGCAAGAGCTAATAACCCAGGCCTCTGCGATTTCCCTCAACTCTGGGAAACCCTGACTGACCCTCTCCCAGAGTTTACACTGATGGTGTGCATGTCTGGGCCTCCACCCTCACCCTGTCTCCTGTTTCAATCCTAGGCTGAAACCTCCACACACCACCCAGTGAAGAGACCACTAACCAATACCCACAGTTAGCACAGACAAGGATAACGGAAAATATACACAACGCCGCAGTCACTCAGGAATACACAATAAATGCACAGGGCAAAACAAATATAAATATAGGAAGGAGGAAAATGACAAAGGGAAATATACACCACCAGATACGATACTCCTTTTCCTAGACCACCACTCCAGACCGAGATAACCAAGCACAAGACAGAAGCTATAATCGGCGACGCCCAATGTTCAGAAGAACAATTTAAAGGCAGTGGGCGTGACCCAGCTTCTAATCCTAGCACCAGCTATATTAACCCTGGAACAGCTAGACAAAATCTAGCCGACGCCACTGAGCGCATAGTGGACAAATGCGGAATTACCGCTGTCCGTCGAACGCCCTAGTATGAACAGCGTCCGACATGACACCTATTGACCTCTTGCCTGGTGCTGAGCCTCCCCGGAGTCGAGTCTATCTGTTATCTCTCCCGGAGACGGAGGCAGTGTCTCAGTACATCCAGGAAAATCTGGCAAGAGGATTCATAAGAAAGTCAGTGTCACCCGCAGGGGCTGGGTTCTTCTTCGTGCAGAAGAAGAGTGGAGAACTGCGTCCATGCATATGGCATCGCCATATTACACCAGGTTGTATTTGTATGGAGGGTTTCCTCCTCTTACAGTTCTGAGATCTAGCTGGTCCTTTCATTGCATGGGTTATTTTTAACCCTTTATTTCCCCTTTTCCTTTCCCTTCCCCATTCTGTCTGGCCCTGCATTGTGCCATTAGGGTCATGGCTACACATTAGTTTTACATAGCCTTTCGGCGTGTGGCCATTCAGCACGGTATATAGGCCCCCTTTTTTCGGCTTGCATTCTCCCATGAGCCAGTAGTTTGGGGTTGGGGTACGCTTTATGTGGGGGGACCTTCACACAGCACATATTGTCATTTGATCTCTACCTTTGTGTATTATGGATGATGTAATTTTTTTAATTGTGTTTTAACTGTATGTGATGTTATTGGATTGTCTAAATAAAAGCAGTTTTGTATTTTATTCATGTTACTTATATTATTGGTGTGCATATTTACCAGTAGGCTTTTTCTTGTTTTCTGTCTCAGTTTAACTACTGATTTTGCACCCATCATTTGTCTTATTGTTATATGGCGGTGCACCCATACCCTGTCTATTTAGAGACTGCGTCCATGCATAGACTACAGGGGTCTTAATGCCATCACCGTTAAGAATAAATATCCTCTGCCCCTGATATCTGAGCTTTTTGATAGGCTTCGGGGAGCAAGGGTGTTCACTAAACTAGATCTGCGGGGTGCTTACAACCTGATTCGCATCCGTGAGGGGGACGAATTGAAGACGGCTTTTAACACCAGGGATGGGCACTATGAATATCTAGTGATGTCCTTTGGGCTCTGTAATGCCCCAGCTATTTTCCAAGACTTTGTAAATGATATCTTCCGGGATATGCTCTCCACCTCGGTCGTAGTCTATCTGGATGATATTCTCATCTACTCTCCAGATATTGACTCCCACCAGAGAGATGTTTGCAGAGTCTTCGACCTCTTACGAACTAACTCCCTCAACGCCAAGTTGGAGAAATGTGTGTTTGGGCAGGAGTCTTTACCTTTCCTGGGCTATATCATCTCCTCCCAAGGATTGGCTATGGATCCTGCCAAATTACAGGCTGTGATGGACTGGCAAGAACCCCATTCCCTTAAAGCGGTGCAGCGCTTTATGGGGTTCATTAACTATTATCGCCAGTTCATTCCTCATTTCTCAACCTTGGTAGCTCCCTTGGTAGCCCTCACCAAGAAGGGAGCAAATCCCAAATTGTGGTCTGTGGAGGTCTCCAAGGCTTTCACTTCTATTAAATCTCATTTTGCTAGCGCTCCCATTCTACATTGCCCCGATGTAGATAAGCCATTTATAATGGAGGTGGATGCCTCTTCCGTTGGTGCTGGAGCAGTTCTCTTCCAAAAGGATGCTCAAGGTCGGAAGCATCCTTGCTTCTTCTTTTCCAAAACCTTCACACCAGCGGAGAGGAATTATTCCATCGGGGACAGGGAGTTCCTAGCAATTAAGTTAGCCTTCTCAGAGTGGAGACATCTCCTGGAGGAGGCTCGTTTTCCCAAGTATTCACAGACCACAAGAATTTGGTTTGTTTACAGACCGCCCAGCGGCTAAATTCTTGCCAGGCCAGATGGTCCTTGTTCTTCTCTCGGTTCCATTTCACCCTCCATTTTCTTTCCGGGGAGAAGAACATTCGTGCCGACGCTCTCTCTCGCTCCGTTGTATCATCTGAGGAGGAGGAAGAAGAGCCTCGGCTTATTGTCCCTTCCGAAAGCCTGAGAACTGTGGCCCCGGTTTTGCTAGAGTCTGTGCCTTCGGGCAAGACTTTTCTACCATCCAGTTTGCATCTGGAGGTTCTCTCTTGGGCTCACTCGTCTAGGGTGGGTGGACATTTTGGGACCAAAAGGACATCTGAGCTCCTGGCAAGGACATATTGGTGGCCACATATGGCCCGTGATGTCGCAGACTATGTTTGGGCATGTGTCTCCTGCGCCAGGAACAAGTCTCCTCGTCAACGGCCAGCTGGGTTGCTTCATCCCCTGCCGGTGGCAGACAGACCCTGGGAGATGGTCAGGATGGATTTTGTGGTGGGCTTACTTAAGTCTCGTAGCTGCACCATTATTTGGGTTATCACCGACCATTTTTCCAAAATGGTGCACTTGGTGCCTCTTCCACGGCTACCTTCTGCACGGGCTCTGGCAGCGTTGTTTATCAAACACATATTTCACCTACATGGTATGCCGGACAAAATTGTCAGTGACTGGGGTCCCCAGTTTGCGTCTCATTTCTGGAGAGAGCTTTGTCGTCTACTCAGCATTGAGTTGAATCTCTCTTCAGCTTATCATCCCGAGACGAATGGGTTGGTAGAGAGGGCCAACCAGACCTTGGTTACATATCTTCGACATTTTGTCTCAGCCAGGCAGGATGACTGGGCATCCTTGCTACCATGGGTGGAGTTTGCACTGAATAATGCCATAGCCGACTCCACCGGACAGACCCCATTCCTCCTAAACTATGGTCAGCATCCGCGGGTACCTGTGCCTATGCCCGTGTCTTCCGCCGACTCCAGAGTGGCAGACTGGGCTGTGGAGGCACGGGACATTTGGGACCGCACTCAGAATGCCATTCGGGCCTCCAAGGAGAGAATGAGGTCCTCCGCCAATGCACATCGGCGCCCCGCTCCGACCTTTGCTCCTGGCGACTTAGTGTGGCACTCCGCCCGTAACATCAGGCTGCGAGTTGAGTCCACTAAGTTTGCTCCTCGCTACCTGGGTCCTTTCAAGGTCCTCGAACAGGTTAACCTAGTGGTCTACCATCTGGCCCTTCCGCCACGTCTGGGTATCACCGACACCTTTCATGTGTCCCACTTGAAGCCCGTATACATGTCCCGGTTTTCCAAGTCATCTGCTGGGACATCGGGTTCGTCTACGGACGATTATGAGGTGAATGCTATTTTGGGGTACAAGGTGGTACGTGGAAAACATTTTTGTTTGGTGGACTGGAAGTGTTATGGTCCTGAGAGCCTGAAGAGAATATTTGGGCTCTGCAGCTCATTGCTGCCTTCGCGCGTGGCGAGGTCCAAGGGGGGGGGGGGGGCTAGGAGGGGGGTAATGTTAGGGGTCGAGTTCCTGCCTCTGCACAGGGGGAATCTCGAGCCATCTCCGCTGCGGTCTCCCATTCTTCTCCTGCCGCAGTGGAGCCTGCTCAGCGGAGGCGTCGGTCCCAGTGTCATGCTCAGTCTGACACTGTGCGAAGGGTTACTGCTGTCCTTCCAGCTTCTGCCATTGTGGCCAGTACTGGTCAGAAGCGAGCAGATGTCTTTGGGACTAAGTCCTACTTTTCCCCTTCTGAGCATGCCCAGGGTAAGATCTCTCATTGGCGATCAAGGGTCACATGCTCAGGTACTGCAGCAAATCCTATTGGTCGTCTAAGAAGGTCTTGAAGGTGTTCAACGTCTGTGGCAGTCTCTCATTGGTCCTTCTAGGAAGGTCCTGTACTTGCTGCAGCTATAAGAGGTGCGCAAGTCCGCACGGCCATGTGCTAGGGTCAATTAATGTACGAGCTCAGCGCCAGTGTGGTCATGTTTGTGTGTGTATTCAGGGACCCGGCTGAAATAAGCCCCTAGAATGCTGGCACCTCCGGCTAGGAGTTTCATGTTTGCATTTGACTGCATGACCATCATCTGCTCTACTAAGTAGCTGTGTTCCTCTGTGAGCCAAACAGGGCACAGCGTTATCCTTGCTAACAGACTCTGTGAAGTAACAGAGTCTGTTTATATTACTAAATTGTACCGCCATATCTAGCTGCAGGTGCTTTCCTGCACTGTGGATCCCGGGTTGCGAATGCACCAACTTCTTCTAATAAATATATATATTCGGTGCGTTCCGCCAACCCTAACAGGAGCAATTAGTCTATTTTATGCAGGCCGCATCCAAACACACAAAAAATATCTTCTGCTACTAACGTTCTACAGCAGGAAAGATCTCACTTTGAAATTGTTTGTAGTATGTTTTACAGGCCTCATCCACAGGCACACAACAATGTCTTCTGTTACTAACGTCATACAGTATAAGAGATCTCACTTTTAAACTGTTTGGAGCATCTAGTCTATGCTATACATTCCTCATCCACAGGCCCAAAAAAAATTATTTGGCCACTAATGGCATAGAATATGGGAGATCTCACTTTTAAACTGTTTGGAGCATCTAGTCTATTTTATACAGGCCTCATCCACACACAAAAAAAATTATTCTGATACTAACATTTTATAATAGGGGAGATCTCACTTTGAAATTGTTTGAAGTATCTATTCTGTTATACAGTCCTTATCCACAGGGCCAAAAAATTTAGTTTGGTTACTAAAGTTTAGGAACTCTACTCACTCAGGTGTGATGGGAGGAAAATAGAAGGCACGTACCTTCAAAAGTTCATGTGGGTTTATTTGCTTAATAAACTCAGAAGCACCAACAAAACAAAAACAGCCTTTAGCACAGGCAAAAACTAAGCATAAATGTCCTTAGCAGGGCTCTGCTCCACCAGGCCTGTGGGTACACAGGCTGGGGTAATATCCAGCATGCAGGCTTGGTCTGAAGCCAAACACACAGGAGTCCTTCTTCCTTCCAACACACAGACCATGTGCCAAACAACAGCCTTTATTACATAAGCTGTACCCACACCCAGAGGTGAGGTAAGTGGGTAGCCAGACCAGACCATCTCTTATAGCTACCCACAACCCAGGCCTAGGTGCACCAAATGACATTTTAGTGCTTATGTACACTAAAGAAAATACTCAGGTTACATCACAGAGAGCAGCCATCCCTTGTGAGACATACCTCCCACTGATTACGCGGCCATTAACCTGCTTACAAACGTCATACAGTAGAACAGATCTCACTTTGAAATTGTTTGTAGCATCTAGTCTATGTTATACAGGTCTCATCCACAGGCCTACAAAAATGTATTTGGTTACTAACGTCATATAGTAGGTTACATCTCACTTTTATATTTTTTGTAGCATCTAGTCTATTTATACAGTCCTCATCCAACAAACAAAAACAAACCTTTCTTTTGTTACTAACGTTCTACAAAAGGGGAAATCTCACTTTTAAACTGTAGGAAACAGTAGAGTACAGTAGAGTAACATTCTCACTTTGAAATTGTTTGTAGTATCTAGTCTGTGTTACACAAAACTCATCCACATGCCCAAAAAATTCTTCAATTACTAAAGTCATATAGTAGAGGAGATCTCATTTTGAAATTGTTTTGATTATTTAGCCTATTTTATACAGGCCTAATCCACACACACAAAAATATCTTCCATTGCTAACATTCTATATTAGGAGAGATCTCACTTTGAAATTGTTTGTAGCATGTTATACAGGCCTCATCCACATGCCCACAAATTTTTCTTTGATTACTAGCGTCATACAGTATGGGAGATCTCACTTTGAAATTGTTTATAGCATCTAGTCTATGTTATACAGGCTTCATCCACAGGCCCACAAAAATATATTCAGTTCCTAACATCATACAGTATGGGAGATCTCACTTTTAAATTGTTTAGAGCATCTAGTCTATTTTATACAGGCCTCATCCACCCCCAAAAAAAGTCTTCTCTTACTAACATCATACAATAGGGTAAATCTCACTTTGCAATTGTTTGTAGCATCTAGTCTATGTTATACAGGCTTCACCCACAGGCTCACAAAAATTTATTTGGTTCCTAATGTCATACAGTATGGGAGATCTTACTTTAAAATTTTTTGGATCATCTAGTCTATTTTATAGAGGCCTCATCCACACAAAAAAAAATGTCTTCTGTTACTAACATCATACAGTAGGGTAAATCTCACTTTGTAATTGTTTGTAGCATCTAGGCTATGTTATACAGGCCTCATCCACAGCCTACAAAAATTTATTCGGTTACTAACTTCATGCAGTAGGTGAGATCTCACTTTGAAATTGTTTGTAGCATCTAGTATATTTTACACAGACCTCAACCAACACACAAAAACCATTTTTTGTTACTAACATTCTACAATAGGGGAAATTTCACATTGAAATTGTTTGTAGTATCTAGCCTATGTTATACAGGCCTCAAAAAATTTATTCAGTTACTAACGTCATACAGTAGGGGGAGATCTCACTTTAAATTTGTTTGGAGCATCTAGTCTATTTTTTACAGTTCTTCTCCAACAACAACAAAAACATTTCTTCTGTTACTAACGTTCTACAGCAGTGGAGATCTCCCTTTTAAATTGTTTGTAGTATCTATTCTGTTATACAGGCCTTATCCACAGGGCCAAAAAAATTTGACTACTACATATATGAACCTTCACATGCGCAACCAAAATGTGTTACTCTGGCAATCCCACTGAGCTAAAATGTGGACCAGTGGACCTCAACAACCATCAGCAGCCTCATCAATTGGATCTGCTGTTTCTTCCTCCTCTTCTATTTCTGTTCAAAGTATTGTGATGCAGGTCTCTGACCGCAGAACCTCGGGTTCTTTGCCAACATTAGTCAGGCTGAGTGAGCGCCCATCATCAGCTGTAACGGAAGTGGACATGCCTGCTGTTTTTGACTGATCTCAGAGAACAAGCACACCACAGCTTTCTCAATCCACCTTAACATCTCTGCCTGCACCTCCCTTATGATCCAGCAGTTTGTCCAGTTCACTGTACTCCGCCGTCTCTCAGCACTGCAGCCAGCACAAGGTTCCGCAGTAGTGATCACGTAAAAGATTGTTTCTTGACATGAAAAACATGAAAAAGCTAAGAGGTTGAATTCCACCATCTTCAATCTCTTGGCCACTGAAATGCTGCCTTTCCGCCTGGAAGATACAGACGGTTTCTGAAAGCTGATGGCCGTTGCAGTCCCCCCAGTACCAGTTGCCCAGTCATCATTACTTTTCTAAGAAAGCTGTGCCTGCACTACACCAGAATGTCACAGACAACATCACCCGTTCCTTGACTAAATCTTTGTCTGTGAGGGTGCATTTCACCACAGACAATTGGACGAGTAAGCATGGCCAAGGGCATTACATCTCCCTGACTGGACACTGGGTTACTCTGCTGGCTGTGGGGAAAGGCCCTGCTCCACAGGTTTTGGTATTGTAGCATAGCGCCTACTACGTGTCTTGGGGGACACTCGCTTGGCACGGGATTAAAGCACTCGGGCACGGTTTTCTATCAAAACACAGTCTTTTTGGTTTATTTCACATAATGCAAACCACATCCACAGGAACTTGGTAACAGTTTGAATACCGTCTGCATATATTCGGCTTTACCACAGTTCATCTCTGACCCCGATCAGCATTATACACGGTTTTCAGACCGTTACCCGTTGACTCGTTTATGGGTTCCTGGACACCCCTTGGCCTCCGAGGTGCCCATACACAATGTCTCTCACTCTGACCCCAGTCAGTATCACACGGTTCCTTCCCGTTACCTGTTGGTGCCGCACAGGTTTCCCGGATCCCTCTTCTCCACAGAGGTATCCATCAGACGTTTCTCACTCACACTGACTTCAGGTCAGTCCCAGGTCCTCAACACAGACCGTCCAGGTCTACGGTCTCCAGGTGCTTCCAGGATGACTCCACTCGCCGGAGCCTCCAACACCAACCGTCCGTGCCATGTCCAGCACGCAGGCTCTCCAGCCTGGAATGGTCACTGTGTGCTTCCAGGACGTCTGTCCCCACCTGGGACCATCCAGCACACAGGCCACTTTGCAGTGTCCTGCCAAGACACACGGAAGTGTGTCCACCCTGACTGACACTTACCCACTAACACTCACACTCCCATGTGCTCCACACACCTCCTTTACATAGGTGTAACCACACCCAGGTACCTGTCACATGGCTAGTCAGGTGAGCGTGACATCACCACAGGTCCTTGCACACCATATACATGCCTCAATGCATATCTCAAGGAGCACACACAGCGCCCCCTATCTGCCACAGGGGTCGCTATACCACAGTATCTACAAGTCTTGCAGGCCAAACCTCTACATTTAGCACTTCACTCACCATAATCATGCAGTATTAAAATTGATATGCCTTGGAGATCGCAGTCATACAGCTGAAGAGTTGTGGACAGCTCTCTAAGATGAATTTGATCAATGGCTCTCTCTGCTGAACCTACATCCAGGGAAGGCAGTGTCCGATAACGGTGCAAACCTGGTGGTAGCCCTACGGCGAGACAACCTCACACATGGAAGAAGGCTAGCGCTGAAACGCGCGTAGCGGACCCGCTGCACATTTCCATTTTTTAGTTAAAGATAAAGATTACAATCTTATAGCCTACTATGACTATTACACATGCACTTTACTTACACTAATGTTATATTAGTTGGCTTTTTTGACTCCTTTTCTACTGCACCTTATAATTAATCCATACTACAATAACACTAATTTGACGTGCATCTACATTATTACCGTGTTATATATATATATATATATTTGACTTATGTACGTTATATGCTGATTTTGTGTGCATATGTTTGAGTTTGAGAATGTGCCTTTTTCTGTCCTATACTTACCTTTTGGCGACTGCATTTTGGAATGACTGCTATCATCCATTTTGTATCGTGCACCTTCACCTGATTCAGCTGTTTTTCTCTCATGATTCTATTATCTTTTTGTACTGATTATTTCAAATAAAATTTTGTATTTTATATTTTTATAACTTCTCTCATTGTCCATTTTTCCATTATGTCCTCTGATATGATCCCTATTCAATTTTATGCATGACCTTTTACCTCACTCTATAGTCTACAAATTTGTTCTTCTTTTGCTAACAACACACACGTGCCTTGCATGGCTCACATCTTTAACCTTGTGGTACAGCATTTTCTCCACCACTATGCTGGCGTGGGTGAGCTACTCCAGAAAGAACATAAGTTGTGTGCTTATTTCCGCTATTTGCACTCCTCTGGTCATCGACTTGCATTAATACAGAGGTCTTTGTCCATGCCAGTTAACTGGTTGATATGCGATGTGCCAATACGGTGGAATTCCACTCTGCACATGTTCCAGCTACTGTGGAAGCAGCAACGAGCCTTGACACAGTATGTCACGTCATATAGCCAGGGCCAATGCAGTACGGATGTGGCACTTACTATTTCTACAGAGTGGGCACAGACTAAGGACCTCTGCACCCTTCTGCACAGTTTCAAAATGGCTCGGAAGATGGTTAGCACTGATTATGCCATCATCAGCGTCACTATTCTGGTCATCTATATGCTGGAGCAGACTTTGAATAACCTGCAGGATGGTGGTCCCATGAGTAGAGGAGGATGCAGAGGAGGATCCGGAAGTGATAACATTGTCTCTAAGTTCAAGACTGTTGTCACACAGGTGGGTGCCAAGGGACGGTGGATTTCTGTGATTGAAGGGGGTTTGGTATAACAGACAAACTGTTATTGAAGGTGCAAGATCCAAGGAACAAATGGAGAAGGAAGAGGTGATGGGTGAGCAACTGTCAGATGAAGAGGATAATCCTCTTCTCTCTGTTGTTTGTGGTTGACGGGAAGGAACAGAGGAAACGAGCCTCATTTTTACCCAGCCACCTAAACAGCATGGGCTTGGACCTCATGGTTGAGCCCGATATATGAGATATGAGTGCCTCCTTGCTGCATTTTCCGCAACATGATCACCATATAGTTATGATTAGGAATAATGGGGACTACTTGGTTGCCACTCTGTCAGATCCATGTTATAAAACCAAGTGTTAGGGCTAGCGGAACGCACCGAGTAAATATAAATGTTTTATTGAAGTAGATGCGTTCGGGGTCTACCATGCAGGAGAACCTGCTGCTAGTAAACTATATGGCGGTATGAATTAGCTCTGTTAGTTTCACAGAGTAGTCGAGAAAGCAATGCTCTGTGTCCTGTTTGACTTCACAGAGGCACAGGCTAACTACCCAAATGAGAGCAGTCAGTGGTCATGCATGCACACATAACTCCTCGCCGGAGGTGCCAGCATTCTAAGGGCTTATTTCGGCCAGGTCCCTGAATACATACACACACAATCTCCTCGCCGGAGGTGCCAGCATTCTAGGGGCTTATTTCAGCCGGGTCCCTGAACACACACTCACATGACCACACTGGCGCAAAACACATAGCTTTAGAAAGACACTAGCGCATGGCCGTGCGGCCATGCGAGCCTTAAATAGTTGCAGCACGTACAGGACCTTCCTAGGAAGACCAATGAGAGGCTGCTACAGAGCCTGCACACCTACAGGACCTTCCTAGAAGGACCAATAGATTTGACTGCAGTATCTGAACATGTGACCCTCGATCTCCACTGAGAGATCTTACCCTGGGCATGCTCAGAACGAGAAAAGCAGGACTTAGTCCCAGAAGCGTCTGCTCGCCGCTGCCCAACACTGGCTTCAATGGCAGAAGCAGGAGAAGCAGCAATAACTCTTTGTACAGAGTCAGCCTGAGCGAGACGCTGGGACCGACGTCTCCGCTGCGCAGGCTCCAGTACAGCAGGAGAAGAATGGGAGACCGCAGCAGAGATGGCCCGAGATTCCCCTGTGCAGAGGGGGAAACTCGACCCCTAACATTACCCCCCCTCCTAGGGCCCCCCCTCCTTGGACCTCGCTATGCTCGAAGGCAGCAATAAGATGCAGAGTCCGAATGTGCTCATCAGGCTCCCAGGACCTGTCCTCAGGGCCATATCCCTCCCAGTCCACCAAATAAATTTTTTTGCCACGTACCAATTTGCACCCCAAATTAGCATTCACATCATAATCGTCCGTAGACGAACCCGATGTCCCAGCAGATGACTCGGAAAACCGGGACATGTATACGGGTTTCAAGAGGGACACATGAAAGGTGTCGGTGATACCCAGGCATGGCGGAAGGGCTAAACGATAGACCACAGGGTTAACCTGCTTGAGGACTTTGAAAGGACCCAAGTAGCGAGGTGCAAACTTAGTGGACTCAACTCGCAGCCTGATGTTACGGGCGGAGAGCCATACCAAGTCGCCAGGAGCAAAGGTCGGAGCGGGACGCCGTTGTGCATTGGCGGAGGACCTCATTCTCTCCTTGGAAGCCCGAATGGCATCCTGAGTGCGGTCCCAAATATCCCGTGCCTCCACAGCCCAGTCTGCCACCCTGGAGTCGGCGGAAGACACGGGCATAGGCACAGGTACCCGCGGAAGCTGACCATATTCGAGGAGGAAAGGGGTTTATCCAGTGGAGTCGGCTACGGCATTGTTCAGTGCAAACTCCACCCATGATAGCAAGGATGCCCAGTCATCCTGCCTGACAGAGACAAAATGTCGCAAATATATGACCAAGGTCTGGTTGACCCTCTCCACCAACCCATTCGTCTCAGGATGATATGCGGAGGAGAGATTTAACTTAATGCTGAGAAGACGACAAAGCTCTCTCCAAAACCGAGACGCAAACTGGGGACCCCGGTCACTGACAATTTTGTCCGGCATACCGTGTAGGCGGAAGATGTGTTTTATGAACAACGCTGCCAAAGCCCGTGCAGAAGGTAACCGTGGTAGCGGCACCAAATGCACCATTTTCGAGAAATGATCGATGATGACCCAAATGATGGTACAGCCACGAGACTTGGGCAAACCCACTACAAGGTCCATCCCGACCATCTCCCAGGGCCTGTCTGCCACCGGCAAGGGATAGAGTAACCCAGCTGGCCGTTGTCGAGGAGACTTATTTTTGGCGCAGGAGACACACGCCTGAATATACTCTCTGACATCTCGGACCATATGTGGCCACCAGTACATCCTCACCAGCAGCCTCTTTGTCCCAAAGTGTCCACCCACCCTGGACGAATGAGCCCAAGAGAGAACCTCCAGTCGCAAATTAATGGGCACAAAAGTCTTGCCCGGAGGCACAGACTCTAGCGAAACCGGAGCTACGGTTCTCAGGGACAATAAGCCGAGGCTCTCCTTCCTCCTCCTCAGATGACACAACAGAGCAAGAGAGGGCATCAGCACGAATGTTCCTCTCCCCAGCTAGATAATGGAGTGTGAAGTGGAACCGGGAGAAGAACAAGGACCATCTGGCCTGGGGAGAATTTAGCCGCTGGGCTGTTTGCAAATATAACAAGTTTTTGTGGTCCGTGAAGACTTCAAAGGGAAAACGAGCCCCCTCCAAGAGATGTCTCCACTCCGAGAAAGCCAACTTCATCGCCAGCAACTCCCTGTCCCCGATGGAATAATCCCTCTCCGCTGGTGTGAAGGTCTTAGAGAAGAAGAAGCACGGATGCTTCCGACCTTGAGCATCCTTTTGGAAGAGGACTGCTCCTGCACCAACGGAAGAGGCATCCACCTCCATTATGAACGGCTTATCAACATCGGGACGATGTAGGATGGGAGCGCTAGCAAAATGAGATTTAATAGAAGAAAAGGCCCTGGAGACCTCTTCAGACCACAATTTGGGATTTGCTCCTTTCTTGGTGAGGGCTACCAATGGAGCTACCAAAGTTGAGAAGTGCGGAATGAACTGGCGATAATAATTAATGAACCCCATAAAGCGCTGCACTGCTTTAAGAGAATGGAGTTCTTGCCAGTCCATCACAGCCTGTAGTTTGGCAGGATCCATAGCCAATCCCTGGGCTGAGATGATATAGCCCAGGAAAGGTAAAGACTCCTGCTCAAACATACACTTCTCCAACTTTGCATAAAGAGAATTTGCCCGTTATAGGTCGAAGACTCTGACAACATCTCTCCGGTGGGAGTCAATATCTGGAGAGAAGATGAGAATATCATCCAGATAGACTACGACCGAGGTGGAGAGCATATCCCGGAAGATGTCGTTGACAAAGTCTTGGAAGACGGCTGGGGCATTACAGAGCCCGAAGGGCATCACCAGATACTCATAGTGCCCATCTCTGGTGTTAAACGCCGTCTTCCATTCGTCCCCCTCACGGATGCGAATCAGGTTATACGCACCCCGCAGATCTAATTTGGTAAATACCCTTTCTCCCTGAAGCCTATCAAAAAGCTCAGAAATGAGGGGCAGCGGGTACTTATTTTTTATGGTGATGGCGTTAAGACCCCTATAATCTATGCAAGGACGTAACTCTCTATTCTTCTTCTGCACGAAGAAGAACCCCGCCCCTGCAGGTGACACTGACTTCCTAATGAACCCTCTTGCCAAATTTTCCTGGATGTATTGGGACATAGCCTCCGTTTCCGGGAGAGAGAGGGGGTAGACACGTCCCTGAGGAGGTTCTGCTCCAGGCAAGAGATCAATAGGACAGTCATAGGGACAGTGAGGCGGAAGGGTCTCCGCAACCTTTTTGGAGAAGACGTCTGCATAGGACCAATAGCATTTGGGAAGAGAAGAGAGATCTGCGGGTATCTCAGTGGTGGAAACCTGAACACACTCTTTCACACATCTGCCCTTACAAGCCTCACTCCAACCCAATATCCTCCCTGAGGTCCACTCAATATGTGGGGAGTGGAAACGATGCCAGGGTATCCCCAACAGAATCTCAGCCATTCCCTCGGGAAGGACAAGAAGGGAAATTATCTTCTGGTGGGATGGAGACATGGCTAACGTGAAAGGGACAGTCTGATGTGTGATTTGTAATGGAAGTGTTGACCCATTCACCACCCTGTTACTGGTTTAGCAAGCATTACCAGAGGTATTGTGTGGCACAAAACAAAAGCAGAGGACATGAAATTTCCCTCTGCTCCAGAATCCCACACAAAGTTCAACTGTCTGGGTGGAAGAGCCTAAGAGGATTGTCCCTTTAAAGAACAACTTGGAGGAAAATGCCGCTGAGTCTAGTGAACCCCCTCCTACAGTCACTAGACGCGATCGTTTTCCCGACCGCGGTGGACATGGATTAGCATAATGTCCCAGTTGTTTGCAATTTTTACACACCACCGGTACTCGAGCAGTCTGAGACCTAGGTCCCGCTCGAGAAACCTCCATGGCCTCATGGGAGTCGGACGCCAGAACAGGAGATTCTAGAGGTTTGGCAAAGGTGGGAGCCAGCCGAAACCTCTGCCTACACTGGATCCACGCCAACCTCCGCTCGTTAAAACGGAGATCGATGCGGGTAGAGATGGAAATGAGCTCCTCCAGTGTGGCAGGAATCTCCCTGGTGGCTAAGGCGTCCTTTACATGATCTGGCAGGCCTTTCCAAAACACCGGAATAAGGCCTTTATCTGACCATTCTAGCTCAGAGGCTAGAGTCCGGAATTGGATGGCAAACTGGCTGACCATGGACGAACCCTGAGTAATTGCCAACAATTGGAGCACGGTATCGTGGGTGACACATGGTCCCAAAAAGACCTGGCTCAGAAGCGTCCAATTAGAGAGGAGCACTCTGTAACACACGATCATCATGCTCCCAAAGCGGCGTTGCCCACTCCAACGCCCTGCCCGACAAAAGAGATATTATGAAGCCCACTTTCACCCGTTCCATAGGGAAACGTGCAGCCAGAAGCTCGAGATGTATGGAGCACTGGCTCACGAATCCCCGACATAGCTTACTATCACCAGCAAACTTGTCTGGAAGCGGGAGACGGGATATTGACGGAGCAGGGGTGGCAGCGGACAAACTGGCTGCAGCTACACTTGCAGCCTGAACAGCGACAGCAGTGATGTCCAGAGCTGAGGTTGTACGCTCTAGAGCCGCCAATCTACCCTCCAGCTGCTGGACGTACCGCTGTAGACGCTGATCGTCCGCCATTTACTAGCCAGACCCTGGCGCAAGTGTACTGTTAGGGCTAACGGAACGCACCGAGTAAATATAAATGTTTTATTGAAGTAGATGCGTTCGCAGCCCGGGGTCCACCGTGCAGGAGAACCTGCTGCTAGTAAACGGCGGCACTACAGTATATGGCGGTATGAACTAGCTCTGTTAGTTTCAGAGTAGTCGAGAAAGAAATGCTCTGTGTCCTGTTTGACTTCACAGAGGCACAGGCTAACTACCCAAATGAGAGCAGTCAGTGGTAATGCATGCACACATAACTCCTCGCCGGAGGTGCCAGCATTCTAAGGGCTTATTTCGGCCAGGTCCCTGAATACATACACACACAATCTCCTCGCCGGAGGTGCCAGCATTCTAGGGGCTTATTTCAGCCGGGTCCCTGAACACACACTCACATGACCACACTGGCGCAAAACACATAACTTTAGAAAGACACTAGCGCATGGCCGTGCGGCCATGTGAGCCTTAAATAATTGCAGCACGTACAGGACCTTCCTAGGAAGACCAATGAGAGGCTGCTACAGAGCCTGCACACCTACAGGACCTTCCTAGAAGGACCAATAGATTTAACTGCAGTATCTGAACATGTGACCCTCGATCTCCACTGAGAGATCTTACCCTGGGCATGCTCAGAACGAGAAAAGCAGGACTTAGTCCCAGAAGCGTCTGCTCGCCGCTGCCCAACACTGGCTTCAATGGCAGAATCAGGAGAAGCAGCAGTAACTCTTTGTTCAGAGTCAGCCTGAGCGAGACGCTGGTACCGACGTCTCCGCAGAGCAGGCTCCAGTGCGGCAGGAGAAGAATGGGAGACAACAGCAGAGATGGCCCGAGATTCCCCCTGTGCAGAGGGGGAAACTCGACTCCTAACACCAAGTTTTGCCAAATGATTCCCACCCTGGAAAGGGACCCATGAATGCAGGAGTATCAAAACACACTTTTACACAACCTTAACAGAGCTTTTCCCCAAGACAGCAGTGAAGCACACAGTTTACATCACAGCACTAGACTTTCAAACTCCGTCACATCAATTTGTCAATGCCAAAACATTAGCAGCAGCAGCATCACTGGTGGTAGTGGAAGAAGCAATTTCTATAAGTCCTTTGACACTTTTTTAGATCAACTTGTGCACCAGCACAAAAGAGCCCAAGTCTTACAAATGGTGAACCAATGGAGAGGATGGTGTAGGAGTATCAAGAACTGAATATAAATATGATCAGGGAGGGTGTGGACCCTTTCACATTTTGGTTCTCCAAAATGGATGAGTGGCCTGAGCTCGCCTCCCATGCCTTGGAGGTTTTATAGTGCCCGGCAGCCAGCATTCTCTCAGAACATGTTTTCAGTGCTGCTGGAGGTGTCCTGATGGAAAAGCACAGCCGGCTGTCCCCTGAAAGTGTAGACCACCTAACTTTCATCAAGGTGAAGAAATCATGGATTTCCAATGACTTTTGCACCCCAATCACAGTCTGTACAGACTAGGTGATATTGTATTTTTTAGTGTGATGCATTAATGTCACATAACTGCACTCTGTGATATCTTTATCAGGCTTCTGTGCCTGCTGTGGCTGCTGCTGCTGCTGATGTTAACACAAATTTGTGAAAATTTAAACAGTTATGGTTGGTCTAAATCTGCTGAGTTAGCTGTAGTGGAAGACGTCTCGGTCCCAATTATACTATTTCTATTCTCATGACAGTTATTCCACTTCGGTGGTGTCAGTCCCTCATTTTTTTTAAATGTGAGCACTCCTGGTTGGGTGTACGTCTGCTAGATTGGGTGTAGTGGAAGATCTTTCGGTCCCTATTATTTCTGCTTTGGTAAAATTGATGTCGTTTTTGTTGTGTCTCTCCGAAATTTTTGGAAATGTGAACACTCCTGGTTGGGTGTTCATCTGCTGGACTGGGTTTGGTGAAAGACCTATTGATCCCTATTATACTATTTCTACTGTGGTGAAATTGATGCACTTTTGTGGTGTCTGCCAGTAATTTTTGGAAATGTGAACACTCCTGGTTGGGTGTCCTTCTGCTGGATTGGGTGTAGTAGAAGATCTGTCTGTCCCTATCATACTATCTATTCTGTGGTGAAATTGATGCCACTTTTGTGGTGTCTGTCACTAATTTTTGGAAATGTGAACACTCCTGGTTGGATGTCCACCTGTTGGATTGGGTATAGTGGAATACCTATTGGTCCTTATTATACTATTTCCACTCTTGTGAAATTGATGACACTTCTGTGGTGTAAGGCCCTTATTTTTATATGTGAACACTCCAGGCTGGGTGTCCATCTGCTGGATTGGGTGTAGTGGAAAACCTGTCAGTCCCTATTATATTATTTCTACTTTGGTGAAATTGATGCCACTTTTGTAGTGACTCCCAGTAATTTTTGAAAATGTGAATACTCATGGTTGGGTGTCCATCTGCTGGATTGGGTTTTGTGGAAGACCTGTTGGTCCCTATTATACTATTTCAACTGTGGTGAAATTGATGCCACTTTTGTGGTGTCTGCCAGCAAGTTTTGGAAATGTGAATACTCCTGGTCGGGTGTCCATCTGCTTGGTTGGGTGTAGTGGAAGATCTATATCTATATTTATATCGCGGTTAAATTGATGCCACTTTTGTGGTGTCTGCCACTAATTTTTGTAAATGTGAACACTCCTAGTTTGGTGTCCATCTGTTGGATTGGGAGTAGTGGAAGAGCTGTCGGTTCCTATTATACTATTTGTACTGTGGTGAAATTGATGAAACTTCTGTTATGTAAGGTCCTCATTTGTTTAAATGAGAACACTCCTAGTTGGTTGTCCACCTGCTGGATTGCGTTTAGTGGAAAACCTGTTGGTCCCTATTACACTATATACATTGTGGTGAAATGAATGCCACTTTTGTGGTGTCTGCCACTAATTATTGGAAATGTGAACACTCCTGGTTTGGTGTTCATCTGATGAATTGGGTGTAGTGGAAGACCTGTCGGTTCCTATTATACTATTTGTACTGTGGTGAAATTTATGACACTTCTGTTGTGTAAGGCCCTCATTTGTTTAAATGAGAACACTCCTAGTTGGGTGTCCACCTGCTGGATTGGGTGTAGTGGAAGACCTGTCGGTCTATATTATACTATTTCTACTGTGGTGAAATTGATGACACTTCTGTGGTGTAAGGCCATAATTTGTTAAATGTAAACACTTCTGGTTGGGTGTCCATCTGCTGTATTTGATGTAGTATACACTTAGTAGGAGAAGAGGATCATCATCGCGCTGCCGCCAGAAGAATTCCAGGAATAGTAAAGGTTCAACGTGGTTTATTCAACACGTTTCAGGGTTCAAACGACCCCTTCGTCAGTAAATACCACTTACAATATACCCGGTATATAGTATATTGTAAGTGGTATGTCCTGACGAAGGGCTCGTCTGAGCCCTGAAATGCGTTGGAATTTTTCTGGAGGCAGCACGATGATGATCCTCTTCTCCTACTAAGTGTATACTTCTACCAGGTCCGGCACTGGCCTGTGGATCTGCAGCAGCCACCATTATTATATGTATTTTTATCATCCTCACCACGTAAGTAGTTCTCTTGGTGGGTGCACCCTATGTAACGTGAGATAAGACCCTATTGCGCTGTTTATGTCTCCTTTTTCAATCTGCTTAGTATTTAGTGTAGTGGAAGACCTGTCGGTCCCTATTATACTAGCTATACGGTGGTGAAATTGATGTCATTTTTGTGGTGTCTGCCAGTAATTTTTGGAAATGTGAACACTCCTGGTTGGGTGTTCATCTGCTGGATTGGGTTTAGTGGAAGACCTATCAGTCCCTATTATACTATTTCTACTGTGGTGAAATTGATGCCACTTTTGTGGTGTCTGCCAGTAATTTTTGGAAATGTGAACACTCCTGGTTGGGTATCCATCTGGTGGATTGGGTGTAGTGGAATAACAATTGGTCCCTATTATACTATTTCTACTTTGGTGAAATTGATGACACTTCTGTGGTATAAGGCCCTCATTTGTTTTAATGTGAACACTCCTGGTTGGGTGTCTATCTGCTGGATTGGATGTAGTGGAAGACCTATCGATCCCTATGTAGTGGAAGACCTATCGATCCCTATTATACTGTTTTTGTTGTGGTGAAATTGATGCCACTTTGGTGCTGTCTGTCAACAAGTTTTGGAAATGTGAACACTCCTGGTTGGGTCTCCTTCATGCGTGTTGCCTGTAGCAGTAGACCTCTGATACCATCAGGCCTCCACTTCCTTGGACTCAACTATCCTTAAATTTTTCTGACAATGGCAGTCTACAAAACTAATATTTGTGCCACCTGAGTGTGGCTCAGCATGAAAGTAGGTAGAGGTGTTGCATGTGGTATCAGGGCTCCCAGCAAAGAAGGCCTTCACCAACCCCTTCACCCACCTCGTCTTACTGTGACATTCAATTGAAAGCTGAGAAAGCTGTCCCAGACCCCGATACCTCATGCCTGGCTGATTGCTGCAATGCCATGCTGCAATTTGTACTGTGAGTTAATTGAGGCCACTTTCCTGGTGTCTGTCCCTCATTTGATGTGTTTTGGCAGCATTTGGGGCCATTATAAGGTGTTGTGCATGCGTTTGATTTTGCCTCTCATTGAGATGAATGGCTTTGGTTATGTTTGGCGAATATTCGATTAATCGGCGAATATTGCACATTCGGCGATCGTAATCTGAACCAAACATTGAAATATAAACTCATCTCTATTTACCACCACCAGCTAAGTTTCTGCTCTATGGAGACTTTCTCAATTATCTATATATGTAATTGTCTAAGGGGTACTTCCGTCTTTCTGTCGGCAACTTCCGTCACGGAAATCCTGCGTCGCTGATTGGTCTCGCCAGCTGCCTGTCATGGCTGCCGCGACCAATCAGTGATGGGCACAGTCCGATTAGTCCCTCCCTACTCCCCTGCAGTCAGTGCCCGGCGCCCGCATGCTCCCCTCCAGTCACTGCAGTCAGTGCCCGGCGCCCGCATGCTCCCCTCTAGTCACCGCAGTCAGAGCCTGCCGCCCGCATGCTCCCCTCCAGTCACCGCAGTCAGTGCCCGCCCGCATGCTCCCCTCCAGTCACCGCAGTCAGTGCCCGCCCACATGCTCCCCTCCAGTCACCGCAGTCGGAGCCCGCCGCCCGCATGCTCCCCTCCAGTCACCGCAGTATGCTCCCCTCCAGTCACAGAGGTGAGATCCCACTGCCCGCATACTCCCCTCCAGTCACCGCAGTCAGTGCCCGGCACCCGCATGCTTCCCTCCAGTCACCGCAGTCAGTGCCCGGCGCCCGCATGCTCCCCTCCAGTCACCGCTTAAAAATAATAATAAAAAAACAAAAACCTGCTATACTCACCCTCCGTAGTCCGCTAAGTCATCTGGGTAATTTCTCAATGCATCCTGGGAACGGAAGATGGCGGCAGCAGCGCGCTCATCGCCTGCGCCACAGCTTCGCTGGATTGGATCCCAGCAGGTGAGTATGTAACTATTTTTTATTTTAATTATTTTTTTTAACAGGGATATGGTGCCCACACTGCTATATACTACGTGGGCTGTGTAATATACTGCGTGGCTGCTATATACTACCTGGCCAGTGTTAGATGCTATGTGGGCTGTGTTATGTACTGCGTGTGCTGTGCTATATATTACGTGGCCAGTGTTATATACTGCATGGGCTGTGTAATATACCGCGTGGCTGCTATATACTACCTGGCCAGTGTTATATACTGCGTGTGCTGTGCTATATATTACGTGGCCAGTGTTATATACTGCGTGGCCTGTGTTATATATTACGTGTCCTGTGTTATATACTGTTTGGGCTGTGTTATATATTACATGGCCAGTGTTATATATTGCGTGGCCTGTGTTATATACTACGTCACCTGTGTTATATACTGCATGGCTGCTATATACTGCGTGGGCTGTGTTATATAGTACGTGGGCTGGGTTATATACTATTTGGGCTGTGTTATATACTGCGTGACCACTGTTATATATTGCGTGGCCTGTATTAACGCATCGGGTATTCTACAATATGTATGTATGTTTGTATATAGCAGCCACATAGTATATAGCACAGGCCACATCGTATTTGTCTGCTATATACTACATGGCTCCTATATACTATGTGGCCTGTGCTATATACTATGTGGCTGCTATATACATACATACATATTCTAGAATACCTGATGCGTTAGAATCGGGCCACCATCTAGTATATTTATAATGTGTAGATATGTAGGTGCGGAGGTGGTTTGGGTTACAAATACATGTCTTGCACAGGAATACTTTCCTGTTAGTGACCACCACTGATGTTGAGGTCAAGAGAAATAGTTGTCAGCTAAAACAGTGTATACTGTATAAGTAAGTGCAAGTGTACCATTTTATAAGGTATGCAAAAATAAATTTGTATATTTCCTATTGAGATCACTTATTGCAGCTATTCCAATAAAATGGATTTATAAAAAAAATATTAAATGCATTAGAATATTTTTCAATTTCATTTTGCTATGTCCAGAAAAATAGTGACAACACCACCTCATAGTAGACCAAGTGATAAATTGTGATCATATCAAATCTGAACGTTCAGCAATCATTACAATTAGTAAGGCCGGTTTCACACGTCCTGATATTTCTGGTACCAGAAAAACCGGTACTGGAGATATCAGTGCTCATGTGTCCATGAGTGTACTACGTGCAGCACACATGTGGTAACCGTGTGCCGCATCAGAACCACATGTACGGCTGCCGTTGAAGTAGCCCTACTGTAAGCACTGTTCTCAGGTGGCAGGTGCTGAAGCCGACTCTCATCCATTCTCCCTTGATCTGCCGCCAAGAAGTGCGAGCCGGGGAGAATGAATAAGAAGCAGAGGGCACGACCTCAGTAACTGGCGGTGATGTCACTGAGTCTGTGCTTGCTGCCGGCATGAACTCCTGTGACCTCAGGACCGTGGGAGAATGCAAATGATGAGGGCCAGTGGGAAGAATCCGGCAAAGCTCCAGAATTAGTGCATCTAATAGATGCGCCTTCTCTGGGCAGCTGCAGGCTGCTGTTTTTAGGCTGGGGGCCCATATCCATGGCCGCTTACCAGCCTGAGAATAGCAGCCCGCACCTGTGAGCTTTGCCAGGTTGGTTTAAAAACATAGGGGGACCCCCTATCAGGTTTTTTATTCATTCTCCCCTGCTCGTGCTGCTCGCCGGTAGAGCAGGGGAGAATGGATGAAAGCGGCCGGTTCAGCACCAGCCACCATGGAACAGCGGCTTATTGTAGTGCTACTTTCCCGGCGGCCGTCCGTGCACACGGAGGACAGTGTGCACTGTTCTCAGTGTGCACGTGTGTGGCACATCTTGTGGCCCCTGTGTCCGGGTGAAAACGGACATGTCTGCGTGTTTTGCACAAGGATACACGGTCCGTGAAAACACGCTGACATGTGCATAGATCCATACATTTGAATAGGTCTATGTGTGTCAGTGTCTCCAGTATATGAGAAAACTTTCACCACACGTACCGGAGACAATGATGTTTGAAAGCGGCCTAAAGAGAAGCATAAAAAGTCTGTAAAGTGAGCACATGTGAAGTTAGGTTTTAATTAGTTGGAAAAACATTGGTGTTTGGGGTTGTTCAGAAGAATGTTTTAAACGACCATGTTAAGTCCATATAGCTAAGGGCTAATGCAAGCCGATGTGGTAGTTCACATTAATGTTTTTAGACACAACCAATGGTGTGAGTATTAAAAATCACAGCAATGCTTTTATACATATTGAGGATCAGACTCGTACATTATAAGTCAATGGGTGCGCAAAACAAAGATCACATGTATGTTATATTCGTATATTGGGCATTTTTCATGAATAGGCGTGTTACAATTAACCCCTTTCTGACATCGGACATAATAATCTGTCCCTGTGCCCTGTGCCTTTCTGTCCCGGGACGGTTATTACGTTCGCACATTCGCCCATGCACACGGGCTGAGCACTGGGTCGCTGGGTGTCAGCTGATTCTGAAAGCTGACATCTGGCACTAAGTGCCAGAAGCAGTCACATACTGCGCCCGTCATTTTAGCCCTCGAAATGCAATCGAACATGACGATCGCAGCATTTCAGGAGCTGGCAGAGGGCTTTGGATCGGAGACCCCGCGGCATGACCAGGGATCCCAATCGTTGCCATGGTGACCCGTAGTCATGATGACATCTGGGTGACCAGAGCTAGGAAAGTTGCTGATTATGTGCAGTACATGATAAGCAACTTTCTCTGTCAGTGCAGAGCAGAAGCGATCAGCCTGCAAAGCATGATAGTCCCATAGCGCAACAAAGTTAAAAAGTAAAAAAAATTAAACATTTTTTTTCAAAAATTGTGAAATACTGTATTTAGAAAAAAATCCAAAATAATAATAAAAAAAATCTAAAAATATTGTATCCATAAATAAATAATTGTATGAAAAAAAAAAAAAAAGTACACAAATATGGCATTGCCAAGTCCACAATGACCCAACCTATAAAACTGTCCCACTAGTTAACTAAAAAATAAAAATAAAAAACAAGGCAAAAAACAATGCTTTATAATCATACCGCCAAACAAAAAGTGGATTAAAACTCAATTAAAAAGATGGATATAAATAAACATTGACTCAATTATTAGGGGAACAGATAGGGCAATCTGTCACAAAGACAGTGATCGTCGGACGGTGTGCTGCCTACCTGGCGCTCGAGTCCGACACATCGCTGATCGGGTGGACAGATTATTGGGAGGGGCTGGTGAGGACCCAGCGGTCATGGTGCACATTGGCACAAATGACAAAGTTAGAGGTAGGTGGAAGGACCTTAAATATGATTTCAGGGAATTAGGCTGCAAGCTGAAAGCAAGGACCTCCAAAGTGGTATTTTCCGAAATACTGCCTGTACCACGTGCCACGCCAGAGAGGCAACGGGAGATTAGGGAGGTTAATAAGTGGCTCAAGAATTGGTGTAGGAAGGAGGGGTTTGGGTTCCTGCAGAACTGGGCCGACTTCTCAGTGGACTACAGGCTCTAGGCTAGCGACGGGCTGCACCTCAATGGGGAAGGTGCAGCTGTGCTGGGGGAGAAAATGGCTAGACGGTTGGAGGAGTGTTTAAACTAGGGATTGGAGGGGAGGGTATTCAATTTATGGGAGGGGAAGATAGGGCAGATAGAGACCTGGGCACAAATAAGGAAGTTGGGGGTGGGGTGGCATGGGGGATGGGGTTAGAACAGTTAATAATTTAAGAAAGAATAGAGGTACAGAGAGGAACATCAAGTGCATGTATACTAATGCCAGAAGCCTCGCCAACAAAATGGACGAATTAGAATTAATGTTGTTCGAGCATAATTATGACATGGTGGGGATATCTGAAACATGGCTGGATGAGAGCCATGACTGGGCTGTTAACTTGCAGGGCTATAGCCTTTTCAGAAATGACCGTACAGATAAGCGAGGGGGTGGGGTGTGTCTGTATGTAAAATCGTCCTTAAAACCCATCCGGCGTGATAATATAAATGAATTCAATGAAAATGTAAAGTCCCTGTGGGTGGAGATAAGGGGACGGGAAAAAAATAATAAATTACTGATAGGGGTTTGTTATAAATCTCCAAAAATAATGGAAGCAATGGAGAATATCCTCGTAAAGCAAATAGATGAAGCTGCGACTCAAGGAGAAGTCATTATTACGGGGGACTTCAACTACCCTGAAATAGGTTGGGGAACAGAAACCTGCAGTTCCAGCAAAGGTAATCGGTTTTTGACAACTATGAGAGACAATTACCTTTCACAACTGGTTCAGGACCCAACAAGAAGGGGGGCACTGCTAGACCTAATATTAAACAACAGGCCAGACCGCATAGCAAATATAAGGGTTGAGGGTCACTTGGGGAATAGTGATCACAAAATAATAAGTTTTCGTGTATCCTTTAATAAAATGTGGAGGGCAAATTTCCAACGGATAAGAGATGATCTTGGTGCAATTAACTGGGACGATATCCTGAGACATAAAAATACACAAAGAAAATGGGAGACGTTTATTAGCATCTTGGATAGAACCTGTGCACAGTATATACCGTATGGGAATAAACATACTAGAAATAGGAGGAAACCAATATGGCTTAATAGAGCTGTAAGGGGTGCAATAAGTGACAAAAAGAAAGCATTTAGAAAATTAAAGGAAGTAGGTAGTGATGAGGCACTAAATAAATACAGAAAATTAAATAAGTTCTGTAAAAAGCAAATCAAGGCAGCAAAAATTGAGACAGAGAGTAAAAATAATCCCAAAATATTCTTTAACTACATAAATAGTAAGAAACTAAAAAATGACAGTGTTGGCCCCCTTAAAAATAGTCTGGGGGAAATGGTGGATGAGGATGAGGAAAAAGCCAATATGCTAAATGACTTTTTTCATCAGTATTTACACAAGAAAATCCCATGGCAGACAATATGATCAGTGATAACAAAAATTCCTCTTTAAGTGTCACCTGCTTAACCCAGCAGGAAGTACGACAACGTCTAAAAATCACTAAAATTGACAAATCTCCTGGCCCGGATGGGATACACCCCCGAGTACTGCAGGAATTAAGTACAGTCATTGATAGACCATTATTTTTAATCTTTAAAGAGTCCATAATAACAGGGTCTGTACCACAGGACTGGCGTATAGCAAATGTGGTGCCAATATTCAAAAAGGGGACAAAAACTGAACTCGGAAATTATAGGCCAGTAAGCTTAACCTCTACTGTGGGTAAAATCCTGGATGGCATTCTAAGGGATGCTATACTGGAGTATCTGAAGAGGAATAACCTCATGACCCAGTATCAACACGGGTTTACTAGGGACCGTTCATGTCAGACTAGTTTGATCAGCTTCTATGAAGAGGTAAGTTCCGGACTGGACCAAGGGAACCCAGTAGATGTAGTGTATATGGACTTTTCAAAAGCTTTTGATACGGTGCCACACAAAAGGTTGATACATAAATGAGAATAATGGGGATAGGGGAAAATATGTGTAAGTGGGTTGAGAGCTTGGTTCAGGGATAGGAAACAAAGGGTGGTTATTAATGGAGCACACTCGGACTGGGTCGCGGTTAGCAGTGGGGTACCACAGGGGTCAGTATTGGGCCCTCTTCTTTTTAACATATTTATTAATGACCTTGTAGGGGGCATTCAGAGTAAAATTTCAATATTTACAGATGACACTAAACTCTGCAGGGTAATCAATACAGGGGAGGACAATTTTATATTACAGGATGATTTATGTAAACTAGAAGCTTGGGCTGATAAATGGCAAATGATCTTTAATGGTGATAAATGTAAGGTCATGCACTTGGGTAGAAGTAATAAGATGTATAACTATGTGCTTAATTCTAAAACTCTGGGCAAAATCGTCAATGAAAAAGACCTGGGTGTATGGGTGGATGACCAATTCATATTCAGTGGCCAGTGTCAGGCAGCTGCTACAAAGGCAAATAAAATAATGGGATGTATTAAAAGAGGCATAGATGCTCATGAGGAGAACATAATTTTACCTCTATACAAGTCACTAGTTCGACCACACTTAGAATAATGTGCACAGTTCTGGTCTCTGGTGTATAAGAAAGACATAGCTGAACTAGAGCAGGTGCAGAGAAGAGCGACCAAGGTTATTAGAGGACTGGGGGGTCTGCAATACCGAGATAGGTTATTACACTTGGGGCTGTTTAGTTTGGAAAAATGAAGACTAAGGGGTGATCTTATTTTAATGTATAAGTATATGAGGGGACAGTACAAAGACCTTTCTGATGATCTTTTTAATCATAGACCTGAGACAGGGACAAGGGGGCATCCTCTACGTCTGGAGGAAAGAAGGTTTAAGCATAATAACAGACGCGGATTCTTTACTGTAAGAGCAGTGAGACTATGGAACTCTCTGCCGTATGATGTTGTAATGAGTAAATCATTACTTAAATTTAAGAGGGGACTGGATGCCTTTCTTGAAAAGTATAATGTTACAGGTTATATACACTAAATTCCTTGATAGGGCGTTGATCCAGGGAACTAGTCTGACTGCCGTATGTGGAGTCGGGAAGGAATTTTTTCCCCAATGTGGAGCTTACTCTTTGCCACATGGTTTTTTTTTTGCTTTCCTCTGGATCAACATGTTAGGGCATGTTAGGTTAGGCTATGGGTTGAACTAGATGGACTTAAAGGGACTCTGTCACCTGAATTTGGAGGGAACAATTTTCAGCCATAGAGGCTGGGTTTTCGGGTGTTTGATTCACCCTTTCCTTACCCGCTGGCTGCATGCTGGCTGCAATATTGGATTGAAGTTCATTCTCTGTCCTCCATAGCACACGTCTGCGCAAGGCAAGATTGCCTTGTTCAGGCATGTACTACGGAGGACAGAGAATGAACTTCAATCCAATATTGCAGCCAGCATGCAGCCAGCGGGTAAGGAAAGGGTGAATCAAACACCCCAAAACCCCGCCTCTATGGCTGAAAATTGTTTCCTCCAAATTCAGGTGACAGAGTCCCTTTAAAGTCTTCCTTCAACCTTAATAACTATGTAACTATATAGTACCGCTGAAAATGTCATCTTGTCCTGCAAAAAACAAGCCACCATACAGCACCATCAGCTGAAAAATAAAGTTATAGCTCTCAGAATAGAGATGCAAAAATAATGATTTTTTTCTATAAGAGTTTTTATTGTGTAAAAGCGCAAAACCAAATAACTTTACAAACGAGGTATCGCAGAAATTGTACAGAATACTGACCTAAAAAATAAAACGGTCTTATCAATTTTACCACACACAGAACGGCAAACCTCCTCAAAAACAAAATTCCTGAATTGCTGGATTTTGTTCATTCTGCCTCCCAAAAATCAGAAAAGAAAGTTGTTAGGACTGGCGGAAAGGACCAAATAATAATATTAAAGAATATGAGGTGCGTTCACAGTCCAGGGTCCACCGTGCAGAGATGGCACCCGCTGCTGAATAATGGCGGATGGACGATTGCTCGCATGTGGGTTAAACCTCACCCAGTGTGAATGGAAGCGAACTCTGTTGCTTCACAGAGTTGCCTTAATTACACTGCGCCCTGTTAGCAGTCACAGGGTGCAGCTGAAAGATACTAGTGGGATCCCTAATCACCCCCACTAAACTGGTGATTGGACTCGCTCTGACCCATGGTGGCTTTTGAGCCCGCATCTGAGGACGCCCTGAGTCAGATGCTGAGTCCAAGCGGGAATTCCCACCCTACTCTGACAGGCAGTCAGGAAAGCGCACTGATTGCGTATGGTGCCGTAAAGACGGGCACTGCAAATAAATACTGAAACATGTGCGTAGTGTGCAGGTAGCACTGTCGGGCGCTAGGTAGCTTCCACCATTCGCGAGCAGTCATAAACACAAGGAATGGGAATGATTAAGGAGATTTCATCCATCGACAGACATTCATCTACACACACATATCAAGTGTATACTAGCGCATGGCCGTGCGGCCATGCAAACCTTTTATAGCTGTAGCACTCAAGGACCTTCCAAGTGGTCCAATAGGAGCTGCTACAGGACCTGAGCGTGTGACCCCCGACCTCCAATGGGAGGTCGTCCTGTGGGCATGCTCAGTATGGGTAAAGCAGGACTTAGTCCCTGAAATGCCTGCTCGCTGCTGATCAGTACTGGCTACAAAGGCAGAGCCTGGAAAGGCAGCAGTAACCAAGCGCACAGTATCAGCTTGAGCCAGATGCTGGGACCGATGTCTCTGCTGAGCAGGCTCCACTGCAGCTGGAGGAGAATGGTAGACTGCAGCGGACATGGTTTGAGATTCCCCCTGTTCAGCGGCGGGAACTCTACTCCTAACATTACCCCCCTCCTCATTATGCTCAAAGGCCGCGGAGCCTGAATGTGCTCAGCAGGCTCCCAGGTCCTGTCCTCTGGGCCATGACCTTTCCAATCCACCGGATAGAATTTTTTGCCACGTATCACCTTACACCCCATGATAACATTCACCTCGTAATCATCCGTGGATGAGCCAGATGTCCCGGCAGATGATTCAGAAAACCGGGACATGTGAACGTGTTTTAGGAGGGACACATGAAAGGTGTCGGTGATACCTGGGCGTGGAGGAAGGGCCAACCGATAGACCACAGGATTGACTTGTTCCAGGATCCTGAAGGGGCCTATGTAGTGAGGCACAAACTTAGTGGACTCAACTCACAGCCTGATGTTACGGGCGGAGAGCCACACTAAGTCGCCAGGAGCTAAGGTCAGAGCGGGGCACCGATGTGTATCCGCAGAAACCCTGACTCTCTCCTTGGAGGCCCAGATGGCATCCTGTGTGTGGTCCCAAATGTCACATGCCTCCACCACCCAGACAGCCACCCTAGAATCGATGGATGACACGGGCATGGGCACAGGGATGCGCGGATGCTGGCCATAGTTAAGGAGGAAAGGGGTCTGCCCGGAGGAGTCGGCTACATCGTTGTTCAATGCAAACTCAGCCCATGGTAGCAAGGATGCCCAGTCATCCTGCCTGGCAGAGACAAAATGTCGCTGGTATGTGACCAGAGTCTGGTTGGCCCTCTCTACCAACCCATTCATCTCGGGGTGGTACACAGAAGAGAGATTCAGCTCAATGCTGAGTAAATGACAGAGCTCTCTCCTGAAATGAGACGCAAACTGGGGACCCCAGTCACTGACATTTTTGTCTGGCATGCCATGTAGGCGGAAAACACGTTTAATGTTTAAACAATGCCACCAAGGCCCGTGCAGAAGGTAAACATGGAAACGTCACCAAGTGCACCATTTTAGAAAAATGGTCGGTGGCTACCCAGATAATGGTGCAGCTTCGAGACTTAGGTAAGCCCACTACGAAGTCCATCCCGACCATCTCCCAGGGCCTCTCTGCCACCGGCAGGGGGTAGAGTAGCCCAGCAAGCCGTTGCCGAGGAGACCACTGTTCTATAGTGGAGATCGTGGTGGGACACTCGTTATTAATTGGACTACGGAGGACAGGTAGTATACGACAGGTAGTATACGGTTTATTATTTTACTTTTTTGGAGTTGCTGAAGTATGGTAAGTATGGTTAAATGAAGAATATTAAATGAAGAATATTAAAATACTTTTTTCCTAATGTGTGTGTGTTTTATTAACCCTTTACTAGTATTGGATTAATAATGGATAGGCGTCTTATTGACGCCTCTCCGTTATTAACCTGTATTAATGTCACCTTACAATAGCAATACCCCATATCCTACTGCTATACGGGAGTGGTAAGAGAGGGGCTAAGTGCCAGAATTGGTGCATCTTACAGATGCGCCATTTCTGTGGCGGCTGCGGACTGGTATTTGTAGCCGGGGGGGAGCCAATATCCATGGCCCCTCTCTAGGCTATGAATATCAGCCTGCCGCTGTCTGCATAGCCTTTCTGGCTATAAAATATAGGGGGATCCCTCATCATTTTTTGGGGGGTCCCCCTTTTTTAATAGCCAGTAAAGGCTAAGCAGACAGCTGTGGGCTGATATTCATAGCAGGCTACAAATATTGGCCCCCGGCCATCGGCTTTCCCCCTCTGGCGCAGAATATTGCGCTGGAGCCCACGCCGTTTTTTTTCAGTTTATCTTATTTTTTTAATTCAACGCTCATTAAGGCCTCTTTCACACTTGCGTCGGTACGGGTCTGTCGCTATGCGTCGGGCCGACGTACCGACGCACGTTGTGAAATTTGTGCACGACATGGGCAGCGGATGCAGTTTTTCAATGCATCCGCTGCCCATTCTGAAGCCCCAAATAAATCTGGAATTGCTGTAAACACACCAACCCAAAGAATAAAGTTGCCGCATGAGGTATGAGTGACAGTGTATAAAATAAATAAATACTCAATTCTTCACCCTCTGTTGATTTTTTCATTTTGCCTCCCAAAGATCGCAGTAAGACTCAGCGCATATTTATCCTGCGATCTACGTTGAGTGCTCACACCAGAGTTTTCATTTAAATATCTGAAATTTGTGATTCACATGGAACCTCTGATGGAAGATTCCCTACAATGAGTCCTATGGAGGCACTGTGGATGCCGGCTGACCTGTGATCCGGCAGTGTCTGTCTTTTTAGGATTGCATAAAAGTGCTGTCAGTCACAGTTTTGTGCGTTTCTGAAAAGGACACCACTGAACAACAGCCAAATGGAGTCCAGAGTAACTCTGCTGCCTCATTATAGTGAATAGATCCCACATGGGGTTCATCTGAATCACTTCACTCAGAGATTTAGATGGAAACCCCAAAGTAAGTGGTCAGCGCAGAGCGCCGGATCAATGTGATCTCAAACGTTATGTAAAATGTTCCCAATAAAAGCTTCAACTTAATCCACAAAAAAAAAACAAGTCCCCATTCAGGTCTGTCATCTGCTAATGGAAATATAGGGGGCTTCCACGTTACTGGTAGTACAAAGGCTCTGGAAAAGCTAAATGGCTCCATAACCCTCCAAAAGAAATTCAGCAAATTCTGTGCTCCCAACTCCAAATGCCCCCTTCCTTCTGAACCCCACAGTGTACCTAAACCTCATTTAGCATCCACATGTTTGGCATTTCTGAAGAAATGAAAGCCCACCTAACTTAAAGGTGCATGTCTCCAGAAGCTGGGCATAACATACTGGTGACTGCAATGTACTGGTCACTACAACAGCAGTTTGCAATTTTCACTCAGCAACATTCATTGCTGCTTGTTTCTGGAAAACACCTATGGAGTCAAAATAATCAATACACCTATAGATATATTCCCAAAGGGGTAGAATTTCCAAAATGGGGTCACTTAAGGGGTGATTCTGGTCTTCTAGCTAACAGGGGCTCTGTATATGAAGTCCTCAAACTATTCTAGGAAAATTTGTGCTCCAGGAGGCACATAGTGCTCTGTTCCTCTTGAGTCTCTCAGTATGGCTAAGTACTGTACAGCCACATATGGAGTATTGCCGTGTTCAGTAGAAATTGTGGGACAAATTATGGTGCCATTTTTACCCAATACTCATGTGAAAATGTAAAATCTTGGGCTAAAACAAAATGTTGATGGTAAAAATGTATTTAATTTTTCTTCATTGCTCAATGGTATAAAATTCTGTGACACATCCATGGTGTGAATATGATCAATGTACCCCTAGATGAATTCACCGAGAAGTGTAGTTTGTAGTGTTGAGCATTCCGATACTGCAAATATGGGGTACTGGTTGATATTCGCGGTATCGGAATTCCGATACTGAGTTCCGATACTTTCAGTATATCGAATACTGGAATAGGAATTCCCATAGTGCAATGAGCCAGTTTGATTAAATTCAGCCAATAAAGAATCCTAAGAAGTGTGGGCACAACCTGTTATGCATGTTAGGCATGTAAGTAAGGGCATGGCTGTGATTGGCTGCTGAAATGATGTCATGATGCACTATAAAAGACGCCGCCGCCAGTTTGGGTTCACTCTGCTGTGAATTCAGTTAGGGACAGGACACTGCTGTTCGGACTGAGGGATAGTTTGAGATAGCGATTTGCTTCATTGTGCTTTACCCAGGCTAATTTAGCAACTGCTGTGTGAGAACCTTGTTTTTGCCTTGCAGCGCTGTTCACGGCTGTCTGCAAGGTCTGTGTGTGAGTGCAGCTCACGCTGTCGCCTGTTTTGTAGCCACAGCTGGTTGTAGTCAGCTCAGCGTGCGTCACTGCCTCATACTGTTCCATTGTCCTTTTTTCAATTAGAGCTGCCTGCTGCACATTTTTTCTGATTTATCCTATTAGTGTGTTTCCATCCGTATCCTGCTAGATTGTGGAAAAACACTATATATGAGTACATAGAGGAGTTTTTTTTGGCCTTGCAGCGCTGTTCACGGCTGTCTGCAAGGTCTGTGTGTGAGTGCAGCTCACACTGTCACCTGTTCTGAATCCACAGCTGGTTGTAGTCAGCTTAGCGTGCATCACTGCCTCATACTGTTCCATTGTCCTTTTTTCAATTAGTGCTGCCTGCTGCACATTTTTCCTGATTTCTCCTATTAGTGGGTTTCCATCCGTATCCTGCTAGATTGTGGAAAAACACTATATAGGAGTACATAGAGGATCCTTTCTGCAGCCTTGTGCCCTGCAGCCCCAGCCAGATAAGTATTAGCCTATTTTTTGGAGCCTCATCTATTGCATTGTAGGTTACCTTCCTGCATTGTAATCGCTACAAAACGTTTGTGATACTATCGGTTTTACATCTTTGGGCACATCCAGTGTCTTTTTTGTGAAAAAAACAAAAAGTTAATAAAGTTCACCAAACACTCCACTTTACAATTGTGTAGGCCACATTAGCTCATATTAAAGTCTAGTCCACACTTTATAAAACTAGTGTTTCTTAGTCCTGTTTGCAGCTGTTCAGGAATAAGCACACTAAGCCCTTAGTACGTTTCTGCCTATCTTTATCATTCTATCAATTGTGGAGCTAAGGGTTGTATTAGTTTATGTTGGTGTTGGACCTGTTCCTCAGAAAGTAATCTCGGTCTAAAAAACGAGCACCTCCTGATCTGTCGTTAGGGCGTCCCCTTTGATTCCCCCTCCCTCTTTGTCTCAAAGTATTCTTTGGGCGTGTGTCAGAATCAGATACGTCTGTATCTGTGGATGAAATATTGGTTTCAAAAATCCTACCCGATGCCTATTGGGTGGGAGTTGGTAGGCATTGTTTTCTTTAAACTCCTGTAAATCCCTTACAAAATTGCGAGATGACATGTGTGGCTCAGCTGTGCGTCTCACAGTGGACACACAGGAAATGACACCTAAGTATGGGGCACAGAAATGAGCGGGCAATCTATTTAACAGCAGCCGGTAAGAGACGTTAGACCGTCACAGTGTAAGGAGGTTGCTTTCCCTGCTCCTTGCCTGGAACCACTTAGACAGCTGGGTTGTTGGGGGGAAGACTTTCTGCCCTGGACAGAGGGGACGTGGTGACTGCTGGGAAAAGAGAGGGGAGTGGTCAGAAAAGTGCGGGAGAGAGAGCACGCCAGAGAGGGGACAGCGTGCCAGAGAGAAAGCAGGCTGCAGCGCCGCGCTCCCCATGACAGAGTGCTCCCCGTGAGGGCACTAAGGCTGGGGTGAGAGTGGGGACTTGGAAGCCTCCATAATCTGAGAAGACTCTTCCCCTGACAGTGCAAGACAGTGACTCAGTGCAGCCCTGGTGACCGCAGTGACAAGCAAAGATCCCTGAGTGAGATTAGTAACTGTCCAGTGTGTGTGACATCGTTATTACAGAGAAGCTGCCAGACTTAAAGAAGTTGTCCACTACTATAACCTTTTTTTTTTTCTTTCATAAATCTTGCTATTATGTGCCACTGAAAACATCTACTGTGTTTATTTTAGCAATATTACCTTTTATCATGCTGTAGCAGCACATTTTAGTGCTGGATTCAGCTCTCATGGAGTTAATCGACAACTTCCTTTCTCCTGAGTCATTGTGCTCTAATACTACAAGTTCCATGATGCATTGCACTGCTACTAAGCCTGAACCTAGCACACCCACTCCAAAACACACCCCAACCCCTCCCTCCTCTAGCTTCAAAAAGATTTGTGATGTCATTTCTGTCCAACCTCCTCTTTTACATTTGTCCAACCCACACTCCATTACACACAGATAGAGGGAAAGATAGATAGATAGATAGATAGATAGATAGATAGATAGATAGATAATAGATAGATAGATAGATAGATAGATACATACAGATATATCTATGTCTATTTCCATAGATATGTCCATATCCATGTTTCTAAACCCCTTCACCCCCTGGAGCTTTTTTGTTTTCGTTTATCGCTCCCCTTCTTTCCAGAGCCATAATTTTTCTGTCAATATGGCCATGTGAGGGCTTATCTTTTGCGGGACAAGTTCTACTTTTGAATGACACCATTGGTTTTATCATGTCGTGTAGCAGGAAATGTGAAAAAAATTCAAAGTGCAATGAAATGGCAAAAAAAGTGCAATCCCACGCTTGTTTTTTTGCTTGGCTTTTTGGCTAGGTTCACTAAATGCTAAGGCTATGTGCACACATTGTGGATTTGATTGCAGATCCGCAGCGTTTTTTGCTGCACTGAATTGCATCAAATCCGCAGTGTAGTGTACAACCAATGTAAGTCTATGGGAGCCGCAGACTTGTGCACATGCTGCGGAAAAAGCCGCACCGAAACCGCACCAAGAACTGCATCAAAACCGCACCAAAAACTGTATCAAAACCGCACCAAAACTGCGAAACTGCACCAGGTTTTGATGCAGTTTTTGGTGCAGTTTTGATGCAGTTTTTGGTGCAGTTTTGATGCTTTTTTTGGTGCGGTTTATGCGCGGTTTTAATGCCGTTTTTGGAAATAAGTAAATAAACGGAAAATGTGCATGATTTGAATGGAAACATGCATGAAAAAACGGATTCCAAGGCCGGATTCATCATTTCACAGCTCAGTTTCATACTTTTTTTGCCGGATCCGTCGCTGTGCGTTTTTTCGCCGGACAGAAAAAACGTTCCTCTGTATGTGTTTTCCATCCGGCGGAAACAGCTTTTTTTGACGGATCCGGCAAAAAACGGATGAAACTCTATGAGAAAAAGACGGATCGTCGGAAAAAAATGGATCCGTTTTTTTCAAAACTCGCCGGATTGTGCCTCACGGCAAAAACCTGATGTGTGAAAGCACCCAAATATATGGATAGATACAGCTATGTATCTATAGATATATCTATAGATAAATATATCTATAGATAGATATATCCATAGATATATAATAGAAAGGCCGATGTTTCTATAAGGCTACTTTCACACTTGCGTTTTTCGCAATCCGTCTTTTTGGGAAAAAAACGGATCCTGCAAATGTGCTCGCAGGATGCGTTTTTTACCCATAGACGTGTATTAGTGAAGGATCGCGACGGATGGCCACACGTCGCGTCCATCGTGCAACGGATGCGTCGTGTTTTGGCGGACCGTTGGCACATCCGTCACGTCTGCCATTTTCTACCGCGCATGCGCGGCCAAAACTCCGCCCCCTCCTCCCCGGACTTCAGAATGGGCAGCGGATGCGTTGAAAAACTGCATCCGCTGCACACGACGTGCCCAAATTTCACAACGTGCGTCGGTACGTCGGCCCAACGCATAGCGATGGACCCGTGCCGACGCAAGTGTGAAACAGGGCTTAATGAGCGTTTAATTTAATAAAAAACTGAAAAAAATGGCGTGGGCTCCCGCGCAATTTTCTGTGCCAGAGGGGGAAAGCCGACGGCCGAGGCCAATATTTGTAGCCTGCTATGAATATCAGCCCGCAGCTGTCTGCGTAGCCTTTACTGGCTATTAAAATAGGGGGACCCCCCCAAAAAAATGACGTGGGGTCACCCTATATTTTATAGCCAGAAAGGCTACGCAGACAGCTGCGGGCTGATATTCATAGCCTAGAGAGGGGCCATGGATATTGGTCCCCCCCCGGCTACAAATACCAGTCCGCAGCCACCCCAGAAATGGCGCATCTGTAAGTCTACGTTCACATTAGCGTTCGGCGCCGCAGCGTCGCCGCATGCGTCATGCGCCCCTATATTTAACATGGGGGCGCATGGACATGCATTGTGCTGCGTTTTAGGAATACATTGTGGGAATACATTGTGGAAGGATACCTTCCTCCCCTCATTGTGTTCCTGGAGCCCCTAGAGAGTGGTTGCATCACCTGATGCTCCTGCTCTCTACGGGAGATCGTCGTGGGACACTCGTTTTAATTGGATTTCTGCGGATCAGGGAGTATAGTGTTTGTTTATTATTTTAATATTTTTTACAGATGACAATGGCTTCGGGGATCAAAGTGACAAGTGATGGTGAGTATGTACTCTATGTTATATGTACTGTATGTATGTTGTATGTATGTACTGTATGTGGCATGTCACATGAAGTCACATGTTGCATGTTGTCGCATGCTGCATGTCGTCGCATGGCGCATGTTGTCGCATGACGCATGTTGTCGCATGCTGCATGTCGTCGCATGTCATCACATGCTGCATGTCGTCACATGGCGCATGTCGTCGCATGGTGCATGTTGTCGCATGCTGCACGTTGGCGCATGTCGTCGCATGCTGCATGTCGTCGCATGGCGCATGTTGTCGCATGGCGCATGTTGTCGCATGGGCATGTTGTCGCATGCTGCACGTCGTCGCATGGTGCATGTTGTCGCATGGTGCATGTTGGCGCATGTTGTCGCATGCTGCATGTCGTCGCATGCTGCATGTCGTCGCATGGCGCATGTTGTCGCATGACGCATGTTGTCGCATGCTGCATGTCGTCGCATGTCATCACATGCTGCATGTCGTCGCATGGCGCATGTCGTCGCATGGTGCATGTTGTCGCATGCTGCACGTTGGCGCATGTCGTTGCATGCTGCATGTCGTCGCATGGCGCATGTTGTCGCATGGCGCATGTTGTCGCATGGGCATGTTGTCGCATGCTGCACGTCGTCGCATGGTGCATGTTGTCGCATGGTGCATGTTGGCGCATGTTGTCGCATGCTGCATGTCGTCGCATGCTGCACGTCGTCGCATGGCGCATGTTGTCGCATGGCGCTTGTCGCATGCTGCATGTTGTCGCATGGCGCATGTTGTCGCATGGCGCATGTTGTCCCATGGCGCATGTTGTCGCATGCTGCACGTCGTCGCATGGCGCATGTTCTGTATGTGTGTATGTACTGTTTTTTTTTTTTTTTTTTTACATTCAACACATTAGCCGGATGATGGGACTACTACTGTCCCATCATTGGCTAATGTGTCACTCACTGTCACTGTAGCAGGTAGAGCCCGATGGGACTTGTAGTCCCATCGGACGATGCCTGCACAGAGACACTGGGGCTCTGCATGCCGGTATGTGCGGGCGGCGCCGGTACGTGCGGACCGTGGCTCTGCGTGCCAGCATGTGATGGCCGGCGCCGCCGCCCGCACATAACGGCACCGGCACGCAGAGCCACGCACATCACATCGAGGATTCCCTGCCTAGCCCCGCCCCCAGCACATGCACAGCCCCGCCCGCCCCCCAGCACAGCCCCGCAGGCAGCGGGGCCGGGGCTCTGCATGCCGCGCCGGTATGTGCGGGCCGGGGCTGTGCGGGCCGGCGCTGCCCGCACATACCGGCGCCGGCCCGCACATACCGGAGCCGGCACGCAGAGCCCCGCACATCACATCGTGTATTCCCTGCCTAGCCCCGCCCCCAGCAAGTCCCGCCCGCCCCTAGCACAGCCCCGCAGGCAGCCCACAGCCCAGTCACTCTTGAGTGACTGCTGACTGTGCGGCTGGGACACGCCTGCTGCTGACGTCACGTCAATTTCCAGAGCCTGGAAATTGACGTGACGTCGGCGGAAATAAGCGGCGGCTGCAGCCTGGGGATCACGTGACCCGGACTCAGCCGCCGCTACAGCGCCGCTCACAGGCGAAAACGGCAACGGAAGGTAATCACACAATTCATCAGGGGCCCCGGGGGGATACATTGGGGGGTTAATTGAAAGTAGTGGACAACCCCTTTAAGGAGACTCCTGCAGCAGTGAAGGAAAGACTGTGCTATTTCCTGGTTCCAGTTCCACTTTGAGAAGAACAGGCTGCAGAGACTTAACCCCGGACTTTCCAGGAGACACAGAAAAGACCAGAATCTCAAGCCCTGCTGGTGACTGTATCCACGTTGGTAAAAGGACCCTCCAGTCAGGATCTCCATGGACTGATAAGTTACAAGAACACTCGTTAACCCTTTCGTTTCCGTTTAACTGTTTACTATTGTTTTACCTCTATTAACCCCCTGTTTACTCCCTGCGAGGAGAACCTACTCCTGTTAATAAATTCCCCTCAACAGTTGGTCTGTCTGTTCTGTGGTGACATACGCAACCCTGCACTCTATTACAACAGCACCCTGTTTTTTGGACAAATCTCCCACATGAATGGAGGGATATAGGAACCTTCCCCTGATAAGTATTACAAAACGAAACGCGTAGGGAAGTATATATTATTTATTTGGGGTTTCTATGGAAACTGGTGACATATAATGATGGGGTATTTGTATGGATGAGAATGTGCCATCTCCCCAGACATAGCACCAGATATAAAACGGCTATTTTCTTACCTTTGAAAAGAAAAGAATAGGGTGAGACTGTCCCTCTTTTTTTCACACCATTTAGAGACCATTTGAAAGGTATTATTGCATTCTACTCAGCATCTTATATGGAGAATGTATATTATTTGTTTTGAGGCTTACTGAAAGATATTTGATGTGAAATCATATAGTTCTCTTCAATTACCAAGGTAATTTTTTTCTTTTTGTCATAAGATTCTCAACAGTTTGAGGTTTGTGGTATTGTGGTTTAATTGGCATTCCGTTTTGAATGTGATATATTGTGAGTCCTATATGTATTTTTAATACTATTCTATGGTATAATATTTTAAACGAATATATTAAAAGTTAATTTTTAATTAATTAATCACACCCTGCTTTTTGTACAAAATTCAATTCACTTGTCCTCACTTTTCCTGATACATTTTTATCATGGAGCTTCATATTTGATTTTTTGCATATTTGAGGAAATATTATTCTAATACACTTTAATGTTTGCTTATGAATATTTAAATGATTATTAATTATGTCTATAAAACACACTTGTTTGTAACATCCACTGCTTGGGAAAGGCTCAGTGTGAGCCAAAACATCACCCAGACATGTGGGTCTAAATAAACTTCACCACTTTTTTCACTTAGGATACTATGGAGTGCTGCCTTAATTTTTTTTCATTTTGTTGTCTAATTTTGGGCAAGTGTTGGACTTTGTTGTTTTCTCGAGAGGCCTGGCACCCGCTGGTGAGCATTGTGCTTTCCAATTTTATGTATATATATATATATATACATACATTATAGAATAGAATAGGTTTTAATTAATAGAATAGATAGAATAGATATATACACCTAGAATAGGTGTATATATTGCATTGAGATATACCGTATATACTCGAGTATAAGCCGACCCGAGTATAAGCCGTCCCCCCTAATTTTGCCACATAAAACTGGGAAAAACTTAATGACTTGAGTATAAGCCTAGCGTGGAAAATGCAGCATATACTGGTAAATTTCAAAAGTAAAAATAGATACCAATAAAAGTAAAATTAATTGAGATTGAGACATCAGTAGGTTAAGTGTTTTTGAATATCCATATTGAATCAGGAGCCCCATATAATGCTCCACACAGTTCATGATGGGCCCCATACGATGCTCCATACAAAATACGCCCCATATAATGCTCCATAAAGTTTATCATGGGCCCCATTAGATGCTCCATATTAAAAATATGCCCCATATAATCCTGCCCAAAGGTTAATAAGGGCCCCATAAGATGCTCCATAGACACATTTGCCCCATACAATGCTGCACAAATGTTGATTATGGCTCCGTAAGATGCTCCATAGAGATATTTGCCCCATATAGTGCTGCACAAACGTTATGGCCCCATAAGATGATCCATACAGACACTTGCCTCTTATAGTGTGTTATGTTGGGGCTAGCGGAACGTATCTAATGAATGTATATATTTTATTAGGATAGATGCGTTCGCAGCCCAGGGTCCACCGTGCAGGAGAACCTGCTGCTAGCAAATAGTGGAACTGAAAGGCGGTGTAAGCTAACTCTGTTACTTCACAGAGCAGCCGTGAACTCAAAGCACTGCGCCCTGTTAGACACCACAGAGGCACAGGCTAACTGTCTAAACAAGAACAGTCAGTGGTCTTACATGCACACGAAACTCCTCGACGGAGGTGCCAGCATTCTAAGGGCTTATTTCGGCCAGGTACCTGAACACACAAGCATACAAACTCCTCCCCGGAGGTGCCAGCATTCTAGGGGCTTATTTCAGCCGGGTCCCTGAACACACTCATAAAAGACCACACTGGCACAAAGTACATAAATGAAAGCAATACTAGAGCATGGCCGTGCGGCCATGTGAGCCTTAAATAGATGCAGCACGTACAGGACCTATCAAGAAGGACCAATGAGAGGCTGAGCACCTTCAGGACCTTAGCTGCAGTGTCTGATCATGTGACCCTCGATCTCCACTGAGAGATCTTACTCTGGGCATGCTCAGTACGAGAAAAGCAGGACTTAGTCCCAGGAGCATCTGCTCGCTGCTGCCCAGCACTGACTACAATGGCAGAAGTAGGAAAAGCAGCAGCAACTCTCTGTACAGAGTCAGACTGAGCAAGACGCTGGGACCGACGTCTCCGCTGAGCAGACTCCACTGCGGCAGGAGAAGAATGGGAGACCGCAGCGGAGATGGCCTGAGTTTCCCCCTGTGCAGAGATGGGAACTCAAACCCTAACAGCCCCCCCTCCTTGGGCCTCGCTACGCTCGAAGGCAGCAATGAGCTGAGGAGCCCGAATGTGCTCAGCAGGCTCTCAGGACAGTAACCCTTACAGTACACCAAATAAAATTTTTTGCCACGAACCACCTTGTACCCCAAAATAGCGTTCACCTCGTAATCGTCCGTAGACGAACCCGATGTCCCGGCAGATGACTTGGAAAACGAGGACATGTATACAGGTTTCAAGAGGGACACATGAAAGGTGTCGGTGATACCCAGGCGTGGCGGAAGGGCTAGACGATAGACCACAGGGTTAACCTGTTCGAGGACCTTGAAAGGACACAAGTAGCGAGGTGCAAACTTAGTGGACTCAACTCGCAGCCTGATGTTACGGGCGGAGAGCCACACTAAGTCGCCAGGAGCAAAAGTTGGAGTGGGGCGCCGATGTGCATCGGCGGAGGACCTCATTCTCTCCTTGGAAGCCTGAATGGCATCCTGAGTGCGGTCCCAAATATCCCGTGATTCCACAGCCCAGTCTGCCACCCTGGAGTCGGCAGAAGACACGGGCATAGGCACAGGTACCCGCGGAAGCTGACCATAGTTGAGGAGGAATGGGGTTTGTCCAGTGGAGTCGGCAACCGCATTGTTCAATGCAAACTCTGCCCATGGTAGCAAGGGTGCCCAGTCATCCTGCCTGGCTGAGACAAAATGTCGCAGATATGTGACCAAGGTCTGATTGGCCCTCTCTACCAATCCATTCGTCTCAGGATGATATGCGGAAGAGAGATTAAACTCAATGCTGAGAAGACGACAAAGCTCTCTCCAGAACCGAGATGCAAACTGGGGACCCCGGTCACTGACAATCTTGTCTGGCATACCGTGTAGGCGAAAGATGTGCTTTATGAACAACGCTGCCAAGGCCCGTGCTAAAGGTAACTGCGGAGAAGTGATCCCAAATGATGGTACAGCTCCGAGACTTGGGCAAACCCACCACAAAGTCCATCCCGACCATCTCCCAGGGCCTGTCTGCCACCGGCAATGGATAGAGTAATCCAGCTGGCCGTTGTCGAGGAGACTTATTTTTGGCGCAGGAGACACACGCCTGAATATAATCCCTGACATCACGGACCATATGTGGCCAAGAGTACGTCCTCGCCAACAGCTCAGATTTCCTTTTTGTCACAAAGTGTCCACCCACCCTGGACGAATGAGCCCACGAGAGAACCTCCGGTCACAAATTGGATGGTACAAAAGTCTTGCCCAGAGGCACAGACTCTAGCGAAACCGGAGCTACGGTTCTCAGGCTCTCAGTGGGGACAATAAGCCGAGGCTCCTCTTCCTCCTCCACGGATGACACAACGGAGCAAGAGAGGGCGTCGGCACGAATGTTCCTCTCCCCAGAAAGAAAATGGAGGGTGAAATGGAACCGGGAGAAGAACAAGGACCATCTAGCTTGGCGAGAACTTAACCGCTGGGCTGTCTGTAGGTACACCAAATTTTTATGGTCTGTGAAGACTTGGAAAGGAAAACGAGCTCCCTCCAAGAGATGTCTCCACTCTGAGAAGGCCAACTTCATGGCCAGCAACTCCCTGTCCCCGATGGAATAATTCCTCTCTGCTGGTGAGAAGGTCTTTGAAAAGAAGAAGCAAGGATGCTTCCGACCTTGAGCATCCTTTTGGAAGAGGACTGCTCCAGCACAAACAGATGAGGCATCCACCTCCATGATAAATGGTTTGTCTACATTGGGGCGATGTAAGATGGGAGTGCTGGCGAAGTGTAACTTTATGGAATTAAAGACCTTGGAGACCTCCTCAGACCACAATTTGGGATTTGCTCCCTTCTTGGTTAGGGCAAGCAAGGGAGCTACCAATGTTGAGAAGTGTGGAATGAACTGTCGATAGTAGTTAATGAACCCCATAAAGCGCTGCACCGCTTTAAGAGAATGGGGTTCCTGCCAGTCCATCACAGCCTGTAGCTTGGCAGGATCCATAGCCAAACCCTGGGCAGAGATGATATAACCAAGAAATGGCAAGTACTCCTGCTCAAACACACACTTCTCCAATTTGGCATAGAGGGAGTTTGCCCGTAAGAGGTCAAAGACTTTGCGAACATCTCTCCGATGGGAGTCGATATCTGGAGAGTAGAGGAGAATATCATCCAGATAGACTACGACCGAGGTGGTGAGCATATCTTGGAAGATGTCTCTCACAAAGTCTTGGAAAATGGCTGGGGCATTACAGAGCCCGAAGGGCATCACCAGATACTCATAGTGCCCATCCCTGGTGTTAAAAGCCGTCTTCCATTCGTCCCCCTCACGGATGCGAATCAGGTTGTAAGCACCCCCCGCAGATCTAACTTTGTAAATACCCTTGCTCCCCGTAGCCTATCAAAAAGCTCAGATATCAGGGGTAATGGGTATTTGTTCTTAACGGTGATGGCGTTAAGACCCCTGTAATCAATACATGGATGCAGTTCCCCATTCTTCTTCTGAACAAAGAAGAACCCAGCCCCAGCAGGCGACACTGACTTCCTGATGAACCCTCTTGCCAGATTTTCTTGGATGTACTGAGACATAGCCTCTGTCTCCGGGAGAGATAACGGATAAACTCGACCCCGGGGAGGCTCAGCACCAGGCAACAGATCAATGGATCAATGGATCAATGGATCAGTGGACGTAGTATATATGGACTTTTCCAAAGCTTTTGATACGGTGCCACACAAAAGGTTGTTACATAAAATGAGAGTAATGGGGATAGGGGAAAATATGTGTAAGTGGGTTGAGAGCTGGCTCAGGGATAGGAAACAAAGGGTGGTTATTAATGGAGCACACTCGGACTGGGTCACGGTTAGCAGTGGGGTACCACAGGGGTCAGTATTGGGCCCTCTTCTTTTTAACATATTTATTAATGACCTTGTAGGGGGCATTCAGAGTACAATTTCAATATTTGCAGATGACACTAAACTCTGCAGGGTAATCAATACAGGGGAGGACAATTTTATATTACAGGATGATTTCTGTAAACTAGAAGCTTGGGCTGATAAATGGCAAATGAGCTTTAATGGGGATAAATGTAAGGTCATGCACTTGGGTAGAAGTAATAAGATGTATAACTATGTGCTTAATTCTAAAACTCTGGGCAAAACCGTCAATGAAAAAGACCTGGGTGTATGGGTGGATGACAAACTCATATTCAGTGGCCAGTGTCAGGCAGCTGCTACAAAGGCAAATAAAATAATGGGATGTATTAAAAGAGGCATAGATGCTCATGAGGAGAACATAATTTTACCTCTATACAAGTCACTAGTTCGACCACACTTAGAATACTGTGCACAGTTCTGGTCTCCGGTGTATAAGAAAGACATAGCTGAACTGGAGCGGGTGCAGAGAAGAGCGACCAAGGTTATTAGAGGACTGAGGGGTCTGCAATACCAAGATAGGTTATTACACTTGGGGCTATTTAGTTTGGAAAAACGAAGACTAAGGGGTGATCTTATGTTAATGTATAAATATATGAGGGGACAGTACAAAGACCTTTCTGATGATCTTTTTAATCATAGACCTGAGACAGGGACAAGGGGGCATCCTCTACGTCTGGAGGAAAGAAGGTTTAAGCATAATAACAGACGCGGATTCTTTACTGTAAGAGCAGTGAGACTATGGAACTCTCTGCCGTATGATGTTGTAATGAGTGATTCATTAATTAAATTTAAGAGGGGACTGGATACCTTTCTGGAAAAGTATAATGTTACAGGGTATATACACTAGATTCCTTGATAAGGCGTTGATCCAGGGAACTAGTCTGATTGCCGTATGTGGAGTCGGGAAGGAATTTTTTTCCCCATGGTGGAGTTACTCTTTGCCACATGGGGTTTTTTTGCCTTCCCCTGGATCAACATGTTAGGGCATGTTAGGTTAGGCTATGGGTTGAACTAGATGGACTTACAGTCTTCCTTCAACCTCAATAACTATGTAACTATGTAACTATTAGGGTTGAGCGAAACGGGTCGATCATTTTCAAAAGTCGCCGACTTTTGGCTAAGTCGGCGTCTCATGAAACCCGATCCGACCCCTGTGCTTGTCGGCCATGCGGTACGCGACTTTCGCGCCAAAGTCGCGTTTCAATGACGCGAAAAGCGCCATTTCTCAGCCAATGAAGGTGAACGCAGAGTGTGGGCAGCGTGATGACATAGATCCTGGTCCCCACCATCTTAGAGAAGGGCATTGCAGTGATTGGCTTGCTGTCTGCGGCGTCACAGGGGCTATAAAGGGGCGTTCCCGCCGACCGCCATCTTACTGCTGCTGATCTGAGCTTAGGGACAGGTTGCTGCCGCTTCGTCAGAAGCAGGGAGAGCGTTAGGCAGGGTCCACTAACCACCAAACCGCTTGTGCTGCAGCGATTTCCACTGTCCAACACCACCTTCGGTGTGCAGGGACTGTGGAAGCTATTTTTTTTTTTTTTTCCCCTCAGCGCTGTAGCTCATTGGGCTGCCCTAGAAGGCTCCGTGATAGCTGTATTGCTGTGTGTACGCCACTGTGGAAACCAACTGCTTTTTTCAAAGCACATATCCTCTTGTTCCTTCCTTTCTGCACAGCTATCTTTTTTGTTTGTCCACACTTTTTATTTAATTTGTGCATCAGTCCACTCCTATTGCTGCCTGCCATACCTGGCTTACATTACTGCAGGGAGATAGTAATTGTAGGACAGTTTTTTTTTTTTTTTTGTTTTTTTTTTGTGGGAGATTAAGATTGGCATTTCTGCTACAGTGCCATCCCTGTGTGTGCCATCTCTCACTGAGTGGGCCATAGAAAGCCTATTTATTTTTTCCGTGATTTGTGTTCTAAAATCTACCTCAACACAAAAACACTACATCAATCAGTGGGAGAAAAATATTGGCCTCAGTCAGGGCTTGTGTGCCACTGCTGTGTGTGCTATCTCTCATTCAGTGGGCTATAGCAAGCCTATTTTTTTTTTTTTTTTTAATATTATTTGGTTTCTAAAGTCTCCCTGAAAAAAAAAAAAAACCTAAAAAAACAGTGGGAGAGTAATATTGCCCTTTCAGCTTGTGTGCCAGTCTTGACTCCTGGGTGTGCCACCTCTCTCCCTCTCATTCAGTGGGCCATAGAAAGCCTATTTATTTTATTTTTTTAATATTATTTGGTTTCTAATTCTCCCTGAAAAAAAAAAAAAAAAACCTAAAAAAACAGTGGGAGAATAATATTGCCCTTTCAGCTTGTGTGCCAGTCTTGACTCCTGGGTGTGCCACCTCTCTCCCTCTCATTCAGTGGGCCATAGAAAGCCTATTTATTTTTTTTTTTAAATATTATTGGGTTTCTAAAGTCTCCCTGAAAAAACAAAAAATACATAAAAAAACAGTGGGAGAGTAATATTGCCCTTTCAGCTTGTGTGCCAGTCTTGACTCCTGGGTGTGCCACCTCTCTCCCTTTCATTCAGTGGGCCATAGAAAGCCTATTTATTTTTTCCGTGATTTGTGTTCTAAATTCTACCTCAACACAAAAACACTACATCAATCAGTGGGAGAAAAATATTGGCCTCAGTCAGGGCTTGTGTGCCACTGCTGTGTGTGCTATCTCTCATTCAGTGGGCTATAGCAAGCCTATTTTTTTTTTTTTTTTTAATATTATTTGGTTTCTAAAGTCTCCCTGAAAAAAAAAAAAAACCTAAAAAAACAGTGGGAGAGTAATATTGCCCTTTCAGCTTGTGTGCCAGTCTTGACTCCTGGGTGTGCCACCTCTCTCCCTCTCATTCAGTGGGCCATAGAAAGCCTATTTATTTATTTTTTTTAATATTATTTGGTTTCTAATTCTCCCTGAAAAAAAAAAAAAAACCTAAAAAAACAGTGGGAGAATAATATTGCCCTTTCAGCTTGTGTGCCAGTCTTGACTCCTGGGTGTGCCACCTCTCTCCCTCTCATTCAGTGGGCCATAGAAAGCCTATTAATTTTTTTTTTTTAATATTATTGGGTTTCTAAAGTCTCCCTGAAAAAACAAAAAATACATAAAAAAACAGTGGGAGAGTAATATTGCCCTTTCAGCTTGTGTGCCAGTCTTGACTCCTGGGTGTGCCACCTCTCTCCCTTTCATTCAGTGGGCTATAGCAAGCCTATTTTTTTTTTTTTTTTTTTTTAATATTATTTGGTTTCTAAAGTCTCCCTGAAAAAAAAAAAAAACCTAAAAAAACAGTGGGAGAGTAATATTGCCCTTTCAGCTTGTGTGCCAGTCTTGACTCCTGGGTGTGCCACCTCTCTCCCTCTCATTCAGTGGGCCATAGAAAGCCTATTTATTTTTTTTTTTAATATTATTTGGTTTCTAATTCTCCCTGAAAAAAAAAAAAAAACCTAAAAAAACAGTGGGAGAATAATATTGCCCTTTCAGCTTGTGTGCCAGTCTTGACTCCTGGGTGTGCCACCTCTCTCCCTCTCATTCAGTGGGCCATAGAAAGCCTATTTATTTTTTTTTTTAATATTATTTGGTTTCTAATTCTCCCTGAAAAAAAAAAAAAAACCTAAAAAAACAGTGGGAGAATAATATTGCCCTTTCAGCTTGTGTGCCAGTCTTGACTCCTGGGTGTGCCACCTCTCTCCCTTTCATTCAGTGGGCCATAGAAAGCCTATTTATTTTTTCCGTGATTTGTGTTCTAAATTCTACCTCAACACAAAAACACTACATCAATCAGTGGGAGAAAAATATTGGCCTCAGTCAGGGCTTGTGTGCCACTGCTGTGTGTGCTATCTCTCATTCAGTGGGCTATAGCAAGCCTATTTTTTTTTTTTTTTTAATATTATTTGGTTTCTAAAGTCTCCCTGAAAAAAAAAAAAAACCTAAAAAAACAGTGGGAGAGTAATATTGCCCTTTCAGCTTGTGTGCCAGTCTTGACTCCTGGGTGTGCCACCTCTCTCCCTCTCATTCAGTGGGCCATAGAAAGCCTTTTTTTTTTTTGGTTTTTTTAATATTATTTGGTTTCTAAAGTCTCCCTGAAAAAAAACAAAAAAAACATAAAAAACAGTGGGAGAGTAATATTGCCCTTTCAGCTTGTGCGCCAGTCTTGACTCCTGGTTGTGCCACCTCTCTCTCTCTAATTGTGGGCCATAGAAAGCCTTTTTTTTTTTTTTTTTTTTAAATATTATTTGGTTTCTAAAGTCTCCCTGAGAAAAAAAAAAAAATAAATTAGGTGGGAGATTAATATTGACATTAGTGCTTGAGTGACAGTCCTGCGTGTGTGTCATCTCTGTGATTTTGTGCCACAGAAAACAGAGTGTGTAACATTGTGCCTGATTTTCCTTGTGGTCTCACCAACCTGTTAAGGGATATTGAAATCATACTGAAGTTATAGCTCACCGTGTAAGTTGTTTGACAGCAACAAATAAAGTTACTTTGGTTAAGATTTTAAAACAATGAGGAAGTCTGGTGCAAGAGGTCGTCGTGGGCGTTCATTGTCAGCTGGTAATGATGGTAGTGGTAGTGGAGCATCAGGTGGTCGTGGGGATAAAAATATTCCACCTAAGTCTGGAGCTGTGGAGCCAGTTTCGTCGTCAGGCTACACAAGGCCTCGAACGCTCTCTTTTCTGGGAGTAGGAAAACCGCTTTTAAAGGCGGAGCAGCAACAGCAAGTTTTGGCTTACATTGCAGACTCAGCCTCTAGCTCTTTTGCCTCCTCTTCCGAAACTGGTAAATGTAAAAGCAGCGCGTCGCTTGTGGATGTTCACGGTCAGGGACAAGTCGCTTCCTTGTCCTCCTCAGCAAAAACTACAACAAGAGAGAAGGATGCAGCAGGCGACACAACGGGTCACTCCATGGAGCTCTTTACACATACCGTCCCTGGCTTAGAAAGTGAAACATTTAACAGGCCATGCCCATTACAAGTATATTCTGACATGGAGTGCACTGATGCACAGCCACAGCCAGAGTACTATGCTGCTCCTTTGACTCAGACCACCACATTGCCCTCTCAGGGTACAGATCCACAATCAGACCCTGATGAGACTATGTTGCCCCGCCACGAACGCTATACCACCGACCGACACAGTGACACAGACGAAGTTGCACACGAGCTCGAAGAGGAGGTAATAGATGACCCAGTTATTGACCCCGATTGGCAGCCATTGGGGGAACAGGGTGCAGGCGGCAGTAGTTCAGAAGCGGAGGTGGAGGAGGGGCCGCAGCAGGCATCAACATCGCAACAGGTTCCATCTGCCGGGCCCGTATCTGGACCAAAACGCGTGTCAAAGCCAAAACCTGTTGGAGCACAGCGTTGCCATCCGGTTAAAGCTCAGTCTGCAATCCCTGAAAAGGGATCCGAGTCTAGGAAGAGTGCAGTCTGGCATTTTTTTAAACAACATCCAACTGATCAGCGCAAAGTCATCTGTCAAAAATGTTCAACTAGCTTAAGCAGAGGTCAGAATCTGAAAAGTCTAAATACTAGTTGCATGCATAGACACTTAACCACCATGCATTTTCAAGCCTGGACTAACTACCAAACGTCCCTCAAGGTTGTAGCACCCTCGGCCAATGAAGCTAGTCAGCAACGCAACATCCCTTCCGTCACTGTAAGGCCACCATTTTCCGCACCACCGGCAGTATCTGTGCAGGTTTCTTTGCCAGCCAAAAGCAGTCAGGGTCAGGGAATCACCAGTTTTGTAGGAGGAAATATTGCATCTAGGGCACCGGCGGAAACAATACCGTCTCCAACCGTCTCTCAGTCTGCCATGTACACCGGCACACCCGAAAGTTCCACGATCTACAGCTCTCCAGTCCAGCTCACCCTACATGAGACTCTGGTTAGAAAAAGGAAGTACTTATCCTCGCATCCGCGTACACAGGGTTTTAACGCCCACATAGCTAGACTAATCTCGTTAGAGATGATGCCCTACCAGTTAGTTGAAAGCGAAGCTTTCAAAGCCCTGATGGAGTACGCTGAACCACGATACGAGCTACCCAGTCGACACTTTTTTTCCAGAAAAGCCATCCCAGCCCTGCACCAGCATGTTAAACAGCGCATCGTCCATGCACTCAGGCAATCTGTGAGTACAAAGGTGCACCTGACTACAGATGCATGGACCAGTAGGCATGGCCAGGGACGTTATGTGTCCATCACGGCACACTGGGTGAATGTGGTGGATGCAGGGTCCACAGGCGACATCAATTTAGGGACAGTTGTGCCTAGCCCACGGTCTAGGAAACAGTTGGCTGTAGGCGTTCGCACCCCCTCCTCCTCCTCCTCGTCCTCCTGCAGAAGCTACAGCTCTTCCACAGAACGCAGTCGGCCAACCACTCCATCGGCAGATGACACTGTTGCACACCAGTTGTCCCATTATGGGCCAGCTACTGCCAAGCGTCAGCAGGCTGTATTGGCTATGAAGTGTTTGGGCGACAACAGACACACCGCGGAAGTTCTGTCCGAGTTCTTGCAACAAGAAACGCAGTCGTGGCTGGGCACAGTAGATCTTGAGGCAGGCAAGGTAGTGAGTGATAACGGAAGGAATTTCATGGCTGCCATCTCCCTTTCCCAACTGAAACACATTCCTTGCCTGGCTCACACCTTAAACCTGGTGGTGCAGTGCTTATTGAAAACTTATCCTGGGTTCTCCGACCTGCTCCTCAAAGTGCGTGCACTTTGCTCACATATCCGACGTTCGCCTGTACACGCCAGCCGTATGCAGACCTATCAGCGGTCTTTGAACCTTCCCCAGCATCGCCTAATCATAGACGTTGCAACAAGGTGGAACTCAACACTGCACATGCTTCAGAGACTGTGCGAACAGAGGCGTGCTGTTATTTATTTGTGGGAGGATACACGGGCAGGCAGTAGGATGGCAGACATGGAGTTGTCAGGTGTGCAGTGGTCGAAGATACAAGACATGTGTCAAGTCCTTCAGTGTTTTGAGGAATGCACACGGCTGGTTAGTGCAGACAACGCCGTAATAAGCATGAGCATCCCCCTAATGCGTCTGCTGATGCAAAGTTTGACGCACATAAAGGAGCAGGCGTCTGCACCAGAGGAAGAGGGAAGCCTTGATGACAGTCAGCCATTGTCTGGTCAGGGCAGTGTACAGGACGAGGTAGCGGGCGAAGAGGAGGTGGAGGATGAGGAGGATGATGGGGATGAGTATATTTTTAATGCGGAAACTTTCACGGGGGCACAGGAAATTGGTTGCGTGTCACGGCCGGGTTCTGGTTTTTTGAGGGACACAAGTGACGTAGATTTGCCTGCAACTGCCCCTCAACCAATCACAACCGGAGATTTGACAAGTGGAACTTTGGCCCACATGGCGGATTATGCCTTACGTATCCTACAAAGGGACACACGCATTACGAAAATGATGAACGATGACGATTACTGGTTGGCCTGCCTCCTTGATCCACGCTATAAAGGCAAATTGCAAAATATTATGCCACATGAGAACTTGGAACTAATATTAGCAACCAAACAATCAACTCTTGTTGACCGTTTGCTTCAGGCATTCCCAGCACACAGTGCACGTGATCGTTCTCACACGAGCTCCAGGGGGCAGCAGACTAGGAGTGTTAGGGGTGCACACATCAGAAGTGGCGTTGGACAGAGGGGTTTTCTGACCAGGTTGTGGAGTGATTTTGCTATGACCGCAGACAGGACAGGTACTGCTGCATCAATTGAAAGTGACAGGAGACAACATTTGTCCAGTATGGTTACTAACTATTTTTCATCCCTTATCGATGTTCTCCCTCAACCGTCATTCCCATTTGATTACTGGGCCTCCAAATTAGACACCTGGCCAGAATTGGCAGAATATGCATTGCAGGAGCTTGCTTGCCCGGCAGCAAGTGTCCTATCAGAAAGAGTATTCAGTGCTGCAGGTTCAATATTAACCGAAAAAAGGACTCGTCTGGCTACCCAAAATGTTGACGATCTAACATTCATTAAAATGAACCACAACTGGATTTCGAAATCTTTTGCCCCACCTTGCCCGGCCGACACCTAGCTTTCCTATGAAAAGCTCTTGCCTGTGAATTACTTTTCTAATGTCTAATTTGCTGCAGCTGATTGTACAGCATACGACATGTTTACACCTCCCTAAATGGCAAAACTCCCCACACGGGGCCGTGGTATCGCGACTTGGCGCAAGCACCCGTGAGACTGCTGTTTGTCTGAAGAGGTGGGTGTGCTCGCTTTTGGTTGACGGCATTGCTACTGGGTCCCTCATAGTACAATGTAGTGTCTCTGGCGGTGGTGGTGCGCACCCAACGTCAGACACACCGTTGTAACATGAGGGGCCCTGGGGCGGTCCCGCCGGCCTCAAGAGAGTTCCCCCCTACCCCAGCTCAAAATGTGCTCTACCACGTGCAAAATTATGTCGCACAGCTCCACCAATCTTTAGTCTATTCGCTGACATCATTCAATGTCTGGCACTGACAATACAAATTTGTAGACATCTATGATGCAACTTAAAGTAGTCTGTGTCTGTGTCCTATATTGGCACCATTAAATAGTTACTGCCAAATTACTATGTCAGAAACTCAGTAGATGAGCCCACCCCTGTACCTAAGTATGCCACCTTTTTTTTTTGTTTTGGTTGTTTTGCGAGACATTAACATCTATTTATATTTTGGGAGTACTGGGACAGACACTCCTTGCACTACTCCTCCACTCACCACCAAGCTGCCTGTGTATCCATGTAACCGCTGTAAAACTGCCATGAGCCTATTGTTTGTTATTTTAGGCCTTTGATAGCCTGTCTGCGGTCCCTACTTTAAATACTCCTCCACTGACCACCAAGCTGCCTGCCCGTGTATCCATGTAACCGCTGTGAAACTGCCATGAGCCTATTGTTTGTTATGTTAGGCCTTTGATAGCCTGTCTGCGGTCCCTACTTTAAATACTCCTCCACTGACCAGACCACTGCTGCCCGTGTACCCCTGGAACCAATTATAAAGTGCCTACAGCCAGCCCATTTTCTTATGTTAGGCCTTTGAAGCCTGTCTGCGGTCCCTACTTTAAATACTCCTCCACTCACCACCACCAAGCTGCCTGCCCGTGTATCCATGTAACCGCTGTGAAACTGCCATGAGCCTATTGTTTGTTATGTTAGGCCTTTGATAGCCTGTCTGCGGTCCCTACTTTAAATACTCCTCCACTGACCAGACCACTGCTGCCCGTGTACCCCTGGAACCAATTATAAAGTGCCTACAGCCAGCCCATTTTCTTATGTTAGGCCTTTGAAGCCTGTCTGCGGTCCCTACTTTAAATACTCCTCCACTCACCACCACCAAGCTGCCTGCCCGTGTATCCATGTAACCGCTGTGAAACTGCCATGAGCCTATTGTTTGTTATGTTAGGCCTTTGATAGCCTGTCTGCGGTCCCTACTTTAAATACTCCTCCACTGACCAGACCACTGCTGCCCGTGTACCCCTGGAACCAATTATAAAGTGCCTACAGCCAGCCCATTTTCTTATGTTAGGCCTTTGAAGCCTGTCTGCGGTCCCTACTTTAAATACTCCTCCACTCACCACCACCAAGCTGCCTGCCCGTGTATCCATGTAACCGCTGTGAAACTGCCATGAGCCTATTGTTTGTTATTTTAGGCCTTTGATAGCCTGTCTGCGGTCCCTACTTTAAATACTCCTCCACTCACCACCAAGCTGCCTGTGTATCCATGTAACCGCTGTAAAACTGCCATGAGCCTATTGTTTGTTATTTTAGGCCTTTGATAGCCTGTCTGCGGTCCCTACTTTAAATACTCCTCCACTGACCAGACCACTGCTGCCCGTGTACCCCTGGAACCAATTATAAAGTGCCTACAGCCAGCCCATTTTCTTATGTTAGGCCTTTGAAGCCTGTCTGCGGTCCCTACTTTAAATACTCCTCCACTGACCAGACCACTGCTGCCCGTGTACCCCTGGAACCAATTATAAAGTGCCTACAGCCAGCCCATTTTCTTATGTTAGGCCTTTGAAGCCTGTCTGCGGTCCCTACTTTAAATACTCCTCCACTCACCACCACCAAGCTGCCTGCCCGTGTATCCATGTAACCGCTGTGAAACTGCCATGAGCCTATTGTTTGTTATGTTAGGCCTTTGATAGCCTGTCTGCGGTCCCTACTTTAAATACTCCTCCACTGACCAGACCACTGCTGCCCGTGTACCCCTGGAACCAATTATAAAGTGCCTACAGCCAGCCCATTTTCTTATGTTAGGCCTTTGAAGCCTGTCTGCGGTCCCTACTTTAAATACTCCTCCACTCACCACCACCAAGCTGCCTGCCCGTGTATCCATGTAACCGCTGTGAAACTGCCATGAGCCTATTGTTTGTTATGTTAGGCCTTTGATAGCCTGTCTGCGGTCCCTACTTTAAATACTCCTCCACTGACCAGACCACTGCTGCCCGTGTACCCCTGGAACCAATTATAAAGTGCCTACAGCCAGCCCATTTTCTTATGTTAGGCCTTTGAAGCCTGTCTGCGGTCCCTACTTTAAATACTCCTCCACTCACCACCACCAAGCTGCCTGCCCGTGTATCCATGTAACCGCTGTGAAACTGCCATGAGCCTATTGTTTGTTATTTTAGGCCTTTGATAGCCTGTCTGCGGTCCCTACTTTAAATACTCCTCCACTCACCACCAAGCTGCCTGTGTATCCATGTAACCGCTGTAAAACTGCCATGAGCCTATTGTTTGTTATTTTAGGCCTTTGATAGCCTGTCTGCGGTCCCTACTTTAAATACTCCTCCACTGACCACCAAGCTGCCTGCCCGTGTATCCATGTAACCGCTGTGAAACTGCCATGAGCCTATTGTTTGTTATGTTAGGCCTTTGATAGCCTGTCTGCGGTCCCTACTTTAAATACTCCTCCACTGACCAGACCACTGCTGCCCGTGTACCCCTGGAACCAATTATAAAGTGCCTACAGCCAGCCCATTTTCTTATGTTAGGCCTTTGAAGCCTGTCTGCGGTCCCTACTTTAAATACTCCTCCACTGACCAGACCACTGCTGCCCGTGTACCCCTGGAACCAATTATAAAGTGCCTACAGCCAGCCCATTTTCTTATGTTAGGCCTTTGAAGCCTGTCTGCGGTCCCTACTTTAAATACTCCTCCACTCACCACCACCAAGCTGCCTGCCCGTGTTTCCATGTAACCGCTGTGAAACTGCCATGAGCCTATTGTTTGTTATGTTAGGCCTTTGATAGCCTGTCTGCGGTCCCTACTTTAAATACTCCTCCACTGACCAGACCACTGCTGCCCGTGTACCCCTGGAACCAATTATAAAGTGCCTACAGCCAGCCCATTTTCTTATGTTAGGCCTTTGAAGCCTGTCTGCGGTCCCTACTTTAAATACTCCTCCACTCACCACCACCAAGCTGCCTGCCCGTGTATCCATGTAACCGCTGTGAAACTGCCATGAGCCTATTGTTTGTTATTTTAGGCCTTTGATAGCCTGTCTGCGGCCCCTACTTGCAATACTCCTCCACTGACCACAATGCTGCCTGGAGTGCCTGCCTGTGTATCCATGTAACCGATGTAAAACTGCCATGACTGCCTACTGTTTGTTATTTTAGGCCTTTGATAGCCTGTCTGCAGCCCCTACTTGCAATACTCCTCCACTGACCACACCAATGCTGCCCGTGTACCCCTGGAACCTATTTAAAAGTTCATAGAGCCTAGTTATATATTTTATTTACTATTAATAAGGCCATGATGGACTACGCTGTACCACGCTACAAGCTAACCAGTCGACACTTCTTTTGCGAGAAAAGCCATCCCAACCCTCCACCAGCATGTAGAAGACCGCATTGTCCATGCACTCTGGCAATCTGTGAGTACAAAGGTGCACCTGACAACAGACGCATGGACCTGTAGGCATGGCAACGGAAGATTACGTGTCCATTACGGCGCAATGGGTTAATGTGGTGGATGCATGGTCCACAGGGGACAGCCTACTAAGTCTGTCTGCAGTCCCTAATTCAAATTGTCCTCCACTGTCTAAATCGGAACTTCCACCTTCTGGCTTTCGGCCTATAGTATCAGAAATTAAACTGCATTTGGCCTTCAACTTTGGTTAGGGCCTACTAACGGCTTCTGCCCCTCCCTGGTGTTGTCCTCAACTAAATAAAGCTGAGCTTCAACCTTCCGGCTCTCATTAAGTGGTTTTAAAAAAAAAAAAATGGTGGTTAGGGCCTACTAACGGCTTCTGCCCCTCCCTGGTGTTGTCCTCAACTAAATAAAGCTGAGCTTCAACCTTCCGGCTCTCATTAAGTGGTTTTAAAAAAAAAATGGTGGTTAGGGCCTACTAACGGCTTCTGCCCCTCCCTGGTGTTGCCCTCAACTAAATAAAGCTGAGCTTCAACCTTCTGCTCCAAATTACCATTTTGAAAAATGCAATAGGCTTTTCAGGCCTACAAAAGGTGTCTGTCTGTGTGCCCCTCCCTGGTGTTGTCCTCAACTAAATAAAGCTGAGCTTCAACCTTCCGGCTCTCATTATGTGGTTTTAAAAAAAAAAATGGTGGTTAGGGCCTACTAACGGCTTCTGCCCCTCCCTGGTGTTGTCCTCAACTAAATAAAGCTGAGCTTCAACCTTCCGGCTCTCATTAAGTGGTTTTAAAAAAAAAAAAATGGTGGTTAGGGCCTACTAACGGCTTCTGCCCCTCCCTGGTGTTGTCCTCAACTAAATAAAGCTGAGCTTCAACCTTCCGGCTCTCATTAAGTGGTTTTAAAAAAAAAATGGTGGTTAGGGCCTACTAACGGCTTCTGCCCCTCCCTGGTGTTGTCCTCAACTAAATAAAGCTGAGCTTCAACCTTCCGGCTCTCATTATGTGGTTTTAAAAAAAAAAATGGTGGTTAGGGCCTACTAACGGCTTCTGCCCCTCCCTGGTGTTGTCCTCAACTAAATAAAGCTGAGCTTCAACCTTCCGGCTCTCATTATGTGGTTTTAAAAAAAAAAATGGTGGTTAGGGCCTACTAACGGCTTCTGCCCCTCCCTGGTGTTGCCCTCAACTAAATAAAGCTGAGCTTCAACCTTCTGCTCCAAATTACCATTTTGAAAAATGCAATAGGCTTTTCAGGCCTACAAAAGGTGTCTGTCTGTGTGCCCCTCCCTGGTGTTGTCCTCAACTAAATAAAGCTGAGCTTCAACCTTCCGGCTCTCATTAAGTGGTTTTAAAAAAAAAAAAATGGTGGTTAGGGCCTACTAACGGCTTCTGCCCCTCCCTGGTGTTGTCCTCAACTAAATAAAGCTGAGCTTCAACCTTCCGGCTCTCATTAAGTGGTTTTAAAAAAAAAATGGTGGTTAGGGCCTACTAACGGCTTCTGCCCCTCCCTGGTGTTGCCCTCAACTAAATAAAGCTGAGCTTCAACCTTCTGCTCCAAATTACCATTTTGAAAAATGCAATAGGCTTTTCAGGCCTACAAAAGGTGTCTGTCTGTGTGCCCCTCCCTGGTGTTGTCCTCAACTAAATAAAGCTGAGCTTCAACCTTCCGGCTCTCATTATGTGGTTTTAAAAAAAAAAATGGTGGTTAGGGCCTACTAACGGCTTCTGCCCCTCCCTGGTGTTGTCCTCAACTAAATAAAGCTGAGCTTCAACCTTCCGGCTCTCATTAAGTGGTTTTAAAAAAAAAAAAATGGTGGTTAGGGCCTACTAACGGCTTCTGCCCCTCCCTGGTGTTGTCCTCAACTAAATAAAGCTGAGCTTCAACCTTCCGGCTCTCATTAAGTGGTTTTAAAAAAAAAATGGTGGTTAGGGCCTACTAACGGCTTCTGCCCCTCCCTGGTGTTGTCCTCAACTAAATAAAGCTGAGCTTCAACCTTCCGGCTCTCATTATGTGGTTTTAAAAAAAAAAATGGTGGTTAGGGCCTACTAACGGCTTCTGCCCCTCCCTGGTGTTGTCCTCAACTAAATAAAGCTGAGCTTCAACCTTCCGGCTCTCATTATGTGGTTTTAAAAAAAAAAATGGTGGTTAGGGCCTACTAACGGCTTCTGCCCCTCCCTGGTGTTGCCCTCAACTAAATAAAGCTGAGCTTCAACCTTCTGCTCCAAATTACCATTTTGAAAAATGCAATAGGCTTTTCAGGCCTACAAAAGGTGTCTGTCTGTGTGCCCCTCCCTGGTGTTGTCCTCAACTAAATAAAGCTGAGCTTCAACCTTCCGGCTCTCATTAAGTGGTTTTAAAAAAAAAAAAATGGTGGTTAGGGCCTACTAACGGCTTCTGCCCCTCCCTGGTGTTGTCCTCAACTAAATAAAGCTGAGCTTCAACCTTCCGGCTCTCATTAAGTGGTTTTAAAAAAAAAAAAATGGTGGTTAGGGCCTACTAACGGCTTCTGCCCCTCCCTGGTGTTGTCCTCAACTAAATAAAGCTGAGCTTCAACCTTCCGGCTCTCATTAAGTGGTTTTAAAAAAAAAATGGTGGTTAGGGCCTACTAACGGCTTCTGCCCCTCCCTGGTGTTGCCCTCAACTAAATAAAGCTGAGCTTCAACCTTCTGCTCCAAATTACCATTTTGAAAAATGCAATAGGCTTTTCCGGCCTACTAAAGGTGTCTGTCTGTGTGCCCCTGCCTGGTGTTGCCCTCAACTAAATAAAGCTGAGCTTCAACCTTCTGCTCCAAATTACCATTTTAAAAAATGCAATAGGCTTTTCCGGCCTACTAAAGGTGTCTGCCCCTCCCTGGTGTTGTCCTCAACTGAACAAAGCTGAGCTTCCACATTCTGGCTTTCGCCCTATACTATCAGATATTAAACTGCATTTGGCCTACTAGTGTGGTTAGGCCCTTGAAACAGTGTCTGCTGCTCTTGGGTTTGCTACTCCACTGAACAAAGCAATGCCGCCTGTTTAGTCCTGTTACCAATTTTGAACTGCATGTAGCCTACTTTATTCTTTGGCCCTATATCTGTTTCCTCCTCATCCTGCCCATTGCCCAGCCACTGCTAAATGAGTCTGCTGGTACATTGACCTAGACCACTACATTCCCCTTGTACTCTACACAGCCAGAATCTGTCCCTGCTGAAAGTAAGGTTCCCCTTCCCGCATGTTATACCACCTTACACAGGGACAAAGAGGAAGGTGCAGATGAAAGTGCAGGTTCCTTCATCAGGTGGGGGGGCATACTCGTTGGCGACGTCACTGGCACAGGGCCCCTCAGAGTACGCAAAAGTGTCGCTGCTGGTGGGAGGCGCCCCCGCCATGCAAACACACCGCCGTACTTTGAGGGGCCCTGTGCCAGTGGCAATGCGAACGAGTGGGCCCCCCCCCTGCTTGCTCAGGATCACAGCACTTGCAACTTTTAAATACTTACCTTTCCCTGCAACACCGCCGTGACGTAGTCCGCATTTCCTGGGCCCACGAAAAACTTGAGCCAGCCCTACTCCCCCCACAACTTTCCCCCAATTCCCTATGCCCAACTATTATTATACAGTTAATTAAGATTGGCAAGCTTCAGAAACAAGAATGGATGTTTTTGGCATTAAAATGGGCACTGTAGGTGTTTTCCTGGCCTCCACTCACTGCCGACTATGCTTCCCCATTGACTTGCATTGGGTTTCGTGTTTCGGTCGATCCCCGACTTTTAGCGATAATCGGCCGACTGCACTCGACTCGACTCTGGACAAAATCGGGTTTCCCAAAACCCTACTCGATCTTAAAAAAATGAAAGTCGCTCAACCCTAGTAACTATGTAATAGGACAGTCATAGGGGCAGTGAGGCCGAAGGGTCTCCGCCGCCTTTTTGGAGAACACGTCCGCATGAGATGAGACCAGTATTGCTTGGGGAGAGAGGATAGATCTGCGGGTACCTCTGTAGTAGCAACCTGAACGCACTCCCTTTGACATCTACCCTCACAAGACTCACCCCATCCCAAAATTCTGCCTGAAGACCACTCGATATGTGGAGAGTGGTACCGTAACCAAGGTATCCCCAACAGGACCTCATCAATACCCTCAGGTATGACGAGCAGAGATATTGTCTCCTGATGGGATGGCGACATGGACAGAGAAAATGGAATGGTCTGGTGAGTTATCTGTGAAGGCAGTGTCGACCCATTCACCACTCGTACCATAACTGGTTGCGCTAGCATAACCAGGGGTATTGCGTGACGTTGGGCAAAGGCGGAAGACATAAAATTGCCCTCTGCCCCAGAATCCACGCAGAGCTCTACTGAGTGGGAAGATGAGCCAATAATAATTGTCCCCTTAAAGGACAATTTTGAGGCAAACGTCGCCGTCTCTAGAGTACCTCCACCGACTACCACTAGAGGCAGACGTCTCCTCGACCGCTGGGAACATCTGGTGGCAAGATGTCCAGACTGCTGGCAAACATGACAGACCTTGGATGCCCAAGCGGTCCGGGACTTAGGATCCGCTTGTGACACCTCCCTGGCCTCATGTGACTCAGGGACCAGGACCGGAGATTCCAGAGGTCTGGCGAAGGTAGGAGCCAGCCGAAACCTCTGCCTACACTGGGCTCGCTCTAACCTCCGCTCGTAAAAAAAGAGGTCAATACGGGTAGAGACAGTTATTAACTCCTCCAGTGTGGCTGGAATCTCCCTTAGTGGCCAGAGCGTCCTTAACGTGATCAGCCAGCCCCCTCCAAAATATGGGGATAAGGGTTTTATCCGACCACTCCAGCTCTGAAGCTAAAGTTCGGAAACGGATGGCAAATTGGCTGACCAAGGGCTCACCCTGAGTTAATGCCAGCAGTTGAAGCGCCGTATCATGGGTAACTTGAGGTCCTAGGAAGACCTCTTTCAGAGTGCTCAGAAACAACGGAGCACTGCACCACATGATCGCCACGCTCCCACAGCGGCGTAGCCCATTCCAACGCCCTGTCCGACAAGAGGGATACAATAAATCCCACCTTAGCCCGCTCTGTGGGAAAACGTGCAGGCAGAAGGGAGCGGGAGGCGCGAAAATGTCGGAACAGGGGTGGTAGTGGACAAGGTTGCTGCAGCCATGCTAGCAGCCTGTACAGCAACTGCGGAAATATCCACAGCTGAGGTTGAGCTCTCGAGAGCCGCCAACCTACCCTCCAGCTGCTGGATATACCGCAAAGATTGCTGTATGTCCGCCATTTACTAGCCAGACCCTGGCACTAGTATTATGTTATGTTGGGGCTAGCGGAACGCACCTAATGAATGTATATATTTTATTAGGATAGATGCGTTCGCAGCCCGGGGTCCACCGTGCAGGAGAACCTGCTGCTAGCAAATAGCGGAACTGAAAGGCGGTGTAAGCTAACTCTGTTACTTCACAGAGCAGCTGTGAACTCAAAGCACTGCGCCCTGTTAGACACCACAGAGGCACAGGCTAACTGTCTAAACAAGAACAGTCAGTGGTCTTACATGCACACGAAACTCCTCGCCGGAGGTGCCAGCATTCTAAGGGCTTATTTCGGCCAGGTCCCTGAACACACAAGCATACAAACTCCTTGCCGGAGGTGCTAGCATTCTAGGGGCTTATTTCAGCCGGGTCCCTGAACACACTCATAAAAGACCACACTGGCGCAAAGTACATAAATGAAAGCAATACTAGCGCATGGCCGTGCGGCCATGCGAGCCTTAAATAGTTGCAGCATGTACAGGACCTGTCAAGAAGGACCAATGAGAGGCTGCCACAGAGTGTGAGCACCTTCAGGACCTTAGCTGCAGTGTCTGATCATGTGACCCTCGATCTCCACTGAGAGATCTTACTCTGGGCATGCTCAGTACGAGAAAAGCAGGACTTAGTCCCAGAAGCATCTGCTCGCTGCTGCCCAGCACTGACTACAATGGCAGAAGTAGGAGAAGCAGCAGCAACTCTTTGCACAGAGTCATACTGAGCAAGATGCTGGGACCGACATCTCCGCTGAGCAGACTCCACTGCGGCAGGAGAAGAATGGGAGACCGCAGCGGATATGGCCCGAGATTCCCCCTGTGCAGAGATGGGAACTCTAACCCTAACATTGTGCTGCACAAACATTATTGCCCCATAAGATGCTCCATACAGACACTTGCCCCATTTGCTGTTGCTCCGCTAAAAAAAAAAAAATCACATACTCACCTTTCCATCGTTCAGGCCCCCGGCACTTTTAATATTCACGTGCTCCTCGTTCCGGCGCTGCTCCATCTTCAGCGTCTTCTGCACTGATGCTCAGGCAGAGGGCACGCACTAACCATGTCACCGCGCCCTCTGACCTGAGCGTAACTGCAGAAGACAGAGCGGCACCAAACGAGGAGCAGGTGACTATCGCGCAGCGCAGCGCTCCCCTCCCGTTATACTCATCTGCTCCTGGCGCAGTGCAGTCCCCGTTTCCCCGGTACCCCAGCTTCTTCCTGTATTGAGCGGTCACCCATACCGCTCATTACAGTAATGAATATGCGGCTCCACCCCTATGGGAGGTGGAGCCGCATATTCATTACTGTAATGAGCGGTACCATGTGACCGCTCAGTACAGGAAGAAGCTGCAGCGCTGGGAGAACCAGCGATGTGCAGGGACCACGCCAGGAGCAGGTGAGTATAATTAGACAGCCCCCACTCCCCCTCCCCTGCCGATCCCTTGGTATGACTCGAGTATAAGCCGAGAAGGAGACTTTCAGCCCCCCAAAATGGGCTGAATATCTCGGCTTGTACTCGATTATATACGGTAGATAGAAGATTAGCCATTAATTCATTTGATTTGTCTGCTTCTGTAAAATCAATGCAGGAGCCAACAGGATAGGAGACATGGTTTACATACAGTAAATCCATGCATAATAGTTAGATATATTGATGTGTGATCAATACAATAAGTACAGTGTGTGCAAATTACTGGACATGTATATAATTAATAAACGATTATTTATTTGAAAAAAATGTCGTGGGCTCCCACTCAATTTTAAAAACCAGCAGCGGGAAAGCCAGCGACTGGGGTAGTTGTTTATAGCCTAGGAAGGGGGTAATGCCCAAGGAGCTTCCCAGGCTAATAATATCAGCTCACAGCTGTATTCTTGGCCTATTCTGGCTATTAAAATGGGGACCCCCAAAAAAATGACGTCTGATGTTCAGTCCCACGTCGCAATCCATATCTACTGTAGGGGATATACAGTTTACAACCGGGAGCGGTGCTAATGCGACCATCCGGGCTGTAAACCACTGATGAATGAATGAGAAGCTGCCAGCAGCAGCATCAATGACTAGAGCTGACATCACTGATGCTGTGCTGACTCACAGCTTGACCGGTGGTGAACTCTTGAGCGTGGAAAAATGAACTGGCATTTTCCCATGCTCCAGAGGTCATCCCAATTCAGCACGGCTACGAGCAGCAGCTTCTCTTATTAGTGGTGCCGTCACTGAAGCTGCGCTCCCTCACAGCCTGAACTATTTTAACCTGTCAGTGTGATTTTTACAGTAGCGGCATATGAATTACCAGCTTTTCAAAGGACACTGGTGCATAAAAAACGGAGAGCACTCACATATTGCGTTTTTTCTCGCATCCATCGACTTGCACTGGCGAGTCTTGTCCGAGATATGCAGCAAATTGCAGCATGCTGCTTTTTTTTTCTCAGTCCGATTTCAGCTGAGAAATAATCACAGATGAGATGTCACCCATTGAGTAACATTGGTCCGAGTGCAATTAGATTTTTTCTAGGATTGCACTGCCCGTTTCTCGCACAAATGGGTATGATCCCATAGAAGCCACACGCAGATGGGTATTGGCATTCTCAGGAGTAATTGCACAACAAATTTTGAGGTCCATTTTTTCATGAAACCTTTGTGAAAATAAAAAAATTAGGGCTAAATTAAAATGTCAAAAACAGTTATCTTGTTATAGTGCTCCACCCACCAAATCGGACCCAGAGTGACCCCGCCCACCAAATCGGACCCTGAGGTGCCCCGCCCACCAAATGGGACCCAGAGTGGCTCCGCCCACCAAATTGTACCCAGAGTGACCCCGCCCACCTAATCGGTCCCTGAGGTGCCCCGCCCACCAAATTGGACCCAGAGTGGCACCACCCACCAAATTGGACCCAGAGTGACCCCGCCCACCAAATCGGACCCAGAGTGGCTCCGCCCACCAAATCGGACCCAGAGTGACCCCGCCCACCAAATCGGACCTTGAGGTGCCCCACCCACCAAATCGGACCCTGAGTGACCCTGCCCACCAAATTGGACCCTGAGGTGCCCAGCTCAACAAATCCTCAACCCTGAGGGGCTACAACTACCAAACTAGCGCCTGAGGGGCACCCAAGTATGAAAGTCTTGCAGGGGCAGCCCGGGCACTATTCCAAGTTCCTTCAGGAAATACCCATCTAGTTCATTTTTTCCTTCCTCATTCTAAAAATTCCTGTGAAGGTTCTGAAGGGTTAATTAACTTCTTGAATGTGCTTTTCAGAACCTTGATGGGTGCAGTTTTTAGAATGGTGTCATATTTGGGTATTTTCTGTCATACAGACCCTTCAAAGTAACTTCAAATGTAATGTGGTCTCTAAAAGATGGTTTTGTAAATTTTGTTGAATAAAATTAGAAATCGCTGGTCCACTTTTAACCTTTATATGTTCCTAACAAAAACAAGATATGATTAAAAACATTGCGCTGAGGTAAAGTAGACATGTGGGAAATGTTATTTATGAACTGTTTTGTGTGACATGACTCTCTGGGCTTTAAAATTAAAACAATTTCAAATTGAAAAATGTTCAAAAATTTCGCCAAATTTCAGTTTTTTCATAAATTAATGCATGTTATATCGAAGAAATTTTATGACTATCATAAAGTACAATATGTCACGAGAGAACATTCTCAGAATTAGTAGGATCTGTTGACGCGTTCCAGAGTTTTATCTCATAACTTGACATTGGTCAGAATTGCACAATACGGCCTGGTCGTCAAGGTTAAAACAGGCTTGGGTCTGAAGGCATTAAAGGAGTTTTCTCATGAACACAGTATATTTTAATTAATAGCTCTTTGAATAATAATAAGTATCACATTGAATATGCCTGACCGTGCAGGGACATGGTCTGATCATGCCACAGATCCTGGGCCAGGGAAAACGCAAAAAGGAGTATACTGTGATAACAGCAGGGGATCGCAGCTGATTATTTTCATGAGACAAAACATTTCACTGCCTGTTTTTAAGCCATTTTTTACCTAAAAAAAATGAATCAGCTGTGATACCATGCTGTAATGTCTATGCACTCTCTTTTGTGCCCTCCACTGCCCAGTTGTACTGGTATATATGACCTGTACTTGTCAGACACAGCCATTACACAGTCAGGGGCACATAGCAGGGGCACATTTATATGATTATCTCAAGAAACATTTTTCAAACACATTAAAATGTGGAGATTATTATTATTCAGAGATCAATTGATAAAAATGTTGACTAAAATTAGCATTGTTTGGGGAAAAAAAACATTAACACCACGTTCCCATAATGAGTATTTGGTGAGTTTTTTATATTGCCGATTTTCTGCAACATTTCTACCTTTATTAGCTAAATTAAGCTACTTTTAATTTTCATTGTGTTTAAATTACGTTTTTGAGGATGCTGTTTTTGTCTATTTTTTGGTATGTTTTGTTTAAAATTAAGGTGCTGTGATTTTGATATTTCCTGGTAATTGACTTCCACTAACCTTCATTGATACAGTCATGTTTAAATTACATGTGTTGTGTTTCTAGTGCATTTCCACAGCAGAAATGTACTAAAGTCTCATATATTACCAGCGGACTCTAAGCATCTAATGCAGTTATATGAGGGAAAATAAGCACATAAACATAGTGTACCCACAAGAGAAACCGAGTCAGTTTATGGAATTTAAAAATGTTAAGAAAAGCACCGAGGGAGCGAGATTTATATAAATCTCATCCACTTTGCTGGAACTATAAGATGCTGCTTTTTTTTGCACAACAAAAATACTTAACTTCAAAATCTTTCCAAAAACTAACCGGCTTGTTCTGCCTGGTTTCAATTTATGCTGAATCAGAATGGTCATGGACCGCTCTTGCTGACGATTCTGTGGCTTCCAGCGAAGTAACGTTGACAGAGGACTCCGCTCTGTTAATAGGGCGCTTCTGCTGATGTCCTGCTACTTGTCAATTGGCTCCACACTACTTAACTGGAGGCCCATCGATAGAGCAGATCGAAAAGAAAGAAGTGGTCTGTTGATGTGAGATAAAATGAAGCAGCAGAATTGCTGGCAGTAGTTGTTAGGAGTCGAGTTTCCTCTGCTGCACAGGGGGAATCTCGATCCGTGTCTGCTGCGGTCTCCCATTCTGCATCGGCCACAGTGGAGACTGCTCAGAGTAGACGTCGGTCCTAGCGTCTCACTGAGACTGATACTGTGCAAAGGGTTACTGCTGCTACTCCGGGCTCTGCTATTGTACCCTGCACTGATCTGCGGCGATCAGGCTTTTCTGGGACTAAGTCCTGCTTTGCACACACTGAGCATGCCCAGGGTAAGATCCCTCAGTGGAGATCAAGGGTCACATGCTCAGGTACTGCAGCCAAATCTATTGGTCCTTCTAGGAAGGTCCTGTAGGTGCACAGGCTCTGGAGCAGCCTCTCATTGGTCCTTCTAGGAAGGTCCTGTATGTGCTGCAGCTATTTAAGGCTCGCATGGCCGCACGGCCATGCGCTAGTATCTTCCTAAGTTATGTGCTTTGCGCCAGTGTGGTCATGTGTTTGTATGTGTTCAGGGACCCGGCTGAAATAAGCCCCTAGAACGCTGGCACCTCCGGCGAGGAGTTTTGTGTGCATGCATGACCACTGACTGCTCTCATTTGGGTAGTTAGCCTGTGCCTCTGTGAAAGTCTAACAGGGCACAGAGCTTTGCTTTCTTGGATGCTCTGTGAAGCTAACAGAGCTGGTTCATACCGCCATATAGTGCCGCCAATTACTTAGCAGCAGGTTCTTTCCTGTACGGTGGATCCCGGGTTGCGAACGCACCAATCCCATCTAATAAATATATTCGGTGCGTTCCGCCAACCCTAACAGTAGTAGTCTGTGACCACTCTGAGATAGTGGACAGCGGTGTCGGGCAGAATAGGCAAGTACTGTAGTTAGCAATAAGATCTTAGCCCCATATCAAAAAATAAACATAGTCTCGGATAACCCCATTAAGCTAAAGTTGTTAATAAAGTTTGACAGTTAAGCTTTTCCTAAATGTTGTAATGTAAATATATATTTGCTGTATTGTATTTCTAAAAGCTTTTCTCATTTCTCTTAAAGACATGTCTGAAAGTTGGGATGGATCAGATTCAGACTCATTTGTGAGTATTTCTATTTTCAGTAATGCAAATAGTAAAATTACAGAATTAAAAACGAAGAAACATCATGTTTCAGGATCCTTTGTGACAAATTTCTGATTGTAATTTTTTACATGATTATGAGGCCAGGTGTCTGATGATAGCATGTAATAATTTGTATAATGTCAACATGTTCTGCAGCAGTTTACAATCCAAAGAACATAAATACAAACAATTATCAGACATTACAAAGTAACACCTACTGTAATTAAACAATTTAAATAAGAGGAGATGAAAGTCCTGCTAGCAAGCTTACAATCTAAAAAAAAATGGGGTACAACAAAGGTCAAAGGATTTGGTGTATGATCCAACCATCATTATAATCAGCAAAAAGTAAGGGCATTTGATCAAATATGCATGAACTGACATCGTACCAATATTTGTATACGTCCAGATATAAAGTGCTACTCAGTGCATCGAGGGCATGGGAATCGATAAATAGAAAGGACCAGATTCTGAGGAAAATTTAGGAAGGGTGGACAGTGAAAATTTAGATTTGTGAAATTATGCCACTGGTCTATTTTTTCGGCATGTTAAAAAAAAGTGGACACTGAGAATCAACCAGATTGTTTGGGTACAATGCATTCCAGAGAACTGATGCAGCAAGAGAATCATCTTAGAGACAGGAATGTCATTTAATTTTTAAATTATTAGCAAAGTGGAGAGCACGGGTAGGGTGGAAGACAGAGATCAGGGAGGAGGTGTAGGATAGTGCAGAACCATAGAGAGCTTTGTTAGTGAGTGTGATTAGCTTAGAGTGGCATGTTTGGGCACTCCAGGTATATATATTTTCCTGTTTTAGATTCCAAACATTACAAAAAGTAAAATGGGTTGATGCAAAAGTTTGGATACCCTGCACGGTTAATAACTAGTGCCAGCCCCTTTTATAGAAAGCCAAGAGTTTCAATTCTTGTTTGAGGAAGTTTCACCCATTCTTCCTTGAAAATTCTTCCAGCTCGGTGAGATTCCTGTGTCATCTTGCATGCACTGCTATTTTGAGGTCTGTCCACAGATTTTCAATGATGTTCAGATCATGTGACTGTGAGGGCCATTGCAAACCTTCAGCTTGCGCCATTTGAGGTAGTCTATTGTGAATTTTGACATGTGTTTAGGATCATTATCCATTTGTGGAAGCCATGTTCCTTTAAACTTCAGTTTTTCACAGATGGTGTTATGTTTGCAACAAGAATTTGTGGAAATTTCATTGAATCCATTCTTCCCTCTACCTGTGAAATTTACCTTTGCCATTGACTGCTAAACAACCCAAATGCTTTGATCCTCCCCCATGCTGAATGGTTGGCAAGATGTTCTTTTCCTGAAATTCTGTGCCTTTTTTTCTTCACACATACAATTGATCATTGTGGTCAAAGAGTTCTACTTTAACCTCATTGATTGACAGGACTTGTTTCCAAAATGCATCAAGCTTGTTTAGATGTTCTTTTTCATTCTTCTGATGCTGAATTTTATGATGAGTACACAGGAGAGGATTACTTTTGATGACTCTTCCATGAGGGCCAAATTTGTACTTGTGACTGTGAACAAAAGAACAATATACCAAAACTCCAGATTCTACTAAATCTTTCTGTAGGTCTTTAACAGTCATGCGGGGGTTCTGATTTGCCTCTGTAGCAATCCTTCGAGCAGCTATCATTGAAATTTTGCTCAGTCTTCCAGACCTTATTTTGACCTCCTCTGTTCCTGTTAACTGCCATTTCTTAATTACATTTTGATCTGAGGAAAGCGCAACCTGAAAACACTTTGCTATCTTCTTCTAGCCTTCTCCTGCTCTGCAGCTGCCACCATTTTCATTTTCAGAGTGCTAGGAAGCTGCCTAAAAGAACCCATGGCTGCTATTTTATGGCACATGGTTAGAGGAGGTTGGGTTTTTATAAAGCTGGAAAATTGCATCACCAGGCCTTTCCTAATAATGGTATTGAACAAGCCATAAACATAACAGGCTAATTAAGGTCTGAAACCTTAGTCAAAGTTTATCTGAACACACAAATATCCAAGGGTGCCCAAATTGTAGCATCATCCCATTTTTCTTTTTGTCGTTTTTAACTAAAACAATTACAAGATTTTTTTTTGCCTAAAAATACAAAGGAAATTTGTCATCTTTAACTTTAGGCCACTTAGAGATCATTTCATCTTCTACTTGCTTAGCTGTTCACAATAACCGTAATTTTGACTAAGGGTGCCAACTAGTGTTGAGCGATACCTTCCGATATCGGGAAATATCAGATCGGATTGGATCGGACCGATACCCAAAAAATATAGGATATCGCCGATTCCGATACTGGAAACCAATGCAAGTCAATGGGACACAAATATAGGAATGAAAATAAACCCTTTATTTCCTTGTAGGTTAATTCTACATGAAGGAAAACAGCTAAGAATAATGTAGAATGTATTGGGGGAGGTGGAGGAGACATTAAAGGCATAGAGGTTTTGCCCAATCAAATGGAATAGCAGGATTTAATTTTTTTTAAGACGTTCAGAGTTACAAAGATATTGACTATGTTAAGCTTTTTTATATGTTTTTATATTTTGTCAGATATTTATGTTTCACTACTTCCATGCTTTTTCACCTTCTTTTTAACTTCTGCCACACTGTATACCTTCATCATCCTCAGCAGCAGAATCTTTTTCATCAACTTCTTCTTCACCTTATTCATCTTCTTCTTCTTCACCTTCTTCTTATTATTCATTTTTTACATTCTTCATATTCTTCTTATCCAACTATTATTCTTCTTCATATTCTACTTCTTCATCTTCTTCATATTCTTCTTCTTCATCATATTCTTATTTGTGACAGGCATTCCTGTAGTTGCTATCTATAAAAGTTTGAAGATTACACCTTCTGTTCTGCCTGTCCCAAAAGATTTACAACAGGATTTGTCCGCGTTCAGTTTGACCTGCAGCAGCAGGTATTTTCCAGGGGCACCACGAGGAGGACCGGACTCACCCCCATACACTGCTTGGTCGTCTTCTGCTTATAATTTGGATAATATCTTTTGCTCTGATTTTTAGTCTTATGCTTAATGTTCTTCTGCTTTTTGTTCTGCAGCTTCTTGTTCTTCTGCTTCTTGGTCTCATGTTCTTCTCTATCTTGGCGGTGGTCTTCTTTTTCTTGTCCTATTGGTCATCTTCTTCAGGGTCATCTTCTTGGTCTTCTTTGGGGTGGTCTGCAGGGTCATCAACTTAAGGGTCATCTTCTTCAGGGTGGTCTTCAGGGTCGTCATCTTCAGGGTCATCGTCAGGGAGATCCAGAGTGATTACCAAAAACCATTTCAAAAAGCTTGAACTTGGAAATGTAGCAGAAGGTACAAGAAGGCTGAGGAACTGCCGAGAACCAGCTGATGGTACTGGAACCCGGATGGGTAGCAGAAGGTACAAGAGCCAATGGAACTACCGAGGACTAGCTGATGGTACTGGCACCCAGTTACTAAGTAGGAGGTACCTGTACCAGAAAGCACTACCAAGGACCAGCGGACGTTGGTGGAACTGGGATACCGAGAAGGAGGCACCTAAGCCAAAGGCACTGCCTGGAACCAGCTGATGTTACTGGAACCCAGGGGGACATAACATATTCAAGATTGACTTCCAAAGAACCAGCTAATGGTACTGGAACTCAGATAGGCAGCAGAAGGTACACATGAAAAAAAAAGTTGCAAGGCTGCGAGCAGGCCAGAGTTACTGAAACCCACAGTCCTACAGGGGGTGCTTGTCCTATTGGCACTATGGAACCAGCCTTCATTGCCAGATCCCGCAGCCCACATAGGAAGCACCTAAACTGCAGGCACTATAAAGTCGGCTAACCTGACCGCAACACGACAGGACAATGTATTGGAGGCAAAGTGACGTTGACACTACTGGGAAACAGCTTGCGTGCTGGAACCAGACTGGGCAGGAGGGAGTACCCGTGCCAAAGACACTGCTGGGAAACAGCTGGCGGTGCTGGAACCCAGGGTAAATACTAAAAAAAGAGTGGAGCCAGAGGCCTAATTGGAGGAAGTTTAAAATCAGTAGTAGTGTGAATGTGGACAGAGCAGGAGAAATTGCCAGACACTCAGCAGGGGATCAGCTGACGTTACTGAACCCCAATAACACTGGAGCATGTGTTGACTGTGCAGACAGCACTTCTGGGCAGCAACTGGCGGTTTTGGAGCCCAGGGATTACAGTTCAGGTGGTAGAAGCATGAACACAACAGGAGACCTGGATACTGTTGCCAACCAATTATTTTATCTGGAAGAGGACTGGCAAATTCCTGCGAGATGCAGGCCTTGTTCATTTTCAGAACAGTAAGCCGGTAAGTCGGAGGATAGTCGCATGCGACGGTCTGTTAGTTCACCACCTGCAGCACTAAAGACGCGTTCCAATAATATACTAGCAGCAGGGCAAGCCAGCACTTCCAATGCATACTGGCTAAGCTCTGGCCATGTATCCAGCTTAGAGACCCAAACTTGAAGGTGGAAGAGCCGTCTGAGAGTACACTGAGAGGGCAAGACATGTAGTCTGTCACCATCTGACAGAAACGTTGCCTCCTGCTGACTGGAGGCATCTGTGATGGTGTAGACATTTGTGGCGGGGACACAAAACTTTGCCACATTTGGGCAATACTGGTCTTGCCTTGTGCTGAGGCGCTGCTTCTGCTCCCTCTTTGTGCAGAGCTTCCTTTACTGCCTCGATGCACTGAGCTGCTTTGTAAAGCACTAGCAGCACTGCTCTCGGGTGGAATGGAGAACATGATGGAATGCACCACTGTGTCTTGGTACTCCCGCATTTTACGCTCCCGGTTCAATGGTGTTATGAGGCTTTGTAAGTTGTCCCAGTAGCGAGGATCTAGGAGGGTGGACACCCAATAATCAGCCGTGTTGAGAAGGTGGGCGTTGCGGCGGTCATTTCTCAGGCACTGCAGCATGAAATCAACCATGTGCTGCAGACTGCCAACTGGCCACGAGACACTGTCCCCTGCTTGAGGCGTCATCTCTGCCTGCTCTGCATCACCCCACCCTCGCTCTACATACTGACTACTAGAGCATTGTGTACCTCCCTCCTCTGGACAGATGTCTTCCTCCTCCATTGACTCCTCCTCATCCTCCTCACAAAGTGTCCCCTGTCTAGGCCTTTGTGAAGAACCACGTTGCGCAGACTGTCCAGAAGCAGATGGCATTTGTGACTCCTCATCCCCCACCTCTTCTAAAACCTCCTCCCTTAGAGCTTGCAGTGTTTTTTCAAGCAGGCAGATAAGGGGGATAGTCATGCTGACTAGTGCATCATCTGCACTTGCCATCCTCGTGGAATCATCGAAGGCACGCAAAACGTGGCAGATGTCCTTCATAGAGGCCCACTCAGTGGTGGTGAATAAGGTTGAGCGACTTTTCCTTTTTGGGGGTCGAGTCGGGTTTTGCGAAACCCGACTTTGTCAACAGTCGAGTCGAGTGAAATCGGCCGATTATCGCGAAAAGTTGGGGATCGACTGAAACATGAAACCCAATGCAAGTCAATGGGGAAGCATAGTCGGCAGTGAGTGGAGGCCAGGAAAACACCTACAGTGCCCATTTTAATGGCAAAAACATCCATTCTTGTTACCGAAGCTTGTCAATCTTAATTTACTTTATAATAATAGATAGGCATTGAAAATTGGGGGTCATTTGGCTAAAGTTGTGGGGGGTAGGGCTGTTTCAAGTTTTTAGTGGGCCCAGGAAACGTGGACTATGTCACGGCGATGGAGCAGTGAGAGGTAAGTATGTCAAGTTTGCAAGTGCTGTGATCCTGAGCAAGCAGGGGGGGCCACTAGTTGGCATTGGCACTGGCACAGGGCCCCTCAAAGTACAGCGGTGTGTTTGCACAGCGGGGGCGCCTCCCACCGGCAGCGACACTTTTGCGTACTCTGAGGGGCCCTGTGCCAGTGACGTTGCCAACGAGTGGGCCCCCCCACCTGATGAAGGAACCTGCACTTTCACCTGCAACTTCCTCTTTGTCCCTGTGTAAGGTGGTATAGCATGCGGGAAGGGGAACCTTACTTTCAGCAGGGTCAGATTCTGGCTGTGTAGAGTGCAAGGGGAATGTAGTGGTCTGGGTCAATGTACCAGCAGATTTATCTAGCAGTGGCTGGGCAATGGGCAGGATGAGGAGGAAACACAGATATAGGGCCAAAGAATAAAGTAGGCTAAATGCAGTTCAAAATTGGTAACAGGACTAACCAGGCGGCATTGCTTTGTTCAGTGGAGGACAACTGTAATGAGAGGCTGACACAGTTAGTAGGCCCAAGTAATAAAGTGGGCCAAATGAAGTTCAAAATTGGTAACAGGAGTAAACAGGCGGCACTGCTTTGTTCAGTGGAGGAAAACACCGAGGAGTGGCAGACACCGTTACTAGGCCCCAACCAAAGTAGTAGGGCAACTGCAGTGTGACATTAAAAAATAAAATACTTAATGGGAGCCTGAAGGTTGAAGCTCAGACAAGGAAACTTGGAGGAGAACACCAAGGAGGAGGAGAACACCAAGGAGCGGCAGACACCGTTACTAGGCCCCAACCAAAGTAGTAGGGCAACTGCAGTGTGACATTAAAAAATACTTAATGAGAGCCTGAAGGTTGAAGCTCAGACAAGGAAACCAGGAGGAGAAAACCAAGGAGTGGCAGACACCGTTACTAGGCCCCAAACAAAGTAGTAGGGCAACTGCAGTGTGACATTAAAAAATACTTAATGAGAGCCTGAAGGTTGAAGCTCAGACATGGAAACCTGGAGGAGAACACCAAGGAAGAGGAGAACACCAAGGAGCGGCAGACACCGTTACTAGGCCCCAACCAAAGTAGTAGGGCAACTGCAGTGTGACATTAAAAAATACTTGTCACGAACCCCTGACCGCTTCCACCAATATGTCAGGGATCCACACCGTGACCGTCACCCCTACGTCACGGATCAGGGTGACTTTAGGCCAACAGACGGCTATCACATGTGCAGGGGGCTTATCTTAGTTATCCCTCCACTCCACAATGTGATAAAAAGACACACACAAGGCTATTGACCTCTTAGTTTACAGCAGGGGCTTATTTTAGGTATCCCACTGCTCTTCAATATACCATGAACTGCAGGGATCTATGAATATCCCGCTTACAGTTCCACTTAACACTTGCAGCTCTCTGGCGCCCCCTTACTCTCAGGTCAGATTAGGTACTGCACCTAGGGTAATTAGTCGCCAGAAAGGCTGCCTGCTATGTACTGGCTATTGGGCATGCTACAGCGAGGCGATTTAACTACTCGCGCTCAGGCAGGAACAATAATTATCAATGTCGCCGTCGCTACAACGCCTCCAACAGGCACAGTGCACACAGTAAGCTGCCACCAGCTTCGATTAAACGGGTCCGAAGCTAACCCAAAACAGTAGAGTAATTCCCTTCAAGAGACATAGGGTACGTTTTAGAACAGGAGAACGAATCTGGTATATTAAATATTATACCCCATAAATGATGTTCAGGCAGTGTTTATAAAAGGTATATTTTACAAAGATGTTACAAAAGAGACAATTGCAAATATGTACAGGGTAATTATATAAAAGAAAACAAGGATTACAGGAGAATAACACTTACATGTGTTCAAAGCATTGCAAGCAACCAGGCTAGTGGAGTTCCCATATATCCCAATTCATTAGGACTTGCTCAGGGCTCTTCAGGTGAAAAACTCAAATCTGACTCCTGGAAGCCTGCCAGCAACTTTATAACCTACAGCCTGTGACCTCACAGAAAGGGCTGAGTTAAGATCGCCCGCCTCTTTCTTCTGTGTAACTAAATGTCCCCTAAAGATATCAAATGCTGGTATCTTCGCTACAGAACATGTCAGAATCATACCACACCCAGCATTCATCTCGGATTAACGTGGGCATTCTAATGAGATCAAATATGTCCTATCTGTCATGCATATTTACCGAGAAATCCCTACTTCTTTCCCTGAGGGAGTTAGAAGCCTGTGTTTAGAGTGATGGATAGCTCCACCGAGGGGAAGTAAGAATATATATTTTCGTGTTCCTATCTTAAATGGTTTGCCTAATATCTTACAAAAACAGAACAAAGGACTTTCATGATTCTGGAAGTTTCTAATCCAGTTAAAGCTGGTCACTTTCCACTACAGGAAATGCCGGTCGTAAATACCTTGGCGAGGGGGATGAGGGCTTGTGAGCTGAAAGTCAGGAATTTGTAGCTACAAGCCGTTGCAGAATCACTCCAAGAAGGGGGGCTTAGCCCACAGCATGCTAGCAAGAGAACTAAACTTATATGATATTTCATACCATATCGTGACAATACTTAATGAGAGCCTGAAGGTTGAAGCTCAGACAAGGAAACCTGGAAGAGAACACCAAGGAGGAGGAGAACACCAAGGAGCGGCAGACACCGTTACTAGGCCCCAACCAAAGTAGTAGGGCAACTGCAGTGTGACATTAAAAAATACTTAATGAGAGCCTGAAGGTTGAAGCTCAGACAAGGAAACCTGGAGGAGAACACCAAGGAGCGGCAGACACCGTTACTAGGCCCCAACCACAGTAGTAGGGCAACTGCTGTCTTATATAAACAACTACTTAATGAGAGCCTGAAGGTTGAAGTTCAGCTTTTTCAGTGGAGGACAGCGTGATTGAGTGGCGCCGCAGACAGACAAAGGTAGTATGTGTTAACTAAAAAAGATGGCTCTATGCATTTTTAAATTAGTTACAGGGGTACACAGGCAGCATTGGTGTGGTCAGTGGAGGACAATTTGAAGGAGGGACCGCAGACAGACTTCCTAGGCCTACAATAATAAAATAGGCTCTATGCAGCTTCCATTAGGTGGCAGGGGTACACAGGCAGCATTGGTGTGGTCAGTGGAGGACAATTGGAAGGAGGGACCGCAGACAGACTTCCTAGGCCTAAAATAATAAAATAAGCTCTATGCAGCTTCCATTAGGTGGCAGGGGTACTCAGGCAGCATTGGTGTGGTCAGCAGAGGACAATTGGAAGGAGGGACCGCAAACAGACTTCCTAGGCCTAAAATAATAAAATAGACTCTATGCAGCTTCCATTAGGTGGCAGGGGTACACAGGCAGCATTGGTGTGGTCAGTGGAGGACAATTGGAAGGAGGGACCGCAGACAGACTTCCTAGGCCCAAAATACTAAAATAGGCTCTATGCAGCTTCCATTAGGTGGCAGGGGTACACAGGCAGCATTGGCGTGGTCAGCGGAGGACAATTGGAAGGAGGGACCGCAGACAGACTTCCTAGGCCTAAAATAGTAAAATAGGCTCTATACAGCTTCCATTAGGTGGCAGGGGTACTCAGGCAGCATTGGTGTGGTCAGCGGAGGACAATTGGAAGGAGTGTCTGACACAGTAAGTACTCCGAGTCCCAAAACCTAAATTGATGTTAATGTATAACAAAAAAAAAAAAAGGGTGGCATACTTAGGTACAAGGGTGTGCTTATATGCTGACTTTCAGACATTGTAATTGGGCTCAAAGTATTTACTGGTGTAAATGTAGGACAGGGCCCCTGACTATTTTAACTAGCATCATACATGTCAACAAATTGTTATTGTCTGTGCCAGGCATTGAAGGATTTCAGCGCATCGACTAAACAGTGGTGGAGCAGCGACAGATAATTTTGCCAGTGGTAGAGCACTGTTTGACCTTGGGGGGGGACACTCTCCTGGCCGGCGGTACAAGCCGAGGGCCCCTCATGTTACAACGGTGTGTCTGACGTTGGGTGCGCGCCACCACCACCAGAGACGCTTCATTGTACTATGAGGGACCCAGTGCCAGTGCCGTCGACCAAAAGTGGGCACACCCACCTCTTCAGACAAACGGCACTCTGACGGGTGCTTGCGACAAATGGCGAGACCACGGCCCCGTGGGGGGAGTTAGGCCATTTAGGGAGGTGTAAACATGTCGTATGCTGGACAAAGAGCAGCTGCAAATTAAGAGATTGGAACAGTCAGTAACACCAGTCCCAAAGCAAGACCTTTTTACAGGAAAGCTAGGTGTCAGCCGGGAAAGGTGGGGCAAAATAATTTGAAATCCATGAGTGGTTCATTTTAATGAGTTAGATCATCAACATTTTGGGTAGCCAGACGAGTCCTTTTTTCGGTCAGGATTGAACCAGCAGCACTGAATACTCTTTCTGATAGCACACTAGCTGCTGGGCAAGCAAGCTCCTGCAATACATATTCGGCCAATTCAGGCCAGGTATCTATTTTGGATGCCCAGTAATCAAAGGGGAATGACGGTTGAGGGAGATCATCGGTAATGGAGGAAAAATAGTTAGTAACCATACTGGACAAATGTTGTCTCCTGTCACTTTGAATGGATGCTGCTGTACCTGTCGTGTCTGCGGTCATTGCGAAATCACTCCACAACCTGGTCGGAAAACCCCTCTGCCCTACGCCACTTCTGATTTGTGCACCTCTAACACCTCTGCCCTGTTGCCCCCTGCAGCTCGTGTGAGAACCATCACCGGCGCTGTGTGCTGGGAATGCCTGAATCAAACGGTCTACAAGAGTAGCTTGTTTGGTTGCCAATATCTGTTCGAGGTTCTCATGTGGCATGATAAATTGCAATTTGCCTTTATAGCGAGGATCAAGGAGGCAGGCCAACCAGTAATCGTCATCGGTCATCATTTTTATAATGCGTGGGTCCCTTTTGAGGATACGCAAGGCATAATCCGCCATGTGGGCCAATGTTCCAGTTGTCAACTCAGTGTATATGCTGGGTTGAGGAGCACTTTCTGGCAAATCAACATCACTTGTCTCCCTCAAAAACCCTGAACCCGGCCTTGCACCGCCAGCAGTTTCTATTGCCCCCTGAGAAGCTTCCTCATCCCAAAAATACTCATCCCCATCATCCTTCTCGTCCTCCTCCTCTTTGCCCACCACCTCGTCCTGTAGACTTCCCTGAGCAGACAATGGCTGACTGTCATCAAGGCTTCCTTCGTCCTCGGCTGCAGACGCCTGTTCCTTTATGTGCGTCAAACTTTGCATCATCAGACGCATTAGGGGGATGCTCATGCTTATTACGGCGTTGTCTGCACTAACCAGCCATGTGCATTCCTCAAAACACTGAAGGACTTGACACAGGTCTTGGAGCTTCGACCACTGCACAGCTGACAACTCCATGTCTGCCATCCAACTGCCTGCCCGTGTATGTGTATCCTCCCACAAATACATAACAGCACGCCTCTGTTCGCACAGTCTATGAAGCATGTGCAGTGTGTAGTTCCACCTTGTTGCAACGTCGATGATTAGGCGATGCTGGGGAAGGTTCAAAGACCGCTGACGGTTCTGCATATGGCTGGAGTGTACAGGCGAACGGCGGATGTGAGAGCAAAGTCTGCACACTTTCAGCAGCAGGTCGGGTAACCCCAGATAACTTTTCAGGAAGCACTGCACCACCAGGTTTAAGGTGTGAGCCAGGCAAGGAATGTGTTTCAGTTGTGAAAGGGCTATGGCAGCCATAAAATTCCTTCCGTTATCACTCACTACCTTGCCTGCCTCAAGATGTACAGTGCCCAGCCATGACTGAGTTTCTTGCTGCAAGAACTCTGACAGAACTTCCGTGGTGTGTCTGTTGTTGCCCAAACACTTCATTGCCAATACAGCCTGCTTACGCTTGCCACTAGCTGTTCCATAATTGGACACCTCGTGTGCTACAGTGGCAACTGCGGATGGAGTGGTCGTGCGACTGCGGTCTGTGGACGAGCTCTCGCTTCTGCTGGAGGACGAGGTGGAGGAGGTGTGACGAACGCCTACAGCCAACTGTTTCCTAGCTTGTGGGCTAGGCAGAACTGTCCCAATATTACTGTCCCCTGTGGACCCTGCATCTACCACATTAACCCAGTGTGCCGTGATGGAGACATAACGCCCCTGGCCATGCCTACTGGTCCATGCATCTGTTGTCAGGTGCACCTTTCTACTGACAGTTTGCCTGAGCGCATGGACAATGCGGTCTTTTACATGCTGGCATGCTGGTGGAGGGCTGGGATGGCTTTTCTGGAAAAATAGTGTCGACTGGGTAGCTCGTAGCGTGGTACAGCGTAGTCCATCAGGGCTTTGAAAGCTTCGCTTTCAACTAACCGGTAGGGCATCATCTCTAACGAGCTTAGTCTAGCAATGTGGGCGTTCAAACCCTGTGTACGCGGATGCGAGGATGAGTACTTCCTTTTCCTAACGAGAGTCTCATGTAGGGTGAGCTGGACTGGAGAGCTGCATAGGGTGGAACTAGCAGGGGTGCCGGTGGACATGGGTGACTGAGAGAGGGTTGGTGATGGAATTCTTGCTGTTGCCCTACATACAGTTTTTGCTACTAGGAACTTGGTGATTCCATGACTGCTTTGGCCTTGCGACGAAACCGCCACATTACCTGCAGGTGGTGTGGTAAATGGTGGGCTTACAGTGAGGGAAGGGATGTCACTTTGCAGACTAGCTTCATTGTGAGACGGTGCTACAACGTTAAGGGACGTTTGGTAGTTTGTCCAGGCTTGCAAGTTCATGGTGGTTAAATGTCTACGCATGCAACTTGTATTTAGATTTTTAACATTCTGACCTCTGCTGAAGGTCCTTGAGCATTTCTTACAGATGACTTTGCACTGATCATTGGGATCTTGGTTAAAAAATGCCAGACTGCACTCTTCCTACTATCGGATACCTTTTCAGGCATTGCACACTGAGCTACTTTAACCGGATGGCCACGCTGTCCTACAACTAGTTTTGATTTTGCCACACGTTTTTGGCCAGATACGGGCCTGCCAGATGGAACCTGTTGCAATGTTGATGACTGCTGCGGCTCCTCCTCCTCCACTTCAGAGCTACTGCCACCTGCACCCTGTTCCCCCAATGGCTGCCAATCGGGGTCAACAACTGGGTCATCTATGACCTCCTCTTCTATGTCCTGTGCACCTTCCTTTGTTTCACCGTGTAAGACGGTGCTATAGCGTTCGTGACGGGGCTCCATAGTCTCATTGGGGTCAGATTCTGGATCAGTACACTGCGAGGGCAATGTTCTGATCTGAGTCAAAGGATCAGCATAATAATCTGGCTGTGGCTGTGCATCTGTGCACTCCATGTCCGATTCATCTTGTAATGGGCATGGCCTGTTAACAATTTCCCTTTCTAACCCAGGCACGGTATGTGTAAAGAGCTCCATGGAGTAACCAGTTGTGTCGCCTGATGCATCCTTTACTGTTGTTCTGGGTGAAGGACACAAAGAAGCGACTTGTTCCTGACGGGGAGCATCCACTGACGACGCACTGCTCTGACATTTGGCACTTTCCGAGGAGGAGGCGAAAGAGCTAGAGACAGAGTCAGCAATGAAAGCCAATACTTGTTCCTGCTGCTCCGGCTTCAAAAGCGGTTTTCCTACTCCCAGAAATGGGAGCCTTCGAGGCCTTGTGGAGCCTGACGATGATGCTGGTTTAACAACTCGAGACTTAGGGGCTATATTGCTTTTCCCACGACCACCTGATTCTCCACGACCACCACCACTACCATCATTACCAGCTGGCAATGAACGCCCACGGCCACGACCTCTTCCACCAGACTTCCTCATTATTTGAAAAATGTAACCTAACTAACAACCGTTAGGTGGTCCTGTAAAACCAGGTAGAAGGTGTACGTGAGCTTGTTGTGAATGTAAATCTCCCTTTTTTATGTGTGGCAGAATGCAGTGAAAAATCAGGCCCACTGTTATACAGTAGGTTTTCTGTGGCAGAAAAACAAAGACAGATGCCACACACAGGACTGGCACTAATGCAGATTTGCCAATCTTAATCTCCCACTTTTTTTTATGGGAGAATTAGGAAGAAATCAGGCACACTGTTATACAGTAGGTTTTCTGTGGCAGAAAAACAAAGACAGATGCCACACACAGGACTGGCAATAATGCAGATTTGCCAATCTTAATCTCCCACTTGTTTTTTTTTTTATGTGAGAATTGGGAAGAAATCAGGCCCACAGTTATACAGTAGGTTTTCTGTGGCAGAAAAACAAAGACAGATGCCACACACAGGACTGGCACTAATGCAGATTTGCCAATCTTAATCTCCCAATTTTTTATTTTTTTATGGGAGAATTAGGAAAAAATCAGGCCAACAGTTATACAGTAGGTTTTCTGTGGCAGAAAAACAAAGACAGATGCCAAACACAGGACTGACACTAATGCAGATTTGCCAATCTTAATCTCCCACTTTTTTTATGGGAGAATTAGGAAGAAATCAGGCACACTGTTATACAGTAGGTTTTCTGTGGCAGAAAAACAAAGACAGATGCCACACACAGGACTGGCACTAATGCAGATTTGCCAAACTTAATATCCCAATTTTTTTTTTTATGGGAGAATTAGGAAGAAATCTGGCACCCTGTTATGCAGTAGGTTTTCTGTGGCAGAAAAAGAAAGACAGATGCCACACACAGGACTGGCACTAATGCAGTTTTGCCAATCTTAATCTCCAACTTTTTTATTTTTTTATGGGAGAATTAGGAAGAAATCAGGCCCACAGTTATACAGTAGGTTTTCTGTGGCAGAAAAACAAAGACAGATGCCACACACAGGACTGGCACTAGTGCAGATTTGCCAATCTTAATCTCCAACTTTTTTTTTTATGGGAGAATTAGGAAGAAATCAGGCCCACAGTTATACAGTAGGTTTTCTGTGGCAGAAAAACAAAGACAGATGCCACACGCAGGACTGGCACTAATGCAGATTTGCCATTCTTAATCTCCCAATTTTTTTTTTTTTTTATGGGTCAATTAGGAAAAAATCAGGCCCACAGTTATACAGTAGGTTTTCTGTGGCAGAAAAAGAAAGACAGATGCCACACACAGGACTGGCACTAATGCAGATCTGCCAATCTTAATCTCCCACTTTTTTTTTTTTTATGGGAGAATTAGGAAAAAATCAGGCCCACAGTTATACAGTAGGTTTTCTGTGGCATAAAAACAAAGACAGATGCCACACACAGGACTGGCACTAATGCAGATTTCCAATTTTAATATGCCCCTTTTTTTTTCAGGGAGACTAGTGAATAAATCTGGCCACTGTATTACAGTATATTTTCTGTGGCAGAAAGTGGCTTGAAGAGATATAACAAAAAAAAAAGGGACTGTACTACAATTACTATCTCCCTACAGTAATCTCAGAAAAGTGTGGCAGGCAGCAATAAAAAGGACTGCTGCACACAAAAGTCAAGTGTGGACAAACAAACAAGATGTGTGAAAGGAAGGAGCAACAGGATTGTGCTTTGAAAAAAGCAGTTGGTTTGCACAGCGGCGTACACACAGCAACGCAGCTATCAGGGAGCCTTATAACCTACAGAGCTGATGAAGAGAAATCTAGCCTCCACTGTCCCTGCAAAGAAAAGGTGGTGTTGGACAGTGGAAATTGCTACAGCACAAGCAGTATTGGGGTCAATTTACCCTGCCTAACGCTATCCCTGCTTCTGAAAAAGCGGCAGCATCCTCTCCCTACGCTCAGATCAGCAGCAGTAAGATGGCGGTCAGCGGGAACGCCCCTTTATAGCCCCTGTGACGCCGCAGAAAGCAAGCCAATCACTGCCATGCCCTTCTCTAAGATGGTGGGGACCAGGGCCTATGTCATCACGCTGCCCACTCTCTGCGTGCACCTTCATTGGCTGAGAAATGGCCCTTTAAGCGTCATAGGAAACGCGACTTTGGCGCGAAGATCGTGTACCGCATGGCCGATCCCACGCTGGGATCCGATCGGGTTTCATGAAACCCGACTTTGCCAAAAGTCGGCGACTTTTGAAAATGACTGATCCGTTTCGCTCAACCCTAGTGGTGAAGTGTGAACGGCGTGCAGTGCGACTTGTTTGCGCCTGATGCAGCAGGTACTCCATTACTGCTGCCTGCTGCTCACACAGCCTCTCCAACATATGTAACATTGAATTCCACCTGGTGGGTAGGTCACATATGATGTGATGTTCCGGAAGGCGGAATCGGCGCTGCAGAGCTGCAATGTGTGATCTTGTCATGCTGGAACGCCGCAAGTGAGCGCACTCTATGCGGACCTTGTGCATCAGTGCATCAAGATCCGGATAGTCCCTCAAAAAACTCTGCATGACCAAGTTGAGCACATGTGTCAGTCATGGGATGTGAGTGAGGTTGCCTAGGGCAAGAGCTGCCACCAGATTCCGGTCATTGTCACACACTACCATGCCTGGCTGGAAATTCACTGGTACAAACCACACGTCGCTCTGCTGCTTAATGGCATTCCAGCGCTCCTGCACTGTGTGGCTTCGATTCCCCAAAGAAATTAATTTCAATATGGCCTGTTAACGTTGCTGTGCTCATATCAGTCGTAACAGGTAAATGTTCACGGGTCCATGTGGAAGTAGATTGTGACGGCTCCTGCAGCGCTGATTCAAAGGAACTGGAGTATGAGGAGGAGTCAATGAGTAAAGACTGGATTCCTGGAATCCTTGGAGTTGGCAGAACACGTACAGCGCCACTCTCAAGATCTGTACCCAACTCCACAACATTTACCCAGTGGGCAGTGAGGGAAAGGTATCGTCCCTGTCCATGGTTACTGGTCCACGCATCGGTGGTCAGGTGGACCTTGCTACTGACAGCGTTTAGTAGCGCATGTTTAATTTTTCCCTCCACATGCTTTTGCAGGGCAGGGACAGCTTGCCTGCTGAAATAAAAGCGGTTGGGCAAGTTGTATTGTAGGACTGCCAATGCCATGAAGTTACTGAAGGTGTCAGTCTCCACCAGCCTGAATGAGAGCATTTCAAGGGATAATAGTTTTGCATTGCCAGCATTCAGAGCCTGTGCTCGGGGGTGGTTTGCCGAGCATGGCCGCATTTTCTCCCATGCTGTGCTACTGATGGCTGTAGACTGGCCTGGGAGTGTGAGGATGACAGGGAACATGGTGCTGTGGGTGGAATTACACTGTGTCTCTGTCCAACAGTGCCAGAGGTTCTTCCATGGCGATCCTGTGAGGAAGCCGAACCAGCTGTGTGTGAGCTGGAGGAAGAGGCTACAACATGAGCTGAAGAGGTGGTAGGTGGCGCTGTAGGTTGGCCTAGGTCTTCAGTGTGTCTTTCTAACTCCACCACGTGCTTGGTCCGCACATGTTTCCACATATTTGTGGTATTGAGGTTGCTGACACTTTTCCCTCTTTTCACTTTCTGATTACACAGCTTGCATTTGACAAAGCAAATGTCATCTGCAACTGTGTCAAAAAAGGACCAGGCACTGAATGTCTTGGGAGCGCCCGTTTTGGGTTTTGGAAGATGCATGCACCTAATGTGTGCCAAAGTGGAGGCTACAGGCAACCAAGTCTGCCCCCTCCCTCTCCCTCCTTTTTGGGCCGTTCGGGGAACCTCTTCCTCAGAGCTGCTCCCACCACCTTCCTGTTCATCACACCATGATGGGTCAAGGACCTCATCATCTACACTACCCTCTTCAAACAACTGCTTCTCCTGGGTAGTCTCAACAGCACAGTATGCACCAGAAAGTGGCACCTGAGTCTCATCATCAGATGCGTAGTGAGGTGTGCTGACCATAGGCACTGGCCCACCCACCTCTTCAGATTCAGAGAGACAAAGTGGTTGCGCATCACTGCATACTACCTCTTCTTCAAATTTTAGAATGCTGCTTGGCTGTCCCCCTCTTTCCAAGCCAAGAGATTCAGAGAACAGAAGTAGAGATAGCTCCTCTCCAGGGCTCTCTGGCTGCCTGGGCAATTTGGCAGGTGGTGAAGAGACAGATGGGTGCTCTTCAGTGTTCAGGAACTGAGAGGATCTGGAACTAATTGAAGTTGATGCGTTAGCTGCCATCCATCCGACAACGGCTTGAATTTGTTCCTCCCGCAGCAGTGGGGTACGGTGAGCTCCTACAAAGCTGTGCACAAAGGACTGTTCCCTGGTAAAACTGGGGGATGTTGAGTCACTGGTGCCCGCAGCAGGCACAGAATCCCCACGTCCTCTCCCTGCAGAAACTTCACGCCCATGACCACGTGCCTTACTCCCTGCCTTCTTCATCTTGGTAGACTGATAAAGATAGGCAGAAAAGTACTAAGGGCTTAGTGTGCTTATTTCTGAACAGCTGCTAACAGGTATAAGAAACATAAATTTTATAAAGTGTGGACTAGATTCTAATATGAGCTAATGTGGCCTACACAACTGTAAAGTGGAGTGTTTGTGAACTTTATTTAGGGTTTTTTTTTGTTTGTTTTTTTCACAAAAAAACTAAAAACTGGATCTGCCCAAAGATGTAAAACCGATAGTATCACAAACTTTTTGTAGCTATTATAATGCAGGAAGGTAGATGAGGCTCCAAAAAATTAGCTAATACTAATCTGGCTGGGGCTGCAGGGCACAAGGCTGCAGAAAGGCTCCTCTATCTACTCCCATATAGTTTTTTTCAAGCAATCTAGCTGGATACGGATGGAACCACACTAACAGGAGAAATCAGGAAAAATGAGCAGCACTAATGCAAAAAAGGACAATGTATGAGGCAGTGACGCACGCTGAGCAAACTACAACCGGAGGTGGTTGCAGAACACACTACAGCGTTAGCTGCAGTCACACACAGAGACCTCGCAGACAGCCGTGAACAGTGCAGAGAACTGTGCACTAGCGCTGCAAGGCTGCAGAAAGGCTTCTCTATCTACTCCTATTGTCAGGACTCTGAACATTTTTTATTACCTTTTGTGCATCACTGCCCTTTTCCAAGATGGCGTCTTTGGTCTCATGTGCACTGTGTCTTCCTGCTATAAAACTCCACCCCAGCCATCAGTCTGTGCTAGAGTATTCTGCCTTGCATCCAGCTCCTGACCTCTGGTTACTCCTTGGCTATATACCTGCTCCTGTGAACCTGTGGGGTTATCCTGCTACTCTGCTCTGAGTTCCTGCTACATACACCAGTTCCAGTAATCCTCCTTCATCTGCTGCTCGTGTTTACTTCCATCTGCATTTCCTGGACATGTAAGCTGTTGCTGCTCTGCAAAAACCTGAGACAAGTACCCAGACCTCCCTGGTTGAGCTAAGATATTATTTGTACTGCCTTATAAGCATAGCCATCTTTGTTTTGGACTAAGCAATTTGACTTTTTCAATGAAAAACTGGCTCCAATCTTTAGTGGACACCATGTCGCGTTTGGAGAGCCCCCAAGGAGCTTATGTAGATGCATAGTGAGCACTTTCAACCCCCAGGTGCTTCACAAATTGATCTGTAAAAATGAAAAAGTACTTTTTTTCACCCAAAAATTTTTTAGCCTCAATTTTTTTTTTATTTTAACATGGGCAACAGGATAAAATGGATACTAAAATTTATTGGGAAATTTCTCCTGAGTACACTGATACCTCACATGTGGTGGTAAACCACTGTTTGGGCACACGGCAGAGCTCGGAAGGGAAGGAGCGCCATTTGACTTTTTGAATGAAAAATTAGCTCCAATTGTTAGCGGACACCATGTCGTGTTTGCAGAGGCCCTGATGTGCCTAAACAGTAGAAACCCCCCATAAGTGACCCCATTTTGTAAACTACATGAGCAAGAAAGAGAAAAAAGGCACTACCGTAAAAGCCCGCACACTACACCAAATAGTAATAATATATAAAGCTTTATTAAGTACACCAAAACAGCAGAAAAAATGCATAAAACATAAGTAAAAACAGAGCAATAGCACCCCACTCCTGGACATTTTGTAAACTAAACCCACCAAGGAACTTATATAGATGTGTAGCGAGCACTTTGAACCCCCAAGTGCTTCACAGAATCTTATAAAGCAGAGCCATGAAAATAAAAAAATCATTTTTCTTTCACCAAAAAAATGTTTTAGCAAGCAATTTTTTTTTTGTCCAGTTTGTCCTGAGTATGCTGGTACACCATATGTGGGGGTAAACCACTATTTGGGAACACGTCGAGGCTCGGAAGGGAAGTAGACTTGCAGACTTTGATGGAATGGTCTGCGGGTGTCATGTTATGTTTGCAGAGCCCCTGATGAGCCGAAACAGTAGAAACCCCCCACAAGTGACCCCATTTTGTAAACTAGATCCTTCAAGGAACTTATCTAGATGTGTAGTGAGCTGTTGTGAATTCCGTTCTTGGGCTCCCTCCGGTGGTTGTGAATGGCACTTTTGTGAATTCTGCCCTTGGGCTCCCTCTGGTGGTTTTGAGTGGAACTGCTGCTCCTTGGTTTTAGCATTAGCAGCTGCTTCCACTGATCGTCTCTCCTGGCTCTGCTATTTAACCTGGCTCTGGGCTTCAGCCAGTGCCAGCTGTCAATGTTTCTTGGTTGGATTCAGATCTCTCCTTGGATTTCTCTGGTTGCCGGTCCATTTCAACAAAGCTAAGTCCTTGCTTGTTCTTTTGTTGTCCACCTGCTGTGGACTTAATCGCTCAGCTCATGTTATGTTTTTTTCTTGTCCAGCTTTTCAGTATGATATATTCAACTTAGCTGGAAGCTCTGAGGAAGCAGATTTGCCCTCCACACCGTGAGCCGGTGTGGAGATTATTTTTGTAAACTCTGCGTGGAATTTTTTAGCTTTTAATACTGACCGCACAGTAGCCTTTTCTGTTCTGTCTATTTAGGTAGTTTTGGCCTCCTTTGCTAAATCCTGTTTTCATTCTGTGTATGTCATTTCCCTCTCCACTCACAGTCGGTATTTGTGGGGGCTATCTTTCCTTTGGGGGTTTTCTCTGAGGCAAGATAGCTTTCTGTTTCCATCTTTAGGGGTAGTTAGTTCTCAGGCTGTGACGAGGTGTCTAGGAAGTGACAGGAACATCCCACGGCTACTTCTAGTGTTGGTGTTAGGATTAGGAACTGCGGTCAGTACAGATACCACCTCCTCAGAGCTTGTCCCATGTTACCTCTTAACCACCAGGTCATAACAGTGAGCACTTTTTACCCCCAAGTGCTTCACAGACATTTATAACGCAGAGTCATGAAAATAAAAAATCTTTTTATTTGCTTCAAAATTGATTTTTTAGTCCGCAATAGTTTATTTTCACAAGGGTAACAGGAAAAATTGGACCCCAAACGTTGTTGTCCAGTTTGTCCTGATTACGCTGGTACCCCATATGTGGGGGTAAACCACTATTTGGGCATTCGTCGGGGCTCGGAAGGGAAGTAGTGACGTTTTGAAATGAAGACTTTGATGGAATGGTCTGCGGGCGTCATGTTACGTTTGGAGAGCCCCTGATGTGCCTAAACAGTAAAAAACCCCACAAGTGACCCCATTTTACAAAATAGACCCCCCAATGAACTTATTTGGATGTGTGATGAGCACTTTGAACTCCCAAGTGCTTCACAGAATTTTATAACGTAGAGTCGTGAAAATAAAAAAATCTTTTTTCCCCACAAAAATAAATTTTTAGCCCCTAATTTTTTATTTTCCCAAGGGTAACAGGAGAAATTAGAGCCCCAACATTGCAATTTTTCCTGAGTACGCTTATGCCCCATATGTTTGGAAAAACCACTGGTTGGGCACACTTCGGGACTCGGAAGGGAGGGAGCACCATTTGACTTTTTGAACGCAAGATTGGCTGGAATCAATGGTGGCGCCATGTCGCGTTTGGAACCCCCTGATGTGCCTAAACAGTGGAAACTAGTGTTGAGCGATACCGTCCGATACTTGAAAGTATCGGTATCGGAAAGTATTGGCCGATACCGGCAAAGTATCGGATCCAATCCGATACCGATACCCGATACCAATACAAGTCAATGGGACTCATGTATCGGACGGTATCCCTGATGGTTCCCAGGGTCTGAAGGAGAGGAAACTCTCTTTCAGGCCCTGGGAACCATATTAATGTGTAAAAGAAAGAATTAAAATAAAAAATATTGCTATACTCACCCCTCCGACGCAGCCTGCACCTTACCGAAGGAAGCGGCAGCGTTCTTTGTTTAAAATTCGCGCTTTTCTTTCCTTTACGTGAAGTCCCAGCTTGTGATTGGTCGCGTGCCGCCCATGTGGCCGGGACGCAACCAATCACAGCAAGCCGTGACGTAATTTCAGGTCCTTCAGGATTTTAAAATTACGTTCCGGCGTTGTGATTGGTTGCGTCGCAGTCACATGGGCGACGCAACCAATCACAGCAAGCCGTGACGTAATTTCAGGTCCTTCAGGATTTTAAAATTACGTCCCGGCTTTGTGATTGGTTGCGTCGCGGTCAACCAATCACAAGCCGGGAGGCTGGACACGCGCGCATTTTAAAATGCGCGCTTGTCCAACCTCCCGTGACGTCCCGGCTTGTGATTGGTTGCGTCGCCCATGTGACTGCGACGCAACCAATCACAAAGCCGGGACGTAATTTTAAAATCCTTAAGGACCTGAAATTACGTCACGGCTTGCTGTGATTGGTTGCGTCGCCCATGTGACTGCGACGCAACCAATCACAAAGCCGGGACTTCACGTAAGGAAAGAAAAGCGCGAATTTTAAATAAAGAACGCTGCCGCTTCCCTCGGTAAGGTGCAGGCTGCGTCGGAGAGGTGAGTATAGCAATGTTTTTTATTTTAATTCTTTCTTTTACACATTAATGTTGTTTCGATACCGATACCCGATACCACAAAAGTATCGGATCTCGGTATCGGGATTAAGATACAGCAAATATCGGCTGATACCCGATACTTGCGGTATCGGAATGCTCAACACTAGTGGAAACCCCTCAATTCTAACTCCAACACTAACCCCAACACACCCCTAACCCTAATCCCAACCCTAACCATAACCCTAATCGCAACCCTAACCCCAACACACCGCTAACCCTAATCCCAACCCTAAGCATAACCCTAACCCCAACAAACCCCTAACCCTAATCCCAACCCTAACCATAACCATAATCACAAGCCTAACCCTAACCCCAACACATCCCTAACCCTAATCTGAACCCTAATTCCAACCCCAACTCTAATCCCAACCCTAACTCTAATTCCAACCCTAACCCTAAGGCTATGTGCCCACGTTGCAAATTTGTGTGCGGATTTTTCCGCGCCGTTTTTGAAAAATCTGCAGGTAAAACATACTGCATTTCACCTGCGGATTTCCTGCGGTTTTACACCTGCAGATTCCTATTGAGGAGCAGGTGTAAAAAGCTGCGGAATCTGCAAAAGAATTGATATGCTGCGGAAAATACAACTCATCTTTTCTGCGTGGTATTTTCTGCACCATGGGCACAGCGGATTTGGTTTTCCATAGGTTTACACGGTACTGTACAACGCATGGAAAACTGCTGCAAATCCGCAGCAGCCAATCCGCTGCAGATCCGCAGCCAAATCCGCACCGTGTGCACATACGCTAATTCTAACCCTAACCCTAATTGCAACCCTAACCCTAGCTCTAACCCTAACCCTAGCCCTAACCCTAACCCTAGCCCTAACCCTAACCCTAGTTCTAACCCTAACCCTAGTGGAAAAATTAAAATAAATATATTTTCTTTATTTTATTATTTCCCCTACCTGTGGGGGTGATAAAGGGGGGGTTATCTACTTTTTTTAGTTTGATCACTGTGATAGGTTGTATCACAGTGATCAAAATGTACCTCGGGAATGAATGGAAGATGGCGGTGCCCATCGCTAAAGACCGCCGGCACTGGGAGGGAAAACAGGACTCGGAAGGCACAGAGGGGGTGAGATCGGACAGCGGGGGGGATGAAGGACAGGATGGGGGGACAGAGGACAGGATGGGGGGGTGGAGCACAGGATGGAGGTGACAGGAGGGCTGACGGTGGCGGCTGATCGCCGCTGTCAGTTGATGGCGGGGGTGGATCGGGGTCTCCAGCCATGGCCGATGATATTGCAGGATCGTCCATGGCTGGATTGTAATATTTCAGCAAGTTTGACTGGTGAAATATTACAAATTGCTCTGATTGGCTGTTTCACTTTCAACAGCCAATCAGAGCGATCGTAGCCATGTGGGGGCAAAGCCACCCCAACTGGGCTGAAGCACCATTCCCCTGTTCCTGTAGGTCAGGTGAAATTAGTTAACCCTTCACCCGACCTGCAGGGACGCGATCATTCTGTGACACAGCATATGCGTCACAGATCGGATTGGCACTGACTTTCATGACAAATACGCTGTGTCACAGGTCAGGAAGGGGTTAAACATCATCCGTCTGGAATATCAGAGAAGCAACACCAAGGCCGAGAACCCCTGGGAGATTACCTACACTGCATGGGCATCCCCAATTATGCAGGTATCAGCACACTGTACATGTACAGGTACCCCAGTTTTGGCATCTGTCTTAGTCATGTTTCTCTGGTCTTATATAGTGATTTACACTCTGTAGTAACTCTAGTTTCACCCAGACCTTCAAATTGCCACTTTGCAAGGTTGGATGAAACTGAGATATCACGGAGTCATCAGACGAGGGGCCATAAAGCCCTAGAAAATAAAAGCCACAGGGATTTAGATCAAACCACCACAGGCATAGTTTCAGTAAACCTTAATGTTTTATAAAGACAAACAGCAAACATATAGAGGCTTAGAACTGATTTTGAAGTGAATAAACAAACATTTATCAAGATTGTGTCACTATGAGCATTGTCTGTCACATCTGTAAATGTTTTACAAGAAATGCAGCTATGTGATTGAATGCATTCAGTATACAGTATTTTAATCTTGTTTACAAATCGCTATTAGTATATTCGCCATTTGTACATTTGAGGCAGCCAAAGTTATGGCTCTCAAGGAGAGAAACTAATATAGTGGACAAAGCTATATTTTTAATGAACTACTGAGCCAAACTAACAGCATTGCTTTATCAAATTTATATGAAGTGTATTGTGTCCAATGTAAGCAACCAGGCAACACAAAAAAGGAGCTTTTTAAGGGAGCTCTTTAAGGTACACAAATGTTATGAAGTCTTTGCCAACAAGGATGTGGTTTCACCAATGTGGGGTACCTTTTTTAAAAATATACTATTGCCATCACAGCCCCCCTTGCCCAAACTTCACCGGCCTATAACAGTACAAAAGCATGTTCACCCTGGTGATCTAGTGGCATTTAAAGAAGAGACATTGCAGGAGACAGAGTTTAGAAGTAAGCCCAATGTAGTGGTTTCGGTCAATGACATTTAAAATGGAGTGCATGAGCTGCCAAACAATTCCCCGATGGGGGTACCTTTTTTAAAAATAGACTAGTGCCATCGCAGGCCCCTTACCCAAACTTCACCGGCCTATAACAGAACAAAGCACGTTCACCCTGGTGATCTAGTGGCATTTAAAGAAGAGACATTGCAGGAAACAGAGTTAAGAAGTAGGCCCAATGTAGTGGTGTGTGTCTCTGAGACTTGTAATGCAGTGCATGAGCTGGCAAACAATTCCCTAATGGGGTACCTTTTTTAAAAATAGACTAGTGCCATCTCAGGCCCCTTGCCCAAAATGCACAGTACAGAGCACGTTCACCTTGGTGATCTAGTGGCAGGTAAAGGACACATTGCAGGAGACAGACTTAAGAAGTAGGCCCAATGTTGGGGTGTGGGTCTTTTACACTTGTAATGGAGTGCCTCGCCTGACAAGCATTTGCTCATGGGTGGTTAATTTATTAAAAATATTTCATGTGGATCCTAGACACCCTTTCCCAAAAATTGACTGTCTGCAGCAGCACGGAACACATGAACCCTGATGATCTAGTTGTGGAAAATGATGAGGTGGAGGAATGCCTCATTAAAAAGCAGGCACAATGTAAAGGTGTGGGTCTCCTAGACTTGTAATGCCCATATACTAAGTGCATGGGGTGACAAACATTTCCCCATGGGGTGGGCAATTTTTTTTTTTAAATATTGTTTACGGGCATCATAAAGACCTTGCAAAACTGTAAAGTGGTTTCCTACACAGTTGCTGCTGGGAAGGTGCAGGTTTTTACTAAAAATATGGCGGACGAATCGTTGGATGAAGTGATCAGGAAAAGGGGCACGGTGATGACAGGAATGGGAACGTACATGATTAATAACAACGGAGGCTATGGGAGGTATGAGATCCAGGTGTCATGTCGGACGCTGTTCAGATCAGGTCGTCCGACAGACAGCGGTAATTCCGCTTTTGACCACTATTTGCTCATTGGCGTCGGCTAGATTTTATCTAGCTGTTCCGGGGTTAATTTACCTGATCCTCGGATTGGAAGCTGGGCCATTCCCATTGCCTTTAAATAGTTCTTCTGATCATTGGGCGTTGCCGATTATAGCTTCTGTTTTGTGCATTGTTATCTCGGTCTGGAGTGGAGAGCTGGTTGTTGGAGAATCGTTGCTGGTGGTGTATTTTCCTTTGTCTTATTTTCTCCTTCCTATATTTGTATTTATTTTGCCCTGCACATTTATAGTGTATTCCTGAGTGATTGCGGCGTGGTGTATATTTTCCTTTATCCTTGTCTGTGCTAACTGTGGGTATTGGTGTATTGCATTCACTGGGTGGTGGGCGGAGGTTTTCAGCCTAGGGTTGAAACAGGAGGCAGGGTGAGGTTCGCGGCCTGGACATGCACACCATCAGTGTAAACTTCAGGTAGAGGGTCAGTCAGGATTTCCCTAGTCTGAGGGAAATTGCAGGGGCCCGGGTTATTAGCTCTCGCCCACCTAGTCTCCTCGTGACATTATAATCGGCCCAACAACAAAACAAAAAAAAAGGGGTTTCTTTTTTTTTTGTGTTTTGTCATGGATCCCATGATTTCCATAACCCGCCAGTTGGAGGCGCTGTCCCTACAGGTCACTGAGTTGAGGGGGGCAGTACAGCAACAGGGACTAGCAGTGTCTAATGTGCAAGCTGGAGCGACAGGAAGAGTTGCTGAGCCTAAATTTCCTTTGCCTGAAAAATTTGCTGGGGAACGCAGTCAATTTGTTTCTTTTCGTGAAGCTTGCAAACTATATTTCCGTATGCGCCCGATCTCCTCGGGTAATGAGGCTCAGCGTGTGGGCCTGGTGTTGTCATTGTTAAGCGGGGATCCCAAGCATGGGCGTTTTCTTTGCCATCTGATTCTGCTGCTTTTGACTCTGTGGAGTGTTTTTTTTTTCTTCTCTTGGGAAAATCTACGATGAACCTGACAGAATGGCTCTAGCAGAATCTAAGATACGCACTATTCGCCAGGGGGAGCGAGTTGCAGAGGATTACTGTTCTGAATTTCGTCGCTGGGCGATCGATACACAATGTAGTGATCCAGCATTGCGGAGTCAGTTTATTCATGGGGTTTCTGGAAGGGTTAAAAAAGCCCTTCTGATGTACGAGACTCATGCTTCTCTAGATTCCGCTATGAGTCTGGTTGTCAGCATTGATCGCCGTTTGCGTCAGGGGGAGCATGAGACACCGCCTATGGGAGAGGGTTTAGGTTCACGTGTGGTTGCTGCAGGTGAGCCCACGGAGCCTATGCAAATCGCAGGGGTGTCACATGTTAAGCATCGAGTCCCTGAGCTCAGGAAGCAGGGAGCTTGTTTTTACTGTGGTAAAACTGGTCATTTTGTTAACATCTGTCCTCTGCAGTCTAAGAAAAACGCAACGGCGGAAAACTTCTAAGCTCAGAGGGTGTGGAGGAGACCAATCTGAGCTTATGTATATCCTCCATGGTGGTTTCTCCATGCATGCTCCCTGCTAAGGTTTTTATCGCTGGCAGTGAGCTGCCAATTACTGTTTTTGTGGATAGTGGTTCAGCCACAAATCTCATTGATGAGGAGTTTGCACGCACAGCAGGTTTTAGGATTGAAAAACTGTCTCATCCTATCTGCGTGGTCACCATCAATGCAGCTCCTCTCTCTCAGGGGAAGATTACTGAATTTGTGGCTGAGGTGAAACTCCACATTGGGGTTCTACATTCCGAGCGGGTTACATGTAAGGTGCTCAGGAATCTTCCTGCTCAGGTGTTTTTGGGTTTTCCTTGGTTGTCTATGCACAACCCGGTAATTGACTGGAAAACTCAGGACATAATTTAGTGGAGCGAGTTCTGCCAGGAGAATTGCCTGGCCACATGTGTGGCTGCGGTGACTTCAAGCGTTCCGGAGTCACTTCTGGAATTTGTGGATGTGTTCTCTGAGAAGGGTTGTTCAGAGTTGCTGCCACATCGTCCCTATGACTGTTCTATCAGGTTTAAACCAGGGGCCAAATTGCCTAAAGCAAGGATGTTTAACATCTCCGGTCTGGAGAGACAAGCGTTAAAAGATTATATTGCTGAAAGCTTGAGCAAAGGGCACATCAGGCCGTCATCCTCGCCGGTGGCAGCAGGGTTCTTCTTCGTGAAGAAGAAAGATGGCGGATTACGTCCGTGTTTGGATTTCAGGGAGTTGAACCAGATTACGGTTCGTGATCCATACCCTATGCCACTGATACCAGACTTGTTCAACCAGGTGGCAGGTGCTAAGTGGTTTACCAAGCTTGACCTCGGGGGGGCGTACAACCTCATAAGAGTCCGTCAAGGTGATGAGTGGAAGACGGCTTTTAATACCCCTGAGGGTCATTTTGAAAATTTGGTGATGCCATTTGGGTTGACTAACGCACCAGCAGTGTTCCAACATTTCATCAATGATGTGTTCTCGCATGTTTTGGGGAAATTCGTTATCGTGTACCTAGATGACATTCTCATATATTCTTGCGACCGTGATGCTCATTTAGATCATGTCAGGCAGGTGTTACAGCTTCTCAGAGAAAATAAGCTGTATGCTAAACTTGAGAAATGTGTATTTTTTGTTCAAGAGTTGCCGTTCTTGGGTTATATTGTGTCTGCTTCTGGTTTTAAAATGGACGCCGCTAAGGTGCAAGCGGTGCTGCATTGGGAACGTCCTGATAACCTGAAAGCACTTCAGTGGCTCCTTGGGTTTTCTAACTACTATAGGAAATTTATCAAGGATTTTTCCATCATTGCTAAACCGCTAACTGACATGACTAAAAAGGGTACCAATTTCTCCGTTTGGCCTGAGGCTGCTGTGCGCACATTTGAATTTCTTAAGAACAGTTTTGTTTCAGCCCCCATTCTTGTGCAGCCAGACGTATCAAAACCTTTTGTTGTGGAAGTCGATGCGTCTGAGGTTGGTGTGGGGTCGGTACTATCTCAAGGCTCATCTTTGAGTGGTTTGCGTCCGTGCGCCTATTTCTCCAATAAACTGTTGTCCGCCGAAATTATCTACGATATCGGCAACAGGGAGTTGTTGGCTATTAAGTTGGCCTTTGAGGAATGGCGACACTTCTTGGAGGGGTCGGTACATCAGGTTACTGTTATTACCGATCATAAGAATCTGGTGTATTTGGAGTCAGCCAAGCGTCTGTCCCCCAGGCAGGCTCGCTGGGCATTGTTTTTCACGCTGTTCAATTTTGTTGACACTTACATACCGGGGTCTAAAAACACTAAGGCGGATGCTCTGTCCAGGTGTTTTCCGGTGGGAGAACCTCAGGAGGATCCAGTATCCATCCTCCAAAAGGGTGTTGTGGTTTCGGCTCTCACTACCGAGGTTGAGGCTGAGATTGCCGAGGCTCAGGAGGAGGTCCATCTGAGCTTCCCATCAACAAATGTTTTGTACAGCTCCATCTCCGCTTAAAGGTTTTTGCGGAGCATCATGATGCTGTCCTGGCTGGCCACCCAGGGGTTAGAGGTACCTTGGAGTTGGTGTCACGTTGGTTTTGGTGGCCCAAGATCCGACAGGACGTGGTCTCATACGTGTCAGCTTGTACCACGTGCGCTAGGGCTAAGACGCCCCGCTCCCATCCTGTTGGCACACTACTTCCTCTTGAGATACCTAGTAAGCCATGGATGGAAATCTCCATGGATTTCATCACTGATTTGCCCTCATCAGCTGGGAACACGGTCATCTTGGTGATTGTTGATCGGTTTTCAAAAATGTCGCACTTTGTATCTTTGCCTTCATTGCCTAACGCTAAGACTCTGGTTCAGGTATTTGTGCAGGAGGTGGTCAGACTTCATGGGGTTCCGTCTGACATCATGTCTGATAGGGGGTCTCAGTTTGTGGCAAAATTTTGGAAAGCATTTTGCTCAGGGTTGGGGATCAAGTTGTCTCATTCTTCGGCGTTTCATCCTCAGTCAAATGGTCAGACTGAGCGTATGAACCAAAATTTGGAACAGTACCTACCCTGCTTTGTCTCTGATAACCAGGAGGAGTGGTCTACCTTTCTTCCTTTGGCTGAGTTTGCCATCAATAATCACCGCCAGGAGTCATCTGGGGAGTCTCCGTTTTTTTGTGTTTACGGGATACATCCTCAATTTTGTACTTTGAGTCAGAGGGGCTCTTCCGGCGTTCCGGAGGAGGACCAGTTAGGAGCACAATTGTCGTCAGTCTGGAGGAGAGTTAAACAGCGCCTGTTGAGTGTGGGTGCTAGGTACAAACGTGTTGCTGACACTAGGCGTGTGCCAGGTCCGGACCTGAGTGTGGATGACTGGGTGTGGTTATCCACAAAAAACATAAGACTCAAGATACCATCCCTTAAATTGGGTCCAAGGTTTATTGGTCCATTTAGGGTCACCGCCGTCATTAACCCAGTAGCGTACCGACTGGGACTCCCTATGGTGTATAAGATACACAACGTGTTCCACAGGTCTCTTCTGAAGAAGGTGGTGGGTCCTGTGGACGCGGCGCCTATGCCACCTCCAGTCTTGGATGGTAATTTGTAATTTGAAGTCTCCAAGGTGGTTGACTCTCGTGTAGTGTGCCGCACTTTACAGTACTTGGTACACTGGCGTGGTTATGGGCCTGAGGAGAGGTCCTGGGTACCAGCCTCGGACATTCATGCGGATCGGCTGGTCAGGTTTTTTCATCGTCGCCATCCAGACAAGCTGGGCCCTATAAGCCGTGAGGGCCCTGGGTCCCTCGTAGAAGGCGGGGTACTGTCATGTCGGACGCTGTTCAGACTAGGTCATCCGACAGACAGCGGTAATTCCGCTTTTGACCACTATTTGCTCATTGGCATCGGCTAGATTTTATCTAGCTGTTCCGGGGTTAATTCACCTGATCCTCGGATTGGAAGCTGGGCCATTTCCATTGCCTTTAAATAGTTCTTCTGATCATTGGGCGTCGCCGATTATAGCTTCTGTCTTGTGCGTTGTTATCTCGGTCTGGAGTGGAGAGCTGGTTGTTGGAGAATCGTTGCTGGTGGTGTATTTTCCTTTGTCTTATTTTCTCCTTCCTATATTTGTATTTATTTTGCCCTGCACATTTATAGTGTATTCCTGAGTGATTGCGGCGTGGTGTATATTTTCCTTCATCCTTGTCTGTGCTAACTGTGGGTATTGGTGTATTGCATTCACTGGGTGGTGTGCGAAGGTTTTCAGCCTAGGGTTGAAACAGGAGGCAGGGTGAGGTTCGAGGCCTGGACATGCACACCATCAGTGTAAACTTCAGGTAGAGGGTCAGTCAGGATTTTCCTAGTCTGAGGGAAATTGCAGGGGCCCGGGTTATTAGCTCTTGCCCACCTAGTCTCCTAGTGACACCAGGATACAGCCTACAATGCTTAGTCATTTAGCCACCACCAATTACCAGAATGTGTTTCATACCCGTCAGAAGATCTGTGTAACAGAAGCTCATGTTTGACTCGGCCTAAATAGTGCCTGTCAAAAATATGTTGCCAAACCAAAGACTCACGTGTCTGTCTAAAGGGCAAAGTGCAACATGTTCGTGAGATGCTGAACTAAGTTTAAAGAGGAGTGCACCGTCCGTAACTATAAACACACCTGTGGCACAAGCTTCTTAATCTTCACCCATACATATTACCAATACTATCCAAATGTCACAGTCGAAAATTATTTGTTCTAGTGTAAAAAACACTGTTAAAGGAATGCCACTAAACGTAGATAACCATGACCCTGGGAAACACCAGATTTCCTCTTAACAAGATACGGACAATGATGGTATTGATGGCGACTTTGAAATTTACCACATCAACACCAAGAAGATGAAGATCACAGCTGCAAAAAATGTGCAAAAAAGGCCGTGAATGTCTGGAAAATCATTTTCTCATGGGAAAACTTTCCCTCTTACTAAAGTGTTACAAAATGATGCATACACATCTCTCATGTCTATTTAGCATGAGATGGTTGAAACATGATGTATACTGTTTTGTCCATGTCCACTTTTTGAAAGCGAGCATAAAAGAAGGATAAAATAGTGGCAAAACGTGTGATTTTGGTAGGTAAAGAGGTAATGTCAGGTACAGATAAGTAGATCTGCATGTCATCGGCGTACTGATGATATTGCAAACCGTGCCATTACATCAGTGGTCCCAGGCAGAAGGTGTAGATGGAGAAGAGTAGGGGTCCTAGAACTGAGCCTTGGGGAACACCAAAAGACCGTGGTCGAGGTGAGGAGGTAGTGTGGGAGAGGGAGACAATGAATGTCCCCGTAACACCCTGGTTGTTTTTAAAGACTCTGACAATAACCCCCAAAAGGCCATTGGCACCAATGGACGTGCCAACTTCAGCAGGGGTAGCAAAACTCCCATCCTAACCCCCACAAGCATGACCAGGCACATTGCAGCAAAGCACCTGACTTTGTTGGTTGATCACAAGGCTCCATGAATAGTGTCTGTGCGTGATACCACTGCTTCTTCCGATGTTGTGCGTGCAAGCCAATCCCCTGTCCATGGTGTATACAAAGATGCCTCATGCCCTGCATCTGCAGTTGCACACAAACTCAAATAGTCCATGTCCTTGTCCCAGCACACTGTTCAGTTGTCCATACCCCAGTACTTGGAACGCAAGCGGAAATAAGCAGCTAATGCCACAGTAATAAATTTACACATTTCTCGTCTGTTTGCCACGAAATGTTGCATTTTAGGCCCGTGGGAGACGTAAGCTTTCCGCAACCTGATGCCGGTGACCATCACAAGGTACTCGTTACCCAGCTGCCACAATTTTTCCATGTCTGCCGTCACGACATTACACCAGCAATCACTTGTCCTACAACATTACCGGGGCCCTTTACACTACTGTTACAGGGAAAGTGCACCTAAACACAGACACTTGGACAAGTGTATGTGGGCAGGGATGGTACATCTCGCTGACGGCACACTAGATTACCGTAGAGGAAGCCATGACCCAGTCGGACATTGGGAGACCATGTTGCCGATGTATGGAAGCAGGTTGTGGAAGACTTTGTGTTAGGGGTCGAGTTCCCACCTCTGCACAGGGGGAATCTCAGGCCATCTCCGCTGCAGTCTCCCATTCTTCTCCTGCCGCAGTGGAGCCTGCTCAGCAGAGATGTCGGTCCCAGCGTCTCGCTCAGTCTGAGTCTGTGCAAAGGGTTACTGCTGCTTTTCCAGCTTCTGCCATTGAAGCCAGTGCTGGGCAGCGGCGAGCTTTTAGGACTAAGTCCTGCTTTTCTCCTTCTGAGCATGCCCAGGGTAAGATCTCTCATTGGAGATCGAGGGTCACATGCTTGGATACTGCAGCAAAGCCCATTGGTTCTCCAGGAAGGTCCTGAAGGTGCTCAGGCTCTGTGGCAGCCTCTCATTGGTCCTTCTAGGAAGGTCTTGTACTTGCTGCAGCTATATAAGGTTCGCATGGCCGCACGGCCATGCACTAGTATCAATGTAAGTTATGTGTTTTGCGCCAATGTGGTCACGCTTGTGTGGATTCAGGGACCCGGCTGAAATAAGCCACTTAGAATACCAGCACCTCTGGTGAGGAGATTGTGTGTATGGTTTCAGGGCCCCCGCTGAAATAAGCCACCTAGAATACCGACTCGTCCGGTGAGGAGATTGTATGTTTGCCTCCTTGACTGTATGACCACAAGCTGCTTTCTGCTTAGCAGTTACTGTGTATTCCTGTGGAGTTTAACAGGACACAGATCTTTCTTTGTAGCGACTCTGTGAAGCAACAGAGATTGCTTCTACTGCCAGCAGCAGGTTATTTTCCTGCACAGTGGACCCCGGGCTGCGAACGCACCAAATAACATCTCTATATTTACTCGGTGCGTTCCGCCAGCCCTAACACTTTGTTTGTCATAGTTAGGGTTTTGAAATGTAGCCTCTGGGCAATTGGAAGGCACTGAAGGGCCTGGCAGAGAGGAGAAGCTGGGGAATAACAGAGGGACAGTTAGGTTACTCGGGCATCAGACTTTAGGATAGATTGGAGTGGTGAATGAGTGCTAGAGGGGAGGCAAGAGAGTAGATGGTTGCAATAGTGTAGGCGGGAGATCTTGAGGGCGTGCGCAAACATTTTTGCAGTTTCTTGGAATGTATGGATCCTGAAAATGTTTTTTAGTTGCAGTGGGCAGGAGCAGGCAAGGGCTTGGATCTGTATCTTGAAAGAGAGGGCAGAGTCGAGGATCACCCCGAGGCCCCCAACATGCGGGACTATTTGTACCAGTGTGCCATCCCGGCATTACACAGGAACGTGTCCCACAACATTACCCGTGCCATCCACAATGCTGTTATTGGGAAAGTCCACCTAACCACAGACATGTGTACAATGCTTGTGGTCCGGGACGGTACATCTCACTAACGGCACACTGGGTTCACATAGTAGAAACCGGGACCCAGTCCTACCTTGGGATGGTGTGCGTCCTCCCAACCCGGAGTATTGCAGGCCCTACGTCAATCTGGGTTGCAACTACAGTCTACAGCTCCTGCACCCCCTCCTTCACATCCTCTTTGGCCTCCATCTCCGAAAGTAACACATCAGTCAAAAGCTGGAAGCACTGCCGCACTGCCTCAGGCTAGCGGCAACAGGCTGTGCTGAAGCTAATATACTTAGGTGACAAACCGCACAATGATGAAGAGTTGTGGACAGCTCTGAAAGAGCAGGCAGATGTGTGGCTGACGCCACTGAACCTACAGCCAGGCATGTCGTGTGTGACAATGGCTGGAACCTGGTGGCTGCTCTGTGTTGAGGCAAGCTCACACACGTGCCATGCCTGGCCCATGTGCTTAACCTCATTGTTCAACGTTTCCTGAAAAGCGACCCGAAGGTTCCAGATCTGTTTGAAAAAGTACGAAGCTCTGTGTACCCATTTTAGAAAGTCAGCTAGAGCTTCATCCGCCCTTGCCGTGCATCTGCAGTGCTTGCAGCTTCTGGCTCACAGACTGGTGTGTGATGTCCTCCCCATGCATTGGAACTCTACACTGCAAATTTTGGAAAGGATTTGTGAGCAGAAGAGGGCAGTTGTTGACTACCAGCATCAACAAGGCCGTTGGTATTCAGTTTTGACTTCACACCTAAGATCTCAGGAGTGGACATGGATTTCAGACATATGTACCATCCTCCAAAACTTTGAGGAATTCACCAAGATGGTGAGTGGCAATGGTGCCATAATTAACATCTCCATCCTGCTTCTCTGTGTTCTAATATTAATGTTTATAGTTATTTATGTAGCGTCAACAAACATATTTAGTTTCAAACACAACAGTCTTAACGATAACAATAATACAATAATTAAACAGAAATAAAACAACCCTGCTCGTGACAGCTTACAATCTACACTAAGTAATGTATTTACAATGAAGTATGTACAATTTTATTACTGAGGTTTTTGCAAAAGTTGTGGAGGCTTGAGTACAAGAAGGAGGAGGAGAGCATGGTCAGTTGTCCTTTTGGTGATGACAAGGAAGTATGGACTGTTAGCTGTCTTGCATGCATGGCTGAGTTTATGTTCCGCTGCCTTTTCCGTCACCCTCACGTTCTCAAAATTTTGGGTGACAGACAGGGAATACTAATTGGTGACTCTTCTAGACCCATGCTACAAGGAGAACTTTATTTCTCTTATTCCAGAGACAAACAGGTGTACTACAATGTTGGAGGAACATAGGGCCCTTCTTGCTGAATTATTAAAAACATTCCCACCTGAAAACACTGGCAGAAGAGGTCACAGTTCATTGGCCAAGCAAGGAGTACAGGTGAGAGAGACACAACTCCAATCCAGCAGAGGCAGTGGAACACTGACAAAGTTCAGGGAGAGTTTTCTCACACCCTCCTATCGCCCTGGCCCTGAGGTGTGGGGGACTCTCACAAGGAGTGCTTTGTTTGGGAAAATGTTGAGTATGTTGCTAACCGTACCAACATCCTCTGTCATTCCTCTGTTGTTATGACCTGGTGGTTAAGGAGCAACATGGGACAAGCTCTGAGGAGATGGTATCTTTACTGACCGCAGTTCCTGAACCTAACACAACACTAGAAGTAGCCGTGGAATGTTCCTGTCACTCCCTAGACATCTCGTCACAGCCGGAGAACTAACTACCCCTAAAGATGGAAACAGGAAAGCTATCTTGCCTCAGAGAAACTCCCCAAAGGACAGACAGCCCCCCACAAATATGGACTGTGAGAGGAGAGGGAAATGACATACACAGAATGAAACCAGGATTTAGCAAAGGAGGCCACTTCTAACTAGATAGACAGAATAGGAAAGGATACTGTGCGGTCAGTATTAAAAGCTAGAAAAAGCCATCACAGAGTTTACAAAAAATCTCCACACCTGACTAACGGTGTGGAGGGCAAATCTGCTTCCCCAGAGCATCCAGCTTAACTGTATATTGAATACTGACAAGCTGGACTAGAGCAAACATAAAATGAGCTGAATGATGAAGTCCACAGCAAGAGGACAACAAATGAACATGCAAGGACTTATCTTTGCTGAACAGGACCGACTATCAAGGAAATCCAAGGAGAGATCTGAATCCAACCAAGAAACATTGACAGCTGGCACTGGCTGAAGATCAGAGCCAGGCTAAATAGCAGAGCAGGAGAGTTGATCAGTGGAAGCAGCTGCTAAGCTGAATCCAAGGAGTAGCAGTTCCACTTAAAACCACCGGAGGGAGCCCAAGGGCAGAATTCACAAAAGTGCCATTTACAACCACCGGAGGGAGCCAAAGAACGGAATTCACAACAGTACCCCCCCTTGAGGGAGGGGTCACCGAACCCTCGCCAGAGCCCCCAGGCCGATCAGGACGAGCCAAGTGAAAGGCACGAACCAAATCAGCGGCATGGACATCGGAGGCAACAACCCAAGAATTATCCTCCTGGCCATAACCCTTCCACTTGACAAGATACTGAAGCCTCCGCCTCGAAAAATGAGAATCCAAAATCTTCTCCACCATATATTCCAACTCCCCCTCAACCAACACCGGGGCAGGAGGATCCACAGAGGGAACAATGGGCACCACATATCTCCGCAACAAAGATCTATGGAAAACTTTATGGATGGCAAAAGAGGCAGGAAGGGCCAAACGAAAAGATACCGGATTGATAATCTCAGAAATCTTATAGGGACCAATAAAGCAAGGCTTGAACTTAGGGGAAGAAACCTTCATAGGAACATGACGAGAAGATAACCAAACTAAATCCCCAACACGAAGCCGGGGACCAACACACCGACGGCGGTTAGCAAAACGTTGAGCCTTTTCCTGAGACGTCAAATTGTCCACCACATAAGTCCAAATCTGCTGTAACCTGTCCACCACAGAATCCACACCAGGACAATCAGAAGGCTCAACCTGCCCTGAAGAAAAATGAGGATGAAAACCAAAATTACAAAAAAAAGGCGAAACCAAAGTAGCCGAACTAGCCCGATTATTAAGGGCAAACTCGGCCAACAGCAAGAAGGCCACCCAATCATCCTGATCAGCAGACACAAAGCATCTCAAATAGGTTTCCAAGGTCTGATTGGTTCACTCAGTTTGGCCATTTGTCTGAGGATGAAACGCCGAAGAAAAAGACAAATCAATGCCCATCCTAGCACAAAAGGACCGCCAAAACTTAGAAACAAACTGAGAACCTCTGTCAGACACAATATTCTCCGGAATGCCATGCAAACGAACCACATGCTGAAAAAACAATGGAACCAAATCAGAGGAGGAAGGCAATTTAGGCAAAGGTACCAAATGGACCATCTTAGAAAACCGGTCACAAACCACACAGATAACAGACATCTTCTGGGAAACAGGAAGATCCGAAATAAAATCCATGGGAATATGCGTCCAGGGCCTCTCAGGGACCAGTAAAGGCAAAAGCAACCCACTAGCGCGGGAACAGCAAGGCTTGGCCCGGGCACAAGTCCCACAGGACTGCACAAAAGAACGCACATCCCGCGACAAGGAAGGCCACCAAAAGGACCTAGCAACCAAATCTCTGGTACCAAAAATCCCAGGATGACCAGCCAACACCGAACAATGAACCTCAGAAATTACCTTACTAGTCCATCTATCAGGAGCAAACAGTTTCCCCACTGGACAGCGGTCAGGCTTATCAGCCTGAAATTCCTGAAGCACCTGCCGTAAATCAGGGGAGATGGCAGAAAGAATGACCCCCTCCTTGAGAATACCAACCGGCTCAAGGACTTCCGGAGAATCAGGCAAAAAATTCCTAGAGAGGGCATCAGCCTTAACATTCTTAGATCCCGGAAGATACGAGACCACAAAATCAAAACGGGAGAAAAACAGGGACCATCGAGCCTGTCTAGGATTCAACCGCTTGGCAGACTCGAGGTAAATCAGATTCTTATGGTCGGTCAAGACCACAATGTGGTGCTTGGCTCCCTCAAGCCAATGTCGCCACTCCTCGAATGCCCACTTCATAGCCAACAACTCCCGATTGCCGACATCATAATTTCGCTCCGCAGGTGAAAACTTTCTGGAGAAGAAGGCACACGGTTTCATCAAAGAACCATCAGAACTTCTCTGAGACAAAACGGCCCCTGCCCCAATCTCAGAAGCGTCAACCTCAACCTGAAAAGGAAGAGAAACATCCGGCTGACGCAACACAGGGGCAGAAGTAAATCGACGTTTAAGCTCCTGAAAGGCCTCAACAGCCGCAGAGGACCAATTCGTCACATCAGTGCCTTTCTTCGTCAAATTGGTCAGGGGCTTAAGCACACTGGAAAAGTTGGCAATGAAACGGCGATAAAAATTAGCAAAGCCCAAAAATTTCTGAAGGCTCTTCACAAAAGTGGGTTGAATCCAATCATGAATGGCTTGGACCTTGACAGGATCCATTTCTATAGCCGAGGGAGAAAAAATAAAACCCAAAAAAGAAACCTTCTGAACTCCAAATAGGCATTTAGACCCCTTCACAAATAAAGTGTTATCACGAAGGATCTGAAATACCATCCTGACCTGTTTCACATGAGACTCCCAATCGTCGGAAAAAATCAAGATATCATCCAAATATACAATCATGAATTTATCAAGATAATTCCGGAAGATATCATGCATGAAGGACTGAAACACAGATGGGGCATTAGAGAGCCCGAATGGCATCACAAGGTATTCAAAATGGCCTTCGGGCATATTAAATGCAGTTTTCCATTTTTCACCCTGTTTAATACGAACAAGATTATACGCCCCTCGAAGGTCAATCTTAGTAAACCAACTAGCCCCCTTAATCCGAGCAAACAAATCAGAAAGCAAAGGTAAAGGGTATTGGAATTTGACCGTGATCTTATTAAGAAGGCGATAATCAATACAGGGTCTCAAGGAGCCATCCTTCTTGGCAACAAAGAAGAATCCCGCTCCCAACGGTGATGAAGAGGGCCGAATATGCCCCTTCTCCAAAGACTCCTTAACATAACTCCGCATGGCGGCATGCTCTGGCACAGACAGATTGAAAAGTCGGCCCTTAGGGAACTTACAGCCAGGAATCAAGTTAATAGCACAATCACAGTCCCTATGAGGAGGAAGGGAACTGGACTTGGGCTCATCAAATACATCCTGGAAATCCGACAAAAACTCAGGAACTTCAGAAGAGGGGGGAAAGGAAATTGACATCAAAGGAACGTCACTATGTACCCCTTGACAACCCCAATTAGTCACAGACATGGATTTCCAATCCAGCACTGGATTATGTACCTGTAACCATGGAAAACCCAGTACAACCACATCATGCAAATTACGCAACACCAGAAAACGACAATCTTCCTGATGTGCTGGAGCCATGCACATGGTCAGCTGAGTCCAGTACTGAGGTTTATTCTTAGCCAATGGTGTAGCATCAATGCCCCTCAAGGGAATAGGGCTCTTAAAGGCTGTAAAGAAAAACCACAGCATCTGGCGAACTCTAAGTCCATTAAGTTCAGGGCAGCGCCTGAATCCACAAATGCCATGACAGAAAAGGACGATAATGAGCAAATCAGGGTAACAGACAAAAGAAATTTAGGCTGCACAGTACTAATGGTAACAGACCTAGCGACCCTCTTAGTACGCTTAGGACAATCAGAAATAGCATGAGCAGAATCACCACAGTAAAAACACAGCCTATTCTGACGTCTGAATTCCTGCCGTTCTGCTCTAGTCCAAATCCTATCACATTGCATAGGCTCAGGACTCTGCTCAGAGGACACTGCCATATGGTGCACAACCTTGCGCTCGCACAGGCGCCGATCAATCTGAATGGCGAGAGACATAGATTCGTTCAAACCAACAGGCGTGGGGAACCCCACCATAACATCTTTAAGGGTTTCAGAAAGACCCTTTCTGAAAATTGCAGCCAGAGCATCTTCATTCCATTTAGTGAGCACAGACCACTTTCTACATTTCTGGCAGTATAATTCTGCCGCTTCCTGACCCTGACACAGGGCCAACAAGGTTTTTTCTGCCTGATCCACAGAATTAGGTTCATCATACAGTAATCCGAGCGCTTGAAAAAATGCGTCTACATTAAGTAATGCCGGATCCCCTGACTCAAGGGAGAATGCCCAATCCTGAGGGTCTCCACGCAGCAGAGAGATGACAATTTTCACCTACTGAATGGGGTCACCAGAGGAACGGGGTCTCAAAGCAAAAAACAATCTGCAGTTATTTTTAAAGTTCAAGAACTTAGATCTATCCCCAAAAAACAAATCAGGAGTAGGAATTCTAGGCTCCAAAACCGGAGTCTGAACAACATAATTTTGGATACTCTGTACCCTTGCAGCAAGTTGATCCACACGAGAGAACAAACCCTGAACATCCATGTCAGCGCCAAAATCCTGAACCACCCAGAGATTAAGGGGAAAAAAAGACAAAACAGGCTGCAGAGAAAAAAAAAGGTTCAGAACTTTTTTTTTTCCTTCTTTTGAAATGCATTCAATACATTGCGGGCCAGCTGTACTGTTATGACCTGGTGGTTAAGGAGCAACATGGGACGAGCTCTGAGGAGATGGTATCTTTACTGACCGCAGTTCCTGAACCTAACACAACACTAGAAGTAGCCGTGGAATGTTCCTGTCACTCCCTAGACATCTCGTCACAGCCGGAGAACTAACTACCCCTAAAGATGGAAACAGGAAAGCTATCTTGCCTCAGAGAAAATTCCCAAAGGACAGACAGCCCCCCACAAATATGGACTGTGAGTGGAGAGGGAAATGACATACACAGAATGAAACCAGGATTTAGCAAAGGAGGCCACTTCTAACTAGATAGACAGAATAGGAAAGGATACTGTGCGGTCAGTATTAAAAGCTAGAAAAAGCCATCACAGAGTTTACAAAAAATCTCCACACCTGACTAACGGTGTGGAGGGCAAATCTGCTTCCCCAGAGCTTCCAGCTTAACTAAATATTGAATACTGACAAGCTGGACTAGAGCAAACATAAAATGAGCTGAATGATTAAGTCCACAGCAAGAGGACAACAAATGAACATGCAAGGACTTATCTTTGCTGAACAGGACCGACTATCAAGGAAATCCAAGGAGAGATCTGAATCCAACCAAGAAACATTGACAGCTGGCACTGGCTGAAGATCAGAGCCAGGCTAAATAGCAGAGCAGGAGAGAGGATCAGTGGAAGCAGCTGCTAAGCTGAATCCAAGGAGTAGCAGTTCCACTTAAAACCACCGGAGGGAGCCCAAGGGCAGAATTCACAAAAGTGCCATTTACAACCACCGGAGGGAGCCCAAGAACGGAATTCACAACACTCTGTGCCCTTTAATTATTGTTTTTCAAAGCTGAACACGGAGCATGAACTGTCTCTCTCTTTACTGTGAACGTGCGCTGTACTCATGGTCATTGAGCACATGGTGCCTCGCTCTCTGGTGGTCACTGTGAACATGGCTCCTCGCTTTCTGGCAGTAACGCTTTTATTGGCAGTAGCATATGCCTTTGTAATACAGAAACAGAGTACAGAACCGCCCAAGCGTTCACACTCTGCTCCTCAGACTTTCTATGTGCGCAGTGACTGCCTCTAGGCAGAAGATGATGATGATGGTGGTAGTAGTAGTTGGAGCTTTTAACACAGTCATGAAGCGACCTTAACAACTTGAAAGAGCAGGATTTTTAACGAGAAACCACACTGTTCGATTTATGGCCTGCATTAGTTAATTTTTTAAACTAAAATAGTGTAGCAAACTAGGGTAGCAGACAGCAAATAAAGCTGAATGTAGGCCTGAATTCCACATTTTGTAGGCCACAAATACCTCAGATGTCTGACAGCAATAACACACTGTCAAATATGTGGCCTTTTTATATTTTTTGAAGCTAAATAGTGCTGTATAGAGTTAGAGTAACAGACATCAGAAAAAGTAGCAAAACAGCCTAAAATGCCAAAACATGGAGCATGCAGATATATGAGGGCTGTCATGGAAATACCACACTGGCAAATATGTGGCCTTTTTATATTTTTTGAAGCTAAATAGTGCTGTATAGAGCTAGAGTAACAGACACCAGAAAATGTGGCAAAACGGCCTAAAATGCCAAAACTTTGAACACGCAGATATATGAGGGCTGTCACGGAAATACCACACTGGCAAATATGTGGCCTTTTTAAAATTTTTGAAGCTAAATAGCTCTGTATAGAGTTAGAGTAACAGACATCAGAAAAAGTGGCAAAACGGCCTAAAATGCCAAAACATGGAGCATGCAGATGTATGAGGGCTGTCATGGAAATAACACACTGGCAAATATGTGGCCTTTTTATATTTTTTGAAGCTAAATAGTGCTGTATAGAATTAGAGTATCAGACTCAAAAAAAGGGGTACACCGGCCTACAATGACCAATCTTGGAGCATGCAGATATATGCGGGCTGTCACGGAAATACCACACTGGCAAATATGTGGCCTTTTTATATTTTTTGAAGCTAAATGGTGCTGTATAGAATTAGAGTATTAGACAGCTGAAAAAGGGGTCCACCGGTCTACATTGCACAAATTTAGAGCACGCAGATATATGAGGGCTGTCACAGAAATACCACACTGGCAAATATGTGGCCTTTTTATATTTTTTGAAGCTAAATGGTGCTGTATAGAATTAGAGTATTAGACAGCTGAAAAAGGGGTCCACCAGCCTACAATGCCCAAACTTGTAGCACGCAGATATGTGAGGGCTGTCACGGAAATACCACACTTGCAAATATGTGGCCATTTTGTTTTTTAAATGCCAAATAGTGCTGTATATCATTAGAGTAACAGACACCAGAAACGGTGGCAAAACGGCTAAAATGCCAAAACTTGTAGCACGCAGATATATATGGGCTGTCACGGAAATACCACATTGGCAAATATGAGGCCGTTTCGTTTTTTAAATGCCAAATTGTGCTGTATATCATTAGAGTAACAGACACCAGAAACAGTGACAAAACGGTTAAAATGCCAAAACCTGGAGCACGCAGATATATGAGGGCTGTCACGGAAATATCACACTGGCAAATATGTGGCCTGTTTGGGTTTTTTTTAACCCCTTCATGACCCAGCCTATTTTGACCTTAATGACCTAGCCGTTTTTTGCAATTCTGACCAGTGTACCTTTATGAGGTAATAACTCAGGAACCCTTCAACGGATCCTAGCGGTTCTGAGATTGTTTTTTCGCGACATATTGGGCTTCATGATAGTGGTAAATTTAGGTCAATAATTTCTGAGTTTATTTGTGAAAAAAAACGGCAATTTGGCGAAAATTTTGAAAATTTTGCAATTTTCACATTTTTAATTTTTATTCTGTTAAACCAGAGAGTTATGTGACACAAAATAGTTAATAAATAACATTTCCCACATGTCTACTTCACATGAGCACAATTTTGGCAACAAAATTTTTTTTTGCTAGGAAGTTACAAGGGTTAAAATTTGACCAGTGATTTCTCATTTTTACAACAAAATTTACAAAACCATTTTTTTAGGGACCACCTCACATTTGAAGTCAGTTTGAGGGTTCTATATGGCTGAAAATACCCAAAAGTGAAACCATTCTAAAAACTGCACCCCTCAAGGTGCTCAAAACCACATTCAAGAAGTTTATTAACCCTTCAGGTGTTTCATAGCAGCAGAAGCAACATGGAAGGAAAAAATGAACATTTAACTTTTTAGTCACAAAAATGAAATTTAAGCAACAATTTTATATTTTCCCAGGGGTAAAAGGAGAAACTGGACCATGAAATTTATTGCCAATTTGTTCTGAGTATGCTGATACCTCATATGTGGGGGTAAACCACTGTTTAGGCGCACGGCAGGGCTTGGAAGGGAAGGAGCGCCATTTGACTTTTTGAATGAAAAATTGGCTCCAATCTTTAGCGGACACCATGTAGAGATAGTGACCACGGCACTCAGTGCTCCTCTTTCGCATGGCAACAACCTGTATATATTCACCTCACCCTGAATAATTGTTTCTTTAACACGTTTACAACTTCTAGCATCTCCAGAATAAGATTCACGTCTCACGTAACTCCAGGCCGGATTCGCTCAGACCGTCACATTTGCTGTCTGTCACTTATCATGTTTTTTGAGCAGAATGTTATGACAGAACGGAATGTATCGCATTTCTATTTACGCTGTGCATTATGAATCTTGTCTAAAAGTATTCTTTTTTTGTTTTTGTATATATATTGCAGTACTCACAATTGTTTCTGATGAAGGTCTTTTTGTATAAACCGAAAATGTTTATATGTTGAGCTGGATGCACCGAATAAAATCAATTTCTAAAACTTGCAAAAAAGATCTCCAGAGTGCCAAGTACTTCTTATTTATTTAGCTGACACCATGTCACGTTTGGAGAGCCCCTGTGTGCCTAAACATTGGAGCTCCCCCACAAGTGACCCAATTTTGGAAACTAGACCCCACAAGGAACTTATCTAGAAGCATAGTGAGCACTTTAAACCCTCAGGTGCTTCACAAATTGATCCGTAAAAATGAAAAAGTACTTTTTTTTCAAACAAAATTTCTTTTAGCCTCAATTTTTTCATTTTCACATGGGCAACAGGATAAAATGTATCCTAAAATTTGTTGAGCAATTTCTCCTGAGTACACCGATACCTCACATGTGGGTGTAAATCACTGTTTGGGCACGTGGTAAGGCTTGGAAGGGAAGGAGCGCCATTTGACTTTTTGAATGAAAAATTATCTCCATCGTTAGCGGACACCATGTTGCGTTTGGAGAGCCCCTGTGTGCCTAAACATTGGAGCTCCCCTACAAGTGACCCCATTTTGGAAGCTAGAACCCCCCAAGGAACTTATCTAGATACATAGTGAGCACTTTAAGCCCCCAGGTGCTTCATAGAAGTTTATAACGCAGAGCCCTGAAAATAAAAAATAATTTTTCTTTCCTCAAAAATGATTTTTAGCCCGGACTTTTTTATTTTCCCAAGGGTAACAGGAGAAATTGGACCAAAAATGTTGTTGTCCAGTTTGTCCTGAGTACGATGATACCCCATATGTGGGGGTAAACCACTGTTTGGGCACACGGTAGGGCTCGGAAGGGAAGGCACGCCATTTGGCTTTTTGAATGGAAAATTAGCTCCAAACATTAGCGGACACCATGTCACGTTTGGAGAGCCCCTGTGTGCCTAAACATTGGAGCTCCCCCACAAGTGACCCCATTTTGGAAACTAGACCTCCTAAGGAACTAATTGAGATGTGTGGTGAGCACTTTGAACCCCCAAGTGCTTCACAGAAGTTTATAACGCAGAGCCATGACAATAAAAAATAATTTTTCTTTTCTCAAAAATGATTTTTTAGCCCACAATTTTTTATTTTCCCAAGGGTAACAGGAGAAATTGGACCGCAAAAGTTGTTGTCCAGATTCTCATGAGTAAGCTGATACCCCATATGTGGGGGTAAACCACTGTTTGGGCACACGTCGGGGTTCGGAAGAGAAGTAGTGACGTTTTGAAATGCAGACTTTGATGGAATGCTCTGCGGGTGTCACGTTGCATTTGCAGAGCCCCTGATGTGCCTAAACAGTAGAAACTCCCCACAAGTGACCTCATTTTGGAAACTAGACCCCTAAAGGAACTTATCTAGATGTGTGGTGAGCACTTTGAACCCCCAAGTGCTTCACAGAAGTTTATAACGCAGAGCCATGAAAATAAAAAATAATTTTTCTTTCCTCAAAAATATTTTTTTAGCCCAGAATTTTTTAATTTTCCCAAGGGTAACAGGAGAAATTTGACCCCAAGCGTTATTGTCCAGTTTCTCCTGAGTACGCTGATATCCCATATGTGGGGGTAAACCACTGTTTGGGCACATTCCGGGGCTCGGAAGGGAAGTAGTGACGTTTTGAAATGCAGACTTTGATGGAATGGTCTGCGGGCGTCACGTTGTGTTTGCGGAGCCCCTAATGTGCCTAAACAGTAGAAACCAAAAAAAATGACCCCATTTTGGAAACTAGACCCCCAAGGAACTTATCTAGATATGTGGTGAGCAATTTGAACCCCCAAGTGCTTCACAGTAGTTTACAACGCAGAGCCGTGAAAATAAAAAATCATTTTTCTTTCCTCCAAAAATGATGTTTTAGCAAACAATTTTTTATTTTCACAAGGGTAACATGAGAAATTGGACCCCAATAATTGTTGCCCAGTTTGTCCTGAGTACACTGATACCCCATACATGGGGGTAATCCACTGCTTGGGCACACGTCGGGGCTTGGAAAGGAAGTAGTGACGTTTTGAAATGCAGACTTTGATGGAATGGTCTGCGGGCGCCACGTTGCGTTTGCGGAGCCCCTGATGTGCCTAAACAGTAGAAACCCCCCACAAGTGACCCCATTTTGGAAACTAGACCCCCCAAGGAACTTATCTAGATGTGTGGTGAGCATTTTGAACCCCCAAGTGCTTCACAGAAGTTTATAAAGCAGAGCCGTGAAAATAAAAAATCATTTTTCTTTCTTCAAAAATTATGTATTAGCAAGCAATTTTTTATTTTTGCAAGGGTAACAGGAGAAATTGGACCCCAATAGTTGTTGCCCAGTTTGTCCTGCGTATGATGGTACCCCATATGTGGGGGTAAACCACTGTTTGGGTGCACGTCAGGGCTCGGAAGGGAGGGAGCACCATTTGACTTTTTGAACGCAAGATTGGATGGAATCAATGGTGGTGCCATGTTGCGTTTGGAGACCCCTGATGTGCCTAAACAGTGGAAACCCCTCAATTCTAACTCCAACACTAACGCCAACACACCCCTAACCCTAATCCCAACTCTAGCCATAACCCTAATCACAACCCTAACCCCAGCACACTCCTAAAAACAACCCTAACTCTAATCCCAACCCTATTCCTAACCCTAATCCCAACCCTAACCACAACTTTAATCCCAACACCCCCCTAACCATAACCCTAACGACAAGCCTATTCTTAACCCTATTTCCAACCCTAGCCCTAATTCCAACCCTAACTCTAATTCCAACCCTAAGGCTATATGCCCACGTTGCGGATTCGTGTGAGATTTTTCCGCACCATTTTTGAAAAATCCGCAGGCAAAAGGCACTGCGTTTTACCTGCCGATTTACCGTGGATTTCCAGTGTTTTTTATGTGGATTTCACCTGCGGATTCCAATTGAGGAACAGGTGTAAAACGCCTACCCCTAACCCTACCTCTAACCCTACCCCTAACCCTAACCCTACCCCTACCCCTACCCCTAACCCTACCCCTAACCCTACCCCTACCCCTACCCCTAACCCTACCCCTACCCCTAACCCTACCCCTAACCCTAACCCTACCCCTAGTTCTAACCCTAGTTCTAACCCTAGTGGAAAAAAAAATATTTTCTTTATTTTATTATTGTCCCTACGTATGGGGGTGATAAAGGGGGGGGTCATTTACTATTTTTTTTATTTTGATCACTGTGATAGGTTTTATCACCGTGATCAAAATGTAGCTGGAACGAATCTGCCGGCCGCCAGATTCGGCGGGCGCACTGCGCATGCGCCCGCCATTTTGGAAGATGGAAAAGACGGACAGACACCGGGAAGCTCGGTAAGTATGAGGGGTGGGATCGGAGCACGGGGGGGTGATCGGAGCAGGGGGGGTGGGATCGGAGCATGGGGGGAGAGGACAGGAGGACGGGTGAGTGGACAGGACAACGGAGCACAGGATGGAGGACTGGGGAGATCGGTGGCGGTGGGGGGGTGCAGACCAGTGCGGCCGCCCTGCCTGTGAATCCCAGCCCTGCAGTGTCTTCTGATTTATTCACATTGTGGGGCTGGGATTCACTGGCAGGGCGACCGCACAGGCGCAGTCAGCTAGACTGCATATGAGGACGGGCAGCGCTCACTGCGCCTGCCCAAGGCAGGAGAAAAGAGAGCAGGCGCCAGCTCATTTCAAAATAGCGCTGAGAAGGCGGCGCCCGGCGCCAAGAAGACTTGAGTGATGGCTGTGTGGCATCTGCAGCAGGGGGGGAAAGGCCTGCCTCCAGGACTGAAGAAAGGTATTTAGGACAAATTACAAAATGGATTATTTCTGCAGTTACAGCACCCAGAACTAAAAGACCCACCTTGTCAGAATGCAGCATTACTGCTGCACAAGGTGGCTCTTTTAGTTTCAAACACCTGGGGGGAGTGACAGATTCCCTTTAACAGAGAATGAAAGAAGGTAGTAGTCCAAGAGTGGGACAGGAGTGTTAGTTAGGTCTTACACTGAACAAAATAAAGAAGACTAGGTCCAAAGTTTTCCAATCTCCACTCTTCACTGTGGGATAGTAAACTGTGAAAGCCTGGAGATGAAGTAAAGGTACCATTACACTAAACGACTTACCAATGATCACGACCAGCGATTCGACCTGGCCGTGATCATTGGTAAGTCATTGTGTGGTCGCTGGGGAGCTGTCACACAGACAGCTCTCGCCAGCGACCAACGATCAGGGGAACGACTTCGGCATCGTTGAAACTGTCTTCAACAATGCCGAAGTCCCCCTGCAGCACCCGGGTAACCAGGGTAAACATCGGGTTACTAAGTGCAGGGCCGCGCTTAGTAACCCGATATTTACCCTGGTTACCATTGTAAAAGTAAAAAAAAAAAACCAGTACATACTCACATTCTGATGTCTGTCACGTCCCCGGCATCCACAGGGTTAAAACTGCTTTCGGCAGGAGCACTGCTAATATGCACGTGCTGCTGCCGAGAGCTTCCCTACACTGAATGTGTCAGCGCCGGCAGCAACAGCGGTGACGTCACCGCTTTGCTCTGCTTTACGGCCGGCGCTGACACATTCAGTGCAGGGAAGCTCTCGGCAGCAGCGCGTGCATTTACAGCGCTCCTGCCGAAAGCAGTTTTAACCCTGTGGACGTCGGGGGATGTGACAGACATCAGAATGTGAGTATGTACTGTTTTTTTTTAACTTTTACAATGGTAACCAGGGTAAATATTGGGTTACTAAGCGTGGCCCTGCACTTAGTAACCCAATATTTACCCTGGTTACAAGTGAACACATCGCTGGATCGGCGTCACACACGCCGATCCAGCGATGACAGCGGGTGATCAGCGACCAAAAAAAGGTCCTGATCATTCCCATCGACCAACGATCCCCCAGCAGGGGCCTGATCGTTGGTCGCTGTCACACATAACGAGATCGTTAGCGGGGATCGTTGCTACGTCACCAAAAGTGTGACGTTGCAACAATATCGTTAACAATATCGTTATGTGTGACTCAGCCTTAAGGTATAGGTGAAGATATGAGATAAGGGGAAGATAAGGAGATTGGATTAGCAAAGAAGATGTTAAAGTTCCCTGTGATTCAAATGGGATATCACAGAATAGAAAGTGTGGAAGCCAGGCTGCAGCGAATTAAGGTGGTTCACAACTGGCTCCCAAAGGTAACAGGGGTAGAAGAGTCTGACAGTGTTGACATCAAAAGAAGGGAATGTATTGAAGGGATAACCTAAAAGTACATTGTGAATAGTGTTGAGCGATACCGTCCGATACTTGAAAGTATCGGTATCGGATAGTATCGGCCGATACCCGAAAAGTATCGGATATCGCCGATACCGATACCCGATACCAATACAAGTCAATGGGACACCAAGTATCGGAAGGTATCCTGATGGTTCCCAGGGTCTGAAGGAGAGGAAACTCTCCTTCAGGCCCTGGGATCCATATTAATGTGTAAAATAAAGAATTAAAATAAAAAATATTGATATACTCACCTCTCCGGAGACCCCTGCACCTTACCGCTGTTAACCGGCAGCCTCCTTTGCTTAAAATGAGCGCGTTTAGTGCCTTCCATGACGTCACGGCTTCTGATTGGTCGCGTGCTGATCATGTGACCGCCACGCGACCAATCACAAGCCGCGACGTCATTCTCAGGTCCTAAATTCCTAGAATGAGGAGTTTAGGGCCTGAGAATGACGTCGCGGCTTGTGATTGGTCGCGTGGCGCTCACATGAGCGGCACGCGACCAATCAGAAGCCGTGACGTCATGGAAGGCCCTAAACGCGCTCATTTTAAGCAAAGCAGGCTAAGGTGCAGGGGCCTCCGGAGAGGTGAGTATATCCATATTTATTATTGTAATTCTTTATTTTACACATTAATATGGTTCCGATACCGATTCCCGATACCACAAAAGTATCGGATCTCGGTATGGGAATTCCGATACCGCAAATATCGGCCGATACCCGATACTTGCGGTATCGGAATGCTCAACACTAATTGTGAACAATGAGGCAGGCCAACACCTCCACCTTGTCTGTTCTCAGGTCAAGGAATATGAGAAAAATGTAGCCCTCCAAACTAGAGAGCAGCAGGAGAGGTGGTATTTGATTGTTGAATCAATTTCAGTAAGACAGGAGGTTAAAGAATTAGACAGGGAGAAGTTGAGAATAAAGGGGAGTTTGTTACACATCAAACAAATGAGTCAATAATATTAGACTTTGGATTATTTGCATCATCATCTCTATAAAAAATGACAATATCACATGTCTGTGAGTGTCCACAGTATGTGAACCATTGTTTTCATTATTTAGTATGATTCCTAGTGATGAGCGAACGTGCTCGCCACTACTCATTACTCGCCCGAGTATCACTGTGCTCGGTGTACTTGGCGAGCACCGAGTATTTCCAGGTTTATTCGGAGGGAGCTCGGGTCTTCACCTCTTTAGTGCGCCAATGACCGTGCAGGGATTGTCAGCCATGCACTGTATTGCCGCAGGCATCTTTGTTGTGGTATTACAATGACTGGCTGGCTGCACTGCATCATCAGGTCTATAAGAGACCTGGCGCCGCCCTGCTCGCTGCATTCTGCTCCGGACTTAGCAAGTGTAGGGAGAGCTGGTGCTGACATAGGGTCAGAATCGTGCTTTTAAGAGTTAGTGTAGGTCTGCAACTGTTCAGTCCACAACACCGGAGAAACCAACAGTCCTTTTTATGCCTAATTCGGGGGTCCCGAGATTGCAGCGCTAGGTAGGCAGGGGAGTCTATGTGCGCATATCCACATCAGTGCAAGGCCTGCAGGCACTGTATGTGAGTACATGGCTCTCACTGCATACCTCCAAAAGCTCCATTACTGTCTGCTACTGCTGCTAATTTAACATATATCTAGCTACATGTTTCTGTGGCTTTTTTTTCTTCACCTGATACCTGCTCATTTTATTCTAAAGCAATCCATAGCCCCCTTATTTTAACATTTATTTGCTTGCTCACGCTGCCTACTACAGCCAGGTTATTGAAATCTAAGAATGTGCAATTCTACTTTTTTTTTTGGTCCCAGACACCAGATGTGAGTGAGCCAAAATTTTTTTGGTTTTTTTTGTGTCATGGCCAACTGGTTGAGACAATTTAGTTGTGCCCAAAAAAATCAAGGCCACAGCTGCATCAGTCTGTTATGTCAGGCTGAGGCCTGTTGTATCTGTTGTGGAAAAATTGTAGCTTTGCAGGCATAAGTTTCATAGTTCTGTCTGCTAGCCTTGTTCCAATTTTTTTTTTTTTTAAATTGTCCAAAGAAAACCCCCCAAAATTATACAGTCTGTTGTGTCACGCTGAGGCCTGGTGTATCTGTGGTGGAAAAATCATAGCTTTGCAGGTACAAGTTTCATAGTTCTGTCTGCTAGCCTTGTTCCACTGTTTTGTTATTTTAAAAATTCTCCAACCCCCTCAAAAAAAATTATACAGTCTGTTATGTCAGTCTGTGGCCTGTTTTATCTGTGGTGGAAAAATTGTAGCTTTGCAGGCATAAGTTTCATAATTCTGTCTGCTAGCCTTGTTCCATTTTTTCTTTTTTTTTTAATTATCGAAAAAAACTAAAAAAATTATAAAGTCTGTTGTGTCAGGCTGAGGCCTGGTGTATCTATGGTGGAAAAATCATAGCTTCGCAGGCACAAGATTCATAGTCCTGTCTGCTACCCTTGTTCCACTGTTTTTTTGTTATTTTAAAAATTCTCCAACCCCCCCCCCAAAAAAAATATACAGTCTGTTATGTCAGGCTGAGGCCTGTTGTATCTGTAGTGGAAAAATCATAGCTTCGCAGGCATAAGTATCATATTTCTGTGTGCTAGCTTTGGTTTCCTTTTTTTCTTAAAAAAAAAATTTAACCCTAAAAAAAATATTTTATACAGTCTGTTATGGCTGGCTGAGGCCTGGTGTATCTGTGGTGGAAAAATCGTAGCTTAGAAGGCATACAGATCAGATATAATTTTGCTCCAATTAAATACATTTGTGTTGAGCTTTTGAAATAGTTCAGTAGTCCATTTAAAATGGACAAGGCAAGGGGCAAGGGACGGGGAAGTGGACGTGATGGTGCATGCAGAGGACAAGGCCGTGGCCAAGGTGAAAGTGGGCCACAACAAAGACCCACATCTTCTCAATCGACCTTCCTGTCCCAGTTTCTAGGGCATCGCAGCATACCACTATTGAACCCAGAGCAGTGTGAAACGGTTGTTGGTTGGATAGCAGATAACGCTTCCAGTCACTTAGCCACCAATACCACCACCATGTCTTCCACATGGTCAAGTCTGAGTCGCCATGAGTGTGGACCGGATATTCCTCACCCTGATCCTCTTTCTTCCCACCATGCCGAGTGCCCTGAGACAACTGATCTCCCACTTTGACACTCCGAAGAGCAGTTCAACTTGAAGTGGGGCCAAATGAGACACCATGAAGCGATGCCCAAAGCTTTGACCAGCCACAGTCACACAAAGGCAATGATGGGAAAGTGTCACAAGAGGTGGACAATGATGAGACACAATTGCCAGAAAGTCAGGAGGAGGAGCAGGGTGTGGATGTGGAAGACATGGTGGTGGATGACATAGTGACTGACCCAACCTGGCAGGAGGACATGAAGAGCGAGGATAGCAGCACACATGGGGAAGGAGGCATATAACCTTGACAGGCAGAGAGAAGCAGTGCGGTAGTCACAGACGGAAGGCGTGCGTCCGTTCCCCGTAACACCAACATAAGCAAAGTTGCCATTCCAACTGTTAGATATTCCCGAGTCTGGTTATTTTTTAAAGACTCTGCTGATAACCCCAAACAGGCTATTTGCAGCACCTGCCATGCCTGCATCAACAGGGGTAGCAAAACTACCAGCCTGACCACCACCAGCATGATCAGGCATATGGCAGCAAAGCACTCGACTTTGTGGGCTACCCCCAGGCTCCAGAAACACTGTCAGCAGGTGACACCACTGCTTCTTCCACTGTTTTGCCTAGAATCCAATACCAATTCCACTGTGCAAGTGAAGATGCCTCTAGTCCTGCACCTGTTGTTCCCATAGTCAAGCAGCACCATCATCAAGCCCGTCCTTTTCCCAGCACAGCCTTCAGTTGTCAATACCCCTGTCACTGGAACACAAGTGGACATACCCAGTCCACACCCCACAGGTCACAGTCCTAAATTGTAACATTTCTCTTCTGCTGGGGCTCGAAATGTTGCCTTTTAGGCTCATTGAGATGGAAGCTTTCTGCAACCTGATGGCGGCGGTAGTCCCAAGATACTCAGTCCCCAGTCGCAACTATTTCTCCCAGTGTGCTGTACCGGCATTACACCAGCACATGTCAGGACTCTGAACATTTTTTATTACCTTTTTGTGCATTACTGCACTTTTCCAATATGGCGTCTTTGGTCTTGTGTGCACTGTGTCTTCCTGCTATAAAACTGCACCCCAGCCTGCAGTCTGTGTTAGAGTATTCTGCCTTGCATCCAGCTCCTGACCTCTGGTGACTCCCTGGCTATATATCTCCTATAGCTCCTGTGACCCTGTGGGGTTATCCTGCTACTCTGCTCTGAGTTCCTGCTGCATACACCAGTTCCAGTAATCATCCTTCATCTGCTGCTCGTGTTTACTTCCATCTGCATTTGCTGGGCATGTAAGCTGTTGCTGCTCTGCAAGAACCTGAGCCTATTACCCAGACCTCCCTGTTTGAGCTAAGATATTATTTGAACTGCCTTATAAGCATATCTATCTGTGTTTTGGACTAAGCAAGGACTTATTTGCGTCAAGTATCCTCAAGAATAATTGTGCTTCATAGACTTTCTGCGTGATTGCGTTTTCCTCTGAAGTTTCCTATAGACTGCTGAGCTGCATTTGATATTTGCACCAAGTGTTGTGGACTTGAGTTTCTCTCTGCACCTGTTTGAATCACCGTGTGATAATATAGACTTTACCACTTATAAAACTGTGTCCTGTAGTTGTTTTGTTCCACGCAAAGAGTCTCCTCAGTTATTCCCTATAATTATTACAGGATACTCTAGACTAAAAAAGAAAACGGAGACTGCTGAAACAATGACTGCAGAAAGCAGACTAGAGCAGGTGTTTTCCATAAGTAGATCACTGCAGAAAGATGTGGAAGGTCTGCGAAAGAAGTTTGGAAGCTTTGAACACAATCAACAAGTGTTTGGACAGACTTTGCAGGACTTAAGCACCCACATGGCAGCCCAGGAAAACAAACTTGCTGGCATAGAGTCCCAGTATGGACGGGCTTTTCAGGACATAAGCACGCAAAGAGCTGCACAAGCGACTTTTCCCTCTGGACAACCACCACCAGCTAGCCAACCTATGTTGCCCCCATTCAGATTTAATGGTGATTGCGACAAATTTTGTGGCTTTGTGAATCAATGTATGCTATATTTTGATGTGCATGCTGACCGTTTTCCTAATGATAGATGCAAAGTATTGTGTGTAATAATGCAGCTGACCGCACGAGCGCTCGCCTGGGCGAATCTGATGATTGAGTCTCGTGACCCACGGTTAAATAACTTGCATGATTTCTTGGCCGCTATGGCATTAATGTTTGATGATCCTAATTGCCGTGCAACCGCTGAATCTGCTTTATTGTCTTTATGCCAGGCAAAACGTTCTGTTATTGAGTATGCTACTGAATTCAGGAGATTAGCCTTAGATACCAATTGGCACAGTTATGCACAATTGCCTATTTTTAAAAGGGGTCTGTCTAGTACTGTAAAAGATGAACTAGCTCACTCTGAGTCACCACAAGAGCTAGAGACATTTATACAGCATTGTGTGCGCATTGACATTCGCCTTACTGAGCGTAGGCAGGAGAAGTTTGCTGCATATAACTGTATTTCTAACTTTTCCCTTCCTTCCAAAGAGCCTGCAGGTAAAACCTCTTGGGAGGTGGAGGAGGTGCCCATGCAAATTGATTCCGTTCAGAGGAGCGAGATCAATGAGCGCCGGGAGCATCGCCTTTGGGAAAGTCTATGTTTCTACTGCGGCCAGTCTGACCATTTCTTGATCAATTGTCCTAAATGGCCTAACAAGGTGCTCGCAGCAGTAGGGGAGTATAACAACTGTGATGATGAATCTGACATCTCTGAATGTAGCCTGCCTTTAAACGCTGTATTCCATTCACTTTCTATGACTTCACCCCCCAAAGAGCTTAAGGAAAAGAACTCTCACTGTTCTCTCCCTATTAAGATCCTGTGTTCAGGACAGTGGATTTCCAGTGCAGCTATGATTGACTCTGGTGCAGGTGGCAATTTCATGGATATCGCATTTGCCAAGGAACATGGTATTGAAATTCAGCAAAGAGCCTCTCCAATTACCATGGAAACTGTTAGGAGTCGAATTTCCTCTGCTGCACAGGGGGAATCTCAATCAGTGTCTGCTGTGGTCTCCCATTCTCCATCGGCCACAGTGGAGCCTGCTCAGCGGAGACGTCGGTCCCAGCGTCTCACTGAGCCTGATTCTGTGCAAAGGGTTACTGCTGCCTCTTCAGGCTCTGCTATTGTACCCTGCACTGATCTGCGACGAGCAGGCTTTTCTGGGACTAAGTCCTGCTTTGCACACACTGAGCATGATCAGGGTAAGATGCTCAGGTACTGCAGCCAAATCTATTGGTCCTTCTAGGAAGGTCCTGTAGGTACGCAGGCTCTGTAGCAGTCTCTTATTGGTCCTTTTTAGGAAGGTCCTATACGTGCTGGAGCTATTTTAGGCTCGCATGGCCGCACGGTAGTATCTTCCAATGTTACGTGCTTTGCACCAATGTGGTCATGTGCTTGAATGTGTTCAGGGACCAGGCTGAAATAAGCCCCTAGAATGCTGGCACCTCCGGCGAGGAGTGTTGTGTGCATGCATGACCACTGACTGCTCTCTTCTGTGTAGTTAGCCTATGCCTCTGTGAGAGTCTAACAGGGCACAGAGCTTTGCTTTCTCGGCCACTCTGTGAAGTTAACAGAGCTGGTTCATACCGCCATATTGTGCCGCCATTCACTTAGCAGCAGGATCTTTCTTGCACGGTGGATCCTGGGTTGCGAACGCACCAATCCCATCAATAAATATGTTCGGTGCATTCCGCAAACAATAACAGTATACTAGCGCCAGGATCTGGCTAAGTAATGGTGGATGAACAGCGATTGCAGGGGTACATCCAGCTGCTGGAGGGCCGGTTGTCGTCTCTTGAGCGTGCAACCTCGGCGGTGAATGTTACCGCAATAGCTGTTCAGGCTGCTAGCGTGGCTGCAGCAGCTTTACCCACTGCCACCTCTGTTCCGACCATATCTCACCTTCCATTGCCTGAGAGATACTATGGGGACAGTAAGTCCTGTAGGGGTTTCGTGAGCCAGTGTGGTATACACCTCGAGCTCCTGGCTGCACGTTTTCCCACAGAGCGGGCAAAGGTGGGATTCATAATCTCTCTCTTGTCGGACAGGGCGTTAGAGTGGGTTACGCCGCTGTGGGAGCACAACGATCATGTGGTGTGAAGTGTTCCACGGTTTCTGGACACTCTGAAACAGGTCTTTGTAGGACCTCAAGTCACCCATGATACAGCGCTCCAGCTGCTGGCTTTGACTCAGGGTTCAGACATGGTCAGCCATTTTGCGGTTACATTCCGGAATTGGAATGGCCGGATAAAACCCTCATTCCCGTATTTTGGAAGGGGCTGGCTGACCATGTGAAGGAGGCTTTGGCTACTAGGGAGATTCCCGCCACACTGGAGGAGCTCAAAGCTGTATCAACTCGCATAGACCTTCATTTTCACGAGCGAGGGTTGGAGCGAGCCCATTGTAGGAAGATGTTTCGGCTGGCTCCCACCTTCGCCAGACCTCTGGAATCTCCAGTCCAGGCGTCCGAGTCACATGAGGCCATAGAGGTGACACGAGCGGGACCCAAGTCCCAGTCCGCTTGTGCACATAAGGTCTGTCATGTTTGCCGGCAGTCAGGACATCTTGCCTCCAAGTGTCCTCAGAGGTCGGGGAAACGTCAGCGTCTAGTGGCAGTAGGAGGATGTACACTAGACACGGCGACGTTTGCCTCAAAGTTGTCCTTCAAGGGGACAATTACCTTTGGCCCATCCACTCATATGGTAGAGCTATGTGTGGACTCTGGGGCGGAGGGTAATTTTATGCCATCCGCTTTCGCCCAGCGTCACGCAATACCCCTGGTTATGCTCGCCAAACCAGTAACCATTCGAGTGGTAAATGGGTCGACACTACCCTCTCAGATTACCCACCAAACCATTCCTATCACGCTTTCTGTGTCTCCATCACATCAGGAGATTATCTCTCTATTAGTCATTCCTGAGGGAATTGATGAGGTCCTGTTGGGGATACCATGGCTACGCTACCATTCTCCTCATATAGAGTGGTCCTCAGGGAGAATTTTGGGATGGAGTAAATCCTGCGAGGGTAGATGTCAGAGGGAGTGCGTTCAGGTTGCTACAACTCAGGTACCCGCAGATCTTTCCTCTCTCCCCAAACACTATTGGCCCTATGCAGACGTGTTCTCCAAAAGGGCTGCGGAGACCCTTCCGCCTCACTGCACCTATGACTGTCCTATTGACCTCTTGCCTGGTGCTGAGCCTCCCCGGGGTCGAGTTTATCCGTTATCTCTCCCGGAGACGGAGGCAATGTCTCAGTATATCCAAGAGAATCTGGCAAGAGGATTCATTAGGAAGTCAGTGTCACCTTCAGGGGCAGGGTTCTTCTTCGTACAGAAGAAGACAGGAGACTTACGTCCATGCATAGATTACAGGGGTCTTAACGCTATCACCGTTAAGAAGTACCCATTACCCCTGATTTCTGAGCTTTTTGATAGGCTACGGGGAGCAAGGGTAATTACAAAATTAGATCTGCGGGGTGCCTATAACCTGATTCGCATCCGTCAGGGGGACGAATGGAAGACGGCTTTTAACACCAGGGATGGGCATTATGAATACCTGGTGATGCCCTTCGGGCTCTGTAATGTGCCAGCCATTTTCCAAGACTTTGTGAACGACATTTTCCGGGATATGCTCACCACCTCGGTCATAGTCTATCTGGATGATATTCTCATCTACTCTCCAGATATTGACTCCCATCGGAGAGATGTTCGCAAAGTCTTCGACCTCTTACGGGCAAACTCCCTCTACGCCAAGTTGGAGAAGTGTGTGTTTGAGCAGGAGTCCTTGCCTTTCCTTGGTTACATCATCTCTGCCCAGGGTTTGGCTATGGATCCTGCCAAGCTACAGGCTGTGATGGACTGGCAGGAACCCCATTCTCTTAAAGCGGTGCAGAGCTTTACGGGGTTCATTAATTACTATCGCCAGTTCATTCCACACTTCTCAAATTTGGTAGCTCCCTTGGTTGCCCTCACCAAGAAGGGAGCAAATCCCAAGTTGTGGTCAGAGGAGGTCTCCAAGGCCTTTCTCTCAATTAAGTCACACTTCACTAGCGCTCCCATCTAGGGTTGAGCGACTTTCATTTTTTTAAGGTCGAGTCGGGTTTTGTGAAACCCGACTTTGTCCAGAGTCAAGTCGAGTGCAGTCGGCCGATTATCGCTAAAAGTCGGGGATCGACCGAAACACGAAACCCAATGCAAGTCAATGGGGAAGCATAGTCAGCAGTGAGTGGAGGCCAGGAAAACACCTACAGTGCCCATTTTAATGCCAAAAACATCCACTCTTGTTTCTGAAGCTTGTCAATCTTAATTAACTTTATAATAATAGTTGGGCATTGGAACTTGGGGGTCATTTTGCAAAAGTTGTGGAGGGTAGGGCTGGTTCAAGCTTTTAGTGGGCCCAGGAAACGTGGACTACGTCACGGCGGTGGAGCAGTGAGAGGTAAGTATGTCAAGTTTGCAAGTGCTGTGATCCTAAGCAAGCAGGGAGGCCCCCTCGTTGGCATTGGCACTGGCACAGGGCCCCTCAAAGTACAGCGGTGTGTTTGCACGGCGGGGGCGCCTCCCACCAGCAGCGACACTTTTGCGTACTCTGAGGGGCCCTGTGCCAGTAACGTCGCCAACGAGTATGCCCCCCCCACCTGATGAAGGAACCTGCACTTTCATCTGCACCTTCCTCTTTGTCCCTGTGTAAGGTGGTATAACATGCGGGAAGGGGAACCTTACTTTCAGCAGGGTCAGATTCTGGCTGTGTAGAGTGCAAGGGGAATGTAGTGGTCTAGGTCAATGTACCAGCAGACTCATCTAGCAGTGGCTGGGGAATGGGCAGGATGAGGAGGAAACAGATATAGGGCCAAAGAATAAAGTAGGCTAAATGCAGTTCAAAATTGGTAACAGGACTAAACAGGCGGCATTGCTTTGTTGAGTGGAGTAGCAAACCCAGGAGCAGCAGACACTGTTTTAAGGGCCCAAACACACTAATAGGCCAAATGCAGTTTAATATTTGCTACTGTAGGCCAAAAGCCAGAAGGTAGAAGCTCAGCTTTCTTCAGTTGAGGACAACACCAGGCAGGGGCAGACACCGTTAGTAGGCCGGAACCACCAATCTTTTAAAAAACAGCACTTAATGAGAGCCAGAAGGTAGAAGCTCAGCTTTATTCAGTTGAGGACAAACACCTGGGAGCAGCAAACAGAGGTATTAGGCCCCATCCAGCAATTAAAAAAAAAAGCTTAATCAGAGCCAGAGGGTAGAAGCTCAGCTTTATTCAGTTGAGGACAACACCAGGCAGGGCCAGACACCGTTAGTAGGCCGGAACCACCAATCTTTTAAAAAACAGCACTTAATGAGAGCCAGAAGGTAGAAGCTCAGCTTTATTCAGTTGAGGACAAACACCTGGGAGCAGCAAACAGAGGTATTAGGCCCCATCCAGCAATTAAAAAAAAAAAAAAAAAAAAAGCTTAATCAGAGCCAGAGGGTAGAAGCTCAGCTTTATTCAGTTGAGGACAACACCAGGCAGGGCCAGACACCGTTAGTAGGCCGGAACCACCAATTTTTTAAAAAACAGCACTTAGTGAGAGCCAGAAGGTAGAAGCTCAGCTTTATTCAGTTGAGGACAACACTAGGGAGGGGCAGACACCGTTAGTAGGCCGGAACCACCAATTTTTTAAAAAACAGCACTTAATGAGAGCTAGAAGGTAGAAGCTCAGCTTTATTCAGTTGAGGACAACACCAGGCAGGGGCAGACACCGTTAGTAGGCCGGAACCACCAATCTTTTAAAAAACAGCACTTAATGAGAGCCAGAAGGTAGAAGCTCAGCTTTATTCAGTTGAGGACAACACCAGGCAGGGGCAGACACCGTTAGTAGGCCGGAACCACCAATCTTTTAAAAAACAGCACTTAATGAGAGCCAGAAGGTAGAAGCTCAGCTTTATTCAGTTGAGGACAAACACCAGGGAGCAGCAAACAGAGGTATTAGGCCCCATCCAGCAATTAAAAAAAAAAAAAAAAAAAAGCTTAATCAGAGCCAGAAGGTATAAGCTCAGCTTTATTCAGTTGAGGACAACACCAGGCAGGGGCAGACACCATTAGTAGGCCCATAACCACCTATTTTTAAAAACACAGCACTTAAAGAGAGCCAGAAGGTGGAAGCTCAACTTTGTTCAGCTGAGGACAACACCAGGCAGGGGCAGACACCGTTAGTAGGCCGGAACCACCAATCTTTTAAAAAACAGCACTTAATGAGAGCCAGAAGGTAGAAGCTCGGCTTTATTCAGTTGAGGACAACACCAGGCAGGGGCAGACACCGTTAGTAGGCCGGAACCACCAATCTTTTAAAAAACAGCACTTAATGAGAGTCAGAAGGTAGAAGCTCACCTTTATTCAGTTGAGGACAACACTAGGGAGGGGCAGACACCGTTAGTAGGCCGGAACCACCAATCTTTTAAACAAATTTGGGTGTTCAAAATAATAAATCTTGTTTAGGTGTTGGAGGGGATTAGGCAGAGTTTTAGTGGATGTTCTCTTGCTGACTTGCAGCACATCACAAGGGCTGATGGGAAATGTAGTCAGCAGGGAAGGAGAAGTAATGGCTAAGACAGCAGAGCTGATGTTAGGGCATAGAAAGAGCATAGAAAGTGAAGCAGAAAGGCATGAAACAAAATGAAGAATGGCAGAAAAGGTATAGTGGTTACAGTAAAGTAACAGAGTTAGGGTAGTGGGCAACATCTTTATGAGGAACCTGTCATCAAATTAGACACCTTCCATTTAAATACTCTAAATGCTACATTGGAGCTTGAGAAACATTGCTAAAAACATTCATGTATAGCACCAGTAATAAATCATGCTCAAGAAAAAGATGATTTTTCAAGTAATATGAAAATTACTTTTGAAGTGTCCTCTGGGCCTTTGCTCATCAGACAAGAGTCCAGCTACCTTGGTTGCAACCAAGGGGCAATTGTCAGGTTCATGACTGCCTTGGAAACCTATCAATACTGTCGAGTCACGGACACTAAGGGGAATGATCCTGTGTTCTGTAGCCAGTTCTGGCAAGGGCTATCGGTAAGGGTGAAAGATGTCTTTGCCTTGTTTAAGACTCCGGTTACCATTTAGGTGGCCATGCCTCTCTCTATCCAGGTGGATCTCCATTTTTGCCAGAGATATAAAGAGACACCCTAATGCATGGAAGGTCCAGGGCCAAGGGAACCCTGGTCTGAGTCATCTGAGGAACCAATGCAGTTGGGGGGGGGCAATTCATTTTGGGAAGCAAACTGTAGTTTGGTGTAAAGTGGAGTATGTTTTTACTGTGGGAGAAGAGGCCATTTTGTGGGTGCTTGTCATTCCCTACCTCACTGTAAACAGCCATCGGAAAACTAAGGAGCCCAGGTTGCAGGGAGGTTAGCAACCCGGCTATACATATCTTCTCCATGGGGAGAACACAATTTTTTTAGGCCACCTGAAATCCACCTGGGCAAAAATAAGGTGGTTATTTCTGCCTTTCTGGACAGCGGAGTGGGGTTCAATTTGATTGATGCTAGATTCGTCCATGTCCAGGGACTCAAACCACATGCACTGTTGCCTACTGTCTCCTAGCTGAATTTGCTGTAAATAATCATTGTCATGAGTCTATTGGTAAGTCTCCATTCTTTGGGGCATACCAATTTCCTCCTCAGTTCAGCTAATTTAATAGAAATCAATCTTCAGGAATACCTGAAAAAGTACAGTTTTCATCATCAATTACATCTGTGTGGGGTTCTGGATAAATTGAGGAAGATGCGGTCCAAATAGTAGAGTTTGGCTGATCAGAGACATTTGATGGGTCCAGACCTGTATGTTGGTGACTTGGTGTGGTTGTCCTCAAGGAACATTGAGTTGAAGGTTCCCTCTTTGAAACTGTGTTCAGGTCCTTATAAAATTGTGGCTGTCATCAATCCCTTAGCATTCTGCCTTGCTTTGCCACCCACCTCAATAAATATTCTGCATCCTCTGTACCATCACTGCTACCACCATATCTGGTCATTGTGGATGGAAATTTGGAATTTCAAATAGCTAAGATCATTGATTATCACTTATTTTATCAGTTCTTTCAGTATCTGGTACACTGGAAGGGTTACGGTCCTGAAGAGAGGATATGGATACAAGTATGTGACGACCATGTGCCCAGGTTGATCTGGTCTTTTCATGTGCAGCGGGCGGCACGTTGGCGCAGTGGTTAGCACTGCAGTCTTGCAGCGCTGTAGTCCTGGGTTCAAACCCCACCAAGGACAACATCTGCAAAGAGTTTGTATGTTCGCTCCGTGTTTGCGTGGGTTTCCTCCGGGTACTCCGGTTTCCTCCCACATTCCAAAGACATACTGATAGGGAATTTAGATTGTGAGCCCCATCGGGGACAGCGATTATAATGTGTGCAAACTGTGCAGAATATGTTAGCGCTATATAAAAATAAAGATTATTATTATTATTATGTGGCACACCCTGATAAACCCTGTTCTGAGGTTCTGAAGATCCTGACTGCCTTGGAAACCCATCATTACTGTGTGATCGAGTTGCAGGGGCCCAGTGACCTTAAAGAATTTGTCCACTACTAGGATAACCCCTTCTCATTCCCCATGCTTGTCATGGATAAATTAAAAAAGCTCATATCCAACTCCCATGCCTTCACAGTTTCTGTGATGTTGGCACTCAATTTCCCCAGGACTTCCATTGTCACAGGTTTAGTGCGACAGGGAGGAGGCAGAAGACCGCAGCATTTGATTTCTACTACTGATTAGAAGCACTTCACATTCATATTAAATGGTGCAGTTTTATTTTAGCAGCGCAGAGGTTAATCTGCTGAGGTGAGAGCTCTTGGAAGCTTTCCTGTATTAGGGTAAGTGCACACATTGCGGATTCTGCTGCGGATTTTTCCGCAGCGGATTTAGAAAATCCACAGTGCAAAACCACTGCGGTTTTCACTGCGGATTTTCTCGCGGTTTCTTCTGCGGATTCCTCTGCGGGTTTTCAACTGCACTTTCCTATTGGTGCAGGTTGAAAACCGCTGCGGAATCCGCAGAAAGAAGTGACATGCTGCGGAAAATAATCCGCTGCGTTTCCGCGTGGAATTTTCCGCAGCATGTGCACAGCGATTTTTTTTTTTTCCATAGGTTTACATGGTACTGTAAACTTAGGGAAAACGGCTGCGGATCTGCAGCGTCAAATCCGCTGCGGATCCGCAGCGTGTGCACATTACCCTCAAGGCTCTCAGCTATTCACTTTTAGCCATCTCCTCTCTGATATATTCTGAGCCTAGGCAAGCAGTTATTGCCAGAGCAAGCTTCATGCTGTGTGGTTTAGGAGATGGTGGTTTGCTGTTGTTTAAGAAGGCATTTGGTGGATTTATCTAAGACTGTTGCAAAGTTTTGGTTGTGTGCTAATCCCGTTCTTCTCCTATTTTGTTTTTTCCACATCCTCCACTCCCCAGTGCTTACCTCTGTTTGTGTGAATATATATATATATATATATATATATATATATATATATATATATAATTACATTCTGAGCACTGGGGACGCTACTGAAGGAAGGAGGAGGCTTCACCCGGTGCTCAGAGGCCATGATTGACAGTTGTGAGTTGTCTATATTCAGGGGGGGAAAGACTTGCCCCCGGGACAATTTCATGGTATGAGGAACAAATTTCAAAAGCGATTATTGCAGCAGTGCCAGGGACCGGAACTAAAAGAGCTACCTTGTCAGAATGCAGCATTACTGCTGCACATGGTGGCTCTTTCAGTTACAAACGCCTGGGGGGGGGGGTTGACAGGTTCCCTTTAAATAATTAGGATTATTTTTATCATTGACATCCTGTTCTAGTCTCCAGACAGCTGCAGCAAATCAATGGCCTTGGTGCTCATTTGACTGAAAAAGGGAAGTCACTTGCAATTACTGATGTAAAATATTGACCAAATAATGATAATGTGACCATAGAATAAAAAAATAACAGATACTACTGCTTTTTTAATCCTCTTCTGGATATATTTACGTTGTACAGTTGCTCAAATAACCTAAATGTGTGGTTTCACCTTAACAGTTTAGTAGAACTTACATAACCCAATGAGAGAGTTAGGTTATGTTCACATTTCCATTCTGACATACGTACTTCTTGGCTTTTTCATTTTGAGGATGAGGCAAATGAATTAATGTCCAAAACAGTGCATAAAAACGGTTAGAGCTACAGAATGCAAGGGTGCACAATTACTTGAGTAGATCCTTTTTATCAAAGACCAGATACTTTGCGGTGTAGCTGTGTATACGGAGAGATTTGTGGGGAAGGAGAAGATGTTTGTGTAAGGAGACAATGATATAAATGGTAATGGAGAGAAAAATACTTGAATAACAGCACAAGTGCACCAAACAGATAACTAAATGTATAAGGTGTGTGTGTCTGTGATAATGTGAGGGGCGCACTCTGTACACTTCTTGCAATTCCTAAGTAACGGCCAAGATGTAGAGACAGAACCAAATAGTAGGACACCCGATGTGAAGTTACTGAGGATTGGTGGCTGTGTGCAGTAGAGAGATCCTTGAAGTATGCGAATTCAGCATAAGCCGTATCTAAGCCTCTGAGGTTATGAAGGGATCCGATCCAGTGACTGCTGCTGGTGCATCAAGTGGTAGATGTCCACCAAACTAGGCAGCTAAGATCAGGCTACACTGTCAAGCGCCAGTGGGCTTCTGATACTTGCTTAATGTCCAAAACAGACCTATTAAAAACTGATGGAAATGGACTCTATGTTTGTTTTCAGAGTAGAAGAGAAAGCTCATCATGCAGAACTTTCCTTTCCATTGTATAAACTAACATAATGTAACTCAGTTGTAACTCAGTAGGAACCCAGTAACAATCAATGGTGCTTCTCTGCTCCCATTTTCCTCAGATATATCACTGATTCATTTTTGACATTAATTCTGTTTGTTCCTCAAAAATGAACAGCTGGAATGTCTTAACACAAGTATCATCACAGCCTTAGTTACATCTCATGTTAATTACATTATCCAGTTATATCTTTATCTTAGATTATTTCACTATCATTTTAATCTATGTATACTATCATATGTATTCTATATATACTTCATGATATAGGATGATGATGATGATGACTATGAGAATCCTGATGAGCAAGATCTTGAAGCAGATTATGAATCCCCAGCTGCTGAAGATGAAGATAGTAATAACAGTGATGACTATGAACCACCTCCTTCCAATAATGATATTCTTCCAGTTAACCTTCCCAAAACAAATACTTCCAACCCAGATTACATTGGTAAATCATTTTCATATATACGCATGTTTTGTAATCATTTAGTTTTATTTTGAATGTAAATAAGGCAGAATATGGCATATAGCTCAATCAGTTTAAAATAAGATGCTAACTGATGGTCAATAAAAGGGGTTCTTTCGCGTAAACAATGTCTCTCATATCCATAGCATAGTTGATAACTCATTGATCCGTGGGGAAGCTGACCATGGGGGCTGGCACTGTTTGGAAGAACGGGGAACTTTTATCACAGAATTTCAAAATGGAATGGCGGGTTGGATGTCTGATCAAAACTCCATTCGTCTTCAATGGTGCTGCCAGAAAACACAAAGTGCAACAATCAGCAGACACATAGGGAATGAATGGAGCGGTGGTCGAACATGACACTCCATTTGAACAGGTATAAAAGTTCCCCATTTTGCCAAACAGAACAGGTTTCAGCAGTCAGGTCCCCACCAATCAATAAGTTATCAATGCATCTCAGCCTTTGTTTAGCAGTATATTGCAGGTATCTTAAAGGAACCTGACAGCTTGCATACAGTATATCTCACAAACTGACCAGTCTTTATCTCACTCTTTCTACTGCTTCCATCAAGCTCCTTTGTTTAGTTGGCCTGGGATATGCAAATGAATGGACGACCAGTCTAGAGGGCATTTTCCTCCTGGTGGACACCCTTGTCAGTGTGAGCAACATGATTTGCAAGAGTGACATCATCACCAGCTCTTTGCAAATCTCTGCCTCCCTGACAATGCACACAGAAGCCAGATGTACACATTCCACCTTTATCAATGCACTGCATCTGCCCAAGGAGGCATTGGGGAGAAGGACACTGCTAGCTGTTGCCTCCTACTCTACAAATCTTGCATCTGGCTGTCCTATATCACTTCTGCCTCCCTGGGCATGTGCAGTCTGCTGGTACTGCCAGGGTGTGTACACCCAGTCAAGGACTCAGAGATTTGCAAAGAGACTGTGGTGACATGATAAACAGGAGGTTTAGTTTAAAGGTACCGTCACATTAAGCGACGCTGCAGCGATAGCGACAGCGATGCCGATCGCTGCAGCGTCGCTGTTTGATCGCTGGGGAGCTGTCACACAGACCGCTCTCCAGCGACCAACGATGCCGAGGTCCCCGGGTAACCAGGGTAAGCATCGGGTTGCTAAGCGCAGGGCCGCGCTTAGTAACCCGATGTTTACCCTGGTTACCAGCGTAAAAGTTAAAAAAACAAACAGCACATACTCACCAGCGCGTCCCCCAGCCTCTGCTTCCTGACACTGACTGAGCTCCGGCCCTAACAGCACAGCGGTGACGTCACCGCTGTGCTTTCACTTTCAGTTTAGGGCCGGCGCTCAGTCAGTGTCAGGAAGCAGAGGCTTGGGGACGCGCTGGTGAGTATGTGCTGTTTGTTTTTTTAACTTTTACGCTGGTAACCAGGGTAAACATCGGGTTACTAAGCGCGGCCCTGCGCTTAGTAACCCGATGTTTACCCTGGTTACCAGTGTAAAATATCGCTGGTATGGTTGCTTTTGCTGTCAAACACGGCGATACACGGCGACCTAGCGACCAAATAATGTGCAGACCTTCTAGCAGCGACCAGCAATTTCACAGCGGGATTCTGATCGCTGCTGCGTGTCAAATACAGCGATATCGCTCCCTAGGACGCTGCAACGTCACAGATCGCTGGCGACGTTGCTTAGTGTGACGGTACCTTAAGTGTATAGGTAAATCCAATGACTTAAAGGTACCTTCACACGAAGCGACGCTGCAGCGATAGCGACAACGATGTCGATCGCTGCAGCATCGCTGTTTGGTCGCTGGAGAGCTGTCACACAGACCGCTCTCCAGCGATCAACTATGCCGAGGTCCCCTGGTAACCAGGGTAAACATCGGGTAACTAAGCGCAGGGCCGCGCTTAGTAACCCGATGTTTACCCTGGTTACCAGCGTAAAATCTAAAAAAAACAAACAGCACATACTTACATTCACGTCCCCCTGCGTCCACTTCCTGACTGACTGAGCGCCGTACAGTGAGAGCAGAGCGGTGACGTCACCGCTGTGCTGCTTTCACTTTCACTTTGCGGCGCTGAGTCAGAGGAGGAAGCCGACTGCAGGGGACGCAATGTGAGTATGTGCTGTTTGTTTTTTTTACATTTTACGCTAGTAACCAGGGTAAACATCGGGTAACTAAGCGCGGCCCTGCGCTTAGTAACCCGATGTTTACCCTGGTTACCAGTGTAAAATATCGCTGGTATCGTTGCTTTTGCTTTCAAACACAACGATACACAGCGATCGGACGACCAAATAAAGTTCTGGACTTTATTCAGCGACCAGCGACATCACAGCAGGATCCTGATCGCTGCTGCGTGTCAAACGAAACGATATCGCTAGCGAGGACGCTGCAACGTCACGGATTGCTAGCGCTATCGTTATAATGTCGTTTCGTGTGAAGGTACCTTTACCGTTCCTTTGTGACCCTCACAGTTTAAGTGACTCGCCTGTGGCCCCATATAGTATCAGTGCATATGTCCCCTTTTGTGGTCCCCGTACAATAATAATATTCCTCTTTGTGCCTGACAGTATTAATGTCCATCTTTATGCTGAAATAAAGTAGGGAAGCCCCCCTCCCCAATGACACCCATTGAGCAATAGTGTCCAATGAATTAATAATATATGAGGCCACAACGAGTGCATTGTTATACAGAGTCCCAATGGATGAGGCACTGTTAATGTTTGGAGCCACAATGGAGACATCACTGATGTTTGAATCCACAAGGGAGCATTGCTAATGTATTGGGCCTCAATGGAAGTATTGTTAATTTATGAGGTCACAATGAAGACATGGTTAATGTGGCCCCATACATTAATAAAGTTCCTCCATATAGCCTAATGTCCCCCATTTTTGGGCCCCATGTTGTATAGTGTCCCCCTCTCTGGCTCTCATGGAGGTTTTTAAAAGCTTAAACACGATCATACTCACCAATCTTGACTCCCAGGATGAGTGACACCTTCTTCCTGTTCCATCGAACCCACATTGCAGGCAGCACAGTGCGCTGTCAAAGACGTCATCTGCTACCACACAACTCTAATAATATGCAGAACAAGATGATTTTCTTACCCTGTAATAAAATAAAGCAATGTAAATAACACCTATTTTTAAATCGTGATCAAAATATAATTTCCATCCCAAAATTATATCATTAAAAACAATGTCTCACCCTGCAAAATTAAGCCATCACACAGCTCCATCGAATGACAAAAGTATAACTCTTCATGCATAAAACAAGCCCTGATATGTCTATGTGGACAGAAAAGTAAATATTCAAATTGTCTCTTCAGAGAGGAAGAGGGCTTGAACTCTATGGCCACCTATTGGAAGTAGCAATCTAAAAAGTCAATACTGATCCTTTAATAAGCCTTGAAATATGACTTAGGATAAAAGTCAAATCAGAATCTCAATGTGTAGACACATTGTTTCGTGTTTTGCCCCTTGTCAGTGCAATGTATGAAATTTGATTTGGTGGGTGAGAGTCTGAGGTCATGTGCACATGTTGCGCATTTGTTGTGGATCCGCAGCATTTTTTCTTTGCAGAATTGCACCAATTCTGCAAAGGAGTGCACAAGCAAGGTTAATCAATGGGAACCCAGAATTGGTGTGCACATGCTGCGGAAATTCCGTCCTAATTTGCAGAGTTTTATTTTCCGCAGCATGTCAATTCTTTTTGTGGATCTGCAGTGTTTCTGCACCCATTGACTATTGAGTCAGTCAAATCTGCAGCCAAACCGCAGGTGTAAAAAGGTTTGCAGATTTGCATGCCAAAAATGCTGCAGAAAGGAAATTATGTCAGAAGGAGGAAGAGTGTGGGGGCGGAAAATATGTTTGAGCTGAGAATATGTGTGTGGGTGGAGAATATGTGTGAGCGGAGAATATGTGCATGTCTGTCTGTCTGCGGGTGTCTGCGTCTGTCTGCGTGTGTGTGTATGTCTGTCTGTGGGTGTCTGTGTGTGCATCTGTCTGCGGGTGTGTGTGTCTGTAGGTGTCTGTGTGTGTACCCAGGCGTTGTCTGATGGAACTACTACTCTTATCCGGCTATGGAAACAGAAAGACATGGGCTACTTGCACAGTGAACAAGTCTGTAGGAGCATGTTCACACACCACCAACAAACATCAAGGTATACCCATATAGAGCAGTCTTAACAGAAGTATGCAATCCTTATCTCATGTATTTAAAAACCTGATCATCTGTATATTACCTGTATGAGCAGGGTTCAGAGAGGAAATGTCCATGTGGACATGCTGAATGGAACAGCTTTTGTGCAGATAGCCCACAAAGAGTGGTGGATAACTCCCTAGTCTTGTAGATACATGAGAACAATTAAGGAAACAGAAACACATGGGCTACTTACACAGTGAACAAGTCTGTAGGAACATGTTCACACCCCACCAAGAAACTTGAAGACACAAAAGAGCACAGTAAAACCAAAACCACTCCATTGCAGAAAAATCACAGTAATCAGCAAGTGCTAGTAAAAAAGATGTAAAAAACAGGGTATTTGGTTGATACGTTTTTTGCAAAAAATGTATACTATCCTATCCGGCTATGTCTGCTGTCACATATACCAGTGACAGCATGAGCCGATGATGGGAGAGTAGTCCCATCGTCAGGTACCTGTGTTCAATTGTAAAATAAAAATAAAAACATTTACATGATTACATACAATATACATACTCACCAAACACTTAATCCCCGACGCCCGCGTCTCCTGCATGCAATCAAAAATAATAAAACCAACATATGCTTACCTTTCTGCCTTAGTCCATTTAATAAAGAGTGTCCCATGACAATCTCACATGTAGAACAGTTACATCGGGAGATATGACCGCTCTACCCAGTCTCTGGCGATACATTGACAGGAGGTGATCGCTCCCGCAGTGTATCACTTAGCCACCGTGAGAGTTAACCATAGTTCATCAGCTGATTAGCTCCAGTGCTCTTACTTGCGTCACTGCTGCATGAGAAAATTCTCACATAGGGGTGCTGTAAGTGACAGCACCGAAACTGATGAACTCTGGTGAACGCTCAGTGATACACTGCGGGAGGGATTATCTCATTTAAGTGTATCGACAGAGGCAGAGTAGAGTGGTCACATCTCCCAATGTGACTGTTCTACATGTGAGATCGTTGTGGGACACTCAGTAATGGACTACGTCGGACAGGAGGTATTATATGTTGGTTTATTATTTTATTTTTGTTGTAGGAGATGAAGGCGTCGGGGATTAGGCGTTCAGGACTAAAGGACTTTATTCTGGCCGTGTCTTTATTTATCATGTAACTATAGGATTAGCAATGGATAGGTTTCTTATAGACGCCTCTCCACTAAAACCTGTGGGCTTGATGTCACCTGACAATACAAAGGTGACATCAACCCTACAAATATGAACCCCACTTGCCACCGACACAGGGCAAGTGGGAAGAGTGAGACTAATCGCCAGCAATTTCTGGGATGGGTGAGAGCTGATGTTTTTAGCTTGGGGGGCTACCAGTATCCATTGCCCCTTCCCAGGCTATTAATATCAGCAAATAAGTAGGAGAAAAAGGAGCAAAACAATGACATGTGATAAAAGTCAACACATCAATTTTATTAAATTATTAAATAGTATAAACATCACCACAATATTTAACACACCATGTAATGCAGATAGCTAAGTCACCACCCTCATAGACCTCCCACACAGAAATAGTATGCACTGGCCCGTCACAAGCAAAAATATCCTATGATCATAAGAGGAAACAGGGCAGAGGCCAGAAACAAGGTAAGCAAGGCAGACAAAATATGAATAAACATATGCACTAAACGTATCCATCCTTAAGGTGCAGCAGTAAATAGTGAAGGTATACCATGATTACCGGTAAACAGGTAGGGGCAAGAGGGGTCAGATGTGAAGTCCCGACGTGCATTTCGCGGATGTGTGGGGCCGCTTTCTCAAGGAAGTATACAATAAACCCCCACCAGGACCTTAAAGTAACACGATGAACCTGGTCACATGGCCAAAATCGGCCAATCACGGTGGCGTAAATCGGTGCATGCGCACACGTCGGGGAAAAAGCCCCAGAACACCATGCGCACAGCATAGAGACGCCCATCCGTAGGCAGGACCCAGTCGGACACAGCGCGATGCCTACAGCCACGCAAAGAGGTGTAGTGATAAATCATATGTCACAAACCATATTGCCGGTAAGATGCCATGCACAAGGAACCACTATAAGAATGCATATTCAATCAAAGCAATCACAAATTACAATTTCAGCGCATAGTCGTGCAGTCCATGAGTGCTGTAAGAATATTGTTCTCTTGTCCATGCGATGTGGAGTACATTTCAGGTTTAATCCTCAGATCCATAGGGGTAGTTTTCCCAATGCAAAACATAATAAAATACAATACAGTCGAGGTCACGAACACTAGGAAAACAATAAAATAAAATGTAATTAAAAACAAGCAAACAAAGAGCAAAAATCCAAAGGGACTTGGACAAAGGGGCATAAAGGAACAGGAGGTAAGATAACCAGCAATAATATTGAGGACATTATAAGAAGGGAGCAAAGCTTAAGGATTCATTAAGTCCCTTTGGTGGCATAGTGTCCAATTGGACGATCCATCTAGTTTCAACTTGTGAGAGGAGTTTCTTATTGTCACCTCCTCTTATGCCCATATGGAGGGCATCAATCTCCCTCACTTTTAATATTCTTGCATCACTATTATGAAATAGTTTAAAATGATGATGAGGTCATTTTTGGAGCTGACCCAGTGTGGCTAGGGGTAGTGGACAATTTTTGTCACCCCCCAGTTTCCAAGTATGTATATGGGATTTTTGTTATTATTAATATCAGCCCACAGCTGTCTGCCTAGCCTTTGATTGTTCGATTTTATAGGGGAACGCTATGTCAATTGTTTTCTGGGGTTCCCTGTAAACTATCCAGTAAAGGCTAAGCAAACAGCTGTGAGCTAATAGTAATAGTCTAGGAACCTTTATGACTATTGGCTCCTTTCCAGAATATTAACATCTGCCCTCGGCCGTCGGCTTTCCCTTTGCTGGTTATTAAAATTATGTGGGAGCCCACACATTTTTTTTAATTTTTTGAAAGAAACAGATATTGCATTTCACACAGATTTCTTACAGTTACTTTTTTGTTACAGCATATGTAGGTTAATGCTCCTACATAGGCTGGTGTGTGTCTTTATTTAATATTAATGAGGGTATATGGCTGAAGAGTTTGAACAAGGAAATTACATCACAATTCTTTATTTGTTTTTTTTTAATAATATATCTTTATTTAGCTCTATGGATTTACAAAAACGCAAGAAAATCCGCATGAAATTCTGCATGAAAATCCACATCAAAAACACATCCAGTCCGCATAAAAATTTGGATTTTAAACTGAGTTTTCTGCCAAGAGAGGCAGAAACCACACAGAATTTTACACAAGACTAGAACATATATACCAACAGAACATCAGTATAAATAATCAAAAATATCCTAATGGCGACTCAATTAGAATTATAATCACTAAGGAGAACTATAAGTCACAAAATGCCAAAATCATTTTTATATATACAATCATCAAAGTTTTATTGAAAAATATTTTGCATAAAACATTAAAATCATGTACCAAAATTCATGTGATGAATCATAAGTGCATCCAAAAATCCAAGATACATGGAAAAGGACTTTGCTGGGTATACTGAGGTATCCGTATGCTAAAATACAGCTATATCATTATCATCAGGTCTGACCAAACAATGCATAGGCTGTGACACATATAATAACAATATCAGTGCATTTCATTCCCACATTTACTTGTCACAAGCCTAATGACAATCAAATTATCATGCGCATTGCAAGTGGATTAAACAGTTTTACCCAGGCTGTGACACAACTTAATAACAACAGTGTCAAAGCATATCATGCCCATAGTATTTGTCACAAGCCTGATAATCTCATTACAGTGCGCATTGCTAATAGATTAAGCAGAGTTTACCCATAACATTGCGGCAGGTCAGATTGCGATGTGTATTATAAATAGGTTAAACGGATTTACCCATAATGGTGCAGCAAGTCCAATTCCAGTCCCGGAAAATAACCCCAACGCACGTTTCGCGTGTAGTGAATCCCGCTTCCTCAGGGGGCGTGACTAGAACATACGAAGGAGAAATGCACAGGAAACCATAATGTAAAACATTAAGTTTATTAAAGATGATCTAAAATAGTGCATGAACAACGGATTGCATATGAAGACAGTGTCCGGTCAGAAATCAAGGGGACACCACAGCCAACAAGAAAAAACATGTAGTGGTAGTTACAATTAAAGATGCTAATTGTCTCTTCAGAGAGGAAGAGAAATAAAACTCTAGTGCAACCTATTGGAAGGTAGCAATCCTACAAGTCAATGCCGACCCTTTAACGAGCCATTGTCACATGACTTAGGATAATAGCCGAACCATCTCGGCATGCTTAGCATGTCTATCTCCGCAAGGAGTAACAATGCTTCTTGGATATCGGTTGGACGCCTCTCACACAGCCAAACCAGAACTCCACTTTGCACTGATGAGGGGCAGTACCCCGAAACACAGTGTCTGCAAATTGAGATTCTGGTTTGGCTATTATCCTAAGTCATGTTGATATGGAAATTTGGTTTGCGATGAATCTATCCCAGTGTGTGTGCTCCGGCCATTCCCAATTATCAGATCAGGAATGTTGAGCGCTCAAGAATGACTCTGACACAAAGTGACAGTTTAACATTCCATTCCAATCCCTGGTTTATTCCTTGATACATAGTTTTATAAATGAGTATAAAGGGAGGGGAGGGGGGGTGGTTAGTAAATTAACATACAATTTAGCTATTATTTAATTGGCTGACTGAGTACATAATGTATTTAACTGAGTACATGGCATATTCTAACTATGGTCTACCTAGCAACAAGCTGATTTAGCACTCTTGGAAATAGCGGTCACCCTTATCCTGCTATTCAGCAACATTCTTAGACATTAGTTTCAGAACATCTGGTCTAACTTCCCGTTTTCTGGTGTTTGAGACATAGTGGAAAGTACCGAGGACCATCATGTGATTAAGTTGAGCAATTGATTATAAAGTAGCTGAGTAGATAGTTATATAGATTTGCTTTTTATGTAAGTATATATGATTTAAAGGAGTATACATGCAAGTGAGATCTACATGATATATATATTTCTATCACAATCCCCCCTTAGGTATCACTTTCCCTAATCCTAGCCTCCTGTCCCAAAGCGCTGCAACTCTTTTGTGCTGCCGGTGAACTGACATATGCCTAATGCACATGCCCTACCCCATACAGACTTTTCGCAAATGGGCGGTCAGGAGATCTGTCCCTAAAAGGGGGTAGAAGCATGCACAGTCTCATATTGGCGAACTTGTCCAATCAGTTCCACATATTCATCATCATCAGGGTTGGAGGAGCCGTCAGGTGGGTGAATCTGAATTCGGATAGGTTCGTCCAGGACGAGATGTGGCATCAGGTTTGTTGTTTCCTTGACTGTCTTTTCCATCATCCTGTGGATACAAGGGATTACGCAGCAACCAGAAATTATCACAAGAACAAAAATAACAAGTATGGCTGCCCCAATCTGTGCTAGCAACCTTTGCCATCCACTCATCCATCCAAAGTACTGGTCCCAAGGATCTTTCACTCCTGAGTTTTGTTTCAATTCCTCTGATAGCTCAGTGAGTTTCTTTATCGCCACCAAGACTTTACCATTGGGGCCAGTATTGTCTGGGATGTAGGTGCAACAGGTGTCTTTGATCATTTTACAAACACCTCCTTTCTCAGCTAGAATCATGTCTAAGGCCATCCTATTCTGGAATTCCATGATGGAAGTGGGGCCCAACTGGTCTGCCAGACCTTTCAGAGCATCTCGGGTGTAGTTAACAAATCTCTGCTGGTTGTAATACACGTAATTTATCCAATCAACATTTTTGTTCACAGTTATTATTGGCAACAATGACTCAAATCCTGCCTTGACCTGGTCTCTGGCTTTAAATTCATCAGGTACCCACCTAGGCACACCTAGGATCAAAACTGCCATTTGGGGCACTTGCCCATTTTGGTCTGTTTACTGCAGTACTGGGTGAGGACTCATGGGTGTAGGGAAAAAGGTGGAAGGGCATCAGAATTTTTGCCAGTGCACATTGGCCTACCTAAACACCTTCCAGTCTACTACGTATCTTCATATCACCACAGATCCAGTATATGTCACCTAGGGAAACCACATGATTAATTAGGTTGTCAGTGGTGGTACTGTACTCTGAGCAGAACCCCTTGGTGAAGTTTTTTACATCCCTGCCAGTCCCTGTCCATGTGTAACAGGTGTAATTACCAGGGTATATTGTTATTCCAGTCCCTGGGGGGTGTATCTTTAGTCATGAGTGGGTACTTAGACTTCCAGTCTTCACAGGATGCAGAATGAGATGAGTTAGTGTATATGCTAAGGAAACAGGCCTGCTGGGATTCTGGGATGTCAAGTGGCACTGTGCCCAGATGGGGTCTGGCTCCGGCACATGCATAACAGCCACTCCCATTATGCTGTTGGGCTGTGTATCTTACCCATTCTAGCCAGTAATTGGTTTCAGAAAACCCAGTCTCTACTGCTAAAGTCTCCTCATAGGTTGGGTCTGTCAGTACCATTACGTTACTAGGGGTCTCCTGAGTCACATTAGGCTTGTCAGCTACATTTGCCAGCTTGAATTTTACTGAGTACTGTACGGGGGGTTTGCGCTCACCACTTGGAGGTGTGCTGCTCATTATATAAGTACCGACATCACCTGGGGAGGGGATTTCAATGCTAAGTATGAGCCGGTTGCATTCTCCCCTGGTGCTGCACCCCTTCCTGAAAGCCTGCTTTGTTAGATGCATACGGTCAATAAGTGACTTGCCATCTTTATCTTTCCTGTTTAGGGCTGATGGGGGTTTGTATCCCCAACTGTCACCAGTGTTCCATGCTGCCACTCGCCAGTATTTACATTTGTCTCCCCAATATTTATCTGCAACACAAATGTACTGAGTCCCATGCCCCAAGCTGTCCAGCAGTGTGGATGGGCAGTGTACCACATAGCAGTAATCAAACAGGTATGTAATTATGTGTGCTGATGTATCGAACCAGAAAATGGTGTAATCCCCATCCTTGGTGATCTCCCCTCCCAGAGGTGGGGCACATGGAGCTTCTGCCCCCAGAATATGTATCACACAGAGGATATACAGGATCATTCTGGCTTTGGCGTATCTTCTGGTACGGGAGCCTTCTTGCAGTGCGATGCGTGGATCCAAGTGGGTCTTCCCTCTAGTTTCACAGAGGTTGGTGTCGTCAACAGCACTTGGAAGGGACCGTCAAATCAGGGGTCGAGCGTTCTCCTCACAAACTTCTTTACCAACACCCAGTCTCCTGGTTTCAGGGAGTGCGTACCGGGTACCGCTCCTGGATCTGGTAATGAAGAGAAAACTCGAGAATGGACATCCGCTAGTTTTTTGGTCAGTTGAATTACATAAGCAGACAAAGTATCATATTGCATTGCCAACTGCTGAGGGAAGAATACCCCTAACCTAGGGCTGGATCCAAACAGAATCTCATGTGGTGACAGCTTTTCTGGGCCCCGGGGAGTGTGCCCTACACTAAACAGTGCAATGGGAAGTGTTTCATGCCATGGTTTGCGTGTCTCTTGGGCAACTTTCAACATCCTGTTCTTAAGTGTCCCATTCAATCTTTCTACTTTCCCGCTACTCTGAGGGTGGTAGGGAGTGTGTAGGCCTAAATCTGACCCTACTGCTGACCAGATCTCCCTTGTGAGGTTTGCTGTGATTGCGGGCTCCTGATCACTCTCTATCACTTCTGGGACCCTGTATCTGCACACGAAATCTGAGAGTAGCTTCTTAGCAGTAGTCTTTGCTGACTGATTCCTCACTGGGAAAGCTTCTGTCCATCCTGAAAACACGTCCACGACCACAAGGGCATATTCAAATCCTCCACTTGGCGGCATCTGGATGTGGTCTATCTGGATCCTCTGGAAGGGGTACAGCGGTCTGGCAAGATGATGTGTGGGAACTTTCTCCATTCTTCCAGGGTTGCATTTGCCGCAGGTCAAACAGCTGTTTGTGAACTTGGCTGTTAGGGTGGAGATCCCTGGAGCGAACCAGTGAGCACCAATCAGATTATTCATCTGTGTCTTTGATCTGTGCGTGGGCCCATGTGCCCACTGGACCACCATAGGGTACATGCTTCGGGGTAAACAGGGTTTGTAGTCCATTGAGTATACCCTTCCTTCTTGATGTGTTGCACCCTTCCGCATCCAACTCTCTTTCTCCTCCTTTGGAGCCTGCTCTTGCAACTTCTTGAATAGATCCCAAGATGTCATCTCATCTGGTGTCTTGTCCTCAGTTGCCACGTAGTAGCCGTCCAGCTCTACGACCTCTCCCACTTCTCCATATTGTCTTCCTTTGGCGGCTTCTTTGGCTGCCATATCGGCCATGTTGTTGCCCCGTGCCTCTACTGTGTTCAGTTTTCCATGCTCTTTGACTTTCAGTACTGCCACCATTTTTGGAAGTTGAAGTGCGCTCAGCAGGTCCTTAATGGCTCCATGATGCTTCACGGTTGTTCCGCTTGCTGTGATGAAGTCTCTTGCAGCCCAGATGGGTCCAAAGTCGTGTGCTATGCCATGCGAATACCTTGAATCGGTGTATATGTTCGCAGTCTTGCCCTCTGCAATCTGGAAGGCGTTTGTCAGCGCTATCAGTTCTGCTTCCTGGGCTGACAGGCTAGGCGGCAGACTTCTGGACCACAGGATTTCTTGATTGCTGGTCACTGCACATCCCGAGTGGAATCTTCCTTCATCATGTGCAAATCTGGAGCCGTCTACATAGAGGATCAACTCTGGGTTGGTCAGTGGCTCTTCTGCCACATTGGGTAGTCCTGCTGTTTCCTGTTGCATGATGCTGAAGCAATCACGGTCATCTGTCCGGAGCAAATCCAGATCCTTGTGGAAGGTATCGTGCAGATTTTTATCTGAGGGGTCCATATCCGTATCCCCCCTTGGGAGTGGGAGTAAAGTGGCCAGATTGAGGACTGTACATCTGGAGATGGTGACATTGTCAGGCCTTAGTAAGGAGCACTGCAGGCGAAGATGTCTTGCGGTGGAGAGGTGTTTCGGCTGGGTTGGGTTGAGAATTGCTGAGATGTCATATGGAGCCAGGATGTCCAGTGGATGTCCAAGAATGATGTTGGCAGTCTTGTCCAGGAGGGCGTGTGCTGCAAATACTGCTCTCATACAGGAGGGGGCTCCCCTTGCAACTGGATCCAGGCGAGCTTGAAAAGTAGCCTAGAGGTCTTTGTCTTCCCCCGTGAGTCTGTGTCAGGACTCCAGTAGCATGGCCTTCTTTCTCCATCAGGTAGAGACGGAATAGCTTCTTGTAGTCAGGTAGACCTAGTGCTGGTGCTGAGACTACAGAGTCTTTTAGCTTCTTGAATGAACTGAAGGCCACATGTGTTAGCAGGAACGGGGTTGCAATAACGCAGTCATACAGAGGTTGCATTAGGACTGAGGCATCAGGGATCCAGGCTCTGCAATATGAAACTAGACCAAGGAAAGCTTGTAGCGCCTTTGGAGTTGTGGGCGAAGCCATCTTCTCCACTGTGGTCTTCCGATCATCTGTCAGGTGTTTCGTCTGGTGAGCAATACAGTTCCCAAGGAATGTAACTCGCTTCAGACACCACTGGACTTTGTTCTTTGAGACCTTGCAGCGCTGTTCCGCTAGGTAGAGTAGGTGAGACACGGAATGTGCTTTACACGTGTCAAAGTCAACTGCACAAAGGAGTAGATCATCCACGTATTGTAGAAGGGTCACTTCTGCATGTTCTGTGATCCAGTTGGCGAGAACTGTGGACATTGCTTTGGTGAATTGTGAGGGGCTGTTCTGGGCCCCCTGGGGCATCACTGCCCATGTGTACTGTGCCCCCTGATGCGTGAAGGCAAACAGGAACTGGTCGTCCGGATGGAGGGGACACTGAAGAAAGCATTAGCCAGGTCGATCACCGTGAACACTGTTGCTGTGGAAGGCACATTTGAGAGCAGGGTGTGCGGATTCGGCACAATTGGAGTTTCAAATATTGTAGCGTCATTCACAGCTCTTAGGTCATGTACCATTCTGAACTTGGCTGGCTCTCCTTTTACAGTTTTTTTTCTTGACAGGGAAGAGCGGGGTATTGCAAGGAGATGGCAGGGGACAACGACCCCTATTTCCAAGAACACCTTCAATTGGTCTGAGAAAGCTTGACTCTGGGCGATGGACAAGGGATACTGGGCCTTACGAGGATATGGAGTGCCTGGCTTGAGTGATACCCGCACCGGGGCAACTTGAAGTTTTCCCACATCTTGGGGTCCCTTACACCATAGACTTTCTGGTACTACGTCCAGTACCTCCTTGGGTTGCTAGAGGTTCCTGTAGGGCCGACAGCATCGCTGACTCTTCCTGGGTCAGAGGTAAAAAAAGGGTCACGGTCCCATCTTCCTGGAACACTATGGTTGCTTTCAGTTTTTGTAGTAGGTCTGCCCCCAGTAGGTTGAGTGGGCAGGTTCTTGACACCACAAACTGGGACAGGATAGAGTGTCCTGGCTGAGTGCACACGCTCAGAGGCTTTGTAAGCTGAGAATGTCTGACTTGATCATCAATGCCTACGCAAGACACAGAGGATTCTGATAGGCAGGTAGGGTCAGGGAGTTCCACATGTCTCATCACACTTCTGGCTGCACCAGTGTCCACAAGAAAAGACTTTACAATTTACAATTTCAGGTTAATTTGGGGGGTTGGTCCTGCTGATGGGGTTTTGCATATCAGGAGTGTGGTGTCTTGCGGACCTGGCTTGCCCCTGTCCTATGGGCGGGGTACTTCACTGCCTACTTCGGGGGTTCTTCGGCCTGCACTCCTGGGCAGGGTAGTGGGTTGCAGGCAGAGAGAAGGAGGCAAAGGGTGTGGTGAAAGAGAAGGAGGAGAGCATGAAGAGTGTTACGAAGAAGGTGGGTGTGATGTAGAAGGAGGAGGAGATGAGGGAGTAGAAGAAGGGGGTGTGGAGTAATGAGAAGGAGGAGGAGAAAGAGGAGAAGTAGGCAGTGCAGAAGACGGAGTAGAGGAGAAAGATGGAGGAGAAAGACAAGGAGAGAATTCCTTCTTCTTTGATGCAGCCTGAGACAGCATCACCAGAGTAAGGGTATGTGCACACGTCAGGATTTTGTGCAGAATTTGTGCAGAATTTTCCTGAGATTTTCCTGAGGAAAATCTGGCACCACTCCCAGGAAATCCTTGTGCGTTTTTTGTGCGTTTTTTGTGCGTTTTTTGTGTGTTTTTTGTGCGTTTTTTAGAACACATAAAGTTGGTTTAAAAAAAAAAACCTCCCATGAGGTCATTTCCTGGTCCAACCCCTCTTCTCCATTTTGCTTCCTTGTTGGATTCAACATGCCGCACCATCGTCTTACTCCACAACAGAACCGGCTACTGTTGCATACGGCACTGCTTTTGCTGCACCACCACAGCGAGCAGGTAGGATAATGTCATTAGATGTGAACACTTTGCGTATTAGGCTGGTTTCACACTGTGTACAACAGCCCGTTCAACACATACGTTTACGGGCTGCTGTAACGCAAGTGCTGACTTTGGCACATCGCTGGCGCCGATAGAGCATCTGCTAGCTCTATCAGCGCTAGCAGTGACAGACACGGCAACGCTGCAGTCCGAGTCTCGGGGTCCGACCGTCACTCAAATGACGGCACATGGCTTGCGATGCGTCCGACATAGGAGTCAATGACGGCGCTAGCAGACTACGTTTCATCGCGTTACGCAGCGGTGTAACGTATCACGTATTTCAGTGCCACGTATTTCAGTGCCACGTATTTCAGTGCCACGTATTTCAGTGCCACGTATCACGTATTTCAGTGCCACGTATTTCAGTGCCACGTATCACGTATTTCAGTGCCACGTATTTCAGTGCCACGTATCACGTATTTAAGTGCCACGTATTTCAGTGCCACGTATCACGTATTTCAGTGCCATGTATTTCAGTGCCACGTATCAGGTATTTCAGTGCCACGTATTTAAGTGCCACGTATCACGTATTTCAGTGTCACGTATTTCAGTGCCACGTATCACGTATTTCAGTGCCACGTATTTAAGTGCCACGTATCACGTATTTCAGTGTCACGTATTTCAGTGCCACGTATCACGTATTTCAGTGCCACGTATTTAAGTGCCACGTATCACGTATTTCAGTGCCACGTATTTCAGTGCCACGTATTTCAGTGCCACGTATCACGTATTTAAGTGCCACGTATTTCAGTGCCACGTATCACGTATTTCAGTGCCATGTATTTCAGTGCCACGTATCACGTATTTCAGTGCCACGTATTTAAGTGCCACGTAATGTGAACGTAGCCTAACATACAGTAAACCATGTAATTTTTTTGGAGGGGGACATATTTGGGCGCTAAAGCTATTAAAGGGTTAAATCACAGGAAAAAATGGCGTGGGCTCCCGCGCAATTTTCTCCACCAGAATGGTAAAGCCAGTGACTGAGGGCAGATATTAATAGCCAGGAGAGGGTCCATGGTTATTGGCCCCCCCGTGGCTACAAACATCTGCCCCCAGCCACCCCAGAAAAGGCACATCTGGAAGATGCGCCTATTCTGGCACTTGGCCACTCTCTTCCCACTCCCTGTAGCGGTGGGATATGGGGTAATGAAGGGTTAATGCCACCTTGCTATTGGAAGGTGACATTAAGCCAGATTAATAATGGAGAGGCGTCAATTATGTCACCTATCCATTATTAATCCAATTGTTGGAAAGGGTTAAAAAACACACACACACACATGATTTCAAAATTTTAATGAAATGAAGACACCCAGTTTTTGACCACATTTTATTAAACTGGTAATCCAAGGGTAATAATGTATCGGCGGCCGCGGTTTAGAGCAGCCGCATGTTATGCGGCTGCTCTAAACTCAAGATCCTCGTGGGACACTCGTTTAATTGGATGCTGCGGAGGGTAGGTATACATTGTGGTTTGTTTTTTTACTTTTTTTCTGACGAGGGATTCGTGGAATTGGGCGTTTAGGTGAGTATGGGTTTGTTTTTTTTTATTTATTTTAGGTGGCGATCGGCGGGGACAGGTATTTATAATTTATTTCCACAGGTAACCACTGGCCACCAATGAAAATGAATTTAATGGACTATTAAAAATAGGGACACGACAGGGGGATAATTTAATTTAGTGATTTTTACCACTGGCCACCAATGTAAACACTGGCCACCATTGTTTTTAATAAGGGGACATTTTGTGGGGGAAATTTGGTTACATTTTACTAGGAAATTTAGGATGAAGGGGCCACAACAACATTTCGGGGACGTACATAACAGCAGGGACAGTTCGATGGGAAATACTGCTCCCATCGAGCTGAGCCTGCTGCAACGACTTGGAGGGAACAGACAAAGGCCGATGGGTGTAGTCTCATCGGCCGATGTCCGAACACACGCGCACACACATATATACACAGACACACACACATATATACACAGACACACACACACTCTTACCACACTTATCATCTGCACCACATCCAGGCTCATACGGTCGTAGCACTCCATGCCGGCAGCTATAAGCAGGAAGACGGGAATGTGGGAGTTTCCGCTTCCTGGATTTTATGGGATATGCATGCATGGCATGATGGGATGGCCATTATGGGATGGACATTGTGTTGTCACTTCCTGTTTTGCCGCGAAAATAACGCTAGAAATCCGCATTTTTTTATATGTTTGCGGATTTCTAGCGTTTCAATGCAAGGCTATGTGTGCGGGAAATCGGCGATTCCGCAAAATTAATGAACATGTTGCTTTTTTTTCCGCGAATCGTTTTTTTCGCGGAAAAAAACGCAACGTTTGCACTATTTTTGCGGAATCCATAGAAACGATTAGGAACTATATGTAAGCGTTTTTTTTACGTTTTTATCACGATTTTATAGCGCAAAAAACGCGAAAAAAACGCGAAAAAACCTGAACGTGTGCACATGGCCTAACAGTGCCATCTCCCTGTACCAAGGTTGGGCGGGGCACACCACACACTGAGCAAGTCTCCCTGTACAATGGATTCTGTTGGGAGCAGACTGTAAATACCCAATATTTTTCATCCCCATATGGGGTAGGTGCTGATGGTTTGACACCTTTCCCCACTTTGTACACATAAAAATCTTTTCCTGACTCTTTCACATATCGTTCAGTGCTTCCCAATCAATGTAAGTCTGTAGCCACTTTATACCATGCTATTGCAGCAGACAGCAAATTAGCATCAACTAGCTTTCCTTTCTTCCTTTTCAGAACATCATGCCACTCTGCAGCTCGAAGCCTGCCTCCCTGGTGGATTTCATATACTTTCATGAGCTGCCTGTAATTCTTCACATATTTAACACCTTCGTGTTCTGCCACTATCTGGGGGGCCGTTTTCTCATCAGGAAGCAAAAGGCTCTCCTGTTGCTTGGCCACTTTATTTCCCATTGCAAAAAGAAAAAGAAAAAACACAACAAAAAAGACCTCAAGGAGGTGAGTATATAAAAACACGAAGAATAAAAGGAAAAGGGCACTTTCAAAAAATTTATGTAAGAAGTTGAAATCAAAACAAAAGAGAACCATCAGAAACTCAGTACATGATCCAAAACCCAGGATCTTTACACAAAAGGAAAAACCTTTTTAAACAAAAAAAAGGTAAAGAGGCAGAAGAGAATAACTTTGGAAAACTTTGGAAAAACTAAATAATAATAAAAAAAAACTACTTTAAAATAATAAAAAAACTAGAAGGAAAACCTTCAAATGACTAAAGAGTAAAGGAGAAAAAAAGCAGCTATATTTCTCCTTTCCCTTCTCTCTGCTCTCATCGCAGTCAGAGACACACACTTCCCCTTTTCTTATGCTATTGTATCCAATGTCACTAAAATCACGTATCTGAAAACACGTATGTCGCAGCAAAAATGATAGATACTATTTAGTTTCACTTCTTCTTCAAATAAATGCTATACCATAGCCAGATTGTAAAAGAAAAAGAAAAAAAAAAAACAGATGTGACAGTGTGATTTACAATGCATATATCTCTCCTAACAGCGTGGAGGAGGGGAAGCTAAAAAAAAAAAAAAAAAAACTTTCCTTAACAATTGTATGCACTTAAGCAACAATACGTGACATTAACAAAAAAATACACGTCCGGGAGAATCGATACACTCTTTATTATTCTGTGACACATGCAGGCCGTTCTGGGAACAGACAACTATCAATCGCACTGGGCACACATATGCCGGGAAATCTACCACCCTCCGCTCCGGTCGTCCTGACTGGCCGCCCGCTACGGGAATCTGTGGCAGCCCTCTAAGCTATCACTATCCGAGCCTGGAACATGGAACTGCCTGTCCCGGGACCACCTGTCCCTCCTGTTGCACGGGAATCTGTGATAGCTTATTCAGCGATTTGACCTCCTGCCGTCTGTTACCCAGCAACCACAAACAGTCACTGTTCCTTCCTTCTCCCGGATCTTACACAATCACAGAACACATACACGGCACACAGCAGACACCTCGACTTATATCCCAGGGTTTGGATACAGGCATGGACTTTTTACACTACCTGGGAATGCGGTGGTGACCACACCTGACCGGCTAAAGGTATAGACCCGGACTGGGCACAGGGGACATTCAGGTAAGATGACAGAATTTTCCTACCTTACTCTGATGGAGCTGCAGTCTCCGTCCCGTGAGCCAAGGCAGCGGCCAGCACCCTCATCCTTCCAGTCAGCAAGGTCCCCTCTGCGATATCTTCGTCTAGCCCCACGTTGGGCGCCACCTGATATGGAAATTTGGTTTGGGATGAATCTATCCCAGTGTGTGTGCTGCGGCCATTCCCAATTATCAGATCAGAAATGTTGAGCGCTCAAGAATGACTCTGACACAAAGTGACAGTTTAACATTCCATCCCAATCCCTGGTTTATTCCTTGATACATAGTTTTATAAATGCGTATAAAAGGGGGGGTGGTTAGTAAATTAACATACAATTTAGCTATTATTTCATTGGCTGACTGAGTACATAATGTATTTAACTGAGTACATGACATATTCTAACTATGGTCTACCTAGCAACAAGCTGATTTAGCACTCTTGGAAATAGCTGTCACCCTTATCCTGCTATTCAGCAACATTCTTAGACATTAGTTTCAGAACATCTGGTCTAACTTCCCGTTTTCTGGTGTTTGAGACATAGTGGAAAGTACCGAGGACCATCTGGCCTAGTTCATGTGATTAAGTTGAGCAAGGCTCGTTAAAGGGTTGACATTGACTTGTAGGATTGCTACCTTCCAATAGGTGGCACTAGAGTTCTAGTTCTCTTCCTCTCTGAAGAGACAATTTGCATAATTAGCATATTGCCTAGAGGAGCATTGTGGCTTTAAGTCTCGTCATCTCAGCATGCTTAGAATGTCTATCTCCACAAGGAGTAACAATGCTTCTTGGATATCATTCGGACGCCTCTCACACAGCCAAACCAGATATCCACTTTGCACTTATGACGGGCAGTACCCTGAAACAGTGTCTGCAAATTGAGATTCTGGTTTGGCTATTATCCTAAGTGAAGTGACAAGGCTTGTTAAAGGGTTGACATAGACTTGTAGTTTTGCTACCTTCCAATAGGTGGCACTAGAGTTCTAGTTCTCTTCCTCTCTGAAGAGACAAATTGCATAATTAACATATTTCCCAGAGGAGCATTGCTGCTTTAAGTCCCCTCATCTCGGCATGCTTAGCATGTCAATCTCCGCAAGGAGAAACAATACTTCTTGGATTACAATTAAAGATGCACATATGATTAGAACAAGTATACCAAAGTGCACATGTGTGTTGCCACAGCTCCCAGGTAACACAGCTATGCACATTTCACAATTGTTTTTTACTCTGCTTTACTACTGCGGTAGTTTCCCCCTTGGTATTGTGGTTTATTGATAATTGGGTATAGTCTCTCACACATATGCACTTTAGTTTACTTGTTCTTATCATATCTGCATCTTTAATTGTAACTACCACTACTTGTCTTTTCCTGTTGGATGCGGTGTCCCCTTGTTCTCTGAACAGACACTGTCTTCATATGCAATCCTTTGTTTATGCACTATTTTAGATTGTTTTAATCATCTTTAATAAACGTAATGTTTTACATTATGATTTCCTGTGCATTTCTCCTTTGTATGTTGTAGTCTTGCTCTTTTTTGCATTATAACCTCTACCTACTGTAGCATCATTATTTTGAGACAGTGTCACTTGACTGTTTTTGTTTTTACTGTCTGTTTAGCTTGCTGATATGTTCTTAGAATTTTACACAAGCAAATCCACAACGTGTGCACAAACCTAAGACTGGGATCTAACAATTTTCAAGGTTTGTTAAAGGGTTAATAATGACTTGTAGGATTGCTACTTCCAGTAGGTGGCACTAAAGTTCAAGTCCTCTTCCTGTCTGAAGAGACAATTTACATATTTAATTTCCTAGAGGATCATGCAAGGTGTTTAAGTCTCCTCACTCTCCACAAGGAGAAACCTTAACCCTTAGATGGACAGAAAAGAGTTAAGACTTTGGGAAGACGGAAATAAAAAATGAAAATGCAGAAATGGAAATTGGCTCAGTTGTGAAAGGGTTGATATCAGTTCCTACGTTACATAAAATCCTAAAGTAAGTCTGCACTGCAAGGGTCCAGAAAAACTGCAACCAGCAGTGGACATCAGATGTCATATGCATAGACTTCTATAAGAGAACAGTGTGTAATGGCAGAGAAAACAATTTGCAATTATGAAAATATTCAGTAGTTTTTAATCATGTATTATTTTGGTATCTTTCTGCTTATATATAATCACAATAAATTCTCTGGTATTTCAGACAGGCCAGTCCAAAATAGTTCTGTTCAATATCCTCCAAATCCTCCTATTCGGACTGGAGTTTCTGCTTGTACATCAAGAGGCAACACTGTAAGTTAATTTTGATAATTTATAGAAATATGGAATATTGGTCAAATATGTAAAATGTTCTTTAACTGTGGCTGATTTAAAAAAAAAAATCAAATAGAGAGTTTGTATTTATACATCCTAACTGCTTTCAATACAACAATAGTCCTTTAAGTAACTTTATACTAGTATATTAGATAATTTAATATGAATGTACTGGCCTGGCTTATTTTTCTGCAATCAGTCTATTCTACCTGCATCCCTCAAAGGAACATTGAGAGAAGCTGTAGAAAGCATTCTAGCCAATATGCCATAACAATTATAAGAATCGCTTATTTTCAGAATTACCACTTCTCCAGCAGGCAAACAGTAGGATCCTAGAAAGTGTGCACACTGTTAGGTGTCATTCACATGTCCTGATATTTCCAGTACTGGAAAAACAGTAGTCGAGATATCCGTGTCCGTGTGTCCATTTGTTTCATATGTGTGGCATATATGTGGCAACCATAATCTGTGCGTCATTTGCTCAACTGCATCAGCGGTGGCCTGTGGCGACCGCTCACACTCAATAGCCGGGGAAGAATCAATCTCTGCAGTGAAAGCGGGCCTCACAATGTACTGCGATGATCTCACTGAGGTCAGCGTAGTACACCATGAGTTCCGCTCTCGCTGCAGTGAGTCATTCTCCCCTGCTCTTCATCATGAGCGGTCACCTCAGGCCTCCACTGATGCTGATGAGCAAATGTAACACAGATGGATTATGGCGTGGGACAATATGTATTCTTTCAAGTTCGGACAGGTGAGGGATATTGTTGTTTTTTATTTTTGCTCATTTACAGGAGACAATTGCTTCAGGGGATTTGGCGTTAAGGTGAATATAATGTGATGTTTTATTTTATTCTTAATTTCACACTCGATGTAGACAGCGGGTGCTGAATACAACTCTCAACATTGTCTCCTGCTCTCGCTGATCTCAGTGCAAGCAGGGGACAAACATGTAAGCCACCTTCACCTCCCGGCGCCGGAGATAAGTGAGAAGAGTACCGCTGATTCCCAGAGCCCAGTACGTGTCACACTGATGACACATGGTTGTCATCAATGTGTCATCAGTGTGCACGTGTACATGACATTCGGCGGCCCATGCTGCTGCTAAAAAATGGACATGTCAGTGTGTTTTGCTCATGGACACTTGGTCCATGGAAACACAGTGACTGCAGTATGTTTGAAAACCGTCACCACCCGTACCAGAGACACTGACATATGAAGGTGGCCTTAGGGTTTGTTAAAGGGAAGGTGCCGCAATTTTTGTTTTTTGCATTAAAAATGATTGTTTATATAAACAATTATTTATAATACATTTTTTTTTTCTTTTTTATTATTAATTATTTGTGCAGCCACTGGGCACCGCCATTTGGATTTGCAGGAATGTAAGAGCCCCAGCATGACACTTACACTCTGCAAATATGGCTGCCCTGGGCATAGGAGACAGCGGTCAGACGCTGACCCTATACTTTGTATTACAGTAAGTTGCTCCCTGTTGTGATCTGGGCATGCCCCCTGGGCTGTCCACATCACAGCAGAGGGAGGAGGTCAGCGCCATCTTTCTGGAGCAGTGTATCTGTGAGCTCCACTTGAGCGCTGTGCTGTTGGAGGGGCAGCTCGATCTGCCACCCCTATGCTGCCTGCTATCTCTAGAGAGGATAAAGTCTGCGGTCTTATGTCCTTAATATAAGCTGCAAAGGTAACACAAAAACGGGGGGGGGGGAGGCTCTGTGCTGCTCCTGTCCTGCCTCTCACTGCTGCTGTTGATCAGGACATTAAACTGTGGTGTATCTATTCCTATACTGTGTGATACTGACTGCTGACCCATGTATCTAATCCTATACTGTGTGATACTGTGCTGACCCTTGTATCTAATCCTATACTGTGTGATACTGTGCTGAGCATGTATCTAATCCTATACTGTGTGATACTGTCTGCTGATCCGTGTATCTAATCCTATACTGTGTGATACTGTGCTGAGCCATGTATCTAATACTATACTGTGTGATACTGTCTGCAGACCCGTGTATCTAATCCTATACTGTGTGATACTGTCTGCTGACCCGTGTATCTAATCCTATACTGTGTGATACTGTGCTGAGCCATGTATCTAATCCTATACTGTGTTATACTGTCTGCTGACCTGTGTATCTAATCCTATATTGTGTGTTACTGTCTGCTGACCCATGTATCTAATCCTATACTGTATGATACTGTGCTGAGCCGTGTATCTATTCCTATACTGCGATACTGTCTGCTGACCTGTGTATCTAATCCTATACAGTGTGATACTGTCTGCTGACCCATGTATCTAATCCTATACTGTATGATACTGTGCTGAGCCGTGTATCTATTCCTATACTGCGATACTGTCTGCTGACCTGTGTATCTAATCCTATACAGTGTGATACTGTCTGCTGACCCATGTATCTAATCCTATACTGTGTGATACTGTCTGCTGACCCGGGTATCTATTCCTATACTGTGTGATACTGTCTGCTGACCCGTGTATCTAATCCTATACTGTGTGATACTGTCTGCTTACCCGTGTATCTAATCCTATACTGTGTGATACTGTGCTGACCCATGTATCTAATCCTCTCCTGTGTGTGTCACGGGAAGCCTAGGTAGGCAAGAGCTAATAACCCAGGCCCCTGCGATTTCCCTTAACTCTGGGAAACCCTGACTGACCCTCTCCCAGAGTTTACACTGATGGTGTGCCTGTCTGGGCCTCCACCCTCACCCTGTCTCCTGTTTCAACCCTAGGCTGAAACCACCACCCACCACCCAGTGAAGAGACCACACACCAATACCCACAGTTAGCACAGACAAGGATAACGGAAAATATGCACCACGCCGCAGTCACACAGGAATACACTATAAGTGCACAGGGCAAAACAAATACAAATAAGGAAGGAGAAAATATGACAATGGGAAATACACCACCAGATATGATTCTCCTTCTCCTAGACCACCACTCCAGACCGAGATAACCAAGCACAAGACAGAAGCTATAATCGGCGACGCCCAATGTTCAGAAGAACTATTTAAAGGCAGTGGGCGTGACCCAGCTTCCAATCCGAGCACCAGCTAAATTAACCCCGGACCAGCTAGATAAAATCTAGCCTACACCACTGAGCGCATAGTGGAAAAAAGCAGAATTACCGCTGTCTGTCGAACGACCCTAGTATGAACAGCATCCGACATGACAGTATCCCGCCTTCTACGAGGGACCCCAGGGCCCTCACGACTTATAGGACCCGGCTTGTCCGGATGGCGGCGGTGAAACATAATGACCAGCCGATCCGCATGAATGTCCGAGGCTGGTACCCAAGACCTCTCCTCAGGCCCATAACCACGCCAGTGTACCAAGTACTGTAAAGTGCGGCGCACTACACGAGAGTCAACCACGTTGGAGACTTCAAATTCGAAATTACCATCCACCAAGACTGGAGGAGGCATCGGCGCCGTGTCCACAGAACCCACCATCTTTATTAGCAACGATCTGTTGCTAATAAAGCTCCAATCTGTACGCTACTGGGTTAATGATGGCGGCAACCCTAAATGGACCAATAAACCTAGGACCCAATTTAAGGGATGGTATTTTGAGTCTTATGTTTTTTGTGGACAACCACACCCAGTCATCCACACTCAGGTCCGGACCTGGCACACGCCTACTGTCAGCCACACGTTTGTACCTAGCACCCACGCTCAACAGGTGCTGTTTAACTCTCCTCCAGACAGATGACAGTTGTGCTCCTAACTGGTCTTCCTCCGGGACGCCGGAAGAACCCCCTGACTCAAAGTACAAAATTGAGGATGTAGCCCGTAAACACAAAAAAACGGAGACTCCCCAGAAGACTCCTGGCGGTGATTATTGATGGCAAACTCAGCCAAAGGAAGGAACGTCGACCACTCCTCCTGGTTATCAGAAACAAAGCAGCATAAGTACTGCTCCAAATTTTGGTTCATACGCTCGGTCTGACCATTTGACTGAGGATGAAACGCAGAAGAATGCGACAAATTGATCCCCAGCCGTGAGAAAAAGGCTTTCCAAAATTTTGCCACAAACTGAGTACCTCTATCAGAAACGATGTCAGACGGAACCCCATGAAGTCTGACCACCTCCTGTACAAATACCTGAGCCAGAGTCTTAGCGTTAGGCAATGAAGGCAAAGACACAAAGTGCGACATTTTTGAGAACCGATCAACAATCCCCAAAATGACCGTGTTCCCAGCTGAGGAGGGCAAGTCAGTGATAAAATCCATGGAGATCTCCGTCCATGGCTTACTAGGTACCTCGAGAGGAAGCAGTGTGCCAACAGGACGGGAAAGGGGCGTCTTAGCCCTAGCACACGTGGTGTAAGCTGACACGTATGAGACCACGTCCTGTCGGATTTTGGGCCACCAAAACTGACGTGACACCAACTCCAAAGTACCCCTGACCCCTGAGTGGCCAGCCAGGACAGCATTATGATGCTCCGCCAAAACCTTTAAGCGGAGATGAAGCGGTACAAACGATTTGTTGATGGGAAGCTCGGATGGTACCTCCTCCTGGGCCTCGGAAATCTCAGCCTCAACCTCGGTTGTAAGAGCCGAAACCACAACACCCTTTTGGAGGATGGGTACTGGATCTTCCCGAGGTTCTCCCCCCGGAAAACACCTGGACAGAGCATCCGCCTTAGTGTTTTTAGACCCAGGTCTGTAAGTAACAACAAAGTTGAACCGCGTGAAAAACAATGCCCAGCGAGCCTGCCTGGGAGATAGACGCTTGGTAGACTCCAAATAAAGCAAATTCTTATAGTCGGTAATAACAGTAACCTGATGAACCGACCCCTCCAAGAAGTGTCGCCATTCCTCAAAGGCCAACTTGATTGCCAACAACTCCCTGTTGCCGATATCGTAGTTACGTTCGGCGGGCGACAGTTTCTTGGAGAAATAGGCGCAAGGACGCAAATCGCTCAAGGATGAACCTTGTGACAGCACCGCCCCCACACCAACCTCAGTCGCATCGACTTCCGCGACAAAAGGTTTCGATAAGTCTGGCTGCACAAGAATGGGGGCCGAAACAAAACTGTTCTTAAGAAATTCAAATGCGTGCACAGCAGCCTCAGGCCAAACGGAGAAATTGGTACTCTTTTTAGTCATGTCAGTTAGCGGTTTAGCAATGATAGAAAAATCTTTGATAAACTTCCTATAGTAGTTAGAAAACCCAAGGAACGGCTGAAGTGCTTTTAGGTTATCAGGCCGTTCCCAACGCAACACCGCTTGCACCTTAGCGGCGTCCATTTTAAACCCAGAAGCAGACACAATATAACCCAAGAAAGGCAACTCCTGAACCGAAAATACACATTTCTCAAGTTTTGCATAGAGCTTATTCTCTCTGAGAAGCTGTAACACCTGCCTGACATGATCTAAATGAGTGTCACGGTCGCATGAATAAATGAGAATGTCATCTAGGTACACAATAACGAATTTCCCCAAAACATGCGAGAACACATCATTAATGAAATGTTGGAACACTGCAGGTGCGTTTGTCAACCCAAATGGCATCACCAAATTTTCAAAATGACCCTCAGGGGTATTAAAAGCCGTCTTCCACTCATCACTTTGACGGACTCTTATGAGGTTGTACGCCCCCCTGAGGTCAAGCTTTAACGCTTGTCTCTCCGGACCGGAGATGTTAAACATCCTTGCTTAGGCAATTTGGCCCCTGGTTTAAACCTGATAGTACAGTCATAGGGGCGATGTGGTGGCAACTCTGAACAACCCTTCTCAGAGAATACATCCACAAAATCCTGAAGTGACTCAGGAACGCTTGAAGTCACAGCAGACACACATGTGGCCAGGCAATTCTCCTGGCAGAATTCGCTCCACTGAATTATGTCCTGAGTTTTCCAGTCAATAACTGGGTTGTGCATAGACAACCATGGAAAACCCAAAACCACCTGTGCAGGAAGATTCCTGAGCACCTTACATGTAACCTGCTCGAAATGTAGAACCCCAATGTGGAGTTTCACCTTAGTCACAAACTCCCTGTGGGAGAGGAGCAGCATTGTTGGTGACCACGCAGATAGGATGAGGCAGTTTTTCGATCCTAAAACCGGCTGTGCGCGCAAACTCCTCATCAATGAGATTTGTGGCAGAACCACTATCCACAAAAACAGTGATTGGCAGCTCTCTGCAAGCGACAATAACTTTGGCAGGGAGCATGCATTGAGAAACCACCATGGAGGATATGCATAAGCTCAGATTGGCCTCCTCCACACCCTCTGAGCTTAGAAGTTTTCCGCCGTTGCGTTTTTCTTAGACAGCAGAGGACAAATGTTAACAAAATGACCAGTTTTACCACAGTAGAAACAGGCTCCCTGCTTCTTGAGCACAGGGGCTCCATGCTTAACATGTGACACCCCTGCGATTTGCATAGGCTCCGTGGGCTCACCTGCAGAAACCTCACGTGAACCTAAACCCTCTCCCATAGACGGCGTCTCTTGCTCCCCCTGACGCAAACGGCGATCAATGCGGACAACAAGACTCATAGCGGAATCTAGAGAAGCAGGAGTCTCGTACATCAGGAGGGCTTTTTTAACCCTTCTAGAAACCCCATGAATAAACTGACTCCGCAGCACGGGATCATTCCACTGTGTGTCGACCGCCCAGTGGCGAAATTCAGAACAGTAATCCTCTGCAACACGCTCCCCCTGGCGAATAGCGCTTATCTTAGATTCTGCTAGAGCCATTCTGTCAGGATCATCGTAAATGTGTGCAAGAGCTGAAAAAAACTCTCCACTGAGTTAAATGCAGCAGAATCAGAAGGCAAAAAAAACGCCCATGCTTGAGGATCCCCGTTTAGTAATGACAACACCAGGCCCACAAGCTGAGCCTCATTACCTGAGGAGATCGGGCGCATACGAAAATATAGTTTGCAAGCTTCACGAAAAGTAACAAATTTACTGCGTTCTCCAGCAAATCTTTCAGGTAAAGGAAACTTAGGCTCAGCAACTCTACCTGTTGCTCCAGCTTGCACATTAGATACTGCTAGTCCCTGTTGCTGCACTGCCCCCCTCAACTCAGTGACCTGTAGGGACAGTGCCTTTAACTGGCGGGTTATGGAAGTCATGGGATCCATGGAATTTAAATAATGTTGACCGATTATAATGTCACAGGAAGCCTAGGTAGGCAAGAGCTAATAACCCAGGCCTCTGCGATTTCCCTTAACTCTGGGAAACCCTGACTGACCCTCTCCCAGAGTTTACACTGATGGTGTGCATGTCTGGGCCTCCACCCTCACCCTGTCTCCTGTTTCAACCCTAGGCTGAAACCACCACCCACCACCCAGTGAAGAGACCACACACCAATACCCACAGTTAGCACAGACAAGGATAATGGAAAATATGCACCACGCCGCAGTCACACAGGAATACACTATAAGTGCACAGGGCAAAACAAATACAAATAAGGAAGGAGAAAATATGACAACGGGAAATACACCAACAGATATGATTCTCCTTCTCCTAGACCACCACTCCAGACCGAGATAACCAAGCACAAGACAGAAGCTATAATCGGCGACGCCCAATGTTCAGAAGAACTATTTAAAGGCAGTGGGCGTGACCCAGCTTCCAATCCGAGCACCAGCTAAATTAACCCCGGACCAGCTAGATAAAATCTAGCCGACGCCACTGAGCGCATAGTGGAAAAAAAGCAGAATTACCGCTGTCTGTCGAACACCCTAGTATGAACAGCGTCCGACATGACAGTGTGATACTGTCTGCTGACCCATGTATCTAATCCTCTCCTGCGTTATACTGACTGCTGAGCCATGTATCTAAACCTTTCCTGTGTGATACTATCTGTTGAGCCGTGCATCTAATCCTCTCCTATGCACTCCTCTCCCCCCTGCATGTCTTTCCCCATTGCGCACACAGCTCAGTGCATGCGATAACAGGAGCTGCGGGGGTCATGCTGTATTATGGCATTGTGTGTGATCTGTATGGTGGTATTATGTTTGATCAGTATTGTGGAATGATGTAAAAGCTATATGACGGTATTATATGAGAACTATATTGTGGGATTATGTGTGATCTATGTGGCACTACTATGTGAGAATTATATGGTGGTTTTATGTGTGATCTACATGGTGGTATTGTGTGTGTGATCTATATGACGGTATTATTTGATTAGTATATGGCGGTATTATGTGTGATGTACAGTATATGGCGGTATTATCTTCAGAAAGGGGACCCATTCTAGGGTGGTTCTTTAGTTACATAGTTACATAGTTAATAAGGTTGAAGGAAGACTTTAAGTCCATCTAGTTCAACCCATAGCCTAACCTAACATGCCCTAACATGTTGATCAGAGGAAGGCAAAAAAAAACCATGTGGCAAAGAGTAAGCTCCACCTTGGGGAAAAAAATTCCTTCCTGACTCCACATACGGCAATCAGACTAGTTCCCTGGATCAACGCCCTATCAAGGAATCTAGTGTGTATACCCTGTAACATTATACCTTTCAAGAAAGGTATCCAGTCCCCTCTTAAATTTAAGTAATTAATCACTCATTACAACATCATACAGCAGAGAGTTCCATAATCTCACTGCTCTTACAGTAAAGAATCCGCGTCTGTTATTATGCTTAAACCTTCTTTCCTCCAGACGTAGAGGATGCCCCCTTGTCCCTGTCACCGGTCTATGATTAAAAAGATCATCAGAAAGATCTTTGTACTGTCCCCTCATATATTTATACATTAACATAAGATCACCCCTTAGCCTTCGTTTTTCCAAACTAAATAGCCCCAAGTGTAATAACTTATCTGGGTATTGCAGACCCCCCAGTCCTCTAATAACCTTGGTCGCTCTTCTCTGCACCCGCTCCAGTTCAGCTATGTCTTTCTTATACACCGGAGACCAGAACTGAGCACAGTATTCTAAGTGTGGTCGAACTAGTGACTTGTATAGAGGTAAAATTATGTTCTCCTCATGAGCATCTATGGCTGAGCACCTGCACGCGGGTCTGGTGTAATAGAGGGGGCAGCATGACCTCCAGTTAGGTGCAGTCAGGGGAGGGCTGGTGAGGCAGCTGAATAGAAGGGTCTCATTTTTATTGTTACTAAATGGCTACATTTGCCCCCAGCCTGCTTTCCAGCATCACCCCGTACTACGCCTGTCGCCTTGCTATATTGTATAATACACCGCCCATAAGCAGACTCTTTAGTATAATGCACTCCTCCATAGGCAGACTCTATATTGTATAATACACCCCCCCATAGGCAGACTCTATACACTCCCTGAAAGAAGTTATGTTGCTTATCCATGTTATGTAAATAAAAGCTTATAAAAAATCCAAAGCAAAGCCCTCTTCAACTGCAGCAGAGCTCCAACAGGCCTGGTCACCTCAAGTCCCTGTGTCAACTAGAACAGCTTGTAGGATTCTGTCTCGAAATGGCCTCCATGGTCGAATCAGTGCCCAGAAGCCAGCACTAAACAAAAGGCAAATAAAAAAACGTGTGGCATTTGCAAAGTCCCACAGCCTGCTAAACTGACGGACGCTGGAAAAGTGGCAGAAGGTGGATTTCTCTGATGAATCTTCATTAGAATTACACCACAGCCACCACAAATACTGCAGGAGACCTACTGGAGCCTGTATGGATCCAAAATACACCCAAAAAACAGTTACATTTGGTGGTGGAAAGATCATGGTCTGGGATTACATTCAGTATGGGGGTGTGCGAAACATTTGCAAGGTGGAAGGCAATATCAATAGCCTAAAATATCAAGAAGTATTAGCTACCTCTTAGGCTATGTGCACACGTTGCGGATTTTGTTGTGGATCCGCAGCGGGTCCGCAGCAGATTTCCATGCATTTACAGTACAATGTAAACCTATGGAGAACGCAATCCGCAGTGCCCATGCTGCGGAAAAAAACACTCGGAAACGCTGCAGGTTACATTCCGCCGCATGTCAATTCTTTGTGCGAATTCCGCAGCGGTTTACACCTGCTCCATAATAGGAATCTGCAGGCGTAAAACCGCAGGAGGAATCCGCACAAAATCCGCATAAAACCGGGGTAAATCAGCAGTAAATCCGCAGGTAAAACACAGTGACTTTTACCTGCGGGTTTCTCAAATCCACTGCGGAAAAATCCGCAGAGCTCAAAACAACGTGTGCACATAGCCTTATATTCCAAATCATAAAAGTGGTCAAATTCTGCAGCAGGATGGTGCTCCATCTCAAACATCCATCTCAACAACAAAGTTCCTCCAGGAAAAAAAGATCAAGGTGCTTAAGGACTGGCCAGCCCAGTCACCAGATATGAACATCATTGAGCATGTTTGGGGTAGGATGAAACAGGAAGCTTGGAAGACAAATCCAAAGAATCTAGATGAACACTGGGAGGCATGTAAGACTGAATTCTTTGCTATTCCTGATGATTTTGTTAATAAATTGTGTGAATCATTGTTGAACCGCATGGATGCAGTCCTTCAAGCTCATGGAAGTCACACAAAATCTTCTATATAATCGTCTAATTCTGTCTGCTTTTCTGTAACGGAAATACCATGTTGCTGATTGGTCGCTCCAGCCGCCCGCGACCAATCAGCGACAGGCGCAGTTCTGTCAGTCACAGTGCCATGTAGTACAGTCACGTTTACTGAATACGTTCTGTCAGTCACAGTGCCATGCACAAATATATTATAGTGTCGATGTACTTCTTTCGTCCGATGATTTATTTAAATACATTTAGATATTCATGTAATGGTTTATATTTTGATCTATTTAATAATTTCGTTCAGTTGTATTAAGTTCTATGAGCAATGAAATTTAATGATAATGTAAATATTTTACATGGAAAATCATTCATTGCATTATTCTTAAATCTTCATAAATAAACTACATATATATTCTAAAACACCCGATGCATTAGAATCGGGCCTCCATCTAGTATTAAATATGACTCTAATAGCACCACAACTTCATTCACCAATGTTATGCAACATATATTTGTATTTTAAGTAAATTATTTGTTTGAATATCACATTACTTTCTGTGGGCGACAAAAGTTTTGTCTTGCCAAAATCTGACCATTCTGTGTCCATTAACTGATCAATATTTCTGCATTGATGCCAATTTATTTTCTTAACCTAAACCACATTTCGCAGGGTTTCAGCTTTCAAAATAATAATTTATACAGCCAATGGATGAATTTAACGTCAGGTTATGAGCTTTTATTTACATAATATGGATAAGCGATATAACTTCTGTCAGGGAGTGTACTGTGATGAAGCCCTGTGATCCATGTGCCAAATGCTAAGGGAGATTTTGCGCCTGAGGGAATTTGGGAATTACCTCAAAGGGGTGCTATAAATAAAAAGGGAAACAATAAGGGCAGAGGAGTATTTCACAAGAACTCAGCTTGTATTTTGATTATGTACTTGCTTATGATTCTGTCCCTAACTTGATGTCTTAGTATTGACCCTGTGTGACTTCTTGCCGGCAGCTTGCACCCCCAGGCAACAGCTAACCATGTGGTCCCAGGGATTTAATTTGCTGATACTACTTTTGTTGTACAATGTAATGTAAAATGTTAAATATTTATGCTTGTGTCATTCATGAATAATAATGTTACTGTTTTTATACAGATTCCTGTAGTCCAGTCTTCTTCAAGTCAAGAAAGTCAAAAATGTACAAAGACATCAAAATGTATGTGGTATCTCGACTACAACAATCATTTAGCTTTTGAGTAGCACCTAGAGCTAAATCTATCTCAAAACAAGATCTTTTTTTATGTTTATTTGGCCTTTAAAGATGTTTACTAAAATGCCTGTTAAGACATTATGATACAGGAAAGATATATATCTTGGTACCGTGTTAGCCAGTAGATAGAAAAATATTTAGAATTGAGAGTCCTCAGTGGTTTGATACCTTTTAATGGCTAACTGAAAAGATGTTAACAAATTGCAAGCTTTCGAGACTACTCAGGTCTCTTCATCAGGCATAGACATATGAGAGATTCATAGTTGCATGGCAATGGAGAGTTGTCTAATAAGTATGGGGCAACGATATATACATATACACATGCTCCAATCCAGGACATGCTAGGGGGCTCAGGATGGCTACTGCAACCCCCTTACAGTAGCGCATTATCCCAAGTTTCTAACAGCCCAAGTAATGGCACCATTGTCTAGTAACAGTGGCAGAAATTAGCCCTTCCAAGACACACCAACAACAATTTATATATACATGTATTTTACTTTTTTGGGATCAGTCTCAATGGGTGAGTAGAGGTTTTTTTTTTATTTTCACGTCTCAACATTATAAACTGGGAGTTCAAGGAGCTCACCACACATCTGAGGGGTCTAGTTTCCAAAATGGTGTCTCTTATGAGTAATTTCCCATATGTAAGCACATCAGGGGGTCTCTAAATGAGATGACATGTCCGCTAATTATTCCAGCAAATTTTGCATTTAAAAAGGAAAATGTTGCTCCTTTACTTCCGAACTCTGCCATGTGCCAAAACAGTAGTTTTACTCCATATAGAGAAATTACACAATTTGTACAGTGCAATTTATCCTGTAACCCTTGTGAAAATGCTAAATTTGGGGCTAAAATAATGTGTGTGTGAAAAATCTTTTTTTTTATTTTCACGACTCAACATTATAAACTTCTGTGAAGTATCTGGGTGTTTGAGAGGTTCAACACACACCTAGATAAGTAACCTGAGGGGGTCTAGTTTCCAGAATGATGTCACTTGTTGGGGGATTCCACTGTTCAGACACATTATGGATAGTGTTGAGCGATACCGTCCGATACTTGAAAGTATCAGTATCGGATAGTATCGTCCGATACCCGAAAAGTATCGGATATCGCCGATACCGATACCTGATACCAATACAAGTCAATGGGACACCAAGTATCGGAAGGTATCCTGATGGTTCCCAGGGTCTGAAGAAGAGGAAACTCCCCTTCAGGCCCTGGGATCCATATTAATGTGTAAAGTAAAGAATAAAAATAAAAAATATTGATATACTCACCCTCTGACGCACCCTGGTTGTAACCGCCAGCCTCCGTTCATAGGGTGAGTATATCAATATTTTTTTTTTTTATTCTTTATTTTACACATTAATATCGATCCCGATACCGATTCCCGATACCACAAAAGTATCGGATCTCGGTATCGGAATTCCGATACAGCAAATATCGGCCGATACCCGATACTTGCGGTATCGGAATGCTCAACACTAATTATGGACTCTCCAAACGCTACATGGCATCTGCTAACTTTTCCAGCAAATTTTGCAATCAAATGGGGCTCTTTCTCTTCCAAACCCTGCCATGCACCTAAACAGTAGTTTTTCCCCACATATGGGATATCGACATGCTCAGGAGAAATTGCACAACACATTTTGTCATCTATATTCCCATGTTACTTGTGTGAAAATAAAACAAATCGGGGTCTAAAGTAAAATTTGCGTGAAAAAAATTTAAATGTTCATTTTTTCTATCTACGTTCCATTAATTTCTGTTAAGCACCTGAAGGGTTAATAAACTTCTTGAATGTGATTTCCAGCACCTTGAGGGTGCAGTTTTCAGAATGGTATCATTTTGGGGTATTTTCTGTTATATAAACCCCTCAAAGTCACTTCAAAGTGATATGGTCCTTTCATAGTCACTTCAAAGTGATATGGTCCCTGTTTTGTAAATTTTGCTGTAAAAATGATAAGTCGCTGGTCAATTTTTAACCCTGTGTAGGGAATGCTACTCACCTGGGTATGTGGAGAGGATAAACAGCATGCGTTTCCATTTAAACATCCATGTTGGTCTATTGCTGCATCATAAATCATCCACAAGCAAAGGAAAAATAAACAGCCTTCATGTTAGGGTTGGCGGAATACACCAAATATATATTTATTAGGAATAGTAGGTGCGTTAGCAACCTGGGAAAAAACCTGCTGCTAGATATGGCGGTACAAAATAGTAGTATAAACAAACTCTGTTACTTCACAGAGTCTGTTAGCAAAGAGAACGCTGTGCCCTGTTTAGCTCACAGAGGAACACAGCTACTTAGTAGAGCAGGTAGTGGTCATGCAGTCAAATGCAAACACGCAGCTCCTCTCCGGTGGAGCCGGAATTCTGTGGCTATACGCCAGCCCTGAATCCACTCACACGAAACTCCTCGCTGGAGGTGCCAGCATTCTAGGGGCTTATTTCAGCCGGGTCACTGAATACACACACGAAACTCCTCGCTGGAGGTGCCAGCATTCTAGGGGCTTATTTCAGCCGGGTTCCTGACTGCATACAAACACAACCACACGGGCGCTGAGCTCATACATAAATTGATACCAGCGCATGGCCATGCAGTCATGAGAACCTTTTATAGCTGCAGCAATTTCAGGACCTTCCCAGCAGGACCAATGGAAGACTGCCACAGAACTTGATCAGGTACAGGACCTTCCTGGAGGACCAATGGAAGTTGCTGCAGTACCTGAGCATGTGACCCTTGATCTCCATTGAGAGATCTTACCCTGGGCATGCTCAGTGTGTGCAAAGCAGGACTTAGTCCCAGAAAAGCCTGCTCGCCGCAGACCATTGCAGGGTACAATAGCAGAGCCTGGAGAGGCAGCAGTAACCCTTTGCACAGTATCAGAATGGGAGACCTCAGCAGACATGGTTTGATATTCCCCCTGTGCAGCGGCGGGAACTCAACTCCTAACATTACCCCCCCTCCTAGGGCCCCCCTCCTTGAGCCTCGCTACGCTCAAAAGTTGCAATGAGCAGCGGAGCCCGAATGTGCTCCACAGGTTCCCAGGTTCTGTCCTCTGGGCCGTGACACTTCCAGTCCACCAGATAAAATTTTTTGCCACGTACCACCTTGCACCCCACGATAGAATTCACCTCAAACTCATCCATGGATGAACCCGACGTCCCGGTAGATGACTCGGAAAACCGGGACAAATGGACGGGCTTTAAGAGAGAGACGTGGAAAGTGTCGGTGATACCAAGGCGCGGAGGAATGGCCAAATGGTAGACCACAAGGTTGACCTGTTCCAGAATCTTGAACAGACCAATGTAGCAAGGTGCAAACTTAGTGGACTCAACTCGCAGCCTGATGTTATGGGCGGAGAACCACACTAAGTCGCCAGGAGCAAAGGTCGAAACGGGGCGCCGGTGTGTATCAGCAGAAACCCTCATTCTCTCTTTGGAGGTCCGGATGGCATCCTGTGTGCGGTCCCAAATGTCACGTGCCTCCACCGCCCAGTCTGCCACCCTAGAATCGGTGGAAGACACGGTCGTGGGCACAGGGACACGCGGATGCTGGCCATAATTAAAGAGAAAAGGAGTCTGCCCAGTGCAATCGGCTACGGCATTGCTCAAGGCAAATTCTGCCCAAGGTAGCAAAGATGCCCAGTCATCCTGCCTAGCAGACACAAAATATCCCAAGTATGTCACCAGAGTCTGGTTGGTCCTCTCTACCAACCCATTCATCTCGGGATGATATGCAGAAGAGAGATTCAACTCTATGCTGAGTAAACGGCAGAGCTCTCTCCAAAACTGAGACGCGAACTGGGGACCCCGGTCGCTGACAATTTTATCAGGCATTCCATGTAAATGGAAAATATGCTTTATGAATAACGCCGCCAAGGCCCGTGCAGAAGGTAACCGTGGAAGCAGCACGAAGTGCACCATCTTAGAGAAATGATTGGTGACAACCCAGATAACGGTGCAGCTACGAGACTTGGGTAAGCCCACCACGAAGTCCATCCCGACCATCTCCCAGGGCCTGTCTGCCACCGGCAGGTGGTAAAGCAACCCAGCAGGCCGATGCCGAGGAGACCGATTCTGGGTGCAGGAAACGAACGCCCGAATATAGTCCCCGACGTCACGGGCCATATGCGGCCACCAGTACGTCCTCGCCAAAAGCTCAGATGTCCTTTTGGTCCCAAAATGCCCACCCACTCTGGACGAATGAGCCCAAGAGAGAACCTCTGGTCGCAAATTCGCTGGCATGAAAGTCTTGCCCGGGGGCACGGACTTTAGCGAAACCGGAGCCACAGTTCTCAAGCTCTCAGAAGGGACAATAAGCCGAGGCTCCTCCTCCTCCTCCTCAGATGACACTACGGAGTGGGAGAGAGCATGGGCACGAATGTTCTTCTCCCTGGAGAGAAAATGGAGAGTAAAATGAAACCAGGAGAAGAACAGGGACCATCTAGCCTGGCGAGAATTCAGCCGCTGGGCCGTCTGTAGATACACCAAGTTCTTGTGGTCAGTGAATACCTGGAAGGGAAAGCGAGCTCCCTCCAAGAGGTGTCTCCACTCTAAGAAAGCCAACTTCATGGCTAGCAACTCCCTGTCCCCGATGGAATAATTCCTCTCCGCCGGTGTGAAGGTCTTGGAGAAGAATAAGCAAGGATGCTTTCGAACTTGAGCATCCTTTTGGAAAAGGACTGCTCCAGCACCAACGGATGAGGCATCCACCTCCATGATAAATGGCTTATCTACATCGGGGCGATGTAGAATGGGAGCGCTAACGAAGTGTGACTTAATCGAGAGAAAGGCCTTGGAGACATCCTCCGACGACAACTTGGGATTTGCTCCCTTCTTGATGAGGGCAACCAAGGGAGCTACCAAAGTTGAGAAGTGTGGAATGAAATGGCGATAGTAATTAATGAACCCCATAAAGCGCTGCACCGCTTTAAGTGAATGGGGTTCCTGCCAGTCCATCACAGCCTGTAGCTTGGCAGAATCCATAGCCAAACCCTGGGCAGAGATGATATAACCAAGGAAAGCCAAGGACTCCTGCTCAAACACACACTTCTCCAACTTGGCGCAGTGGGAGTTTGCCCATAAGAGGTCGAAGACTTTGCGAACATCTCTCCGATGGGAGTAAATATCTGGAGAGTAGATGAGAATATCATCCAGATAGACTACGACCGAGGTAGTGAGCAAATCCCGGAAGATGTCGTTCACAAAGTCTTGGAAAATGGCTTGGGCATTACAGAGCCAGAAGGGCATCACCAGATATTCATAATGCCCATCCCTGGTGTTAAAAGCTGTCTTCCATTCGTCCCCCTCACGGATGCGAATCAGGTTGGCACCCCGCAGATCTAATTTAGTAAATACCCTTGCTCCCCGTAGCCTATCAAAGAGCTCAGATAGCAGGGGTAGTGGGTACTTGTTGTTAACGGTGATGGCGTTAAGACCCCTGTAGTCTATGCTTGGATGTAATTCTCCACTCTTATTCTGCAGAAGAACCCAGCCCCTGCAGGTGACAGTGACTTCCTAATGAATCCTCTTGCCAGATTCTCTTGGATGTACTGAGACATTTCCTCCATCTCCGGGAGAGATAACGGATAGACTCGACCCCGGGGAGGCTCAGCACCAGGCAAGAGATCGATAGGACAGTCATAGGGGCGGTGAGGCAGAAGGGTCTCCACAGCCCTTTTGGAGAACACGTCCGCATAGGGCCAATAGTGCTTGGGGAGAGAGGAAAGATCTGCGGGTACTTCTGTTGTAGCAACCTGAACGCACTCCCTCTGACATCTACCCTCACAGGATTTACTCCATCCCAAAATTCTCTCTGAGGACCACTCTATATGAGGAGAATGATAGCGTAGCCATGGTATCCCCAACAGGACCTCATCAACTCCCTCAGGAAGGACTAATAGAGAGATAATCTCCTGATGTGATGGAGACACAGAAAGAGTGAAAGGAATGGTTTGGTGTGTAATCTGTGAGGGTAGTGTTGACCCATTTACCACTCGAACGGTTACTGGTTTGGCGAGCATCACCAGGGGTATTGCGTGTCGCTGGGCGAAAGCGGATGACATAAAATTACCCTCCGCCCCAGAGTCCACGCATAGCTCTGCCATAAGAGTGGATGGGCCTATGGTAATTGTCCCCTTGAAGGACAACTTAGAGGTAAACATCGCCATGTCTGGTGTACCTCCTCCAACAGCCGCTAGACGCTGACGTTTCCCCGACCGCTGAGGGCACTTGGAGGCAAGATGTTCTGACTGCCGGCAAACATGACAGACCTTAAGTGCACGAGCAGACTGGGACTTGGACCCCGCTCGTGACCCCTCTATGGCCTCATGTGACTCGGGTGCCTGGACCGGAGATTCCAAAGGTCTGGCGAAGGTGGGAGCCAGCCGAAACCTCTGCCTACACTGGGCTCGCTCCAACCTTCGCTCATGAAAATGAAGGTCTATGCGAGTTGATACAGCTATGAGCTCCTCCAGTGTGGCGGCAATCTCTCTAGTGGTCAAAGCGTCCTTCACATGGTCAGCCAGCCCCCTTCAAAATACAGGGATGAGGGTTTTATCTGGCCACTCCAACTCAGACGCTAATGTCCGGAAGTGGACGGCCAATTGGCTGACCATGGTCGAACCCTGAGTCAATGCCAGCAGTTGGAGCGCCGTATCATGGGTGACTTGAGGTCCTACGAAGACCTGCTTCAGAGTGCCCAGAAACCGAGGAACACTCTGCACCACATGATTGTTGCGCTCCCACAGCGGCATAGCCCACTCCAAAGCTCTGTCCAACAGGAGAGATTATGAATCCCACCTTTGCCCGCTCTGTGGGAAAACGTGCAGCCCGGAGCTCGAGATGTATACCACACTGGCTCACGAAACCCCTACAGGACTTACTGTCCCCAGAGTATTTTTCAGGCAATGGGAGGTGAGATAAGGTCGTAACAGAGGTGGCAGTGGGTAAAGCTGCTGCAGCCACGCTAGCAGCCTGAACAGCTATTGCGGTAACATCCACCGCCGAGGTTGCTCGCTCGAGAGACGCCAACTGACCCTCCAGCAGCTGGATGTACCCCTGCAATCGCTGTTCATCTGCCATTGCTTAGCGAGATCCTGGTGCTAGTATACTGTTAGGGTTGGCGGAACGCACCGAATATATATTTATTAGGAATAGTAGGTGCGTTCGCAAACCGGGATCCACCATGCAGGAAAGAACCTGCTGCTAGATATGGTGGTACAAAATAGTAGTATAAACAAACTCTGTTACTTCACAGTCTGTTAGCAAAGAGAACGCTGTGCCCTGTTTAGCTCACAGAGGAACACAGCTACTTAGTAGAGCAGGTAGTGGTCATGCAGTCAAATGCAAACACGCAGCTCCTCTCCGGTGGACCCGGAATTCTATGGCTATACGCCAGCCCTGAATCCACTCACACGAAACTCCTCGCCGGAGGTGCCAGCATTCTAGGGGCTTATTTCAGCCGGGTCCCTGAATACACACACACGAAACTCCTCGCCGGAGGTGCCAGCATTCTAGGGGCTTATTTCAGCCGGGTCCCTGACTGCATACAAACACAACCACACTGGCGCTGAGCTCATACATAAATTGATACTAGCGCATGGCCGTGCGGTCATGAGAACCTTTTATAGCTGCAGCAACTTCAGGACCTTCCCAGCAGGACCAATGGAAGTTGCTGCACTATCTGAGCATGTGACCCTTGATCTCCATTGAGAGATCTTACCCTGGGCATGCTCAGTGTGTGCAAAGCAGGACTTAGTCTCAGAAAAGCCTGCTCCCGCAGACCAGTGCAGGGTACAATAGCAGAGCCTGGAGAGGCAGCAGTAACCCTTTGAACAGTATCAGATTCAGTGAGATGCTGGGACCGACGTCTCCGCTGAGCAGGCTCCACTGTGGCTGATGCAGAATGGAAGACCGCAGTAGACATGGTTCAAGATTCCCCCTGTGCAGCGGTGGGAACTCAACTCCTGACACTTCATTGCAGTCAAAACAAAGAAAACAGTTCTTTGGACAGAGTTTCTTGCCAGCAAGTCTTGGTCACACAAGCTGAATATCCCACACAGGAGGTCACACTGGCTCAGTCTGGATATCTGGTCTTCTCCCTCCACTAACAGCCATGTGCCAAACAACGGCCTCCATTTTAACATTTCCATTTCCTTCTATGATGGATTCACAGACTGGGTGGATGAGGTAAAAGAGGTAGATATAGTATATCTTGACTTCAGCAAAGCATTTTATAAAGTACTAGTGCTATCATTTTTGAAAAAATGACCAAGTATGGGATTGACAAGGCTACGGGTTGATGGATTCATAACTTGCTCAGTGATTGTACTCAAAGAGTGGTAAAAAATGGTTGCACATTCAATTGGAAAAGTGTTTCAAGCGGGGTATCACAAGGCTCTGTCCTGTCCCCAGTATTGTTCAACATTTTTATAAATATCTAGATAAGGGAACTGAAGGTAAACTAATACAATTTGCAGACAATACAAAGCTAGGTGTGATAGCCAAAACTAGAGAAGACAGAGAAAGGATTCAGAAGGATCTAGATCACCTTGAACAATGGACAGCAACTAATAGAATAGTATTTAACAGAGAGAAATGCAAGATTCTATAAGTGAGCAAGAAAAAGGAAAATTGCATCTATAGAATAGGAGGAATAGAACTAAGCAACAATACATGTAAAAACACTTGGGCATACTAATAGATCACAGACTGTACATGAGTCAACAGTGTGATGCAGAAAAAAAAAAGGCAAACACAATTCTAGGATTTATTAAAAGCAGCATAGATTCTAGATCATGCAAAGTTATTATTCCCCTCTACTCCTTCTTGGTCAGGCCTCATCTGGAATACTGTGTCCAGTTCTGTGCACCACATTTTAAAAAAGACATTGTAAAACTGGAGCAAGTTCAGAGAAGAGCTACCAGGATGGTAAGCGGACTGAAGAGTATGTCCTACGAGGGACGGTTAAAGGATCTGGGAATGTTTAGCTTTCAAAAAAGAAGGCTAAGAGGAGACTTAATAGCCGTCTACAAATAGCTGAAGGGATGTCACAGTGTAGAGGGATCATCATTATTGTTATTTGCACATGGAAACACAAGAAGCATTGGAATGAAACTGAAAGGGAGAAGATACAGATTGGATATTAGAAAAAAACTTTTTGACAGTAAGGGTGATCAATGACTGGAAAAGGCTGCCATGAGAGGTGTTGAGTTCTCCTTCAATGGAAGTCTTCAAACAGAGGCTTGACAGAATCTGTCTGAGATGGTTTAGTGAATCCTGCTTTGAGTAGAGGGTATGTGGGCAGCCAGACCTGCTCATTTCTCAGGCTGCCCATAATGCACCAAATGCACCAAACCATCCTCTTAGTGCTATGTGCACTAGAGCAATACAGGATTACATCACAGATGACAACCATCTCTGTGATACATAGCTCTCATCAACTATATGTCCGGTAGCTGCCTTATCTACTATATAATTGTCTAAGGGTACTTCCGTCTGTCCTTCTGTCTGTCTGTCTGTCGCGGTTATTCGTTCGCTGATTGGTCTCGCCAGCTGCCTGTCATGGCTGCCGCGACCAATCAGCGACGCGCACAGTCCGGAAAAAAATGGCCGCTCCTTACTCCCCGCACTCACTGCCCGGCGCCCGCATACACCCCTCCGGTCACCGCTCACACAGGGTTAATGCCGGCGGTAATGGACCGCGTTATGCCGCGGGTCACGCACTCCATTACCGCCGCTATTAACCCTGTGTGTCCCCAACTTTGTGCTATTGACGCTGCCTATGCGGCATCAAAAGTACAAAATGTAATGTTAAAAATAATAAATAAAAAAAAAAACCTGCTATACTCACTGTTATGGACCTGGTGGTTAGGAGCACCCGGAATGACCTGATGAGTAAACTAGAAATCGGGACAAGCTCTGGGGAGTGGGAACTCTGCTGACCGCAAACCCTACTCCTATCACACACAATAGAAATAGCCGTGGAGCGTACCTAACTCTCCCTAGACGCCTCTTCACAGCCTAAGAGCTAGCTACCCCTAAAGATAGAAATAGAAGCCTAACCTTGCCTCAGAGAAATTCCCCAAAGGAAAAGGCAGCCCCCCACATATATTGACTGTGAGTCAAGAGGAAAGTCACAAACACAGGAATGAAACAGGATTTAGCAAAGGAGGCCAGACTTCACTAAATAGTCAGAGGATAGAAAAGGGATAGAAAATAGATAGGGATAGAAAAGGGAACTATGCGGTCAGCACAAAAAACGACAAAAACCACGCAGAGTATGCAAAAAGACCCCCACACCGACTCACGGTGTGGAGGTGCAACTCTGCACCCCCAAAGCTTCCAGCTAGCAAGGGAATATTATGATAGCAAGCTGGACTAGAATTTAGCAGTACAAGAAATATATTCAGGAAGCAGTAACAACAAATGAACTAGCAAGGACTTAGCTTCTGATGGAGTAGACAGGTCCTCAGAGAAGTCCAAGAGAGATCTGAACCAATACTGAGACATTGACAGCTGGCAAGAAGTAACGATCTGAGTGGAGTTAAATAGGGAAGCCAGCATAGCAATAAACGAGGGCAGCTGAGAAAGCCAAACTCAGTGACCAGCAGTTCCGCTCAAAGCCACCAGAGGGAGTCCAAGAGCAGAACTAACCAAAGTACCATTCATGACCACAGGAGGGAGTCCGAGAACGGAATTCACAACAACTCACCCTCTGTAGTCCGCTGAGCTGCTCGCGCAGCCCGCCATCTTCCGTTGCAGGTTGCGGTAGCAAAGATGGTATGGCAGAAGGACCTGACGTAACGTCACGGTCATGTGACCGCGACGTCATCACAGGTCATGCGCTCAGACGAACCCTGGGACCGGAAGCTGCCGTGGACTACAAGGGGCCCTCGGAAAGGTGAGTATATGTTTATTTTTTATTTTTTAACCTGTGACAAACGTGGCTGGGCAATATACTACGTGACTGGCCAATTTACTACGTGTCGCTGTATACTACGTCACTGGGCAATATACTACGTAACTGGGCAATATACTATGTCGCTGGGCAATATACTACGTCGCTGGGCAATATACTACGTAATTGGGCAATATACTACGGCGCTGAGCAATATACTACGTCGCTGGGCAATATACTACGTCACTGGGCAATATACTACGTCACTGGGCAATATACTATGTCGCTGGGCAATATACTACGTTGTCATGGTTCTCAATGGCAAGAGAACGTAGTAAAGCATACAAAAAGGACTAGCTCTTGGAAGATGGGAACTCGAGCTGACTGTGAGCTAAACCTACCGCACAAATAACAGTGGCTGGGTAGCGTGCCTACGTTTTATCCCTAGATGCCCAGCGCCAGCCGGAGAACTGACTGACCCTAGCAGAGGAAAATACAGACCTGGCTTACCTCTAGAGAAATTTTCCCCAAAAGGCAGACAGTAGCCCCCACATATATTGTCGGTGATTTCAGAGGAAATTGACATACGAAGTATGAAGATAGGTTTAGCAAATTGAGGTCCGCTTGCTAGATAGTAGGAAGACAGAAAAGGGAACTACACAGTCAGCTGAAAACCCTTTCAAAACACCATCCTGAAATTACTTTAAGACTCTAATATCAACTCATGACACCAGAGTGGCAATTACAGTTCACAAGAGCTTCCAGCCTCAGAAATTAACAATCACAGAGAACTGGAACAAAAATGCAAAACAAACTTAGGACTACAAGTCCAACTTAGCTGATAGTAGTCTAGGAGCAGGAACATGCAACAGAAAGGCTTCTGGTAACATTGTTGGCCGGCATAGAAATGACTGAGGAGCAAGGCTAAATAGACAACTTCCACATCCTGATGGAAACAGGTGAACAGAGGCGATGAAGCACACAAGTTCAGTACCACCAGTGACCACCGGGGGAGCCCAGAAACCAAATTCACAACACTACGTGACTTGGCAATATACTACGTGCCTGGACAATATACTACGTGGCTGGCCAATATACTACGTGGCTGGGCAATATACTACGTGACTGGGCAATATACTACGTGACTGGGCAATATACTGCGTGGCTGGGCAATACACTACGTGGCTGGGCAATATACTACGTGGACATGCATATTCTAGAATACCCGATGCGTTAGAATTGGGCCACCATCTAGTACCTTATAACTTCCTAACAAAAAAAATGTTTTAAAAATTGTGCTGATGTAAAGTAGACATATGGGAAATCTTATTTATTAACTATTTTGTGTGATATAGCTCGTTTTTAAAGGCATGAAAATTGCAAAATTTTCAAAATTGGTAGATAATTGCTGTAAGCAATTTTCATTATCACACATTGACCCATGCTGATAGCTGCAGTAAATATACATCCACAGTGTCATAACACAAGGTCTTCTGTGATTGGCTGCCAAAGTCACACGTCTCTGTCCATATTAAAAGTGGATATCTTGTTTTGCTGTCACCATTTTCTCAATGTCCCAGTGCAGAGAAGGCCGCTCCTGCTACTGCTGCTACTGAAAGTGAACTTGTCAGTTAGCTAGATAGGACCCTGCCCTGTGTGAAACTGATTTCCCAGCAACTAACTAGATTTTGCTAAAACTGTGTTGCAGTCTCAGTAGGCTCCATTTGCTAATCAAAATCGTTTGTGAAAACACTGTGTTGAGGTGAGGAATCAGAAGGCCACATTTCCTCTTAAAAATCTTTAGGCTTAATATTGGGGTTCAGCCAGGAGGCAGTATTTGCTATTCCAAATCATTTGGGATAAAACTGTGTTGCAGTGAGGAATCAGGAGAACACATTTCCTCTTAAAAATTGTTAGGCTTACTTAATATAGGGGTTCAGACAGAAGGCCATATTTGTTAATCCAAATCGATTGGGATAAAACTGTGTTGCACTGAGGATTCAAGAGTACACATATCCTCTAAAAATCATTAGGCCTAATATAGGGCTTCAGACAAGAGTACCTATTTACTAATCCAAATAGTTTGTGATAAAACTATGTTGCAGTGAGGAATCAGAAGACCATATTTCCTCTGAAAAATTGTTAGGCCTAATATAAGGGTTCAGCCAGGAGTCCCCATTTGATAATTCAAATTGTTTGTGATAAAACTGTGTTGCATTGAGGAATCAGGAGGACACATTTGCACTTAAAACCGTTAGGCTTAATATAGAGGTTCAGACAGAAGGCCGTATTTGTTAATCCAAATCATTTAGGATAAAACTGTGTTGCACGGAGGATTCAGAAGGCCAGATTTCCTCTTAAAAATCATTAGGCCTAATATAGGGGTTCAGCAAGGAGTCCCTATTTGCTAATCCAAATTGTTTGTGATAAAACTGTGTTGCAGTGAGGAATCAGAAGGACACATTTCTTCTTAATAATCGTTAGGCCTAATATGGGGGTTCAGCCAAGAGGCCATATTTGCTAACCCAAACTGTTCATAATAAAACTGTATTACAGTGAGGAATCAGGAGGACACATTTCCTCTTAAAAATCATTAGGCCTAATATTAGGGTTCAGCTAGGAGGCCCTATTTGCTAATCCAAATCATTTGGGATAAAACTGTGTTGCAGTGAGGAATGATAATGCCACGTTTCCTCTTAAAAATTGTTAGGTATGAGAGTGTTGTTCAGGCACACTATCTAAGAAAATAAATAGTGATTGTTCTTTTACTATCAGGTGATTGACAGATGTGAGCCTAAAGGTACCTTCACACGAAGCGACGCTGCAGCGATAGCGACAACGATGCCGATCGCTGCAGCGTCGCTGTTTGATCGCTGGAGAGCTGTCACACAGACCGCTCTCCAGCGACCAACGATGCCGAAGGCCCCAGGTAACCAGGGTAAACATCGGATTACTAAGCGCAAGGCCGCGCTTAGTAACCCGATGTTTACCCTGGTTACCAACGTAAAAGTAAAAAAAACAAACAGTACATGCTCACCTGCGCGTCCCCCAGCGTCCGCTTCCTGACACTGACTGAGCTCCGGCTCTAACAGCACAGCGGTGACGTCACCGCTGTGCTTTCACTTTCACTTTAGGGCCGGCGCTCAGTAATTGTCAGGAAGAAGACGCTGGGGGACGCCCAGGTGAGCATGTACTGTTTGTTTTTTTTACTTTTATGCTGGTAACCAGGGTAAACATCGGGTTACTAAGCGCGGCCCTGCGCTTGGTAACCCGATGTTTACCCTGGTTACCAGTGTAAAACATCGCTGGTATCGTTGCTTTTGCTTTCAAACACAACGATACACAGCGATCGGACGACCAAATAAAGTTCTGGACTTTATTCAGCGACCAGCGACATCACAGCAGGATCCTGATCGCTGCTGTGTGTCAAACAAAACGATATCGCTAGCGAGGACGCTGCAACGTCACGGATCGCTAGCGATGTCGTTTCGTGTGAAGGTACCTTAAGGTTGTGAAACAGCAGGTTCCTAGAGGGAAAGGGAACATACAACATAAGTGGGAAAAAGGCAAGGCCCTGGAGGAAGGGAGAATAGGCTTGGTGTTTGATGTGTGAGTGGGTTAGGTGTTAATGTTAATGAAAGCTCAACTGAAACATCAGTTATTGGACAAGCTACTCCACTACCTTTCTTTGTTAGCCACACAGTGTTATGATTTGTAAATGAGGGCCAGAAAGATTATGTGCTATAGTGGATGGCAAGCGCTGCATCAAGTAGCCTCTACTCCTCTTCCCCACCTTAACATTATACTCAGTACAATCCTCAGAGGTGGCACCTCAATCACCTTTTTTTCTCCCGCGTCACAATTTTCCAAAGGCCCAGATGACTGTGGGGAACCACAGATGAGCCAGTCTGCAGAGCTGTTCACATATTCTATTCCTTGAGCATCAGATGTATGCTCCAAACATTCACAGAATTTAGAGGAGGAAAGCATCTGCACCGATGCCCAAAATATTTTCATGTTGTATTCGGACGAAGTATGGTCCAAGCAGAATCCAGACCCTTGTCACTAGATGATAACCCCCAGAAGTTGAGGTGATCCTGATGAGACTCAAATACCAGAGGCGCACGCGGACTGTACTTTGGCCGGGGAGGAAGAGGAGGAGGGTGTCTCTTAGGGTAAGGAGTGTGAGAACAGAGAGGATGACGATGAGATTATAGACGACACTTGGTGTGAACCTAGACGTTCGCAGCTAAGTAGCTCCGCAGAGGTGGTGGAGTGTTATGGACCTGGTGGTTAGGAGCACCCGAAATGACCTGATGGTTAAAACAGAAAACCTGGGACAAGCTCTGAGGAGGTGGTAACTCTACTGACCGCAATCCCTAATCCTATCACACACACTAGAAATAGCCGTGGAGCGTGCCTAACTCTCCCTAGACGCCTCTTCACAGCCTAAGAGCTAACTACCCCTAAAGATAGAAATAGCAGCCTACCTTGCCTCAGAGAAATTCCCCAAAGTAAAGGTAGCCCCCCACAAATATTGACTGTGAGTTAAGAGTGAAGTGGCAAACACAGGAATGAAACAGATTTTAGCAAAGGAGGCCGAATCTTCTCTAGATAGAGAAAGGAAAGGGAACTAATGCGGTCAGTATTAAAAACTACAAAAACCACGCAGAGTGTGCAAAAAGACCTCCACACCGACTCACGGTGTGGAGGTGCAGCTCTGCACCCCCAGAGCTTCCAGCTAGTAAGGAAATATCATAATAGCAAGCTGGACTAGAAACATAGCATGTACTGAGAAATATATTCAAAAACCAATGAACAGCAAATGAACTAGCAGGGACTTAGCTTCTGCTGGAGTAGACAGGTCATCTGAGAAATCCAAGAGAAATCTGGGCCAGTACTGAGACATTGACAGCTGGCATGAACTAACGACCTAAGCAGAGTTAAATAGGAAAGCCAGCAGAAGCAATAAGCGAGGGCAGCTGAGAAAGCCAACCTCAAAGATCAGCAGTTCCACTCAAAGCCACCAGAGGGTGTCCAAGGACAGAACTCACCAAAGTACCATTCACGACCACAGGAGGGAGCCCGAGAACGGAATTCACAACAGTACCCCCCCTTGAGGAGGGGTCACCGAACCCTCACCAGAGCCCCCAGTCCGATCAGGACGAGCCAAATGAAAGGCACGAACCAAATCGGCAGCATGGACATCGGAGGCAACAACCCAGGAATTATCCTCCTGACCATAACCCTTCCATTTAACTAGGTACTGAAGCTTCCGTCTCGAAATACGAGAATCCAAAATCTTCTCCACCACATACTCCAACTCCCCCTCAACCAACACCGGAGCAGGAGGATCAACGGAAGGAACCATAGGCGCCACATATCTCCGCAACAATGACCTACGGAACACATTATGGATGGCAAAAGAAGCTGGTAGGGCCAAACGAAACGACACAGGATTGATAATTTCAGAAATCTTATAAGGACCAATGAAACGAGGCTTGAACTTAGGAGAAGAAACCTTCATAGGAACATAACGAGAAGATAACCAAACCAAATCCCCAACACGAAGTCGGGGACCAACACAGCGACGGCGGTTAGTAAAACGTTGCGTCTTCTCCTGAGACAACGTCAAGTTGTCCACCACGTGAGTCCAAATTTGCTGCAACCTGTCCACCACAGAATCCACACCAGGACAGTCAGAAGGCTCAACCTGCCCTGAAGAAAAACGAGGATGAAAACCAGAATTACAAAAAAAGGCGAAACCAAAGTAGCCGAACTGGCCCGATTATTAAGGGCAAACTCAGTCAATGGCAAGAAGGTCACCCAATCATCCTGATCAGCAGAAACAAAGCATCTCAGATAGGTTTCCAAGGTCTGATTGGTTCGCTCGGTTTGGCCATTTGTCTGAGGATGGAACGCTGAAGAAAAAGACAAATCAATGCCCATCTTAGCACAAAAGGACCGCCAAAACCTAGAAACAAACTGGGAACCTCTGTCCGACACAATGTTCTCCGGAATGCCATGCAAACGAACCACATGCTGAAAAAATAATGGAACCAAATCAGAGGAGGAAGGCAATTTAGGCAAGGGTTAGTGTTGAGCATTCCGATACCGCAAGTATTGGGTATCGGCCGATATTTGCGGCATCGGAATTCCGATACCGAGATCCGATACTTTTGTTGTATCGGGAATCGGTATCGGGATCGATATAATGTGTAAAATAAAGAATTAAAATAAAAAATATTGATATACTCACCTCTCCGACGCAGCCTGCACCTTACCGAGGGAACCGGCAGCCTTCTTTGCTTAAAATGCGCGCGTTTAGTGCCTTCCGTGATGTCACGGCTTCTGATTGGTCGCGTGCCGCCCATGTGACCGCGACGCGACCAATCACAAGCCGTGACGTAATTCTCAGGTCCTAAATGCCTAATTCTATTTTTTATTTTAATTCTTTATTTTACACATTAATATGGATCCCAGGGCCTGAAGGAGAGGAATCTCTCCTTCAGACCCTGGGAACCATCAGGAAAACCTTCCAATACTTGAGTCCCATTGACTTGTATTGGTATCGGGTATCGGTATCGGTATCTGATCAGATCCGATACTTTGCCGGTATCGGCCGATACTTTCCGATACCGATACCTTCAAGTATCAGATGGTATCGCTCAACACTAGCAAGGGTACCAAATGGACCATCTTAGAAAACCGATCACAAACCACCCAGATGACAGACATCCTTTGAGAGACAGGAAGATCAGAAATAAAATCCATGGAAATATGCGTCCAGGGCCTCTTCGGGACAGGCAAAGACAAAAGCAACCCACTGGCACGAGAATAGCAAGGTTTGGCCCGAGCACAAGTCCCGCAGGACTGCACAAAAGAATGCACATCCCGTGACAAGGAAGGCCACCAAAAGGACCTAGCAACCAAATCTCTGGTACCAAAAATCCCAGGATGACCAGCCAATACTGAACAATGAACCTCAGAAATAACCCTACTAGTCCATCTATCAGGGACAAACAGTTTCTCCACTGGACAGCGGTCAGGTCTATCAGCCTGAAACTCCTGCAGCACCCGCCGCAAATCAGGGGAGATGGCAGACAGAATCACCCCCTCTTTGAGAATACCAGCCGGCTCAGGGACTCCCGGAGAATCAGGCAAAAAACTCCTAGAAAGGGCATCAGCCTTCACATTCTTAGATCCCGGAAGGTATGAGACCACAAAATCGAAACAGGAGAAAAACAGTGACCATCGAGCCTGTCTAGGATTCAACCGCTTGGCGGACTCGAGGTAAGTCAGATTCTTGTGATCAGTCAGGACCACCACGCGATGTTTGGCTCCCTCAAGCCAATGTCGCCACTCCTCGAATGCCCACTTCATAGCCAACAACTCCCGATTGCCGACATCATAATTACGCTCAGCAGGCAAAAACTTTCTAGAAAAGAAAGCACATGGCTTCATAAAAGAGCCCTCAGAATTTCTCTGAGACAAAACAGCCCCTGCCCCAATCTCAGAAGCATCAACCTCGACCTGAAAAGGGAGCAAAACATCTGGCTGACGCAACACAGGGGCCGAAGTAAAACGACGTTTAAGCTCCTGAAAAGCCTCAACGGCCGCAGGGGACCAATTCACCACATCAGCGCCTTTCTTCGTCAAATCAGTCAAAGGCTTAACCACACTAGAAAAATTAGCGATGAAGCGACGGTAAAAATTAGCAAAGCCCAGGAACTTCTGAAGACTCTTCACAGATGTAGGTTGAGTCCAATCATAAATGGCCTGAACTTTAACAGGGTCCATCTCGATAGTAGAAGGGGGAAAAATGAAGCCCAAAAAGGAAACCTTCTGAACTCCAAAGAGGCATTTAGACCCCTTCACAAACAACGCATTAGCACGAAGGACCTGGAATACCATCCTGACCTGCTTCACATGAGACTCCCAATCATCCGAAAAGACCAAAATATCATCCAAATATACAATCATGAACCTATCCAGATACTTCCGGAAGATGTCGTGCATAAAGGACTGAAACACAGATGGAGCATTAGAAAGCCCGAATGGCATCACCAGGTACTCAAAATGGCCCTCGGGCGTATTAAATGCTGTTTTCCATTCATCACCCTGTTTAATACGCACAAGATTATACGCCCCTCGAAGGTCAATCTTGGTAAACCAACTAGCCCCCTTAATCCGAGCAAACAAATCAGACAGCAGAGGCAAAGGGTACTGAAATTTGACCGTGATTTTATTGAGAAGGCGGTAATCTATACAGGGTCTCAGAGAGCCATCCTTCTTGGCCACAAAAAAGAACCCTGCTCCCAACGGTGACGAAGACGGGCGAATATGCCCTTTCTCCAAGGACTCCTTTACATAACTCCGCATAGCGGCATGTTCTGGCACAGATAAATTGAACATTCGGCCCTTAGGGAACTTACTACCAGGAATCAAATTAATAGTGCAATCACAGTCCCTATGAGGAGGTAGGGCACTGGACTTGGGCTCATCAAATACATCCTGGTAATCCGACAAAAACTCAGAGACTTCAGAAGGAGTGGAAGAAGAATTTGACATCAAAGGAACATCACTATGTATCCCTTGACAACCCCAACTAGACACAGACATTGATTTCCAATCCAGTACTGGATTATGAACCTGTAACCATGGCAAACCCAACACGACAACATCATGCAAATTATGCAACACCAAAAAGCGAATATTTTCCTGATGTGCGGGAGCCATGTACATGGTCAGCTGAGTCCAGTACTGAGGTTTATTCTTGGCCAATGGCGTAGCATCAATCCCCCTCAAGGGAATAGGACTCTGCAAAGGCTCCAAGGAAAAACCACAGCGCCTGGCAAACTCCAAGTCCATCAAGTTCAGGGCAGTGCCCGAATCCACAAATGCCATAACAGAGTAGGACAACAATGAGCAAATCAGAGTAACAGATAAGAGAAATTTAGGCTGCACAGTACTAATGGTGACAGACCTAGCGAACCTCTTAGTGTGCTTAGGACAATCAGAGATAGCATGAGAGGAGTCACCACAGTAAAAACACAGCCCATTCTGACGTCTGTGTTCTTGTCGTTCAGCTCTGGTCAAAGTCCTATCACATTGCATAGGCTCAGGCCTCCGCTCAGAGGACACCGCCAAATGGTGCACAACTTTGCGCTCGCGCAAACGCCGATCAATCTGAATGGCCAAATACATTGATTCATTCAGACCAGCAGGTGTGGGGAACCCCAACATAACATCTTTAAGGGCTTCAGAAAGACCCTTTCTGAAAATTGCTGCCAGGGCACACTCATTCTATTGTGTAAGCACAGACCACTTTCTAAACTTCTGGCAATATACTTCTGCTTCATCCTGACCCTGACATAGAGTCAGCAAAATCTTTTCTGCCTGATCCACAGAATTTGGTTCGTCATAAAGCAATCCAAGCGCTAGAAAAAATGCATCTACATTAAGCAATGCAGGATTTCCTGGCTCAAGGGAGAATGCCCAGTCTTGCGGGTCACCACGCAACAAAGAAATAATAATGTTTACTTGCTGAATGGGGTCACCAGAGGAGCGGGGTTTCAGAGCAAGAAACAGTCTGCAATTATTTTTGAAATTCAAAAATTTAGATCTATCCCCAGAAAACAAATCAGGAATTGGAATTCTAGGCTCTAACATCGGATTATGAACTACATAATTTTGAATACTTTGTACCCTTGCAGTGAGTTGATCCACACAAGAGGACAAACCTTGAATATCCATATCTACACCTGAGTCCTGAACCACCCAGAGGTTAAGGGGAAAAGAAAGACAAAACAAGCTGCAAAGAAAAAAAAAATTGACTCAGAACTTCTCTTATCCCTCTTTTGAGATGCATTAACTTTGTAGGCCAGCTGTACTGTTATGTACCTGGTGGTTAGGAGCACCCGAAATGACCTGATGGTTAAAACAGAAAACCTTGGAAAGCTCTGAGGAGGTGGTAACTCTCCTGACCGCAATCCCTAATCCTATCACACACACTAGAAATAGCCGTGGAGCGTGCCTAACTCTCCCTAGACGCCTCTTCACAGCCTAAGAGCTAACTACCCCTAAAAATAGAAATAGCAGCCTACCTTGCCTCAGAGAAATTCCCCAAAGTAAAGGTAGACCCCCACAAATATTGACTGTGAGTTAAGAGTGAAGTGACAAACACAGGAATGAAACAGATTTTAGCAAAGGAGGCCGAATCTTCTCTAGATAGACAGAGAAAGGAAAGGGAACTATGCAGTCAGTATTAAAAACTACAAAAACCATGCAGAGTGTGCAAAAAGACTTCCACACCGACTCACGGTGTGGAGGTGCAGCTCTGCATCCCCAGAGCTTCCAGCTAGCAAGGAAATATCATAATAGCAAGCTGGACTAGAAACATAGCATGTACTGAGAAATATATTCAAAAACCAATGAACAGCAAATGAACTAGCAGGGACTTAGCTTCTGCTGGAGTAGACAGGTCATCTGAGAAATCCAAGAGAGATCTGGACCAGTACTGAGACATTGACAGCTGGCATGAACTAACAACCTAAGCAGAGTTAAATAGGAAAGCCAGCAGAAGCAATAAGCGAGGGCAGCTGAGAAAGCCAACCTCAAAGATCAGCAGTTCCACTCAAAGCGACCAGAGGGTGTCCAAGGACAGAACTCACCAAAGTACCATTCACAACCACAGGAGGAAGCCCGAGAACGGAATTCACAACAGTGGAGTAGGAGCAAGATGAAAAGGTTATGTTGCGGCTTCCAGCACAGATATGGAGTGATGCAACCACGACAAGCACTGCATCGTCAGCCACAACTCTGGTTGTAGCCAGCATTGAACACGAGACTGTAGTTCGTAGTGGAAGAAAGAGTTTCCTAGCCTGGGCCGGTTTTGAGGCCACAACTCTCAAGAAATAACTCACGTTATCTGCCAAATTTTCAAAAAAAGAAAGCTCAGTAGAGGCACAAATTGCAATAATTTGACAACTATATGCATGGACCGGCACATGCACAATCAACATGCCTCAGTCTGGGAATCTCACTGCGCTAAAATGCTGACTAGCGGGCCTCGCCAACCACCGGTCATCTCATCAACCACATCTGCTGCTTCTGCCTCATCTGTCACCATGCCAACTGTTCTCCCACAGGTCTCCGGCTGCGGAATCTCCACTTCTTTACCCCCTACAGTCGGGATGAGTGAGAAACCATCAGTTTTTATGGAAGTGCACATGCCTGCTGTTTTTGTGTCACCTAGCACAACACATCTTTCTGAATCCACCATAGCATCTCTGCCTGCACCTCATTTACCATCCTGCAGTTTATTCTCTTCACCCTGCTCCACCCGCTATCCGCACAGCAGCCTGCCCTTGGTCCAACAGTCGTGATCACGTAAAAGAATGTTTCCACCTACACATGCCGAAGCTAAAAGCTTGAACTCCACCATCTTCATGTCATGGTCCAGGTCGGGGTTTGCTTCTTGCTTCTCTTTCTCCGGCCTGGTCATGGAGGGATTAACCTTTCCTGCCTCTCTTAGGTTCATGGGTGGCTACTTATTGGTGCTAGAGCAGCTTATCCATATACCCTAGTGATCCTTCTGCCTCCGATTTCCCATGTATGTGTCTGACCTGTCCCCTGTCCCTGACTCAGTGTACATTTGGTGATTTCCCTACAGTGTATGACTTGGCTTGAACTCTGAACTCCACCTTCAGTTTTTCTCTCTCAGGTACTGCGTTCCCCGACTTGATTTTGACCCTCTGGCTCAAACCTTGACTCCTTTTTCTGTCTCATGTTTTGGATACCATGCTCCCTTCTGGCTCTGAATTTTGGCTCTTCTCTGACCTCGTGCTTTGCTGTGACCTTTGGTACTTCATCTCCCTGTTTGTTGCTCACTTTGGCCCATCTGACTACTTTGCCGCCTCCTGGTGGTGGCCTGCACTTCTGCACCGAAGTGGTACACATTAAATGCGGCCCTTTTACCCATTACAGCTTCCCCTGGTGGTGGCTGAGCTCAATTGCTCCGCAGTTGCATTACACTTCAATCTGTTGTCTACGGAAATTCTGCCTTTCCACCTGTTAAATACAAACAGTTTCAAAAAGTTGATGACCGTCACAGTCCCCCAGTACCAGTTGCCCAGTCACCATTACTTCTCTAATTAAGCTGTGCCTGCGCTATACCATCATGTCACAGAGAACGTCACCTATTTCCTAAAAAAAAAATCTGTGTCTGCCATGGTGCATTTTACCACTAGCACCTGGATGAGCAAACATGGTCATGGGCGTTACATCTTGCTGACTGGGCACTGGGTGACTCTCATGACTGTGGAAGCAGGTGGTCAAGGGGCTGCTCCACAAGGCTTGCAGGACAAACCTCTGTATAGAACACTTCCCATAGGGCCTCCACTGGTGCCCTTATCCTCTCCTTTAATGAGATACATGTTCCAACACTGTAGAGAGAATCTCCATCACCCAGGGGCGGACCTACCGCCGGTTCAACCGGTGCAGCTGCACCGGGGCCCGGAGGTGGAGGGGGGCCCTTGCAGGCGGGGGCATACAGGGCCCCGGCTTTCTGCTGCTGCTGTAGATCGGTGCAGGCCCCGCACTGTATTAGCAGTGTACATACAAGTGGCGGCCGGCATCCTCCTATTGCAGACAGCAGGCTGTGTGTCTGCTGATCTGACGTCACCTGCGCGCCTGTTTCACTCTGCCGGAGGCCTGGAGAGGAGAGATGAAGTTAGTAGAAAGCCATGGGGTCCCGGGCAGGAGGTATGTGACGGGCTTCATCTCATTCCTGCTTTCTTATCTGCTTTCTGTAGATCTATCTGTACTGTGAGATTTATTGCACCATCTTAAGGTACCTTCACACTGAACAACTTAACAATGATAACGATAGCGATCCGTGATGTTGCTGCATCCTGGATAGCGATATCGTTGTGTTTGACACGCAGCAGTGATCAGGATCCTGCTGTGATATCGTTGGTCAGAGCTAGAAGGCCAGCACCTTATTTAGTCGCTGGATCAACCGCTGACATCGCTGGATCGGTGTTATGATCCTCAGTGGCTTAGGATCACAAATCTAACCAGCTAAGTAGAAGATAATAGGACGAGCTCTGGGAATGTGGTAACTGGACTGACCGCAAACCTGATCCTAACCGCAAACTCTATAGGCAGCCGTGGAACATTTCCTGAAATCCTAGACGTCTCTTCATGGCCTGAGAAACTGACTACCCCTAAAGAGAAAGTAAAGACCTCACTTGCCTCAGAGAAATAACCCCAGAGATATAGAAGCCCCCCACAAATAATAACGGTGAGTTAAGAGGAAAAGACAAACGCAGAGATGAAACAGGTTGAGCAAATGAGGCCCGCTAACGCTAGATAGCAGAAAATAGCAAGGGATCTGTGCGGTCAGTAAAAAACCCTATGCAAAAATGTCCACGCAGAGAATGCGAGAACCCCCACACCAACTAACGATGTGGGGGGAGCAACTCAGCACCCAGAGCATTAGCAAGCAAGGAAATCACATATTAGCAAGCTGGACAAAACTCATCATATACTAAGAAACATCTTGAACACAGATGAGCAAAAATAAGCAAACAAAACTTAGCTTCTCTTGAGAGACTGATAACGGATGTAGACAGGAGCAATCAGAATAGCACTGAATACAACGACAACAGGCAAGGAATGAAGGACCAGGTGGATTAAATAGGAAACCTGACTAGTAGTGTTGAGCATTCCGATACCGCAAGTATCGGGTATCGGCCGATACTTGCGGGTATTGGAATTCCGATACCGAGATCCGATACTTTTGTGGTATCGGGTATCGGTATCGAAACAACATTAATGTGTAAAATAAAGAATTAAAATAAAAAATATTGCTATACTCACCTCTCCGACGCAGCCTGGACCTCACCGAGGGAACCGGCAGCGTTCTTTGCTTAAAATGCGTGCGTTTACTTCCTTCCGTGACGTCACGGCTTGTGATTGGTCGCGTGCTGCCCATGTGGCCGCGACGCGACCAATCACAGCAAGCCGTGACGTAATTTTCAGGTCCTGAATGCCTAATTCTAGGCATTCAGGATTTTAAAATTACGTTCCGGCTTGTGATTGGTCGCGTCGCGGTCACATGGGCGACGCGACCAATCACAAGCCGTGACGTCACGGGAGGCAGGAAACGCGCGCATTTTAAAATTACGTCACGGCTTGTGATTGGTTGCGTGCCGCCCATGTGACCGCGACGCGACCAATCACAGCAAGCCATGACGTAATTTCAGGTCCTGTATGCCTAATTCTGCATTCAGGACCTGAAATTACGTCACGGCTTGCTGTGATTGGTCGCATCGCGGTCACATGGGCGGCACGCAACCAATCACAAGCCGTGACGTAATTTTAAAATGCGCGCGTTTCCTGCCTCCCGTGACGTCACGGCTTGTGATTGGTCGCGTCGCCCATGTGACCGCGACGCGACCAATCACAAGCCGGAACGTAATTTTAAAATCCTGAATGCCTAGAATTAGGCATTCAGGACCTGAAAATTACGTCACGGCTTGCTGTGATTGGTCGCGTCGCGGCCACATGGGCGGCACGCGACCAATCACAAGCCGTGACGTCACGGAAGGAAGTAAACGCGCACATTTTAAGCAAAGAAGGCTGCCGGTTCCCTCGGTGAGGTCCAGGCTGCGTCGGAGAGGTGAGTATAGCAATATTTTTTATTTTAATTCTTTCTTTTACACATTAATATGGATCCCAGGGCCTGAAGGAGAGTTTCCTCTCCTTCAGACCCTGGGAACCATCAGGGATACCATCCGATACTTGAGTCCCATTGACTTGTATTGGTATCGGGTATCGGTATCGGATTAGATCCGATACTTTGCTGGTATCGGCCGATACTTTCCGATACCGATACTTTCAAGTATCGGACAGTATCGCTCAACACTACTGACTAGCAGATGACGAGACAGCTGATCCCAGCCAGAAACCTGCAAAATAACAAAAAGAGCCACCAGGGGGAGCCCAAAGAGAGAACTCACACAGTACCACTCACGACCACAGGAGGGAGCCTGGAAACAGAGTTCACAACAGATCGGTGTGCGTGACACCGATCCAGCGATGTCTTCACTGGTAATCAGGGTAAACATCGGGTTACTAAGCGCAGGGCCACGCTTAGTAACCCGATATTTACCCTGGTTACCATTGTAAATGTAAAAAAAAACAAACACTACATACTCACCTTCTAATGTCTGTCGCGTCCCCCGGCGTCCGCTTCCCTGCACTGTGTCAGCGCCGGCCGGCCGTAAAGCAGAGCACAGCGGTGACGTCACCGCTCTGCTTTACGGCCGGCACTTACACAGTGCAGGGAAGCGGACGCCGGGGAACGCGACAGACACCGGAATGTAAGTATGTAGTGTTTGTTTCTTTTTACATTTACACTGGTAACCAGGGTAAACATTGGGTTACTAAGCGTGGCCCTGTGCTTAGTAACCCGATGTTTACCCTGGTTACCCGGGGACTTTGGCATAGTTGGTCGCTGGAGAGCTGTCTGTGTGACAGCTCTCCAGCGACAACACAACGACGAAACAGCGACGCTGCAGCGATCGACATCGTTGTCTATATCGCTGCAGCGTCGCTTAATGTGATGGTACCTTTAAACTTACAGACAGATAAGGTCCCGACTCCAGCGTCACCCGATCTGCATGTAAGCTGAAGCTGCAGCAATAAGTCACAGTGATCCTCACCCTGCACTGTGTGACCCTGAGCCTGGCTCCAGGACGTCCCACATTATATATCAGATATATATTTGTACTATGTGCACATATATAGTGTTATATGCACTGAGCACTGACCAGGCTGCAGGAACTCACATTATAATATAATATATTATAATGTGAGTTCCTGAAGCCTGGTCAGTCCTCAGTGCATATAACACTATATATGTGCACATAGTACAGTGGTGCCAATATACAGTATGGAGCATCATGTGCGGTCAATATACAGTATGGAGCATCATGTGCGGTCATTATACAGTATGGAGCATCATGTGTGGCAATTATACTGTATGGAGCATCATGTGCGGTCATTATACTGTATGGAGCATCATGTGCGGTCATTATACAGTATGGAGCATCATGTGCGGTCAATATACAGTATGGAGCATCATGTGCGGCCAATATACAGTATGGAGCATCATGTGCGGCCAATATACAGTATGGAGCATCATGTTCGGCCAATATACAGAATGGAGCATCATGTGCGGTCATTATGCAGTATGGAGCATCATGTGCGGCCATTATACAGTATGGAGCATCATGTGTGGCCATTATACAATATGGAGCATCATGTGTGGCCATTATACAGTATTGAGCATCATATGGGGCCATTATACAGTATGGATCACTGTGTGACCATATTTTTTTGTTTATAATTATTCTTTATGAAACAGTGTGATCAGCAGTGCTAAATGGGTGTGGTTGGGATGTGGATATGGGTGTGACTAGTTATGAATGGGTGTGGCCAGAGGCGTGGCCTAAAGTTTGCCAAACTTTGTCCCTCTTTCCCATCTTCAAAAGTTGGGAGGTATGATGCTGGGCAGGGAGGGGGGCCCAGACACATTTCTTGCACAGGGGCCCAAAGCTGTCAGTGTCCGCCACTGCCCCCACCTCCGTACTGCACAACTAGGGCTAACCATAATCAGGTAATGTTCAAATTAATATGCCTTGGAGAACGCAGCCACATAGCTTAAGAGTTGTGGACATCTCTTCAGGCCAAGTTAGAGCAATGGTTGTCTCCACTGAACCTGGAGCCATGGAAAGTTGTATGCGATAACCGTGCAAACCTGGTGGTGGCCCTATGCTGGGGCAACCTCACACATGTGTCTTGCATGCTTCACGTCCTCAGCCTGCTGGAACACATTTTTAATACTCTGTGTGAGGAGGTGGTGGTCCCTGAGGAACAGATGCAAACAGAAGAGGATGCGGAAGGGATAACAATATCTCAAATTTTTGGACTGTCGTCTCGCAAGCGAGTGCAATTGGAGGGTGCATTACAGTAATCAAGTGGAGCTTTTGGCACCAAAGTGCTAGTAAAGATGCAGGAGGTTAATAGCAAAGCCACACAAAGAGGACTAAAAATCCTCCAAAAATTCAAGAATTAATATAGCAGAAAAGGGGCAGCAGTGCTTACCTGCCCAGGTCTTCGAACGAATGCACTATCAGGATGCAGCAAACCTATATAGTAAAGATGGCGCCAATACAGGTGCAAAACACTGATAAGACAACTACTCACAACCTACCAATTCAAGGAAGGGATGACTGCTTAGTATATGATTGCAAAAAGCAGGCTTGTATAGGGCATTGTTCACATACAGGTAACGCAGAGTATCTGTTTTACAGACTATTATTTTTGCATTTTATTTTTCAGGGTGGACTCAAGCTAAGCATTTTTGGTCTTGTAAACTGGGGTGTCTGTTTACATGGGATGCAATAGTGCTGGTCAGCCCACCTGATTGAATACTATGGGTGTCACTGGGTGTATGGGTGTCTGCCCCTTATTTTAACTGTTTGGAAAGTTTTTTGTCACCCCTTAAGATGTTATGTATACGTTTGCTTTGGCCTCCCATTGAATCTAATTGGGTTCGGGCACATTCGTCGAACATTGTGACGTTCGGCAAACAGAACCGAACTGAACCTTGAAAAGCCTGCTAGATCCAAATAGATTGTAATGGGCTGGGTGGTGGAACCACTGTGCCGAAGCCCAAGGAAGACCTGGAGGGGCGAGACTAAGAGCCTCACCCAATCTGACCACAGATACGCTGCAGCGTATGACATCGAGATCTAAGGAGAGACAAGGTAGGTGGTCCTGGTGCTACTCCCAGAATAACCTTGGGTAGATGGCAGAAGATCCCCTAGGAAAGGGTAGCTAGGGCAGACTGAATACGCAGGTACAGCGTACTGGGATATGAGCACTGGGACCTGAGAACTCACAAGAGTGTTAGGAAACAAATTCACAACATTGCACACGCACATCCATGTTGGAGGAGATGCTTTAAATAGTAAGTGTCCTCCAGCTATTGGCTGAGTGTGACACTAGTCACTTTTCACGGCCTAGCCATGAGTCAGAATGATCAAGGAGTCCAAGGTCAGAAGCCAGGAGGGTGGTCAGGTAACCTTCTGAGGTCATAATACCAGGAGGATAATGGATCAGATAAGAAGGGGTTAAACAGACAGATGGTCATAACTAAGTTTAAGGTCAGGCAACAAAAGATCAAGCATACAGAACTCAAGGCACAGGAAGCACAAACCTCACTGGCTGAATTTTTGTCTGGCGGAGGTCTGGGAGAAACAGCTCAGTTCAGTAGCATGGCAATCACTTGGGATAATGAACATTTGGAGACAGCTGACACCTCCAAGTCTCAGATTCTATAGTCGAGTTGTCAATCTGTAAGGAGGTTGCTTTCTCTGCTACTTATCTGGAAACACTTAGTCAGATAGCTGGGTTGTCGGGGGGAAGACTTTCCGCCCTGGACAGAAGGGACCATGTGATGGCTGGGGGCAGAGAGGAAGAGAGGGGGGTGTGGTCAGAAAAGAGCGGGAGAGCAGAGCGCGCGAGACAGAGGGGACAGCGTGCCAGAGAGAAAGCAGGCTGCAGAGCCGCGCTCCCCATGACAGAGTGCTCGCCGTGAGGGCACTAAGGCTGGAGTGAGAGTGGGGACTTGGAAGGCTCCATAATCAGAGACTACGTATCCCCTTACAGTGACCTGAGTGCGCAGCCCCGGTGACCACACTGACAAGCCAGGACCCCTGAGTGTGACTAAGGAAACTGCTCATTGTGTGTGTATTCTTGCTGCAAAGAGAGAGAGCCTGTCAGCCTGGTGTACAGAGACTCGCAGCAAAGTGGCTGTGTGACTTCCTGCTTGCAGCTTCACTGGGAGAAAAGTCTTAACCCAGGAGTTGCCAATTCCCAGGAAACAGAGAAGAGACTTTTATTCCCTGGTCCCCGCAGTATCAGTACAGAGACTGTGATTCTTGGTGAGAGACTTAACAGTGTGGAGCCCCTGATTCCTGGCTGGGCTGTAAAGTCTAAAGACTGCAACTTGTGAGTACATGAAAGTGAACTCTGCTGGTGACTGTACCCACACTGGAATTAGGACCCTCCAGTCAGGACCTCCCTGGACTCATAAGTTACAAGAACACTCGTTAACCCTTTTGTTTTCGCTTAACTGTTTACTGTTTGATTTAACTCTATTAACCCCCTGTTTACTCCCTGCGAGGAGAATCTTACTCCTGTTAATAAATTCCCCTCAACAGTTGGTCTGTCTGTTCCGTGGTGACATACTAAACCCTGCACTCTATTACAAATCAACGCATTGACAGCTCAGCACAACCCTGTACCAGATTGGATGACTAAGCTGTCAAATTACTGACAGCTTCAGCACACCCCTGTACAAGATTGAACAGCCAAACTGCCAGTAACTGCATCCCAGGTATACTAAGGGGATGCCATAAAGCACAAATGTGTTCCAAAGATTGATTTGTAAACTCAGTCTGACCATTTGTTTCAGGGTAATAAGCAGATGAAAATGACAAGTCAATGCCTAGTTTACTGCAAAAATCTCTTCAAAATTTAGAGACAAATTGTACTTCCCCAACAGACAAAATGTTTAGAGAGATCTCATGTAACCTAACAATATGAGAAATAAACATCCAGAAGAGTGTCTCTGCATTAGGTAATTCTGACAAAGGAACAAAATGAGCTTGTTTGATGAATCGATCAACTACTACCCAGATAGCAGTTTTCCCAACAGACAAAGGCAAATCTGTAATGAAATTCATGGAAAAATGAGTCCATGGTTTTCTTGAATTGGCTTTGAAGCCAATTCCCCAGCCAGTCAGCTATGACTGACTTTGGTGCGTGCTCAGACTTCACAAGTAGATACAAAATCTTTAATATCATTTTGCATAGACAGCCACCAAAAAAGTCTAGGTACGGCTATTCATGTAGCAGTAACCCCAGGATGACCACTTAAGATGGAATCATGAATTTGGTTTAATACCCACAAAGAAGGCACAAATAATTTGGACCTTGAGGAATCGGAAGGAGCCAACGACTGGACTTTACGAATCTCCTCTTCCAATTTTGGGGGTTACAAGAGAAACCACAATTCCCTGAGGGATAATAGAGGATCGAGGCTCTGGAGAAAAAGTGGAATCTAGACTACGAGATAATGCATCAGCTTTCACACTCTTAGCATGAATGTAATAGAAAAATTAAACCTAGAGAAAAACAAGAACCATCTGGCCTGTATGTGAGTTATCCTTTTAGCTGATTAAATGTAAGCTAAATTCTCGTGATCCGTGATCACCGTTCCTCAAAGGACAATTTGACAGCAAGTAACTCCCGATTCCTAACATCATAATTTCTCTCCGCCGGTTAAATTTTTTTTTAGAAAAAAAAGCACATGGATGCAGGTTAATCAGAGTTGTGGGCCCCTCGAATAAGACTGCCCCCGCTCAGATCTCAAAAGCATCCACCATCACAATGAACGGTTATTAAAAAAATGGTTGGATCAGAATGGGTTCAGACAAAGAAAACACTATCTTAATCTTTTGAAAGCTCTGATAGCACCTTGTGACCAAACTGTCACGATATGTACAATGACCCAATGGGGGGTCAGTAAGCAGATGGCACAACACTCACACAATGGGATGTAAAAGGAGAGGAAGGCCCTACAGATAGAGAAATGAGGGATGGTCACCACCTGAGCTCAAACCTGAGCCTGTCCCTGCACTCACCTAATGCCCTATGTGGGTCCTTCCCCCCACTGCCATCAGGAACCTCATCCTTCGCTGTCACCTCACACTACTCTGGCTAGTGCACTGGCCAGCAAGCAGGGCCGGACTGGGACTAAAATTCAGCCCTGGCATTTGAAGTCACACAGGCCCACTTGTCGCATGGTGACTGTATAATATCTTTGTACACTTGTAGGCTACAAGAAGTGAGGGGAGTGTAACACGACTATATAACATATAATTACAGCTGTATCCAGCATTACAGCTCAGTCCCCATAGAATGTAATACAGCACAGCCCCCATAGACTATAATACAGCACAGCCCCCATAGACTATAATACAGCACATCCCCCATAGACTATAATACAGCACAGCCCCCATAGAATGTAATACAGCACAGCCCCCATAGAATGTAATACAGCACAGCCCCCATAGAATGTAATACAGCACAGCCCCCATAGAATGTAATGCAGCCAGCCCCATAGAATGTAATACAGAACAGCCCCATAGAATTGAATGCAGCACAGTCCCCATAGAATGTAATGCAGCACAGCCCCCATAGAATGTAATGCAGCCAGCCCCATAGAATGTAATGCAGCACAGCCCCATAGAATATAATGCAGCACAGCCCCATACAATATAATGCAGCACAGCCACCATACAATGTAATGCAGCCAGCCCCATAGAATATAATGCAGCACAGGCCCATAGAATGGAATGCAGCCAGCCCCATAGAATATAATGCAGCACAGGCCCATGGAATGGAATGCAGCCAGCCCCATAGAATATAATGCAGCACAGGCCCATGGAATGGAATGCAGCCAGCCCCCATAGAATGTAATGCAGGCAGCCACCATACAATATAATGCAGCACAGCCCCCATAGAATGTAATGCAGGCAGCCCCCATAGAATGTAATGCAGGCAGGCAGCCCCCATAGAATGTAATGCAGGCAGGCAGCCCCCATAGAATGTAATGCAGGCAGGCAGCCCCCCATAGAATGTAATGCAGGCAGGCAGCCCCCCATAGAATGTAATGCAGGCAGGCAGCCCCCATAGAATGTAATGCAGGCAGGCAGCCCCCATAGAATGTAATGCAGGCAGGCAGCCCCCATAGAATGCAATGCAGGCAGGCAGCCCCCATAGAATGAAATGCAGGCAGGCAGCCCCCATAGAATGTAATGCAGGCAGGCAGCCCCCATAGAATGTAATGCAGGCAGGCAGCCCCCATAGAATGTAATGCAGGCAGGCAGCCCCCATAGAATGTAATGCAGGCAGGCAGCCCCCATAGAATGTAATGCAGGCAGGCAGCCCCCATAGAATGTAATGCAGGCAAGCAGCCCCCATAGAATGTAATGGAGGGAGGGTATTCATTTTATAGGTGGGGAAGATAGTGCAGATAGAGACCTGGGCACAAATAAGGAAGTTGGGGGTGGCGGAGGCATGGGGGGTGGGGTTAGAACAGTTAGTAATTTAAGAAAGAATAGAGGTACAGAGAGGAACATCAAGTGCATGTATACTAATGCCAGAAGCCTCGCCAACAAAATGGACGAATTAGAACTAATGTTGTTGGAACATAATTATGACATGGTGGGGATATCTGAAACATGGCTGGATGAGAGCCATGACTGGGCTGTTAACTTGCAGGGCTATAGCCTTTTCAGAAATGACCGTACAGATAAGCGAGGGGGTGGGGTGTGTCTGTTTGTAAAATCGACCTTAAAAACCCATCCTGCGTGATAATATAGGTGAATCTAATGAAAATGTAGAGTCCCGGTGGGTGGAGATAAGGGGAGGGGGAAAAAATAATAAATTACTGATAGGGGTTTGTTATAAATCTCCAAAAATAATGGAAGCAATGGAGAATATCCTTGTAAAGCAAATAGATGAAGCTGCGACTCAAGGAGAAGTCATTATTATGGGGGACTTCAACTACCCTGAAATAGATTGGGGAACAGAAACCTGCAGTTCCAGTAAAGGTAATCGGTTTTTGACAACTATGAGAGACAATTACCTTTCACAACTGGTTCAGGACCCAACAAGAAGGGGGGCACTGCTAGACCTAATATTAACCAACAGACCAGACCGCATATCAAATATAAGGGTTGGGGGTCACTTGGGGAATAGTGATCACAAAATAATAAGTTTTCATGTCTCCTTTAATAAGATGTGTAGTAGAGGGGTGACAAGGACACTAAACTTCAGGAGGGCAAATTTCCAACGGATGAGCGAGGATCTTGGTGCAATTAACTGGGACGATATCCTGAGACATAAAAGTACGCAAAGAAAATGGGAGACATTTATTAGCCTCCTGGAAAGGACCTGTGCACAGTGTATACCGTGTGGGAATAAACATACTAGAAATAGGAGGAAACCAATATGGCTAAATAAAGCTGTAAGGGGTGCAATAAGTGACAAAAAGAAAGCATTTAGAGAATTAAAGGATGTAGGGAGTGAGGAGGCATTAAATAAATACAAAAAATTAAATAAATTATGTAAAAAGCAAATCAAGGCAGCAAAGATTGAGACAGAGAGACTCATTGCTAGAGAGAGCAAAAATAACCCCAAAATATTCTTTAACTACATAAATAGTAAGAAACTAAAAAATGATAGTGTTGGCCCCCTTAAAAATAGTCTGGGTGAAATGGTGGATGAGGATGAGGAAAAAGCCAATATGCTAAATGACTTTTTTTCATCAGTATTTACAAAAGAAAATCCCATGGCAGCCAATATGACTAGTGATAAAAATTCCCAATTTAATGTTACCTGCTTTACCCAGCAGGAAGTACGGCGGCGTCTAAAAATCACAAAAATTGACAAATCTCCGGGCCTGGATGGGATACACCCCCGAATACTGCAGGAATTAAGTGCAGTCATTGATAGACCATTATTTTTAATCTTTAAAGAGTCCATAATAACAGGGTCTGTACCACAGGACTGGCGTATAGCAAATATGGTGCTAATATTCAAAAAGGGGACAAAAACTGAACTCGGAAATTATAGGCCAGTAAGTTTAACCTCTACTGTGGGTAAAATCCTGGAGGGCATTCTAAGGGATGCTATACTGGAGTATCTGAAGAGGAATAACCTCATGACTAGTGTTGAGCATTCCGATACCGCAAGTATCGGGTATCGGCCGATATTTGCTGTATCGGAATTCCGATACTGAGATCCGATACTTTTGTGGTATCGGGTATCGGTATCAAAACAACATTAATGTGTAAAAGAAAGAATTAAAATAAAAAATATTGCTATACTCACCTCTCCGACGCAGCCTGCACCTTACCGAGGGAAGCGGCAGCGTTCTTTGTTTAAAATTTGCGCTTTTCTTTCCTTACGTGAAGTCCCGGCTTTGTGATTGGTTGCGTCGCAGTCACATGGGCGACGCAACCAATCACAGCAAGCCGTGACGTAATTTCAGGTCCTTAAGGATTTTAAAATTACGTCCCGGCTTTGTGATTGGTTGCGTCGCAGTCACATGGGCGACGCAACCAATCACAAGCCGTGACATCACGGGAGGCTGGACACGCGCGCATTTTAAAATGCGCGCTTGTCCAGCCTCCCGTGACGTCCCGGCTTGTGATTGGTTGCGTCGCGATCAACCAATCACAAGCCGGGAGGCTGGACACGCGCACATTTTAAAATGCGCGCTTGTCCAGCCTCCCGTGACGTCCCGGCTTGTGATTGGTTGATCGCGACGCAACCAATCACAAGCCGGGAGGCTGGACACGCGCGCATTTTAAAATGCGCGCGTGTCCAGCCTCCCGGCTTGTGATTGGTTGACCGCGACGCAACCAATCACAAAGCCGGGACGTAATTTTAAAATCCTGACGGACCTGAAATTACGTCACGGCTTGCTGTGATTGGTTGCGTCGCCCATGTGACTGCGACGCAACCAATCACAACGCCGGAACGTAATTTTAAAATCCTGAAGGACCTGAAATTACGTCACGGCTTGCTGTGATTGGTTGTGTCCCGGCCACATGGGCGGCACGCGACCAATCACAAGCCGGGACTTCACGTAAAGGAAAGAAAAGCGCGAATTTTAAACAAAGAACGCTGCCGCTTCCCTCGGTAAGGTGCAGGCTGCGTCGGAGAGGTGAGTATAGCAATATTTTTTATTTTAATTCTTTCTTTTACACATTAATATGGTTCCCAGGGCCTGAAGGAGAGTTTCCTCTCCTTCAGACCCTGGGAACCATCAGGGATACCGTCCGATACATGAGTCCCATTGACTTGTATTGGTATCGGGTATTGGTATCGGATTGGATCCGATACTTTGCCGGTATCGGCCGATACTTTCCGATACCGATACTTTCAAGTATCGGACGGTATCGCTCAACACTACTCATGACCCAGTATCAGCACGGGTTTACTGGGGACCTATCATGTCAGACTAATTTGATCAGCTTCTATGAAGAGGTAAGTTCCGGTCTGGACCAAGGGAACCCAGTAGATGTAGTGTATATGGACTTTTCAAAAGCTTTTGATACGGTGCCACACAAAAGGTTGATACATAAAATGAGAATAATGGGGATAGGGGAAAACATGTGCAAGTGGGTTGAGAGTTGGCTCAGGGATAGGAAACAAAGGGTGGTTATTAATGGAGCCCACTCGGACTGGGTCACGGTTAGTAGTGGGGTACCACAGGGGTCAGTATTGGGCCCTCTTCTTTTTAACATATTTATTAATGACCTTGTAGGGGGCATTCAGAGTAGAATTTCAATATTTGCAGATGACACTAAACTCTGCAGGGTAATCAATACAGGGGAGGACAATTTTATATTACAGGCTGATTTATGTAAACTAGAAGCTTGGGCTGATAAATGGCAAATGAGCTTTAATGGGGATAAATGTAAGGTCATGCACTTGGGTAGAAGTAATAAGATGTATAACTATGTGCTTAATTCTAAAACTCTGGGTAAAACTGTCAATGAAAAGGACCTGGGTGTATGGGTGGATGACAAACTCATATTCAGTGGCCAGTGTCAGGCAGCTGCTACAAAGGCAAATAAAATAATGGGATGCATTAAAAGAGGCATAGATGCTCATGAGGAGAACATAATTTTACCTCTATACAAGTCACTAGTGCGACCACACTTAGAATACTGTGCACAGTTCTGGTCTCCGGTGTATAAGACATAGCTGAACTGGAGCGGGTGCAGAGAAGAGCGACCAAGGTTATTAGAGGACTGGGGGGTCTGCCATACCAAGATAGGTTATTACACTTGGGGCTATTTAGCTTGGAAAAACGAAGACTAAGGGGTGATCTTATGTTAATGTATAAATATATGAGGGGACAGTACAAAGACCTTTCTGCTGATCTTTTTAATCATAGACCGGTGACAGGGACAAGGGGGCATCCTCTACGTCTGGAGGAAAAAAGGTTTAAGCATAATAACAGACGCGGATTCTTTACTGTAAGAGCAGTGAGACTATGGAACTCTCTGCCGTATGATGTTGTAATGAGTGACTCATTGCTTCAATTTAAGAGGGGACTGGATACCTTTCTGGAAAAGTATAATATTACAGGGTATATATATTAGATTGCTTGATAAGGCATTGATCCAGGGAACTAGTCTGATTGCCGTATGTGGGGTCGGGAAGGAATTTTTTTCCCCATGATGGAGCTTACTCTTACCACATGGGGTTTTTTTGCCTTCCCCTGGATCAACATGTTAGGGCATGCTAGGCTATGGGTTGAACTAGATGGACTTAAAGTCTTCCTTCAACCTTAATAACTATGTAACTATGTAATGCAGGCAGGCAGGCAGGCAGGCAGGCAGCCCCCCCCCATAGCTCCACAATCCAGTCATCACTCATTGATAAAAAAAACAAACAAACACACTACTCACCTCTCTCCTCGTGTCCCGCGCTGCTCCTGGCTCCGGCCTCAGCAGTTGCAGTCTGCCCGCCCGGTCACACAGCAGGTGCGCGATTATATGACGTCATCGCGCACCCGCAGTGTCAGCGGCAGGCAGAGCGGGGAATGATGGGAGAGGGGGCGTCAGCAGACGCTCTCTCCTCCATCATTGCATTCAACTGTACCGGCGTCTATGACGCCGGTATAGTTGAATGCGGGGCCGGGAGTGTGCCGCGACAGCGTGGGGAGTGTGCCGACAGCAGCACATTCGAGCGGCCCACTACTGCCATCGGCCCTTCTGGCATTTGCCAGAACTGCCCTATGGCCAGTCCGGCCCTGCCGGCAAGGGTGCTAGCCTCACCACTGCAGCTGGTACAACACAGGGGACAGTGACAAACACGAGACAGATGAGGTATAAACAAAACACTTAGCTTCCAAGCTGCTGCTGCAACTCCACTCAGCATAGGATACAAAACCTGGACCTCAAACAGCTGATACATGCTGGCACCAGAGAGCTCCTCACATATTGGCTGGTCTCTAGAGAAACTCTATCACCAACAGTCAGCTGATGCATCAGGGGACTACTTAAAGGTTAGTGAGTGTGGTCACCACCCATATCAGCTGACCCAGCAAATCTGCAGTTGCAGCAAATTGCCAGCAAGGGAAAACTGATGTTAATCCCCGCTGTCCTGAAAGGAAAAAAGCCACCTTTCAAACATAGTAGAACCAGAGCTGCCATGAATCCAAAAATGGATCGTGACACAAACCTTGAGAATAGCCACCTTACGTGTAAGGTCAGTTTGTGGTTTAGCAATGTGCGAAAATCACTTGATAAAGTTTGTATAATAGTTGACGAATCCCAGAAGACACATTTCTCTAATTTAGCAAAGAGTTCTCCCTCAATCTCTGTAACACAACACGGACTTGTTCCTGGTGAGCTACTCTAAAATCAAGTTTACAAAACACCCTGGCCACCAGAAGCTGATTATATAGGGGATGAATGAAAGTTTGTGATGAGCATGCATACTCGGTAATGCTAGTTACTCCTCGAGCATCGCTGTACTCATCAAGGAAGCCATCATGTTCGCCGCTAGCAGAAAGGCACCATTGATTACTGTGGGACTCAGATTCTAATACTCTCGGACCTGTCTAGATGCACGTTATAGCTAAGAAGAGCTTTGAGACCTTTAGCATCCCTCCTCAAAGAAAGAGACATTGCTTAGAAGTGAGGATTTCCATTTCAATTGATCGCCTTCAAAGGAGGGAAAACAGCCACATTCCGCAATTTGGGTGACCGTGCTCATTTTTTGGGAACTTTTGAGATGCTGCTAATTGATCTTCCAGATTGGCCGCGTTCCCCTCAACTCCCAGATATTCCTCCAAGATGGCTAAACATGCCAAACAACACAATAAACATGGTTCCCCCTCCAATATAACCTGAGGAGATTTATCCCCTCCTCCTCTTTTTCTTTTTGCGAAGCTACTTTCTTTTTTCATGTTCCTCATTGGAATGCATCCTTATCCCAATAGACCAGATGGAAATTTTTGTACTTATCCTATTTGAGTTGCTCGTGTGGTGCTATGTGGAACGCACATAGCTAGATTTAAGTTTAAACACTGTCATCTGTTTATGTAATAATACTGGAGATTTGAAAAGTTTAATTATCTCTTATATTGAAGAACATCAAAAAATTGCTAGTTAGATCATTATTCTTCAAGTTAATCATTTACCTCTGTTTAAGTTTGAGTTTGGTTTAGTTTAGACCAGATGTCAGTTTCTAATGCCTATTACTGAATTTCATTGTTTAGGCTGCGGGGGAGATAATTGGAGGTGAGGACTCGTCCTTGGTTTTCTCTCACCCTCACTGGTGCAATTGGTGGTTCTGTCACCAAAATTACCCCGTCATGATTCCTAACACTTGTTGTTCATTCACCATACACTCAGTCATTCTCTCTCACTTTCATCTTTCTCCTCTCTTCTCTTCCTCTCTTCTATCCTATCCCTATCCCTATTCTCCATCCAAAAACCATCTATGATACTTCCATTGATCTGGTTGAACGGTGAGTTCATATAATCAACTCATAGAACAACACAACAGTCATGGTTAAAGTAAAATTTTGCTCCCTTAATGTTAAAGGTCTAAATATTCCAGAAAAAAGGAAACAGGTCTTATACTCGAATCATAAACAACATGTTTCAATATTAATGCTTCTTAGGCAAAATGAAGACCGCGCTCACGGGATATATTTAAAATGGTTTATTTTGCCTACGCGTTTCAAGAGCGTTCCTGCTCTCTTCCTCAGGGCATGTAATACATAACACAATATGGAGTATATTTATAGAAAAGAAAGGAAGGGGAGGGGCGACCATGCCCCTATATTATAGTACTTGAACAGGTTAAAAACATATATATATGGTAATCCAAAGGCAATACACATTAATATCAATAACCTAAAACGAAAATTTATTAAAAAAAACAAACAAACAGAAACATGAAAAAATTAAAAAAATTATTAAAATGAATAAAAAATAAACTGGGAGCTGAGTATAAAAAGGCAGGGATCTCAGGTAGCACAACAAGTATTCGAACCGGGGACCCTTGTATGGTAATTCTATTATTTAAGCTCCTCAAGTCATTGTGCCACCGGTTCTTGATAGGTTCTTCAGTTCAAGATTTTGTTAGGTTAGAGGATATCTGCTATTACATTTAGCCCTTCAGGTTCAAGGGAATTCAAGGTATATATCCAAAAAATTTCTTTCCTATTAAGTGACTGTGTACGATTAGAAACATGTGCAGGAACGTGATCAATGGGGTGAACACGAAATAATAAAGGATTACAATTATGTGCGATATTGAAATGTCTAGAAAGACCATGTTTAAGATAACCTGTTTTAATATTGTGTCGGTGTGAGTTCATACGGAGGTGGAGTGGTTGTGTAGTCCTACCAACATATATCTTGTTGCAAGGACAAGTGATAATGTAAATAACAAAGGAAGTGGTGCAGGTGAAGACATGACTGATTGGAAAAGAATAAGGAAAGGAAGGATGTTTGAATCCTGTACTGGTATGGGCTATAATACCACAACATAGACATTTTTTGTGAAAACATTTAAAAATCCCTGGTTTTTGTGCAACAAATGATTTTTTTCTTTCATCAAGAAGTCTGCTGGGAGCCAATTTGTTTTTCAGGCTTGGTGCTCTCCTAAAAATAATTTTAGGATGTTGTGGCACCAGTTTACCAAGTATATTATCCTCTCTTACTATATGCCATAACTCATTAATAGATTTTTTAATGAATTTGTGGTCAGTACTGAATGTGGTTAAAAAACTACAGGTGTATTCATCTAAATTAGCTGCAGTGTCACCTATTTCTTTTTTTAATAACATTTCTTGATTAAAATTCTTAAAAACGTGTTCGATTGCTCTGTTTACCAACTCCCTGGGGTATTTTTGTGCTAAAAACTTATTTTTTAAAACCTCCGATTGATCCTTAAAATCACTATCAGAAGAACAATTTCTCCTAATACGCATGAACTGGCTTTTGGGAATATTACAAAGCCATTTATCAAGATGGTTGCTATTATAATGAACATAGCTATTACTATCTACTTTTTTAAAAAAGTTCTTTGTATGAATTTCACCATCCACAATAAAGAATATCACATCTAGATAATTGATAGCAGTTTTATTAAAAACAGAAGTAAAATCGAGACCCCAGGGGTTGTTTTTCAGCTCTGATATTAAAAATTCAGGAGGTTTAAAAGTTGTAACAAAAGAAAAAAGGAATATAGTCAGCTTACCGGTCTTGGACGAAATCCCCAGACCTGCCAACGCCCAGCACGGTTCAGGGTGAGCGCCCACAGCAAATGAAGACAAAAAGAGAAATGATCCAGCTGGAGGTGGAGGCAGTTCAAACTTTGTGAGACTTTATTAGACAACTAAAGCGATAAATAGTTCTTCAAAATGAAAAATCTTTACATAGCAAACACCCTGGCACACCAGTGAGGAGGATCAACGCGTTTCAACTATGAAGTCTTACTCATGACATGACAACCCCAGGGGTTGTTTTTCAGCTCTGATATTAAAAATTCAGGAGGTTTAAAAGTTGTATCCCAAATAAAAACAAGGTCATCAATATAACGTCCATAAAAACAAAAACAATTTTTAATGTCGGGAATGAGTTTTATTTTAAAAAATAATTATTTTACTTTTTTGGGTGAACTGTACCACCAGACACGTGGTGCAGCAATGGGATCTCGGGTAGCACCAACTTATGCTAATTTATTTATGGGTCATTTTGAGAATTCCTTTATTTATAATAGTGCTTTTACTGATTGTATGGTTTTTTATGGACGTTATATTGATGACCTTGTTTTTATTTGGGATACAACTTTTAAACCTCCTGAATTTTTAATATCAGAGCTGAAAAACAACCCCTGGGGTCTCGATTTTACTTCTGTTTTTAATAAAACTGCTATCAATTATCTAGATGTGATATTCTTTATTGTGGATGGTGAAATTCATACAAAGAACTTTTTTTAAAAAGTAGATAGTAATAGCTATGTTCATTATAATAGCAACCATCTTGATAAATGGCTTTGTAATATTCCAAAAAGCCAGTTCATGCGTATTAGGAGAAATTGTTCTTCTGATAGTGATTTTAAGGATCAATCGGAGGTTTTAAAAAATAAGTTTTTAGCACAAAAATACCCCAGGGAGTTGGTAAACAGAGCAATCGAACACGTTTTTAAGAATTTTAATCAAGAAATGTTATTAAAAAAAGAAATAGGTGACACTGCAGCTAATTTAGATGAATACACCTGTAGTTTTTTAACCACATTCAGTACTGACCACAAATTCATTAAAAAATCTATTAATGAGTTATGGCATATAGTAAGAGAGGATAATATACTTGGTAAACTGGTGCCACAACATCCTAAAATTATTTTTAGGAGAGCACCAAGCCTGAAAAACAAATTGGCTCCCAGCAGACTTCTTGATGAAAGAAAAAAATCATTTGTTGCACAAAAACCAGGGATTTTTAAATGTTTTCACAAAAAATGTCTATGTTGTGGTATTATAGCCCATACCAGTACAGGATTCAAACATCCTTCCTTTCCTTATTCTTTTCCAATCAGTCATGTCTTCACCTGCACCACTTCCTTTGTTATTTACATTATCACTTGTCCTTGCAACAAGATATATGTTGGTAGGACTACACAACCACTCCACCTCCGTATGAACTCACACCGACACAATATTAAAACAGGTTATCTTAAACATGGTCTTTCTAGACATTTCAATATCGCACATAATTGTAATCCTTTATTATTTCGTGTTCACCCCATTGATCACGTTCCTGCACATGTTTCTAATCGTACACAGTCACTTAATAGGAAATAAATTTTTTGGATATATACCTTGAATTCCCTTGAACCTGAAGGGCTAAATGTAATAGCAGATATCCTCTAACCTAACAAAATCTTGAACTGAAGAACCTATCAAGAACCGGTGGCACAATGACTTGAGGAGCTTAAATAATAGAATTACCATACAAGGGTCCCCGGTTCGAATACTTGTTGTGCTACCTGAGATCCCTGCCTTTTTATACTCAGCTCCCAGTTTATTTTTTATTCATTTTAATAATTTTTTTCATTTTTTCATGTTTCTGTTTGTTTGTTTTTTTTAATAAATTTTCATTTTAGGTTATTGATATTAATGTGTATTGCCTTTGTATTACCATATATATATGTTTTTAACCTGTTCAAGTACTATAATATAGGGGCATGGTCGCCCCTCCCCTTCCTTTCTTTTCTATAAATATACTCCATATTGTGTTATGTATTACATGCCCTGAGGAAGAGAGCAGGAACGCTCTTGAAACGCGTAGGCAAAATAAACAATTTTAAATATATCCCGTGAGCGCGGTCTTCATTTTGCCTAAGACTACTTACTCCCAACATCCTCCTGGATTTCTGTGGAGACCTGCTGCTACGGTTACACCCGCATGGGAGTTGTGACCCATTTTCACAACTGCAATAGGTGAGCATATTCCCTACCAAGTCTGTATTTATTTATATACAGTATGACACATTGGGGGCGCCTTGTGTTTTTTTCTTTTCATTAATATTAATGCTTCAGGAGACACACTTTAAGACTGGGGTAGTTCCCTATTGTACATCATGCTATTACTGGAACTGGTTTCACAGTTCGAACCCTCATTCTAAATCTAAAGGAGTTTCAATAGCCTTTCATAAATCTTTTTTACCGGAGGCCCTCGACTCTGTAATTGATACAGAAGGGAGATATATTTTTCTACGAGTAGCCTGGATGTCACATGAACTCATTATAGCCAATGTTTACTTCCCTAATCAGGGTCAGCAGAAATTTGGGTTTGCATGTAGAAGACTCCTGGAGGAGTTTGCGGGCGCTTCACTGATAATACTTGGGGGTGACTTCAATCTCCCAATGAATCCCTCAATTGATGTCTCCTCTGGTAAGTTCTCATACCCTTTGTCTTCTATTAAAAAAGTGAAGATACCGATGCATGATTTACGATTGGTGGATGTGTGGAGGGCTCTTCACCCAGACACACAAGATTACAGCTTCTACTCACAAGTACATTCCACATACAGCAGAATTGATTACTTTTTATCTCATATTGCCTGCTGGATTCCGGGGTGGGGGCATATGTGGGGTCCGTGTTGTGGTCTGACCATGCACCCATCTATTTTTCGATACAATTAGATCCTTGCCTGAGACCTAGTTTTTCATGACACCTAAATGAAAACTTATTACAAGACCCGGTGTGTGTTTCAGAAGTCAAGCGTTCTATTGAGGGATTCGTTGCGGACCATGGTGCGGATCCCACGTCTCCCTCAATGAAATGGAAGGCCCTGAAGAGTGTTCTGCGAGGTGTTTTCATATCACAGGGTGCTCATCTTAAGAAAGAGCGTTCTGCTGAAATTGTAGACCTCTCTTCCCAGATTCATAAACTTGAGATACAGCACAAACAGGACCTGTCTCCACTCACATTAACACAGCTATCTACAGCTAGGCAAAAATTGCTCACGATCCTAGATCAGAAAACATGTTGTTTAAGAGAAAGAGTTAGAAGTCGTTTCTACCATATGGGTAATAAAAGTGGCAAATTTTTAGCAAGAGCCTTACTTTCCCGAGGCCCGCACATATTTATTCCATACATAAAAAATACCAAAGGAAAGAAGGTTCATAGTACCACCGACATACTTTCGGGTTTCTTTGATTATTATAATTCTCTTTACAATATAGCTGGACATTCTAAAGATCTTCCTACACACTCACTGCAAGACAAAATCAAATCCTATCTACAATTGAATAAACTACCTGCAATATCAGAGGAGACACTAAAAGATTTAGAGATTGATTTTACCTTAGAACAGGGGTGGGGAACCTCAAGCACTAGGGCCATTTATGGCTCTCGATAACCTTTTATCAGGCCCTCGAGCAGATTCTCAGAGAGCGCATTCTTGGGCAGGGAGGTTTATTTTGAGTACAACCAGCTCATTAATTTCTTATTGCTCTGTTAGCACCCACGTGCAGTATTCACTACTGAACACTGAAGTGCATGCAATGAAAGATTACGTCCTGAAACCAGTGCCAGAACCAGGATGTACTTTGTGGGTGGAGTTTGTACAGCCCCCGAAGGATGGTATAAACATCCAAATGGCCCTTGGCAGAAAAAGCATTCCCCACCGCTGCCTTAGAAGAAGTCACCTCTGTAGTTCAGGGTTTAAAATTAGGTAAAAGTCCCGGCCCAGATGGGTTCACAGCAGGCTTCTATAAACAATTTTCAGACCTTTTGTGCCCATTATTTTTATTATCATGCAATTTTGTATCTTCAGGAGGCTTCTTTCCACCTCAAGCTTTAGTTGCTCACAAGTGATGAGCGAACGTGCTCACCACTACTCGTTACTCGCACCGAGCATTTCCGGGATTATTCGGCGGTAACTGGTGTCTCCACCCAGCATTTTTGGCGGACTTTAGAGATCCAGTCACGCTGCAGAGATTATCTGCCAGGCCATGAAACGCCGCAGCCATCTTTGTGGTGGTCGTGCAGTGATTGGCTTGGCCGCACAGCATCATCCCGAGTATAAGAGACCTGGCGCCGCCCTGCTTGTCACATTCTGTTCCGGATACAGTGAGAGTAGGGAGAGCTGCTGCCGAAATAGGGTCAGAATCGTGGTTTGTAGAGTTAATGTAGGTCTGCAACTCTTAAATCCACAACTCCTGAGAAACCAACAGTCCTTTTTAAGGCTTATTCGTGGGTCCTTTTATTGCAGCGCTAGGTAGGCAGGGCACAGCATATCCACATCAGTTCACATCAGTGCAAGGTCTGCAGGCATTGTTTGTGCATACAGGTCCTTCTCAAAAAATTAGCATATAGTGTTAAATTTCATTATTTACCATAATGTAATGATTACAATTAAACTTTCATATATTATAGATTCATTATCCACCCACTGAAATTTGTCAGGTCTTTTATTGTTTTAATACTGATGATTTTGGCCTACAACTCCTGATAACCCAAAAAACCTGTCTCAATAAATTAGCATATTTCACCCGTCCAATCAAATAAAAGTGTTTTTTAATAACAAACAAAAAAAAACCATCAAATAATAATGTTCAGTTATGCACTCAATACTTTGTCGGGAATCCTTTGGCAGAAATGACTGCTTCAATGCGGCGTGGCATGGAGGCAATCAGCCTGTGACACTGCTGAGATGTTATGGAGGCCCAGGATGCTTCAATAGCAGACTTAAGCTCATCCAGAGTGTTGGGTCTTGCGTCTCTCAACTTTCTCTTCACAATATCCCACAGATTCTCTATGGGGTTCAGGTCAGGAGAGTTGGCTGGCCAATTGAGCACAGTAATACAATGGTCAGTAAACCATTTACCAGTGGTTTTGGCACTGTGAGCAGGTGCCAGGTCGTGCTGAAAAATGAAATCTTCATCTCCATAAAGCATTTCAGCCGATGGAAGCATGAAGTGCTCCAAAATCTCCTGATAGCTAGCTGCATTGACCCTGCCCTTGATGAAACACAGTGGACCAACACCAGCAGCTGACATGGCACCCCACACCATCACTGACTGTGGGTACTTGACACTGGACTTCAGGCATTTTGGCATTTCCTTCTCCCGAGTCTTCCTCCAGACTCTGGCACCTTGATTTCCGAATGACATGCAAAATTTGCTTTCATCAGAAAAAAGTACTTGGGACCACTTAGCAACAGTCCAGTGCTGCTTCTCTGTAGCCCAGGTCAGGCGCTTCTGCCGCTGTTTATGGTTCAAAAGTGGCTTTACCTGGGGAATGCGGCACCTGTAGCCCATTTCCTGCACATGCCTTTCCACACCAGACTCAGTCCACTGCTTCCTCAGGTTCCCCAACGTCTGGAATCGGTCCTTCTCCACAATCTTCCTCAGGGTCCGGTCACCTCTTCTCGTTGTACAGCGTTTTCTGCCACATTGTTTCCTTCCAACAGACTTACCATTGAGGTGCCTTGATACAGCACTCTGGGAACAGCCTATTTGTTGAGAAATTTCTTTCTGGGTCTTACCCTCTTGCTTGAGGGTGTCAATGATGGCCTTCTTGACATCTGTCAGGTCGCTAGTCTTACCCATGATGGGGGTTTTGAGTAATGAACCAGGCAGGGAGTTTTTAAAAGCCTCAGGTATCTTTTGCATGTGTTTAGAGTTAATTAGTTGATTCAGAAGATTAGGGTAATAGGTCATTTAGAGAACCTTTTCTTGATATGCTAATTTATTGAGACAGGTTTTTTGGGTTATCAGGAGTTGTAGGCCAAAATCATCAGTATTAAAACAATAAAAGACCTGACAAATTTCAGTTGGTGGATAATGAATCTATAATATATGAAAGTTTAATTGTAATCATTACATTATGGTAAATAATGAAATTTAACACTATATGCTAATTTTTTGAGAAGGACCTGTACATAGCTCCCACTGCATCCCTCCCAAAGCTCCATAACTGTCTGCTGCTGCAGCAGCTTTTTTACTAAATACCTAGTTGTATTATTTTTTTTTACCAAAAATTCACCCCCCCCCCAAAAAAAAAAAATATACATTGTGTTCTGCCAGACTGAGGCCTGTTTAAAAATCATAGTTTGTCAGGCACACGTAGCATAGTTGTGTGTGCTAGCCTTGTGCCACTTTTTTTTCTTTTTTTTTTTTGGGGGGGGGCGTTTTAAATTCACCAAAAAAGGCCTCATATATCTGCGAGCTCCAAGTTTTGGCATTTTAGGCCGTTTTGACACTGTTTTTGCTGTCTGTTACTCTAAATATATACGGCACTATTTGGCATTTAAAAAAAAAACAGGCCGCATATTTGCCGGTGTGGTATTTCCGTGACAGCCCTCATATATCTGCGTGCTCCAATTTTGGTCATTGTAGGCTGGTGTACCACTTTTTTTGCTGTCTCTTACTCTAACTACATACAGCACTATTTAGCATAAAAAATGTAAAAAGGCCACATATTTTCCAGTGTGGTATTTCTGTGACAGCTTGTTAGGGCTAGCGGAACGCACTGAGTATAGATAGGAAACTACAAGGTGCGTTCGCAGCCTGGGCCCGAATGTGCTCCACAGTTTCCCAGGTTCTGTCCTCTGAACCGTGACCCTTTCAGTCCACCAGATAGTATTTCTTGCTACGTACCACCTTGCACCCCAAGATAGAGTTCACCTCGTACTCATCCGTGGATGAACCCGATGTCACGGCAGATGACTCGGAAAACCAGGACATATAGACTGGCTTTAAAGGGAAGGTGCCATAAAAAAAAATTGTAAAAATGTAAAGAATTAATGTTTAAATTTTCTTAAAAAATATTTTCATTTGTTTATAATTTAGTAAAATATGAAAAATAATTTGAAAAGTTTTGGAATTTCCACTTTTAAACACTAGGGGGAGCAGCTGCTGAAATTTCAGAAAAACCTAGTGTACAACTAGCTCACATTACTGCACTGCAGTAATTATGGGTGGAGTCTGCTGACGTGTGTGATGTCACTCCTCTCCTTCCATGTGTTTGCTAAGGGATGAGAGGATTCAGGAACACAGTGAGCAGCCATTTTGTTGGTGACTGCAGAGTAAGGCTGCCGTCACACTATCAGTATTTGGTCAGTATTTTACATCAGTATTTGTAAGCCAAAACCAGTAGTGGAACAAATAGAGGAAAAGTATAATAGAAACATATGCACCACTTCTGCAGTTATCACCCACTCCTGGTTTTTGCTTACAAATACTGAGGTAAAATACTGACCAAATACTGAATGTGTGACGGCAGCCTTATACTGACAAGTAGACAGTCACCGAGGATGGCAGGCAGCAAGGATTCTGGGAGATATGTGGTGGAGGGAGCAGGGTGACAGCAGCACAGAGTATTTCAGGAGAGCAGTGTGCTGGTCTATGGGGGGCACCCTGTTCAGTGCGTGGAGCAGCCAGGGATTGTACATAGAACGCTGTCTTTTATACACATGGATGGACCGTCTGCTCCACAGAAATCCAGGAAACATTTCTGTGGATTGATGGCCTGTTCTGATCCAGACTCTGCATGCAAAGACACCAATCCCCTCCTCAGATCCTGTCTTCTCCATCCTGTCCTGGCGATGTGTGAAAGTGAGACGTCAGGCGAAGTACGGGGTGACGCTGGGAAGGAAATGTAGCCATATAGTAACGATAAAAATGAGACCCCTCTCTTCAGCTGCCTCACTAGCCCTGACTGCACCTAACTGAAGGTCATGCTGCCCCCTCTATTACCCCAGACCCGCGTGCAGGTGCTCAGCCAGAACCACCATAGAATGGGTCCGCTTTCTGAAGATAATACTGCCATAGTGTTCTCACATAATGCCACCATATAGATCACACATAATACCGCCATATACATCACACACAATACTATCAAATAGATCACACAATACTGTCATACAGTTCTCACATACCACCATATAGATCACAAATAATACCGCCATATAATTCTCACCTAGTACTTCCACATAGATCACACATAATCCCACAATATAGTTCTCATATACCACCGTCATATAGTTTTTACATCATTCCACAACACTGAGCAAACATAATATTGCCATATAGATCACATATAATACCGTCACATAGATCACACAATACTTGGCGGCATAATGTGTGATATTATATATATATTATAATATCCCGGCATAATGTGTGGTCTTTATGGGAGTATATGATATATATATATATATATATATATATATATATATATATATATATATATATATATCTATCGGCATTATACGTGATCCATATGGTATTGTGCTGCTCTAGGGAGGTGAGAGACGTATGGTGGAAGGAGCAGGGTGACAGGAGCACAGTATTTCAGGACAGCAGCGTACTGGTCTGTGGGTGGGAGGGTGTGCTCACACTCACACGCTCGCAACTGTATACTTATAGCCTTTACTGGCTATTAAAATGGGGGACACCCCCCAAAAAAAGACGTGAGGCCCCCTTATAATTAATAACCATCAAATATTATGCAGACAGCTGCGGGCTGACATTAATAGCCTAGGAAGGGGCCATGGATACTGTCCCCCCCCCCCCAGGCTAAAAACATCAGCTCTCAGCCGCCTTTTACATGCGCCTTTTCTGGCGCTTTGCATGGCAATTTCCACTTACCCTGTAGTGGTAGCAAGTGGGGTTCATATTTGTGGGGTTAATGTCACCTCCATATTGTCCGGTGACATCAAGCCCACGGCTTAGTAATGGAGAGGCGTCTATAAGGCACCCATCCATTACTAATCCTATAGTTGTATTGTAAATAAAGACTCGGCCAGAATAAAGTCCTTTATTAATCTTTTTTAAACCATACCGAACGCATAATCCTCGACTCCCTCATCTCCCACAACAAAAATAATAAACCACAATGGGAAAAGACACGCAGGGGGGAGAGTGCATAGGAGAGGATTAGATACTGACTGCTGAGCCGTGTATCTAATCCTGGCCTGTGTGATACCGACAGCTGAGCCGTGTATCTAATCCTGTCCTGTGTGATACCGACAGCTGAGCCGTGTATCTAATCCTGTCCTGTGATACCGACTGCTGAGCCGTGTATCTAATCCTGTCCTGTGATACCGACTGCTGAGCCGTGTATCTAATCCTGTCCTGTGTGATACCGACTACTGAGCCGTGTATCTAATCCTGTCCTGTGATACTGACTACTGAGCCATGTATCTAATCCTGTCCTGTGTGATACCGACTGCTGAGCCGTGTATCTAATCCTGTCCTGTGTGATACCGACTGCTGAGCCGTGTATCTAATCCTGTCCTGTGTGATACCGACTGCTGAGCCGTGTATCTAATCCTGTCCTATGTGATACCGACTGCTGAGCCGTGTATCTAATCCTGTCCTGTGTGATACTGACTGCTGAGGACACAGTACACGGGACAGGATTAGCTACCCAGGACAGAGGTAGCAGTGGTAGGTGTATATAGAGGCAGGTAGCAGTGGTATATAGAGGCAGATAGTGGTATACAGAGGCAGGCAGGCAGTGGTATACAGAGGCAGGCAGGCAGTGGTATACAGAGGCAGGCAGGGGTATACAGAGGCAGGCAGGCAGTGATATACAGAGGCAGGCAGGCAGTGGTATACAGAGGCAGGCAGGCAGTGGTATACAGAGGCAGGCAGGCAGTGGTATACAGAGGCAGGCAGGCAGTGGTATACAGAGGCAGGCAGACAGTGGTATACAGAGGCAGGCAGGCAGAGAGTGGTATACAGAGGCAGGCAGAGAGTGGTATACAGAGGCAGGCAGTGGTATACAGAGGCAGGCAGGCAGTGGTATACAGAGGCAGGCAGGCAGTGGTATACAGAGGCAGGCAGGCAGTGGTATACAGAGGCAGGCAGGCAGTGGTATACAGAGGCAGGCAGGCAGGTAGCAGTGGTATACAGAGGCAGGCAGTGGTATACAGAGGCAGGCAGTGGTATACAGAGGCAGGCAGACAGTGGTATACAGAGGCAGGCAGGTAGCAGTGGTATACAGAGGCAGGCAGGTAGCAGTGGTATACAGAGGCAGGCAGTGGTATACAGAGGCAGGCAGTGGTATACAGAGGCAGGCAGGCAGTGCTAGGTGGTATATAAGGGCTGGTAGCAGTGGTAGATGCATAAGAAAATAAAAACGCTGTACTTACCTTCTTTCCTCTACCAGGAAGTGCTGAGGCATGTTCAGGGCAGAGCAGTGTGACGATCTCCCTGCTCTGCTCTGAACAGGTCGGCAGTGATTGCAGCCTGTAATGTAATACTAAGTACAGGCTGCAATCACAGCTCCTCCCTGCAGATATTTACCCTGGACCCTCGGCAGCAGCTTCTCCCAGCAGCAGCTTCTGCCATCGCACGCACTGAGCTGTGTGTGCGATGGCAGAGGGAAATAAACAAAATGGCCGCGATCTCCTCTCACAGCTGTGACGCGGCAGCTCAGTGGGCGTGGCCAAGTCACAGCTGAGAGGCAGGAGATGCGGTCGGAGCCCGACCGTTGGCTCCTATGTACATGGCTGCCGTAAGTGAGGTGTGCAAGTGTCGTGCCCAGACACTTACACCCACACTAATGAAAATGGCGGCCTCCAGTGGTGAATGTAAAAGTGAATAAATAAAAAAGTATGAAAGAGGTACATTTACTTTTGTATTAAAAATAATTGATTGTATAATCAATAATTATTAATACAAAAACTAAAATCACGGCACCCTCCCTTTAAGAGGGAAACATGAAAGGTGTCGGTGATACCAAGGCGCGGAGGAATAGCCAAACGGTAGACCACAGGGTTAACCTGTTCCCGAACCTTGAAAGGACTAATGTAACTGTCACGATTCACTCCGTGACTGTCAAGATCCCTTAGCCGCTGCCCTCAATATGTCACGGATTGGGGTGACTTTAGACCAACAGACGGCTATCACATGTGCAGGGGGCTTATCCTAGTTATCCCTCCACTGCCACAATGTGATGAAAAAAACACATACGAGGCTATTGACCTCTTAGTTTACAGCAGGGGCTTATTTTAGGTATCCCACTGCTCTTCAGTATACCATGAACTGCAGGGATTTGTGTATATCCCGCTTGCAGTTCCACTTAAACCTTGCAGCTCTCTGGCGCCCCCCTTTTTCTCAGGTCAGATTAGGTACTGCACCTAGGGTGATTAGTCGCCAGAAACGCTGCCTGCTATGTACTGGCTATTGGGTGCACTGCAGCGACGCGATAACTACTCCCACTCAGGCAGGAACAATAATTATCAAGCCGCAGTCGCTACAGGGACCCCCAAAAGCTGGCACACGGTCGCTGCCACCAGCTCCAATTGAACGGGTCTGGAGCAAACCCCAAAAAAACAGTAGCGTAATTCCCTTCAGAGACAGGGTACGGTTTAGGGCAGGAAGAACGAACTAGTATTAAATAATATACCCCATAAATGATTTTTAGGCAGTGTTTATAAAAATATTTTACAAAGATGTTACAAATGAGACAATTGTAAATATGTACAAGGTAATTATAAAAATAAAAGGATTAAATGAAGAAAAGATAACACTCACATTTCTCAGATCATTGCATTGCAGGCAACAGGCTAGGAGCTTTCCATCTATCCCAGTGCATTGGCACTCGCAGTCTGGTCGCTTCAGGTAAAAACTCACAACTCTGCCCTCTTGGATGCCTGCCAGCACTTAAAACCTACAGTCTGTGACCTCACAGAAAGGGCTTGGATTTCCAACTCCTCCTACCTCTTCGGTTTCACTAACTGGGCATTAAATATATCTGATGCCCGTAACTTCGCTACAGAACATAAAATAATCGCACCATACCCATCGTTCATCTCATAGTATCGTGGGCATTCCGATGAGATCAAATATGTCCTATTTGTCACGCACACTGACAGAGAAATCCCTACCTCTGTACCAGATGGAGCTACAAGCCTGTGATTAGAGTGATGCGTAGATCCTCCGAGTGTGATTATGACGATATATTTTGGTGTTCGTAACTTAAACGGTTTGCATAATATCTTCCAAAAACAGAACAAAGACCTTCCATGCGTTCTAGAAGTTTCTCTAACAGTTCCTGCTAACACAAATTTCTCTTGCAGCTATGCTAGTTGTAAATACCTTTCGTCAATAAAACTCCCCCACAAGGCAAGCTCTTCTACACAGACAGATAGAAACACAGGGAAGGAAAGAGAACCAGAGAGAGGGGGGGGTTTTAGCCCCCGCATGCTAGCAAGAAAACTAACTTATGATATTTCATACCATATCGTGACACCTCCCCCTTTTGGCGTGCGCTACGGCGGCAGGACCTCTCGGTATGCCTCCATGCGCACCTCCGTGGGTTCACCCTGGCGGGAGAGTCCATCTGCATTACCATGCTCTTTGCCCGCTTTGTGTTTAACGGTGAAGTCAAATTGCTGAAGGGCAAGGCTCCAGCGTAGCAACCTGCCATTGGTTCCACACATGGTGCTTAGCCAGCGCAGAGGGTTGTGGTCGGTCACCACGGTGAAGGTGCGACCGTACAAGTAGGGCTGCAAGTGCTGCAGGGCCCAGACTATGGCCAGGCACTCCTTCTCAATGGTGGAGTAGGCCACTTCCCTCGGCAAAAGTTTCCGGCTCAGGTACAACACGGGGTGCTCTTGGTCCTCCGAGTCAACCTGGCTGAGCACAGCACCAAGGCCAAACTCACTGGCGTCAGTCTGTACCAAGAACGGTCGACTGCTGTCGACGGCTTTCAACACAGGGGCGTTGCACAGTGCTGTTTTCAACGCCTGGAAGGCCCCCTCACAGCCATCTGTCCAGTTGACGATGTGGGGTAGCTTCTTCCTGGTGAGGTCCGTCAAAGGTTTTGCCAGGCTACTATAGTGCTGCACGAAGCGCCTATAGTACCCTGCAGTGCCCAGGAAGGACATCACCTGTTTCTTGTTCCTGGGAGTGGGCCAGTTCACGATCACGCCCACTTTGTCAGGCTCTGGCTTTAGGGTGTTTCCACCTACCCGGTGCCCCAGGTAGTGAACCTCCCTCATGCCCATCTGGCACTTTCCCGGCTTGATAGTCAGTCCTGCTCGGTGAATTCGCCCGAGCACCTCTTCGAGATGCTGCAGGTGTTCATCCCAGGAGGGACTGAAGATGGCAATGTCATCTAAGTACGCCACAGTGTACTTCTCCAGTCCCTGAAGCAGGAGATTGACCATCCGCTGGAAAGTGGCAGGGGCATTCTTCATGCCGAAGGGCATGACCGTGGACTCATACAGTCCAAAGGGTGTGATAAAGGCGGACTTCTCCTGCGCCTCGGGGCTCAGGGGAATCTGCCAGTATCCGCGACTCAGATCCATTATTGTCAGGTATTCTGCGCCAGCTAACGTCTCAAGCAGTTCCTCGATGCGCGGCATTGGGTGCGCGTCAGAGGCTGTAATGGCGTTGAGCCCCCTGTAGTCCACGCAGAACCGGGTGGTCCGGTCCTTCTTTGGCACGAGAACTACAGGTGAGGCCCACGCGCTCTTTGACCGTCGAATCACCCCCAGCTGTAACATCTCATCGATCTCCTGGCGCATAATCTGCTGCACCTGGTCAGAGATTCGATAGGGTGTTCGCCGTAGTGGGGCGTGATTCCTGGTGTCCACCTCGTGGACGGCTAACTCAGTCCGTCCAGGCCGGTTGGAGAACACGACCCGGAAGGGTTCCAGCATGGTTTGCAACTGCAACCGCTGTGGTTCATCTAGCGAGGCGCTTACCTCCACGTCCTCAATGGACCCACGGGCCTTGGCTTGGGCCAGCATGTCCAGGAGGGTGTCTTCCTCCCCGTCTTCGGGTAAGCTGCAGACCGGTAGGACGAAAGGTTCACGTTCGTGATGAGCCTTCATCATGTTGACGTGAAAGGCCTTTCGCCTACCCCGAGTGTGGTCAAGCGTGACCACATAGGTGACCGGGTTGAGCTGTTGGTGGACGACGTACGGGCCCTCCCAGGCTGCCTGAAGCTTATCCGTTGGTACAGGAACCAGCACCCACACCTTTTGACCCACGTGGTAGGTCCGCTCCCGGGCGTTCTGGTCGTACCAGTGCTTCTGTTCAGCCTGAGCCTGCGTCATGTTGTCATGCACCAACTGCGTCAAGGTCTGCATCTTGTCACGGAAGCGCATGACATACTCCACTATGGACACTTCAGAAGGGTTCGGCTCCTCTTCCCAGGATTCTCTTATCAACCCAAGGGGTCCCTGGACTCGCCTGCCGTACAGGAGCTCGAAGGGGGAGAACCCCGTCGAGGCCTGCGGAACCTCTCGGTAAGCGAATAGCAGGTGTGGGAGGTACCGCTCCCAGTCGCGCCCTTGTGTCTCAACCAGCATGCGTAGCATCTGTTTGAGGGTACCATTGAAGCGTTCACACAAGCCATTGGTCTGTGGGTGATATGCACTCGATACCAGGTGCTTCACCTGCATTTTCTTACAGAGAGCCTCCATTAGGTGAGACATAAATTGGGTCCCTCGATCAGTAAGCATTTCCCTGGGAAATCCTACACGTGAAAAGATGGCCAACAGGGCATCTGCCACCTTATCTGCCCTAATTGACGACAGAGCTACTGCCTCTGGGTACCGGGTAGCGTAGTCTACCACAGTAAGAATATATTGCTTTCCAGAGCTGCTGGTGACGGCCAGCGGGCCCACAATGTCCACCGCAATCCTCTGGAAAGGCTCCTCTATCACTGGCAAAGGGATCAGGGGAGCCTTAAGAGCAGGCCCCGCCTTCCCCACTCTTTGACAGGTGACACAGGAGCGGCAGTAGTTTGACACATCTGTCCCCATCTTAGGCCAATAGAAGTGTTGAGACAGCCGGGCCTTAGTTTTGCTGATCCCCAAGTGTCCAGCTAGTGGGATCTCATGGGCAATCCGCAACAACTCACCCCGGAATTGCTGCGGGACGACCAGCTGTCTTTCCCTCAACCACTCCTTTTGTGATTCTCCGGGTACTGTCTCCCGGTACAACCTTCCTCCTTCCCAGAACACCTTCTCCTTATCAGTCTCGGAGAATGACGTCCCGGCGAGTTGTCTCAAACTCTCTAGGCTCGCATCTGTGTGCAGAGCGGCCTGAAACTCCTGGCTAGGGGAAGCCAGAAGCGACGTCAGGGTCCCTTGCCCACGGGAGCCCTCTGAGACCTGCACTGGGTCCACCTCTGGTTCAGTCACACTGATGACTGAGGAGGGTCCGGAAGGCAGACAGTTATCTGCGTTCCAGGCACTCTGACTGCGGGTGACAGCAGCTATGTAGGCTGTCTCCCCGGGGATTTCTACAGACCCAACAGCCGACGCTGCTATGGGCTCTACCTCCCCATCCACCCCCATTACCTCAGGAGCATTGCTACTTATGGGCCAGTTACCTTCCTCGGTGGCACTGGTCAATTGCATGGAATCACCTTCCTCACGGTTCCCATGTATCTCCCCATTTCTGGTAGCACCGACACTTGCCCCTGCTAGGGGTTCCTCAGCCATCTCACTCCGCAGAGCGACGTGGCTGAGCACTCCTGTACCTATGGACACATCAACACATTTCCTTTTTGGAAGTGCATCTGAACAGCAAGGTGGATTGCTGTTGAGGGGAGATAGAGAGAAAAAAAAAAAAAAAATCTATAAATCTTCAGCACAGCGAGTGTGAGCGAGCTGAGTGTGACCTGAGCGTAAGTGTGAACGGCGGTAAGTGTGTGACTTGTGATTCAGTGAAGAGGTATTTGGAAGGCCTTTAACAAATACCTGTGTGAATTGGAGTGAGTTGCTGAATTGGGAGTAGCTATATTCATAAGGAGTTAACTTAGGGTGGGGGCTCATAATTAAGGGGATATAAGGGGCAGCTGTTTGGGGCTCAAGTCCTTTTTGGAAGTGCATCTGAACAGCAAGGTGGATTGCTGTTGAGGGGAGATAGAGAGAAAAAAAAAAAATTAAAAAAAATCTATAAATCTTCAGCACAGCGAGTGTGAGCGAGCTGAGTGTGACCTGAGTGTAAGTGTGAACGGCGGTAAGTGTGTGACTTGTGATTCAGTGACTTTGGAATCAGGGAGTTTCCAAGGGAGGAATTGCTTCTGTTTTTTTTTTTGGTTTAATTAATACTTTGTATTTATTTTTAATTAACGTTTCTGTGTGGTGCAATCCCCATTAGGAAATGTGCTCCACAATTGTTAATGCCATCCAGTGTACATCTTGCCACATGTATGCAGTCCTTGACCAGCCGGTCGAGGGTGCATACTGCTGTGCGAGATGTGAGCACATTGTGCATTTGGAAACCCAGATACTGGATCTAAATGTGCAGCTGGCAACACTGAGATCCATAGACAATATGGAGAGGAGTCTTCTGCTCACAGAGCAGACGCTCAATGGGATAGATGAGGAGGGGGATGGTAGGATGGAGCTGCAGGACAGTGTGGCAGTTAGCTGGGTGACAGATAGAAGGCGGGGTAGAGGGAAGAGTGCCAGGGAGGCTAGTCCTGATCTGGCACACCCCAATAAGTTTGCTAAGTTGGCAGATGAGGGGGGTGCCAGTGCAGGGGTAGCACTGCTGCAGCCAGGCATGTCCTCTGAAAGCCGGAGGAGTGACTGCTCCAGTAAGGAGGGTAATAGGAGAGCAGGGCAGGCCAGACAGGTGCTGGTAGTGGGGGACTCAATTATTAGGGGAACAGATAGGGCAATCTGTCACAAAGACAGGGATCGTCGGACGGTGTGCTGTCTACCTGGCGCTCGAGTCCGACACATCGCTGATCGGGTGGACAGATTACTGGGAGGGGCTGGTGAGGACCCAGCGGTCATGGTGCACATTGGAACAAATGACAAAGTTAGAGGTAGGTGGAAGGTCCTTAAAGATGATTTCAGGGAATTAGGCTGCAAGCTGAAAGCAAGGACCTCCAACGTGGTATTTTCCGAAATACTGCCTGTACCACGTGCCACGCCAGAGAGGCAACGGGAGATTAGGGAGGTTAATAAGTGGCTCAAGAATTGGTGTAGGAAGGAGGGGTTTGGGTTCCTGCAGAACTGGGCCGACTTCTCAGTTGGCTACAGGCTCTACGCTAGGGACGGGCTGCACCTCAATGGGGAAGGTGCAGCTGTGCTGGGGGAGAAAATGGTTAGAAGGTTGGAGGAGTGTTTAAACTAGGGATTGGGGGGGAGGGTATTCATTTTATAGGAGGGGAAGATAGTGCAGATAGAGACCTGGGCACAAATAAGGAAGTTGGGGGTGGCGGTGGCATGGGGGGTGGGGTTAGAACAGTTAGTAATTTAAGAAAGAATAGAGGTACAGAGAGTAACATCAAGTGCATGTATACTAATGCCAGAAGCCTCGCCAACAAAATGGATGAATTAGAACTAATGTTGTTGGAGCATAATTATGACATGGTGGGGATATCTGAGACGTGGCTGGATGAGAGCCATGACTGGGCTGTTAACTTGCAGGGCTATAGCCTTTTCAGAAATGACCGTACAGATAAGCGAGGGGGTGGGGTGTGTCTGTATGTAAAATCGACCTTAAAACCCATCCTGCGTGATAATATAGGTGAATCTAATGAAAATGTAGAGTCTCTGTGGGTGGAGATAAGGGGAGGGGGAAAAAATAATAAATTACTGATAGGGGTTTGTTATAAATCTCCAAAACTAATGGAAGCAATGGAGAATATCCTCGTAAAGCAATTAGATGAAGCTGCAACTCAAGGAGAAGTCATTATTATGGGGGACTTCAACTATCCTGAAATAGATTGGGGAACAGAAACCTGCAGTTCCAGCAAAGGTAATCGGTTTTTGACAACTATGAGAGACAATTACCTTTCACAACTGGTTCAGGACCCAACAAGGAGGGGGGCACTGCTAGACCTAATATTAACCAACAGGCCAGACCGCATATCAAATATAAGGGTTGGGGGTCACTTGGGGAATAGTGATCACAAAATAATAAGTTTTCATGTAACCTTTAATAAGATGGGTAGAAGGGGGGTGACAAGGACACTAAACTTCAGGAGGGCAAATTTCCAACGGATGAGAGAGGATCTTGGTGCAATTAACTGGGACGATATCCTGAGACACAAAAATACACAAAGAAAATGGGAGACATTTATTAGCATCCTGGATAGGACCTGTGCACAGTATATACCGTATGGGAATAAACATACTAGAAATAGGAGGAAACCAATATGGCTAAATAGAGCTGTAAGGGGCGCAATAAGGGACAAAAAGAAAGCATTTAGAGAATTAAAGGAAGTAGGTAGTGAGGAGGCATTAAATAAATACAGAAAATTAAATACATTCTGTAAAAAGCAAATCAAGGCAGCAAAGATTGAGACAGAGAGACTCATTGCCAGAGAGAGTAAAAATAATCCCAAAATATTCTTTAACTATATAAATAGTAAGAAACTAAAAAATGACAGTGTTGGCCCCCTTAAAAATAGTCTGGGTGAAATGGTGGATGAGGATGAGGAAAAAGCCAATATGCTAAATGACTTTTTTTCATCAGTATTTACAAAAGAAAATCCCATGGCAGCCAATATGACTAGTGATAATAATTCCCCATTAAATGTCACCTGCTTAACCCAGCAGGAAGTACAGCGGCGTCTAAAAATAACTAAAATTGACAAATCTCCGGGCCCGGATGGGATACACCCCCGAGTACTGCAGGAACTAAGTACAGTCATTGATAGACCATTATTTTTAATCTTTAAAGACTCCATAATAACAGGGTCTGTACCACAGGACTGGCGTATAGCAAATGTGGTGCCAATATTCAAAAAAGGGGCAAAAACTGAACTCGGAAATTATAGGCCAGTAAGTTTAACCTCTACTGTGGGTAAAATCCTGGAGGGCATTCTAAGGGATGCTATGCTGGAGTATCTGAAGAGGAATAACCTCATGACCCAGTATCAGCACGGGTTTACTAGGGACCGTTCATGTCAGACTAATTTGATCAGCTTCTATGAAGAGGTAAGTTCCGGACTGGACCAAGGGAACCCAGTGGACGTAGTATATATGGACTTTTCCAAAGCTTTTGATACGGTGCCACACAAAAGGTTGTTACATAAAATGAGAGTAATGGGGATAGGGGAAAATATGTGTAAGTGGGTTGAGAGCTGGCTCAGGGATAGGAAACAAAGGGTGGTTATTAATGGAGCACACTCGGACTGGGTCACGGTTAGCAGTGGGGTACCACAGGGGTCAGTATTGGGCCCTCTTCTTTTTAACATATTTATTAATGACCTTGTAGGGGGCATTCAGAGTAGAATTTCAATATTTGCAGATGACACTAAACTCTGCAGGGTAATCAATACAGGGGAGGACAATTTTATATTACAGGATGATTTATGTAAACTAGAAGCTTGGGCTGATAAATGGCAAATGAGCTTTAATGGGGATAAATGTAAGGTCATGCACTTGGGTAGAAGTAATAAGATGTATAACTATGTGCTTAATTCTAAAACTCTGGGCAAAACCGTCAATGAAAAAGACCTGGGTGTATGGGTGGATGACAAACTCATATTCAGTGGCCAGTGTCAGGCAGCTGCTACAAAGGCAAATAAAATAATGGGATGTATTAAAAGAGGCATAGATGCTCATGAGGAGAACATAATTTTACCTCTATACAAGTCACTAGTTCGACCACACTTAGAATACTGTGCACAGTTCTGGTCTCCGGTGTATAAGAAAGACATAGCTGAACTGGAGCGGGTGCAGAGAAGAGCGACCAAGGTTATTAGAGGACTGAGGGGTCTGCAATACCAAGATAGGTTATTACACTTGGGGCTATTTAGTTTGGAAAAACGAAGACTAAGGGGTGATCTTATGTTAATGTATAAATATATGAGGGGACAGTACAAAGACCTTTCTGATGATCTTTTTAATCATAGACCGGTGACAGGGACAAGGGGGCATCCTCTACGTCTGGAGGAAAGAAGGTTTAAGCATAATAACAGACGCGGATTCTTTACTGTAAGAGCAGTGAGACTATGGAACTCTCTGCCGTATGATGTTGTAATGAGTGATTCATTAATTAAATTTAAGAGGGGACTGGATACCTTTCTGGAAAAGTATAATGTTACAGGGTATATACACTAGATTCCTTGATAAGGCGTTGATCCAGGGAACTAGTCTGATTGCCGTATGTGGAGTCGGGAAGGAATTTTTTTCCCCATGGTGGAGTTACTCTTTGCCACATGGGGTTTTTTTGCCTTCCCCTGGATCAACATGTTAGGGCATGTTAGGTTAGGCTATGGGTTGAACTAGATGGACTTACAGTCTTCCTTCAACCTTAATAACTATGTAACTATGTAACTATGTAACTTTCACAGAAACATCATTATCAGATACAGTTGGCACAGGTACAACATTTCCACCCTCCATCCTAGGGAAAAAATGGTTAACAGATGCATCATTACAAGATAAAGCATGGTCAGGTAACACATGCGATTTCCCATCATCATCATCATCAGGGTTAGCTTTACCCTCATTAGTAGATTGGGGAGGGGTGTCAGGGACGTAGTATGCAAACAACCTCCCCAAATCAGTCCCCAACAAAACATCAGTGGGCAAATTATCAGACAGCCCCACTTCTTTCACCCCGCTCCCGGAACCCCAATCAATAAAAACCCGGGCCATCGGTAAGGGACAGCTGATGCCCCCAATCCCAGTGACAGTTAGGGTTTTCCCCGGAATGATTTCTTCAGGGGCCGCCAGTTCGGGTCGGATGAGGGTTCGTTCAGCCCCGGTGTCCTTGAGGCCTGTAGCAACACGACCTCCCACAGTGACGGGCTGTACGTTGTCACACACCCTCCCAACCACACCACCCACCAAAAGAACGGCTGCATTAGGCCCTGGGGCCTGGGATGAGGGGTTCTTCTGCCTGGCTGGACATTGGTGACTGAGGTGTCCAGTCTGCCTGCAGTGGTAACACTGGCGAAGTTCGGTGGTAGGTCTGGTGCTGTTGGCCACGGGGACAGGACCTCTGGTGTGTTGGCTGGCAGGGGTACTGGCGTTGGCTGCAGGCTTACCCCCTCTCCAGCTGGTGGTGACTGGCTTCCGCACTTCCGATCTACGGTTGGCCTCATAGGCATCGGCAATCTGCGCTGCTTTCGTCACATCGTTGGGTTCTCTGTCCATCACGAACTGTCGCACTTCAGTTGGGCAAAGACGGAAGAACTGGTCTTTGATCATCAGGTCTCGCAGCTGTGTAAAGGTGGTCACTGACAGTCCTTGGGTCCACTGGTCAAAGTGGGTCCCCAGTCTATGCACCACATCACTGTAACTGTCGTGTGGGCCACGTTGGAGGGTCCGAAACTTTTTGCGGTACACCTCGGGTGTAAGCTGGTACTTAGCTATGAGAGCCTGCTTGATGGCCTCATAGTCACCATCTTGTTCTTGAGGGAGGGCAGCAAACGCCTCCAGAGCTTTTCCTCTCAGCCCTGGGGTCAGGTATCGTGCCCATTCTTGTGTAGGCAGCTGGTACTGTCTGCAGGCTTTCTCAAAGGCCCGCAGAAAAGTGTCCAAGTCCCCATCCTTTTCCATAACAGGAAAGTGGTCGGGCCGGGGCTTTGGTGTCTGAGCGCTGCTGGGCTCACGGCTCTGGGACGACCCCTGCATTTGCAGTTGGGCCATCTGCAGCTGGTACTCCCGCTGCGCTTGGGCCTCTCGCTCGGCTCGCTGGGCCTGGGCCTCTCGCTCAGCTCTCTCTTGGTATTGCTGGATCAGCTGCAGACGTCGGTCCAGGTCATCTGCGGAGCATTGTTGCAGAGCCAGCTGCAGGAGGAGGTCTGCGCCCCCTTGGTTGCCAGTAGGGCCCGTATTCAGTGGTTGGACCTCTGCTGCAGCACCATGTTCGCTTGTGCCGGCTTCTGCGGCCTCTGGGCTCTGTGGCCTGGCTTGGTCTGCTTCACATTGCACCAGTTCAGCGACCATTTGTGCCTTGGTTTTGTTTGTACAGTCAATCTGCTGTGACATGCACAAGGCCATAAGAGTGTCCTTGGACTGCTTCTTATAAAAGGTTTCTCCCAGCACAACCATGGTTGCCAAATAAAAGATAGGATAGAAAAACGAAGAGAAAGGGAGGGGATAATTACCAGTACACACAATTGTCTCACAACTAATAAACACTGAGTTCGTTCTCCAAACTTATTTGCGCCGAGTTCTCGCAAGAACTTTCTGCAAGTTTTTAGTGAGAGGAATGATTGCTCAAACCAAATCACTAATGCTCTAATATCCCACCGCCTTGCCACCAATATGTCACGATTCACTCCGTGACTGTCAAGATCCCTTAGCCGCTGCCCTCAATATGTCACGGATTGGGGTGACTTTAGACCAACAGACGGCTATCACATGTGCAGGGGGCTTATCCTAGTTATCCCTCCACTGCCACAATGTGATGAAAAAAACACATACGAGGCTATTGACCTCTTAGTTTACAGCAGGGGCTTATTTTAGGTATCCCACTGCTCTTCAGTATACCATGAACTGCAGGGATTTGTGTATATCCCGCTTGCAGTTCCACTTAAACCTTGCAGCTCTCTGGCGCCCCCCTTTTTCTCAGGTCAGATTAGGTACTGCACCTAGGGTGATTAGTCGCCAGAAACGCTGCCTGCTATGTACTGGCTATTGGGTGCACTGCAGCGACGCGATAACTACTCCCACTCAGGCAGGAACAATAATTATCAAGCCGCAGTCGCTACAGGGACCCCCAAAAGCTGGCACACGGTCGCTGCCACCAGCTCCAATTGAACGGGTCTGGAGCAAACCCCAAAAAAACAGTAGCGTAATTCCCTTCAGAGACAGGGTACGGTTTAGGGCAGGAAGAACGAACTAGTATTAAATAATATACCCCATAAATGATTTTTAGGCAGTGTTTATAAAAATATTTTACAAAGATGTTACAAATGAGACAATTGTAAATATGTACAAGGTAATTATAAAAATAAAAGGATTAAATGAAGAAAAGATAACACTCACATTTCTCAGATCATTGCATTGCAGGCAACAGGCTAGGAGCTTTCCATCTATCCCAGTGCATTGGCACTCGCAGTCTGGTCGCTTCAGGTAAAAACTCACAACTCTGCCCTCTTGGATGCCTGCCAGCACTTAAAACCTACAGTCTGTGACCTCACAGAAAGGGCTTGGTTTTCCAACTCCTCCTACCTCTTCGGTTTCACTAACTGGGCATTAAATATATCTGATGCCCGTAACTTCGCTACAGAACATAAAATAATCGCACCATACCCATCGTTCATCTCATAGTATCGTGGGCATTCCGATGAGATCAAATATATCCTATTTGTCACGCACACTGACAGAGAAATCCCTACCTCTGTACCAGATGGAGCTACAAGCCTGTGATTAGAGTGATGCGTAGATCCTCCGAGTGTGATTATGACGATATATTTTGGTGTTCGTAACTTAAACGGTTTGCATAATATCTTCCAAAAACAGAACAAAGACCTTCCATGCGTTCTAGAAGTTTCTCTAACAGTTCCTGCTAACACAAATTTCTCTTGCAGCTATGCTAGTCGTAAATACCTTTCGTCAATAAAACTCCCCCACAAGGCAAGCTCTTCTACACAGACAGATAGAAACACAGGGAAGGAAAGAGAACCAGAGAGAGGGGGGGGGGTTTTAGCCCCCGCATGCTAGCAAGAAAACTAACTTATGATATTTCATACCATATCGTGACAGTAACCAAGTGCAAACTTAGTGGACTCAACTCGCAGCCTGGTGTAAGAGGTCGAAGACTTTGCAAACATCTCTCCTGTGGGAGTCAATATCTGGAGAGTAGATGAGAATATCATCCAGATAGACTACAATCGAGGTGGTGAGCATATCCCGGAAAATGTTGTTCACAAAGTCTTGGAAAACGGCTGGGGTATTATAGAGCCCGAAGGGCATGACCAGATATTCATAGTGCCCATCCCTGGTGTCAAAAGCCGTCTTCCATTCGTCCCCATCATGGATGCGAATCAGGTTGTAAGCACCCCGCAGATCTAATTTAGTAAATACACTTGCTCCCCATAGCCTATCAAAGAACTCTGATATCAGGGGTAGTGGGTACTTTTTCTTAACGGTGATGGCATTAAGACCCCTGTAGTCTATGCATGGACGTAGCTCTCCACTCTTCTTCTGCACGAAGAAGAACCCAGTGTCAGGGAGAGACTAGGTGAGCGAGAGCTAATAACCCGGGCCCCTGCAGTTTCCCTCAGACTAGGGAAATCCTGACTGACCATCTACCTGGAGTTTACACTGAAGGTGTGCATGTCCAGGCCTCGAACCTCACCCTGTCTCCTGAGCTCAGCCCTAGGCTGAAACCTCCGCCCACCACCCAGTGAAGATGTTATGCCCCAATACCCACAGTTAGCACAGACAAGGATAAAGGTAAATATACACCACGCCGCAGTCACTCAGGAATAAACTATAAATGTGCAGGGCAAAATAAATACAAATATAGGAAGGAGTAAATAGGACAAAGGAAAATACACCAGCAGCAACGAATCTCCAACCACCAGCTCTCCTCACCAGACCGAGATAACAACGCACAAGACAGAAGCTATAATCGGCGACGCCCAATGATCAGAAGAACTATTTAAAGGCAATGGGAATGGCCCAGCTTCCAATCCGAGGATCAGGTGAATTAACCCCGGAACAGCTAGATAAAATCTAGCCGATGCCAATGAGCAAATAGTGGTCAAAAGCGGAATTACCGCTGTCTGTCGGATGACCTAGTCTGAACAGCGTCCGACATGACAGTACCCCGCCTTCTACGAGGGACCCAGGGCCCTCACGGCTTATAGGGCCCAGCTTGTCTGGATGGCGACGATGAAAAAACCTGACCAGCCGATCCGCATGAATGTCCGAGGCTGGTACCCAGGACCTCTCCTCAGGCCCATAACCACGCCAGTGTACCAAGTACTGTAAAGTGCGGCGCACTACACGAGAGTCAACCACCTTGGAGACTTCAAATTCCAAATTACCATCCACCAAGACTGGAGGTGGCATAGGCGCCGCGTCCACAGGACCCACCACCTTCTTCAGAAGAGACCTGTGGAACACGTTGTGTATCTTATACACCATAGGGAGTCCCAGTCGGTACGCTACTGGGTTAATGACGGCGGTGACCCTAAATGGACCAATAAACCTTGGACCCAATTTAAGGGATGGTATCTTGAGTCTTATGTTTTTTGTGGATAACCACACCCAGTCATCCACACTCAGGTCCGGACCTGGCACACGCCTAGTGTCAGCAACACGTTTGTACCTAGCACCCACACTCAACAGGCGCTGTTTAACTCTCCTCCAGACTGACGACAATTGTGCTCCTAACTGGTCCTCCTAGATCAGGAGAACTATTTAAAGGCAGTGGGCATGGCCCAGCTTCCAATCCAAGGATTAGGTAAATTAACCCCGGAACAGCTAGATAAAATCTAGCAGACGCCAATGAGCAAATAGTGGTCAAAAGCGGAATTACCGCTGTCTGTCGGATGACCTGGTCTGAACAGCGTCCGACATGACACCCAGCCCCAGCAGGTGACACTGACTTCCTAATGAATCCTCTTGCCAGATTCTCTCGGATGCACTGGGACATTGCCTACGTCTCCGGAAGAGATAAAAGATAGACTCAACCCCGGGGAGGCTCTGCACCGGGCAAGAGGTTAATAGGACAGTCATAGAGGCGATGAGGCGGAAGGGTCTCCGCAGGCCTTTTGGAGAACACGTTTGCATAGGGCCAATAGTGCTTGGGGAGAGAGGAAAGATCTGTGGGTACCTCAGTTGTAGCACCCTGAACGCACTCCCTCTGACATCTACCCTCACAGGATTTACTCCATCCCAGAATTCTCCCTGAGGACCACTCTATATAAGGAGAGTGGTATCGTAGCCATGGTATCGCCAACAGGACCTCATCAATTCCCTCAGGAATGACTAGTAAGGAAATAATCTCCTGATGAAATGGAGACATGGAAAGGGTGAAAGGAATGGTTTGGTGTGTAATCTGTGAAGGTAGTGTCAACCCATTTACCACTCGAACGGTCACAGGTTTAGCGAGCATCACCTGGAGTATTGCGTGTCTTTGGGCGAAAGCAGATGATATAAAATTGCCCTCCGCACCGGAGTCCACGCAAAGCTCTACCATAAATGTGGATGGGCAGGGCCGGACTGGCCATCGGGCAGTTCTGGCAAATGCCAGAAGGGCCGGTGGCAGTAGTGGGCCGCTCGAGTGTGCCGCTGTCGGCACACTCTCCCCGCTGTCGGTGCACTCCCGGCCCCGCATTCAACTATACCGGCGTCATAGACGCCGGTACAGTTGAATGCAATGATGGAGGAGAGAGCGTCTGCTGACGCTTCCTCTCCCATCATTCCCCGCTCTGCCTGCCGCTGACACTGCGGGTGCGCGATGACGTCATATAATCGCGCACCTGCTGTGTGACCGGGCGGGCAGACTGCAACTGCTGAGACCAGAGCCAGAGCAGCGCGGGGCAGGAGGAAAGGTGAGTAGAGTGTTTGTTTTTTTTTGTTATCAATGAGTGATGACTGGATTGTGGAGCTATTGGGGGGGGGGGGCTGTGCTGCATTCCATTCTATGGGCCTCTGCTGCATTATATTCTATGGGGCTGTGCTGCATTCCATTCTATGGGCCTCTGCTGCATTATATTCTATGGGGCTGGCTGCATTCCATTCTATGGGCCTCTGCTGCATTATATTCTATGGGGCTGGCTGCATTCCATTCTATGGGCCTCTGCTGCATTATATTCTATGGGGCTGGGCTGCATTCCATTCTATGGGCCTCTGCTGCATTATATTCTATGGGGCTGGCTGCATTCCATTTTATGGGCCTCTGCTGCATTATATTCTATGGGGCTGGCTGCATTCCATTCTATGGGCCTCTGCTGCATTATATTCTATGGGGCCGTGCTGCATTCCATTCTATGGGCCTCTGCTGCATTATATTCTATGGGGCTGTGCTGCATTCCATTCTATGGGCCTGTGCTGCATTATATTCTATGGGGCTGGCTGCATTCCATTCTATGGGCCTGTGCTGCATTATATTCTATGGGGCTGTGCTGCATTCCATTCTATGGGCCTGTGCTGCATTATATTCTATGGGGCTGGCTCCATTCCATTCTATGGGCCTCTGCTGCATTATATTCTATGGGGCTGTGCTGCATTCCATTCTATGGGCCTGTGCTGCATTCCATTCTATGGGCCTGTGCTGCATTCCATTCTATGGGCCTGTGCTGCATTATATTCTATGGGCCTGTGCTGCATTATATTCTATGGGGCTGTGCTGCATTCCATTCTATGGGCCTGTGCTGCATTATATTCTATGGGCCTGTGCTGCATTATATTCTATGGGGCTGTGCTGCATTATATTCTATGGGCCTGTGCTGCATTATATTCTATGGGCCTGTGCTGCATTGTATTCTATGGGCCTGTGCTGCATTCCATTCTATGGGCCTGTGCTGCATTATATTCTATGGGCCTGTGCTGCATTCCATTCTATGGGCCTGTGCTGCATTCCATTCTATGGGCCTGTGCTGCATTCCATTCTATGGGCCTGTGCTGCATTATATTCTATGGGCCTGTGCTGCATTATATTCTATGGGGCTGTGCTGCATTCCATTCTATGGGCCTGTGCTGCATTATATTCTATGGGCCTGTGCTGCATTGTATTCTATGGGCCTGTGCTGCATTGTATTCTATGGGCCTGTGCTGCATTCCATTCTATGGGCCTGTGCTGCATTCCATTCTATGGGCCTGTGCTGCATTATATTCTATGGGCCTGTGCTGCATTATATTCTATGGGCCTGTGCTGCATTCCATTCTATGGGCCTGTGCTGCATTATATTCTATGGGCCTGTGCTGCATTATATTCTATGGGGCTGTGCTGCATTCCATTCTATGGGCCTGTGCTGCATTCCATTCTATGGGCCTGTGCTGCATTATATTCTATGGGCCTGTGCTGCATTATATTCTATGGGGCTGTGCTGCATTATATTCTATGGGGGCTGGCTGTATTACATTCTATGGGGGCTGGCTGTATTACATTCTATGGGGCTGTGCTGCATTACATTCTATGGAGGCTGTGCTGCATTACATTCTATGGGGGCTGTGCAACATTACATTCTATGGGGCTGTGCTGTATTATAGTCTATGGGGGCTGGCTGTATTACATTCTATGGGGGCTGGCTGCATTACATTCTATGGGGGCTGTGCTGCATTACATTCTATGGGGGCTGTGCTGCATTACATTCTATGGGGGCTGGCTGTATTACATTCTATGGGGGCTGGCTGTATTACATTCTATGGGGCTGTGCTGCATTACATTCTATGGGGGCTGTACTGCATTACATTCTATGGGGGCTGTGCTGCATTACATTCTATGGGGGCTGTGCAGCATTACATTCTATGGGGCTGTGCTGTATTATAGTCTATGGGGGCTGGCTGTATTACATTCTATGGGGGCTGTGCTGTATTACATTCTATGGGGGCTGAGCTGTAATGCTGGATACAGCTGTAATTATATGTTATATAGTCGTGTTACACTCCCCTCGCTTTTTGTAACCTACAAGTGTACAAAGATATTATACAGTCACCATGTGACAAGTGGGCCTGTGTGACTTCAAATGCCAGGGCTGAATTTTAGTCCCAGTCCGGCCCTGTGGATGGGCCTATAGTAATTGTCCCCTTGGAGGACAATTTGGAGGAAAATGTTGCCGTGTCTAGTGTACCTTCCTCCAACTACCACTAAACGCTGACGTTTTCCCGACCGCTGAGAGCACCTGGAGGCAAGGTGTCCTGACTGCTGGCAAACATTACAGACCTTGAGTTTACGAGCGGTCTGGGACTTAGATCCCGCTCGTGACACCTCCATGGCCTCATGTGACTCATATGCCTGGACCAGAGATTCCAGAGGTTCGGCGAAGGTGGGAGCCTGAGGAAACCTCTTCCTACTCTGGGCTCGCTCCAACCTTCGCTCGTTAAAACGAAGGTCGATGCGAGTTGATACTGCTATGAGCTCCTCCATTGTGGCGGGAATCTCCCTAGTGGCCAAAGCGTCCTACACATGGTCAGCCAGCCCCCTCCAAAATACCGGGATGAGGGCTTTATCTGGCCACTCCAGCTCAGATGCTAAAGTCCGGAAGTGGACGGCAAATCATGGGTGACTCGAGGTCCTAAAAAGACCTGTTTCAGAGTGCTCAAAAAACAAGAAGCACTCTGCACCACATGATCATCACGCTCCCACAGCAGCGTAGCCCACTCCAACGCCCTGTCCGACAGAAGAGAAATAATGAATCCCACTTTTGCCAGCTCTGTGGGAAAGCATGCAGCCAGGACCTCGAGGCGCACTGGCTCACGAAACCCCCACATGATTTACTGTCACCAGAGTATTTCTCTGGCAGCAGGAGGTGGGATAAGGTCGCAAAAGGGGTGGCAGTGGTTAAAGTTGCTGCAGCCACGCTAGCAGCCTGAACAGCTATTGCGGTAACATCCACAGCTGAGGTTGCATGCTCGAGAGCCGCCAACCTGCCCTCCAGCTGCTGGATGTACCCCTGCAATCGCGGTTTGTCCGCCATTACTTAGCCATACCCTAGCGCTAGTATACTGTTAGGGCTAGTGGAACGCACAGAGTTTAGATAAAAAACTACAAGGTGCATTCACAGCCCAGGGTCCACCGTGCAGAGATATCTGCTGCAAAGTAACAGCGGATAACCTCTGAGCTCACATGTGGGTTATGCTTCACCCCATGTGAACTGGAAGCGATCTGTTATGACCCCAGTGGACAGGGTCTCAGAGGAACGTGTAAGTCTGCGAAATACAAAAATCCTGCTCATAGGGCTGTGGTAACTGGGTTGACCAAATAGCTACTCCTAACGCCAACACTAGAAGTAGCCGGGGATCATGCCTACGGTGATCGCTAGATGACTCGCGCCAGCCGGAAAATCTAACTACCCCTAGGAGAAGAAAACAAAGACCTCTCTTGCCTCCAGAGAAAGGGACCCCAAAGCAAGATACAAGCCCCCCACAAATAATAACGGTGAGGTAAGAGGAAATGACAAACACAGAAATGAACCAGGTTCAGCAAAGAGAGGCCAGCTTACTAATAGCAGAATAAAGCAAGATAACTTATCTGGTCAACAAAAACCCTATAAAAATCCACGCTGGAGATTCAAGAACCCCCGAACCGTCTAACGGTCCGGGGGGAGAACACCAGCCCCCTAGAGCTTCCAGCCAAGGTCAGGATACAGATTGGAACAAGCTGGACAAAAATACAAAACAAAACAAAAGCAAAAAGCAAGGAAGAAGACTTAGCTTGAAATACAGGAACCAGGATCAAAGGACAAGAGCACAACAGATTAGCTCTGATTTCAACGATGCCAGGCATTGAACTGAAGGTCCAAGGCGCTTATATAGCAACGCCCCAGAACTAACGGCCCAGGTGAGGATAAAGAAAAAGACAGACGCTCCAGAGTCAATTCACTAATGACCACTAGAGGGAGCAAAAAGCAAAATCACAACAGTACCCCCCCCTTAGTGAGGGGTCACCGAACCCTCACCACGACCACCAGGGCGATCAGGATGAGCGGCGTGAAAGGCACGAACTAAATCGGCCGCATGAACATCAGAGGCGACCACCCAGGAATTATCTTCCTGACCATAGCCCTTCCACTTGACCAGGTACTGAAGCCTCCGCCTGGAGAGACGAGAATCCAAGATCTTCTCCACCACGTACTCCAACTCGCCCTCAACCAACACCGGAGCAGGAGGCTCAGCAGAGGGAACCACAGGCACAACGTACCGCCGCAACAAGGACCTATGAAATACGTTGTGGATAGCAAACGACACAGGAAGATCCAGGCGAAAGGACACAGGATTAAGAATTTCCAATATCTTGTAAGGACCAATAAAACGAGGTTTAAATTTGGGAGAGGAAACCTTCATAGGAACAAAGCGGGAAGAAAGCCACACCAAATCCCCAACACGTAGTCGGGGACCCACACCGCGGCGGCGGTTGGCAAAGCGCTGAGCCCTCTCCTGTGACAACTTCAAGTTGTCCACCACAAGATTCCAGATCCGCTGCAACCTATCCACCACAGAATCCACCCCAGGGCAGTCAGAAGGTTCCACATGACCCGAAGAAAAACGAGGGTGGAAACCAGAGTTGCAGAAAAACGGCGAAACCAAGGTGGCGGAACTAGCCCGATTATTAAGGGCAAACTCCGCTAACGGCAAGAAGGTCACCCAATCGTCCTGATCAGCAGAGACAAAACACCTCAGATAAGCCTCCAAAGTCTGATTAGTTCGCTCCGTCTGTCCATTAGTCTGAGGATGGAAAGCAGACGAAAACGACAAGTCAATGCCCATCCTACTACAAAAGGATCGCCAGAATCTGGAAACGAACTGGGATCCTCTGTCTGACACAATATTCTCAGGGATGCCGTGCAAACGAACCACGTTCTGGAAAAACACAGGAACCAGATCGGAGGAGGAAGGCAGCTTAGGCAAAGGAACCAAATGGACCATCTTGGAGAAGCGATCACATATAACCCAGATAACAGACATGCCTTGAGACACCGGAAGATCAGAAATGAAATCCATGGAGATATGTGTCCAAGGTCTCTTAGGGACAGGCAAGGGCAAGAGCAACCCGCTGGCACGAGAACAGCAAGGCTTAGCTCGAGCACAAGTCCCACAGGACTGTACAAATGACCGCACATCCCTAGACAAGGAAGGCCACCAAAAGGATCTGGCCACCAGATCTCTGGTGCCAAAAATTCCTGGGTGACCTGCCAACACCGAGGAATGAACCTCGGAAATGACTCTGCTGGTCCACTTATCAGGCACAAACAGTCTGTCAGGTGGACAAGAATCAGGCCTATCAGCCTGAAATCTCTGCAACACACGTCACAGATCTGGAGAAATAGCTGACAAGATAATACCATCCTTAAGAATACCAACAGGTTCAGCGACTCCAGGAGCATCAGGCACAAAGCTCCTGGAAAGAGCATCGGCCTTCACATTCTTTGAACCTGGTAAATACGAGACAACAAAGTCAAAACGGGAGAAAAACAATGACCAGCGGCCTGTCTAGGATTCAGGCGTTTAGCAGACTCGAGATACATCAGATTTTTGTGATCAGTCAAGACCACCACACGATGCTTAGCACCCTCGAGCCAATGAAGCCACTCCTCAAATGCCCATTTCATGGCCAACAACTCCCGATTGCCCACATCATAATTTCGCTCTGCAGGTGAAAACTTCCTAGAGAAATAGGCGCAAGGTCTCATAACAGAGCAACCAGGGCCTCTCTGCGACAAAACGGCCCCTGCTCCAATCTCTGAAGCATCCACCTCAACTTGAAAGGGAAGCGAGACATCAGGCTGGCACAAAACAGGCGCCGAAGTAAACCGACGTTTCAACTCCTGGAAGGCCTCCACGGCGGCAGGAGCCCAATTAACCACATCGGAGCCCTTCTTGGTCATATCCGTCAGAGGTTTCACAATGCTAGAAAAGTTAGCGATAAAACGACGGTAGAAGTTAGCGAAACCCAAGAACTTCTGACGACTCTTAACTGACGAGGGCTGAGTCCAATCAAGAATAGCTCGGACCTTGACTGGGTCCATCTCCACAGCAGAAGGGGAAAAAATGAACCCCAAAAAGGGAACCTTCTGTACACCAAAAAGACACTTTGAGCCCTTGACAAACAAAGAATTTTCACGCAAAATTTTAAAGACCATCCTGACCTGCTCCACATGCGAGTCCCAATTATCAGAAAAAACCAGAATATCATCCAGATAAATGATCAAAAATCTATCCAGATAGTTCCGGAAAATGTCATGCATAAAGGACTGAAAAACTGAAGGGGCATTAGAGAGCCCAAAAGGCATCACCAAGTACTCAAAATGACCTTCGGGCGTATTGAATGCGGTTTTCCATTCATCCCCTTGCTTAATGCGCACAAGGTTGTACGCACCACGAAGGTCTATCTTGGTAAACCACTTGGCACCCTTAATCCGGGCAAACAAGTCAGACAACAGCGGCAAAGGATACTGAAATTTGACAGTGATCTTATTTAAAAGCCGATAGTCAATACAAGGCCTCAAAGATCCGTCCTTTTTAGCCACAAAAAAGAATCCCGCACCAAGAGGGGAAGAAGACGGACGGATGTGTCCTTTCTCCAGAGACTCCTTGATATATGAACGCATAGCGGTATGTTCAGGTACCGACAGATTAAACAGTCTCCCCTTAGGAAACTTACTGCCTGGAATCAAATCTATTGCACAGTCACATTCCCTATGAGGAGGCAATGCACTGGACCTGGACTCGCTAAAGACATCCTGATAATCAGACAAATACTCCGGAACTTCCGAAGGCGTAGAAGAAGCAATAGACACAGGCAGGGAATCCTCATGAAAATACCAAGACAGCCCCAACTAGACACTGACATAGCCTTCCAGTCAAAGACTGGATTATGGGTCTGTAACCATGGCAGCCCCAAAACAACCAAATCATGCATTTTATGTAGAACGAGAAAACGTATCACCTCGCGGTGTTCAGGAGTCATGCACATGGTAACCTGTGTCCAATACTGCGGCTTATTTTCTGCCAATGGCGTAGCATCAATCCCCCTAAGAGGGATAGGATTTTCTAATGGTTCAAGAATAAAACCACAGCGCTTAGCAAATGAGAGATCCATAAGACTCAGGGCAGCACCTGAATCTACAAACGCCATGACAGGATAAGATGACAATGAGCAAATCAAAGTTACAGACAGAATAAACTTAGGATGCAAATTACCAACGGTGACAGGACTAACAACCTTAGATATACGTTTAGAGCATGCTGAGATAACATGTGTAGAATCACCACAGTAGTAGCACAAGCCATTCCGGCGTCTATGAATTTTCCTCTCATTTCTAGTCAGGATTCTATCACATTGCATCAAATCAGGTGTCTGTTCAGACAACACCATGAGGGAATTTGCGGTTTTGCGCTCCCGCAACCGCCGGTCAATTTGAATAGCCAGGGACATGGTATCATTCAGACCTGTGGGAATGGGAAAACCCACCATAACATTCTTAATGGCCTCAGAAAGGCCATTTCTAAAATTAGCGGCCAGTGCACACTCGTTCCAATGTGTCAGCACGGACCATTTCCGAAATTTTTGGCAATACACCTCAGCCTCGTCCTGGCCCTGAGACATAGCCAGCAAGGCTTTCTCTGCCTGAATCTCAAGATTGGGTTCCTCATAAAGTAAACCGAGCGCCAGAAAAAACGCATCAATATCGGCCAATGCCGGATCTCCTGGCGCCAACGAAAAAGCCCAATCTTGAGGGTCACCCCGTAAGAATGAAATAACAATTTTTACTTGTTGAGCAGAGTCTCCAGACGAACAAGGTTTCAGGGACTAAAACAATTTACAATTATTCCTGAAATTCCTAAACTTAAATCGGTCTCCTGAAAACAGTTCAGGAATCGGAATCTTGGGTTCAGACCTAGGGTTTCTGGTAACATAATCTTGTATACTCTGCACACGAGCGGCAAGCTGGTCCACACTTGTAATCAAGGTCTGGACATTCATGTCTGCAGCAAGCTTAAGCCACTCTGAGGTAAAGGGGAAAAGAAGAAAAAAAAAAAAAAAAAATGAGAGAGGAAAAAAAAAACTCAAAATTTTCTTTCTTATAATCCCACTTCTGCAATGCATTAAACATTTAATACTGGCCTGGCATACTGTTATGACCCCAGTGGACAGGGTCTCAGAGGAACGTGTAAGTCTGTGAAATACAAAAATCCTGCTCATAGGGCTGTGGTAACTGGGTTGACCAAATAGCTACTCCTAACGCCAACACTAGAAGTAGCCGGGGATCATGCCTACGGTGATCGCTAGATGACTCGCGCCAGCCGGAGAATCTAACTACCCCTAGGAGAAGAAAACAAAGACCTCTCTTGCCTCCAGAGAAAGGGACCCCAAAGCAAGATACAAGCCCCCCACAAATAATAACGGTGAGGTAAGAGGAAATGACAAACACAGAAATGAACCAGGTTCAGCAAAGAGAGGCCAGCTTACTAATAGCAGAATAAAGCAAGATAACTTATCTGGTCAACAAAAACCCTATAAAAATCCACGCTGGAGATTCAAGAACCCCCGAACCGTCTAACGGTCCGGGGGGAGAACACCAGCCCCCTAGAGCTTCCAGCCAAGGTCAGGATACAGATTGGAACAAGCTGGACAAAAATACAAAACAAAACAAAAGCAAAAAGCAAGGAAGAAGACTTAGCTTGAAATACAGGAACCAGGATCAAAGGACAAGAGCACAACAGATTAGCTCTGATTTCAACGATGCCAGGCATTGAACTGAAGGTCCAAGGCGCTTATATAGCAACGCCCCAGAACTAACGGCCCAGGTGAGGATAAAGAAAAAGACAGACACTCCAGAGTCAATTCACTAATGACCACTAGAGGGAGCAAAAAGCAAAATCACAACAGCGATCTCTGTTGACTCACAGAGTCGCTCTGTAGACAAAACTATTACCCTAACTAAGGGTTGTGCTTGTCCTGGAACTCTTCTGTGCTAACCGCACACATGAAGGAACCAGATGCTAAGCCAAGGCTAATTGCCCCCACTGAAGCTAACTGCCTGCTTGAGTGTACAGTCCCAAAGCTACAGCCTCACACATATGTAAAGTGGTATAGTATCCACTGGCATAAGCCAAACTCATTTGATACTAGCACATCGCCGTGCGGCCTTGCAAAGCTTTTATAGTTGCAGCTCTTCAAAACCTTCCTGGTGGACCAATAGGAGCTGCTACAGGACCTGAGCATGTGACCCCCGACCTCCAATGAGAGGTCTTCCCGTGGGCATGCTCAGTGCATGAAAAGCAGGACTTAGTCCCAGAAAAGCCTGCTCACCGCTGACCAGTGCTGGCTACAAAGGCAGAGCCTGGAAAGGCAGCAGTAACCATTCACACAGTATCAGGCTGAGCCATATGGGACCGACGTCTCCGCTGAACAGGTTTCACTGGGGCTGGAGGAGAAAGGGAGACCGCAGCAGACGTGGTTCGAGATTCCCCCTGTGCAGCGGTGGGAACTCAACACCTAACACAGCCTTCATATATCTGCGTGTTCCAAGTTTGGGCATTGTTGGCCGGTGTACCACTTTTTTTGCTGTCTGTTAGTCTAATTATATACAGCACTATTTAGCATAAAAAATATAAAAAGTCCACATTTTTGCCAGTGTGGTATTTCCGTGACAGACCTCATATATCTGCGTGTTCCAAGTTTAGGCATTTTAGGCCAGTGGACCACTTTTTTGCTGTCTGCTACTGTAATTATATACAGCACTATTTAGTGTTAGGGTTGGCGGAACGCACCGAGTATATACAATTGTGTCCAAAAGTATTGACACCCCTGCAATTGTGTCAGATAATACTCAGTTTCTTCCTGAAAATGATTGCAAACACAAATTCTTTGGTATTATTATCTTCATTTAATTTGTCTTAAATGAAAAAGCACAAAAAGAATTGTCCTAAAGCCAAATTGTATATAATTCCACACCAAACATAAAAAAGGGGGTGGACAAAAGTATTGGCACTGTTTGAAAAATCATGTGATGCTTCTCTAATTTGTGTAATTAACAGCACCTGTAACTTACCTGTGGCACCTAACAGGTGTTGGCAATAACTAAATCACACTTGCAGCCAATTGACATGGATTAAAGTTGACTCAACCTCTGTCCTGTGTCCTTGTGTGTACCACATTGAGCATGGAGAAAAGAAAGTAGACCAAAGAACTGTCTGAGGACTTGAGAAACCAAATTGTGAGAAAGCATGAGCAATCTCAAGGCTACAAGTCCATCTCCAAAGACCTGAATGTTCCTGTGTCTACCGTGCGCAGTGTCATCAAGAAGTTTAAAGCCCATGGCACTGTGGCTAACCTCCCTAGATGTGGACGGAAAAGAAAAATTGACAAGAGATTTCAACGCAAGATTGTGCGGATGTTGGATAAAGAACCTCGACTAACATCCAAACAAGTTCAAGCTGCCCTGCAGTCCGAGGGTACAACAGTGTCAACCCGTACTATCCTTCGGCATCTGAATGAAAAGGGACTGTATGGTAGGAGACCCAGGAAGACCCCACTTCTTACCCTGAGACGTAAAAAAGCCAGGCTGGAGTTTGCCAAAACTTATCTGACAAAGCCTAAAATGTTTTGGAAGAATGTTCTCTGGTCAGATGAGACAAAAATAGAGCTTTTTGGGCAAATGCATCAACATAGAGTTTACAGGAGAAAAAAAGAGGCATTCAAAGAAAAGAACACGGTCCCTACAGTAAAACATGACGGAGGTTCCCTGATGTTTTGGGGTTGCTTTGCTGCCTCTGACACTGGACTGCTTGACCGTGTGCATGGCATTATGAAGTCTGAAGACTACCAACAAATTTTGCAGCATAATGCAGGGCCCAGTGTGAGAAAGCTGGATCTCCCTCAGAGGTCATGAGTCTTCCAGCAGGACAATGACCCAAAACACACTTCAAAAAGCACTAGAAAATGGTTTGAGAGAAAGCACTGGAGACTTCTAAGGTGGCCAGCAATGAGTCCAGACTTGAATCACATAGAACAACTGTGGAGAGATCTAAAAATGGCAGTTTGGAGAAGGCACCCTTCAAATATCAGGGACCTGGAGCAGTTTGCCAAAGAAGAATGGTCTAAAATTCCAGCAGAGCATTGTAATAAACTCATTGATGGTTACCAGAAGCGGTTGGTCGCAGTTATTTTGGCTAAAGGTTGTGCAACCAAGTATTAGGCTGAGGGTGCCAACACTTTTGTCTGGCCCATTTTTGGAGTTTTGTGTGAAATGATCAATGTTTTGCTTTTTTCTTCATTCTCTTTTGTGTTTTTTCTTTTAAGACAAATTAAATGAAGATAATAATACCAAAGAGTTTGTGTTTGCAATCATTTTCAGGTAGAAACTGAGTATTATCTGACAGAATTGCAGGGGTGTCAATACTTTTGGCCACAACTGTATATACAGTAATATGAAAAAGTTTGGGCACCCCTATTAATCTTAAGCTTAATGTTTTATAAAAATTGGTTTTTTTTGCAACAGCTATTTCAGTTTCATATATCTAATAACTGTTGGACACAGTAATGTTTCTGCCTTGAAATGAGATTTATTTTACTAACAGAAAATGTGCAATCTGCATTCAAACAAAATTTGACAGGTGCATAAGTATGGCCACCTCACCAGAAAAGTGACATTAATATTTAGTAGATCCTCCTTTTGCAAAAATAACAGCCTCTTGTCGCTTCCTGTAGCTTTTAATGAGTTCCTGGATCCTGGATGAAGGTATTTTTGACCTTTCCTCTTTGCAAAACAATTCCAGTTCAGTTAAGTTTGATTGTCGCCGAGCATGGACAGCCCTCTTCAAATGATCCCACAGATGTTCAATGATATTCAGGTCTGGGGACTGGGATGGCCATTCCAGAACAGTGTAATTGTTCCTCTGCATGAATGCCTGAGTAGATTTGGAGCGGTGTTTTGGATCATTGTCTTGCTGAAAGATCCATCCCCTGCGTAACTTCAACTTTGTCACTGATTCATGAACATTATTGTCAAGAATCTGCTGATACTGAGAGGAATCCATGCGTCCCCCAACTTTAATAAGATTCCCGGTGCCGGCATTGGCCACACAGCCCCAAAGCATGATGGAACCTCCACCAAATTTTACTGTGGGTAGCAAGTGTTTTTCTTGGAATGCTGTGTTTTTTTGCCGCCATGCATAGCGCCTTTTTGTATGACCAAACAACTCAATATTGGTTCATCAGTCCACAGGACCTTCTTCCAAAAAGAAATTGGCTTCTCCAAATGTGCTTTTGCATACCTCAGCCGACTCAGTTTGTGGCGTGCTTGCAGAAACGGCTTCTTTCGCATCACTCTCCCATACAGCTTCTCCTTGTGCAAAGTGCGTTGTATAGTAGACCGATGCACAGTGACACCATCTGCAGCAAGTTGTTGCTGCAGCTCTCTGGAGGTGGTCTGAGGATTGTCCTTGACTGATCTCACCATTCTTCTTCTCTGCCTTTCTGATGTTTTTCTTGGCCTGCCACTTCTGACCTTAACAAGAATTGTAAGTGTGTTCTTCCATTTCCTTACTATGTTCCTCACAGTGGAAATTGACAGGTTGCTGTCCGATTTTTACGCACCGGTGTCCTTTGAAAAGCCAACAAATCAATGCTGTGTACAATAAAATCACACTGACAGGTTAGAATAGAATAGATATATACACATAGAATGTGTATATATACATATTTATATGTCAGTGAGATACCTATATATGTATATTTATATTTAATGCAGCGCTAGATAGCATAAAAGCCGCTAATTCAATTGCCGGCTTTTGCTCTCTCCTTCACAAACCCGACAGGATATGAGACATGGTTTACATACAGTAAACCATCTCATATCCCTTCTTTTATTACATATTCCTCTTCACTAATGTAAGAAGTGTCTGTGTGACAAATTTGGGGGCTCTAGCTATTAAGTTAAAGGTAGTGTTGAGCGATACCTTCCGATACTCAAAGGTATCGGATGGGATCGGCCGATATCCAAAAAATATCGGATATCGCCGATACCGATACCCGATACCAATGCAAGTCAATGGGACACAAGTATCGGAAGCTATCCTGGATGGTTCCCAGGGTCTGAAGGAGAGGAAACTCTCCTTCAGGCCCTGGGATCCATATTCATGTGTAAAATAAAGAATAAAAATAAAAAATAGAGATATACTCACCCTCTGACGCACCCTGGTTGTAACCGCTGCAACCGGCAGCCTCCGTTCCTAAGAATGAGCGAGCGAAGGACCTTCGATGATGTTACGGCTTGTGATTGGTCGCGTAACCGCTCATGTGACCGCTCACACGACCAATCACAAGCCGCGACGTCATCGCAGGTCCTAAACTCCTCATTCTTAGGAACAGAGGCTGCCGGTTACATCGGTAAGATCCAGGGGCCGCCGGAGGGGTGAGTATATCCATATTTTTTATTTTAACTCTTTATTTTTTACATGAATATGGATCCCAGGGCCTGAAGGAGAGTCTCCTCTCCTCCAGACCCTGGGAACCATACACTGGGAACTTCCGATTCCGATTTCCGATATCACAAATATATCGGAACTCTGTATCGGAATTCCGATACCGCAAGTATCGGCCGATACCCGAGTATCGGAATGCTCAACACTATTTAAAGGGTTAAATCGCAGAAAAAATTTGCCTGGGCTCCCGTGCAATTTTCTCCGCCAGAGTGGTAAAGCCAGTGACTGAGGGCAGATATTAATAGCCTAGAGAGGGTCCATAGTTATTGCCCCCCCCTGGCTAAAAACATCTGCCCCCAGCCACCCCAGAAAAGGCACATCTGGAAGATGCGCCTATTCTGGCACTTGGCCACTCTCTTCCCACTCCCGTGTAGCGGTGGGATATGGGGTAATGAAGGGTTAATGTCACCTTGCTATTGTAAGGTGAAATTAAGCCAGATTAATAATGGAGAGGTGTCAATTATGACACCTATCCATTATTAATCCAATAGTACGAAATGGTTAATAAAACACACACACATTATTACAAAGTACTTTAATGAAATAAAGACACAGGGTGTTGTAATATTTTATTATTCTCTTAATCCAGCTGAAGACCCTCATTCTGTAAAAAAGTAAAAATAAAAAATCAACAATATCCCATACCTTCCGATGATCAGTCACATGCCGCGATGTAAATCCATCTGAAGGGGTTAAATCATTTTACAGCCAGGAGCTGTGCTAATGCAGTGCTCGTGGCTGTAAAACCCTGGGGAATGAATGGAGTGCAGTGGAATGTCCTGTAGTTACCTTGAGTCGCGGTGATGCGCCCCCTGCTGGATGTCCTCATACTGAACTCGAACCTGGGAAAAGTTCCCACCATGCCAAGTGCCCTGAGACAACTGATCCCACACTTTGACACTCTGAAGAGCTGTTCAGTTTTCCATTTCAAGATTCAGAACTCTTGGCGAAGTGGGGACAGATGAGATTGCATGTAGAGATGCCCAAAGCTTTGACCAGCCCCAGTCACACGAAGGCAATGGTGGGAAGGTGTCAGAAGAGGTGGACGATGATTAGACACAATTGACAGAAAGTCAGGAGAATGAGCAGGGTTCGGATGTGGAAGACGAGTTGTTGGATGACTATGTGACTAACCCAACCTGGTAGGAGGACATGTAGAGCGAGGGCAGCAGCACACATGGGGAAGGAGGCATATCACCCCAACAGGCAGGAAGAAGCAGTTTGGTGGCCACAGACAGAAGGCGTGCATCCGTTTCCCTGTAACACCAACATGAGGGAAGTTGCCATTCCAACTGTTAGATCTTCCCGAGTCTGGTTATTTTTTAAATATTCTGCCGATAACCTCAAACAGGCCATTTGCAGCTCCTGCCATGCCCGCATCAGCAGGGGTTGCAAAACAACCAGCCTGACCGCCACCAGCATGATCAGGCACAAAGCAAAGCGCCCGAATTTGTGGGCCGAACCCCAGGCTCCAGGACCACTGTCTGCAGGTCACACCACTGCTTCTTCCACTGTTTTGCATAGAAGCCAATCTCCAGTACACCGTGCATGTGAAGATGCCTCTAGCCCTACACCTGTTGTGGCCCACAGTCAAACAGCACCATCATCAAGCCCATCCACATCCTTGTCCCAGCACAGCCTTCAGTTTTCTATAACCCAGTCTTTGGAACGCAAGCGGAAATAACCAGCCAACGCCCCACATGCCACAGTCCCAAATTCTAATATTTCTCTTCTGCTTGCGCTAGAAACGCTGCTTTTTAGGCTCATTAAGACGGAAGCTTTCTGCAACCTGATGGCGGCGGCCGTCTCAAGGTACTTGGTCCCCAGTCGCCATTATTTCTCCTGGTGTGCCGTACCGGCATTACACCAGCATGTGTCCCACAACATTACCCATGCCCTCAATAATGCTGTTACAGGGAAAGTTCACCTTACCACGGACACATGGACAAGTGCTTGTGGGCAGGGATGATACATCTCACTGATGGCATACTGGGTTCACATAGTGGAAGCCAGGACCCTCTCGGACCTTGGGATGGAACACATCCTCCCCATGCCAAGGATTGCTGGCCCTACGTCAATCACGGTTGCCCCCACAGTCTACAGTTCCTGCAACTCCTCCTCCTCCTCTTCATCCTCCATTTCTTCAATTAACTCATCAGTAAGAAGCTGGAAGCACTGCAGCACTACTTCAGCCAAGCGGCAACAGGCTGCACTGAAGCTAATCTGCATAGGTCACAAACCGCACAATGCAGAAGATTTGTGGACAGCGCTGAAAGAGCAGTCAGATGTTTGGATGACACCGCTGAGCCTACAGCCAGGCATGGTCATGTGTGACAATGGCCGTAACCTGTTGGCGGCTCTGAGGCAAGGTGAGCTCACACACGTACCTTGCTTAGCCCATGTGCTCAACCTCGTAGTTCAACATTTTCTGAAAAGCTACCTGTAGCTGCCGGATCTGCTAGTGAAAGTACGCCATCTGTCTGCCCATTTTAGGAAGTCAGCTACAGCTTCAGCCGCCCTTGCTGTGCTTCTGCAGCGTTTGTAGCTTCCAGCTCACCGGCTGGTGTGTGATGTCCCCAAGCGCTGGAACTCTACGCTGCATATGTTGGAAAGGTTATGAGCAGAAGAGGGCAGTTGTTGACTACCAACATCAACAAGGTGGCCGATATTCAGTTCAGACTCCACACATAAGACCTCAGGAATGGACATGTATGTCTGACATATGTACCATCCTCCAAAACTTTGAGTAATGCACCAAGATGGTGAGCGGCGATGACGCCATAATTATCGTCACCATCCCACTTCTCAGCATTCTGAAAGCCTCTCTGTTTACAATTAATGAGGATGCATTGCAGGCAGAGAATGATGACATGGAGCAAGGAACCATACAGGGGGATAACACTCAGCCCAGCCTCAGGCCTTCCCAACGTGGATTGGTAGGCTATGAGGAGGAGGAGGAAGATCAGTAGCCACCTTCATGCACTTTTGACGGTACTACAAACACCACTGTCATACAGTCTGTTCAGCAGGGATGGCCTCAGGACAGGGAGGAGAAGAATGAGGAGGAGGAGGACAGCATGGTCATTCATCCTGTTGGTGAGGACACAGAAGTCTTGCCTGTTAGCAGTCTGGCATGCATGGCTGACTTTATGTTGCGCTGCTTTTAACGTGACCCTCACATTATAAAAATTTTGGGTGACACTCATTACTGGTTGGTGACACTTCTAGACCCACGCTACAAGGAGAACTTTCAATCTCTTCTACCAGAAGCAGAGAGGGTTACTAAAATGTTGCAGTACCAGAGGGCCCTTGTAGCGGAATTACTTAGAAAATTCCCATGTGAGAACGCTGGCAGCAGACGTCAGAGTTTGTTGTACAACCAAGGAGTCCAAGCGAGAGAGACAGAAGTACAATCCAGCTAAGGCAGGGGAACAATGGCAAAGTTCTGGGACAGTTTTCTCATACCTCCCATTGTGACGGCACAGAGGCAAGGTGTGCTGTCACAAGAAGTGCAATGTTTGGAAAGAAGGTGAGAAAGTACCTTGCAGATTGTACAAACGTCCTCTGTGATTCCTCTGTGCCTTTTAATTATTGGGTATCCAAGCTGAACACGTGGCATGAACTGGCTCTCTATGCCTTGGAGGTCCTGGCCTGCCCGTTTGCTTGCGTGCTGTCAGAGTGGGTTTTAGTGCCACTGGTGGAATTATAACAGATAAATGCATTTGCCTGTCAACTGAAAATGCTTACAGGCTGACTCTTATAAAAATGAACAAGGTCTGGATTGGGAAAGACTTCTGTACACCACCAAGTGAAAACAGCAAAACATAACCTCAAATACATTCTCTGCTTTGGGGAGGTGTATTCTCATGCACCTCTTGACAACCACACATGGGTATATGCTTCCAGATTTGGTCTGTTTGTTGTTATCCTCCTCCTTATCCTCATCATTCAGAACCACTAGATGACCAGGGTAAATGTGCTCTGTACTGTTATAGACCGTTGCATTTTGGGGAAGGGGGCTCTGATGGCACAATTTTATTTAGTAAAAAAAGGACCCCACATTGAGGAATTGGGCATTACATTACATTAGGCATACTTCTTAACTCTGTCTCCTGCAATGTATTCTTTACCTGCCACTAGATCACCAGGGTGAACGTGCTCTGTACGGTGCATTTTGGTCAAGGGGGCTGTGATGGCACAATTTTATTTAGTAAAGAAAGGACCCCACATTGGGGAATTGGGCATTACATTAAATTGGGCCTACTTCTTAACTCTGTCTCCTGCAATGTATTCTTTACCTGCCACTAGATCACCATGGTGAACGAGCTCTGTATGGTGTATTTTGGGCAAGGGGGCTGTGATGGCACTATTTTATTTAGTAAAGAAAGGACCCCATATTGGGGAATTGTTTGTCAGCTCATGCCCTCCATTACGTCTCAGACCCACACCCCTACATTGGGCCTACTTCTTAACTGTGTTTCCTGCAATGTCTCTTCCTTATCTCCGACAACATGACCTGGGAGAACGTGTTCTGTACTTTTTTATAGGCCCCAGAATTTTAAGAAGGGGGGCTGTGATGGCAATAGTATATTTTTTAAAAAGGTACCCCCTATTGGTGAAACCACTTCCTTGTTGGCAATGACTTCATAACATTTGTGTACCTTAAAGAGCTCACTTGAAAATCTCCTTTTTGTGTTGCCTGGTTGCTCACATTGGACACAATACACTTCATATAAATTTGATAAAGCAATGCTGTTACTTTGGTTCATTAGTTCATTACAAATATTTCTTTGTCAACTATATTTAGTTTCTCTCCTGGAGATCCATAACTATGGCTGCCTCAAATGTACAAATGGCGAATATGCAAATGGCGATTTGGAATCCAGATTAAAATACTGTACACCGAATTCATTCAGACAATCACATAGTTGCATTTCTTGTAAAACATTTACAGATGTGACAGACATTGCTCATATTGACACAATCTTGAGAAATGTTTGTTTATTCACTTCACAAACAGTTCTAAGCCTCTATATGTTTGCTGTTTCTCATTGTAAAACATTAAGATTTACTGAAACTCTGCCTGTGGTGGTTTGATCTAAATCATTGTGGCTTTTATATTCTAGGGGTTCATGGCCCCTCGCCTGATGACTCCATGATATCTTAGTTTCATACAACCTTGAAAACTGGCCACTTGAAGGTCTGGGAGAAATAGAGTTACAATATAGTGTAAATCACTGTATAAGATCAGAGAAACATGACTAAGACAGATGCCAAAACTGGGGTACCTGTACATGTACAGTGTGCTGATACCTGCATAATTGGGGACGCCCATGCAGTGTAGGTAATCTCCCAGGGGTTCTCTGTCTTGGTGTTGCTTCTCTGATATTCCAGATGGATGATGTTTAAAAGTCTCTTGAGGATGATGTAAGTATACTGTATGTAATTAATCTTCATATATATGTAATCACTACATATATTTAATCCTTATATGTACTTATTAACCTTTGTTTGTTAACATAAACAAAAGTGTATGCACTCACACTATTCAATCATACTATTCCTTGATTTTTGTAGTTTGCAATAAAATTGTGTTGTATTGCAAGTATTAGCCTTATTTAAAGCTGTATCTGAAACTTAGTGTTAAAAACATAGCAAATAAAATTGCCAAATTCTCCGGTAAATAATTTGGCAAAGAGGGAACCATCATACCATTAAAAAATACGAGTGAATTTTCATGGGCCCATCCAGTATGTGGATTTCAAAGCATAATGAAGTGCATATGACTTACTATGCAACAGGGCTGGCCTTGCTGCCAATGTGTAAAACAAAGGAGTACGGGAGTACAAAATGCATATTATGAAGGGGGTTTTCATGGGCCTATCCAGTATGTGGGTTCCAAGGCATAATGGGGTGCATATAACTCAATATGCAGCAGTGCTGGCCTTGCTATCAATGTGTAAAACAAAGGAGTATGGAGTACAAAATGCATATTGTGAAGTGGATTTTCAGGGGCCCATCCAGTATATGGATTCCAAGGCATAATGAGGTGCATATGACTGACTATGCAGCAGGGCTGGCCTTGCTGCCAATGTGTAAAACATAGGAGTATTAGAGTACAAAATGCATATTGTGAAGTGGATTTTCATGGGTCCATCCAGTATGTGGGTTCCAATGCGTAATGGGGTGCATATGACTGACTATGCAGCAGGCCTGGCCTTGCTGCCTATTTCTATAACAAAGGAGTACGGAGTACAAAATGCATATTGTGAAGTAGATTTTCAGGGGCCCATCCAGTATGTGGGTTCAAAGGCTTATCGGGGTGCATATGAATTGGTAGCAGGGCAGGCCTTGAATTCAATGCAACACTTTTTCAGGAGTTCCCCCTGGACATCTTATGAAAGGGGTATTGTGGTGCGTCGTAATTCTTGGCAGCCCATCCACTCACAGCATAGGCTACAACAGCTTAGGAGATGCACTGTTTAATAATGGCCCTTTAAGAAGATTAATGCCACCAGATGCGCCAGTAAAAATAGGCTCTGTGACTTTAAGAGTCCCTCCTTCATAAATGAAACAAGATGGATGTGCTTTTGTGTCACACACCACATGGCCAGCTAGGGTTGTTAAATATTTCAATGACATTTCCCAGTGAATGCATTTGTAGTGGTTGAAAGCAATGTTAGAGTTGAAAAACGCTTCAAAAACGCTGCGTCTGAACTAAGCCTAAGTGTGGGAAGAAATTTTCGGTCTGGGGTTAATTATTTCACCTTACAGGCAAGTCATTAACCTTCAAAGGATGTACCTTGGTATATTTCCCAGGAAAATCCGTTTTGGTTTCGTTTTAGTGTGTTTGTTGTGGCATCGGGAAAAATGGCATGAATCTCGGAAAAAAAAGTTTACAGCTGTGAACTAGGAGTCAGGAATGCTTCCAGGGGTGATCATTGTGATGTCCATGTGTCATTTGAGCAGTGTTTCCATCATTTTCAGATGTTTTTAGACCTTAAAAGGACCCCCGGAGAGATGGCGGTAAAAATACTCGGGTCTCCCATAGAATTACATTGGACTCGTTGTTCTGACCGAGTACCCAAGTATTCCAATCTGCTCGACCCAAGCAAGGAGCAGCAGAGCATTTTAATGCTCACTCATCACTATTGCTCACATAATGGTGATCCCAAAGCTGGGAAAGGATCTTTTATTGTGCAGCAATTATCGCCCTATTTCACTTACAAATATAGACTTAAAAATGTATGCCAAAATGATCTCGAAGAGAGTTGGTTGTCTATTGCCGAAACTAGTAAACCAAGGCAGGTAGGTTTCATACCAGGACGCGAGGCAAGGGACAATACCATTAGATCTATATCATTAATAGATAGAGCATGTAGGGGGGGTGATCCCTTGTGTATCCTGTTGACGCTGAAAAAGCGTTTGACAGGGTACACTGGGAATTTTTGTTTCAGACTCTTGAAAGCATTGGGTGTAAAGGGAAAATGCTGCGGAGAATTGCGGCGCTCTACGATTCCCCCCTCTCCTCAGGTTAAAGGGAACCTGTCACCTGAATTTGGCGGGACCGGTTTTGGGTCATATGGGCGGGGTTTTCGGGTGTTTGATTCACCCTTTCCTTACCCGCTGGCTGCATGCTGGCCGCAATATTGGATTGAAGTTCATTCTCTGTCCTCCGGAGTACACGCTAGCGCAAGGCAATATTGCCACAGTGTCTGGGAGGCTGTGGTGGCTTCTGGATGCAATGTTGATCGTAAACAGATCAAGCAACTGACAGAATCTATGGATGGAAGGCTGTTGAGTGTCATCATAAAGAAAGGTGGCCATATTGGTCACTAATTTTTTTGGGGTTTTGATTTTGCATGTCAGAAATGTTTATTTCTAAATTTTGTGCAGTTATATTGGTTTACCTGGTGAAAATAAACAAGTGTGATGGGAATATATTTAGTTTTTTTCCTCCTAAGATAGCCAAATGTAAAAAAAACCACTCCAACTTCCAAAATTATTAAGCTTTGATATTTATGAGTCTTTTGGGTTGATTGAGAACATAGTTGTTGATCAATAATAAAAATAATCCTCTAAAATACAACTTGCCTGATAATTCTGCACACAGTGTATATAATTATGCCTCACTGTGAACCTGCATTTTTTACCTGTTCCACCATAAAAACAGTAAAAAATGGGTTGACTTGGAGATTAACCTCTCACTAAATAATCCTCTGGCGACCATTTGGACGGGAGGGAGCACAGGTAAATGGGGTGGGGCTTTCCCCTTTCTTACAAGAAATCTGGTTCTGTTCATTAAACACGGCAACAAAAACAATCCATACCAGCCTCTTAACGCCGGTCTCTGATAACCCAGCCTTTCCTGTAGGTTTAAATAAAACTAGTTTTCTACACAAACACAAAGACAATCATCAGATGGTTTTTGACTATATAGATCACTCCAAGATAAAAACTCCAGTAGGCTCATGGTTCTCTTATGAACAACTTAAAAGTTTTATCAGCACATTATCTAAACAAACCAACATTTTTAGGCCTCTTACTTCTTTTGAGCTTGGGTGTCTGGGGGGGGGGGGGGGAGTCCTCTAGACCACACACTTTCTGTATTGTATGAGGTGTTTCAGGAACATCAAATGACTTCGCATGGCCCTCCTCTATTCTTTTCGAGGTGGGAAGAGAACTAAATAAACCATTGGCGCCAGGGGACCGATCTAGGATTCTCCTTTTCACATTCAGATCCTCATTATGCTCAGTGTACCAGGAAAGAAGTTACAAATTGCTAACTCGGTGGTATAGATGCCCATCCACAATGCCAGACATATGTTGGAGGTGTTGGAAGGATAAGGGCTCATATTCACACATGCTGTGGTCATGTCCGCTTATTAAAAACTTCTGGAGCTGTTTTTGACCTAGATAATAAATTGTCTCTCTACAAAATTCTGCCCACAATGGAATTGGCCTTACTATCTTTATGTGACATCCCCATTTCCAAATTTAAGAAAGGCTTACTTAGACATTTCTTAACAGCTGCGCAAAATCTAATTCCCCGTTATTGAAATCAAAGTTCCCTTCACGCTCCGATTTTGTTTCAGAACTTAATCATATCTTTAGAATGGAGCAATTGTTAGGTCAAAGTACAGGAACTTCAGATAATATTTATAATGGCTGGACACCTTGGATTGCATTCAGAGAGACTGAGGAGCTGAACATCTGGTTAAATAAAATGGCCTAACAGACACAAACTAACGTATGCTTTCCATTATTCCTTAACGTGAAACATTTTGATTATGACTTTTAATAATAACTACAGAAATAAGATGGGTTGGACGAAAAACCGGATCTTCCCCTCCCCCTACCCTCTCTTCCTAAACCTCCTTGCCATCGCCCAATATCTCTTTACCCCTTCTCAACTACCTTTAGCCTGTTCTCCACTCTATATCTTTCTTTCATTTTCTCTTTCTATTTTTTCTTGTATTAAGCTATTTACAGATTATTTAATTGTTGTTTAGACAATATTGATAGTTTTTTTTTCTTTCTCCAAACTCACATTTAATTATCACTTAAACATATTTCAACTCATTTTTAAAATGGGTTATTGTGGGTTTATGCTAATTAAAGCCTGTAAAGCTTTTGTTGTGTTCTATAAATCTTTGATTACATTTTTACTTTAATCTGATGGTAGAACAATAGCAATTTGTTCAGAAACTACAGTAAAATTGACGTTGATAGTTCTAGACTTTCCTTTGTTGCTTTAATTGCAAAAGCAAGTTATATTAATGACTGAGAGGTGTTAGTAAATAAATAATAAGTATAACCTCATAAAAAGGAAATGTCTTTAATACTCATGCATTTTTGACCAAGTTATGTGATTGTTTATTATTATTAATAATGATTGGACTTTTATTGTGTATTTAATTCAATAAACCTGATTTACACAAAAGAGAAAGGCAAAGGCATAAATGTAATATATCATACCCCCTACAAATGCATGCACAGTCACTTAGTAATAAACAAAATCTGGGGATAACAGTAAAAAATTAAGTGATACTGCAGTATTGAAAAAAATATAAACCAACCAGATAACCTCAAAAGAGGCATTCAATAGTCTGATGTAATGTAGGAATGCTGTGGAGAATCAGCCGGGAAATAACTGGATAATGCAATAACTACTAGGTACTAAGAATCCTTGAAGGTTTGCCAGGAGCGGCAGGACCTAAAGACAAATAAAGGGAGAAGGGAGACAAAAACTGGGGGGAGGCAAAGTCAGGGATAAAGAAAAGAATATATTTCCAGATATAGAAAGAGACAGAGTGAGGGAAAATGAGAGGAGAAAGAGAAATATTGTATTACCAACAGCTGCATGAAGGACACAATTCCTAGAGGAGATGAAATTTGCAATCCTGTGCCTCTGAATAATATGTGAAGAAAACAGATTTACCAGCTACCAAAAATCACAGATGACCAAGATATGTCATGGAGCAATTGATACCTCTCTCCTTCAGCTTCTTTTTAACATCAATAAAGGTGGCACACAATTTTTGAAATTTTGCTTAAAAATTAGGGAATATGGAAACTTTGCAGCTGTTGTAGGTCAGCTGATCTTTCAACCTTACAACTCTTAAAGGGAATCTATCAGCAGGTTTTACCTATGTAATCTGATGACAGTATGAGGTAGGGGTCAAAACACTGAATTCATTGATGTGTCACATGTCAGGCTGTTTAGTTTTGTTTACTTAGACTAATGAATAAATCAACTTGTAATTATCATTAGCGTGACTAGCTGGCCACGCTTGCAAGTCCTACTCTGCCCCCTTCTGTGATACGCACCTCACTGTCTATAGCTATGTATACAAAGCTTGGTGTGGGGGGAGTTTAAAACTCTGATTGTGTCAGAACCACTGCACCCAGTAAACTACAGTAAGTGATACATAGTTGGTTTCAGGGTCTGTTTGCCTACTTGCTTCTCTCAGATGATGTAGGGAAAATCTGCTGACAGATTCCCTTTAATACAATATAACGATCTTTGCAATTGAGTAGACAAGCCTAGAATAGATGAGGAAGAACCCCGGGTGGAGGAGGCTTAGCCGGCACCCGATGTACTTGTGCCACTACAAAGGTGCTGAAGAAGACAGAGTCTCCAGGATCATATTACAGCCATTATCCAGTGAAGGATTCATGGTGTTGGCCCTCTGATTTTTCTGGGAGCCTAATCATGTGCAGGTTATTACATCTCAGAAAGTTCTTTAGAATCATATTTTTACTGCCAGAGATCTATTTTCCTAGAGATGTCAAATAGTTAGAGGATTTTATTGGTCCTCCATGCGAAAGTTATACACACGTGGTCAAAATTGTTGGTACCCATTGTTTAATGACAGAAAAATCCACAATGGTCACAGAAATAACTTGAATCTGACAAAAGTAATAATAAATAAAAAAAAATCTATGAAAATGAGTTAGACATTGCTTTTCAACCATGCTTCAACAGAATTTAAAAAAAAATAAAACTCATGAAATAGGCCTGGACAGAAATGATGGTACCCTTAACTTAATATTTTGTTGCCCAATCTTTTGAGGCAATCACTGCAATCAAACGATTCCTGTAACTGAAATCTCTTGACAGGTATTTTGGCCCACTCCTCAAGAGCAGACTGCTCCAGTTGTCTTGTGTTTGAAGGTTGCCTTTTCCAGACGGCATGTTTCAGCTCTTTCCAAAGATGCTCAATAAGATTTAGATCAGGGCTCATAGAAGGCCACTTCAGAATAGTCTAATGTTTTCCTCTTAGCCATTCTTGGGTGTTTTTAGCTGTGTGTTTTGGGTCATTATCCTGTTGCAAGTCCCATGACCTGTGACTGAGACCAAGCTTTCTGACACTGGGCAGCACATTTCTCTCTAGAATCCCTTGATAGTCTTGAGATTTCATTGTATCCTGCTCAGATTCTAGACAAATGCCAGATGCAGCAAAGCAGCCCCAGAACATAAGAGAGCCTCATCCATGTTTCACAGTAGGGACAGTGTTCTTTTCTTGATATGCTTCATTTTTCCGTCTGTGAACATAGAGCTTATGTGCCTTGCCAAAAAGTTCCAATTTTGTCTCAACTGTCCATAGGACATTCTTCCAGAAGTTTTGTGGCTTGTCAAACATGTAGTTTGGCAAATTCCAGTCTTGCTTTTTTATGATTTTTTTCAACAATGGTGCCCTCCTAGGTCGTTTCCCATGAAGTCCACTTTGGCTCATACAATGATGGATGGTGCGATCTGACACTGATGTTCCTTGAGCTTGCAGTTCACCTTTAATCTGTTCAAAAGTTTTTTCTTTGCTCTTTTTTTACCATTCATATTATCCATCTCTTTGATTTGTCATCAATTTTCCTCCTACGGCCACGTCCAGGGAGGTTGGCTATAGTCTCATGGATCTTAAATTACTGAATAATAAGGGCAACTGTGGTCACAGGAACATCAAACTACTTGGGGATGGTCTTATAACTTTTACCTTTAACATGTTTGTCTATAATTTTCTTTGTAATCTCCTGAGACAACTATTTCCTTTGCTTCCTCTGGTCCATGTTGAGTGTGATACACACCATGCCACCAAACAGCACAGTGAGTATCTGTAGTCCTATCTACAGGCCCACTCACTGATTCCAAGAAAGTAGACACCTATGATGCTAGTTAGTGGAAACACCTTGATTTAACATGTCGCTTTTGTCACATTATTTTAAGGTGTACCATCATTTCTGTCCAGGCCTATTTCATGAGTTTTATTTTTTAGAAATATCTGTAATAGCAGCAGCTGACAAAACTGGAATGGACCCTCTTGATATATGCACTGAAGTCTGCCACATACACTGCCTTCCTGTCTAGCACTGATATCTATGCAGTTTTATTAGTCCTCAGAAGGACTGTTAGTTGAGATGGATATGTGTACAATATATGGTATGCCCACACTAAGTAAGAACCAAGCAAACTCTCCCTAGTTCAGCAGCAACTCTCCCTACACTGCCTGATTCCATAGTAGACTGTGACGAGAATGGCAGCGCCAGGTTGGATATAGACCTGATGACGCTGTGTGGCCAGCCAATCACTGGAATGCCACAACCAACATGGCCGCGGCATTACAGTGTGTGGCAGACAATCCCTGCATGTTCATTGTCAAATTTCTGACATTTTTTGTAAATAAACACGAAACATATTGACCTAAATTTACCATTATCAAAAATGATAATGTGCCACTAAAAAACAGTCTCAAAATCACTGGGATTTGTTGAAGCTTTCCAGAGTTATTACCACATAGAGTGACAATGGTTAGATGTCAAAAATTTGGCCCGGTCACTAAGGTGTTAAGTCTATCTTGATAAGAGTAGATGGACTACAAGTGTCATGTGACACAGCCAATTATCCTCTACAGGGGAGGTGGGAGGAGGAGTAAGCAGCAGAGAAAGAAAAAGACAGAAAAAACATTGTGCACAGCTTTGTAACAAGTACTTTACTTCACAGCAGAGGTTGACGCAGATCAACAAGGCTAAACTCTGCTTTATAATGTCCTCCATGTTGTTGCAGCTTTTGTGTAATCTTAAAAATGAATGTGTGTCTATGGGAGAAATCATAGCAGATTGTCTCCTTCCTTCAGCTCCCAGTGGATTGTAAGCTACATATAAGTCATTCACAGGGGAAAACTGGTGAGAATGCAGGATATAAGTTACATAATGGACAAAAACGGTCTTATTCCTCATGTGAACACAGCATAATAGAAATAGTTACTTAAAAGCAGTTACCATTTAACAAGTTAATGAAGACTTTCATAAAAACATGCATATTTTGTAAATTTTTAATCAGGTGTTTTGATGCTTTTCAAAACTAACAGGATAAAAGGAGAATTGAAAGTGTAGTAGTAATACAATAAATATAGTCTGCATTCTTTAGTATTGTAAAATGTATAGGATGTTTTAAAATAGAGGAATTACTTACCGTATTTTTTGGACTATAAGACGCACTTTTTTCCCTCCAAATTTGGGAGGAAAGTGTGGGTGCGTCTTATAGTCCGGATGTAGCATGTGGGGAGGGGGGCAGCAGTGAGTGGATCGCACTGTTATCCCACTTCAAGATGTCCCTGCTGCCCAGAATCAGCTGCTGGGGAAAGCACATGGCCCCGCTGATTAAGTGCAGTGAATATTTATGAGCGGCTCCCCGCCCACTGATCAGCTGAGCACATGAATGCTGCACTTAATCAGGGACACACACTGCTTCCTCAGCGCTGATTCCTTCAGCAGCTAAGGAGATTTGTGTGTCCTGGGGAGAAGGAGGCAGTAGCAGGGGCCAGGAGATCGCTGCCTACCTGCCTGCCATGCCTGGACGCCGAGTGTTGTGCACAATCAGGACCTGTGATGATGTCAGGAGTGGGCGGGCTGGAGCATCACATGGCAGCTCAGAGCCCTCCCTCTTCCTGACATCATCATAGGTCCTTCAGACTCCCCAATAGAATCTGCAGGCTTCCTCTTATAACCTGTGCTGTGCTGTGGAAAGGCAACAAGAGGGAGGGCTCTGTGTGCAGCCATGGGATGCATTTACCTCACCACAGCTGGCTGGCTGCCGCAATTAAGAAGTTAGTCTACAACACACAATAAAGCACTCTGCCACTCCTGTGGTGAACTATAACTCCCAGCATGTCAGGATCTGCAGAACATGCTGGGAGTTATAGTTCTCCCATGGGATTTTAAAGCAGCACTCCAGTGTTATTTTGCAGTGCTGGAGTGGTGCTTTCACTATAAGCCCTGTGCCTCCATTCTTATACTCACCCTCCAGTGTCTACGATGCTGAAGTTGGTTTCTTATTCGTTCAGTTTCTTATTCGGGCTGAAGTTGGTTTCTTATTCAGCAGTTTCTTATTCGGCTATTTTTTATTTTATGTTTTTTTTCAGGTTTTTCAATAAAAATAAACCATTCTAAGTATATAATATTATGCAGTCATGTGCCCTCTTGTGAATACACTTAAAAACAGATAAAAATATTAGAAGGCTGGCACAAAAATGGGCATCAAAGTGGGCACTGAGGTATGGTATTAAAGGTGTTAAATGGCTTTGTGCCACTGATCTGACACCGGACTTGCATACCTTGTGATGCCACACATCAAGTTCCTGTCAATCCAGCCTGGCACAAATGGGTTCTGGGCATCAGAACTGGCATCAAAGTGGGCATAGAACCAATTTTCACACATGAGAATAAGTAACAGCTATTTTTAAGGGGTTAAATGCCTTTGTGCCACTTATTAAACACCTGATTTACATACCTACTGATGCCCCACATGAAATCCATGTCACTCCAGCCTGGCACAAATGTGTTCTGGGCATCAAAACTGGCATCAAATGGGGCAAATCGCCCATTTTCACAGATTTGAATAAGTAACAGCTATTTTTAAGGGGTTAAATGCCTTTGTGCCACTGATCTAACACCTGATTTACATACCTACTGATGCCCCACATGAAATCCAAGTCAATCCAGCCTGGCACAAATGGGTTCTGGGCATCAGAACTGGCATCAAAGGGGGCAAATAGCACATTTTCACAGATTTGAATAAGTAACAGCAATTTTTAAGGGGTTAAATGCCTTTGTGCCACTAATCTAACACCTGATTTACATACCTAGCGATGCCCGACATCAAAGTCAAATCACTTCAGCCTGGCACAAATGGGTTCTGGGCATCAAAACTGGCATCAAAGGGGGCAAATCGCCCATTTTCACAGATTTGAATAAGTAACAGCTATTTTTAAGGGGTTAAATAGCTTTGTGCCACTGATCTAACACCTGATTTACATAACTACTGATGCCCCACATGAAATCCAAGTCACTGCAGCCTGGCACAAATGGGTTCTGGGCATCAGAACTGGCATCAAAATGGTCAAATCTCCCATTTTCACAGATTTGAATAAGTAACAGCTATTTTTGAGGGGTTAAATGCCTTTGTGCCACTGATCTAACACCTGATTTACATATCTACTGATGCCCCACATGAAATCCATGTCACTGCAGCCTGGCACAAATGGGTTCTGGGCATCAGAACTGGCATCAAAGTGGGCAAATCGTACATTTTCACAGATTTGAATAAGTAACAGCAATTTTTAAGGGGTTAAATGCCTTTGTGCCACTAATCTAACACCTGATTTACATACCTAGTGATGCCCCACATCAAAGTCAAATCACTTCAGCCTGGCACAAATGGGTTCTGGGCATCAAAACTGGCATCAAAGGGGGCAAATCACCCATTTTCACAGATTTGAATAAGTAACAGCTATTTTTAAGGGGTTAAATAGCTTTGTGCCACTGATCTAACACCTGATTTACATAACTACTGATGCCCCACATGAAATCCAGGTCACTGCAGCCTGGCACAAATCGGTTCGGGGCATCAAAACTGGCATCAAAGTGGGCAAATCACCCATTTTCACAGATTTGAATAAGTAACAGCTATTTTTAAGGGGTTAAATAGCTTTGTGCCACTGATCTAACACCTGATTTACATACCTACTGATGCCCCACATGAAATGCATTTCACTCCAGCCTGGCACAAATGGGTTCTGGGCATCAGAACTGGCATCAAAGTGGGCAAATTGCACATTTTCACAGATTTGAATAAGTAACAGCTATTTTTAAGGGGTTAAATGCCTTTGTGCCACTGATTTAACACCTGATTTACATATTTAATGATGCCCCACATGAAATCCATGTATCTCCAGCCTGGCACAAATGGGTTCTGGGCATCAGAACTGGCATCAAAGTGGGCAAATTGCACATTTTCACAGATTTGAATAAGTAACAGCTATTTTGAGGATGTTAGATGCCTTTGTGCCACTGATCTAACACCTGATTTACATACCTACTGATGCCCCACATGAAATCCATGTCACTCCAGCCTGGCACAAATGGGTTCTGGGCATCAAAACTGGCATCAAAGTGGGCAAATTGCACATTTTCACAGATTTGAATAAGTAACAGCTATTTTTAAGGGGTTAAATGCCTTTGTGCCACTGATTTAACACCTGATTTACATATTTAATGATGTCCCACATGAAATCCATGTCACTCCAGCCTGGCACAAATGGGTTCTGGGCATCAAAACTGGCATCAAAGTGGTCAAATCGCCCATTTTCACAGATTTGAATAAGTAACAGCTATTTTTAAGGGGTTAAATGCCTTTGTGCCACTAATCTAACACCTGATTTACATACCTAGTGATGCCCCACATCAAAGTCAAATCACTTCAGCCTGGCACAAATGGGTTCTGGGCATCAAAACTGGCATCAACTGGGGCAAATCGCCCATTTTCACAGATTTGAATAAGTAACAGCTATTTTTAAGGGGTTAAATAGCTTTGTGCCACTGATCTAACACCTGATTTACATAACTACTGATGCCCCACATGAAATCCAAGTCACTGCAGCCTGGCACAAATCGGTTTGGGGCATCAAAACTGGCATCAAAGTGGGCAAATCGCCCATTTTCACAGATTTGAATAAGTAACAGCTATTTTTAAGGGGTTAAATAGCTTTGTGCCACTGATCTAACACCTGATTTACATACCTACTGATGCCCCACATGAAATACATGTCACTCCAGCCTGGCACAAATGGGTTCTGGGCATCAGAACTGGCATCAAAATGGTCAAATCTCCCATTTTCACAGATTTGAATAAGTAACAGCTATTTTTGAGGGGTTAAATGCCTTTGTGCCACTGATCTAACACCTGATTTACATATCTACTGATGCCCCACATGAAATCCATGTCACTGCAGCCTGGCACAAATGGGTTCTGGGCATCAGAACTGGCATCAAAGTGGGCAAATCGTACATTTTCACAGATTTGAATAAGTAACAGCAATTTTTAAGGAGTTAAATGCCTTTATGCCACTCATCTAACACCTGATTTACATACCAAGTGATGCCCCACATCAAAGTCAAATCACTTCAGCCTGGCACAAATGGGTTCTGGGCATCAAAACTGGCATCAAAGGGGGCAAATCGCCCATTTTCACAGATTTGAATAAGTAACAGCTATTTTTAAGGGGTTAAATAGCTTTGTGCCACTGATCTAACACCTGATTTACATAACTACTGATGCCCCACATGAAATCCAGGTCACTGCAGCCTGGCACAAATCGGTTCGGGGCATCAAAACTGGCATCAAAGTGGGCAAATCACCCATTTTCACAGATTTGAGTAAGTAACAGCTATTTTTAAGGGGTTAAATAGCTTTGTGCCACTGATCTAACACCTGATTTACATACCTACTGATGCCCCACATGAAATCCATTTCACTCCAGCCTGGCACAAATGGGTTCTGGGCATCAAAACTTGCATCAAAGTGGACAAATCACCCATTTTCACATATTTGAATAAGTAACAGCTATTTTTAAGGGGTTAAATGCCTTTGTGCCACTGATTTAACACCTGATTTACATATTTAATGATGCCCCACATGAAATCCATGTCACTCCAGCCTGGCACAAATGGGTTCTGGGCATCAGAACTGGCATCAAAGTGGGCAAATTGCACATTTTCACAGATTTGAATAAGTAACAGCTATTTTTAAGGGGTTAAATGCCTTTGTGCCACTGATTTAACACCTGATTTACATATTTAATGATGCCCCACATGAAATCCATGTCACTCCAGCCTGGCACAAATGGGTTCTGGGCATCAGAACTGGCATCAAAGTGGGCAAATTGCACATTTTCACAGATTTGAATAAGTAACAGCTATTTTTAAGGGGTTAAATGCCTTTGTGCCACTAATCTAACACCTGATTTACATACCTACTGGTACCCCACATGAAATCCATGTCACTCCAGCCTGGCAAAAATGGGTTCTGGGCATCAGAACTGGCATCAAAGGGGGCAAATTGCACATTTTCACAGATTTGAATAAGTAACAGCTATTTTGAGGAGGTTAGATGCCTTTGTGCCACTGATCTAACACCTGATTTACATACCTACTGATGCCCCACATGAAATCCATGTCACTCCAGCCTGGCACAAATGGGTTCTGGGCATCAAAACTGGCATCAAAGTGGACAAATCACCCATTTTCACATATTTGAATAAGTAACAGCTATTTTTAAGGGGTTAAATGCCTTTGTGCCACTGATTTAACACCTGATTTACATACCTACTGATGCCCCACATGAAATCCATGTCACTCCAGCCTGGCACAAATGGGTTCTGGGCATCAGAATTGGCATCAAAGTGGGCAAATTGCACATTTTCACAGATTTGAATAAGTAACAGCTATTTTTAAGGGGTTAAATGCCTTTGTGCCACTAATCTAACACCTGATTTACATACCTACTGGTACCCCACATGAAATGCATGTCACTGCAGCCTGGCACAAATGGGTTCTGGGCATCAGAACTGGCATCAAAGGGGGCAAATTGCACATTTTCACAGATTTGAATAAGTAACAGCTATTTTGAGGAGGTTAGATGCCTTTGTGCCACTGATCTAACACCTGATTTACATACCTAATGATGCCCCACATGAAATGCATGTCAATACAACCTGGCACAAATGGGTGTTCTGGGCATCAAAACTGGCATCAAAGTACTCAAATCACCCATTTTCACAGATTTGAAAAAGTAACAGCTATTTTTAAGGGGTTAAATGCCTTTGTGCCACTAATCTAACACCTGATTTACATACCTACTGATGCCGCACATGAAATCCATGTCACTCCAGCCTGGCACAAATGGGTTCTGGGCATCAGAACTGGCATCAAATTGGGCAAATTGCACATTTTCACAGATTTGAATAAGTAACAGCTATTTTTAAGGGGTTAAATGCCTTTGTGCCACTAATCTAACACCTGATTTACATACCTACTGGTACCCCACATGAAATCCATGTCACTGCAGCCTGGCACAAATGGGTTCTGGGCATCAGAACTGGCATCAAAGTGGGCAAACAGCGCATTTTCACAGATTTGAATAAGTAACTGATGTTTTTAAGGGGTTAAATGCCTTTGGGCCACTAATACGACACTTAAAATACACAGACAGTGATGCCCTGCATCAAACCCAGGTCTCTTCCGCCTGGCCCAAATGGGTTCTGGGCACCAGAACTGGCATCAAAGTGGGCAAACAGCCCATTTTCACAGATTTGAATAAGTAACTGATGTTTTTAAGGGGTTAATTGCCTTTGGGCCACTGATCTGACACTTAAAATACACAGAAAGTGATGCCCTGCATCAATCCCAGGTCTCTCCAGCCTGGCCCAAATGGGTTCTGGGCACCAGAACTGGCATCAAAGTGGGCAAACAGCGCATTTTCACAGATTTGAATAAGTAACTGATGTTTTTAAGGGGTTAAATGCCTTTGGGCCACTAATACGACACTTAAAATACACAGACAGTGATGCCCTGCATCAAACCCAGGTCTCTTCCGCCTGGCCCAAATGGGTTCTGGGCACCAGAACTGGCATCAAAGTGGGCAAACAGCCCATTTTCACAGATTTGAATAAGTAACTGATGTTTTTAAGGGGTTAATTGCCTTTGGGCCACTGATCTGACACTTAAAATACACAGAAAGTGATGCCCTGCATCAATCCCAGGTCTCTCCAGCCTGGCCCAAATGGGTTCTGGGCACCAGAACTGGCATCAAAGTGGGCAAACAGCCCATTTTCACAGATTTGAATAAGTAAGTGGTGTTTTTAAGGGGTTAAATTCCTTTGTGCCACTGATACCAGAGTGCATTCATATAGAACAGGGAGCCCCACAATAAAACTAGGTCTCTTCAGCCTGGCCCTAATTAGTTCTGGGCATCAGAACTGTCATCAAACTGGGCAAACAGCCAATTTTAACAGATTTGAATAGGGACCTGCTGTTTTTAAGGGGTTAAATGGCTTTGGGCCACTGATCTGACACTTAAAATACACAAATAGCGATGCCCTGCATCAAACCCAGGTCCCTCCAGCCTAGCCCAAATGGGTTCTGGGCACCAGAATTAGCATCAAAGTGGGCAAATATAGTGGGTTGGTGTCGGGAATGCCTTGGTTACAGCATCAAAACCCTGTTATTAACTGGGTTACTGAGGAAATTGTTCAATGGTCCTTATCTAAGTCCTTGAAGTGTGTATCTGTGTTGTCTGTCGGTCTGGAAGCTATTCCGGAGTATCTGAAGGTCTTTGAAGACGTGTTCTCTGAAAGCGAGGCTGAGGTTCTACCGCCACATCCATCTTTTAATTGTGCCATCAATTTAATCTGTCTTGTCCTGAGCGGCTGGCCATGAAGGAGCATATTGCCGAGAGTCTTCGTAAGGGGCATATCCGCCCTTATGTTTCTCCTATGGCAGCTGGCTTTTTCTTTGTAAAGAAAAAAGATGGTGGTTTGAGTCCTTGCCTCGACTTTCGGGAACTCAACAAAATCACTGTGAGAAACACTTACCCACTTCCTCTCATTCCTGACTTGTATAACCAGTTGTCTTGGGCCAAATGATTTTCAAAGTTGGATTTGTGGGGAGCCTATAATTGGATAAGTGTTTGAGAGGGAGACGAGTGGAAGACGGCGTTTCTCACGTGAGAAGTTCTTTTTGAGAATCTTTTTACGTCCTTCGGGCTAACAAACACCCCTGGCCATTTTTCAAAATTTTATTAATATTGTGTTTGCTGATCTGATCGGTCACTTTGCGATTATTTACCTTGACGACATCTTGGTTTACTCCCCTGACAGTGAAACCCATTTTCACTATTCGCGTACTGTCCTTCATAGACTCAGGGAAAAACTACTTTTTTCAAAATTTGAAATGTTAATTTTTTGTACAGGATTAACATTTTTGGGTTTGATTGTTTCCAATGAGGGGTTTCACATGGATCCCAAGAAGGTGCAGGCTATTAGTGATTGGGTTCAGTCCCGTGACTTGAAGGGTTTGCAACTAGTGATGAGTGAGTATACTCGTTACTTGGGTTTTCAGGAGCACACTCGGGTGGTCTCCAAGTATTTATATCTGATCAGAGATTTAGTTTTCCTTGCCGCAGCTGCATGATTTACAGCTACTAGACAGCTTGATTACATGTGGGGATTCCCTGGCAAACAGGCAACCCCCACATGTACTCAGGCTGGCTAGCAGCCATACATTATGCAGCTGCATCAACAAAAACTAAATCTCTGAGCAGTCACAAATACTCGGGAGACCACCCAAGCATGCTCGGGAAAGCCCGAGCAACGAGTATACTCGCTCATCACTATTTGCAACGCTTCTTGGGGTTTGCAAACTACTATCGAAAGTTCATCAAGTGTTTTTTGCAGGTAGTTAATAGTGATGAGCGAATATACTTGTTGCTCGGGAAATCTCCGAGTATTTGTGACTGCTCAGAGATTTAGTTTTTGTTGACGCAGCTGTATGATTTATGGCAATTATGGCACTTAGCCTCTCTCTTCCCACTGCCCTGTAGCGGTGGCAATGGGGTAATAGTTGGGTGGTTGATGTGACCTTTGAATTGTAAGGTCACATCAAGCCCGGCTTAGTAATGGAGAGGTGTCAATAAGACAGCTATCCATTACTAATCCTATAGATCTCCTGTAATGAATAAAAAAAAAAAAACAACAACAATATACCTGTCCGTTGTTCTGTCCCACGCAGTAATCCATATCTGGGGAAAATACAGTTTGCAACCAGAACTGTGCTAAGATGTGCTAAGCCCAGCTGCAAACTACTGGGGAATGAGGAGATGCTGCCAGCGCAGCCTCAGTGACTAGCGGTGAAGTCACTGAGTCTACCCTCCCTGCTTGCCTGACCCGCGCTGAACTCTGGAGCGTGGGAAAATGCCAGTTCATTTTCCCACGCTGCAGAGTTCATTGCAGTTCAAGCCGGAAGGGAGGGCAGACTATGTGACATCAGCACTAGTCTCTGTAGCTGCACTGGCAGCATCTCCTCATTCCCCAGTAGTTTGCAGCCATGGCGGTTGCATTTCAGCACCGCTCCTAGTTGCAAACTGTATTTTCCCCAGATATTGATTACTGCGTGGGACAGAACGACTGACAGGTATGGTATATTGTTGGGTTTTTGTTTTTGTTTTTTTTTAATTACAGGAGAACAAGGGCGTTGTATGTATTAGCTGCATAATAAGGATGAAAAACTGTGTTTAGTGTTTTATTTCATTAAAAGACTTTATCCTGGCTGCGTCTTTATTGAACCTGTAACAACTATAGGATTAGCAATGGATAGGTGTCTTCTTGACACTTCTCCATTACTAAGCCGGGCTTGATGTGACCTTACAATATAAAGGTCACATCAACCCCCAAACTATTACCCCATATACCACCGATACAGGGCAGCGGGAAGAGAGAGGCTAAGTGCTGAAATTGGTGAATCTTAAAAATGCGACATTTCTGGGGAGGCTGAGAGCTAGTGTTTGTAGCCATGAGGGGTCAATATCCATGGCCCCTTCCTAGGCTATGAATATCAGCCCGCAGCTGTCTGCATAGCTTTTTCTGGAATTTAATTATAAGGGTACCCCATGTCATTTTTGGGGTGCCACCCTATTTTAATAGCCAGTAAACACTAAAAATACAGCTGTGGGCTCATATTCATAGCCTGGGGAGATCCATGGGTATTAACCCCTTCTTAGGCTATAAACATTGGCCTCCAGTCGCTGGCTTTCCCTCTCTGGATTGGAAAATTATGCGGGAGCCCGCAACATTTTTTCCCCCCAAAATAATCTTTTATTAATTACATACATGTCCTCTAATTTGCACACACACTATACTAACTGTATTGATCACTGACATATACAGTACATATCTAACTACTCTGCATCTACTTAGTGTATGTAAACCATGTCTTCTATCCTGTCGGCTCCAGCAGTGATTTTAGAGAGGCTGACAAATGAATTACCGGCTATTCTTCTATGTATCTCTCTCTGCAATATAAAGACTATATATATATATACAGTGTATGTATATATATATATATATATATATATATATATATATATATATAACCATATGCAAGAAGAAAGAGAAGGCACTCACCGATCTAAATTTCCCAACTTTATTTCATCTTAATGTTAAAAAAATTCCATGGCCGGGGGAGTGAGGAGCGGAGTTCTTGTGAGCAGGGATAGACGATGGCCGTTTGTGCTTGCGCTTCCACGGGTCAGTATTTTTTTAACATGAAGATGAAATAAAGTTGGGAATTTTAGATCGGTGAGTGCCTTCTCTTTCTTCTTGCATATGGTCATGGATTTTCGTGTATTTTCAGAAGAGCACCTATGATCTTGATGCATGGCTGATGCTAGGACTATTATTCATTAATACCTGAACCCGAAATTTTTGGATAACCTCGTTTCACAGACAGTGCCGTTCGTTTTTGGTCCTCTTGGCGTTAGATATATATATATATATATATATATATATATATATACACACACACCCACTAGCTATTGAACCTGTTCTACGCCCGGGTGGCGAGCATTTATATTGGTATATGGTCTCCATCCTGGTATGCGCCTCTTCCATCCTGCTCCCTAATCTTGTCATGTGCTGCTACCATCTTGCACCCCCATCCTGTCATACGCTGCTCCCATCCTGCGCCCCCTTCCTGTCATGTGCAGCCCCATCCTGCGCCCTCATCCTGTTTTGTGCGCCTCCATCTTGTCATGTGCTACTCTTTTCCTGTGCCCTCATCCTGTCATGTGCTGCTCCCATCCTGCGCCCCCATCCTGTCATGTGCTGCTTTCATCCTGCGCCCCATCCTGTCATGTGCTGCTCCCATTCTGCGCCCCCATTCTGTAATGTGCTGCTCCCATCCTGCGCCCCCATTCTGTCATGTGCTGCAACCATTCTGCGCCCCCATTCTGTCATGTGCTGCTCCCATCCTGTGCCCCCATTCTGTCATGTGCTGCTCCCATCCTGCGCCCCATTCTGTAATGTGCTGCACCCATTCTGCGCCCCCATTCTGTCATGTGCTGCTCCCATCGTTGATGGCCCCCATAAGATGCTCCATAGCATAATATGCCCCGTATGCTGATGCTGCGATTTAAAAAAAAAAAATGACAGACTCACCTCTCGTCGCTGGGCGCCGAGTGCCTAAGCAGGCGGGAACACCAGCGCACTATGGGGGTCAGGTGCTGGAGTCGCCGCTGGCTAAGGCCCCCGGTGTAACAGCGTGTTCCTCCCCCGGCCTGTGTCCCTGGACTGCTATGTAATCAGGCTTGAGTCAACAACCAGAAGGGGGAGCTTTCCCTCATGGAGGGATGGATCCCAGGACACAGAACAATAGACTCATGTGTTGGCTGATTCAATTGTGTGGTGACTTGCGAAGGGCTGGGATCGTATGCTGAGGCGAGATCCTGGTGCCCGTGTGTGGAGGATTAAAAGCTGCCACGTGGAATGGTGTTGTGTCCCTCATCTGCTGGATCCAGTAAACCCATCCCAGGATTATTTTTCTTTTCCCTGGCTTCGGATTGCCAGGTGGCGCCCCCGGATCTGCTCCCTTTGTGTGGACTCATTGTAGACTAATTACGGACGCTGCAGAATTACTTTGATTTGTGTTGTCCCAGTTCCCTGTTCCGATAAATCTTATTGGATTGATTACTGGCGTGGTGTCTCTTCCTGCTCTGTCGCATGCCCCATCACACCCGGCACTTGCGATATTCACCTGTCCCTGTTCCACCGCCGCGCGCCACTCTGTCATCCGTGTCCTCTGGCTGTGACTGTTGAGGCAGGGGGCGCGCACTGACCACGTCATCGCGCCCTATGACCTGAACGTCACAGCCAGAGGATGCGGAAGACCCGGCGGTGGAACGGGGACAGGTGAATATAGCATGGCTCACCCTCCCCCTTCATACTCACCCTCCTGGTGCGTCTCTGCTTCTCCGTTGGAGATAGCGGTATGCGTTCAGTGCTTACTCATACCACGATCTCCTGGGCCACAATCCTCCTCCCCGGATGCATCACACTGTGGGATCCAGACTGTGCAGACGCGTCGCGCTTGCGCAGTCTATAAAGGCTTTGGACAGAGTGACGCTATCAGCGTTATAATATATATATTATATATATATATATATATATATATATATATATATATATATATTTATATACAATGGTGTTCAAAAGTCCTGCATAGGCGTGAAGAAAACTATATGTTTCATACTTCTGCATCTCTACAGTGAAACTGGTGGGACATATATGTTTTTGTAATCCCTCATCGTATGCCATACTCATTTTTGAATGTCCCAAGTGTATAAATTGTTATGGTATGCGCATTTTTGATAATTTTTTTTACAGCATAACCATACCTACACCAGTACAGTGTGTAGAATGGTGAACAGGTTTCTAAGTTCATTAACTTCCAATGCAAGTTCACACAGACTTAAATTTAACGTTTTAAGATTTATTATTTTTTATTTAATTCAGAGTCCTGAAAAGGGCCTTTAGAGTGCATCTTTAGCTTCTAATACTTTATTGGCCAGCCTTTGCTCTTGAGCACCAGCTTGCATCTCTGTGGCTTTGAGTGAACAAGCTTCTGCAGATGTTCACGAGTGATGATGTGGTTCCAGGCCTGTATCAGAGCCTCAATCAACTCACTCTTGGTCCTTGGCTGTTTTCTAGATATCTCTAATGATACCTTGTGCCACAACTTTTCAATTGGATTGAGGTCCGGGGACTGAGCTGGCCAGTCAATAGTAGCCACCTTGTTCTTTTTTTTCCTTTCCGTTACTGTCTTAGCTCTGTGACAAGGAGCATTATCATCCTGGAAGATGTAATCCCCTGAAAAGAGGTATTGAGCAGAAGGAAGCATTTTCTTATTAAGGATGTCTATGTATTTTTTTGCATTAACCATACCCTCCACAATATGAAGCCTTCCAACACCATTGGCTGCCATACAGCCCCAGACCATTACTTTCATCGGATGTTTCACAGAGAAGCTCAAACACTCTGGCTTGTACTCTTCATGTGGGAACCTTCTCACATAAGACTTGCCATCATTTCCTAAAATGCAAAAAGTGCTTTCATCACTAAATAGCACTTTTTCCCACTCCTCCTTCCTCCATTTTAAATATTTCAATGCCCACAGTTTTCGCCTTTGTCTTTGTATGGATGTCATCAATGGCTTCTTTCGGGCCTTGCACCCTCTCAATCCTGCTTCCAAACATCTCTTCCTAACAGTTGATGTTGCTACCTCAATATTGCACTTTTCTTGCCATTCTCGCAGAAGCTGAGGAGAGGTGAGTTTTCGATTGGCAAGGGATGTTCTTATGAGTACTCTATCCTCCCTTTTAGTTGACTTTCTGGGCCGACCAGATCTGGGCCTGTCCTGGGTAATTCCAAGCTTCTTATGTTTCTGCAAAATTCTTACGACTGTACTCTGATTACAGCCGACCTTCCTTGCGATCTGTGGGCCAGTATAACCCTCTTCATGTAGCACCACAACTCGCACACGATCCTCCGCTGACAAAAATCTGAAGGCTCCCATCATAAAACTCTACAGTATGATTCAGCTAGATAGACCAACAGATAAAACAAACAAACAAAGCAGCAGATGGGATGTAATGTGATTGGCTGCCATATCCAGGTTATGATTGGTCACAAGAACCTCATCTGTGATTGGCTAATTTTGGATCTGAAGCTGTACAATATTTAGTTGTGCTTTCAATTCCCATATTGTTGCAATAATATCAGGCAAAACTGCTTCAAAAGCTAAAAATATTACAGGGAGAGAATGCAAAATTGTATTCTGAACAAAACCATATATAATATGTCATATTAGCATTGAAGATATTCGACAGAAAACGTTTAAAACTTGAAAAATCAATTTATCCTATACCTATGCAGGACTTTTGAACACCACTGTATATATATACTGTATATATGTATACACACACACACACCACTGTTATGACCCCAATGGCAGAGGGTCTCAAAAGTACATACAGGGCCGGTTTTAGACAAAGTGGGGCCCTAGGCAAAAATTTAAAGTGGGGCCCCAAATGTTGACATTGTAAAATCACGCAAACATTTAGGTTACATTACATGAGCAGGATGAGGATACAGTTGGTGGAGGGGCCTGGAGCCAGTGCTCACACTATGGCCCCCATATTTAGGGGCCTTATATCAGCCAACAGGTCTGCCACTGTTAGCTGTATGCAGGGGCATTGCTAGGGTCAGAAAAGATTGGGGGCACAAGCCCCAAGACAAAGAGTTGCCCCCAACCCCCTCTTATTTTTTTTTTTAACACCACAGATAATACAGTGATTACTCTCTGAGTACAGATAATTTAGTATATATCACATGCAGTCCTATGTAACACCACAGATAGACATAGCGTTTCAGAGTAAGACTATGTTCACATGCAGCATTTTTTTCAGTAGCCAAAACCTTTTCTATTAGCAGTAAAAATGTTGCGTTCAAAACACCGGTTTTTCAGCTGGTTTTGTGGTGTTCTTCACACTTTTTTCAGCTTTTTTTTGGAGTGAGGATGTTTGCTTTGTCTACAGTATGTTTAAGACCACATTCATACGATCAGTATTTGGTCAGTATTTCACATCAGTATGTGTAAGCCAAAGCCAGGAGAGTGAGAAATACCGAAGTAGTGACGTGTTTCTCAGGCTATGTGCCCATGTTGCGTATTTGGCTGTGGATCTGCAGCAGTTTTCCATGCATTGTAAAGCACCATGTAAACTTATGGAAAACAAAATCCGCCGTTCACATGCTGCGGAAAATACCGCGCAGAAACGCTGCGTTGTATTTTCTGCAGCATGTCAATTCTTTGTACAGATTCCACAGCGTTTTACACCTGCTCCATAATAGGAATCCGCAGGGGTAAAAACGCTGTTGAAAACCGCACAAAAAATGCGGGAATTCCACCGTAAATCCGCCCTGTGTTTTACCTGCAGATTTTTAGGAATCTGCGTGGAAAAATCCACAGCAGATTCCGCAACGTGTGCACATAGCCTCATTGTTCCACTGCTGTTTCTGCATAACAAATACTGACCTAATAGTTTAATTCACCAAAACCACTTAAAAAATTGCAGTGAAAAATGCCGTTGCAATATCTGCAGCTTTTTTAATCTTTCATTGCTTTCTACAGGTGAAAACACACTGAAAGAAGTGACACGCTGCAGATTTAAAAAACTCTACAGTTCTGAAATCCAGTCAGAAAACAAACAAGCGCATGCAGAAGATTTCGGAAATCTCCTATGTTTTGCTGGCACTTTGAAAAGCAGCTTTTCGCCATGTTCATATGCAGAATTTTTGCAGCTCTTTCTTCTGCAAATAAGAAGTTTACAGCATTTTACAGCACAAGCAAAAACTGAGATTTTCAGAAATCTCCTGCACACCCTTTTATTTTCTCCTGACTGAATTTCACAACTGCAGCGTTTTTTAAATCTGCAGCGTGTCGCTTTCAGCAATTTTTTTCACCCGTAGAAAGCAATGAAAAAGTTTAAGAAATGCTACAAATGTTGCAACGTTGTTTTTCGCTGCGTTTTTTGTGAATAACACTAACTTTATTAAACATGTACTGTAGACAAAATGCATACTGTAAAAAACAAACAGCAAAAGCTCTAAGGGTGTGTGTCCACAATCAGTAAACACTGCGGGTCGGCTGCTGTGTACTTGTGCAGCGTCCAACCCGCAGCGGCCAGATGTTACAGCATAGTGGATGGGAGTTCAAGAAATTCCATCTCTACTATGCACGCACTGACACCCGCACCTCACCTGCGGAGACAGACATGGGGCGTGTCTGTCCAGACCCCAGAATGCCAATTTATCTGGCGTAGACGCGAGTCTCCACCAGAGAAATCTCACCCCTGCAATGTATAGGACGCAGGGATTCCGCACAGATCAATGAACACATGCGGAATTACCTGTGTTCAAAACATGGCAGCACTTTGGACGCAGCACGTGTCCACTGCATCCAAAGGGCTGTCATTTCTGGATCCTCTGCACATACCCTAAAAAATGGGTGCTTTGAAAGAATGTTTTTACTGCCAAGAGAGCAGGCTTTGGCTGCAAAAAAAAGCACAAAAAACACTGATTCCTATGCACACCTGTACTATATATGTGTATGGTTTACCCTTATTATTTCACGTGGGAATTGATTTATTTCTATATAATAAATGCCCTGATTCAGCAGACAATATTCCTGCCTTGTGTCATCCAGACAGTAGTGACAGGAGGTCGCCCTGTCAGATTACAAGCAGTGACTGTGGTCAGAGCCCATGCTGATCCCTGCTGTATGTGACTGTGAAACCTGATCCTACAGCAAACAGCACAGAGCTCCGGACCACATGAGTAAATCACTGCACTGAGGGGGTCTCAAGGGGGGTTTGGGAGACACGTTCTGGGACTACAGAGCAATGCACAGCATTATTCACTGCTGAAAACTCTCTGGGCACTTCATACAGGGGTTGCAGATGCAAGGGGCCCCCTTGTAGGTGGGGGCCCCAGGCGTCTGCCTGGTCTGCCTGTGCCAAACGCCGGCCCTGAGTACATACCAAGTCTGCAAACACAAAAAACCAGCTCATAGGGCAGTGGTAACTGGGCTGACCGTATATCTAATCCTAGCACCACAAATAGCAGCAGCCGGGGAACGTGCCTACGTTGGTTCTAGACGTCTCGCGCCAGCCGGAGAACTAACTAACCCTAGAAGGGAAAAGATAGACCTTTCTTGCCTCCAGAGAAAAGACCCCAAAAGTTGGATACAAGCCCCCAACAAATAATAACGGTGAGGTAAGGAGAAAAGACAAACGTAAGAATGAACTAGATATTTAGCAAAGAGAGGCACACTGACTAATAGCAGAATATAGTAAGATGACTTATATGGTCAGCAAAAACCCTATCAAAATTTCCACGCTGGATATTCAAGAACCCCCGAACCGTCTAACGGCCCGGGGGGAGAACACCAGCCCCCTAGAGCTTCCAGCAAAATCAGGAATCACATTTAGTACAAGCTGGACAAAAAATAAGAGCAAAGCAAATAACCAAAAAACAAAGAAGCAGGACTTAGCTTAATTTTGCAAGATCCAAGACCAGCAGACAGGAGCAAACAGAAAGGAACTGATTACAACGATGCCAGGCACAAGACTGAGAAACCAGGAAGTTTATATAGCAACACCCCTGGACTAACGACCCAGGTGGGTGCCAAACTGAGGAAAGACAATCCCAGAGTCATATCACTAGTGACGACCACAAGAGGGAGCCAAAAAAGTCTAATTCACAACAGTACCCCCCCTTTAAGGAGGGGTCACCGAACCCTCACCAAGACCACCAGGGCGATCAGGATGAGCAGCGTGAAAGGCACGAACTAAATCGGCCGCATGCACATCAGAGGCAACCACCCAGGAATTATCCTCCTGACCATAGCCCTTCCACTTGACCAGATACTGAAGCCTCCGCCTGGAGAGACGAGAATCCAAGATCTTCTCCACCACGTACTCCAACTCGCCCTCAACCAACACCGGAGCAGGAGGCTCAACAGAAGGAACCACAGGTACAACGTACCGCCGCAACAAAGACCTATGGAACACGTTGTGAATGGCAAACGACACCGGAAGATCCAAGCGAAAGGACACAGGATTAAGGATTTCCAATATCTTGTAAGGACCGATGAAGCGAGGCTTAAATTTAGGAGAGGAGACCTTCATAGGAACAAATCGAGAAGACAGCCATACCAAATCCCCAACACGAAGTCGGGGACCCACACCGCGGCGGCGGTTGGCAAAACGCTGAGCCTTCTCCTGTGACAACTTCAAGTTGTCCACCACATGATTCCAGATCCGCTGCAACCTATCCACCACGGAATCTACCCCAGGACAGTCAGAAGGCTCCACATGTCCCGAGGAAAAACGAGGATGGAAACCAGAGTTGCAAAAAAATGGCGAAAACAAAGTAGCGGAACTAGCCCGATTATTAAGGGCAAACTCAGCCAACGGCAAGAAGGTCACCCAATCATCCTGATCTGCAGAAACAAAACACCTCAAATAAGCCTCCAGAGTCTGATTAGTTCGCTCCGTTTGTCCATTAGTCTGAGGATGAAAGGCAGACGAAAACGACAAATCAATGCCCATCTTAGCACAAAAGGATCGCCAGAACCTGGAAACAAACTGGGATCCTCTGTCAGACACAATATTCTCAGGAATGCCGTGTAAACGAACCACATTCTGAAAGAACAAAGGAACCAGATCGGAAGAGGAAGGCAGCTTAGGCAAAGATACCAAATGGACCATCTTGGAAAAGCGATCACATACCACCCAGATGACAGACATGCCCTGAGACACCGGTAGATCTGAAATGAAATCCATGGAAATGTGTGTCCAAGGCCTCTTCGGGACAGGCAAGGGCAAGAGCAACCCGCTGGCACGAGAACAGCAAGGCTTAGCTCGAGCACAAATCCCACAGGACTGCACAAATGACCGCACATCCCGTGACAAGGAAGGCCACAAAAAGGACCTAGCCACCAGATCTCTGGTGCCAAAAATTCCCGGATGCCCTGCCAACACCGAGGAATGAACCTCGGAAATGACTCTGCTGGTCCACTTATCAGGAACAAACAGTCTGTCAGGTGGACAAGAGTCAGGTCTACCAGCCTGAAATCTCTGCAACACACGTCGCAAATCCGGAGAAATGGCTGACAGGATAACTCCCTCTTTGAGAATACCAACTGGTTCTGCGACTCCAGGAGAGTCAGGCACAAAGCTCCTTGAAAGAGCATCAGCCTTCACATTCTTTGAACCTGGTAAATACGAGACCACAAAGTCAAAACGGGAGAAAAACAATGACCAGCGGGCCTGTCTAGGTTTCAGGCGTTTAGCAGACTCGAGATACATCAGATTTTTGTGATCAGTCAAGACCACCACACGATGCTTAGCACCCTCGAGCCAATGCCGCCACTCCTCAAATGCCCACTTCATGGCCAACAACTCCCGATTGCCAACATCATAATTCCGCTCAGCAGGCGAAAACTTCCTAGAGAAAAAAGCACATGGTCTCATTACAGAGCAACCAGGGCCTCTCTGCGACAAAACGGCCCCTGCACCAATCTCAGAAGCATCCACTTCAACCTGAAAGGGAAGTGAGACATCAGGCTGGCACAAAACAGGCGCCGAAGATAACCGGCGCTTCAACTCTTGAAAGGCTTCCACGGCTGCAGGAGCCCAGTTAGCAACATCAGAACCTTTCTTGGTCATATCCGTCAAAGGTTTAACAACGCTAGAAAAATTAGCGATAAAACGACGGTAGAAGTTAGCAAAACCCAAGAACTTCTGAAGACTCTTAACTGACGTGGGTTGAGTCCAATCATGAATAGCTCGGACCTTGACTGGGTCCATCTCCACCGCAGAAGGGGAAAAAATAAAACCCAAAAAGGGAACCTTCTGTACTCCAAAGAGACACTTTGAGCCCTTAACAAATAAAGCATTCTCACGCAAAACCTGAAACACCATCCTGACCTGTTCTACATGCGAGTCCCAATCATCAGAAAAAAACAGAATATCATCCAGATAAACAATCATAAATTTATCCAGATACTTCCGGAAAATATCATGCATAAAGGACTGAAACACTGAAGGAGCATTAGAGAGCCTGAAAGGCATCACCAAGTACTCAAAATGACCTTCGGGCGTATTAAATGCAGTTTTCCATTCATCTCCTCGCTTAATGCGCACAAGGTTGTACGCACCACGAAGATCTATCTTGGTGAACCACTTGGCACCTTTAATCCGGGCAAACAAGTCCGACAACAGAGGCAAAGGATACTGAAATTTAACAGTGATTTTATTCAGAAGCCGATAGTCAATACAAGGTCTCAAAGATCCGTCCTTCTTGGCCACAAAAAAGAATCCCGCACCAAGAGGGGAAGAGGATGGACGGATATGCCCCTTCTCCAGAGATTCCTTGATATACGAACGCATTGCGGTATGCTCAGGTACAAGACTGAGAAACCAGGAAGTTTATATAGCAACACCCCTGGACTAAGACCCAGGTGGGTGCCAAACTGAGGAAAGACAATCCCAGAGTCATATCACTAGTGACGACCACAAGAGGGAGCCAAAAAAGTCTAATTCACAACACACCACACATTTATTCTATGTGTATATCTCTATTCTATCGTAATCTAACCTGTCACTCTGATTAAAATGTACGTGGCTGATCATTTGCCGGCTTTTAATCTATCTATCTATCTATCTAGAATATATATACATTTTGAAGAATATTACGTTTTAAAACTATGTGTAAATGATTAATAACATTTCTGTATGTAAAATCTCATGTTAAAATCGCACTGCAGTCGGATGTAGATCGGGTGTTAGGTGTGAAAAGTCAGATTGTACTCGCACAAAAAACGCCTGACACTCACATGACACTTGCATTGCACTCGTCAGACTTTCCTGCAATAAATAGAACCGATTTTTAAATCGCTAGTGTGTCTCCAGCCTGTGTATATAATAGTGGTGTGAGATCAGTGGCCAAGGTCATTTAACCCCTTAAAATTCAGTTACTTATTCAAATCATTAAAGGGAACCTATCACCCCGTTTTTTAAAAATTAGATAAAAGTAGTGTGAAATAGGGGCAGAGCTGGACTTTACATTACTGCCTTTTCGGTGCCTTTACACCTGCCTTTTAGGCTGCCGAAATACCTTTGTGAAGTGGCCGTTTTGTCCTGTCACTCAAGTTGGTCAGGTCGGATGGGCGTGGTCACAGCGCTGTTTCTCCCCCAGATCAGGCTCATCATTACGTTGGTGGCGTAGTGGTGTGCGCATGTCCAAAGAGAAGATCCACTGCCCAGGAGATTCAAAACAGCGCGGTCTTCGCTATTCGCCGTTTACTGGTGGGCGCGGCCATCTTTCCTGTGGCCGCGCGTGCGCAGATGGATCGCTCTGCTGCCCGGGGCTTCAGGAAAATGGCCGCGGGATTCCACGCGTGCGCAGATAGAGATCGCGGCGACCATTTTCCTGAAGCCCCGGGCAGCAGAGCGCTCCATCTGCGCACGCGCGGCCACAGGAAAGATGGCCGCGCCCACCGGTAAACGGCGAATAGCGAAGACCGCGCTGTTTTGAATCTCCTGGGCAGTGGATCTTCTCTTTAGACATGCGCACACTACTACGCCACCAACGTAATGATGAGCCTGATCTGGGGGAGAAACAGCGCTGTGACCACGCCCATCCGACCTGACCAACTTGAGTGACAGGACAAAACGGCCACTTCACAAAGGTATTTCGGCAGCCTAACGGGGGTGTAAAGGCACCGAAAAGGCACTAATGTAAAGCCCAGCTCTGCCCCTATTTCACACTATTTTTTATCTAATCTTTAAAAAACGGGGTGATAGGTTCCCTTTAAAATCAATGCCAACTTTGATGCCAATTCTCACGGCCAGAACCCATTTGGGAAAAGCTAAAGTGACATGAATTTCATGCAGGGCATCAAAATGCATGTAATAATGGTGTCAGATCAGTGGCCCAAAGTCATTTAACCTCTTAAAAAATCACTTACTTATTCAAATATGTGAAAATGGGCTGTTTGCCCAATTTGATGCCAGTTCTGATGCCCAGTACCCATTTGGGCAAGGCTAAAGGGACCTGAGTTTGATGCAGGGCATCACTATCTGTGAATTGTAATCGTCAGATCAGTGGCCCAAAGTCATTTAACCCCTTGAAAACACCAGTTGCTTATTCAAATCTGTGAAAATGGGCTGTTTGCCGACTTTGATGCCAATTCTGGTGCCCAAAACCCATTTGGGCCATGCTGAAGGGACCTGGGTTTGATGCAGGGCATCACTTTCTGTGTATCTTAAGTGTCAGATCAGGGGCCTAAAGGCATTTAACCCCTTAAAAACATCAGTTACTTATTCAAATCTGCGAGAATGGGCTGTTTGCCCACTTTGATGCCAATTCTGGTGCCCAGAACGCATTTGGGCCAGGCTGGAGGAACCTTGGTTTGATGCAGGGCATCACTGTCTGTGTATTTTAAGTGTTGTATCAGTGGCCCAAAGGCATTTAACCCCTTAAAAACATCAGTTACTTATTCAAATCCGTGAAAATGGGCTGTTTACCCACTTTGATGCCAGTTCTGATGCCCAGAACCCATTTGGGCCAGGCTGAAGAGACCTGTTTTTGATGTGGGGCTCCCTGTTTTATATGTATGCACTGTGGTATCAGTGGCCCAAAGGCATTTAACCCCTTAAAAACATCAGTTACTTATTCAAATCTGCGAAAATGGGCTGTTTGCCTAAATTGATGCCAGTTCTGATGCCCAGAAAACATTTGGGCCAGGCTGAAGGGACCTGGGTTTGATGCAGGGCATCACTTTCTGTGTATTTTAAGTGTCAGATCATTGGCCCAAAGACATTTAACCCCTTAAAAATAGCTGTTACTTATTCAAATCTGTGAAAATGTGCAATTTGCCCACTTTGATGCCAGTTCTGATGCCCAGAACCCATTTGTGCCAGGCTGGAGTGACATGGATTTCATGTGGGGCATCAGTAGGTATGTAAATCAGGTGTTATATCAGTGGCACAAAGGCATTTAACCCCTTAAAAATAGCTGTTACTTATTCAAATCTGTGAAAATGTGCAATTTGCCCACTTTGATGCCAGTTCTGATGCCCAGAACCCATTTGTGCCAGGCTGCAGTGACATGGATTTCATGTGGGGTACCAGTAGGTATGTAAATCAGGTGTTAGATTAGTGGCACAAAGGCATTTAACCCCTTAAAAATAGCTGTTACTTATTCAAATCTGTGAAAATGGGTGATTTGCCCACTTTGATGCCAGTTTTGATGCCCAGAACCCATTTGTGCCAGGCTGGAGTGACATGGATTTCATGTTGGGCATCAGTAGGTATGTAAATCAGGTGTTAGATTAGTGGCACAATGGCATTTAACCCCTTAAAAATAGCTGTTACTTTTTCAAATCTGTGAAAATGTGCAATTTGCCCACTTTGATGCCAGTTCTGATGCCCAGAACCCATTTGTGCCAGGCTGGAGTGACATGGATTTCATGTTGGGCATCAGTAGGTATGTAAATCAGGTGTTATATCAGTGGCACAAAGGCATTTAACCCCTTAAAAATAGCTGTTACTTATTCAAATCTGTGAAAATGTGCAATTTGCCCACTTTGATGCCAGTTCTGATGCCCAGAACCCATTTGTGCCAGGCTGCAGTGACATGGATTTCATGTGGGGTACCAGTAGGTATGTAAATCAGGTGTTAGATTAGTGGCACAAAGGCATTTAACCCCTTAAAAATAGCTGTTACTTATTCAAATCTGTGAAAATGGGTGATTTGCCCACTTTGATGCCAGTTTTGATGCCCAGAACCCATTTGTGCCAGGCTGGAGTGACATGGATTTCATGTTGGGCATCAGTAGGTATGTAAATCAGGTGTTAGATTAGTGGCACAAAGGCATTTAACCCCTTAAAAATAGCTGTTACTTTTTCAAATCTGTGAAAATGGGTGATTTGAGTACTTTGATGCCAGTTTTGATGCCCAGAACCCATTTGTGCCAGGCTGGAGTGACATGGATTTCATGTGGGGCATCAGTAGGTATGTAAATCAGGTGTTAGATTAGTGGTACAAAGGCATTTAACCCCTTAAAAATAGCTGTTACTTATTCAAATCTGTGAAAATGTGCAATTTGCCCACTTTGATACCAGTTCTGATGCCCAGAACCCATTTGTGCCAGGCTGGAGTGACATGGATTTCATGTGGGGCATCAGTAGGTATGTAAATCAGGTGTTATATCAGTGGCACAAAGGCATTTAACCCCTTAAAAATAGCTGTTACTTATTCAAATCTGTGAAAATGTGCAATTTGCCCACTTTGATGCCAGTTCTGATGCCCAGAACCCATTTGTGCCAGGCTGCAGTGACATGGATTTCATGTGGGGTACCAGTAGGTATGTAAATCAGGTGTTAGATTAGTGGCACAAAGGCATTTAACCCCTTAAAAATAGCTGTTACTTATTCAAATCTGTGAAAATGGGTGATTTGCCCACTTTGATGCCAGTTCTGATGCCCAGAACCCATTTGTGCCAGGCTGCAGTGACATGGATTTCATGTTGGGCATCAGTAGGTATGTAAATCAGGTGTTAGATTAGTGGCACAAAGGCATTTAACCCCTTAAAAATAGCTGTTACTTTTTCAAATCTGTGAAAATGGGTGATTTGAGTACTTTGATGCCAGTTTTGATGCCCAGAACCCATTTGTGCCAGGCTGTATTGACATGCATTTCATGTGGGGCATCATTAGGTATGTTAATCAGGTGTTAAATCAGTGGCACAAAGGCATTTAACCTCTTAAAAATAGCTGTTACTTATTCAAATCTGTGAAAATGGGTGATTTGTCCATTTTGATGCCAGTTTTGATGCCCAGAACCCATTTGTGCCAGGCTGGAGTGACATGGATTTCATGTGGGGCATCAGTAGGTATGTAAATCAGGTGTTAGATCAGTGGCACAAAGGCATCTAACCTCCTCAAAATAGCTGTTACTTATTCAAATCTGTGAAAAAGTGCAATTTGCCCCCTTTGATGCCAGTTCTGATGCCCAGAACCCATTTGTGCCAGGCTACAGTGACATGGATTTCATGTGGGGTACCAGTAGGTATGTAAATCAGGTGTTAGATTAGTGGCACAAAGGCATTTAACCCCTTAAAAATAGCTGTTACTTATTCAAATCTGTGAAAATGGGCGATTTGACCATTTGATGCCAGTTTTGATGCCCAGAACCCATTTGTGCCAGGCTGGAGTGACATGGATTTCATGTGGGGCATCATTAAATATGTAAATCAGGTGTTAAATCAGTGGCACAAAGGCATTTAACCCCTTAAAAATAGCTGTTACTTATTCAAATCTGTGAAAATGTGCAATTTGCCCACTTTGATGCCAGTTCTGATGCCCAGAACCCATTTTTGCCAGGCTGCAGTGACATGGATTTCATGTGGGGTACCAGTAGGTATGTAAATCAGGTGTTAGATTAGTGGCACAAAGGCATTTAACCCCTTAAAAATAGCTGTTACTTATTCAAATCTGTGAAAATGGGTGATTTGCCCACTTTGATGCCAGTTCTGATGCCCAGAACCCATTTGTACCAGGCTGGAGTGACATGGATTTCATGTGGGGCATCAGTAGGTATGTAAATCAGGTGTTAGATTAGTGGCACAAAGGCATTTAACCCCTTAAAAATAGCTGTTACTTTTTCAAATCTGTGAAAATGGGTGATTTGAGTACTTTGATGCCAGTTTTGATGCCCAGAACCCATTTGTGCCAGGCTGTATTGACATGCATTTCATGTGGGGCATCATTAGGTATGTTAATCAGGTGTTAAATCAGTGGCACAAAGGCATTTAACCTCTTAAAAATAGCTGTTACTTATTCAAATCTGTGAAAATGGGTGATTTGTCCACTTTGATGCCAGTTTTGATGCCCAGAACCCATTTGTACCAGGCTGGAGTGACATGGATTTCATGTGGGGCATCAGTAGGTATGTAAATCAGGTGTTAGATTAGTGGCACAAAGGCATTTAACCCCTTAAAAATAGCTGTTACTTTTTCAAATCTGTGAAAATGGGTGATTTGAGTACTTTGATGCCAGTTTTGATGCCCAGAACCCATTTGTGCCAGGCTGTATTGACATGCATTTCATGTGGGGCATCATTAGGTATGTTAATCAGGTGTTAAATCAGTGGCACAAAGGCATTTAACCCCTTAAAAATAGCTGTTACTTATTCAAATCTGTGAAAATGTGCAATTTGACCACTTTGATGCCAGTTCTGATGCCCAGAACCCATTTGTGCCAGGCTGGAGTGAAATGGATTTCATGTGGGGCATCAGTAGGTATGTAAATCAGGTGTTAAATCAGTGGCACAAAGGCATTTAACCCCTTAAAAATAGCTGTTACTTATTCAAATATGTGAAAATGTACGATTTGCCCACTTTGATGCCAGTTCTGATGCCCAGAACCCATTTGTGCCAGGCTGCAGTGACATGTATTTCATGTGGGGCATCAGTAGGTATGTAAATCAGGTGTTAGATCAGTGGCACAAAGCTATTTAACCCCTTAAAAATAGCTGTTACTTATTCAAATCTGTGAAAATGGGTGATTTGCCCACTTTGATGCCAGTTTTGATGCCCCGAACCGATTTGTGCCAGGCTGCAGTGACTTGGATTTCATGTGGGGCATCAGTAGTTATGTAAATCAGGTGTTAGATCAGTGGCACAAAGCTATTTAACCCCTTAAAAATAGCTGTTACTTATTCAAATCTGTGAAAATGGGCGATTTGCCCCCTTTGATGCCAGTTTTGATGCCCAGAACCCATTTGTGCCAGGCTGAAGTGATTTGACTTTGATGTGGGGCATCAGTAGGTATGTAAATCAGGTGTTAGATTAGTGGCACAAAGGCATTTAACCCCTTAAAAATAGCTGTTACTTATTCAAATCTGTGAAAATGTGCAATTTGCCCACTTTGATGCCAGTTCTGATGCCCAGAACCCATTTGTGCCAGGCTGGAGTGACATGGATTTCATGTGGGGCATCAGTAGGTATGTAAATCAGGTGTTAGATTAGTGGCACAAAGGCATTTAACCCCTTAAAAATAGCTGTTACTTTTTCAAATCTGTGAAAATGGGTGATTTGAGTACTTTGATGCCAGTTTTGATGCCCAGAACCCATTTGTGCCAGGCTGTATTGACATTCATTTCATGTGGGGCATCATTAGGTATGTTAATCAGGTGTTAAATCAGTGGCACAAAGGCATTTAACCTCTTAAAAATAGCTGTTACTTATTCAAATCTGTGAAAATGGGTGATTTGTCCATTTTGATGCCAGTTTTGATGCCCAGAACCCATTTGTGCCAGGCTGGAGTGACATGGATTTCATGTGGGGCTTCAGTAGGTATGTAAATCAGGTGTTAGATTAGTGGCACAAAGGCATTTAACCCCTTAAAAATAGCTGTTACTTATTCAAATCTGTGAAAATGTGCAATTTGCCCACTTTGATGCCAGTTCTGATGCCCAGAACCCATTTGAGCCAGGTTGCAGTGACATGGATTTCATGTGGGGTACCAGTAGGTATGTAAATCAGGTGTTAGATTAGTGGCACAAAGGCATTTAACCCCTTAAAAATAGCTGTTACTTATTCAAATCTGTGAAAATGGGTGATTTGCCCACTTTGATGCCAGTTCTGATGCCCAGAACCCATTTGTACCAGGCTGCAGTGACATGGATTTCATGTGGGGCATCAGTAGGTATGTAAATCAGGTGTTAGATTAGTGGCACAAAGGCATTTAACCCCTTAAAAATAGCTGTTACTTTTTCAAATCTGTGAAAATGGGTGATTTGAGTATTTTGATGCCAGTTTTGATGCCCAGAACCCATTTGTGCCAGGCTGTATTGACATGCATTTCATGTGGGGCATCATTAGGTATGTTAATCAGGTGTTAAATCAGTGGCACAAAGGCATTTAACCCCTTAAAAATAGCTGTTACTTATTCAAATATGTGAAAATGTACGATTTGCCCACTTTGATGCCAGTTCTGATGCCCAGAACCCATTTGTGCCAGGCTGCAGTGACATGGATTTCATGTGGGGTATCAGTAGGTATGTAAATCAGGTGTTATATCAGTGGCACAAAGGTACTTAACCCCTTAAAAATAGCTGTTACTTTTTCAAATCTGTGAAAATGGGTGATTTGAGTACTTTGATGCCAGTTTTGATGCCCAGAACCCATTTGTGCCAGGCTGTATTGACATGCATTTCATCTGGGGCATCATTAGGTATGTTAATCAGGTGTTAAATAAGTGGCACAAAGGCATTTAACCTCTTAAAAATAGCTGTTACTTATTCATATCTGTGAAAATAGGTGATTTGTCCACTTTGATGCCAGTTTTGATGCCCAGAACCCATTTGTGCCAGGCTGGAGTGACATGGATTTCATGTGGGGCATCAGTAGGTATGTAAATCAGGTGTTAGATTAGTGGCACAAAGGCATTTAACCCCTTAAAAATAGCTGTTACTTATTCAAATCTGTGAAAATGGGTGATTTACCCACTTTGATGCCAGTTTTGATGCCCCGAACCGATTTGTGCCAGGCTGCAGTGACTTGGATTTCATGTGGGGCATCAGTAGTTAAGTAAATCAGGTGTTAGATCAGTGGCACAAAGCTATTTAACCCCTTAAAAATAGCTGTTACTTATTCAAATCTGTGAAAATGGGCGATTTGCCCCCTTTGATGCCAGTTTTGATGCCCAGAACCCATTTGTGCCAGGCTGAAGTGATTTGACTTTGATGTGGGGCATCAGTAGGTATGTAAATCAGGTGTTAGATTAGTGGCACAAAGGCATTTAACCCCTTAAAAATAGCTGTTACTTATTCAAATCTGTGAAAATGTGCAATTTGCCCACTTTGATGCCAGTTCTGATGCCCAGAACCCATTTGTGCCAGGCTGGAGTGACATGGATTTCATGTGGGGCATCAGTAGGTATGTAAATCAGGTGTTAGATTAGTGGCACAAAGGCATTTAACCCCTTAAAAATAGCTGTTACTTTTTCAAATCTGTGAAAATGGGTGATTTGAGTACTTTGATGCCAGTTTTGATGCCCAGAACCCATTTGTGCCAGGCTGTATTGACATGCATTTCATCTGGGGCATCATTAGGTATGTTAATCAGGTGTTAAATCAGTGGCACAAAGGCATTTAACCTCTTAAAAATCGCTGTTACTTATTCAAATCTGTGAAAATAGGTGATTTGTCCACTTTGATGCCAGTTTTGATGCCCAGAACCCATTTGTGCCAGGCTGAAGTGACATGGATTTCATGTGGGGCATCAGTAGGTATGTAAATCAGGTGTTAGATTAGTGGCACAAAGGCATTTAACCCCTTAAAAATAGCTGTTACTTATTCAAATCTGTGAAAATGTGCAATTTGCCCACTTTGATGCCAGTTCTGATGCCCAGAACCCATTTGTGCCAGGCTGGAGTGACATGGATTTCATGTGGGGCATCAGTAGGTATGTAAATCAGGTGTTATATCAGTGGCACAAAGGCATTTAACCCCTTAAAAATAGCTGTTACTTATTCAAATCTGTGAAAATGTGCAATTTGCCCACTTTGATGCCAGTTCTGATGCCCAGAACCCATTTGTGCCAGGCTGCAGTGACATGGATTTCATGTGGGGTACCAGTATGTATGTAAATCAGGTGTTAGATTAGTGGCACAAAGGCATTTAACCCCTTAAAAATAGCTGTTACTTATTCAAATCTGTGAAAATGGGTGATTTGCCCACTTTGATGCCAGTTCTGATGCCCAGAACCCATTTGTGCCAGGCTGGAGTGACATGGATTTCATGTTGGGCATCAGTAGGTATGTAAATCAGGTGTTAGATTAGTGGCACAAAGGCATTTAACCCCTTAAAAATAGCTGTTACTTTTTCAAATCTGTGAAAATGGGTGATTTGAGTACTTTGATGCCAGTTTTGATGCCCAGAACCCATTTGTGCCAGGCTGTATTGACATGCATTTCATGTGGGGCATCATTAGGTATGTTAATCAGGTGTTAAATCAGTGGCACAAAGGCATTTAACCTCTTAAAAATAGCTGTTACTTATTCAAATCTGTGAAAATGGGTGATTTGTCCACTTTGATGCCAGTTTTGATGCCCAGAACCCATTTGTGCCAGGCTGGAGTGACATGGATTTTATGTGGGGCATCAGTAGGTATGTAAATCAGGTGTTAGATCAGTGGCACAAAGGCATCTAACCTCCTCAAAATAGCTGTTACTTATTCAAATCTGTGAAAATGTGCAATTTGCCCCCTTTGATGCCAGTTCTGATGCCCAGAACCCATTTGTGCCAGGCTGCAGTGACATGGATTTCATGTGGGGTACCAGTAGGTATGTAAATCAGGTGTTAGATTAGTGGCACAAAGGCATTTAACCCCTTAAAAATAGCTGTTACTTATTCAAATCTGTGAAAATGGGCGATTTGACCACTTTGATGCCAGTTTTGATGCCCAGAACCCATTTGTGCCAGGCTGGAGTGACATGGATTTCATGTGGGGCATCATTAAATATGTAAATCAGGTGTTAAATCAGTGGCACAAAGGCATTTAAGCCCTTAAAAATAGCTGTTACTTATTCAAATCTGTGAAAATGTGCAATTTGCCCACTTTGATGCCAGTTCTGATGCCCAGAACCCATTTGTGCCAGGCTGGAGTGACATGGATTTCATGTGGGGAATCAGTAGGTATGTAAATCAGGTGTTAAATCAGTGGCACAAAGGCATTTAACCCCTTAAAAATAGCTGTTACTTATTCAAATATGTGAAAATGTACGATTTGCCCACTTTGATGCCAGTTCTGATGCCCAGAACCCATTTGTGCCAGGCTGCAGTGACATGGATTTCATGTGGGGCATCAGTAGGTATGTAAATCAGGTGTTAGATCAGTGGCACAAAGCTATTTAACCCCTTAAAAATAGCTGTTACTTATTCAAATATGTGAAAATGGGTGATTTGCCCACTTTGATGCCAGTTTTGATGCCCCGAACCGATTTGTGCCAGGCTGCAGTGACTTGGATTTCATGTGGGGCATCAGTAGTTATGTAAATCAGGTGTTAGATCAGTGGCACAAAGCTATTTAACCCCTTAAAAATAGCTGTTACTTATTCGCATGTGTGAAAATTGGTTCTCTGCCCACTTTGATGCCAGTTCTGATGCCCAGAACCCATTTGTGCCAGGCTGGATTGACAGGAACTTGAAGTGTGGCATCACAAGGTATGCAAGTCAGGTGTCAGATCAGTGGCACAAAGCCATTTAACACCTTTAATACCATACCTCAGTGCCCACTTTGATGCCCATTTTTGTGCCAGCCTTCTAATATTTTTATGTTTTTAAGTGTATTCACAAGAGGGCACATGACCGCATAATATTATATACTTAGAATGGTTTATTTTTATTGAAAAACCTGAAAAAAACAGAAAATAAAAAATAGCCGAATAAGAAACTGCTGAATAAGAAACCAACTTCAGCCCGAATAAGAAACTGAACGAATAAGAAACCAACTTCAGCATCGTCCAGTGTCTTCATATAGTACTGTAAAGACACCACACTGGTCCCGCAGCTTCCAACATAATAACATACTATTATATATAATAACACCACATATAATAGTATGTTATTTATGTTATTAAATATTTTACCACATTTTTTTGCTTCAAATATTTTTTTTCCCTATTTTCCACCTCTAAAACCTGGGTGCGCCTTATAGTCCGGTGTGTCTTATAGTCCGTAAAATACGGTATTCCCTTGATTTCCTCATCTCTTCAGCATCAATGCTCCAGTGGTTTCCAGCCTGAAATTAAAGACGTTCCACCCATCAATTATGTGACAGGTGCAAAAAACAATTGGTCTCACCAGAGACATTTACATGTACAGCTTGCAACTGCTAAGCCGAGTGATTGGACAGTTGCAGCAGACAGGACATCATCACTTCCATCATGGCCAGGGACCAAAGAAATAGCGGAAATGAGCTGGGTAGTTCAAGGGATAAGTGAAGTTCATTTATTCACATTAAAACATCCCTTATGCTGATACAAAACTCAAAACAAGCATAGTGCCAAAAAGTTTTTTGCAAAGTTTCATAGACAGGATCCCTTTGAAACTCAGTTCTGGCAAAATTGGATTGTAGGCAAGTATATAATAAATAGGCTGCCTCTAATGAATACCTAAAAATTTGTTCCTTAAGTCTGGTTCAGATGGGTGTATTTCTTGGTTTTTATATGAAACAAAATGCCCAGACCGCACATCTCCCAACCTGAACTTACAGTGTCATCAGCACATATTTGGTAGTATATTTGCCTCGTGAGAAATGCAATAAGTACTAGCATGACGGTCAAAATATACCTGGCTTTGAATCTGGCCTCAAATCATGCCAGTTATTTCAATAATTGCCTGAGTATCAGCTTACAGTTGACAGTGCTGTTCCTAATCCAGTTTTATCCAGTGGAACCTGCCACATGCTGCAGTTCCCGGTTTCCTTTATTCCTGGTCTTGTTCCTGTTTCAGAAACTTACAGTGGGTTAATCACAAAGAAAAAAATTGTTATTCAACTGAATTTTAGAAATAAACAGTTTACTCACAGAAATAGAAAAAATGTTTCCCATCTCTGCCCTAATTTAATGTACACGAACATGTGTCTATTTTTTTTTTCTATTACAGCACTAGCTCCAAGTGTAGACAGAACAACCAAGCCAACTATTCAGGCAAATACTGGAAAACTGCCTCCTACTTCAGGTTAGTAAACCAAAATGTGATCACCTGTAACATATACTATAAAAATTAGATTTCTGATTTGGAATATTTTATGGAGAAGAGAGATAAAATTGTGCTAACACTCTACCATACCTTGATCCAAAAGTACCAAATTTCCATTCTGAAACATACTTCACACTTCAATAATCTTGGTCCAGCTAAGATAAGGGAGACAATGATATGCAGATAAATAATGTACATAGTAACATCACTAATGCAATACCTTTTGTCTGCACTGATTATTTACAGTGTACATGTAATATTGTTAATTATTCCTAGGCAAGCCTGATTAGCAAACCGCCATATTAATAAATAGGCAGTTGACTGGTTCATTTGCAGAGTGACCTATCAGACTTAAAGGGAACCTGTCTGTAGTATTCAAGTCTGTAATCCACCAGAAAAGCAGCATCAACCTTCTTCAGCACAATTGTTAGACAAATTGTATTTTTGATCAGTAATTTTAGTATTGTACAACTACAGTGCTGTCGGTCAATCTAAAAGGTAATAAAACGCAAACCGTAATATTTAACCCCTTTCGGACATTGGGCGTAATAGTATGCCAATGTCAGACACCCTTCTTTTATGTGGTCTCTGGCGCTGAGCCCACATCTTTTCCAGCACATGTCAGCAGTTTTGAACAGCTGACATGTGCCTCTAACAGCCGCGGGTGGAATCTCGATCCACCCGCTGCTGTTAACCCATTAAATGTCGATGCCAAACTCTGACAGTGGCATTTAACACATGCTTCTGGCAAGTGCGCCGGAAATCCCGCCCATCGGTACCCATTTCACATGACCACGGGTCACTGATGGGCTGGCATGACAACCAGAAGTCTCCAGCAGACTTCTATGGTTGCCACTGCCGGATTTCTGTGAGCGCCGCCAGGTGGTCGGTGCTCATATTAAGTCGGCAATTCTGCTACATACAGGTGATCTGATCATCGCCTGTATGTAGCAAAGGTAATCGGGTTATGGCAGCTTCTAGTCTCCCATGGAGGCTATTGAAGCATGCCAAAAGTAAAATAAAAATGTTTTTAAAAATATTAAAAAAATAAAAAATATATACGTAAAAGTTCAAATCACCCTCTTTTGACCCATTCAAAATAAAATAATACAAAAAAGTCAAACATACACATATTTGGCATCGCTGCATTCAGAAACGCCCAATCTATCAATATGAAAAAAGAATTAACCCGATCATTAAATGGTGTAACACGAAAAAAAGTTAAAACTCCAGAAATACGTTTTCTCAGTCGCCGCAACATTGTAATAAAATGCAATAATGGGCGATCAAAAGACCATTTCAGCACCAAAATGCTATCTTTAAAGAGTCAGCTTGGCATGCAAAAAATAAGCCCTCACTCAACCTGAGATCATGAAAAATGGAGACACTATGAATATCGGAAAATGGCGCAAATTCTTTTTTTTTGCAAACTTTGGAATTTTTTTTGACCACTTAGATAAAAAAGAACCTAGACATGTTTGGTGTCTACGAACTCATAATGTCTTGGAGAATCATAATGGCTGGTCGGTCTTTGCATTTAGTGAACATAGTAAAAAAGCAAAACAAAAAACGGTTGTGGAATTGCACTTTTTTTGCAATTTCACTGCACTTGGAATTATTTTCCCATTCACGATATATTAAAACCGATGGTATCGTTCAAAAGAACAATTTGTCCCCCAAAAACTAGCCCTCACATGGCGATTGACAGAAAAATAAAAAAGTTATGACTCTGGGAAGAAGGTGAGCAAAAAACAAAAATGCAAAAATGAAAATACCTACTGTCATGAAGGGATTATGAAAATAAAAGTGAGGTTTTGTCTTTCTTAGGCCGGAGTCACACTACTGTAGAATACGGCTGTGTGCTTTGCGAGAAGACATCGCATAGCACTCGACCCAGTATTTATCAATTTGGCAGCTCACACCAGCATTTTTTTCCCAGGCATATTTGACGTGCATATAAAATCGCAGCAGGTTGCGATTGGCACCAAAACTCGGCTGAGAGTCGTCAATGTAACTCTATGGGTATGAAAAAAAAAAAAATCACACAGCACTTGGACCATGCAAGTGCTGTCCGCTTTTTTTTCCCACTGATGTCCTTTGAAAAGCTGGCAGTTCATCTGCCGCATACAGTAAAATCAAAGAGTGACAGGTTAAGATACTATATATATATATATATATATATATATATATATATATATATATATATATATATATACAGTACAGACCAAACGTTTTGACACCTCATTTAAAGATTTTTCTGTATTTTCATGAAAATTGTACATTCACACTGAAGGCATCAAAACTATGAATTAACACATGTGGAAATATATACTTAGCAAAAAAGTGTGAAACAACTGAAATTATGTCTTATATTCTAGGCTCTTCAAGGTACCACCTTTTGCTTTGATGACTGCTTTGCACACTCTTGGCAATCTCTTGATGAACTTCAAGAGGTAGTCACCGGGAATGGTCTTCCAACAATCTTGAAGGAGTTCCCAGAGAAGCTTTGCACTTGTTGGCCCTTTTGCCTTCACTCTGCGGTCCAGCTCACCCCAAACCATCTCGATTGGGTTCAGGTCTGGTGACTGTGGAGGCCAGGTCGTCTGGCATAGCACCCCATAACTCTACTTCTTGGTCAAATAGCCCTTACACAGCCTGGAGGTGTGTTTGGGGTCATTGAACATAAGGATGAATGACCTCGGGGAGATCAAAACATCCAACACCGCGGAGACACCATCACGTGTTTCTCAACGCAGTGAACCAGAACACTGCCCCCATCCCTTATGGTAAATATGCAAATGCATGTAGAAAAGCCACAGAGACTGTTATGACCTGGTGGTTAAGGAGCAACATGGGACGAGCTCTGAGGAGATGGTATCTTTACTGACCGCAGTTCCTGAACCTAACACCACACTAGAAGTAGCCGTGGAATGTTCCTGTCACTCCCTAGACAGCTCGTCACAGCCGGAGAACTAGCTACCCCTAAAGATGGAAACAGGAAAGCTATCTTGCCTCAGAGAAAGTTCCCAAAGGACAGACAGCACCCCACAAATATGGACTGTGAGTGGAGAGGGAAATGACAAACGCAGAATGAAAACAGGATTTAGCAAAGGAGGCCACTTCTAACTAGATAGACAGAATAGGAAAGGGTACTGTGCGGTCAGTATTAAAAGCTAGAAAAATCCATCACAGAGTTTACAAAAAGTCTCCACACCTGACTAACGGTGTGGAGGGCAAATCTGCTTCCCCAGAGCTTCCAGCTTAACAGAATATTGAATACTGACAAGCTGGACTAGAGCAAACATAAAATGAGCTGAATGATTAAGTCCACAGCAAGAGGACAACAAATGAACATGCAAGGACTTATCTTTGCTGAACAGGACCGACTATCAAGGAAAACCAAAGAGAGATCTGAATCCAACCAAGAAACATTGACAGCTGGCACTGGCAGAAGATCAGAGCCAGGCTAAATAGCAGAGCAGGAGAGACGATCAGTGGAAGCAGCTGCTAAGCTAAATCCAAGGAGCAGCATTTCCACTTAAAACCACCGGAGGGAGCCCAAGGGCAGAATTCACAAAAGTGCCATTTACAACCACCGGAGGGAGCCCAAGAACGGAATTCACAACAGTACCCCCCCTTGAGGAGGGGTCACCGAACCCTCACCAGAGCCCCCAGGCCGATCAGGACGAGCCAAGTGAAAGGCACGAACCAAATCGGCGGCATGGACATCGGAGGCAACAACCCAAGAATTATCCTCCTGGCCATAACCCTTCCACTTGACAAGATACTGAAGTCTCCACCTCGAAAAACGAGAATCCAAAATCTTCTCCACCACATATTCCAACTCCCCCTCAACCAACACCGGGGCAGGAGGATCAACAGAGGGAACAACGGGCACCACATATCTCCGCAACAAAGATCTATGGAAAACATTATGGATGGCAAAAGAGGCAGGAAGGGCCAAACTAAAAGATACCGGATTGATAATCTCAGAAATCTTATAGGAACTAATAAAGCGAGGCTTGAACTTAGGGGAAGAAACCTTCATAGGAACATGACGAGAAGATAACCAAACTAAATCCCCAACACGAAGCCGGGGACCAACACACCGACGGCGGTTAGCAAAACGTTGAGCCTTTTCCTGAGACAACGTCAAATTGTCCACCACATAAGTCCAAATCTGCTGTAACCTGTCCACCACAGAATCCACACCAGGACAATCAGAAGGCTCAACCTGCCCTGAAGAAAAACGAGGATGAAAACCAAAATTACAAAAAAAAGGTGAAACCAAAGTAACCGAACTAGCCCAAATATTAAGGGCAAACTCGGCCAACGGCAAGAAGGCAACCCAATCATCCTGATCAGCAGATACAAAGCATCTCAAATAGATTTCCAAGGTCTGATTGGTTCGCTCAGTTTGGCCATTTGTCTGAGGATGAAACGCCGAGGAAAAAGACAAATCAATACCCATCCTAGCACAAAAGGACCGCCAAAACCTAGAAACAAACTGAGAACCTCTGTCAGACACAATATTGTCCGGAATGCCATGCAAACGAACCACATGCTGAAAAAACAATGGAACCAAATCAGAGGAGGAAGGCAATTTAGGCAAAGGTACCAAATGGACCACCTTAGAAAACCAGTCACAAACCACCCAGATATCAGACATCCTCTGGGAAACAGGAAGATCCGAAAGAAAATCCATGGAAATATGCGTCCAGGGCCTCTCAGTGACCGGCAAAGGCAAAAGCAACCCACTAGCGCGGGAACAGCTAGGCTTGGCCCGGGCACAAGTCCCACAGGACTGCACAAAAGAACGCACATCCCGCGACAAGGAAGGCCACCAAAAGGACCTAGCAACCAAATCTCTGGCACCAAAAATCCCAGGATGACCAGCCAACACCGAACAATGAACCTCAGAGATTACCTTACTAGTCCATCTATCAGGAACAAACAGTTTCCCCACTGGACAGCGGTCAGGCTTATCAGCCTGAAATTCCTGAAGCACCTGCCGTAAATCAGGGAAGATGACAGATAGAATCACCCCCTCCTTGAGAATACCAACCGGCTCAAGGACTTCCGGAGAATCCGGCAAAAAACTCCTAGAGAGGGCATCAGCCTTAATATTCTTAGATCCTGGAAGATACGAGACCACAAAATCAAAACGGGAGAAAAACAGGGACCATCAAGCCTGTCTAGGATTCAACCGCTTGGCAGACTTGAGGTAAATCAGATTCTTATGGTTGGTCAAGACCACAATGCGGTGCTTGGCTCCCTCAAGCCAATGTCGCCACTCCTCAAATGCCCACTTCATAGCCAACAACTCTCGATTGCCGACATCATAATTACGCTCCGCAGGCAAAAACTTTCTGGAGAAGAATGCACACGGTTTCATCAAAGAACCATCAGAACTTCTCTGAGACAAAACGGCCCCTGCCCCAATCTCAGAAGCGTCAACCTCAACCTGAAAAGGAAGAGAAACATCCGGCTGACGCAACACAGGGGCAGAAGTAAATCGACGTTTAAGCTCCTGAAAGGCCTCAACAGCCGCAGAGGACCAATTCATCACATCAGCGCCTTTCTTCGTCAAATCGGTCAGGGGCTTCACCACACTGGAAAAGTTGGCAATGAAACGGCGATAAAAATTAGCAAATCCCCAAAATTTTTGAAGGCTCTAAACAGAAGTGGGTTGAATCCAATCATGAATGGCTTGGACCTTAACAGGATCCATTTCAATAGCCGATGGAGAAAAAATAAAACCCAAAAAAGAAACCTTCTGAACTCCAAATAGGCATTTAGACCCCTTCACAAATAGTGTTAGCACGAAGGATCTGAAATACCATCCTGACCTGTTTCACATGAGACTCCCAATCGTCGGAAAAAATCAAGATATCATGCAAATATACAATCATGAATTTATCAAGATAATTCCGGAAGATATCATGCATGAAGGACTGAAACACAGATGGGGCATTAGAGAGCCCGAATGGCATCACAAGGTATTCAAAATGGCCTTCGGGCGTATTAAATGCAGTTTTCCATTCGTCACCCTGGTTAATACGAAAAAGATTATACGCCCCTCGAAGGTCAATCTTAGTAAACCAACTAGCCCCCTTAATCCGAGCAAACAAATCAGAAAGCAAAGGTAAAGGGTATTGGAATTTGACCGTGATCTTATTAAGAAGGCGATAATCAATACAGGGTCTCAAGGAGCCATCCTTCTTGGCAACAAAGAAGAATCTCGCTCCCAACGGTGACGAAGAGGGCCGAATATGACCCTTCTCCAAGGACTCCTTAATATAACTCCGCATGGCGGCATGCTCTGGCACAGACAGATTGAAAAGTCGGCCCTTAGGGAACTTACAGCCAGGAATCAAGTTAATAGCACAATCACAGTCCCTATGAGGAGGAAGGGAACTGGACTTGGGCTCATCAAATACATCCTGGAAATCCGACAAAAACTCAGGAACTTCAGAAGAGGGGGGAGAGGAGATTGACATCAAAGGAACATCACTATGTACCCCTTGACAACCCCAACTAGTCACAGACATGGATTTCCAATCCAGCACTGGATTATGTACCTGCAACCATGGAAAACCCAGTACAACCACAATATGCAAATTATGCAACACCAGAAAACGACAATCTTCCTGATGTGCTGGAGCCATACACATGGTCAACTGAGTCCAGTACTGAGGTTTATTCTTGGCTAATGGTGTAGCATCAATTCCCCTTAAGGGAATAGGGCTCTGCAAAGGCTGTAAGGAAAAACCACAGTGTCTGGCGAATTCCAAGTCCATCAAGTTCAGGGCAGCGCCTGAATCCACAAATGCCATGACAGAAAAGGACGATAATGAGCAAATCAGGGTAACAGACAAGAGAAATTTAGGCTGCACAGTACTAATGGTAACAGACCTAGCGACCCTCTTAGTACGCTTAGGGCAATCAGAAATAGCATGAGCAGAATCACCACAGTAAAAACACAGCCTATTCTGACGTCTGAATTCATGCCGTTCTGCTCTAGTCCAAATCCTATCACATTGCATAGGCTCAGGACTCTGCTCAGAGGACACTGCCATATGGTGCACAACCTTGCGCTCGCGCAGGCGCCGATCAATCTGAATGGCTAGAGACATAGATTCGTTCAAACCAACAGGCGTGGGGAACCCCACCATAACATCTTTAAGGGCTTCAGAAAGACCCTTTCTGAAAATTGCAGCCAGAGCATCTTCATTCCATTTAGTGAGCACAGACCATTTTCTAAATTTCTGGCAGTATACTTCTGCCGCTTCCTGACCCTGACACAGGGCCAACAAGGTTTTTTCTGCCTGATCCACAGAATTAGGTTCATCATACAGTAATCCGAGCGCTTGAAAAAATGCGTTTACATTAAGTAATGCCGGATCCCCTGACTCAAGGGAGAATGCCCAATCCTGAGGGTCTCCACACAGCAGAGAGATGACAGTTTTCACCTGCTGAATGGGGTCACCAGAGGAGCGGGGTCTCAAAGCAAAAAACAATCTGCAGTTATTTTTAAAGTTCAAGAACTTAGATCTATCCCCAAAAAACAAACCAGGAGTAGGAATTCTAGGCTCCAAAACCGGAGTCTGAACAACATAATCTTGGATACTCTGCACCCTTGCAGCAAGTTGATCCACACGAGAGAACAAACCCTGAACATCCATGTCAGCGCCAAAATCCTGAACCACCAAGAGATTAAGGGGGAAAAAAAGACAAAACAGGCTGCAGAGAAAAAAAAATGGCTCAGAACTTTTTTTTCCCTCTTTTGAGATGCATTCAATACACTGTTGGCCAGCTGTACTGTTATGACCTGGTGGTTAAGGAGCAACATGGGACGAGCTCTGAGGAGATGGTATCTTTACTGACCGCAGTTACTGAACCTAACACCACACTAGAAGTAGCCGTGGAATGTTCCTGTCACTCCCTAGACAGCTCGTCACAGCCGGAGAACTAGCTACCCCTAAAGATGGAAACAGGAAAGCTATCTTGCCTCAGAGAAACTCCCCAAAGGACAGACAGCCCCCCACAAATATGGACTGTGAGTGGAGAGGGAAATGACATACGCAGAATGAAAACAGGATTTAGCAAAGGAGGCCACTTCTAACTAGATAGACAGAATAGGAAAGGGTACTGTGCGGTCAGTATTAAAAGCTAGAAAAATCCATCACAGAGTTTACAAAAAGTCTCCACACCTGACTAACGGTGTGGAGGGCAAATCTGCTTCCCCAGAGCTTCCAGCTTAACAGAATATTGAATACTGACAAGCTGGACTAGAGCAAACATAAAATGAGCTGAATGATTAAGTCCACAGCAAGAGGACAACAAATGAACATGCAAGGACTTATCTTTGCTGAACAGGACCGACTATCAAGGAAAACCAAGGAGAGATCTGAATCCAACCAAGAAACATTGACAGCTGGCACTGGCAGAAGATCAGAGCCAGGCTAAATAGCAGAGCAGGAGAGACAATCAGTGGAAGCAGCTGCTAAGCTAAATCCAAGGAGCAGCAGTTCCACTTAAAACCACCGGAGGGAGCCCAAGGGCAGACTTCACAAAAGTGCCATTTACAACCACCGGAGGGAGCCCAAGAACGGAATTCACAACAGGAGGCACCATCACATGTTTCTCAATGCAAGCAATGAATAGCCAGGTCTTTCACCGGGAAGGAACAACCACGGGAAGGGCAGCATCCAATAAAGGAAAACCACCTATGCCAAAACATGGCATCCATCCACAGACAGCTGTTTTGGGGTATTTGCCCCTCATCAGTGTGGAGTAGGATACTGGCTATTAGGAGCAGTGCCTAGTGAAAAGGCTATGAACATAAGGATGAATGACCTCAGGGAGATCAAAACATCCAACACCGCAGAGACACCATCACATGTTTCTCAACGCAGTGATCCAGAACACTGCCCCATCCCTTATGGGAAATATGCAAATGCATTTAGAAAAGACGCGGAGACACCATCACGTGTTTCTCAACGCAAGTAATGAATAGTGCTGCAGACATGTGCTGCAGACATGAATGTCCAGACCTTGATTACAAGTGTGGATCAGCTTGCTGCTCGTGTGCAAAGCATACAAGATTTTGTTACCAGTAGTCCTATGTCTGAACCTAAAATACCTATTCCTGAACTGTTTTCTGGAGACCGTTTTAAGTTTAGGAATTTCAGGGATAATTGTAAATTGTTTCTATCCCTGAGACCCCGTTCATCTGGATACTCAGTTCAGCAAGTTAAAATTGTTATCTCTTTTTTACGGGGCGACCCTCAGGATTGGGCCTTCTCGCTAGCGCCAGGAGATCCGGCATTGGCAAATATTGATGCGTTTTTTCTGGCGCTCGGATTGCTTTACGAGGAACCCAATCTTGAGGTTCAGGCAGAAAAAGCCTTGCTGGCTATTTCTCAGGGCCAGGATGAAGCTGAAGTGTATTGCCAAAAATTTCGGAAATGGTCCGTGCTTACTCAGTGGAATGAGTGTGCTCTGGCCGCAAACTTCAGAAATGGCCTTTCTGAAGCCATTAAGAATGTGATGGTGGGTTTCTCCATTCCTACAAGTCTGAATGATTCCATGGCGCTGGCTATTCAAATTGACCGGCGTTTGCGGGAGCGCAAAACCGCTAATCCTCTGGTGGTGTTGTCTAAACAAACACCTGATTTGATGCAATGTGATAGAATTCAGACCAGAAATGAGCGGAAAAATCATAGACGTCAGAATGGGTTGTGTTTTTACTGTGGTGATTCTACACATGTTATATCAGCATGCTCTAAACGCCTAACAAGGGTTGTTAGTCCTGTCGCCATTGGTAATTTGCAACCTAAATTTATTTTGTCTGTGACTTTAATTTGCTCATTGTCCTCCTACCCTGTTATGGCGTTTGTGGATTCAGGTGCTGCCCTGAGTCTTATGGATCTGTCATTTGCCAAGCGCTGTGGTTTTGTTCTTGAGCCGTTGGTTAATCCTATCCCTCTGAGGGGTATTGATGCTACGCCATTGGCGGAAAATAAACCGCAGTTTTGGACACCGGTAACCATGTGCATGACTCCTGAACATCGGGAGGTGATTCGTTTTCTTGTTCTGCATAAAATGCATGATTTGGTCGTTTTGGGGTTGCCATGGTTACAGACTCATAATCCAGTCTTGGATTGGAAGGCAATGTCTGTGTCAAGTTGGGGCTGTCAGGGTATTCATGGTGATTCCCCGCCGGTGTCTATTGCTTCCTCTACTCCTTCGGAAGTTCCTGAGTACTTGTCTGATTATCAGGATGTGTTCAGCGAGTCCAGGTCCAGTGTTCTGCCTCCTCATAGGGACTGTGACTGTGCCATAGATTTGATTCCAGGTAGCAAATTTCCTAAGGGAAGACTATTTAATCTGTCTGTACCTGAGCATACCGCAATGAGTTCGTATATCAAGGAATCTCTGGAGAAGGGGCATATCCGTCCTTCCTCTTCCCCTCTTGGTGCGGGATTCTTTTTTGTGGCCAAGAAGGACGGATCTTTGAGACCTTGTATTGACTATCGGCTTTTGAATAAAATCACTGTTAAATTTCAGTATCCTTTGCCTCTGTTGTCAGACTTGTTTGCCCGAATTAAAGGTGCCAAGTGGTTCACCAAGATAGATCTTCGTGGTGCGTACAACCTTGTGCGCATTAAGCGAGATGAATGGAAAACCGCGTTTAATACGCCCGAAGGTCATTTTGAGTACTTGGTGATGCCTTTTGGGCTCTCTAATGCTCCTTCAGTGTTTCAGTCCTTTTATGCATGATATTTTCCGGAAGTATCTGGATAAATTTATGATCGTTTATCTGGATGATATTCTGTTTTTTTCTGATGACTGGGACTCGCATGTAGAGCAGGTCAGGATGGTGTTTCAGGTTTTGCGTGAGAATGCTTTATTTGTTAAGGGCTCAAAGTGTCTCTTTGGAGTACAGAAGGTTCCCTTTTTGGGGTTTATTTTTTCCCCTTCTGCTGTGGAGATGGATCCAGTCAAGGTCCGTGCTATTCATGATTGGACTCAACCCACGTCAGTTAAGAGTCTTCAGAAGTTCTTGGGTTTTGCTAACTTCTACCGTCGTTTTATTGCTAATTTTTCTAGCATTGCTAAACCTTTGACGGATATGACCAAGAAAGGTTCTGATGTTGCTAACTAGGCTCCTGCAGCCGTGGAGGCTTTCCAGGAGTTGAAGCGCCGGTTTACTTCGGCGCCTGTTTTGTGCCAGCCTGATGTCTCACTTCCCTTTCAGGTTGAAGTGGATGCTTCTGAGATTGGGGCAGGGGCCGTTTTTGTCGCAGAGAGGCCCTGGTTGCTCTGTGATGAGACCTTGTGCCTTTTTCTCTAGGAAGTTTTCGCCTGCTGAGCGGAATTATGATGTTGGCAATCGGGAGTTGTTGGCCATGAAGTGGGCATTTGAGGAGTGGCGTCATTGGCTCGAGGGTGCTAAGCATCGTGTGGTGGTCTTGACTGATCACAAAAAATTTGATGTATCTCGAGTCTGCTAAACGCCTGAATCCTAGACATGCCCGCTGGTCATTGTTTTTCTCCCGTTTTGACTTTGTGGTCTCATATTTACCAGGTTCAAAGAATGTGAAGGCTGATGCTCTTTCAAGGAGCTTGGTGCCTGACTCTCCGGGAGTCGCAGAACCAGTTGGTATTCTTAAAGAGGGAGTTATCTTGTCAGCCATTTCTCCAGATTTGCGACGTGTGTTGCAGAGATTTCAGGCTGGTAGACCTGACTCTTGTCCACCTGACAGACTGTTTGTTCCTGATAAGTGGACCAGCAGAGTCATTTCCGAGGTTCATTCCTCGGTGTTGGCAGGGCATCCGGGAATTTTTGGCACCAGAGATCTGGTGGCTAGGTCCTTTTGGTGGCCTTCCTTGTCACGGGATGTGCGGTCGTTTGTGCAGTCCTGTGGGACTTGTGCTCGAGCTAAGCCTTGCTGTTCGCGTGCCAGCGGGTTGCTCTTGCCCTTGCCTGTCCCGAAGAGGCCTTGGACACACATTTCCATGGATTTCATTTCAGATCTCCCGGTGTCTCAGGGCATGTCTGTCATCTGGGTGGTATGTGATCGCTTTTCCAAGATGGTCCATTTGGTATCTTTGCCTAAGCTGCCTTCCTCTTCCGATCTGGTTCCTTTGTTCTTTCAGAATGTGGTTCGTTTACACTGCATTCCTGAGAATATCGTGTCTGACAGAGGATCCCAGTTTGTTTCCAGGTTCTGGCGATCCTTTTGTGCTAGGATGGGCATTGAGTTGTCGTTTTCGTCTGCCTTTCATCCTCAGACTAATGGACAAACGGAGCGAACTAATCAGACTCTGGAGGCTTATTTGAGGTGTTTTGTTTCTGCGGATCGGGATGATTGGGTGACCTTCTTGCCGTTGGCTGAGTTTGCCCTTAATAATCGGGCTAGTTCCGCTACATTGGTTTCGCCATTTTTCTGCAACTCTGGTTCCCATCCTCGTTTTTCCTCGGGACATGTGGAGCCTTCTGACTGTCCTGGGGTAGATTCTGTGGTGGATAGGTTGCAGCAGATCTGGAATCATGTGGTGGACAACTTAAAGTTGTCACAAGAGAAGGCTCAGCATTTTGCCAACCGCCGCCGCGGTGTGGGTCCCCGACTTCGTGTTGGGGATTTGGTATGGCTGTCTTCTCGATTTGTTCCTATTAAGGTCTCCTCTCCTAAATTTAAGCCTCGCTTCATCGGTCCTTACAAGATATTGGAAATCCTTAATCCTGTGTCCTTTCGCTTGGATCTTCCTGTGTCGTTTGCCATTCACAACGTGTTCCATAGGTCTTTGTTGCGGCGGTACGTTGTACCTGTGGTTCCTTCTGTTGAGCCTCCTGCTCCGGTGTTGGTTGAGGGCGAGTTGGAGTACGTGGTGGAGAAGATCTTGGATTCTCGTCTCTCCAGGCGGAGGCTTCAGTATCTGGTCAAGTGGAAGGGCTATGGTCAGGAGGATAATTCCTGGGTGGTTGCCTCTGATGTGCATGCGGCCGATTTAGTTCGTGCCTTTCACGCTGCTCATCCTGATCGCCCTGGTGGTCTTGGTGAGGGTTCGGTGACCCCTCCTTAAGGGGGGGGTACTGTTGTGAATTAGACTTTTTGGCTCCCTCTTGTGGTCACTAGTGGTATGACTCTGGGATTGTCTTTTTTCGGTTTGGCACTCACCTGGGTCGTTAGTCCAGGGGTGTCGCTATATTAACTTCCTGGATCCTTAGTCCAGGGCCTGGCATCGTTGTAATCAGATCCTTCTGTTGCGCCTGTCTGCTGGTCCTGGCTCTTGCAAAATTAAGCTAAGTCTTGCTTCTTTGTTTTTTTGAGTTACTTGCTTTGCTACTATTTTTGTCCAGCTTGTACTAAATGTGATTTCTGACCTTGCTGGAAGCTCTAGGGGGCTGGTGTTCTCCCCCCGGCCGTTAGACGGTTCGGGGGTTCTTGAATATCCAGCGTGGATATTTTAATAGGGTTTTTGCTGACCATATAAGTCATCTTACTATATTCTGCTATTAGCTAGTGGGCCTCTCTTTGCTAAATACCTAGCTCATTCTTATGTTTGTTTTTTCCTCTTACCTCACCGTTATTATTTGTTGGGGGCTTGTATCCAACTTTTGGGGTCTTTTCTCTGGAGGCAAGAAAGGTCTTTCTTTTCCCTTCTAGGGTTAGTTAGTTCTCCGGCTGGCGCGAGACGTCTAGAACCAACGTAGGCACGTTTCCCGGCTACTTCTATTTGTGGTGCTAGGATTAGATATATGGTCAGCCCAGTTACCACTGCCCTATGAGCTGGTTTTTTGTGTTTGCAGACTTGGTATTTATTCCTGAGACCCTCTGCCATTGGGGTCATAACAGGGGGCGTTCTGGTTACTACCTGTGCCTCCGAATAGTGTCCTCCCATTGGGCTGCTTCTGTGAAGGAGCATACTACATAGATCGCTGTTTGCCCATGGGGTGCGCCATATCCTGCTCACTATTTGAGGCGTTTAGTTGCTTCCTCGAATGGGTCAGTCATGGACATTTCTAAGGCGGCACATATTATCCATTACCTCGACAACTTCTTATGCCTGGGCCCAAATGATTCGCCACAGTGTGAATACACGCAGTAGTCCACCTGTGAGAAGGAGAGAGCTGGAAGGAGAGTGGACACCCCAGAGCAGAGGGGTTAGATTGAGAAAGGAAGAAGGTGGTGTAGCTTGCTTCATGGGTGGGGTACTCTGCTGAGTAGCAGAAATTGCTACTAGGCCCAAAGTATTACCTGGGCTAGATGCAGTAAAAAATTAGTAATTAGATAAACAGTCGGTGTAGCTTGCTTTATGGGTGGGGTACTCTGCTGAGTAGCACAAAATTCTACTAGTCCCAAAAGGATTTCCTGGGCTAGATGCCATTAAAAAATAGTACTTAGGTAAACAGGCGGTGTAGCTTGCTTTATGGCTGGGGTACTCTGCTGAGTAGCAGAAATTGCTACTAGGCCCAAAAGGATTTCCTGAGCTAGATGCCGTTAAAAAATAGTACTTAGGTAAACAGGCGGTGTAGCTTGCTTCATGCGTGGGGTACTCTGCTGAGTAGCACAAAATTTTACTAGGCCCAAAAGGATTTCTGGGCTAGATGCCATTAAAAAATAGTACTTAGGTAAACAGGCGGTGTAGCTTGCTTCACAGTCGGCCTACTCCGCTGACGTGCAGACACTGCTACTCAGCCCAAAAAGATTTACTGGGCTAGATGCAGTAAAAATTTAGATACACATGACGTCTGGGGTACACTTGACTCACCAGCGCCTCTGATACTATCCCCTTATTCCCAAAATCTTATCCATCCCGCCCCCACCCTATAGTAACATCCGTTGTAATACCCAAAAATAATGGCATTACACCTGTTTTGGATTAAATGGCCACAGCAGTCTTTTATTAACAGACAATTACACAATTAAATAAAAAAAAAAAAAAACTAGGAAGAGGTGGTCCTCGAAGCCACAAATTAAGCATTTTCAATGTTCCTATTATAGATATTCCTTTTGGCCTCCAGGCTTAGTCTTACCCCCAGCCGCAAAGCACCAGCTCAGAGGCAGCTAATGACCAGCCCGGCCAAAACCAACCAATACCAATTCCCAAAATTATCCATTCCACCGACTGATCAACCACATTTCCTCGTAAACAACTCCGGGGGAGTCCAGGACCAATAGAGATCCCCCCCCCCCCTGTAATCCGCCATCGCCCTTTCCACCAACTTCGAGGACCTCCCTCCCCCGCCTTACTGCTATGACAGAAAATTAACATTCACTATTTAACATAAATATAAATACCATTAACAAACTTAACAAATCAAATCCCGATTCAGAAAAATAAGGGAGGGTGGGTGGGAGCTTCGCTTGCTGGCAGACCGCAGGTAATTACACGCTCCAGCCGAATGCTGACTTGTCCTTTGGCGGTTTTTTCAATAACTGCCCTGCAGTCTCCCAGCCCAAAGCCCCCTCACTCCGCCCCTCTGGGTCCCTCCCCCTCACCAATTTAAAAAACTCCCCGCAGCCCACTTATACCTGTAAATGCCCATTAACCCCTTGGGTCCCTGATTTGGCATGTGACCCCGTCATGTCGGCCTCGCCTGATGGCCCTATGGGCCAGTACGGCCTTTCTGGCGTGCAGACACTGCTCCTAAGTCCAAAACAATTTTCTGAGTTAGATGCAGTAAAAATCTTGATACACAGGCGTGAAGACACTGCTCCTAGGCCCAAAACAATTTACTGGGTTAGATGCAGTAAAAATTTCCATACACAGGCGGTGTAGCTTGCTTCACAGCAGGGCTACTCCGCTGACGTGCAGACAATGCTACTAAGCCCAAAACGATTTCATTGGTTAGAAGCAGTAAAAATTTAGATACACAGGCGGTATAGCTAGCTTCACAGGCGGGCTACTCCGCTGACGTGCAGACACTGTTACTAGGCCGAAAAATATTTACTGGGTTAGATGCAGTAAAAATTTAGATACACAGGCGGTGTAGTTAGCTTCACAGGCGGGCTACTCCACTGACGTGTATTCACTGCTCCTAGGCCCAAAACTATTTACTGGGTTAGATGCAGTAAAAATGTAGATACACAGGCGGTGTAGCTAGCTTCACAGGTGGGCTACTCAGCTGAGGTGCGGACACTGCTACTAAGCCCAAAACGATTTTCTGGGTTAGATGCAGTAAAAATTTAGATACACAGGCAGTGTAGCTAGCTTCACAGGCGGGCTACTCCGCTGACGTGCAGACACTGCTCCTAGGCCCAAAACTGTTTACTGAATTAGATGCAGTAAAAATTTATATACACAGGCAGTGTAGCTAGCTTCACAGGCGGGCTACTCAGCTGACATGCAGACACTGCTACTAAGACCAAAAAGATTTACTGGGTTAGATGCAATAAAAATTTAGATACACAAGCGGTGTAGTTAGCTTCACAGCTGGGCTACTCCGCTGATGTGCAGACACTGCTACTAAGCCCCAAATGATTTCCTGGGTTAGATGCAGTAAAAATTTAGATACACAGGCGGTGTAGCTAGCTTCACAGGTGGGCTACTCCACTTACGTGCAGACACTGCTACTAAACCCCAAAATATTTACTGGGTTAGATGCAGAAACAAATTAGATGCACAGGCGTGCAGACACTGCTCCTAGGCCCAAAACTATTTACTGGGTTAGATGCAGTAAAAATTTAGATACACAGGCACTGTAGTTAACTTCACAGGCGGGGTGCTCTGCAGACATGCAGACACTGCTACTAAGCCCAAAAAGATTTACTGGGTTAGATGCAGTAAAAATTTAGATACACAGGCGTGCAGACACTGCTCCTAGGCCCAATGCTATTTACTGGGTTAGATGCAGTAAAAATTTAGATACACAGGCGGTGTAGTTAGCTTGACAGGAGGGCTTCTCCGCTGACGTGCAGACACTGCTCCTAGGCCAAAAACGATTTCCTGGTTTAGATGCAGTAAAAATTTAGATACACAGGTGGTGTGGCTTCACAGGCGGGCTACTCCACTGGCTTGCAGACACTGCTACTAAGCCCCAAACAGATTTTCTGGGTTAGATGCCGTAAAAATGTAGATACACAGGCGTGCAGACACTGCTCCTAGGCCCAAAACTATTTACTGGGTTAGATGCAGTAAAAATTTAGATACACAGGCAGTGTATTTAGTTTTACAGTCGGGGTATTCTGCAGACATGCAGACACTGCTACTAAGCCCAAAAAGATTTACTGGGTTAGATGCAGTAAAAATGTAGATACACAGGCGTGCAGACTCTGCTCCTAGGCCCAAAACTATTTACTGGGTTAGGCCGGTTTCACACGTCTGTGGCTCCGGTACGTGTGGTGACAGTTTCCTCACGTACCGGAGACACTGACACACGTAGACACATTAAAATCAATGTGTCTTTGCACATGTCAGCGTGTTTTCACGGACCGTGTGTCCGTTTGAAAAACACGGAGACATGTCAGTGTTCGTGGGAGCGCACGGATCACACGGACCCATTAAAGTCAATGGGTCCGTGTAAAACATGTACCGCACACGGATGCTGTCCGTGTGCAGTCCGTGTGCCGCGCAGGAGACAGCGCTACAGTAAGCGCTGTCCCCCCAGCTTGTGGTGCTGAAGCCGCCATTCATTTCTTCTCTCCAGCAGCGTTCGCTGGAGAGAAGGAATGAAAAATCATTGTTTTTTCATTTTTTTTGCCGTTGAAATAAAGTTCTCCTCCATAGGGAGGAGCCGCATATTCATCACTGTAAATAGCTGTACCACGTGACCGCTCATACAGGACAAGCTGCGACGCTGAGAGGAAGCATCGAGGGAGCTGGGTGAGTATTTTATTTCCAGCGGGCGGGCGCACAGGGGGTGGGAGGGGGTTGGTTACCGGGAACTTTATTTCAACCGCAAAAAAAATAAAAAACAATGATTTTTTGTTCCTTCTCTCCAGCGAACGCTGCTGGAGAGAAGAAATGAATGGCGGCTTCAGCACCCAAAGCAGGGGACAGCGCTTACTGTAGCGCTGTCTCCTGCACGGTCTGGGTGGTACCCAGTCGGCACACGGGCGGCACACGGCTTCCGCACGTGTGCCACACTGATGTGCCATGTGAGCACACAGACACACGGACACGGATAACTCCAGTACCGATTTTTCCGGTACCAGAATCATTTGGACATGTGAGACTGGCCTTAGATGCAGTAAAAATTTAGATACACAGGCGGTGTAGTTAGCTTCACAGGCGGGGTACTCTGCAGACGTGCCGACACTGCTACTGAGCCCAAAAAGATTTACTGGGTTAGATGCAGTAAAAATGTAGATACACAGGCGTGCATTCACTGCTCCTAGGCCCAATGCTATTTACTGGGTTAGATGCAGTAAAAATTTAGATACACAGGTGGTGTAGCTAGCTTCACATTCGGGCTACTCCACTGGCTTGCAGACACTGCTACTAAGCCCCAAATAGATTTTCTGGGTTAGATGCAGTAAAAATGTAGATACACAGGCGTGCAGACACTGCTTCTAGGCCCAAAACTATTTACTGGGTTAGATGCAGTAAAAATTTAGATACACAGGCAGTGTAGTTAGTTTTACAGGCGGGGTATTCTGCAGACATGCAGACACTGCTACTAAGCCCAAAAAGATTTACTGGGTTAGATGCGGTAAAAATTTAGATACACAGGCGTGCAGACTCTGCTCCTAGGCCCAAAACTATTTACTGGGTTAGGCCGGTTTCACACGTCTGTGGCTCCGGTACATGTGGTGACAGTTTCCTCACGTACCGGAGACACTGACACACGTAGACACATTAAAATCAATGTGTCTTTGCACATGTCAGCGTGTTTTCACGGACCGTGTGTCCGTTTGAAAAACACGGAGACATGTCAGTGTTCGTGGGAGCGCATGGATCACACGGACCCATTAAAGTCAATGGGTCCGTGTAAAACACGTACCGCACACAGATGCTGTCCGTGTGCAGTCCGTGTGCCGCGCAGGAGACAGCGCTACAGTAAGCGCTGTCCCCCCAGCTTGTGGTGCTGAAGTCGCCATTCATTTCTTCTCTCCAGCAGCGTTCGCTGGAGAGAAGGAATGAAAAATCATTGTTTTTTCATTTTTTTTGCCGTTGAAATAAAGTTCTCCTCCATAGAGAGGAGCCGCATATTCATCACTGTAAATAGTTGTACCACGTGACCGCTCATACAGGACAAGCTGCGACGCTGAGAGGAAGCATCGAGGGAACTGGGTGAGTATTTTATTTCCAGCGGGCGGGCGCACAGGGGGTGGGAGGGGGTGGTAGGGGGTTGGTTACCGGGAACTTTATTTCAGCCGCAAAAAAAATAAAAAAACAATGATTTTTTGTTCCTTCTCTCCAGCGAACGCTGCTGGAGAGAAGAAATGAATGGCGGCTTCACCACCCAAAGCAGGGGACAGCGCTTACTGTAGCGCTGTCTCCTGCACGGTCCGGGTGGTACCCAGTCGGCACACGGGCGGCACACGGCTTCCGCACATGTGCCACACTGATGTGCCATGTGAGCACACAGACACACGGACACGGATAACTCCAGTACCGATTTTTCCAGTACCAGAATCATTTGGACATGTGAGACTGGCCTTAGATGCAGTAAAAATTTAGATACACAGGTGGTGTAGTTAGCTTCACAGGCGGGGTACTCTGCAGACGTGCAGACACTGCTCCTAGGCCCAAAACTATTTACTGGTTTAGATGCAGAAAAAATTTAGATACACATGCGGTGTAGTTAGCTTGACAGGTGGGCTAATCCTCTGACGTGCAGACACTGTTCCTAGGCCCAAAACGATTTCCTGGGTTAGATGCAGTAAAAATTTAGATACACAGGCGGTGTAGCTAGATTCACAGGCGGGCTACTCTGCTGACATGCAGACACTGCTACTAAGCCCAAAAAGATTTACTGGGTTAGATGCAGTAAAAATTTAGATACAAAGGCGTGCAGACACTGCTCCTAGACCCAAAACTATTTACTGGGTTACATGCAGTAAAAATTTAGATACACAGGCGGTGTAGATAGCTTCACAGGCGGGGTAATCCGCAGACGTGCAGACACTGTTCCTAGGCCCAAAACTATTTACTGGGTTATTTGCAGTAAAAATTTAGACACACAAGCGGTGTAGTTAGCTTCACAGGCGGGCTACTCCGCTGACGTGCAGACACTGCTCCTCGGCCCAAAACTATTTACTGCGTTAGATGCAGTAAAAATTTAGATACACAGGCGGTGTAGCTAGCTTCACAGGTGGCTACTCCGCTGACATGCAGACACTGCTCCTAGGACCAAAACTATTTACTGGGTTAGATGCACTAAAAATTTAGATACACAGGCGGTGTAGCTAGCTTCACAGGTGGGCTACTCCGCTAACGTGCAGACACTGCTACTAAGCCCAAAAAGATTTACTGGGTTAAATGCAGTAAAAATTTAGATACACAGGCGTGCAGACACTGCTCCTAGGTCCAAAACTATTCACTGGGTTAGATGCAGTAAAAAATTTAGATACACAGGCGGTGTAGTTAGCTTCATAGGCGGGGTACTCCGCTGACGTGCAGACTCTGATCCTAGGCCCAAAACTATTTACTGGGTTAGATGCAGTAAAAATTTAGATACACAGGCGGTGTAGTTAGCTTCACAGGCAGGCTACTCCGCTGACATGCAGACACTGCTCCTAGGCCCAAAAAGATTTACTGGGTTAGATGCAGTAAAAATTTAGATACACAGGCGTGCAGACACTGCTCCTAGACCCAAAACTATTTACTGGGTTACATGCAGTAAAAATTTAGATACACAGGCGGTGTAGATAGCTTCACAGGCGGGATACTCCTCTGACGTGCAGACACTGTTCCTAGGCCCAAAACTATTTACTGGGTTAGATGCAGTAAATATTTAGATACACAGGCGTTCAGACACTGCTCCTAGACCCAAAACTATTTACTGGGTTACATGCAGTAAAAATTTAGATACACAGGCAGTGTAGATAGCTTCACAGGCGGGATACTCCTCTGACGTGCAGACACTGTTCCTAGGCCCAAAACTATTTACTGGGTTACATGCAGTAAAAATTTAGATACACAGGCGGTGTAGTTAGCTTCACCGGTGGGATACTCCGCTGACGTGCAGACACTGCTACTAAGCCCAAAAATATTTACTGGGTTAGATGCAGTAAAAATTTAGATACACAGGTGTGCAGACACTGCTCCTAGACCCAAAACTATTTACTGTGTTAAATGCAGTAAAAATTTAGATACACAGGCGGTCTAGTTTGCTTCACAGGCGGGATACTCCTCTGACGTGCAGACACTACTCCTAGGCCCAAAATGATTTCCTGGGTTAGATGCAGTAAAATTTTAGATACATAGGCGTGCAGATAGTGCTCCTAGGTACAATACTATTCACTGGGTTAGATGCAGTAAAAAATTTAGATACACAGGCGGTGTAGTTAGCTTCATAGGTGGGGTACTCCGCTGACGTGCAGACTCTGATCCTAGGCCCAAAACTATTTACTGGGTTAGATGCAGTAAAAATTTAGATACACAGGTGGTGTTGTTAGCTTCACAGATGGGGTACTCCGCAGACTTGCAGACACTGCTACTAAGCCCAAAAAGATATACTGGGTTAGATGCAGTAAAATTTTAGATACACAGGCGTGCAGACACTGCTCCTAGGCCCAAAACTATTTACTGGTTTAGATGTAGTAAAAGTGTAGATACACAGGAGGTGTAGTTAGCTTGACAGGCAGGGTACTCCGCAGACGTGCAGACACTGCTCCTAGGCCCAAAACTATTTACTGGGTTAGATGCAGTAAAATTTTAGATACACAGGCGGTGTAGTTAGCTTCACAGGTGGGGTACTCCGCAGACATGCAGACACTGCTACTAAGCCCAAAATGATTTACTGGGTTAGATGCAGTAAAAATTTAGATACACAGGCGTGCAGACACTGCTCCTAGACCCAAAACTATTTTCTGGGTTAGATCAAAAAAACTACAAACAAATAGGTGCAAAGAAACGTCCAAAATAGACAAAAAATCTTTATTAAATATATAAATAATACAACAAGGAATACAGAATTAGTGGGTTAAAAAAGTGCAGATATCATGTATAGTACGCATGGAGACAGATCCCACACCACCACAAATCAGCAGCCAGGCAGAACACAGTGAAGATACAGGGTACTCCCTAGTTACTAGCTGCTCCATTTTGGGAATCACTAAACATACCACATGTATATCGCAGGAGCATATGCCAGCAAATACCCACAGAGTTATGTCAATATTAGATGTATCCAAAAGGTGTCTTACGCCCCCTGAGGAAGGATATCGCCGAAACGCAAGTCGCGGTGGGTCTGGAGCGGACGCGCTCCCCACGTTAGCAGCTGGTAAGACACCTTTTGGATACATCTAATATTGACATAACTCTGTGGGTATTTGCTGGCATATGCTCCTGCGATATACATGTGGTATGTTTAGTGATTCCCAAAATGGAGCAGCTAGTAACTAGGGAGTACCCTGTATCTTCACTGTGTTCTGCCTGGCTGCTGATTTGTGGTGGTGTGGGATCTGTCTCCATGCGTACTATACATGATATCTGCACTTTTTTAACCCACTAATTCTGTATTCCTTGTTGTATTATTTATATATTTAATAAAGATTTTTTGTCTATTTTGGACGTGTCTTTGCACCTATTTGTTTGTAGTTTTTTTGCTTTTGCATTATTTGGTGTGTCCTGTGATATCCTTAATACAGGCGCTAGTTGCCTCTCATGTATACTGTATTGAGTCATCATGATTAGAGGGTCTACTAGATTGTGCTTGTTTTGTTTTCCTTGTCTTTACTTTACTGGGTTAGATGCAGTAAAAATTTAGATACACAGGCAGTGTAGTTAGTTTTACAGGTGGGGTATTCTTTTAGAACACCTCATGAAGGAAAACATCACAGTAAAAATAACATAAAATTAGATATCAAAATACTGTGATATATATGGACATGACTGGAAAATGTCGCAAAAACCATATCAAACGAAGAAAAAACCACGACAAAAAATTCCCATGATTAAGATGTATCATACAAATTTTATTGGACTAAATTACAATTAACAACAGGAGGAGAGGGGGAAAGAACACACCCGCTCACACATGTCCAGAACCGGAAGCCCACAAAAATAGCAGCAAAGGAACAAGTAAGTAGTGTAAAAAATATATTTAGCATTAATCTATTGCATACTTGCCCATATAATCTAATGCATACACATCCCAGAAACAAATATAAGAAATGTAACACAGAACAGCAGCAAAAGCTGACGATATTACCGGTATGACTGGGAAGCAGTGAGGACGCCCACACTGCTTCCCAGTCATACCGGTAATATTGTCAGCTTTTGCTGCTGTTCTGTGTTACATTTCTTATATTTGTTTCTGGGATGTGTATGCATTAGATTATATGGGCAAGTATGCAATAGATTAATGCTAAATATATTTTTTACACTACTTACTTGTACCTTTGCTGCTATTTTTGTGGGCTTCCGGTTCTGGACATGTGTGAGCGGGTGTGTTCTTTCCCCCTCTCCTCCTGTTGTTAATTGTAATTTAGTCCAATAAAATTTGTATGATACATCTTAATCATAGCAATTTTTTGTCGTGGTTTTTTCTTCGTTTGATATAGGTGGGGTATTCTGCAGACATGCGTTCGCTGGAGAGAAGGAATGAAAAATCGTTGTTTTTTTACTTTTTTTGCCGTTGAAATAAAGTTCTCCTCCATAGGGAGGAGCCGCATATTCATCACTGTAAATAGCTGTACCACGTGACCGCTCATACAGGACAAGCTGCGACGCTGAGAGGAAGCATCGAGGGAGCTGGGTGAGTATTTTATTTCCAGCGGGCGGGTGCACAGGGGGTGGGAGGGGGTTGGTTACCGTGAACTTTATTTCAACTGCAAAAAAAATAAAAAAACAATGATTTTTCGTTCCTTCTCTCCAGCAAACGCTGCTGGAGAGAAGAAATGAATGGCGGCTTCACCACCCAAAGCAGGGGACAGCGCTTACTGTAGCGCTGTCTCCTGCACGGTCCGGGTGGTACCCAGTCGGCACACGGGCGGCACATGGCTTCCGCACGTGTGCCACACTGATGTGCCATGTGAGCACACAGACACACGGACACGGATAACTCCAGTACCGATTTTTCCGATACCAGAATCATTTGGACATGTGAGACTGGCCTTAGATGCAGTAAAAATTTAGATACACAGGTGGTGTAGTTAGCTTCACAGGCGGGGTACTCTGCAGACGTGCAGACACTGCTCCTAGGCCCAAAACTATTTACTGGTTTAGATGCAGAAAAAATTTAGATACACATGCGGTGTAGTTAGCTTGACAGGTGGACTAATCCTCTGACGTGCAGACACTGTTCCTAGGCCCAAAACGATTTCCTGGGTTAGATGCAGTAAAAATTTAGATACACAGGCGTTCAGACACTGCTACTAAGCCCAAAACGATTTCCTGGGTTAGATGCAGTAAAAATTTAGATACACAGGCTGTGTAGCTAGATTCACAGGCGGGCTACTCCGCTGACATGCAGACACTGCTACTAAGCCCAAAAAGATTTACTGGGTTAGATGCAGTAAAAATTTAGATACAAAGGCGTGCAGACACTGCTCCTAGACCCAAAACTATTTACTGGGTTACATGCAGTAAAAATTTAGATACACATGCGGTGTAGATAGCTTCACAGGCGGGGTAATCCGCAGACGTGCAGACACTGCTCCAAGGCCCCAAACTATTTACTGTGTTAGATGCAGTAAAAATTTAGATACACAGGCGTTCAGACACTGCTACTAAGCCCAAAACAATTTCCTGGGTTAGATGCAGTAAAAATTTAGACACACAGGCGGTGTAGTTAGCTTCACAGGTGGGATACTCCGCTGACGTGCAGAAACTGCTATTAAGCCCAAAAAGATTTACTGGGTTAGAAGCAGTAAAAGTGTAGATACACAGGTGTGCAGACACTGCTCCTAGACCCAAAACTATTTACTGTGTTACATGCAGTAAAAATTTAGATACACAGGCGGTGTAGATAGCTTCACAGGCGGGGTACTCCGCAGACGTGCAGACACAACTCCTAGGCCCAAAACTATTTACTGGGTTAGATGCAGTAAAAATTTAGATACACAGGCGGTGTAGTTAGCTTCACAGGCGGGATACTCCTCTGACGTGTAGACACTGTTCCTAGGCCCAAAACTATTTACTGGGTTAGATGCAGTAAAAATTTAGATACACAAGCGTGCAGACACTGTTCCTAGGCCCAAAACTATTTACTGGGTTATTTGCAGTAAAAATTTATACACACAGGCGGTGTAGTTAGCTTCACAGGCGGGCTACTCCGCTGACGTGCAGACACTGTTACTAAGCCCAAAAAGATTTACTGGGTTAGATGTAGTAAAAATTTAGATACACAGGCGTGCAGACACTGCTCCTCGGCCCAAAACTATTTACTGCATTAGATGCAGTAAAAATTTAGATACACAGGAGGTGTAGCTAGCTTCACAGGTGGCTACTCCGCTGACATGCAGACACTGCTACTAAGCCCCAAAAGTTTTACTGGGTTAAATGCAGTAAAAATTTAGATACACAGGCGTGCAGACACTGCTCCTAGATCCAAAACTATTCACTGGGTTAGATGCAGTAAAAAATTTAGATACACAGGCGGTGTAGTTAGCTTCATAGGCGGGGTACTCCGCTGACGTGCAGACTCTGATCCTAGGCCCAAAACTGTTTACTGAGTTAGATGCAGTAAAAATTTAGATACACAGGCGGTGTAGTTAGCTTCACAGGTGGGCTACTCCGCTGACGTGCAGACACTGCTCCTAGGCCCAAAACGATTTCCTGGGTTAGATGCAGTAAAATTTTAGATAGACAGGCGGAGTAGCTAGCTTCACAGGCGGGCTACTCCGCTGACGTGCAGACACTGCTACTAAGCCCAAAAAGATTTACTGGGTTAGATGGAGTAAAAATTTAGATACATAGGCGTGCAGACACTGCTCCTAGGTCCAAAACTATTCACTGGGTTAGATGCAGTAAAAAATTTAGATACACAGGCGGTGTAGTTAGCTTCATAGGTGGGGTACTCCGCTGACGTGCAGACTCTGATCCTAGGCCCAAAACTATTTACTGGGTTAGCTGCAGTAAAAATTTAGATACACAGGCGGTGATGTTAGCTTCACAGATGGGGTACTCCGCAGACTTGAAGACACTGCTACTAAGCCCAAAAAGATATACTGGGTTAGATGCAGTAAAATTTTAGATACACAGGCGTGCAGACACTGCTCCTAGGCCCAAAACTATTTACTGGGTTAGATGTAGTAAAAGTGTAGATACACAGGCAGTGTAGTTAGCTTGACAGGCAGGGTACTCCGCAGACGTGCAGACACTGCTCCTAGGCCCAAAACTATTTACTGGGTTAGATGCAGTAAAATTTTAGATACACAGGCGGTGTAGTTAGCTTCACAGGTGGGGTACTCCGCAGACATGCAGACACTGCTACTAAGCCCAAAAAGATTTACTGGGTTAGATGCAGTAAAAATTTAGATACACAGGCGTGCAGACACTGCTCCTAGACCCAAAACTATTTACTGGGTTACATGCAGTAAAAATGTAGATACACAGGCGGTGTAGATAGCTTCACAGGCGGGATACTCCTCTGACGTGCAGACACTGTTCCTAGGCCCAAAACTATTTACTGGGTTAGATGCAGTAAAAATTTAGGTACACAGGCGTTCAGACACTGCTACTAAGCCCAAAACGATTTCCTGGGTTAGATGCACTAAAAAGTTAGACACACAGGCGGTGTAGTTAGCTTCACAGGTGGGATACTCCGCTGACGTGCAGACACTGCTACTAAGCCCAAAAAGATTTACTGGGTTAGATGCAGTAAAAATTTTGATACACAGGTGTGCAGACACTGCTCCTAGACCCAAAACTATTTACTGTGTTACATGCAGTAAAAATTTAGATACACAGGCGGTGTAGATAGCTTCACAGGCGGGGTAATCCGCTGACGTGCAGACACTGCTCCAAGGCCCCAAACTATTTACTGGGTTAGATGCAGTAAAAATTTAGATACACAGGCATTCAGACACTGCTACTAAGCCCAAAACAATTTCCTGGGTTAGATGCAGTAAAAATGTTGACACACAGGCGGTGTAGTTAGCTTCACAGGTGGGATACTCCGCAGACATGCAGACACTGCTACTAAGCCCAAAAAGATTTACTGGGTTAGATGCAGTAAAAGTTTAGATACACAAGTGTGCAGACACTGCTCCTAGACCCAAAACTATTTACTGTGTTACATGCAGTAAAAATTTAGATACACAGGCGGTGTAGATAGCTTCACAGGCGGGATACTCCTCTGACGTGTAGACACTGTTCCTAGGCCCAAAACTATTTACTGGGTTATTTGCAGTAAAAATTTAGACACACAGGCGTTGTAGTTAGCTTCACAGGCGGGCTACTCCGCTGACGTGCAGACACTGTTACTAAGCCCAAAAAGATTTACTGGGTTAGATGTAGTAAAAATTTAGATACACAGGCGTGCAGACACTGCTCCTCGGCCCAAAACTATTTACTGCATTAGATGCAGTAAAAATTTAGATACACAGGAGGTGTAGCTAGCTTCACAGGTGGCTACTCCACTGACAAGCAGACACTGCTACTAAGCCCCAAAAGATTTACTGGGTTAAATGCAGTAAAAATTTAGATACACAGGCGTGCAGACACTGCTCCTAGATCCAAAACTATTCACTGGGTTAGATGCAGTAAAAAATTTAGATACACAGGCGGTGTAGTTAGCTTCATAGGCGGGGTACTCCGCTGACGTGCAGACTCTGATCCTAGGCCCAAAACTGTTTACTGGGTTAGATGCAGTAAAAATTTAGATACACAGGTGGTGTAGTTAGCTTCACAGGTGGGCTACTCCGCTGACGTGCAGACACTGCTCCTAGGCCCAAAACGATTTCCTGGGTTAGATGCAGTAAAATTTTAGATACACAGGCGTGCAGACACTGCTCCTAGGCCCAAAACTATTTACTGGGTTAGATGTAGTAAAAGTGTAGATACACAGGCGGTGTAGTTAGCTTCACAGGTGGGGTACTCCGCAGACATGCAGACACTGCTACTAAGCCCAAAAAGATTTACTGGGTTAGATGCAGTAAAAATTTAGATACACAGGCGTGCAAACACTGCTCCTAGACCCAAAACTATTTACTGGGTTACATGCAGTAAAAATTTAGATACACAGGCGGTGTAGATAGCTTCACAGGCGGGATACTCCTCTGACGTGCAGACACTGTTCCTAGGCCCAAAACTATTTACTGGGTTAGATGCAGTAAAAATTTAGATACACAGGCGGTGTAGTTAGCTTCATAGGCGGGGTACTCCGCTGACGTGCAGACTCTGATCCTAGGCCCAAAACTGTTTACTGGGTTAGATGCAGTAAAAATTTAGATACACAGGCGGTGTAGTTAGCTTCACAGGTGGGCTACTCCGCTGACGTGCAGACACTGCTCCTAGGCCCAAAACGATTTCCTGGGTTAGATGCAGTAAAATTTTAGATAGACAGGCGGAGTAGCTAGCTTCACAGGCAGGCTACTCCGCTGACGTGCAGACACTGCTACTAAGCCCAAAAAGATTTACTGGGTTAGATGGAGTAAAAATTTAGATACATAGGCGTGCAGACACTGCTCCTAGGTCCAAAACTATTCACTGGGTTAGATGCAGTAAAAAATTTAGATACACAGGCGGTGTAGTTAGCTTCATAGGTGGGGTACTCCGCTGACCTGCAGACTCTGATCCTAGGCCCAAAACTATTTACTGGGTTAGCTGCAGTAAAAATTTAGATACACAGGCGGTGTTGTTAGCTTCACAGATGGGGTACTCCGCAGACTTGCAGACACTGCTACTAAGCCCAAAAAGATATACTGGGTTAGATGTAGTAAAATTTTAGATACACAGGCGTGCAGACACTGCTCCTAGGCCCAAAACTATTTACTGGGTTAGATGTAGTAAAAGTGTAGATACACAGGCAGTGTAGTTAGCTTGACAGGCAGGGTACTCCGCAGACGTGCAGACACTGCTCCTAGGCCCAAAACTATTTACTGGGTTAGATGCAGTAAAATTTTAGATACACAGGCGGTGTAGTTAGCTTCACAGGTGGGGTACTCCGCAGACATGCAGACACTGCTACTAAGCCCAAAAAGATTTACTGGGTTAGATGCAGTAAAAATTTAGATACACAGGCGTGCAGACACTGCTCCTAGACCCAAAACTATTTACTGGGTTACATGCAGTAAAAATGTAGATACACAGGCGGTGTAGATAGCTTCACAGGCGGGATACTCCTCTGACGTGCAGACACTGTTCCTAGGCCCAAAACTATTTACTGGGTTAGATGCAGTAAAAATTTAGATACACAGGCGGTGTATTTAGCTTCACAGGTGGGATACTCCGCTGACGTGCAGACACTGCTACTAAGCCCAAAAAGATTTACTGGGTTAGATGCAGTAAAAATTTAGATACACAGGTGTGCAGACACTGCTCCTAGACCCAAAACTATTTACTGTGTTACATGCAGTAAAAATTTAGATACACAGGCGGTGTAGATAGCTTCACAGGCGGGGTAATCCGCAGACGTGCAGACACTGCTCCAAGGCCCCAAACTATTTACTGGGTTAGATGCAGTAAAAATTTAGATACAGAGGCGTTCAGACACTGCTACTAAGCCCAAAACAATTTCCTGGGTTAGATGCAGTAAAAATTTTGACACACAGGCGGTGTAGTTAGCTTCACAGGTGGGATACTCCGCTGACGTGCAGACACTGCTACTAAGCCCAAAAAGATTTACTGGGTTAGATGCAGTAAAAGTTTAGATACACAGGCGTGCAGACACTGCTCCTAGGCCCAAAACTATTTACTGGGTTACATGCAGTAAAAATTTAGATACACAGGCGGTGTAGATAACTTCACAGGCGGGGTACTCCGCAGACGTGCAGACACTACTCCTAGGCTCAAAACTATTTACTGGGTTAGATGAAGTAAAAATTTAGATACACAGGCGGTGTAGTTAGCTTCACAGGCGGGATACTCCTCTGACGTGTAGACACTGTTCCTAGGCCCAAAACTATTTACTGGGTTAGATGCAGTAAAAATTTAGATACACAAGCGTGCAGACACTGTTCCTAGGCCCAAAACTATTTACTGGGTTATTTGCAGTAAAAATTTAGACACACAGGCGTTGTAGTTAGCTTCACAGGCGGGCTACTCCGCTGACGTGCAGACACTGTTACTAAGCCCAAAAAGATTTACTGGGTTAGATGTAGTAAAAATTTAGATACACAGGCGTGCAGACACTGCTCCTCGGCCCAAAACTATTAACTGCATTAGATGCAGTAAAAATTTAGATACACAGGAGGTGTAGCTAGCTTCACAGGTGGCTACTCCACTGACAAGCAGACACTGCTACTAAGCCCCAAAAGATTTACTGGGTTAAATGCAGTAAAAATTTAGATACACAGGCGTGCAGACACTGCTCCTAGATCCAAAACTATTCACTGGGTTAGATGCAGTAAAAAATTTAGATACACAGGCGGTGTAGTTAGCTTCATAGGCGGGGTACTCCGCTGACATGCAGACTCTGATCCTAGGCCCAAAACTGTTTACTGGGTTAGATGCAGTAAAAATTTAGATACACAGGTGGTGTAGTTAGCTTCACAGGTGGGCTACTCCGCTGACGTGCAGACACTGCTCCTAGGCCCAAAACGATTTCCTGGGTTAGATGCAGTAAAATTTTAGATACACAGGCGTGCAGACACTGCTCCTAGACCCAAAACTATTTACTGGGTTACATGCAGTAAAAATTTAGATACACAGGCGTTCAGACACTGCTACTAAGCCCAAAACGATTTCCTGGGTTAGATGCAGTAAAAATTTGGACACACAGGCGGTGTAGTTAGCTTCACAGGCGGGATACTCCTCTGACGTGCAGACACTGTTCCTAGGCCCAAAACTATTTACTGGGTTAGATGCAGTAAAAATTTAGATACACAGGCGTTCAGACACTGCTACTAAGCCCAAAACGATTTCCTGGGTTAGATGCAGTAAAAATTTGGACACACAGGCGGTGTAGTTAGCTTCACAGGTGGGATACTCCGCTGATGTGCAGACACTGCTACTAAGCCCAAAAAGATTTACTGGGTTAGATGCAGTAAAAATTTAGATACACAGGTGTGCAGACACTGCTCCTAGACCCAAAACTATTTACTGTGTTACATGCAGTAAAAATTTAGATACACAGGCGGTGTAGATAGCTTCACAGATGGGATACTCCTCTGACGTGCAGACACTGTTCCTAGGCCCAAAACTATTTACTGGGTTAGATGCAGTAAAAATTTAGATACACAGGTGGTGTAGCTAGCTTCACAGGCGGACTACTCCGCTGACGTGCAGACACTATTACTAAGCCCAAAAAGTTTTACTGGGTTAGATGCAGTAAAATTTTAGATACACAGGCGGTGTAGCTAGCTTCACAGGCGGGCTACTCCACTGACGTGCAGACACTGCTACTAAGCCCAAAACTACTCACTGGGTTAGATGCAGTAAAAAATTTGATACATAGCCGTGCAGACACTGCTCCTAGGTCCAAAACTACTCACTGGGTTAGATGCAGTAAAACATTTAGATACACAGGCGGTGTAGTTAGCTTCACAGGCGGGGTACTCCGCTGACGTGCAGACTCTGATCCTAGGCCCAAAACTATTTGCTGGGTTAGATGCAGTAAAAATTTAGATACACAGGTGGTGTAGCTAGCTTCACAGGCGGGCTACTCCACTGACGTGCAGACACTGTTCCTAGGCCCAAAACTATTTCCTGGGTTAGATTTAGTAAAAATGTAGATACACAGGCGGTGTTGTTAGCTTCACAGATGGGGTACTCCGCAGACATGCAGACAATGCTACTAAGCCCAAAAAGTTTCACTGGGTTAGATGCAGTAATAATTTAGATACACAGGCGTGCAGACACTGCTCCTAGGCCCAAAACTATTTACTGGGTTAGATGCAGTAAAAATTTAGATACACAGGCGATGTAGTTAGCTTCACAGGCGGGGTACTCCGCAGACGTGCAGACACTGCTTCTAGGCCCAAAACTATTTACTGGGTTAGATGTAGTAAAAATTTAGATGCACAGGCGGTGTAGTTAGCTTGACAGGCGGGCTTGTTATGGACCTGGTGGTTAGGAGCACCCGATATGACCTGATGGTTAAAACAGAAAACCTGGGACAAGCTCTGAGGAGGAGGTAACTCTACTGACCGCAATCCCTAATCCTATCACACACACTAGAAATAGCCGTGGAGCATGCCTAACTCTCCCTAGAAGCCTCGTCACAGCCTAAGATCTAACTACCCCTAAAGATAGAAATAGCAGCCTACCGTGCCTCAGAGAAATTCCCCAAAGTAAAGGTAGCCCCCCACGAATATTGACTGTGAGTTAAGAGGGAAGTAACAAACACAGGAATGAAACAGATTTTAGCAAAGGAGGCCGAATCTTCTCTAAATAGACAGAGGATAGGAAAGGGAACTGTGCGGTCAGTATTAAAAACTACAAAAACCATGCAGAGTGTGCAAAAAGACCTCCACACCGACTCACGGTGTGGAGGTGCAGCTCTGCACCCCCAGAGCTTCCAGCTAGCAAGGAAATATCATAATAGCAAGCTGGACTAGAAACATAGCATGTACTGAGAAATATATTCAAAAACCAATCAACAGCAAATGAACTAGCAGGGACTTAGCTTCTGCTGGAGTAGACAGGTCATCTGAGAAATCCAAGAGAGATCTGAACCAGTACTGAGACATTGACAGCTGGCATGAACTAACAACCTGGGCAGAGTTAAATAGGGAAGCCAGCAGAAGCAATAAGCGAGGCCAGCTGAGAAGGCCAACCTCAAAGATCAGCAGTTCCACTCAAAGCCACCAGAGGGTGTCCAAGGACAGAACTCACCAAAGTACCATTCACGACCACAGGAGGGAGCCCGAGAACGGAATTCACAACAGTACCCCCCCCCTTGAGGAGGGGTCACCGAACCCTCACCAGAGCCCCCAGGCCGATCAGGACGAGCCAAATGAAAGGCACGAACCAAATCAGCAGCATGGACATCGGAGGCAACAACCCAGGAATTCCATTTAACCAGGTACTGAAGCTTCCGTCTCGAAATACGAGAATCCAAAATCTTCTCCACCACATACTCCAACTCCCCCTCAACCAACACCGGAGCAGGAGGATCAACGGAAGGAACCATAGGCGCCACATATCTCCGCAACAACGACCTATGGAACACATTATGGATGGCAAAAGAAGCTGGAACGGCCAAACGAAACGACACAGGATTGATAATTTCAGAAATCTTATAAGGACCAATGAAACGAGGCTTGAACTTAGGAGAAGAAACCTTCATAGGAACATAATGAGAAGACAACCAAACCAAATCCCCAACACGAAGTCGGGGACCAACACAGCGACGGCGGTTAGCAAAACGTTGCACCTTCTCCTGAGACAACGTCAAATTGTCCACCACGTGAGTCCAAATTTGCTGCAACCTGTCCACCACAGAATCCACACCAGGACAGTCAGAAGGCTCAACCTGCCCTGAAGAAAAACGAGGATGAAAACCAGAATTACAAAAAAAAGGCGAAACCAAAGTAGCAGAACTAGCCCGATTATTAAGGGCGAACTCGGCCAATGGCAAGAAGGTCACCCAATCATCCTGATCAGCAGAAACAAAGCATCTCAGATAGGTTTCCAAGGTCTTATTGGTTCGTTCGGTTTGGCCATTTGTCTGAGGATGGAACGCTGAAGAAAAAGACAAATCAATGCCCATCTTAGCACAAAAGGACCGCCAAAACCTAGAAACAAACTGGGAACCTCTGTCCGACACAATGTTCTCCGGAATGCCATGCAAATGAACCACATGCTGAAAAAATAATGGAACCAAATCAGAGGAGGAAGGCAATTTAGGCAAGGGTACCAAATGGACCATCTTAGAAAACCGATCACAAACCACCCAGATGACAGACATCCTTTGAGAGACAGGAAGATCAGAAATAAAATCCATGGAAATATGCGTCCAGGGCCTCTTCAGGACAGGTAAAGGCAAAAGCAACCCACTGGCACGAGAACAGCAAGGTTTGGCCCGAGCACAAGTCCCACAGGACTGCACAAAAGAACGCACATCCCGTGACAAGGAAGGCCACCAAAAGGACCTAGCAACCAAATCTCTGGTACCAAAAATCCCAGGATGACCAGCCAATACTGAACAATGAACCTCAGAAATAACCCTACTAGTCCATCTATCAGGGACAAACAGTTTCTCCACTGGACAGCAGTCAGGTCTATCAGCCTGAAACTCCTGCAGCACCCGCCGCAAATCAGGGGAGATGGCAGACAGAATCACCCCCTCTTTGAGAATACCAGCCGGCTCAGGGACTCCCGGAGAATCAGGCAAAAAACTCCTAGAAAGGGCATCAGCCTTCACATTCTTAGATCCCGGAAGGTATGAGACCACAAAATCGAAACGGGAGAAAAACAGTGACCATCGAGCCTGTCTAGCATTCAACTGCTTGGCGGACTCGAGGTAAGTCAGATTCTTGTGATCAGTCAGGACCACCACGCGATGTTTGGCTCCCTCAAGCCAATGTCGCCACTCCTCGAATGCCCACTTCATAGCCAACAACTCCCGATTGCCGACATCATAATTACGCTCAGCAGGCGAAAACTTTCTAGAAAAGAAAGCACATGGCTTCATCAAAGAGCCATCAGAACTTCTCTGAGACAAAACAGCCCCTGCCCCAATCTCAGAAGCATCAACCTCGACCTGAAAAGGGAGCAAAACATCTGGCTGACGCAACACAGGGGCCGAAGTAAAATGACGTTTAAGCTCCTGAAAAGCTTCAACGGCCGCAGGGGACCAATTCACCACATCAGCGCCTTTCTTCGTCAAATCAGTCAAAGGCTTAACCACACTAGAAAAATTAGCTATGAAGCGACGGTAAAAATTAGCAAAGCCCAGGAACTTCTGAAGACTCTTCACAGATGTAGGTTGAGTCCAATCATAAATGGCCTGAACTTTAACAGGGTCCATCTCGATAGTAGAAGGGGACAAAATGAAGCCCAAAAAGAAAACCTTCTGAACTTCAAAGAGGCATTTAGACCCCTTCACAAACAACGCATTAACACGAAGGACCTGAAACACCATCCTGACCTGCCTCACATGAGACTCCCAATAATCCGAAAAGACCAAAATATCATCCAAATATACAATCATGAACCTATCCAGATACTTCCGGAAGATGTCGTGCATAAAGGACTGAAACACAGATGGAGCATTAGAAAGCCCGAATGGCATCACCAGGTACTCAAAATGGCCCTCGGGCGTATTAAATGCTGTTTTTCATTCATAGCCCTGTTTAATACGCACAAGATTATACGCCCCTCGAAGGTCAATCTTGGTAAACCAACTAACCCCCTTAATCCGAGCAAACAAATCAGACAACAGAGGCAAAGGGTACTGAAATTTGACCGTGATTTTATTGAGAAGGCGGTAATCTATACAGGGTCTCAGAGAGCCATCCTTCTTGGCCACAAAAAAGAACCCTGCTCCCAACGGTGACGAAGACGGGCGAATATGCCCTTTCTCCAAGGACTCCTTTACATAACTCCGCATAGCGGCATGTTCTGGCACAGATAAATTGAACAGTCGGCCCTTAGGGAACTTACTACCAGGAATCAAATTAATAGCGCAATCACAGTCCCTATGAGGAGGTAGGGCACTGGACTTGGGCTCATCAAATACATCCTGGTAATCCGACAAAAACTCAGGGACTTCAGAAGGAGTGGAAGAAGAAATTGACATCAAAGGAACATCACTATGTATCCCTTGACAACCCCAACTAGACACAGACATTGATTTCCAATCCAGTACTGGATTATGAACCTGTAACCATGGCAAACCCAACACGACAACATCATGCAAATTATGCAACACCAAAAAGCGAATATTTTCCTGATGTGCGGGAGCCATGCACATGGTCAGCTGAGTCCAGTACTGAGGTTTATTCTTGGCCAATGGCGTAGCATCAATCCCCCTTAAGGGAATAGGACTCTGCAAAGGCTCCAAGGAAAAACCACAGCGCCTGGCAAACTCCAAGTCCATCAAGTTCAGGGCAGCGCCCGAATCCACAAATGCCATAATAGAGTAGGACGACAATGAGCAAATCAGAGTAACAGATAAGAGAAATTTAGGCTGCACAGTACTAATGGTGACAGACCTAGCGAACCTCTTAGTGCGCTTAGGACAATCAGAGATAGCATGAGAGGAGTCACCACAGTAAAAACACAGCCCATTCTGACGTCTGTGTTCTTGCCATTCAGCTCTGGTCAAAGTCCTATCACATTGCATAGGCTCAGGCCTCTGCTCAGAGGACACCGCCAAATGGTGCACAACTTTGCGCTCGCGCAAACGCCGATCAATCTGAATGGCCAAAGACATTGATTCATTCAGACCAGCAGGCGTGAGGAACCCCACCATAACATCTTTAAGGGCTTCAGAAAGACCCTTTCTGAAAATTGCTGCCAGGGCACACTCATTCCATTGTGTAAGCACAGACCACTTTCTAAACTTCTGGCAATATACTTCTGCTTCATCCTGACCCTGACATAGAGTCAGCAAGATCTTTTCTGCCTGATCCACAGAATTTGGTTCGTCATAAAGCAATCCAAGCGCTAGAAAAAATGCATCTACATTAAGCAATGCAGGATTTCCTGGCTCAAGGGAGAAGCCCAGTCTTGCGGGTCGCCACGCAACAAAGAAATAATAATCTTTACTTGCTGAATGGGGTCACCAGAGGAGCGGGGTTTCAGAGCAAGAAACAGTCTGCAATTATTTTTGAAATTCAAAAATTTAGATCTATCCCCAGAAAACAAATCAGGAATTGGAATTCAAGGCTCTAACATCGGATTCTGAACTACATAATCTTGAATACTTTGTACCCTTGCAGTGAGTTGATCCACAAAAGAGAAGAGGACAAACCTTGAATATCCATATCTACACCTGAGTCCTGAACCACCCAGAGGTTAAGGTGAAAAGAAAGACAAAACAAGCTGCAAAGAAAAAAAAATTGACTCAGAACTTCTCTTATCCCTCTTTTGAGATGCATTAACACTTTGTTGGCCAGCTGTACTGTTATGGACCTGGTGATTAGGAGCACCTGAAATGACCTGATGGTTAAAACAGAAAACCTGGGACAAGCTCTGAGGAGGTGGTAACTCTACTGACCGCAATCCCTAATCCTATCACACACACTAGAAATAGCCGTGGAGCGTGCCTAACTCTCCCTAGACGCCTCTTCACAGCCTAAGAGCTAACTACCCCTAAAGATAGAAATAGCAGCCTACCTTGCCTCAGAGAAATTCCCCAAAGTAAAAGTAGCCCCCCACGAATATTGACTGTGAGTTAAGAGGGAAGTAACAAACACAGGAATGAAACAGATTTTAGCAAAGGAGGCCGAATCTTCTCTAGATAGACAGAGGATAGGAAAGGGAACTGTGCGGTCAGTATTAAAAACTACAAAAACTACGCAGAGTGTGCAAAAAGACCTCCACACTGACTCACGGTGTGGAGGTGCAGCTCTGCACCCCCAGAGCTTCCAGCTAGCAAGGAAATATCATAATAGCAAGCTGGACTAGAAACATAGCATGTACTGAGAAATATATTCAAAAACCAATGAACAGCAAATGAACTAGCAGGGACTTAGCTTCTGCTGGAGTAGACAGGTCATCTGAGAAATCTAAGAGAGATCTGAACCAGTACTGAGACATTGACAGCTGGCATGAACTAACGACCTGGGCAGAGTTAAATAGGGAAGCCAGCAGAAGCAATAAGCGAGGGCAGCTAAGAAGGCCAACCTCAAAAATCAGCAGTTCCACTCAAAGCCACCAGAGGGTATCCAAGGACAGAACTCACCAAAGTACCATTCACGACCACAGGAGGGAGCCCGAGAACGGAATTCACAAGACGGGCTACTCCGCTGACGTGCAGACACTGCTCCTAGGCCCAAAATGATTTCCTGGGATAGATGCAGTAAAATTTTAGATACACAGGCGTGCAGACACTTCTCCTACGCCCAAAACTATTTACTGGGTTAGATGCAATAAAAATTTAGATACACAGGCGATGTAGTTAGCTTCACAGGCGGGCTACTCCGCTGACATGCAGACACTGCTCCTAGGTGCAAAACGATTTCCTGGGTTAGATGCAGTAAAAATTTAGATACACAGGTGGTATAGCTAGCTTCAAAGGTGGGGTACTCCGCAGACATGTAGACACTGCTACTAAGCCCAAAAGATTTACTGGGTTAGATGCAGTAAAAATGTAGATAGACAGGCATGCAGACACTGCTCCTAGGCCCAAAATTATTTACTGGGTTAGATGCAGTAAATATTTAGATACACAGGCGGTGTTGTTAGCTTCACAGGCGAGGTAGTCCGCAGACGTGCAGACACTGCTCCTAGGCCCAAAACTATTTACTGGGTTAGATGCAATAAAAATTTAGATACACAGGTGGTGTAGTTAGCTTCACAGGCGGGCTACTCCGCTGTCATGCAGACACTGCTCCTAGGTGCAAAACGATTTCCTGGGTTAGATGCAGTAAAAATTTAGGTACACAGGTGGTGTAGCTAGCTTCACAGGTGGGCTACTCCACTGACGTGCAGACACTGCTACTAAGCCCAAAAGATTTACTGGGTTAGATGCAGTAAAAATTTAGACACACCGGCATGCAGACACTGCTCCTAGGCCCAAAATTATTTACTGGGTTAGATGCAGTAAAAATTTAGATACACAGGCGGTGTAGTTAACTTCACAGGCGCGTTACTCCGCTGACGTGCAGACACTGCTCCTAGGCCCAATACTATTTACTGGGTTAGATGTAGTAAAAATTTAGATACACAGGCGGTGTAGTTAACTTCACAGGCGGGTTACTCCGCTGACGTGCAGACACTGCTCCTACGCCCAAAACTATTTACTGGGTTAGATGCAGTAAAAATGTAGATACACAGGCGGTGTAGATAGCTTCACAAGCGCAGTAATCCGCAGACGTGCAGACACTGCTCCAAGGCCCCAAACTATTTACTGGGTTAGATGCAGTAAAAATGTAGATACACAGGCGTTCAGACACTGCTACTAAGCCCAAAACAATTTCCTGGGTTAGATGCAGTAAAAATTTTGACACACAGGCGGTGTAGTTAGCTTCACAGGTGGTAAACTCCGCTGACGTGCAGACACTGCTCCTGAACCCAAAACTATTTACTGTGTTACATGCAGTAAAAATGTAGATACACAGGCGGTGTAGATAGCTTCACAGGCGGGGTACTCCGCAGGCGTGCAGACACTACTCCTAGGCCCAAAACTATTTACTGGGTTAGATGCAGTAAAAATTTAGATACACAGGCATGCAGACACTGTTCCTAGGCCCTAAACTATTTACTGGGTTATTTGCATAAAAATTTAGACACACAGGCTGTGTGTAAAAATTTAGATACACAGGTGGTGTTGTTAGCTTCACAGATGGGTTACTCCGCAGACATGCAGACACTACTACTAAGCCCAAAAAGATTTACTGGGTTAGATGCAGTAAAAATGTAGATACACAGGCGTGCAGACACTGCTCCTAGGCCCAAAACAATTTACTGGGTTAGATGCAGTAAATATTTAGATACACAGGCGGTGTAGTTAGCTTTACAGGCGGGGTACTCCGCAGACATGCAGACACTGCTCCTAGGCCCAAGACTATTTACTGGGTTAGATGTAGTAAAAATTTAGATACACAGGCTGTGTGGTTAGCTTCACATGCGGGCTACTCCTCTGACATGCAGACACCGTTCCTAGGCCAAAAACTATTTACTGCGTTAGATGCAGTAAAAATTTAGATTCATAGGCGTGCAGACACTGCTCCTAGGCCCAAATCCATACCTCCCAACCATCCCGGATCCCGAGGGACTGTCCTGATTTTGACAGTCAGCCTCGGGATCCCGGGTGGGACATTAGTTGTCCCGCACTACGTGCCTAGGGCGGGGACAATGCAGGGGGCGGCACCTGAGTAACTTGTTTGTGGCTGTTTTTTTTTTTTTTTTTTTAATAAAAGCTGGGTCTCCTCCCGACCGACACCGCCCCCCCGCCCCCTGTGCGGCGCTGCCACGCTGAAGGAGAGAGCCAGCAGCAATCAAGATTAAAGGTCAGCGACTCACTTCCTCCTGTGTGTGCACGGAGCTCCGGCTTCTCCTGCTCTTATCTGCTATCCCGGCAGAGAAGGAGAGACGGGGGAGGTGCCGGGACAGTGCAGAGCAGCCTGTGAGCAGGAGAAACAGAAGAGCTGCACATGGACAGATCAGCCGCCCCTGCACCACAGAGGAGATTGTGTGTGTGATGTGTGTTATGCTGCATGCGTGTGTGTGTGTGTGTGTGTGAGATGCTGCATGTGTGTGCGTGTGTGAGATGCTGCATGTGTGTGTGTGTGAGATGCTGCATGTGTGTGTGTGTGTTTGTGATGCTGCAAGTGTGTGCGTGTGTGAGATGCTGCATGTGTGTGTGTGTGTGTGATGCTGCATGTGTGTGTGATGCTGCATGTGTGTGTGTGTGATGCTGCGTGTGTGTGTGTGAGATGCTGCATGTGTGTGTGAGATGCTGCATGTGTGTCATGTGTGTATGAGGTATCTGGTGTGTATGTGATGGCTGCGTGTGTGTGATGGCTGCGTGTGTGTGTGATGGCTGCGTGTGTGTGTGATGGCTGTGTGTGTGTGTGATGGCTGGGTGTGTGTGATGGCTGGGTGTGTGTGAGTGATGGCTGCATGTGTGTGTGAGATGGCTGCGTGTGTGTGCGATGGCTGTGTGTGTGTGTGATGGCTGTGTGTGTGTGTGATGGCTGCGTGTGTGTGTGATCGCTGCGTGTGTGTGTGTGATGGCTGCGTGTGTGAGATGCTGCATGTGTGTCATGTGTGTATGAGGTATCTGGTGTGTATGTGATGGCTGCGTGTGTGTGATGGCTGCGTGTGTGTGTGATGGCTGTGTGTGTGTGTGATGGCTGTGTGTGTGTGTGATGGCTGTGTGTGTGTGTGATGGCTGTGTGTGTGTGTGATGGCTGGGTGTGTGTGAGTGATGGCTGCGTGTGTGTGTGTGATGGCTGCGTGTGTGTGTGATGGCTGTGTGTGTGTGTGATGGCTGCGTGTGTGTGTGATGGCTGCGTGTGCGTGTGTGAGATGCTGCATGTGTGTCATGTGTGTATGAGGTATCTGGTGTGTATGTGATGGCTGCGTGTGTGTGATGGCTGCGTGTGTGTGTGATGGCTGTGTGTGTGTGTGATGGCTGTGTGTGTGTGTGATGGCTGGGTGTGTGTGTGATGGCTGGGTGTGTGTGAGTGATGGCTGCGTGTGTGTGTGTGATGGCTGTGTGTGTGTGTGATGGCTGTGTGTGTGTGTGATGGCTGCGTGTGTGTGTGTGATGGCTGCGTGTGCGTGTGATGGCTGCGTGTGTGTGTGATGGCTTCGTGTGTGATGCATTTGTGTCAGCTGCATGTGTTTGTGAGCTGCGTTTGTGATGCATGTGTGTGTGATACTGCGTGTGTGTGTGATGCTGCGTGTGTGTGTGTGATGCTGCGTGTGTGTGAGCTGAATGTGTGTGAGCTGCATGCGTCTGTGAGCTGTGTGTGTGAGCTGTGTGCGTGTGTGTGAGCTGCATGCCTGTGTGTGAGCTGCGTGCCTGTGTGTGAGCTGCGTGCCTGTATGTCATTATACAGTATGGAGAACTGTGGCCATTATTCAGTATGGAGCATTATGTGCAGCCAGTATACAGTATGGAGCATCATGTGCAGCCAGTATACAGTATGGAGCATCATGTGCAGCCAGTATACAGTATGGAGCATCATGTGCAGTCATTATACAGTATGGAGCATCATGTGCAGCCAGTATACAGTATGGAGCATCATGTGCAGCCAGTATACAGTATGGAGCATCATGTGCAGCCAATATACAGTATGGAGTATCATGTGCGGTCATTATACAGTATGGAGCATCATGTGCGGTCATTATACAGTATGGAGCATCATGTGCAGCCATTATACAGTATGGAGCATCATGTGCAGTCATTATACAGTATGGAGCATCATGTGCAGCCATTATACAGTATGGAGCATCATGTGCGGTCATTATACAGAATGGAGCATCATGTGCGGTCATTATACAGTATGGAGCATCATGTGCAGCCAGTATACAGTATGGAGCATCATGTGCAGCCATTATACAGTATGGAGCATCATGTGCAGTCATTATACAGTATGGAGCATCATGTGCAGCCATTATACAGTATGGAGCATCATGTGCAGCCATTATACAGTATGGAGCATCATGTGCGGTCATTATACAGTATGGAGCATCATGTGCGGTCATTATACAGAATGGAGCATCATGTGCGGTCATTATACAGTATGGAGCATCATGTGCAGCCAGTATACAGTATGGAGCATCATGTGCAGTCATTATACAGTATGGAGCATCATGTGCAGTCATAATACAATATGGAGCATCATGTGCAGCCAGTATACAGTATGGAGCATCATGTGCAGTCATTATACAGTATGGAGCATCATGTGCGGTCATTATACAGTATGCAGCATCATGTGCGGTCATTATACAGTATGCAGCATCATGTGCGGTCATTATACAGTATGCAGCATCATGTGCGGTCATTATACAGTATGCAGCATCATGTGTGGCCATTATACAGTATGGAGCACTGTGTGGCCATATTTTTTTGTTTATAATTATTGTATATGAAACAGTGTGATCAGCAGTGCTAAATGGGTGTGGTTGGGATGTGGATATGGGTGTGACTAATTATGAATGGGTGTGGTCAGAAGTGTGGCGCCCCAAACTTTATCCCTTTTTCCCGTCTTCAAAAGTTGGGAGGTATGCAAATCTATTTACTAGTTTAGATGCAGTAAAAATTTAGACACACAGATGGTGTAGCTAGCTTCACAGGCGCAGGGCCGGCGTTAGGGGCAGGCAGACTAGGCAGCTGCCTGGGGCCCCCGCTGCCCTAGGGGCCCCCAGCCAGGGGCAGACATACTGCTGATGGCACTGCTCCGGGGCCCAGAGGTGGAGGGGGGCCCCTGCAGGTAGGCCCGGTATCATGCAGGATAGGGCCCCTCTCACTCCCTCCTATAATCATGGAACACCGAGTGTCGGGGAGAGAGCGGGGCGCGAAGTGCAGGAGATCAAAAAGGGGGCGTGTCATGCAGGAGAGATGCTGGCCAATGAACGCTTTCCTTACCTCACAGTGACCAGACTGAGGAGAGCGCTCACTGGCTGCCGTCTGTCCTGCTGCATGGAGCGTCCCAATGGTGAGTACTCGCCTACAGTCAGGGGCCCCGGCTGTACAGCACACAGGGACATCAGTGGAGGGAGAGCAGGACTTACAGGGGGTCTTCTGCTCCCTCCACTGTTCTGTTCAGAGCAGGCTGCAGCGTCTCCTCACAGAGAAGAGATGGGGGAGGAGCTCACTGCACGGGACAGCACCAGGGGGCTGATATCAGTCCTGTCTGCTCTGTGCCCCATCCCCCACAGTGGGGTCTGCAGCCCTCTCCAGCTGAACTATGTGACCTCATCCAGGGCTCATCTGACCACCTATACAAGATTAGTATGTGTATATGTATATGCTTGTATATGTATGTGTGCATCTGTGTGTATCTATGTGTATGTTTCTGTGTGTGTATCTGTGTATGTATGTACGGTATATGTGTGTATGTATGGTATATTTGTATGGCTGTGTATCTGCGTATGTGCAATATATTTGTATGGATATATGGTATATATGTATGTTTATGTGCATGTACATACAGTATATGTGTATGTATATGTGTGTACGGTATGTGTATATACTGTATTTGTGTATGTACGGTACGTGTATGTGTATCTGTATGTTTGGTATATGTGTATGCATGTACGGTATATGTATGTATGTACTGTGTGTATTTGGGTGTATGTATTTTATATGTATGTACGGTATGTGTGTACTATATGTATATAACTGTATCTGTGTATGTACGGTATATGTGTGTGTATCTGTGTATGTACGGTATATGTGTGTGTATCTGTGTATGTACGGTATATGTGTGTACGGCATTTGTGTGAATGTACGGTATATGCATTTATGTATGTACGGTATGTGTATGTATGATGGTATATGTATGTGTATCTGTGTGTATGTATGGTATATGTATGTGTATCTGTACGTACGGTGTATGTATGTGTATTTGTGTGTATGTATGGTATATGTATGTACGGTATGTGTATACTATATGTGTATATAACTATGTGTGTATGCATGTAAGGTATAGGTCTGTGTATGTGTGTACGGTATGTGTATCTGTGTGTGTACGTATGGTGTATGTATGTGTATCTGTGTGTATGTATGGTATATGTATGTATATCTGTGTGTGAATGTACGGTATATGCATGTGTGTATGTACGGTATGTGTATGTATGACGTTATATGTATGTGTATCTGTGTGTACGTACGGTGTATGTATGTGTATTTGTGTGTATGTATGGTATATGTATGTACGGTATGTGTATACTATATGTGTATATAACTGTATGTGTGTATGTACAGTACGTGTATGTGTATCTGTATGTATGTACGGTATGTGTATCTGTGTGTATGTACGGTGTATGTATGTACAGTATATGCCGGAACAAAAATCATTGTTCTCATCAGCATATCGCCCAGTTAAAACTGCAGATATGCTGCTAAGATGATACTGTATGGGGACAGATTGATTTACTAGTGATCATTCTGTCCCCATCATTGTTCCTCAGCCAGTGTAAAGAGGCTGGAAACAAGTGGCGAATGACTTCCATATTGTTGATCACACTCGTTTAGTGGTCTGAAATCAGCGCATGTAGCTACAACCAAAATGTTTCTGTTTGTTGGTGCAATTTGTTAGCATTTGGGGCCCCATTTTAAACTTTTGCCTAGGGCCCCACTTTGCCTAAAACCGGCCCTGCACAGGCGGGCGACTCCGCTGACGTGCAGACACAGCTACTAAGCCCAAAAACATTTACTGGGTTAGATGTAGTAAAAATTTAGATACACAGGCGTGCAGACACTGCTCCTAGGCCCAAAAGAATTTACTGGGTTAGATGAAGTAAAAATTAGGTACACAAGCGGTGTAGCTAGCTTCACAGGTGGCTACTCCGCTGACGTGCAGACACTGCTCCTAGGCCCAAAACTATTTACTGGGTTAGATGCAGTAAAAATTTAGATACACAGGTGGTGTAGCTAGCTTCACAGGCGGGCTACTCCGCTGACGTGCAGACACTGCTACTAAGCCCAAAAAGATTTACTGGGTTAGATGTAGTAAAAATTTAGATACACAGGCGTGCAGACACTGCTCCTAGGCCCAAAACTATTTACTGCGTTAGATGCAGTAAAAATTTAGATACACAGGCGGTGTAGTTAGCTTTACAGGTGTGGTACTCCGCAGACGTGCAGACACTTCTACTAGGTCCAAAACTATTTACTGGGTTAGATGCAGTAAAAATTTAGATACACAGGTGGTGTAGCTAGCTTCACAGGCGGGCTACTCCGCTGACGTGCAGACACTGCTACTAAGCCCAAAAAGATTTACTGGGTTAGATGTAGTAAACATTTAGATACACAGGCGTGCAGACACTGCTCCTAGGCCCAAAACTATTTACTGCGTTAGATGCAGTAAAAATTTAGATACACAGGCGGTGTAGCTAGCTTCACAGGTGGCTACTACGCTGACGTGCAGACACTGCTCCTCGGCCCAAAACTATTTACTTGGTTAGATGCAGTAAAAATTTAGATACACAGGCGGTGTTGTTAGCTTCACAGATGGGTTACTCCGCTGACATGCAGACACTGCTACTAAGCCCAAAAAGTTTAACTGGGTTAGATGCAGTAAAAATTTAGATACACAGGCATGCAGACACTGCTCCTAGGCCCAAAAGAATTTACTGGGTTAGATGCAGTAAAAATTAGGCACACAAGCGGTGTAGCTAGCTTCACAGGTGGCTACTCCACTGATGTGCAGACACTGCTCCTAGGCCCAAAACTATTTACTGGGTTAGATGCAGTAAATATTTAGATACACGGGCATGCAGACACTGCTCCTAGGCCCAAAACTATTTACTGGGTTAGATGCAGTAACAATTTAGATACACAGGCGGTGTAGTTAGCTTTACAGGTGGGGTACTCCGCAGACGTGCAGACACTTCTACTAGGTCCAAAACTATTTACTGGGTTAGATGCAGTAAAAATTTAGATACACAGGTGGTGTAGCTAGCTTCACAGGCGGGCTACTCCACTGACGTGCAGACACGGCTACTAAGCCCAAAAAGATTTACTGGGTTAGATGTAGTAAAAATTTAGATACACAGGCGTGCAGACACTGCTCCTAGGCCCAAAACTATTTACTGCGTTAGATGCAGTAAAAATTTAGATACACAGGCGGTGTTGTTAGCTTCACAGATGGGTTACTCCGCAGACATGTAGACACTGCTACTAAGCCCAAAAAGATTTACTGGGTTAGATGCAGTAAAAATTTAGATACACAGGCGTGCACACACTGCTCCTAGGCCCAAAACTATTTACTTGGTTAGATGCAGTAAAAATTAGGTACACAAGCGGTGTAGCTAGCTTCACAGGTGGCTACTCCGCTGACGTGCAGACACTGCTCCTAGGCCCACAACTATTTACTGGGTTAGATGCAGTAAATATTTAGATACACAGGCGGGCAGACACTGCTCCTAGGCCCAAAACTATTTACTGGGTTAGATGCAGTAAAAATTTAGATACACAGGCGGTGTAGTTAGCTTTACAGGTGGGGTACTCCGCAGACGTGCAGACACTTCTACTAGGTCCAAAACTATTTACTGGGTTAGATGTAGTAAAAATTTAGATACACAGGCGGTGTAGTTAGCTTCACATGAGGGCTACTACTCTGACGTGCAGACACCGTTCCTAGGCCCAAAACTATTTACTGGGTTAGATGCAGTAAAAATTTAGATACACAGGCGTGCAGACACTGCTCCTAGGCCCAAAACTATTTACTGGTTTAGATGCAGAAAAAATTTAGATACACAGGCATGCAGACACTGCTCCTAGGCCCAAAAGAATTTACTGGGTTAGATGAAGTAAAAATTAGGTACACAAGCGGTGTAGCTAGCTTCACAGGTGGGCTACTCCACTGATGTGCAGACACTGCTACTAAGCCCCAAAAAGATTTACTGTGGTAGATGCAGTAAAAATTTAGATACACAGGCATGCAGACACTGCTCCTAGGCCCAAAACTATTTACAGGGTTACATGCAGTAAAAATTTAGATACACAGGTGGTGTAGTTAGCTTTACAGGCGGAATACTCCGCTGACGTGCAGACACTGCTCCTAGGCCAAAAACTATTTACTGGGTTAGATGCAGTAAAAATTTAGATACACAGGCGGTGTAGTTAGCTTCACTGGTGGGGTACTCCGCAGACATGCAGACACTGCTACTAAGCCCAAAAAGATTTACTGAGTTAGATGCAGTAAAAATTTAGATACACAGGCGGTGTAGTTAGCTTAGCATGCGGGCTACTCCTCTGACGTGTAGACACCGTTCCTAGGCCCAAAACTATTTACTGGGTTAGATGCAGTAAAAATTTAGATACACAGGCGTGCAGACACTGCTCCTAGGCATGAAAATATTTACTGGGTTAGATGCAGTAAATATGTAGATACACAGGTGGTGTAGCTAGCTTCACAGGCGGGCTACTCCGCTGACGTGCAGACACTGCTACTAAGCCCAAAAAGATTTACTGGGTTAGATGTAGTAAAAATTTAGATACACAGGCGTGCAGACACTGCTCCTAGGCCCAAAACTATTTACTGCGTTAGATGCAGTGAAAATTTAGATACACAGGCGGTGTAGCTAGCTTCACAGGTAGCTACTCCGCTGATGTGCAGACACTGCTCCTAGGCCCAAAACTATTTACTGGGTTAGATGTAGTAAAAATTTAGATACAGGTGTGCAGACACTGCTCCTAGGCCCAAAAGAATTTCCTGGGTTAGATGCAGTAAAAATTAGGTACACAAGTGGTGTAGCTAGCTTCACAGGAGGCTACTCCGCTGACATGCAGACACTGCTCCAAGGCCCAAAACTATTTACTGGGTTAGATGCAGTAAAAATTTGGATACACAGGCGGTGTAGTTAGCTTCACAGGCGGGCTACTCCGCTGACGTGCAAACACTGCTCCTAGGCCCAAAACTATTTACTGGGTTAGATGCTGTAAAAATTTAGATACACAGGCAGTGTAGTTAGCTTCACAGGTGGGGTACTCCGCAGACATGCAGACACTGCTACTAGGCCCAAAACGATTTCCTGGGTTAGATGCAGTAAAAATTTAGATACAAAGGTGGTGTAGCTAGCTTCACAGGTGGGCTACTCCACTGACTTGCAGACACTGCTTCTAAGCCCCAAAAAGATTTACTGGGTTAGATGCAGTAAAAATTTAGATACACAGGCATGCAGACACTGTTCCTATCCCAAAAACTATTTACGGGGTTAGATGCAGTAAAAATTTAGATACACAGGCAGTGTAGTTAGCTTCACAGGCGGGGTAATCCGCAGACGTGCAGACGCTGCTCCAAGGCCCAAAACTATTTAATGGATTAGATGCAGTAAAAATTTAGATACACAGGTGTTCAGACACTGCTACTAAGCCCAAAACGATTTCCTAGGTTAGATGCAGTAAAAATTTAGACACACAGGCGGTGTAGCTAGCTTCACAGGTGGCAACTCCGCTGACGTGCAGACACTGCTCCTAGGCCCAAAACTATTTACTGGGTTAGATGCAGAAAAAATTTAGATACACAGGCGGTGATGTTAGCTTCACAGATGGGGTACTCCGCAGACATGCAGACACTGCTACTAAGCCCAAAACGATTTCCTGGGTTAGATGCAGTAAAAATTTAGATACACAGGCGATGTAGCTGGCTTCACAGGTGGCAACTCCGCTGACGTGCAGACACTGCTCCTAGGCCCAATACTATTTACTGGGTTAGATGTAGTAAAAATTTAGATACACAGGCGGTGTAGTTAGCTTCACAGGCGGGTTACTCCGCTGACGTGCAGACACTGCTCCTAGGCCCAAAACTATTTACTGAGTTAGATGCAGTAAAAATTTAGATACACAGGTGGTGTAGCTAGCTTCACAGGTGGGCTACTCCGCTGACGTGCAGACATTGCTACTAAGCCCAAAACGATTTCCTGGGTTAGATGCAGTAAAAATTTAGATACACAGGCGGTGTAGCTAGCTTCACAGGCGGGCTAATCCGCTGACGTTAAGACACTGCTACTAGGCCCAAAAAGATTTACTGGGTTAGATGCAGTAAAAATTTAGATACACAGGCGTGCAGACACGGCTCCTAGGCCCAAAACTATTTACTGGGTTAGATGCAGTAAATATTTAGATACACAGGCGGTGTAGTTAGCTTCACAGGCAGGATACTCCTCTGACGTGCAGACACTGTTCCTAGGCCCAAAACTATTTACTGGGTTAGATGCAGTAAAAATTTAGATACACAGGCGTGCAGACACTGCTCCTAGGTCCAAAACTATTTACTGGGTTAAATGCAGTAAAAATTTAGATACACAGGCTCTGTAGTTAGATTCACAGGCGGGCTACTCCGCTGACGTGCAGACACTGCTACTAAGCCCAAAAACATTTACTTGGTTAGATGCAGTAAAAATTTAGATACATACCCATGCAGACACTGCTCCTAGGTCCAAAACTATTCACTGGGTTAGATGCAGTAAAAAATTTAGATACACAGGCGGTGTAGTTAGCTTCATAGGCGGGGTACTCCGCTGACGTGCAGACTCTGATCCTGGGCCCAAAACTATTTACTGGGTTAGATGCAGTAAAAATTTAGATACACAGGTGGTGTAGTTAGCTTCACAGGCGGTCTACTCCGCTGACATGCAGACACTGCTCCTAGGCCCAAAACGATTTCCTGGGTTAGATGCAGTAAAAATTTAGATACACAGGTGGTGTAGCTAGCTTCACAGGCGGGCTACTCCACTGACGTGCAGACACTGCTACTAATCCCAAAACGATTTCCTGGGTTAGATGCAGTAAAATTTTAGATACACAGGCGTGCAGGCACTGCTCCTGCACCAAAAACTATTTACTGGGTTAGATGCAGTAAAAATTTAGATACACAGATGGTGTAGCTAGCTTCACAGGCGGGCTACTCCGCTGACGTGCAGACACTGCTACTAATCCCAAAACGATTTCCTGGGTTAGATGCAGTAAAATTTTAGATACACAGACGTGCAGACACTGCTCCTAGGCCCAAAACTATTTACTGGGATAGATGCAATTAAAATTTAGATACACAGGCGGTGTAGTTAGCTTCACAGGCGGGCTACTCCGCTGACATGCAGACACTGCTTCTAGGTGCAAAATGTTTTCCTGGGTTAGATGCAGTAAAAATTTAGATACACAGGTGGTGTAGCTAGCTTCACAGGTGGGCTACTCCACTGACGTGCAGACACTGCTACTAAGCCCAAAAAAAATTTACTGGGTTAGATGCAGTAAAAATTTAGATACACAGGCATGCAGACACTGCTCCTAGGCCCAAAATTATTTACTGGGTTAGATGCAGTAATAATTTAGATACACAGGTGGTGTAGCTAGCTTCACAGGTGGGCTACTCCGCTGACGTGCAGACACAGCTAATAAGCCCAAAACGATTTCCTGGGTTAGATGCAGTAAAAATTTAGATACACAGGCGGTGTAGCTAGCTTCACAGGCGGGCTACTCTGCTGACGTTAAGACACTGCTACTAGGCCCAAAAAAATTTACTGGGTTAGATGCAGTAAAAATTTAGATACACAGGCGTGCAGACACTGCTCCTAGGCCCAAAACTATTTACTGGGTTGGATGCAGTTAAAAAATTTAGATACACAGGCGTTGTAGTTAGCTTCGTAGGAGGGATACTCCGCTGACGTGCAGACTCTGCTCCTAGGCCCAAAACTATTTACTGGGTTAGATGCAGTTAAAATTTAGATACACAGGTGGTGTAGCTAGCTTCACAGGCGAGGTACTCCGCAGACGTGCAGACACTGCTCATAGACCCCAAACTATTTACTGGGTTAGATGCAGTAAAAATTTTGATACACAGGCGGTGTAGTTAGCTTCACAGGCGGGTTACTCCGCTGACGTGCAGACACTGCTCCTAGGTGCAAAACGATTTCCTGGGTTAGATGCAGTAAAAATTTAGATACACAGGTGGTGTAGCTAGCTTCACAGGTGGGCTACTCCACTGATGTGCAGACATTGCTACTAAGCCCAAAAAAGATTTACTGGGTTAGATGCAGTAAAAATTTAGATACAGAGGCATGCAGACACTGCTCCTATGCCCAAAATTATTTAATGGGTTAGATGCAGTAAAAATTTAGATACACAGGTGGTGTAGCTAGCTTCACAGGTGGGCTACTCCGCTGACGTGCAGACACTGCTAATAAGCCCAAAACGATTTCCTGGGTTAGATGCAGTAAAAATTTAGATACACAGTCGGTGTAGCTAGCTTCACAGGCGGGCTACTCCGCTGACGTTATGACACTGCTACTAGGCCCAAAAAGATTTACTGGGTTAGATGCAGTAAAAATTTAGATACACAGGCGTGCAGACACTGCTCCTAGGCCCAAAACTATTTACTGGGTTAGATGCAGTTAAAAAATTTAGATACACAGGCGTTGTAGTTAGCTTCATAGGCGGGATACTCCGCTGACGTGCAGACACTGCTCCTAGGCCCAAAACTATTTACTGGGTTAGATGCAGTAAAAATTTAGATACACAGGCGTGCAGACACGGCTCCTAGGCCTGAAACTATTTACTGGGTTAGATGCAGAAAAAATTTAGATACACAGGCGGTGTTGTTAGCTTCACAGATGGGGTACTCCGCAGACATGCAGACACTGCTACTAAGCCAAAAAAGATTTACTGGGTTAGATGTAGTAAAAATTTAGATACACAGTCGGTGTAGTTAGCTTCATAGGTGGCTACTCCGCTGACGTGCAGACACTGCTCCTAGGGCCAAAACTATTTACTTGGTTAGATGCAGTAAAAATTTAGATACACAGGCGGTGTTGTTAGCTTCATAGATGGGGTACTCCGCAGACATGCAGACACTGCTACTAAGCCCAAAAAGATTTACTGGGTTAGATGCAGTAAAAATTTAGATACACAGGCGTGCAGTCACTGCTCCTAGGCCCAAAACTATTTACCGGGTTAGATGCAGTAAAAATTTAGATACACAGACGGTGTAGGTAGCTTCACAGGTGGCTAATCCGCTGACGTGCAGACAGTGCTCTTAGGCCCAAAACTATTTACTGGGTTAGATGCAGTAAAAATTTAGATACACAGGCGGTGTTGTTAGCTTTACACATGGGGTACTCCGCAGACATGTAGACACTGCTACTAAGCCCAAAAAGATTTACTGGGTTAGATGCAGTAAAAATTTAGATACACAGGCGTGCAGACACTGCTCCTAGCCCAAAACTATTTATGGGTTAGATGCAGTAAAAATTTAGATACACAGGCGGTGTAGTTAGCTTTACAGGCAGGCTACTCCGCTGACATGCAGACACTGCTCCTAGGCCCAAAAAGATTTACTGGGTTAGATGCAGTAAAAATTTAGATACACAGGCGTGCAGACACTGCTCCTAGACCCAAAACTATTTACTGGGTTAGATGTAGTAAAAATTTAGATACACAGGCGGCGTAGTTAGCTTTACAGGCGGGCTACTCCGCTGACTTGCACACACTGCTACTAAGCCCAAAAAGATTTACTGGGTTAGATGTAGTAAAAATTTAGATACACAGGCGGCGTAGTTAGCTTTACAGGCGGGCTACTCCGCTGACTTGCACACACTGCTACTAAGCCCAAAAAGATTTACTGGGTTAGATGTAGTAAAAATTTAGATACACAGGCGTGCAGACACTGCTCCTAGGCCCAAAACTGTTTACTGGGTTAGATGCAGTAAAAATTTAGATACACAGGCGGTGTAGTTAGCTTCACATGCGGGCTACTCCTCTGATGTGCAGACACCGTTCCTAGGCCCAAAACTATTTACTGGGTTAGATGCAGTAAAAATTTAGATACACAGGCGGTGTAGTTAGCTTTACAGGCGGGGTACTCCGCAGACGTGCAGACACTGCTCCTAGGCCCAAAACTATTTACTGGGTTAAATGTAGCAAAAATTTAGATACACAGGCGGTGTAGTTAGCTTTACAGGCGGGCTACTCCGCTGACGTGCAGACACTGCTACTAAGCCCAAAAAGATTTACTGGGTTAGATGTAGTAAAAATTTGGATAAACAGGCGTGCAGACACTGCTCCTAGGCCCAAAACTATTTACCGGGTTAGATGCAGTAAAAATTTAGATACACAGGCGGTGTAGTTAGCTTTACAGGCGGGGTACTCCGCAGACATGCAGACACTGCTCCTAGGCCCAAAACTATTTACTGGGTTAGATGTAGTAAAAATTTAGATACACAGGCGTGCAGACACTGCTTCTAGGCCGAAAAGAATTTACTGGGTTAAATGCAGTAAAAATTAGGTACACAAGCGGTGTAGCTAGCTTCACAGTTGGCTACTCCGCTGACGTGCAGACACTGCTACTAAGCCCAAAAAGATTTACTGGGTTAGATGCAGTAAAAATTTAGATACATAGGCGTGCAGACACTGCTCCTAGGCCCCAAACTATTTACCGGGTTAGATGCAGTAAAAATTTAGATACACAGCCGGTGTAGTTAGCTTGACAGGCGGGCTACTCCGCTGACGTGCAGACACTGCTCCTAGGCCCAAAACGATTTCCTGGGTTAGATGCAGTAAAATTTTAGATACACATGCGTGCAGACACTGCTCCTACGCCCAAAACTATTTACTGGGTTAGATGCAGTAAAAATTTAGATACGCAGATGGTGTAGCTAGCTTCACAGGCGAGCTACTCCGCTGACGTGCAGACACTGCTACTAATCCCAAAAAGATTTACTGGGTTAGATGCAATAAAAATTTAGATACACAGGCGGTGTAGTTAGCTTCACAGGCGGGCTACTCTGCTGACATGCAGACACTGCTACTAGGTGCAAAACGATTTCCTGGGTTAGATGCAGTAAAAATTTCGATGCACAGGTGGTATAGCTAGCTTCACAGGTGGGGTACTCCGCAGACATGTAGACACTGCTTCTAAGCCCAAAAGATTTACTGGGTTAGATGCAGTAAAAATTTAGATAGACAGGCATGCAGACACTGCTCCTAGGCCCAAAATTATTTACTGGGTTAGATGCAGTAAATATTTAGATACACAGGCGGTGTTGATAGCTTCACAAGCGAGGTACTCCGCAGACGTGCAGACACTGCTCATAGGCCCCAAACTATTTACTGGGTTAGATGCAATAAAAATTTAGATACACAGGCGGTGTTGTTAGCTTCACAGATGGGTTACTCCGCAGACATGTAGACACTGCTACTAAGCCCAAAAAGATTTACTGGGTTAGATGCAGTAAAAATTTAGATACACAGGCGTGCACACACTGCTCCTAGGCCCAGAACTATTTACTTGGTTAGATGCAGTAAAAATTAGGTACACAAGCGGTGTAGCTAGCTTCACAGGTGGCTACTCCGCTGACGTGCAGACACTGCTCCTAGGCCCACAACTATTTACTGGGTTAGATGCAGTAAATATTTAGATACACAGGCGGGCAGACACTGCTCCTAGGCCCAAAACTATTTACTGGGTTAGATGCAGTAAAAATTTAGATACACAGGCGGTGTAGTTAGCTTTACAGGTGGGGTAATCCGCAAACGTGCAGACACTTCTACTAGGTCCAAAACTATTTACTGGGTTAGATGTAGTAAAAATTTAGATACACAGGCGGTGTAGTTAGCTTCACATGAGGGCTACTACTCTGACGTGCAGACACCGTTCCTAGGCCCAAAACTATTTACTGGGTTAGATGCAGTAAAAATTTAGATACACAGGCGTGCAGACACTGCTCCTAGGCCCAAAACTATTTACTGGTTTAGATGCAGAAAAAATTTAGATACACAGGCATGCAGACACTGCTCCTAGGCCCAAAAGAATTTACTGGGTTAGATGAAGTAAAAATTAGGTACACAAGCGGTGTAGCTAGCTTCACAGGTGGGCTACTCCACTGATGTGCAGACACTGCTACTAAGCCCCAAAAAGATTTACTGTGGTAGATGCAGTAAAAATGTAGATACACAGGCATGCAGACACTGCTCCTAGGCCCAAAACTATTTACAGGGTTACATGCAGTAAAAATTTAGATACACAGGTGGTGTAGTTAGCTTTACAGGCGGAATACTCCGCTGACGTGCAGACACTGCTCCTAGGCCAAAAACTATTTACTGGGTTAGATGCAGTAAAAATTTAGATACACAGGCGGTGTAGTTAGCTTCACTGGTGGGGTACTCCGCAGACATGCAGACACTGCTACTAAGCCCTAAAAGATTGACTGAGTTAGATGGAGTAAAAATTTAGATACACAGGCGGTGTAGTTAGCTTAACATGCGGGCTACTCCTCTGACGTGTAGACACCGTTCCTAGGCCCAAAACTATTTACTGGGTTAGATGCAGTAAAAATTTAGATACACAGGCGTTCAGACACTGCTCCTAGGCATGAAAATATTTACTGGGTTAGATGCAGTAAAAATGTAGATACACAGGTGGTGTAGCTAGCTTCACAGGCGGGCTACTCCGCTGACGTGCAGACACTGCTACTAAGCCCAAAAAGATTTACTGGGTTAGATGTAGTAAAAATTTAGATACACAGGCGTGCAGACACTGCTCCTAGGCCCAAAAGAATTTCCTGGGTTAGATGCAGTAAAAATTTAGATACATAGGCGGTGTAGCTAGATTCACAGGTAGCTACTCCGCTGATGTGCAGACACTGCTCCTAGGCCCAAAACTATTTACTGGGTTAGATGTAGTAAAAATTTAGATACAGGCGTGCAGACACTGCTCCTAGGCCCAAAAGAATTTCCTGGGTTAGATGCAGTAAAAATTAGGTACACAAGCGGTGTAGCTAGCTTCACAGGAGGCTACTCCGCTGACATGCAGACACTGCTCCAAGGCCCAAAACTATTTACTGGGTTAGATGCAGTAAAAATTTGGATACACAGGCGGTGTAGTTAGCTTCACAGGCGGGCTACTCCGCTGACGTGCAAACACTGCTCCTAGGCCCAAAACTATTTACTGGGTTAGATGCTGTAAAAATTTAGATACACAGGCAGTGTAGTTAGCTTCACAGGTGGGGTACTCCGCAGACATGCAGACACTGCTACTAGGCCCAAAACGATTTCCTGGGTTAGATGCAGTAAAAATTTAGATACAAAGGTGGTGTAGCTAGCTTCACAGGTGGGCTACTCCACTGACTTGCAGACACTGCTTCTAAGCCCCAAAAAGATTTACTGGGTTAGATGCAGTAAAAATTTAGATACACAGGCATGCAGACACTGTTCCTAGGCCAAAAACTATTTACGGGGTTAGATGCAGTAAAAATTTAGATACACAGGCAGTGTATTTGCTAGAGAGAGCAAAAATAACCCCAAAATATTCTTTAACTACATAAATAGTAAGAAACTAAAAAATGACAGTGTTGGCCCCCTTAAAAATAGTCTGGGTGAAATGGTGGATGAGGATGAGGAAAAAGCCAATCTGCTAAATGACTTTTTTTCATCAGTATTTACAAAAGAAAATCCCATGGCAGCCAATATGACTAGTGATAAAAATTCCCCATTAAATGTCACCTGCTTAACCCAGCAGGAAGTACAGCGGCGTCTAAAAATCACTAAAATTGACAAATCTCCGGGCCCGGATGGGATACACCCCCGAGTACTGCAGGAACTAAGTACAGTCATTGATAGACCATTATTTTTAATCTTTAAAGAGTCCATAATAACAGGGTCTGTACCACAGGACTGGCGTATAGCAAATGTGGTGCCAATATTCAAAAAAGGGGCAAAAACTGAACTCGGTAATTATAGGCCAGTAAGTTTAACCTCTACTGTGGGTAAAATCCTGGAGGGCATTCTAAGGGATGCTATACTGGAGTATCTGAAGAGGAATAACCTCATGACCCAGTATCAGCACGGGTTTACTAGGGACCGCTCATGTCAGACTAATTTGATCAGCTTCTATGAAGAGGTAAGTTCCGGACTGGACCAAGGGAACCCAGTGGACGTAGTGTATATGGACTTTTCCAAAGCTTTTGATACGGTGCCACACAAAAGGTTGATACATAAAATGAGAGTAATGGGGATAGGGGAAAATATGTGTAAGTGGGTTGAGAGCTGGCTCAGGGATAGGAAACAAAGGGTGGTTATTAATGGAGCACACTCGGACTGGGTCGCGGTTAGCAGTGGGGTACCACAGGGGTCAGTATTGGGCCCTCTTCTTTTTAACATATTTATTAATGACCTTGTAGGGGGCATTCAGAGTAGAATTTCAATATTTGCAGATGACACTAAACTCTGTAGGGTAATCAATACAGGGGAGGACAATTTTATATTACAGGATGATTTATGTAAACTAGAAGCTTGGGCTGATAAATGGCAAATGAGCTTTAATGGGGATAAATGTAAGGTCATGCACTTGGGTAGAAGTAATAAGATGTATAACTATGTGCTTAATTCTAAAACTCTGGGCAAAACCATCAATGAAAAAGACCTGGGTGTATGGGTGGATGACAGACTCATATTCAGTGGCCAGTGTCAGGCAGCTGCTACAAAGGCAAATAAAATAATGGGATGTATTAAAAGAGGCATTGATGCTCATGAGGAGAACATAATTTTACCTCTATACAAGTCACTAGTTCGACCACACTTAGAATACTGTGCACAGTTCTGGTCTCCGGTGTATAAGAAAGACATAGCTGAACTAGAGCGGGTGCAGAGAAGAGCGACCAAGGTTATTAGAGGACTTGGGGGTCTGCAATACCAAGATAGGTTATTACACTTGGGGCTATTTAGTTTGGAAAAATGAAGACTAAGGGGTGATCTTATTTTAATGTATAAATATATGAGGGGACAGTACAAAGACCTTTCTGATGATCTTTTTAATCATAGACCTGAGACAGGGACAAGGGGGCATCCTCTACGTCTGGAGGAAAGAAGGTTTAAGCATAATAACAGACGCGGATTCTTTACTGTAAGAGCAGTGAGACTATGGAACTCTCTGCCGTATGATGTTGTAATGAGTGATTCATTAATTAAATTTAAGAGGGGACTGGATACCTTTCTGGAAAAGTATAATATTACAGGGTATATACACTAGATTCCTTGATAAGGCGTTGATCCAGGGAACTAGTCTGATTGCCGTATGTGGAGTCGGGAAGGAATTTTTTTCCCCAAGGTGGAGTTACTCTTTGCCACATGGGTTTTTTTTGCCTTCCTCTGGATCAACATGTTAGGGCATGTTAGGTTAGGCTATGGGTTGAACTAGATGGACTTAAAGTCTTCCTTCAACCTCAATAACTATGTAACTATGTAACTATGTAACTATGTGTAGTTAGCTTCACAGGCGGGGTAATCCGCAGACGTGCAGACGCTGCTCCAAGGCCCAAAACTATTTACTGGGTTAGATGCAGTAAAAATTTAGATACACAGGCGTTCAGACACTGCTACTAAGCCCAAAACGATTTCCTAGGTTAGATGCAGTAAAAATTTAGACACACAGGCGGTGTAGCTAGCTTCACAGGTGGCAACTCCGCTGACGTGCAGACACTGCTCCTAGACCCAAAACTATTTACTGGGTTAGATGCAGAAAAAAATTTAGATACACAGGCGGTGATGTTAGCTTCACAGATGGGGTACTCCGCAGACATGCAGACACTGCTACTAAGCCCAAAACGATTTCCTGGGTTAGATGCAGTAAAAATTTAGATACACAGGCGATGTAGCTAGCTTCACAGGTGGCAACTCCGCTGACGTGCAGACACTGCTACTAAGCCCAAAAAGATTTACTGGGTTAGATGCAGTAAAAATTTAGATACACAGGCGTGCAGACACTGCTCCTAGGCCCAAAACTATTTACTGGGTTAGATGCAGTAAATATTTAGATACACAGGCGGTGTAGTTAGCTTCACAGGCAGGATACTCCTCTGACGTGCAGACACTGTTCCTAGGCCCAAAACTATTTACTGGGTTAGATGCAGTAAAAATTTAGATACACAGGCGTGCAGACACTGCTCCTAGGTCCAAAACTATTCACTGGGTTAGATGCATTAAAAAATTTAGATACACATGCGGTGTAGTTAGCTTCAGAGGCGGGGTACTCCGCTGACGTGCAGACTCTGATCCTAGGCCCAAAACTATTTACTGGGTTAGATGCAGTAAAAATTTAGATACACAGGCTTTGTAGTTAGATTCACAGGCGGGCTACTCCGCTGACGTGCAGACACTGCTACTAAGCCCAAAAAAAATTTACTGGGTTAGATGCAGTAAAAATTTAGATACACAGGCATGCAGACACTGCTCCTAGGCCCAAAATTATTTACTGGGTTAGATGCAGTAATAATTTAGATACACAGGTGGTGTAGCTAGCTTCACAGGTGGGCTACTCCGCTGACGTGCAGACACAGCTAATAAGCCCAAAACGATTTCCTGGGTTAGATGCAGTAAAAATTTAGATACACAGGCGGTGTAGCTAGCTTCACAGGCGGGCTACTCTGCTGACGTTAAGACACTGCTACTAGGCCCAAAAAGATTTACTGGGTTAGATGCAGTAAAAATTTAGATACACAGGCGTGCAGACACTGCTCCTAGGCCCAAAACTATTTACTGGGTTAGATGCAGTAAATATTTAGATACACAGGCGGTGTAGTTAGCTTCACAGGCAGGATACTCCTCTGACGTGCAGACACTGTTCCTAGGCCCAAAACTATTTACTGGGTTAGATGCAGTAAAAATTTAGATACACAGGCGTGCAGACACTGCTCCTAGGTCCAAAACTATTCACTGGGTTAGATGCATTAAAAAATTTAGATACACATGCGGTGTAGTTAGCTTCAGAGGCGGGGTACTCCACTGACGTGCAGACTCTGATCCTAGGCCCAAAACTATTTACTGGGTTAGATGCAGTAAAAATTTAGATACACAGGCTTTGTAGTTAGATTCACAGGCGGGCTACTCCGCTGACGTGCAGACACTGCTACTAAGCCCAAAAACATTTACTTGGTTAGATGCAGTAAAAATTTAGATACATACCCATGCAGACACTGCTCCTAGGTCCAAAACTATTCACTGGGTTAGATGCAGTAAAAAATTTAGATACACAGGCGGTGTAGTTAGCTTCATAGGCGGGGTACTCCGCTGACGTGCAGACTCTGATCCTGGGCCCAAAACTATTTACTGGGTTAGATGCAGTAAAAATTTAGATACACAGGTGGTGTAGTTAGCTTCACAGGCGGTCTACTCCGCTGACATGCAGACACTGCTACTAGGCCCAAAACGATTTCCTGGGTTAGATGCAGTAAAAATTTAGATACACAGGTGGTGTAGCTAGCTTCACAGGCGGGCTACTCCACTGACGTGCAGACACTGTTCCTAGGCCCAAAACTATTTACTGGGTTAGATGCAGTAAAATTTTAGATACACAGGCGGTGTAGTTAGCTTGACAGGCGGGCTACTCCGCTGACGTGCAGACACTGCTCCTAGGCCCAAAACGATTTCCTGGGTTAGATGCAGTAAAATTTTAGATACACAGGCGTGCAGGCACTGCTCCTGCACCAAAAACTATTTACTGGGTTAGATGCAGTAAAAATTTAGATACACAGATGGTGTAGCTAGCTTCACAGGCGGGCTACTCCGCTGACGTGCAGACACTGCTACTAATCCCAAAACGATTTCCTGGGTTAGATGCAGTAAAATTTTAGATACACAGGCGTGCAGGCACTGCTCCTGCGCCAAAAACTATTTACTGGGTTAGATGCAGTAAAAATTTAGATACACAGGCGGTGTAGTTAGCTTCACAGGCGGGTTACTCCGCTGACGTGCAGACACTGCTCCTAGGCCCAAAACTATTTACTGGGATAGATGCAATTAAAATTTAGATACACAGGCGGTGTAGTTAGCTTCACAGGCGGGCTACTCCGCTGACATGCAGACACTGCTTCTAGGTGCAAAATGTTTTCCTGGGTTAGATGCAGTAAAAATTTAGATACACAGGTGGTGTAGCTAGCTTCACAGGTGAGCTACTCCACTGACGTGCAGACACTGCTACTAAGCCCAAAAAAAATTTACTGGGTTAGATGCAGTAAAAATTTAGATACACAGGCATGCAGACACAGCTCCTAGGCCCAAAATTATTTACTGGGTTAGATGCAGTAATAATTTAGATACACAGGTGGTGTAGCTAGCTTCACAGGTGGGCTACTCCGCTGACGTGCAGACACAGCTAATAAGCCCAAAACGATTTCCTGGGTTAGATGCAGTAAAAATTTAGATACACAGGCGGTGTAGCTAGCTTCACAGGCGGGCTACTCTGCTGACGTTAAGACACTGCTACTAGGCCCAAAAAAATTTACTGGGTTAGATGCAGTAAAAATTTAGATACACAGGCGTGCAGACACTGCTCCTAGGCCCAAAACTATTTACTGGGTTGGATGCAGTTAAAAAATTTAGATACACAGGCGTTGTAGTTAGCTTCATAGGAGGGATACTCCGCTGACGTGCAGACTCTGCTCCTAGGCCCAAAACTATTTACTGGGTTAGATGCAGTTAAAATTTAGATACACAGGTGGTGTAGCTAGCTTCACAGGCGAGGTACTCCGCAGACTTGCAGACACTGCTCATAGGCCCCAAACTATTTACTGGGTTAGATGCAGTAAAAATTTAGATACACAGGCGGTGTAGTTAGCTTCACAGGCGGGTTACTCCGCTGACGTGCAGACACTGCTCCTAGGCCCAAAACTATTTACTGGGTTCGATGCAATAAAAATTTAGATACACAGGCGGTGTAGTTAGCTTCACAGGCGGGCTACTCCGCTAACATGCAGACACTGCTCCTAGGTGCAAAACGATTTCCTGGGTTAGATGCTGTAAAAATTTAGATACACAGGTGGTGTAGCTAGCTTCACAGGTGGGCTACTCCACTGATGTGCAGACATTGCTACTAAGCCCAAAAAAGATTTACTGGGTTAGATGCAGTAAAAATTTAGATACAGAGGCATGCAAACACTGCTCCTATGCCCAAAATTATTTAATGGGTTAGATGCAGTAAAAATTTAGATACACAGGCGGTGTAGTTAACTTCACAGGCGGGTTACTCCGCTGACGTGCTGACACTGCTCCTAGGCCCAAAACTATTTACTGGGTTAGATGCAGTAAAAATTTAGATACACAGGTGGTGTAGCTAGCTTCACAGGTGGGCTACTCCGCTGACGTGCAGACACTGCTAATAAGCCCAAAACGATTTCCTGGGTTAGATGCAGTAAAAATTTAGATACACAGTCGGTGTACCTAGCTTCACAGGCGGGCTACTCCGCTGACGTTATGACACTGCTACTAGGCCCAAAAAGATTTACTGGGTTAGATGCAGTAAAAATTTAGATACACAGGCGTGCAGACACTGCTCCTAGGCCCAAAACTATTTACTGGGTTAGATGCTGTTAAAAAATTTAGATACACAGGCGTTGTAGTTAGCTTCATAGGCGGGATACTCCGCTGACGTGCAGACACTGCTCCTAGGCCCAAAACTATTTACTGGGTTAGATGCAGTAAAAATTTAGATACACAGGCGTGCAGACACGGCTCCTAGGCCTGAAACTATTTACTGGGTTAGATGCAGTAAAAATTTAGATACACAGGTGGTGTAGCTAGCTTCACAGGCGGGCTACTCCGCTGACGTGCAGACACTGCTACTAAGCCCAAAAAGATTTACTGGGTTAGATGTAGTAAAACTTTAGATACACAGGCTTGCAGACACTGCTCCTAGGCTCAAAACTATTTACTGCGTTAAATGCAGTAAAAATTTAGATACACAGGCGATGTAGCTAGCTTCACAGGTGGCTACTCCGCTGACATGCAGACACTGCTCCTAGGCCCAAAACTATTTACTGGGTTAGATGCAGAAAAAATTTAGATACACAGGCGGTGTTGTTAGCTTCACAGATGGGTTACTCCGCAGACATGCAGACACTGCTACTAAGCCAAAAAAGATTTACTGGGTTAGATGTAGTAAAAATTTAGATACACAGTCGGTGTAGTTAGCTTCATAGGTGGCTACTCCGCTGACGTGCAGACACTGCTCCTAGGGCCAAAACTATTTACTTGGTTAGATGCAGTAAAAATTTAGATACACAGGCGGTGTTGTTAGCTTCACAGATGGGGTACTCCGCAGACATGCAGACACTGCTACTAAGCCCAAAAAGATTTACTGGGTTAGATGCAGTAAAAATTTAGATACACAGGCGTGCAGTCACTGCTCCTAGGCCCAAAACTATTTACCGGGTTAGATGCAGTAAAAATTTAGATACACAGACGGTGTAGGTAGCTTCACAGGTGGCTACTCCGCTGACGTGCAGACAGTGCTCTTAGGCCCAAAACTATTTACTGGGTTAGATGCAGTAAAAATTTAGATACACAGGCGGTGTTGTTAGCTTTACACATGGGGTACTCCGCAGACATGTAGACACTGCTACTAAGCCCAAAAAGATTTACTGGGTTAGATGCAGTAAAAATTTAGATACACAGGCGTGCAGACACTGCTCCTAGCCCAAAACTATTTATGGGTTAGATGCAGTAAAAATTTAGATACACAGGCGGTGTAGTTAGCTTTACAGGCGGGGTACTCCGCAGACGTGCAGACACTGCTCCTAGGCCCAAAACTATTTACTGGGTTAGATGTAGTAAAAATTTAGATACACAGGCGGCATAGTTAGCTTTACAGGCGGGCTACTCCGCTGACTTGCAGACACTGCTACTAAGCCCAAAAAGATTTACTGGGTTAGATGTAGTAAAAATTTAGATACACAGGCGTGCAGACACTGTTCCTAGGCCCAAAACTGTTAACTGGGTTAGATGCAGTAAAAATTTAGATACACAGGCGGTGTAGTTAGCTTCACATGCGGGCTACTCCTCTGATGTGCAGACACCGTTCCTAGGCCCAAAACTATTTACTGGGTTAGATGCAGTAAAAATTTAGATACACAGGTGGTGTAGTTAGCTTTACAGGCGGGGTACTCCGCAGACGTGCAGACACTGCTCCTAGGCCCAAAACTATTTACTGGGTTAGATGTAGCAAAAATTTAGATACACAGGCGGTGTAGTTAGCTTTACAGGCGGGCTACTCCGCTGACGTGCAGACACTGCTACTAAGCCCAAAAAGATTTACTGGGTTAGATGTAGTAAAAATTTGGATAAACAGGCGTGCAGACACTGCTCCTAGGCCCAAAACTATTTACCGGGTTAGATGCAGTAAAAATTTAGATACACAGGCGGTGTAGTTAGCTTTACAGGCGGGGTACTCAGCAAACATGCAGACACTGCTCCTAGGCCCAAAACTATTTACTGGGTTAGATGTATTTAAAATTAAGATACACAGGCGGTGTAGTGAGCTTCACATGCGATCTACTCCTCTGACGTGCAGACACCGTTCCTAGGCCCAAAACTACTTACTGGGTTAGATGTAGTAAAAATTTAGATACACAGGCGTGCAGACACTGCTTCTAGGCCGAAAAGAATTTACTAGGTTAAATGCAGTAAAAATTAGGTACACAAGCGGTGTAGCTAGCTTCACAGTTGGCTACTCCGCTGACGTGCAGACACTGCTACTAAGCCCAAAAAGATTTACTGGGTTAGATGCAGTAAAAATTTAGATACACAGGCGTGCAGACACTGCTCCTAGGCCCCAAACTATTTACCGGGTTAGATGCAGTAAAAATTTAGATACACAGGCGGTGTAGTTAGCTTTACAGGCGGGGTACTCCGCAGACGTGCAGACACTGCTCCTAGGCCCAAAACTATTTACTGGGTTAGATGCAGTAAAAATTTAGATACACTGGCGGTGTTGTTAGCTTCACACATGGGGTACTCCGCAGACATGCAGACACTGCTACTAAGCCCAAAAACTTTCACTGGGTTAGATGCAGTAAAAATTTAGATGCACAGGCGTGTAAACACTGCTCCTAGGCCCATAACTATTTACTGGGTTAGATGCAGTAAAAATTTAGATACACAGGCGATGTAGTTAGCTTCACAGGCGGGGTACTCTGCAGACGTGCAGACACTGCTTCTAGGCCCAAAACTATTTACTGGGTTAGATGTTGTAAAAATTTAGATACACAGGCGGTGTAGTTAGCTTGACAGGCGGGCTACTCCGCTGACGTGCAGACACTGCTCCTAGGCCCAAAACGATTTCCTGGGTTAGATGCAGTAAAATTTTAGATACACATGCGTGCAGACACTGCTCCTACGCCCAAAACTATTTACTGGGTTAGATGCAGTAAAAATTTAGATACGCAGATGGTGTAGCTAGCTTCACAGGCGGGCTACTCCGCTGACGTGCAGACACTGCTACTAATCCCAAAAAGATTTACTGGGTTAGATGCAATAAAAATTTAGATACACAGGCGGTGTAGTTAGCTTCACAGGCGGGCTACTCTGCTGACATGCAGACACTGCTACTAGGTGCAAAACGATTTCCTGGGTTAGATGCAGTAAAAATTTCGATACACAGGTGGTATAGCTAGCTTCACAGGTGGGGTACTCCGCAGACATGTAGACACTGCTTCTAAGCCCAAAAGATTTACTGGTTTAGATGCAGTAAAAATTTAGATAGACAGGCATGCAGACACTGCTCCTAGGCCCAAAATTATTTACTGGGTTAGATGCAGTAAATATTTAGATACACAGGCGGTGTTGATAGCTTCACAGGCGAGGTACTCCGCAGACGTGCAGACACTGCTCATAGGCCCCAAACTATTTACTGGGTTAGATGCAATAAAAATTTAGATACACAGGTGGTGTAGCTAGCTTCACAGGTGGGCTACTCCACTGACGTGCAGACACTGCTACTAAGCCCAAAAAAGATTTACTGGGTTAGATGCAGTAAAAATTTAGATACACAGGCATGCAGACACTGCTCCTAGGCAAAAAATTATTTACTGGGTTATAGATGCAGTAAAAATGTAGATACACAGGCGGTGTAGTTAACTTCACAGGCGGGTTACTCCGCTGACGTGCAGACACTGCTCCTAGGCCCAAAACTATTTACTGAGTTAGATGCAGTAAAAATTTAGATACACAGGTGGTGTATCTAGCTTCACTGGTGGGCTACTCCGCTGCCGTGCAGACACTGCTACTAGGCCCAAAAAGATTTACTGGGTTAGATGCAGTAAATATTTAGATACACAGGCGGTGTTGTTAGCTTCACAGGCGAGGTACTCCGCAGACGTGCAGACACTGCTCATAGGCCCCAAACTATTTACTGGGTTAGATGTAGTAAAAATTTAGATACACTGGCGGTGTAGTTAGCTTCACAGGCGGGCTACTCCGCTGACATGCAGACACTGCTCCTAGGTGCAAAACGATTTCCTGGGTTAGATGCATTAAAAATTTAGATACACAGGTGGTGTAGCTAGCTTCACAGGTTGGCTACTCAACTGACGTGCAAACACTGCTACTAAGCCCAAAACGATTTCCTGGGTTAGATACAGTAAAAATTTAGATACACAGGCGGTGTAGCTAGCTTCACAGGCGGACTACTCCGCTGACGTTAAGACACTGCTTCTAGGCCCAAAAAGATTTACTGGGTTAGATGCAGTAAAAATTTAGACACACAGGCGTGCAGACACTGCTCCTAGGCCCAAAACTATTTACTGGGTTAGATGCAGTTAAAAAATTTAGATACACAGGCGTTGTAGTTAGCTTCATAGGCGGGATACTCCGCTGACGTGCAGACACTGCTCCTAGGCCCAAAACTATTTACTGGGTTAGATGCAGTAAAAATTTAGATACACAGGCGTGCAGACACTGCTACTAGGCCTGAAACTATTTACTGGGTTAGATGCAGTAAAAATTTAGATACACAGGTGGTGTAGCTAGCTTCACAGGCGGGCTACTCCGCTGACGTGCAGATACTGCTACTAAGCCCAAAAAGATTTACTGGGTTAGATGTAGTAAAAATTTAGATACACAGGCATGCAGACACTGCTCCTAGGCCCAAAACTATTTACTGCGTTTAATGCAGTAAAAATTTAGATACACAGGCGATGTAGCTAGTTTCACAGGTGGCTACTCCGCTGACGTGCAGACACTGCTCCTAGGCCCAAAACTATTTACTGGGTTAGATGCAGAAAAAATTTAGATACACAGGCGTGCAGACACTGCTCCTAGGCCCAAAACTATTTACCGGGTTAGATGCAGTAAAAATTTAGATACACAGAAGGTGTAGTTAGCTTCTCAGGTGGCTACTCTGCTGACGTGCAGACACCGCACCTAGGCCCAAAACTATTTACTGGGTTAGATGCAGTAAAAATTTAGATACACAGGCGGTGTCGTTAGCTTCACAGATGGGGTACTCCGCAGACATGCAGACACTGCTACTAAGCCCAAAAAGATTTACTGGGTTAGATGCAGTAAAAATTTATATACACATGCGTGCAGACACTGCTCCTAGGCCCCAAACTATTAACCGGGTTAGATGCAGTAAAAATTTAGATACACAGACGGTGTAGTTAGCTTCACAGGTGGCTACTCCGCTGACGTGCAGACAATGCTCCTAGGCCCAAAACTATTTACTTGGTTAGATGCAGTAAAAATTTAGATACACAGGCGGTTTTGTTAGCTTCACAGATGGGGTACTCCACAGACATGCAGACACTGCTACTAAGCCCAAAAAGATTTACCGGGTTAGATGCAGTAAAAATTTAGCTACACAGGCGTGCAGACACTGCTCCTAGGACCAAAACTATTTACCAGGTTAGATGCAGTAAAAATTTAGATACACAGACGGTGTTGTTAGCTTCACAGATGGGGTACTCCGCAGACATGCAGACACTGCTACTAACCCAAAAAGATTTACTGGGTTAGATGCAGTAAAAATTTAGATACACAGGCGTGCAGACACTTCTCTTAGGCCCAAAACTATTTACCGGGTTAGATGCAGTAAAAATTTAGATACACAGACGGTGTAGTTAGCTTTACAGGCGGGGTACTCCGCAGACGTGCAGACACTGTTCCTAGACCCAAAACTATTTACTGGGTTAGATGTAGTAAAAATTTAGATACACAGGCGGTGTAGTTAGCTTCAAATGCGGGCTACTCCTCTGACGTGCAGACACCGTTCCTAGGCCCAAAACTATTTACTGGGTTAGATTCAGTAAAAATTTAGATACACAGGTGTGCAGACACTGCTCCTAGGTCAAAAACTATTTACCGGGTTAGATGCAGTAAAAATTTAGATACACAGGCGGTGTAGTTAGCTTTACAGGTGGCTACTCCGCTGACGTGCAGACACTGCTACTAAGCCCAAAAAGATTTACTGGGTTAGATGTAGTAAAAATTTAGATACACAGGCATGCAGACACTGCTCCTAGGCCCAAAACTATTTATTGCGTTAGATGCAGTAAAAACTTAGATACACAGGCGATGTAGCTAGCTTCACAGGTGGCTACTCCGCTGACGTGCAGACACTGCTCCTAGGCCCAAAACTATTTACTGGGTTAGATACAGTAAAAATTTAGATACACTGGCGGTGTTGTTAGCTTCACAGATGGGGTACTCCGCAGACATGCAGACACTGCTACTAAGCCCAAAAAGATTTACTGGGTTAGATGCAGTAAAAATTTAGATACACAGGAGTGCAGACTCTGCTCCTAGGCCCCAAACTATTTATCGGGTTAGATGCAGTAAAAATTTAGATACACAGGCGGTGTAGTTAGCTTTACAGGCGGGGTACTCCGCAGACGTGCAGACACTGCTCCTAGGCCCAAAACTATTTACTGGGTTAGATGCAGTAAAAATTTAGATACACTGGCGGTGTTGTTAGCTTCACAGATGGGGTACTCCGCAGACATGCAGACACTGCTACTAAGCCCAAAAAGATTTACTGGGTTAGATGCAGTAAAAATTTAGATACACAGGCGTGCAGACATTGCTCCTAGGCCGAAAACTATTTACCGGGTTAGATGCAGTAAAAATTTAAATACACAGGCGGTGTAATTAGCTTTACAGGTGGGGTACTCCGCAGACGTGCAGACAATGCTCCCAGGCCCAAAACTATTTACTAGGTTAGATGTAGTAAAAATTTAGATACACAGGCGGTGTAGTGAGCTTCACATGCAGGCTACTCCTCTGACGTGCAGACACCGTTCCTAGGCCCAAAGCTATTTACTGGTTAGATGCAGTAAAAATTTAGATACACAGGCGTGCAGACAGTGCTCCTAGGCCCAAAACTTTTTACTGGTTTAGATGCAGTAAAAATTTAGATACACAGATGATGTAGCTAGCTTCACAGACGGGCGACTCCTCTGATGTGCAGATACTGCTACTAAGCCCAAAAACATTTACTGGGTTAGATGAAGTAAAAATTTAAATACACAGGCGTGCAGACACTGCTCCTAGGCCCAAAACTATTTACTGGGTTAGATGCAGTAAAAATCTAGATACACAGGCGCTGTAGTTAGCTTCACAGGCGGGCTACTCCGCTGACATGCAGACACTGCTCCTAGGCCCAAAACGATTTCCTGGGTTAAATGCAGTAAAAATTTAGATACAAAGGTGGTGTAGCTAGCTTCACAGTTGGGCTACTCCACTGACGTGCAGACACTGCTACTAAGCCCCCAAAAGATTTACTGGGTTAGATGCAGTAAAAATGTAGATACACAGGTGTGCAGACACTGCTCCTAGGCCCAAAACTATTTACGGGGTTAGATGCAGTAAAAATTTAGATACACCGGCGGTGTAGTTAGCTTCATAGGTGGGGTACTCCGCAGACATGCAGACACTGCTACTAAGCCCAAAAGATTTACTGGTTTAGATGCAGTAAAAATTTAGATACACAGGCATGCAGACACAGCTCCTAGGCCCAAAACTATTTACGGGGTTAGATGCAGTAAAAATTTAGATACACAGGCGGTGTAGTTAGCTTCACAGGCGGGGTACTCCGCAGACGTGCAGACACTGCTCCTAGGCCCAAAACTATTTACTGGGTTAGATGTAGTAAAAATTTAGATACACAGGCGGTGTAGTTAGCTTTACAGGCGGGTTACTCCACTGACGTGCAGATACTGCTCCTAGGCCCAAAACTATTTACTAGTTTAGATATAGTAAAAATTTAGATACACAGATGGTGTAGCTAGCTTCACAGGCGGGCTACTCCGCTGACGTGCAGACACTGCTACTAAGCCCAAATCGATTTCCTGGGTTAGATGCAGTATTAATTAAGATACAAAGGCGGTGTAGATAGCTTCACAGGCGGGTTACTCCACTGACGTGCAGACACTGCTCCTAGGCCTAAAACTATTTACTGGTTTAGATATAGTAAAAATTTAGACACAGATGGTGTAGCTAGGTTCACAGGCGGGCTACTCGGCTGACGTGCAGACACTGCTACTATGCCCAAATCGATTTACTGGGTTAGATGCAGTAAACATTTAGATACTCAGGCGTGCAGACACTGCTCCTAGGCCAAAAACTATTTACTGGGTTAGCTGTAGTAAAAATTTAGATACACAGGTGGTGTAGCTAGCTTCACAGGCGGGCTACTCCGCTGATGTGCAGATGCAGCGCCCCAGAGTCCTGGTCGTTGCAGTACTGATGCTCTGCCGCTAAGGGAGGCTATGGTACGTCTGATGGCACTGAAGGAGTTCACCTGACCAGGTAGCACAGACACAAATACACTTCACAGTCTGGCCTCCAGTGGGAGCTAAGGGTGCTATGTATTATGCCACTCCTCACAATCTGGTAAAACTGGGGGTTATATAGGAAGTTAGACGGAAAAGCTGACTGGGTTGGAACCAGGCAACATCCTGTGGCAGAGGGTGTTTCAGGGGAAGATTCAGGGGGGTCCCTGTCAGGGGTGGGATCCTGACACAGGCCTAGCGAACAGAAAGAACGTTACGGGACCGCGCCTGCACTACATTGCGGCGGTACCCCAAGAAAGGACAAGAAGCGAGGTTTATTTTGCTGAGTGAGAAACAAGATCAACGCAACAAGGAGAATCACCAGTAGGAGTCGTGCTGTAAGACGAGGCAACATCCTACTGAGGCGCGTAGCCGGTGGCCGGAAACGCCGAGGAAGTATTGAGCTCCAGGCCTTACTTCAAACCTACGGCAGGACAGTCAGTTATAGGCGGGCTGTCTCACTCAAATCACCTAAGAAGACATAGGGGGCAACATTTGGAGAGGGGTGACACTAGGGTCCCGGAAGAGCTCCGAGCCTACCCGTCATACGGGTGCGTCCTAGCCATATCATCTGGGGGGACGAAGAAGAACATCATAATCGAGTTGTGAGGGAACTTCAGAAACAGACACAACAGTTGTGGGGACTATCCCGTAAGCACTTCAGGGGAGGACCACAACACACAAGCGCTAGAAGGTAGGCACAGATTTCCACCTGCAAAGGGAACTCTGGAGGTGCCATCGGACCGGCCGGACTCAGGTAGCCCGGTTAACCGTATTCCGGACTGAGGATCCTGAAGCCTTCAGTAAAGAGGTAAAGAGACTGCAACCTGGTGTCCTCGTTATTCACCACGACCTGCACCACACTACAGCATCATCACGTTCTCAACTTTTACCGGGTGCCCCTCGGCCCTGCGGCAGTGGGGGCACTCCAACTTGGCGTCACGAACAGGATCTACTTAAGCCTGAAGTATCAGGTCATGTGTGCCTTGGAACTGTGATTTATTATACTTGGACTGTGACTTATTGCAAAGACTGTGTATTGCCACTTGCCACCAAAAGTTCCCGCCAGAAACCGCTGCCATTACAGCGCTGAGGGGAGTGCAGGAAGAGAAGAGGGGCGTGGAGTAGGCGTGGATCAGCTAAGAGCGCGAAAAGACAATGGCCGCCCAGTCTAAATATTTCTGTACCTTGAGGACGTCTCCGTCAGCAGCCGAGATCTGCCTCCTGATTCTCAATGGCGGGTGGAGACAGCGAAAACGAAACAGCCCACGAAGAGAGAGCGGGAAAAAGATCAGGAAGTGACCCACGTGGAGGATGAGATGGCTGATTGCTTAGACCCAGAATGTGGGGTTGAAGTGGAGAACTCCCCCAACTACCCGGAAGAGCGTAGCGGCCCCGTCTCCACGGCTGATGTGGGCCTCCTGCAACTCGAGATGGAGGATCTGATTGAACAACTTCTCCAGCTGCGGGTGGAAGCCAAGACTGCCTCCCAGGAAACACCAGCGGAGGATCCCCCGACCTCGGTCCCTGCATCGCTGCTTGAATTGCTGCCTACGTCTCCACCGATGTCACCGCCAGTGGGACCAGCCGTGAGGGAGGACGTTACACCGGCCGGTAAGCCCGCCGACCCTGCCCCGTCAGCAGAGGACCTGCTGATAGGTCCAGTTGCAGCGCCACCTCCCCCTGGGACCCACCGACTCCAGCACCTCCTTCCCAGGGACCAGGCCACCGGCATGGAGCACCTTCTCAAGGCCCCGATCATACCAGTCACCCTGCCGGGCGCAGTATATGCCGAGCGCATGGTGTGCCGCTGGGTAAACCCCGGGTCTGACTTTATGGGGTTCCCCGAGGTGGCGACCCAAGAAGGAGAGATGGTGCAGGCCCTCAGCTGGGAGGAATACCAGGCCCAGCTAGCACAGCAGTGGGGGAAGAAGGAGGAGGCAAACCGGGCTGGGTTAGAGGCCCACCATCAAAAAGACTTGGCGGTTAAGGACCGGGCCCGCAAGGACCCCACCGCTCACCAGGCCCCGCACAGGCAGGGCACCGTCATCGCCTTCAAGCTCCGCGGAGGCTGGGGCTTTATTAAAGAGCCGGGCCTGTACTCGGAAGTGTTTGTCAACCGGAGGGATGTCGAGTCTCACCTGAGAGAGGGCCATCCGGACCGGGATCTCTACCCAGGGGATGAAGTTACCTACACCCGGCACTTTGGGGAGAAGGGGTGGTTCGCTCTGAACGTTCATAAGAAAAAGCCTACGACACCCCCAACCAAGGTGCCCGCAAAACAGCCCCCTGTGGTGAAGACCCCCTCCTTTGACCGATCCACCGTCACCGCAAAGACCACGGTGGTTACTCCCACTTGCACGGTTTTGAAGACCACAACCTGCACCGTTACTACCACCGCCGCTGTAGTGACCGGAAGCTTGGCCGCAGTGGTAACAGGTGCCCCAGCTGGCGTTGAAACCAAAACGGTGGCCACCCAGACTCCTGTCTGGGACAAGGAGGCCGCCTCCTGCTCAGCCAGAAACTGAGTAAGCAAGAAATGTTTCAGCACTTGTATATAGTTAACTGTTCGTCTTCCTATGTGTTTCTCTGCTGCTACAACCCGACTAGGGTTAACTCTTAAAGGGATCCCTTAATTTACCCGGGATCCCTATTTTTTTGCCTTTTTGCTTTTGTTTCTCGTTCTTCATTGTTGATAAGAACTGCTGGATCATGAACACTGCATGATTACAAACTTATTGTAAATAGTTCGCACCTTCTTAAAGGTGCCCTCTACTGATTTTACAAAGAAAAGGACTCTTTGCGAAGAAACTGTTCTTGGAAACAGCACCGGAGTCCTTGCTGTATACGGACTTGCAGCTTGAGCAGTTGCACTATCTCCAAGAGACTTGGTCCCCTCTTAAAGGGGACGTTCACCAATAGCACTTAGAGTATAATGATGCTTTAAAGGAAGTACTAATAATGCTTACATGTAAAAGTTATATGTAGTCAGTCAGTTGATTGTAAAAAATGTTTAATAATGTGTTAGAGAATGAGGACAGGAAGTGAACCCATACGGGGTTAGTCGGTGAGTCCTCCTAGGAGCCATACAGAGATGGCTCAGCGGTCCTAAACTGAGAGAAGGTTGATAAGTTCTATACTTTGTATAGTAGCAGAAAAGCAGTAGGCCCGGACGAGAATGGGGCGGTCCTGCAACAGAGCGAGAGGCAGTAGGCCTGGGGCAGATAGACAGGCGGTCCTGGAGATGTAAAGATGGAAAATGAAGAAAAGTTGATTAGCCTTATAGTGTTTTATAAGAAGGTCTTTAGTGGATTCAGCGTGTACGTCCTTAAAGGCAAAGTTAAATTATTGTTCAAAAATTTCACTAAGTAGAATACCCGGTTGGGTAAGAGAAGTTATTTATAGTATGTTATTTAAAATATTTAACCATGTTTGTAACGTTCAAGTGTCCTCAACTCCCATAAAGGGAAGCTCTGTTCAAATTTACCTGTTATTGCATTTCAAAAATTGTATGTCTTTTTGCTGATATGTATTGTTGTTTTCTTCCCAGTCCAGGAGTACTGGATTTAACCGGGGGGGAGTGCAGCGCCCCAGAGTCCTGGTCGTTGCAGTACTGATGCTCCGCCGCTAAGGGGGCTATGGTACGTCTGATGGCACTGAAGGAGTTCACCTGACCAGGTATCACAGACACCAATACACTTCACAGTCTGGCCTCCAGGGGGAGCTAAGGGTGCTATGTATTAGGCCACTCCTCACAGTCTGGTAAAACTGGGGGTTAGATAGGAAGTTAGACGGAAAAGCTGACTGGGTTGGAACCAGGCAACATCCTATGGCAGAGGGTGTTGCAGGGGAAGATTCAGGGGGGTCCCTGTCAGGGGTGGGATCCTGACAGAGGCCTAGCGAACAGAAAGATCGTTACGGGACCGCGCCTGCACTACATTGCGGCGGTACCCCAAGAAAGGACAAGAAGCGAGGTTTATTGTGCTGAGTGAGAAACGAGATCAATGCAACAGGGAGAATCACCAGTAGGAGTCGTGCTGTAAGACGAGGCAACATCCTACTGAGGCGCGTAGCCGGTGGCCGGAAACGCCGAGGAAGTATTGAGCTCCAGGCCTTACTTCAAACCTACGGCAGGACAGTCAGTTATAGGCGGGTTGTCTCACTCAAAACACCTAAGAAGACATAGGGGGCAACATTTGGAGAGGGGCGACACTAGGGTCCCGGAAGAGCTCCGAGCCTACCCGTCATACGGGTGCGTCCTAGCCATATCATCTGGGGGGACGAAGAAGAACATCATAATCGAGTTGTGAGGGAACTTCAGAAACAAACACAACAGTTGTGGGGACTATCCCGTAAGCACAGCAGGGGAGGACCACAACACACAAGCGCTAGAAGGTAGGAACAGATTTCCACCTGCAAAGGGAACTCTGGAGGTGCCATCGGACCGGCCGGACTCAGGTAGCCCGGTTAACCGTATTCCGGACTGAGGATCCTGAAGCCTTCAGTGAAGAGGTAAAGAGACTGCAACCTGGTGTCCTCGTTATTCACCGCGACCTGCACCACACTACAGCATCATCACGTTCTCGGCCCTGCGGCAGTGGGGGCGCTCCACAGACACTGCTACTAAGCCCAAAAAGATTTACTGGGTTAGATGTAGTAAAAATTTAGATACACAGGTGTGCAGACCCTGAACCTAGACCCAAAACTATTTACTGCGTTAGATGCAGTAAAAATTTAGACACACAGGCGGTGTAGCATCACAGGTGGGCTACTCCGCTAACATGCAGATACTGCTACTAAGCCCAAAACTTTTTACTGGGTTAGATGCAGTAAAAATTTAGACACACAGGTGGTGTAGCTAGCTTCACAGGCGGGCTACTCCGCTGATGTGCAGACACTGCTACTAAGCCCAAAAAGATTTACTGGGTTAGATGTAGTAAAAATTTAGATACACAGGCGTGCAAACCCTGATGGTACACCCAAAGCTATTTAATGCGTTAGATGCAGTAAAAATTTAGACACACAGGCGGTGTAGCTAGCTTCACAGGTGGCTACTCCGCTGACGTGCAGACACTGCTCCTAGGCCCAAAACTATTCACTGGGTTAGATGCAGTAAAAAATTTAGATACACAGGCGGTGTAGTTAGCTTCATAGTTGGTGTACTCTGCTGACGTGCAGACTCTGCTCCTAGGCCCAAAACTGTTTACTGGGTTAGATGCAGTAAAAATTTAGATACACGGGTGGTGTAGCTAGCTTCACAGGCGGGCTACTTCACTGACATGCCGACACTGCTACTAAGCCCCAAACGATTTCCTGGGTTAGATGCAGTAAAGATTTAGATACACAAGTGGTGTAGCTAGCATCACAGGCGGGCTACTCCACTGACGTGCAGACACTGCTACTAGGCCCAAAACGATCTCCTGGGTTAGATGCAGGAAAAATTTAGATACACAGGTGGTGTATCTAGCTTCAAAGGCGGGCTACTTCACTGACGTGCCGACACTGCTACTAAGCCCCAAAGGATTTCCTGGGTTAGATGCAGTACAAATTTAGATACACAGGTGGTGTAGCTAGTTTCACAGGCGGGTTACTCCGTTGACGTGCAGACACTGCTACTAAACCAAAAAAGATTTACTGGGTTAGATGCAGTAAAAATTTAGATACACAGGCGGTGTAGTTAGCTTCACAGGCGGGGTACTCTGCAGACATGCAGACACTGCTGCTAAGCCCAAAAAGATTTACTGGGTTAGATGTAGTAAAAATTTAGATACACAGGCGTGCAGACACTGCTCCTAGGCCCAAAACTATTTACTGGGTTAGATGCAGTAAAAATTTAGATACACAGGCGGTGTAGTTATGTTCACAGGCGGGGTACTCCACTGACATGCAGACACTGCTACTAAGCCCCAAAAAGTTTTACTGGGTTAGATGTAGTAAAAATTTAGATACACAGGCGTGCAGACACTGCTCCTAGACCCAAAAGTATTTACTGGGTTACGTGCAGTAAAAATTGAGATACACGGGCGGTGTAGTTAGCTTCACAGGCGGGGTACTCGGCAGACGTGCAGACACTGCTGCTAGGCCCAAAACTATTTACTGGGTTAGAAGCAGTAAAAATTTAAATACACAGGCGGTGCAGTTAGCTTCACAGGCGGGCTACTCCTCTTTCGTGCAGACACTGTTCCTAGGACCAAAACTATTTATTGGGTTAGATGCAGTAAAAAATTTAGATACACAGGCGGTGTAGTTAGCTTCATAGGCGGGGTACTCCGCTGACGTGCAGACTCTGCTCCTAGGCCCAAAACTGTTTACTGGGTTAGATGCAGTAAAAATTTAGATACACAGGCTGTGTAGTTAGCTTCACAGGCGGGCTACTACACTGACGTGCATACACTGCTCCTAGGCCCAAACGATTTCCTGGGTTAGATGCAGTAAAAATTTAGATACACGGGTGGTGTAGCTAGCTTCACAGGCGGGCTACTTCACTGACGTGCCGACAGTGCTACTAAGCCCCAAACGATTTCCTGGGTTAGATGCAGTAAAGATTTAGATACACAGGTGGTGTAGCTAGCTTCACAGGCGGGCTACTCCACTGACGTGCAGACACTGCTACTAGGCCCAAAACGATCTCCTGGGTTAGATGCAGTAAAAATTTAGATACACAGGTGGTGTATCTAGCTTCACAGGCGGGCTACTTCACTGACGTGCCGACACTGCTACTAAGCCCCAAACGATTTCCTGGGTTAGATGCAGTACAAATTTAGATACACAGGTGGTGTAGCTAGTTTCACAGGCGGGTTACTCCGTTGACGTGCAGACACTGCTACTAAACCAAAAAAGATTTACTGGGTTAGATACAGTAAAAATTTAGATACACAGGTGTGCAGACACTGCTCCTAGGCCAAAACTATTTACTGGGTTAGATGCAGTAAAAATTTAGATACACATGCGGTGTAGTTAGCTTCACAGGCGGGGTACTCTGCAAACATGCAGACACTGCTACTAAGCCCAAAAAGATTTACTGGGTAAGATGCAGTCAAAATTTAGATACACAGGCGTGCAGACACTGCTCCTAGGCCCAAAACTATTTACTGGGTTAGATGCAGTAAAAATTTAGATACACAGGCGGTGTAGTTAGCTTCACAGGTGGGGTATTCCGCAGACATGCAGACACTGCTACTAAGCCCAAAAAGATTTACTGGGTTAGATGTAGTAAAAATTTAGATACACAGGCGTGCAGACACTGCTCCTAGACCCAAAACTATTTACTGGGTTACGTGCAGTAAAAATTTAGATACACGGGCGGTGTAGTTAGCTTCACAGGCAGGGTACTCCGCAGACGTGCAGACACTGCTGCTAGGCCCAAAACTATTTACTGGGTTAGAAGCAGTAAAAATTTAAATACACAGGCGGTGCAGTTAGCTTCACAGGCGGGCTACTCCTCTTTCGTGCAGACACTGTTCCTAGGACCAAAACTATTTATTGGGTTAGATGCAGTAAAAATTTAGATACACAGGCGTTCAGAAACTGCTCCTAGGCCCAAAACTATTTACTGGGTTAGATGCAGTAAAAATTTAGATACACGTGGTGTAGCTAGCTTCACAGGCGGGCTACTCCGCTGACGTGCAGACACTGCTACTAAGCCCAAAAAGATTTACTGGGTTAGATGCAGTAAAAATGTAGGTACACATGCATGCAGACACTGCTCCTAGGCCCAAAACAATTCACTGGGTTAGATGCAGTTAAAAAATTTAGATACACAGGCGGTGTAGTTAGCTTTAAAGGTGGGGTACTCCGCTGACGTGCAGACTCTGATCCTAGGCCCAAAACTATTTACTGGGTTAGATGCAGTAAAAATTTAGATACACAGATGGTGTAGCTAGCTTCACAGGCGGGCTACTCTGCTGACGTGCAGACACTGCTACTAAGCCCAAAAAGGTTTACTGGGTTAGATGTAGTAAAAATTTAGATACACAGGCATGCAGACACTGCTCCTAGGCCCAAAACTATTTACTGGGTTAGATGCAGTAATAATTTAGATACACAGGCGGTGTAGTTAGCTTCACAGGCGGGCTAATCCGCTGATGTGCAGACACTGCTCCTAGGCCCAAAACGATTTCCTGGGTTTGATGCAGTAAAAATTAAAATACACAGGTGGTGTAGTTAGCTTTACAGGCGGGCTACTCCACTGACGTGCAGACACTGCTCCTAGGCCCAAAACAATTTACTGGGTTAGACGTAGTAAAAATTTAGATACACAGGTGGTTTAGTAAGCTTTACAGGCGGGCTACTCCTCTGAAGTGCAGACACTGTTCCTAGGCCCAAAAGTATTTACTGGGTTAGATGCAGTAAAAATTAAGATACACAGGCGAGCAGACACTGCTCCTACGCCAAAACTATTTACTGGTTTAGATGCAGTACACAGGCGGTGTAGTTAGCTTGACAGGCGGGCTACTCCACTGGCTTGCAGACACTGCTACTAAGCCCCAAAAAGATTTACTGGGTTAGATGCAGTAAACATTTAGATACACAGGCATGCAGACTCTGCTCCTAGGCACAAAACTATTTACTGGGTTAGATGCAGTAAAAATTTAGATAAACAGATGGTATAGTTAGCTTCACAGGCGGGGTACACTGCAGACGTGCAGACACTGCTCCTAGGCCCAAAAAGATTTACTGGGTTAGATGCAGTAAAAATTTAGATACACAGGCATGCAGACTCTGCTCCTAGGCACAAAACTATTTACTGGGTTAGATGCAGTAAAAATTTAGATACACAGATGGTGTAGTTAGCTTCACAGGCGGGGTACTTCACAGACGTGCAGTCACTGCTCCTAGGCCCAAAACTATTAACTGGTTTAGATGCAGTAAATATTTTAATACACATGCGGTGTAGTTAGCTTGACAGGCGGGCTACTCCTCTGACGTGCAGACACTGTTCCTAGGCCCAAAACGATTTCCTGGGTTAGATGCAGTAAAAAATTTAGATACACAGGCTGTGTAGTTAGCTTCACTGGCGGGCTACTTCGCTGACGTGCATACACTGCTCCTAGGCCCAAAACGATTTCCTGGGTTAGATGCAGTAAAAATTTAGATACACGGGTGGTGTAGCTAGCTTCACAGGCGGGCTACTTCACTGTCGTGCCGACACTGCTACTAAGCCCCAAACGATTTCCTGGGTTAGATGCAGTAAAGATTTAGATACACAGGTGGTGTAGCTAGCTTCACAGGCGGGCTACTCCACTGACGTGCAGACACTGCTACTAGGCCCAAAACTATTTACTGGGTTAGATGCAGTAAAAATTTAGATACACAGGCGGTGTAGTTAGCTTCACAGGCGGGCTACTCCTCTGACGTGCAGACACTGTTTCTAGGCCCAAAACTATTTACTGGGTTAGATGCAGTAAAAATTTAGATACACAGGCGTGCAGACACAGCTCCTAGGCCCAAAACTATTTACTGGGTTAGATGCAGTAAAAATTTAGACACACAGGCGGTGTAGCTAGCTTCACAGGTGGCTACTCCGCTGACGTGCAGACACTGCTCCTAGGCCCAAAACTATTCACTGGGTTAGATGCAGTAAAAAATCTAGATACACAGGCTGTGTAGTTACCTTCATAGGCGGGGTACTCCGCTGACGTTTAGACTCTGCTCCTAGGCCCAAAACTGTTTACTGGGTTAGATGCAGTAAAAATTTAGATACACAGGCGGTGTAGTTAGCTTCACAGGCGGGCTACTACGCTGACGTGCATACACTGCTCCTAGGCCCAAAACGATTTCCTGGGTTAGATGCAGTAAAAATTTAGATACACGGGTGGTGTAGCTAGCTTCACAGGCGGGCTACTTCACTGACGTGCCGACACTGCTACTAAGCCCCAAACGATTTCCTGGGTTAGAAGCAGTAAAGATTTAGATACACAGGTGGTGTAGCTAGCTTCACAGGCGGGCTACTCCGTTGACGTGCAGACACTGCTACTAAACCAAAAAAGATTTACTGGGTTAGATACAGTAAAAATTTAGATACACAGGTGTGCAGACACTGCTCCTAGGCCCAAAACTATTTACTGGGTTAGATGCAGTAAAAATGTAGATACACAGGCGGTGTAGTTAGCTTCACAGGCGGGGTACTCTGCAGACATGCAGACACTGCTACTAAGCCCAAAAAGATTTACTGGGTTAGATGCAGTAAAAATTTAGATACACAGGCGTGCAGACACTGCTCCTAGGCCCAAAACTATTTACTGGGTTAGATGCAGTAAAAATTTAGATACACAGGCGGTGTAGTTATGTTCACAGGCGGGGTACTCCACTGACATGCAGACACTGCTACTAAGCCCCAAAAAGATTTACTGGGTTAGATGCAGTAAAAATGTAGATACACAGGCGTGCAGACACTGCTCCTAGGCCCAAAACTATTTACTGGGTTAGATGCAGTAAAAATTTAGATACACAGGCGGTGTATTTAGCTTCACAGGTGGGGTATTCCGCAGACATGCAGACACTGCTACTAAGCCCAAAAAGATTTACTGGGTTAGATGTAGTAAAAATTTAGATACACAGGCGTGCAGACACTGCTCCTAGACCCAAAACTATTTACTGGGTTACGTGCAGTAAAAATTTAGATACACAGGCGGTGTAGTTAGCTTCACAGGCGGGGTACTACGCAGACGTGCAGACACTGCTGCTAGGCCCAAAACTATTTACTGGGTTAGATGCAGTAAAAATTTAAATACACAGGCGGTGCAGTTGGCTTCACAGGTGGGCTACTCCTCTTTCGTGCAGACACTGTTCCTAGGACCAAAACTATTTATTGGGTTAGATGCAGTAAAAATTTAGATACACAGGCGTACAGAATCTGTTCCTAGGCCCAAAACTATTTACTGGGTTAGATGCAGTAAAAATTTAGATACACGTGGTGTAGCTAGCTTCACAGGCGGGCTACTCCGCTGACGTGCAGACACTGCTACTAAGCCCAAAAAGATTTACTGGGTTAGATGCAGTAAAAATTTAGGTACACAGGCGTGCAGACACTGCTCCTAGGCCCAAAACTATTCACTGGGTTAGATGCAGTTAAAAAATTTAGATACACAGGCGGTGTAGTTAGCTTTAAAGGTGGGGTACTCCGCTGACGTGCAGACTCTGATCCTAGGCCCAAAACTATTTACTGGGTTAGATGCAGTAAAAATTTAGATACACAGGCGGTGTAGTTAGCTTCACAGGCGGGCTACTCCTCTGAAGTGCAGACACTGTTCCTAGGCCCAAAAGTATTTACTGGGTTAGATGCAGTAAAAATTTAGATACACAGGCGAGCAGACACTGCTCCTACGCCCAAAACTATTTACTGGTTTAGATGCAGTACACAGGCGGTGTAGTTAGCTTCACAGGCGGGCTACTCCGCTGATGTGCATACACAGCTACTGAGCCCAAAAAGAATTACTGGGTTAGATGCAGTAAAAATTTAGATACACAGGCGTGCAGACACAGCTCCTAGGCCCAATGCTATTTACTGTGATAGATGCAGTAAAAATTTAGATACACAGGCGGTGTAGTTAGCTTGACAGGCGTGCTACTCCACTGGCTTGCAGACACTGCTACTAAGCCCCAAAAAGATTTACTGGTTTAGATGCAGTAAAAATTTAGATACACAGATGGTATAGTTAGCTTCACAGCCGAGGTACTCTGCAGACGTGCAGACACTGCTCCTAGGCCCAAAAAGATTTACTGGGTTAGATGCAGTAAAAATTTAGATACACAGGCATGCAGACTCTGCTCCTAGGCACAAAACCATTTACTGGGTTAGATGCAGTAAATATTTTGATACACATGCGGTGTAGTTAGCTTGACAGGCGGGCTACTCCTCTGACGTGCAGACACTGTTCCTAGGCCCAAAACGATTTCCTGGGTTAGATGCAGTAAAAATTTAGATACACAGGCGTTCAGACACTGCTACTAAGCCCAAAAAGATTTACTGGGTTAGATGCAGTAAAAAGGTAGATACACAGGCGTGCAGACACTGCTCCTAGGCCCAAAACTATTTATTGGGTTAGATGCAGTAAAAATATAAATACACAGGCGGTGTAGTTAGCTTCACAGGCGGGGTACTCCGCAGACGTGCAGACACTGCTCCTAGGCCCAAAACTATCTACTGGGTTAGATGTAGTAAAAATTTAGATACACAGGCGGTGTAGTTAGCTTCACAGGCAAGATACTCTGCTGACGTGGAGACACTGCTCCTAGGCCCCAAACTATTTACTGGGTTAGAAGCAGTAAAAATTTAGATACACAGGCGGTGTAGTTAGCTTCACAGGCGGGCTACTCCTCTGACGTGCAGACACTGTTTCTAGGCCCAAAACTATTTACTGGGTTAGATGCAGTAAAAATTTAGATACACAGGTGTGCAGACACAGCTCCTAGGCCCAAAACTATTTACTGGGTTAGATGCAGTAAAAATTTAGATACACAGATGGTGTAGCTAGCTTCACAGGCGGGCTACTCCTCTGACGTGCAGACACTGCTACTAAGCCCAAAAAGATTTACTGGGTTAGATGTAGTAAAAATTTAGATACAGAGGCGTGCAGACACTGCTCCTAGGCCCAAAACTATTTACTGGGTTAGATGCAGTAAAAATTTAGATACACAGGCGGTGTAGCTAGCTTCACAGGTGGCTACTCCGCTGACGTGCAGACACTGCTTCTAGGCCCAAAACTATTTACTGGGTTAGATGCAGTAAAAATTTAGATACACAGGCGGTGTAGTTAGCTTCACAGGCGGGCTACTCGGCTGATGTGCAGACACTGCTCCTAGGCCCAAAACGATTTCCTGGGTTAGATACAGTAAAAATTTATACACAGGTGGTGTAGCTAGCTTCACAGGCAGGCTACTCCACTGACGTGCAGACACTGCTACTAAGCCCCAAAAAGATTTACTGGGTTAGATGCAGTAAAAATGTAGATACACAGGCGTGCAGACACTGCTCCTAGGCCCAAAACTATTTTTTGGGTTAGATGCAGTAAAAATTGAGATACACAGGCGGTGTAGTTAGCTTCACAGGTGGGGTTCTCCGCAGACATGCAGACACTGCTACTAAGCCCAGAAGATTTACTGGGTTAGATGCAGTAAAAATTTAGATACACAGGCATGCAGACACTGCTCCTAGGCCCAAAACTATTTACTGGGTTAGATGCAGTAAAAATTTAGATACACAGGCGGTGTAGTTAGCTTCACAGGCGGGGTACTCCGCAGACGTGCAGACACTGCTCCTAGGCCCAAAACTATTTATTGGGTTAGATGTAGTAAAAATTTAGATACACAGGCGGTGTAGTTAGCTTCACAGGCGGGTTACTCCGCTGACGTGCATACACTGTTCCGAGGCCCAAAACTATTTTCTGGGTTAGATGCAGTAAAAATTTAGATACAGAGGCGGTGTAGCTAGCTTCACAGGCGGGCTGCTCCGCTGATTTTAAGACACTTCTACTAGGCCCAAAAAGATTTACTGGGTTAGATGCAGTAAAAATTTAGATACACAGGCGGTGTAGCTAGCTTCACAGGCGGACTACTCCGCAGACGTGCAGACACTGCTCCTAGGCCCAAAACTATTTATTGGGTTAGATGTAGTAAAAATTTAGATACACAGGCGGTGTAGTTAGCTTCACAGGCGGGTTACTCCGCTGACGTGCAGACACTGTTCCGAGGCCCAAAACTATTTACTGGGTTAGATGCAGTAAAAATTTAGATACACAGGCGGTTTAGCTAGCTTCACATGCGGGCTACTCCGCTGACGTTAGGACACTTCTACTAGGCCCAAAAAGATTTACTGGGTTAGATGCAGTAAAAATTTAGATACAAAGGCGTGCAGACACTGCTCCTAGGCCCAAAACTATTTACTGGGTTATTTGCAGTTATAAAATTTAGATACACAGGCGGTGTAGTTAGCTTCATAGGCGGGGTATTCCACTGATATGCAGACACTGCTCCTAGACCCAAAACTATTTACTGGGTTAGATGCAGTAAAAATTTTGATATACAGGCGGTGTACCTAGATTTACAGGCAGGCTACTCCGCTGACGTGCAGACACTGCTACTAAGCCTAAAACGATTTTCTGGGTTAGATGCCGTAAAAATTTAGATACACAGGTGGTGTAGCTAGCTTCACATGCAGGCTACTCCGCTAACGTGCAGACACTGCCCCTAGGCCCAAAGCTATTTACTGGGTTAGATGCAGTAAAAATTTAGATACACAGGCGGTGTAGCTAGCTTCATAGGGAGGCTACTCCGTTGGCATGCAGATCCTGCTACTAAGCCCAAAACGATTTCCTTGGTTAGATGAAGTAAAAATTTAGATACACAGGCGTGCAGACACTGTTCCTAGGCCCAAAACTATTTGCTGGGTTAGATGCAGTAAAAATTTAGATACACAGGTGGTGCAGCTAGCTTCACATGCAAGCTACTCCGCTGAGGTGCGGACACTGCTCCTAGGCCCAAAACTATTTACTGGGTTAGATGCAGTAAAAATTTAGATACACAGGCGGTGTAGCTAGCTTCACAGGCAGGCTACTCCGCAGGCGTGCAGATCCTGCTACTAAGCCCAAAACGATTTCCTTGGTTAGATGAAGTAAAAATTTAGATACATAGGCGTGCAGACACTGTTCCTAGGCCCAAAACTATTTACTGGGTTAGATGCAGTAAAAATTTAGATACACAGGCGGTGTAGCTTACTTCACAGGCTGGCCACTCCGCTGACGTGCAGACACTGCTACTAAGCCCAAAACGATTCCTGGGTTAGCTGCAGTAAAAATTTAGATACACAGGCGGTGTAGCTAGCTTCACAGGCAGGCTACTTAGATGACTACCAGACAATGCTACTAAGCCCTAAAGGATTGGCTGAGCTAGATTACACCAAATGGTGTGACAAACACTTGCACAGCATTGGTACAGACCTGCCTGGCAAAAAGTGCTATGAACTGCTGTAACCTACCTTGAAAAGTGCTGATATTACAACTCATCCTGACTCCCGACTCCCTAAACCTATCTCTCTGAAAATTCGCTCCCAAAAAAGACTCTTAGTCTGTATAGCGCCCGCAAAAAATGGAAACACAAAGCGCAAAATAGGGTCTTATCCTACAGATAACCAAGAGAACTTTCTTAGAATTGCTCACCTGATTTTATTGAATGAAGAGCATGTAGCGATTTCGGCTGCTGCAGATCCAAAAGTCAATCAACGGCCGTATGACAATATAAACTGTGCAGGAGGTGTGGGTTAAATCCGCCCTGCCTTAATGATGAAGTTCCAAGGATAATAAATTTAGACGGTGGTTTATTCAACGCGTTTCAAGGTCAGTGTGACCTGTTCTTCAGGAAATTCCACATACAACATGCATGTGGAATTTCCTGAAGAAGAGGTCGCACTGACCTTGAAACGCGTTGAATAAACCACCGTCTAAATTTATTACCCGTGGAACTTCATCATTAAGGCAGCGCGGATTTAACCCACACCTCCTGCACAGTTTATACACAGCCAATGACACATTCTCTTGCTTGTGTGCATCACATGCACATTGCTGTGTGTGTGCACTGCTGATAGGCTGAGAGACTGCACCGCCCCACTGTAAATGCGGGAAAGAGGAAAAAAATGGAGATCGGCATTATTTCAGCACAGATCTATCCCCCCCTTCCCCACCCACTATACACTGAAACAGTCTATTAACAATGATAAACAGTTTTAATGTGCAAATCAAGTTAGGCTTTTGGTGAACGAACAGTTATCGAACAGAAACTCGAACAGCCGAATTTTAAGCAAATTGTTCGAGTTCGACTAGAGACTCGAACCCCGCCCAAAACAGCTCGAATTTGAAATTGGCGAACAGTTAGACTCGAACACCACTCATCTCTAGTCCAGATGTGTGACTGTGCAAAATTTTGTGCCTGTAGCTGCGACGGTGCAGATGCCAATCCACGACATACATACATACATACATACACACACACATTCAGCTTTATATATTAGATAAGCTCTGAAGGCAGATTCATATGCAGACCAATGTCCTTCTCATAGCCTATTTTCTTTTCAGAGAGGAAGAGGACTAGAACCTTAGTGCCAACTATAGGAAATATCAACCTAAAAATCAATGTTAACCCTTTAACAAGCCTTGTCACTTGACTTAGGATAAAAGCCAAAACCAGTATGTTAATTTTCAGACACTGTTTTTTGGGGTACTGCCCCTCCTCAGTGGATGCTTGACATGTCACTCTGCAAGGAATAATGTTACCCCTTGGATTCCTACCCATAGCCTGGAAGAGGTAATTTATACTGTATATAAGAAAAATATGGATTTCTTTGGAATAAGACATCAGATCACAGATATTTAGGTTTCACTGTATTGAGCTTCCTATAACCTACATGCCCATATAGATGGCTTAGGAGGGTTCACAGAACTTTCAGATTCCATTGAAGAGTGTATGAATGAGGCCTTCAGAAAGTGTACTTATCGTTATAAAATAGACGTCATAATGACTTCTTAGAAACTGGTAGTTGTATGAACAGCCTGAATTAATACAGTCAAAAAGTGTGTTTCTTGCCTGTTTATGTCATCTTTCTCCAGATCTTCAAGTGTTCACACTCTTCTGGTGAGATGTAAAGGCTGTTATTTGTATTCTACTATTTTTCTATTGTTCATGTATTGGTAAAATATGTCCAAACATTTTAGTGCTTTGTGATAGTTTTGGTTTTGTCAGTTTTGAATTTATTATTGAATTTTTTTTTTCAGTGAAAAATCTATCTGGCCAAGCAAAGGTAAATATGAAACCAACTCACTCTATGAGCTAATTTCGAAGTCCATTTTTTACAGATAGCACTTGTACCTACTATTGTCTATTTCTGGGGTGGGTAATTAATTTTCCCGAAGGGCCACATGAGAGACCATGACTGTTGTGAATGGCTGAACCAATAGGCTGAAATTAATTCTTCTCAATATTAATGCTAGCATATTATTATTATTATTATTATTATTATTATTCATTTTTATAGCGCCATTTATTCCATGGCGCTTTACATGTGAAATACGGGGCAAATATAGACAAATACATTAAACATGAGCACAAACAAGGCACACGGGTACATAAGGAGGGAGGACCATGCCCGCGAGGGCTCATAGTCTGCAGGAGATGGGTGATGATACACTAGGAGAGGGCAGAGCTGGTTGTGCGGTGGTTCAGTAGGTTCAGGATCACTGCAGGCTGTAGGCTTGTCGGAAGAGGTGAGTCTTCAGGTTCTTTTTGAAAGTTTCTATGGTAGGCGAGAGTCTGATGTGCTGGGGTAGAGCGTTCCAGAGTATGGGGGAAGCACGGGAGAAGTCTTGGATGCGGTTGTGGGAAGAAGAGATGAGAGGGGAGTAGAGAAGGAGGTCTTGAGAGGATCGGAGGTTGCGTGTTGGTAGGTACCGGGAGATCATGTCACAGATGTATGGAGGAGATAGGTTGTGGATGGCTTTGTAGGTCATTGTGAAGGTTTTGAACTGGAGTCTCTGGGCGATAGGAAGCCAGTGAAGGGCTTGGCATAGGGGAGAGGCTGGGGAATAGTGGGGAGACAGGTAGATTAGTCGAGCAGCAGAGTGTAGGATGGATTGGAGTGGTGCCAGAGTGCTAGAGGGGAGTCCAGAGAGTAGGAGGTTGCAGTAGTCGAGGCAGGAGATGATAAGGGCATGCACTAGTGTTTTTGTGGTGTCACGGTCAAGGAATGCACGGATCCGGGAAATGTTTTTGAGTTTAAGGCGGCAGGAGGAGGCAAGGGCTTGGATATGTGGCTTGAAAGAGAGGGCAGAGTCGAGGACCACCCCGAGGCACCTGGCGTGTGGGACTGGGGAAAGTGAGCAGCCATTGACATTGATGGATAGGTCTGGTGGAGGGGTAGAGTGAGATGGGGGAAAGATGATGAATTCTGTTTTGTCCATGTTCAGTTGTAGAAAGCGAGCAGAAAAGAAGGCTGAAATAGCAGACAGACAGTGCGGGATTTTGGTAAGTAAGGAGGTGAGGCCAGGTCCGGATAGGTAGATCTGCGTGTCATCAGCATAGAGATGGTACTGCATACCGTGGGATTCTATGAGCTGTCTCAGACCGAAGGTGTAGATGGAGAAGAGTAGGGGTCCTAGAACAGAGCCTTGAGGAACACCGACTGACAAGGGGCGAGGTGAGGAGGTGGTGTGGCGGAGGGAGACACTGAATGTCCGATCTGTCAGATATGATGAGATCCAGGAAAGGGCCAAGTCTGTGATGCCAAGAGATGAGAGGATTTGTAGCAGAAGGGAGTGGTCCACAGTGTCAAAGGCAGAAGACAGGTCCAGGAGAAGGAGGACAGAGTAGTGTCGCTTGTTCCTGGCAGTTAGTAGGTCATTGGTGACTTTAGTTAGGGCAGTTTCAGTTGAGTGATGGGAACGGAAGCCAGATTGTAATCGATCAAAGAGGGAGCAGGAGGAGAGGTGAGAGGACAGTTCAAGATGGATGTGTTGCTCCAGCAATTTGGAGGCATAAGGAAGAAGAGATATTGGGCGATAGCTAGACACAGAGGATGGGTCGAGGGAGGGCTTTTTGAGGATGGGTGTGATCTTGGCATGTTTGAAGGATGAGGGGAAGACACCTGTTGTGAGTGAGAGGTTGAATAGGTGCGTTAGGGTTGGGATGAAGACCGTGGAAAGGTTAGGGATGAGGTGGGATGGGAGCGGGTCAAGCGTGCAGGTGGTGAGGTGTGATCTTGACAGGAGGGTGGAGAGCTGATCTTCTGTCATGGTGGAGAAGCTGGTTTTGGCCGAGCAGGGGTGAGCAGCTAAGAGGGGCAGTGGGCGCTGTGGGCCAAAGCTTTCTCTGATCGTATCGATCTTCTGTTTAAAGAAAGAGGCAAAGTCTTCAGCAGAAATGAGAGGGGAGGGAGGGGGTGCCGGGGGACGGAGTAGAGAATTGAAAGTGTTGAAAAGCTGTTTAGGGTTGTGAGACAGGGAGGATATGAGAGATGAGAAGTAAGTTTGTTTTGCGGCAGTGAGCGCGGACTTGAAGCTGGCGAGGGACTGCTTGTATGCGGTGAAGTGGTCAGCAAAGCGGGATCGCTTCCATCTTCGCTCAGCGATCCTGGAAGCCCGTCTCAGTTCTTTAGTCAGGCTGGTCAGCCAAGGCTGCCTGTTGACTGTACGAGTTTTGCTATGCATGAGCGGGGCGGCCGAATTGAGTGTTGCTGTTATTGTGGCGTTATAAAAAGCAGCAGCAGCATCTGTGTCATGAAGGGAGGCTATGTCGGTAAGAGGGAGAAGGGACTCAGAGAGTGATTGTAAGTTGAGATGTTTGAGATTTCTGCGAGGGAGTTCGTGGAGTGGGGGTTGCACACTAGGAGAGGAGAGGGAAGAGAATGTTAGTAGGTTGTGGTCAGACAGGGGGAGGGGTGAGTTTAGTAAGGGAGCAGAGGCGGGTGAAGACGAGGTCCAGCGTGTGGCCATCTTTGTGAGTGGCCTCAGAGGACCATTGAGTGAGGCCAAAGGAGGCAGTCAGTGATAAAAGTTTAGAGGCAGCTGAGGTGGAAGTGTCAATCGGGATGTTGAAATCACCCATGATGATAGAGGGGATGTCAACAGAGAGGAAATGAAGTAGCCATGTGGTGAAGTGGTCGAGAAAGATGGAGATGGCTAGTCCTGGGGGGCGGTAGATTACCGCCAGCTGGAGGTTGGAGGGGGGAATAGATGCGGATGGAGTGCACCTCAAATGAGGGAAGAGTAGCGGAGGGTGGTAGCGGGATTGGAGTGAAGGAGCAGGTGTCGGACAGGAGCAAGCCAACTCCTCCACCACGTTTGTTGGTGGAGCGAGAGGTGTGAGAGAGGTGGAGACTGCCGTAGGAAAGCGCAGCTGGAGAGGCTGAGTCAGAGGGGGTGAGCCAGGTTTCCGTGATGCCAAGGAAGGAGAGTTTGTTGGTGATGAAGAGGTCATGGATAAATGGCAGTTTGTTGCAGACGGAGCGTGCGTTCCATAGTGCTCCAGGTAAGGGGACCGGGGGAGTGGGGGCTGGATGAATGGGTATGAGGTTGTCATGGTTGGGAAAACGTGCGGAGGATCGAGGTAGGGGGTTAGAAATGAGCGTGGGGATGTGTTGAGGTGGGCCGGGATTTGGGGATACATCACCAGCAATGAGGAGTAGCAGACAGAGCGTTAGAAGGTGGGAGCAGGATAGGACATGATGTGGCCGTGTGTGTCTGGAGAAAAAGGATTGTATGTGGAGGAACAGTTCTGAGAATAAGGTGAGATGGCTGGGGAGGATGGAGGAAGAAATGACTAGTTCCTTACAAGGTGGAGAGATTGCAGGAGATTGTAAGAAGGAAAATAGTATGGGGGTGAATGAGAAAAGAAACCGAAACATTGTAGTGGTTTGGTGTTCTGTTACCTTCCAGTCAATTCCAGTCCAATTCAGTCTAATTCAAATTCATAATTAAAAAGATGTAATTTAAAAGATGGAAGTTAAAAGATGAAATGCAGCAGACTGCGTCTGTAGCAGACGCCTGCATGTGAATATATCCCCAGTTAAGGGCATTCAGGTGTGAATACATACATACATATTAATTGTATTACTTAATACACTTATACCTTTTGAACCCAGACACAGGCCCTTTTATATATCGTATGAGCACACACACAGACAGTAAGAGCCTCCATATAGCCTCCCCATGATCAGCATGAGACCCCACATACCCTCCCAAGGATCAGTATGAGATCCCATACAGCCTCGCTGTGTTCTGCATAAGACCTCACATATCGTCTCCAAGTCTAGCATGAGACCCCACATAGCCTCTCCATGCCCAGCATGAGACCCTACATGGCCTCTCCAAGTCCAGCATGAAACCGTACATAGCTTCCCCATGATCAGCAAGAGACCCACATAGCCTCCCTATTTACAGCATGAGACCCACACAACTTACCCATGATCAGCAGGAGACCCATATAGCTTCCCCTTGATCAGCAGACCAATATAACCTCTCCATGATCAGCCGGAGACCCACATAACTGCCCCATGATTAGCAGGAGACCCTCATAGCCTCCCCATTATCAGAAGGAGACCAACATAGCCTCCCAATGATCAGAAGAAGACCCACATAGCATTCCCATGATCAGCAGGAGACCCACATAGTCTTGCTATGTCCATCAGGAGACCCACATAGCCTCTTGAAAGAACAGCACGAGACCCACATAGCCTCCTCAATAAAAGCTAATTTTTAAGGTTTTTTTTCTGTCCAGTCGGTGCCTTTTTTATACTGGACCCCAATTAACTTTCACAGATACAATTTTCTTTTCACCGCTGGTATCTCCAGTATTAGATAAGAAAAACAGGGTATGAATCAATGTGAACAATCTCTTCTTAACTCAGCACCCCTAACAACTCCAGTATTAGGCCAGGTATACAGGGTGGACAGCTGTGTGAGCAGCCTCTTCTTACCTTATCACTTTTGGTATCTACAGTCTTGGATCAGATATACAGGACGGACAGCAGTGTGAGCAACCTTTAACTGCGGCACACATAGTTTCTCCTGTATTAGATCAGAAAAACATGCTTTTACATGTATAAAAGTTTTAATTACTTTTATTTTATGTACACTGCACAAACATAAAGGGAACACTTAAACAACACAATGTAACTTCAAGTCAATCACATTACTGAAAAACCAACCTGTCCAGTTATGAAGCAACACTGATTGTGAATCACTTTCTCCTGCTGTTGTGCAATTAGCAAGACAACCCCTATAAATAAGTGGTTCTGCAGGGGGTGACCACAGACCATTTCTCTGTTCACATCCTTTTTGGCTGTTTTTTTGGTCACTTTTTCATTTTGTCATTGATCTCACCCCTAGAGGTACTGTGCAGTAGCATGAGGCAGTGTCTACAACCCACAGAAGTTGCTCGGGTAGTGCAGCTCATCCAGAATGGCACATCAGTGTAAACTGTGGTAAGAAGGGTAGCTGTGTCTGTCAGCACAGTGCCCAGATCATGGAGCAGATACCAGGAGACAGGCCAGTACACCAAGAGAAATGGAGGGGGCCATAGGTGGGCAACAATCCAGCAGCAAAACCGCTGCCTCCTCCTTAGTGCAAGGAGGAACAGAAGGAACAGTGACAGAACCCTGCAAAATGACTTTCAGCGGGCCACTAACATCTACAGTGCCTTGCCAAAGTATTCAGCCCGCTGGAATTTTCAACCTTTTCCCACATATCATGCTTCAAACATAAATATATCAAATGTAAATTTTTGGTGAAGAATCAACAACAAGTGGAACACAGTTGTGAAGTTGAACAAAATGTATTGGCTATTTTAAATTTTTGTGGAAATTCAAAAACTGAAAAGTGGGGTGTGCAATATTATTTGGCCCCTTTACTTTCAATGCAGCAAACTCACTCCAGAAGTTCATTGTAGATCTCTGATTAATCCAATGTTATCATAAATGCCTAATGATGATAAATATAATCCACCTGTGTGTAATCAAGTCTCCGTATAAATGCACCTGCTCTGTAATAGCCTCAAGGTTCTGTTTGAAGCACAGAGAGCATCATGAAGACCAAGGAACACAACAGGCAGATCTGCGATACTGTTGTGGAGAAGTTTAAAGCCGGATTTGGATACAAAATGATTTCTGAAACTTTAAACATCCCAAGGAACACTGTGTAAGCGATCATATTGAAATGAAAGGCGTATCATACCACTGCAAATCTGCCAAGACCCGGCCGTTCCTCTAAACTTTCATCTCCATCAAGGAGAAGACTGATCAGAGATGTAGCCAAGAGGCCCATGATCACTCTGGATGAACTGCAGAGATCTACAGCTGAGGTGGGACAGTCTGTCCATAGGACAACAATCAGTCGTACACTGCACAAATCTGGCCTTTATGGAAGAGTGGCAAGAAGAAAGCCATTTCTCAAAGATATCCATAAAAAGTGTAATTTAACGTTTGAAACAAGCCACCTGGTAGACACACCAAACATGTGGAAGAAGGTGCTCTGCTCAGATGAAACCAAAATCGAACTTTTTGGCAACCATCCCAAACGATATGTTTGGCGTAAAGACAACACAGCTTATCACCCTGAGCACGCCATCCCCACTGCCAAACATGGTGGTGGCAGCATCATGGTTTGGGCCTGCTTTTCTTCAACAGGGGCAGGGAAGATGGTTAAAATTGATGGGAAGATGGATGGAGCCAAATACAGAACCATTCTTGAAGAAAACCTGTTGAAATCTGCAAAAGACCTGTGACTGGGACAGAGATTTGTCTTCCAACAAGACAAAGATCCCAAACATAAAGCAAAATCTACAATGGAATGGTTCACAAATAAACGTATTCAGGTGTTAGAATGGCCAAGTCAAAGTCCAGACCTCAATCCAATCGAGAATCTGAGGAAAGAGCTGAAAACTGCTGTTCACAAACTATCTCGATCAAACCTCACTGAGTTCAAGCTGTTTTCCAAGGAAGAATGGGCAAGAATTTCAGTCTCTCGATGTACAAAACTGATAGAGACATACCCCATGCTACTTGCAGCTGTAATATCACCAAAAGGTGGTGCAACAAAGCATTAAGTTAAAGGGGCCGAATAATATTGCACGCCCCACTTTTCAGTTTTTGAATTTCCACAAAAATGTCAAATAACCAATAAATTTCGTTCAACTTCACAATTGTGTTCCACTTGTTGTTGATTCTTCACCAAAAATTTATATTTGGTAGCTTTATGTTTGAAGCATGATATGTGGTAAAAGGTTGAAAAGTTCCAGCGGGCCAAATACTTTCGCCAGGCACTGTAGATGTTAGTGGCCTGCTGGAAGTCATTTTGCAGGGTTCTGGCACTGTTCCTTCTGTTCCTCCTTGTACAAAGGAGGAGGCAGCAGTTTTGCTGCTGGATTGATGCCCACCTAATGCCCCCCACCATTTCTCCTGGTGTACTGGCCTGTCTCCTGGTATCTGCTGTATGGCACTGTATGTATCTACTCAAACTGTCAGAAACAGACTCTATGAGAATATGAGGGCCCGACTTCCAAAAGTATGTGTTGTTATTAAAGCCCAACACCGTACACGGCGATTGGCATTTGCCAGAAAACAGCAAGATTGGCAGATTTGACATAGGCACCCTGTGCTCTTCACGGATGAGAACATGACAGATATGTCTGGAGACATCGTGGACAACTTTCTGCTGCTGCAACATCCTCCAGCAAGATAGGTTTGGCAATGAGTCAGTAATGGTGTGGGGAGGCACGCACAGCCCTCCATTTTCTAGCCAGGGGTACCCTGACAGCTATTAGGTACCGGGATGAGATCCTCGGACCCATTGTGAGACCATATGCAGGTGCAGTGGGCCCTGGGTTCCTTCTGATGCATGACAATGCTAGGTCTCATATGCCTGAAGTGTGTCAGCAGTTCCTGCATGAAGAAAGCACTGATGCTATGGACTGGCCTGTCCGTTCCCCAGACCTGATTCCAATCAAGCACATCTGAGACATCATGTCTCACACCATCCACCAACGTTACATTGCACCACAGACTCTCCAGGAGTTGATGCCTTAATCCAGGCCTGAGGGGGAGATGCCTCAGGAGAACATCTGCTGCCTCATCAGGAGCATGCCCAGGCATTGTTGGGGGGTCATACAGGCACGTGCAGCCCACACACACACTACTGAGCATCATTTTCTTGTCTTGAGGCATTTCCACTGAGGTTGGATCAGCCTGTAAATTCATTTTTCACTTTGATTTTGAGTATAATTCCAAATCCAGATCTCCATGGGAAATTAATTTTCATTTAAATTGATTATTTTTATGTTTTGTTGTTCTCAAAGCATTCTACTATGTAATGAATAAATATTTGCAACTGGAATATTTCATTCAGTGATATCTAGGATTCAGAATTTAAGTGTTCCCTTTATTTTTTTTGACCCGTTTTTATGTATTTAGTGACTGTGTTTGTATGTACCAGTCATGCCTATATGTGAATTTGTATACACGTATGTGGCTGTACAGTATGTAGTGTGTATGGAGAGAGTATGTACTGTATGTATGCATTTCTAGGGTGAGTGTGCATATACTGTATGTGTACCTCAATAATAGTTTGTATCATGACATTGGAATCATCATTTTTTATCTCTAGGCCTATAGTACATCATCTAACGTTCCACACAGACTCTTACCTCTGCTCCTAGCTCTCACATGGTATGTTCATTCACCCAGCTCTCCTGCCTTGTCTGTCTATGAAGTGCATATAGTACATCATCCAACTTTCCACACAGACTCTTACCTCTGCTCCTAGCTCTCACATGGTATGTCTTTCAACTAACCCTAGCTTTACCCCAGTGTTATTTATGATGTTGTTTACTCTGGCCTGATTATATGCATCTGGTCCACTCTTAATTCTCTGACCAAGATGAACAGAGACCACTCCTCTGCTTCACACCTGAATGCACTTAGTTGTACATATATTGCATAGCACAAGTCTGCAAAGACTTTATTCTGCAGTGTGATTCCTATAAGTGTATCCTAGAAGTGTGAAGATTAATGTAGAATTGAACCAGAAGGGAACTGAAGGTAACTGGACATAGTCACTGTAAACAATGTTTCTGTTTGTCTTCACTTTCACCCCTATAATCCTTCACTTTCTGCTAACTCCCCTAATCCCTACACCTAGTAAGGAACTGTTTATCTCTTCTTCAATCCTCCCCATGAGTCGCCCACCAGGGCCGTGGGGTACCCGGTACCGGGTCCGGTGTTCACAGGGGGATGTCATGGTGGTGGCCCGGTCCGTGGCCCTGGGCGCCCATGTAAAAGGGATAATTGAATATAGTTTATGTTCGTGACGCCACCTGTGGTATTCGGTCAGTGGGGACCGACACTGCTTTAAGGGGTCCTCTGGGGTGATGTTATGGCAGCTAGATGGTGTAACTTCCCACAGGTGAAGTGTATCTCCAGGGCTCCCGGTGTGTAGATGGAAGATGGTGAATGGTGCAGTAAAGAATGAGGACACAAGTTTGCAGTCTCTTTACCTGGTTTTACTGAAGACTTCAGGCAGCCACTGTCCAGGGTACCAGATCACAGGGCAGGCAGGGTCCGGCCGGCTTGGAAACGAATCCAGAGTCCCCTTTACCAGGTGGAGTTAAAAGCCTTCCTCTAGCACGGTGGTGTTGTAGTCCCTTACTGCCTATGGCTTCAGATAAGGTCCTCATAGTTCTTCTCTCTGTCCCCTATATAGGATAGGACAATACCTGTATGACAGGTAACTCAAGCCTTTTTACAGGAACTCTATCACGCCACGGACTCTATGTGTTACTGTGTCTTCAGGTGTGTTTGGTGGACAGGTAACTTGCAGTTCAGCTCTCCTGCCAGTCTCTGCTATGTGTCTTAGAGTCCCACAAATGCCTCAGTTTTCCGGCTGCCGGTTATCTGCACTTTGCTAGGGAGACAGTCTGCTCACTGCTGTCCTCCCCCTGGTGTCACTCTCCTGTGCTTTGCTCTCCTGCATGCTCACTGAACAATGTTCGGCTTTCTGTATGTCTCTAATACTTGTAGGGGATAACTCTGGAGAATCTTTGCGTGGAACAAGACAACTACAGGACACAGTTTTGTAAATGGTAAAGTCTATATTATCACACGGCGATTCAAACAGGTGCAGAGAGAAACTCAAGTCCACAACACTTGGTGTAAATATTAAACGCAGCTTAGCAGTCTATAGGGAACTTCAGAGGAAAATGCAACCACACAGAAAGTCTATGAAGCACAATTATTCTTGAGGATACTTGACACGAATAAGTCCTTGTTTTAGTCCAAACACAGATAGATATGCTTATAAGGCAGTTCAAATAATATCTTAGCTCAACCAGGGAGGCCTGGGTAATAGTCTCAGGTTTTTGCAGAGCAGAAACAGCTTACATGTCCAGCAAATGCAGATGGAAGTAAACACGAGCAGCAGATGAAGGAGGATTACTGGAAACTGGTGTATGCAGCAGGAACTCAGAGCAGAGAAGCAGGATCACCACACAGGTTCACAAGAGCAGGTATATAGCCAGGGAGTCACCAGAGTCAGGAGCTAGATACAAGGCAGAATACTCTAGCACAGACTGAAGGCTGGGGTGGAGTTTTATAGCAGGAAGACACAGTGCACATGAGACCAAAGACGCCATCTTGGAAAAGGGCAGTAATGCACAAAAGGTAATAAAAAATGTTCAGAGTCCTGACATTACTCCCTCCTTAGAAGCAGCCTCAGGACGATCCTGGTTTATCAGGGAATCTCTGATGAAAACGAGAAGTCTTCTGTTGGGCATTGATGTTTTCCACAGGTTCCCAAGAGTCTTCCTCAGGGGGATATCCATGCCAACAACAATTTCCTCCACCACAAATTGTTCTTCCCCATCAATCACCACAGCCTGCGGAGGTGACACAACACATCCCTGAAAGGTATTACTAGATACAGGCTTTAGTAAAGATACATGAAAAACTGGATGTACCTTCATAGTCCTAGGCAGCTTCAGCCGGCAGGCCACAGAGCTCACAATACCGTTGATCTTGAAAGGGCCAATGAATTTCTGTCCAAGTTTTTGTGAAGGAACGTTTAACTTCAGATTCTTAGCTGCTAACCACACAGAATCTCCTACCTTGAACATGGGTGCAGGTTTACGGAATCTATCAGCCGATCTCTTATAACGTTCTTGAGCTGTGGTCAGGGATTCCTTCAGAAACTCCAGATTTTGCCTCATCGCAGTCAGCCTTTCCTCCACTGCTGGAACTGGAGAATTAATTAGAGACCTAGGTAAGATACATGGATGATAACCCAGATTGGCAAAGAAAGGTGTAAATTTAGTGGAGGCGCTCTGAGAATTGTTATATGAAAATTTGGCTAATGGCAGCAACTCTAACCAATCATCCTGGAGATGGCTGACATAGCATCTTAAATATTGTCCCAGCGTCTGGTTGGTACGCTCAGTCTGACCATTTGTCTGGGGATGGTAAGCGGAAGGGAGACAGACATTAATATTGAGTGCAGAGCAAAAACCCCTTCCAGAATCTTGAAGTGAACTGTACTCCACGGTCAGAGATGATCTCATCCGGAACCCCATGCAACCGAAAGACATTCTGTATAACCAAGTTCACTGTATCTTTAGCTGAGGGGAGGCCGGTGCACGGAACAAAATGAGCAGCTTTAGTCAGGTGATCAACTACCACCATAATTGTATTCATGCCCCCCGATGTAGGCAGCTCCACAATAAAGTCCATTGATATAGACCCCCAAGGGCGGGACGGAACAGGTAATGGTTGTAGAAGACCCGTAGGTGCCACATGAGGAGTCTTGCAATGAGCACATACCTCGCAAGAGAGAACATAGTCCTTGGTATCCTTCAGGCAAGTTGACCACAAGAAGAATTGGCTCAGGAACTCTTGTGTCTTCTGTACCCCCCTGTGACCAGCCAACTTGGAGTCATGTACCAACTTGAGGATCTGCAGACGGACGACCTCAGGGATGTAGATATGTCGATCTCTGAACCACATGCCACTCTTAAAGACAAGATTAATATCCACAGGTGGGTTGGCCAGAAATACATCACCGTCATAGGCCTCCCTGCACTCCTTCCACAAGTCCTGATCGTGGATAACTCCGATGAAATTGGCATCAGATAGAATGGTCTTGGACGGGGCTCCAGATACAGAATCCGCAGCATGGATTCAGGATAAAGCATCAGCCTTCCCATTACGAGAACCTGGATGGTACGAGATAACAAAGATAAATTGATTTAAAAATAAGTTCCAACGAGCCTGATGAGGAGAAAGACATCTAGCAGATCTAAGGAACTCTAAATTGCGATGGTCAGTTAGCACTATGATCTGTTGTGCATCTCATTGCAGATGATGCCTCCATTCTTTGAAAGCCGCAATAATAGCCAGCAATTCCTTGTCTCCCACGTCGTAATTCTTCTCTGCTGAGGTTAGTCTACAGGAAAAGAAAGCACAAGGATGTAGCAGACCCTTCTCTCCAGTTCTTTGGGAGGGAATAGCCCCCAAAGCATTATCAGAAGCGTCCACCTCCACATTGAATGAAAGTATTGGATCTGAGTGTATCAACAGCGGTGCTGATGTGAAACAGATCTTAAGCCGATCAAAAGCTTTTTGAGCCTGTGATGACCACTTAAAGGGCTTTTCCTTCTTTGTAAAGGAAGTAATGGGACGGACAATATCAGAAAAATTTAGAATAAAGCGTCTGTAGAAATTTGCAAAACCAATAAAACGTTGGACCTCCTTAACGTTCTTGGGTACCGGCCAGTCAAGGATTGCCTGAATCTTACCAGATTCCATGTTCAGCCCCTGGGGAGAGATGATATAACCTAAGAACTGTATCTCAGAATGATGGAACTCGCATTTCTCCGGCTTAATATACAGATGGTTCTCTTTCAGACGTCTTAAAACAGTTTTGACATGTTCTTCATGTTCCTGTAAAGAGTCAGAAAAGACTAGTATATTGTCCAAATAGATCACCACAAACTGGTCCAACAAATCTCTGAAAATGTCATTAGCAAGGTGTTGAAACGTTGCAGGGGCGTTACAAAGCCCGAAGGGCATCACAAGATATTCAAAGTGTCCATACCGGCATCTGAATGCTGTCTTCCACTCATCCCCTGGACGAATACGCACCAAATTATAAGCCCCACGAAGATCCAGTTTAGAGAACACCTTAGCATGGCGGACTCTTTCCAGTAATTCGGGAATCAGAGGCAAAGGGTAACGGTTTCTTACGGTTACATTATTGAGTTCCCGATAGTCAACACAGGGTCTCAGGGTCCCATCCTTCTTTTTTACAAATAATATAGGTGCCCCTGCTGGTGAGGAAGAAGGACGTATGAAGCCTTTGGCCAGATTTTCATCAATATACTCCTTTAAGGCTTGAAGCTCAGGTGCCGCCAAAGGGTATACGTTACCAAAAGGAATAGCTGCCCCAGGAAGCAGCTCAATAGGACAGTCATAATACCTGTGTGGAGGAAGCTGATCTGCATTCTTCTTGTCACAGATGTCAGAGAACTCTTTATATGCTGGAGGTAAAGAAAATACCTGTACATGTGGTTCCGTAGCCGTAGACTCAGGGACAGCTTCTGTTAACACTGAGTTGCTCCTTGTTAGAAAGATAATCTCCTTGGTCTTCCAGTTGATAATTGGGTTCTGAGAACACAACCAAGGAATGCCTAAAATCACAGGAAAATGAGAAGAAATTAGCAAGAAAGAAAGTTGCTCCTGATGATTAGGCTCCTACAAAATTTCAAGGGGTACGGTCTCCTGATCCACAGGCCCAGAGATTAAAGGTGACCCATCCACTCTTTCCATGGTAATTGGAGAGGCTCTTTGCTGAACTTCAATACCATGTTCCTTGGCAAATGCGATATCCATGAAATTGCCACCTGCACCAGAGTCAATCATAGCTGCACTGGAAATCCACTGTCCTGAACACAGGATCTTAATAGGGAGAGAAGAGTAAGAGTTCTTTTCCTTAAGCTCCTTGGGAGGTGAAGTCATAGAAAGTGAATGGAATACAGCGTTTAAAGGCAGGCTACATTCAGAGATGTCAGATTCATCATCACAGTTGTCATAATCTCCTACTGCTGCTATCACCTTGTTAGGCCGTCTAGGACACTTAGGACAATTGATCAAGAAGTGGTCAGACTGGCCGCAGTAGAAACATAGACTTTCATGAAGGCGATGCTCCCGGCGCTCATTGATCTAGCGCCTCTGAACGGAATCAATTTGCATGGGCACCGCCTCCTCCTCCCGGGATGTTTTACCTGCAGGCTCTTTGGAAGGAAGGGAACAGTTAGAAATACGGTTATATGCAGCAAACTTCTCCTGCCTATGCTCAGTAAGGCGAATGTCTATGCGCACACAATGCTGTATAAATGTCTCTAGCTCTTGTGGTGACTCAGAGCGAGCTAGTTCATCTTTTACAATACTACACAGACACCTTTTAAAAATAGGCAATTGTGCATAACTGTCCCAATTGGTATCTACCGCTAATCTCCTAAATTCAGTAGCATACTCAATAACAGAACGTTTAGCCTGGCGTTAAGACAATAAAGCAGATTCAGTGGCTGCACGGCCATTAGGGTCATCAAACATTAATGCCATAGCGGCATAAAGGGTAAAGTCGCTTGTGCAGCTATTTGCGTGCTTATGTCCTGAAAAGCCCGTCCTTACTGGGACTCTATGCCAGCATGTTTGTTTTCCTGGGCTGCCATGCGGGTGCTTAAGTCCTGCAAAGTCTGTCCAAACACTTGTTGATTGTGTTCAAAGCTTCCAAACTTCTTTTGCAGTCCTTCCACATCTTTCTGCAGTGATCTAATTATGGAAAACACCTGCTCTAATCTGCTTTCTGCAGTCATTGTTCCAGCAGTCTCCTCTTTTCTGGCTAGAGTATCCTGTAATAATTATAGGGGATAACTCAGGAGACTCTTTGCGTGGAACAAGACAACTACAGGACACAGTTTTATAAGTGGTAAAGTCTATATTATCACACAGCGATTCAAACAGGTGCAGAGAGAAACTCAAGCCCACAACACTTGGTGTAAATATTAAATGCAGCTTAGCAGTCTATAGGAAACTTCAGAGGAAAATGCAATCACGCAGAAAGTCTATGAAGCACAATTATTCTTGAGGATACTTGACACGAATAAGTCCTTGTTTTAGTCCAAACACAGATAGATATGCTTATAAGGCAGTTCAAATAATATCTTAGCTCAACCAGGGAGGCCTGGGTAATAGTCTCAGGTTTTTGCAGAGCAGCAACAGCTTACATGTCCAGCAAATGCAGATGGAAGTAAACACGAGCAGCAGATGAAGGAGGATTACTGGAAACTGGTGTATGCAGCAGGAACTCAGTGCAGAGTAGCCGGATCACCACACAGGTTCACAGGAGCAGGTATATAGCCAGGGAGTCACCAGAGTCAGGAGCTGGATGCAAGGCAGAATACTCTAGCACAGACTGAAGGCTGGGGTGGAGTTTTATAGCAGGCACAGTGCACATGAGACCAAAGATGCCATCTTGGAAAAGGGCAGTAATGCACAAAAGGTAATAAAAAATGTTCAGAGTCCTGACAGTCTTTTTCTTTAGGAGCTGTAGTACTTCAGACTACACTGCCCCTTCGTACGTTCTTCCTGCCTCAGACTGCTCCATTCTGCTTCCTGGCACTTTCTCACTGACTTTCCTTCCAAACTACAATATATATCCGTATGCAGGGGAGTCACCTAGGAATAGGATCAAAAGCTCCCTCTTGTGGCCTGGAGTGTGAACATGTTGTGTGCATTGTGATTACCTGATGATAGTTATCCTCCATCGCTTCCAAACGTAACATCACTCTCCCCATGAGAAAAACAATGGTACTTTGACAACCAGGACCCTGGGGCGCCACAACCATCCATCTCACCTCCTCCTCAGAACTGTTCCTCAACATACAATCCTCTATCTCCAAGCACAGACAGCCACCTCATGCCCTCTCCTGCTCCCACCTGCTAACACTTTCTCTGCTCCTTCTCGCTGCTGGTGATTATCTTTCCAAACCCGGGTCCTCCTCACCACATCCCCACAGTAAGTTCTACCTCCCATCCGCGCTCCATCACAAATTTCCATAACCACTCTAACCTTATACCCAGCCACCCAGCCACCCAGCCACCCAGCCCCCGCTTCCCCAGTCCCACTAACAGGAGCTCAGTGGAACGCTCGCTCTGTCCGCAACAAGCTTTCCTACATCCATGATCTTTTTGTTACTACCAAATTTTCCTTCCTCGCCATCACCGAAACCTGGCTCACCCCCTCTGACACAGCCTCTCCTGCTGCACTTTTGTATGGTGGCTTCCACCTTTCTCACGCACCCCGCCCCAGCTGCAACCATGGTGGAGGAGTTGTGTTGTGAATCCGCTTTTGGGCTCCCCTGGTGGTTGCTGGTGGTACTGGTGACTTGTGTGTCTTTGCTGTCTCAGTTCACCTGCTCCCATCAGTGTTTGGGAGTTTCCTATTTAGCCTTGCTCTCCAGTCATTTCCTTGCCGGTCATCATTGTAACAAGAGCCTTCGGTTGCATGTTCCTGCTACTAGTCTGCTGATCAGCTAAGTGGACTTTGTCCTTTTGTTTTGTATCTTTTGTCCAGTTTGCAGTTTTGTTATTTTCTGTAGCTGGAAGCTCTTGTGGGCTGAAATTGCCACTCCTGTGTCATGAGTTGACACAGGAGTCTTAAAGTAATTTCAGGATGGTTTTTTGATAGGGTTTTCAGTTGACCGTGAAGTCCTCTTTTGTATCCTTCTGCTATCTAGTAAGTGGACCTCTCTTTGCTAAATCTACCTTCATACTGTGTATGTCTTTTCCTCTAAACTCACCGTCATTACATGTGGGGGGCTGCTATCATCTTTTGGGGTATTTCCCTAGAGGTAAGCCAGGTCTGTTCCTTCCTCTACCAGGGGTAGTTAGTCCTCCGGCTGGCGCGTGGCATCTAGGGTTAATCAGGTATGCTCCCTGGCTACTATTAGTTGTGTGGTAGATTTAGCTCACGGTCAGCTCGAGATTCCATCACCCAGAGCTCGTCCGTTATCTTTGTGTTTTGATGTTTCCCTGCCATTGGGAATCATGACAGAGTTGGTTTTCTCCTGTCAGATAACTGCTCCTTTTGCCCCAATCCCACTGCTGCCCTCTGTTACCCTCCCTTCCTTTGAGGTGCACTCTGTGCACATCTACACCCCCTCCAACTTCCAACTGGCTGTCATTTACCGCCCCCCAGGGCCAGCTACCACCTTCTTTGACCACTTTGCCACCTGGCTACTTCATTTTTTTTCTGCGGACATCTCCACTATCATCATGGGCGACTTCAACATCCCCATTGACACTTCCCTCTCAGCTGCCACTAAACTTCCATCTTTCACTTCCTCCTTCAGCCTCACTCAATGGTCTTCTGCAGCCACTCACAATGGTGGTCACACACTGGACCTCATCTTCACCTACCTCTGCTCCCTGTCTAACCTCTCTAACTCACCTCTTCCTTTTTCTTTCCACAATCTACTTACATTCTCTTCCCTCTCCACTCCTTGTCTACAAACCCCACCCCACAAACTTGCACATCCTCGCAGAAATCTTAAAGACCTTGATCTACACTCACTCTCTGAATCGCTCCTCCCTCTCACAGACATAAGTTCCCTACACAATGCGGATGATGCTGCCGCTCTATATAACACCACAATACCTGTAGCTTTGGAATCTCTTGCCCCTCTCACACATACCAAAGCTCGTAAAATCTAGAGGCACACCAGCCTGACCAAAGAACTGAGGCAAGCTTCCAGGGCTGCTGAGTGGAGATGGAAAAGCTCCCACTCCAACGAGCACTTCATCACATTCAAACAGTCCCTCACTACTTTGAAGACAACACTCACCATGGCTAAACAAACCTACTTCTCATCTCTCATATCCTCCCTGTCTCACAACCCTAAACAATTATTCAACACCTTCAATTCTCTCCTCTGTCCACCAGCACCTCCTCCCTCCCCACTTATCTCAGCTGAAGACTTTGCCTCATTTTTCAAGCAGAAGATTGATAACATCAGAGACAGTTTTAGTCGACATCCCCAAGAGCCCTTCCTCCCAACTGCCCAGCCCTCCCCCTCCAAAACCAACGTCTCCACCATTACAGAAGATCGACTCTCCACTCTACTCTCAAGATCCCATCTCACCACATGTGCACTTGACCCAATCCCATCCCACTTCATCCCAACCCTAACCCATCTCTTCAACCTATCACTAACAACTGGTATTTTCCCCTCAAGCTTTAAACATGCCTCAATCACACCTATCCTCAAAAAGCCCTCTCTTGACCCATCCTTTGTATCTATCTATCTATCGCCCTATATCACTTCTCCCCTATGCCTCAAAACCACTGGAACAACACGTCCATCTTGATCTGTCCTCCCATCTCTCTTCCTACTCTCTCTTCAACCGCTTACAATCTGGCTTCCGATCACACCATTCCACTGAAACTGCCCTAACTAAGGTCACCAATGACCTATTAACCGCTATGAGCAACTGACACTACTCTGTCCTCCTCCTCCTGGACCTGTCCTCTGCCTTTGACACAGTGGACCCTATTACTGCAGACCCTCTCATCCCTTGGCATCTCAGACTTGGCCTTATCCTGGATCTCCTCATACCTAACAGACCGGACATTCAGCGTCTCCCATTTCACACCACTTCCTCACCTCGCCCCCTATCTGTCGGAGTCCCGCAAGGTTAAGTTCTAGGGCCCCTGCTCTTCTCTATTTACACCTTTGGCCTGGGACAGCTCATAGAATCTCACAGTTTTTAGTGTCATCTCTATGCTGACAACGCGCAGATCTACAACTCTGGACCAGATATCACCACCCTACTAACCAGAATCCCTCAATGTCTGTCCGCTATTTCATCCTCCTTCTCCGCTAGATTTCTAAAACTTAACATGGACAAAACAGAATTCATCATCTTTCCCCATCTCACGTGACCCCCCCAACAAACCTATCCATTACATTAAACGGCTGCCCACTCTCTCATCATCTCCCCCCTTGATTACTATAACCTCCTGCTCTGTGGCCTGCCCTCTAACGCTCTTGCACCCCTCCAATCTATTCTAAACTCTGCTGCCCGACTAATCGACCTGTCCCCCCGCTATTCCCTGGCCTCTCCCCTCTGTCAATCCCTTCACTGGCTCCCTATTACCCAGAATCCAGTACAAAACCCTAACCATGACATACAAAGCCATCCACAACCTGTCTCCTCCATACATATGTGACCTCGTCTCCCGGTACTTTCCTGCACTCAACCTCCGATCCTCACAAGATCTTCTTCTCTACTCCCCTCTTATCTCCTCTTCCCACAATCACATACAAGATTTCTCTCGTGCATCACCCCTACTCTGGAACTCTCTACCACAACATATCAGACTCTCGCCTACCATCGAAACCTTCAAAAAGAATCTGAAGACCCACCTCTTCCGACAAGCCTACAACCTGCAGTAACCACCGATCGACCAAATCGCTGCACAACCAGCTCTACCCTCACCTATTGTATCCTCACCCATCCCTTGTAGATTATGAGCCATCGCGGGCAGGGTCCTCTCTCCTCCTGTACCAGTTGTGACCTATATTCTTTAAGATTATTGTACTTGTTTTTATTATGTAGACCCCTCCTCACATGTAAAGCGCCATGGAATAAATGGTGCTATAATAATAAATAATAATAATCCCTGTTATTTTGAAATACATTTTTACTTTATATACTGTACATAATCAATTCCATTCACCCAAATCTGTTTGTGATGGTGACATGCGTTTTGAATCATACAATCGCAGAAACTGTGTAATATAACCTACTGCTCCTGAATCTGCCCTTAAAATTATATGACTAATTAATTGTGATGTTTATTTTCACTAGGCTGTAACACTACCTGCAAACATAAGGTAAATGATTACACTGTAGCACGTAGTGCATTAGAAACATGAGAATTTAAAATATTTTTGTAAATAAGGATTTTTTTTTAATCCAACCTCTGTTTGGTAATTAATGTATCACAAAAGATACAGTCTCTAGACACACAAGGGAATATCTGGCATTTGTGTTTTTGAGCGTTACCATTATCACTTTGGGAGTCTGATACCAAGCACCCCCACTGAACAGCATCCCCTTTATTTGTCATGCTGTTATTTTAAAATATAGTAAATGTAATGCTCATAAAATTATACAGTGGGGAAAATATGTATTTGATACCCTGCCGATTTTGCAAGTTTTCCCACCTACAAAAAAATGGAGAGGTGTGTAATTTTTATCGTACATACACTTCACCTGTGAGAGAGAGAATCTAAAAATAAAAAGCAGAAAATCACATTGTATGATTTTTAAATAATTAGTTAGCATTTTATTGTATGAAATATGTATTTGATCTCCTAACAATCAGCTAGAAATCTGGCTCTCACAGAACTGCTAGTTTCATTCTTGCAAATATTGCCTTTCCATCTGAACTAATACATGCAACTAGCTTTTGAACCAGTTCTACACCCGGGTGATGAGCATTTTATTGGTACATTTCCTGTGCCATTTTTTAAGACACTGTGTCTGTGAATTTGCATATACTTTTGTCTTCAATGAAATGGCGTTAGATAGCACGGTGTGTGCACGCGCTGACTCTGACGCCATTTTAACAAAGTAATATACTACAACGTCAACATAGCAGTACGCACACGCAGGCCATAGGGATAATGGTGGGTGGTGCATGCGCACTGCTATGTTGACGCTGTAGTACATTACTATAATGGTGCCGGAGTCGGTTCGTGTACATACCTCGCTATCCGGCACCATTTTATTGATATATATTTATAAGATATGTGGTTAATCTGCAGGCCAATAGCATTATTTTGCTGCCTGTCGCCTGCATGCAGCCGAATGCAGCGGGGAGAAAACTAACTTTATTCTCCCTGCCAGCATTGGCTTCAGTCATTAAGGCAGGGACAGTGTGCTGAGTAAACACAGCGGCCGCTGTTACCGTGCCTCTTACACTGTCTGACACTGGCTCTATCTTGATCCTGATGGGTCACTCAGGGCCAGGGGCACGGTTACAGTAGCTGCTCTGTATTCTCAAAGCAATGACTGACCGGTGCCACTCCCAACCGCTTGACTGAAACCAAATGCTCCCCCATCCTGGTATTTGCTCTCCTATCCTATTATATGCTCCCCCATCCTGGTATATGCTCCCCCATCCTGGTATATGCTCCTACATCCTAGTCACCCATCCCATTATATGCTCCCTATCATGCCTGTGCTGCTGTTGATCCATACATCCATCCATAAATAGAGATACATACATACATACAAAAAACACTCCTACTCACCTTTCCCCCACTCCACTGCACCGAGTTGCCTGCTTTATTTAAATAACATGGCACCAGAGTCAGCACGTGAGTATACAGCACTATCCGGTACTACTTTGTAGAGGACTCCATGTGCAAATCTGTCTTTAACAAAATGGTGAGGGAAATCGCGCTTTGTGCAGATTCTGACTCCGGCACCACTTTGTCTTCAACAAACTGGTGCCGGAAATCCCGCTATGCGCAGGCACCTATTTATACTTCAATATCCGGTGTCACACTCCTCCATCCTCATCCTCCTCCCTGTCACCGCTGGATGTGTTCTTCTGAGTCCGGTCACACTGCGCAGGTGCAGTGCACGGTCCATAGCGGCTTTGGCCAGAAGGACACATCATGCGTTATATTATAGATTATATCATTCTTAAAAGGGATTTGCCAGCAGAATTTCACCCCACAAAATTATGAATATTATTATTATTATTTATTTATATAGCACCATTGATTCCATGATGCTATACATGAGAATGGGTTGCATACAAGTTACAGATATCGCTTAAAGTAAACAAACTAACAATGACAGACTTATACAGAGGGACGAGGACCCTGCCCTTGTGGGCTTACATTCTACAGGATTATGGGGAAGGAGACAATAGGTTGAGGGTTGCAGGAGCTCCGGTGTTGGTGGGGCAGTATCTCCGGTAGTGATGAGGAGGCAGCGAAGTCAGTGCAGGCTGTAGGCTTTCCTGAAGAGATGGGATTTCAGGTTCCGTCTGAAGGATCCGAATGTGGTTGATAGTTGGACGTGTTGGGGCAGAGAATTCCAGAGGATGGGGGATATTCTGGAGAAGTCTTGGAGGCGGTTGGATGAGGAGCGAATAAGTGTGGAGGAGAGAAGGAGGTCTTGGGAGGACTGGAGATTACGTGAGGGAAGATATCGGGAGATATATGGAGGAGACAGGTTATGGATGGCTTTGTAGGTCAGTATAGTAATTTGAACTGGATACGCTGAGGGAATGGGAGCCAGTGAAGAGATTTGCAGAGGAGGGAAGCGGAGGAGCCTCTAGCTCTTTTAAAGATAAGTCAAACTGTACCTATATCAAGGACATATAGGTCCTTCTCAAAAAATTAGCATATAGTGTTAAATTTCATTATTTACCATAATGTAATGATTACAATTAAACTTTCATATACTATAGATTCATTATCCACCAACTGAAATTTGTCAGGTCTTTTATTGTTTTAATACTGATGATTTTGGCATACAACTCCTGATAACCAAAAAAACCTGTCTCAATAAATTAGCATATCAAGAAAAGGTTCTCTAAATGACCTATTACCCTAATCTTCTGAATCAACTAATTAACTCTAAACACATGCAAAAGATACCTGAGGCTTTTAAAAACTCCCTGCCTGGTTCATTACTCAAAACCCCCATCATGGGTAAGACTAGCGACCTGACAGATGTCAAGAAGGCCATCATTGACACCCTCAAGCAAGAGGGTAAGACCCAGAAAGAAATTTCTCAACAAATAGGCTGTTCCCAGAGTGCTGTATCAAGGCACCTCAATGGTAAGTCTGTTGGAAGGAAACAATGTGGCAGAAAACGCTGTACAACGAGAAGAGGTGACCGGAACCTGAGGAAGCAGTGGACTGAGTCTGGTGTGGAAACATCCAGAGCCACCGTGCACAGGCGTGTGCAGGAAATGGGCTACAGGTGCCGCATTCCCCAGGTAAAGCCACTTTTGAACCATAAACAGCGGCAGAAGCGCCTGACCTGGGCTACAGAGAAGCAGCACTGGACTGTTGCTAAGTGGTCCCAAGTACTTTTTTCTGATGAAAGCAAATTTTGCATGTCATTCGGAAATCAAGGTGCCAGAGTCTGGAGGAAGACTGGGGAGAAGGAAATGCCAAAATGCCTGAAGTCCAGTGTCAAGTACCCACAGTCAGTGATGGTGTGGGGTGCCATGTCAGCTGCTGGTGTTGGTCCACTGTGTTTCATCAAGGGCAGGGTCAATGCAGCTAGCTATCAGGAGATTTTGGAGCACTTCATGCTTCCATCGGCTGAAATGCTTTATGGAGATGAAGATTTCATTTTTCAGCACGACCTGGCACCTGCTCACAGTGCCAAAACCACTGGTAAATGGTTTACTGACCATGGTATTACTGTGCTTAATTGGCCTGCCAACTCTCCTGACCTGAACCCCATAGAGAATCTGTGGGATATTGTGAAGAGAAAGTTGAGAGACGCAAGACCCAACACTCTGGATGAGCTTAAGGCCGCTATTGAAGCATCCTGGGCCTCCATAACATCTCAGCAGTGTCACAGGCTGATTGCCTCCATGCCACGCCACATTGAAGCAGTCATTTCTGCCAAAGGATTCCCGACCAAGTATTGAGTGCATAACTGAACATTATTATTTGATGTTTTTTTTGTTTGGTATTAAAAAACACTTTTATTTGATTGGTCGGGTGAAATATGCTAATTTATTGAGACAGGTTTTTTGGGTTATCAGGAGTTGTATGCCAAAATCATCAGTATTAAAACAATAAAAGACCTGACAAATTTCAGTTGGTGGATAATGAATCTATAGTATATGAAAGTTTAATTGTAATCATTACATTATGGTAAATAATGAAATTTAACACTATATGCTAATTTTTTGAGAAGGACCTGTACTCCATTCCTGAGAAATTAAAATTTGATTTGCTATGATTTGATATGCAAAAAGGTTCCAGCTCCCCTGGCGGAGCGGTTAGGGCAGGTACGTGCACTTTTGGCCACTCAATGAGACAGTGCACTTAATGCTATGTGTTCCCAGCTAATAGCTGGGAATTACTTAGTACTTAAAGCACCTCCACCTGTAGGGAGGTGCCTGAGTAACAATTGTAGTTTTTCAGTCTATAAGCTGCAAGTGTGATCTAGTTGCTGTACCAGACCAGTTACACATGTACCAGTTCTGCTTTCCTGTTCCCATATTATCTGAAATGATACCTGAATCCGAAACTGCTGCGGCAGTATCTGAAACGGAAACCGCTTTGGCGGTACGTGATCCTGGAAGAGCTCTAGTGGAACCTGAACCTGAAGCAGCATCTGTGATACCTGAATTCCAAAATCACCCAGGCAGTACCTGTACCTTATATCCATGCTACAAGTACCAGTTCCATCTGAATCAGTGGCTACATCTGTACCATCTGTATCCGGTACCACCTTGGACTCTTAATCTGTTGTTGCTGCTGTCCTGATGCTTGGGTTCAGCTGCTGGGTCTGTCCTGGAGTAGCTCCTGTCATCCAACTGGGCTCAAATCTAATCTCCACCATCAGGGTCTTTAGTGAAAACTCAGGTGGTTTCTTAATCCTGGCCAGAACCAGGCTCTCACGGATCTATGGTGCAGTGGGCCTACGATCCACTAGCTTGACAGTTGCACTGAGAAGTGAATAGAACTGGAGTGACAGAAGCTTCAGATCTACAGTCTCGATTGCATATCAATTCAGATGCTGATTTCTCAGTAATAAAGGAATGAAGTGGCCATGAGTAGTGGAGCGTCGGGTGGTTTCGTCAAACTCAATTTGACAGGTGGACACGCCCCTATCAAAGTGTATCAAAGTGTGTAACCCCTCCCCCCTGACAGCTGGCCTCCTTGTCTTCTAACAGCAGCTGTGTGGCAGCTCCCCCTCCCTTTTTATATAGTTTAATTTGTTAATACAGGGAATATTATCTCCGTAATTGTTTTATATTAGAGTTTTATATTTATAGGTGCTTTATAATGGGCGCATTATGTATGCGGGCATGTTACAACATGAATGTTATCCCCTGGGCATGTTACAACATGAGTGTTACCCCCGTAATTGATTTATATTAGAGTTTTATATTTATAGGTGCTTTATAATGGGCGCATTATGTGTGCGACCATATTACAACAATCGCAGGTATGAATCGTGGTGTTTTATACGTTTATAAAAAAGCAAAAGTCGGGGTATTGTAAAAGTAACCGTTGATTAGATGTCTATGTAACACACTATCATCACTTTCTGAACACTTGTTAAAACTCAGAAACTCTGGCTCGAATGTATGTCATGCAGACACACACCTGTTTTTTTTTTTTTTTTTTTTTTTTTTTTCTGACTGGAGCCCCTGCAGCCTGTACACAGTACACTTCTTTCAAAATAAATATCAATACTGCAACGTACAAAATAAATAACACGTTGGTTATACAGCAACAAACGCCTTACAGAATAATGTGATTATTTATCCACTATAAGTTGTGATTCATTATCACTGAACACATTCTAGCTGCAGAAACACTGGCTGTCTAGTTAACGGCCACACAACTGCTTGCATTTAAGTATGGAATACTGTCTCCTACTTAATTACCCTAACAGCTGGGATCCCTGTGCTTGGAAAATGACTGGATCACTGTGCATGGAAAATGACCGCGTATGATTCAAACCTGTGTTTGTGGGGCTCCCCGCAGCTGTTTCTCAGGTACCCCAAATAACGGGGCGCAAGCAGAGGCTGGCTAAAAATAGTTTACTGTGTGAAATAAAGCATGGTAGATTTCCCACTAGCCGAGAAAACACAGAATTTGCTAGCAGCTGGCACACAAAGCATCTGTCACCTTGAACGTCCTCTAAGAATTTAAACAACTAGTTAGATCAGTGAAGACAAGGGCAGTTTTGATTAAATTGATAATTGCAATTAGAACGCGGTAAATTTGAAAATGTTGACGAAATAATCGTGAGTGAAGACAAGTGCAGTTGGCCACTGCACATTTAGAGTGAAACAGCATATTTTTCAGCTTATAACGCAGTTTCTCATTTTCATGAGTTTTAAGAGGTCGTGTTATGTGTGATACGGGGGCTACATGCTCGTGTGGTTAATAGATAAAATACAGATATGATATGCCAATTCACCAACAGTGACCGGCTTACACATAACTCGACAATAATCAAGGGTAGATATACAATACAAGGCAATAGACTTTATTAAAGTATGTATCAGACAGGCGTGATATTTACTAAGGCAGCTGAAATGAATTTGCCTCTGTAATCAGAGCAGTGTATTTTATACACAGTGTTCACATATAGTGAATAGTGCTTCTATATGTATTTGTGCTGAGAGTGCATTCTGCAACCAGAGCAATACTGCTAGCTATCAGTGTGAAACTTTCAGACAAGTACAGTATATTCTGGACATATTATGTATAATTATTAGTTAATTGTTCACTAAAACGATCATTTCTGACAGAACAATGTCAAATTTTGACAAAGACAATTCAATAATATAAAAATTCTTACAGAATATAAAAAGCAAAAACATTAAATATGTATGTACACATGCATGATTTAGCTTAAAAGACATATTATGTATAATTATTAGTTAATTTTTCACTAAAATGACACAAAATTGTGTTTTATAATACACCAGGCTGTTTATTCATTATATGTTGTATTAAATAGAGTCTAACTATCACATTACACGTCTTGCTGTACCAGTATGTATCAGACTGCAATGGCACATCACACTGCTTGCTGTAGTGAATAGAGCTTCTATATGCAATTGTGCTGAGAGTGCAATCTGTTATCAGTGCAATACTGCTAACTATCAGTGTGAAACTTTCAGAGGACTGTGTTATGTGTGATAACTTACCGAAGCGGTAAAAGCAAAACACAGATGTAGAAGTTCAAAAATGACAGTCACTGTATGAGTTTTAATAGACTTTAATAAAGTATGTATCAGACAGGCGTGATATTTACTAAGGCAGCTGAAATGAATTTGCCTCTGTAATCAGAGCAGTGTATTTTATACACAGTGTTCACATATAGTGAATAGTGCTTCTATATGTATTTGTGCTGAGAGGGCATTCTGCAACCAGAGCGATACTGCTAGCTATCACTGTGAAACTTTCAGACAAGCACAGTATATTCTGGACATATTATGTATAATTATTAGCTAATTTTTCACTAAAATTATAATCTCTGCCCGAACAGCGGATTAAACTTGAAAATTTTGACAAAAACTATCCTATATTAATGTGCGTATTTTTATTACACTCACCACAGGTCATATTATGTATAATTATTAGTTAATTGTTCACTAAAATGATAATCTCTGCCCGAACAGCGGATTAAACTTGAAAATTTTGACAAAAACTATCCTATATTAATGTGCGTATTTTTATTACACTCACCACAGGTCATATTATGTATAATTATTAGTTAATTGTTCACTAAAATGATAATTTCTGCCCGAACAGCGGGTTAAACTTGAAAATTTTGACAAAAGCTATCCTATATTATGGCTCGTATTTTTATTACACTCATCCCCAAATGAGCCACTGCTAATTTGATGACACAATTTTTAGCATTTCAATACTATACATTAACTAAATGCTAGAGCTTATGTTACAGTATTTTATCTGTTTATTTTATAGCATTTTATCTGTTTATTTTATAGCATTTTATCTGTTTATTTTATAGCATATTAGATTTTCACATTATTTGTAGCTGTTTGTGTGGCTGCCTCTGTAAGCCGCATTTTTCTGCCGACAGGCCATAAAGATGTGACCGTAGCCGCAGCTCGCTGAGCGTTACCACCGGACTCACTTCTCTTTGGAGGCTTCTGAATGTACACTATTCCCACCCACGGACAGTTTTCATTTAAAAATATGAATATTATTGAATATAATGTATTACCTATGTTACAGTATTTTATTTTCCCGGTGTTACATTTGTTTTGCTGTCTGTTTTACCACTTCAGTGCTATACATTAACTAAATGCTGGAGTTTCTGTAACAGAAACTAGGGACCAGTGTTTTGACAGGGTATAAAGCGGTTGTTTTATACATGACAGGTATATGAATATAAAAAGTAAAAATCATCACATGTACAATTAACATACACCATTACACTTCTTATAAAATAGAGTATATTATGTATATTCTGTGTTTCTGCCCGATTATTTGATTATTTGATTTATACCTCACTGTATGGGATTATTATGTATAGATATGAATATTACTGAATAGTCTCATAGCTCCCCGGCCGTAATAGGCTCTAATGCTATAACATCCCACCTCTGCTTGCTGTCTCAGATCTCAACCACAGTAATAGAGTCTGGTGGTATAACCGGCCACCTCAGCTTCTGTAGGGGGAGCGGGGTGTGTTTCTACAGTATTATTCTGTTGGGAGCTTGAAGTCTGGGCACTATAACTGCTAACAGCTGCTAAGATTTTCTGTGGTGCAGATACAAGCACTCAACTTGCTAGCAGCTGTTAAAATGTATCTGTACTGACCACTAACTAGATGTCAGGTTGTGTGATATAGTTTAATTTGTTAATACAGTGAATATTATCCCAGTAAATGTTTTATATTAGATGTTTATATGATATATTAAGATTAGTCTTGCTTGACAAGCCAGTGTTCTGACATTTTCATAAACCTATAGCCCCAATAATATTTATTTGGCCTGCAGATAATTAATTAAAAGCGCATAAAGCGTGTTAAATAGACAGTACACCAAAAGCACAGCGAATCAAAATGTATTAAATTGATTACTGATACGCTTCCAACAAATTGATAATAATATCAAAAGTGTACCAACAATATTTATTCTCTTTTATTGACATCGGATATCGTAGCGCCTGTGCCGTCTATTTGCACACAATCATTTTGAAACCGTGTTTTGCTGACCTTAAACATTTTGTATAACAGCTGTGTTTCTCATGATTTTTCTAGCGCAGCTCGCTGAGCGTTACCACTGCACTCATTTCTCTTTGCTGCTTCTGAATGTACACTATTCCCAACCATGGACAGTTTTCCTTTAAAAAATATGCGTATTATTGAATATAATGTTTTACATATGTTACAGTATTTTATTTTATTAATAGTTACTTTTAACTATTCTTTTAGAGTGCCTAGTAGATTTATATTCTTTGCCTGATATATTTCTACACAAAGCTTCAAACTATTTTGTAATTTATAATGTATCACAGTAGTTTCATATGAAGTTACATCTTAGGCCCCATTCAGACTATTGTAATATCTGTAGCGTAAAATAGAGCCAAATAGCTACTTTCAAAGCCGGACATACACCACTGATTTTAATGGGGTCTAAGGGGGTTCTATCATGGTTTCCACATAATAGTTATGGAAAGAATAATGCTACAGAATTGGCCGCTCCGGTTATAAAACAAAAATGATGAAAATTATCCATGATGTTAATGTGAAAAAGGCTTATGCCGTGGGTTTATGGATCTCTACAATAAACACCATGTGTAGAAATTTGGCTCTAGAACTTGTTGGATTAGTGAATATAATAACGTTTGTCATATTTTATAACATGCAGCTAATGATTCCTGCTTTCAACTTGTATGTAACTGGATTAAAATAAAGAATAATGACCTAGCTGATTTGGGTGATATTGTAAAACCATTTATTGTTTCTACTACTTGGCAATTGTTACATTCAGTTATTTTTATTTATTTATTTATTTTTATTTTTATTTATTTATTTATTTATTTTTCCATGGAATTTGTTAGTCATTACAATTATTTTTGCTCCCAAGATAGGCTATTAGAGCCACCAAGCTACATAAGTGTGCAGGCTCCTGAATATTACAATTACAAAACATTCAAAGTTTGTTTCTCCACTTTTTGCAGATAATAAATCTTAATTTCTTTATAATCTGACTTTTAGTTATAGTTTGTCGCCGTTCTTTGGCGTTCTATGTATACCGTAAATTTTGCTTCCTTTCAGTGAATAATATAAGACAGATTATTTTTATTCAAAAAACATCTAACTTATGTATACTTTTAAAGCTTTGTTACATTTCTAACCGGTCTTCACCATGCTGTGTAACATAAATACATGCGGCCTTGTAGTGATTTAATATAGTGCACCAAACATGATATGGTTTTTGGTTTCTCTGAACTGACGCAAACAAAACATATAAGGTAGTACGGCACAAGACGTGAGCGTGCCCGCAGCTCAATCTTTATAGAAATAATTAGGGTTGAGCGACTTTCATTTTTTTAAGATCGAGTAGGGTTTTGGGAAACCCGATTTTGTCCAGAGTCGAGTCGAGTGCAGTCGGCCGATTATCGCTAAAAGTCGGGGATCGACCGAAACACGAAACCCAATGCAAGTCAATGGGGAAGCATAGTCGGCAGTGAGTGGAGGCCAGGAAAACACCTACAGTGCCCATTTTAATGCCAAAAACATCCATTCTTGTTTCTGAAGCTTGCCAATCTTAATTAACTGTATAATAATAGTTGGGCATAGGGAATTGGGGGAAAGTTGTGGGGGGAGTAGGGCTGGCTCAAGTTTTTCGTGGGCCCAGGAAATGCGGACTACGTCACGGCGGTGTTGCAGGGAAAGGTAAGTATTTAAAAGTTGCAAGTGCTGTGATCCTGAGCAAGCAGGGGGGGGGCCCACTCGTTCGCATTGCCACTGGCACAGGGCCCCTCAAAGTACGGCGGTGTGTTTGCATGGCGGGGGCGCCTCCCACCAGCAGCGACACTTTTGCGTACTCTGAGGGGCCCTGTGCCAGTGACGTCGCCAACGAGTATGCCCCCCCCCACCTGATGAAGGAACCTGCACTTTCATCTGCACCTTCCTCTTTGTCCCTGTGTAAGGTGGTATAACATGCGAGAAGGGGAACCTTACTTTCAGCAGGGTCAGATTCTGGCTGTGTAGAGTACAAGGGGAATGTAGTGGTCTAGGTCAATGTACCAGCAGACTCATTTAGCAGTGGCTGGGCAATGGGCAGGATGAGGAGGAAACAGATATAGGGCCAAAGAATAAAGTAGGCTACATGCAGTTCAAAATTGGTAACAGGACTAAACAGGCGGCATTGCTTTGTTCAGTGGAGTAGCAAACCCAAGAGCAGCAGACACTGTTTCAAGGGCCTAACCACACTAGTAGGCCAAATGCAGTTTAATATCTGATAGTATAGGGCGAAAGCCAGAATGTGGAAGCTCAGCTTTGTTCAGTTGAGGACAACACCAGGGAGGGGCAGACACCTTTAGTAGGCCGGAAAAGCCTATTGCATTTTTTAAAATGGTAATTTGGAGCAGAAGGTTGAAGCTCAGCTTTATTTAGTTGAGGGCAACACCAGGCAGGGGCACACAGACAGACACCTTTAGTAGGCCGGAAAAGCCTATTGCATTTTTCAAAATGGTAATTTGGAGCAGAAGGTTGAAGCTCAGCTTTATTTAGTTGAGGGCAACACCAGGGAGGGGCAGAAGCCGTTAGTAGGCCCTAACCACCATTTTTTTTTTAAAACCACTTAATGAGAGCCGGAAGGTTGAAGCTCAGCTTTATTTAGTTGAGGACAACACCAGGGAGGGGCAGAAGCCGTTAGTAGGCCCTAACCACCATTTTTTTTTTTTTAAAACCACTTAATGAGAGCCGGAAGGTTGAAGCTCAGCTTTATTTAGTTGAGGACAACACCAGGGAGGGGCAGAAGCCGTTAGTAGGCCCTAACCACCATTTTTTTTTTTAAAACCACATAATGAGAGCCGGAAGGTTGAAGCTCAGCTTTATTTAGTTGAGGACAACACCAGGGAGGGGCAGAAGCCGTTAGTAGGCCCTAACCACCATTTTTTTTTTTAAAACCACATAATGAGAGCCGGAAGGTTGAAGCTCAGCTTTATTTAGTTGAGGACAACACCAGGGAGGGGCACACAGACAGACACCTTTTGTAGGCCTGAAAAGCCTATTGCATTTTTCAAAATGGTAATTTGGAGCAGAAGGTTGAAGCTCAGCTTTATTTAGTTGAGGGCAACACCAGGGAGGGGCAGAAGCCGTTAGTAGGCCCTAACCACCATTTTTTTTTTTAAAACCACATAATGAGAGCCGGAAGGTTGAAGCTCAGCTTTATTTAGTTGAGGACAACACCAGGGAGGGGCAGAAGCCGTTAGTAGGCCCTAACCACCATTTTTTTTTTTAAAACCACATAATGAGAGCCGGAAGGTTGAAGCTCAGCTTTATTTAGTTGAGGACAACACCAGGGAGGGGCAGAAGCCGTTAGTAGGCCCTAACCACCATTTTTTTTTTTAAAACCACATAATGAGAGCCGGAAGGTTGAAGCTCAGCTTTATTTAGTTGAGGACAACACCAGGGAGGGGCACACAGACAGACACCTTTTGTAGGCCTGAAAAGCCTATTGCATTTTTCAAAATGGTAATTTGGAGCAGAAGGTTGAAGCTCAGCTTTATTTAGTTGAGGGCAACACCAGGGAGGGGCAGAAGCCGTTAGTAGGCCCTAACCACCATTTTTTTTTTTAAAACCACATAATGAGAGCCGGAAGGTTGAAGCTCAGCTTTATTTAGTTGAGGACAACACCAGGGAGGGGCAGAAGCCGTTAGTAGGCCCTAACCACCATTTTTTTTTTTAAAACCACATAATGAGAGCCGGAAGGTTGAAGCTCAGCTTTATTTAGTTGAGGACAACACCAGGGAGGGGCAGAAGCCGTTAGTAGGCCCTAACCACCATTTTTTTTTTTAAAACCACATAATGAGAGCCGGAAGGTTGAAGCTCAGCTTTATTTAGTTGAGGACAACACCAGGGAGGGGCACACAGACAGACACCTTTTGTAGGCCTGAAAAGCCTATTGCATTTTTCAAAATGGTAATTTGGAGCAGAAGGTTGAAGCTCAGCTTTATTTAGTTGAGGGCAACACCAGGGAGGGGCAGAAGCCGTTAGTAGGCCCTAACCACCATTTTTTTTTTAAAACCACTTAATGAGAGCCGGAAGGTTGAAGCTCAGCTTTATTTAGTTGAGGACAACACCAGGGAGGGGCAGAAGCCGTTAGTAGGCCCTAACCACCATTTTTTTTTTAAAACCACATAATGAGAGCCGGAAGGTTGAAGCTCAGCTTTATTTAGTTGAGGACAACACCAGGGAGGGGCAGAAGCCGTTAGTAGGCCCTAACCACCATTTTTTTTTTTAAAACCACATAATGAGAGCCGGAAGGTTGAAGCTCAGCTTTATTTAGTTGAGGACAACACCAGGGAGGGGCAGAAGCCGTTAGTAGGCCCTAACCACCATTTTTTTTTTTAAAACCACATAATGAGAGCCGGAAGGTTGAAGCTCAGCTTTATTTAGTTGAGGACAACACCAGGGAGGGGCAGAAGCCGTTAGTAGGCCCTAACCACCATTTTTTTTTTTAAAACCACATAATGAGAGCCGGAAGGTTGAAGCTCAGCTTTATTTAGTTGAGGACAACACCAGGGAGGGGCAGAAGCCGTTAGTAGGCCCTAACCACCATTTTTTTTTTTAAAACCACATAATGAGAGCCGGAAGGTTGAAGCTCAGCTTTATTTAGTTGAGGACAACACCAGGCAGGGGCACACAGACAGACACCTTTAGTAGGCCTGAAAAGCCTATTGCATTTTTCAAAATGGTAATTTGGAGCAGAAGGTTGAAGCTCAGCTTTATTTAGTTGAGGGCAACACCAGGGAGGGGCAGAAGCCGTTAGTAGGCCCTAACCAAAGTTGAAGGCCAAATGCAGTTTAATTTCTGATACTATAGGCCGAAAGCCAGAAGGTGGAAGTTCCGATTTAGACAGTGGAGGACAATTTGAATTAGGGACTGCAGACAGACTTAGTAGGCTGTCCCCTGTGGACCATGCATCCACCACATTAACCCATTGCGCCGTAATGGACACGTAATCTTCCGTGGCCATGCCTACAGGTCCATGCGTCTGTTGTCAGGTGCACCTTTGTACTCACAGATTGCCAGAGTGCATGGACAATGCGGTCTTCTACATGCTGGTGGAGGGTTGGGATGGCTTTTCTCGCAAAAGAAGTGTCGACTGGTTAGCTTGTAGCGTGGTACAGCGTAGTCCATCATGGCCTTATTAATAGTAAATAAAATATATAACTAGGCTCTATGAACTTTTAAATAGGTTCCAGGGGTACACGGGCAGCATTGGTGTGGTCAGTGGAGGAGTATTGCAAGTAGGGGCTGCAGACAGGCTATCAAAGGCCTAAAATAACAAACAGTAGGCAGTCATGGCAGTTTTACATCGGTTACATGGATACACAGGCAGGCACTCCAGGCAGCATTGTGGTCAGTGGAGGAGTATTGCAAGTAGGGGCCGCAGACAGGCTATCAAAGGCCTAAAATAACAAACAATAGGCTCATGGCAGTTTTACAGCGGTTACATGGATACACGGGCAGGCAGCTTGGTGGTCAGTGGAGGAGTATTTAAAGTAGGGACCGCAGACAGGCTATCAAAGGCCTAAAATAACAAACAATAGGCTCATGGCAGTTTTACAGCGGTTACATGGATACACGGGCAGGCAGCTTGGTGGTCAGTGGAGGAGTATTTAAAGTAGGGACCGCAGACAGGCTTCAAAGGCCTAACATAAGAAAACGGGCTGGCTGTAGGCACTTTATAATTGGTTCCAGGGGTACACGGGCAGCAGTGGTCTGGTCAGTGGAGGAGTATTTAAAGTAGGGACCGCAGACAGGCTTCAAAGGCCTAACATAAGAAAATGGGCTGGCTGTAGGCACTTTATAATTGGTTCCAGGGGTACACGGGCAGCAGTGGTCTGGTCAGTGGAGGAGTATTTAAAGTAGGGACCGCAGACAGGCTATCAAAGGCCTAAAATAACAAACAATAGGCTCATGGCAGTTTTACAGCGGTTACATGGATACACGGGCAGGCAGCTTGGTGGTCAGTGGAGGAGTATTGCAAGTAGGGGCCGCAGACAGGCTATCAAAGGCCTAAAATAACAAACAATAGGCTCATGGCAGTTTTACAGCGGTTACATGGATACACGGGCAGGCAGCTTGGTGGTCAGTGGAGGAGTATTTAAAGTAGGGACCGCAGACAGGCTATCAAAGGCCTAAAATAACAAACAATAGGCTCATGGCAGTTTTACAGCGGTTACATGGATACACGGGCAGGCAGCTTGGTGGTCAGTGGAGGAGTATTTAAAGTAGGGACCGCAGACAGGCTTCAAAGGCCTAACATAAGAAAATGGGCTGGCTGTAGGCACTTTATAATTGGTTCCAGGGGTACACGGGCAGCACTGGTCTGGTCAGTGGAGGAGTATTTAAAGTAGGGACCGCAGACAGGCTATCAAAGGCCTAACATAACAAACAATAGGCTCATGGCAGTTTCACAGCGGTTACATGGATACACGGGCAGGCAGCTTGGTGGTGGTGAGTGGAGGAGTATTTAAAGTAGGGACCGCAGACAGGCTTCAAAGGCCTAACATAAGAAAATGGGCTGGCTGTAGGCACTTTATAATTGGTTCCAGGGGTACACGGGCAGCAGTGGTCTGGTCAGTGGAGGAGTATTTAAAGTAGGGACCGCAGACAGGCTTCAAAGGCCTAACATAAGAAAATGGGCTGGCTGTAGGCACTTTATAATTGGTTCCAGGGGTACACGGGCAGCAGTGGTCTGGTCAGTGGAGGAGTATTTAAAGTAGGGACCGCAGACAGGCTATCAAAGGCCTAACATAACAAACAATAGGCTCATGGCAGTTTCACAGCGGTTACATGGATACACGGGCAGGCAGCTTGGTGGTGGTGAGTGGAGGAGTATTTAAAGTAGGGACCGCAGACAGGCTTCAAAGGCCTAACATAAGAAAATGGGCTGGCTGTAGGCACTTTATAATTGGTTCCAGGGGTACACGGGCAGCAGTGGTCTGGTCAGTGGAGGAGTATTTAAAGTAGGGACCGCAGACAGGCTTCAAAGGCCTAACATAAGAAAATGGGCTGGCTGTAGGCACTTTATAATTGGTTCCAGGGGTACACGGGCAGCAGTGGTCTGGTCAGTGGAGGAGTATTTAAAGTAGGGACCGCAGACAGGCTATCAAAGGCCTAACATAACAAACAATAGGCTCATGGCAGTTTCACAGCGGTTACATGGATACACGGGCAGGCAGCTTGGTGGTGGTGAGTGGAGGAGTATTTAAAGTAGGGACCGCAGACAGGCTTCAAAGGCCTAACATAAGAAAATGGGCTGGCTGTAGGCACTTTATAATTGGTTCCAGGGGTACACGGGCAGCAGTGGTCTGGTCAGTGGAGGAGTATTTAAAGTAGGGACCGCAGACAGGCTTCAAAGGCCTAACATAAGAAAATGGGCTGGCTGTAGGCACTTTATAATTGGTTCCAGGGGTACACGGGCAGCAGTGGTCTGGTCAGTGGAGGAGTATTTAAAGTAGGGACCGCAGACAGGCTATCAAAGGCCTAACATAACAAACAATAGGCTCATGGCAGTTTCACAGCGGTTACATGGATACACGGGCAGGCAGCTTGGTGGTCAGTGGAGGAGTATTTAAAGTAGGGACCGCAGACAGGCTATCAAAGGCCTAAAATAACAAACAATAGGCTCATGGCAGTTTTACAGCGGTTACATGGATACACGGGCAGGCAGCTTGGTGGTCAGTGGAGGAGTATTGCAAGTAGGGGCCGCAGACAGGCTATCAAAGGCCTAAAATAACAAACAATAGGCTCATGGCAGTTTTACAGCGGTTACATGGATACACAGGCAGCTTGGTGGTGAGTGGAGGAGTAGTGCAAGGAGTGTCTGTCCCAGTACTCCCAAAATATAAATAGATGTTAATGTCTCGCAAAACAACCAAAACAAAAAAAAAAGGTGGCATACTTAGGTACAGGGGTGGGCTCATCTACTGAGTTTCTGACATAGTAATTTGGCAGTAACTATTTAATGGTGCCAATATAGGACACAGACACAGACTACTTTAAGTTGCATCATAGATGTCTACAAATTTGTATTGTCAGTGCCAGACATTGAATGATGTCAGCGAATAGACTAAAGATTGGTGGAGCTGTGCGACATAATTTTGCACGTGGTAGAGCACATTTTGAGCTGGGGTAGGGGGGAACTCTCTTGAGGCCGGCGGGACCGCCCCAGGGCCCCTCATGTTACAACGGTGTGTCTGACGTTGGGTGCGCACCACCACCGCCAGAGACACTACATTGTACTATGAGGGACCCAGTAGCAATGCCGTCAACCAAAAGCGAGCACACCCACCTCTTCAGACAAACAGCAGTCTCACGGGTGCTTGCGCCAAGTCGCGATACCACGGCCCCGTGTGGGGAGTTTTGCCATTTAGGGAGGTGTAAACATGTCGTATGCTGTACAATCAGCTGCAGCAAATTAGACATTAGAAAAGTAATTCACAGGCAAGAGCTTTTCATAGGAAAGCTAGGTGTCGGCCGGGCAAGGTGGGGCAAAAGATTTCGAAATCCAGTTGTGGTTCATTTTAATGAATGTTAGATCGTCAACATTTTGGGTAGCCAGACGAGTCCTTTTTTCGGTTAATATTGAACCTGCAGCACTGAATACTCTTTCTGATAGGACACTTGCTGCCGGGCAAGCAAGCTCCTGCAATGCATATTCTGCCAATTCTGGCCAGGTGTCTAATTTGGAGGCCCAGTAATCAAATGGGAATGACGGTTGAGGGAGAACATCGATAAGGGATGAAAAATAGTTAGTAACCATACTGGACAAATGTTGTCTCCTGTCACTTTCAATTGATGCAGCAGTACCTGTCCTGTCTGCGGTCATAGCAAAATCACTCCACAACCTGGTCAGAAAACCCCTCTGTCCAACGCCACTTCTGATGTGTGCACCCCTAACACTCCTAGTCTGCTGCCCCCTGGAGCTCGTGTGAGAACGATCACGTGCGCTGTGTGCTGGGAATGCCTGAAGCAAACGGTCAACAAGAGTTGATTGTTTGGTTGCTAATATTAGTTCCAAGTTCTCATGTGGCATAATATTTTGCAATTTGCCTTTATAGCGTGGATCAAGGAGGCAGGCCAACCAGTAATCGTCATCGTTCATCATTTTCGTAATGCGTGTGTCCCTTTTTAGGATACGTAAGGCATAATCCGCCATGTGGGCCAAAGTTCCAGTTGTCAAATCTCCGGTTGTGATTGGTTGAGGGGCAGTTGCAGGCAAATCTACGTCACTTGTGTCCCTCAAAAAACCAGAACCCGGCCGTGACACGCAACCAAATTCCTGTGCCCCCGGGAAAGGTTCGGCATTAAAAATATACTCATCCCCATCATCCTCCTCGTCCTCCACCTCCTCTTCGCCCGCTACCTCGTCCTGTACACTGCCCTGACCAGACAATGGCTGACTGTCATCAAGGCTTTCCTCTTCCTCTGGTGCAGACGCCTGCTCCTTTATGTGCGTCAAACTTTGCATCAGCAGACGCATTAGGGGGATGCTCATGCTTATTACGGCGTTGTCTGCACTAACCAGCCGTGTGCATTCCTCAAAGCACTGAAGGACTTGACACATGTCTTGTATCTTAGACCACTGCACACCTGACAACTCCATGTCTGCCATCCTACTGCCTGCCCGTGTATCCTCCCACAAATAAATAACAGCACGCCTCTGTTCGCACAGTCTCTGAAGCATGTGCAGTGTTGAGTTCCACCTTGTTGCAACGTCTATGATTAGGCGATGCTGGGGAAGGTTCAAAGACCGCTGATAGGTCTGCATACGGCTGGCGTGTACAGGCGAACGTCGGATATGTGAGCAAAGTGCACGCACTTTGAGGAGCAGGTCGGAGAACCCAGGATAAGTTTTCAATAAGCACTGCACCACCAGGTTTAAGGTGTGAGCCAGGCAAGGAATGTGTTTCAGTTGGGAAAGGGAGATGGCAGCCATGAAATTCCTTCCGTTATCACTCACTACCTTGCCTGCCTCAAGATCTACTGTGCCCAGCCACGACTGCGTTTCTTGTTGCAAGAACTCGGACAGAACTTCCGCGGTGTGTCTATTGTCGCCCAAGCACTTCATAGCCAATACAGCCTGCTGACGCTTGGCAGTAGCTGGCCCATAATGGGACAACTGGTGTGCAACAGTGTCATCTGCCGATGGAGTGGTTGGCAGACTGCGTTCTGTGGAAGAGCTGTAGCTTCTGCAGGAGGACGAGGAGGAGGAGGGGGTGCGAACGCCTACAGCCAACTGTTTCCTAGACCGTGGGCTAGGCACAACTGTCCCTAAATTGATGTCGCCTGTGGACCCTGCATCCACCACATTCACCCAGTGTGCCGTGATGGACACATAACGTCCCTGGCCATGCCTACTGGTCCATGCATCTGTAGTCAGGTGCACCTTTGTACTCACAGATTGCCTGAGTGCATGGACGATGCGCTGTTTAACATGCTGGTGCAGGGCTGGGATGGCTTTTCTGGAAAAAAAGTGTCGACTGGGTAGCTCGTATCGTGGTTCAGCGTACTCCATCAGGGCTTTGAAAGCTTCGCTTTCAACTAACCGGTAGGGCATCATCTCTAACGAGATTAGTCTAGCTATGTGGGCGTTAAAACCCTGTGTACGCGGATGCGAGGATAAGTACTTCCTTTTTCTAACCAGAGTCTCATGTAGGGTGAGCTGGACTGGAGAGCTGGAGATCGTGGAACTTTCGGGTGTGCCGGTGTACATGGCAGACTGAGAGACGGTTGGAGACGGTATTGTTTCCGCCGGTGCCCTAGATGCAATATTTCCTCCTACAAAACTGGTGATTCCCTGACCCTGACTGCTTTTGGCTGGCAAAGAAACCTGCACAGATACTGCCGGTGGTGCGGAAAATGGTGGCCTTACAGTGACGGAAGGGATGTTGCGTTGCTGACTAGCTTCATTGGCCGAGGGTGCTACAACCTTGAGGGACGTTTGGTAGTTAGTCCAGGCTTGAAAATGCATGGTGGTTAAGTGTCTATGCATGCAACTAGTATTTAGACTTTTCAGATTCTGACCTCTGCTTAAGCTAGTTGAACATTTTTGACAGATGACTTTGCGCTGATCAGTTGGATGTTGTTTAAAAAAATGCCAGACTGCACTCTTCCTAGACTCGGATCCCTTTTCAGGGATTGCAGACTGAGCTTTAACCGGATGGCAACGCTGTGCTCCAACAGGTTTTGGCTTTGACACGCGTTTTGGTCCAGATACGGGCCCGGCAGATGGAACCTGTTGCGATGTTGATGCCTGCTGCGGCCCCTCCTCCACCTCCGCTTCTGAACTACTGCCGCCTGCACCCTGTTCCCCCAATGGCTGCCAATCGGGGTCAATAACTGGGTCATCTATTACCTCCTCTTCGAGCTCGTGTGCAACTTCGTCTGTGTCACTGTGTCGGTCGGTGGTATAGCGTTCGTGGCGGGGCAACATAGTCTCATCAGGGTCTGATTGTGGATCTGTACCCTGAGAGGGCAATGTGGTGGTCTGAGTCAAAGGAGCAGCATAGTACTCTGGCTGTGGCTGTGCATCAGTGCACTCCATGTCAGAATATACTTGTAATGGGCATGGCCTGTTAAATGTTTCACTTTCTAAGCCAGGGACGGTATGTGTAAAGAGCTCCATGGAGTGACCCGTTGTGTCGCCTGCTGCATCCTTCTCTCTTGTTGTAGTTTTTGCTGAGGAGGACAAGGAAGCGACTTGTCCCTGACCGTGAACATCCACAAGCGACGCGCTGCTTTTACATTTACCAGTTTCGGAAGAGGAGGCAAAAGAGCTAGAGGCTGAGTCTGCAATGTAAGCCAAAACTTGCTGTTGCTGCTCCGCCTTTAAAAGCGGTTTTCCTACTCCCAGAAAAGAGAGCGTTCGAGGCCTTGTGTAGCCTGACGACGAAACTGGCTCCACAGCTCCAGACTTAGGTGGAATATTTTTATCCCCACGACCACCTGATGCTCCACTACCACTACCATCATTACCAGCTGACAATGAACGCCCACGACGACCTCTTGCACCAGACTTCCTCATTGTTTTAAAATCTTAACCAAAGTAACTTTATTTGTTGCTGTCAAACAACTTACACGGTGAGCTATAACTTCAGTATGATTTCAATATCCCTTAACAGGTTGGTGAGACCACAAGGAAAATCAGGCACAATGTTACACACTCTGTTTTCTGTGGCACAAAATCACAGAGATGACACACACGCAGGACTGTCACTCAAGCACTAATGTCAATATTAATCTCCCACCTAATTTATTTTATTTTTTTTCTCAGGGAGACTTTAGAAACCAAATAATATTAAAAAAAAAAAAAAAAAAGGCTTTCTATGGCCCACAATTAGAGAGAGAGAGGTGGCACAACCAGGAGTCAAGACTGGCGCACAAGCTGAAAGGGCAATATTACTCTCCCACTGTTTTTTATGTTTTTTTTGTTTTTTTCAGGGAGACTTTAGAAACCAAATAATATTAAAAAAACCAAAAAAAAAAAAGGCTTTCTATGGCCCACTGAATGAGAGGGAGAGAGGTGGCACACCCAGGAGTCAAGACTGGCACACAAGCTGAAAGGGCAATATTACTCTCCCACTGTTTTTTTATGTATTTTTTGTTTTTTCAGGGAGACTTTAGAAACCCAATAATATTTAAAAAAATAAATAAATAGGCTTTCTATGGCCCACTGAATGAGAGGGAGAGAGGTGGCACACCCAGGAGTCAAGACTGGCACACAAGCTGAAAGGGCAATATTATTCTCCCACTGTTTTTTTAGGTTTTTTTTTTTTTTTTTCAGGGAGAATTAGAAACCAAATAATATTAAAAAAAAAAAATAAATAGGCTTTCTATGGCCCACTGAATGAGAGGGAGAGAGGTGGCACACCCAGGAGTCAAGACTGGCACACAAGCTGAAAGGGCAATATTACTCTCCCACTGTTTTTTTAGGTTTTTTTTTTTTTTTCAGGGAGACTTTAGAAACCAAATAATATTAAAAAAAAAAAAAAAAAAAAAAAAATAGGCTTGCTATAGCCCACTGAATGAGAGATAGCACACACAGCAGTGGCACACAAGCCCTGACTGAGGCCAATATTTTTCTCCCACTGATTGATGTAGTGTTTTTGTGTTGAGGTAGAATTTAGAACACAAATCACGGAAAAAATAAATAGGCTTTCTATGGCCCACTGAATGAAAGGGAGAGAGGTGGCACACCCAGGAGTCAAGACTGGCACACAAGCTGAAAGGGCAATATTACTCTCCCACTGTTTTTTTATGTATTTTTTGTTTTTTCAGGGAGACTTTAGAAACCCAATAATATTTAAAAAAAAAAATAAATAGGCTTTCTATGGCCCACTGAATGAGAGGGAGAGAGGTGGCACACCCAGGAGTCAAGACTGGCACACAAGCTGAAAGGGCAATATTACTCTCCCACTGTTTTTTTATGTATTTTTTGTTTTTTCAGGGAGAATTAGAAACCAAATAATATTAAAAAAAAAAAATAAATAGGCTTTCTATGGCCCACTGAATGAGAGGGAGAGAGGTGGCACACCCAGGAGTCAAGACTGGCACACAAGCTGAAAGGGCAATATTACTCTCCCACTGTTTTTTTAGGTTTTTGTTTTTTTTTCAGGGAGACTTTAGAAACCAAATAATATTAAAAAAAAAAAAAAAAAATAGGCTTGCTATAGCCCACTGAATGAGAGATAGCACACACAGCAGTGGCACACAAGCCCTGACTGAGGCCAATATTTTTCTCCCACTGATTGATGTAGTGTTTTTGTGTTGAGGTAGAATTTAGAACACAAATCACGGAAAAAATAAATAGGCTTTCTATGGCCCACTGAATGAAAGGGAGAGAGGTGGCACACCCAGGAGTCAAGACTGGCACACAAGCTGAAAGGGCAATATTACTCTCCCACTGTTTTTTTATGTATTTTTTGTTTTTTCAGGGAGACTTTAGAAACCCAATAATATTTTAAAAAAAAAATAAATAGGCTTTCTATGGCCCACTGAATGAGAGGGAGAGAGGTGGCACACCCAGGAGTCAAGACTGGCACACAAGCTGAAAGGGCAATATTATTCTCCCACTGTTTTTTTAGGTTTTTTTTTTTTTTTTCAGGGAGAATTAGAAACCAAATAATATTAAAAAAAAAAAATAAATAGGCTTTCTATGGCCCACTGAATGAGAGGGAGAGAGGTGGCACACCCAGGAGTCAAGACTGGCACACAAGCTGAAAGGGCAATATTACTCTCCCACTGTTTTTTTAGGTTTTTTTTTTTTTTTCAGGGAGACTTTAGAAACCAAATAATATTAAAAAAAAAAAAAAAAAAAAAAAAAAAATAGGCTTGCTATAGCCCACTGAATGAGAGATAGCACACACAGCAGTGGCACACAAGCCCTGACTGAGGCCAATATTTTTCTCCCACTGATTGATGTAGTGTTTTTGTGTTGAGGTAGAATTTAGAACACAAATCACGGAAAAAATAAATAGGCTTTCTATGGCCCACTGAATGAAAGGGAGAGAGGTGGCACACCCAGGAGTCAAGACTGGCACACAAGCTGAAAGGGCAATATTACTCTCCCACTGTTTTTTTATGTATTTTTTGTTTTTTCAGGGAGACTTTAGAAACCCAATAATATTTAAAAAAAAAAATAAATAGGCTTTCTATGGCCCACTGAATGAGAGGGAGAGAGGTGGCACACCCAGGAGTCAAGACTGGCACACAAGCTGAAAGGGCAATATTACTCTCCCACTGTTTTTTTAGGTTTTTTTTTTTTTTCAGGGAGACTTTAGAAACCAAATAATATTAAAAAAAAAAAAAAAAAATAGGCTTGCTATAGCCCACTGAATGAGAGATAGCACACACAGCAGTGGCACACAAGCCCTGACTGAGGCCAATATTTTTCTCCCACTGATTGATGTAGTGTTTTTGTGTTGAGGTAGATTTTAGAACACAAATCACGGAAAAAATAAATAGGCTTTCTATGGCCCACTCAGTGAGAGATGGCACACACAGGGATGGCACTGTAGCAGAAATGCCAATCTTAATCTCCCACAAAAACAAAACAAAAAAAAAAAAAAACTGTCCTACAATTACTATCTCCCTGCAGTAATGTAAGCCAGGTATGGCAGGCAGCAATAGGAGTGGACTGATGCACAAATTAAATAAAAAGTGTGGACAAACAAAAAAGATAGCTGTGCAGAAAGGAAGGAACAAGAGGATATGTGCTTTGAAAAAAGCAGTTGGTTTCCACAGTGGCGTACACACAGCAATACAGCTATCACGGAGCCTTCTAGGGCAGCCCAATGAGCTACAGCGCTGAGGGGAAAAAAAAAAAAAAATAGCTTCCACAGTCCCTGCACACCGAAGGTGGTGTTGGACAGTGGAAATCGCTGCAGCACAAGCGGTTTGGTGGTTAGTGGACCCTGCCTAACGCTCTCCCTGCTTCTGACGAAGCGGCAGCAACCTGTCCCTAAGCTCAGATCAGCAGCAGTAAGATGGCGGTCGGCGGGAACGCCCCTTTATAGCCCCTGTGACGCCGCAGACAGCAAGCCAATCACTGCAATGCCCTTCTCTAAGATGGTGGGGACCAGGATCTATGTCATCACGCTGCCCACACTCTGCGTTCACCTTCATTGGCTGAGAAATGGCGCTTTTCGCGTCATTGAAACGCGACTTTGGCGCGAAAGTCGCGTACCGCATGGCCGACAAGCACAGGGGTCGGATCGGGTTTCATGAGACGCCGACTTAGCCAAAAGTCGGCGACTTTTGAAAATGATCGACCCGTTTCGCTCAACCCTAGAAATAATACTTCTGCACTCATGGCCACTTCTCCTCCACCTTTGCCTCCTGAACTCATCATTCACTGTGAAATAATGCAAAAATCCAGCTTTGTGCTGATGGAGGCATCAACATTTTGCCATTATAAGTTTGTAGCTCTGTAAAGAGAGGTGAGAATTGTCGAAAGGTGCTGTATGTGTTGTGTGTGTTTGTTGTGTGTGTTTGTTGTGTGTGTGTTGCATGTGTTGTGTGTGTTCTGTATGTTGTGTGTGTGTATGTTTGTTGTGTGTGTTGTATGTGTTGTGGGTGTTTGTTGTGTGTGTGTTTTGTTGTGTGTGTTTGTTGTGTGTGTGTTTTGTTGTGTGTGTTTGTTGTGTGTGTGTTGCATGTGTTGTGTGTGTTCTGTATGTTGTGTGTGTGTATGTTTGTTGTGTGTGTTGTATGTGTTGTGTGTGTTTGTTGTGTGTGTGTGTGTTGTATGTGTTGTGTGTGTTCTGTATGTTGTGTGTGTGTATGTTTGTTGTTTGTGTTGTATGTGTTGTGTGTGTTCTGTATGTTGTGTGTGTTTGCTGTATGTGTTGTGTGTGTTCTGTATGTTGTGTGTGTGTATGTTTGTTGTGTGTGTTGTATGTGTTGTGTGTGTTTGTTGTGTGTGTTGCATGTGTTGTGTGTGTTCTGTATGTTGTGTGTGTGTATGTTTGTTGTTTGTGTTGTATGTGTTGTGTGTGTTCTGTATGTTGTGTGTGTTTTGTTGTGTGTGTTTGTTGTGTGTGTGTTTTGTTGTGTGTGTTTGTTGTGTGTGTGTTGCATGTGTTGTGTGTGTTCTGTATGTTGTGTGTGTGTATGTTTGTTGTGTGTGTTGTATGTGTTGTGTGTGTTTGTGTGTGTGTGTGTTGTATGTGTTGTGTGTGTTCTGTATGTTGTGTGTGTGTATGTTTGTTGTTTGTGTTGTATGTGTTGTGTGTGTTCTGTATGTTGTGTGTGTTTGCTGTATGTGTTGTGTGTGTTCTGTATGTTGTGTGTGTGTATGTTTGTTGTGTGTGTTGTATGTGTTGTGTGTGTTTGTTGTGTGTGTGTTGCATGTGTTGTGTGTGTTCTGTATGTTGTGTGTGTGTATGTTTGTTGTTTGTGTTGTATGTGTTGTGTGTGTTCTGTATGTTGTGTGTGTTTGCTGTATGTGTTGTGTGTGTTTGTTGTGTGTGTTTGTTGTGTGTGTTGCATGTGTTCTGTATGTTGTGTGTGTGTATGTTTGTTGTGTGTGTTGTATGTGTTGTGTGTGTTTGTTGTGTGTGTGTGTGTGTTGCATGTGTTGTGTGTGTTCTGTATGATGTGTGTGTGTATGTTTGTTGTTTGTGTTGTATGTGTTGTGTGTGTTCTGTATGTTGTGTGTGTTTGCTGTATGTGTTGTGTGTGTTTGTTGTGTGTGTTTGTTGTGTGTGTTGCATGTGTTGTGTCTCACATCTTGTGCCGTACTACCTTATATGTTTTGTTTGCGTCAGTTCAGAGAAACCAAAAACCATATCATGTTTGGTGCACTATATTAAATCACTACAAGGCCGCATGTATTTATGTTACACAGCATGGTGAAGACCGGTTAGAAATGTAACAAAGCTTTAAAAGTATACATAAGTTAGATGTTTTTTGAATAAAAATAATCTGTCTTATATTATTCACTGAAAGGAAGCAAAATTTACGGTATACATAGAACGCCAAAGAACGGCGACAAACTATAACTAAAAGTCAGATTATAAAGAAATTAAGATTTATTATCTGCAAAAAGTGGAGAAACAAACTTTGAATGTTTTGTAATTGTAATATTCAGGAGCCTGCACACTTATGTAGCTTGGTGGCTCTAATAGCCTATCTTGGGAGCAAAAATAATTGTAATGACTAACAAATTCCATGGAAAAATAAATAAATAAATAAATAAATAAAAATAAAAATAAATAAATAAATAAAAATAACTGAATGTAACAATTGCCAAGTAGTAGAAACAATAAATGGTTTTACAATATCACCCAAATCAGCTAGGTCATTATTCTTTATTTTAATCCAGTTACATACAAGTTGAAAGCAGGAATCATTAGCTGCATGTTATAAAATATGACAAACGTTATTATATTCACTAATCCAACAAGTTCTAGAGCCAAATTTCTACACATGGTGTTTATTGTAGAGATCCATAAACCCACGGCATAAGCCTTTTTCACATTAACATCATGGATAATTTTCATCATTTTTGTTTTATAACCGGAGCGGCCAATTCTGTAGCATTATTCTTTCCATAACTATTATGTGGAAACCATGATAGAACCCCCTTAGACCCCATTAAAATCAGTGGTGTATGTCCGGCTTTGAAAGTAGCTATTTGGCTCTATTTTACGCTACAGATATTACAATAGTCTGAATGGGGCCTAAGATGTAACTTCATATGAAACTACTGTGATACATTATAAATTACAAAATAGTTTGAAGCTTTGTGTAGAAATATATCAGGCAAAGAATATAAATCTACTAGGCACTCTAAAAGAATAGTTAAAAGTAACTATTAATAAAATAAAATACTGTAACATATGTAAAACATTATATTCAATAATACGCATATTTTTTAAAGGAAAACTGTCCATGGTTGGGAATAGTGTACATTCAGAAGCAGCAAAGAGAAATGAGTGCAGTGGTAACGCTCAGCGAGCTGCGCTAGAAAAATCATGAGAAACACAGCTGTTATACAAATGTTTAAGGTCTGCAAAACACGGCTTCAAAATGGTTGTGTGCAAATAGATGGCACAGACATCTGTGAAATTAATGTGTGATAAAATAATGTTGAATTAAAGAATGATGGAATAATATACGTGTCTGTGGCGGTTGTAAAAGTCCTGCATTTGTTTCTTACGTGTCTTGGGTTAACCAAGAAGATTTTTATGGAAAATTTCATAGTCGTTCAATATTGACACAATTTTGCGGTGTATGATTATTATTATTATTATTATCATTATTATTATTAAAGTAACACCAGGAAAATAAAATACTGTGACATATGTAAAACATTATATTCAATAATATTCGTATTTTTTAAAGGAAAGCTGTCTATGGGTAAGAATAGTGTACATTCAGAAACAGCAAAGAGAGGTGAGTGCAGTGGTAACGCTCAGCGAGCTGCGCTAGAAAAATCCGGAGAAACACATCTGTTATACAAAATGTTTAAGGTCAGCAAAACACGGTTTCAAAATGATTGTGTGCAAATAGACGGCACAGGCGCTACGATATCCGATGTCAATAAAAGAGAATAAATATTGTTGGTACACTTTTGATATTATTATCAATTTGTTGGAAGCGTATCAGTAATCAATTTAATACATTTTGATTCGCTGTGCTTTTGGTGTACTGTCTATTTAACACGCTTTATGCGCTTTTAATTAATTATCTGCAGTCCAAATAAATATTATTGGGGCTATAGGTTTATGAAAATGTCAGAACAATGGCTTGTCAAGCAAGACTAATCTTAATATATCATATAAACATCTAATATAAAACAATTACTGGGATAATATTCACTGTATTAACAAATTAAACTATATCACACAACCTGACATCTAGTTAGTGGTCAGTACAGATACATTTTAACAGCTGCTAGCAAGTTGAGTGCTTGTATCTGCACCACAGAAAATCTTAGCAGCTGTTAGCAGTTATAGTGCCCAGACTTCAAGCTCACAACAGAATAATACTGTAGAAACACACCCCGCTCCCCCTACAGAAACTGAGGTGGCCGGTTATACCACCAGACTCTATTACTGTGGTTGAGATCTGAGACAGCAAGCAGAGGTGGGATGTTATAGCATTAGAGCCTATTACGGCCGGGGAGATATGCGGCTATTCAGTAATATTCATATCTATACATAATAATCCCATACAGTGAGGTATAAATCAAATAATCAAATAATCGGGCAGAAACACAGAATATACATAATATACTCTATTTTATAAGAAGTGTAATGGTGTATGTTAATTGTACATGTGATGATTTTTACTTTTTATATTCATATACCTGTCATGTATAAAACAACCGGTTTATACCCTGTCAAAACACTGGTCCCTAGTTTCTGTTACAGAAACTCTAGCATTTAGTTAATGTATAGCATTGAAGTGGTAAAACAGACAGCAAAACAAATGTAACACCGGGAAAATAAAATACTGTAACATAGGTAATACATTATATTCAATAATATTCATATTTTTAAATGAAAACTGTCCGTGGGTGGGAATAGTGTACATTCAGAACCCTCCAAAGAGAAGTGAGTCCGGTGGTAACGCTCAGCGAGCTGCGGCTACGGTCACATCTTTATGGCCTGTCGGCAGAAAAATGCGGCTTACAGAGGCAGCCGCACAAACAGCTACAAATAATGTGAAAATCTAATATGCTATAAAATAAACAGATAAAATGCTATAAAATAAACAGATAAAATACTGTAACATAAGCTCTAGCATTTAGTTAATGTATAGTGTTGAAATGCTAAAAATTGTGTCATCAAATTAGCAATGGCTCATTTGGGGATGAGTGTAATAAAAATACGAGCCATAATATAGGATAGTTTTTGTCAAAATTTTCAAGTTTAATCCGCTGTTCGGGCAGAGATTATAATTTTAGTGAAAAAATTAACTAATAATTATACATAATATGTCCAGAATATACTGTGCTTGTCTGAAAGTTTCACAGTGATAGCTAGCAGTATCGCTCTGGTTGCAGAATGCACTCTCAGCACAAATACATATAGAAGCACTATTCACTATATGTGAACACTGTGTATAAAATACACTGCTCTGATTACAGAGGCAAATTCATTTCAGCTGCCTTAGTAAATATCACGCCTGTCTGATACATACTTTATTAAAGTCTATTAAAACTCATACAGTGACTGTCATTTTTGCACTTCTACATCTGTGTTTTGCTTTTACCGCTTCGGTAAGTTATCACACATAACACAGTCCTCTGAAAGTTTCACACTGATAGTTAGCAGTATTGCACTGATAACAGATTGCACTCTCAGCACAATTGCATATAGAAGCTCTATTCACTACAGCAAGCAGTGTGATGTGCCATTGCAGTCTGATACATACTGGTACAGCAAGACATGTAATGTGATAGTTAGACTCTATTTAATACAACATATAATGAATAAACAGCATGGTGTATTATAAAACACAATTTTGTGTCATTTTAGTGAAAAATTAACTAATAATTATACATAATATGTCTTTTAAGCTAAATCATGCATGTGTACATACATATTTAATGTTTTTGCTTTTTATATTCTGTAAGAATTTTTATATTATTGAATTGTCTTTGTCAAAATTTGACATTGTTCTGTCAGAAATGATTGTTTTAGTGAACAATTAACTAATAATTATACATAATATGTCCAGAATATACTGTACTTGTCTGAAAGTTTCACACTGATAGCTAGCAGTATTGCTCTGGTTGCAGAATGCACTCTCAGCACAAATACATATAGAAGCACTATTCACTATATGTGAACACTGTGTATAAAATACACTGCTCTGATTACAGAGGCAAATTCATTTCAGCTGCCTTAGTAAATATCACGCCTGTCTGATACATACTTTAATAAAGTCTATTGCCTTGTATTGTATATCTACCCTTGATTATTGTCGAGTTATGTGTAAGCCGGTCACTGTTGGTGAATTGGCATATCATATCTGTATTTTATCTATTAACCACACGAGCATGTAGCCCCCGTATCACACATAACACGCCCTCTTAAAACTCATGAAAATGAGAAACTGCGTTATAAGCTGAAAAATATGCTGTTTCACTCTAAATGTGCAGTGGCCAACTGCACTTGTCTTCACTCACGATTATTTCGTCAACATTTTCAAATTTACCGCGTTCTAATTGCAATTATCAATTTAATCAAAACTGCACTTGTCTTCACTGATCTAACTAGTTGTTTAAATTCTTAGAGGACGTTCAAGGTGACAGTTGCTTTGTGTGACAGCTGCTAGCAAATTCTGTGTTTTCTCAGCTAGTGAGAATTCTAGCACACCTTACTTCGCACAGTAAACTATTTTTAGCCAAACTCTGCTTGCGCCGTTATTTGGGGTACCGGAGAAACAGCTGCGGGGAGCCCCACAAACAATGGTTTGAATCATACGCGGTCATTTTCCAAGCACTGTGATCGCAGCTGTTAGGGTAATTAAGTAGGAGACAGTATTCCTTACTTAAATGCACGCAGTTGTGTGGCCGTTAACTAGACAGCCAGAGTTTCTGCAGTTAGAATGTGTTCAGTGATAATGAATCACAACTTATAGTGGATAAATAATCACATTATTCGGTAAGAGTTTGTTGCTGTATAACCAAACGTGCTATTTAACGCGAGTGCTTTTATACTGAGATGTGTTTATTTACAATAAATATCTTTTACTTTTACAATACCCTGTATTTTGCTTTTTTATAAACGTATAAAACACTACGATTCATACCTGCGATTGTTGTAATATGGTCGCACACATAATGCGCCCATTATAAAACACCTATAAATATAAAACTCTAATATAAATCAATTACGGGGGGTAACACTCATGTTGTAACATGCCCAGGGGCATGTTGTAACATGCCCCGGGGATAACATTCATGTTGTAACATGCCCGCATACATAATGCGCGCATTATAAATACCCATATAAATATAAAAACTCTAATATAAAACAATTACGGAGATAACATTCACTCTATTAACAAATTAAATTATATAAAAAGGGAGGGGGAGTTGCCACACAGCTGCTGTTAGAAGACAAGGAGGCCAGCTGTCAGGGGGGAGGGGTTACACACTTTGATACACTTTGATAGGGGCGTGTCCACCTGTCAAATTGAGTTTGACGAAACCACCCGACCCTACACTACTGCCATGTAAAGAAAGAGCTACATGCAATTGTAGATGAAATATCAAATGTCTTTGGTTTTATCACAAATATGTTAAACAAGTACCCTATATTATTTTCATGCACTATTGCTGTTTATTTATTTACTGCAGGGCAATTGCTCATTTATTTTCTCTTGGGTTTTGACTGTTTAGTGGCCAGTGTGAACGTGCACTTACATGCTGCATGCACACCAACTTCTATTCCAGTTCATTGCTTTTGCTTTCATGCACTTGTACTGTAGATACAAGTGCTTCTTCCAAGATTAGAATATCATTAAAAGTTAACTTATTTCAGTTCTTCAATACAAAAAGTGAAACTGATATATTTTATAGAGTCATTACAAACAGAGTGATCTATTTCAAGTGTTTATTTCTGTTAATGTTGATGATTATGGCTTACAGCCAATGAAAACCCAAAAGTCATTATCTCAGTAAAGTAGACTACTTTAAAACACCAGCTTGAAAAATTATTTTAAAACACGAAATGTTGGCCTACTGAAATGTATATTCAGTAAATGCACTCAATACTTGATTTGGGCTCCTGTTGTGAATTTGGATTCTGGGCTCCCCCGGTGGCTACTGGTGGAATTGAACTGGTGTCTTCATCTTCTCTGTTCACCTGTTCCCATCAAGATGTGGGAGTCGCTATATAACCTTGCTGCTCTGTTAGTTGCTTGCCGGTCAACAATGTTATCAGAAGCCTCTCTGTGCTTGTTCCTGCTCCTAGACAACTACTAGATAAGTTGGACTCTTGTCCATGTTTGTTTTTGCATTTTTGTTCCAGTTCACAGCTGTAGTTTCGTTACTGTGTCTGGAAAGCTCTTGTGAACAGGAATTGCCACTCTGGTGTTATGAGTTAATGCCAGAGTTTTAAAGTAATTTCTGGATGGTGTTTTGATAGGGTTTTCAGCTGACCATGAAAGTGTTCTTTCTGTCTTCTGCTATGTAGTAAGTGGACCTCAAATTTGCTAAACCTATTTTCATACTACGTTTTGTTATTTCATCTTAATTCACCGCCAATACATGTGGGGGGCCTCTGTCTCCTTTCGGGGTATTTCTCTAGAGGTGAGCTAGGACTAATATTTTCCTCTGCTAGCATTATTTAGTCCTCCGGCTGGTGCTGGGCATCTAGAATCAACGTAGGCATGCTACCCGGCCACTGCTAGTTGTGTGTTAGGTTTAGTTCATGGTCAGCTCAGTTCCCATCTTCCAAGAGCTAGTTCCTATATATGCTGATGCTATGTTCTCTTGCCATTGAGAACATGACAGTTTGACCGGCCCACTAAAGGGTTAAAATCCTTGGCTGAGAAAGGAGAGAAATAAGTAGTCTGCTGAAATTTTTTTTTTTTTTTTTTTTCTCTCTTTGAATGGCTCTGTGTCCACCTGTTTGTAATGGATCTTCAGAGTGTAACTGCAGGTTTGAATAATCTCGCCACGAAGGTACAAAATTTGCAAGATTTTGTTTGTCATGCACCTGTATCTGAGCCGAGAATTCCTTTGCCGGAATTTTTCTCGGGGAATAGATCTGGGTTTCAGAATTTTCGAAATAATTGCAAATTATTTTTGTCCCTGAAATCTCGCTCTGCCGGAGACCCTGCACAGCAGGTCAGGATTGTGATTTCCTTGCTCCGGGGCGACCCTCAAGACTGGGCTTTTTCATTGACACCAGGGGATCCTGCGTTGCTCAATGTGGATGCATTTTTTCTGGCCTTGGGGTTGCTTTATGACGAACCTCATTTGGAGCTTCAGGCAGAGAAAACTTTGATGTCCCTATCTCAGGGGCAAGATGAAGCGGAAATTTACTGCCAAAGATTCCGTAAATGGTCTGTGCTTACTCAGTGGAATGAGTGCGCCCTGGCGGCGACTTTCAGAGAGGGTCTCTCTGATGCCATTAAGGATGTTATGGTGGGGTTCCCTGTGCCTGCGGGTCTGAATGAGTCCATGACAATGGCTATTCAGATCGATAGGCGTTTGCGGGAGCGCAAACCAGTGCACCATCTGGCGGTGTCCACTGAGAAGTCGCCAGAGAGTATGCAGTGTGATAGAATTCTGTCCCGAAGCGAGCGGCAGAATTTTAGACGGAAAAATGGGTTGTGTTTCTATTGTGGTGATTCTACTCATGTTATATCAGCATGCTCTAAACGCACTAAAAAGCTTGGTAAATCTGTTTCCATTTGCACCTCACCGTCTAAGTTTATTCTATCTGTGACCCTGATTTGCTCTTTGTCATCTATTACCACGGACGCCTATGTCGACTCTGGCGCCGCTTTGAGTCTTATGGATTGGTCCTTTGCCAAACGCTGTGGGTATGATTTAGAGCCTTTGGAGACTCCTATTCCTCTGAAGGGGATTGACTCCACCCCATTGGCTAATAATAAACCACAATACTGGACACAAGTAACTATGCGTATTAATCCGGATCACCAGGAGATTATTCGCTTTCTGGTGCTGTATAATCTACATGATGATTTGGTGCTAGGATTGCCTTGGCTGCAATCTCACAACCCAGTCCTCGACTGGAGAGCTATGTCTGTGTTGAGCTGGGGATGTAAGGGGGCTCATGGGGATGTACCTGTGGTTTCCATTTCATCATCTATTCCCTCTGAAATTCCTGAGTTCCTGTCTGACTATCGTGACGTCTTTGAAGAATCCAAGCTTGGTTCGTTACCTCCGCACCGAGAGTGCGATTGTGCCATAGATTTAATCCCGGGTAGTAAATACCCAAAGGGTCGTTTATTTAATCTGTCTGTGCCTGAACATGCTGCTATGCGAGAATATATAAAGGAGTCCTTGGAAAAGGGACATATTCGTCCATCGTCATCTCCCTTAGGAGCCGGTTTTTTCTTTGTGTCAATAAAAGACGGCTCTTTGAGACCATGTATTGATTATCGGCTTTTGAATAAAATCACTGTTAAATATCAATACCCATTGCCGTTGTTGACTGATTTGTTTGCTCGCATAAAGGGGGCCAAGTGGTTCTCTAAGATTGACCTTCGTGGGGCGTATAATTTGGTGCGAATCAGGCAGGGGGATGAGTGGAAAACCGCATTTAATACGCCCGAGGGCCACTTTGAGTATTTAGTGATGCCTTTTGGTCTTTCAAATGCTCCGTCAGTTTTCCAGTCCTTTATGCATGATATTTTTCGCGATTATTTGGATAAATTTATGATTGTGTATCGGGATGATATTCTGATTTTTTCGGATGACTGGGACTCTCATGTCCAGCAAGTCAGGAGGGTTTTTCAGGTTTTGCGGTCTAATTCTTTGTGTGTGAAGGGTTCTAAGTGTGTTTTTGGGGTACAGAGGATTTCCTTTTTGGGATATATTTTTTCCCCCTCTTCCATTGAAATGGATCCTGTCAAGGTTCAAGCTATTTGTGATTGGACGCAGCCCTCTTCTCTTAAGAGTCTTCAGAAATTTTTGGGCTTTGCTAACTTTTATCGTCGATTTATTGCTGGTTTTTCGGATATTGCTAAGCCATTGACCGATTTGACTAAGAAGGGTGCTGATGTTGCTGATTGGTCCCCTGATGCTGTGGAGGCCTTTCGGGAGCTTAAGCGCCGTTTTTCCTCTGCCCCTGTGTTGCGTCAGCCTGATGTTGCTCTACCTTTTCAGGTTGAGGTCGACGCTTCTGAGATCGGAGCTGGGGCAGTGTTGTCGCAGAAAAGTTCTGACTGCTCCGTGATGAGGCCTTGTGCCTTCTTTTCCCGTAAATTTTCGCCCACTGAGCGGAATTATGATGTTGGGAATCGGGAGCTTTTGGCCATGAAGTGGGCTTTTGAGGAGTGGCGCCATTGGCTTGAGGGGGCCAGACATCAGGTGGTGGTATTGACTGACCACAAAAATTTGATTTATCTTGAGACCGCCAGGCGCCTGAATCCTAGACAGGCGCGCTGGTCATTATTTTTCTCTCGGTTTAATTTTGTGGTGTCATACCTACCGGGTTCTAAGAATGTTAAGGCGGATGCCCTTTCTAGGAGTTTTGAGCCTGACTCGCCTGGTAACTCTGAGCCCACAGGTATCCTTAAGGATGGAGTGGTATTGTCAGCCGTTTCTCCAGACCTGCGGCGGGCCTTGCAGGAGTTTCAGGCGGATAGACCTGATCGTTGCCCACCTGATAAACTGTTTGTTCCTGATGATTGGACCAGTAGAGTCATCTCTGAGGTTCATTCTTCTGCGTTGGCAGGTCATCCTGGCATTTTTGGTACCAGGGATTTGGTGGCAAGGTCCTTCTGGTGGCCTTCCCTGTCACGAGATGTGCGAGGCTTTGTGCAGTCTTGTGACGTTTGTGCTCGGGCCAAGCCTTGTTGTTCTCGGGCTAGTGGATTATTGTTGCCCTTGCCTATTCCTAAGAGGCCTTGGACGCACATCTCGATGGATTTTATTTCAGATCTGCCTGTTTCTCAGAAGATGTCTGTCATCTGGGTGGTGTGTGACCGTTTCTCTAAGATGGTCCATTTGGTTCCTCTGCCCAAGTTGCCTTCTTCTTCCGAGTTGGTTCCTCTGTTTTTTCAAAATGTTGTTCGTTTGCATGGTATTCCTGAGAATATCGTTTCTGACAGAGGGACTCAATTCGTGTCTAGATTTTGGCGGGCATTCTGTGCTAGGATGGGCATAGATTTATCTTTTTCGTCCGCTTTCCATCCTCAGACGAATGGCCAGACCGAGCGGATTAATCAGACCCTGGAGACATATCTGAGGTGTTTTGTGTCTGCTGACCAGGATGATTGGGTTGCTTTTTTGCCATTGGCGGAGTTCGCTCTCAATAATCGGGCCAGCTCTGCCACTTTGGTGTCCCCGTTTTTCTGTAATTCGGGGTTTCATCCTCGATTTTCCTCTGGTCAGGTGGAATCTTCGGATTGTCCTGGAGTGGATGCTGTGGTGGAGATATTGCATCAGATCTGGGGGCAGGTGGTGGACAATTTGAGGTTGTCCCAGGAGAAGACTCAGCTTTTTGCCAACCGCCACCGTCGTGTTGGTCCTCGGCTTTGTGTTGGGGATTTGGTGTGGTTGTCTTCTCGTTTTGTCCCTATGAGGGTCTCTTCTCCTAAGTTTAAGCCTCGGTTCATCGGCCCGTATAAGATATTGGAGATTCTTAACCCTGTTTCCTTCCGTTTGGACCTCCCTGCATCCTTTTCTATTCATAACGTTTTTCATCGGTCATTATTGTGCAGGTATGAGGTACCGGTTGTGCCTTCCGTTGAGCCTCCTGCTCCGGTGTTGGTTGAGGGTGAGTTGGAGTACGTTGTGGAGAAAATCTTAGACTCTCGTGTTTCCAGACGGAGACTCCAGTATCTGGTCAAGTGGAAGGGATACGGCCAGGAGGATAATTCTTGGGTGAATGCATCTGATGTTCATGCCTCTGATCTGGTTCGTGCCTTTCATAGGGCCCATCCTGATCGCCCTGGTGGTTCTGGTGAGGGTTCGGTGCCCCCTCCTTGAGGGGGGGGTACTGTTGTGAATTTGGATTCTGGGCTCCCCCGGTGGCTACTGGTGGAATTGAACTGGTGTCTTCATCTTCTCTGTTCACCTGTTCCCATCAAGATGTGGGAGTCGCTATATAACCTTGCTGCTCTGTTAGTTGCTTGCCGGTCAACAATGTTATCAGAAGCCTCTCTGTGCTTGTTCCTGCTCCTAGACAACTACTAGATAAGTTGGACTCTTGTCCATGTTTGTTTTTGCATTTTTGTTCCAGTTCACAGCTGTAGTTTCGTTACTGTGTCTGGAAAGCTCTTGTGAACAGGAATTGCCACTCTGGTGTTATGAGTTAATGCCAGAGTTTTAAAGTAATTTCTGGATGGTGTTTTGATAGGGTTTTCAGCTGACCATGAAAGTGTTCTTTCTGTCTTCTGCTATGTAGTAAGTGGACCTCAAATTTGCTAAACCTATTTTCATACTACGTTTTGTTATTTCATCTTAATTCACCGCCAATACATGTGGGGGGCCTCTGTCTCCTTTCGGGGTATTTCTCTAGAGGTGAGCTAGGACTAATATTTTCCTCTGCTAGCATTATTTAGTCCTCCGGCTGGTGCTGGGCATCTAGAATCAACGTAGGCATGCTACCCGGCCACTGCTAGTTGTGTGTTAGGTTTAGTTCATGGTCAGCTCAGTTCCCATCTTCCAAGAGCTAGTTCCTATATATGCTGATGCTATGTTCTCTTGCCATTGAGAACATGACAGGCTCCTTTGCATCAATTACTGCATCAATGCAGTGTGGCATAGCGGCAATCACAATGTGGCACTGCCGAGGTGTTATGGAAGCACAGGTAGCTTTGATAGCAGCCTTCAGCTCCTCTGCATTGTTGGGTCTGGTATCTTTCATCTTCCTCTTGACCATACCCAATAGAGTCTCTATGAGGTTAAGGTCAGGCGAGTTTGCTGGCCAATCAAGCACAGTGGTACTGTTGTTTTTAAACCAGGTATTGGTACTTTTGGCAGTGTGGACATGTGACAAACCCTGCTGGAGAATGAATTTCCATCTCCAAAAAGCTTGTCAGCAGAGGAAAGCATGAAGGGCTCTAACATTTTCGGGTAGATGGCTGCGCTGACTTTGGTCTTTATAAAACACAGTGGACCAAAACCAGCATATGATATGGCTCCACAAACCATCACTGTGGAAACTTCACACTAGACCTCAAGCAGCTTGGATTGTGTGCCTCTCCACTCTTACTCTAGACTCTGGGACTTTGATTTCCAAATGAAATGCAAAATTTACTTTAATCTGAAAACAACACCTTGGACCACTGAGCAACAGTCCAGTTCTTTTTCTCCTTGGCCCAGGTAAGACGCTTCCTGGCATTGTCTATTGGTCATGAGTAGCTTGACACGAGGAATGTGACACTTGTAGCCCTTGTCCTGAATATGTCTGTCAGTGGTTGCTCTTGAACCAATGACTCCAGCAGCAGTCCACTCCTTGTGAATCTCCCTCAAATTTTAGAATGGCCTTTTCTTAACAATCCTTTCAAGACGGCTGTTATCCTGGTTGCTTGTGCACCTTTTTCTACCACACTTTTTCCTTCCACTCAAAGTTCCATTAATATGATTGGATACAGCACTCTGTGAACACACAGTTTCTTTACCATTGACCTTTTGTGGCTGACCCTCCTTGCAGAGTGTGTCAATGACTGCCTTCTGGACAGCAGTCTTCCCCATGATTGTGGAACCTACTGAAACAGACTATGGGACATTTTTAAATGCTTAGGAAGCTTTTGCAGGTGTTTTTTGTTAATAATTCCAATTTCCTGAGATAATGACTTTTGGGTTTTCATTGGCTGTAAGCCATAATCATCAACAGTAATAGAAATAAACACTTGAAATAGATCACTGTGTTGTAATGACGCTATATAATATATGAGCTTCACTTTTTGTATTGAAGAACTGAAATAAATTAACTTTTTGATGATATTCTAATTTTGTGAGAAGCACCTGTAGTTTGAGGTGTGAAATACTGCAGACAGATTCCCTTTAAAACTATATGCATGCTACTTTGCTTTGCAAACAAATAGCATTTAAATATGTTGTGTATCAAGGGGATACCTTTGGCATTGATGAATATTCGTAGGATTGATCAGTATCAGATTAATAGGGGTCCATGAACAGGAACACTCACCGATTGTCTTTTGGCAGCTTATGCTGCGACCATACAGTATGTAGACAGTGTGCACAGTTGGAGCAATGCAGCTCGGTACATTATAAAGTGTTACAGATCAGCCCCTGAATTGGGTTTGAATTGCAGTAACTAACAATTGCTGATGTAAATGTAAATGGAGCGGTCTTGCACTGTATCTGATCATGAAGTTCACCTAAAAAGCCCTGAACTTTTGATTACCAGTGTTAAAGGGAACCTGTCCCCCTGTTTTTTTGATATGAGATAAAAATATGGTTCAATAGGGCCTGAGCTCTGCATTACATCAGTACCTTTCATATTCCCCGATTCCCCACCTTTGCTGAGAAAATACCATAGTAATCTCTCCATTTTTGTATGTCAATCACCACGGTCCGGTCCAATGGGCGTAGCCTATTCGCCGTTTCTCCCCACCTCCTGCCTTGCTCTACGCATTAATTTCTCTTCTTTCCTGCGTTGGCGGGGGTTGTTTTCTGCACCTGCCCATTAAAGTGGCCTCTCGCGCATGCGCAGTATGTTTTGCCCAACAGTGGGCAAAACATACAACACATTATTGCGCATGCGACAGCATTTTCCTTGACGTACTGCACAGGCGATAGAGGCCAATTCAATGCGCATGCGCGGAAACTAAACGGGATCTGTGCTATTCACAGATCTCGTTACGTCAAGCACGCCGAGGAGCGGGGGGAGAGACAGCAATTAGGCCCCGACAGAGAGATTACTAAGGTATTTTCTCAGCAAAGGTGGGGAATCGGGGGATATGAAAGGTACTGATGTAAAGAGAATCAGGCACTATTGAACCATATTTTTATCTCATATCGAAAAAAAGGGGTGACAGGTTCCCTTTAACTTCAGTCCTTATTCTGCAGCACTGGAAATCACAACTCAAAGATTGATTGATTGATTGATTGATTGCAGTAGATGATTCTCCACACTGTATATAGCTCTTACCTCTGGGTTACATTCTCTTAATGAGTCATATTCTTTGTACATATACTGTATATATCGAATAATAACAAATATGTGTTTAGGCCTTCAGGAAAGCCAGAACATTTACGGAACCCTGCACTGCCAAGTCAGTCTCCAGCCATAAAATCAAGCTATGCAGGGTAAGTACCACTCTGAAAGAGGCAGTAGCAATGAAGCAACCCGGTCTGTAAAATTAGAAATATAGGTAGACTTTGCTATTTTAATTAACATCCTAGTAAAGTCTTTATTAGCCCATTTTGTCCTTAAGAGGACTGTGCCAGCATTATATAATGCACTGCTCAAAAAAATAAAGGGAACACTTAAACAACAAAATATAACTCCAAGTAACTCAAACTTCTGTGAAATCAAACTGTCCACTTAGGAAACAACATTGTTTGACAATCAATTTCACTTGCTGTTGTGAAAATGGAATAGACAACAGATGGAAATTATTGGCAATTATCAAGACACACTCAATAAAGGAGTGGTTCTGCAAGGGGGACCACAGACCACATATCAGTACCAATGCTTTCTGGCTGATGTTTTGGTCACTTTTGAATGTTGGTTGTGCTTTCACACTCATGGTAGCATGAGACAGACTATTCAACCCACACAAGTGGCTCAGGTACTGCAGCTTATCCAGGATGGCACATCAATGTGAGCTGTGGCAAGAAGGTTTGGTGTGTCTGTCAGCGTAGTGTCCAGAGGCTGGAGGTGCTACCAGGAGACAGGCCAGTATGACAGGAGACGTGGAGGGAGCCGTAGGAGGGCAACAACCCAGCAGCAGGACAGCTATCTCAGCCTTTGTGCAAAAAGGAACATGAGGAGCACTGCCAGAGCCCTGCAAAATTAACTCCAGTAGGCCACAAATGTGCATGTGTCTGCACAAAGAGTTAGAAACCGACTCCATGAGGATGTCAGAGTGCCCAACGTCCACAGATGAGGGTTGGGCTCACAGCCCAACACCATGCAGAACGCTTGACATTTGCCACAGAACACCAGGATTGGCAAATTCACCACTGGCGCCCTGTGCTCTTCACAGATGAAAGCAGGTTCATACTGAGCACATGTGACAGACGTGACAAGAGTCTGGAGATGCTGTGGCCATTAGGTACTGAGATGAGATCCTCAGAGCTCTTGTGAGACCATATGCTTGCGTGGTTGGCCCTGGGTTCCTGCTAATGCAGGACAATGCCAGATGTCTTGTGGCTGGAGCGTGTCAGTAGTTCCTGCAAGATGAAGGCATTGAATCTATGGGCTGGCCCGCCCGTTCCCCAGACCTGATTTTTTTTGTCTGAATAATTTCCCACGCTAGAGTTCATATGAGTTTATGCTACCAGGGGGCGCATCACCGCAAGTCTACGAAGCTACGTTCCCCTGCATTCCATTCATTTCCCAGTTTTTACAACCAGGGACAGCTGCATTCGCAGGCTCCTGGTTGTAAAATTATTTAAACCCTTCAGATGGATTTACATCGTGGGACATGACTGTATGGCGGACAGGTATGAGATACTGTAGCTTTTTTATTTTCCCTTTTTTTCAGATGACAAGGGTCATCAGTTGTATTTAGAGTACAATAAAGATGTTAAAACCCATGTGTATTTATTTCATTAAAATACTTTATTCATAATGTATGTTTTTTTAACTCTTTATTAATATTGGATTAATAATGGATAGGTGTCTTATTGACATCTCTCCATTATTAACCAGGCTTAATGTCCCCTTACATTAGCAAGGTGACATTAACCCCTTATTACCCCATATCCCATATTATGTTATGGAAATTTGGTTTGGGATGAATCTATCCTTGTGTGTGCTGCGGCCGTTCCCAATTAGACTGAGTATTTTGAGCGCTCAAGAAAGAATGACTCTGACACGACTGTGACAGAATAGCATTCCACCAATACTGATGATTTATTGTACTTACATGGTTTTATAATTGCATATAGAAAGGAGGTGGTTAGGGGTGGTTAGTTAATTAACATACAATTTAGCTGTTATATCATTGGTTGACTGAGTACATGATATATTTTGACTGAGTACATGGCATATTCTGACTAAAGTCTACCTAGCAACAAGCTGATTTAGCACTCTTAACAATAGCTGTCACCCTTATCCTGCTATTCAGCAGGATTCTAGACATTAGTTCAAGATATTTGGCCTAAGTTCCGGTTTTTGGGTGTCTGGAAAGTACCGAGGAACCATCTGACCTAGCTCATGTGGTCAAGTTGAGTAATTGATCATAAACTAGCTGAGTATATAGATATATTTGCGTTTCTATGAGTATATATGATTACAAAGAAGTATACATGCAAGTGAGATCTACATGATATATATATTTCCATTATATATATATATATGTATATATATATATATATATATATATATATATAAATATATATATATATATATACTGTGTATATATATATATATATATATATATATATATATATATATATATATATATATACCTATTCTATGTGTAGACATTTATTTTAGCTATACTATTCTAACCTGTCAGTGTGATTTTACTGTACACCGCACTGAATTACCGGCTTTTCTATAGAACACCGGTGCATATTTCTCGCAAGTCGCATGCATCGTCCGTGTGTAATCCGTATTTTTCACACCCCCATAGACTTTCATTGGCGGATTTTTTGTGCAATACGCTGACAAACGCAGCATGCTGCGATTTTCTCACCCGTAAAATACAGCTGAGAATTATACGGTAGATAGGAGCTGCCCCATAGAGAAACATTGGTCTGTGTGCGTTGTTTTTGCGCCTCTCATACGTCCGTATTCCTTTCCAGTGTGACCACGGCCTATCACATCGCTTGTCGTGCCCGGCGTCACATATGCAAAAAATCGAATCCGATTGGATGTCAAGCGGGGAAAAACAGGGAGCGACGTCCCAGCTTACACACGTGCCCACAGGAAGCATGAATCACCATATTGGAGAAAGGAATACACATGTTGCTGGAAAGCTGATCATAAACGTGAAAACAAATTAGGTTGACATATATAAAGAAATCAGACAGCCAGCAATGAATGTCCATTACCATTCAGTTCATACAATTAAAGGTTCTAAATATTTAACTCCTCTTTTCTTTCATAACATATTTGTTATCATTATATATAATATAGAAATATACTTCACTTTTTTTGAAACTGTAATACACTGTGTGCAGGATTACTAGGCAAGTTGTATTTTGATCACATGATACTTTTTATACATGTTGTCCTACTCCAAGCTGTTCAGGCTTGAGAGCCAACTACCAATTAAGTAAATCAGGTGATGTGCGTCTCTGTAATGAGGAGGGATGTTGTCTAATGACATAAAAACCCTCTATAAGGTGTGCTTAATTATTAGGCAACTTCCTTTCCTTTGGCAAAATGGGTCAGAAGAGAGATTTGACGGGCTCTGAAAAGTCCAAAATTGTGATATGTCTTGCAGAGGGATGCAGCAGTCTTGAAATTGCCAAACTTTTGAAGCGTTATCACCGAACAATCAAGCGTTTCATGGCAAATGGCCAACAGGGTCGCAAGAAGCGTGTTGGGCAAAAAAGGCGCACACTAACTGTCCATGAATTGAGAAAAATCAAGCCTGAAGCTGCCAAGATGCCATTTTCCACCAGTTTTGCCATATTTCAGAGCTGCAACGTTACTGGAGTAACAAAAAGCACAAGGTGTGTGATACTCAGGGACATGGCCAAGGTAAGGAAGGCTGAAAAACGACCACCTTTGAACAAGAAACATAAGATAAAACGTCAAGACTGGGCCAAGAAATATCTTAAGACTGACTTTTCAAAGGTTTTATGGACTGATGAAATGAGAGTGACTTTTGATGGGCCAGAGGCTGGATCAGTAAAGGGCAGAGAGCTCCACTCCGACTCAGACACTAGCAAGGTGGAGGTGGGGTACTGGTATGGGCTGGTACCATCAAAGATGAACTTGTGGGACCTTTTCAGGTTGAGGATGGAGTGAAGCTCAACTCTCAGACCTTCCAGTTTCTGAAAGACAACTTCTTCAAGTAGTGGTACAGGAAGAAGTCAGTATCGTTCAAGAAAAACATGATTTTCATGCAGGAAAATCCTCCATCACATACCTCCAACTACCCACACAGCGTGGCTGGCCAGTAAAGGTCTCAAAGAAGAAAAAAATAATGACATGGCCCCCTTGTTCACCTGATCTGAACCCCATAGAGAACCTGTGGTCCCTCATAAAATGTGAAATCTACAGGGAGGGAAAACAGTACACCTCTCGGAACAGTGTCTGGGAGGCTGTGGTGGCTGCTGCACGCAATCTTGATCGTAAACAGATCAAGCAACTGACAGAATCTATGGATGGAAGGCTGTTGAGTGTCATCATAAAGAAAGGTGGCTATATTGGTCACAAAATTTTGGGGGTTTTGTTTTTGCACGTCAGAAATGTTTATTTCTAAATTTTGTGCAGTTATATTGGTTTACCTGGTGAAAATAAACAAGTGAGATGGGAATATATTTGGTTTTTATTAAGTTGCCTAATAATTCTGCACAGTAATAGTTACCTGCACAAACCGATATCCTCCTAAGATAGCCAAATCTAAAAAAAAACCACTCCAACTTCCAAAAATATTAAGCTTTGATATTTATGAGTCTTTTCGGTTGATTGAGAATATAGTTGTTGATCAATAATAAAAAATAATCCTCTAAAATACAACTTGTCTAATAATTCTGCACACAGTGTAGTATTATTTAACCTCTAGATGCCAGCAGAATATTTTAGAACCTTTAGGCCAGGGTCACACTATCAGTATTTGGTCAGTATTTTATTTCAGTATTTGTAGCCAAAACTAGGAGTGGAACAATCAGAGGAAAAGTATAATAGAAACACATCACTACTAGTGATGAGCGAATATACTCTTTACTCGAGATTTCTCGAGCATTCACGGGGGTCCTCCGAGTATTTTTTAGTGCTCGGAGTTTTAGTTTTTCTTGCCGCAGCTGAATGATTTACATCTGTTAGCCAGCATAAGCACATGTGGGGATTCCCTAGCAACCAGGCAACCCCCACATGTACTTATTAGAAATGTAGTGTAGTTTTTCTGATTTGTCATGTCTCTTTCCCCATCTACGGGTATTACAGGACCTTAGATATCCATACTTATGACCATTGGCAACTACCTAACTAACTTATTGGTCATAACCATGGATACCTAGGTCCTGCAATGCCTGTGCATGAGGAAATGGTTGCACTCAACTATCTTAAAGGGAACCTGTCACCCCCCAGGTATTTTTAACTAAAAGAGCCACCTTGTGCGGCACTAATGCTGCATTCTGTCAAGGTGGCTCTTTAGTTGGGGTCCCTTCCAACGCTGAAATATTCGTTTTTATAATTTGCCCCTCATGCCTGTATGCCTGTTTGTGTCTTTTACCCCCGGATACAAACTCCTCCCAGCCATCCCTCAGCCCCTCCCTGCACCAGGCGCCACCTCGTCTGCATTCATTATCGTGCCCAGTGCCTGCACTGAGTTCCTTTTTCGGGCATGCACAGTTTGCGTTGCCCTTCGACTCCCATCACATGATGGGAACTTACAGCGCAGGCACTGGGGACGTTGATGAAGGCACAGGAGGCGGCGCCCGGCGCACAGAGGGGCTGAGGGATGGCTAGGAGGCGTTTGTGTCCAGGGGGAAAAGACATGCCCCCCAGACGGGCTACAGATATGAGGGGCAAATTATAAAAACAAATATTTCAGCGTTGGAAGGGACCCCAAATAAAAGAGCCACCTTGACAGAATGCAGCATTAGTGCTGCACAAGGTGGCTCTTTTAGTTAAAAATGCCTGGGGGGGGGGGTGACAGGTTCCCTTTAAGACAGTTGAGTGCAACCATTTCCTCATGCACAGGCATTGCAGGACCTAGGTACCCTTTAAAGCATGTCAATGTCAAAGATGTGTGGGTATTTTGATATGTAAGTAGCTGTTTTTTTGTATGCACCTGTTCAGACTAGTTCTTGATGTGCCGGTCAGTTTTTCTGTTATTTATATGATAAGCTTTCTGACTGAGCACTCCGCCATTCACCATGTGGTGATTTTAACTACATCTAATAACATCAGGCTCCGACAAAACCATAAATGTAGGCTTTACCAAGAGAGGTGTTGATATTCACCGATACATTCAGAGATTAGCCATAGGTAAGTGTTCACACTGGGCAGTTCATGAGATTACTATTTGGCCAAATTTTGTGCAAAACGTTTCATGTGTATTTTTCCTAAATTTCAAAGGCCATTTTGCTATTACTACTTCACATATTTCACATTGACATGGTTTAACACAATTGAGTGCAACCATTTTTGTATTTTGATATATAAGTTTTTTTTTTTTTTGGTATGCACTTGTTCAGACTAGTTCTTGATGTGCCGGTCAGTTTTTCTGTTATTTATGTGCATGAGGAAAGATACATAACAAATCATAATAACTATAATATATTTCTAATTGGAGGCATTTGCTAATATTACTGTTATCACACGTACTACATATTGGAATAGGATCTTGGAGATGGAAATACCCCTGTCATGGTATGACTGGGTTCATGCCCTGCTTTTGCAGGGTTAATGGTTGTAGCCTCCTTTTGGTTCTGGGAGGGTTATTTTATACCCACACTGAACCTGGTTTCTCTGTCAGTTATATGCTGATCCTCAGCTGAGTTCTGACCCCCGTGTCTCTGTGGATACAGTTTGCTTGTATTCGTTTTGCCTGTGTATGACCTGGTCCGTTTACGTTCTTACTTTGGCTATCCGATTTTGTACCTTCAGTTTATCTCCTGGTTTTGACTCTTAGCTCTGTCCCTGAACTTCAATTTGTTTGCTTCCACTCTGTGCTGCGCTACCCTCTCCAGTTCTGACCACGGCTTGTTACTGACTCTGTCTCTAGTGTACCTGTGTGTTTCCTGCACTCCAACCTGCACTCTCCACCGGTACTCTGCTCTCCGGGGGTTAGGCTTCGCCCCCTCTGCCACTCCTCCAGCGGTCACATGCTTCAGATACTGTACCTGCTGCACTACTTGTTTCCATAGCCGCACCACGTAACAGGACATGCACACAGACGTACAGTGTGAGTACCGTGCGGTGTTCTTTACATTATAAATAATTATAACATTTAAATGGGATTTGCACCCTTTTTTTTCCCTGGTCATGGATTCGCTGCATGCTCTCTCTGAGCAGGTGAATATCCTCGCTCAGATGATGCAGAAGCTGTCTATGGAGCAGTGAGCTTTGGCTCAGTCACACCAACAGGTGCAAAGAGATGTGGCGGGCGCCCTTCAGGATTCGATTCAGTCGGGAGCTCGGGACGAAGACAACATTAACGTTTCTTTGGTAGCTCCGGAACCTCCGGTGAAGTTACCTGACCATTTTTCTGGGGAAAAAAAATTATTTAGAACTTTCAAAGAGGGGTGTAAATAGTTTTTTGAGTTGCACCCCTGCTCCTCAGGGAATGAAATGCAGAAGGCGGGGATTGTTATGTCCTTGTTAAGAGGGGCTCTGCAGGCGTGGGCTTTCTCTCTGTCTCCTTTCACATCTGAACGTATGTCTGTAGATTTGTTTTTTGAGGCCCTAGGGCACATTTGCGATGAGCCTGATAGAGTGTGTCTTGCTGAAGATATGGTTATGAGTATGGCACAGGGGAAGCACTCAGCTGAATGGTTCTGTTCAGAGTTTAGACGCTGGCATGCTGAAGTTTCCTGGAACGACGCTGCCCTGAGAGGTTTGTTCCGCAGGGGCCTGTCTAACCATCTACAGGACGCTCTGTCATTTCATCCTCCCCCGATACTCTGGAGGACACCATTAGGAAGTCTGTATGGACTGGAGACTCCGTGATAGAGGAGAGATGCATCAGTAGACTCCATTATACCCCAACCTGAGTGATTCTGCACCTGACTCTGAGCCCAAGGAGGTAGGGGGCTATCTTGTTGAAGGAAAAAAAGAGAAGACGCCGGACAGACAACCGATTGTGTTTTTTCTGTGGAGCCTCTGGACATTGGAAGCTTGCTGATGGTCCCATTGTTACCACCGCTTTTGTTGACTGTGGTTCTACCACTAACCTGATTGAGGGTGGTGACTATTAGTAAGATAGGGAAAGTCAGACTTAATGATCCTGTTAAAATCATGGCTATTGACTCCTCTCCCCTCACTTGTGAGGGAATCTGTCTTATGTCTGAATTTTTTTCGCTGAAAGTGGGTCTCCCTCATTTGGAAAAATTAAGTTGTTTTCTTCTGAATCCTTTGCCTGCAGGACTGGTACTAGGAATACCTTGGCTTTAACACCACAATCCTGTCATTGATTGGGTTCAGATCATTCAATGGGGATGTAAAGCCAACAGCCTGTGTTGTAATATGACACTTCTTGTCACTCCTGTAAAATCTGTGTCTGTCGTCTGTCGGTCTGGAGGGTTTTCCGGAGTACCTGAAGGACTTCGAAGACGTGTTTTCCAAAAGGGAGGATGAGGCGTTACCACCACATAGACCTTTTCATTGCGCCATTGACTTAGTTCCAGGAGCCAAGTTACCCAAGGCTCGTCTGTTTAATTTATTCCGGCCCGAACGCAGAGGCATAGATAGGGTTTTGGTTCAGGGGTCGACAAAACTTCTGAGTGGGCCCCTAACCAGGTAACAACTCGATGACACACCCTAATAGTGGAGGAGAACCTCAGCAAATGACCGCGCAATTACTGAAGATAATCTCTATATAAAGATCAACATGGATATTACTGCCATATGGTCAGTGGTAAATACCAGCCCTACAGAATATATAAGAGATCACTGCACAGTTACAGATGAGTTATGATTGACGTCCTTTCTGATGGAATCGTTCACTTTTCCCATCTTTTCCATCTGGCCTAGACCGACATGACAGCTTCTTCTAGCAATGACTCACCTGTAGAGGATACAACAAAAACACGTTTCACTTCTCATATTCCAGCCCCATCACCATCTATTCCCAACCTGCACAAACTGCAGGAGCGGCGCGCTCCTTCCCTCATCAATGCGGTCAGCTGTATCGGCTAAATGCCGATACAGCTGACCTTGCGGTGACGGGCGGGAGACCCACTGCTGACACCAGGCCCCCCCTTCCTGCTCACGGGCCCCATGGCGGCAGAGCAGGGAGAACAATTCTCCCAGCTCTGCCGCAGAATGCTGCACGTGCCGATACAGTTACAGTAGCATAGTTCCGGGTGGGCCCCCTCTGAGCTCCCTCTGCCCCCCGGTAGCTATGCTACTGCCCGAACATCAAGCCATGATGGAGTACATCACTGAGAGCCTCCGCAATCTATGAGGGGCGTATAACCTCATAAGGGTTCGGGAAGGGGACGAACGGAAAACAGTGTCTTTGACCACTGAAGGGCTAATACCACTAACTGTGGAAACTTCACAATAGACCTCAAGCAGCTTGGATTGTCGGTCTCTCCACTCTTCCTTCAGACTCTGGGACCTTGATTTCCAAGATCTAGTGTGAAGTATCCACAATCATTGATGGTTTCGGGAGCCATGTCATCTGCTGGTGTAGGTTCACTGTGTTTTATCAAGACCAAAGTCAGCGCAGCCATCTACCAGGAAATTTTAGAGCACTTCATGATTCCCTCTGCCGACAAGCTTTTGGGAGATGGAAATTTAATTCTCCAGCAGGATTTGGCACCTGTCCACACTGCCAAAAGTAACAACACCTGGTTTAAAAACAACAGTATCACTGTGCTTGATTGGCCAGCAAACTTGTCTTACCTTAACCCCATAGAGAATCTATGGGGTATTGTCAAGAGGAAGATGAGACACCAGACCCAACAATTCAGATGAGCTGAAGGCTGCTATCAAAGCAACCTGAGCTTCCATAACACCTCAACAGTGCCAAAGGCTGATCGCCTCCATGCCACGCCACATTGATGCAGTAATTGATGCAAAAGGATCCCCGACCAAGTATTGAGTGCATTAACTGAACATACATTTCAGTAGGCCAACATTTTTTATGTTAAAATCTTTTTTTTTTTTCAAGCTGGTGTTATAAAATATTCTAATTTACTGAGATAATGACTTTTGGGTTTTCATTGGCTGAAAGCCATAATCATCAACATTAATAGAAATAAACACTTTAAATACATCACTCTATTTATAATGACTCTAATATACGAGTTTCACTTTTTTTGTATTGAAGAACTGAAATAAATTAACTAGGTGTAAGATGCATCTGTAATTTCAGCCTCCTGCCTGCACTGCAAAGTTGATCTAGATTTGCTAAAACCCAGCAGCTCCTGCTTCCTCCTGGCACCTGGTACTTTATTAGGACAAGAGGAAGAGCTGGTAGTGCTTCCTAAGCTGGTTAGTGGTTACACAACACTTGTTTAGCCCAGTGGATACAGCAATTAGTAAGTCAGAGATGGTAATAAACCATTTCTGTCTTCTCTATGAGAAGAATATTGTTGCAAAGTCATATGTGGATGTGCCCAACATTTTAAGATGTCTGGCAGTAAACAAGTAGTTAAATTGAACCAGTAACATGTAACTGTGACCTAAGCTGAGCATGTAACCCTATGTGTTCCAAAACTTTCTTGTAGGCATATTCCAGATGCTGAGGACATTCTTTCAGTGAGTAAACATTTTATTTTTAAATGCATTTGTTTATGTAGGTTTAACATATCTTTCTATGTATAATTTAAATTATTTCTTTTTAGCAGTTTGCATTTTGTTCCATTTGAAGGCAAATATGCAGTTAAACACTCAATCTATTTTTTTTTATTTTTGCTTGTATACTACAGAAGAGGCTATATTAAATAATATTATTATTGCCTGTGCCTTTAATGCTAAGATTACTAGTAAAATCCATCTTCAGAGAGGTAACGGTGAAGATGGAGTATTAGGTCTCTGACAAAACAAGTACAGTAATTTCCATAAACGTAACTAAGTCCTCATATTGCAGTTATGTCCCCATATAGTAATTATGTCCCCATCCAAGGCCCCATATTGTAGTTATGTCCCCATCCAGGTACTCATTTTGTAGTCATGTCCACCTCCCCATGTCCCCATACCCAGGTCCCCATATTGTAGATATGTCCCCATCCGGGTCCCCATATTGTAGTCATAGCTGCATCCAGGTACTCATATTGTAGTCGTCCCCATATCAATGTCCCCATCTTGTATTTATGTCTCCATCCACGTCCTCATATTGTAGTTATATCCCTATCCAGGTTCTTATATTGTAGTCATGTCCCCATATTTTAGTTATGTACCCATCCAAGTCCTCAAATTGCAGTTATGTCCATATCCAGATCAACATATAGTAGTTATGTTGCCATCTAGGTTCCCATATTGTAGTTATGTCCCCATACAGGTTCTCATAGTGTAGTCATGTCCCCGTATCTATGTCCCCATATACAGGTCCCCATATTGTAGTTATTTCCTCATCCAAGGCCCCATATTGTAGTAATGTCCCCATGCAGGTCCTCATACTGTAGTTATATCCCCATCTAGGTACTCATTTTGTATTCATATCCCCATACCCACTTCCCCATGCCCCAATTTTGTAGTTATGTTCCCACCCAGGTCCCCAAATTGTAGTTATATCCCCATCCAGGTTCTCATATTGTAGCCATGTCCCCATATCTAGGTCTCCATATTGTAGTTATGTCCCCATTCAGGTTCCCATATTATAGGTTTGTCCCCATCTTGGTCCCCATATTTAGATATGTCCCCATCAAGGTCCTGAGATTGTAGTTATGTCCCCATCCAGGTCCCCATATTGTAGTTATAGCCACATCCAGGTTTTCATACTGTAGTCATGTCCCCATATCCAGGTCCCCATATTGTAATATCCCCATCCAGGTCCTCATATTGTAGTTATGTCCCCATCCAGGTCCCCATATTGTAATATCCCCATCCAGGTTCTCATATTGTAGTTATATCCCCATCCAGGTTCTCATATTGAAGTCATGTCCCCATATCCAGGTCTCCTCCCAATATCCAGGTCCCATATTATAGTTATGTCCCCATCCAGGTACCCATATTGTAGATATGTCCCCATCCGGGTCCTCATATTTAGATGTGTCCTCTATTGTGCCGTTCTTCATATACACATAAAAAAGAAAAAAAAAAAAAAAGATTCTTCTCATCTGTCCTTTGTTCCTTCCGCATCCTTACTCTACATGTGGCCGCAGGCACTGTAGACCCCTTGATGATTGCGGCCCAATACAGGAGCCGCCGCCAGCAGCACTTTGTTTCAATTAAATGTGTGCCTTTGGATGCAAATTCAATTTAAATGTATTGCCACATAGAGACTTTATGACCAATGCAAGCTGCCGGCCAGAGGCCAGCAGCTGACATCTGCATGCCGGTGCATGACAGTGATATCATATGCTGCTGCACCGGCACGCCTATGTCAGCTGTTGGCCTCTGATTGGCAGGGGACTGGCACAGGTATTGCTGTGTAGAGTCTCTGCTTGGCAATACATTTCAATTGAATGTGCATCTAAGGACACACATTCAGCTGAAATTAAACTCTGCCGTCGGCGGCCCCCTGGGCCGGGCAGGGAACGTCAAGGAGTCTACAGTGACTGCGGGGCCGCATGAAGCAGCCTCAGGGGCCGCGTGTTTGAGACCCCTGCTTTAAATGGTAAAACAACCCTCTAGAATGTAGTAATTACCTGAGCAAGTGTCCTAGAACACAGTGCCCACATATTGCCCCCTAGAAAGTAATAATGTCCTCTGTGTGCCCCTTTGACAGTCACAGTAACCTGAGTTCCCCTATAACCATAAGTGCCCACTTTACATTTAATAATATCCTGAGTCTCTCCCCTGAACAGCTTTCCTATATACAGTTTAATGCCCTGTTATATATAGTATAATGCCCCCTCACAGTATAAATCCACCCATACAGTATACCAACCCCTTAGTAGACCCCTAACTGTTTGATGGCTCCAACACTGTATGATAACCCCTTCACTATAATCCCTACACTGTATGATGGCCCACCAGATAGGCTCCATATAGTATAATGCACCAGGTAGTCATCTACACTCACCGGCCACTTTATTAGGTACACCTGTCCAACTTCTTGTTAACACTTAATTTCTAATCAGCCAATCACATGGCGGCAACTCAGTGCATTTAGGCATGTAGACATGGTCAAGACAATCTCCTGCAGTTCAAACCGAGCATCAGTATGGGGAAGAAAGGTGATTTGAGTGCCTTTGAACGTGGCATGGTTGTTGGTGCCAGAAGGGCTGGTCTGAGTATTTCAGAAACTGCTGATCTACTGGGATTTTCACGCACAACCATCTCTAGGGTTTACAGAGAATGGTCCGAAAAAGAAAAAAAATCCAGTGAGCGGCAGTTCTGTGGGCGGAAATGCCTTGTTGATGCCAGAGGTCAGAGGAGAATGGGCAGACTGGTTCGAGCTGATAGAAAGGCAACAGTGACTCAAATCGCCACCCGTTACAACCAAGGTAGGCCTAAGAGCATCTCTGAACGCACAGTGCGTCGAACTTTGAGGCAGATGGGCTACAGCAGCAGAAGACCACACCGGGTACCACTCCTTTCAGCTAAGAACAGGAAACTGAGGCTACAATTTGTACAAGCTCATCGAAATTGGACAGTAGAAGATTGGAAAAACGTTGCTTGGTCTGATGAGTCTCGATTTCTGCTGCGACATTCGGATGGTAGGGTCAGAATTTGGCGTAAACAACATGAAAGCATGGATCCATCCTTCCTTGTATGGAGCATCTTTGGGATGTGCAGCCGACAAATCTGCCGCAACTGTGTGATGCCATCATGTCAATATGGACCAAAATCTCTGAGGAATGCTTCCAGCACCTTGTTGAATCTATGCCACGAAGAATTGAGGCAGTTCTGAAGGCAAAAGGGGGTCCAACCCGTTACTAGCATGGTGTACCTAATAAAGTGGCCGGTGAGTGTATATAGTATAATGCACCCCCCATAGCAGATTCTATATGGTATAATACACTCCCCAAATGCAGACTCTATATAGTATATATAGCATTTCCACTTTTAATAATCTCTGTGAATCATTCATTGCTGCTCCAAAGTGGATCCACATCTATTTTGTTGCATTATCTTTCTAGCCATTTAGCACTCCACTTTTAAAAGGTTTTTCTTGGCATCCTACTATGATTATTATTCAACTACCAGGCTATTATATGTGATACATTCAATTTGCGGTATCCTCCTTTGCATATGTTGTTTTTTTGCAACATTTATTTATTTTACCAACTTCTGTATTCCATATTTTGTATACCATTATTTTGTATGGATGCACCAGCATTATGTGCTTTTGATTCTCATATCCCAATATGTGCTATTAAGCCCTGTAAGGAGGCTAATGGGCCGCATAGTCAATGGGAGATATGTGTCACAGAGATGGCTGCTCTCTGTGATGTAACCTGGAGTATTTTATTTTGAACATGTAAACACTAACATTCTGGCTACCCACATACCTGACCTCTGGGTGTGGTTACAGCCTATATAATAGAGGCTGTTTGGCACATGGTCTGTGTGCTGGGGGGAAGAAGGCCTCCTGTGTGTTTGGCTCCAAACTGAGCCTGAGATCTGCACACTGGAGGAGCAGAGCCCTGCTATGGACATTTTGTGTTGTATTTGCCTGATCTAAAGGCTTTTAATTTTCAGTTTTGCTTCTGGGGTTTATGAAGCAATAAACCCCCCAAGAATTTTGAAGGGAACAAGCCTCCTGTTTTCCTCCCGTTGCACCTGAGCATACCTCCCAACCGTCCCGATTTCAGCGTGACAGTCCCGCTTTGGCACCGGGGTCCCGCTGTCCCGCTTCGGGCATTTAAAATCCCGAATTTGCGGCCGCCGGTGAAGCCCCGCCCCCGGAGGTACTTTATAATGAGAGATTATGTGAAGATATAGTTTCCTGAAAGCTACCATTACAATGAGCCCACGCTTCCTCATGGTCAATAAGCACTACAACCCTCAGCATACCCCCAGTAGCCTGCAGAAGGTCAGGGTATTATGCCCACAGCCAAGATGGCTGACTGCGCACTTCCGGGCCGTAGAGCGCGGCGGGTGGCCGGCGGTGTCGCTTTCCGGCGGTGGTTGCGGCAGAGATTTCATCATGCAGTGAGGGGGTGATGCTCGTGCTGAGGTCCCTCCCCGCTCTGCTGCTGCTGCTGCGCCGTCTGCCCGGCTCCCTGTCCCCGCACACCCGGCACGCCCGAGCTCCAGTCTCCAAGTACCGACCCCCGGCGCCCCCCAAAGTGCCCCCAGCCATGGAGGTGAATGTGGAGGAGCTGCTGGCGCCGCTGAGGCTGGCGGTGAGAGAGCAGGTGAGCAGGGAAGAGAGCAGTAATCTGGGGGTCACTCACTATTGTAAAGGGATCCGGTCCTGTATAATCTGGGGGTGTGCTGTATAATGGGGTCCGGTCCTGTATAATCTGGGGGTGCGCTGTATAGTGGGATCCGGTCCTGTATAATCTGGGGGTGTGCTGTATAATGGGGTCCGGTCCTGTATAATCTGGGGGTGCGCTGTATAATGGGGTCCGGTCCTGTATAATCTGGGGGTGCGCTGTATAATGGGGTCCGGTCCTGTATAATGGGATCCGGTCCTGTATAATCTGGGGGTGCGCTGTATAATGGGATCCGGTCCTGTATAATCTGGGGGTGCGCTGTATAATGGGGTCCGGTCCTGTATAATGGGATCCGGTCCTGTATAATCTGGGGGTACGCTGTATAATGGGATCCGGTCCTGTATAATCTGGGGGTGCGCTGTATAATGGGGTCCGGTCCTGTATAATGGGATCCGGTCCTGTATAATCTGGGGGTGCGCTGTATAATGGGATCCGGTCCTGTATAATCTGGGGGTGCGCTGTATAATGGGGTCCGGTCCTGTATAATGGGATCCGGTCCTGTATAATCTGGGGGTGCGCTGTATAATGGGATCCGGCATACCTCCCAACCGTCCCGATTTCAGCGTGACAGTCCCGCTTTGGCACCGGGGTCCCGCTGTCCCGCTTCGGGCATTTAAAATCCCGAATTTGCGGCCGCCGGTGAAGCCCCGCCCACTTCCGGGACGTAGAGAGAGCCCGATTAGTACCCGCTGTTCGTTCCGTTCCCTGGGACTGCGTTGTAGCCACGCCCCCTTGAGTTGCCTCACCGCCCGCCTCCGGCTTCCTCCTCAACTATAGACGTGGGCGGACTCTGAGGACAGAGCGGCAGCACCCGGACTGGTTTCTGGCACGGGGGCAGAGTTGTGAGACACTCCGTGTCTGTGTGACCGCGGGAGCAGCGAGCGGATCTCCAGACTGTAAGTGAATGTATGTGTCTCTCCCCCTCTCCATGCAGCGCTGCCCTGCTGCGGTTACAGCAGAGACTCTGACAGCATAGGAGGACTGACAAACTAAACTTTGTCTCCCCATGGTGCGCGCACCCCGCTCCCACTCTCCCCCTGGTACCCATCCATCGGATTCTCCACCAACCTGGTGCAGCACCCCTTACATTCTATGGGGGCTGCCACCTGCCTGCGTTACATTCTATGGGGGCTGCCACCTGCCTGCGTTACATTCTATGGGGGCTGCCACCTGCCTGCGTTACATTCTATGGGGGCTGCCACCTGCCTGCGTTACATTCTATGGGGGCTGCCACCTGCCTGCGTTACATTCTATGGGGGCTGTGCAGCATTATATTCTATGGGGCTGTGCTGCATTATATTCTATGGGGCTGTGCTGCATTATATTCTATGGGGCTGTGCTGCATTATATTCTATGGGGCTGTGCTGCATTATATTCTATGGGGCTGTGCTGCATTATATTCTATGGGGGCTGTGCTGTATTACATTCTATGGGGACTGAGCTGTAATGCTGGATACAGCAGTCAGCGGCGCAGCTGGATGACACCATTCAGCGCCGTGGGAGTGGAAGCTGCCGGCTGCTGCGAGGGAGCGCGGTGAAAGGTGTTTGTGTGTACTGATGGAGAAGGCAATGATGGGGGTGGGGTAACCATGTGTGGCCATTATACTGCACCCAGCATTGTGTGGGGCCATTATACTGTACCCAGCATTGTGTGGCCATTATACTATACCCAGCATCGTGTGGGGCCATTATACTGTACAAAGCATCATGTGGCGCCATTATACTGTATGGACCATCACGTGGGGCAAGTATACTGTACGCAGCATCATGTGGGGCCATTATACAGTATGGAGCATAATGTGGCCAATGGCCATTGTACAGTATGGAGCGTCGTGTGTGGCCATATTTTTTTGTTCATAATTATTGTTAACGAAACATTGTGATCAGAAGTGCTAAATGGGTGTGGTTGGGGCGTGGCTAGTTGTGAAATGGGTGTGGCCTAAAATTTGCCGCGGCGCGCTACGCGCGACGCTGACTTTGTCCCTCTTTCCCTTCCCCTAAAGTTGGGAGGTATGCCTGAGTGAGTAAAACCCCTACAAGTGGTGGAGAATGCAGGCAGCATTCCCAGCAGAGAAATGCGACTGCAACAGGAAGGACTTCATGTCCTGGTTAAGTCTGTTGCAAACAGCAACAGTAAGAGACCAATAGGCTGTTGTTACGGCAGAACCAGCAGGAGAAACTGCAGAAGATGCAGCTTCTGGCAACCGCCATCCAGGGCAGGACGAGTTCCCCAACCCCAAGTCTGGCTGAAGACGCCCACGTCCAGAAGGCGGTAAGATGGGCTTTGCAGAAAATGACTCCCAGGGATGCCTTCCTGATGGTGTTTGAAAGGGATACCAAGAGGGAGAAATTCCTGCCAGAGCAGTGGGCAGATGTACTGGCATCATACTTGACGGGATAACCTCAGAAAGCATACTATGATTTATCTTTGAAATATGCCAAAGAGTATGGCAAGCTAAACTGAGATTCTTGCATGCTTGTAGGTGACAATGACTCTCAGGGCGCGGAGGGTTCACCGTTGGGCGTATCACCGGACAAACCACCGCACTCCCAAACATTTGTCTTTTTGTACCTGATCCAGAAGTATCTGCAGCCAGGGTCCTCTATGCCTGCGCAGATGGTAGAACAGGTGGTGATGGACCGGTTTGAACACTCCCTGCCGAAGCCCGTGCAGACTTGGGTTGCCCAGGGTGATCCCCGGAATGCCGATGGACTGGTCGAGAGATACCAGGGGGTTGAAGGTTCCGTGGGAAGGCAGCCCACTCTATAATGAGGAGTCCCAACAGAGGATGGGGGCCCAAAAGGGAGTGGGGCATCCAAGGTCCAAAGGGTTGGTGGAGGTGATGCCTAAGGTCCCTACCGGTGATATTGTTTGCTGGGGGTGCCATGGCTAAAGTCATATAGCTGCCTGTTGTCCCCTGACCATCAGCAGATGGACTGCAGCATAGGACGCTGATGTTTATTTTATGCGTATCTGGCCTGCAGTGTGAACTGTCCACTCAGCAATGGGCCTCAAACGTGTCCCGTGAAGGTGAACGGGTTGGAGGTAACAGCACTGCTAGACTCCAGGAGTCTAGTGACCCTTGTGAGGGCCATTCTTCTGCTCCAACTGATCCCAGGGAAAAAAAAGTCAGTATGCGGTGCATTCATGGTAATGCTAGGGACCTCCCTATGGCCAGAGTGGACATTGAAATGGCCCATGGTACTGAGTCCCATGAGGTCTTGTTACACCCTATAATTATATATTTGTTTATTTTGGGATCTGTGAAGGAAGAGTTCTGAGTTTGCCGGTGCAAATAGGGAACCAGTGAACCCTCATAAGGTGTCACCACACCCAGAGGCAGATGGGTTTCCCTTTTGTGTCCTTGAAGGAGGAAGTGTCCCGTGAGTTGGACATTCCGGAGATAGGGGTGACCAGTGAGAATTTTGGGACTGCCCAACATAGGGACCCAACTCTGAAAGAGGTTTTCAATAATGTCACTGTCATTAATGGGGTTGCACAGGAGCCGTGGGCTGACTCATGGTTTCCCTATTTTATGATTTGTGGGGAGTTGTTGTATTGGTATTGGGTCACAAAAGTGAGGAAGGAGCTGGTGGAACAGCTAATAGTACCAGGGCCTTATAGATGGAATGTGTTGGATATGACCCATTCACACATCTTGGGGGGACATCTGGGAGTGGAAAAAATGAGAGAACGGATCATGCAGATGTTCTATTGGCCAGGATGGCACTGGGAAATTGTAAATTATTGCAGGTCCTGCCCTATGTGTCAGTTAACCACCCCCCACCTCTCACTTTCAAAGTCCCCTCATACCATTGCCCATTATTCAAGTATCGTTTGAGAAAATTGCTATGGACTTTGTCGGACCCCGGGTGAAATCTGCTCGTGGGCATCAATACATATTGGTCATCCTGGACTATGCCACACGCTATCCAGAGGCAATTCCCCTTAGAAACTCCTCCACAAAGAGTATAACTCCTGACTTGATCCATGTTTTCCCCAGACAAGTTTGCCGTAGGAGATCCTGACTGACCAGGGAACACCTTTTATGACTAAGGTGATGAGAGAGAGTTATGCAAGGTCCTGCAAATCTCCAAGTTGAGGACTTCAGTGTACCATCCTCAGACAGATGACTTTGTCAAAATATTTAATAAAACGCCGAAGAGCATGTTGAGGAAAGCCATAGAAAAGGACAGTAGAGACTAGGACTGTCTTTTACCATATCTGTTGTTCTCCATCCATGAGGTTTCACAGGCCTCTACGGGGTTCTTGCCATTTGAACGTCTGTATGTCTGACATCCATGAGGTCTCCTGGATATAGTTAAGGAAACCTGGGAAGCCACAATCACGCCTCACCAAAGCGTCATCGAACACGTGGCACTGATGCAGCAGAAGATTGCGAAGGTGATGCCAATCATAAAAGGACACCTTTTCAAGGCACAAGAAGCTCAGGGCAGGGTCTACAACTGGTCATCCAGAGTGAAGCAGTTCAATCCAGGAGACTGAGTCCTTGGGCTAATTCCTGTAATGGAGAGCAAGTTCTTGGCCAAATGACAAGGGCCATATGAGGTGGTGTAGAAGCTTGGTGATGTAAGCTATAGGATTCATCAACCAGCTAGATGGAAATCATATCAGGTCTACCCTGTGAACCTCGTCAAGTCATAGAAAGCCAGAGAGCCGGCTGAAACTTCATGCTTGCTGGGCCAGCCAGAAGGCGATGTTGGAGGATTCGCCATAGCCGAGACGCTGTTGAATGCCCAAAAACAGCAGTGCCGGGAGTTGCTCCAGAAGAACAGAGACTTGTTCTTGGAATTGCTGGGGTGCACAAAGGTAATAGAACACGAAGTTCTAATGGAGCCACATGTGCATGTAAACGTGAAGCCTTATCGGATTCCGGAGGCACGTCGAGAAGTGATCTCCAAGAAGGTGGAGCATATGTTGAAACTCGGGGTCATTAAGGAATCTAACAGTAGTTGGTCAAGCCCGATTGTCCTGGTCCAGAAGCCCGATTGGAGGTTCTGCAATGACTATCGGAAGCTGAATGAGGCTTCCAAGTTCGACGTACTGTATATCCCATGCCACGTGTCGATGAGCTAATCGAGAGACTTGGGGCCCACAAGGTACTTAACCACCATGGATTTCACAGAGAGCTATTGGCAGATCACCATGGCACAGGGAGCCAAGGAGAAGACTGCGTTTTCTACGCCGGATGGGTGCTTCCAGAAGTAGGCAGAAGGGGCAGGTATGCAAGAAGGCTAATGGCCGCAAAGTCGATGGGAGGTATGCGTCACAGAGATGGCTGCTCTCTGTGATGGAACCCGGAGTATTTTCTTTAGTGCACATCAGCACTAAGAGGCTCGTTTGCTGCACCTGCGACCAGATTGCAGTTAGCTATGAAAGATAGGCGGGTCTGGCTACCCACATACCTCACCTCTGGGTGTGGTTACAGCATATATAATGGAGGCTGTTGTTTGGCACATTGTCTGTGGGGTGGGGAGGAGAAGGCCACCCATGTGTTTGGCTCCAGACGAGCCTGAGAACTGGACACTAACCCAGCCTGTGTGCCCACAGGCCTGGTGAAGCAGAGCCCTGCTACGGACATTTTGTGTTGTATTTGCCTGATCTAAAGGCTGTTTATTTTTTGCTTTGCTTCTGGGGTTTATGAAGCAATAACCCCTCCCCCAAGTGAACTTTTAAAGGAACAAGCCTCCTGTTTTCCTCCCATCGCACTTGAGTGAGTAAAACCCCTACGGCCGGGGTCACACTTGCGAGTGCAATGCGAGAAACTCGCACGAGTCTCTCGCATCAATACCCAGCACTGCCGCTGGCTGTCGGAAATGGAGCGTTCAGCTGCATAGAAATATATGCAACTGAATACTCCGGTCCTGAGTGACTGCGGCAGTGCCGGGTATTGATCCAAGAGACTCAAGCAAGTTTCTTGGATTGCACTCGCAAGTGTGACCCCGACCTACAGCTCTTTTTTTTTTTTTCCTCATTATAGTTATCTCTTGTATGGTGATCACTAGCAGTATACTTGTGCATTTTGTACTTACCCGTTACAAATTTGGTACTGTATACAGTATTTATGAATTTTGCTTTCTCAGTCTTTACTCTGCTTGTGTTCTATATTGTCGTTTAATATATATTTTTTTAAATATTTATTTTTAAATTTAATAAATCAATAAAATATTTCTGATTTTACTTGGGTGTTTTTTGTACTTCCACTGTTTTTGGATACCTTTCATACATTCAAAAGAGAGGGGTAGAAGTGGAGGGAACAGCTGCAGAGAAACAGAGACTGCTGCACATATTGTTTTTTTAACCAGCTAAACTTCTCACTACTGCCATTTAATAGCCTCCATGTTGCTGTTTCTTTTGAAGTTGCGCTACATAAAGACGAGCAATATGAATAACACAATTTCCAGATTCATCATGTGACAACTATTCGTCACTACATAGTAATGTATCCTTCCTTAAAGGGAACCTGTCACCCCCAAAATGGCTGGTGAGGTAAGCTCACCGGCATCAGGGGCTTATCTACAGCATTCTGTAATGCTGTAGATAAGCCGCCGATGTTACCTGAAAGAGGAGAAAAAGACGTTAGATTATACTCACCCAGGGGCGTTCCCGCTGCGGTCCGGTCGGATGGGTGTATTCGGTCCGCTCCGGCGCCTCCCATCTTCGCTCCATGACGTCCTCTTCGGGTCTTTACGCCGCGGCTCCGGCGCAGGCGTACTTTGTCTGCCCTGTTGAGGGCAGAGCAAAGTACTGCAGTGCGCCGCCGCCGGAAAGGTCAGAGAGGCCCGGCGCCTGTGCACCTGCTGGTCCCGATTGCACCCACAGTGGGACGCTGCCGGACGAGGAGGGACGGCTCTGGAGAGAAAGCCCGCTCACGCGCACCATACCTACGGACACTTGCAGCCAGTATATATCCAATACTACTGTCAAGAAAGATGAAACAGCGTATCAATATATAATAAAGGCTCTTCCATCAGAAAAAGGGGTCCTTGGTGAACACAGTCCTATATTTCATCAGACTGGTCGAAACTATCATTCCACATCCAATATTGTTAGTATTTGTATGTATTTCTCACAGGGGAGACACCAGGCTCCAAATATATTCTTGGTGATAATTAAAAAACGGAAACGGACCTATATGATATGTAAAAAGGAAAAGAAAAAAGTGCATTAAAACCAGACTCACAAATACAAGTTAAAATACAGAGAGAGGGGGGAATGTTTGGGTAGGTATAAAGGGAGAGATAACTTTATAAATATGGATCAAAATTCAGGGGTTCATTCAAACCCGCAGGTTTCATAGTTCCAAGTGTCACTATCCATTTCAATTTGCGTTGTGCAAAGTTTTTTTTACATTTCCTCCCCTGATGCCAACATGTACGACATCTATGCCCCTTACTTTGAATTCCTTTGGATTACAATTATGCACCATTCAGAAATGTCTGGGAATGGTTTTAAGACTTGATATATCCTCTACTGCTCTAGCAGCACTAATGTCCCGCACGTGTTCTCTTATGCGTATCCTTAGCTCACGTGATGTGAGTCCCACATATATGAGGGGGCAACTACACGTGGCGTAATAAATTACATTCTTGGTGTTGCAAGAGATATATTCTTTGATCTCAAATTCTTTTTGGTCAACCAAATTAAATGTGGACGTTTGATGGGTATTAGTACAAGCCAGGCAGTGACCACATTTATAAAAGCCTTTCTAGGTTGTGTATTACCAAAGAAGTTCGTACTGGGTGCTATGTAGTGGCTTTTGACCAGTAGGTCACTTAAATTTTTGGATCTACGGGGAGTCATCTGAGGTCTATCAGTCAGGAACGGTCTCAGAGAGGGCTCGGCACTCAAAACAGGCCAGTATTTTGTCAGGATGCTCCGCATGTTATCCCACTCGTGGTTATACACTGAAATGAAGCGTATGTTTTCATCCGTTTTGCCTCTATTTTTCTTTTGGTATAACAGTGAGTTACGGGATACCGATTTCGCTCTATTGTAACCATTTTTTATACATCTGCGGCTGTAGCCACGCTGTTGAAATCTCTTCTTTAAATCTAAGGCCTGGGTTTCAAATTTTTGGTCTGTCGAGCAGATCCGCCTCACCCTCAGAAACTGTCCAACCGGGACGCCTCTCACAGTGGAATAGCTGTGCGCAGTTGTGGCATGTATCAAAGAGTTCACTGATGTTTCTTTGCGGAAGACATCAGTCTGGATAGTGGAAGAAGAATCCACCTCCAGACTGATGTCTAAAAAGTCAATTTTGGCTACATCATATCTGTATGTTAACCTGATGTTATAATTATTGTTATTTAATAATGCCATGAATTCATCCAACTGCCGCACCGTCCCCCGCCAAAAAATAAAAATATCATCAATGTAGCATAGCCAGCACAGCACATGGTCAGTGGCCCCCGCCCCCGAATCACCAAACACCAACCTCTCCCAATATCCCAGGAAGAGGTTGGCGTACGCGGGGGCACAGGCCGCACCCATGGCTGTGCCGCGCTTTTGTTGATAAAACTAATTTTTAAAAGTAAAAAAATTATGCGTAAGGACAAAGGCAGCAGTTCAAGGATGAACTCATATAGAGGGCCGTCCAGGTTGGAGGCTCCAAGGAAGAGGCGGACCGCCCGAATCCCATCCTCATGGTTAATACAAGTATACAGCGTTTCTACATCTGCGGTTACCAAAATGGTATCCCTATCCACAAAGATGCCGTCAACCCTCGCAAGGACATCTGTTGTATCCTTTACATAAGAAGGTAATGTTTCCACAATAGCCTTCAAGTAATGATCGATGAACTTACATATGGGGTCACACAGACCGTCTATCCCTGATACAATCGGGCATCCTGGTGGATTGATGGCGTCCTTGTGTACTTTAGGGAGTAAATAAAACGGTATTTTAGGAAACTGCACTGTTAGCGCATCTAGAATTTTTTTATTAATTATCCCCAAATCAAAAGCCTGCATTAAGGCCGCTTTCACATTTGCGGTTGTGTCCGCAGCGTTTCTTCCGTAAATATCTGCATGCGTTGTGTATTCCTATCTTTAACATTATCGACGCATGCGTTTTTCTATGTTCGCGTTTTGCCGCGTTTGACGACGCATGCGTCGTCTAGCCGTCTGCGTCTTGGCGCGGAAATGCAACATGTAGTAATTTTTAGAGGCGTCATTTTGCCGCCTGGAAACGTATGCGGCTGATTGCGCAAGGTTTGCGCCAAAAAAACGCATTGTAGTCTATGTAAACGCATGCGTTTTTCAGTACATGCGTTTGCTTGCGTTTGCCGACGCATGCGTCTCAATTGAGAAAAACATGTCTAGACACTGATAAGCCACCCCCCACATACAAGGTGATAAAGGGAGGGTGTGGACAGTTGCAGGTCACTACTCATCAGACTGCCTTGCAGACGAGACGCCACACAGCCCCTTGGAGCAGCAAACAAGCCTCAGAACTATGTGAGTATATCCTATCCAATGCATTTCTTTTCTATAATCTGTGTCTATATGCCCTAATTTCTGTCATTCCTTTCTTTCTGCACACATCAGAATGTCTTCTTCTTCTGATGAGGAAACGCCTGGGCCTGCACAAGGGGAACATGTCAGCGAAGTGAGTATTCACCTCCTCAGATTGGTAAGTCACATCTACACATATGACAATGTATATTTTCCCTTTTTCAGACCACTTCTTCTACAGCGGAAGAGACTGGGCAGGAGACTGGGCAGGAGCAGCGTAGTCACGGCCGGGCAACACAGCGGCATCGTGTAAGTATAGCTGGCTGAATGTGTATTGTATCCTCACTTTATAATTCTTGAATCTTCATTTCTTTCTACTTCTCTCTTTCTTTCCCTTTTGCTTCAGCACCAGTGTTTTTTTTTACTTCAATATTCATGCCATTCCTCTGATTCTGTTTTCTGTCTTCCGTATGTGAACGCCTCCTATATTAATGTACTTTTTGTTGTTAGGTTCCAGAGGAGGATGAGGACCTAATTGAGAATGAACACCTCATCTCCCTGGTTCTCGAGCGAGTCGCATTGTGGGACACCCGGGATCCACTGCACGCCAACAATGTGACGATCCGGAGGCTTTGGAATGAGGTGGCCGCAGCGTTGTGGGATGGCTGGGCCAATGCCCCGGCTCGGGTCCGTTCTGCATTTGGTAAGTATCGCAATGCAGTGTGATGTAGTCAATACCTTGGCCATGCTCACACAACTGTGTATGATGTGAGAAAGTCATTACTTTTTCACAGCACATACAGTTGTGTGACCATGGTCAAAAGACCATTGTCCTAACTATTATGTTTTGTTTTGCCAACAGTGTCAAAAGTGAAAACACGTTGGAGATCGATGAAGGACCGCTTCAACAAGGACCTGCGCCAAGAGAGCCAGCTTCCAAGTGGTTCTGCAGCAAGGATACGCAAATACAAGTACCACCGCATCCTTGCGTTTTTGAGACCGGTCCTTGCACGAAGAACGTAAGTATATTGGTTAAAAAAGAAAAAAAAAAGTGGTGTATAATGCAATTTTTTGGGGGTCATTATTTCAAATCAGTATTTTTAATCCAAAACCTTGAGTGATTGATAGATGCAGAAGTGAAGTACGTGTTCTTTGAATACTTTCCCTCACATAGTTCCTCTCCAGGTTTTGGCTTACCAATACTGATTTGAAATACTGAGCAAATACTGAGAGTGTGACGGCAGCCTGCACAACAGATCTATACTCAGCAAGTTAGGTGTCAGAAATAATGAATTCAGGATGCCAATGGCTCCTCAATTCATTTTTCCTGACACTTGTCCTGGTGAGTATACAGGTGGCTTGTATGTCCTCTGTCGTCAATTCGTATTTCCCATCAGTATTTGTAATCCAAAACCATGAGTGGTTGATAGATGCAGAAGTGGGGTACGTGTTCTTTGAATACTTTCCCTCACATAGTTCCTCTCCAGGTTTTGGCTTACCAATACCTTGTATAGAGATATGGCTTGTATTGCCTCCATCGTCTCTTCATATTTTACATGAGTTTTTTTAATCCCCAAGGACTGGTCGATGCATGCAGAAGTATAGCATGTTGTTTTATGAAACTTTTATTCCTACTGTTGAACTCCTGGCTTGCAAATTCTGATGTAAAATTCACCACAAATAGTGTTAGTGTGACCTTTCCCTATCTGAATGTTTATCTAAACTGTTGAGTTATCTTTTTGTAAATGTTTTGTAATAATTTTTTTTTTTTTTCCGCAGCACTTGGAGCTCCACTGTTGGCCCAGGTTCTGGAGCGGTCCTTCATCAGTCAGCCACGGACTCGTCCCAGCCATCCTGCAGCGCTGCAGCAAGTGGGCCTGCCACACTACCTGTGGACCAGGAAGCTGGTCCTACAGGTGTTCCCCTTCCCCAGTCCTCTGCCTCTAGCCAATTTTTTAGGGGCTCCTCCCGGCAGCGGCAGAGGGCCGCGGACAGGTCACTCATGCCCGAGTTTTTACACTTGAGCTTGGTCTTCCATGAGGGACTCAAGGCGATGGGTGACCGACTGGATACTGCCATTAGTCATATGAGCACACGTATCCAGGAGGTAACCACAGCCCTTGCCCAAGTGAAAGCCGACCTCCAGAGGCCAGCACATCATTTTTTTAATCAGATAGAACAGGGCATGTCGGAACACCTTAGTCCTGAGCTCCAGATTACTGTAATGCAGGCCTGCAATGCTGCTTACGTGCAGGCTATGCAGCAGAGTCAGTATTTTCAGCAGACAGTGGGGGCATTTCCAACAGTGCCCACACTGTCACGCTTTACATCAATGCCGACATCTGCTGCATACCACTGCACGGCCACCTCCATTCCAAACACTGCCGGACCGTATTATAGCACCACCACCATGCCCAGTGCAGTGGGTCAGCCCACCGCCACCACCATGACAACTGCTGCTCCTGCTTGGGCCTCCTCCACTGCCACCAGCATGCTGCCGCCGCAGGACCCTGGCCTGGCGTTCCCCGCCACCACTACAAGACTGCCATTGCCGGACCCTGCCCTGGCTTTTCCTGGCACCACCACCAGACAGCCGTTGCCGGACCCTGCCCTGGCATTTCCTGGCACCACCACCAGACTGCCGTTGCCGGACCCTGCCCTGGCGTTTCCTGGCACCACCAGACTGCCGTTGCCGGACCCTGCCCTGGCATTTCCTGGCACCACCACCAGACTGCCGTTGCCGGACCCTGCCCTGGCGTTTCCTGGCACCACCACCAGACTGCCATTGCCGGACCCTGCCCTGGCGTTCCCTGCCACCACGACAACAAGCCCGCGCAAAACAAGGAAGGGGAAAGGCAAAAAAAAAAAAAAAAACCATAGCTATCCCTCCCCCCTCACCTCCCAATGTGTCTGTAATGTCTGGTTTGTCTCACCCTTCCAGTGTGTCTCAGCCCTCTCATGTGTCTAGCCCTATCCCTGAATATCCTGACCCCAGCAGTTTCATTGCGCCTTCTCCTGCCACCCCTTATGTCGGCTACAGTAAGCCAGACCTCACAACTCAACACCCCACAATATCGGCACTCAACCCCAAGCAGGCGCAGTTAATTTTTTTGTTTTTGTGTTTAATAAACCTGTGTTTTGCCCCAATGAGGTTTGGTTAATTGTGTATTTCGCCGCCGTCACCACACACCGTGCGCCAATAACAAATAATGCGTCAAACACTTTTTGGGGGGCCACCTCCAACCTACAGTACTTCATTAACAGAACACTGAAGCTTGGTGTGTGTTTGCTTAAGAGATATGAGGTTGCCCCCCAAAAAAACACTTGTATTTTCTCCAAAAACAGTTCTTTCTGTTTACTCCGTGACTTTTGGTAGCACACAGAAGACAAAATGGTGGTAATACACAGCACAAGTGTACTCAACAGGTCATGTCTTATCAGAAACATTATTTATGACCCCTGACCTGCTGATTTTAGAAATGCATTATATTACCTCCATTTTATCTTATGGGTACATATACATATATTTCACACAAAGTGAAGGGTCAATGTACGTCATACATGACATATCTATACTCACTCGGACAAGTGTCATGAAAAATGAATTCAAGAGCAATTAGCATCATAAATTCATTATTTCAGACACCTGACTTGATTACTATAGATTTGTGGTATAGGCTGCCGTCACACTCTCAGTATTCGCTCTGTATTTTACAGCACTATTTGTAAGCCTAAACCTGGAGTGGAGCTATGTGAGGAAAAGTTCAATAAACACATATGCACCACTAAAAGCATTTAACTACCACTCCTGGTTTTGGCTTACAAATAATGCTGTTAAGTACTGGACAACTACTGCGACAATAACAGACATCATCTATACAGTCTGCAGCAAATAGCTAATGGTGAAACAAGACAGCACTCAATGACGTCAAGAACCTAAGCCCAAAAACCCAAAGTGGTTTGTTAAGGAAATAGATAGGAGACATGGTGAAGAAAGTAAATCACAATTATTTTATTAGAAAAAACATTAACATTCCAAACATAAATTTGCAGACCCGAAACCAGCAGTACATTTTACACCATATTGTCCTGCCATGGCACACGTCCAATGTCAGAATCAAAAAACGCTGCAAATTGGTCCCGCATGTGGCCTACTTCAACTGTTGACCGCAGCGGGTGATGACGGTAATCAGGCAAAGGGTTTGCAACAGGTTCATCAAGTTCTATGGTGGGTCGCTCCTTAGCCAGAATGAAATTGTGGAGAACCACACAGGCTTTAACCACCTCATCCACTGTCTCCATTTTTAGATTTATTGCGGTTGCTAGAATGCGCCATTTGGACACCATAATCCCAAAGGTACACTCTACTGTTCTGCGTGCTCTGGTTAGTCTGTAGTTATAGATCCGTTTTGTGCGGTTCAAGTCCCGACTTGAATAGGGCTTCAGGAGATTTTCACTCATCTGAAAGGCCTCATCCCCAACCATTACAAATGGCAGCGGTGGGCCTTGAGTGTAGGGGAGTGGTTGTGGCTGTGGGAAATTAAAATTTTTGCCATAAAAACGTCGGCCCATATCAGAGGTTTTAAAAGTCTGTGAATCGTTGCCACGGCCAAAAGCACCAATGTCCACAGCAATGAAGCGACAGTCCGCATCGGCTATTGCCATAAGAACTACTGAAAAATATTTTTTGTAGTTGAAGAACTGTGATCCCGTTCTGGCTGGTTTGGTAATCCGGATGTGCTTCCCATCCACCGCACCCAAACAGTTGGGAAAATCACAAACAGTCCAAAATTTGTCAGCAATTTCTTTCCACATGTCCTCCGTGGGTATGGGTATAAATTCCTCACGGAGAATAGTCCATAAAGCCCGGCAGGTTTCAAAAACAATTCCGGACAGCGTGGAAATCCCAAGGCGGTACTGGAAATGAAGGGATGACAAGCTCTCTCCAGTTGCAAGAAATCTGTAGTAAGAATAAATAATTTACAAAATAGGCAAAAAAACATCAGACCTGCAAAAAATTTTGGGTAGCTTTTGTTTAGAATTATTACGTACCTTAAGGTAACCAGGAGACGTTCCTCTGGTGGAATGGCTCTACGGAGCTGTGTGTCCTGTCTCCGGATGGCTCCTTGGACACGATCAAGCAAATACCGGAAAGAGTCTTGTGACATCCTGGTATATTCCGGGAATTTTTCTGGGTTCTCATTGAGCTCACCATACAGGGTGTGATATGCACCACGGCTCTCATGCAGTTCTACAATGGGGTGTTGCCAAAACCGCCTACGCCGTGTCCTTCTCTGTCTTTCCCGGTTTCGGTGTTGCTCCCAAGCAAACGCACATGCCAGAAAAATCTTGATGCTCAGATCCAGTTTGAAGTAATAGCTATCCATGTGAAGATCCATCTTGTCACAGGACACAGGAGCAAAATCTGAAGATTTCAGCTGTCCTAGGGTCTATATATAGATTTCACATAATACACGCCCTCTGTAGTCCCATTGGCTGGTTCTTGCATCTAGATTTTTTCTCTGGTAAATTTTTGCGACATGCGCACAAAAAACGCAAACGCATGGAAAACGCAAGCAAAAGCATGTAAACGCAGGGTTTTAATGATGCATGCGGTAACCGTAAGCGTTTTAAAAACGCTGCGTTTACACGCGTTTTCATGCGTTTTTCGTGTCCTTGCGTTTGCGGATTAAACGCTGCAGATTAAAACGCTAATGTGAAAGTAGCCTAAGATTTTCTGGAGCTGTGCAGAGAAAGACACCACCGGATTTTACCCCATCTTAGTATATACCTGGTTGTCCCTCAGCTGGCGGAATGCCTCCCGTTCGTATTTGGCTATTGGCCTGATCACAATGTTCCCCCCTTGTCAGCTGCCTTAAATACAACATCGTCAAAAGACTGTAGTTGGAGAATACTCTCTCTTTGTTTGAAAGTTAGATTATCATACCGACGGTATGTGGATAGAGTCTTCAATTCATTGGATACCAACTTAGTGAAGACTTCTACCGCCGGGCAGAGTGACAGGGGGGGGAACCACGTTGATTTGGGAAAGATAATTTTAGGGAACCCATCTTCCATGTTCTGGGTTTGTTCCTCGAGAAGTTCTTCCAATATCCGTATGGTGTCTCTCTCTGCAGCACTCCAGCCCTCCAAGTCATTGCCTCCTTTAGTGTGTAACCTCTTTAAAATCAGTTTTCGTGAAAACAGGTGGAGGTCTTTTAACGCTGTAAAATAATTGAAATTATTAGTTGGGGAAAAAGAAAGGCCTTTACTCAATACTTCTAATTGAGTATGAGTTAATACATGGTCAGATAGATTTATTACCTGCAGACCTCCCTGAGACCTGCTCTCTGACTGTTTGCCATCTGTCTAGTGTTCATTTTTTTATAACTCTCACTCGTAGTGGCTCCATCCTTTTCCACCTCAGAACGAATCTTTTTCTTGGATTGTTGCATCTCCCCCCTCACTGATCTTACTGATGCAGATCATGAGCGTGATTGAGACTCGTTCCTATAGTACGGACGTGATCTCTCATTTGGATTTCTCTACTTGTACATCCTGTTCTGTTGTTTATCATTAACATCTCACTGGAATTTTTTTGATTTTATTTGCTGTATTTCCTCAGCCCATTTTTGAGTCTCGTCCTGTACTTCAATATTGAATTTTTTTTAAAGCCTCAGCCGGCATATCTTTTTTAATATTATTTTGTAGTTCATCCATTTCCCTTTCTATAACTTGAAGAGACTCTGCATTCATCTCCTTCAATATTTCCATGAAGCCAAATGAGCATGTGTTAGCATAATTTTCCCATTTCTCCCATATATCTGGGTTTTCCACTGGGAAGGAAGGGAATACTTGGACTCTTAATCCCCTTGGGATCAATCTCTTTTGTGAATATTTGTCTAAGAATGCATGGTTCCACCATATTTTTGTCCTTTTTCTTGTAAGATCCTTAAATTTGCATGTCATCTCTCCTTACCCCCTATCGTTCCCCTCAACACCTGTAGTGCTGGTGTCTTTGAATACATCATTCAGTTGTGAGAGCCATGCCCCATCGCGGGCTCTAAAATCCATTATATTAGCACTGGAACTGACTGTGAAAAACACAGAGAACAATATGAATAACACAATTTCCAGATTCATCATGTGACAACTATTTGTCACTACATAGTAATGTATCCTTCCTTAAATGCCACATGTTACTCAAGAGAACCAAAGGAAGTTTTTTTATAAAAATGAATAAACTTTATTTATAACAATACACACAATTTAAAACCCAAGCACATATCAAGGTTATGAAAGTGCAAATAACAGAACAATACAAATATCAAAAGACACCAGAATTTAACGGTCTACCGCACAAAACAGATGTAATGTATAGACATAATTCAATCGTGTTTAAGGTACTGATATAGCTCTCCCATGTAATATCCTAAGAGATAGTATCTCTATTCGTAATAAGCCATCTTGGAGTCAAGATCCCTTATTAATCTCCACCTGGGGGGACTAACATCAGCCAGTACCCTCGCTATAATAGGGCTAAAAACCATAATGAGTATCCCATATGACAACCTGGTGATGGGAAATTTAGGGGAGCATATCTCACCTGGTGCTAGATAGACCTCCGCTCGTACCCCGACGCGTCTTTCGCCGCTGTCAGCCTCGCTTTCTCAAAGGGGAAGTGTGGCCTTAATTGCTTCTAGGGCCTTTAAGTATCTATGGAAACCTCCCATGTGATCGTCACGTGGTATTAATTCATCCTATGCTATGTGAATACGGCGCATGCGCGCACCGCTGTCTGGGCCAACCCGCCCCCACCCGGACGTATCCAGCTCCGAGCACAAGCGGGCACCTGCTGGTCCCGATTGCACCCACAGCGGGACGCTGCCGGACGAGGAGGGACGGCTCCGGAGAGAAAGCCCGCGCACGTGCACCATAGCTACGGACACTTGCAGACAGTATATATCCAATACTACGGTCAAGAAAGATCAAACAGTGTATCAATATATAATAAAGGCTCTTCCATCAGAAAAAGGGGTCCTCGGTGAACACAGTCCTATATTTCATCAGACTGGTTGAAACTATCATTCCACATCCAATATTGTTAGTATTTGTATGTATTTCTCACAGGGGAGACACCAGGCTCCAAATATATTCTTATTGATAATTAAAAAACGGAAACTGACCTATATGATATATAAAAAGGAAAAGAAAAAAGTGCATTAAAACCAGACTCACAAATACAAGTTAAAATACAGAGAGAGGGGGAAATGTTTGGGTAGGTATAAAGGGAGAGATAACTTTATAAATATGGACCAAAATTCAGGGATTCATTCAAACCCGCAGGTTTCATAGTTCCAAGTGTCACTATCCATTTCAATTTGCTTTGTGCTAACAGTTTTTTTACATTTCCTCCCCTGATGCCAACATGTACCACATCTATGCCCTTTACTTTGAATTCCTTTGGATTACAATTATGCACCATTCGGAAATGTCTGGGAATGGTTTTAAGACTTGATATATCCTCTACTGCTCTAACAGCACTAATGTCCCGCATATGTTCTCTTTTGCGTATCCTTAGCTCACGTGATGTGAGTCCCACATATATGAGGGGGCAACTACACGTGGCGTAATAGATTACATTCTTGGTGTTGCAAGAGATATATATTCTCTGATCTCAAATTCTTTTTGGTCAACCGAATTAAATGTGGACGTTTGATGGGTATTAGTACAACAAGCCAGGCAGTGACCACATTTATAAAAGCCTTTTCTACGTTGTGTATTACCAAAGAAGTTCGTACTGGGTGCTATGTAGTGGCTTTTGACCAGTTGGTCACTTAAATGTTTGGATCTACGGGGAGTCATCTGAGGTCTATCAGTCAGGAACGGTCTCAGGGAGGGCTCGACACTCAAAACAGGCCAGTATTTTGTCAGGATGCTCCGCATGTTATCCCACTCGTGGTTATACACTGAAATGAAGCGTATGTTTTCATCCGTTTTGCTTCTATTTTTCTTTTGGTATAACAGTGAGTTATGGGATACCGATTTCGCTCTATTGTAACCATTTTTTATACATCTGCGGCTGTAGCCACGCTGTTGAAATCTCTTCTTTAAATCTAAGGCCTGGGTTTCAAATTTTTGGTCTGTCGAGCAGATCCGCCTCACCCTCAGAAACTGTCCAACCGGGACAGCCCTCACAGTGGAATAGCTGTGCGCAGTTGTGGCATGTATCAAAGAGTTCACTGATGCTTCTTTGCGGAAGACATCAGTCTAGATAGTGGAAGAAGAATCCACCTCCAGACTGATCTCTAAAAAGTCAATTTTGGCTACATCATATCTGTATGTTAACCTGATGTTATAATTATTGTTATTTAATACTGCCATGAATTCATCCAACTGCCGCACCGTCCCCCGCCAAAAAATAAAAATATCATCAATATAGCGTAGCCAGCACAGCACATGGTCATCGGCCCCTGCCCCCGCGTCACCAAACACCAACCTCTCCCAATATCCCAGGAAGAGGTTGGCGTACGCAGGGGCACAGGCCGCACCCATGGCTGCCCCGCGCTTTTGTTGATAAATCTGGTTTTTAAAAGTAAAAAAATTATGCGTAAGGACAAAGTGCAGCAGTTCAAGGATGAACTCTCATAGAGGGCCGTCCAGGTTGGATTCTCCAAGGTAGAAGCGGACCACCCGAATCCCATTCTCATGGTTAATACAAGTATACAGCGTTTCTACATCCGCGGTTGCCAAGATGGTATCCCTATCCACAAAGACGCCGTCAACCCTCGCAAGTACATCCGTTGTATCCTTTACATAAGAAGGTATTGTTCCACGATAGCCTTCAAGTAATGATCGATAAACTTACATATGGGGTCACACAGAACGTCTATCCCTGATACTAAGATGGGGTACAATCCGGTGGTGTCTTTCTCTGCACAGCTCCAGAAAATCTTAATGCAGGCTTTTGATTTGGGGATAATTAATAAAAAAATTCTAGATGCGCTAACAGTGCAGTTTCCTAATACCAACGTTTTATTTACTCCCTAAAGTACACAAGGACGCCGTCAATCCACCAGGAGGTCTGATTGTATCAGCGATAGACGGTCTGTGTGACCCCATATGTAAGTTCATCGATCATTACTTGAAGGCTATTGTGGAAACATTACCTTCTTATGTAAAGGATACAACGGATGTCCTTGCGAGGGTTGACGGCGTCTTTGTGGGTAGGGATACCATCTTGGTAACCGCGGATGTAGAAACGCTGTATACTTGTATTAACCATGAGGATGGGAGTCGGGCGGTCCGCTTCTTCCTTGGAGCCTCCAACCTGGATGGCCCTCTGTGAGAGATCATCCTTGAACTGCTGCACTTTGTCCTTACGCATAATTTTTTTACTTTTAAAAACCAGTTTTATCAACAAAAGCGCGGCACAGCCATGGGTGCGGCCTGTGCCCCCGCGTACGCCAACTTCTTCCTGGGATATTGGGAGAGGTTGGTGTTTGGTGACGCGGGGGCGGGGGCCACTGACCATGTGCTGTGCTGGCTACGCTACATTGATGATATTTTGATTTCTTAGCAGGGGACGGTGCGGCACTTGGATGAATTCATGGCATTATTAAATAACAATAATTATAACATCAGGTTAACATACAGATATGATGTAGCCAAAATTGACTTTTTAGACATCAGTCTGGAGGTGGATTCTTCTTCCACTATTCAGACTGATGTCTTCCGCAAAGAAACATCAGTGAACTCTTTGATACATGCCACAACTGCGCACAGCTATTCCACTGTGAGGGCCGTCCGGGTTGGACAGTTTCTGAGGGTGAGGCGGATCTGCTCGACAGACCAAAAATTTGAAACCCAGGCCTTAGATTTAAAGAAGAGATTTCAACAGCGTGGCTACAGCCGCAGATGTATAAAAAATGGTTACAATAGAGCAAAATCGGTATCCCGTAACTCACTGTTATACCAAAAGAAAAATAGAGGCAAAACGGATGAAAACATACGCTTCATTTCAGTGTATAACCACGAGTGGGATAACATGCGGAGCATCCTGACAAAATACTGGCCTGTTTTGAGTGCCGAGCCCTCCCTGAGACCGTTCCTGACTGATAGACCTCAGATGACTCCCCGTAGATCCAAAAATTTAAGCGACCTACTGGTCAAAAGCCACTACATAGCACCCAGTATGAACTACTTTGGTAATACACAACCTAGAAAAGGCATTTATAAATGTGGTCACTGCCTGGCTTGTACTAATACCCATCAAACGTCCACATTTAATTCGGTTGACCTAAAAGAATTTGAGATCAGAGAATATATCTCTTGCAACACCAAGAATGTAATCTATTACGCCACGTGTAGTTGCCCCCTCATATATGTGGGACTCACATCACGTGAGCTAAGGATACGCATAAGAGAACACGTGCGGGACATTAGTGCTGCTAGAGCAGTAGAGGATATATCAAGTCTTAAAACCATTCCCAGACATTTCCGAATGGCGCATAAATGTAATCCAAAGGAATTCAAAGTAAGATAGATAGATAGATGTGGTACATGTTGGCATCAGGGGAGGAAATGTAAAAAAACTGTTAGCACAACGCGAATTGAAATGGATAGTGACACTTGGAACTATGAAACCTGTGGGTTTGAATGAATCCCTGAATTTTGGTCCATATTTATAAAGTTATCTCTCCCTTTATACCTACCCAAACGTTCCCCCATCTCTCTGTATTTTAACTTGTATTTGTGAGTCTGGTTTTAATGCACTTTTTTCTTTTCCTTTTTATATATCATATAGGTCCATTTCCGTTTTTTGATTATCGCCAAGAATATATTTGGAGCCCGGTGTCTCCCCTGTGAGAAATACATACAAATACTAACAATATTGGATGTGGAATTATGGTTTCGACCAGTCTGATGAAATATAGGACTGTGTTCACCGAGGACCCCTTTTTCTGATGGAAGAGTCTTTATTATACATTGATACACTGTTTGATCTTTCTTGACCGTAGTATTGGATATATACAGGCCGCAAGTGTCCGTAGCTTTGGTGCGCGTGCGCGGGTTTTCTCTCCGGAGCCGTCCCTCTGCCTCCGGCAGTGTCCCGCTGTGGGTGCAATTGGGACCAGCAGGTGCCCGCTTGTGCTCGGAGCTGGATACGTCCGGGCGGGTTGGCCCGGACAGCGGCGTGCGCATGCGCTGTATTCACATGGCATAGGATGAAGTCATACCACGTGACAATCACATGGGAGGTTTCCATAGATACTTAAAGGCCCTAGAAGCAATTAAGACCACACTTCCCCTTGAGAAAGTGAGGCTGACAGCGGCGAAACACGCATCGGGGTGCGAGCGGAGGTCTATCTAGCACCAGATGAGATATGCTCCCCTAAATTTCCCATCACCAGGTTGTCATATGGGATACTCATTATCGTTTTTAGCCCTATTATAGCGAGGGTACTGGCTGATGTTAATCCCCCCAGGTGGAGATTAATAAGGGATCTTGACTCCAAGATGGCTTATTACAAATAGAGATACTATCTCTTAGGATATTACATGGGAGAGCTATATCAGCACCTTAAACACAATTGAATTATGTCTATACATTACATCTTTTTTGTGCGGTAGACCGTTAAATTCTGGTGTCGTTTGATATTTGTATTGTTCTGTTATTTGCACTTTCATTACCTTGATATGTGCTTGGGTTTTAAATTGTGTGTTTTGTTATAAATAAAGTTTATTCATTTTTATAAAAAAACTTCCTTTGGTTCTCTTGAGTAACATAAAGACGAGCAAGCATTAGCTCCCTTTCTCTATGTGTTGGGTATGGGAGACATCATAGCAATCAGTCTCGGTCCCCTCTAGAGTAGTAATGTATGATGCAAGTCATATAATGGGAAGAAATACTGGTCATATGGAAGTTTAGTTTGAAAAGTCATATGAAACATCTTCTTATTATTCTTTCTAAGGCCACCTTCACTTGTCCATTTTTTTTTATGTCCGTATGTGGTCCTTTTATTAATGACCGCAAATGTGGATCCACACACACTCACTGTATTCAGTTATGGTATGCGCACATCAGGTTTTTCACATGGATACAAAAACCTGCAGACGTCCTTTTTTCATGCACGACGGACGAAATGCATGCCGCGCACATGCACACTGATAACACACGGATGACATAATAAAATTGAAACTGTATAGCAAATATAGTCCCAGTGGGCTGAAAGTGCAAAAATAGTGCAATACCACAAGACAAAACATTATCATAAACATATAGTACGTGACTAGCACTGACCAATAAATAGGACTGTAAATCCTGGCAGTATCAAACCAGCAGCCAAATGTAAGATTATGATCAAGGACCTTGACAAAGTCAGACTGTCATATATAATATGCTTGTTATTAGTAATCAGCAGCAATCACAGATAATGACATGTAGACTGACTGTCATGCAATAATCCTTATTCACTAAATGAGAGTGAACATAATACCAATAAAAAGGAACACTCTCACCCGGTCAGAAGTGGAGGGCTGTTAGAGTTAGTCTATATGTTTTTGATAAGTTTTTGTCTTGTGGTGTTGCAATGTTTTTGCACTTTTCAGTCCAGTGGGACTATATTTGCTATATGGTTTTATTTGTATTATTAAAAGCTAATATTATATATGCCACTTTTTGCTATTTACTACTGATAGTTGTAGTGAGCACGCAGTGTCTTTGTCTAACCGGTATTAAATAAATAATTAGAAAAAAAATCATGCAGTCCACCTTCATTTTCATAACCAACTGAGGGAAAGCCAAAATCTTAGGGCTAGTGTAAATGTTCTGAGAATGGGGCCAATAGCCATGGGTGTGACCTCAATGATGTCACCTCCTGTCAAACGAAGCTGTATTCTCACACTCAGCTTAGTGTATTTTGAATGCAGGGCTGATCGGTTGCATCATGACACCGCTCAGCAATGCATTAATATGTAGCTGAGTTGTGCTGTTTATGGGACAATAGGATTATCGGCGGGCAAGTGAGGAATGCTATCATTTCTTTCTTTTTATTTGGATAATAAATGTGTAAAAGATAGTTGGGAAGTATTTATTTCAAATAAAGGACTTAATTCTGTGTATGTCTTTTTTTAACTTAACTTACTGGGTTAGTAACGGGGGCTTCTGATAGATGCCTCTCCATTACTAGCCCCTGGGCTTGATGTCAGTTGACATTAAAAAGCTGACATCAACCCCACAAATTTTACCCCACTTGCCAATGCACCAGGGCAGCAAGTCTACTAGGTATGGAATGAACAAGTTGGTGACATATTGCAGTATCTATCTTTTTCCGTTATTCAAGAATAATATCTTATAGAGGCTGGATGGAGAATAATGCACAACCTGTCTCTTAATAATTCCTCATTGAGTTAATGTCAGGAGACATACTTTACCACTGAATCATTTTCACCCTGTTCTTCTTCAGAAATATAATGGAAATGTTTTGGATCATTATCATGTTTAAAAAGTGTTAGTCTACCAATGGCACAGAGTGTGTGTAGTAGAATCTGCTCTTTCATTATGGAGAAATACATTTATGAATTCATGATGCCATCAAATGTGGCCCCCAACACCTTAAGGACACTGCTTCCACCACTATGCTTCACTATAGGCACCACAAAGTTTTCTAAATTAAATTTTTTAAATGCTTGGTGCCTACAGTAAAACATGGTGAAGGCAGAGTCCTTATGTGGAGATATACTTCTTCTGTGATTCTGTGGCCAAGCACGGTATGTCTCCTGATTTGAACCCAAGTGAACACCTATGGGAAATTCTAAATGTCATGCCACTGCCGCTCCCCACGCCCTGTCATACTCGCGTGTCCTCGGCGTCCCGGCGCGTCTCCTCAGCTGCAGCGTAAGTACTGCGCAGTGCTCCTTTATTAACTGGCCCCTTCCTCTCCCCTGTGAATGATGATCATTTGTGATTCCAAGTATTCTTGGCCGCACGTTTACCCTGTTCATACCTTGCTTCCTGACTTTGTTGTTTCCTTGCTCTCCTTAGATCCAGCCCTGTATCTCCTCTGTACCCACCAGCCCTGTGTCTCTGCCATACCCGCTAGTCCTGTGTCTCTGCCATATCTGCCAGCCCTGTGTCTCTGCCGTACCCGTCAGTCCTGTGTCTCTGCCGTACCTGCCAGTCCTGTGTCTCCTCCACACCTGCCAGTTCTGTGTCTCTGCCATACCTGCCAGACCAGTGTCTCTGCTGTACCTGCCAGTCCTGTGTCTCCTCCGCTCCCACCAGCCCTGTCTCTGCTGTACCTGCCAGTCCTGTGTCTCTGCTGTACCTGCCAGTCCCGTGTCATCTCCACTCCCGCTAGTCCTGTGTTTCTGCCTTACCCACCCGTCCAGTGTCACTTGCATACCTGCTAGTCCAGTGTCTCCGTGGGTCACTCTCTTATCCACCCTTGTCTCCCAGCTGCCAAGGCAATAGTCCCCCATGGGCCTGCCCCTAACTCTCCCTGTATCAGGGGCGGTCTATCTGGTCAGCTCATCCGTGGGTGGATCGTCGTCATGGGCCAGTGGGTCCACTTTTTGTTTTCTCTATAGAATCCTCACACTGAAGAGACAAGTTGAACATCACTCCTCATCCAGCCTCTAATAGAGGTGGTTCTTGAAGAATGGATAAAGACAGATGTTGCAGCACAATTTGTTCATTCCATGACTAGTGCTGTCCTTAAAAATCATGAGAGTCATACACAATACTAGATGTAGTAGTTTTTGACATTTGTTGAATTCATTTTTGCATCAAATAATTTGAGTAAAAGTGAAAATGTTTGTAATGAAAATTATATTATTAACCTTACTTACTAATTGGGTTAAAAAAAAAGTCTCTGAAGTTCAGTCTTGTAAAAATTTTAGAAATTGTTTTTGTATTCCGTGAAATATTGATTAAAATCTTACGTTCAAAAGGGTATGTACTCATTTATTCTTAGGACTAGAGATGGATGATGCATTGTATGGGGAAAAATCTGATTGTATTCACATTATAAAAGGGAATTAGAGCAGGGTGTAAATATATTACTCAGGGTATGCAGTAGTTTGTGTACATTTATACATACAGAACAAGGGAGAGCTGAGTCTACAGCAGCAGCATTCAATAGTGATGCGTCATTTCTGGCAAAAAAGATGGATCCCTGCTGGGGAAAATGGAAGCCTATAACACAATGAAAGCCACTAAAGTCTCTGAATGGCTCTCCCTGGTGTTAAAATGATAGTGACCAAAGGCCAAAATGCCCCCACCTGAACCAAACTCCACTCACCCATCAATTTCATTGATTGCTTCAAGTGGTCTGGCTTTTGCTGAGGCTGGTCAAGGTTTATGTTGCGTTAGTGTCTTCTTAAATGTGTGTTCACCTATGTTGACCAAATATTTAATAGGGATCCATTTAGGATTTCAAAGAGATGCCTTCTTTGTTGAGCAAAGCCATGTGATCCAGATCACCAAAAAGAGCCGGAATGTCCATTAACAGCATTCAGAGAAACAGAGTGAGCTCTGCTGAATGCAGCTCTGCCCACCTGTGCAGCAAGCCCTTCCCGTTCTTTATTTTCCAGAGGAAAAATCAGCTATAGATCATGTGATCAGTGGTTACAACAGGATTTGGCTAAGCAGGGTATTTAGTGAAGTGCTTATCTACGGCAGTTAGTTCACATGAAGGAGACATGTAAGGGAATGGCCAACCTTCTTTAAATGACAAGTAAGCAATAGAAATACTTAGATTTAGAAAAATAAAGCAAAAAAGCTTAGATTTTTTATTAATACACTTGTTCTATGTTTGTTTTCAGCCTGAAGAAAATGGTAAGTTTAAATCTTTCATTCCATGTACATGCAGATTTCTAAGGATACCTTATTCTATAATGTAAAAAATGTTATTGAATGTTCTGTTAAGTACTTTATATCACACAGTACACAGTAATGTATGAAATCCAGAATACCTCAATGATAACCACAGTGCCCCATCACAAAACCATATACAATGTCCAGGAAAATGCTAGACTTGCTTATTAGATTTGAAAGCGGGGGAAAAAATCCCTCCAAAATATAATAGGGGGATTCCTACACTTTTATTGAGGCCTGATATTAATGATTAATGTCAATTTTAACTAGTAACAATTAATATACAACTTAGTCATGTCTTAACATTATCTGTAGGGATGAACCAACCCGAACTGGAAAGTTCGGAGTCCGTACCGGACACCTAGTGTGCGGTACTGAACCACTAACATGGACTTTTTAATGTAATTTTGGTTTCCTGTTCAGGTTTGCCAGTCTAATAAAGCTTCTTGAAAGGCTGCAGTGCAGCCAATCAACAAGCTTTTAGACTGTGGGCACTTCCACAGCCATCACAGTCATGCCAATACTGTGACTGGCCAGCGCGGCACGTGACCCGGCCTGTATAAAGGCCAGATCACTAGTGCCGCCTCCATTATGCTCTCATTAGTGTAGGGATAGGACGCAGCTGAAGTGAGGGATAGGTTCTAACTGTGCACTCTACTCTGAATAGGGCTGCCATCAGGGCATTACTGCCCTTACTACTATATGGGGCCTGATTAACAGTAGCAAAAAGGGGGGTCTGGATGTGCTGGCAGCTTGGGCCTTCCTCCCTTGCTACTGGTGGTTGGGCCCCAGGCGCAATAGTTCTTGGCCGCTGCAAGCCAGATACATAACACTGTGGTGTTTTAAAGATACATCTACAGTGTTGTTAGTGCATCCGGCGGCCAGAAATCGGTGCTGTACCTTTAAGCAGCAGCAGCAGGCCCAAGTGCATCATGGTCCTGATGCCGGTCATGTGACACGCTGCACGCTCTTCTTCATTTCGGAGCAGAGCAGCATGTCATGATTGTGGGAGACAGGAGATACTGAAGTCGACGACGAGCAGGCAGAGGAGGCAGGCAGTGTGGAAGGACTCAGAGGAGGCTGCAGAGGAGAGTGAGGAGATGGGAATCTGCTGATGGGAATGAGGAGAGGGGAGGCTGCTGAAGTGAGTAAGGAGATGGAAGGCTGCTGAAGTGAGGAGATGGGAGGCTGCTGAGGAGAGGGGAGGCTGCTGAAGTGAGTGAGAGCGGAGGCTGCTGAAGTGAGTGAGAAGAGGGAAGGCTGCTGAAGTGAGTGAGGAGAGGGGAGGCTTCTGAGGTGGCTGCATCTGGCAGGGTGAGGCTGCTTAGGGAATTCTGCATCTGGCGGGGGGGATAGTGAGGGGAGGCTGCATCTGGCAAGGGGAGGCTACTTATGAGAGTAAGGAGAGGCTGCTGAGGGAAGTCTGCATCTAGCAGGGGGTTAGCTGCTGAGAGGAGTCTGAATCCTGCATCCGACGGTGAGGCTAAGGAGGCCGAGGCGGCGAGGGCGACCAGGGTTAGTTGACAAGGAGCGATTTAAAAAAGTGCCAACTTCTGCGGACAGGTGGGAACAAGAGTAGTTGACAAATAGGGTGATCCCCCTTTATCCTTGACTACTTGATATTTTTACTATTATCATATCACTTGAGTTCTCATATTTTGGGGTGTATTTACAGTATATTCTAGAATTTATAGGTTTTTTGGTAGTATATAATCTGTGAATATGTATGCAATAATATACACTGTTTATATTTATTAAAACCTTAACACCCAATGACGTGCAGTGTCCGTCATTGGATGCCTCTCCCTGTTTGATGCGGGCTTTGGCACATGACAGCTGATAGATGCACATGAAAGCTGATCTGATCTCATGTGCCCCTAACAGATGCGGGTGGGATCGCGATCCACCCACAGCTGTTAACACGCCGGAAGCGCGTAGCAAAGTGTAAAATTGCAGGGATTGGGATGTCATCATGGACAGGAGGCAGATCAAGAGTTAAGAAATTTATTAACAAATGTAAACTCCACGCAGGGAGGAAAGGGATATGGGAGGCAAAGGATGTGTGTGTGAGATACATGGGGGGGGGTGAGATACACGGGTGTGTGTGTGTGTGAGATACACAGGGGTGTGTGAGATACACGGGGGTGTGTGTGTGTGAGATACACAGGTGTGTGTGTGTGTGAGATACACGGGGGTATAACATTATGGGTACTGGAGGGGAGAATGGGGTAAACAGGTGTTTAGGAGAATGTTCAAAAATAGGACAGTAGAGTACAATGTATCACTCTATCGGCTTCTTGATTGCAGCATCTCGGTTTCCAACGATGGCACCGACAACAGCGGCACGTGATGTCTCGGGGTTGTCCTAGATTCTTGATGCAGATCTTTGCGACACTAGGCGGGTTCCCATACCTGCGGTCTTCTCGTACTGGTCTCAGTCCCTTTCGCAGTATCACAGATCGTAGCTCTGATCCACTGTTCAGGCGGGAAAGGAGTCGGTATGTTATGGCTCAGTCCCCGGTGCAAGGCTAGGCAGCGCGCAGGCAGCGGTCACTGGTCTCACGTGTGAAACACCTCCCGGCAAGGTGAATATCGGGAGAGTCGCTGTCTGATGTCTGCGATTAGTGGACAAAATTACATGGATTGCGCTAGGTGGGCCTACGTTTTTAAGATGCTCCGCTATTAAGGTCTGCACCTCACTCTGCTGTGCGCTCAGTCTTCCCGCCCGATCTCCTGCTTTTCTCCTGCGTTTAGCCCTTTTTATGTCTGACCCGCCCCCTGCTGACAAGAGTAAAGGTCGGTCCAGGCCAGAAAGCATTCCCCCATGCAACAATGGTGACAGTTCCGGAATTAACACAAGAAAGGTACCCCCGGTCCGGTTCATCCTCTTACATTCCCCCTCTCTTTTTTTCTCACCATTCCACGACCAAGAGTTTCTTTATTTCACGTTGACACTCTTCTAGTCCTTGAACTATTTGCCACCAAACAAATTGATCCTGGTTATAACGATTAGGGTGTATGTCAGCTGTTGTTCGTTCAGAGCGCTGTAAGTCAGAAGGAGTAATTGAGTCCATTTGTGTAGTAGAATCAGGCTGTACAGGTGACGATGGGAGTGCAGCCATTTCTTCTGGAGTGGCCGCTTCGGGAACCGCAGGCATTTGTCTCTCTGCTAGATTTACCAGAAGTTGTTCAGGGCCTTTTTCTTCTTCACAATCGGCTACGACTGGTGAGACCATTTCAGGAACATTTAGCACTTCCTCAACTGAGTCAGGGCCTTTGGACAGGCAGGGCTGTAACTTATTTTAATGTACTATTCGAGTGGGAGCGTTCTGATTTCCCTCAGGTTGAATCTCGTATACGGATCCCTCTCAGTTGACTCTCCGCTTCACCCGATATGGATTCTTTTCCCTACCGGAACTCCAGTTTATCCCGGGGATGTTTATCATGTACCAGCACACCTCAGTCTGAAGAGCTGTCCCAAGCAGAGGAGCCTTTTATGCATGTTCTAGTTCCTAGAATCTGGTTTGTACTAGATTATGTAAGGTCTGCAGCTGATAACAATGTTCCAGGACCCTGGTGGACACGAACGTCCGTGGGTAGTCCTCCTCTGGTTCCAACTCCAGCTTGGTAATCTCTCTTCCCAGTCGGCCGAACAGTAGGGTATAAGGCGTGTAGCCGGCCACCGGGCTTTTCTGTCTTCTTCCAGTGTCCTTAACATCTGAATCAAGGTGCGGTTGAACCGTTCGCAAGCCCCATTTCCTTGGGGGTGGTAAGGCGTCATCCAAGACTTCCCGATCTGATACAGCCGGTGTAACTCTTCCATCACCTTACCGAGAAAGCAGTCACTATGATCGGAGTTTTGGACAGCCGTACACTTGGATGAAGTTTTTACAGATGGCGTATGCAGCTGATTTGGCAGTCTGGTCTTGCATTGGGGTCACAACAGCAAACTTCGATAAGTGATTCGTCATCATCACCAGGCAATGTTCATATCCTTGATGAGCTGGCCCATAGTCAGATAGTCCATCATTAACACTTCCAGTGAAGAAGAATTCACTATTCCCTAAGTAGACACAACGTACAAGAACCATGCCGTCATGTACAGTAGCTAGCCTATGTGCCACTAATAGTCCCGGAGGTAGTTGTTCTGCATTGGTGGGCTCAATCTGTACTTCGACTCCTTCCAGAGGGGTACAGGTCCAGATGGGCAGGGTAAGCACCGTTTGTCCTGGTGGCAGCACTCAATTGATTGAAGCTGGAGCAATTACCTTCCCCAGTTTTTTCCCACCTCTGGAGGTTTTTGGGCTTGAACCACCCTGCTGGAAGACCCTCCTCTGTGGGGTGTGAGGGCTCCACTGTCAAAGAAACTTGTCTGGAGACTCATTCATAAGAAGGCTCCAGAATTCTATTAACATGTTCATGACTAACGCGAGATTGTGTCCCTTACTCACATCTTCAGCTGTCAGTACCACGCCTTTTCAACCTAGATCTTTGCCGCAGACTGTAATATGCATCCTGACCACCCCTGCGAAAACGATGGGTAGGTGATTAGCAGCTGTCAACTTGATCACAGGGCCCCATTCAGGCAGCATTGCTTCAGTGAGATGTCGGCGAACGTATGCTTCGGGCATCGTGGTCACCTGTGAGCCCGTATCAACCAGGCAGCATACAGCCCATCCATTTCTGCCCAGATGAGAGGACACATGGAAATGAGATTTGTGGGACTTCTTGTACTCTTCCTTGACTGTTCAGGCTCTGAGCGGTGTCCCCCAGACTCAGAGCCTCCTAGTTTAATGGATGGCATTGCAGAGGCCTACTCGGGAGCAGCCCCGAGCTATATGTCCGGTTTATTCACAGTTATAACATGAGGGAGGTCCTTCTCGACGAGGCATCCTCACCTCACGGTGGGGGACCGGCTCACTTCTATACCCTGGTGAACTTGGGGCGGCAGTGGGCATTTTTTTAGAATCAGCCAACTCTTCACATATCTGATGGATTTCCTTTCGTAACTTTTTCACTCATTGGGGTGTAGTAGCCATCACTGTAGATACCTTTCCGGTCCGGACCTTCTTTGCTGGAACTGTCATCCCCTCCTCTTGTTCACATGTGCGTGCTTCACTCCCTACTTTGAAAAAAGTCATGCGCGGTTTACCCACAAGCGCTCCCGCAGAGCCTCTTTCAGCAACATGTCACGTAAGCCCGTCACTAGTTGGTCTCGTAGTACTATGTCCGTACATCCCATGCCTGCACCATCCTTCTTAGCAATGGCCGTGTGAATCTCCTGGCATTCATATACTGGGTTACCGTCTCCCCCTCTCTTTGAACCCGGCAGAACAAAAGCATGCGCAACTCCCCTACGTCCGTGGGGTCCCCATGAGTATCCTCTAAAATATGTAATACCTTGTCAAAGGTGTCTCACGCCCGGGGGGGTCATTGCACGACAGACTCCCTTGCTTCCCCATCTAAAGCTATGATGGCAACCTCTGCCTCCAGTGCAGGGGTCATGGGATGCATTCTCTTTGTCCCCCTGACCCGTTCAGTTCAGCTCCACAGCATTGTATTCCTTCCAGTAAATTTCCGGAGGTTGTTAAGCATGGCCCCCAGGGATATACTAGACCCAGGGCCCCCCCAACTGCTTGGTCTGCCGCCTCCGTGCCAACTACGCCAAGTATAGAATTGCAGGGATCAGGATATCATCAAGGACAGGAGGCAGATCAAGAGTTTACAAATTTATTAACAAATGTAAACTCCATGCAGGGAGAAAAGTGATATGGGAGGCAAAGGATATAACATTATGGGTACTGGAGGGGAGAACGGGATAAACAGGTGTTAGGAGAATGTTATAAAAGGGGAAAGCAGAGTATAACTTATCACTCTGTCGGCTTCTTGATTGCAGTGTCTTGGTTTCCAACAATGGCACCGACAACAGCTGCATGTGATATCTCGGGGTTGTTCTGGATATGCGAAGGTCCGGTTCCTTAATGCAGATAGTCTTTGCGACACTAGGTGAGTTCTGGTACCCACAGTCTTCTAGTACTGGTCTCAGTCCCTTATGCAGTATCACCGTAGCGTAGCTCTGCTCCGCTGTGCAGGCGTAAAAGGAGTCGGTTTGTTCTGACTCAGTCCCCGGTACAACAGAAGGCCGCAAGCATGCAGCAGTCACTGGTCTCACGTGTGAGTCATCTCCCGGCACAGGGAACGTCAGGAGAGTCACTGTCTGATGTCCGCAGGCAGTGGACACAATTACAGGGGTTGCGCCAAGTGGGTATACTTTTTCAAGGTGCTCTGCTATCAAGGCCTGCACCTCACTCTGCTGCACTCTCAGTCTTTCCACCCGAAATTCTGCCTTTCTCCCACACGTAGCCCTTTTTATGTCTGAACCGCCCCCTGCTGACAAGTGTAAAGGTCGGTCTGGGCCAGAAAGCTCTCCCCCGTGCAACAATGGTGACAGTCCGAACAGTTCCGGAATCAGCCTAAGAAAGGTACCCCCGGTCCGGTTCATCATCTTACAAAACCATGACCATCGGTGCCCATGTCACATGACTGCGGGTCACAGATAAGTTGGCATGACAACCCGGGGTCTGCAGGACACCCCTGTGGTTGTTATTGCCGGATAGCTATGATCGTCGTCTGACAATGTCTGACAGCAGCACTTAACAAGCACACGTCGCAAACAACACCCATTGGCGCCCATCTCATATGACTGTGGGTCGCCAATGGGTTGGGATGACAACCCAGGTTCTGCAGCAGACCCCTGTGATTGCCATTGCTCTCTGCTATGAGCATCACCCAGTGGTCGGCACTCATAGTAAGTGAGCATTTCTGCTACATAGAGCAGGGCTGCAGCCCTGCTTTTTCTAGCAGAGGCGATCGGATGATCGCAGCTTTTAGTCTCCCATGAAGACTGTTGAAGCTAATAAAAAGTGAAAAAAGCATATATATATATATATATATACTAGCTGAAGAGCCCGGCATTGCCTGGGCATAGTAAAAATCTGTGGTTAGTTATAGCACCTCACTTCTCTTATTTTTCCATCACGCCTCTCATCTCTCACATCTCTCATTTTCTCCCTTACACCTCTCATTTTCCCCCTCACTCCTCTTATTTTCCCCCTCACTCCTCTTGACACTTGTCTTTTTCACCTCACACCCCTCTTTTTCACCTCACACCTCTCATTTTACCCTCAGTATATACATGTTTGTCATCTCCCTTATATATATTATACACCTGTATGTCATCTCCTGTATATAGTATATACCTGTATGTCATCTCCCCTGTAAATAGTATATACCTGCTGTATGTCATCTCCTCCTGTATATTGTATATACCTATGTATCATCTCCTGTGTATAGTATATACGTATATGTCATCTCTTCTGTATATACTATATACCTGTATGTCATCTCCTATATATAGTATATACCTGTATGTCATCTCTCCTGTATATAGTATATACCTGCTGTATGTCATCTCCTCCTCTATATACCTGTGTCATCTCCTCTTTTATATAGTATATACCTGTATGTCATCTCCTCCTGTATATAGTATATACGTGTGTCATCTCCTCCTGTATATAGTATATACCTGTAAGTCATCTTCTGTATATAGTATATACCTGTGTGTCATCTGCTCCTGTATATAGTATATATCTGTGTGTCATCTACTCCTGTATATAGTATGTACCTGTATGTCATCTCCTCCTGTACATAGTATATACCTGTGTGTCATCTCCTCCTGTATATAGTATGTACCTGTGTGCCATCTGCTCCTGTATATAGTATGTACCTGTATGTCATTTCCTCCTGTATATAGTATATACCTGTGTGTCATCTCCTGTATATAGTATATACCTGTGTGTCATCTCCCCTGTATATAGTATATATGTGTGTGTCATCTCCTCCTGTATATAGTATATACCTGTGTGTCATCTCCCCTGTATATAGTATATACCTGTATGTCATCTCCCCTGTATATAGTATATACCTGTATGTCATCTCCTCCTGTATATAGTATATACCTGTGTGTCATCTCCCCTGTATATCTATATATATAATTGTCTAAGGGTTTTTCCGTCTGTCTGTCTGTCTGTCTGTCTGTCTGTCTGTCTGTCTGTCTTTCTGTCTGTCTGTCTGTCTGTCTGTCTGTCTGTCTGTCCTGGAAATCACTCCATATAAGGTATGGTCTACAAACAGGATACCTTATATGGAGTGGTCGGCGGTTTGTAGACCATACCTTATATGGAGTGGTCGGCGGTTTGTAGACCATACCTTATATGGAGTGGTCGGCGGTTTGTAGACCATACCTTATATGGAGTGGTTGGCGGTTTGTAGACCATACCTTATATGGAGTGGTCGACGGTTTGTCGGGCGGCCTCGACCAATCAGAGATGGGCACAGCATGGCGACGATGATGTCATAATGGTTGCCATGGCGACGATGATGTCATAAAGGTTGCCTCGACCAATCAGCGACGGGCACAGTCTGCCGCGAATCACATACTACGGGGACATGCATATTCTAGAATACCCGATGCATTAGAATCGGGCCACAGTCTAGTAGTATATATGTGTGTGTCATCTCCCCTGTATATAGTATATACCTGTGTGTCATCTCCTCCTGTATATAGTATATATCTGTGTCATCTCCTCCTGTATATAGTATATACCTGTGTGTCATCTCTTCCTGTATATAGTATATACCAGTGTGTCATCTCATCCTGTATATAGTATATACCTGTGTGTCATCTCCCCTGTGTATAGTATATATGTGTGTGCCATCTTCTCCTGTATATAGTATATACCTGTGTGTCATCTCCCCTGTATATAGTATATACCTGTATGCCATCTTCTCCTGTATATAGTATATATCTCTATGTCATCTCCTCCTGTATAGTATATACCTGTATGTCATCTCCTCCTGTATATAGTATATACCTGTGTGTCCTGTGTGTGTTCATATCCCCGTGTGTGTGGTGAGTATCCCATGTTGGGGCCCACCTTAGCAACTGTACGGTATATACTCTTTGGTGCCATCGCTCTCACTTTTCCTTTCACTTTTTCCCCATTATGTAGATAGGGGCAAAATTGTTTGGTGAATTGGAACGCGCGGGGTTAAAATTTATGATGCTCTCCGGGTCCAGACGTGTGCAAAATTTGGTGGCTGTAGCTGCGACGGTGCAGATGTCAATCCCGGACATACACACACACATACATACACACACACATTCAGCTTTATATATCAGATAGTATATATGTGTGTGTCATCTCCCCTGTATATAGTATATACCTGTGTGTCATCTCCTCCTGTATATAGTATATATCTGTGTCATCTCCTCCTGTATATAGTATATACCTGTGTGTCATCTCTTCCTGTATATAGTATATACCAGTGTGTCATCTCATCCTGTATATAGTATATACCTGTGTGTCATCTCCCCTGTGTATAGTATATATGTGTGTGCCATCTCCTCCTGTATATAGTATATACCTGTGTGTCATCTCCCCTGTATATAGTATATACCTGTATGCCATCTTCTCCTGTATATAGTATATATCTCTATGTCATCTCCTCCTGTATAGTATATACCTGTATGTCATCTCCTCCTGTATATAGTATATACCTGTGTGTCCTGTGTGTGTTCATATCCCCGTGTGTGTGGTGAGTATCCCATGTTGGGGCCCACCTTAGCAACTGTACGGTATATACTCTTTGGTGCCATCGCTCTCACTTTTCCTTTCACTTTTTCCCCATTATGTAGATAGGGGCAAAATTGTTTGGTGAATTGGAACGCGCGGGGTTAAAATTTATGATGCTCTCCGGGTCCAGACGTGTGCAAAATTTGGTGGCTGTAGCTGCGACGGTGCAGATGTCAATCCCGGACATACACACACACATACATACACACACACATTCAGCTTTATATATCAGATAGATATAAGTATATATATATATATATATATATATATATATATATATATATATATATATCTAATTGTCTAAGGGTTTTTCCGTCTGTCTGTCTGTCTGTCTGTCTGTCTGTCTGTCTGTCTTTCTGTCTGTCTGTCTGTCTGTCTGTCTGTCTGTCTGTCCTGGAAATCACTCCATATAAGGTATGGTCTACAAACAGGATACCTTATATGGAGTGGTCGGCGGTTTGTAGACCATACCTTATATGGAGTGGTCGGCGGTTTGTAGACCATACCTTATATGGAGTGGTCGGCGGTTTGTAGACCATACCTTATATGGAGTGGTTGGCGGTTTGTAGACCATACCTTATATGGAGTGGTCGACGGTTTGTCGGGCGGCCTCGACCAATCAGAGATGGGCACAGCATGGCGACGATGATGTCATAATGGTTGCCATGGCGACGATGATGTCATAAAGGTTGCCTCGACCAATCAGCGACGGGCACAGTCTGCCGCGAATCACATACTACGGGGACATGCATATTCTAGAATACCCGATGCATTAGAATCGGGCCACAGTCTAGTATATATATATGTATATACACAGTACAGACTAAAAGTTTGGACACACGTTCTCTTTCAAAGATTTTTCTTTATTTTCCTGACTATGAAAATTGTCCATTCACACTGAAGGCATCAAAACTATGAACTAACACATGTGGAATTATATACTTCACAAAAAAGTGTGTAACAACTGAAAATATGTCTGAGGGTATGTGTCCAGGATCAGGATGGCCGGCGGTATCGTCAGAGCGGCATACCCGCTCGGCGCTAAGCCCCGCCCGCTTCTGGGACGCGATGATGCATGATGTGTTCATTGCACACATCCGGCATCATCGCACCCCTCGCATAGGGCCCTGTGTTATTCCTTGCGGCGGCGCAGCGTCGCCGCAAGGAACACGGACATGCTGCGATCTTAAAAGACGCGCAACATGTCCGGAGTCACAGGGCCGACGGATGCGTGTTTCCACGCATAGTGGACACAGGATTTCAAAAAATCCCCTCCTCTATGCTGGAACATCTGGACGCTGCGTGTTTGACGCTGCGGCCCCACGCAGCGTCAAACACGCGTTTCCTGAACGTGGACACGTACCCTTAGGGTATGTGTCCACGTTCAGGATTGCCTCAGAATTTGGTCAGGATTTTATGCAGGTAAAATCCTGACCAAATCTGCACCTGAGGTCACTGGCAGGTCAACTCCATTGTCCTTGCGTTTTTTTCTGCAATGTAAGGACATGCAGATGGATTTACTTCGTGGGACGTGACAGATCATCTGAAGGTATGTATATTGTTGGTTTATTATTTTTCAGAGCGAGGGTCTTCAGGTGGATTGAGAGAGCAATAAAATATTAAAACAACCTGTGTGTTTATTTCATTAAAATACTTTTTAATAATGTGTGTGTGTTTTTTTAATCCTTTCATACAATTGGATTAATAATGGATAGGTGTCATAATTGACGCCTCTCCATTATTAATCTGGCTTAATGTCACCTTACAATAGCAAGGTGACATTAACCCTTCATTACCCCATATCCCACCGCTACACGGGAGTGGGAAGAGAGTGGCCAAGTGCCAAAATAGGCGCATCTTTCAGATGTGCCTTTTCTGGGGTGGCTGGGGGCAGATGTTTGTAGCCAGGGGGGGCCAATAACCATGGACCCTCTCTAGGCTATTAATATCTGCCCTCAGTCACTGGCTTTACCACTCTGGTGGAGAAAATTGCGCGGGAGCCCACGCCAATTTTTTCCGCCATTTAACCCTTTATTTTAGCAGCTACAGCGCCCAAATTTTGCACATACACACTACTAACATTAGTAGTGTGGAATATGCAAGAAAAAAGGGGATATGAGATGGTTTACTGTATGTAAACCATGTCTCATATCCTGTCGGGTTTCGGAAGGAGAAATGAAAAGCCGGCAATTGAATTACCGGCTTTTCACATATATCGCGCAGAATTAAATATAAATACAGAATATATATATATATATATATGTGTCTCAATGACATATATATATATATATATATATATATATATATATACTGTATATATGTTTTAACGAACATTTGAGCACATAAATCCATTAGATGTCGGTTTTGCAAGCCTGCGAGAAAATATCGCAGTACGGATGCCATACGGATTACATACGGAGGATGCCATGCGCAAAATACGCTGGCACACCCTGCCTACGGATGACATATGGATCACTATTTTGGGGACTTTTCTGCATATTACGGCCGTAAAAAACAGACCGTATTTACATATGCTGAGTGTGAGGCCGGCCTAATAAGGGTTAAAAATTGACCAGCAATTTCTCATTTTTACAACACCATTTTTTTGGGGGGACCACATCACATTTGAAGTCACTTTGAGGGGTCTATATGGTAGAAAATAACCAAGTGTGACACCATTCTAAAAACTGCACCCCTCAAGGTGCTCAAAACCACATTCAAGAAGTTTATTAACCCTTCAGGTGTTTCACATGAATTTTTGGAATGTTTAAAAAAAAAATGAACATTTAACTTTTTTTTCACAAAAAATTTAATTCAGCTCCAATTTGTTTTATTTTACTCAGGGTAACAGGAGAAAATGGACCCCAAAAGTTGTTGTACAATTTGTCCTGAGTACGCCAATACCTCATATGTATCTAGATGTGTGGTAAGCACTTTGACCCACCAAGTGCTTCACAGAAGATTATAATGCAGAGCCGTAAAAATAAAAAATCATATTTTTTTCACAAAAATGATTTTTTCACCCCCAATTTTTTATTTTCCCAAGAGTAACTGAAGAAATTGGACCCCAAAAGTTGTTGTTTAATTTATCCTGAGTTTGCTGATACCTGATATGTGGGGGTAAACCACTGATTGGGAACACGGCAGAGTTCGGAAGGGAAGGAGCGCCATTTGACTTTTCAATGCAAAATTGACTGGAATTGAGATAGGACGCCATGTCGCGTTTGGAGAGCCCCTGATGTGCCTAAACATTGAAAACCCCCAAAAGTGACACCATTTTGGAAAGTAGACCCCCTAACGAACTTACCTAGATGTGTGGTAAGCACTTTGACCCACCAAGTGCTTCACAGAAGTTAATAACACAGAGCCGTGAAAATAAAAAAAAAAAAATTTTTCTACAAAAATTTTTTAAGCCCCCAGTTTTGTATTTTCCCAAGGGTAACAGGAAAAATTGGACACCAAAAGTTGTTGTCCAATTTGTCCTGAGTACGATGATACCCCATATATGGGAGGGAACCACCATTTGGGCACATGGCAGAGCTCGGAAGGGAAGAAGCGCCGTTTGGAATGCAGACTTTGATGGAATGGTCTGCAGGCGTCATGTTACATTTGCAGAGCCCCTGATGTACCTAAACAGTAGAAACCCCCCATAAGTGACCCCATATTGGAAACTAGACCCCAAAAGGAACTTATCTAGATGTGTTGTGAGAACTTTGAACCCCTAAGTGATTCACTACAGTTAATAACGCAGAGCCGTGAAAATAAAAAATCTTTTTTTTTCCACGCAAATTATTTTTTAGCCCCCAGTTTTGTATTTTCCCAAGGGTTACAGGAGAAATTGGACCCCGCAATTTGTTGTGCAATTTGTCATTAGTACGCTGATACCCCACATGTTGGGGTAAACCCCTGTTTTGGCGCACGGGAGAGCTCGGAAGGGAAGGAGCACTGTTTTACTTTTTCAGTGCAGAATTGACTGGAATTGAGATCGGATGCCATGTTGCATTTGGAGAGCCCCTGATGTGCCTAAACAGTGGAAACCCCACAATTCTAACTGAAAGACTAATCCAAACACACCCCTAACCCTAATCCCAACGGTAACCCTAACCACACCCCTAACCCTGACACAGCCCTAACCCAAATCCCAACCCTAATCCCAACTGTAAATGTAATCCAAACCCTAACCCTAACTTTAGCCCCAACCCTAACCCTAACTTTAGCTCAACCCTAACTTTAGCCCCAATCCTAACTGTAGCCCTAACCCTAGCCCCAACCCTAACCCTAACCATAGCCCCAACCCTAATCCTAGCTCCAACCCTAACCCTAGCCCCAACCCTAACCCTAATTTTAGCCCCAACCCTAACCCTAACCCTAATGGGAAAATGGAAATAAATGTTTTTTTAATTTTATTAATTTTCCCTAACTAAGGGGGTGATGAAGGGGGGTTTGATTTACTTTTATAGCGGGTATTTTAACAATTTTTTATGATTGGCAGCTGTCACGCACTAAAAGACGCTTTTTATTGCAAAAAATAGTTTTTGCGTCTCCACATTTTGAGAGCTATAATTTTTCCATATGTTGGTCCACAGAGTCATGTGAGGTCTTGTTTTTTGCGAGATGAGTTGATGTTTTTATTGGAACCATTTTTGGGCACATGACATTTTTTGATCACTTTTTATTCCGATTTTTGTGAGGCAGAATTACCAAAAACCAGCTATTCATGAATTTCTTTTGGGGGGGCATTTATACCGTTTCACGTTTGGTAAAATTGATAAAGTAGTTTTATTTTTCGGGTCAGTACAATTACAGCAATACCTCATTTATATCATTTTTTTATGTTTTGGCGCTTTTATATGATAAAAACTATTTTATATAAAAAATTATTATTTTTGTATCGCTTTATTCTGAGGACTATAACTTTATTTTTTCGCCGATGATGCTGTATGTCAGCTGTTTTTTTGAGGGGCAAGATGATGTTTTCAGCGGTACCATGGATATTTATATCCTTTTTTTTGATCGCGTGTTATTCCACTTTTTGTTTGGCGGTATGATAATAAAGCGTTGGTTTTTGCCTCATTTTTTTTTGTGATGGTGTTCACTGAAGGGGTTAATTAGTGAGACAGTTTTATAGGTCGGGTTGTTACAGACCCAGCGATACTAAATATGTGTACTTTTATTGTTTTTTTTTTTTTATTTAGATAAAGAAATGTATTTACTGGAACAATATTTTTTTTTCTTTATTTAGGATTTTTTTTAAATTTTTTTTACACATGTGATTTTTTTTTTATTTTACTTTTTTGCATTGTCCCAGGGGGGGACATGATACTATAGGGTCAGATCGCTGATCTGACACTTTACACAGCACTGTGTCAGATCAGCAATCTGACAGGCAGGGCTGCAGACTTACCAGCGCTTGCTCTGAGCAGGCACTGGTAAGCCACCTCCCTGCAAGACCCGGATGCAGCCCTGCGGCCATTTTGGATCTGGGGCCTGCAGGGAGAAGGAGGTAGGAGACCCTCGGAGCAACGTAATCACATCGCGTTGCTCCGAGGGTCTCAGGGAAGCACGCAGGGAGCCCCCTCCCTGCGCGATGCTTCCCTGTACTGCCGGAACGCTGCAATCATTTTTGATCACAGTGTGCCGGGGGTTAATGTGCTAGGAGTGGTCCGTGACCACTCCTGGCACATAGTGCCGGATGTCAGCTGCGATAGTCAGCTGACACCCGGCCGCGATCGGTCGTGCTCCCCCAGTGAGCGCTGCTGATCGCGCTGGACGTACTATTCCGTCCTTGGGAAGTAGCGCCCACCCCACATGGACGGAATAGTACGTCCAATGGTAGAAAGGGGTTAAGCTTTTTTATATTTTGTCAGATATTTATGTTTCACTACTTCCAGGCTCTTCACCTTCTTTTTTACTTCTCCCACACTTTCTCTTTCATCATCCTCAGCAGCAGCATCTTTTTCATCAACTTCTTCTTCACCTTATTCATCTTCTTCTTCTTCACATTCTTCCTATTATTCTTTTTTTTACATTCATATTCTTATTCAACTATTATTCTTCTTCATATTCTACTTCTTCATCTTCTTCATATTCTTCTTCTTCATCATATTCTTATTTGTGACAGGCATTCCTGTACATGTTATCTATAAAAATGTGAAGATTACACCTTCCGTTCTGCCTGTCACAAAAGATTTACAACAGGATTTGTCCGCGTTCAGTTTGGCCTGCAGCAGCAGGTATTTTCCAGGGGCACCACGAGGAGGAACGGACTCACCCCCATACACTACTTAGTCTTCTTCTCCTTATAATGTAGATAATATCTTTTGCTCTGATTTTTAGTTTTATGCTTAATGTTCTTCTTTTTGTTCTTCTGCTTTTTGTTATTCTGCTTCTTGGTCTTCTGTATCTTGGTGGTTGACTTCTTGTTCTTTGTCCTCTTGGTCATCTTCTTCAGGGTCATCTTCTTGGTCTTCTTTGGGGTGGTCTTCAGCGTCATCGTCTTCAGGGTCGTCGTCTTTGGGGTCATCGTCTTCTTCGGGGTCGTCTTCAGGGTCGTAGTCTTCAGGGTCGTCGTCTTCAGGGTCGTCATCTTCGGGGTCATCGTCTTCTTCGGGGTGGTCTTCAGGGTCGTCGTCTTCGCGGTCGTTGTCTTCTTCGGGGTGGTCTTCAGGGTCGTCATCTTCAGGGTCGTCCTCTTCGGAGTCGTCGTCTTCTTCGGGGTGGTCTTCAGGGTCGTCGTCTTCAGGGTCGTCATCAGGGAGATCCAAAGTGATTACCAAAAACCATTTCAAAAAGCTTAAATTTGGAAATGTAGCAGAAAGTACAAGAAGGCTGAGGAACTGCTGAGAACCATCTGACGGTACTGGAACCCGGATGGGTAGCAGAAGGTACAAGAGCCAATGGAACTACCGAGGACCAGCTGATGGTACTGGAACCCAGTTACTAAGCAGGAGGTACCTGTGCCAGAAAGCACTACCAAGGACCAGCAAACGTTGGTGGAACTCGGATACCGAGAAGGAGGCACCTAATCCAAAGGCACTGCCTAAAACCAGCTGATGTTACTGGAACCCAGGGGGACATATTCAAGATTGACTTCCAAACAACCAGCTAATGGTAGTGGAACTCAGATAGGCAGCAGAAGGTACACATTAAAAAAAAAGTTGCAAGGCCTCGAGCCGGCCAGAGTTACCGAAACCCACAGTCCTACAGGGGGTGCTTGTCCTATTTGCACTACGGAACCAGCCTTCATTGCCAGATCCCACAGCCCACATAGGAAGCACCTAAACTGCAGTCACCATAGAGTCGGCTAACCCGACCGCAACACGGCAGGACAACGTATTGGAGGCAAAGTGACGTTGACACTACCCAGAAACAGCTGGCTGCTGGAACCAGGCTGGGTAGGAGGGAGTACCCGTGCCAAAGACTGTGCTAGGAAACAGCTGGTGGTGCTGGAACCCAGGGTAAATACTAAAAAAAGAGTGGAGCCAGAGGCCTAATTGGAGCAAGTTTAAAATCAGTAGTAGTGTGAATGTGGACAGAGCAGGAGAAATTGCCGGACACACAGCAGGGGATCAGCTGATGTTACTGAACCCCAATAACACAGGAGCAAGTGTCGACAGTGCAGATGGCACTTCTGAGCAGCAACTGGTGGTGGTCGAGCCCAGGGTAAATACTAGAACCAGAGTGGGGCCAGAGGTCAAATTGGTGCAAGTTTAAAATCACTAGTAGTGTGAATGTGGACAGAGCAGGAGAAATTGCCGGACGCACAGCAGGGGATCAGCTGATGTTACTGAACCCCAATAATACAGGAGCAAGTGTTGACTGTGCAGACAGCACTTCTGAGCAGCAACTGGTGGTGTTGGAGCCCAGGGTAAATACTAAAACCAGAGTGGAACCAGAGGCCTAATTGGAGCAAGTTTAAAATCAGAATAGTGTAAATGTGGACAGAGCAGGAGAAATTGCCGGACACACAGCAGGGGATCAGCTTACGTTACTGAACCCAAATAACACAGCAGCAAGTGTTGACTGTGCAGAAGGCGCTACTGAGCAGCAACTGGCAGTGTTGGAGCACAGGGTAAATACTAGAACCAGAGTGGAGCCAGAGGCCTAATTGGAGCAAGTTTAAAATTAGTAGTAGTATGTATGTGGACTGAGCAGGAGAAATTGGCGGACACGCAGCAGAGGATCAGCTGACGTTACTGAACCCCAATAACACAGGAGCAAGTGTTGACTGTGCAGACGGCACTTCTGAGCAGCAACTGGTGGTGTTGGAGCCCAGGGTAAATACTAGAACCGGAGTGGAACCAGAGGCCTAATTGGAGCAAGTTTAAAATCAGTAGTAGTGTGAATGTGGACAGAGCAGGAGAAATTGCCGGACACACAGCTGGGGATCAGCTGACTTACTGAACCCCAATAACACTGGAGAATGTGTTGACTGTGCAGACGGCACTTCTGAGCAGCAACTGGCGGTGTTGGAGCCCAGGGATTACAGTTCAGGTGGTAGAAACATGAACACAACAGGAGACCTGGATACTGTTGCCAACCAATTATTTAATCTGGAAGAGGACTGGCAAATTCCTGCAAGATCCAGGCCTTGTTCATTTTCAGAAAAGTAAGCCGGTCAATGTTATCGGAGGATAGTCACATGCGACGGTCTGTTAGAACACCACCTGTGGCACTAAAGACGCGTTCCGATAATACACTAGCAGCAGGGCAAGCCAGCACCTCCAATGCATACTGGCTAAGCTCTGGCCATGTATCCAGCTTAGAGACCCAAAACTTGAAGGGGGAAGAGCCGTCTGGGAGTACACTGAGAGGGCAAGACATGTAGTCTGTCACCATCTGACGGAAACGTTGCCTCCTGCTGACTGGAGCTGTCTGTGATGGTGTAAACATTTGTGGCGGGGACACAAAACTTTGCCACATTTGGGCCATACTGGTCTTGCCTTGTGCAGAGGCACTGCTTCTGCTCCCTCTTTGTGCAGAGCTTCCTCCACTGGCTCGAAGCACTGAGCTGCTGTAAAGCACTAGCAGCACTGTTCTCGGTTGGAATGGAGAACATGATGGAATGCACCAGTGTGTCTTGGTACTCCCGCATTTTTTGCTCCCGATTCAACGGTGTAATGAGGCTTTCTAAGTTGTCCCGGTAGCGAGGATCTAGGAGGGTGGACACCCACTAATCAGCTGTGTTGAGAATGTGGACAATGCAGCGGTCATTTCTCAGGCACTGCAGCATGAAATCAACCATGTGCTGCAGACTGCCAACTGGCCAAGAAACGCTGTCCCCTGCTTGAGGCGTCATCTCTGCCTGCTCTGCATCACCCCACCCTCGCTCTACATACTGACTACTAGAGCATTGTGTACCTCCCTCCTCTGGTCAGATGTCTTTCTCCTCCATTGACTCCTCCTCATCCTCCTCACAAAGTGTCCCCTGCCTAGGCCTTTGTGAGGAACCACGTTGCGCAGACTGTCCAGAAGCAGATGGAATTGGTGACTCCTCATCCTCCACCTCTTCCAAAACCTCCTCCCATAGTGCTTGCAGTGTTTTTTCAAGCAGGCAGATAAGGGGGATAGTCATGCTGACTAGTGCATCATCTGCACTCGCCATCCACGTGGAATCATCGAAGGCACGCAAAACGTGGCAGATGTCCTTCATAGAGGCCCACTCAGTGGTGGTGAAGTGTGAACGGTGCGCAGTGCGACTTGTTTGTGCCTGATGCAGCTGGTACTCCATTACTGCTGCCTGCTGCTCACACAACCTCTCCAACATATGTAACATTGAATTCCACTTTGTGGGTAGGTCACATATGATGCGATGTTCCAGAAGGCGGAATCGGCGCTGCAGAGCTGTAATGCGCGATCTTGCCATGCTGGAACGACGAAAGTGAGGGGACTCTATGCGGACCTTGTGCAGCAGTGCATCAAGATCCGGATAGTCCCTCAAAAAACTGCATGACCAAGTTGAGCACATGTGCCAGACATGGGATGTGAGTGAGGTTGCCTAGGCCCAGAGCTGCCACCAGATTTCGGCCATTGTCACACACTACTATGCCTGGCTGGAGATTCGCTGGCACAAACCACACGTCGCTGTACTGCTTGATGGCATTCCAGAGCTCCTGCGCTGTGTGGCTTCTATTCCCCAAAGAAATTAATTTCAATGCGGCCTGTTGATGTTTGGCCATGGCTGTGCTCATATATCGGTCGTAACAGGTAAGCATTCACGGGTCCATGTGGAGGTAGACCGTGATGGCTCCTGCAGCGCTGATTCAGAGGAACTGGAGTATCAGGAGGAGTCAATGTGTACAGACTGGATTCCTGCAATCCTTGGAGTTGGCAGAACATGTACAGCGCCACTCTCAAGATCTGTACGTGGCTCCACAACATTTACACATTGGGCTGTGAGGGAAAGGTATCGTCCCTGTCCATGGTTTCTGGTTCACGCATCGGTGGTCAGGTGTACCTTGCTACTAATGGCATTTAGTAGCGCATGTTTAATTTTTCCCTCCACATGCTTTTGCAGGGCATGGACGGCTTGCCTGCTGAAATAAAAGTGGCTGGGCACGTTGTATTGTGGGACTGCCAATGCCATGAAGTTACGGAAGGTGTCAGTCTCCACCAGCCTGAATGATAGCATTTCAAGGGACAGTAGTTTTGCAATGCCAGCATTTAGAGCCTGTGCTCGGGGGTGGTTTGCTGAGTATGAGCGCCTTTTCTCCGATGCCTGTGTAACCGATGGCTGTAGACTGGCCTGGGAGTGTGAGGATGACAGGGAACGTGGTGCTGTGGGTGGAATGACACTGTCTCTGTACAACAGTGCCAGAGGTTCTTCCATGGTGATCCTGTGAGGAAGCCGAAGCAGCTGTGTGTGAGTTGGAGGAAGAGGCTACAACACGAGCTGAAGAGGTGGTAGGTGGTGCTGTAGGTTGGCCTAGGTCTTCAGTGTGTCTTTGTAACTCCACCACGTGCTTGGTCCGCACATGTTTCCACATATTTGTGGTATTGAGGTTGCTGACACTTTTCCCTCTTTTCACTTTCTGATTACACAGCTTGCATTTGACAAAGCAAATGTCATCTGCAACTGTGTCAAAAAAGGACCAGGCACTGCAAGTCTTGGGAGCGCCCGTTTTGGGTTTTGGAAGATGCATGCTCCTAATAGGTGCCGGAGTGGAGGTTACAGGCAACCATGTCTGCCCCCTCCCTCTCCCTCCTTTTGGGCCGTTCGGAGAATGTGTTCCTCAGAGCTGCTCCCACCACCTTCCTGTTCCTCACGCCATGATGGGTCAAGGACCTCAACATCTACACTATCCTCTTCAAACAACTGCTTCTCCTGTGTTGTCTCGACAGCACAGTACGCACCAGAAAGTGGCACCTGAGTATCATCATCAGATGCGTACTGAGGTGTGCTGACCATAGGCACTGGCCCATCCGCCTCTTCAGATTCAGAGAGACAAAGCAGTTGTGCATCACTGCATGCTACCTCTTCTTCAAATTCTAGAATGCTGCTTGGCTGGCCCCCTCTTTCCAAGCCAAGAGATTCAGAGAACAGAAGTAAAGATGGCTCCTGACCAGGGCTCTCTGGCAGCCTGGGCAACTTGGCAGGTGGTGAAGAGACAGATGGGTGCTCTTCAGTGCTATGGGCCTGAGAGGATCTGGAACTAATTGAAGTTGATGCATTAGCTGCCATCCATCCGACAACGGCTTCAATTTGTTCCTCCCGCAGCAGTGGGGTATGGCAAGCTCCTACAAAGCTGTGCATAAAGGACTGTTCCCTGGTAAAACTGGGGGATGCTGAGTCACTGGTGCCCGCAGCAGGCACAGAATCCCCACATCCTGTCCCTGCAGAAACTCCACGCCCGCGACCACGTGCCTTACTCCCTGCCTTCTTCATCTTGGTAGACTGATAAAGATAGGCAGAAAAGTACTAAGGGCTTAGTGTGCTTATTCCTGAACAGCTGCTAACAGGTATAAGAAACACTTATTTTATAAAGTGTGGACTAAACTTTAATATAAGCTAATGTGGCCTACACAACTGTAAAGTGGAGTGTTTGGTGAACTTTATTTAGGGTTTTTCTTTCACAAAAAAAAACTGGATGTGCCCAAAGTTGTAAAACCGATAGTATCACAAACGTTTTGTAGCTATTACAATGCAGGAAGGTAACCTACAATGCAATAGATGAGGCTCCAAAAAATAGGCTAATACTAATGTGGCTGGGGCTGCAGGGCACAAGGCTTCACAAAAGGCTCCTCTATCTACTCCTATATAGTTTTTTGCAAGCAATCTAGCTGGATACGGATGGAACCACACTAATAGGAGAAATCAGGAAAAATGAGCAGCACTAATGCAAAAAAGGACAATGTATGAGGCAGTGACGCACACTGAGTGGACTACAACCGGAGGTGGCTGCAGAACACACTACAGCGTGAGCTGCACTCACACACAGAGACCTCGCAGACAGCCGTGAATAGTGCAGAGAACTGAGCACTAGCGCTGCAAGGCTGCAGAAAGGCTCCTCTATCTACTCCTATATGGTGTTTGCAAGCAATCTAGCTGGATACTGATGGCACCACACTAATAGGAGAAATCAGGAAAAATGAGCAGCACTAATGCAGAAAAGGACAATATATGAGGCAGTGACGCACGCCGAGCGGACTACAACCAGAGGTGGCTGCAGAACACACTACAGCGTGAGCTGCACTCACACACAGAGACCTCGCAGACAGCCATGAACAGCGCTGCAAGGCAAAGGAAAGCTTCTCACACAGCGGTTGATAGAGTAGTCTGGGTAAAGCACAATAAAGCAAATCGCTAGCTCAAACTGTCCCTCAGAACAGCAGTGTCCTGTCCCTAACTGAATTCACAGCAGAGTGAACCCAAAATGGCGGCGGCAGCTTTTATAGTGCATCATGACATAATTTCAGCAGCCAATAACAGCCATGCCATTAGTTAACATGCCTAACATGCCTAACAGGATGTGCCCACACTTCTTAGAATCCTCATTGGCTGAATAAAATCAAAATCATGCATTATGGGAACTTCTGATTCCGGTATTCGATATTCTAAAAGTATCGGAACTCAGTATCGGAACTCCGATACCGCGAATATCGGTCGATACCTGATATTTCAGTATCGGAATGCTCAACACTAGCCATCAAAGCAAAAGGTGGCTAATTTGAAGAACCTAGAATATAAGACATATTTTCAGTTGTTTCACACTTTTTTGTTAAGTATATAATTCCACATGTGTTAATTCATATTTTTGATGCCTTCAGTACGAATGTACAATTTTCATAGTCATGAAAATACAGAAAAATCTTTGAATGAGAAGGTGTGTCCAAACATTTGGTCTGTACTGTATATATATATATATATATATATATATATATATATATAGTTAAATCACCCCCCCATTCAAAATAAAACAATAAAATAAAAAGTATACATATTTGACATTGCCACTTTCAGAATAGCCTGATCTATCGATACATAAAAAGAATTGATCTGATCGGTAATCGGCGTAACGTGAAAAAAAAAATCAAAAACTGCAGAATCACTTTTTTTGGTGACTGCAACATTGTATTAATGCAATAATCGGCGATAAAAAGAGAGTCGCTGTCTGATGTCCGCAAGCAGTGGACACAATTACAGGGGTTGCGCCAAGTGGGTATACTTTTTCAAGGTGCTCTGCTATCAAGGCCTGCACGTCACTCTGCCGCACTCTCAGTCTTTCCGCCCGAAATTCTGCCTTTCTCCCACGCGTAGCCCTTTTTACGTCTGAACCGCCCCCTGCTGACAAGTGTAAAGGTTGGTCCGGGCCAGAAAGCTCTCCCCCATGCAACAATGGTGACAGTCCGAACAGTTCTGGAATCGGCCCAAGAAAGGTACCCCCGGTCCGGTTCATCATCTTACAAAACCGTGATCATCGGTGCCCATGTCACATGACTGCGGATCGCAAATAGGTTGGCATGACAACCCGGGGTCTGCAAGTCACCCTTGTGGTTGGTATTGCTGGATAGCTATGATCGTCGTCTGACAATGTCTGACAGCAGCACTTAACAAGCACACGTCGCAAACAACGCCCATTGGCGCCCATCTCATATGACTGTGAGTCACCAATGGGTTGGCATGACAAACCAGGTTCTGCAGCAGACCCCTGTGGTTGTCATTGCTCTCTGCTATGTGCATCACCCAGTGGTTGGCACTCATAGCAAGTGAGAATTTATGCTACGTAGAGCAGGGCTGCAGCCCTGCTTTGTGTACTGTAGCAGAGGCGATCAGATGATCACAGCTTTTAGTCTCCCATGAAGACTGTTGAAGCTAGTAAAAAGTGAAAAAAAGCAAATATATAATAAATATATATATAGATTCACACTTTTTTGTTAAGTATATAATTCCACATGTGTTAATTCATAGTTTTGATGCCTTCAGTATGAATGTACAATTTTCATAGTCATAACAATACAGAAAAATCTTTGAATGAGAACGTGTGTCCAAACTTTTGGTCTGTACTGTATATACATAGTTAAATCACTCCCCATTCAAAATAAAACAATAAAATAAAAAATACACATATTTGGCATTGCCACTTTCAAAATCGCCTGATCTATCGATACATAAAAATTATTGATCTGATCGGTAAACGGCGTAACGTGAAAAAAAACTGCAGAATCACTTTTTTGGTGACTGCAACATTGTATTAATGCAATAATGGGCCATAAAAAGATCACATCTACGCCAAGATGGTATCAATAAAAACGTCAGATCGGAATTGCAAAACATAAGCCCTCATCCAGGCCCAGATCACAAAAAATGGAAACATTACGGGTATCAGGAAATGGCAACTTTTTTTTGTCTCTTATGACAAACTTTGGATTTTTTTTCACCACATAAATAAAAAAGAATCTATACATATTAGGTATCTACGAACTGGAGAATCATAATGGCAGGTCAGTTTTAGCATTTGGTGAACATGGTAATGAAAACGACAAAAACAATTGCAGAATTTCACTTTTTTTTGCAATTTCACCGCACATTGAAATTTTTTCAATTTTCCAGTACACTATTTGGTAAAACCAATCATATCATTCAAAAGTACAACTCGTCCCTCAAAAAACAAACCCTCACATGGCCATATTGATGGCAAAATTAAAAGTGGGTATATATGATTGGGAAACATCTTTATTTGGAAAAATTGGTCTGCGCTCATACTGCAGTGCATGGACTGGGTGCCGATCTCTCCATGATGTGAGGCTGCTGAGTTCTAGTCAGAAGACTCGCGGTCCGTCCATGCACTGCGGTCCAAGTGCAGACCGATATCCACCGACAGCTTCCATAAATGTACAGAAAACAGAATAACATAATCTGCAATCAGAAATACAGATTATAAAAAAAGTCACAATCTGGTTTCAATTATTTAAAAAATATGCATGTGACTCATTTTCTTAGAAAAAGACAAATATACTTAAAAAGAGTATTGGGTATTTTAACAACTGTTTAATAGGTTAGATTAGAATAGGGCCCGGCCCGGCCACCCTTGTCGTGGTGGCGGCTTAAAATTCTTTTGGCTAGAACAAAAGCTGATTGCTATATGTATGATCTGGGAACTGTTAATGTGTGATTGGTGAGGACGTGGTGCAAAAGTAGAGTTTTTCCAAGAGTGGGCGGTAGAACTGTGGAAGATTCGAGGGGTGGAGGTGAAGCTAGGTGTAGGCGGAGCTGGGGTGGAGCCTGGGCGGAGGTTTAAGGGGGCCCAAAAATTTTTACAATATGGGTCCTGATATTCCTAGTGGCAACCCTGACTCTGCAACCCATATCTGTAGGAAAATTATGCCAGAAGCCGCTGTGTGTAGTCTGTAACCCCGATTGTGAGAGTGTAACATAGTAAGCAAGGCCGAAAAAATACATTTATCCCTCCAGTTCAGCCTATATTCACTTAGAATAAATCCCCAGATCTACGTCCTTCTAAAGAACCTAATAACTGTAAGATACAATATTGTTATGCTCCAGGAAGACATCCAGGCCTCTCTTCAACCCCTCTACTGAGTTCGTCATCACCACCTCCTCAGGCAAGGAATTCCAGATTCTCACTTCCCTAACAGTGAAGAATCCTCTTCTATGTTGGTGGAAAAGCCTTCTTTCCTCCAGATGCAGAGAATGCCCCCTTGTGCCCGCCACCTTCCTCAGTATAAACAGATCATCGGAGAGATATTTGTATTGTCCCCTTATATACTTATATATGATTGTTAGATCGCCCCTCAGTCATCTTTTTTCTAGACTAAATAATCCTAATTTTGCTAATCTCTCTGGGGATTGCAGTTCCCCCATCCCCTTTATTATTTTTGTTGCCCTCCTTTGTACTCGCTTTAGTTCTATATCCTTCCTGAGCACCAGTGCCCAAAACTGTACACAGTTCTCAATGTGCGGTCTAACCAGGGATTTGTACAGAGGCAGTATAATGCTCTCATCATGTGTATCCAGTTCTCTTTTTAATGCACCCCATGATCCTGTTTGCCTGTTTAACATGTGTTAATTCATAGATTTGATGCCTTCAGTGTGAATGTACAATTTTAATAGTCATGAAAATACAGAAAAATCTTGAAATGAGAAGGTGTGTCCAAACTTTTGGTCTGTACTGTATCTCTCTCTCTCTCTCTCTCTCTCTCTCTCTCTCTCTCTCTCTATATATATATATATATATATATATATATATAAATATTTCAAGATTTGTATATATATATATATATATATATATATATATATACAAATATATATAAAATGTCAGTAACATATATATAGAGAGAGAGAGAAAAAAAACAAAACAACCAGCACTCCTAATGTGAACACGTGCAAGCTGCAAACTGCATCATATAGATAAAAAAGAACACAGCAGCACATGTACATGAATCTAGGCCATGTGAAAACACAGACAAACCCAACATGAATTACACTTCTCAAAAATATTTTTTTCACAAATCTTTTCAAAAAAATCTTTTTCATAAAACAACCACGGCAAAGTGAACTCCTTCTGATGGGTCCTACTCTACCATACATGCCACTTTTGGGTCACCAGCCTACAACTATGGACAAAACATGGGCTAAATCTACAATTTATGGGCAGGTAGAGTTGATTACCGCCACCTGCAAGGTCAATGGGAGGAGTGCAAGATCAGTCTGGATGCAGCCAACATCCAATAACTAAATAGAGAAAAAAAACAACCAGCACTCCTAATGTGAACACGTGCAAGCTGCAAACTGCATCATATAGATAAAAAAGAACACAGCAGCACATGTACATGAATCTAGGCCATGTGAAAACACAGACAAACACTCAACATGAATTACACTTTTTTTGAAAAAATTTGTGAAAAAAATATTTTTTGAGAAGTGTAATTCATGTTGGGTGTTTGTCTGTGTTTTCACATGGCCTAGATTCATGTACATGTGCTGCTGTGTTCTTTCTTATTTATGTGATGCAGTTTGCAGCTTGCACGTGTTCACATTAGGAGTGCTGGTTGTTTTTTTTTTCCTCTATTTAGTTATTGGATGTTGGCTGCATCCAGACTGATCTTGCACCCCTCCCATTGACCTTGCAGGTGGCGGTAATCAACTCTACCTGCCCATAAATTGTAGGTTTAGCCCAGAGTGACATGTTTTGTCCATAGTTGTAGGCTAGTGGCCCAAAAGTGGCATGTATGGTAGAGTGGGACCCATCAGAAGGAAATCACCTTGCAGTGGTTGATGGGCACACATGGATTGGCCAATTTGCGCGCTAAGAATCTTCATTTCTTCTATTACTGTAGGTTTTATGAAAAAAAAAATTTTTTTAAGTTTGTGAAAAAAATATTTTTGAGAAGTGTAATTCATGTTGGGGTCTGTCTATGTTTTCACATGGCCTAGATTCATGTACAGTACATGTGCTGCTGTGTTCTTTTATACACTGTATATATATATATATATATATATATATATATATTGATATTGATATTGCACAGAAAAATAGATAGAAGAAAAGCCAGTAATTCATCTTCCAGCTTCCGTAAATCACTGCAAGAGCCGACCGGATAGAAGAGATGGATTACATACAGTAAATACATGCAGAATAAGTAGATATATAGATGTCAGTGACAAATGCAATCAGTACAGTGTGTACAAATTACTGGACATGTATTTAATAAAAGATTGTTTTATGGAAAAAAATGTTGTGGGCTCCCGCACAATTTTCAAAACTAGCAGAGAGAGATCCAGCCAATTTCAGCACTTACCTTGCTCTTTCCACTTGCCCTGTAGTGGTGGCAAGTGGGGTAATAGTTGTGGGGTTGATGTCACCTTTGTATTGTAAGGTGATATCAAGTCCATGGCTTAGAAATGGAAAGGTGTCAATAAGACACCTATCCATTACTAATTCTATAGTTGTTACATGTTGAATTAAGACACAGCCAGAATAAAGTCTATTAATGAAATAAAACGCTAAACAAAGTTTTCACATTTTATTATACACCTAATTCCTGTGACACCCTCGATCTCCTGTAAAAAGCATAAAACAAAAAAGCAACAATATACCATACCTGTCCGTCGTTCTGTCCCACTCCGTAATCCATATCTGGGTGATATATAGTTTACAACCAGGACAGTGCCAAGATACGACCACCCCGGCTGTAAACCACTGATGAATGAATGAGATGCTGCCAGCGCTGCTTCAGAGACTAGCGCTAATGTCACTGATGCTGTGCTCTCTCATAGCCTGACCCGCGCTGAACTCTGGAGCGTGGGAAAATAAAAAATGCATTACACTTGCATGACACTTGCATTACACTCGTCCGACTTTACTGCATCAAAATTGGACTGATTTTAAAATCACTAGTGTGTCTCCAGCCTTAAACCGCATCTGCCACCTCTCAGCCCAAGTTTCCAACTTACTCACATCCATCTGCAGATCTGTAGCAGAATACGATCTTCTTCTGTATTGACTGCTTTGCATAGTTTTGTATCATCTGCAAACATCGATATTTTACTGTGTAAACCTTCTACCAGATCGTTAATAAATATGTTGAGGAGAATAGGCCCAACACTGACCGTGCGATACCCCACTGGTAACAGCGACCCAGTTAGAGAATATACCATTTATTACCACCCTCTGCTTTCTATCACTAAGCAGTTACTGTCACGATAGGACTGGCGAGTAAACTGGAACCAGGGGCACCTGTTGTGAATTTGGATTCTGGGCTCCCCCGGTGGCTACTGGTGGAATTGAACTGGTGTCTTCATCTTCTCTGTTCACCTGTTCCCATCAAGATGTGGGAGTCGCTATATAACCTTGCTGCTCTGTTAGTTGCTTGCCGGTCAACAATGTTATCAGAAGCCTCTCTGTGCTTGTTCCTGCTCCTAGACAACTACTAGATAAGTTGGACTCTTGTCCATGTTTGTTTTTGCATTTTTGTTCCAGTTCACAGCTGTAGTTTCGTTACTGTGTCTGGAAAGCTCTTGTGAACGGGAATTGCCACTCTGGTGTTATGAGTTAATGCCAGAGTTTTAAAGTAATTTCTGGATGGTGTTTTTGATAGGGTTTTCAGCTGACCATGAAAGTGTCCTTTCTGTCTTCTGCTATGTAGTAAGTGGACCTCAAATTTGCTAAACCTATTTTCATACTACGTTTGTTATTTCATCTCAACTCACCGCCAATACATGTGGGGGGCCTCTGTCTCCTTTCGGGGTATTTCTCTAGAGGTGAGCTAGGACTATATTTTCCTCTGCTAGCTTTATTTAGTCCTCCGGCTGGTGCTGGGCATCTAGAATCAACGTAGGCATGCTACCCGGCCACTGCTAGTTGTGCGTTAGGTTTAGTTCATGGTCAGCTCAGTTTCCATCTTCCAAGAGCTAGTTCCTATATATACTTATGCTATGTTCTCTTGCCATTGAGATCATGACAGTTTGACCGGCCCTCAAAGTGTTAATTGTTTGGGCTGAAGCAGGAGAAAAAGAAGTGTTGAAGGGAAATTTTTTTTTTTTTTTTCCCCTCAGAGTTTTGCTGCCTAGCCCTTAATTGCTGTCTAGCTGCTTCTTACCTCCTCTTAACCCTTGTATGGCTCTGTGTCCACCGTTTTGTAATGGATCTTCAGAGTGTAACTGCAGGTTTGAATAATCTCGCCACGAAGGTACAAAATTTGCAAGATTTTGTTTGTCATGCACCTGTATCTGAGCCGAGAATTCCTTTGCCGGAATTTTTCTCGGGGAATAGATCCGGGTTTCAGAATTTTCGAAATAATTGCAAATTATATTTGTCCCTGAAATCTCGCTCTGCCGGAGACCCTGCACAGCAGGTCAGGATTGTGATTTCCTTGCTCCGGGGCGACCCTCAAGACTGGGCTTTTTCATTGACACCAGGGGATCCTGCGTTGCTCAATGTGGATGCGTTTTTTCTGGCCTTGGGGTTGCTTTATGACGAACCTCATTTAGAGCTTCAGGCAGAAAAAACTTTGATGTCCCTATCTCAGGGGCAAGATGAAGCGGAAATTTACTGCCAAAGATTCCGTAAATGGTCTGTGCTTACTCAGTGGAATGAGTGCGCCCTGGCGGCGACTTTCAGAGAGGGTCTCTCTGATGCCATTAAGGATGTTATGGTGGGGTTCCCTGTGCCTGCGGGTCTGAATGAGTCCATGACAATGGCTATTCAGATCGATAGGCGTTTGCGGGAGCGCAAACCAGTGCACCATCTGGCGGTGTCCACTGAGAAGTCGCCAGAGAGTATGCAGTGTGATAGAATTCTGTCCCGAAGCGAGCGGCAGAATTTTAGACGGAAAAATGGGTTGTGTTTCTATTGTGGTGATTCTACTCATGTTATATCAGCATGCTCTAAGCGCACTAAAAAGCTTGGTAAATCTGTTTCCATTTGCACCTTACCGTCTAAATTTATTCTATCTGTGACCCTGATTTGCTCTTTGTCATCTATTACCACGGACGCCTATGTCGACTCTGGCGCCGCTTTGAGTCTTATGGATTGGTCCTTTGCCAAACGCTGTGGGTATGATTTAGAGCCTTTGGAGACTCCTATTCCTATGAAGGGGATTGACTCCACCCCATTGGCTAATAATAAACCACAATACTGGACACAAGTAACTATGCGTATTAATCCGGATCACCAGGAGATTATTCGCTTTCTGGTGCTGAATAATCTACATGATGATTTGGTGCTAGGATTGCCTTGGCTGCAATCTCACAACCCAGTCCTCGACTGGAGAGCTATGTCTGTGTTGAGCTGGGGATGTAAGGGGGCTCATGGGGATGTACCTGTGGTTTCCATTTCATCATCCATTCCCTCTGAAATTCCTGAGTTCCTGTCTGACTATCGTGACGTCTTTGAAGAATCCAAGCTTGGTTCGTTACCTCCGCACCGAGAGTGCGATTGTGCCATAGATTTAATCCCGGGTAGTAAATACCCAAAGGGTCGTTTATTTAATCTGTCTGTGCCTGAACATGCTGCTATGCGAGAATATATAAAGGAGTCCTTGGAAAAGGGACATATTCGTCCATCGTCATCTCCCTTAGGAGCCGGTTTTTTCTTTGTGTCAAAAAAAGACGGCTCTTTGAGACCATGTATTGATTATCGGCTTTTGAATAAAATCACTGTTAAATATCAATACCCATTGCCGTTGCTGACTGATTTGTTTGCTCGCATAAAGGGGGCCAAGTGGTTCTCTAAGATTGACCTTCGTGGGGCGTATAATTTGGTGCGAATCAGGCAGGGGGATGAGTGGAAAACCGCATTTAATACGCCCGAGGGCCACTTTGAGTATTTAGTGATGCCTTTTGGTCTTTCTAATGCTCCGTCAGTTTTCCAGTCCTTTATGCATGATATTTTTCGCGATTATTTGGATAAATTTATGATTGTGTATCTGGATGATATTCTGATTTTTTCGGATGACTGGGACTCTCATGTCCAGCAAGTCAGGAGGGTTTTTCAGGTTTTGCGGTCTAATTCTTTGTGTGTGAAGGGTTCTAAGTGTGTTTTTGGGGTACAGAGGATTTCCTTTTTGGGATATATTTTTTCCCCCTCTTCCATTGAAATGGATCCTGTCAAGGTTCAAGCTATTTGTGATTGGACGCAGCCCTCTTCTCTTAAGAGTCGTCAGAAATTTTTGGGCTTTGCTAACTTTTATCGTCGATTTATTGCTGGTTTTTCGGATATTGCTAAGCCATTGACCGATTTGACTAAGAAGGGTGCTGATGTTGCTGATTGGTCCCCTGATGCTGTGGAGGCCTTTCGGGAGCTTAAGCGCCGTTTTTCCTCTGCCCCTGTGTTGCGTCAGCCTGATGTTGCTCTACCTTTTCAGGTTGAGGTCGACGCTTCTGAGATCGGAGCTGGGGCAGTGTTGTCGCAGAAAAGTTCTGACTGCTCCGTGATGAGGCCTTGTGCCTTCTTTTCCCGTAAATTTTCGCCCGCTGAGCGGAATTATGATGTTGGGAATCGGGAGCTTTTGGCCATGAAGTGGGCTTTTGAGGAGTGGCGCCATTGGCTTGAGGGGGCCAGACATCAGGTGGTGGTATTGACTGACCACAAAAATTTGATTTATCTTGAGACCGCCAGGCGCCTGAATCCTAGACAGGCGCGCTGGTCATTATTTTTCTCTCGGTTTAATTTTGTGGTGTCATACCTACCGGGTTCTAAGAATGTTAAGGCGGATGCCCTTTCTAGGAGTTTTGAGCCTGACTCGCCTGGTAACTCTGAGCCCACAGGTATCCTTAAGGATGGAGTGGTATTGTCAGCCGTTTCTCCAGACCTGCGGTGGGCCTTGCAGGAGTTTCAGGCGGATAGACCTGATCGTTGCCCACCTGATAAACTGTTTGTTCCTGATGATTGGACCAGTAGAGTCATCTCTGAGGTTCATTCTTCTGCGTTGGCAGGTCATCCTGGCATTTTTGGTACCAGGGATTTGGTGGCAAGGTCCTTCTGGTGGCCTTCCCTGTCACGAGATGTGCGAGGCTTTGTGCAGTCTTGTGACGTTTGTGCTCGGGCCAAGCCTTGTTGTTCTCGGGCTAGTGGATTATTGTTGCCCTTGCCTATTCCTAAGAGGCCTTGGACGCACATCTCGATGGATTTTATTTCAGATCTGCCTGTTTCTCAGAAGATGTCTGTCATCTGGGTGGTGTGTGACCGTTTTTCTAAGATGGTCCATTTGGTTCCTCTGCCCAAGTTACCTTCTTCTTCCGAGTTGGTTCCTCTGTTTTTTCAAAATGTTGTTCGTTTGCATGGTATTCCTGAGAATATCGTTTCTGACAGAGGGACCCAATTCGTGTCTAGATTTTGGCGGGCATTCTGTGCTAGGATGGGCATAGATTTATCTTTTTCGTCCGCTTTCCATCCTCAGACGAATGGCCAGACCGAGCGGATTAATCAGACCCTGGAGACATATCTGAGGTGTTTTGTGTCTGCTGACCAGGATGATTGGGTTGCTTTTTTGCCATTGGCGGAGTTCGCTTTCAATAATCGGGCCAGCTCTGCCACTTTGGTGTCCCCGTTTTTCTGTAATTCGGGGTTTCATCCTCGATTTTCCTCTGGTCAGGTGGAATCTTCGGATTGTCCTGGAGTGGATGCTGTGGTGGAGAGATTGCATCAGATCTGGGGGCAGGTGGTGGACAATTTGAGGTTGTCCCAGGAGAAGACTCAGCTTTTTGCCAACCGCCACCGTCGTGTTGGTCCTCGGCTTTCTGTTGGGGATTTGGTGTGGTTGTCTTCTCGTTTTGTCCCTATGAGGGTCTCTTCTCCTAAGTTTAAGCCTCGGTTTATCGGCCCGTATAAGATATTGGAGATTCTTAACCCTGTTTCCTTCCGTTTGGACCTCCCTGCATCCTTTTCTATTCATAATGTTTTTCATCGGTCATTATTGCGCAGGTATGAGGTACCGGTTGTGCCTTCCGTTGAGCCTCCTGCTCCGGTGTTGGTTGAGGGTGAGTTGGAGTACGTTGTGGAGAAAATCTTGGACTCTCGTGTTTCCAGACGGAGACTCCAGTATCTGGTCAAGTGGAAGGGATACGGCCAGGAGGATAATTCTTGGGTGAATGCATCTGATGTTCATGCCTCCGATCTGGTTCGTGCCTTTCATAGGGCCCATCCTGATCGCCCTGGTGGTTCTGGTGAGGGTTCGGTGCCCCCTCCTTGAGGGGGGGGTACTGTTGTGAATTTGGATTCTGGGCTCCCCCGGTGGCTACTGGTGGAATTGAACTGGTGTCTTCATCTTCTCTGTTCACCTGTTCCCATCAAGATGTGGGAGTCGCTATATAACCTTGCTGCTCTGTTAGTTGCTTGCCGGTCAACAATGTTATCAGAAGCCTCTCTGTGCTTGTTCCTGCTCCTAGACAACTACTAGATAAGTTGGACTCTTGTCCATGTTTGTTTTTGCATTTTTGTTCCAGTTCACAGCTGTAGTTTCGTTACTGTGTCTGGAAAGCTCTTGTGAACGGGAATTGCCACTCTGGTGTTATGAGTTAATGCCAGAGTTTTAAAGTAATTTCTGGATGGTGTTTTTGATAGGGTTTTCAGCTGACCATGAAAGTGTCCTTTCTGTCTTCTGCTATGTAGTAAGTGGACCTCAAATTTGCTAAACCTATTTTCATACTACGTTTGTTATTTCATCTCAACTCACCGCCAATACATGTGGGGGGCCTCTGTCTCCTTTCGGGGTATTTCTCTAGAGGTGAGCTAGGACTATATTTTCCTCTGCTAGCTTTATTTAGTCCTCCGGCTGGTGCTGGGCATCTAGAATCAACGTAGGCATGCTACCCGGCCACTGCTAGTTGTGCGTTAGGTTTAGTTCATGGTCAGCTCAGTTTCCATATTCCAAGAGCTAGTTCCTATATATACTTATGCTATGTTCTCTTGCCATTGAGATCATGACAGGCACCTTTCCTGGCCCTAGCACTAGGGGCACCCTAACTCTCCCTGTTCCCCAGGATTGCCCTGTCTCCTAACTGCAGCCCTGCGTCTGTCCCCTTCCCCCACCCAGGGAAGAGAGGCGCTACCGTGTACCACAGTACACCAACCCGACAGACAGGGGAACAAAGACAAGGGTGAAAGAAAATTCCACTCGTATAAATATACTCTCACAAATAACAGAAGTATTCACCAGGGTGTGAAGGACGGGGGAAGAAAATAAGGCAGGTAAGGATGAGGAATTTCCAAGCATACAAACCAAGCAACTGTCGCACAAAAAAACTCTTCCAGCTCTCCAGACACCAGCTCTTCACTCTCCAGGTCTATCTCTAGCAAGTGCTATCACAGACAAGGAGCTGGCCAGAAGGCCTATCTGTTATAGGAGAGAGGAGTGGCTAACCGAGCACAGCTGAAAGCAGGGATTTCCACATGGCCGATTTACCCCTGTCCGGCTGAAAAAAAACAAAGCACATTTAATACACCGGAGAAGTGCTTCTTCTCAGCGGCGAAGCAGGAACCATCATACGATGCATTCTTCTTCTTCTTCGCGTTATCTCTGTGACAGTACCATCCCTTCAGTGAGGGACCTCTGGAACCTCAGTGCCTGGTTTATCTGGGTGGGACACATGAAAGGCCCGAACCAGTCTGGTCGCATGGACATTAGAAGCTGGAACCCACATCCTCTCCTCAGGACCATACCCCTTCCAATGTTCCATGTATTGAAGTGACCGATGAACAAGATGAGAGTCGAAGACCTTTGCTATCTGGAATTTCAGATTACCATCGACAACCGCAGGAGAAGGTGGCAGAGGTGAAGGTCCTGCAGATGCCACGTACTTCTTGAAAAGTGAATGGTGAAAAACATTATGGATTTATTTTAAAAGTAGATGGCAGAGCAAGGCGGAATGCTACCGGATTGATGACGGGTAAGATCTAGTGTTGAGCATTCCGATACCGCAAGTATCGGGTATCGGCCGATACTTGCGGGTATCGGAATTCTGATACCGAGATCCGATACTTTTGTGGTATCGGGTATCGGTATCGAAACAACATTAATGTGTAAAATTAAGAATTAAAATAAAAAATATTGCTATACTCACCTCTCCGACGCAGCCTGGACCTCACCGAGGGAACCGGCAGCGTTCTTTGCTTAAAATGCGCGCTTTTCCTTCCTTCCGTGACGTCACGGCTTGTGATTGGTCGCGTGCCGCCCATGTGGCCGCGACGCGACCAATCACAGCAAGCCGTGATGTAATTTTCAGGTCCTCAATGCCTAATTCTAGGCATTCAGGAATTTAAAATTACGTTCCGGCTTGTGATTGGTCGCGTCGCGGTCACATGGGCGACGCGACCAATCACAAGCCGTGACGTCGTGGGAGGCAGGAGATGCGCGCATTTTTAAAATTACGTCACGGCTTGTGATTGGTTGCGTGCCGCCCATGTGACCGCGACGCGACCAATCACAGCAAGCCGTGACGTAATTTCAGGTCCTCAATGCAGAAATAGGCATCAGGACCTGAAATTACGTCACGGCTTGCTGTGATTGGTCGCGTCGCGGTCACATGGGCGGCACGCAACCAATCACAAGCCGTGACGTAATTTTAAAAATGCGCGCGTCTCCTGCCTCCCGTGATGTCACGGCTTGTGATTGGTCGCGTCGCCCATGTGACCGCGACGTGACCAATCACAAGCCGGAATGTAATTTTAAATTCCTGAATGCCTAGAATTAGGCATTGAGGACCTGAAAATTACGTCACGGCTTGCTGTGATTGGTCGCGTCGCGGCCACATGGGCGACACGCGACCAATCACAAGCCGTGACGTCACGGAAGGAAGGAAAAGCGCGCATTTTAAGCAAAGAACGCTGCCGGTTCCCTCGGTGAGGTCCAGGCTGCGTCGGAGAGGTGAGTATAGCAATATTTTTTATTTTAATTCTTTATTTTACACATTAATATGGTTCCCAGGGCCTGAAGGAGAGTTTCCTCTCCTTCAGACCCTGGGAACCATCAGGGATACCGTCTGATACTTGAGTCCCATTGACTTGTATTGGTATCGGGTATCGGTATCGGATTAGATCCGATACTTTGCCGGTATCGGCCGATACTTTCCGATACCGATACTTTCAAGTATCGGACGGTATCGCTCAACACTAGTAAGATCTTATAAGGACCAATAAACCTGGGACCCAATTTCCAAGATGAAACCTTTAGCATAATGTTCCTTGTGGACAGCCATACCAAGTCACCAACAGGCAGGTCTGGACCCACCAAACGTCTCTGATCAGCCACACTCTTATATTTGGAACTCATCTTTTGCAAATTATTAATCACCCCCTGCCATATAGTAGAAATAGAAGAAGAGAACCGTTCCTCTACCGGTAAACAAGAAGGGCGATCACCACTGAATGAAATAAACTGTGGATGGAACCCATACACCCTGAAAAATGGGGACTTACCAGTTGATTCCTGACGGCGATTATTAACTGCAAATTCAGCCAATGGTAAGTAGGTCACCCAGTCCTCCTGATTCTCAGACACAAAACATCTAAGATATGTTTCTAAATTCTTATTAACCCATTCAGTCTGCCCATTAGACTGCAGATGAAAAGCCGAAGAAAAAGACAAATGGATCCCCAGATGGGCGCAAAATGCCTTTCAGGATTTGGAGATAAACTGCGTATTAGGGTTCGGAGGAGAGAACCCGAGAAGTGAACCCTCTGGGTCACGGCTTCAGAGCCTCCAAGGATGAGCGGACCGGATGGAGCCACCCCCTGTACAGGGAGTGTTCAGAACAGGCCCAAGGAGGATGAAACCGCAACTGCCAGAGCCAAAAGGGCAACTAAGGGCTAGGCCAAAGGAGATGAGGAAGAGGAAAAGACAGGACCACTGAGGTATCAGAGACACGGGGCAGATAGGTAAAGCAGAGACACTCGGCTGACCGGAATGACAGAGACACAGGGCTGGCAGGAACGGCAGTGACAAAGGGCAGGCAGGAATGGTAAAGAACACAGGACTGATTGGGATGGCAGTGACACAGAGCAGGCTGGAATGACAGGGAACAAGGTTCAGGCAGGAATGGCAGAGAACACAGGACTGACTGGGATGGCAGTGACACAGAGCAGGCTGGAATGGCAGGGTACACGATGGAGGCAGGAATGGCAGATAACACAGGACTGACCGGGATGGCAGTGACACAGGGCAGGCTGGAATGGCAGGGAACATGGTGCTGAAAAGAATGGCAAAGACAATAAGAAAGGTACAAGGCAGGGTAACAGGGAAGAGGGCAGAGACAGAGAGCCAGAAGAACCTAAAGAGGCGGTAGCAAGAAGCCAGCGACAGCAATAGATACTAAGGCATCTTACCAGAGTAGACGCAGGAAAGAAATACCCGATGGGCGCTGTCATATTGGGGCAGAGCCTACCGGGTCACGAACTCCCAGAAGCCCCAGAGGTGAAAGGAGCGCATCTGCACATGTGCGGACCGCTGAAGCCGGACGGAGGAGAATGAGGAGCAGCGTTGGGAGCGCGCCGACCGGAGAGGTAAGTATTAGGCGGCGTGACAGTACCCCCTCTCTTACTCCCCCCCTGTTTAATACTGGAAAGGAAACTCCCCAAGATAAGAGGAGCATTGATATTCTCTAGAGGTTCCCAAGATCTCTCCTCAGGACCGAAACCTTTCCAATCAATTAAATGCAAAGTCCTTCCACTAACAGTTTTTCTGGTGAGAATATCCTTAACTTCAAAAGAACCATGAGAAGTACTGGGTTGGGTGAAGTGAGACGGAGCAGAATAAAAATGATTAAAAATTGCAGGTTTGAGGAGTGACACATGAAAAGCATTAGGTATACGCAACGAAGCAGGTAACTTCAACTTGTAGGCTACATCATTGATACAGATAGAAATCTCAAAGGGACCGATGTAACGTGGACCTAACTTTTGAGAGAGAATATTGAGTCTGATGTATCGTGAGGATAGCCAGACTTTATCGCCAGTTCGATAAGGAGGAGCATCTAAACGCTTCTTGTCAGCGTACTTTTTCATTCTGCTACTTGCCTTCTCAAGTGCCCCTTTTGTTTCCTGCCAAATTTTAGAAAAATCCAAGGACAAGGAATCCGCCGCAGGTACACCTGAGGTGGGGACTACAGGGAGAGGGATGCTGGGATGTTGCTCAAAAACTACAACAAAAGGAGACTTAGACGAAGATTCACTAAAGTGATTATTGTAGGCGAATTCTGCCCATGGAAGAAGAGAAACCCAATCATTTTGGTGAGCATTGGTGAAATGCCGAAGGTAAGATATGAGACTTGATTTACACGCTCCACTTGACCGTTGGACTGAGGATGATATGCGAAGGAGAAATCCAGAGATACTTTCATTAATTCGCAAAAGGCTCTCCAGAAACGGGAGGTAAACTGGAATCCTCGGTCGGGCACAATATGCTGACGGAATCCGTGAAGTCGAAAGACTTGATGTAAAAAGATCTTCGCCAAGTCAGGAGCGGAAGGCAAACCAGGCAAGGAGATGAAGTGGGCAATCTTGGAAAATCTATCCACAACCACCAAGATAACGGTGCAATTTGAGGAGCGCGGTAAATCGGTGACAAAGTCCATTGTAATATGACTTCAAGGAACAGAAGACACTCGAAGCGGATTCAGTAATCCCAAAGATAGCTGCCGAGGGACTTTGCTTCTGGCACAAGAAGAACAGGAAGTGATAAAATCCAGGACATCTTGGCGAAGTGATGGCAACCAGTAATGGCGAGAAATCAGGGAGAGGGTCTTCTTGCCCTCAACGTGTCCTGCAAACCGGGAGGAATGACCACATCGTAAGACTTTCATCTTGTCGCGATTTGACATGAAGGTCTTCCCCGATGGAGGAGTGATCACGTTCAAGAGAGCTACAGAAATGATCTTAGCAGGATCAACAATATGCAAAGGTTTCTCCTCTTCATCTAGTGGTTGAAAAGACCTAGATAGGGCGTCGGCCTTGATGTTTTTATTACCAGGTCGAAAATGCAACTCAAAGTCAAAACGTCTGAAGAACAAGGACCATCTGGCTTGCCGAGGATTCAGCCTTTGGGCGGACTGAACGTAGGCCAGATTCTTGTGATCCATAAAAATGATGAAAGGATGAATGGCCTCTTCAAGAAGGTACAGCCACTCCTCCAAGGCCAATTTAATGGCCAACAGTTCCTTGTCTCCAATGGAATAATTACGTTCAGAAGGAGAAAATGCTTTAGAAAAAACCACAGGAGACTAAATGACCAGAGTTAGACCTTTGTAACAGAACTGCTCTAGCTCCAATAGAGGACGCATCTACTTCAAGAATAAACGGTCTATTGGTATCCGGTCGATGAAGCACTGGAGCAGTAGCAAGTTCTTGTTTCAAGGTTTGGAAGGTGATCTCAGCCTCCGGAGGCCAGTGATTAGGATCGACCCCCTTACAAACAAGAGCTGAAATTGGTCTAGTCAAGGAGGAAAAATGAGAGATAAATTGCCTACAATAATTGGCAAATCCAAGAAATCGCTGGATAGCCTTCACTCCAAGAGGACGTGGCCAATTAAAAACAGCAGACACCTTCTCAGGATCCATCTTCAGGCCATCCTTAGAGACGACATAACTCAGGAAGGGTACGGATGATTGTTCAAAGACACATTTCTCAATCTTTGCGAAGAGATGATTCTCCCTTAAACATAGCAAGACTCAACGAACGTCTCGTCGGTGAGTAGATAAATCTGGAGAGAAGACGAGGATGTTGTCTAAGTAGAGTACGACGCTGGAATAGAGACAATCTCGGAAGATTTTATTAACAAATTCTTGGAATACAGCAGGAGCATTACAAAGGCCAAATGGCATAACCAAATACTCATAGTGACTGTCACAGGTGTTTAATGCAGTCTTCCACTCGTCTCCTGCACTGATACGGACCAAGTTATAGGCTCCTCGAAGGTCAAGCTTGGTAAAAATTCACACTTCCTTCAGGCGGTCAAAGAGTTCTGGAATGAGAGGCAATGGGTATTTATTCTTCACAGTAATGTTGTTCAGCCCTCTGTAGTCAATACAAGGATGCAGTGCACCATCCTTCTTTTTTACAAAAAAGAAACCTGCACCAGCAGGAGACAAGTATTTTCGAATGAAGCCTCTGGCGAGATTCTCCTGAACATACTCCGACATGGCTTAAAGGGAACCTGTCACCCCCCAGGCGTTTGAAACTAAAAGAGCCACCTTGTGCAGCAGTAATGCTGCATTCTGACAAGGTGGCTCTTTTAGTTCTGGGTGCTGTAACTGCAGAAATAATCCGTTTTGTAATTTGTCAGAAAATACCTTTCTTCAGTCCTTGAGGCAGGCCTTTCTCCCCCTGCTTCAGACGCCACCCAGCCGTCACTCAAGTCTTCAGCGCCACCTCCTCAGCGCTGTTTTGAAATGAGACGGCGCCTGCGCTCTTTTCTCCTGCCTTGGGCAGGCGCAGTGAGCGCTGCCCGTCCTCATATGCAGTCTAGCTGACAGCGCCTGTGCGGCCGCCCTGCCTGTGAATCCCAGCCCCGCAGTGTCTTCTGATTTATTCACATTGCAGGGCTGGGATTCACAGGCAGGGCGGCCGCACAGACGCAGTCAGCTAGACTGCATATGAGGACGGGCAAGGCTCACTGCGCCTGCCCAAGAGAAAAGAGCGCAGGCACCGTCTCATTTCAAAACAGCGCTGAGGAGGCGGCGCCCGGCGCCAAGAAGACGTGAGTGATGGCTGTGTGGAGTCTGCAGCAGGAGGGGAAAGGCCTGCCTCCAGGACTGAAGAAAGGTATTTAGGACAAATTACAAAACGGATTATTTCTGCAGCTACAGCACCCAGAACAAAAAGAGCCACCTTGTCCGAATGCAGCATTACTGCTGCACAAGGTGGCTCTTTTAGTTTCAAACGCCCTGGGGGGTGACAGGTTCTCTTTAAGTCTCTGCAGGAGAGAGCGGATAGATTCTTCCTCTAGGAGGAGTGGTACCGGGTACGAGGTCTATTGGACAGTCGAAGGGGCGATGTGGTGGAAGACTCTCAGCTTCCTTCTTGTCAAAAACATCCGCGTAGGAGCAATAAGCAGAGGGCAACCCAGAAGGAATAGAGAGGGAACAGGGGACACCAACAGGATGCACCGGCAGCAGACAAGGAATCCGACAGGAATCTCCCCAACATAAAACATCACCCTTATGCCAATTTAAAAAGGGTTCGTGGGTCTGCAACCATGGAAGACCAAGAAGAATAGGATGAGAGATATTGGCTAAAACAAAAATGTAATTTTCTCCTTATGAAGGACCCTTACCTGAAGCTTTACCAACTGTGTAACTTGGGTTATGGTCTCTTGCAGGGGCTTTCCGTCGACAGAAGCGAGATAGAGGGGATTTTCTAAAGTCCTAACAGGGTCAGAAAATTTTATAACCTCCTCTATCCTAATAAAATTTCCCACAGCGCCCGAGTCTACATAGGCCTCCAAAGAAAAATGTTTATCATGTACATGCAACAAGACAGAGTGATGGGTAGAGAGGTTTCATGTGCACCTAGAGAGGCCTCTCTTACCTGCCCTAGGCGGAGTAGTTTTCCAGACGATCTGGACAGGCTCGGAGAAGATGGGAGGATCTTCCACAGTAAAAACAGAGACCCTGAGAGCATCTTTCCTTGCGACATTGTTCAGAGAGTTTTAGGCAATCAACTTGCTTTGGCTCTGGGGCCGATACAGAAGCAGAGACCCTGATACATGGACTGGGAGGTCTACGAGAAGACGCTGGAGGATGAGGAAGTCTTCTCTCACGAGCTCGCTCCTGAAAGCGAAGGTCTATACGAGTGGCCAAAGAAATTAAATCTTCCAAAGTAGCTGGAGTATCTCGACCAGCCAATTCATCCTTAATACGACTGGATAGCCCCCGCCAGAAAACCCCTACTAACGCTTCATTATTCCAACCCGAGTCAGAAGATAAGGTTCGAAACTGGATAGCGTATTGCCCCACAGTTAAGGACCCCTGCTGTAAATTGAACAAAGACTCAGTAGTAGAGGCCAGATGACCCGGTTCATCGAATACTCGACGAAACATCTCAAAAAAATAAGTCAAATGAGTGACCACGGGGTCATCACGCTCCCAAAGAGGATTTACCCATGCCAAGGTGTCACCTTCCAAATGCGAAAAAATAAAGGCCACTTTGGCCCGATCGGTAGGGTACTGCAGAGGGAGAAGTTCAAAATGGAGACAGCATTGATTTAGAAAGCCCTGACATAGTTTGGGATCTCCATTGAATCGAGGAGGCTTGGCAAGGCAGGGATGAGGATGAGGAGTCGAAACAGGAGTAGGAACAGACGCAGCTGACTGTAAAGATAGAAGTCGGCTGTCGACAGATGCCATGTAACCTAGTATATGAGACTGAGTATCCCGCTGCTGAGCCAGCTCTTGTTGCAAACTGGCCAGCTGAGAGGCATTCCCCGGATCAGAGGACTGAAGAGCGGAGAGACGAAAGTCCATAGATTTCATAAAGGACATCATCCGGGTCTGATTCTCTCCCAAGAAAACAAGTTCTTTCTGAGCAACCGAAGCTCCAGCGGGATCCATGGCCTTAGTATACTATCAGGGTTCGGAGGAGAGATCCCGAGAAGTGGACCCTCTGGGTCACGGCTTCAGAGCCTCCGAGGACGAGCGGACCAGATGGAGCCACCCCCTGTACAGGGAGTGCTTGGAACAGGCCCAATGCAGATGAAACAGCAACTGCCGGAGCCAAAGGGGCGACCAAGGGCTAGGCCAATGGAGATGAGGAAGAGGAAAAGACAGGACCACTGAGGTGTCAGAGACACAGGGCAGATAGGTACGGCAGAGACACTCGGCTGACCAGAATGACAGAGACACAGGGCTGGCAGGAACGGCAGTGACAAAGGGCAGGCAGGAACGATAAAGAACACAGGACTGACCGAGTTGACAGTGACACAGAGCAGGCTGGAATGGCAGGGAACACGGTGCAGGCAGGAATGACAGAGAACACAGGACTGACCGGGATGGCAGTGACACAGAGCAGGCTGGAAAGGCAGGGAACACAGTGCAGGCAGGAACGGCAGAGAACACAGGACTGACCGGGATGGCAGTGACACAGGGCAGGCTGGAACGGCAGGGAACACGGTGCTGAAAAGAATGGCAAAGACATTAAGAAAGGTACAAGGCAGGGTCACAGGGATGGAGGCAGAGACAGAGAGCCAGAAGAACCTAAAGAGGTGGCAGCAAGAAGCCAACGACAGCAATAGATACTAAGGCGTCTTACCAGAGTAGACGCAGGAAAGAAATACCCGATGGGCACCGCCAAATTGGGGCGGAGCCTACCGGGTCACAAACTCCCAGATGCCCCAGCGGTGAAAGAGCGCATCCCGCTGAAGCGATGAGCGCCAGTGAACCCGGACGGAGGAGAACGAGAAGCAGCGTCGGGAGTGCACCGGCTGGAGAGGTAAGTATTAGGCGGCGTGACACTGCGCCCCCCTGATCCGAAACAATATCCTTAGGAATGTCATACAGTCTCATTATTTCCCTGATGAAGATTAGCACTAGAGTTTTGGCATAAGGCAAAGCTGGCAAAGCAATAAAATGAGACATTTTACTGAACCTGTCCACCACCACCAGGATTACAGTGTTCCCTGCAGACACAGGTAGATCCATAATAAAATCGACCGACAAATGAGTCCAAGGTCTGCTGGGAATCTCCAATGGTAGGAGAGCCCCTAACGGACGAGTATGGGAGGTATTAGAACGCGCACAGATATTGCAGGCGGCAACATACTCCTGAACATCCTTATAAGCACTTGGCCACCAAAAACGCCGAGCAAGTAGAGCCACGATGGCCTTATTCTCTGGATGTCCAGCCAGCGCCTTATTATGCCAACAGTTCACTAAGAGGACAGGTAGCAAGGGCATCTCCCTGAGTGCCAGCAACCTCTCTTTCAAGATTGGAGCATATAGACACCATTGCTACCCCTTTTTGTAAAAATAGGTACCCGTTTGCACTTATCGCCTCCCCCAGGAAAGCAGAAAGGTATCGAAGTAACGTTTCAACCCTAAGATGGGTCTTTTTCAAACCTCGCTTGAGAGAAGATAATACGAGAAGGGAGAAGAACCGCAGTACAAAGCAGCCAAGTACATGCTCCAAAGGAGAGCTATTTGTTTAGCAGGTAAGGATCCAGAAAGGCACGGGGAGGGGATGCGGTCCCTATAGAAACTGCGGGTACAGACTAGCCAAGTTCCCTGTGGTGCTGATTCTTATGGTCAGTGATCACCATCACTGGGTGAACCGCTCCCTCCAAAAAATGACGCCACTCCTCAAATGCCCATTTGATAACTAAGAGTTTCCTTTTACCAATATCATAGTTTCTCTCAGCTGACAACATTTTTTAGAAAAGTGTGCTAATGGTTGCCATTTACCAGGAGCCCCCACTCCCACCTTGGATGCATCCACCACCACAATGAAAGGTTGAGTGACATCAGGCTGAATAATAATCGGCGCAGAAGCTAAACACCTTTTCAATGTGTCAAATTCCTTCCTGACAGGACTGGACAGCTTGGAGAAGTCCGTCCCCTTTTCAGTCATATCAGCGAGCGGTTTGGCTACTACCAAAAGTTTTTTATGAATTTACGGTAGTAATTGGCAGAACCCAAAAACCATTGTAAGGTCTTCAAATCCTCAGGACGATCCCAACTCCAATACTGCCCGAACTTTCGCCGAATCCATGCGAAAACCGGCGGCAGATAATACATACCAAGGAAAGGGATCTCCTCAACCAAGATCATACACTTCTCGGGTTTGACATGCAATTTATTGTCAAGTAATATGTGTAGGACTTGTCTGACATGTCGCTGGTGTGACTCAAGGTCAGATAAATAAACAAGAATGTTATCCAGGTAGATAACAACAAACCTGCCTACTAGGTGACTAAATATGTAATTAATAAAGTGCTGTTAGACGGAGAGCGTGTTTGTCAACCCAAAAGGCATCACCAGATTCTCATAGTGTCCTTCTTGCGAATTGAACGCAGTTTTCCACTCATCCCCCTCCTTAATGCGGATGAAGTTGTACGCCCCCCTGAGGTTCATCTTAGAGAACCATTTTGCCCCAACAATTTGATTAAAAAGGACAGGGATAAGAGATAGTGGATATGGATCCCATACAGTGATCGCGTTAAGTTCCCAGAAATCCAGGCAAGGACGTAACCCGCCATCCTTCTTCTTGACAAAAAAGAACCTCGCAGCAAGGGGAGAAGAGGATGGTTGAATATGGCCCTTAGCCAGACTTTCCTTCATGGCCTGCCTTTCTGTTCTGGACTTTTTGTTATAGACTCTGCTCTTGGGCAGCTTCGCACCAGGAAACAGATTGATGGCACAATCATAAGGACGATGAAGGGGAAGCTCTTGGCTCCCAGGCTCAGAAAACAAATTCTCGAAGTCTGACAGGTAATGGGGCACAGACTGGGTATCCACTCTTGCCAACTGGATACCCAAACAGTGTCCTTGACTGTATGTACCACTTTACCACTTCCTCTGTCTGCCAATCAATTACTGGATTGTGCAGAGCAAGCCAAGGAAGTGCCAGCACCACAGGTGAGGGCAGGCCCTCAAACACGTAGCAGTTTAACACCTCCGAGTGTATGACCCCCACTTGTAGCCATAAGTCACGGACCACCTGCGTGAAGTGTTGTGAATTCCATTCTCGAACTCCCTCCTGTGGTCATGAATGGTACTTCGGCGAGTTCTGTCTGTGGACTCCCTCTGGTGGCTGTGAGTGGAACTGCTGGTTCTGAGGTTGCTTCCTCAGCTGCCCTCGTTTGCGGCTAGGCTGGCTTCTCTATTTAACTCCACTCAGATCGTTACTCCATGCCAGCTGTCAATGTATCAGTACTGGTTCAGATCTCTCTCGGATCTTTCTGATGACCTGTCTACTCCAGCAGAAGCTAAGTCCCTGCTAGTTCATTTGTTGTTCATTGTATACTGAATATATTTTAGTACTTGCTAAGTTCTAGTCCAGCTTGCTAACATGATATTGCCTTGCTAGCTGGAAGCTCTGGGGTGCAGAGCGGCACCTCCGCACCGTGAGTCGGTGCGGGGGTCTTTTTGCACACTCTGCGTGGCTTTTTGTAGTTTTTTGTGCTGACCGCTTAGATCCCTTTCCTATCCTCAGTCTATTTAGTAAGTCTGGCCTCCTTTGCTGAAACCTGTTTCATTCCTGTGTTTGTGACTTTCCTCTTAACTCACAGTCAATATTTGTGGGGGGCTGCCTTTTCCTTTGGGGAAATTTCTCTGAAGCAAGGTAAGGCTTTATTTTCTATCTTTAGGGGTAGTTAGCTCTTAGGCTGTGAAGAGGCGTCTAGGGAGAGTTAGGTACGCTCCACAGCTATTTCTAGTGTGTTTGATAGGATTAGGATTTGCGGTCAGCAGAGATCCCACTCCCCAGAGCTTGTCCTGTCGTCTAGTTTAACCATCAGGTCATTCAGGTGCTCCTAACCATCAGGTCATTCCAGGTGCTCCTAACCACCAGGTCATAACAGTGAAGTGCCCCTGTTTTAGAGGGCCAGAATCGATAGCTATAATGGGTATCGGTCTGGACAAGGTATGTGAGACAAGGCCTTGGTCCCGAACAAACCTAGAGTCAAACAAATTAAACCCCGCCCCACTGCCCAAGAAGGCGGAAACGTCCACCTTATTTTCACCCACATAAAATAGCTGGAAGGAAAAAATGAGTCTTTCCCACAGGGGTTATGAGTATGTAAGAGGGTGGTGCTGTTATGGACAGTAAGGAACACGCTTTCACTTTAAGAGACTGCACCCCCTTGTCTGGTGTGAGATGGAATGTTCTGCTTTCCCCCTGCTTTAGGCTGTGAAGATGAACTGCCCTAGCTTGAGGGGAGGAGTTGAGCCTGGACTGTGTGTGTGAGTAGAAGCTTCTAGAGAGAGAGAACTGCGTGCTGGTTGCGACAATAAAGATCCCAGGCTGGGACAGAGTTTACTTCTGAAATTTGCAAGACTTTTCCGGGTTGCAGCAAAGGTGGCTGTTCTGTGCTAGTTTGTGAAGCCACGAAGATACTGAGAAGGGGACTTACAGTTTCCAGAATCAAGGAGAAGTGTTGTGAAATTGGATTTTGGGCTCCCCCGGTGGCCACTGGTGGAATTGAACTGGTGTGCATCATCCCCTCTGTTCACCTGTTCCCATCAGGATGTGGGAGTCGCTATTTAACCTTGCTCCTCTGTCACTTCCATGCCGGTCAACATTGTAATCAGAAGCCTTTCTGTGCATGTTCCTGCTGCTAGACAACTCCCAGCTAAGTTTGACTTTAGTCCTCGTTTGTTTTTGCATTTTGTTCCAGTTCACAGCTGTAGTTTCGTTTCTGTGTCTGGAAAGCTCTTGTGATCTGAAATTGCCACTCTGATGTTATGAGTTAATACTAGAGTCTTAAAGTAATTTCAGGATGGTATTTTGATAGGGTTTTCAGCTGACCATGAAAGTGCCCTTTCTGTCTTTCTGCTATCTAGTAAGCGGACCTCAATTTTGCTAAACCTATTTTCATACTACGTTTCTCATTTCATCTAAAATCACCGCCAATATATGTGGGGGCCTCTGTCTGCCTATCGGGGAAATTTCTCTAGAGGTGAGCCAGGACTATATTTTCCTCTGCCAGGATTAGTTAGTCCTCCGGCCGGCGCTGGGCGTCTAGGGATAAAAAACGTAGGCAACGCTACCTGGCTACTGTTAGTTGTGCGGCAGGTTTAGTTCATGGTCAGTTTAGTTTCCATCTTCCAAGAGCTAGTACTTATGTTTGCTGGGCTATGTTCTCTTGCCATTGAGAACCATAACAGTTTGACCGGCCCAAAAAGGGTTAAATTAATTGACAGAGAAAGGAGAGAAAAGAGAAGTCTGCTGAAGATTTTTTTTTTTTTTTTTCCCTTCCCTTCAGTTCTGAGTGTGCTTGTAATTGAATCTCTTGCAAGTCTGCCTATATTGCAGCCTTTCTCTCTCTCTCTCTCCTTCTAATCCTGGAATGGCTCTGTGTTCACCTGTTTAAAATGGATATTCAGAGTTTAGCTGCAGGTTTGAATAATCTCACCACGAAAGTTCAAAATTTACAAGATTTTGTTGTTCATGTTCCTATATCTGAACCTAGAATTCCTTTGCCTGAATTTTTCTCGGAGAATAGATCTTGCTTTCAAAATTTAAAAAATAATTGCAAGTTGTTTTTGTCCCTGAAATCTCGCTCTGCTGGAGATCCTGCTCAGCAGGTCAGGATTGTGATTTCCTTGCTCCGGGGCGACCCTCAGGATTGGGCTTTTGCATTGGCTCCAGGGGATCCTGCGTTGCTCAATGTGGATGCGTTTTTTCTGGCCTTGGGGTTGCTTTATGAGGAACCTCAGTTAGAGCTTCAGGCGGAAAAGGCCTTAATGTCCCTATCTCAGGGGCAAGACGAAGCTGAAATATACTGCCAGAAATTCCGTAAATGGGCTGTGCTTACTCAGTGGAATGAGTGCGCCCTGGCGGCGAATTTCAGAGAGGGTCTCTCTGATGCCATTAAGGATGTTATGGTGGGGTTCCCTGTGCCTGCGGGTCTGAATGAGTCCATGACAATGGCTATCCAGATCGATAGGCGTCTGCGGGAGCGCAAACCTGTGCACCATTTGGCGGTGTCTACTGAGAAGACGCCAGAGAATATGCAATGTGATAGAATTCTGTCCAGAAGTGAACGGCAGAATTTAAGACGAAAAAATGGGTTGTGCTTCTATTGCGGTGATTCAACTCATGTTATATCAGCATGCTCTAAGCGTACTAAGAAGCTTGATAAGTCTGTTTCAATTGGCACTTTACAGTCTAAGTTTATTCTATCTGTGACCCTGATTTGTTCGTTATCATCTATTACCGCGGATGCCTATGTCGACTCTGGCGCCGCTTTGAGTCTTATGGATTGGTCCTTTGCCAAACGCTGTGGGTATGATTTGGAGCCTCTTGAAACTCCTATACCCCTGAAGGGGATTGACTCCACCCCATTGGCTAGTAATAAACCACAATACTGGACACAAGTAACTATGCGGATTAATCCGGATCATCAGGAGATTATTCGCTTTCTTGTGCTGTATAACCTACATGATGTGTTGGTGCTTGGATTGCCATGGCTGCAATCTCATAACCCAGTCCTTGACTGGAAAGCTATGAATGTGTTAAGCTGGGGATGTAAGGGGACGCATGGGGACGTACCTTTGGTTTCCATTTCATCATCTATTCCCTCTGAGATTCCTGAATTCTTGACTGAATATCGTGACGTTTTTGAAGAACCTAAGCTTGGTTCATTACCTCCGCACCGGGAGTGCGATTGTGCCATAGATTTGATTCCGGGTAGTAGATACCCTAAGGGTCGTTTGTTTAATCTGTCTGTGCCTGAACATGCTGCTATGCGAGAATATATAAAGGAGTCCTTGGAAAAGGGACATATTCGTCCTTCGTCATCTCCCTTAGGAGCCGGTTTTTTCTTTGTGGCTAAGAAAGATGGCTCTTTGAGACCGTGTATTGATTATCGGCTTTTGAATAAAATCACGATTAAATATCAATATCCGTTGCCACTGCTGACTGATTTGTTTGCTCGCATAAAGGGGGCCAAGTGGTTCTCTAAGATAGATCTCCGTGGGGCGTATAATTTGGTGCGAATTAAGCAGGGGGATGAGTGGAAGACCGCATTTAATACGCCCGAGGGCCACTTTGAGTATTTGGTGATGCCTTTTGGTCTTTCAAATGCCCCTTCAGTCTTTCAGTCCTTTATGCATGACATTTTCCGTGATTATTTGGATAAATTTATGATTGTGTATCTGGACGATATTTTGATTTTTTCGGATGACTGGGACTCTCATGTCCAGCAGGTCAGGAGGGTTTTTCAGGTTTTGCGGTCTAATTCCTTGTGTGTGTAGGGTTCTAAGTGCGTTTTTGGGGTTCAAAAGATTTCCTTTTTGGGATATATTTTTTCCCCCTCTTCCATCGAGATGGATCCTGTCAAGGTTCAGGCTATTTGTGATTGGACGCAACCCTCTTCTCTTAAGAGTCTTCAGAAATTTTTGGGCTTTGCTAACTTTTATCGTCGATTTATTGCTGGTTTTTCTGATGTTGTTAAACCATTGACTGATTTGACTAAGAAGGGTGCTGATGTTGCTGATTGGTCCCCTGCTGCTGTGGAGGCCTTTCGGGAGCTTAAGCGCCGCTTTTCTTCCGCCCCTGTGTTGCGTCAGCCTGATGTTGCTCTTCCTTTTCAGGTTGAGGTCGACGCTTCTGAAATCGGAGCTGGGGCAGTTTTGTCGCAGAGAAGTTCCGATTGTTCCGTGATGAGACCTTGTGCCTTTTTCTCGCGTAAATTTTCGCCCGCCGAGCGGAATTATGATGTTGGGAATCGGGAGCTTTTGGCCATGAAGTGGGCTTTTGAGGAGTGGCGTCATTGGCTTGAGGGGGCTAGACATCAGGTGGTGGTATTGACTGACCACAAAAATTTAATTTATCTTGAGTCCGCCAGACGCCTGAATCCTAGACAGGCGCGCTGGTCGTTGTTTTTCTCTCGGTTTAATTTTGTGGTGTCCTACCTGCCGGGTTCTAAGAATGTTAAGGCGGATGCCCTTTCTAGGAGTTTTGAGCCTGACTCCCCTGGTAACTCTGAACCTACAGGTATCCTTAAGGATGGAGTGATATTGTCTGCCGTTTCTCCAGACCTGCGGCGGGCCTTGCAGGAGTTTCAGGCGGATAGACCTGATCGTTGCCCACCTGGTAGACTGTTTGTTCCTGATGATTGGACCAGTAAAGTCATTTCTGAGGTTCATTCTTCTGCGTTGACAGGTCATCCTGGAATCTTTGGTACCAGGGATTTGGTGGCAAGGTCCTTCTGGTGGCCTTCCCTGTCTCGAGATGTGCGAGGCTTTGTGCAGTCTTGTGACGTTTGTGCTCGGGCCAAGCCTTGTTGTTCTCGGGCTAGTGGCTTGTTGTTGCCCTTGCCTATCCCGAAGAGGCCCTGGACGCACATCTCGATGGATTTTATTTCGGATCTTCCTGTTTCTCAGAAGATGTCTGTCATCTGGGTGGTGTGTGACCGTTTCTCTAAGATGGTCCATTTGGTTCCCCTGCCTAAGTTGCCTTCTTCTTCCGAGTTGGTTCCTCTGTTTTTTCAAAATGTGGTCCGTTTGCATGGTATTCCGGAGAATATCGTTTCTGACAGAGGAACCCAATTCGTGTCTAGATTTTGGCGAGCATTCTGTGCTAGGATGGGCATAGATTTGTCTTTCTCGTCTGCTTTCCATCCTCAGACTAATGGCCAGACCAAGCGGACGAATCAGACCTTGGAGACATATTTGAGGTGTTTTGTGTCTGCTGATCAGGATGATTGGGTTGCTTTTTTGCCTTTAGCGGAGTTTGCCCTCAATAATCGGGCCAGCTCTGCCACCTTGGTGTCTCCTTTTTTCTGTAATTCGGGGTTTCATCCTCGATTTTCTTCTGGTCAGGTGGAATCTTCGGATTGTCCTGGAGTGGATGCTGTGGTGGAGAGGTTGCATCAGATTTGGGGGCAGGTAGTGGACAATTTGAAGTTGTCCCAGGAGAAGACTCAGCTTTTTGCCAACCGCCGGCGTCGGGTTGGTCCTCGGCTTTGTGTTGGGGACTTGGTGTGGTTGTCTTCTCGTTTTGTCCCTATGAGGGTTTCTTCTCCTAAGTTTAAGCCTCGGTTCATCGGCCCGTACAAGATATTGGAGATTCTTAACCCTGTGTCCTTCCGTTTGGACCTCCCTGCATCTTTTTCTATTCATAATGTTTTTCATCGGTCGTTGTTGCGCAGGTATGAGGTACCGGTTGTGCCTTCCGTTGAGCCTCCTGCTCCGGTGTTGGTTGAGGGCGAGTTGGAGTACGTTGTGGAAAAAATCTTGGACTCCCGTGTTTCCAGACGGAAACTCCAGTATCTGGTCAAGTGGAAGGGATACGGTCAGGAGGATAATTCTTGGGTGACTGCCTCTGATGTTCATGCCTCCGATCTGGTCCGTGCCTTTCATAGGGCTCATCCTGATCGCCCTGGTGGTTCTGGTGAGGGTTCGGTGCCCCCTCCTTGAGGGGGGGGTACTGTTGTGAAATTGGATTTTGGGCTCCCCCGGTGGCCACTGGTGGAATTGAACTGGTGTGCATCATCCCCTCTGTTCACCTGTTCCCATCAGGATGTGGGAGTCGCTATTTAACCTTGCTCCTCTGTCACTTCCATGCCGGTCAACATTGTAATCAGAAGCCTTTCTGTGCATGTTCCTGCTGCTAGACAACTCCCAGCTAAGTTTGACTTTAGTCCTCGTTTGTTTTTGCATTTTGTTCCAGTTCACAGCTGTAGTTTCGTTTCTGTGTCTGGAAAGCTCTTGTGATCTGAAATTGCCACTCTGATGTTATGAGTTAATACTAGAGTCTTAAAGTAATTTCAGGATGGTATTTTGATAGGGTTTTCAGCTGACCATGAAAGTGCCCTTTCTGTCTTTCTGCTATCTAGTAAGCGGACCTCAATTTTGCTAAACCTATTTTCATACTACGTTTCTCATTTCATCTAAAATCACCGCCAATATATGTGGGGGCCTCTGTCTGCCTATCGGGGAAATTTCTCTAGAGGTGAGCCAGGATTATATTTTCCTCTGCCAGGATTAGTTAGTCCTCCGGCCGGCGCTGGGCGTCTAGGGATAAAAAACGTAGGCAACGCTACCTGGCTACTGTTAGTTGTGCGGCAGGTTTAGTTCATGGTCAGTTTAGTTTCCATCTTCCAAGAGCTAGTACTTATGTTTGCTGGGCTATGTTCTCTTGCCATTGAGAACCATAACAGAGAAGACCACGCTTCACAGAGCTGACAGAAAGCCGTGCGCACCACCGTATAGACTGCTGGGGGCCCCCTTGGGACTGGACCTGAGTCCCCAACATCACCGTGAGTCTGTTCCTGTATGGTGCACCTATTAGGGCCTAGTGCAGGCTTCAGTAGTCAGTACACGGGAGCCGTGTGGCCTGCTTAGTAAAGGCCAGGGAAGTTATACATAGAGTAGCTTTGTTACTAGTTTTATTGTTTAAAGTTGCTTGTGAGACAAATTCTGAGTCTGTAATTGTTGGAGCACCGTGCTGATTTACGGACAAGATTACTCATTTATATTGTCTTTTGCTATTGTTAACCCCTGTTTGCATCTTCCTCATTCCCTTCATTCCTTGCCTCCCAATAAATCTACCCTTTGTTGTTTGCACCTCATCTTGTGTACAGTAGTCTTCCTGCACAGTGGTGGTCCCCCGGCCATCGCTTCAAGTACACTTGAGTTGCCGACCTCCACGCAACCCAGGTCCTCTAGTTTTCCGGCGGTTGTTTAAGCAAGTGATGGGTAGGACATGTGTTCACAAAATGACCCTTCTTGCCACAACAGAAACACACTTCTCCCTTACACTGGATTCATGCAAGTTTGCTAGGTTGGGATGGTGCACCCACTTGCATGGGTTCCACAGTGGAATCAGTACTGGTCACGCTCAAACTTGGACCTTCTGCTCCCAGAGGTGTCTCCCAATAGCTTTGGCCAAGACGGCGATCAACCCGGATTGCCAGAGACATGGCCGCCTCAAGGGAGTCAGGAGTCTAATAGAGAGCTAACACATCCCTTACTGTCACAGAGAGACCCCCGCAGAACTGACTACGGAGGGCTGGGTCATTCCACCTAGTGTCAGTGGCCCACCACTGGAACTCGGAGCAGTATTCCTCTGCCAGACGGTCTCCTTGCTGAAGTTGTCGCAGAGATGACTCAGCCAAGGAGACACAATCAGGGTCATCATACACCAAGCCCAAAGCCTGAAAGAAGCCCTCTAGTGTCTGAAGTGACTGTGAGTCAGATGGGAGAGAAAATGCCCATGTTCTATGGTCCCCCTGCAGGAGCGAGATAACAATCCCCACCCGTTGCTCCTCTGTACCATCAGATACCGGACGCAGACGGAAATAAAGTTTACAGGCCTCACGGAACACAACAAACTTGTCCTGCCCACCAGAGAACCTCTCTGGCAGTGTGACCTTGGGTTCCACAATGGTTTGCCTGGAGGGCGAGATCCCCACACCAGATGTAACAGAGTGCTGTGAAACCACCGTGCCTTAATCCACCACCTCCAAACTGAGCTGCTTCAACTGCCCTGTCAGCGCTGTGATAGGATCCATCATGGATCAGAAAAGGCTTTCAGTCTGAGTTAATTTCATGATACTACTGGTGAGTAAACTGGGACCAAGGGCACCTTTCCTGGCCCTAGCACTAGGGGGCACCCTAACTCGCAATGTTCCCCAGGATACCTCAGATGGTGAGGATGCCGGGGCCTCCGCCCTTGCCCTGTCTCCTAACTGCAGCCCTGCGACTGTCCCCTTCCCCCACCCAGGGAAGAGAGGCTCTACCGTGTACTGCAGTACACCAACCCAACAGACAGGGGATCAAAGACAAGGGTAAAAGAAAATTCCTCTCATACAAATATACTCTCACAAATAACAGAGGTATTCACCAGGGTGTGAAGGGCGGGGGGAAGAAAATAAGGCAGGTAAGCATGAGGAATTTCCAAGCATACAAACCAAGCAACAATCGCACAATAAACTCCTCCAGCTCTCCAGACACCAGCTCTTCATTCTCCAGGTCTATCACTAGCAAGTGCTAACTCAGACAAGGATCTAGCTTTTATAGAAGAGAGGAGTGGCTAACCGAGCACAGCTAAAAGCAGGAATTTCCACATGGCCGATTAACCCCAGTTCTGCTGAAAGAAAACAGAACACATTTAATGCATGCTGCGGTCTTCTGGTACTGCTCTGTCGCAGTAACTCCGTGACAGTTACTTACCCATTTACACACATTTTCCCCCAGAACCAGCATTGTCATTTTGTGTACCAACCTCTAGTGTGGCACGGTATCAAACGCTTTGGAAAAATCAAGCTATACCACGTCCAATGACTCACCTTTGTCCAGTCTATAGCTTACCTCTTCATAAAAACTGATTAGATTGGTTTTACAGGAGCGATTCCTCATAGACCCATGCTGATATGGAGTTAAACAGTTATTCTCATTGAGATAATCCAGAATAACATCCCTCAGAAACCCTTCAAATATTTTACCAACAATAGAGGTTAGACTCACTGGCCTATAATTTCCAGGTTCACTTTTAGAGGCCTTTTTGAATATTGGTACCACATTTGCAATGCGCCAGTCCTGTGGAACAGACCCCGATGCTGTGGAATCCCTAAATATAAGAAATAATGGTTTGTCTATTACATTACTTGTTCTCTTAGTACTCGTGGGTGTATGCCATCCAGAATCGGAGATCTATCTATTTTAATCTTTTATTTTATTTTAATCACACCTCTTCTTGGGTTAGATTGGTGTCCCTTTATATAGCGTTTTCTTTGTCTCTCGGCATTTCATCTGGTGTTTTAGCTTCCACCATTAATACGATGCAGAAGAAGGTGATTAATATCTTAGCTTTTTCCTAGTCATCTACAACCATTCTTTCCTCACAATTTTTTAAGAGGCCTACACTTTCACTTTTGATTCTTTTACTATTGATATATTGAAGAACAGTTTGGGATTAGTTTTAATCTCCTTAGCAATGTGCTTCTCTGTTTCTTTTTTGGCAGCTTTAATTAGCTTTTTAGATCAAGTATTTTTCTCCCTATAGTTTTTTGAGCTTCAACGGTGCCACCTGCTTTAGTAGTTGTAAATGTTTTCTTTTTACTGTTAATTGCCCCTCTTACTTCTTTGTTTAGCCACATTGGGTTTTTGCTATTTCTTGACATTTTATTCCCACAAGGTATAAACTGCTTACAGTGCCCATTTAGGCTGTTCTTAAACATTTTCCATTTACTATCTGTATTCTTATTTCTGAGAACACTGTCCCAGTCAAACAGATTAAGGGCATCTCTAAGCTGGTAAAATGTTGCCTTCTTAAAGTTCAGTGTTTCTGACTCCCTGACAAGTCACCCTAGCGAAAGACATGTGAAACTGTACAATATTGTGGTCGCAATTTCCTACATGCCCGACGACCTGCAGATTTTTTATTCTGTCAGGTCTAATAGATAGTATTAAGTCTAAAAGTGCTGCTCCTCATGGTTGGATTCTGCACCAATTGTGAAAGATAGTTTTTCTTGGTTATTAGCAGAAACCTGTTGGCTTTACAGGTTTCGCAGGTCTCTGTTTCCCAGTTAACATAACAAGGACCTCATTGTGGGTTGCAGCTTCATCTATCTGGCTTGGTATATTTGTTATATTTGAGGGTTTGTAACAGACCCCAAAGAGAATTCTGTTACTATTTTCCCACCATGTATTTCGACCCATATGGACTCATCATCTTCATACGCTTCACTAATATCCTCCCTTAAAGTGGACTTTAGACAAGACTTTACATAAAGACAAACCCCTCCTCCTCTCTGATTTTTACGATCCTTTCTAAACAGACTGTAACCCAGTAAGTTAACTGCCCAGTTACAGCTTTCATCTAACCATGTCTCTGTTATTCCCACTATGTCGTAGTTACCTGTAGATATTTCTGTTTCTAGTTCTTCCACCTTGTTTGTCAGGCTTTGGCATTTATGAGCATGCAGTTTAGAGGATTTTGTTTTGTTTCAATCCTCCTCCCTGTGGATTGTTTTAGAAATTTTCTTACTTCCCTTCTGAGTATGTTGTCTTGTTTCTTCTTTGCCGCACCTCATATCCATCATCAGTATATTTTCTGGCTTCATGCTCGTGTCTAATGTTTTTCTTCCTGTCCCCTCTTCTTCTTGTTTAACTCTCTCCTGATGAGTGTAGCATAGTGTAGATGTAGTGTATTGATGAGTGCTGTACCTTTAAGTCTCTTTGTGTACTCTGCTCCCCGTCTGGGGAAGTACTGTTCCTTTAAGCCGCTGTGTGCACTCAGCACCCCCCAACTGTAGGAGTACTGCTCCTTTAGGCCGCTGTTTGTGCTTTGCACCCCCGCCTGTGAGAGTACTGTTTGTTATGGTTCTCAATGGCAAGAGAACATAGCCCAGCAAACATAAGAACTAGCTCTTGGAAGGATGGAAACTAAACTGACCATGAACTAAACCTGCCGCACAACTAACAGTAGCCGGGTAGCGTTGCCTGCGTTTTATCCCTAGACGCCCAGCGCCGGCCGGAGGACTAACTAATCCTGGCAGAGGAAAATATAGTCCTGGCTCACCTCTAGAGAAATTTCCCCGAAAGGCAGACAGAGGCCCCCACATATATTGGCGGTGATTTTAGATGAAAATGACAAACGTAGTATGAAAATAGGTTTAGCAAAATTGAGGTCCGCTTACTAGATAGCAGGAAGACAGAAAGGGCACTTTCATGGTCAGCTGAAAACCCTATCAAAACACCATCCTGAAATTACTTTAAGACTCTAGTATTAACTCATAACATCAGAGTGGCAATTTCAGATCACAAGAGCTTTCCAGACACAGAAACGAAACTACAGCTGTGAACTGGAACAAAATGCAAAAACAAACGAGGACTAAAGTCCAACTTAGCTGGGAGTTGTCTAGCAGCAGGAACATGCACAGAAAGGCTTCTGATTACAATGTTGACCGGCATGGAAGTGACAGAGGAGCAAGGCTAAATAGCGACTCCCACATCCTGATGGAAACAGGTGAACAGAGGGGATGATGCACACCAGTTCAATTCCACCAGTGGCCACCGGGGGAGCCCAAAATCCAATTTCACAACAACTGTTCCTCTAAGCCACTATGTGTAGTGTTGAGCATTCCGATACCGCAAGTATCGGGTATCGGCTGATACTTGCGGTATCGGAATTCCGATACCGAGATCCGATACTTTTGTGGTATCGGGAATCGGTATCGGATCCATATTACTGTGTAAAATAAAGAATTAAAATAAAAAATATTGATATACTCATATGTCATTCTCAGGCCCTAAACTCCTCATTCTAGGAATTTAGGACCTGAGAATGACGTCGCGGCTTGTGATTGGTCGCGTGGCGGTCACATGAGCGGCACGCGACCAATCAGAAGCCGTGACGTCATGGAAGGCCCTAAACGCGCTCATTTTAAGCAAAGAAGGCTGCCGGTTACCAGTGGTGATGTCCAGGGGCCTCCGGACAGGTGAGTATATCAATATTTTTTATTTTAATTCTTTATTTTACACAGTAATATGGATCCCAGGGCCTGAAGGAGAGTTTCCTCTCCTTCAGACCCTGGGAACCATCAGGATACCTTCCGATACTTGGTGTCCCATTGACTTGTATTGGTATCTGATACTTTTCGGGTATCGGCCGATACTATCCGATACCGATACTTTCAAGTATCGGACGGTATCGCTCAACACTATGTGTACTCTTCTACCCCCCGCTTGTGAGAGGACTGAGCCAAAGTGTCTCTGTGTGTACTCTGTACCTTTTGCCTGTTGGAGTACTGTGTCTGTAAGCTGATGTTGAAAATGTGTTAGATTTTAATGACAGAGTTCTTTTGCAATATCTTCCACTGGGTCCACTGCAGAAAGTTTGCATCTAAGGACCATGATCATTTGGCTTCACCTCTCCCCCCCTGGTAAATCAGCCAATTAGTTTGAACCCCATGTCATGCAGCAATCTCTTCTGCTTTTGATGTCTCTGCTGGCTATGGTTTCATAGCCCAACCACCTGGCCCTGCCCCAGAAGTGGAAGAGACTGAGTGCACTAATGCCCAAACATTTTGGGGGATGAGTACCTGGGAGGGCTAGTGCACATGACCAGTGAACCCCTGCAACATATGCCAGATGATGACGAAATTCAGTTCCCATATGCAGGCCTTTCTGAAGTGTGCAGACCAGAAAGGAGGGCAGCATTGAGGAGAAGATGATGAGGGGGATGATGAGGTCCTAAACCCCCAAGAAGCTGAGGCTTAGGTCATATCACCTAATACTGCTTTTTTTTTTTACTGTTCATTACTTGGCCGCTCTCTCATACATAATCATGTGTTTTTGTTGTTTGTTTTTACTACACATTAGGGTATGGGTATATTAGGGTTAATAGAAATACCGAGGACAAGTGGGGGTGCCATACCATAGAAACTAAGGGTGCCAACCTCCTCTGATAGGTAGGGCATCCACTAGGGAATTTTAGGGCATGTTAGCCCACACATTTTGTGGCTTATTTGTGCTCCCCTGGGGTTTTTTTGTTCCCCTAAAGCCCTAGTTTTTTCACCATTTTCATATATTTATATATTTGTTTTTCTCATCAAGCCTTGAGAGAAAGATGAGATATGCCCCCCTAGCCACCCACGAGCCATGGTCCTGATTGATAGCATTTCCAAATGACTTGCCTTTAAAAAGCTGGCTGAGACTGATAGTTTGAAAAAATGCATTATGTTGTTCCCAGCCGCCACTACTTTTCTAGGCAGACCATCCCATTTTGCTCACAAAATCAGGTTTTAACTGCGCAATGCAATCAGTGGCAAGGTTCACATAACTAGAGATGAGAGAACTTGTTAAAAAAAAAATGTTCGCCAATCACAAATTCAGCTCGAACGTAGCATATTCTGATTCGTGTTCGGTTTCCCAAGCATTTTTCCTCAAAGTCGGCAAAATTCTGTCACAGATAGGTAAATGATTCCATATCCACTAATGCTTTTGTCTTGGCTTTGTCTAGGATAGTGGTACTGTATGACGAGCGGGGGACGTGTTTTATGAGGGGAGTCACAGGTCACTAGGTCACAGGAGCCGCAGTGTCATTTTTTTTTTTTTTTGCTTTCTGTAATAGCTTAACCCCATTCCCACCTTGGACGTATCCATATGTTGCTGTGATCTGGGTCTTATTGACCTGAGCACACGATCGCCGCCGGGTGTCAGCTAATTCTGACAGACTATTTTAAATAATTGTAAAAATATAAAATAAAATAAAAAAATTATTATAAAAAAATCCAAAGATATTGTAAACATAAAAAAATATTTGTATGATTTTTTTTTTTATAAACAATAAAAGTACATATATTTGGTATTGCCATGTCCAGAACGACCCAACCTATAAAAATGTCTCACTAGTTAACCCCTTAAGTGAACACCATATAAAACTAAATAAAAAACAAGGCAAAAAACAATACTGCCAAACAAAGTGGAATAAAACACGATCAAAAAGATGGATATAAATAAACATGGTGCTGCTGAAAACATCATCTTGTCCAACAAAAAACAGAGCTATATCATGGCTTATCAGTGGAAAAATAAAAAAGTTAAAGCACTCAGAATTAAGCGATGCAAAAAAAATTATTTTTTCAATAAAATAGTTTTTATTGTGTAAAAGCGCCACAACATAAAAAAGATGTAACTGTGGTATCGCTGTAATCATACTGACCTGAACAATAAAACTGCCTTATCATTTTTACCATATGCGGAATGACATTTAAAAAAATCCTGAATTACTGTTTTTTGTTCATTTTGCTGCTCAAAAATCAGAATAGAAAGTGATCAAAAAATATCATGTGTCTGAAAATGGTACCAATAAAAACGTCAGCTCGTCCTGCAAAAAACAAGCCATCACATGACTTTGTAGGCCAAAATATAGAAAAATTATAGCTCTGAAAATATGGTGATTCAAAAACTATTTTTTGCAATAAAAAGCGTCTTTCAGTGTGTGACAGCAGCCAAACATAAAAACCCAATATAAATCTGGTATCGCTGTAATCGCACCAATCCGAAGAATAGTCACCTTATCACTTATACCACAAGAGAAACAGAACAGAAATAAATAAAACCAATTAATCGCATGCTGTTGATTTTTTTCATTCTGGCTCCAAAAGATCGCAGTAAGGCTCAGCACCCATTAATCCTGTGTTCTGCGCTGGACCGCTTGCATCGGGGTTTCCTTGAAAATCTCTGAAATACATGATTCAAACGGAACCATTAACTGGGGATTCCTTATATTGAGGCAGATGGAGGCACTGTGGATGCTATCTTACCAATGATTCTGCAGTGTCGGTCTTTTTTGGATTGCTTAAAAGTGCCATCGGCCTCAGTTTTGTGCACTTCTGAAAAGAAGAACACCGCTGAACAGAGGCCAGATGGAGTCCAGAGTAACTCTGCTGCCTCATTATAGTCAATGGCTCTTTCAGGGAATCCATCTGAATCACATCAGTCAGAGATTTAGATGTAAAGTAAGTTCTCAGCGTAGAGCTCCGGATAAATGTGATCCTAAACAATATATAAAATATTCCAATAAAAGCTTCAACTCAATCCACAAACAAAAGCAAATCCTCACTCAGGTCTGTCATTTTTTAATGGAAATATAGTGGGCTTTGACTCTACTAATAGTACAAAGGCTCTGGAAAAGAAAAATGGCTCCGAGTCCTCACCCTCCAAAATAAATTCGGCAAATTCTGCGCTCAAAAATCCAAATGCCCCCCTCTCTTCGGAGCACCACGGTGTACCTAAACCACATATAGAGTAAACATGTTTGTTATTTCTGAAGCAATGAGAGCCCGCCTAACTTATGGATGCATATTTCCAGAAGCACGAGCTGGGTATAACGTACTGATGACTGCAACATACTGGTCACTACAGCGTACAGGTCACTACAATGGCAGTTTGCAATTTTCACTCGGAAGCATTCATTGCTGCTTCTTTTCAGAAAATACCCATGGAGTCAAAATTCTCACTACACCTGTAGATAATTTCCCAAAGGGGTATAATTTCCAAAATGCAGTCACGTGAGTGGGAATTTTGCTCCTCTAGCAATTAGGGGCTCTATTCATGAAGTCCTCAAACTGTTCTAGGAAAATAGGCGCTCCAGCAGGAAAGTAGCGCTCTGTTCCTCCAGAGTCTCTCCGTATGGCTAAATAGTACTGTAGAGCCACATATGGGGTATTGCCACGTTCAGTAGAAATTGTGGAACAAATTATGGTGATATTTACCCACTTCTTGTTGGAAAACGTAAAATCTGGGGCTAAAACAAAATTTTGGTAGTAAAAATGTAGTTATTTTTTCTTCACTGCCCAATGATATAAAAATTCTGTGACACACCCGTGGTGTCAATATGATCACTATACCACTAGATGAATTCATTGAGAAGTGTAGTTTGTAAAATGGGGTCACTTATGGGGATTTCTGCTGTTTTGGCACTTCATGGGCTCTCCCAGTGGGTCATGGCACCCGCAAACCAGTAAGATCTGTTCTATCTGTGCTATAGTATTATTATTATTATTATTTATTGTTATAGCGCCATTTATTCCATGGCGCTTTACATGTGAGGAGGGGTATACATAATAAAAACAAGTACAATAATCTTAAACAATACAAGTCATAACTTGTACAGGAGGAGAGAGGACCCTGCCCGTGAAGGCTCACAATCTACAAGGGATGGGTGAGAATACAGTAGGTGAGGATAGAGCTGGCCATGCAGCGGTTTGGTGGATCAGTGGTTACTGCAGGTTGTAGGCTTGTCGGAAGATGTGGGTCTTCAGGCTCTTTTTGAAGGTTTCGATGGTAGGCGAGAGTCTGATGTGTTGTGGTAGAGGGTTCCAGAGTAGAGGTGATACGCGAGAGAAATCTTGTATACGATTGTGGGAAGAGGAGATAAGAGGGGAGTAGAGAAGGAGATCTTGTGAGGATCGGAGGTTGCGTGTAGGTAAGTACCAGGAGACGAGGTCACAGATGTATGGAGGAGACAGGTTGTGGATGGCTTTGTACGTCATGGTTAGGGTTTTGTAGTGGAGTCTCTGGGCAATGGGGAGCCAGTGATGGGATTGACAGAGGGGAGAGGCCGGGGAATAGTGGGGGGGACAAGTGGATTAGTCGGGTAGCAGAGTTTAGAATAGATTGGAGGGGTGCGAGAGTGTTAGAGGGGAGGCCACAGAGCAGGAGGTTGCAGTAGTCAAGGCGAGTGATGATGAGGGCATGGACTAAGGTTTTTGCAGATTCTTGGTTGAGGAATGTACAGGTTCGTGAAATATTTTTAATTGAAGTCGGCAGGAAGTGGAAAGGGCTTGGATATGTGGTTTGAAGGAGAGATCAGTGTCAAGGATTACCCCAAGGCAGCGAGCTTGTGGGACTGGGGAGAGTGGGCAGCCATGTACTGTAATGGATAGGTTCGTTGGGGGGGTCGCGTGAGATGGGGGAAAGATGATGAATTCTGTTTTGTCCATGTTAAGTTTCAGAAATCTAGCGGAGAAGAAGGATGAAATAGTGGACAGACATTGGGGGATTCTGGTTAGTAGGGAGGTGATATCTGGTCCAGAGATGTAGATCTGTGTGTCATCAGCATAGAGGTGATACTGAAAGCCAAGAGATTCTATGAGCTGTCCCAGGCCAAAGGTGTAAATGGAGAAGAGCAGGGGCCCAAGGACTGAACCTTGTGGGACTCCGACAAATAGGGGGCGAGGTGAGGAGGTGGTGTGTGAGCGGGAGACGCTGAAGGTCCGGTCTGTTAGGTATGATGAAATCCAGGATAGGGCCAAGTCTGTGATGCCAAGGGATGAGAGGGTCTGTAATAATAGGAAATAGTCCACTGTTGTGAATTTACCTTTTGGCTCCCTCTAGTGGCTACTAGTGATTTTACTCTGGATATGTCTATCATCCCTTGTATGCTCACCTGGGTCGTTAGGTCAGGGGTGTTGCTATATAAGCTCCCTGGACCTTCAGTTCAATGCCTGGCAACGTTGATATCAGAGCTAATCTGTAGTGCTCTTGTCTACTGATCCTGGTTCCTGCGTGATTAAGCTAAGTCCGCTTTCTTGCTTTTTGCTATTTGTTTTTGTTTGCATTTTTGTCCAGCTTGTTCATTATCTGTATCCTTTCCTTGCTGGAAGCTCTAGGGAGGCTGGAGTTCTCCCCCCGGGCCGTTAGACGGTTCGGGGGTTCTTGAATCTCCAGTGTGGAATTTTGTTAGGGTTTTTGTTGACCATATAAGTTATCTTACTACATTCTGCTATTAGTAAGCGGGCCTCTCTTTGCTAAACCTAGTTCATCTCTGTGTTTGTCATTTCCTCTTACCTCACCGTTATTATTTGTGGGGGGCTTGTATCCTACTTTTGGGGTCTATTCTCTGGAGGCAAGAGAGGTCTTTGTTTTCCTCTTCTAGGGTTAGTTAGTCCTCCGGCTGGCGCGAGACATCTAGCGACCAATGTAGGCATGTTCCCCGGCTACTTCTAGTGTTGGCGTTAGGAGTAGATATATGGTCAACCCAGTTACCCCTGCCCTATGAGCTGGATTTTTGTACTTCGCAGACTTGCTGATATCTCTGAGACCCTCGCCATTGGGGTCATAACAGTTTGCCAGGCCTGTATTAAATGTTAAATGCATTGCAGAAGCGGGATTATAAGAAAGAAAGTTCTGAGTTTTTTTTTCTCTCTCTCATTTTTTTTTCTTTTCCCCTTTAACTCTGAGTGGCTTGTGTTTGCTGCAGACATGAATGTCCAGACCTTGATTACAAGTGTGGACCAGCTTGCTGCTCGTGTGCAGGGCATACAAGATTATGTTATCAGAAATCCTATGTCAGAACCTAAGATACCGATTCCTGAACCATTTTCCGGAGACCGATTTAAATTTAGAAATTTCAGGAATAATTGTAAATTGTTTTTGTCCCTGAGACCCTGTTCATCTGGAGACTCCGCTCAGCGAGTAAAAATTGTTATTTCTTTTTTACGGGGCGACCCTCAGGATTGGGCCTTCTCGCTGGCGCCAGGAGATCCGGCATTGGCTGACATTGATGCGTTTTTTCTGGCGCTCGGTTTGCTTTATGAGGAACCCAATCTTGAGATTCAGGCAGAAAAAGCCTTGCTGGCGATGTCTCAGGGCCAGGACGAGGCCGAAGTGTATTGCCAAAAATTTCGGAAATGGTCCGTGCTGACCCAGTGGAACGAGTGTGCATTGGCTGCAAATTTTAGAAATGGCCTTTCTGAAGCCATTAAGAATGTGATGGTGGGTTTTCCCATTCCCACAGGTCTGAATGATTCTATGGCCCTGGCTATTCAAATCGACCGGCGGTTGCGGGAGCGCAAAACCGCAAATCCTCTCATGGTGTTGTCTGAACAGGCACCTGATTTAATGCAATGTGATAGAATCCTGACTAGAAATGAGCGGAAAATTCATAGACGCCAGAATGGCTTGTGCTACTACTGTGGTGATTCTACACATGTTATCTCAGCATGCTCTAAACGTCTTACTAAGGTTGTTAGTCCGGTCGCCATTGGTAATTTGCAACCTAAATTTATTCTATCTGTAACTTTGATTTGCTCACTGTCATCGTATCCTGTCATGGCGTTTGTGGACTCAGGTGCTGCCCTGAGCCTTATGGATCTGTCATTTGCCAAGCGCTGCGGATTTGTGCTTGAGCCATTGGAAAATCCTATCCCTCTTAGGGGCATTGACTCTACGCCATTGGCAAAAAATAAACCGCAGTTTTGGACACAGGTTACCATGTGCATGACTCCCGAACATCGGGAGGTAATACGTTTTCTTGTTCTACATAAAATGCATGATTTGGTTGTTTTGGGTTTGCCATGGTTACAGACCCATAATCCAGTCTTGGACTGGAAGGCTATGTCAGTGTCAAGCTGGGGCTGCCATGGAATTCACGGAGATTCCCTGCCCTTGTCTATTGCATCTTCTACGCCTTCGGAAGTTCCGGCGTATTTGTCTGATTATCAGGATGTCTTCAGCGAGTCTAAGTCCAGTGCACTGCCTCCTCATAGGGAATGTGACTGTGCAATAGAATTGATTCCTGGCAGTAAGTTTCCTAAGGGGAGACTGTTTAATCTGTCGGTACCTGAACATACCGCGATGCGTTCATATATCAAGGAGTCTCTTGAGAAGGGGCATATCCGTCCTTCTTCTTCCCCTCTTGGTGCGGGTTTTTTTTTTGTGGCCAAAAAGGACGGATCTTTGAGGCCTTGTATTGACTATCGGCTTTTAAATAAGATCACTGTCAAATTTCAGTATCCTTTGCCGCTGTTGTCAGATTTGTTTGCCCGGATTAAAGGTGCCAAGTGGTTCACCAAGATAGACCTTCGTGGTGCGTACAACCTTGTGCGCATTAGGCAGGGCGATGAATGGAAAACCGCATTCAATACGCCCGAAGGTCATTTTGAGTACTTGGTGATGCCATTTGGGCTCTCTAATGCACCTTCAGTTTTTCAGTCCTTCATGCATGACATTTTCCGGAAGTATCTGGATAAATTTTTGATTATTTATCTGGATGATATTCTGGTTTTTTCTGATGATTGGGACTCGCATGTGGAGCAGGTCAGGATGGTTTTTGAGATTCTGCGTGAAAATTCTTTGTTTGTAAAAGGCTCAAAGTGTCTCTTTGGTGTACAGAAGGTTCCCTTTTTGGGGTTCATTTTTTCCCCTTCTGCTGTGGAGATGGATCCAGTCAAGGTCCGAGCTATTCATGATTGGACTCAACCCTCGTCAGTTAAGAGTCTTCAGAAGTTCTTGGGTTTTGCTAACTTCTACCGTCTTTTTATCGCAAATTTCTCTAGCGTTGTTAAACCGCTGACGGATATGACCAAGAAAGGCTCTGATGTAGCTAACTGGGCTCCTGCTGCCGTGGAGGCTTTCCAGGAGTTGAAACGCCGGTTTACTTCGGCGCCTGTTTTGTGCCAGCCTGACGTCTCACTTCCCTTTCAGGTTGAGGTGGATGCTTCGGAGATTGGGGCAGGGGCCGTTTTGTCGCAGAGAGACCCTGGTTGCTCTACTATGAGACCTTGTGCCTTTTTCTCTAGGAAATTTTCGCCGGCAGAGCGTAATTATGATGTGGGCAATCGGGAGTTGTTGGCCATGAAGTGGGCATTTGAGGAGTGGCGTCATTGGCTCGAGGGTGCTAAGCATCGTGTGGTGGTCTTGACTGATCACAAAAATTTGATGTATCTCGAGTCTGCTAAACGCCTGAATCCTAGACAGGCCCGCTGGTCATTGTTTTTCTCCCGTTTTGACTTTATGGTCTCGTATTTACCAGGTTCTAAGAATGTGAAGGCCGATGCTCTGTCTAGGAGCTTTGTGCCTGATGCTCCTGGAGTCGCTGAACCTGAGGGTATTCTTAAGGAAGGAGTTATCTTGTCAGCTATTTCTCCAGATCTGCGACGTGTGTTGCAGAGATTTCAGGCTGGTAGGCCTGACTCTTGTCCACCTGACAGATTGTTTGTGCCTGCTAAATGGACCAGCAGAGTCATTTCCGAGGTTCATTCCTCAGTGTTGGCAGGGCACCCGGGAATTTTTGGCACCAGAGATCTGGTGGCCAGGTCCTTTTGGTGGCCTTCCTTGTCAAGGGATGTGCGGTCATTTGTTCAGTCCTGTGGTACTTGTGCTCGACCTAAGCCTTGCTGTTCTCGTGCCAGTGGGTTGCTCTTGCCCTTGCCTGTCCCGAAGAGACCTTGGACACACATCTCTATGGATTTCATTTCGGATCTTCCGGTGTCTAAGGGCATGTCTGTCATCTGGGTGATATGTGATCGTTTCTCCAAGATGGTCCATCTGGTTCCTTTGCCTAAGCTGCCTTCCTCTTCTGATCTGGTTCCTGTGTTCTTCCAGAACGTGGTTCGTTTGCACGGCATTCCTGAGAATATTGTGTCGGACAGAGGATCCCAGTTTGTTTCCAGGTTCTGGCGATCCTTTTGTGGTAGGATGGGCATTGATTTGTCGTTTTCCTCCGCTTTTCATCCACAGACTAACGGACAAACGGAACGAACTAATCAGACTCTGGAGGCGTATTTGAGGTGTTTTGTCTCTTCTGATCAGGATGATTGGGTGACCTTCTTGCCGTTGGCTGAATTTGCCCTTAATAATCGGGCTAGTTCTGCCACCTTGGTTTCGCCATTTTTCTGCAACTCCGGTTTCCATCCTCGTTTTTCCTCGGGACATGTGGAGCCTTCTGACTGTCCTGGAGTGGATTCTGTGGTGGATAGGTTGCAGCGGATCTGGAATCATGTGGTGGACAACTTAAAGTTGTCACAGGAGAAGGCTCAGCGTTTTGCCAACCGCCGCCGCGGTGTTGGTCCCCGACTTCGTGTTGGGGATTTGGTATGGCTGTCTTCTCGATTTGTTCCTATGAAGGTCTCCTCTCCCAAATTTAAGCCTCGATTCATTGGTCCTTACAGGATATTGGAGATCCTTAATCCTGTGTCCTTTCGCCTGGATCTTCCGGTGTCGTTTGCCATTCACAACGTATTTCATAGGTCCTTGTTGCGGCGGTACGTTGTGCCTGTGGTTCCTTCTGCTGAGCCTCCTGCTCCGGTGTTGGTTGAGGGCGAGTTGGAGTACGTGGTGGAGAAGATCTTAGATTCTCGTCTCTCCAGGCGGAGGCTTCAGTACCTGGTCAAGTGGAAGGGCTATGGTCAGGAGGATAATTCCTGGGTGGTCGCCTCTGATGTGCATGCGGCCGATTTAGTTCGTGCCTTTCACGCCGCTCATCCTGATCGCCCTGGTGGTCTTGGTGAGGGTTCGGTGACCCCTCACTAAGGGGGGGGTACTGTTGTGAATTTACCTTTTGGCTCCCTCTAGTGGCTACTAGTGATTTTACTCTGGATATGTCTATCATCCCTTGTATGCTCACCTGGGTCGTGGGGTGTTGCTATATAAGCTCCCTGGACCTTCAGTTCAATGCCTGGCAACGTTGATATCAGAGCTAATCTGTAGTGCTCTTGTCTACTGATCCTGGTTCCTGCGTGATTAAGCTAAGTCCGCTTTCTTGCTTTTTGCTATTTGTTTTTGTTTGCATTTTTGTCCAGCTTGTTCATTATCTGTATCCTTGGCTGGAGTTCTCCCCCCGGGCCGTTAGACGGTTCGGGGGTTCTTGAATCTCCAGTGTGGAATTTTGTTAGGGTTTTTGTTGACCATATAAGTTATCTTACTACATTCTGCTATTAGTAAGCGGGCCTCTCTTTGCTAAACCTAGTTCATCTCTGTGTTTGTCATTTCCTCTTACCTCACCGTTATTATTTGTGGGGGGCTTGTATCCTACTTTTGGGGTCTATTCTCTGGAGGCAAGAGAGGTCTTTGTTTTCCTCTTCTAGGGGTAGTTAGTCCTCCGGCTGGCGCGAGACATCTAGCGACCAACGTAGGCATGTTCCCCGGCTACTTCTAGTGTTGGCGTTAGGAGTAGATATATGGTCAACCCAGTTACCACTGCCCTATGAGCTGGATTTTTGTACTTCGCAGACTTGCTGATATCTCTGAGACCCTCGCCATTGGGGTCATAACAGTCCACTGTGTCAAAGGCAGCCGACAGGTCGAGGAGGAGGAGGACAGAATAGTGTCGCTTGCTCTTGGCAGTTAAGAGGTCATTGGTATGGTGCTTCCTGCCTTCTATGCTTTGCACTGTGCCTGAAAAATATTTCCCAATTACATGTAGGGTATTGGTGTACTCAGGAATAAATGGACCTCAGTTTGTTGCAAAAAAAAAAAAAAATCCTATTAGCCTTTAGAAAAATTAAAAACTTGGGGCTGAAAAAAACATTTTAGCAGTAAAAATGTTATTTATTCTTTCAACACCACTCAATGGTATAATATTCTGTGAGGCACATGTGTCAGTATGATCACTGTACCCATAGATGTATTCATTGGGGAGTGTAGTTTGTAAAACGAGTTCACAAATGGGGGGTTTCTGTTGTTCTGGCACCTCAGGGGCTCTGCCAATGTGACATGCCATCCTCCAATATAATGCCTCTTCCCTTCTGAGCTTTGCATTATGCCTCAAAAGTAGTATTCCCCCAGGTATTGGCGTACTCAGAAGAAATTGCACAGCAAAGTGTATGGAGAAATTTCTCCTGTTGCTAAAAATGCAAAATTAGGGGCCAAATTAACATATTTGTGGGGAAAATGTGATTTTATTTTCATGGCTCAATTTTATAAACTTCTGTGAAGCACGTGGGGGTTCAAGGTGCTCACCACACATCTAAATACATTACTTGAGAGGTTTAGTTTTCAAAATGGGTCACTTGTGGGGGGTTTCCACTGTTTAGGTACATCAGGGGTTCTCCAAATGGGACATGACGTCCGCTAATGATTCCAGCAAATTTGACATTAAAAAAGGCAAATGACATTTCTTCTCTTCCGATCCCTGCCACGCGCCCAAGCTGTTTTCTCCCTCATGGAGTATCGACGTACTCAGGAGAAATTGCATATCACATTGCATGGTGCAATTTCTCCTGTGATGTGCCTAAACAGTGAAAATCCCCCACAAGTGAAACCATTTTGGAAACTAGACCCCTCAGGGGAACTGATGTAGATGTGAAAATCACATCTATGAGATTCTCATAGATGTTATATATAAATATCTGCTTTATTGAGGTAATAAAAAATTACAGGACGACGCGTTTCGACTCCTACATACTGGAGTCTTCTTCATGTCATTAAAAAATAAATAATAAAAAGATCAGCCACACTCTCTTTTTAGACATTCTAATTCCAAGGATCAAATAGTGCAGAAAACTGGAGGGGCTCTAAAGCCCCACCCAGGTAAATGAAAAAAAAAAACACCCTATACGAAAGGGACAAATCCTCCCAGGACATGTTCTCATTAATGCACTAATTTGCTTGTATCTGTATATACACTATGTATAAGGAACTACTATATAAAATACCATAAAAATAACAAAGATAAAAAGCAAAAAAAATTAACATTTTTAAATGTTTGTTTGTTTTTTAAAATCCCCCCTAAATTTTTCTTTTTATTTTCTTTCACGCCTCCCTTCTTTGTCTTTACTTTTCTCTTATTCTTTCTTTCCCTTTTCTCTCTCCTTTCAAGTTCTCAAAAACAATCATAAATATTCCTAAAACAAAATAATCATAAAAAGAGGTATTCAACTAATATCAACACCATTATACTGTCCCTTCCACAATATTATTCAGAGTTTATTTACCACATCATTCAAGCCATTGGGAAACAAAGTTTGGAGCTGATAAATGCAGAAAGATTATTTCCTGTTTAGCACTTGGTTCTGATTTAGTATATTTTCAGGAACATGTTCTACAGGAATCACCGTAATATTAAACTGTTTTTGATGTTTAACAAGTGTCTGGATAAACTAAAGTCTGCTTAGTCCAACACAGTGTTGTGGCGATGTCCATTCATTGTAGCACATAGAGTTTGGGTCGTGCGGCCGACATATTGTAGGACGCATGAACAGGTGACTACATAAATCACAAAAGTGCTTTCACAGGTTAAATGTTGCTTTAACATAAATTTATCTCCTGTGCTGTTAGGCGTTATCGAATTTGCTCCGTGCTGAATAATGGGGCAGGTGCAGCAATTTTTTGATCTGCATTTGTATACTCCTGCATTTTTTGTTTGTCTCATAGGGTCAGAACCCCCATTTTTTTCTGGGAACATTACTGGGAGCTATTAGATATTTAATTGTACGACCTCTCCTAAAAGTGGTACCAGGCTGATTTGGTAGAATATTTTTTTTTTAAAAGAATGCTTTAATAGCAAATGCCAGTGTTTATTTAAAATACTCCTTATGAGCTTATTTCCTTTATTAAAACCTATGATGAAGTTAAACTTAAAATTACACTGTGTTTTTTTTGTTTCTTTTAGAATTTTTTCCTCTACAATTTCACCTCCCTCTTTGGGTTCCTGTTCATTATTCACCGAACATTCCAAATGTGTGTTACCCAGATTGTTTTCAAAAGCAAAATTTATTAGTTTCTGTGGATATTTTTTATCCAAAAATCTCTTTAAGGCCGGCCTCACACTCAGCGTATGTAAATACGGTCCGTTTTTTATGGCCGTAATATGCAGAAAAGTCCCCAAAATAGTGATCCGTATGTCATCCGTAGGCAGGGTGTGTCAGCGTATTTTGCGCATGGCATCCTCCGTATGTAATCCGTATGGCATCCGTACTGCGATATTTTCTCGCAAGCTTGCAAAACCGACATCTGATGGATTTATGTGCTCAAATGTTCGTTAAAACATATATACAATGTGTGTATATATATATATATATATATATATATATATATCATTGAGACACATATATATATATATATATATATTCTGTATTTATATTTAATTCAGCGCGATATATGTGAAAAGCCGGTAATTCAATTGCCGGCTTTTCATTTCTCCTTCACAAACCCGACAGGATATGAGACATGGTTTACATACAGTAAACCATCTCATATCCCCTTTTTTTTTGCATATTCCACACTACTAATGTTAGTAGTGTGTATGTGCAAAATTTGGGTGCTGTAGCTTGTAAAATAAAGGGTTAAATCGCGGAAAAAATTGGCGTGGGCTCCCGTGCAATTTTCTCAGCCAGAGTGAGGGCAGATATTAATAGCCTAGAGAGGGTCCATGGTTATTGGCCCCCCTGGCTACAAACATCTGCCCCCAGCCACCCCAGAAAAGGCACATCTGGAAGATGCGCCTATTCTGGCACTTGGCCACTCTCTTCCCATTCCCGTGTAGCGGTGGGATATGGGGTAATGAAGGGTTAATGTCACCTTGCTATTGTAAGGTGACATTAAGCCAGATTAATAATGGAGAGACGTCAATTATGACACCTATCCATTATTAATCCAATTGTATGAAAGGGTTAAAAAAACACACACATTATTAAAAAGTATTATAATGAAATAAACACACAGGCTGTTTTAATATTTTATTGCTCTCTCAATCCACCTGAAGACCCTCGCTCTGAAAAATAATAAACCAACAATATACACACCTTCAGATGATCTGTCACGTCCCACGAAGTAAATCCATCTGAAGGGGTTAAATCATTTTACAGCCAGGAGCTGTGCTAATGCACTCACTCGTGCCTGTAAACCCCCGGGTACTGAAAGGAAAGCAGGGTGATCTGTAGTTACCTTGAGTTGCGGTGAGGCGCCCTCTGCTGGATGTCCTCATATGAACTCGAGCGTGGGAACTTTTCCAAGGCTCCAAAGAAAAGAAACTGGCTCACATGAGGACCGCCCCAGGAAAGGAAGACCAAGAGTCACCTCTGCTTCTGAGGATAAGTTTATCCGAGTCACCAGCCTCAGAAATCGCAGGTTAACATCAGCTCAAATTAGAGACCAGGTCAATGCCACACAGAGTTCTAGCAGCAGACACATTTCTACAACAACTGTTAAGAGGAGACTTTGTGCAGCAGGCCTTCATGGTAAAATAGCTGCTAGGAAACCACTGCTAAGGACAGGCAACAAGCAGAAGAGTCTTGTTTGGCTAAAGAACACAAGGAATGGACGTCAGACCTGTGGAAATCTGTGCTTTGGTCTGACAAGTCCAAATTTGAGATCTTTGGTTCCACCGTGTCTTTGTGCGATGCAGAAAAGGTGAATGGATGGACTCTACATGCCTGGTTCCCACCGTGAAGCATGGAGAAGGAGGTATGATGGTGTAAGGGTGCTTTGCTAGTGACACTGTTGGGGATTTATTCAAAATTGAAGGCATACTGAACCAGCATGGCTACCACAGCATCTTGCAGCGGCATGCTATTCCATCCAGTTTGCATTTAGTTGGACCATCATTTATTTTTCAGCAGGAAAATGACCCCAAACACACCTCCAGGCTGTGTAAGGGCTATTTGACCAAGAAGGGGAGTGATGGGGTGCTACGCCAGATGACCTGGCCTCTACAGTCACCAGACCTGAACCCAATCGAGATGGTTTGGGGAGAGCTGGCCCGCATAGGGAAGGCAAAAGGGCCAACAAGTGCTAAGCATCTCTGGGAACTCCTTCAAGATTGTTGGAAGACCATTCCCGGTGACTACCTCTTGAAGCTCATCAAGAGAATACCAAGAGTGTGCAAAGCAGTCATCAAAGCAAAAGGTGGCTACTTTGAAATTATGTCTTACATTCTAGGTTCTTCAGTTGTTTCACACTTTTTTGTTAAGTATATAATTCCACATGTGTCAATTCATAGTTTTGATGCCTTCAGTGTGAATGTACAATTTTCATAATCAAGAAAATACAGAAAAATCTTTAAATGAGAAGGTGTGTCCAAACTTTTGGTGTACTGTACCTTTTATATAGCAAAACATTTTCTTTAACCCCTTTCTGACTTCGGACAGGATAGTACGTCTGAGGTCAGAACCCCCACTTTTATGCGGGCTCCGGCGGTGAGCCCGCATCAAAGCCGGGACATGTCAGCTGTTTTGAACAGCTGACATGTGCCTGCAAACGCCGACAGCACAGACCTCTATGGTTACTGATGCCGGTTTGCTGTGAGCGCCACCCTCTGGTCGGTGCTCATAGCAAGCCTGCAATTCAGCTACATAGCAGTGATCTGATGATCGCTGCTATGCAGCAGAGCCGATCGAGTTGTGCCAGCTTCTAGCCTCCCATGGAGCCTATTGAAGCATGGCAAAAGTAAAATTAAAAAGTAAAAAAAAATGTGAAAAAAATAAAAAATATAAAATTTTTAATCACCCCCCTTTCGCCCCATTCAAAATAAAACAATAAAAAAAATCAATAACAATAAGAAAAAAATCAAACACACATATTTAGTATCGCCGCATTCAGAATCACCCAATCTATCAATAAAAAAAAGGATGAACCTGATCGCTAAATGGCGTAGTGAGAAAAAAAATTCAAAACGCCAGAATTACGTTTTTTTGGTCGCCGCGACATTGCATTAAAATGCGATACGGGCGATCAAAAGAACGTATCTGCACAAAAGTGGAATCAGTAAAAATGTCAGCTTGGAAAGCAAAAAATAAGCCCTCACTCGACCCGAGATCTTGAAAAATGGAGACGCTACGGGTATTGGAAAATGGCACAATTTTATTTTTTTTAGCAAAGTTTGGAATTTTTTTTCACCACTTAGATAAAGGAGAACCTAGACATGTTAGGTGTCTATGATCTCGTAATGACCTGGATAATCATAATGGCAGGTCAATTTTAGCATTTAGTGAACTTAGTAAAATAGCCAAACAAAAAACAAGTGTGGGATTGCACTTATTTTGCAATTTCACCGCACTTGGAACTTTTTTCCTGTTTTCTAGTACACGACATGGTAAAACCAATGATGTCATTCAAAAGTACAACTCGTTTTGCAAAAAATAAGCCCTCACATGGCCATATTGATGGAAAAATATAAAAGTTATGGCTCTGGGAAGGAGGTCACTTAAAGTCACTTTGAGGGGTGTACATGACAGAAAATACCCAAACTTGACACCATTCTAAAATCTACACCCCTCGAGGTGCTCAAAAGCACATTCAAGAAGTTTATTAACCCTTTACTTGCTTCACAGGAACTGAAACAATGTGGAAGGAAACAATGAACATTTAACTTTTTGCAAACATTTTATTTCAGAACGAATTTTTTTTATTTTCACAAGTGTAAAAAGAGAAAATGAACCACAAAATTTGTTGTGCAATTTCTCCTGAATACGAAGATACCCCATATGTGGGGGTAAACCAATGTTTGGGCTCACGGCAGAGTTGGCTGGAATTGCGATCGAACGCCATGTCACATTTGGAGAGCCCCTGATGTGTCTAAACAGTGGAAACCCCCCACAAGTGACACCATTTTGGAAACTAGACCCCTTATGGAACTTATCTAGATGTGATTTGAGCAGTTTGAACCCCCAGGTGCTTCACAGAAGTTTATAATGTAGAGCTGTGAAAATAAAATAAAAAAATCACATTTTTTTCTACAAAATTGATCCTTTCACCCCCAAATTTTTATTTTCACAAGGGTAGTATGGCACCCCAGGGTCCTGGTCGTCGCAGTAGTGTCGCTTTCCTCTCGGGGAGGTTGAAGATACGTTCAGAGGCAACGAAGGATAACTGCATCCAGGTATCACAAACATGCAACACATTTCATACTCCAGGCCACCTGGGGGAGCTTCTGATACTATTTATTAGGTGACTTTAGGAAAAGTTAGTTGGTTCCAGACAGTAGTCTAAGGAGGACAGAGGGTCCATGGAGCTGCGCATGCCCTTAGAGCTGCAGCTCCCAGAAAGAGACATTTTAAAGGCAGAATTGTATTACAGTCAGCGTGAGAGAAATCAAAGCAAAGGAGAGGATACCAGAAGGGGACCAGCCCCGAACAGGCTGCCTCCTTCTGAGGCGCACAATACCGGTAGACGGAACATCAAGGTAGTAAGGACCTCTACGCCTTACTTCAGAGACAGGCAGGACGGCTAATTGCACATTACCTGTCCGCACCTACACCCAGGAGGCATGGTGACACCCCACAGAGCCGGGTTATCGAAGAGAACCTATAAACAGGCTCAAGTCACCAGTCATACGAGTTTTGTCCTATCCTATACGGGGACAGAGAGAGAGACACAACATCTGTGAGGACCTTATGAGATGCTTAGCAGTATGGGACTACACCACTACAGTGCAAGGGAAGGCTATTGATTTCCACCTGGACTAGGGAACTCTGGACTTGCCTCTGAACCGGCCGGACTGTCAGGACTCTGAACATTTTTTACCTTTTGTGCATTACTGCCCTTTTCCAAGATGGCATCTTTGGTCTCATGTGCACTGCGTCTTCCTGCTATAAAACTCCACCCCAGCCTTCAGTCTGTGCTAGAGTATTCTGCCTTGCATCCAGCTCCTGACCTCTGATTACTCCCTGGCTATATACCTGCTCCTATGAACCTGTGTGGTGATCCTGCTACTCTGCTCTGAGTCCCTGCTGCATTCACCAGTTCCAGTAATCCTCCTTCATCTGCTGCTCTTATTTACTTATAAATATGCATTTGTTGGACATGTAAGCGTTTGCTGCTCTGCAAAAACCTGAGACTATTAACCAGGCCTCCCTGGTTGAGCAAAGATATTATTTGAACTGCCTTATAAGCTTATCTATCTGTGTTTGGACTAAGACAAGGATTTATTTGTGTCAAGTATCCTCAAGAATAACTGTGCTTCATAGACTTTCTGCTTGATTGCATTTTCCTCTGAAGTTTCCTATAGACTGCTAAGCTGCGTTTAATATTTACACCAAGTGTTGTGGACTTGAGTTTCCCTCTGCACCTGTTTGAATCACCATGTGATAATATAGACTTTACCACTTATGAAACTGTGTCATGTAGTTGTCTTGTTCCACGCAAAGAGTCTCCTGCATTATCCCCTATAATTATTACAGGATACTCTAGCCATAAAAAAAACGAGACTGCTGGAACAAAGACTGCAGAAAGCAGACGAGAGCAGGTGTTTTCCATAACTAGATCACTGCAGAAAGATGTGGAAGGTCTGCAAAAGAAGTTTGGAAGCTTTGAACACAATCAACAAGTATTTGGACAAACTTTACAGGACTTAAGCAACCACACGGCATCCCAGGAAACTTGCTGGCATAGAGTCCCAGTAAGGACGGGCTTTTCAGGACATAAGCACACAAATAGCTGCACAAGTGACTTTACCCTCTGGGCAACCGCCACCAGCTAGCCCACCTAAGTTGCCCCCATTCAGATTTAATGGTGATTGTGACAAATTTTGTGGCTTTGTGAATCAATGTATGCTATATTTTGATGTGCATGCTGACCGTTTTCCTACTGATAGATCCAAAGTATTGTGTGTAATAATGCTACTTACCTCACGAGCGCTCGCCTGGGCGAATCCGATGATTGAGTCTCGTGACCCACGGTTAAATAACTTGGATGATTTCTTGGCCGCTATGGCATTAATGTTTGATGACCCTAATCGCCGTGTAACCGCTGAATCTGCTTTGTTGTCTTTACGCCAGGCTAATCGTTCTGTTATTGAGTATGCCACTGAATTCAGGAGATTAGCGGTAGATACCAATTGGGACAGTTATGCACAATTGCCTATTTTTAAAAGGGGTCTGTCTAGTATTATAAAAGATGAACTAGCTCGCTCGCTCTGAGTCACCACAAGAGCGTGAGACATTTATACAGCATTGTGTGCGCATAGATATTCGCCTTACTGAGCGTAGGCAGGAGAAATTTGCTGCTTATAACCGTATTTCTAACTTTTCCCTTTCTTCCAAAGAGCCTGCAGGTAAAACCTCTCGGGAGGTGGAGGAGGTGCCCATGCAAATTGATTCCGTTCAGAGACGTGAGATCAATGAGCGCCGGGAGCATCTCCTTCGTGAAAGTCTATGTTTCTACTGCGGCCAGTCTGACCACTTCTTGATCAATTGTCCTAAGTGTCCTAGACGGCCTAACAAGGTGCTAGCAGCAGTAGGGGAGTATGACAACTGTGATGATGAATCTGACATCTCTGAATGTAGCCTGCCTTTAAACGCTGTATTTCATTCACTTTCTATGACTTCACCCCCGAAGGAGCTGAAGGAAAGAACTCCTACTGTTCTCTCCCTATTAAGATCCTGTGTCCAGGACAGTGGATTTCCAGTGCAGCTATGATTGACTCTGGTGCAGGTGGCAATTTCATGGATATCGCATTTGCCAAGGAACATGGTATTGAAATTCAGCAAAGAGCCTCTCCAATTACCATGGAAAGAGTGGATGGGTCACCTTTAATCTCTGGGCCTGTGGATCAGGAGACCGTACCCCTTGAAATTGTGTTGGAGCCTAATCATCAGGAGCAACTTTCTTTCTTGCTAATTTCTAATCCTCATTTTCCTGCGATTTTAGGCATTCCTTGGTTGCGTTCTCAGAACCCAATTATCAACTGGGAGACCAAGGAGATTACCTTTCCCACAAGGAGTAACTCAGCGTTAACAGAAGCTGTCCCGGAGTCCACGGCTACGGAACCACATGTGTTATGGACTGGTAATTTAGGAGCGACATGCGACTAGCTCTGAGCAGGTGGTAACTATACAGACCGCAGTTCCTAATTTTAACACAACACTAGCAGTAGCCGTGGGATGTTCCTGTCATTCCCTGGACACCTCGTCACAGCCGGAGAACTAGCTACCCCTAAAGGTAGAAACAGGAAAGCTATCTTGCCTCAGAGAAAATCCCCAAAGGATAGGACAGCCCCCCACAAATATTGACTGTGAGAGGAAAAGGAAATAACATACGTAGTATGAAACAAGATTTAGCAAAGGAGGCCACTTCTAGCTAGATAGATAGTAAGGAAAGCCCACTGTGCGGTCAGTAATAAAAACTAGAAAAAGTCCACCGCAGAGATATGCAAAAATCTCCACACCTGACTAAAGGTGTGGAGGGCAAAATCTGCAGCCCAGAGCTTCCAGCTTAGCTGAATAGACCCATACTGATAAGCTGGACAAATGAGCAAAACATAGAATGTGCAGAACAATAAAGTCCACAACAAGTGGACTGCAAAAGGACAAACAAGGACTTATCTTTGCTGAACTGGACAGAGTGTCAGGGAAATCCAAAAGAGCAGTGGCTCCAAACAGGAACAATTGACAACTGGCATTGATTGAGGGATAAGGCCAGACTAAAATAGCCGAGCCAGAAAGACGATCAGTGGAAGCAGCTGCTGATACTAAATCCAAGAAGCAGCAATACCACTCAAAACCACAGGAGGGAGCCCAAGAGCAGAATTCACAAAAGTGCTACTTACAACCACCGGAGGGAGCCCAAGAGCGGAATTCACAACAGTAGCCCCCCCTTGAGGAGGGGTCACCGAACCCTCACCAGAGCCCCCAGGCCGATCAGGACGAGGCAAGTGAAAAGCACAAACCAAATCGGCAGCATGGACATCGGAGGCAACCACCCAAGAATTATCCTCCTGGCCATAACCCTTCCACTTAACAAGATACTGAAGCCTCCGCCTTGAAAAACGAGAATCCAAAATTTTCTCAACCACATATTCCAACTCCCCCTCAACCAACACCGGGGCAGGAGGATCAACAGAGGGAACAACGGGTACCACATATCTCCGCAACAAAGATCTATGGAAAACATTGTGGATGGCAAAAGAGGCTGGAAGGGCCAAACGAAAAGACACTGGATTGATAATCTCAGAGATCTTATAAGGACCAATAAACCGAGGCTTGAACTTAGGGGAAGAAACCTTCATAGGAACATGACGAGAAGATAACCAGACTAAATCCCCCACACAAAGCCGAGGACCAACACACCGACGGCGGTTAGCAAAACGCTGAGCCTTTTCCTGAGACAACGTCAAATTGTCTACCACATGAGTCCAAATCTGCTGTAACCTGTCCATCACAGAATCTACACCAGGACAATCAGAAGGCTCAACCTGCCCTGAAGAAAAATGAGGATGGAAACCAAAATTACAAAAAAAGGTGAAACCAAAGTAGCCGAACTGGCCGATTATCAAGGGCAAACTCGGCCAACGGCAAGAAAGCCACCCAATCATTCTGATCAGCAGACACAAAGCATCTCAAATAGGTTTCCAAGGTTTGATTAGTTCGCTCAGTTTGGCCATTTGTCTGAGGATGGAACGCCGAAGAAAAAGACAAATTAATGCCCATCCTAGCACAAAAGGCCCGCCAAAACCTGGAAACAAACTGGGAACCTCTGTCAGACACAATATTTTCCGGAATGCCATGCAAACGAACCACATGCTGAAAAAACAATGGAACCAAATCAGAGGAGGAAGGCAATTTAGGCAAAGGTACCAAATGGACCATTTTAGAGAACCGGTCACAAACCACCCAGATAACAGACATCCTCTGGGACACATAATGATCCGAAATAAAATCCATGGAAATATGCGTCCAGGGCCTCTCAGGGACCGGCAAAGGCAAAAGCAACCCACTAGCGCGGGAACAGCAAGGCTTGGCCCGGGCACAAGTCCCACAGGACTGCACAAAAGAACGCACATCCCGCGACAAGGAAGGCCACCAAAAGGACCTAGCCACCAAATCTCTGGTACCAAAAATCCCAGGATGACCGGCCAACACCGAACAATGGACCTCAGAAATTACCTTACTTGTCCATCTATCAGGAACAAACAGCTTCCCCACAGGACAGCGGTCAGGTTTATCAGCCTGAAATTCCTGAAGCACCCGTCGTAAATCAGGGGAGATGGCAGAAAGAATCACCCCTTCCCTAAGAATGCCAACCTGCTCAAGAACTCCAGGAGAATCAGGCAAAAAACTCCTATAGAGGGCATCCGCTTTAACATTCTTAGATCCCGGAAGATATGAAACCACAAAATCGAAACGGGAGAAAAACCGGGACCATCGAGCCTGTCTAGGATTCAGCCGCTTGGCCGACTCGAGGTAAATCAAATTCTTATGATCGGTCAAGACCACAATGTGGTGCTTGGCTCCCTCAAGCCAATGTCGCCACTCGTCAAATGCCCACTTCATAGCCAACAACTCCCAATTGCCGACATCATAATTGCGTTCCGCAGGCGAAAACTTTCGGGAAAAGAAGGCACATGGTTTCATCAAGGAACCATCAGAATTCCTCTGTGACAAAACGGCCCCTGCCCCAATCTCAGAAGCGTCAACCTCAACCTGAAAAGGAAGAGACACATCCGGCTGACGCAAGACAGGGGCAGAAGTAAATCAGCGCTTAAGCTCCTGGAAGGCCTCAACAGCCTCAGAGGACCAATTTGTCACATCAGCGCCTTTCTTCGTCAAATCGGTCAGGGGCTTAACCACACTAGAGAAGTTGGCAATGAAACGGTGATAAAAATTAGCAAAGCCCAAAAATTTCTGAAGGCTCTTCACAGATGTGGGTTGAATCCAGTCATGAATGGCTTGGACCTTAACAGGATCCATTTCTATAGACGAAGGGGAAAACATAAACCCCAAAAAAGAGACCTTCTGAACTCCAAATAGGCACTTAGACCCCTTCACAAATAGAGCATTATCACAAAGGATCTGGAATACCATCCTGACCTGCTTCACATGAGACTCCCAATCATCGGAAAAAATCAAAATATCATCCAAATACACAATCAAGAATTTATCAAGATAATTTCGGAAAATGTCATGCCGAATATGCCCCTTCTCCAAGGACTCCTTAACATAGCTCCGCATAGCGGTATGTTCTGGCACAGACAGGTTGAAAAGTCGGCCCTTAGGGAACTTAGAGCCTGGAATCAAGTCAATAGCACAATCACAGTCCCTATGTGGAGGAAGGGAACTGGACTTGGGCTCATCGAATACATCCTGGAAATCTGACAAAAATTCAGGAACATCAGAAGAGGGGGAAGAGGAAATTGACATTAAAGGAACGTCACTATGTACCCCTTGACCACCCCAACTAGTCACAGACATCGATTTCCAATCCAACACTGGATTGTGTACTTGTAACCATGGAAAACCCAGTACAACAACATAATGTAAATTATGCAACACCAGAAAACGACAATCTTCCTGATGTGCTGGAGCCATGCACATAGTCAGCTGAGTCCAATACTGAGGTTTATTCTTGGCCAACAGTGTAGCATCAATACCCCTCAGAGGAATAGGGCTCTGCAAAGGCTGCAAAGAAAAACCACAGCGCCTGGCGAATTCTAAGTCCATTAAGTTCAGGGCAGTGCCTGAATCCACAAATGCCATGACAGAGAAAGATGACAATGAGCAAATCAGGGTCACAGACAGGAGAAACTTAGGCTGTACAGTAGTAATGGTAACAGATCTAGCGACCCTCTTAATACGCTTAGGGCAATCAGAGATAGTATGAGCTGAATCACCACAGTAAAAACACAGCCCATTCTGACGTCTGTATCCCCTCTGTTCCGTTCTAGTCAGAATCCTATCACATTGCATAGGCTCAGGACTCTGTTCAGAGGATGCTGCCATATGGTGCACCACTTTGCGCTCGCGCAGGCGCCGATCGATCTGAATGGCTAGAGACATAGATTCTCTCAGACCAACAGGCGTGGGGAACCCCACCATAACATCTTTAAGGGCTTCAGAAAGACCCTTTCTGAAAATTGCTGCCAGAGCGTCCTCATTCCGTTTAGTGAGCACAGACCATTTTCTAAATTTCTGGCAGTATAATTCTGCCACTTCCTGACCCTGGCACAGAGCCAACAAGGTTTTTTCCGCATGATCCACAGAGTTAGGTTCATCATACAATAATCCGAGTGATTGAAAAATTGCATCTACATTAAGCAATGCCGGATCCCCTGACTCAAGGGAGAATGCCCAGTCCTGAGGGTCACCACGCAGCAGAGAAATAACTATTTTAACTTGCTGAGTGGGGTCACCAGAGGAACAGGGTTTCAGAGCAAAAAACAATTTGCAGTTATTTTTAAAGTTCAAAAACTTAGATCTATCCCCGTAAAACAAATCTGGAGTAGGAATTCTAGGCTCTAAGGCTGGAGTCTGAACAACATAATCTTGGATACTCTGAACTCTTGCAGCAAGCTGATCCACACGAGAAAACAAACCCTGAACATCCATGTCCGCGCCCAAATCCACCCAGAGATTAAGAGGAAGGAAAAAGACAAAACAGACTAAAGAAAAAAAAATAGCTCAGAACTCTTTTTCTTTTCCTTCTTTTGAGATGCATTCAACTCATTTTTGGCCAGTTGTACTGTTATGGACTGGTAATTTAAGAGAGACATGCGACTAGCTCTGAACAGGTGGTAACTATACAGACCGCAGTTCCTAATCTTAACCCAACACTAGCAGTAGCCGTGGGATGTTCCTGTCACTCCCTGGACACCTCGTCACAGCCGGAGAACTAGCTACCCCTAAAGGTAGAAACAGGAAAGCTATCTTGCCTCAGAGAAAATCCCCAAAGGATAGGACAGCCCCCCACAAATATTGACTGTGAGAGGAGAAGGAAATGACATACGTAGTATGAAACAAGATTTAGCAAAGGAGGCCACTTCTAGCTAGATAGATAGTAAGTTAAGCCCACTGTGCGGTCAGTAATAAAAACTAGAAAAAGTCCACCGCAGAGATATGCAAAAATCTCCACACCTGACTAAAGGTGTGGAGGGCAAAATCTGCAGCCCAGAGCTTCCAGCTTAGCTGAATAGACCCATACTGATAAGCTGGACAAATGAGCAAAACATAGAATGTGCAGAACAATAAAGTCCACAACAAGTGGACTGCAAAAGGACAAGAAAGGACTTATCTTTGCTGAACTGGACAGAGTGTCAGGGAAATCCAAAAGAGCAGTGGCTCCAAGCAGGAACAATTGACAACTGGCATTGATTGAGGGATAAGGCCAGACTAAAATAGCCGAGCCAGAAAGACGATCAGTGGAAGCAGCTGCTGATGCTAAATCCAAGAAGCAGCAATACCACTCAAAACCACAGGAGGGAGCCCAAGAGCAGAATTCACAAAAGTGCTACTTAAAACCACCGGAGGGAGCCCAAGAGCGGAATTCACAACACACATGTACAGGTATTTTCTTTACCTCCAGCATTTAAAGAGTTCTCTGACATCTGTGACAAGAAGAATACAGATCAGCTTCCTCCACACAGTCAATATGACTGTCCCATTGAGCTGCTTCCTGGGGCAGCTATTCCTTTTGGTAACGTATACCCTTTGGCGGCACCTGAGTTTCAAGCCTTAAAGGAATATATTGATGAAAATCTGGCCAAAGGCTTCATACGTCTTTCTTCCTCACCAGCAGGGGCACCTATATTATTTGTAAAAAAGAAGGATGGGACCCTGAGACCCTGTGTTGACTATCGGGAACTCAATAATGTAACCGTAAGAAACCGTTACCCTTTGCCTCTGATTCCCGAATTACTGGAAAGAGTCCGCCATGCTAAGGTGTTCTCTAAACTGGATCTTCGTGGGGCTTATAATTTGGTGCGTATTCATCCAGGGGATGACTGGAAGACAGCATTCAGATGCCGGCATGGACACTTTGAATCTCTTGTGATGCCCTTCGGGCTTTGTAACGCCCCTGCAACCTTTCAACACCTTGCTAATGACATTTTCAGAGATTTGTTGGACCAGTTTGTGGTGATCTATTTTGACGATATACTAATCTTTTCTGACTCTTTACAGGAACATGAAGAACATCTCAAAACTGTTTTAAGACATCTGAAAGAGAACCATCTGTATATTAAGCCGGAGAAATGCGAGTTCCATCGTTCTGAGATACAGTTCTTAGGTTATATCATCTCTCCCCAGGGGCTGAACATGGAATCTGGTAAGATTCAGGCTATCCTTGACTGGCCGGTACCCAAGAACGTTAAGGAGGTCCAACGTTTTATTGGTTTTGCAAATTTCTACAGACGCTTCATTCGAAATTTTTCTGATATTTTCCGTCCCATTACTTCCTTGACAAAGAAGGAAAAGCCCTTTAAGTGGTCATCACAGGCTCAAGAAGCTTTTGATCGGCTTAAGATCTGTTTCACATCAACACCGCTGTTGATACACTCAGATCCAACACTTTCATTCAATGTGGAGGTGGACGCTTCTGATAATGCTTTGGGGGCTATTCTCTCCCAAAGAACTGGAGAGAAGGGTCTGCTACATCCTTTCTTTTCCCATAGACTAACCTCAGCAGAGAAGAATTACGATGTGGGAGACAAGGAATTGCTGGCTATTATTGCGGCTTTCAAAGAATGGAGGCATCATCTGCAAGGAGCTGCTCAACAGATCATAGTGCTAACTGCCAATCACAATTTAGAGTTCCTTAAATCCGCTAGATGTCTTTCTCCTCGTCAACCTCATTGGAACTTATTTTTAAATCAATTCAACTTTGTTATCTCATACCGTCCAAGTTCTCGTAATGGGAAGGCTGATGCTTTATCCCGAATCCATGCTGTGGATTCCGTACCTGGAGCCCTGTCCAAGACCATTCTATCTGATGCCAATTTCATCGGAGTTATCCACGATCAGGACTTGTGGAAGGAGTGCAGGGAGGCCTATGACGGTGATGTATTTCTGGCCAACCCACCTGTGGATATTAATCTTGTCTTTAAGGGTGGCATGTGGTTCAGAAATCGATGTATCTACGTCCCTGAGGTCGTCCGTCTACAGATCATCAAGTTGGTACATGACTCCAAGTTGGCTGGTCACAGACGACACAAGAGTTCCTGAGCCAATTCTTCTGGTGGCCAACTTGCCTGAAGGATACCAAGGACTATGTTCTCTCTTGCGGTATGTGCCCGTTACAAGACTCCTCATGTGGCACCTACGGGTCTTCTACAACCATTACCTGTTCCGTCCCACCCTTGGGGGTCTATTTCAATGGACTTTATTGTGGAGCTGCCTACATCGGGGGGCATGAATACAATCATGGTGGTAGTTGATCGCCTGACTAAAGCTGCCCATTTTGTTCCATGCACCGGCCTCCCCTCAGCTAAAGATACAGTGAACTTGGTTATACAGAATGTCTTTCGGTTGCATGGGGTTCCAGATGAGATCATCTCTGACCGTGGAGTACAGTTCACTTCAAGATTCTGGAAGGGGTTTTGCTCTGCACTCAATATTAATGTCTGCCTCTCTTCCGCTTACCATCCCCAGACAAATGGTCAGACTGAGCGTACCAACCAGATGCTGGAACAATATCTAAGATGATATGTCAGCCATCTCCAGGATGATTGGTTGGAGTTGCTGCCGTTAGCCGAATTTTCATATAATTCTCAGAGCGCCTCCACTAAATTTACACCTTTCTTTGCCAATCGGGGTTATCATCCATGTATTTTACCTAGGTCTCCAATTAGTTCTCCGGTTCCGGCAGTGGAGGAAAGGCTGACTGTGATGAGACAAAATCTGGAGGTTCTGAAGGAATCCCTGACCACAGCTCAAGAACGTTATAAGAGATTGGCTGATAGATTCCGTAAACCTGCACCCATGTTCAAGGTAGGAGATTCTGTGTGGTTAGCAGCTAAGAATCTGAAGTTAAACGTTCCTTCACAAAAACTTGGTCAGAAATTCATTGGCCCTTTCAAGATCAACGGTATTGTGAGCTCTGTGGCCTGCCGGCTGAAGCTGCCTAGGACTATGAAGGTACACCCAGTTTTTCATGTATCTTTACTAAAACCTGTATCTCCTAATACCTTCCAGAGACGTGTTGTGCCACCTCCACAGCCTGTGGTGATTGATTGGCAAGAACAATTTGTGGTGGTGGAAATTATTGATTCCAGGATTCGCAGGAATCGGCTCCAATATCTGATAAGATGGCAGGGATATCCCCCTGAGGAAGACTCTTGGGAACCTGTGGAAAACATCAATGCCCAACAGAAGATTTCTCATTTTCCTCAGAGATTCCCTGAGAAAACAGGTCCAGGATCATCCTGAGGCCACTTCTAAGGAGGGAGTAATGTCAGGACTCTGAACATTTTTTACCTTTTGTGCATTACTGCCCTTTTCCAAGATGGCATCTTTGGTCTCATGTGCACTGTGTCTTCCTGCTATAAAACTCCACCCCAGCCTTCAGTCTGTGCTACAGTATTCTGCCTTGCATCCAGCTCCTGACCTCTGATTACTCCCTGGCTATATACCTGCTCCTGTGAACCTGTGTGGTGATCCTGCTACTCTGCTCTGAGTTCCTGCTGCATTCACCAGTTCCAGTAATCCTCCTTCATCTGCTGCTCTTATTTACTTACATCTGCATTTGCTGGACATGTATGCGTTTGCTGTTCTGCAAAAACCTGAGACTATTAACCAGGCCTCCCTGGTTGAGCTAAGATATTATTTGAACTGCCTTTTAAGCTTATCTATCTGTGTTTGGACTAAGACAAGGATTTATTCGTGTCAAGTATCCTCAAGAATAACTGTGCTTCATAGACTTTCTGCTTGATTGCATTTTCCTCTGAAGTTTCCTATAGACTGCTAAGCTGCGTTTAATATTTACACCAAGTGTTGTGGACTTGAGTTTCCCTCTGCACCTGTTTGAATCACCATGTGATAATATAGACTTTACCACTTATAAAACTGTGTCCTGTAGTTGTCTTGTTCCACTCAAAGAGTCTCCTGAGTTATCCCCTATAATTATTACACGGACTCTGCCTACCCTGTGGTCTGGTGCCCTGGACTGTGGATGCTGAAGTCTTCAGTAAAGGTAAAGAGACTGCAACCTTGTGTCCTCGTTCTTCATTGTGCCATTTACCATCCACCATCTACATACTGGGAAGCCCTGGGGACATACTTCACCTGTGGGAAGGTATACCATCTAGCTGCCATATCACCCCAGCGGACCCCTTAAAGCAGCGTCGGTTGACCCTGACTCAATACCACAGGTGGCATCACGAACAATCCCTTTAAAGACCTTTCCCTTTTACACGGACATCCCAGGGCCACGGACCAGGTTGCAGCCACTGTGACATCCCCCTGTGAACACCGGACCCAGTACCGAGTACCCCTTGCCCTTGTGGGGCCCTCCAGTAGCAGGAGAAATTAGACCACAAAAGTTGTTGTGCAATGTGTCCTGAGTACGCCGACACCCCATATGTGGAGGTAAAACACAGTTTGGGCGCATGGCAGAGCTTGGAAGAGAAAGAGTTCCGTTTGACTTTTTCAATGCAGAATTAGCTGGAATTGAGATCGGACGTCATGTTGCTTTTGGAGAGCCCCTGATGTGCCTAAACAGTGGAAACCCCCTACAAGTGACCCAATTTTGGAAACTAGACCCATTATGGAACTTATCTAGATGTGTGGTGAGCACTTTGAACCTCCAAGTGCTTCACAGAAATTTATAACGTAGAGCCGTGAAAATAAAAAATCCTTTTTTTTTTCTTCAAAAATGATTTTTTAGCTCGCAATTTTTTTTTATTTTCTCAAGGGTAATATGAGAAATTGGACCCCAAAATTTGTTGTCCAGTTTGTCCTGAGTACGCTGATACCCCATATGTGGGGGGACCACTGTTTGGGCACACATCGGGGCTCGGAAGGGAAGTAGTGACGTTTTTAAATGCAGACTTCAAAGTTGGAATGCCCACCAAAAAACAAAATACACACATCCGCACTGCTGATCAAATTCCACCCAGGACCGCAAAAAAAAGGGCTGATCCAAACACCTAATGGTTGCAATATCTGTGCATCTGCTCCTCTTTAAGGACATGAGGGGTGCCGCATCCAGAAAAAATAGGAAAGTCCACAATGAAAATGAAGAAAGTAGGAGCGCACTTACCCTGGAGGAGTTTTTTTTCACTTTATTGGAACATGATAAAAATTGAAGAGCAGGGAGGGATAGAAACAGACACGGACGACGATCGTTTCGTGCTAAATAGCACTTCAACGGGTCCACACACTGGTAAGATCCGGGGAGTGTTTTATGGACCCACCTGGGTCAAAAACTCCTCCCCTACCTTGCTACAAACATGAACACAAATACATTTAAAAACAACGCATGCAAATTAAAAACTAATACACCTCTATGCACTAACGTTTAAGACACAGTTGAACATCAGAAACTAATGATAAATCTGTCACAGAAAAACGGACATATCTACTTTTTCGTTTAAGCCAGACGGTCCTGCTGCCTCTGTGCGCAGGATCCATCTAGCCTATCTGCATAGCAGAAGACGATTCAAGTCTCCTCCTCCCTCTGGAAGGGAGACATGCTCTAAGCAGGCAAATCTAAGTACTCGGGCATCACTCCCATGGTGAGTACGAACATGCTCAATTAACCTCGGGGCCCCTTTCCCTGTTTTTACGGAATTGAAGTGTTCTCTGATACGAACAAACAAGGGGCGAACCGTTTTCCCGATGTAGAACTTCCTGCAAGCACAAAAGAGGACATAAACTACGTGAGTGGTCCTGCAGGATATAAAATCCCGCACCTTGTGCTGTATATGACCTACTCTAACCTTATCTCCAGTGAAGTGGTAGCTACAGAAACTGCAGCCCCCGCATTTGAAGTTTCCCTTGGGGATGCTGTCAGTAAGCCAATTACTTTTCTTTGTTGTAAAACGATTACAGACTATACTGTCCCTGATATTCCTGGTGCGGCGGCTGGCAAATAAAGGTCCTCTATCCACTATTTCTTTTAGATCTGAGTCTTGTCGCAAGATTTGCCAATTTTTACGAATGGTTGTTCTGATGTGACTGTCCATAGGGCCGAATTTAAAGCTGAACACAAACTTTTTTTCAAACTTCTTTTCAGGGGTGGCAGTGATATCTGTGGCAACTGCCCTATCATAAGCGGTGCTTAAAACAGCAGGGGGGTATCCTCGTTTCCTGAATCTGTCTACTAGATTGACTGACTGCTGCGCAAACCCCATTGAATCACTATTAATACTCTTAACCCTGAGAAACTGACTGTATGGTAATGATTTTTTCATGTATGGAGGGTGGGCACTATTAAAGTGTAATAAAGAATTTGATGCAGACGGTTTTCGATATACCTCTGTAGTAATGCCCCCTTCTTTTATTTGCAATTTCACATCCAAAAAAACCAAACTGGCTCCTCCAAATTGCGAGGTAAACCCCATGTTCATGGTGTTGGATGTCCCCAGGTACTTCACAAATTCTGCGAATGTATCCTGGTGCCCATCCCACACCATGAACATGTCGTCGACATATCTAGCATAAAGCTAGAGGGACTATTAGCAGGGAGGGAAAATGTAGATTCCTACTTCTCAGAATGTGAACTACATGATAACGTCTTTTCCCTAAGCACTAAAACGTTGGAACATAAACTTTTTTTGGCCGCTGAGAGAGAAGTAAATCTGTTCTGGACAAACAACTCTTTGAAGTCCTACATGGAGTGTGGCCGGGTGCCAAGAGGACTACGAGTCACTAAGAAAATGGCTCAGTACAAAGATAATGAATCCTTTACCAAAGAGTGGGAGAAAATTCTATTACACTGCTCCCAAGAATTATTGCGTTTAGTTCTAAAACAGAATATTATTAATTATGAGGCCACCAAAGTGGAGTTCGTTAAGACAAAGGAAGAACTAAAGACTAGATTGTCTGAAGTCCAATGGACAGCAGTGGACAAAAGATTGGACATGAAATTAGTGTCTCTGCAAAATGAAATAAAAGAAAGGAAGAGAGACAAGTTCATAAGAGACAAAGTCGATTTTTAATCTGGCAGGATTTTTACTTGGAATAAAGGCGGACCATCAGAGGGCCACCGAAAATTTCGGAAATGGAATCAGAATAAAGGACAAGCGCGGAATAAGTCGTTCTTCAAAAAGAATAAAAGGGACTACCTTACAACAGACTCTGACTCTAGTGCTACGGAAGATCCCAGTACATCTACAAACTTGGTGCCATTACAACAAGCAGCTGCCCCTAATGTCTCCCCTTTAGACGCAGGACGCGCCGAGGGGGTAGGAGAGATGGCAGAAGGAAACGCCAGAAAAAGGTGACAGGTCTCGTGGAGACCGACGAAATAACTGTGGTTAATTTAACTCCACGCGTCTTAGATGACGCTCATTTATCTGTCCTATCTAAGGGATTGAATTTTTGTGTATCAGAGTCTTTCGATATAGTAGATTTCAAAATTGACTTGTTTAAGGCTGTTCGTAAAATACAGTTATTTAAATCATTTGTCACAGCCAAAAATAATGCAGCTCCTCGGGAAGCATTCCCAGGGGAGGTACCTTGCCAAGTGGGCCCTCTTGGCTTTTTTGTCACAGAGGACCCATTTGGTGACGTACGAGAAGAGACACAGGATCTACTTGATTCACTGGACATAGAACCTACTTCCACTGGTGGCAATAAATTGCATGCTGCACCTTTCACAGGGGGGGTTAAATCAACCTATATGCCCACAGTGTCTCCAGGTAACTTGGTAGACGTTTTTCAATTACAGGTCTTGAAGGATATAGAGGCCTTAATTTATGCACCACCTATAGAAAATCTTCGGCTAAAGGAAAAACGTGCCCTGGCAGAAATACGGGGTTGGTCTGATGTGATTGTCCGTGGAGCAGATAAAGGGGGCAGTGTAGTTCTGTTGACTAGTGATTATTATAGGACAGAGGCGGTGAGGCAATTATCGGATGAGAAGACATATTTTAAATTAAAGGGGGACCCTACTTCAAGATTTACAGTGGGGCAAAAAAGTATTTAGTCATTCAGCAATAGTGCAAGTTCCACCACTTAAAAAGATGAGAGGCGTCTGTAATTTATATCATAGGTAGACCTCAACTACGGGAGACAAACTGAGAAATAAAAATCCAGAAAATCACATTGTCTGTTTTTTTTATCATTTTATTTGCATATTATGGTGGAAAATAAGTATTTGGTCAGAAACAAACAATCCAGATTTCTGGCTCTCACAGACCTGTAACTTCTTCTTTAAGAGTCTCCTCTTTCCTCCACTCATTACCTGTAGTAATGGCACCTGTTTAAACTTGTTATCAGTATAAAAAGACACCTGTGCACACCCTCAAACAGTCTGACTCCAAACTCCACTATGGTGAAGACCAAAGAGCTGTCAAAGGACACCAGAAACAAAATTGTAGCCCTGCACCAGGCTGGGAAGACTGAATCTGCAATAGCCAACCAGCTTGGAGTGAAGAAATCAACAGTGGGAGCAATAATTAGAAAATGGAAGACATTCAAGACCACTGATAATCTCCCTCGATCTGGGGCTCCACGCAAAATCCCACCCCGTGGGGTCAGAATGATCACAAGAACGGTGAGCAAAAATCCCAGAACCACGCGGGGGGACCTAGTGAATGAACTGCAGAGAGCTGGGACCAATGTAACAAGGCCTACCATAAGTAACACACTACGCCACCATGGACTCAGATCCTGCAGTGCCAGACGTGTCCCACTGCTTAAGCCAGTACATGTCCGGGCCCGTCTGAAGTTTGCTAGAGAGCATTTGGATGATCCAGAGGAGTTTTGGGAGAATGTCCTATGGTCTGATGAAACCAAACTGGAACTGTTTGGTAGAAACACAACTTGTCGTGTTTGGAGGAAAAAGAATACTGAGTTGCATCCATCAAACACCATACCTACTGTAAAGCATGGTGGTGGAAACATCATGCTTTGGGGCTGTTTCTCTGCAAAGGGGCCAGGACGACTGATCCGGGTACATGAAAGAATGAATGGGGCCATGTATCGTGAGATTTTGAGTGCAAACCTCCTTCCATCAGCAAGGGCATTGAAGATGAAACGTGGCTGGGTCTTTCAACATGACAATGATCCAAAGCACACCGCCAGGGCAACGAAGGAGTGGCTTCGTAAGAAGCATTTCAAGGTCCTGGAGTGGCCTAACCAGTCTCCAGATCTCAACCCTATAGAAAACCTTTGGAGAGAGTTGAAAGTCCGTGTTGCCAAGCGAAAAGCCAAAAACATGCTCTAGAGGAGATCTGCATGGAGGAATGGGCCAACATACCAACAACAGTGTGTGGCAACCTTGTGAAGACTTACAGAAAACGTTTGACCTCTGTCATTGCCAACAAAGGATATATTACAAAGTATTGAGATGAAATTTTGTTTCTGACCAAATACTTATTTTCCACCATAATATGCAAATAAAATGATAAAAAAACAGACAATGTGATTTTCTGGATTTTTTTTTCTCAGTTTGTCTCCCATAGTTGAGGTCTACCTATGATGTAAATTACAGACGCCTCTCATCTTTTTAAGTGGTGGAACTTGCACTATTGCTGACTGACTAAATACTTTTTTGCCCCACTGTAAAAATCTTTTACGTTCCCTATTAAGATGTTTTGTGGAAAAAAGAGTTTTTTCATCTAGACAGGCCAAAAAATTATTACCTCCATTTCCGAGAAAACCGCATTGGTATCACATACCCAAATTACACAAGTCAGCAGAGGCCCCCCCCGGCCGTCCCATTGTGTCGGGGGTTGGTTCTCTGACTGAACCACTGTCCTCCTTCATCGACTGGCTGCTGCGCCCCCTTTTGTGTGATATCCCCTCGTATATTAAAGACACGGGTGATTTCTTAAAAATATTAAAAGGTTTTGAATGGCATGAATCATATGCCTTGACTTCGATTGACATCGAAAGTCTATATACTAGGATCCCACAAAAACTAGGAGTTGACACTGTTAGACGTATTTTGGAGAACACACCCACAGGAGAAGACACTGTACAGTTCATTTGTGAAGGACTTTCCTTCATTTTAACGCACAATGCCTTTCAATTCGACAGCCAGTGGTACCTGCAGACGGTGGGTGCCGCTATGGGTACCCCCGTCGCATGTACCCTGGCTAACCTCTTTCTTGCTAGGTTTGAAGAGGAGTATATTTACTCCTCAAATAACCCCTTTCTTCGACATATCAAGCTTTATGCTAGATATGTCGACGACATGTTCATGGTGTGGGATGGGCACCAGTATACATTCGCAGAATTTGTGAAGTACCTGGGGACATCCAACACCATGAACATGGGGTTTACCTCGCAATTTGGAGGAGCCAGTTTGGTTTTTTTGGATGTGAAATTGCAAATACAAGAAGGGGGCATTACTACAGAGGTATATCGAAAACCGTCTGCATCAAATTCTTTATTACACTTTAATAGTGCCCACCCTCCATACATGAAAAAATCATTACCATACAGTCAGTTTCTCAGGGTTAAGAGAATTAATAGTGATTCAATGGGGTTTGCGCAGCAGTCAGTCGATCTAGTAGACAGATTCAGGAAACGAGGATACCCCCTGCTGTTTTAAGCACCGCTTATGATAGGGCAGTTGCCACAGATATCACTGCCACCCCTGAAAAGAAGTTTGAAAAAAAGTTTGTGTTCAGCTTTAAATTCGGCCCTATGGACAGTCACATCAGAACAACCATTCGTAAAAATTGGCAAATCTTGCGACAAGACTCAGATCTAAAAGAAATAGTGGATAGAGGACCTTTATTTGCCAGCCGCCGCACCAGGAATATCAGGGACAGTATAGTCTGTAATCGTTTTACAACAAAGAAAAGTAATTGGCTTACTGACAGCATCCCCAAGGGATACTTCAAATGCGGGGGCTGCAGTTTCTGTAGCTACCACTTCACTGGAGATAAGGTTAGAGTAGGTCATATACAGCACAAGGTGCGGGATTTTATATCCTGCAGGACCACTCACGTAGTTTATGTCCTCTTTTGTGCTTGCAGGAAGTTCTACATCGGGAAAACGGTTCGCCCCTTGTTTTAGATTTGCCGGCTTAGAGCATGTCTCCCTTCCAGAGGGAGGAGGAGACTTGAATCGTCTTCTGCTATGCAGAGAGGCTAGATGGATCCTGCACACAGAAGCAGCAGGACCGTCTGGCTTAAACGAAAAAGTAGATATGTCCGTTTTTCTGTGACAGATTTATCATTAGTTTCTGATGTTCAACTGTGTCTTAAACGTTAGTGCATAGAGGTGTATTAGTTTTTAATTTGCATGCGTTGTTTTTAAATGTATTTGTGTTCATGTTTGTAGCAAGGTAGGGGAGGAGTTTTTGACCCAGGTGGGTCCCCGGATCTTACCAGCGTGTGGACCCGTTGAAGTGCTATTTAGCACGAAACGATCGTCGTCCGTGGCTGTTTCTATCCCTCCCTGCTCTTCAATTTTTATCATGTTCCAATAAAGTGAACAAAAACTCCTCCAGGGTAAGTGCACTCCTACTTTCTTCATTTTCAAAGTTGGAATGGTCTGCGTGCGTCATGTTGCATTTGCAGAGCTCCTGATGTACCTAAACAGTAGAAATCCCCCACAAGTGACCCCATTTTGGAAACTAGACCCCCCAAAGAGCTTATCTAGATTTCTGGTGAGCACTATGAACCCCCAACTGCTTCACAGAAGTTTATAATGCAGAGCCATGAAAATAAAAAATCATATTTTTCCACAAAAATGAGCTTTTCACACCCAAATTTTTACTTTCACAAGGGTAACAGGAAAAACTGGACCCCAAAATTTGTTGTCCAACTAGTATTTAGTACGCTGATGCCCCATATGTGGGGGTAAACCACTGTTTGGGCGCATGGCAGAGCTCAGAAGGGAGGAAGTTCCATTTGACTTTTAGAGCACAAAATTGGCTGTCTCATTTGGAGACCCCTGAGGTACCTAAACAGTTGAAACCCCCCAATGTTAACTTCAACTCTAACCCCAACACACCGCTAACCCTAATCACAACCCTATCCATAATCCTAATCACAACCCTAACCATAATCCCAACCCTAACCCCAAAACACCCCTAACTCTAATCCCAACCATAACCCTAATCAAAACAATAAACCCAACACACCCCTAATCCTAATCTCAACCGCAACCTCAAACCTAAATCTAATCCCAATACACCCCTAATCCTAACCCTAATCCCAAATTTAACCCTAAAGCCAACCCTAATGCCAACCCTAACCCTAATGCCAACCCAAAGCCTAATCCAAACCCTAATCCCAACCCTAACCCTAATCCCAACTCTAACCCTAGCCCCAACCCTAACTTCAGCCCTAACCCTAACCCTAGCCCTAACCCTAGCCCTAGCCCTAACCCTAATTGGAAAATAGAAATACATAGATTTTTTTTTTTTTCCTAACTAAGAGGATGATAAGGGGGGGGGGTTATTTACATTTTTTTTATTTTGATCACTGTGATAGGATCTCACAGTGACCAAAGTAAAACAAGAGGAAGAATCTTCCTCTGCCGGCTGGCAGATCACGGCGGGCGCACTGTGCATGCGCCCGCCATTTTCTTGCCGAAGCAAGAAGCCGGTGGCCAGGAGTGGAAGCAAGAGGACACAGAGACACTGGTAAGTATAACAGGGTCCCCGATCCCCCTATTTCTCTGTCCTCTGATGTGCGATCACATCAGAGGACAAACAATGACACACCATTTTTTTTTTTTTTTTTTTGCGGTCACCGACTCACCGGTAAATAATTAATTACTGGCGATCACAAAATAGGGGTCGGTAAAAATTGACCCCAATCATGTTCTTTGGGGACCCCAGAGATCTGCCGTGTGCCGGCCGGCGGGCCCACTGCGCATGCACCCGCCATTTTTTGCTGGAAGAAGATGGCGGCGCCCATGGGGAACCATGAGGAGCATCGGCGGAGACGGATGAGTATCTGAGGGTGATCGGGGACCCCATTTCTCTGTCCTCTGATGTGCGATCACATCGGAGGACAGAGAAATTAAATGGCAAATCACTTTTTTTTTGCGATTGCCGGTAAACGGTTAACCCCTTAATCCCATATGACGTACTATCCCGTCGAGGTGGGGTGGGCCTTAATTCCCACTGACGGGATACTAAGTCATATGTGATCGGCCGCGCTCACGGGGGGAGGGTGGCTGATCGCGGCCGGGTGTCAGGTGATTATCACAGATGACATCCGGCACTATGTGCCAGGAGTGGTCACAGACCGCACCCGGCACATTAACCCCCAGCACACTGCGATCAAACATGATCGCAGTGTTCCGGCGGTATAGGGAAGCATCGCACAGGGAGGGGGCTCCCTGCGTGCTTCCCTAAGACGCCCGGAGCAACGAGATGTGATCGCGTTGCTCCGAGCGTCTCTTACCTCCTATCCCTGCAGGCCCCGGATCCAAAATGGTCGCGGGGCTGCATCCGGGTCCTGCAGGGATTACTTCCGGGTCCAGTGCAGGCGCTGGTAAGCCTGCTGCACTGTCAGTCAGATCGCTGATCTGACAGAGTGCTGTGCAAACTGTGAGATCAGCGATCTGTGATGTCCCCCCCCTGGGACAAAGTAAAAAAGTAAAAAAAAAAAATTCCACATGTGTAAAAAAAAAAAAATAAATAAAAAAATTCCTAAATAAAGAAAAAAAATATATATATTATTCCCATAAATACATTTCTTTATTTAAATAAAAAAAACAATAAAAGTACACATATTTAGTATTGCCGCGTCCGTAATGACCCAACCTATAAAACTGTCCCACTAGTTAACGCCTTTAGTGAACACCATAAGAAAAAAAAAACTAGCCAAAAAACAACGCTTTATTATCATATCGCTCAACAAAAAGTGGAATAACACGCGATCAAAAAGATAGATATAAATAAACATGGTACCGCTGAAAACGTCATCTTGTCCCGCAAAAAAGGAGCCACCATACAGCATCATAAGCAAAAAAATAAAAAAGTTATAGTCCTCAGAATAAAGCGATGCCAAAATAATTATTTTTTCTATAAAATAGCTTTTATCGTATAAAAGCGCCAAAACATAAAAAAATTATATAAATGAGATATCGCTGTAATCGTACTGACCCGACGAATAAAACTGCTTTATCAATTTTACCAAACGTGGAACGGTATAAACGCCTCCCCCAAAAGAAATTCATGAATAGCTGGTTTTTGGTCATTCTGCCTCACAAAAATCGGAATAAAAAGCGATCAAAAAATGTCATGTGCCCGAAAATGTTACCAATAAAAACATCAACTCGTCCCGCAAAAAATAAAGAACTCACATGACTCTGTGGACCAAAATATGGAAAAATTATAGGTCTCAAAATTTGGAGACGCAAAAACTTTTTTTTATATAAAAAGCGTCTTTTAGTGTGTGACAGCTGCCAATCATAAAAATCCGATATAAAAAATGCTATAAAAGTAAATCAAACCCCCCTTCATCACCCCCTTAGTTAGGGAAAAATAATAAAATAAAAAAAATGTTTTTATTTCCATTTTCCCAATAGGATTAGGGCTAGGGTTAGGGCTAGGGTTAGGGCTAGTGTTAGGGTTAGGGCTCATTTCCACATGCGAGGCACACGTCCGTGTCTCGCATGTGTAAACCAAGCTATGGAGCCGGCACTCCAGAGCAGAGCATGCGGCCGCATAGGAACACATGGTGCTGTACGCTCCGCTCCAAAGTGCCGGCGCCAGAGCTTGGTTTCCACATGTGAGATACGGACATGTGCCTCGCATGTGGAAATGAGCCCTTAGGGCTAGGGTTAGGGCTAGGGTTAGGGCTAGGGTTAGGGTTGGGGCTAGGGTTGGGGCTAAACTTAGGGTTAGGGTTGGGGCTAAAGTTAGGGTTAGGGTTTGGATTACATTTACAGTTGGGATTAGGGTCAGGTGTGTGTCAGGGTTAGAGGTGTGCTTAGGGTTACCGTTGGGATTAGGGTTAGGGGTGTGTTTGGATTAGGGTTTCAGGTAGAATTGGGGAGTTTCCACTGTTCAGGCACATCAGGGGCTCTCCAAACGCGACATGGCGCCCGATCTCAATTCCAGCCAATTCTGCGTTGAAAAAGTAAAACAGTGCTCCTTCCCTTCCGAGCTCTCCCGTGCGCCCAAACAGGGATTTACCCCAACATATGGGGTATCAGCGTACTCGGGACAAATTGGACAACAAATGTTGGGGTCCAAGTTCTCTTGTTATCCTTGGGAAAATAAAAATTTGGGGGGCTAAAAATCAACGGCTCTGCGTTGTAAACTGTAGTGAAACACTTGGGGGTTCAAAGTTCTCACAACATATCTAGATAAGTTCCTTGGGAGGTCTAGTTTCCAATATGGGGTCACTTATGGGGGGTTTCTACTGTTTGAGTACATCAGGGGCTCTGCAAATGCAACGTGATGCCTGCAGACCAATCCATCTAAGTCTGCATTCCAAATGGCGCTCCTTCCCTTCCGAGCTCTGCCATGTGCCCAAACAGTGGTTCCCCCCCACATACGGGGTATCAGCGTACTCAGGACAAATTGGACAACAACTCTTTGGGGTCCAATTTCTCTGTTACCCTTGGGAAAATACAAAACTGGGGGCTAATAAATCATTTTTATGAAAAAAAAAAAGAATTTTTATTTTCACGGCTCTGCGTTATAAACTGTAGTGAAACACTTGGGGGTTCAAAGCTCTCAAAACACATCTAGATAAGTTCCTTAGGGGGGAGTACTTTCCAAAATGGTGTCACTTGTGGGGGGTTTTAATGTTTAGGCACATCAGGGGCTCTCCAAACGCGACATGGTGTCCCATCTCAATTCCAGTCAATTTAGCATTGAAAAGTCAAATGGCACTCCTTCCCTTCCGAGCTCTGCCATGCGCCCAAACAATGGTTTACACCCACATATGGGGTATCAGCGTACTCAGGACAAATTGTACAACAATGTTTTCGGTCAAATTTCTTCTCTTACCCTTGGGAAAATAAGAAATTGGGGGCGAAAAGATCATTTTTGTGAAAAAATATGATTTTTTATTTTTACGGCTCTGCATTATAAACTTCTGTGAAGCACTTGTTGGGTCAAAGTGCTCACCACACATGTAGATAAGTTCCTTAAGGGGTCTACTTTCCAAAATGGTGTCACTTGTGGGGGGTTTCAATGTTTAGGCACATCAGGGGCTCTCCAAACGCAACATGGCGTCCCATCTTAATTCCAGTCAATTTTGCATTGAAAAGTAAAATGGTGCTCCTTTCCTTCCGAGCTCTGCCATGCGCACAAACAGTGGTTTACCCCCACATGTGGGGTATCAGCATACTCAGGACAAATTGTACAACAAGGTTTGAGGTCCATTTTCTCCTGTTACCCTTGGTAAAATCAAACAAATTGGAGCTGAATTAAATTTTGTGTGAAAAAAAGTTAAATGTTCATTTTTATTTAAACATTCCAAAAATTCCTGTGAAACACCTGAAGGGTTAATAAACTTCTTGAATGTGGTTTTGAGCACCTTGAGGGGTGCAGTTTTTAGAATGGTGTCACACTTGGGTATTTTCTATCATATAGACCCCTCAAAATGACTTCAAATGAGATGTGGTCCCTAAAAAAAAAATGGTGTTGTAAAAATGAGAAATTGCTGGTCAACTTTTAACCCTTATAACTCCCTAACAAAAAAAAAATTTGGTTCCAAAATTGGGCTGATGTAAAGTAGACATGTGGGAAATCTTACTTTTTAAGTATTTTGCATGACATATCTCTGTGGTTTAAGGGCATAAAAATTCAAAGTTGGAAAATTGTGAAATTTTCAAAATTTTCATCAAATTTCCATTTTTTTCACAAATAAACGCAAGTAATATCGAATAAATGTTACCACTATCATGAAGTACAATATGTCACGAGAAAACATTGTCAGAATCGCCAAGATCCGTTGAAGCGTTCCAGAGTTATAACCTCATAAAAAGACAGTGGTCAGAATTGTAAAAATTGGCCCGGTCATTAACGTGCAAACCACCCTCGGGGCTTAAGGGGTTAATTACCGGTAATCGCAACTCGGAGTTCAGTAAAAACCGACCTGAATCATGTTTTCTGGGGTCTCGGCTACCCCCGGCAACCGAGACCCCAGAGAAAATCTGACTCTGGGGGCACTATACACTTTTTCCACAGCGCCGTTAATTAACGGTGCTGTGGTTTAAGTACCCTTAACTGCCGCCATTAAAAGACGTATCGGCGGTCGTTAAGTGGTTAAGTATATAATTAAGTAATTTTAATAGGAATTCTTTTTGCGCTGCAGGAAGATTTCCCTTCTCCCTCAAATAGTATTCACATATTTTAAATCTAGGGTGTGGTCAATGTTAGAATAGAGCCGCACTACATCATGAGTAATAAATAGATCTCCTTCCTGCCAATTGATATCTTTACAAAGTTGGATAAGATGGCCAGAATCCAGTAGATATGATGGTAAAGCAATCAACAGATCTTGTAAAAATAGATCTATATCTTAGCGAGTGTGAAAGAGCTGAGTGTGACCTGAGCGTAAGTGTGAACGGCGGTAAGTGTGTGACTTGTGATTCAGTGACTTTGGATTCAGGGAGTTTCCAAGGGAGGAATTACTGAATTGTTGTCTGTATGTTATTAATACTTTACATTTATATTTTATTTAATGTTTGTCTGGTGCAATCCCCATTAGGTAATGTGCTCCACTATTGTTAATGCCACCCAGTGCACATTTTGCCACATGTATGCAATCCTTGATCAGCCGGTCGAGGGTGCATACTGCTGTGCGAGATGTGAGCACATTGTGCATTTGGAAGCCCAGATTCTGAATCTAAATGTGCAGCTGGCAACACTGAGATCCATTGACAATATGGAAAGGAGTCCTCTGCTCACCGAGCAGACGCTCAATGGGATAGATGAGGGGGGGATGGTAGGATGGAGCTGCAGGACAGTGAAGCAGCAAGCTGTGTGATAGTTAGAAGGCCGGGTAGAGGGAAGAGTGCCAGAGAGGTTAGTCCTGATCTGGCACACCCCAATAAGTTTGCTAAGTTGGTAGATGAGGGGGGTGCCAGTACATAGGTAGCACTGCTGCAGCCAGGCATGTCCTCTGAAAGCCAGAGGAGTGACTGCTACAGTATGGAGGGAAATAGGAGAGCAGGGCAGGCAAGACAGGTGTTGGTAGTGGGGGACTCAATTATTAGGGAAACCGATAGAGCAATCTGTCACAAAGACAGGGATCTTCAAACAGTGTGCTGCCTACCTGGCGCTCGAGTCCGACACATCGCTGATTGGGTTGACAGATTACTGGGAGGGGATGGTGAGGACCCAGCGGTCATGGTGCACATTGGCACAAATGACAAAGTTAGAGGTAGGTGGAAGGTCCTTAAAGATGCTTTCAGGGAATTAGGCTGCAAGCTGAAAGCAAGGACCTCCAACGTGGTATTTTCCGAAATACTGCCTGTACCACGTGCCACGCCAGAGAGGCAACGGGAGATTAGGGAGGTTAATAAGTGGCTCAAGAATTGGTGTAGTAAGGAGGGGTTTGGGTTCCTGCAGAACTGGGCCGACTTCTCAGTTGGCTACAGGCTCTACACTAGGGACGGGCTGCACCTCAATGGGGAAGGTGCAGCTGTGCTGGGGAGAAAATGGCTAGAAGGTTGGAGGAGTATTTAAACTTGGGATTGGGGGGAGGGTATTCATTTTATAGGAGGGGAAGATAGTGAGGAAGAGACCTGGGCACAAAAAAGGAGGTTGGGGGTGGTGGTGGAATGGGGGGCGGGGTTAGAACAGCTAATAATTTAAGAAAGAATAGAGGTACAGAGAGGAACATCAAGTGCATGTATACTAATGCCAGAAGCCTCGCCAACAAAATAGACAAATTCAAATTATGTTGTTGGAGCATAATTATGACATGGTGGGGATATCTGAGACATGGCTGGACGAAAGCCATGACTGGGCTGTTAACTTGCAGGGCTATAGCCTGTTCAGAAATGACCGTACAGATAAGCGAGGGGGAGGTGTGTGTCTGTATGTAAAAATGTCCTTAAAACCCATCCGGCGTGATAATATAGGTGAATCTAATGAAAATGTAGAGTCCCTGTGGGTGGAGATAAGGGGAGGGGAAAAAAAATAATAAATTACTGATAGGGGTTTGTTATAAATCTCCAAAAATAATGGAAGCAACGGAGAATATCCTCGTAAAGCAAATAGATGAAGTTGTGACTCAAGGAGAAGTCATTATTATGGGGGACTTTAACTACCCCGAAATAGATTGTGGAACAGAAACCTGCAGTTCCAGCAAAGGTAATCATTTTTTGACAACTATGAAAGACAATTACCTTTCACAACTGGTCCAGGACCCAACAAGAAAGGGGGCACTGCTAGACCTAATATTAACCAACAGGCCAGACCGCATATCAAATATAAGGGTTGGGGGTCACTTGGGGAATAGTGATCACAAAATAATAAGTTTTCATGTATCCTTTAACAAGATGGGTAGTAGAGGGGATACAAGGACACTAAACTTCAGGAGGGCAAATTTCCAACTGATGAGAGAGGATCTTGGTGCTGGGATATCCTGAGACATAAAAATACACAAAGAAAATGGGAGACGTTTATTAGCATCCTGGATAGGACCTGTGCACAGTATATACCGTATGGGAATAAACATACTAGAAATAGGAGGAAACCAATATGGCTAAATAGAGCTGTAAGGGGCGCATTAAGTGACAAAAAGAAAGCATTTAGAGAATTAAAGGAAGTAGGTAGTGATGAGGCATTAAATAAATACAGAAAATTAAATACATTCTGTAAAAAGCAAATCAAGGCAGCAAAGTTTGAGACAGAGAGACTCATTGTCAGAGAGAGCAAAAATAACCCCAAAATATTATTTAACTACATAAATAGTAAGAAACTAAAAAATGATAGTGTTGGTCCCATTAAAAAATAGTCTGGTGAAATGGAGAATGAGGATGAGGAAAAAGCCAATATGCTAACTGACTTTTTTTCATTAGTATTTACACAAGAAAATCCCATGGCAGACAAAATGACTAGTGATAAAAATTCCCCATTAAATGTCACCTGCTTAACCAAGCAGGAAGTACGGCGGCGTCTAAAAATCACTAAAATTGACAAATCTCCGGGCCCGGATGGGATACATCCCCGAGTACTGCAGGAACTAAGTTCAGTCATTGATAGACCATTATTTTTAATCTTTAAAGAATCCATAATAACAGGGTCTGTACCACAGGACTGGCGTATAGCAAATGTGGTGCCAATATTCAAATGAGGACAAAAACTGAACTCGGTAATTATAGGCCAGTAAGCTTATCCTCTACTGTGGTTAAAATCCTGGAGGGTTTTCTAAGAGATGCTATACTGGAGTATCTGAAGAGGAATATCCTCATGACCCAGTATCAGCATGGGTTTACTAGGGACCGTTCAGGTCAGACTAATCTGATCAGCTTCTATGAAGAGGTAAGTTCCAGACCAAGGGAACCCAGTGGACGTAGTGTATATGGACTTTTTAAAAGCTTTTGATATGGTGCCACACAAAAGGTTGATACATAAAATGAGTATAATGGGGATAGGGGAGAATATGTGTAAGTGGGTTAAGAGCTGGCTCAGGGATAGAAAACAGAGTGGTTATTAATGGAGCACACTCGGACTGGGTCGCGGTTAGCAGTGGGGTACCATAGGGGTCAGTATTGGGCCCTCTTCTTTTTAACATATTTATTAATGACCTTGTAGGGGGCATTTAGAGCAGAATTTCAATATTTGCAGATGACACTAAACTCTGCAGCGTAATCAATACAGAGGAGGACAATTTTATATTACAGGATGATTTATGTAAACTAGAAGCTTGGGCTGATAAATGGCAAATGAGCTTTAATGGGGATAAATGTAAGGTCATACACTTGGGTAGAAGTAATAAGATGTATAACTATGTGCTTAGTTCTAAAACTCTGGGCAAAGCTGTCAATAAAAAAGTCCTGGGTGTATGGGTGGATGACAAACTCATATTCAGTGGCCAGTGTCAGGCAGCTGCTACAAAAGGCAAATAAAATAATGGGATGCATTAAAAGAGGCATAGATGCTCATGAGGAGAACATAATTTTACCTCTATACAAGTCACTAGTTTGACCACACTTAGAATACTATGTACAGTTCTGGTCTCCGGTGTATAAGAAAGATATAGCTGAACTACAGTGGGTGCAGAGAAGAGCGACCAAGGTTATTAGAGGACTGGGGGGTCTGCAGTACCAAGACAGATTATTACACTTGGGGCTATTTAGTTTGGAAAAACGAAGGCTAAGGGGTGATCTTATTTTTATGTATAAATCTATGAGGGGACAGTACAAAGACCTTTCTGATGATCTTTTTAATCATAGACCTGAGACAGGGACAAGGGGGCATCCTCTACTTCTGGAGGAAAAAAGGTTTAAGCATAATAACAGATGCGGATTCTTTACTGTAAGAGCAGTGAGACTATGGAACTCTCTGCCGTATGATGTTGTAATGAGTGATTAATTACTTAAATTTAAGAGGGGACTGGATACCTTTCTGGAAAAGTATAATGTTACAGGGTATATATACTAGATTCCTTGATAGGGTGTTGATCCAGGGAACTAGTCTGATTGCCGTATGTGGAGTCGGGAAGGAATTTTTTTCCCCAATGTGGAGCTTACTCTTTGCCACATGTGTTTTTTTTGCCTTCCTCTGGATCAACATGTTAGGGCATGTTAGGTTAGGCCATGGGTTGAACTAGATGGATTGAAAGTCTTCCTTCAACCTTAATAACTATGTTACTATGTTACTATGTAATGCGACAGGTTGGCAGTAAGCGACCCAATCCCAGATATGATGGGTGGACCTGGTGGCCGTGGAGTGCCCGCCAGGGCCGTGGGGATACTCGATACCAGGCCCTGGGCATCCAATAAGGGGGAAATAGAGTTTATAGGGAAAAGGGGAATTGTTTGTGAGGCCACCCATGGCATTCGGCAATGAGATGGTGTCCGACGCTGCAGTTCAGGTCCTCTGTGGCAGATGATGATGCAGCAGAGTTGGTACAGCTCTCCATGGGTAGAGCTAGGCTCCAGGGCAGTTATGGTGTTAAAGGTGATGGTAATGGTTGTTGTAGTGCAGGACAGATGACGCAGAAATAATTCTGAGGACACAGCAAGATGCAGTTTCCAGTGTCTCGGATCTTGTCGGGCGATGTCTTTCTGGTCCCCTTGGTTCTATGTGGCTGCCTTTTTAGTGAATAAGTGTGGATGTGACTGTGGCACATACAGATACCACAGCCTCCAGCTTGCTATCTGAGCCTTGTAGTCCTCCACTAGTCTTGGGGGGCCGGTTCCCCCACTGTGACTTCGTCCCTCTACCCAACTATGGTCAGCGTGTATGCGATTCCTCACTACCCATGCCCCTAGGACCCCTTCTTTCTCTTTTTTCTGTAGCTTCACCTTTCTCTAGCTCCCTCTCTCTGGGAGCTCATTTCTGCACTTCTCACTCCTACTTCCTCTCACAGTCTCTCACGTCTGCTCTCTTTCCTCCTCCCCACACATTGCCTACCCACTTCCATCCAACTGTCACCACTCTTCTTGCCTGAGTGAGATCCCACTCCTTTTTCCAGGGTCTGCTCAACTTGCCAGGCTAAGGTGATGTGATGTTGGATGGAAGTGTGTGGGACCTGGGTAGTGCCCTCTCCTTACCCGAGAGCAGAATCCTACACCTCTGGATGAGGTGCAGTACCTCTGTGGCGACTGGACCTCAGGAGTGCCACAGTCGTTTTTTATCTTTATGGACTTCTGGAAGATGATAATAAAAAGCTCTGTTTGGATTTGTATTCATTAGAAAATGTTTTTCTTTTTTATTCAATATTCCCTTCCCTTTGTTTTTATGAATTTATGATTTTTTTTTTGAGAATTTCAATGAGAGAAAAGGAAAATGAAGAAAAAAAGAAAAGTAAAGGCAAAGAAGGGAGGAGTGAAAGAAAGGAAAAAGAATAGTTTAGGGGAGGATTTAAAAAAAAATGAAAAAAAAAATTATTTTTTATTTTTGTTATTTTTATGGTATTTTATATGGTAGTTACTAATACATAGTGTATATACAAGGGGTGAGCGAGTATACTCGTTACTCGAGATTTCCCGAGCACGCTCGGGTGTCCTCCGGGTATTTTTTAGTGCTCGGAGATTTAGTTTTCATCACCGCAGCTGAATGATTTACATCTGTTAGCCAGCTTGATTACATGTGGGGATTCCCTAGCAACCAGGCAACCCCCACATGTAATTATGCTGGCTAGCAGCTGTAAATCATGCAGATGCGTCAACAAAAAGTAAATCTCTGAGCACTTACAAATACTTGGAGACCCCCCAGCATGCTCCGGAAATCTCGAGCAACGAGTATACTCACTCATTACTAGTATATACAGATACAAGCAAATTAGTGTATTAATGAGAACATGTCCTGGGAGGATTTGTCCCTTTGGTATAGGGTGGTTTTATCGTTTACTTGGGGGGGGGGGGCTTTAGAGCTCCTCCAGTACTCCGGCCTATTTGATCCTTTAGAAGTTGAAGGTATAAAAAGAGTGTGGCTGATCATTTCAGATCTTTTCATAATATTCATTTTTTTTTTTTTAATGACCTGAAGAAGACTCCAGGGTGTAGGAGTCGAAATGCGTTGTCCTGTAATTTTATATATAACAACTATGAGAATCTCCATATGGGAGCACCGGCTAAATACTGGGATTTACATTGGGAGAAAAAGTGGTAGCTGGGGACAAAGTACCAAGAGATGGCTACTGCCATGAGTTAGCAAAAATCCTCTGAGTCTAGCAGCCTAAATGGCAACATTTCCATGGCAAGCAGCCTGGAAATGTGCCCGTTTAGCATTTGGGCCTATGGGTGGCTGGCTGGGAACTTTCTTTTTTGCTCCAAGGCCTGGGGTAGAGATAGCTGAACACTGGGCTGGGACAAGGATTTGGAAGTGCAGGATAACGGTAATTAAGAATGTGAAAGAATAGGTGCGGGGCAGATGGAATCTGTGCCTATATTTAGGACAGGGGACTGGGAAGAGGCAGTGGTGACTTCTGATGTACCAATCATGGACTCAGGCGCTTGGCCCACAGAATCGGGTGCTTAAAAGACATGTGCTTGATCATTCCGGTGGTGGTTAGATTCTTATTGGTCAGTCCCCTGCTTATATTTGCATGGCACATGTTGCAAATGGCCATTTTGTTTGTCTCAGAACTCTCTTTAAATAACTCCCAGACTGGGGAACACCTACATTTTTGACAGTGAAATTCAGGTGTGTCAGTGTTCCTCCTTATCCCATATTTGCTATTATGTTCTTGTGGCCGTGGCTGCTGTAAATTTTTTGTGCATCACTAAACAGCATGTAATCCTATCCCTCTTGGAGCATGCAGGTTTAGTGTCACATCTAGTAATTATGTTGTAAAGAGCTTCATGAAGTGTCCTAGTGTGGAATCACTAGTTTCCGGGGACAATATGGTGTGAAGAAGGAGGATCAGGATGAAAATTAAGTGATTATGATTAAGTGAACCAGATTTTATGCTGGTAAGACTGGATTGTGTGGAAGACTGTGTGGTGCTGTCAAGCTTGCTGGAAGCATTATCTGCTATCCAATCGACCACCTGTTCGTACTGCTCTGGCTTCAGAAGTGGTGTGCCATGTTTCCTTGCAAAGTGGGACAGGAGCCAATGCATCGTGGATTGGCATGTTTCTTGTGCTTCAGCAACCGGTGTAGTCGCACCTGCCCCACGTCCTGGGTATCTGCATTCACAATCATCAGCACTTCCACTTCCCTGTTTGTGAGTTTACTCTACCGTAATGGAACAGAGACGGAACAAATTCAATGCAGAAAAATATTTAAATCCTTTTTCTCAGTTTTAGAGATCACAGAAATGTTCACAGACAACACTGTATGCCTACAGAATGTTTAAAAGCTGTTTTGCAGTTTTAGTGATCACAGAAATGTTCACAGAGCACATAGCACTGTACATCTGAGAAATGGAAGCCTAGAAAATTTGAAAAAGCTTTTCAGCAGATTTAGAGATCATAAAAATGTACTTTGCACTGCGGAATAATATATGGATGAGAAATGTAGCCCAGGAAAATGTTTCAACAATTTTGGACATCAAAGTATTTAAAACTCGATGTATTAAAATATATTTCATATATGGCTCCCGCAAAAAAATGCAGCTATATATTTGCCAATAGACTGCACAGGCCTTTCCCTATTCAATTCAATAAACCCATACCATAGGGTAAAACACTTCCTTAAGATAAATCATTTCAACAAAAAAACAAGGTGTGTGTAAACCAAGGTTGGAAGGAATGCTGCACACAAATATATATATATATATATATAAAAAAAAAATTTATTAAGATTTTTTAAAAAAAGTATATTAATATAAGAAAGGTACAGATTAAGATGGAGGGACTGGAATTTACAAATAAAGAATTTTTGCAAAATATGGTAATTTTTGTAACTTTCAGAAATTGTACAGCGACATATTGCTAGAACATGATCACATATTATATCATAAAAAATTCATTGGTTTAAAGTACGTAAATAAAAAAAGATATAATACCAATTGAAGTAAAGATGCTTTATAATCAATGATATCTTATTGCACAAAACCCTATTATGGTAACATAATATTTGATTTCTATGAAATGAGTATATGCACTGTGAGACAGTGACCAACATTGTTGTAAATGGCCAGTATGTGTAGCAGAGGAGGAGGTCTTCTGCTCTGTAAGCCTGAAAGGTTGCTCTGGTACCTGTAGTTCTATGAGCCTTGTTTTTGTCTATAAATGAGGGCTTACAGGGTTGGTCAGAGAGATGGTCAGGACTGGCTAACCACACACACCTCCCACCTATGGGGGTGGTTTCAGCTACATAATGTGACTGTGGTGTGGTCACATGGGCTGTGTTGTAAGGTCTTGAAAGAAGACAGGACTCTTTGTTGGAAGGTCCTTGTCACAGGTTCCTTCTCCGGTATCACACAATCAACAGAGCAAGAGAATAGTGAACAATTCCAGAACCTTTATTTTGGCAAAAACACGAAAGGTCCATATAATCCACCACACAAAAGATAAAATAGAACAGAACCCGAATGCAGTTCAGTTACAGAATAAAAGTCCAACAATCCAGCACAGAGGATAACAGTCCATATTCCCTTCTTTCTCTCTCTGACGTGCTGTCTTCACATCATGGTTCCACACAGGATCTCAATTCCCCCCAGCTCTTGTCCTCTCCTTATGTCCAAGAGTAGTCAGACAGGTTGGGGTGGTTTTCAGGCCTCCCACATGTGACAAAGGTCACCAAGCCTGGTGGATTAAGGCACTACAGGGGGTCATTGTTTCAACAAACTAGTTCAATATGTCATTAGCATATTAGCAAACAGGTATATTCACTGACCCTGTGGAGAGATAACAGTACAGGAATGTGGGGGCTGATATCAGATGGCAAATAACAGCAATTCATCAATTGGCAAATGACTCATACTACAAGAGAACACCAGGATAATAAGTAAAATATAAATATACACAAAAATGATACCCACATAGCATATCACACCATCACAACCTCTCCCCCCTCATAATAAGTGAGCACGCCATTAGGTCTACACAGACCTCTGGCCTGCTCACTTTAGTCCACTTTGCAATTGGCAAATGACTCATACTACAAGAGAACACCAGGATAATAAGTAAAATATAAATATACACAAAAATGATACCCACATAGCATATCACACCATCACAACCTCTCCCCCCTCATAATAAGTGAGCACGCCATTAGGGCTACACAGACCTCTGGTCTGCTCACTTTAGTCCACTTTGCTCCACTGTTTATAGTTCCTTGTACAGTGGCAGGGGTTGCAATAATTATGAGCACTTGTCCATAAATTCCCTGGTACTGGCTTTATGGTCATACCAGGCTTTTTGACTGGACTGGGCCATTTGCTGATGTTCATTAGCCAAGGTAGCTAGCTGGGAGAGACAGCCTCTGAACTCTAGAACGTAGGGAATGATGGGCATTACGGTATCTGCGATATCTCCCTCCAATTGTTATTTCAGAAGAAGGAGAGGCCCACGGACCTTCTGCTCCCACAAAATGACTTTGCAACTCCCCAATGTCATTTCCAAGGAGGCTATCTGCAGGAAGTCCTCCCATAACACCAATCCAACACAGTTTTTCTCCAAAACCAAAATCCAAACGTACCAAAGCTCACTGTATATGTTTGCGGACACCCCCCGCCAGCACAATGGGAATTCCCGGGCCCTGGTAAATTGCCTCGGGTCGAACCACACTGGGGTCAGCGATAGTCAGGAATGCTCCTGTGTCTCTAAATCCCAACACTTTGTATCCATCAATTAAGACATCCTGCAGGTGACAATGCTGTTGCTCTGTATTTCTGATGGACAAAGGCCGGAGTCCGTACACTCCAGGAGGGGTATCCATGGTGCCGTGGTCAGTGGTCCACTCTGGTGGGGGTGGTGGTAGCTCTTCCTCAGGCGGGATGGAGTGCACAGGACGCACTGGATGAGGTGGGGCTGCGTGGGGCTCCCTCCGAATCCTTGAGGGACAGCCAGACTGCAAATGTCCAGGTTGCCCACACCCATAACATCTCTGTGATACCCCCAGGTCGTGGTCGGAACTGTTGGGGCCCAGGATTGTGAGACGTGATTGTCATTTGCTTGCGACTAGGTGGAAGGGCAGATATATTCGGAGGGGGCTGGGGCGCGGGAGCAGGCCGTGGTTCATTGTCCAGAAGCCTCCTCCATTGTGGCCGGATAGTAAGGGCTTCATCAGTCAGGGCTGCAGCTCTATCCAAGGTGCATGGCGTGCGCTCCCAGACCCATTCCCGTACCTCTGCGGGGCACTTGGCAAGAAATTGTTCTATAAGGAACGCCTGTATAACATCTTCCACAGTAAAGGCGTTTTCTGCTTCCAGCCATCTCCGACATGCCTGGGACATCTTATGTGCATACATCCTAAATGATCCCCCTGTAGTGCATGGGAGGTCTCGGAACTTGGCCCTATATGAGTCTGGGGTGATAGCATGGTAATCCAGGATAGTCCGCTTTACAATGTTATAATCCCGGTTCCGCTGGGAGTCAATGGTTCTGTAAGCCTCCGCCAGGCTACTGTTCAGGAGTCCCACTAACACACGCATCCACCTAGAGTGGGGCACCTCCATTACAACACACTGCTGCTCAAAGTCCTTGAAGAACCCCTCCACATCTCCGGAAGCCTAATCAAATGGCTTAAACTCTGTCCGGGTGATCCGTACAGGCTCCCGGATCGTTGGGTTTACATTCCACATTGCGTTACTCCCTCTTTCAAGCTCCATTGCTTCTTGTCTCCTCTGTGCCCGGCGGGCAGCCTCCTCCTTGTACTCCTGAGAGACGCCTGGGCCCAGAACCGCCATCTCTTCTTCGTACCACACCTCCCACTGGCTTTTTGGGGTGGGGGTCCTCGTCTCCAGTGCTCGTCCTTCAGACATATGGGGGAAGGTGGTCGGGCTGGCACCCACCAGTAGGTCAATTAAGGCCTCTTTAGTCAGTCCCTGGTAGTTCAGGCCCAAGTCTCTGGCTCTCTCCTGTAAACTGGATACAGTCCAATTTCTGTACTCACTCTGTGGGTGGTTCTCCATTAGGTTATGCTCTGTTGATCCCGCGGCTTGCCACCAGTTGTCACAGAGTCCTACTCCGGTACCACACAATCAACAGAGCAAGAGAAAAGTGAACAATTCCACAACCTTTATTTAGGCAAAAACACGATGGATCATATATATGGACCTATCACACTGAGGATACAGTTGTCCAGAACACAAATGCAGTTCACTAACAGAATAAAAGTCCAACAATCCAGCAGACAGAGGATCACATAGTCCATATACTCTTCTTTCTCTCTGACTTGCTATTCACATCATGGTTCAACACAGGACTGAATTCCCCCCAGCTCCTGTCCTCTCCTTATGTCCAAGAGTAGTCAGACATGTTGGGGTGGTTTTCAGGCCTCCCACACATGACAAAGGTGCCTGGTGGATTAAGGCACTACAGGGGGTCATTGTTTCAACAAACTAGTTCAATATGTCATTAGCATATTAGCAAACAGGTATATTCACTGACCCTGTGGAGAGATAACAGTACAGGAATGTGCGGGCTGATATCAGATGGCAAATAACAGCAATTCATCAATTGGCAAATAACTCATACTACAAGAGAACACTAGGATAATCAGTAAAATATAAATATACACAAAAATGATACCCCCATAGCATACCATCACAGTCCTGCAAGTGGACAGACTTCCTGAATAACACATGGTGAGGCCATGTACCTGCAGAGTCTGTGACTGCGGCGTTGGGGGAAGCTACCTTGCTTCTGTGGATCTGAAACTGTCGGGTTTGGCCTGTGGAGCAAGTCATCACTTGAATCATTCTGTTTTAATAGAGGTTTGCAGCTTTTAAACCCCTTGCCTTTATCATCTTCACCTCAGTGCTCCTCACCAGACCGCATCTTTGTTTTCTTTATTAGTGATCTCAGTTAGACAGCTTCCCTGGAAGCAAGGACTGACAAGGAGTCAGTGTGTGGAGTGTTGCTCCAGGAAGGTAACCTCAGACAAAGGGGTTGTAATAAGGGCAGACAAGTATCTGCTATTGGAACAGACTGGTGGTGCCTTATGTTCCATTGATGTTAAGTAATGGACTATACATGGTGCAGTTTATGATGTCTAAATACACTGTGTTCCAAATTATTATGCAAATTGGATTTAAGTGTCATAAAGATTTAATTGTTTTGTTTTTCAAATAAAATCGTGGATGGTATTGTGTCTCAGGGCTCAATGTATCACTGAAATCAATCTTAAACACATGTGATAATTGGTTTTCCAGGTGATTCTAATTAAAGGAAAACTACTTAAAAATGATGTTCCACATTATTAAGCAGGTCACAGTTTTCAAGTAACATGGGAAAGAAAAAGGGTCTCTCTGCTGCCGAAAAGCATCAAATAGTGCAATGCCTTGTTGAAGGGATGAAAACATTAGAAATTTCCCGAAAACTTAAGCGTGATCATCGTAGTGTTAAGAGATTTGTGGCTGTATCTGAGCACAGATGTGTTTGTGCTGATAAAGGCATAATGAGGAACATTTCTGGCAGGCATGTTCATCGGATTAAGAGAGCAGCTGCTAAAATACCATTACAAAGCAGCAAACAGATATTTGAAGCTGCTGGTGCCTCTGGAGTCCCTCGAACCTCAAGGTGTAGGCTCCTTCAAAGGCTTGCTGTGGTGCATAAACCTACTATTGGGCCACCCTTAAACAGTGTTCACAAGCAGAAACAGTTGCATTGGGCCCACACATACATGAAAACTAATTTCCAAACAGTCTTGTTTACTGATAAGCGTTGAGCAACCCTGGATGGTCCAAATGGATGGAGTAGTGGATGGTTGGTGGATGGCCACCATGTCCGAACAAGGCTGCAACGTCAGCAAGGAGGTGGAGGAGTCATGTTTTGGGCCGGAATCATGGAGAAACAGCTGGTAGGGCCCTTTAAGGTTCCTGAAGGTGTGAAAATGACCTCTGCAAAGTATACTGTATAGAGTTTCTGACTGACAACTTTCCTCCCATGGTATAAAAATCAGAAATGTGCCTTCAGGAGCAAAATCATCTTCATGCATGACAATGCACCATCTCATGCTGCAAAGAATACCTCATTGGCTGCTATGGGCATAAAAGGAGATAAACTCATGGTGTAGCCACCATCTTTCACTGACCACAACCCTATAGAGAACCTTTGGAGTATCATCAAGCAAAAAATCTATGAGTGTGGGAGGCAGTTCACATCAAAACAGCAGCTCTGGGAGGGAAGAAATACAAGCAGAAACTGTACAAAAACTCACAAGTTCATTGGATGCAAGAATTGTGAAGGTGATATCAAAGAAGGGGTCCTATGTTAACATGTAATTTGGCCCGTTAGGATGTTTTGGAGTTAAATAGATTTTTTATTCAGTTAATGTGACCTCCTAATGCTGCTAATTCCACAAATTAGCATTTTCAGTTCTTTAAAACATATCAAATGTTTAGAAATTCTACTGTGCCTAATAATCTGGAACAGTGCATTTTGAGTTTTTATTCATTTTGGAGATTATACTGTTATCATTGGGAGGTTTCTTCAATAAAATGTGATGTATACTCTAACGGGTGATGACTTTTATTAGACTGACTGTCATTTGCACCAACAATTTAGGAAAATCCTATAAAAATGTCAGTTGCATAATAATTTGGAACATAGTGTAAACTGAATAGACTGTTTCTCTGATATATCGTTCCTGTGGGCCTTAGGCTACTTTCATACATCCGTCGGCACGGGGCCGTCGCAAACCGTCGGCCCGACGTACCGACGGATGTTGTGCACAATGTGGGCAGCGGATGCAGTCTTACGACGCATCCGCTGCCCATTATGAGTTCCGTGGAGGAGGGGGCGGAGTTCCAGCCGAGCATGCGCGGTCGGAACTGGCGGATTAGTCGGACGAAAAAACGTTACATTGAACTTTTTTTCGTCTCGACGGACAGCAAAAACACGACGCATCCGCAAATTCTGACCTGCGTTTTCTGCCAAGAAATGCCGAATCTGCACAGAAAATTCCACAGTCAAATCTGCAACGTGTGCACATTAGCCTTATTCTGCACCTTTCTTATTTTAATACACCTTTTTTAAACAAATCTCAATAAAAATAATTTTTTAGATATATTTGTGTGCAACACTCCTTTCAACCTTGGTTGACACATTTTTTTTTTTTTTTTTTTAATGACAGGCCTTTGCCCTGTGTACAGACTGGATTCTGTCACTTTTCCCTGCTTCTGTGACTCTCTCCCTCCTATGCTAAACACAGATTGTATGTGATACAAACATTTAGCTCGTAAAAGGACTGTTAGTATGATGTCTCAGCTTCAACAGGCGAGCCTAGCCTTTTATAATACCTGATGATGTCATATGACCAGCCAATCACAGTAATGCCACAACCAAGATGGCTATGGCATTACACTGACTCACAGGCAATCTTGCATTCTTATTGGCTGCATAACAGATGTCAAAGATGCAGAGCGGAGATTCAAGTTTGAACTCAAGCACCACCAATTACTTGCCGAGTAACAAACACATCTGAGTACGGTGATACTTGAGTGATAACCGAGTAACACCAAGCATGTTCGCTCATCCCTAGTCAGAACACTGCGATTAAGGAATACATGAACTCCAATATTGGTGTAAAAGTTTAAAACATTATGAGGTCTGATTTGGCACATGAAGAGGTAGGACATTTCATGGATAGGGACTATCCATATAATAAATGGTACACCTTGATGTGGTTGGATGGCTTTTGCGCTCTTTGATCAAAAACCATTTTTTTTTTTATCAGCAGGGACAATTCTCAGATCCAACCTCAATTACTATATTAGCAGCTGGTTAGATAATATAGTTAAAACTTAACCTTTAATATACTCTTTAAAATTTTTTACAAAGTGCGTAGGTGAAAAAATTGCTGGTGCCTAGTGTTGAGCGATACCTTCCGATATTCAAAAGTATCGGTATCAGATTGGATCGGCCGATATCCAAAAAATATAGGATATCGCCAATACCGATGCCCGATACCAATACAAGTGAATAGGACACAAGTATCGGAATGTAAATCAGCCCTTTCTGTCCTTCTATATGGGGTTCTGGAGGGGGGAAGAGTGTGGGCGGTGCGTGGGCAGACACCGAGTGTCTGTGTGTGCGGGCTGGGTCTGTGCCGGCCTGCAGTGCCAGGGATCTCATTCTATGCGGCGCTGTATCCGGGCTGCCCAGGCTCGATGCGGCATGCCGGGGCTTGATGCGGCATGGGGGGTGTCTCTGCGGCGTGCTGGGGGGTCTCTGCGGCGTGGGGGGGTCTCTCTGCGGCATGGGGGGGTGTCTGTGGCGTGGGGGGGTCTGCGGCGTGGGGGGGGTCTCTGTGGCGTGGGTGGGTCCCTGCGGCGTGGGGGGGTCTCTGGGGTCTCAGTGTGGGCATCGGGTCCCATCGGGCTGTGCCTGCTACAATGACAGTGATTGACACATTAGCCAATGATGGGACAGTAGTAGTCCCATCATCCGGCTAATGTGTTGAATGAAAAAAAAAAAAACTCCATACATGCTACATACATACATACAGTTAGGTCCATATATATTTGGACAGAGATGACATTTTTCTAATTTTGGTTATAGACATTTCCACAATGAATTTTAAACAAAACAATTCAGATGCAGTTGAAGTTCAGACTTTCAGCTTTCATTTGAGGGTATCCACATTAAAATTGGATGAAGGGTTTAGGAGTTTCAGCTCCTTAACATGTGCCACCCTGTTTTTAAAGGGACCAAAAGTAATTGGACAATTGACTCCAAGGCTATTTCATGGACAGGTGTGGGCAATCCCTTCATTATGTCATTCTCAAATAAGCAGATAAAAGGCCTAGAGTTGATTTGAGATGTGGTGCTTGCATTTGGAAAGTTTTGCTGTGAAGTAAACATTCGGTCAAAGGAGCTCTCCATGCAGGTGAAACAAGCCATCCTTAAGCTGCGAAAACAGAAAAAACCCATCCGAGAAATTGCTACAATATTAGGAGTGGCAAAATCAACAGTTTGGTACATCCTGAGAAAGAAAGAAAGCACTGGTGAACTCATTAATGCAAAAAGACCTGAGCGCCCACGGAAGACAACAGTGGGGGATGATCGCAGAATAATCTCCATGGTGAAGAGAAACTTCTTCACAACAGCTAACCAAGTGAACAACACTATCCAGGAGGTAGGCGTATCAATATCCAAATCTACCATAAAGAGAAAACTGCATGAACGTAAATGCAGAGGGTTCACTGCACGGTGCAAGCCACTCATAAGCATCAAGAATAAAACGGCTAGGCTGGACTTTGCTAAAAAACATCTAAAAAAGCCAGCACAGTTCTGGAAGAACATTCTTTGGACAGATGAAACCAAGGTCAACCTCTACCAGAATGATGAAAAGAGAAAAGTATGGCGAAGGCGTGGTACAGCTCATGATCCAAAGGATACCACATCATCTGTAAAACCCGGCGGAGGCAGTGTGATGGCTTGGGCATGCATGGCTGCCAGTGGCACTGGGTCACTAGTGTTTATTGATGATGTGACACAGGACAGAAGCAGCCAAATGAATTCTGAGGTATTCAGAGACATACTGTGTGCTCAGATCCAGCCAAAAGCAGCCAAACTGATTGGTCGTCATTTCATACTACAGATGGACAATGACCCAAAACATAAAGCCAAAACAAACCAGGAGTTTATTAAAGCAAAGAAGTGGAATATTCTTGAATGGCCAAGTCAGTCACCTGATCTCAACCCAATTGAGCATGTATTTCACTTGTTAAAGACTAAACTTCAGACAGAAAGGCCCACAAACAAACATCAACTGAAAACCACCGCAGTGAAGGCCTGGCAGAGCATCAAAAAAGAGGAAACACAGCATCTGGTGATGTCCATGAGTTCAAGACTTCAGGCAGTCATTGCCAACAAAGGGTTTTCAACCAAGTACTAGGAATAAACATTTTGTTTAAAATTATTTAATCTGTCCAATTACTTTTGGTCCCTTTAAAAACAGGGAGGCACATATTAAGGAGTCGAAACTCCTAAACCCTTCATCCAATTTTAATGTGGATACCCTCAAATGAAAGCTGAAAGTCTGAACTTCAACTGCATCTGAATTGTTTTGTTTAAAATTCATTGTGGTAATGTTTATAACCAAAATTAGAAAAATGTTGTCTGTGTCCAAATATATATGGACCTAACTGTACATACATACATACATTCTACATACATACATGCCACATACATGCTACATACATACATTCTACATACATACATACATACATGCATGCTACATACATACATGCATGCTACATACATACATGCATGCTACATACATACATGCATGCTACATACATACATGCATGCTACATACATACATGCATGCTACATACATGCATGCTACATACATATGCTACATACTACATACATGCTACATACATACATTCTACATACATACATGCTACATACATTCTACATACATACATACATGCTACATACATACATACATACATGCTACCTGCTACATACATACATTATACATACATACATGCTATATACTACATACATACATGCTACATACATACATACATACATACTACATACATACATACATACTACATACATCCATACATCCATACATACATACTACATGCATACATCCATACATACTGCATACATTACATAGAATACATACATATTGACATACATTACATTATACATAGATTACATACTCACCATTACTTGTCATTTTGATCCCCGAAGCCATTGTCATCTGTAAAAAATGTGAAAAAAAACAAACAACCAATATACTCCCTGTCCGCAGAAATCCACGAGTGTCCCACGACGATCTCCCGTGGAGAGCAGCAGCATCAGATAATGCGACTGCTCTCCAGGGGCTCCAGGAACACAATGACAGGAGGAAGGTATCCTTCCGCCACTGTTTTCCTCCGCCGCTGTAAAAAAAAAGTCCCTAGTCTCACTTTATGGCATTGCTGTATGAGACATTTTCCCATGCAGCAATTGCCATAAAGTGACACTTTGAACTCAGGTAACCTCAGTGATGCACTGCAGGGGCCATTGTCTCCTGTCAGTGTGTCACTGAGGGTCCTATAGAGCAGTGACATCCCCCGATGTCACTGTTCTATAGGAGAGATCGTCGTGGGACACTCGTTATTAATTGGACTACGGCGGACAGGTAGTATGCGGTTTATTATTTTACGTTTTTTGCAGGCGCTGAAGTATGGTAAGTATGGTGAAATGAAGAATATTAAAATACTTTTTCCTAATGTGTGTGTTTTATTAACCCTTTTCTTACTATTGGATTAATAATGGATAGGCGTCTTATTGACGCCTCTCCGTTATTAACCCGGCTTAATGTCACCTTACGATAGCAAGGTAACATTAACCCCTTATTACCCCATATCCCACAGCTACACGGGAGTGGGAAGAGAGGGGCTAAGTGCCGGAATTGGCGCATCTTACAGATGCGCCATTTCCGGGGCGGCTGCGGACTGGTATTTGTAGCCTGGGGGGGGGGGCAATATCCATTGCCCCTCTCTAGGCTATGAATATCAGCCCGCAGCTGTGTGCGTAGCCTTTCTGGCTATAAAATATAGGGGGACCCCACGTCATTTTTTTGGGGGGTCCCCCTATTTTAATAGCCAGTAAAGGATAAGCAGACAGCTGCGGGCTGATATTCATAGCAGGCTACAAATATTGGCCCCCGGCCGTCGGCTTTCCCCCTCTGGCGCAGAAAATAGCACGGGAGCCCACGCCGTTTTTTTTTTTTTTTAATTCAACGCTCATAAAGGCCTCTTTCACCCTTGCATCGGTACGGGTCCGTCGCTATGCGTCGGGCCGACATACCGACGCACGTTGTGAAATTTGTACACGACGTGGGCAGCAGATGCAGTTTTTCAACGCATCCGCTGCCCATTCTGAAGTGCGGGGAGGAGGGGGCAGAGTTTCTGCTGCGCATGCGCGGTAGAAAATGGCGGACGCGATGGACAAAAAACGTACACTTGAACGTTTTTTTGTGCAGACGGTCCGCCAAAGCACGACGGATCCGTTGCAGGACGGATGCGGCGTGTGGCCATTCGTCACGATCCGTCGCTAATTCAAGTCTATGGGAAAAAAACGCATCCTGCGAGCACATTTGCAGGATCCGTTTTTTTCCGCCAGATCCGTTTTTTTTCAGTCGGATCCGTTTTTTTTCCGCCAGATCTGTTTTTTTCCACCGGATCCGTTTTTTTCCACCAGATCCGTTTTTTTTCCGCCGCATCTGTTTTTTCCTGCCGGATCCGTTTTTTTCTCATAGAGTTGTACTAGCGCCGGATTGTGCCTGATGGCCACAAGTTTCATCCGTTTTTTGCAGGATCCGTCAAAAAAGCTGTTTCCGCCGGATGGAAAACACATAGGAATGGGTTTTGTCCATTTTTTTCATGCATGTTTCCATTCAAATCATGCACATTTTCTGTTTATTTATTTTCCAAAAACCTCATCAAAACCTGCATCAAAACTGCACAAAAAACTGTATCAAAAACCGCACCAAAAACTGCATCAAAAACAGCACCAAAAACTGCATCAAAAACCGCACCACAAATCTGCACCAAAAACTGCATCAAAAACCGCACCAAAAACCTGCACCACAAAAAGCACCAAAAACTGCATCAAAAACCGCACCAAAAAATGCATCGAAAACCGCACCAAAAACCTGCATCAAAAAAAGCACCAAAAACCGCACCAAAAAGCTACATCAAAAACAGCACCAAAAACTGCATCAAAAATCGCACCACAAACCTGCACCAAAAACTGCATCGAAAACCGCATCAAAAACTGCATCAAAACCTGCATAAAAAACTGGTGCTGTTTTTGCTGCGGTTTTTGATGCTGTTTTTGATGCAATTTTTGATGCAAATTTTTGATGCAGGTTTTTGGCGCAGTTATTAGTGCAGGTTTTTGATGACGTTTTTGATGCCGTTTTTGGTGCAGTTTTTGATGCGCTTTTTTGATGCGGTTTTTGATGCGGTTTTTGGTGCAGTTTTTGGTGCAGGTTTTTGGTGCAGTTTTTGGTGCTGTTTTTAATGTAGCTTTTTGATGCGGTTTTTGATGCAGGTTTTGGTTCAGTTTTTGGTGCAGGTTTTTGATGCAGTTTTTGGTGCTGTTTTTGATGTAGCTTTTTGATGCGGTTTTGATGCTGTTTTTTATGCAGTTTTTGGTGCTTTTTTTGCTGCAGGTTTTTGGTGCGATTTTTGATGCAGTTTTTGGTGCAGTTTTTGGTGCAGGTTTTTGGTGCGGTTTTTGATGCAGTTTTTGGTGCAGGTTTTTCATGCAGTTTTTGGTGCTGTTTTTGATGTAGCTTTTTGATGCGGTTTTTGCTGCAGTTTTGGGTGCTTTTTTTGCTGCAGGTTTTTGGTGCGGTTTTGATGCAGGTTTTGATGAGGTTTTTGGAAACAATATAAACGGAAAATGTGCATGATTTGAATGGAAACATGCATGAAAAAACCGGACAAAAACCGTTCCTATGTGTTTTCCATCCGGCGGAAACAGCTTTTTTGATGGATCCTGCAAAAAACGGATGAAACGTGTGGCCATCAGGCGCAATCCGGCGCTAATACAACTCTATGAGAAAAAAACGGATCCGGTGGAAAAAAACAGATCTGGCGGAAAAAAAACGGATCCAACGGAAAAAAATGGATCGTGCAAATGTGCTCGCAGGATGTGTTTTTTTCCCATAGACTTGCATTAGCGACAGATCGCGACGAATGGCCACACATCGCATCCATCGTGCAGCAGATCCGTCGAGTTTTGGTGGACCATCAGCACGAAAAAACGTTCAAGTGAACTTTTTTTTTTCCGTCGCATCCGCCATTTTCTACCGCGCATGCGCAGCAGAAACTCTGCCCCCTCCTCCCCGCACTTCAAAATGGGCAGCGGATGCGTTGAAAAACTGCATCCGCTGCCCACGTCGTGTACAAATTTCACAACGTGCGTCGGTACGTTGGCCCAACGCATAGCGACGGACCCATACCGATGCAAGGGTGAAAGAGGCCTTTATGAGCGTTGAATTAAAAAAAAAAAACGGAAAAAAACGGCGTGGGCTCCCGCGCAATTTTCTGCACCAGAGGGGCAAAGCCGACGGCCGGGGGCCAATATTTGTAGCCTGCTATGAATATCAGCCCGCAGCTGTCTGCATAGCCTTTACTGGCTATTAAAATAGGGGGACCCCCCAAAAAAATGACGTGTGGACCCCCTATATTTTATAGCCAGAAAGGCTACGCACACAGCTGCGGGCTGATATTCATAGCCTAGAGAGGGGCCATGGATATTGCCCCCCCGGCTACAAATACCAGTCCGCAGCCGCCCCGGAAATGGCGCATCTGTAAAATGCGCCAATTCTGGCACTTAGCCCCTCTCTTCCCACTCCCGTGTAGCGGTGGGATATGGGGTAATAAGGGGTTAATGTCACCTTGCTATTGTAAGGTGACATTAAGCCGGGTTAATAACGGAGAGGCGTCAATAAGACGCCTATCCGTTATTAATCCAATAGTAAAAAAGGGTTAATAAAACACACACACATTAGGAAAAAGTATTTTAATATTCTTCATTTCACCATACTTACCATACTTCAGCGCCTGCAAAAAACGTAAAATAATAAACCGCATACTACCTGTCCACCATAGTCCAATTAATAATGAGTGTCCCACGACGATCTCCCCTATAGATCAGTGACATCGGGTGATGTCACTGCTCTATAGGACCCTCAGTGATACACTGACAGGAGACAATGGCCCCTGCAGTGCATCACTGAGGTTACCTGAGTTCAAAGTGTCACTTTATGGCAATTGCTGCATGGGAAAATGTCTCATACAGCAATGCCATAAAGTGAGACTAGGGACTTTTTTTTCTTACAGCGGCGGAGGAATACAGTGGCGGAAGGATACCTTCCTCCCGTCATTGTGTTCATGGAGCCCCTGGAGAGCAGTCGCATTATCTGATGCTGCTGCTCTCCACGGGAGATCGTCGTGGGACACTTGTGGATTTCTGCGGACAGGGAGTATATTGGTTGTTTGTTTTTTTTCACATTTTTTACAGATGACACTGGCTTCGGGGAATGTGAAGTAATGGTGAGTATGTAATCTATATTTAATGTACTGTATGTCTATATGTATGTATTGTATGTATGTATGTATGCATTATGTATGCATGTAGTATGTATGTAGCATGCATGTAGCATGTATGTAGTATGTAGCATGTAGTATGTATGTAGCATGTATGTATGTAGTATGTATGTAGCATGTAGTATGTATGTAGCATGTATGTATGTAGCATGTATGTATGTAGCATGTATGTATGTAGCATGTAGTATGTAGCATGTATATATATGTATGTATGTAGTATGTAGCATGTATGTATGTAGCATGTAGTATGTATGTAGCATGTATATACAGTGGGGCAAAAACGTATTTAGTCAGTCAGCAATAGTGCAAGTTCCACCACTTAAAAAGATGAGAGGCATCTGTAATTTACATCATAGGTAGACCTCAACTATGGGAGACAAACTGAGAAAAAAAACCCCAGAAAATCACATTGCCTGTTTTTTTATCATTGTATTTGCATATTATGGTGGAAAATAAGTATTTGGTCAGAAACAAAATTTCATCTCAATACTTTGTAATACATCCTTTGTTGGCAATGACAGAGGTCAAACGTTTTTTGTAAGTCTTCACAAGGTTGCCACACACTGTTGTTGGTATGTTGGCCCATTCCTCCATGCAGATCTCCTCTAGAGCAGTGATGTTTTTGGCTTTTCACTTGGCAACACGGACTTTCAACTCCCTCCAAAGGTTTTCTATAGGTTTGAGATCTGGAGACTGGCTAGGCCACTCCAGGACCTTGAAATGCTTCTTACGAAGCCACTCCTTCGTTGCCCTGGCGGTGTGCTTTGGATCATTGTCATGTTGAAAGACCCAGCCACGTTTCATCTTCAATGCCCTTGCTGATGGAAGGAGATTTGCACTCAAAATCTCACGATACATGGCCCCATTCATTCTTTCATGTACCCGGATCAGTCGTCCTGGCCCCTTTGCAGAGAAACAGCCCCAAAGCATGATGTTTCCACCACCATGCTTTACAGTAGGTATGGTGTTTGATGGATGCAACTCAGTATTCTTTTTCCTCCAAACACGACAAGTTGTGTTTCTACCAAACAGTTCCAGTTTGGTTTCATCAGACCATAGGACATTCTCCCAAAACTCCTCTGGATCATCCAAATGCTCTCTAGCAAACTTCAGACGGGCCCGGACATGTACTGGCTTAAGCAGTGGGACATGTCTGGCACTGCAGGATCTGAGTCCATGGTGGCATAGTGTGTTACTTATGGTAGGCCTTGTTACATTGGTCCCACCTCTCTGCAGTTCATTCACTAGGTCCCCCCGCGTGGTTGTGGGATTTTTGCTCACCGTTCTTGTGATCATTCTGACCCCACGGGGTGGGATTTTGCGTGGAGCCCCAGATCGAGGGAGATTATCAGTGGTCTTGAATGTCTTCCATTTTCTAATTATTGCTCCCACTGTTGATTTCTTCACTCCAAGCTGGTTGGCTATTGCAGATTCAGTCTTCCCAGCCTGGTGCAGGGCTACAATTTTGTTTCTGGTGTCCTTTGACAGCTCTTTGGTCTTCACCATAGTGGAGTTTGGAGTCAGACTGTTTGAGGGTGTGCACAGGTGTCTTTTTATACTGATAACAAGTTTAAACAGGTGCCATTACTACAGGTAATGAGTGGAGGAAAGAGGAGACTCTTAAAGAAGAAGTTACAGATCTGTGAGAGCCAGAAATCTTGATTGTTTCTGACCAAATATTTATTTTCCACCATAATATGCAAATAAAATGATAAAAAAACAGACAATGTGATTTTCTGGGTTTTTTTTCTCAGTTTGTCTCCCATAGTTGAGGTCTACCTATGATGTAAATTACAGACGCCTCTCATCTTTTTAAGTGGTGGAACTTGCACTATTGCTGACTGACTAAATACTTTTTTGCCCCACTGTATGTAGTATGTAGTATGTATGTAGTATGTATGTGGTAAGTATGTATGTGGTATGTACTGTATGTATGTAGCATGTATGTATGTAGTATGTAGCATGTATGCAGCATCTATGTATGTATATAGTATGTATGTAGCACGTATGTAGTATGTGTGTAGCATGTATGTATGTAGCATGTATGTATGTATGTAGAATGTATGTATGTAGTATGTAGCATGTATGTAGCATGTATGTATGCAGCATGTATGTATGTATGTAGCATGTATGTATGTATGTATGTAGCATGTATGGAGTATGTATGTAGTATGTATGTAGCATGTATGTATGGAGTATGTATGTAGCATGTATGTATGTATGTAGCATGTATGGAGTATGTATGTATGTATGTATGTATGTATGTATGTATGTATCATGTATGTATGTATGTATGTATGTATGTAGCATGTATGTATGTATGTATGTATGTATGTATGTAGCATGTATGGAGTATTATTTATTTATTTTTTTTACATTCAACACATTAGCCAGATGATGGGACTACTACTGTCCCATCATTGGCTAATGTGTCAATCACTCAGTGTAGCAGGCATCGTCCGATGGGACTTGTAGTCCCATCGGACGATGCCTGCACAGACACAAAGACCCCCGGCAGTCTGCACAGACCCCCCCGGCAGGTCGTACAGACCCCGGAGAGGCCGCACAGACCCCCCGGCAGGTCGTACAGACCCCGGAGAGGCCGCACAGACCCCCCGGCAGGTCGTACAGACCCCGGAGAGGCCGCACAGACCCCCCGGCAGGTCGTACAGACCCCGGAGAGACCGCACAGACCCCCCTGGCAGGTCGTACAGACCCCGGAGAGGCCGCACAGACCCCCCGGCAGGCACGCACACTCGCACAGACCCCGCCCGCACAGAGACACGCAGTCTCCGCCCACGCACCGCCCACTTTCCACTATAGTGATTTTTGCACTGTGGGGACTTCCGATTCCGATTTCCGATATCGCAGAAATATCGGAACTCGGTATCGGAATTCCGATACCGCAAGTATCGGCCGATACCCGATACTTGCGGTATCGGAATGCTCAACACTACTGGTGCCAAATATAGTGCAAATAAAAAACAGTTGTACACACCATATAAACCAAGATATGGGGGCAGTTGTTATGAATTTTGTGGTATAATTTTTCCACCCCTATACTTTATAGGTATTCAGATATTAAATAGTCCCCATCTTTCCAGTGGATGACCTGTATTTGAATTTACTTGGACTTCTATAACCTAAATGAAGTGTTCATCATTGCCTCTCATCATCAAGTGGCCATAATCCCCCTCATCGATTTTCAAACACTGACAGTCCAAGAAAAAAACGGCAACATCTGTCTGGTTATACCAAAAGAGGTGCTTGTTACCCTCCCTTCCTGGTAAACACTTAACCAACAAATATAACTTCCGTTATTTTATGCAATATATGGCGGTACAATATATAGCAGCAAGCTCAAAGTTTAACAAGGTAAGAAAATTTCAAATCCAATTCCTATGTATTATCTAACCCATAAACTTACTTGAGTACATACTGCATATGCCCCCCATTTAGGGGATAAATTCATAGGCACATGTTCTTAGTGTGGCTTTAATGGGCTTTCGATGAAGTGGTCGACCCATTCCTTGTGAATATACCCACCGACGATCCTAGGTTAATCTCAGCGAAGAAAACAACAAAAATTGAGCTTAACTTGAGTTGGTACACATGCAGAAGTTAAACGCATGTTCACATTGGCCACAAAACATTAAGGGTATGTGCACACGATGCTGATTTAGTGCAGAATTGGTGCAGAACAGCAGCAGATTTTTCTGCTGAAGAAACACTGCAGAACTGCACTGTGATTTACAGTACAATGTAAATCAATGTGAAAAAAAAAAGCTGTGCACATGGTGCAGAAAAATCTGCGCAGAAACGCTGCAGATTTCAAAGAAGTGCATGTCACTTCTTTTGTGCAGTTCTGCAGCGTTTCTGCACCCCTCCATTATAGAAATAAAATCTGCACCAAAAAAACGCACTAAAAACGCATAAAAAACGCAGCTGCGGATTCTGCCAGGAGATGCAGATTTTGTGCAGAAAATTCTGCACCTCTTTTCTTACGTGTGCACATAGCCTTAAACCTACAAGAGAAAAAAGGAAGCAAAACCCTGATGTAACTAAGTAAAAAAGCAAAAGTGCATTTATATAACACAGTTTTTAGTAATACTGATTTTTGATCAAAAAATAGCACAAAAGCCATCCCACCGCGTTAAGGTAACTCTGATAGGGACAATCCTACACTGTCTAATATTAAAACCTTACCATGTGTCAATGTTGACCTCAGTGTGAATAAGGGCAGACAAAAGGACTGTGCCCAACCAGTGAAACACCAGACTGGGGAAGCCTTATATATAGTCTCTAGCTCAGAAACAGGGAGGCCACACCCCGGCTTTCACAGAATGCAACAATACAGAGAAGAAAAAAAAATGAGCTTAACTTGAGTTGGTACACATGCAGAAGTTAAAAGCATGTTTACATTGGCCAAAAAACATTAAAACCTACAAGAGAAAAAAGGAAGCAAAAACCCTGATGTAACTAAGTAAAAAAGCAAAAGTGCATTTAAACAACACAGAGTTTTTAGTAGTACTGTCTTTTGATACAAAAAATAGCACAAAAGCCATCACACCGCATCAAGGTAACTCTGATAGGGACAGTCCTACACTGACTAATATTAAACCCTTACCATTACCTTAAAATTGACACATGGTAAGGTTTTCATATAGTGCTGAGAGGATTGTTTGGGCCACTCCAGGGCAGGTTTTTATGATAGGTCATAAGAGATGGGTGGGAATGACCGCTCACATATCCTACCCCAGGGGTGTGTTTTGCTGAATAAAATGGAAGCCAATTGCCTCATTTAGTGTCTGCATTCTCAACACCAGATGTATGCTTCCAGTACACAAGGATGCCGTTTTGGGTTGCAAGGCGCTCCAGCAATGTTCCAGAGAGCCATGGACCGGATCTTAGCTCTCCACGGGAAGTATGAAGTGGCCTCCTGGACGATATTATAATCTTCAGCCTTCCAGGAACTGAAGCTGGCCCTGTGTAAACAACCGATTCTGATAGCACCCGATTTCTCCAAGGAATTTGTGGTCCAGACGGATGCATCGGATGTCGGGCTGGGAGCTGTCTTGTCCAAAGAGGTGAACAAGGAAGAGCACCCTATAATGTATCTCTGCTGATAGTTATACTGATAGTGGAGGAGTGTACTGTTTAGCCATCAAGTGGGTGTTGGACTCTCTAAGGTACTACCTCTTGGGCAGGAAGTTCATACTGGTATCAGACCATGCCCCACTGAAGTGGATGAGGAAGAAAAAAGGGAACAATTCCCGAATGACCAGGTGGTTCCTAGCACTTCAGGATTTCAAATTCCATGTGGAGCATAGGTCAGGAAAACTGCATGGCAATGTGGATGCTCTGTCGAGGATCCACTGTTTCTTGGTGCCAAATCCTCGTCTTTGGGTAGAGGGGGAGGGTATATAAGATGAATGCTGGACAAGTCCTTGAGGGGAGATATGTGTCATCGTAGCTATTAGCTCATATGTATGCTCCAGCACATATAGTGCTGAGAGGATTGTTTGGGCCACTCCAGGGCCGGGTTTTATGAGCGGTTATAAGAGATGGGTGGGAATGACAGCTCACATATCCCACCCCAGGGGAGTATTTTGCTGAATAAAATGGAGGCCAATTGCCTCATTCAATGTCTGTGGCTGGAGATATGGAGACCTCCATTGTGTGTGTTGTAAAAGACACTGACCTGTGCAGGCGGCCCCGCCAGAAAAGGCGATTCATTTGTTTTTTTTTCTAACCAGAGAAGTTTATGCCATTTGGTTAAACTTGATGGGACATTTCAGTGATACAGCTTCCTGTGCCTACCTCAACAACAGCTAAGTGAGTACAGATCCCTACAATATATTTGGCTTCCATATCTGTGCATCATGAATGTGTGTATGTATCATGTATGTGTTAAATGGGCCCACTGAGACTCTTTCGCCTAGGACCACAAAAACCTGGAGCCGACCCTGTCTACATGTCTCACACTGGTGACAGTCCCTGTCATTTAAGCTTGGAGGCAAATTCTCCAGGAGAACGATGTCATGTCTGGCCCATAGATCTTAACAGCTCATTTACATATTAAGAAAAATGCGAATTTTTCAGAAATAACACATTGGATTTTAGATATCCCAAGGTAATATTTTAACTTTCTATAACCTCCATGGCTATATAGACAGCTTATGAGGCTTTATCAGATTCCCTTTCAAATAAAACACACTTTGAAAGGCCAGGTATGATATGTGGGAAAAGGTTGAAAAGATCCAGGGGGCCGAACACTTTTGCAAGGCACTGTTGACGGTACTACAAGCACAACCGTAATACTGTCTGTTCAGTGTGGATGGCCTGAAGACAGGGAGGAGGAGGAGAGCATGGTCAGTCATCCTCTTGGTTAGCAGTACTTAGTAAAGTACTTGTTCTCACCCACAAAGCTCTCCACAGTGCGGCACCCCCTTACATCTCCTCCCTCATTTCTGTCTATCGGCCTAGCCGACCGCTGCGCTCTGCAAACGACTTTCGACTAACCTCTGCACTAATCCGTACCTCCCACTCCCGACTCCAAGACTTCTCCCGTGCTGCGCCAATCCTCTGGAATGCTCTACCCCAAGATATTAGGACCATCCACAACTTGCATAGCTTTAGGCGCTCACTGAAAACTCATTTGTTCAGAGCGGCCTATCACGTTCCCTAATCAGTAGTGTTGAGCGATACCGTCCGATACTTGAAAGTATCGGTATCGGAAAGTATCGGCCGATACCGGCAAAATATCGGATCCAATCCGATACCGATACCCGATACCAATACAAGTCAATGGGACTCAAGTATCGGACGGTATCCCTGATGGTTCCCAGGGTCTGAAGGAGAGGAAACTCTCCTTCAGGCCCTGGGAACCATATAAATGTGTAAAAGAAAGAATTAAAATAAAAAATATTGCTATACTCACCTGTCCGACGCAGCCGGGACTTCAGCGAGGGAACCGGCAGCGTTGTTTGTTTAAAAATCGCGCTATTACTTGGTTACGTGAATTCCCGGCTTGTGATTGGTCAGTTCGGCCATGTTGCCGGGACGCGGACCAATCACAGCAAGCCGTGACGAAATTACGTCACGGCTTGCTGTGATTGGTCCGCGTCCCGGCAATATGGCCGCCCTGACCAATCACAAGCCGGGACGTCACGGGAGGCTGGACACGCGCTCATTTTAAAATGGGCGCGTGTCCAGCCTCCCGTGACGTCACGGCTTGTGATTGGTTGCGCCGCGATCAACCAATCACAAGCCGGGAGGCTGGACGCGCTCATTTTGAAATGGGCGCGTGTCCAGCCTCCCGTGACGTCACGGCTTGTGATTGGTTGCGCCGCGATCAACCAATCACAAGCCGGGAGGCTGGACGCGCTCATTTTGAAATGGGCGCGTGTCCAGCCTCCCGGCTTGTGATTGGTTGACCGCGACGCAACCAATCACAAGCCGTGACGTCACGGGAGGCTGGACACGCGCCCTTTTTAAAATGAGCGCGTTTCCAGCCTCCTGTGACGTCACGGCTTGTGATTGGTTAATGGCGGCCATGTTGCCGGGACGCGGACCAATCACAGCAAGCCGTGACGTATTTTCGTCACGGCTTGCTGTGATTGGTCCGCGGCCCGGCAACATGGCCGCCCTGACCAATCACAAGCCGGGACTTCGCGTAACCATGTAAAAGCGGGAATTTTAAACAAACAACGCTGCCGGTTCCTGCGCTGAGGTCCCGGCTGCGTCGGACAGGTGAGTATAGCGATATTTTTTATTTTAATTCTCTATTTTACACATTTTAACATTAATGTTGTTCCGATACCCGATACCCGATACCACAAGAGTATCGGAATCCCGGTATCGGAATTCCGATACAGCAAGTATCGGCCGATACCCGATACTTGCAGCATCGGAATGCTCAACACTACTAATCAGTCATTTTATGTTTGTGTGTGTGTGTGTGTGTGTGTGTGTGTGTAGCCCATTCACTATCTCATCTACCCCCCACCCCCTGAAGATGGCTGGACCATCATTGTAAATACATCATTGTAAATACACACCTGTACTTTGTATCTCCCCACCTCATTGTAGATTGTAAGCTCTCACGAGCAGGGTCGTCTTATTTTGCTTTATTGCTGTATTGTTAACATTGTTACCTATGATTGTTGTTTGAAACTGTTAAACTGTAAAGCGCTGCGGAATATGTTGGCGCTATATAAATAAAGATTATTATTATTATTATTATTAGCACAAAGAAGTCTTGCCTGTTAGCAGTCTGGCACACATGGCTGACTTTATGTTGCGCTGCCTTTCCCGTGACCCTCATTCTCAAAATTTTGGTTGAAAGTCATTACTGGTTGGTGACACTTGTAGACCCACGCTACAAGGAGAACTTTCAATCTCTTCTTCCAGAGGCAGACAGGTGTTCTAAAATGGTGCCTGACCAGAAGGCCATTGTTGCGGAATTATTACAAAAATTCCCATCTGAAAACACTGTCGGCAGAGGTCAGTTTGTTGGACAACCAAAAACTTCAGATGAGAGTGACACAACTCCAACCCAGCAGAGGCAGGGGAACACTGGCAAAGTTCTGGGACAGTTTTCTTAGACCGTCCCATCTCACTGGTCCTGAGGCACAGGGTACTCTCACAAGGAGTGCAAAGTTTTGAAAGATGCTGAGGGAGTACCTTGCTGACCGTACCAACGTCCTCCGTTATTCCTCTGTGCCTTTTAATTATTGGGTATCCAAGCTGGACAAGCGGCATGAACTGTCTCTCTGTGCCTTGGAGGTCCTGGCTTGCCCTGCCACTAGCATTTTCTCAGAGCAGGTTTTTAGTGCCAGTGATGGAATTATAACTGATAAGCGCCTCCGCCTGACAACTGAAAATGCTGACAGGCTGACTCTTATAAAAATGAACAAGGGCTGGATTGGGCCACACTTCTCTACACCACCAAATGATAGCAGCAAAACATAAACTCAAATCCAGAGTCTTTTTGGGAACTCTATTCCCATGCACCTCTTCACACCCACACATGTGTATACACTTCCTAATATTACCTTCTGTAATCCTCCTCCTTCTCCTCATCTGCCACCACCACTAGATCACCATGGTGACCATGGTCCATGATGCAACAGCCACGTTATTGTGTTAAAGGGAGTTTTTAACGCCCATAAAAAAATGTTTTCACATTGTTAGGGCTGGCAGAACGCACCGAGTAAGTAGAGAGATGTTATTTGGTGCGTTCACAGCCTGGGGTCCACGGTGCAGGAGAGAACCTGCTGCTGGCAAATGGCAGCCCTATATGGCGGTAGAAGCGAACTCTGTTACTTCACAGAGTCGACCTAAAGAAAGCACTGTGTCCTGTTAACCTCACAGGAGTACACAGCGACTGCCGAGCAGATAGCAGTTGGTGGTTACGTAATCATACAATCTCCTCGCCGGAGGAGCCGGTATTCTAGGGGCTTATTTCAGCCGGGGCCCTGAATCCATACGCACAATGTCCTCACCGGAGGTGCCGGTATTCTAGGGGCTTATTTCAGCCGGGTCCCTGAACACATACAAACGTAACCACACTGGCGCAAAGCATATAATTTAGATTTGATACTAGCTCATGGCCGTGCGGCCATGCAAACCTTTTATAGCTGCAGCAAGTACAGGACCTTCCAAGAAGGACCAATGAGAGGCTGCCACAGAGCCTGAGGAACTTCAGGACCTTCCTGGAGGACCAATGGGTTTTGCTGCAGTATCTAAGCAATGTGACCCTCGATCTCCAATGAGAGATCTTACCCTGGGCATGCTCAGAAGGAAAAAAGCAGTACTTAGTCCCAAAAGCGTCTGCTCACAGCTGCCCAGCACTGGTTTCAATGGCAGAAGCTGGAAAAGCAACAGTAACCCTTTGCACAGAGTCAGACTGAGCGAGATGCTGGGACCAATGTCTCCACTGAGCAGGCTCCACTGCGGCAGGAGAAGAATGGGAGACCGCAGCGGAGATGGCCCGAAATTCCCCCTGTGCAGAGGTGGGAACTCGACCCCTAACATTACCCCCCCCTAGGGCCCCCCCCCTTGGACCTCACTACGCTCGAAGGCAGCAATGAGCTGCGGAGACAGAATGTGCTCAGCAGGCTCCAAAGACCTGTCCTCAGGACCATAACCCCTCAAGTCCACCAAATAAATTTTTTTACCACGTACCACCTTGCAACTCAAAATAGCGTTCACCTCGTAATCGTCTGTAGACGAACCCGATGTCCCGGCAGATGACTCTGAAAACCGGGACATGTATACGGGTTTCAAGAGGGACACATGAAAGGTGTCGGTGATACCCAGGCATGGCGGAAGGGCTAAACGGTAGACCACAGGGATAACCTGTTCGAGGACCTTGAAAGGGCCCAAGTAGCAAGGAGCAAACTTAGAGGACTCAACTCGCAGCCTGATGTTACGGGCGGAGAGCCACACCAAGTCACCAGGAGCAAAGGTTGGAGCGGGGCACCGATGTGCATCAGCGGAGGACCTCATTCTCTCCTTGGAGGCCCGAATGGCATCCTGAGTGCGGTCCCAAATATCCAGTGCCTCCACGGCCCAGTCTGCCACCCTGGAGTCGGCAGAAGACACGGGCATAGGCACTGGTACCCGCGGATGCTGACCATAGTCAAGGAGGAATGGGGTTTGTCCAGTGGAGTCGGCTACGGCGTTGTTCAGAGCAAACTCCGCCCACAATAGCAAGGATGCCCAGTCATCCTGCCTGGCTGAGACAAAATGTCACAGATATGTGACCAAGGTCTGGTTGGCCCTCTCTACCAACCCATTCGTCTCGAGATGATATGCGGAAGAGAGATTCAACTCAATGCTGAGAAGATGACAAAGCTCTCTTCAGAACCGAGACGCAAACTGGGGACCCCGGTCACTGCCAACTTTGTCCGGCATACCGTGTAGGCAGAAGATGTGTTTTATGAACAACGCTGCTAAGGCTCGTGCAGAAGGTAGCCGTGGAAGCGGCACCAAATGCACCTTTTTAGAAAAATGATCGGTGATAACCCAACTGATGGTACAGCCACGAGACTTGGGCAAACCCACCACAAAGTTCATCCCGACCATCTCCCAGGGCCTGTCTGCTACTGGCAAGGGATAGAGTAACCCAGCTGGCCGTTGTCGAGGAGACTTATTTTTGGCGCAGGAGACACACGCCCGAATATAATCTCCGACATCATGGACCATATGTGGCCACCAGTACGTTCTCACCAGCAGCTCAGATGTCCTCTTTGTCCCAAAGTGTCCACCCACCCTGGACGAATGAGCCCAAGAGAGAACCTCCGGTCGCAAATTAATGGGTGCAAAAGTCTTGCCCGGAAGCACAGACTCTAGCGAAACCGGAGCTACGGTTCTCAGGCTCTCAGAAGGGACAATAAGCTGAGGCTCCCTTTCCACCTCCTCAGATGACACAACGGAGCAAGAGAGGGCATCAGCACGAATGTTCTTCTCCCCAGTGAGAAAATGGAGGGTGAAGTGGAACCGCTAGAAGAACAAGGACCATCTGGCCTGACGAGAATTTAGCCGCTGGGCTGTTTGTAAATATGCCAAATTTTTGTGGTCCGTGAAGACTTTGAAAGGGAAAGTGAGCCCCCTCCAAAAGATGTCTCCACTAGGGTTGAGCGAAACGGATCGGACAAATTCAAAAATCGCCGACTTTCGGCAAAGTCAGGTTTCATGAAACCCGACACGATCCTAGTGTGGGATCGGCCATGCGGTCGGCAATCGTATGACGCATTCAGCGCCGTTTTTCAGCCAATGAAGGAGGACGCAGAGTGTGGGCAGCGTGATGATATAGGTCTCGGTCCCCACCATCTTAGAGAAGGGCATGACAGTTATTGGCTTGCTTTCTGCAGTGTCACAGGGGCTATAAAGGGGCGTGCATGCCGACCGCCATCTTACTTCTGCCAACCGTAGCATAGGGAGAGATTGCTGCAGCTTCGTCAGAAGAAGGGATATAGTTAGGGAGGAAAGATTAACCCCCAAACTGCTTGAGCTGTAGCGATTTGCACTGTCCAACGCCACCTTTGTTTTGCAGGGACAGTGGAGGCTATATTTTTGTGCATCAGCTCTGTAGCTTATTAGGCTGCTTTATAAGGCTCCCTGATAGCTGCATTGCTGTTTGCACGCTGCTTTGCAAACCAACTGCTTTTTTAAAAGCAAAAATCCTGTTGCTCCTTTCTGCACAGTTATGTTGTTTATTTGTCCACACTTTTGTGTGCAGCAGTCCTTTTTATTGCTGCCATACTTGTCCTGAGATCATAGTAGGGAGATTGAAATTTTACTACAGTCTTTGTATTTTTTCATATATCTTCCAGCCACTTGCTGCCACTTACATTGCATTGTTTTATACACTGGGCCTGAGTTTGGGTTCATTCTCCCCCCCAAAAAAGGGAGATTCAAATTCTCCCAAAGTGGATATATTTCAGTCCTATTAGTTTGTCGTATATCAGCCAGCCACTTGTTGCCACTCAAATTGCGTTGTTTTATACACTGGGCCTGAGTTTGGGTTCAGTCTCCCCCAAGAAAAGGGAGATTCAAATTCTCTCAAAGTGGATATATTTCAGTCCTGTTAGTTTGTCGTATATCAGCCAGCCACTTGCTGCCACTCACATTGCATTGTTTTATACACTGGGCCTGAGTTTGGGTTCAGTCTCCGCATAAAAAAGGGAGATTTAAATTCTCAACAAGTTTATATACACCTTCTACCTTGTTTTACAGTACCATATAACGGTTGTTATTTTGGTTAGATTTTCCAAAAAATGAGGAAGTCTGGTGGAAGAGGCCATGGGCGTAGGTTGCCAGCTGGTAATGATGGTGGTGGTGCATCTGGTGGTAGTGGGAAAAGCACAATAGCACCTAAGGCTGGAGGTGTTGAGCCAGCGTCATCGTCTGGCTACACAAGGCCTCGAAGGCTCCCTTATCTGGGAGTAGGAAAACAGGTTTTAAAGCCGGAGCAGCAGGAAAGATTTTTGGCTTTCCTTGCTGACTCAGCCTCTAGCTCTTTCGCCTCCTCTTCAGAAAGTTCCAAATATAAAAGCAGCGAGTCATCAGTGGATGCTCCCGGTCAGGAACAAGACGTTTCCTTGTGTCCTTCACCCAAACCAAAAGTGAAGGATGCGTCAGGCGACACTACAGGTTGCTCCATGGAGCTCTTTACACATACTGTGCCTGGGTTAGAAATGGAAATTGTTAACTAACCATTACAAGATGATTTGGACATGGAGTGCACTGATGCACAGCCACAGCTAGATTATTATGCTGTTCCATTGACTCAGATCAGTACATTGCCCTCGCAGTGTACTGAGCCAGAATCTGACACTGATGAGACTATGGTGCCCCATCCCGAATACTATAGCACCTTACACGGTGAGACAGAGGAAGGTGCACATGACATTGAAGAGGAGGTGATAGATGACCCAGTTGTTGACCCAGATTGGCAGCCATTGGGGGAAGAGGGTGCCGCTGCCAGTAGCTCAGAAGCAGAGGAGGATGATCTGCAGCAGCCATCTACATCGCAACAGCTGTCATCTGGCAGGTCCGTATCAGGCCAAAAACGTTTGTCAAAAACAAAAACAGTTTTAGAACAGCGTGGCCATCCTGTGAAAGTAGCACAGCGTGCAATGCCTGAAAAGGTATTCCATAGTAGGAAGAGTGTAGTGTGGCAATTTTTTAACCAAGATCCGAATGATCTGTGCAAAGTAGGGTTGAGCGACTTTCATTTTTTTAAGATCGAGTCGGGTTTTGCGAAACCCGACTTTGTCCAAAGTCGAGTCGAGTGAAGTCGGCCGATTATCGCGAAAAGTCGGGGATCGACCGAAACAGGAAACCCAATGCAAATCAATGGGGAAGCATAGTCGGCAGTGAGTGGAGGCCAGGAAAACACCTACAGTGCCCATTTTAATGCCAAAAACATCCATTCTTGTTTCTGAAGCTTGTCAATCTTAATTAACTTTATAATAATAGTTGGGCATTGGAAATTGGGGGTCATTTGGCAAACGTTGTGGGGGGTAGGGCTGGTTCAAGGTTTTAGTGGGCCCAGGAAACGTGGACTACGTCACGGCGGTGGAGCAGTGAGAGGTAAGTATTTCAACTTTGCAAGTGCTGTGATCCTGAGCAAGCAGGGAGGCCCACTCGTTCGCATTGGCACTGGCACAGGGCCCCTCAAAGTACGGTGGTGTGTTTGCACGGCGGGGGCGCCTCCCACCGGCAGCGACACTTTTGCGTACTCTGAGGGGCCCTGTGCCTGTGACGTCGCCAACGAGTATGCCCCCCTACCTGTTGAAGAAACCTGCACTTTCATCTGCACCTTCCTCTTTGTCCCTGTGTAAGTTGGTATAGTATGCGGGAAGGGGAACCTGACTTTCAGCAGGGTCAGATTGTGGCTGTGTAGCGTGCAAGGGGAATGTAGTGGTCTGGGTCAAAGTACCACAAGACTCATCTAGCACCGGCTGGGCAATGGGCAGGATGAGGCGGAAACACTGATATAGGCCCAAATAATAAAGTGGGTAAAATGCAGGACAAAATTGGTAACAGGACTAACCATGTGGCATTGCTTTGTTCAGTGGAGTAGAAAACCCAGGAGCGGCAGACAGACACCATTAGTAGGGCCGTACCACACTAGTAGGCCCTATGCAGTTTAATATTACAAATGAAGGCCGAAAGCCTGAAGATTAAAGGTCAGGAAAATAACACAGGACAACACCAAGGTGCGGCACACACCGTTACTAGGCCCAACCAAAGTAGTAGGCCAACTGCAGTTTAATTATTTAAAATGTAAGCCGAAAGCCTGAACATTGAAGATCGGGACAACAAAACAGGAGAAAACCCAGGAGCGTCAGACACCGTTTTAAGGGCCCAACCACACATTTTAAAAACAACTACTTAACAAGAGCTTCAAGATTGAAGCTCAGCTTTATACAGTGGAGGACAACACAATGGAGCGGCACACACCGTTAGTAGGCACCAACCACCAATTTTTACCAACAGATACTTAATGAAAGCCAGAAGGTTGAAGCTCAGACAAGGAAACCTGGAGGAGAACACCAAGGAGGAGGAGAACACCAAGGAGCAGGAGAACACCGTTACTAGGCCCCAACCCAAGTAGTATGGCAACTGTAGTGTTACATTTAAAAATACTTAATGAGAGCCAGAAGGTTGAAGCTCAGATTTAGACAGTGGAGGACAACACCAGGGAGCGGCAGACACCGTTAGTAGGCCCCAACCACCAATTTTTACCAACAAATACTTAATGAGAGCCAGAAGGTTGAAGCTCAGATTTAGACAGTGGAGGACAACACCAGGGAGCGGCAGACACCGTTAGTAGGCCCCAACCACCAATTTTTACCAACAAATTCTTAATGAGTGCCAGAAGGTTGAAGCTCAGACAAGGAAACCTGGAGGAGAACACCAAGGAGGAGGAGAACACCAAGGAGGAGGAGAACACCGTTACTAGGCCCCAACCCAAGTAGTATGGCAACTGTAGTGTTACATTTAAAAATACTTAATGAGAGCCAGAAGGTTGAAGCTCAGATTTAGACAGTGAAGGACAACACCAGGGAGCGGCAGACACCGTTAGTAGGCCCCAACCACCAATTTTTACCAACATATACTTAATGAGAGCCAGAAGGTTGAAGCTCAGATTTAGACAGTGGAGGACAACACCAGGGAGCGGCAAACACCGTTAGTAGGCCCCAAACACCAATTTTTACCAACAAATACTTAATGAGAGCCAGAAGGTTGAAGCTCAGATTTATACAGTGGAGGACAACACCAGGGAGCGGCAGACACCGTTAGTAGGCCCCAACCACCAATTTTTACCAACAAATACTTAATGAGAGCCAGAAGGTTGAAGCTCAGACAAGGAAACCTGGAGCAGAACACCAAGGAGGAGGAGAACACCCAGGAGCGGCAGACATCACTAGTAGGCCCCAACCAAACTAGTAGCCCAAATGCAGTTTCCTATTTTTTAAAAAAGCCCGAAAACCTGAATTGAGGACAATTTTAATTAGGGACTGCAGACAGACTTAGTAGGCTGTCCCCTGTGGACCATGCATCCACCACATTAACCCATTGCGCCGTAATGGACACGTAACCTTCCGTGGCCATGCCTACAGGTCCATGCGTCTGTTGTCAGGTGCACCTTTGTACTCACAGATTTCCAGATTGCATGGACAATGCGGTCTTTTACATGCTGGTGGAGGGTTGGGATGACTTTTCTCGCAAAAGAAGTGTCGACTGGTTAGCTTGTAGCGTGGTACAGCGTAGTCCATCATGGCTTTATTAATATTAAATAAAATATATAAATAGGCTCTATGAACTTTTAAATAGGTTCCAGGGGTACACGGGCAGCATTGGTGTGGTCAGTGGAGGAAGATTGCAAGGAGGGACCGCAGACAGGCTTACTGGGCCTAAAATAAATAAAAATAGGCTCTATGCAGTTTTAAATAGGTTACATGGGTACACAGGCAGCATTGTTGTGGTCAGTGGAGGAGGATTGCAAGGAGGGACCGCAGACAGGCTTACTAGGCCTAAAATAAATAAAAATAGGCTCAAGGTACTTAGAGTTATCTCGCAGGGGTACACAGGCAGCATTGTTGTGGTCAGTGGAGGAGGATTGCAAGGAGGGACCGCAGACAGGCTTACTGGGCCTAAAATAAATAAAAATAGGCTCTATGCAGTTTTAAATAGGTTACATGGGTACACAGGCAGCATTGTTGTGGTCAGTGGAGGAGGATTGCAAGGAGGGACCGCAGACAGGCTTACTAGGCCTAAAATAAATAAAAATAGGCTCTATGCAGTTTTAAATAGGTTACATGGGTACACAGGCAGCATTGTTGTGGTCAGTGGAGGAGGATTGCAAGGAGGGACCACAGACAGGCTTAGTAGGCCTAAAATAAATAAAAATAGGCTCAAGGCACTTAGAGTTATCTCGCAGGGGTAGACAGGCAGCATTGTTGTGGTCAGTGGAGGAGGATTGCAAGGAGGGACCGCAGACAGGCTTACTGGGCCTAAAATAAATAAAAATAGGCTCTATGCAGTTTTAAATAGGTTACATGGGTACACAGGCAGCATTGTTGTGGTCAGTGGAGGAGGATTGCAAGGAGGGACCGCAGACAGGCTTTCTAGGCCTAAAATAAATAAAAATAGGCTCTATGCAGTTTTAAATAGGTTACATGGGTACACAGGCAGCATTGTTGTGGTCAGTGGAGGAGGATTGCAAGGAGGGACCGCAGACAGGCTTACTAGGCCTAAAATAAATAAAAATAGGCTCTATGCAGTTTTAAATAGGTTACATGGGTACACAGGCAGCATTGGTGTGGTCAGCGGAGGACGATTGCAAGGAGTGTCTGACACAGTTAGTACTCCCAAAAAATAAATAGATGTTAATGTCTTGCAAAACAAAAAAACAAAAGTGTGGCATACTTAGGTACAGGGGTGGGCTCATCTGCTGAGTTTCTGACAGTAATTTGGCAGTAAGTATTTACTGGTGTCAATATAGGACACTGACCCAGACTACTTTAACTAGATTCATAGATGTCAGCAAATTGGTATTGTCAGTGCCAGGCATTGAATGATGTCAGCGCATAGACTAAACATTGGTGGAGCTGTGAGAGATAATTTTGCACGTGGTAGAGCACTGTTTGAGCTGGGGGGGGTGAACTCTCTTGTGGCCGGCGGTACCGTCCCAGGGCCCCTCATGTTACAACGGTGTGTCTGACGTTGGGTGATCGCCACCACCGCCAGAGACACTTTATTGTACTATGAGGGACCCAGTGGCAGTGCCGTCGACCAAAAGCGGGCACACCCACCTCTTCAGACAAACGGCACTCTAACGGGTGCTTGCGCCAAGTGAGTAAGACCAGTCCACAAGCAAGACCTTTTTATAGGAAAGCTAGGTGTCAGCCGAGAAAGGTGGGGCAAAATAATTTGAAATCCAGGAGTGGTTCATTTTAATGAAGGTTAGATCATCCACATTTTGGGTAGCCAGACGAGTCCTTTTTTCGGTTAATATTGAACCAGCAGCACTGAATACTCTTTCTGATAGCACACTAGCTGCTGGGCAAGCAAGCTCCTGCAATGCATATTCTGCCAATTCAGGCCAGGTGTCTAATTTGGATGCCCAGTAATCAAATGGGAATGACGGTTGAGGGAGAACATCAATAAGGGATGAAAAATAGTTAGTAACCATACTGGACAAATGTTGTCTCCTGTCACTTTGAATAGATGCTGCAGTACCTGTCCTGTCTGCGGTCATTGCGAAATCACTCCACAACCTGGTCAGAAAACCCCTCTGTCCAACGCCACTTCTGATTTGTGCACCTCTAACACCTCTGCCTTGTAGCCCCCTGCAGCTCGTGTGAGAACCCTCACCGGCGGTGTGTGCTGGGAATGCCTGAATCAAACGGTCTACAAGAGTTGCTTGTTTGGTTGCTAATATTTGTTCGAGGTTCTCATGTGGCATAATATTTTGCAATTTGCCTTTATAGCGAGGGTCAAGGATGTAGACCAACCAGTAATCGTCATCGGTCATCATTTTAATAATGCGTGGGTCCCTTTTGAGGATACGTAAGGCATAATCCGCCATGTGGGCCAAAGTTCCAGTTGTCAAATCTGCGGTTGTGCTGGTTTGAGGGGCAGTTACAGGCAAATCTATGTCACTTGTCTCCCTTAAAAAACCAGAACCCGGCCTTGCAACGCCACTAATTTCTGTTGGCCCAGGAGAAGCTTCCTCATTAAAAAAGTACTCATCCCCATCATCCTCCTCGTCCTCCTTATCCTCTTCGCCCGCTACCGCGTCCTCTACACGGCCCTGACCAGACAATGGCTGACTGTCATCAAGGCTTTCCTCTTCCTCGGCTGCAGACGCCTGCTCCTTTATGTGCGTCAAACTTTGCATCAGCAGACGCATTAGGGGGATGCTCAAGCTTATTATGGCATTGTCTGCACTAACCAGCCGTGTGCATTCCTCAGAACACTGAAGGACTTGACACAGGTCTTGTAGCTTCGACCACTGCACACCTGACAACTCCATGTCTGCCATCCAACTGCCTGCCCGTGTATCCTCCCACAAATACATAACAGCACGCCTCTGTTTGCACAGTCTCTGAAGCATGTGCAGTGTGGAGTTCCACCTTGATGCAATGTCGATGATTAGGCGATGCTGGGGAAAGTTCAAAGACCGCTGATAGTTCTGCATACGGCTAGAGTGTACAGGCGAACGGCGGATATGCGAGCAAAGTCTGCGCACTTTGAGGAGCAGGTCGAGTAACCCCGGATAACTTTTCAGGAAGCACTGCACCACCAGGTTTAAGGTGTGAGCCAGGCAAGGAATGTGTTTCAGTTGGGAAAGGGCTATGGCAGCCATGAAATTCCTTCCGTTATCATTCACTACCTTGCCTGCCTCAAGATGTACAGTGCCCAGCCATGACTGAATTTCTTTCTGCAAGAACTCGGACAGAACTTCCGCGGTGTGTCTGTTGTCGCCCAAACACTTCATTGCCAATACAGCCTGCTGACGCTTGCCACTAGCTGTCCCATAATGGCACACCTGGTGTGCAACAGTGGCAGCTGCGGATGGAGTGGATGTGCGACTGCGGTCTGTGGACGAGCTCTCGCTTCTGCAGGAGGACGAGGAAGAGGAGGAGGGGGGGCGAACGCCTACAGCCGACTGTTTCCTTGACCGTGGGCTAAGCAGAACTGTCCCAATATTGCTGTCCCCTGTGGACCCTGCATCCACCACATTCACCCAGTGTGCCGTGATGGACACGTAACGTCCCTGGCCATGCCTACTGGTCCATGCATCTGTTGTCAGTTGCACCTTTGTAGTCACAGACTGCCTGAGTGCATGGACGATGCGGTCTTTAACATGCTGTTGGAGGGCTCGGATGGCTTTTCTAGAAAAGAAGTGTCGACTGGGTAACTCGTAGCGTGGTACAGCATAGTCCATCAGCGCTTTGAAAGCTTCGCTTTCAACTAACCGGTAGGGCATCATCTCTAATGAGATTAGTCTAGCAATGTGGGCGTTCAAACCCTGTGTACGCGGATGCGAGGATGACTACTTCCTTTTCCTAACAAGAGTCTCATGTAGGGTGAGCTGGACTGGAGAGCTGGAGATCGTGGAACTAGCGGTGGTGCCGGTGGACATGGCAGACTGAGAGAGGGTTGGAGATGGTATTCTTGCCGGTGCCCTACATGCAGTGTTTCCTACTACGAACCTGGTGAGTCCCTGACTGCTTTGGCCTGGAGACAAAAGCTGCACAGATACTGCAGGTGTTGCGGGAAATGGTGGGCTTACAGTGAGGGAAGGGATGTAGCATTGCTGACTAGCTTCATTGGCCGAGGGTGCTGCAACCTTTAGGCACGTTTGGTAGTTAGTCCAGGCTTGCAAATGCATGGTGGATAAATGTCTATGCATGCAACTTGTATTTAGACTTTTAAGATTCTGACCTCTGCTTAAGGTAGTTGAACATTTTTGACAGATGACTTTGCGCTGATCATTTGGATGTTGTTTAAAAAAATGCCAGACTGCACTCTTTCTACTATCGGATACCTTTTCAGGCATTGCAGACTGAGCTCCTTTAACCGGATGGCCACGCTGTCCTCCAACTGGTTTTGGTTTTGCCACGCGTTTTTGGCCAGATACGGGCCCGGCAGATGGAACCTGTTGTGATGTTGATGCCTGCTGCGGCTCCTCCTCCACTTCAGAACTACTGCCGCCTGCACCCTGTTCCCCCAATGGCTGCCAATCGGGGTCAACAACTGGGTCATCTATGACCTCCTCTTCTATCTCGTGTGCAACTTCGTCTGTGTCACCGTGTAAGCCGGTGGTATAGCGTTCGTGACGGGGCACCATAGTCTCAGCTGGGTTTGATTCTGGCTCAGTACACTGCGAGGGTAATATTCTGGTCTGAGTCAAAGGAACAGCATAGTAATCTGGCTGTGGCTGTGCATCAGTGCACTCCATGTCCGATTCAACTTCTAATGGGCATGGCCTGTTAACTGTTTCACTGTCTAACCCAGGAACGGTATGTGTAAAGAGCTCCATGGAGTAACCCGTTGTGTCTCCTGACACATCCTTCTCTCTTGTTCTGGATGAAGAAGACAAGAAAGCGACTTGTCCTTGACCGTGAACATCCACTAACGACGCGCTGCTTTTACATTTAGCACTTTCAGAAGAGGAGGCAAAAGAGCTAGAGGCTGAGTCATCAAGGAAAGCCAAAACTTGTTCTTGCTGCTCCGGCTTTAAAAGCGGCTTTCCTACTCCCAGAAAAGGGAGCGATCGAGGCCTTTTGTAGCCAGACGACGAACCTGGCTCAACAACTCGAAACTTAGGTGCTGTACTGCTTTTACCACGACCACCTGATGCTCCACCACCACTACCATCATTACCAGCTGACAATGACCGCCCACGGCCACGACCTCTTCCACCAGACTTCCTCATTGTTTGCAAAACGTAACCAAAGTAACGGTATTTGTTACTGTAAAACAACTTATAAGGTGAACTCTAACTTCTGTAGGATTTATATACACCTTTATAGGTGGCTGACACTGAAAGGAAAACCAGGCCCAATGTTACACACTAGGTTTTCTGTGCCCCAATAATTTGAGACAGATGGCACACACACAACCGGCACTCAAGCAGAAATGCCAATCTTAATCTCCCACTATTTTTTTTTTTCAGGGAGAATAAAAAAAAAAAAAAATGGCCCAGTATTACACACTAGGTTTTCTGTGGCACACAATGAGAGACAGATGCCACACACAGCACTGGCACATAGGCAGACTTGCCAATCTTTATCTCCCACTATTTATTTATTTTTTTCAGGGAGAATAAAAAAAAAAATGGCCCAGTATTACACACTAGGTTTTCTGTGGCACACAATGAGACAGATGCCACACACAGCACTGGCACAGAGGCAGACTTGCCAATCTTTATCTCCCACAATTTTTTTTTTTTCAGGGAGAATAATAAAAAAAAATGGCCCAGTATTACACACTAGGTTTTCTGTGGCACACAATGAGAGACAGATGCCACACACAGCACTGGCACAGAGGCAGACTTGCCAATCTTTATCTCCCAATATTTTTTTTTTTTTCAGGGAGAATGAAAAAAAAAAATGGCCCAGTATTACACACTAGGTTTTCTGTGGCACACAATGAGAGACAGATGCCACACACAGCACTGGCACAGAGGCAGACTTGCCAATCTTTATCTCCCACTATTTTTTTTTCTTCAGGGAGAATAAAAAAAAAATAAAAAATGGCCCAGTATTACACACTAGGTTTTCTGTGGCACAAAATGAGAGACAGATACCACACACAGCACTGGCACAGAGGCAGACTTGCCAATCTTTATCTCCCACTATTTACTTATTTTTTTCAGGGAGAATAAAAAAAAATGGCCCAGTGTTACACACTAGGTTTTCTGTGGCACACAATGAGAGACAGATGCCACACACAGCACTGGCACAGAGGCAGACTTGCCAATCTTTATCTCCCTGCAGTAATCTCAGAAAAGTATGGCAGGCAGGTATAAAAAGGACTGCTGCACACAAAAGTGTGGACCAACAAACAAGATAGCTGTGCAGAAAGGAAGGAACAACAGGATTTGTGCTTTGAAAAAAGCAGTTGGTTTGCACAGCGGCGTACACACACAGCAACGCAGCTATCAGGGAGCCTTCTAGGGCAGCCCAATGAGCTACAGCACTGAGGAAAAAAAATGTAGCTTCCACTGTCCCTGCAAACAAAAGGTGGTGTTGGACAGTGGAAATCGCTACAGCACAAGCGGTTTGGGGGTGAATGTACCCTGCCTAACACTATCCCTGCTTCTGACGAAGCGGCACCTCTCCCTACGCTCAGATCAGCAGCAGTAAGATGGCGGTCGGCGGGAACGCCCCTTTATAGCCCCTGTGACGCCGCAGAAAGCAAGCCAATCACTGCAATGCCCTTCTCTAAGATGGTGGGGACTGAGATCTATGTCATCACGCTGCCTGCACTCTGCGTCCACCTTCATTGGCTGAGAAATGGCGCTTTTAGCGTCATTGAAATGCGACTTTGGCGCGAAAGTCGCGTACCGCATGGCCGACCCCACACAGGGATCGGGTCGGGTTCCATGAGACCCGACTTTGCCAAAAGTCGGCGACTTATGAAAATTACCGATCCGTTTCGCTCAACCCTAGTGCAAAGTTATCTGTAAGAAATGCTCAAAGACCTTTAGCAGAGGGAAGAATCTTCAAAATTTAAATACAACGTGCATGCTTAAACATTTAACCAGCATGCACTTGCAAGCCTGGACTAACTATCAAACGTCCCGTACCATTGGTGCACCTGCTCAGAATGAAGGTAGTCAGCAACGCTACCTTGCTTCCCTCACTGTAAGCCCACCGATTAGGACACCACCAGCAGCAAATGTGGAGGTATAGTCGCAAGGCCAAAGCAGTCAGGGAATCACAAGGTTCTTGATAGGAAACACTGTATATAGGCCAACATCAAGAATACCATCACCAACCCTCTCTCAATCCGCCATGTCCACCACCCCCACCGCTAGTTCCACCATATGCAGCTCTCCAGTCCAGCTCACCCTACATGAGACTCTCGACAGGAAAATAAAGTACTCATCCTCTCATCCGCGTACACAGGGTTTGAACGCCCACATTGGTATACTAATCTCGTTAGAGATGATGCCCTACCGGTTGGTTGAAAGCGAAGCTTTCAAAGACCTGATGGCCTACGCAGTACCACGCTATGACCTACCCAGTCAGCACTTCTTTGCAAGAAAAGCCATCCCAGCCCTCCACCAGCATGTCAAAACCACATTGTCCATGCACTGAGGCAATCAGTCAGTGGAAAGGTGCACCTCACAACAGATGCATGGACCAGTAGGCATGGCCAGGGACGTTATGTGTCCATCACGATGCACTGGGTTAATGTGGTGGATGCAGGGTCCACAGGGGACAGCCATAGTGGGATAGTTCTGGCTAGCCCACGGTCTAGGAAACAGTTGGCTGTAGGCATTCGCCACCCCTCCTCCTCCTCCTCCTCTTTAAGCGAAAGCTCGTCCACTCAGTGTAGTCGCATGACAACTCCATCCACAGCTGCCAGTGTTGTACACGAGGTGTCCCATTATTGAACAGCTAGTGGTAAGCTTCAGCAGGCTGTGTTACAAATGAAGTGTTTGGGTGACAACAGACACACTGCGGAAGTACTGGCAGAGTACTTGCAGCAAGAAACTCAGTTATGGCTGGGCAGTGTACATCTTGAGGCAGTGATAACGGAAGAAATTTTATGGCTGCCATAGCCCTTTCAGAACTGAAACACATACCTTGCCTGGCTCACACCTTGAACCTGGTGGTGCAGTGCTTCCTCAAAAATTATCCGGAGTTACCAGCCCCGCTCCTGAAGGTGCGAAGACTTTGCTCGCACATCTGCCGGTCGCCCGTACACTCCAGCCGTATGCTGAACCATCAGTGATCGCTGAATCTTCCCCAGCACTGCATAATAATCGACGTTGCAACAAGGTGGAGCTCCACACTGCACATGGTTCAGAGGCTGTGCGAACAGAGGCGTGCTGTAATTAATTTGTGGGAGGATACACATACACGGGCAGGCACTTGTATGGCAGACATGGAGTTGTCTGGTGTGCAGTGGTCAAAGCTACAAGACCTCTGTCAAGTCCTTCAGTGTTTTGAGGAATGCACATGGCTGGTAAGTGCAGACGACGCCATCATAAGCATGAGCATCCCACTAATGCGTCGGCTGATGCAAAGTTTGACGCACATTAAGGAGCAGGCGTCTGCAGCCGAGGAGGAGGGAAGCCTAGATGACAGTCAGCCATTGTCTGCTCAGGGAACTCTCCTGGACGAGGCGGCGGACGAAGAGGAGGAGGAGGAGGATGATGGGGATGAATATTTATGGAAGGAGAATGCTTCTCAGGGGGCAATAGAAACAGGTGGCGTTGCAAGTTCAGGTACAGATTTTTGCGGGACACAAGTGATGTTGATTTGCAATTAAGTGCTCCTCAACCCAGCACAAGCAGTGAATTGACACCTGGAACATTGGCCCACATGGCTGAGTATGCCTTGCATATCCAAAAAAGGGACCCCCGCATTATTAAAATGATGACCGATGACGATTACTGGTTGGCCTGCCTCCTGGATCCACGATTTAAAGGAAAATTACAAAATATCATGCCACATGAGAACCTTGAGCAAATATTGGCTACCAAACAAGCAACTCTTGTAGACTGTTTGGTTCAGGCATTCCTAGCACACAGCAGCGGTGATGGTTCCCACACGAGCCATAGGGGGCAACATGGCAGAGGTGTTAGAGGTGCACAAATCCGAAGTGGCGTTGGACAGAGGGGTTTTATGACCAGGTTGTGGAGTGATTTCGCAATGACCGCTGACACGACAGGTACTGCTGCATCGATTCAAAGTGACAGGAGACAACATTTGTCCAGTATGGTTACTAACTATTTTTCAGCCCTTATCGATGTTCTCCCTTACAGGTCATTCCCCTTTGATTACTGGGCATCTAAAATAGACACCTGGCCTGAATTGGCAGAATATGCATTACAGGAGCTCGCTTGCCCTGCTGCTAGTGTGCTGTCAGAAAGAGTTTTCAGTGCTGCTGGTTCAATACTGACCGAAAAAAGGTCACGTCTGGCTACCCAAAATGTTGATGATCTAACCTTCATTTAAATGAACCAATCATGGATTTCAAATTATTTTGCCCCACTTTTCCCTGATGACATGTAGCTTGCCTGAAAAATGTCTTGCTTTTGGCCTCCTGTTACTGACTTCTCCAATTCCTCCTTTTTCAGCTGCTGAATGTCCACGATAGGCCATTTTTATACCTCCCTAAATGGGCTAACTCCCCCCACAGGGCCGTGGTCACCACCTGGCGCAAGCACCCGTGCGAGTGCCGTTTGCCTGGACAGGTGGGTGTGCCCACTCTTGGGCGACAGCACTGTCACAGGGTCCCTCATAGTACAATGAAGAGTCTCTGATGGTGGTGGTACACAACCAATGTCAGACACACCGCTGTAATATGAGGGGCCCTGTGCCAGTACCGCCACCCATGAGAGAGTGTTCCCCCCAGCTCGAAAACAGTGCTCTACCACTTGCAATACTTACCTCTCCCTGCTCCACCACTGTGTATTCTGTGCTGTTAAATCCTTCAATGGCACTGCCAATACAAATTTGTTGAAATGATAGATGATAGTTAAAATATACAGGGGCCCTGGCCTCCATTTAGACCAGTTAATACTTTGCGCCTACTACCACTCTCTGCTACTCAGCAGAGGAGCCCACCCCTGTACCTAGCTATGCCACCTGTTTATTTATGATTTTTTGGCAGACATTTAGCCCACTTTATTATTTGGGCCTACTAACTGTCTGCCGCTCATTACAGTTGTCCTCCAATGAACAAAGCAATACCGCCTGTTTAGTCCTGTTACCAATTTTGAACTGCATTTAGCCCACTTCATTATTTGGGCCTACTAACTGTCTGCCACTCCTTACAGTTGTCCTCCGCTGAACACAGCAATGCCGCCTGTTTAGTCCTGTTACAAATTTTTAACTGCATTTAGCCCACGTTATTATTTGGGCCTACTAACTGTGTCTGCCGCTCATTACAGTTGGCCAATGAATAAAGCAATGCCACCTGTTTAGTCCTGTTACCAATTTTGAACTGCTTTTAGCCCACTTCATTATTTGGGCCTACTAACTGTGTCTGCCACTCCTTACAGTTGTCCTCCGCTGGACAAAGCAATGCTGCCTGTTTAGTCCTGATACCAATTTTGAACTGCATTTAGCCCACTTTATTATTTGGGCCTATATGTGTGTTTCCTCCTCATCCTGCCCATTGCCCAGCTACTGCTAGATGAGTCTGCTGGTACATTGACCCAGACCACTACATTCCCTTTGCACTCTACACAGCCAGAATCTGACCCTGCTGAAAGTCAGGTTCCCCTTCCTGCATATTATACCACCTTACACGGGGACAAAGAGGAAGGTGCAGATGAAAGTGCAGGTTCCTTCATCAGGTGGGGGGCATACTTGTTGGTGACGTCACTGGCACAGGGCCCCTCATAGTACGCAAAAGTGTCTCTGCCGGTGGGAGGCGCCACCCGCCGGCAAACACACCGCCGTACTATGAGGGGCCCTGTGCCAGTGCCAATGCCAACGAGTGGGCCCCCCTGCTTGCTCAGGATTACAGCACTTGCAAAGTTGAAATACTTACCTCTCCCTGCTCCACTGCCGTGACGTATTCCGCGTTTCCTGGGCCTATGAAAATCTTGAGCCAGCCCTACCCCCCCACAACTTTAGCCAAATGACCCCCAGTTTTCAATACCTAACTATTATTATAAAGTAAATTAAGATTGACAAGCTTCAGTAATAAGAATTGATGTTTTTGGCATTAAAATGGGCACTGTAGGTGTTTTCCTGTCCTCCACTCATTGCCAACTTTGATTCCCCATTGATTTGCATTGGGTTTCGTGTTTCAGTCGGACCCCGACTTTTCGCAATAATCGGCCTATTTCACCCGACCCGACTTTTGACAAAGTCTGGTTTCGCGAAACCCGACTCAATCCCAAAAAAGTAAAAGTCGCTCAACTCTAGTCTCCACTCCGAGAAAGCCAACTTCACTGCTAACAACTCCCTGTCCCCGATGGAATAATTCCTCTCCGATGGTGTGAAGGTCTTGGAGAAGAAGAAGCAAGGATGCTTCCGACCTTGAGCATCCTTTTGGAAGAGGACTGCTCCTGCACCAACGGATGAGGCATCCACCTCCATTACAAACTGCTTATCAACATCGGGACGATGTAGCATGGGAGCGCTAGCAAAATGAGACTTAATAGAAGAGAAGGCCCTGGAGACCTCTTCAGACCACAATTTGGGATTTGCTCCCCTCTTGGTGAGGGCCACCAAGGGAGCTACCAAAGTTGAGAAGTGGGGAATGAACTGGCGATAGTAATTAATGAACTCCATAAAGCGCTGCACCGCTTTAAGAGAATGGGGTTCTTGCCAGTCCATCACAGCCTGTAGTTTGGCAGGATCCATAGCCAATCCCTGGGTGGAGATGATATAGCCCAGGAAAGCTAAAGACTCCTGCTCAGACATACACTTTTCCAACTTTGCATAGAGGGAATTTGCCCATAAGAGGTCGAAGACTCTGCCAACATCTCTCTGGTGGGAGTCAATATCTGGAGAGAAGATGAGAATATCATCCAGATAGACTACGACCGAGGTGGAGAGCATATCCCGGAAGATGTCGTTGACAAAGTCTTGGAAAACAGCTGGGGCATTACAGAGCCCGAAGGGCATCACCAGATACTCATAGTGCCCAACCCTAGTATTAAATACCATCTTCGATTCGTCCCCCTTATGGATGCGAATCAGGTTATAAGCACCCCGCAGATCTAATTTGGTAAATACCCTTGCTCCCCGTAGCCTATCAAAGAGCTCAGAAATCAGGGGCAGTGAGTACTTATTCTTAACGATGATGGCGTTAAGACCCCTGTAATCTATGCAAGGACGTAATTCTCCATTCTTCTTCTGCACGAAGAAGAACCCCGCCCCTGCAGGTGACACTGACTTCCTAATGAACCCTCTTGCCAAATTCTCCTGGATGTATTGGGACATAGCCTCTGTTTTCGGGAGAGAGAGGGGATAGACCCGTCCCTGAGGAGGTTCTGCTCCAGGCAAGAGATCAATAGGACTGTCATAGGGACGGTGAGGCAGAAGGGTCTCCGCAGCCTTTTTGGAGAAGACGTCTGCATAGGACCAATAGCATTTGGGAAGGGAAGAAAGATCTGCGGGTATATTGGTGGTGGAAACCTGAACGCACTCTCTCACACATCTGCCCTTACATGATTCACTCCAACCCAATATCCTCCCAGAGGTCCATTCAATATGTGGGGAGTGGAAACGGAGCCAGGGTATTCCCAGCGGAATCTCGTCCATTCCCTCGGGAAGGACAAGAAGGGAAATAATCTCCTGGTGGGAAGGGGACATGGATAACGTGAATTGGACAGTCTGGTGTGTGATTTGTGAAGGAAGTGTCGACCCATTCACTACTCTAACAGTCACCGGTTTGGTGAGCATCACCAGAGGTATTGCATGGCGCAGAGCAAAAGCAGAGGACATGAAATTCCCCTTTGCTCCAGAATCCACACAAAGCTCGACTGTCAGAAAGGATGAACCCAACATGATTGTCCCTTTGAAGGACAGCTTGGAGGAAAACGCCGCTGTGTCTAGTGAACCTCCTCCAATGGCTACTAGACGTGATCGTTTACCCGACCACCATGGACATTTATTTGCATAATGTCCTTGTTGTTGGCAATTTCTACAAACCACGGGTACTCGAGCGGTCCGAGACTTAGGTCCCGCTCGAGAAACCTCCATGGCCTCATGGGAGTCGGACGCCTGAACGGAAGATTCTAGAGGTCTGGCGAAGGTGGGAGCCAGCTGAAACCTCTGCCTACACTGGGTCCGCTCTAACCTCGGCTCGTTAAAATGGAGGTCAATGCGGATAGATATAGAAATGAGCTCCTCCAGTGTGGCGGGAATCTCTCTGGTGGCCAAGGCGTCCTTCACATGGTCTGCCAGTCCTTTCCAGAACACCGGAATAAGGACTTTATCCGGCCACTCCAGCTCAGAGACCAGAGTCTGGAATTGGACGGCGAACTGGCTGACCATGGACGATCCCTGTGTTATTGCCAACAATTGGAGCGCGGTATCGTGGGTGACACGAGGTCCCAAAAAGACCTGTTTCAGAGCATCCAGGAAGAGAGGAGCACTCTGCACCACACGATCATTACGCTCCCATAGCGGCGTTGCCCACTCCAATGCCCTGCCCGACAAAAGGGATAAAATAAATCCCACTTTCGCCCGTTCCATAGGAAAACGTGCAGCCAGGAGCTCTAGATGTATGGAGCACTGACTCCCGAATCCCCAACATAGCTTACTGTCACCAGGAAACTTGTCTGGAATTAGGAGACGGGATAAAGTCAGAGCAGGGGTGGCAGAGGACAAACTGGCTGCAGCTACACTTGCAGCCTGAACAGCGACTGCAGTAACATCCACAGCTGAGGTTGTGCGCTCAAGAGCCGCCAACCTACCCTCCAGCTGCTGGATGTACTGCTGTAAACGCTGATCGTCAGCCATTTACTAGCCAGACCCTGGCGCTAGTATTCTGTTAGGGTTGGCGGAACGCACCGAGTAAATAGAGAGATGTTATTCTGTGCGTTCGCAGCCCGGGGTCCACCATGCAGGAGAGAACCTGCTGCTAGCAAATGGCAGCCCTATATGGCAGTAGAAGCGAACTCTGTTACTTCACAGAGTCACCTAAAGAAAGCACTGTGTCCTGTTAACCTCACAGGAGTACACAGCGACTGCCGAACAGATAGCAGTTGGTGGTTACGTAATCATACAATCTCCTCACCGGAGGAGCGGGTATTCTAGGGGCTTATTTCAGCTGGGGCCCTGAATCCATACACACAATCTCCTCACCGGAGGTGCCAGTATTCTAGGGGCTTATTTCAGCCAGGTCCCTGAACACATACAAACGTAACTACACTGGCGCAAAGCACATAACTTAGATTTGATACTAGTGCATGGCCGTGCGGCCATGCAAACCTTTTATAGTTGCAGCAAGTACTGGACCTTCCTAGAAGGACCAATGAGAGGCTGTCACAGAGCCTGAGGAACTTCAGGACCTTCCTGGAGAACCAATGGGTTTTGCTGCAGTACCTAAGCATGTGACCCTCGATCTCCAATCAGAGATCTTACCCTGGGCATGCTCAGAAGGGAAAAAGCACGACCTTGTCCCAAAAGCGTCTGCTCGCCGCTGCCCAGCACTGGCTTCAATGGCAGAAGCTGGAAAAGCAACAGTAACCCTTTGCACAGAGTCAGACTGAGCAAGACGCTGGGAACGACGTCTCCGCTGAGCAGGCTCCACTGCGGCAGGAGAAGAATGGGAGATTGCAGCGGAGATGGCCTGACATTCCCCCTGTGCAGAGGCGGGAACTCGACCCCTAACACACATTATGCTGATGTGTACCCCCAGGGGTAAATGTTTTTCAGCCCATACACTTAATGAATGGGCATTAGAAGTACAGGAAACCTTCTCCTTTAAACTGGGAAAACATTCTTCGGGGCTATCCTCCACATTTCTTCCTGGGGGATTGGAGTGCGTACAAATTTGGGGCAGTCCTTGTATTCACTTCATGGTCAAACTTTATGTGAGTTAAATAAATCATAATAATGTGAACTTGGTTTTCATGTGGCCATACAGTACGTGGGCTCAAAGGCTTATTTGGGTGCGTGTAACTTTGGTACAGGGCAGACCTTGCATTCAATACATAAGCAAACAAGATGGGAGTACCAAATGAATAATGTGAACTTGGTTTTCATGTGTCCATCCAGCATGTGGGTTCAAAGGCTTATTGGGGTGTGTGTAACTTTGGGGCAGGGCAGGCCTTGCATTCAATGCATAAGCCAACAGTATGGGAGTACCAAATGAATATTGGGAACTTTGGTTGCATGTGGTCATTTATGATTACTGTTGAATGGGTTGTTGGGGTGCATCCAAATTTTGGGTAGCCCTGCCACTCATTGCATACGCAATAGCGGTATAAGGGACACACTGTTTAATAATGGGAACAAAAAAGCATAGTCAGCTGATGGCTCTCTAAGAAAAATGAGGGCCAACTGCTGGCCCTATAAAAATAGACTTTGTGACTTTCAGAGTCCCTCCTTCATAAATAAAACAGGATGTGTCTGATGATGTGTCACACAGCACATGGCCAGATAAGGTTGTTAAATGTTAAAATTTCATTTCCCAGTGAATGCATTTGTCTTGGTTGAAAGCAATGCTAAAGTTGAAAAACGCATCACAAACGATATGTGGGAACATAGCCCTAGTGGTGGAGGAACATTTTTGTTTTGGTTTATTTATTTTGCCTTACATGCAAATCATTGCCCTGAACAGGATGTTCCTTAACACATTTCCCAGGAAAATCCACTTTGGTTTAGTCTTTGCATGTTTTATTGCGCGCTTGTAAAAGTGGCGTAAGACTCTGACAACATGGTTAACCGCTGTGACATGGCAGTCAGAAATGCTTCGAGGGGTATTCCCCATGATGTTCCCATGTCGTTTGAGCACTGTTCCCATCGATTTCAGATGAGGGGATGGGGACAAAAATGCTCGGTTTTCCCATAGAGTTACATTGGGCTCGTTGCACCTGAGCATTCCAATTTGCTCGACCCCAACAACAAGCACCCTAGCAATTTAGTGCTCGCACATCACTGGTTATAAGTTGAGATGGGCAAACCCGGACAGTAAAGTTCGGTGTCCGTACCGAACACCTACTGTTCAGGCACGAACACTGAACAAGGATTTCACCAGGAAGTTCCTGTTACTCTGCAGGTTCGGCTTTTCGTACACCTGGTGTTTGTCACGCTGTCATGTGCATGTGGGCATCTAATAGATGTGCATTTTCTGGGCGGCTGTGAACTGCTATTATTAGACTTGGGGGCAATATCCCTGGCCCCTTACCAGCCTGAGAATGCCAGCTCCCAGATGTTTTCTTTAGCGAAGCTGGTTGTCAAAAATGGGGAGGACCCCACGCCATTTTTCAAATGATTTATTTAAATAATGAAAAAATACAACGTGGGGACCCTTCTATTATTGATAACCTGAGGCTGACAGCTGAGGGTTGCAGCCTCCAGCTGTGAGTTTTGCCTGGCTGATTATTAAAAATACAGGGGAACCCACACTGTTTGTTTTTTTTATTATTATTTGTTTACAGCGCAGGAACCGGCTAACGAATACGCTCATCAGCCGCTCCTGCTCTCACTGTTATTAGCAGCAGCAGGCATCAGCTGATGGGAACAGTAGTCCCATCAGCTGACACCATTGACCGGAGGTAAACTTTATACCTCCGATCACAGCTGCGTGCTCATGCTGTCTTTTGACAGCGTAGGTAACGTGTCTCTCTGACCGACATGGATGATTTTACCGCCGATAAGAAATGACGTTTTCTGCGCTGTCATGCACATGACAGAGTGGCAAATACTGGATGTTCGGGCCAACCTATTCAAGTGATTGGAATCTGGGTTAAGGTTCTGGACTGGGAATGTTCTGGTACCTGAACCCAAACTTTTTGTAACTGTTCGGCCAAACCTGCAGCACCCGAATATCCAGGTGTCCGCCCATCTCTAGGAGCAGGAGCATTGCTATGTCTTAAAAATGCGAACAGACCGCAGAAAGTGAAAGTCACATCTTGGGACTAATTAAAAAAGTGAAAAAAATTGTAAAAATATATATTTTTTAAAAATTGCAAAATAATTTTAAAAAATACAAATACAATGTACTCATGTATTCATGAATAAATATTATTATGGAAAAAACAATAAAAGTATATATATTTTGGATTGCCGCGTCCGGAACGACCAGACATGTAAAACTATTCCACTAGTCAACCCCTTTAGTGAACACTGCAAAAAAAAAAAAACAAGGCAAAAATATACTTTAACATCATACTGCCTAAGAAAAAGTGGAATAAAATGTGATCAAAAAATGAATGTATATAAAAATGGTATAGCTAAAATGTCATCTTGTCCCACAAAAAGCAAGCCACCAAACAGTTCCATCAGCCAAAAAGTAAAAAAGATATAGCTCCTAGAATAAAGCAATGCAAGAATAATAATTTTTTATAAAATAGGTTTTATTGTGTAAAAGTGACAAAGCATAAAAAAACTATATAAATGGGCTATCGCTGTAATCGTACTGACCCTAAGAATAAAGCTGCCTTATCAATTTCACCATACATGGAACACCATAAAATTATTTGGTGCAATTTCTCCTCTTACTGTTATGAAAATGCAACATTTGTGGCTAAAGAAACATTTTTGTGGGGAAAAATGTGATTTTCTTTTATTTTCATGGCTCAATGTTATGAACTTCTGTCAAGCATCTGAGGGTTCAAGGTGCTCACCACACATCTACATAAGTTCCCTGAGGGGTATAGGTTTCAAAATGATGTAATTTATGGGGGATTGCTACTGTTTAGCCACATCAGGGGCTCTCCAAACGGGACATGGCATCCATGAATTATTCCAGCAAATTTTGAATTCAAAAAGTCAAATGGCGCTTCTTCTCTTCCTAGCCCTGCTGTGCGCCCAAACAGTAGTTCTCCTCCACATATTAGATATTGGTGTCATGGTTACGAATGGGGTTCCACCCCTGCCATCATGGGGTTAATGTTGTGTGCCTCTTTTTGGTTCTGGGAGGGACATATATACCCCTTCCTGGCTAAGATTCTCTGTCAGTTATACTTTTGTTCTGACTGTGTGTCTGACCCCCTGGTGTGCGTGTATACTGCATTGCTTGATTGCCTCTCGTGTATGACCTGGTCTGTCCGCTCACTCTGTTGTCTATCTCACGTTTTGGTACTGTCGTCTTCTTCGGTTCTGACCCTCTGGCTTGGCTATTGTTACTCTGATACAGTTTGTCCCTTTTGTACCGTACTGCTTGTTCTGGCTTTTTGACCTCTGGCTTCGACTTGACTACCCCTACGTCTCAGTCCACGGTACCTACCGGATCTCTCGGTTCTAACCTTAGCACGCATTGACGTGTCTCTGTTTTTCCTGGTCCCCGCTGGCTGTCAGTGCCTGGCTCCGCCCCCAGCCACTCCTCCGCAGTCACATGGGACAGGTCCTGTACACAGTCTAGTTAAGTTCTCCGCCTTTCCCCGGCCACTCCCACAGAGTCATGTTGGACAGGTCCTATGCACAGACAAGTGAGTTCACCGCCGTTCCCTGGCCACTCTCCCAGAGTCACGTGGGGCAGGTCCCGTGCACAGACTAGTGAGTTCACCTACGTTCCCTGGTTACTTCTCGTATTTCAGTGTGCAGCCCCCTGCGCTAGGTTCTGCAGGGGGGTGTTACAATTGGCATATTCAGAAGAAATTTCACAACAAGTTATATGGTGCAATTTCTCCTATTACCCTTATGAAAATGCAAAATTCGGGGTTAAAAAAATTTTTTTTTTGTGGTAAAAATGTAATTTTTTTCTTTATTCTCAAGGCTCAATGTTTTAAAGTTCTGTGAAGCATCTGGGGGGTTCAAACTGCTCACCACACATCCACATAAGTTTCCTGAGACATCTAGGTTCCAAAATGATTTCATTTGTGGGGGTTTTACAATTTTTTGGGGATTTGGTTTTGTAAATTTTGTTGTAAAAATGAGAAACTGCTGGTCAACTTTTAACCCTTACCACTTCCTAATAAAAAAAAATATGCAAATTGCCTCTTCAGAGAACAAGAGGACTTGAACTCTATAGCGCCACCTGAAGTAGCAACAAGTCACAATCAACCCTTTAACAAGTCGTGCAATGTGACTTAGGATAAATAGCCAAATCAGTATCTCAATAAATGAAAAAATAAAAAAGTTTCAAAAATTGTGCTGATATAAAGTAGACATGTGAAATGATATTTATTAACTATTTTGTGTGAAATAACGCGTTGATTTAAAGGCCTAAAAAATAAAAGTTTGAAATTTGCTAAATTTTTGCCAAAGTTTTTTTTCACCAATAAATGCAATTCATATCAAAGAAATATTACCACTATCATAAAGTTCAATGTGACACAAAAAACAATCTCAGAATCAGTGGGATCCGTTGAAGCGTTCCAGAGTCATTACCTCACATTAACAATGGCCTGGTCATGAAGGTGTAAATAGCCTTGGGGGTAGTGTGGGCGCCGGGTGGCTTTGTAACGCTATGAATCTGCAAATTAACCCAATATCTGCAGGTCAATAGTGTTTGAGGGATGTGATACTGTATGTTGTTCCCGCTAAGCATTTTAATAGGTATTCATCATTAAATACCGTGTTATAGCTGTACATATTTTCGTTTTAAATGGATTTTCCCATAGTCAAAACAGATTACTCATTCCTAAGATAGATAAGAATTGTCTGATCAGCCTGTGGTGGTCCACTGGGACCTGAACTAGTCATGAGAAGTGGGGTTACCGAGTCCTCTGTTTGAATGGAGTGAGGATGTATGTAACCATTAGGCCGGCGTCACACAAGCGAGTTTTACGGACGTATGAGAGGCGCTGAAAATACGGATTGCATACGGTACAATGATTCTCTATGGCCCAGCTCCTATCAGCCGTATTTTACTGATCTGTATTATATGGTCTTGTACGGCCGTAGAAAATCACAGCATGCTGCGTTTGTCACCATATTGCGCAAAAAAAATCGCCAATTAAAGTCTATGGGGGCAAGAAAAATACAGATTACACACGGACCAGCAGTGTGACTTGCGAGAAATACGCAGCGGTGTTCTATAGAAAAGCCGGTAATTCAATTGCCGGCTTTTTCTTTCTCCTTCACAAACCCGACATGATATGAGACATGGTTTACATACAGTAAACCATCTCATATCCCTTTTTTTTTGCATATTCCACACTACTAATGTGCAAAATTTGGGCGCTGTAGCTTGTAAAATAAAGGGTGAAATCGTGAAAAAAATTGGTGTGGGCTCCCGCGCAATTTTCTCTGCCAGAGTGGTAAAGCCAGTGACTGAGGGCAGATATTAATAGCCTAGAGAGGGTCCATGGTTATTGTCCCCCCCTGGCTAAAAACATCTGCCCCCAGCCACCCCAGAAAAGGCACATGTGGAAGATGCACCTATTCTGGCACTTGGCCACTCTCTTCCCACTCCCGTGTAGCGGTGGGATATGGGGTAATGAAGGGTTAATGTCACCTTGCTTGAACTTTTCCCAGGCTCGAGTTTATATGAGGACATCCAGCAGAGGGCGCATCACCGCGACTCAAGGTAACTACAGGACACCCTGTGTCTTTATTTCATTGAAATACTTTGTAATAATGTGTGTGTGTTTTATTAACCATTTCGTACTATTGGATTAATAATGGATAGGTGTCATAATTGACACCTCTCCATTATTAATCTGGCTTAATGTCACCTTACAATAGCAAGGTGACATTAACCCTTCATCACCCCATATCCCACCCCTACACTGGAGTGGGAAGAGAGTGGCCAAGTGCCAGAATAGGCCCATCTTCCAGATGTGCCTTTTCTGGGGTGGCTGGGGGCAGATGTTTTTAGCCAAAGGGGGCCAATAACCATGGACTCTCTCTAGGCTATTAATATCTGCCCTCAGTCACTGGCTTTACCACTCTGGCGGAGAAAATTGCGCGGGAGCCCACGCCAATTTTTTCTGCAATTTAACCCTTTATTTCACAAGTTACAGCGCCAAAATTTTGCACATACACAATACTAACATTAGTAGTGTGGAATATGCAAAAAAAAAAAAAGGGATATGAGATGGTTTACTGTATGTAAACCATGTCTCATATCCTGTCGGGTTTGTGGAGGAGAAATGAAAAGCTGGCAATTAAATTACTGGCTTTTCTGCAATCTAGCGCTGAATTAAATAAAAATACAGATATATATATATTATATATTGTAGCATAGCGCCTACTACGTGTCTTGGGGGACACTCGCTTGGCAGCAGAATCAAAGCACTCGGGCACGGTTTTCTATCAAAACACAGTCTTTTCGCTTTATTTCACATAATGTAAACCACATCCCCAGGAACTTGGTAACAGTTTGAACACAGCCTGCATATATTCATCTTTACCACAGTTCGTCTCTGACCCCGATCAGCATTATACTCGGTTTTCAGACCGTTACCCATTGGCAACCTTTACGGGTTCCTGGACACCCCTTGGCCTCCGAGGTGCCCATACACAATGTCTCTCACTCTGACCCCGGTCAGTGTCACACGGTTCCTTCCCGTTACCTGTTGGTGCCGCACAGGTTTCCCGGATCCCTCTTCTCCACAGAGGTATCCATCAGACGTTTCTCACTCACACTGACTTCAGGTCAGTCCCAGGTCCTCAACACAGACCTCCCAGGTCTACGGTCTCCAGGTGCTTCCAGGACGACTCCACTCGCCGGAGCCTCCAACACCAACCGTCTGTGCTATGTCCAGCACGCAGGCTCTCCAGCCTGGAATGGTCACTGTGTGCTTCCAGGACGTATGTCCCCACCTGGGACCGTCCAGCACACAGGCCACTTTGCAGTGTCCTGCCAGGACACACGGGAGTGTGTCCACCCTGACAGACACTCACTAACAGTCACATTCCACCATGTGCTCCACACACCTCCTTTACATAGGTGTAACCACACCCAGGTACCTGTCACATGGCTAGTCAGGTAAGCGTGACATCACCACAGGTCCTTGCACACCATATATATGCCTCAATGCAGATCTCAAGGAGCACACACAGCGCCCCCTAGCTGCCACAGGGGTCGCTATACCACATATTCCCCCCCTCTGCTCAAACCCATAGGGTTGAACACTTATCACACACCATCTTCATCATCACACCTTTGTCAGGTCTTTTCCCCGCCCCCAGCAGTCAACATGTAAACCCTGAGCTTTAGCCGACAAGTCACAACATTTTTGTAACAAGGTCTCCCACCAATGTCATGTCCGTAAGTTGGGATCGTCCACCTTCTTCCCCGGTCACGCCCAACCCAGGACCGTCAACCACAAGGGCACTCTCCGCACCAACCTCCATACCCAACAATTCATTTGCCCCAGACAACAGTCCGACTGCATCACCCTTTTGGGACGCTCCACCCCCTTTTGGGAAACCACCATTTGGCAGAACTCCACCCTTTTTTCGAAACCACCATTTGGCAGAACTCCACCCCTTTTTTTGGGAAACCACCATTTGGCGGAACTCCACCCCTTTTAACAGCCATCTTTTGGAAACCACCATGTCTCTTTGGGTCGCACTGGCCCTTTAAGAGTCTGCACAGAGAAAAAAAAATGTTCTTCTTTTTTTTTTTCTCAACACTTCACCAGCTCCTGCTGGCAATTACAAGCCGCTGCTGAACCTCTTGCTGCAAGTGCAGCCGCACTCCACAATGCTCTGGACGGCTCCACTGCAGACTTCGTGGACCCGCCGATCCACAACAAGATGCTTGTCACCTTCATAACCCCGCCAAGTTACAGCAAAACGCTTGTCCCCTTCATGGACTTGCCGATCCACAACAAGACGCTTGTCACCTTCGTAACCTCGCCGAGTTACAACATTGCAGTGTAGCGCCCCCACTGCCGCAGGGCCGAGGGGTACCCGGTACCGGGCCTCTGAGTCTCTGCTCTGGGGTTGTCACGGTGGCTAGACCCGGTCCGTGACCCTGCTGAGGGGCGTACAATGAATGTAGAGATATGGGGATGATGTTATATTGCAGTGCAGGTAGCAGTAAATAACGAGGACACCAGGTTGCAGTCTCTTTACCTCTTTACTGAAGGCTTCAGGATCCTCAGTCCGGAATACGGTTAACCGGGCTGCGCAAGTCCGGCCGGTCCGATGGCACCTCCAGAGTTCCCTTTGCAGGTGGAAATCTGTGCCTACCTTCTAGCGCTTGTGTGTTGTGGTCCTCCCCTGCTGTGCTTATGGGATAGTCCCCACAACTGTTGTGTCTGTTTCTGAAGTTCCCTCACAACTCGATTATGATGTTCTGCTTCGTCCCCCAGATGATATGGCTAGGACGCACCCGTATGATGGGTAGGCTCGGAGCTCTTCCTGGACTCTAGTGTCGCCCTTCTCCTGTTGTTGCCCCCTGTGTCTTCATAGGTGATTTGTGTGAGACAGCCTGCCTATAGCTGACTGTCCTGCCGTAGGTTTGAAGTTAGGCCTGGAGCTCTATACTTCCTCGGCGTTCCGGCCACCGGCTGCGCGCTTCAGTAGGATGTTGCCTCGTCTTACAGCACGACTCCTACTGGTGTTTCTCCTTGTTGTGTTGATCTCGTTTCTCACTCAGCACAATAAACCTAGCTTCTTGTCCTTTCTTAGGGTACCGCCGCAATCAGGTGCAGGCGCGGTCCCGTAACGTTCTCTCAGTTCGCTAGGCCTCTGTCAGGATCCCACCCCTGACCGGGACCCCCCTGAGTCTCTCCCCGCAACACCCTCTGCCACAGGATGTTGCCTGTTCGATTCCCAGTCAGCTTCTGTCTAACTTCCTGCCTAACCCCCAGTTTTACCAGATTGTGAGGAGTGGCCTAATACATAGCACCCTTAGCTCCCCCTGGAGGCCAGACTGTGAAGTGTATTGGTGTCTGTGATACCTGGTTAGGTGAACTCCTTCAGTGCCATCAGACGTACCATAGCCCCCCTTAGCGGCGGAGCATCAGTACTGCAGCAACCAGGACTCTGGGGCGCTGCACTCCCCCCTGGTTAAACTCAGTACTCCTGGACTGGGAAGAAAACAACAATACATGTCAGCAAAAAGACATACAATTTTTGAAATGCAAAAACAAGTACATTTTGAACAGAGCTTCCCTTTATGGGAGGTGAGGATACTTGAACGTTACAAACATAGTTAAATACTTTAAATAACATACTATAAATAACTTTTCTTACCCAACCGGGTATTCTGCTAAGTGCAAATTTTTGAACAATAATTTAACGTTGCCTTTAAGGACATACACGCTGAATCCACTAAAGACCTTCTTATAAAACACTATAAGGCTAATCAACTTTTCTTCATTTTCCATCTTTACATCTGCAGGACCGCCTGTCTACTTGCCCAGGCCTACCGCCTCTCGTTCTATTACAGGACCGCCCCTTTCTGCCCGGGCCTACTGCCTTTCTACTACTATACACAGTATAGAACTTATCATCCATCTCTCATTTTAGGACCGCAGAGCCATCTCTGTATGGCTCCTAGGAGGACTCAGTGACTAACCCCGTACGGGTTTACTTCCTGTCCTCATTCTCTCATCACATTATCAAACATTTCTCACCATTAACTAGCTCACTACATATAACCTTTTTATACGTAAGCATTATCAATACTTTCTTTTAAAGCATCATCATTCTTTAAGTGCTATCGATGAACGTCCCCTTTAAGAAGGGACCAAGTCTCTATGAGGTAGTGCAACTTCTCAAGCTGCAAGTCCGTGTGCAGCAAGGACTCCGGTACTGCTTCCAGGAACAGTTTCTTCGCAAAGAGTCCTTTCTTTAATAAAACGAGTAGAGGGCACCTTTAAGAAGGTGCGAACTATTTACAAGGAGTTTGTAATCATGCAGTGTTCATGATCCAGCAGTTCTTTCAACAATGATAAAACAGAAAACAAAAACAAAAAGCAGAAGAAGGGATCCCGGGTAAACAAAGGGATCCCTTTGAGTTACCCTGACCGGGTCATAAGCAGCAAGAGGACAAACAGTTAACTATTTACATTCAATGAAGCATTCTTGCTTACTCAGTTTCTGGCTGCCCAGGAGGCGGCCTCCTCCCGGGCCTCACCGGACAAACGGGTCGTGATGGTGTAGCAAAGACCGGTCCCAGTAACGATAGGATCCCTCGTCGGGGCACCCTCCTCGCTCGTGGGTGAGCACGACCCGTAGCCACACGCTGGGCCTGGATTCCCTGGGGTTCCGCGGGGGCAGGTTCCGGCACCTTCCCTGCAGGAGGCTCGTCCTCCGACGTTTCGGCAGCAGCCTGGAGTGCGACGCACCGTTGGACGCCCCGAGCTATCCAGCCAGTTTCCCTCCTCCATCGCGTGTAGGTTACTGCATCCCCGGGCTCCAGGTCGCGGCCATACCTTCCTCTGCAGGGCTCCACTTCTTTCCGGTCAACACGGACCTGCAGTGGCTCTCCAATTTCTTGGTTGACTCCCCTTCCTTCCCGGGAGTTGAAGAACACCACCACACCCCAGTGTGACGGCGGAGCCTCCTCACAACTCGTCAGGTCGACCTGGGCTGCGGGTTGGGGTCTTGTTGTGAATTTGGATTCTGGGCTCCCCCGGTGGCTACTGGTGGAATTGAACTGGTGTCTTCATTTTCTCTGTTCACCTGTTCCCATCAAGATGTGGGAGTCGCTAGATAACCTTGCTTCTCTGTTAGTTGCTTGCCGGTCAACAATGTTATCAGAAGCCTCTCTGTGCTTGTTCCTGCTCCTAGACAACTACTAGATAAGTTGGACTCTTGTCCATGTTTGTTTTTGCATTTTTGTTCCAGTTCACAGCTGTAGTTTCGTTACTGTGTCTGGAAAGCTCTTGTGAAACAGGAATTGCCACTCTGGTGTTATGAGTTAATGCCAGAGTCTTAAAGTAATTTCTGGATGGTGTTTTGATAGGGTTTTCAGCTGACCATGAAAGTGTCCTTTCTGTCTTCTGCTATGTAGTAAGTGGACCTCAAATTTGCTAAACCTATTTTCATACTACGTTTGTTATTTCATCTTAATTCACCGCCAATACATGTGGGGGGCCTCTGTCTCCTTTCGGGGTATTTCTCTAGAGGTGAGCTAGGACTAATATTTTCCTCTGCTAGCATTATTTAGTCCTCCGGCTGGTGCTGGGCATCTAGAATCAACGTAGGCATGCTACCCGGCCACTGCTAGTTGTGCGTTAGGTTTAGTTCATGGTCAGCTCAGTTCCCATCTTCCAAGAGCTAGTTCCTATATATGCTTATGCTATGATCTCTTGCCATTGAGATCATGACAGTTTGACCGGCCCACTAAAGGGTTAAAATCCTTGGCTGAGAAAGGAGAGAAATAAGAAGTCTGCTGAGATTTTTTTTTTTTTTTTTTTTTTCTCTCCTGCTAATCTTTGAATGGCTCTGTGTCCACCTGTTTGTAATGGATCTTCAGAGTGTAACTGCAGGTTTGAATAATCTGGCCACGAAGGTACAAAATTTGCAAGATTTTGTTTGTCATGCACCTGTATCTGAGCCGAGAATTCCTTTGCCGGAATTTTTCTCGGGGAATAGATCTGGGTTTCAGAATTTTCGAAATAATTGCAAATTATTTTTGTCCCTGAAATCTCGCTCTGCCGGAGACCCTGCACAGCAGGTCAGGATTGTGATTTCCTTGCTCCGGGGCGACCCTCAAGACTGGGCTTTTTCACTGACACCAGGGGATCCTGCGTTGCTCAATGTGGATGCGTTTTTTCTGGCCTTGGGGTTGCTTTATGACGAACCTCATTTGGAGCTTCAGGCAGAAAAAACTTTGATGTCCCTATCTCAGGGGCAAGATGAAGCGGAAATTTACTGCCAAAGATTCCGTAAATGGTCTGTGCTTACTCAGTGGAATGAGTGCGCCCTGGCGGCGACTTTCAGAGAGGGTCTCTCTGATGCCATTAAGGATGTTATGGTGGGGTTCCCTGTGCCTGCGGGTCTGAATGAGTCCATGACAATGGCTATTCAGATCGATAGGCGTTTGCGGGAGCGCAAACCAGTGCACCATCTGGCGGTGTCCACTGAGAAGTCGCCAGAGAGTATGCAGTGTGATAGAATTCTGTCCCGAAGCGAGCGGCAGAATTTTAGACGGAAAAATGGGTTGTGTTTCTATTGTGGTGATTCTACTCATGTTATATCAGCATGCTCTAAGCGCACTAAAAAGCTTGATAAATCTGTTTCCATTTGCACCTTACCGTCTAAGTTTATTCTATCTGTGACCCTGATTTGCTCTTTGTCATCTATTACCACGGACGCCTATGTCGACTCTGGCGCCGCTTTGAGTCTTATGGATTGGTCCTTTGCCAAACGCTGTGGGTATGATTTAGAGCCTTTGGAGACTCCTATTCCTCTGAAGGGGATTGACTCCACCCCATTGGCTAATAATAAACCACAATACTGGACACAAGTAACTATGCGTATTAATCCGGATCACCAGGAGATTATTCGCTTTCTGGTGCTGTATAATCTACATGATGATTTGGTGCTAGGATTGCCTTGGCTGCAATCTCACAACCCAGTCCTCGACTGGAGAGCTATGTCTGTGTTGAGCTGGGGATGTAAGGGGGCTCATGGGGATGTACCTTTGGTTTCCATTTCATCATCTATTCCCTCTGAAATTCCTGAGTTCCTGTCTGATTATCGTGACGTCTTTGAAGAATCCAAGCTTGGTTCACTACCTCCGCACCGAGAGTGCGATTGTGCCATAGATTTAATCCCGGGTAGTAAATACCCAAAGGGTCGTTTATTTAATCTGTCTGTGCCTGAACATGCTGCTATGCGAGAATATATAAAGGAGTCCTTGGAAAAGGGACATATTCGTCCATCGTCATCTCCCTTAGGAGCCGGTTTTTTCTTTGTGTCAAAAAAAAGACGGCTCTTTGAGACCATGTATTGATTATCGGCTTTTGAATAAAATCACTGTTAAATATCAATACCCATTGCCGTTGTTGACTGATTTGTTTGCTCGCATAAAGGGGGCCAAGTGGTTCTCTAAGATTGACCTTCGTGGGGCGTATAATTTGGTGCGAATCAGGCAGGGGGATGAGTGGAAAACCGCATTTAATACGCCCGAGGGCCACTTTGAGTATTTAGTTATGCCTTTTGGTCTTTCAAATGCTCCGTCAGTTTTCCAATCCTTTATGCATGATATTTTTCGCGATTATTTGGATAAATTTATGATTGTGTATCTGGATGATATTCTGATTTTTTCGGATGACTGGGACTCTCATGTCCAGCAAGTCAGGAGGGTTTTTCAGGTTTTGCGGTCTAATTCTTTGTGTGTGAAGGGTTCTAAGTGTGTTTTTGGGGTACAGAGGATTTCCTTTTTGGGATATATTTTTTCTCCCTCTTCCATTGAAATGGATCCTGTCAAGGTTCAAGCTATTTGTGATTGGACGCAGCCCTCTTCTCTTAAGAGTCTTCAGAAATTTTTGGGCTTTGCTAACTTTTATCGTCGATTTATTGCTGGTTTTTCGGATATTGCTAAGCCATTGACCGATTTGACTAAGAAGGGTGCTGATGTTGCTGATTGGTGCCCTGATGCTGTGGAGGCCTTTCGGGAGCTTAAGCGCCGTTTTTCCTCTGCCCCTGTGTTGCGTCAGCCTGATGTTGCTCTACCTTTTCAGGTTGAGGTCGACGCTTCTGAGATCGGAGCTGGGGCAGTGTTGTCGCAGAAAAGTTCTGACTGCTCCGTGATGAGGCCTTGTGCCTTCTTTTCCCGTAAATTTTCGCCCGCTGAGCGGAATTATGATGTTGGGAATCGGGAGCTTTTGGCCATGAAGTGGGCTTTTGAGGAGTGGCGCCATTGGCTTGAGGGGGCCAGACATCAGGTGGTGGTATTGACTGACCACAAAAATTTGATTTATCTTGAGACCGCCAGGCGCCTGAATCCTAGACAGGCGCGCTGGTCATTATTTTTCTCTCGGTTTAATTTTGTGGTGTCATACCTACCGGGTTCTAAGAATGTTAAGGCGGATGCCCTTTCTAGGAGTTTTGAGCCTGACTCGCCTGGTAACTCTGAGCCCACAGGTATCCTTAAGGATGGAGTGGTATTGTCAGCCGTTTCTCCAGACCTGCGGCGGGCCTTGCAGGAGTTTCAGGCAGATAGACCGGATCGTTGCCCACCTGATAAACTGTTTGTTCCTGATGATTGGACCAGTAGAGTCATCTCTGAGGTTCATTCTTCCGCGTTGGCAGGTCATCCTGGCATTTTTGGTACCAGGGATTTGGTGGCAAGGTCCTTCTGGTGGCCTTCCCTGTCACGAGATGTGCGAGGCTTTGTGCAGTCTTGTGACGTTTGTGCTCGGGCCAAGCCTTGTTGTTCTCGGGCTAGTGGATTGTTGTTGCCCTTGCCTATTCCTAAGAGGCCTTGGACGCACATCTCGATGGATTTTATTTCAGATCTGCCTGTTTCTCGGAGGATGTCTGTCATCTGGGTGGTGTGTGACCGTTTCTCTAAGATGGTCCATTTGGTTCCTCTGCCCAAGTTGCCTTCTTCTTCCGAGTTGGTTCCTCTGTTTTTTCAAAATGTTGTTCGTTTGCATGGTATTCCTGAGAATATCGTTTCTGACAGAGGGACCCAATTCGTGTCTAGATTTTGGCGGGCATTCTGTGCTAGGATGGGCATAGATTTATCTTTTTCGTCCGCTTTCCATCCTCAGACGAATGGCCAGACCGAGCGGACTAATCAGACCCTGGAGACATATCTGAGGTGTTTTGTGTCTGCTGACCAGGATGATTGGGTTGCTTTTTTGCCATTGGCGGAGTTCGCTCTCAATAATCGGGCCAGCTCTGCCACTTTGGTGTCCCCGTTTTTCTGTAATTCGGGGTTTCATCCTCGATTTTCCTCTGGTCAGGTGGAATCTTCGGATTGTCCTGGAGTGGATGCTGTGGTGGAGAGATTGCATCAGATCTGGGGGCAGGTGGTGGACAATTTGAGGTTGTCCCAGGAGAGGACTCAGCTTTTTGCCAACCGCCACCGTCGTGTTGGTCCTCGGCTTTGTGTTGGGGATTTGGTGTGGTTGTCTTCTCGTTTTGTCCCTATGAGGGTCTCTTCTCCTAAATTTAAGCCTCGGTTTATCGGCCCGTATAAGATATTGGAGATTCTTAACCCTGTTTCCTTCCGTTTGGACCTCCCTGCATCCTTTTCTATTCATAACGTTTTTCATCGGTCATTATTGCGCAGGTATGAGGTACCGGTTGTGCCTTCCGTTGAGCCTCCTGCTCCGGTGTTGGTTGAGGGTGAGTTGGAGTACGTTGTGGAGAAAATCTTAGACTCCCGTGTTTCCAGACGGAGACTCCAGTATCTGGTCAAGTGGAAGGGATACGGCCAGGAGGATAATTCTTGGGTGAATGCATCTGATGTTCATGCCTCTGATCTGGTTCGTGCCTTTCATAGGGCCCATCCTGATCGCCCTGGTGGTTCTGGTGAGGGTTCGGTGCCCCCTCCTTGAGGGGGGGGTACTGTTGTGAATTTGGATTCTGGGCTCCCCCGGTGGCTACTGGTGGAATTGAACTGGTGTCTTCATTTTCTCTGTTCACCTGTTCCCATCAAGATGTGGGAGTCGCTAGATAACCTTGCTTCTCTGTTAGTTGCTTGCCGGTCAACAATGTTATCAGAAGCCTCTCTGTGCTTGTTCCTGCTCCTAGGCAACTACTAGATAAGTTGGATTCTTGTCCATGTTTGTTTTTGCATTTTTGTTCCAGTTCACAGCTGTAGTTTCGTTACTGTGTCTGGAAAGCTCTTGTGAAACAGGAATTGCCACTCTGGTGTTATGAGTTAATGCCAGAGTCTTAAAGTAATTTCTGGATGGTGTTTTGATAGGGTTTTCAGCTGACCATGAAAGTGTCCTTTCTGTCTTCTGCTATGTAGTAAGTGGACCTCAAATTTGCTAAACCTATTTTCATACTACGTTTGTTATTTCATCTTAATTCACCGCCAATACATGTGGGGGGCCTCTGTCTCCTTTCGGGGTATTTCTCTAGAGGTGAGCTAGGACTAATATTTTCCTCTGCTAGCATTATTTAGTCCTCCGGCTGGTGCTGGGCATCTAGAATCAACGTAGGCATGCTACCCGGCCACTGCTAGTTGTGCGTTAGGTTTAGTTCATGGTCAGCTCAGTTCCCATCTTCCAAGAGCTAGTTCCTATATATGCTTATGCTATGATCTCTTGCCATTGAGATCATGACAGTGTCTGTTCCGCCATGCCGCCATCAGGCGCCGCAGGTGTTCTGCCTCCGGCAGGATCCTCAGGCCCTGTGCCTGCAGCTCACACTCTGCCGCGGCTGTGATGGAGGAAGCAGGGGACACCGGAGTTAGGCGGACCTCCGTTGGCTGGCCCAGTCGAGCGGTCACACGAGCGTCGGCCTCAAGGCGACTTGCTATCTGCTGGGCCTCGGCTACGGCCACACACTCCTCAGATGGCGGCCAGTTGGGTCTGCCCGTTGGTAGCTCCGTGAGGGCCAATCCCTGCAACGATGGCGCATCTGGGGCTGTGTCGGGTGGTGCAACCTCATGCTGGGTCGGGTCGTCCCCACGCGGGGCTCCCGGCGTCGGCATCTTTGCTTCCTCTCCAGTGTCTTCTTCCCGCGGTCTCTTTTGTGGGTGGCCCCATCTCCCTGGTCCCCACTCTCCAAAGAGGATGAGAAGGCGGACCTCAGCTGCTGACGGACACGTCCTCAAGATGCAAAAATGTTTGGACTGGGCGGCCATTGTCTTTCGCGCTCTTCAGCTGGTCCACGCCTACTCCATGCCCCTCTTCTTCTCCTGCGCTCTCCTCAGCGCTGTAATGGCGGCGGCTTTTGGCAGCAAATGGCACTGCACAGTCTTTGCAATAAGTCACAGTCCAAGCACAACAAATCACAGTTCCAAGGCACACATGACCTGATTCTTCAGGCTTACGTAGATCCTGTTCTTGACGCCAAGTTGTAGCGCCCCCACTGCCGCAGGGCCGAGGGGTACCCGGTACAAGGCCTCTGAGTCTCTGCTCTGGGGTTGTCACAGTGGCTAGACCCGGTCCGTGACCCTGCTGAGGGGCGTACAATGAATGTGGAGATATGGGGATGATGTTATGGTGCAGTGCAGGTCGCAGTAAATAACGAGGACACCAGGTTGCAGTCTCTTTACCTCTTTACTGAAGGCTTCAGGATCCTAAGTCCAGAATACGGTTAACCGGGCTGTGCAAGTCCGGCCGGTCCGATGGCACCTCCAGAGTTCCCTTTGCAGGTGGAAATCTGTGCCTACCTTCTAGCGCTTGTGTGTTGTGGTCCTCCCCTGCTGTGCTTACGGGATAGTCCCCACAACTTTTGTGTCTGTTTCTGAAGTTCCCTCACAACTCGATTATGATGTTCTGCTTCGTCCCCCAGATGATATGGCTAGGACACACCCGTATGACGGGTAGGCTCGGAGCTCTTCCTGGACTCTAGTGTCGCCCTTCTCCTGTTGTTGCCCCCTGTGTCTTCATAGGTGGTTTGTGTGAGACAGCCCGCCTATAGCTGACTGTCCTGCCGTAGGTTTGAAGTTAGGCCTGGAGCTCTATACTTCCTCGGCGTTCCGGCCACCGGCTGCGCGCCTCAGTAGGATGTTGCCTCGTCTTACAGCACGACTCCTACTGGTGTTTCTCCTTGTTGCGTTGATCTCGTTTCTCACTCAGCACAATAAACCTCGCTTCTTGTCCTTTCTTAGGGTACCGCCACGATCAGGTGCAGGCGCGGTCCCGTAACGTTCTCTCAGTTCGCTAGGCCTCTGTCAGGATCCCACCCCTGACAGGGATCCCCCTGAGTCTCTCCCCGCAACACCCTCTGCCACAGGATGTTGCCTGTTCGATTCCCAGTCAGCTTCTGTCTAACTTCCTGCCTAACCCCCAGTTTTACCAGATTGTGAGGAGTGGCCTAATACATAGCACCCTTAGCTCCCCCTGGAGGCCAGACTGTGAAGTGTATTGGTGTCTGTGATACCTGGTCAGGTGAACTCCTTCAGTGCCATCAGACGTACCATAGCCCCCCTTAGCGGCGGAGCATCAGTACTGCAGCAACCAGGACTCTGGGGCGCTGCAGCAGCACAAACACATTTTGCTCAATGATCCCGATCAGTATCACACGGTTGTCAAACCGTTCGACTCCTCTGGCTTAGCCAGCACCGCCCATGTGCTTCTTAGGGAACCGTTTGCCCGCTTCGAGCACCAATTGTAGCGTTTCACCCGCTACGGGTCTTGGGGGACACTCGCTTGGCAGCAGAATCAAAGCACTCGGGCACAGTTTTCTATCAAAACACAGTCTTTTCGCTTTATTTCACATAATGTAAACCACATTGACAGGAACTTGGTAACAGTTTGAACACAGTCTGCATATATTCATCTTTACCACAGTTCGTCTCTGACCCCGATCAGCATTATACTCGGTTTTCAGATCGTTACCCGTTGGCAACCTTTACGGGTTCCTGGACACCCCTTGGCTTCTGAGGTGTCCATACACAATGTCTCTCACTCTGACCCTGGTCAGTGTCACACGGTTCCTTCTCGCCGGAGCCTCCAACACCAAACGTCCGTGCTATGTCCAGCACGCAGGCTCTCCAGCCTGGAATGGTCACTGTGTGCTTCCAGGACGTCTGTCCCCACATGGGACCGTCCAGCACACAGGCCACTTTGCAGAGTCCTGCCAGGACACACGGGAGTGTGTCCACCCTGACAGACACTCACTAACACTCACATTCCACCATGTGCTCCACACACCTCCTTTGCATAGATGTAACCACACCCAGGTACCTGTCACATGGCTAGTCAGGTAAGCGTGACATCACCACAGGTCCTTGCACACCATATATATGCCTCAATGCATATCTCAAGGAGCACACACAGCGCCCCCTAGCTGCCACAGGGGTCGCTATACCACAATAAACATATATATATATATATATATATATATATATATATATATGTATATATACACACTTTACATATGTTTTAACGAACATTTGAGCCCATAAATCCATTAGATTTCGGTTTTGCAAGCCTGTGAGAAAATATTGCAGTACGGATGCCATACGGATTACATACGGAGGATGCCATGCGCAAAATACGCTGCCACACCCTGCCTACGGATGACATACTGATCACTATTTTGGGAACATTTCTGCGTCTTACGGCCATAAAATACTGACCGTATTTTCATACGCTGAGTGTGACGCCGGCCTTACTCTGTTTACAGTCTATGGGACTACTGGAAATAGTCGATCATTGTGGGCAATTATGTTTGGACATCTCATAGACAGAGTTGTCACACGTGCGCTACCACTACATTAACATTTGGACTTCTAGTTTTAATGCTAAGTGGGTACCAGTGGTTTCTCCCTTACCAATCATACATTTAAAGGATATCTGTCATAGGGTTTTTTGATATGGAATTTGATAGTATAAAGCTATGTGCACACGGCAGGATTTCCTGCAGAATTTTCCTGAACAAAACCGGACTTTTTCTGCAGGAAATCCGCATGCGTTTTTTTTGCTTGTTTTTTTTTTGGAACTTCCCAATGCATTAAATAGCGGGAAAAACGCGAAAAATCTGCAAAATTAATAAACATGCTGCATTTTTTACCGCAATGTGTTTTTTTCCGCAAAAAAAGCATTGTGTGCACAAAAATTGCAGAATACATGATAATTGATGGGATGCATATGTAAGCGTTTTTATGCATTTTTGTCTAGTTTTTATAGCGAAAAAAACTCGAAAAATCCTGAACGTGTGCACACAGCCTTAGGATAGAAAGCCTGATTCCAGCGATGTTGTTTCACTAGGAGCAGCAGTCATGATAGAGTCACCATTTATCTGCTGTACATCTAGCAGAGCTCAGTTGTTGAGCTTTGTATAACACAGCCCATACCACAGCTTTCTGTGTACATTATATAGTGATAGAAAGCTGCTAATCAGTACTGGTGGGATGGTTAGTCTTCAAGGGAAAAAGGCCAGTTGTCCTGTAGTAATAACCTGCTGCTGATTAAAAAAAATGATTATATTGAAAAAGCAAAACACAGTTCAGTGTGACACATCACTGTAATCAGGCTCTTTTCTACTACATCATGGTGCTCTGAGATTACATAATAGAAACCTGCGGACAGATTATTATTATTATTATTATTATTTATTGTTATAGCGCCATTTATTCCATGGCGCTTTACATGTGAGGAGGGGTATACATAATAGAAACGAGTACAATAATCTTAAACAATACAAGTCATAACTGGTACAGGAGGAGTGAGGACCCTGCCTGCGAAGTCTCACAATCTACAAGGGATGGGTGAGAATACAGTAGGTGAGGATAGAGCTGGTCATGCAGCGGTTTGGTCGATCGGTGGTTACTGCAGGTTGTAGGCTTGTCGGAAGAGGTGGGTCTTCAGGTTCTTTTTGAAGATTTCGATGGTAGGCGAGAGTCTGATGTGTTGTGGTAGAGGGTTCCAGAGTAGGGGTGATACGCGAGAGAAATCTTGTATACGATTGTGGGAAGAGGAGATAAGAGGGGAGTAGAGAAGGAGATCTTGTGAGGATCGGAGGTTGCGTGTAGGTAAGTACCGGGAGACGAGGTCACAGATGTATGGAGGAGACAGGTTGTGGATGGCTTTGTATGTCATGAATAGGGTTTTGTACTGGAGTCTCTGGGCAATGGGGAGCCAGTGGAGGGATTGACAGAGGGGAGAGGCAGGGGAATAGCAGGGGGACAGGTGGATTAGTCGGGCAGCAGAGTTTAGAATAGATTGGAGGGGTGCGAGAGTGTTCGAGGGGAGGCCACAGAGCAGGAGGTTGCAGTAGTCAAGGAAAGAGATGATGAGGGCATGGACTAGGGTTTTTGCAGATTCTTGGTTGAGGAATGAAAGGTTTGAAGGAGAGACCAGCGTCAAGGATTACCCCGAGGCAGCGAGCTTGTGGGACTGGGGAGAGTGGGCAGCCATTTACTGTAATGGTTAGGTTCGTTGTGGGGGTCGCGTGAGATGGGGGAAAGATGATGAATTCTGTTTTGTCCATGTTAAGTTTCAGAAATCTAGCGGAGAAGAAGGATGAAATAGTGGACAGACATTGAGGGATTCTGGTTAGTAGGGAGGTGATATCTGGTCCAGAGATGTAGATCTGTGTGTCATCAGCATAGAGGTGATACTGAAAGCCATGAGATTCTATGAGCTGTCCCAGGCCAAAGGTATAAATGGAGAAGAGCAGGGGCCCAAGGACTGAACCTTGTGGGACTCCGACAGATAGTGGGCGAGGTGAGGAGGTGGTGTGTGAGTGGGAGACGCTGAATGTCCGGTCTGTTAGGTATGATGAGATCCAGGATAGGGCCAAGTCTGTGATGCCAAGGGATGAGAGGGTCTGTAATAATAGGGAATGGTCCACTGTGTCAAAGGCAGCCGACAGGTCGAGGAGGAGGAGAACAGAGTAGTGTCACTTGCTCTTGGCGGTTAAGAGGTCGTTGGTGACCTTAGTTAGGGCAGTTTCAGTGGAGTGGTGTGACCGGAAGCCAGATTGTAAGCAGTCAAAGAGGGAGCAAGAAGAGAGATGGGAGGACAGTTCAAGGTAGACGTGTTGTTCCAGTAGTTTGGAGGCATAAGGGAGAAGTGATATAGGGCGATAGCTAGATACTGAGGATGGGTCAAGAGAGGGCTTTTTGAGGATAGGTGTGATGGAGGCATGTTTAAAGCTTGAGGGGAAAACACCAGTTGTTAGTGATAGGTTGAAGAGATGGGTTAGGGTTGGGATGAAGACTGTGGTGAGGTTTGGGATGAGGTGGGATGGGAGCGGGTCAAGTGCACAGGTGGTGAGATGCGATCTTGAGAGTAGAGTGGAGAGTTGATCTTCTGTAATGGTGGAGAAGTTGGTTTTGGAGGTGGAGGTCTGGGAAGTCGGGAGGAAGGGCTCTGGGGCTTGTTGACCAAAACTCTCTCTGATGCTATCAATCTTCTGCTTGAAAAATGAGGCAAAGTCTTCAGCGGAGATAAGTGGGGAGGGAGGAGGTGCTGGTGGACAGAGGAGAGAATTGAAGGTGTTGAATAACTGTTTAGGGTTGTGAGACAGGGAGGATATGAGAGATGAGAAGTAGGTTTGTTTAGCTGTGGCGAGTGTTGTCTTGAAAGTAGTGAGGGACTGTTTGAGTGCGATGAAGTGGTCGTTGGAGTGGGATCTTTTCCATCTGCGCTCAGCAGCCCTGGAAACTCGCCTCAGTTCTTTGGTCAGGCTGGTGTGCCAGGGCTGTCTGTTGATTTTTCGAGCTTTGGTATGTGTAAGTGGGGCAGCAGATTCCAAAGCTACAGCTATTGTGGTGTTATATAGAGCGGCAGCATCATCCGCATTGTGTATGGAACTTATGTCTGTGAGAGGGAGGAGGGATTCAGAGAAGGAATGTAGGTCAAGGTGTTTAAGATTTCTGCGAGGGTGAGAAAGTTTGTGGGGTGGGGATTGTAGACATGGAGTGGAGAGAGATGAGAATGTGAGAAGGTTGCAGTCAGAGAGTGTAAGAGGTGAGTTAGAGAGGTTAGATAGGGAGCAGAGGCGGGTGAAGATGAGGTCCAGTGTGTGACCATCTTTGTGAGTGGCTGCAGAAGACCATTGAGTGAGGCCGAAGGAGGAAGTGAGAGATAGAAGTTTAGTGGCAGCTGAGAGGGAAGTGTCAATGGGGATGTTGAAATCGCCCATGATGATAGTGGGGATGTCCGCAGAAAGGAAATGAAGTAGCCAGGTGGTGAAGTGGTCAAAGAAGGTGGTGGCTGGCCCTGGGGGGCGGTAAATGGCAGCCAGTTGGAGGTTGGAGGGGGAGTAGATGCGCACAGAGTGCACCTCAAAGGAAGGGAGGGTAACAGAGGGTGGCAGTGGGATTGGGGTGAAGGAGCAGTTATCTGATTCCCTTTAATATTTGATTATGGGATAACCGTTTAAGAGTTGACCCAAAATTAAATATAGCATGTTTGTGTTAAATCTTAAATCACTCAAAGCAGAACTGTAACTCAAGGGTCGTTTATAAAAGCTGCTTCTGTGCCTAGATATCACTGGTACTTACCTATTACCTAATATATTTAGTGCTGATGAATGTCAGCAGCTTCCCATGCATTCCTAGAGCAGGTTCTATTCTATAGCTTGTGTTACATCAGAAATCATTCTGCCACTGATGTAGGAGAACATCCAGCCAGTCTGTCTCAGCTATGAAGAATGTGTGACCACTAGCATTGGACATGTGATGTGGACATTCTTAGAGAAAATGAAAAGAACCCCAGAGGCAGGACATAACAGGTATTTTACAATAATCTGAAAGGGAACCTGTCCCCACAAAAAAAAACCTTTTAACCTGGAGATATGGGGTCAATCTGCAGATTAATAGCGTTATTCACCTGATCGGTGACCACACTTAGCTGAACTGTGCGGGGAGGAAATTAACTTTATTCCCCCGCAATATTCTGGTTTCAGGCACTGCTCTGAATATACAACGCGGCAGCTGTAACTGCGCCCTGGCCCTGACTGACGCTCGTTCTCCATTGGTGGCTATCAATCAGGGTCTGGGGTGCGGTTATAACCGCCACTCTGTATAGTCAGAGCGAAGACTGAACTTGTGCCGGCGCTGCCCCCATGACTGGAACCAGAACACTGCTGGGGGGACTAAAGTTCATTTCCCCCCGCATATTTTAAGTGTGGGCAGTGGGCAGGTTAATAACGCTATTAACCTGCAGATTAACCCCATATCTGCAGGTTAATAGCGTTTTTTTCTGGTGACAGGTTCACTTTAAGCGTATGTGCACACAGTGTTTTTTGAAGAGTCTTTTGTTGCCCCAAAAGATGACTGACAAAAAATTGCTCAAAAAAGGCTTGAAAAATTGTTCCTTTTTATTTTTATTGTAAAACCACTTTGCTGTTCATATGTTTAGTCTTTTTAATGTTTTTCTGCTGTTCTAGGGTTTAAAAGAAATAAAATGCATACAACTTCTTAGAAGTGTCTCATGAAGGAAAACGCTCCAAACTAGGCAACAACCAATCAAAAGGCTGCAAAAGACACTTCGGTTTAAAGCTCTTAAGTGCATATACCTTAACAGGAATTGGTCAAAGATGTATACCAGTGTTTGACCCAAAAACCTTATGAGACTCTTGAGTCACTTTCGGATGTATTGGCAGATAGTATTTAGTTACACCAAATGATAGAAATAGTTCTTATTAAAGAAACCTCCCATGAAGTTTTATTTTTACTAAATCAATATATATGTGTATATGTTTACTTTGCAATATACACACCTTCCACTGCTCTCTACAGTATCCAACACAGTTTTGCTTCACTTCTCAGTGAAGTCACCACTCTGTGACTCTCCAGGTGACACCACACTCTGCGTGCCCCGGCTATGGATTTTACAATGTAATTCTATGGAGTGTCACAATTACACTCCATGTGCTTTCATTGTAAAAGAGACCTCAAGCTTACACATAGTCCCATACTATGAAAGTGAACAGGATAGTTTAAAGAGTGGTGATGACTCACAGAAGAGTAGAGGAACAGCACTGGATACCGGAGAAGACTATGGTTGGTGAGTATATTAACAAGTAAACACTACATTACCTACACATACAATGCCTTGCGAAAGTATTTGGTTCCCTGGAACTTTTCAATCTTTTTCCACATAGCATACTTCAAACATAAAGATAGCAAATGAAAATTTTTGGTGAAGAATCAACAATAAATGGAACACAATTGTGAAGTTGAATGAAATGTATTGGCTATTTTAATTTTTTGCGATTTAATTGTAATTTAAGTGCAGCTTACCCAAAGACAGGGAGAAAGACACCATCCTGGACATGCTGGCCCAAGCCAAGGCCAATGGGTCCATTGAGGATGTGGAGGTAAGCGCCTCTTTAACCAAACCCCAGCGGTTGCAGTTGCAAACCACACTGGAACCCTTCCGGGCCGTGTTCTCCAACCGACCTGGAAGGACCGAGTTAGCAGTCCACGAGGTGGACACCGGGAATCATGCCCCACTACGGCGAACACCCTATCGAATCGCCGACCAGGTGCAGCAGGTTATGCGCAAGGAGATCGATGAGATGTTACAGCTGGGGGTGATTCGACGGTCAAAGAGCGCGTGGTCCTCACCTGTAGTTCTCGTGCCCAAGAAGGACCGGACCACCCGGTTCTGCGTGGACTACAGGGGGCTCAGTTCCATCACAGCCTCTGACGTGCACCCAATGCCATGCATTGAGGAGCTGCTTGAGAGGTTAGCTGGCGCAAACAACCTGACCATAATGGATCTGAGTCGAGGATACAGGCAGATTCCCCTGAGCCCCGAGGTGCATGAGAAGTCTGCCTTTATCACACCCTTTGGACTTTATGAGTCCACGGTCATGCCCTTCAGCATGAAGAATGCCCCTGCCACTTTCCAGCGGATGGTCAACCTCCTGCTTCAGGGACTGGAGAAGTACGCGGTGGCATACTTGGATGACATTGCCATCTTCAGTTCCTCCTGGGAGGAACACCTGCAGCATCTCGAGGAGGTGGTCAGGCGAATTCACTGAGCCGGACTGACTATCAAGCCGGGAAAGTGCCAGATGGGCATGAGTGAGGTCCACTACCTGGGGCACTGGGTAGGCGGGGGCACCATGAAGCCAGAGCATGTCAATGTTGATGGACTGTCCCGCCGGGGTGAACCTGTTGAGTTGCGCATGGAGGAGCACCGAGTGGTCCTGCCTCCGTAGCACAGACCAAAAGGGGGAGGTGTCACGATAATGTATGAAATGTAATATGATTTTGTAGCTTTGCCTGTTAGCACCCATGCTGGGGGTGTAAATCCCCCTTCTCTCTGTGTTTCTGTTTGCTGAGATGTGTATGTGTAGATCCCAAACCCCTCATGCCCCTACCAGAAGAATTTTTATTACGCTTGGAGCTGTAAGCCGATCGCCCTACATTGCTCACTCTCCCTCCTCCCATCTAGAATCAGCTAGAACTGGTACAGAATTTCTCTAAAGACAGGAAGTCCTTTGTTCCATTATAATAAGATATTGGGCCAACGATTTTGGCTAGGAAAATAATAAGTCAATTTTGCGAATCGCCATCGGCGGATCTGTCGGCCACAGGAAGTGCGAGCCTCTGAGCTTAACGGGTACAGAATAAGGATTTCTCCGGAACCGCGTGTCCCAACGAGCCCAAATTTGGTACCAATAGAAAGCAAAATTTAAATAAGAAGAATGAGGGGTGTGCTGTGATTCTGACTTGTTCTGGAGCGGAGATCCAAGTATTATAAGAATTGGTGTTATACTTTGTAAGAGCGAGGAGAGAAGAGGGTCCAGGAAAACCAGCACTGTTAGTGATGTCACAGGGCTGCAGTTTTTAAGTTTTCTGCAAGGCACCCAGCAGTTAGTCTTACCTGAGGAGCTCTTACTGCCAGCCCTGATAAACTGGGATATTTGGAGCTCCGCCCACTAGCCTGGTTTTGCCTGAAATGATCTGAACACATGTAAATGTTAACTTCTCATTTACTCCCTGTTATTTTATAATTACCTTTGTACATATTTCCAATTGTCTCTTATTGTAACATCCTTGTAATATTTTGATAAACACTGCCTAATCTTTCGGAGTAAAATATTTAAATTACTAGTTTTGTTCTTCCTGCTCTAAAACGTACCCTATGTCTTCTGAAGGGAATTACGCTACTGTTTTGGGTTGGCTTCGGACCCGTTTAATCAAAGCTGGTGGCAGCATACCTTGTTCTGTGTATTTGGGAGTCATAGTAGCGACGGCGGCGTTGATCATTATTGTTCCTGCCTGAGTGGGAGTAGTTATATCGCCCTCGCCGCAGCGTGCCCAATAGCCAGTTCAAAGCAGGCAGCCTTTCTGGCGACTAAGTACCCTAGGTGCAGTACCTAGTCTGACCTGAGGGTAAGGGGGGGTGCCAGAGAGCTGCAAGTTCTCAAGTGGAACTGTAAAGCAGGATATACATAAATCATTGCAGTTCGTGGTATATTGTAGAGCAGTGGGATAACTAAAATAAGCCCCTGCTGTAAATCAATAGGTCAATAACCTTGTGTGTGTTTTCATCACATTGTTAGCAGTGGAGGGATAACTAAGATAAGTCCCCCTACACATGTGATAGCCGTCTGTTGACCTAAGGTCACCCCGATCCTTGATGTAGGGGTGACAGTCATGGTGTGAATCGTGACAAATTGGTGGCAGCGGGGTGGATTAATTTTTTGTGGAAATTCAAAAACTGAAAAGTGGGGCGTGCAATATTATTCGGCCCCTTTACTTTCAGTGCAGTAAACTCACTCCAGAAGTTCATTGTGGATCTCTGAATGATCCATTATTGCCCTAAATGCCTAATGATGATAAATATAATCCACCTATGTGTAGTCAAGTCTCCGTATAAATGCACCTGCTCTGTGATAGTCTCAGGGTTATGTTTGAAGCACAGAGAGCATCATGAAGACCAAGGAACACAACAGGCAGGTCCGTGATACTGTTGTGAAGAAGTTTAAAGCTGAATTTGGATACAAAATGATTTCCAAAACTTTAAACATCCCAAGTAGCATTGTGCAAGCGATCATTGAAATGGAAGGAGTATCATACCACTGCAAATCTACCAAGACCCGGATGTTCCTCTAAACTTTGATCTCAAACAAGGAGAAAACTGATCAGAGATGCAGCCAAGAGGCCCATGATCACTCTGGATGAACTGCAGAGATCTACAACTGAGGTGGGACAGTCTGTCCATAGGACAACAATCAGTCATACACTGCACAAATCTGGCCTTTATGGAAGAGTGGCAAGAAGAAAGCCATTTCTCAAAGATATCCATAAAAAGTGTCATTTGCAACAAGCCACCTGGGAGACACACCAAACATGTGGAAGAAGGTGCTCTGGTCAGATGAAACCAAAATCTAACTTTTTGGCAACAATGCCAAACGATATGTTTGGCGTAAAGGCAACACAGCTCATCACCCTGAACACACCATCCCCACTGTCAAACATGGTGGTGGCAGCATCATGGTTTGGGCCTGCTTCTCTTCAGCAGGCACAGGGAAGATGGTTAACATTGATGGGAAGATGGATGGAGCCAAATGCAGGACCATTCTTGAAGAAAACCTATAGGAGTCTGCAAAGGACCTGAGACTGAGACAGAGATTTGCCTTCCAACAAGACAATGATCAAAAACATAAAACAAAATCTACAATTGAATGGTTCACAAATAAACGTATCCAGGTGTTAGAATGGCCAAGTCAAAGTCCAGGCCTCAATCCAATCGAGAATCTGTGGAAAGAGCTGAAAACTGCTGTTCACAAATGATCTTCATTAAACCTCACTGAGCTCGAGCTGTTTGACAAGGAAGAATGGGCAAGAATTTCAGTCTCTCGATGTACAAAACTGATAGAGACATACCTCAAGTGACTTGCAGCTGTAATTGCAGCAAAAGATGGCGAAGCAAAGTATTAAGTTAAAGGGGCCGAATAATATTGCACATCCCACATTTCAGTTTTCGAATTTCCACAAACATTTTAAAAAATCAATAAATTTCGTTCAACTTCACAATTGTGTTCCACTTGTTGTTGATTCTTCACCAAAATTTTACTTTTGGTATCTTTGTTTGAGGCATGATATGTGGGAAAAGGTTGAAAAGTTGCAGGGAGCCAAATACTTTCGCCAGGCAGTGTATGCACAGGATATTCTATATATTCATACCAGACAACCACATTATCAAAAAAGACTAAACACTAAATATTGCAATGCAATATCCCACAAGGGAAAAGAAGTAACCAACTCCATATGCTAATAAAAAACTCAGAGAAAATAGGAGTATTCTGGTTAAAAAAAAGAATTATTTATTGGTAACAAATCATGTTAAAATCTAATACAACACATAATTTGTCTGTAATACTGCCTGTACCACGTGCCACGCCAGAGAGGCAACGGGAGATTAGGGAGGTTAATAAGTGGCTCAAGAATTGGTGTAGGAAGGAGGGGTTTGGGTTCCTGCAGAACTGGGCCGACTTCTCAGTTGGCTACAGGCTCTACGCTAGGGACGGGCTGCACCTCAATGGGGAAGGTGCAGCTGTGCTGGGGGAGAAAATGGTTAGAAGGTTGGAGGAGTGTTTAAACTAGGGAATGGGGGGGGGGGTATTCATTTTATAGGAGGGGAAGATAGTGCAGATAGAGACCTGGGCACAAATAAGGAAGTTGGGGGTGGCGGTGGCATGGGGGGTGGGGTTAGAACAGTTAGTAATTTCAGAAAGAATAGAGGTACAGAGAGTAACATCAAGTGCATGTATACTAATGCCAGAAGCCTCGCCAACAAAATGGATGAATTAGAATAATTATGACATGGTGGGGATATCTGAGACGTGGCTGGATGAGAGCCATGACTGGGCTGTTAACTTGCAGGGCTATAGCCTGTTCAGAAATGACCGTACAGATAAGCGAGGGGGAGGGGTGTGTCTATATGTAAAATCTTCCTTAAAACCCATCCTGCGTGATAATATAGGGGAATTTAATGAAAATGTAGAGTCCCTGTGGGTGGAGATAAGGGGAGGGGGAAAAAATAATAAATTACTGATAGGGGTTTGTTATAAATCTCCAAAACTAATGGAAGCAATGGATAATATCCTCGTAAAGCAAATAGATGAAGCTGCGACTCAAGGAGAAGTCATTATTATGGGGGACTTCAACTACCCTGAAATAGATTGGGGAACAGAAACCTGCAGTTCCAGCAAAGGTAATCGGTTTTTGACAACTATGAGAGACAATTACCTTTCACAACTGGTTCAGGACCCAACAAGGAGGGGGGCACTGCTAGACCTAATATTAACCAACAGGCCAGACCGCATATCAAATATAAGGGTTGGGGGTCACTTGGGGAATAGTGATCACAAAATAATAAGTTTTCATGTAACCTTTAATAAGATGGGTAGTAGGGGGGTGACAAGGACACTAAACTTCAGGAGGGCAAATTTCCAACGGATGAGAGAGGATCTTGGTGCAATTAACTGGGACGATATCCTGAGACACAAAAATACACAAAGAAAATGGGAGACATTTATTAGCATCCTGGATAGGACCTGTGCACAGTATATACCGTATGGGAATAAACATACTAGAAATAGGAGGAAACCAATATGGCTAAATAGAGCTGTAAGGGGCGCAATAAGGGACAAAAAGAAAGCATTTAGAGAATTAAAGGAAGTAGGTAGTGAGGAGGCATTAAATAAATACAGAAAATTAAATAAATTCTGTAAAAAGCAAATCAAGGCAGCAAAGATTGAGACAGAGAGACTCATTGCCAGAGAGAGTAAAAATAATCCCAAAATATTCTTTAACTATATAAATAGTAAGAAACTAAAAAATGACAGTGTTGGCCCCCTTAAAAATAGTCTGGGTGAAATGGTGGATGAGGATGAGGAAAAAGCCAATATGCTAAATGACTTTTTTTCATCAGTATTTACAAAAGAAAATCCCATGGCAGACAAAATGACTAGTGATAAAAATTCCCCATTAAATGTCACCTGCTTAACCCAGCAGGAAGTACAGCGGCGTCTAAAAATAACTAAAATTGATAAATCTCCGGGCCCGGATGGGATACACCCCCGAGTACTGCAGGAACTAAGTACAGTCATTGATAGACCATTATTTTTAATCTTTAAAGACTCCATAATAACAGGGTCTGTACCACAGGACTGGCGTATAGCAAATGTGGTGCCAATATTCAAAAAAGGGGCAAAAACTGAACTCGGTAATTATAGGCCAGTAAGCTTAACCTCTACTGTGGGTAAAATCCTGGAGGGCATTCTAAGGGATGCTATGCTGGAGTATCTGAAGAGGAATAACCTCATGACCCAGTATCAGCACGGGTTTACTAGGGACCGTTCATGTCAGACTAATTTGATCAGCTTCTATGAAGAGGCAAGTTCCGGACTGGACCAAGGGAACCCAGTGGACGTAGTATATATGGACTTTTCCAAAGCTTTTGATACGGTGCCACACAAAAGGTTGTTACATAAAATGAGAGTAATGGGGATAGGGGAAAATATGTGTAAGTGGGTTGAGAGCTGGCTCAGGGATAGGAAACAAAGGGTGGTTATTAATGGAGCACACTCGGACTGGGTCACGGTTAGCAGTGGGGTACCACAGGGGTCAGTATTGGGCCCTCTTCTTTTTAACATATTTATTAATGACCTTGTAGGGGGCATTCAGAGTAGAATTTCAATATTTGCAGATGACACTAAACTCTGCAGGGTAATCAATACAGGGGAGGACAATTTTATATTACAGGATGATTTATGTAAACTAGAAGCTTGGGCTGATAAATGGCAAATGAGCTTTAATGGGGATAAATGTAAGGTCATGCACTTGGGTAGAAGTAATAAGATGTATAACTATGTGCTTAATTCTAAAACTCTGGGCAAAACCGTCAATGAAAAAGACCTGGGTGTATGGGTGGATGACAAACTCATATTCAGTGGCCAGTGTCAGGCAGCTGCTACAAAGGCAAATAAAATAATGGGATGTATTAAAAGAGGCATAGATGCTCATGAGGAGAACATAATTTTACCTCTATACAAGTCACTAGTTCGACCACACTTAGAATACTGTGCACAGTTCTGGTCTCCGGTGTATAAGAAAGACATAGCTGAACTGGAGCGGGTGCAGAGAAGAGCGACCAAGGTTATTAGAGGACTGGGGGTCTGCAATACCAAGATAGGTTATTACACTTGGGGCTATTTAGTTTGGAAAAACGAAGACTAAGGGGTGATCTTATTTTAATGTATAAATATATGAGGGGACAGTACAAAGACCTTTCTGGTGATCTTTTTAATCATAGACCTGAGACAGGGACAAGGGGGCATCCTCTACGTCTGGAGGAAAGAAGGTTTAAGCATAATAACAGACGCGGATTCTTTACTGTAAGAGCAGTGAGACTATGGAACTCTCTGCCGTATGATGTTGTAATGAGTGATTCATTAATTAAATTTAAGAGGGGACTGGATACCTTTCTGGAAAAGTATAATGTTACAGGGTATATACACTAGATTCCTTGATAAGGCGTTGATCCAGGGAACTAGTCTGATTGCCGTATGTGGAGTCGGGAAGGAATTTTTTTCCCCATGGTGGAGTTACTCTTTGCCACATGGGGTTTTTTTGCCTTCCCCTGGATCAACATGTTAGGGCATGTTAGGTTAGGCTATGGGTTGAACTAGATGGACTTACAGTCTTCCTTCAACCTTAATAACTATGTAACTATGTAACATACAAGTAGTGAGAAAGGATGATGGTTAAGACCACCAGTACCAGGCACCCCATCATAAAGTGCAAAAAGCGTTTGTTATGTAAAGTGCAGAGACAGTCAGACCAAGTGGTCTCAAATACATACGTCTAACGAAATGCTTACCAGTAAGTATCAGATGGGGTGGATGGCACTAGGGTGGATCAGACAGAGCCCCCAACGCAAGTTTCGCTTTTTTTAGTCTGGTAGCTTTCTCAAGGGGTTAACCATTATTACCAGCAAGGACCTTTATATCCCATTGGTAATTCTCACAGCGGCCACTTGGCCACGCTTGGTCACTTGGTGTAACTCGGCCAATAGCGTCGGCATATGCGGCGCATGCACTCTGAGACCCACAGGTCCTGCACCTGCCGCCGGCATCAGGCGCGACTGCGCATGCGCGGGAACAGAAGTTCACCGATCATGCGCGGGATGCCCTGATGACGCTGCAACCGTGGAGGAGCCGCCGGAACGCCAGTGCGCACGCGCACCACCACGCAAAACCTCATTAGAGAATACCAAAGCATACACAGTGTATCCATAATATTAGGTACAATACGATTTACAACAAATGGCAGCTTAATTAACAACTGTATACAATTCTCTTGGGGAATTCCCATTTTAGCCACAAATTGTATTTGAGATCCATATCATAAATCTCATCATGATGGTATCCGGAATAGCTGGAGATAAATATATACGGATACACTCTGGTCACTTGCCTAGACCAATTTAGAACTGCAAGAATAATTAAATAACAGGATTGTAAAAAAAGCTATACAAATTAAAAGAAATAAACAGTACAGAGCAAACATAGACCCACATCTGGTCATGGGGGGTACAATAAGATGGTGATTGGGATGAACAACCATATCCAGGAGAAGACTAATCTTTGTATCTTACAGGAATGAGGAAAAGATAAGTGTTTTGTTCAGCCCCTTTGGTGCCATAGTGTCTAACCGCACTATCCAATGGGCCTCACATTGGGCTAACAGTTTTTTATTGTTACCCCCCTGATTCCCATGTGTAAGCTCTCAATGCCCCTGACCCAAAGTGACCCCGCATCACAATTGTGATATAACCTAAAGTGGAGCAGGAGAGTTTTCAGATCAGAGGGATCGACCACCGTCCTGGCCGCACAGATATCTCTCACATGTTCTCGCACTCTGACTCTGAGCTCTCTAGAGGTAAGGCCTATGTAAATCCGTGGACAAGCACAGGTGGCATAATAGATAACATTACTTGTGCCACAAGTAATATGTTGTCTGATCTTAAATTGCTTCAGGCCATCTGACGCTTCAAAGACAGAAGTGCGCTGAACATTCGTGCAGGCCAGGCAATGACCACACTGAAAGCAGCCCAAAAGAGGACCCCGAGTACCAAATACCTTTTTTATTGGTGGTATATAATGACTCCTAACCAGGAGATTACCAATATTGGGTGCTCTTCTGGGTGTCATTTCAGGAAAGTCCCTCAAAATGGCCCCCAGGGCGGGCTCGGTCTTCAATATGGACCGATGCTTGTTTAATATAGTCTTAATATTTTGCCACTCGTGATTGTAGGTACTGATAAACCTAATGATATCCATATTCGTGCCCCTCTTGTCCCAGTTTTTTGTTGTATAAAGAAGATCCCTACGCAGAGTTTTCCTAGCCCTGTCAAAGCCATGCTTGATAATTCTACGGCTATAGGCACGTAGTTCAAATCGAGATTGTAGATCTGCAGCCTGAGCAAATAATTTTTTGTCAGTTGAGCAGATCCACCTCATTCTCAGGAACTGTCCGACCGGGACAGCTCTAATGGTACTCGGATTATGAGCTGAATCAGCACGAATTAAAGCATTAACAGAGGTGGACTTTCTGAAGACGTCAGTCTGGATGCACCGATTGGTGTCAAGCTCCCATGTGACGTCCAGAAAGTTGTCCTTTGTAGGGTGATATTGATTAGTAAGCTTGATGTTAAATGTATTAGAATTGAGTTTAGACATGAACTCCTCGAGCGCCTGCGCAGTTCTACCCCACATCATAAAGATGTCATCGATATATCGAAGTCAGCACAGCACATGGTCGGCGGCCTCTGTGCCCCCGTCACCAAACAAGAATCTTTCCCAGTGACCCAGAAAGATTAGCGTACAATGGCGCACAGGCCGCACCCATGGCTGCGCCACGCTTCTGTAAGTAAAATATGTCTTTAAAGACAAAAAAATTGTAGGTAAGGGCAAAGCACAGGAGCTCAAGAATTAATTCACACAAAGAGCTGTCCAGGTCGGAGGTCCCCAAGAAGAAGCGTTCCGCATCAAGACCATGTGTATGATCAATGCATGTATACAGGGTTTGGATATCCGCAGTGACCAGTAAAACCCCCTGATCCACATGATCGCAGTGTTCCGGCGGTACAGGGAAGCATCGCGCAGGGAGGGGGCTCCCTGCGTGCTTCCCTGAGATGATCGGTACAAGGCGATGTGCTCACCTTGTACCGAGCGTCTTCTCCCTGCAAGCCCCGGATCCAAAATGGCCACGGGGCTGCATCCAGGTCCTGCAGGGAGGTGGCTTCATAGCGCCTGCTCAGAGCAGGCGCCGGGAAGCCTGCCAGCTGTGCACGTCAGATCGCCGATCTGACACAGTGCACATCAAAGTGTCAGATCAGCGATCTGTCACTTTACTGTGATGCCCCCCCCCCCCCCCCGGGGCAAAGTTAAAAAAAAAAAATTACGTGTGTAAAAAAAAAAATAAATAATAGTAAAAAATATATTGTTCCAATAAATACATTCCTTTATCTAAATAAAAAAAAACTATAAAAGTACATATATTTAGTATTGTCGCGTCCGTAACGACCCGACCTATAAAACTGTCCCACAAGTTAACCCCTTCAGTGAACACCGTAAAAAAAAAAAAGAAAACAAGGCAAAAAACAACGCTTTATTATCATAATGCCGAGCAAAGTGGAATAGCACGCGATCAAAAAGACAGAAATAAATAACCATGGTACCGCTGAAAACGTCATCTTGTCCCGCAAAAAACAAGCCACCATACAGCATCACCAGCAAAAAATAAAGTTATAGTCCTCAGAATAAAGCGATGCAAAAATAATTATTTTTTCTATAAAATAGTTTTTATCGTATAAAAGCGCCAAAACATAAAAAAATATAAATGAGGTATCACTGTAATCGTACTGACCCAAAGAATAAAACTGCTTTATCCATTTTACCAAACGCAGAACGGTATAAACGCCTCCCCCCCAAAAGAAATTAATGAATAGCTGTTTTTTTGTCATTCTGCCTCACAAAAATCGGAATAAAAAGCGATCAAAAAATGTCACGTGCCCGAAAATGTTACCAATAAAAATGTCAACTCGTCCCGCAAAAAACAAGACCTCACATGACTATGTGGACCAAAATATGGAAAAATTATAGCTCTCAATGTGGTAACACAAAAAACATTTTTTGCAATAAAAAGTGTATTTTAGTGTGTGACGGCTGCCAATCAAAAATCCGCTAGAAAAGTAAATCAAACCCCCTTCATCACCCCCTTAGTTAGGGAAAAATTAAAAAAATGTATTGATTTCCATTTTCCCATTAGGGTTAGGGCTAGGGTAAGGGCTAGAGTTAAGGTACCGTCACACTCAGTGACGCTGCAGCGATATAGACAACGAGCCGATCGCTGCAGCATCGCTGTTTAGGTCGCTGTAGAGATGTCAAACACAGCAGCTCCACAACGATGCAGGAGCGATCCTGTGACGTAGCGGTGACGCACTTATCGTTCTCACAGGTCGTTAGCTCCATGTTTAACATTGGTGATATCGTTGCTTTTGCTGTCAAACACGACGTTACACGCCGATCTGACGACCAAATAAAGTTCTGGACTTCTAGCTCCAACCAGCGATATCATAGCAGGATCCTGATCGCTGCTGCATGTCAAACACAACGAGATCGCTAACCAGGACGCTGCAACGTCACGGATCGTTGTCGTTCTCGTTGTAAAGTTGTTTAGTGTGAAGGTACCTTTAGGGTTAGGGTTAGGGTTAGGGTTGGGGCTAGGGTTAGGGCTACAGTTAGGGTTGGGGCTAAAGTTAGGGTTGGGGCTAAAGTTAGGGTTAGGGTTTGGATCACATTTACGGTTGGGAATAGGGTTGGGATTAGGGTTAGGGGTGTGTCAGGGTTAGGGGTGTGGTTACGGTTACCATTGGGATTAGTGTTAGGGGTGTGTTTGGATTAGGGTTTCAGTTATAATTGGGGGGTTTCCACTGTTTAGACACATCAGGGGCTCTCCAAACGCGACATGGCGTCCAATCTCAATTCCAGCCAATTCTGCGTTGAAAAAGTAAAACAGTGCTCCTTCCCTTCCGAGCTCTTCCGTGCGCCCAAACAGGGGTTTACCCCAACATATGTGGTATCATCGTACTCGGGACACATTGGACAACAACTTTTCGTGTCCAATTTTTCCTGTTACCCATGGGAAAATGGGGGCTAAAAAATAATTTTTGTGGAAAAAAAAAATTTTTTATTTTCACTGCTCTGCGTTATAAACTGTAGTGAAACACTTGGGGGTTCAAAGTTCTCACAACTCATCTAGATAAGTTCCTTGGGATGTCTAGTTTCCAATATGGGGTCACTTGTGGGGGTTTCTATGGTTTAGGTACATTAGGGGCTCTGCAAACGCAATGTGACGCCTGCAGACCATTCCATCTAAGTCTGCATTCCAAATGGCGCTCCTTCCCTTCCGAGCTCTCCCATGCGCCCAAACGGTGGTTCCCCCCCACATATGGTGTATCAGCATACTCAGGACAAATTGGACAACAACTTTTGGGGTCCATTTTCTCCTGTTACCCTTGGCAAAATAAAACAAATTGGAGCTGAAGTAAATTTTTTGTGTAAAAAAGTTAAAAGTTCATTTTTATTTAAACATTCCAAAAATTCCTGTGAAACACCTAAAGGGTTAATAAACTTCTTGAATGTGGTTTTGTGCACCTTGAGGGGTGCAGGTTTTAGAATGGTGTCACACTTGGGTATTTTCTATCATATAGACCCCTCAAAATGACTTCAAATGAGATGTGGTCCCTAAAAAAAAATGGTGTTGTAAAAATGAGAAATCGCTGGTCAACTTTTAACCCTTATAACTCCCTAACAAAAAAAAAAATTTGGTTCCAAAATTGTGCTGATGTAAAGTAGACATGTGGGAAATGTTACTTATTAAGTATTTTGTGTGACATATCTCTGTGATTTAATTGTATAAAAATTCAAAGTTGGAAAATTGCGAAATTTTCAAAATTTTTGCCAAATTTTCGTTTTTTTTTTTTCACAACTAAACGCAGGTAATATCAAAGAAATTTTACCACTATCATGAAGTACAATATGTCGTGAGAAAACAATGTCAGAATCACCTGGATCCGTTGAAGTGTTCCAGAGTTATAACCTCATAAAGGGACAGTGGTCAGAATTGTAAAAATTGGCCCGGTCATTAACGTGCAAACCACCCTTGGGGGTAAAGGGGTTAAGTCTACGGCAAAATGATAGTGTTTTAAAATTAGTGTTAAGGCTACTTTCATATTTCCGTCGGTAGTCTCCAGTCACAAAGCGTCGGCGCGACGTACCAACGGAAGTGTGTGCTTTCACATTTCCGTCAGAATTCTGAGTGAGGAAGAGAGTGTGAGCGATATTTCCTGCTGGGCATGCGCAGTATTAAAAACTGGATGCAACGTACAGAAAAACGTTCCCTTGAATGTTTTTCCCAGACGCAACCCGTGCACGACGGACGCAACGTGTGGCCATACGTCGCGATCTGTTGGCAATACAAGTCTATGGGAAAAAAACGTATCCTGCGGGCAAATTTGCAGGATGCATTTTTTTCCCAAAACGACGCATTGTGACGGATACTAAACAACGGAAGTGTGAAAGTAGCCTAACCGCTACTGATATGGTTTTGATCTTTATTCTAAGTTATGGATATGCCTGGTGTTACTAGGGAACAATAGCATTTGTAGTTGCCTTCAGTGGGAGAGTCATATGCAAGTGGCCCAAGAGCTACTTGTGACTCTCAACCCACTACTTCGGGAAAACGGTTCTACAACATCACATAGTATGAATCTGTTTATCTCACTCTTTTTCTATTGCTTTGGTTTAAAGTCCCCCGGAGACTGTATCCCCAACATGCAAACACATTCCCTTCAACATCACCAAAACCTTCCATCAGATATATGGCTTCAGGATCAAATACTCTGCCTACCACAGATATGTATGTATTTTTTATATATTTATATATGTAACATTTATACGAATTATATGAATTACTGTCATGATCAATTATATCATTATGCATCGTAAATGCTACAGAGTCAATTTATGACAAGTGAACATATTTCATGTATATACGGTAATTAGGTAATAATTGTTTATGGTTTTCTAGATCTTTGATTGCACTCATTTATTTTCACTTCTGCTAGCTAAAAACATATCCTTGTTTTGACATATTCACACAGGTGCATAGCCATACACCTTCGTTATGCCATTATCACAGGAGCAGCACAAATATTGTTAGTGCCAGACTGGGAATCTGACAATTATGGCAAATGCCAGAAGGGCCTGTCCGACTGTGGGCTGCATTGTATGCAGTATGCCTCAGTATGCCGATACTGTTAACAGTTGAGCACAGAGCCACCAACTTTGTCACTTACTCCAGCATGCTTCCTTATAGACTGTGACCTGCTAGAGGCAGGCGCCATGCAGGGGACATCGGTGATGCGATGATGTCCCTGGATCATGCCACCAGCGTCCAATGGAAGACCGGATAGAAAATTAGATGGAAGCTGCAAAGGATGAATTGTCTGGATTAGGCTAGATTAAAGCTTTATATTTTTGGGGAGCTGTGAAGGACCATCATACTGTATAGTGGTCATGCTATATGTGAGGGTCCATCATACTATATAGGGGCTGTGGTGGACCACCATACTATACAGGGTTCTGTTGAAGGTACCATCATACTATACAGTATAGGGGGGCTGTGGGGTGAACTGTCATACTCTACAGGGGACTGATGGAGATACCATCATATAATATAGGGGGCTGTCAGGGGTACCATCATACTTTATAGGGGGCTGTGAGGTGGACCATCATACTACACAGGGGCTGTGGTGTAAATCATCATGCTATATAAGGGGCTGTGGTGGACCATCATACTTCACTGCTCAAAAAAATAAAGGGAACACTCAAATAACACATCCAAGATCTGAATGAATGAAATATTCACATTGAATACTTGGTTCTGTACAAAGTTGAATGTGCTGACAACAAAATCACAAAAAAATCATCAATGGAAATCAAATGTATTAACAAATGGAGGCCTGGATTTGGAGTCACACACAAAATTAAAGTGGAATGTAATGTCCTTAAAACAAGTCAAAATGATGCTCAGTATTGTGTGTGGCCTCCACGTGCCTGTATGACCTCCCTACAATGCCTGGGCATGTTCCTGATGAGGTGGCAGATGGTCTCCTGAGGGATCTCTTCCCAGACCTGGACTAAAGCATCCGCCAACTCCTAGACAGTCTGTGGCGCAACGTTTGTGGATGGTGCGAGACATGATGTCCCAGATGTGTTCAATCAGGTTCAGGTCTGGGGAACGAGCGGTCAATCCATAGCTTCAATGCCTTCATCTTGCAGGAACTGCTGACACACTCCAGCCACATGAGGCCTGGCATTGTCCTGCATTAGGAGAAATCTAGGGCCAACCACACCAGCATATGGTCTCACAAGGGGTCTGAGGATCTCACCTCGGTACCTAATGGCGGTCAGGCTACCTCTGGCTAGCACATGGAGGGCTGTGCGGCCCTCCTAAGAAATGCCACCCCACACCATTACTGACCCACTGCCAAACTGGTCATGCTGAAGGATGTTGCACGCATCAGATCGCTCTCCACAGCATCTCCAGACTCTGTGATGTCTGTCACATGTGCTCAGTGTGAACCTGCTTTCATCTGTGAAGAATAACAGCCGCACTCAAAATATAGATTTTCAAATGCAAAAATTGATTAATTTCACCACAGTAGAAAACAAAGATTGCTTAGGTAACGTTTTGACCCCGTAGTGTTAGGAGTCAAGTTTCCTCTGCTGCACAGGGGGAATCTCAATCTGTGTCTGCTGCGGTCTCCCATTCTCCATCGGCCGCAGTGGAGCCTGCTCAGCAGAGATGTCGGTCCCAGCGTCTCACTGAGACTGATTCTGTGCAAAGGGTTACTGCTGCCTCTCCAGGCTCTGCTATTGTACCCTGCACTGATCTGCGGCAAGCAAGCTTTTCTGGGACTAAGTCCTGCTTTGCACACACTGAGCATGCCCAGGGCAAGATCTCTCAGTGGAGATCAAGGGTCACATGCTCAGGTACTGCAGCCAAATCTATTGGTCCTTCTAGGAAGGTCCTGTAGGTGCGCAGGCTCTGTAGCAGTCTCTCATTGGTCCTTTTAAGGAAGGTCCTGTACGTGCTGCAGCTATTTAAGGCTCGCATGGCCGCACGGCCATGCGCTAGTATCTTCCAAAGTTACGTGCTTTGCGCCACTGTGGTCATGTGTTTGAATGTGTTCAGGGACCCGGCTGAAATAAGCCCCTAGAATGCTGGCACCTCCAGCAAGGAGATTGTGTTTGAGTGTATTCAGGGACCTGGGCGAAATAAGCCCCTAGAATGCTGGCACCTCCGGCGAGGACTGTTGTGTGCATGCATGACCACTGACTGCTCTCATCTGGGTAGTTAGCCTGTGCCTCTGTGAGAGTCTAACAGGGCACAGAGCTTTGATTTCTCGTCCGCTCTGTGAAGCTAACAGAGCTGGTTCATACCGCCATATTGTGCCGCCATTTACTTAGCAGCAGGTTCTTTCCTGCACGGTGGATCCCGGATTGTGAACACACCAATCCCATCAATAAATATATTTGGTGCGTTCCGCAAACCCTAACAGTATACTAGCGCCAGGATCTGGCTAAGTAATGGCGGACGAACAGCGATTGCAGGGGTACATCCAGCTGCTGGAGGGTCGGTTGACGTCTCTTGAGCGTGCAACCTCGGCGGTGGATGTTACCGCAATAGCTGTTCAGGCTGCTAGCGTGGCTGCAGCAGCTTTACCCACTGCCACCTCTGTTCCGACCATATCTCACCTCCCATTGCCTGAGAGATACTCTGGGGGCAGTAAGTCCTGTAGGGGTTTCGTGAGCCAGTGTGGTATACACCTCGAGCTCCTGGCTGCACGTTTTCCCACAGAGCGGGCAAAGGTGGGATACATAATCTCTCTCTTGTCGGACAGGGCGTTGGAGTGGGCTACGATCATGTGGTGCGGAGTGTTCCTCGGTTTCTGGATACTCTGAAACAGGTCTTTGTAGGACCTCAAGTCACCCATGATACAGCGCTCCAGCTGCTGGCTTTGACTCAGGGTTCAGACATGGTCAGCCATTTTGCGGTTACCTTCCGGACGTTAGCGTCTGAGTTGGAATGGCCAGATAAAACCCATATTCCTGTATTTTGGAGGGGGCTGGCTGACCATGTGAAGGACGCTTTGGCTACTAGGGAGATTCCCGCCACACTGGAGGAGCTCATAGCTGTATCAACTCGCATAGACCTTAGTTTTCACGAGCGAAGGTTGGAGCGAGCCCAGTGTAGGCAGAGGTTTCGGCTGGCTCCCACCTTCGCCAGACCTCTGGAATCTCCAGTCCAGGCGTCCGAGTCACATGAGGCCATAGAGGTGACACGAGCGGGACCCAAGTCCCAGTCCGCTCATGCACATAAGGTCTGTCATATTTGCCGGCAGTCAGGACATCTTGCCTCCAAGTGTCCTCAGCGGTTGGGGAAATGTCAGCGTCTAGTGGCAGTAGGAGGAGGTACACTAGACACGGCGACGTTTGCCTCAAAGTTGTCCTTCAAGGGGACAATTACCTTTGGCCCATCCACTCTTATGGTAGAGCTATGCGTGGACTCTGGGGCGGAGGGTAATTTTATGTCATCCGCTTTTGCCGAGCGTCACGCAATACCCCTGGTTATGCTCGCCAAACCAGTAACTGTTCGAGTGGTAAATGGGTCGACACTACCCTCTCAGATTACCCACCAAACCATTCCTATCACGCTTTCTGTGTCTCCCTATTAGTCATTCCTGAGGGAATTGATGAGGTCCTGTTGGGGATACCATGGCTACGCTACCATTCTCCTCATATAGAGTGGTCCTCAGGGAGAATTTTGGGATAGAGTAAATCCTGCGAGGGTAGATGTCAGAGGGAGTGCGTTCAGGTTGCTACTACTGAGGTACCCGCAGATCTTTCCTCTCTCCCCAAACACTATTGGCCCTATGCAGACGTGTTCTCCAAAAGGGCTGCGGAGACCCTTCCGCCTCACCGTCCCTATGACTGTCCTATTGACCTCTTGCCTGGTGCTGAGCCTCCCCGGGGTCGAGTTCATTCGTTATCTCTCCCGGAGACGGAGGCAATGTCTTAGTACATCCAAGAGAAGCTGTCTAGAGGATTCATTAGGAAGTCAGGGTCACCTGCAGGGGCAGGGTTCTTCTTCGTACAGAAGAAGACAGGGGACTTACGTCCATGCATAGATTACAAGGGTTTTAACGCTATCACCGTTAAGAACAAGTACCCATTACCCCTGATTTCTGAGCTTTTTGATAGGCTAAGGGGAGCAAGGGTATTTACAAAATTAGATCTGCGGGGTGCTTACAACCTGATTCGCATCCGTGAGGGGGACGAATGGAAGATGGCTTTTAACACCAGGGATGGGCATTATGAATACCTGGTGATGCCCTTCGGGCTCTGTAATGCCCCAGCCGTTTTCCAAGACTTTGTGAATGACATCACCACTGGCCACCTCGGTTGTAGTCTATCTGGATGATATTCTCATCTACTCTCCAGATATTTACTCCCATCGGAGAGATGTTCGCAAAGTCTTCGACCTCTTACGGGCAAACTCCCTCTACGCCAAGTTGGAGAAGTGTGTGTTTGAGCAGGAGTCCTTGCCTTTCCTTGGTTACATCATCTCTGCCCAGGGTTTGGTTATGGATCCTGCCAAGCTACAGGCTGTGATGGACTGGCAGGAACCCCATTCTCTTAAAGCGGTGCAGCGCTTTATGGGGTTCATAAATTACTATCGCCAGTTCATTCCACACTTCTCAACTTTGGTAGCTCCCTTGGTTGCCCTCACCAAGAAGGGAGCAAATCCCAAGTTGTGGTCAGAGGAGGTCTCCAAGGCCTTTCTCTCGATTGAGTCACACTTCGCTAGCGCTCCCATCTTACATCGCCCCAATGTAGATAAGCCATTTATCATGGAGGTGGATGCCTCATCCGTTGGTGCTGGAGCAGTCCTTTTCCAAAAGGATGCTCAAGGTCGGAAGCATCCTTGCTTTTTTTTCTCCAAGACCTTCACACCAGCGGAGAGGAATTATTCCATCGGGGACAGGGAGTTGCTAGCCATGAAGTTGGCTTTTTCAGAGTGGAGACACCTCTTGGAGGGAGCTCGCTTTCCTTTCCAAGTGTTCACTGACCACAAGAAGTTGGTGTATATACAGATGGCCCAGCGGCTGAATTCTCGCCAGGCTAGATGGTCCCTGTTCTTCTCCCGGTTCCATTTTACTCTTCATTTTCTCTCCGGGGAGAAGAACATTCGTGCCGACGCTCTCTCCCGATCCGTAGTGTCATCTGAGGAGGAGCAGGAGCAGCCTCGGCTTATTGTCCCTTCTGAGAGCCTGAGAACTGTGGCTTCGGTTTCGCTTGAGTCCGTGCCCGCGGGCAAGACCTTCGTACCAGCGAATTTGCGACCGGAGGTTCTCTCTTGGGCTCACTCATCCAGAGTGGGTGGACATTTTGGGACCAAGAGGACATCTGATCTTTTGGCGAGGACGTACTGGTGGCCGCATATGGCTCGTGACGTCGGGGACTATATTCGGGCCTGTGTCTCCTGCGCCCAGAATCGGTCTCCTCGGCAACAGCCTGCTGGGTTACTTTACCCATGCCGGTGGCCAGGGCCGGCATCAGCACCCGGCGTACCCGGGCAAGTGCCGGGGCCCTGGCGAGACGGGGGGCCCACTCACGCTGTCAGAAATCCATCTGGCCGTTCAATTTGTGCTGGCACAAGCATCTTCTCACTGTCAGTGCAGGGCCAGGCACATAGGGGTTAAGAAGGCAGCCAGCGTGACACTGTTTGTGGGCGGAGAGAGCACGTTCTCCTGCTCTGCTCTCTCGCCCGCCCCTCGCTGGCTGCACTCACTCACTGACTGCTGAAGTTATCAGATTCAGGCAGCCGTAGACTCTGGAGGAGCGCCTAACCGCCCTGAGTGAGTGCGATGTATCGCTGTATTCTGACAGTCTTGGTGACCTGGGGCGGCCACAGCTGATACACTGTATATTATATACTTCAGCAGCCGCCCAGGCCCCCAGCACCTGTTCTGTATATGTATATACTGTATCTATACAGCCTGTATGACAGTATATATAATATATATACAGGACAGGTGCTGGGGGCCTGGGTTGCGCGGCTGTTGAAATATATATACACTGCACAGTACCATCACTGCCCTGTATATATACACTGCACAGTACCGCTCCTCCTGTCCTGTATATATACACTGCACAGTACCACTCCTCCTGTCCTGTATATATACACTGCACAGTGCCACTCCTTCTGTCCTGTATATATACACTGCACAGTACCGCTCCTTCTGTCCTGTATATATACACTGCACAGTACCGCTCCTCCTGTCCTGTATATATACGCTGCACAGTGCCACTCCTCCTGTCCTGTATATATACACTGCACAGTACCACTCCTCCTGTCCTGTATATATACACTGCACAGTGCCGCTCCTCCTGTCCTGTGTATATATACACTGCACAGAACCATCACTCCCCTGTAATATATATACTGCACAGTACCATCACTCCCCTGTATATATACACTGCACAGTACCGCTCCTCGTGTCCTGTATATATACACTGCAGAATTTTCAATAGCTATCACTCATGTAAGAAGTGAAATCTGGCATTGTACTATAGCTATATTTCTCTGCTGTATCTGGGCATCATGAATCGTGGTATGTGTTAAAGGGGGGGGCCCACTGAGACTCTTTTGCCCGGGGCCCTCAAAAACCTGGAGCCGACCCAGCCGGTGGCAGACAGGCCCTGGGAAATGCTCGGGATGGACCTCGTGGTGGGCTTACCCAAGTCTCGTAGCAGCACCGTTATCTGGGTAGTCACCGATCATTTTTCTAAGATGGTGCATTTGGTGCCGCTTCCACAGTTACCTTCTGCACGGGCCTTGGCGGCGTTGTTCATTAAACATATTTTCCGCTTACATGGAATGCCTGATAAAATTTTCAGCGACCGGGGTAACCAGTTTGCATCTCGGTTTTGAAGAGAGCTCTGCCGTTTACTCAGCATAGAGCTGAATCTCTCCTCTGCATATCATCCCGAGACGAATGGGTTGGTAGAGAGAAAATCAACCAGACTCTGGTGACATACTTGCGACATTTTGTCTCTGCTAGGCAGGAAGACTGGGCATCTTTGCTACCTTGGGCGGAATTTGCCTTGAACAACGCCGTAGCCGATTCCACTGGTCAGACTCCTTTTCTCCTCAATTACGGCCAGCATCCGCGTGTCCCTGTGCCCATGCCCGTGTCATCCACCGATTCTAGGGTGGCAGACTGGGCGGTGGAGGCACGTGACATCTGGGATCGCACACAGGATGCCATCTGGGCCTCCAAGGAGAGAATGAGGGTTTCTGCTGATACACACCGGCGCCCCGCTCCGACCTTTGCTCCTGGCGACTTAGTGTGGCTCTCCGCCCGTAACATCAGGCTGCGAGTTGAGTCCACTAAGTTTGCGCCTCACTACATTGGCCCGTTCAAGGTTCTGGAACAGGTCAACCCTGTGGTCTACCATTTGGCTATTCCTCCACGCCTTGGTATCGCCGATACCGTTCATGTTTCCCTCTTAAAGCCCGTTCATTTGTCCCGGTTTTCTGAGTCATCTGCCGGGACATCGGGTTCATACACGGATGAATTTGAGGTGAATGCTATCGTGGGGTGCAAGGTGGTACGTGGCAAGAAATTTTATCTGGTGGATTGGAAGGGTCACGGTCCAGAGGATAGAACCTGGGAGCCTGTGGAGTACATTCGGGCTCCGCTGCTCATTGCAGCTTTTGAGCGTAGCGAGGCTCAAGGAGAGGGGGGTAATGTTAGGAGTCGAGTTTCCTCTGCTGCACAGGGGGAATCTCGATCCGTGTCTGCTGCGGTCTCCCATTCTCCATCGGCAGCAGTGGAGCCTGCTCAGCGGAGACGTCGGTCCCAGCGTCTCACTGAGACTGATTCTGTGCAAAGGGTTACTGCTGCCTCTCCAGGCTCTGCTATTGTACCCTGCACTGATCTGCGGCGAGCAGGCTTTTCAGGGACTAAGTCCTGCTTTGCACACACTGAGCATGCCCAGGGCAAGATCTCTCAGTGGAGATCAAGGGTCACATGCTCAGGTACTGCAGCCAAATCTATTGGTCCTTCTAGGAAGGTCCTGTAGGTGCGCAGGCTCTGTAGCAGTCTCTCATTGGTCCATTTTAGGAAGGTCCTGTATGTGCTGCAGCTATTTAAGGCTCGCATGGCCGCACGACCATGCGCTAGTATCTTCCAAAGTTACGTGCTTTGCGCCACTGTGGTCATGTGTTTGAATGTGTTCAGGGACCTGGCTGAAATAAGCCCCTAGAATGCTGGCACCTCCGGCGAGGAGATTGTGTTTGAGTGTATTCAGGAACCTGGCTGAAATAAGCCCCTAGAATGCTGACACCTCCGGCGAGGAGTGTTGTGTGCATGCATGACCACTGACTGCTCTCATCTGGGTAGTTAGCCTGTGCCTCTGTGAGAGTCTAACAGGGCAGAGAGCTTTGCTTTCTTGGCCACTCTGTGAAGCTAACAGAGCTGGTTCATACCGCCATATTGTGCCGCCATTCACTTAGCAGCAGGTTCTTTCCTGCATGGTGAATCCCGGGTTGCGAACGCACCAATCCCATCAATAAATATATTCGGTGCGTTCCACAAACCCTAACACGTAGTGAGCCTTTGTCAAACCTCACTGAAAAAAACAATAAAGACACAGTGCATTAAATAATATATGCAAGTATGACATGCTATACAGATACTGTATACAGGCATCATAATGCTGAGCAGGTGGAATGAGATACATTATAAACAAAACAACTGTATGTGGAACATAATGCAATGACATATATACACATATTTACAAATCATATATTTACAATATATACAATAGGGTGCCCAATGAGGGTTAAATGTATAGCATACCATGTTGCAGACATAGAAAAAACATGGCGTAAGCATAGGCAGGTGGCAATATATAATTTGCGTTATGCGGCAAAAGGTGCTAAATTAAATCTATACATAGGGGTAATGTAGAACAAATAAACTGACCTTGTTGTAGAGTAAGAAAAAACCCCAGTAGAGAAGAAGGCGGTTTGTGGAGGTTTTTTTCAAGATCTACAGGCTCCAAAGTAGAGTTGTGGGAGGAGAGGAAAGTAATGAGCAAAATGTAGGGAAAAAATGGAGAGAGGGGGGAGAAGGAGGGGAGGGGGGGAAGGGGATGGGGGCGGAGGAATGGAGGACATACCTCTAGCCACTGTGCGGAGTGGTGTGGTGAGCTTGGAAGGGGGGATGCAGGCGCAGTCCGAGCTGTGGGGATATACAGAAATGAGGCCAAGCGGCAGAAAAGGCCAAAGAGCCTGTAGGTGTGCGTCGCGATACGATACCTGCGGGTCCGGGGCAGTAAGCTCCCTGTGGTGATGTACGCCAATATTGGTGGTCAGCGGGGAAATATAGTGTCCGGGCAGGAAGTAAAGAAGGACACGTGCGCAATAGAAAATTGCTCTGTGATGGAGGCTAGGAACGCAGGTGGAGCGCCTGCATGGTAGCGGAGGTATGAGCGTGCGCGAAAAACACCGGGGGTATTGAGCGAAGAGGCTGGGGACGCAGGTATGGTGCCTGCGCGATAACAAAAGTACGAGCATGCGCAGAGCACTCAGGGGGTAAGGAGCGGCTGTCAGCAGGATGAGTGCCTGTATATGCGTGCAATAGAAGTGCTGGAGGGAGGGGGGGGAGGAGCCTGCGTAGCAGGGAGAGGAATGAAGAGATGGCCACAAAGGGAAGGCAAAGGACAGAACGGTGCAACTAGTGAAATACTCATAGGCTCATAGGAGAAGGAGAAATAAGATAAAATAAAGATAGGGGAGTGTGGAGATGAATGAAAATGAAAGAATGTAAAAATTTAAATAAGCAAAAAAATTAGCAAAAAATAAATAAAGTAAATAAACAAAAAAAATAAAAATAATGAGGAAAAAATGAATACAAATGAAAATAAGAAAGTAAAAATAATAGTAATAATAATAATATAAATAAATAAAAAGGGGAGAAATAATGCAGATGACTGGTCATATGCTGAGAAAGGAGTACAGCATAACGTAAAATAGGCAAAAATGATAAACTAAATGTAAACCTTGAGAAAACGAAGAAACAAAATTGAAAAAAATAAATAAAATTGAAAAAAATGATAAATGGAAAAATGAAAAAAAAATAGGAATATATATATATATAAAAAAAAAATAAATATATATATATATATGTATATATATATATATATATATATATATATATATATATATATATATATATATATATATATATATATATATAAATAATAATAATAATAAGAAGAATAAAATAAAAAATAAAATGAAAAATAAAAAATAAAAAATCTAAATCAAAATCAAAAATGAAAATTGTAAAATAGTTTCTGGGTACTTGCCCCAGTTGGGTGTAATAGACAGTGAAGATCAGATAGCCTGAAAGCATTGAAAAAAGGTTAGAACATATAGCATCATCAGGTGAGCCTGTAATACACTAGACCGCCAGTAAAATAATTGATAAAGTATATGACATAATCATGAAAATATATATAGACATTCGCAAAGGACCTAGACTTTATAATTCAATAAAACAGGAAACCACGGAGCCACGTGTCACCCTCAGAAAACTAGGTCAAGTTCCCGGTTCAGGCCTTTAGGTGTAAGTGTTTGCAAAGTGTATATCCAGTGGGATTCTCGTTCTCTCAATAATTTAATATGATTACCACCCCTGCGTGGTCTATCAACCTGCTCGAGTACCTGGAAATGCAGTTGGGAGACGGAGTGATTGGCCAATGAAAAATGGTGTGGAAGGGGAAGCCATGTTTTTTTACACCGTATGGTGGATTTGTGGGAAACAATCCTATCTCGGATGTGTTGTGTTGTCTCACCAACGTAAAGTAGGCCACAGGGGCATTTTATCACGTACACGACATTGTTAGAATCACACGTGAATAATCCCTTGATCTTGTATTGTTTGCTAGAATGGGGATGGGTAATAGAACTGGATTTAATGACATTTGAACAACATGCGCAGCCTAGGCAGGGAAACGTGCCACTCCTTTCGGTGCCCAGGAAAGTCTGTCTAGGTACTCTAGAGGAGCTACCTATGTCCGCTTTGACAACTCTATCTCTAATGTTGTTAGGTCTTCTTTTGCACATAAGTGGTGGTGTAGAGAAAGCCTCAATGTGAGGATATGAGTGTTTCAGCATGGGCCAGTGTTTGCGAATTACGCTATATATCTTAGGCATAACGGGGTGATGAGTGTGGATAAAAGGAACCTGTTCAGATTTGGGTTGAGTCATCGGGCTGTGAGATGGACTTAAGGCCAGCCTTTTTTCTCTGTCAAGTAAGCTCTTGGGATACTGTCTAGCTGTAAACTTACAGGACATCTCGTCCAGTCGTTCAGGTAATGTGTCGGGCTTTGAGACAATGCATGCCACATGCTTGAACTGTGAACGGGGAAGGCTGTGTTTAATGGAGATCAGGTGACAGCTCTGGTAATGGAGTAGGCTGCTAGAATCTGTTGGTTTAGAAAAGACGTCAGTGGTAAGGAAACCATTGGGATCCTTAATAACCAAGGTATCAAGAAACGATATCTGTGTTGTGTCACTGTTCAACGTGAACTGGAGTTCAGGCCGAATGGAATTTAGGTATTCGGTAAACGTGAGTAAGGTATCCTGTGGGCCTGTCCATAGACAAAAAATATTGTCTATGTAGCTCAGCCAGCATAGACTATGGGTTTGAAAGAGAGTATTGTCATAGACATATGCGTGTTCGTAGGCATCCATGTAAATGTTGGCGTATGCCGGAGCTTCGTTGGCACCCATAGCGGTGCCCTGGGTTTGCAAGTAATATTGGTCGCCGAAAAGAAAAAAGTTGTTATGTAAGACAAGAGATAGGAGATCAAGACATAGATGTCGGGAGTTACTAGAGAACTCTGGCGGCTGGAGGAGGTCCCCCACTGCCTTTATGCCTAGGTCATGTTTAACCCCTTCATGACCTTGGGATTTTCCGTTTTTCCGTGTTCGTTTTTCGCTTCCCTCCTTTCCAGAGCCATAACTTTTTTTATTTTTCCATCAATTTGGCCATTTGAGGGCTTATATTTTGCGGGACGAGTTGTACTTTTGAACGACATCATTGGTTTTACCATGTCGTGTACTAGAAAACGGGAAAAAAATTCCAAGTGCAGTGAAATTGCAAAAAAAGTGCAGTCCCACACTTGTTTTTTGTTTGGCTTTTTTGCTAGGTTCACTAAATGCTAAAACTGACCTGCCATTATGATTCTCCAGGTCAGTACGAGTTCATAGACACCTAACATATCTAGGTTATTTTTTACCTAAGTGGTGAAAAAAAATTCCAAACTTTGCAAAAAAAAAAAAAAGCGCCATTTTCCTATACTCGAAGCGTCTCCATTTTTCACGATCTGGGGTCGGTTGAGGGCTTATTTTTTCCCTGCTGAGCTGGCGTTTTTAATGATAGCATTTTGGTGTAGATACGTTCTTTTGATCACCCGTTATTGCATTTTAATGCAATGTCGCGGCGACCAAAAAAACGTAATTCTGGCGTTTCGATTTTTTTTCTTATTACGCCGTTTAGCGATCAGGTTAATGCTTTTTTTTTGATAGATCGGGCGATTCTGAACGCGGCGATACCAAATATGTGTAGGTTTGATTTTTTTTTTTATTGATTTATTTTGATTGGGGCGAAAGGGGGGTGACTTAAACTTTTATATATTTTTTATTTTTTTCACATTTTTTAAACTTTTTTTTTAACTTTTGCCATGCTTCAATAGTCTCCATGGGAGGCTAGAAGCTGGCACAACACGATCGGCTCTGCTACATAGCAGCGATCTGCTGTTTGCTGCTATGTAGCAGAAAATCAGGTGTGCTGTCAGCGCCGACCACAGGGTGGCGCTCACAGCTGCCGGGGATCAGTAACCATAGAGGTCTCAAGGACCTCTATGGTTACAATGGAGAAGCATCGCCGACCTCCGATCATGTGATGGGGGTCGGCGATGCGCTCATATCCGGCCGCCCGGCCGGATGCGGTAGTTAAATGTCGCTGTCTGCGTTTGACAGCGGCATTTAACTAGTTAATAGTGGCGGGTGAATCGCGATTTCACCCGCCGCTATTGCGGGCACATGTCAGCTGTTCAAAACAGCTGACATGTCCCAGCTTTGATGCGGGCTCACCGCGGAGCCCTGCATCAAAGCAGGGGATCTGACCTTGGACGTACTATCCCGTCCGAGGTCAGTAAGGGGTTAATAGACATGTATAAACTCTTGACGTCAAATGTGACGAGAGAGCTCCCTGGTGGAGTGGGAGAAAACTGTTTCAAGGTTTGAAGAAAATGGCCTGTATCGAGGATAAATGACTTCATTTTCCTGGTAAGAGGGGTAAGGATCTTCTCTAAGTAGATGGAGATGAGATTACCCCTATGTATAGATGTAATTTAGCACCTTTTGCCGCATAACGCAGATTATATATTGCCACCTGCCTACGCTTACGCCATGTTTTTTTCTATGTCTGCAACATGGTATACATGCTATACATTTAACCCTCATTGGGCACTCTATTGTATATATTGTAAATATATGATTTGTAAATATGTGTATATATGTCATTGCATTATGTTCCACATACAGTTGTTTTGTTTATAACTTATCTCATTCCACCTGCTCAGTATAATGATGCCTGTATACATTTTCTGTATAGCATGTCATACTTGTATATATTATCTAATGTACTGTGTCTTTATTGTTTTTTTCAGTGAGGTTTGACAAAGGCCCACTACGGGGTCGAAACGTTACCTCAGCAATCTTTGTTTTCTACTGTGGTGAATAAAATTAATCAATTTTTGCATTTGAAAATCTATATTTTGAGTGCGGCTGTTATTCTACAAATTTATGGTCTAACTGGACTTGATCCAAGTTCAGCCTGCACCTGTGCCTCTCCTTTGTCAGAGTGCACGCCATTCTAGTTCTATTCATCTGTGAAGAGCACAGGGCTCCAGTATCGAATTTTCCAATCCTGGTGTTCTGTGGCAAATGCCAAGTGTCCTGCACGGTGTTTTCCTGTGAACACAACCCCCATCTGTGGATGTCGGGCACTCAGACCATCCTCATGGAGTCGGTTTCTAACCGTTTGTGCAGACACATGCACATTTGTGGCCTGCTGGAGGTCATTTTGCAGGGCTCTGGCAGTGCTCCTCCTGTTCCTCCTTGCGCAAAGGCTGAGGTAGCGGTCCTGCTGCTGGGTTGTTGTCCTCCTATGGCCCCCTCCACATCTTCTGGTATACTGACCTGTCTCCTGGTAGCACCTCCAGCTTCTGGACACTACGCTGACCCAAAGCAAACCTTCTTGCCACAGCTCGCATTGTTGTGGCATCCTGGATGAGCTGCAATACCTGAGCCACTTGTGTGGGTTGTAGAGTCCGTCTCATGCTACCACGAGTGTGAAAGCACAACCAACATTCAAAGGTGACCAAAACATCAGCCAGAAAGCATTGGTATTGAGATGTGGTCTGTGGTCCCCACCTGCAGAACCACTCCTTTATTGAGTGTGTCTTGATAATTGCCAATAATTTACATCTGTTGCCTATTCCATTTGCACAACAGCATGTGAAATTGATTGTCAAACAGTGTTGCTTCCTAAGTGGACAGTTTGATTTCACAGATGTTTGATTTACTTGGAGTTATATTCTGTTGTTTAAGTGTTCCTTTTATTTTTTTGAGCAGTGTATTTGCCAGTGGACTGCACAACCCTATTCCCTGTCTACTGATTGTATTTAGCCACTCTCCCTCCTCCTGCAACTCTCTCCCCCTACCTAGACTAAATGCACATTGTATGTGATACAAACATCAAAGTAAACAATTACGGTAGATCTTAGAAGGGCTGTTAGTATGATAGTCCTGATGATGTCAGACGAACAGCTAATCACAGTAATGCAACAACCAATATGGCTATGTCAATACAGTGGCTCACAGACAATCCCCGCATGCTTATTGGCTTTGTAACAGGCACCATATATGAGGGACGGGGATTTGAATTTTAACTCGAGAGGAGTAATGAGCACATCCAAGCACTGTGATACTTGAATGATGACGGAGTATCACCAAGCATATTCGCTCATCCCTAGTTATTATACTTCTGACAAGAAAAAATAAATAAAAAAAAATTCTCAGAACGGATTAAAATAATAAAGGAAGCAATTTCATGAATATTTGCATGAAGACCTAATCAGTTACATGTCAAAAACATAGATGTTTTTGTTTATAACATAATTTGTTTTTTTTGTTTTGTAATGGGTAGCAGTAAGGAAATCAATTTGCAATTTTAAAAATATAACCAAATGTATTACATCTTCCACAGTGCTGGTCCTCCGCTACAGATGCCCGGAGGTCTCCCAAAACCCCCTTATAAATCAGGTAAACTTTTTTTACTTTAACTTCTTAAAGGGCCACTGTCACCCCCTCCAGCCGTTATAAACTAAAAGAGCCACCTTGTGCAGCAGTAATGCAGGGGGCAGCGACCATCGCCCCAGAAGAGATGAGTGACGGCAGTTGGGCGCTTCACAGAGGAGGCTTGAGACCTGCCTCAGGGTACAAAGACAGGTATTTAGGGGAAATTATAAAACGCTTTATTGAGGGAATAACAGAAGCAAAAACTAAAAGAGCCACCTTGTTAGACAGCAGCATTACTGCTGCACAAGGTGGCTCTTTTAGTTTATAACGGCTGGAGGGGGTGACAGTGGCCCTTTAAGGACCAGGAAATGCTTTCTTTTCACTTTGATTTTTTGTGGCAAGTTGTAGTTTTGAATGACATCATTCAGTTAACCATGTAATTCACTGAAAAAGGGAAAAAAATCCAAGTGAGGTAAAATGTTGAAAAAAAAAGCAATTTTGTTTTTATGGAATACTGTACATATGGTAAAAATTACCTGGCAATGTGATTCTTAAGGTCAATAAAAAGTACAGCGATATCAACTTTTTAAAGTTTTTTTTTACAGGTAACAGGTTGTACAGGTTTAGTGATTTTAAAAATTCTGAACATTTTCTGAGACCTGTTATTTTAGTTTTTTGGGGGGAGATGGAGATGTGAACACTGATATGATTTTGGCGTACATACTATGTTTTGACCTCTTTTTCTGGCATTTGCAGCAACAAAATGTAAAGCCGTTCTTGCTTTTCGACATGTTTATTTTTTGGACATTTAAATTATGGTTAAAACAATTGTATACAAAAATCATACTTAAACCCAATAAAAGATATATATTTTATTTGTACTATTTAAAAGTCCTCCAACCAGTGGTTCACACCACAAAAACAAACACACTGAAACCCACAACAAAAACACTTGGAGTGTCCTAAGGAGCCCCTACTAGGGTTGAGCGACTTTCATTTTTTAAAGATCGAGTCGGGTTTTGTGAAACCCGACTTTGTCCAGAGTCGAGTCGAGTGCAGTCGGCCGATTATCGCTAAAAGTCGGGGATCGACCGAAACACGAAACCCAATGCAAGTCAATGGGGAAGCATAGTCGGCAGTGAGTGGAGGCCAGGAAAACACCTACAGTGCCCATTTTAATGCCAAAAACATCCATTCTTGTTTTCTGAAGCTTGTCAATCTTAATTAACTTTATAATAATAGTTGGGCATTGGAAATTGGGGGTCTTTTGGCAAAAGTTGTGGGGGGTAGGGCTGGTTCAAGGTTTTAGTGGGCCCAGGAAACGTGGACTACGTCACGGCGGTGGAGCAGTGAGAGGTAAGTATGTCAAGTTTGCAAGTGCTGTGATCCTAAGCAAGCAGGGGGGGCCCACTCATTGGCATTGGCACTGGCACAGGGCCCCTCAAAGTACAGCGGTGTGTTTGCACGGCGGGGGCGCCTCCCACCAGCAGCGACACTTTTGCGTACTCTGAGGGGCCCTGTGCCAGTGACGTCGCCAACGAGTATGCCCCCCTCCACCTGATGAAGGAACCTGCACTTTCATCTGCACCTTCCTCTTTGTCCCTGTGTAAGGTGGTATAACATGCGGGAAGGGGAACCTTACTTTCAGCAGGGTCAGATTCTGGCTGTGTAGAGTGCAAGGGGAATGTAGTGGTCTAGGTCAATGTACCAGCAGACTCATCTAGCAGTGGCTGGGCAATGGGCAGGATGAGGAGGAAACAGATATAGGGCCAAAGAATAAAGTAGGCTACATGCAGTTCAAAATTGGTAACAGGACTAAATAGGCGGCATTGCTTTGTTCAGTGGAGTAGCAAACCCAGGAGCAGCAGACACTATTTTAAGGGCCCAAACACACTAATAGGCCAAATGCAGTTTAATATCTGATACTTTAGGCCAAAAGCCTAAGACTGAAGCTCATCTTTATTCAGTTGAGGGCAAACACCAGGGAGGGGCAGACACCGTTAGTAGGCCCTAACCACCAATTTTTAAAAACACAGCACTTAATGAGAGCCAGAAGGTTGAAGCTCAGCTTTATTCAGTTGAGGACAAACACCAGGGAGGGGCAGACACCGTTCGTAGGCCGTAACCAAAGTTGAAGTCCAAATGCAGTTTAATATCTGATACTATAGGCCGAAAGCCAGAAGGTGGAAGCTCCGCTTTATTCAGTTGAGGGCAAACACCAGGGAGGGGCAGACACCGTTAGTAGGCCCTAACCACCAATTTTTAAAAACACAGCACTTAATGAGAGCCAGAAGGTTGAAGCTCAGCTTTATTCAGTTGAGGACAAACACCAGGCAGGGACAGACACCGTTAGTAGGCCCTAACCACCAATTTTTAAAAACACAGCACTTAATGAGAGCCAGAAGGTTGAAGCTCAGCTTTATTCAGTTGAGGACAAACACCAGGCAGGGGCAGACACCGTTAGTAGGCCCTAACCACCAATTTTTAAAAACACAGCACTTAATGAGAGCCAGAAGGTTGAAGCTCAGCTTTATTCAGTTGAGGACAAACACCAGGGAGAGGCAGACACCGTTAGTAGGCCGTAACCAAAGTTGAAGGCCAAATGCAGTTTAATATCTGATACTATAGGCCGAAAGCCAGAAGGTGGAAGCTCAGCTTTATTCAGTTGAGGGCAAACACCAGGGAGGGGCAGACACCGTTAGTAGGCCCTAACCACCAATTTTTAAAAACACAGCACTTAATGAGAGCCAGAAGGTTGAAGCTTAGCTTTATTCAGTTGAGGACAAACACCAGGGAGGGGCAGACACCGTTAGTAGGCCGTAACCAAAGTTGAAGGCCAAATGCAGTTTAATTTCTGATACTATAGGCCGAAAGCCAGAAGGTGGAAGCTCCGATTTAGACAGTGGAGGCCAATTTGAATTAGGGACTGCAGACAGACTTAGTAGGCTGTCCCCTGTGGACCATGCATCCACCACATTAACCCATTGCGCCTTAATGGACACGTAATCTTCCGTGGCCATGCCTACAGGTCCATGCGTCTGTTGTCAGGTGCACCTTTGTACTCACAGATTGCCAGAGTGCATGGACAATGCGGTCTTTTACATGCTGGTGGAGGGTTGGGATGGCTTTTCTCGCAAAAGAAGTGTCGACTGGTTAGCTTGTAGCGTGGTACAGCGTAGTCCATCATGGCCTTATTAATAGTAAATAAAATATATAACTAGGCTCTATGAACTTTTAAATAGGTTCCAGGGGTACACGGGCAGCATTGGTGAGGTCAGTGGAGGAGTATTGCAAGTAGGGGCCGCAGACAGGCTAACAAAGGCCTAAAATAACAAACAATAGGCAGGCATGGCAGTTTTAAATCGGTTACATGGATACACAGGCAGGCACTCCAAGCAGCATTGTGGTCAGTGGAGGAGTATTGCAAGTAGGGGCCGCAGACAGGCTATCAAAGGCCTAAAATAACAAACAATAGGCAGGCATGGCAGCTTTAAATCGGTTACATGGATACACAGGCAGGCAGCATTGTGGTCAGTGGAGGAGTATTGCAAGTAGGGGCCGCAGACAGGCTATCAAAGGCCTAAAATAACAAACAATAGGCAGGCATGGCAGTTTTAAATCGGTTACATGGATACACAGGCAGGCACTCCAGGCAGCATTGTGGTCAGTGGAGGAGTATTGCAAGTAGGGGCCGCAGACAGGCTATCAAAGGCCTAAAATAACAAACAATAGGCAGGCATGGCAGTTTTAAATCGGTTACATGGATACACAGGCAGGCAGCATTGTGGTCAGTGGAGGAGTATTGCAAGTAGGGGCCGCAGACAGGCTATCAAAGGCCTAAAATAACAAACAATAGGCAGGCATGGCAGTTTAAAATCGGTTACATGGATACACAGGCAGGCACTCCAGGCAGCATTGTGGTCAGTGGAGGAGTATTGCAAGTAGGGGCCGCAGACAGGCTATCAAAGGCCTAAAATAACAAACAATAGGCAGGCATGGCAGTTTAAAATTGGTTACATGGATACACAGGCAGGCACTCCAGGCAGCATTGTGGTCAGTGGAGGAGTATTGCAAGTAGGGGCCGCAGACAGGCTATCAAAGGCCTAAAATAACAAACAATAGGCAGGCATGGCAGTTTAAAATCGGTTACATGGATACACAGGCAGGCACTCTAGGCAGCATTGTGGTCAGTGGAGGAGTATTGCAAGTAGGGGCCGCAGACAGGCTATCAAAGGCCTAAAATAACAAACAATAGGCAGGCATGGCAGTTTAAAATCTGTTACATGGATACACAGGCAGGCACTCCAGGCAGCATTGTGGTCAGTGGAGGAGTATTGCAAGTAGGGGCCGCAGACAGGCTATCAAAGGCCTAAAATAACAAACAATAGGCAGGCATGGCAGTTTTAAATCGGTTACATGGATACACAGGCAGGCACTCCAGGCAGCATTGTGGTCAGTGGAGGAGTATTGCAAGTAGGGGCCGCAGACAGGCTATCAAAGGCCTAAAATAACAAACAATAGGCAGGCATGGCAGTTTTAAATCGGTTACATGGATACACAGGCAGGCACTCCAGGTAGCATTGTGGTCAGTGGAGGAGTATTGCAAGTAGGTGCCGCAGACAGGCTATCAAAGGCCTAAAATAACAAACAATAGGCAGGCATGGCAGTTTTAAATCGGTTACATGGATACACAGGCAGGCACTCCAGGCAGCATTGTGGTCAGTGGAGGAGTATTGCAAGTAGGGGCCGCAGACAGGCTATCAAAGGCCTAAAATAACAAAATAGGCAGGCATGGCAGTTTTAAATTGGTTACATGGATACACAGGCAGGCAGCATTGTGGTCAGTGTTGTGAACTGTGTTTATGGGCTCCCTCTGGTGGTCACTAACGGTATTGTGTTAGGTGTGTCTTGTTGCAGGCCTGAGCTCCAGCTGTGTCGTTAAGCAGCGGGTGTTTCCTATTTGAGTCTCCTCTGGACTCACTCTCTTGCCTGGCATCGTTGTATCCAGACCTATTTGGTCTCCTCCGGATTCCTTTCAGTCTGCCTCATGCAAGAAAAGCTAAGTCTGTTTTGTACAATTTCGATCGTTTGCTTTATTCAGTGTTTTTGTCCAGCTTGCTTTACATTTGATTTTTGACTCGCTGGAAGCTCTAGGGGGCTGATATTCTCCCTCCACACCGTCAGTCGGTGTGGGGGTTCTTAAATGTTCAGCGTGGATGTTTTGTAGGGTTTTCTGCTAACCGCATAGTCCACTATCTATTTTCTGCTATCTAGACTATTGGGCCTCACTTTGCTGAATCTAGTTCATCTCTACGTTTGTGTTTTCCTCTTGCCTCACCGTTATTATTTGTTAGGGGCTTTCTATATCTTTGGGGTTCAATTTCTCTGGAGGCAAGCGAGGTCTTATTTTTTCCCTCTAGGGGTAGTCAGTTCTCCGGCTGGCTCGAGACGTCTAGAACCAACGTAGGCACGTTCACCGGCTACTTTTAGTTGTTTGTGTCAGGATCAGGTATGCGGTTAGCTCAGTTTCCACCTACCTAGAGCAGTATTTATATTTTTGCTATCTTGCCGGAATATCAGAGATCCTCTGCCATTGGGATCATAACAGAATGCCAGGCCTAAAAGAAAATGTTTAATGCATCGCAGAAGCGGGATTAAAAAGAAGTTCTGAGTTTTTGTTTGTTTTTTTTGCTGCAGTTTGCCTAGCTTCTTCCATCCCCTTTTTCTCTGAGTGGCTGAAACTCTGCTGCAGATATGAATGTCCAGACTTTGACTTCTAGTGTGATCAGCTTTCTGCTAGGGTGCAAAGCATTCAGGATTTTGTTATCCATAGCCCTATGTCTGAACCAAAAATACCTATTCCTGAGCCGTTTTTTGGAGATAGATCTAAATTCCTGAATTTTAGGAATAATTGTAAATTGTTTCTGTCTCTGAAACCTCGTTCCTCTGGTGATTCCGCTCAGCAAGTTAAGATTGTTATTTCCTTCTTGCGCGGCGACCCTCAGGATTGGGCCTTCTCTCTGGCGCCAGGAGATCCTGCATTGGTGAATGTTGATGCGTTTTTTCTGGCACTTGGTTTGCTTTATGAGGAGCCTAATCTTGAAAATCAGGCTGAAAAAATGTTGCTGGTTATCTCTCAGGGTCAGGACGAAGCTGAGGTATATTGCCAAAAATTTCGGAAATGGTCCGTGCTTACTCAATGGAATGAGTGTGCACTGGCCGCAAATTTCAGAAATGGTCTTTCTGAAGCCATTAAAGATGTGATGGTGGGGTTTCCTATCCCTACAGGTCTAAATGATTCAATGGCTCTAGCCATTCAAATTGATCGACGTTTGCGGGAGCGCAAATCTGATAATCCTTTGGCGGTGCTGTCTGAGCGGTCACCTGATTCTATGCAATGTGACAGAATTCTGACCAGAGCCGAGCGACAAAATCATAGACGTCAAAATGGGTTGTGTTTCTACTGTGGTGATTCAACACATGTTATCTCAGCATGCTCTAAACGTTTAAAGAAAAAAGTTAATCCTGTCGCCATTGGTACTTTTCAGCCTAAGTTTATTTTGTCTGTGACTTTAATTTGTTCATTATCTTCTTACTCAGTTATGGCTTTTGTGGATTCTGGTGCTGCTTTAAGTCTGATGGATTTGTCGTTTGCCAAGCGCTGCGGTTTTGTCCTGGAACCTTTGGAAAATCCTATTCCTCTTAGAGGAATTGATTCTACGCCATTGGCAGAGAATAAACCTCAGTATTGGACGCAGGTGACCATGTGCATGACTCCTGTACATCAGGAGGTGATTCGTTTTTTGGTACTGCATAAAATGCATGATGTTGTCGTTTTGGGTCTGCCATGGTTACAGGCCCATAATCCAGTTTTAGATTGGAAAGCTATGACTGTGTCTAGTTGGGGGTGTCAGGGGATTCATGGCGATTCTCCATTGGTGTCTATTGCTTCTTCTACTCCTTCTGAGATCCCTGAGTTTTTGTCAGACTTTCAGGATGTATTTAATGAGGCCAGGTCCAGTGCCCTTCCTCCTCATAGGGACTGTGATTGTGCTATAGATTTGATTCCTGGTAGTAAGTTTCCTAAGGGACGACTCTTTAATTTATCCGTGCCAGAGCATGCCGCGATGCGGAGTTATATAAAGGAGTCTTTGGAGAAGGGACATATTCGCCCATCCTCGTCCCCTCTTGGTGCAGGATTCTTTTTTGTGGGCAAGAAAGACGGGTCTCTGAGACCTTGTATTGATTATCGTCTTTTGAATAAGATCACTGTTAAATTTCAGTATCCTTTGCCATTGTTGTCTGATTTGTTTGCTCGGATTAAGGGATCCAGTTGGTTCGCCAAGATAGATCTTCGTGGTGCGTATAACCTTGTGCGCATAAAGCAGGGAGATGAATGGAAAACGGCATTTAATACGCCTGAGGGTCATTTTGAGTACCTGGTGATGCCTTTCGGATTATCTAATGCTCCTTCTGTGTTTCAGTCCTTCATGCATGACATCTTCCGGAAATATCTGGATAAATTTATGATTATTTATCTGGATGATATTTTGGTTTTTTTCTGATGATTGGGAGTCCCATGTGAACCAGGTCAGGATGGTGTTTCGGGTTTTGCGGGAGAATGCTCTATTTGTGAAGGGCTCAAAATGTATCTTTGGGGTACAGAAGGTTTCTTTTTTGGGTTTTATTTTTTCCCCTTCTACTGTGGAGATGGACCCAGTTAAGGTCCGTGCCATTCATGACTGGACTCAGCCCACGTCTGTTAAGAGCCTGCAGAAGTTCTTGGGCTTTGCTAATTTTTACCGTCGTTTTATAGCTAATTTCTCCAGCGTGGTTAAACCTTTGACGGATATGACTAAGAAGGGTTCTGATGTTGCGAATTGGTCTCCTGCGGCCGTGGAGGCCTTTCGGGAGCTGAAGCGTCGGTTTACTTCAGCGCCAGTCTTGTGCCAGCCGGATGTCTCTCTTCCCTTCCAGGTTGAAGTTGATGCTTCTGAAATTGGTGCAGGGGCTGTTTTGTCGCAAAAAAGGTCTCATGGCTCCGTGATGAAGCCATGCGCCTTCTTTTCATGGAAATTTTCGCCTGCTGAGCGGAACTACGATGTTGGTAATCGGGAGTTGTTGGCCATGAAGTGGGCATTTGAGGAGTGGCGACATTGGCTCGAGGGAGCTAGACATCGTGTGGTGGTCTTGACTGATCATAAAAATCTGATTTACCTCGAGTCTGCCAAGCGCCTGAATCCTAGACAGGCCCGTTGGTCGTTGTTTTTCTCCCGTTTTGACTTTGTGGTCTCGTACCTGCCTGGTTCGAAGAACGTGAAGGCTGATGCACTTTCTAGGAGTTTTGTGCCTGATTCTCCGGGAGTCTCTGAGCCGGCTGGTATTCTCAGAGAGGGAGTAATTTTGTCTGCCATTTCCCCAGATTTGCGACGAGGGCTGCAAAAATTTCAGGCTGATAGGCCTGATCGTTGTCCACCAGAGAGATTGTTTGTCCCTGATGGATGGACCAACAGAGTTATTTCTGAGGTTCATTCTTCAGTGTTGGCGGGACATCCTGGGATTTTTGGTACCAGAGATTTGGTGGCCAGGTCCTTTTGGTGGCCTTCCTTGTCGCGGGATGTGCGTTCTTTTGTGCAGTCCTGTGGAATTTGTGCTCGGGCTAAGCCTTGCTGTTCTCGTGCCAGCGGGTTGCTTTTGCCCTTGCCTATCCCAAAGAGGCCTTGGACGCACATTTCCATGGATTTCATTTCGGATCTTCCGGTGTCTCGGAAGATGTCTGTCATCTGGGTGGTGTGCGATCGTTTTTCTAAAATGGTCCATTTGGTGCCCTTGCCTAAGTTGCCTTCCTCCTCTGATTTGGTTCCTTTGTATTTTCAGAATGTGGTTCGTTTGCATGGCATCCCTGAGAATATTGTATCTGACAGAGGATCCCAGTTTGTGTCCAGATTCTGGCGATCCTTTTGTGCTAAGATGGGTATTGATTTGTCTTTTTCGTCGGCTTTTCATCCTCAGACTAATGGCCAGACCGAGCGAACTAATCAGACGTTAGAGACTTATTTGAGATGTTTTGTTTCTGCTGATCAGGACGACTGTGTTACCTTTTTGCCACTGGCCGAGTTTGCCCTTAATAATCGGGCTAGTTCTGCCACCTTGGTTTCACCCTTTTTCTGCAACTCTGGTTTTCATCCTCGTTTCTCCTCGGGTCAGGTTGAACCTTCTGACTGTCCTGGGGTTGATTCTGTGGTGGATAGGTTGCAGCGGATTTGGAACCATGTGGTGGACAATTTGAAATTGTCACAAGACAAGGCCCAGCGGTTTGCCAACCGCCGCCGCGGTGTGGGTCCCCGACTTCGTCTTGGGGATTTGGTTTGGTTGTCTTCTCGGCATGTTCCTTTGAAAGTCTCCTCTCCTAAGTTCAAGTCTTGCTTTATCGGTCCTTATAAGATTTTGGAAATCCTTAACCCGGTGTCTTTTCTCTTGGACCTTCCAGCGTCTTTTGCTATTCATAATGTGTTCCATAGGTCCTTGTTGCGGCGGTACGTGGTGCCTATGGTTCCTGCTGTTGAGCCTCCTGCCCCGGTTTTGGTTGAGGGCGAGTTGGAGTACGTGGTGGAGAAGATTCTGGATTCTCGTATCTCTAGACGGAAACTCCAGTATTTAGTTAAGTGGAAGGGCTATGGTCAGGAGGATAATTCCTGGGTTGTCGCCTCTGATGTTCATGCGGCTGATTTGGTTCATGCCATTCACGCTGCTCATCCTGATCGCCCTGGGGGTCTTGGTGAGGGTTCGGTGACCCATCCTCAAGGGGGGGGGGTACTGTTGTGAACTGTGTTTCTGGGCTCCCTCTGGTGGTCACTAACGGTATTGTGTTAGGTATGTCTTGTTGCAGGCCTGAGCTCCAGCTGTGTCGTTAAGCAGCGGGTGTTTCCTATTTGAGTCTCCTCTGGACTCAGTCTCTTGCCTGGCATCGTTGTATCCAGACCTATTTGGTCTCCTCCGGATTCCTTTCAGTCTGCCTCATGCAAGAAAAGCTAAGTCTGTTTTGTACAATTTGGATCGTTTGCATTATTCAGTGTTTTTGTCCAGCTTGCTTTACATTTGATTTTTGACTCGCTGGAAGCTCTAGGGGGCTGATATTCTCCCTCCACACCGTCAGTCGGTGTGGGGGTTCTTGAATGTTCAGCATGGATGTTTTGTAGGGTTTTCTGCTAACCGCATAGTCCACTATCTATTTTCTGCTATCTAGACTATTGGGCCTCACTTTGCTGAATCTAGTTCATCTCTACGTTTGTGTTTTCCTCTTGCCTCACCGTTATTATTTGTTGGGGGCTTTCTATATCTTTGGGGTTCAATTTCTCTGGAGGCAAGCAAGGTCTTATTTTTTCCCTCTAGGGGTAGTCAGTTCTCCGGCTGGCTCGAGACGTCTAGAACCAACGTAGGCACGTTCACCGGCTACTTTTAGTTGTTTGTGTCAGGATCAGGTATGCGGTTAGCCCAGTTTCCACCTCCCTAGAGCAGTATTTATATTTTTGCTATCTTGCCGGAATATCAGAGATCCTCTGCCATTGGGATCATAACAGGTCAGTGGAGGAGTATTGCAAGTAGGGGCCGCAGACAGGCTATCAAAGGCCTAAAATAACAAACAATAGGCAGGCATGGCAGTTTTAAATCGGTTACATGGATACACAGGCAGGCACTCCAGGCAGCATTGTGGTCAGTGGAGGAATATTGCAAGTAGGGGCCGCAGACAGGCTATCAAAGGCTTAAAATAACAAACAATAGGCAGGCATGGCAGTTTTAAATCGGTTACATGGATACACAGGCAGGCAGCATTGTGGTCAGTGGAGGAGTATTGCAAGTAGGGGCCGCAGACAGGCTATCAAAGGCCTAAAATAACAAACAATAGGCAGGCATGGCAGTTTAAAATCGGTTACATGGATACACAGGCAGGCACTCCAGGCAGCATTGTGATCAGTGGAGGAGTATTGCAAGTAGGGGCCGCAGACAGGCTATCAAAGGCCTAAAATAACAAACAATAGGCAGGCATGGCAGTTTTAAATTGGTTACATGGATACACAGGCAGGCAGCATTGTGGTCAGTGGAGGAGTATTGCAGGTAGGGGCCGCAGACAGGCTATCAAAGGCCTAAAATAACAAACAATAGGCAGGCATGGCAGTTTTAAATCGGTTACATGGATACACAGGCAGGCAGCATTGTGGTCAGTGGAGGAGTATTGCAAGAAGTGTCTGACACAGTTAGTACTCCCAAAAAATAAATAGATGTTAATGTCTCGCAAAACAACTATAAATAAAAAAAAGGGTGGCATGCTTAGGTACAGGGGTGGGCTCATCTGCAGAGTTTATGACAAAGTAAATTAGTATTTACTGGTGTCAATATAGGACACTGACCCAGACTACTGTAACTATCATCATAGATGTCAACAAATTGGTATTGATTGTCAGTGCCAGGCATTGAATGATGTCAGCGCATAGACTAAACATTGGTGGAGCTGTGCGAGATAATTTGGCACGTGGTAGAGCACAGTTTCAGCTGGGGGGGGACTCTCTTGTGGCCGGCGGTACCGCCCCAGGGCCCCTCATGTTACAACGGTGTGTCTGACGTTGGGTGCGCACCACCACCGCCAGAGACACTACATTGTACTATGAGGGACCCAGTGGCAGTGCCGTCGACCAAAAGCGAGCACACCCACCTCTTCTGACAAACAGCACTGTAACTAACGGGTGCTTGCGCCAAGTGTCGAGAGTGAGACAACGGCCCCGTGGGGGGAGTTTTCCCATTGGGGGAGGTGTAAACATGTCGTATGCTGGTCTAACAGCTGCTGCAAATTAAGAGATTTTAACACTCAGTAAGACCAGTCCACAAGCAAGACCTTTTTATAGGAAAGCTAGGTGTCAGCCGGGAAAGGTGGGGCAAAATAATTTGAAATCCAGGAGTGGTTCATTTTAATGAAGGTGAGATCATCCACATTTTGGGTAGCCAGACAAGTCCTTTTTTCGGTTAATATTGAACCAGCAGCACTGAATACTCTTTCTGATAGCACACTAGCTGCTGGGCAAGCAAGCTCCTGCAACGCATATTCTGCCAATTCAGGCCAGGTGTCTAATTTGGATGCCCAGTAATCAAATGGGAATGACGGTTGAGGGAGAACATCAATAAGGGCTGAAAAATAGTTAGTAACCATACTGGACAAATGTTGTTTCCTGACACTTTGAATAGATGCTGCAGTACCTGTCCTGTCTGCGGTCATTGCGAAATCACTCCACAACCTGGTCAGAAAACCCCTCTGTCCAACGCCACTTCTGATCTGTGCACCTCTAACACCTCTGCCCTGTAGCCCCCTGCAGCTCGTGTGAGAACCATCACCGGCGCTGTGTGCTGGGAATGCCTGAATCAAACGGTCTACAAGAGTAGCTTGTTTGGTTGCTAATATTTGTTCGAGGTTCTCATGTGGCATAATATTTTGCAATTTGCCTTTATAGCGAGGGTCAAGGATGCAGGCCAACCAGTAATCATCATCGCTCATCATTTTAATAATGTGTGGGTCCTTTTTGAGGATACTTAAGGCATAATCCGCCATGTGGGCCAAAGTTCCAGTTGGCAAATCTGCGGTTGTGCTGGTTTGAGGGGCAGTTACAGGCAAATCTACGTCATTTGTCTCCCTTACAAAAATAGAACCCGGCCTTGCAACGCCACTAATTTCTGTTGGCCCAGGAGAAGCTTCCTCAGTAAAAAAGTACTCATCCCCATCATCCTCCTCTTCCTCCTCCTCCTCTTCGCCCGCTACCGCGTCCTCTACACGGCCCTGACCAGACAATGGCTGACTGTCATCCAGGCTTTCCTCTTCCTCGGCTGCAGACGCCTGCTCCTTTATGTGCGTCAAACTTTGCATCAGCAGATGCATTAGGGGGATGCTCATGCTTATTATTGCGTTGTCTGCACTAACCAGCCATGTGCATTCCTCAAAACACTGAAGGACTTGACACAGGTCTTGTAGCTTCGACCACTGCACACCTGACAACTCCATGTCTGCCATCCAACTGCCTGCCCTTGTATCCTCCCACAAATACATAACAGCACGCCTCTGTTCGCACACTCTCTGAAGCATGTGCAGTGTGGAGTTCTACCTTGCTGCAACGTCGATGATTAGGCGATGCTGAGGAAGGTTCAAAGAACGCTGATAGTTCTGCATACGGCTGGAGTGTACAGGCGAACGGCGGATATGCGAGCAAAGTCTGCACACTTTGAGGAGCAGGTCGGGTAACCCCGGATAACTTTTCAGGAAGCACTGCACCACCAGGTTTAAGGTGTGATCCAGGCAAGGAATGTGTTTCAGTTGGGAAAGGGCTATGGCAGCCATGAAATTCCTTCCGTTATCACTCACTACCTTGCCTGCCTCAAGATGTACAGTGCCCAGCCATGACTGAGTTTCTTTCTGCAAGAACTCGGACAGAACTTCCGCGGTGTGTCTGTTGTCGACCAAACACTTCATTGCCAATACAGCCTGCTGACGCTTGCCACTAGCTGTCCCATAATGGCACACCTGGTGTGCAACAGTGGCAGCTGCGGATGGAGTGGATGTGCGACTGCAGTCTGTGGACGAGCTCTCGCTTCTGCAGGAGGAGGAGGAAGAGGAGGAAGGGGGGCAAACGCCTACAGCCAACTCTTTCCTTGACCGTGGGCTAGGCAGAACTGTCCCAATATTGCTGTCCCCTGTGGAGCCTGCATCCACCACATTCACCCAGTGTGCCGTGATGGACACGTAACATCCCTGGCCATGCCTACTGGTCCATGCATCTGTTGTCAGGTGCACCTTTGTAGTCACAGACTGCCTGAGTGCATGGACGATGCGGTCTTTAACATGCTGTTGGAGGGCTGGGATGGCTTTTCTAGAAAAGAAGTGCCGACTGGGTAGCTCGTAGCGTGGTACAGCGTAGTCCATCAGCGCTTTGAAAGCTTCGCTTTCAACTAACCGGTAGGGCATCATCTCTAATGAGATTAGTCTAGCAATGTGGGCGTTCAAACCCTGTGTACGTGGATGCGAGGATGAGTACTTCCTTTTCCTAACAAGAGTCTCATGTAGGGTGAGCTGGACTGGAGAGCTGGAGATCGTGGAACTAGCGGTGGTGCCGGTGGACATGGGTGAGTGAGAGAGGGTTGGAGATGGTATTCTTGCCGGTGCCCTACATGCAGTGTTTCCTACTACTAACCTGGTAATTCCCTGACTGCTTTGGCCTGGCGATGAAAGCTGCACAGATACTGCAGGTGGTGTGGGAAATGGTCGGCTTACAGGGAGGGAAGGGATGTAGCGTTGCTGACTAGCTTCATTGGCCGAGGGTGCTGCAACCTTTAGGGACATTTGGTAGTTAGTCCAGGCTTTCAAATGCATGGTGGATAAATGTCTATGCATGCAACTTGTATTTAGACTTTTAAGATTCTGCCCTCTGCATAAGGTAGTTGAACATTTTTGACAGATGACTTTGCGCTGATCATTTGGATGTTGTTTAACAAAATGCCAGACTGCACTCTTTCTACTATCGGATACCTTTTCAGGCATTGCAGACTGAGCTTCTTTAACCGGATGGCCACGCTGTCCTCCAACTGGTTTAGGTTTTGCCACGCGTTTTTGGCCAGATACGGGCCCGGTAGATGGAACCTGTTGTGATGTTGATGCCTGCTGCGGCTCCTCCTCCTCCGCTTCAGAACTACTGCCGCCTGCACCCTGTTCCCCCAATGGCTGCCAATCGGGGTCCACAACTGGGTCATCTCTGACCTCCTCTTCTATGTTGTGTGCAACTTCGTCTGTGTCACCGTGTAAGCCGGTGGTATTGCGTTCGTGACGGAGCACCATAGTCTCTGCTGGTTTTGATTCTGCCTCAGTACACTGCGAGGGCAATGTTCTGGTCTGAGTCAAAGGAACAGCATAGTAATCTGGCTGTGGCTGTGCATCTGTGCACTCCATGTCCGATTCAACTTCTAATGGGCATAGCCTGTTAACTGTTTCACTGTGTAACCCAGGAACGGTATGTGTAAAGAGCTCCATGGAGTAACCTGTTGTGTCGACTGACGCATCCTTCACTGTTGTTTTTAGTAAAGGACACAAGGAAGCGACTTGTTCCTGACCGGGAGCATCCACTGACGATGCACTGCTCTGACATTTGGCACTTTCCGAGGAGGAGGCGAAAGAGTTAGAGGCAGAGGCAGCAATGAAAGCCAATACTTGTTCCTCCTGCTCCGGCTTCAAAAGTGGTTTTCCTACTCCCAGAAAAGAGAGCGTTCGAGGCCTTGTGTAGCCAGACAACGAACCTGGCTCAACAACTCGAGACTTAGGTGCTGTACTGCTTTTACCACGACCACCTGATGCTCCACCACCACTACCATCATTACCAGCTGACAATGACCGCCCACGGCCACGACCTCTTCCACTAGACTTCCTCATTGTTTGCAAAACGTAACCAAAGTAACGCTATTTGTTACTGTAAAACAACTTATCAGGTGAACTCAAACTTCTGTAGGATTTATATATACCTTTATAGGTGCCTGACACTGAAAGGAAAATCAGGCCCAATGTTACACACCAGGTTTTCTGTGCCCCAAAAATTTGAGACAGATGGCACACACAGGACCAGCACTCAAGCAGAAATGCCAATCTTAATCTCCCACTATTTTTTTTTTTTTCTGGGAGAATTTACCCTAAAAAAAAAAAAAAATGGCCAAGTATTACAGTGTTTTCGGTGCCACACAATGACAGACAGATGCCACACACAGCAATGGCACGGAGGCAGACTTGCCAATATTTATCTCCCACTAATTTTTTTTTGGGAAAAGGGAGAATGTACCCCCCCAAAAAAAAAATGGCCAAGTATTACACAGTGTTTTCGGTGGCACACAATGAGAGACAGATACCACACACAGCAATGGCACGGAGGCAGACTTGCCAATATTTATCTCCCACTAATTTTTTTTTTGGAAAAGGGAGAATGTACCCCCCCAAAAAAAAAAAAAATGGCCAAGTATTACACAGTGTTTTCGGTGCCACACAATGACAGACAGATGCCACACACAGCAATGGCACGGAGGCAGACTTGCCAATATTTATCTCCCACTAATTTTTTTTTTGGAAAAGGGAGAATGTACCCCCCCCCAAAAAAAAAATGGCCAAGTATTACACAGTGTTTTCGGTGGCACACAATGAGAGACAGATACCATACACAGCAATGGCACGGAGGCAGACTTGCCAATATTTATCTCCCACTAATTTTTTATTTGGAAAAGGGAGAATGTACCCCAAAAAAAAAAAAATGGCCAAGTATTACACAGTGTTTTCGGTGCCACACAATGACAGACAGATGCCACACACAGCAATGGCACGGAGGCAGACTTGCCAATATTTATCTCCCACTAATTTTTTTTTGGGAAAAGGGAGAATGTACCCCCCCCAAAAAAAAAAATGGCCAAGTATTACACAGTGTTTTCGGTGCCACACAATGAGAGACAGATACCATACACAGCAATGGCACGGAGGCAGACTTGCCAATATTTATCTCCGACTAATTTTTTTTTGGGAAAAGGGAGAATTTAGCAAAAAAAAAAAATGGCCAAGTATTACACAGTGTTTTCGGTGGCACACAATGAGAGACAGATACCACACACAGCAATGGCACGGAGGCAGACTTTCCAATATTTATCTCCCTGCAGTTATCTCAGAAAAGTATGGCAGGCAGCTATAAAAAGGACTGCTGCACACAAAAGTGTGGACAAACACACAAGATAGCTGTGCAGAAAGGAAGGAAAAACAGGATTTGTGCTTTGAAAAAAGCAGTTGGTTTGCACAGCGGCGTACACACAGGCACAGCAACGCAGCTATCAGGGTCAGGGAGGCTTCTAGTGCAGCCCAATGAGCTACAGCGCTGAGGAAAAAAAATGTAGCTTCCACTGTCCCTGCAATCAAAAGGTGGTGTTGGACAGTGGAAATCGCTACAGCACAAGCGGTTTGTAGCTTTATGTACCCTGCCTATCACTATCCCTGCTTCCGAAGAAGCTGTAGCAACCTCTCCCTACGCTCAGATCAGCAGCAGTAAGATGGCGGTCGGCGGGAACGCCCCTTTATAGCCCCTGTGACGCCGCAGAAAGCAAGCCAATCACTGCAATGCCCTTCTCTAAGATGGTGGGGACTGAGAACTATGTCATCACGCTGCCCACACTCTGCGTCCACCTTCATTGGCTGAGAAATGGCGCTTTTAGCGTCATTGAAACGCGATTTTGGCGCGAAAGTCGCGTACCGCATGGCAGACCCCACACAGGGATCGGCCCGGTTTCATGAGACGCCGACTTTGCCAAAAGTCGGCGACTTATGAAAATGAACGATCCGTTTCGCTCAACCCTATACAGGACTATATAAACATTAGTCCAATGTACTTGGTCACAAAGGGACTACACAAATGTACTATTGTACCACATATCCAAAATCTACAAAGGCCCAATGAAAATTAAATACTGTAGATTTAATAGACGCTTGTCCCATACATCAGCCACATGATAGGGTAGACCGATTGTATCTGGGGTTGACTCATTGACCCCAAGTCGTGGCTTATGTATAAACGAAATTCTCCATTCGTTGTCTCCATTCCTTCCTACATTAGGGATACCCCTGACCTGCTACAAAAACTTGAAGGGCTCCATGTTGAAAAACATACCTGGTTAGAATCAATGGACATGGTGGCCTTCCACAGCAGTATCCCATATGAAAAAGGTATTAAAGGAGTCCAATATTTTCTTAATCAAAGGTCGATAGATTGCACAGAACCAATCGACCTTTGATTAAGAAAATATTGGACTCCTTTAATACCTTTTTCATGTGGGATACTGCTATGGACGGCCACCATGTCTATTGATTCTAACCAGGTGTGTTTTTCAACATGGAGCCCTTCACGTTTTTGTAGCAGGTCGGAGGTATCCTTAATGTAGGATGGAATGGAGACAACGAATGGATGGAGAATTTCATTTTTGCATAAGCCACGACTTGGGGTCAGTGAGTCAACCCCAGATACAATTGGTCTACCCTATCATGTGGCTGATGTATGGGACAAGCATTCTGTTTATATAGTCCTGTATGCTCCTTTGTACATCTTTGTGTGACCAAATATGTAAAACTAAGGGGTATTTTGGATCTTCATTAGTGTTGAGCGATACCTTCTGATATTCAAAAGTATCGGTATCGGATTGGATCGGCCGATATTCGAAAAATATCGGATATCGCCGATACCGATACCCAATACCAATGCAAGTCAATGGGACCAAAATATCGGAATTAAAATAAACCCTTTCCTTGTAGGTTCATTCTACATGAAGGAAAACAACTAAGAATAATGTAGGATGTATTGGGGGAGGTGGAGGAGACATTAAAGGCATAGAGGTTTAGCCCAATCAAATGGAATAGCAGGAATTATTATTTTTTTTTTAAGACGTTCGGAGTTACAAAGATATTGACTATGTTAAGCTTTTTTATATTTTGTCAGATATTGATGTTTCACTAATTCCATGCTCTTCACCTTCTTTTTTACTTCTCCCACACTTTCTTCTTTATCATTCTCTCCGGGGTCGTCGTCGTCTTCGGGATGGTCTTCAGGGTCGCCATCTCAGGGGTTGTCGTCTCTGGGGTCGTTGTCTTAGGGGTGGTCTTCAGGGTCGTCGTCTTCAGGGTCTTGAACTTGGAAATGTAGCAGAAGGTGCAAGAAGGCTGAGGAAATGCTTAGAACCAGCTGATGGTACTGGAACCCGGATGGCTACCCGAAGGTCCAAGAGCCAGTGGAACTACCGAGGACCAGCTGAGGGTACTGGAGCCCAGTTACTAAGCAGGAGGCACCCGTGCCAGAAAACACTACCAAGGACCACCTGACGTTGGTGGAACTCGGATACCCGGAAGGAGGCACCTAAGCCAAAGGCTCTGCCCGGAACCAGCTGACGGTACTGGAACCAGGATGGGGAGCAGAAGGTATAAGAGCCAAAGACACTGCCGAGAACCAGCTGACGGTACTGGAACCCGGATGGGTAGCCGAAGGTACAAGAGCCAATGGAACTACCGAGGACCAGCTGATGGTTCTGGAACCTGGTTACTAAGCAGGAGGTACCCGTGCCAGAAAGCACTACCAAGGACCACCTGACGTTGGTGGAACTCGGATACCCAGAAGGAGGCACCTAAGCCAAAGGCTCTGCCCGGAACCAGCTGATGGAAATGGAACCAGGGGGACCTATTCAAGATTGTCTTCCTAAGAACCAGCTAATGGTGCTGGAACTCAGATAGGCAGCAGAAGGTCCACAGGAAAAACCAAAGTTGCTAGGCCGCGAGCCGGCCATAGTTACCGAAAATCCACAGTCCTACAGGGGGAGCTTGTCCTATTGGCACTGCGGAACCAGCCTTGATTGCCAGTTCCCGCAGCCCACATAGGAAGCACCAAAACTGCAGGCACCATAGAGTTGGCTAACCCGACCACAACATGACAGGACAACGTATTGGAGGCAAAGTGACCTTGACACTACCCGGAAACAGCTGTCGTGCTGGAACCAGGCTGGGCAGGAGGGAGTACCCGTGCCAAAGACATTTCAGAGCAGCAACTGGCGGTGTTGGAGCCCAGGGATTACATGACAAACAGAGTGTAGGCTGAGGCCTAATTGGAGCAAGTTGAAAGGGAACCTTTAACCCCCCCAGGCATTAGCAACTAGAAGAGACACCTTGTGCAGCAGTAATGCTGCACAAAGAAAAGGTGGCTCTTTTAATTATGCTCCTTGCACACGCTGAACGAAACACTTATAAAATTGGGCCCCTCATATCGTGAAACCGTCACGGAGATGGGACTTTCCTTCTTAATGAGACTTAGAACAGCTGTCATTCATACCCCCTTGGCGCCAGGCGCAGCCTCCTGAGCATTGCTTGTTTGTGTACCGGAGTCTGCGCTGTTATGTTATCCCTTAGCCATGCGCAGTTAGCACTGCCCTTCTTCTGACATCATTTAATGTCAGCCTGTGCGGTCGCACTGCCCGAGATCACCCCCCTGTCATGGATCCCAATGGCTGGGGATCGCACTGGACAAGCAAAATAACATAAATAACGGACAAGCTCTAGGGTGATGGAACCTGGGCTGACCGCTGCCCTACTCCTGACAAACACAACTAGAAATAGCCAGGGAGCGTGCCTACGTTGATTCTAGACGCCTCGCGCCAGCCTAAGAGCTAACTAGCACTGCAGAGGAAATAAAGACCTAGCTTGCCTCCAGAGAAATGAACCCCAAAAGGTATAGTTGCCCCCCACATGTATTGACGGTGAAATGAGAGGAAGACACGCACATAGAGATGAAAATAGATTTAGCAAAATGAGGCCCGCTATAACTAGAAAGCAGAATGATACAAAAGGGGTCTGAGCGGTCAGTAAAAAACCCTAATCAAAAACCATCCTGAGATTACAAGAACCCATGTGCCAACTCATGGCACATGGGGAGAACCTCAGCCCACTAGAGCTACCAGCTAACATAGAGTCATAATTAGCAAGCTGGACAAAAAACAAAACAACTGAAAAACAGAACTTAGCTTTATCCTGAGAGATCTGGGAGCAGGTAGTCAGGAACCAAACTGAGCACATCTGATTACATTGATAGCCGGCAAGGGAATGACAGGAAAGCCAGGTTAAATAGGAAACACCCAGCCTCTGATGGACAGGTGGAAACCAGAGACCGCAACCCACCAAAGTCACCCAGTACCAGCCGTAACCACCAGAGGGAGCCCAAAAACAGAATCCACAACAGTACCCCCCCCCCTTGAGGAGGGGTCACCGAACCCTCACGAGAACCCCCAGGGCGATCAGGATGAGCTCTATGGAAGGCGCGGACCAAATCAGTCGCATGAACATCAGAGGCGACCACCCAGGAATTATCCTCCTGACCATAACCCTTCCACTTAACCAAATACTGGAGTTTACGTCTGGAAACACGAGAATCCAAGATCTTCTCAACAACATACTCCAATTCTCCCTCCACCAGCACCGGAGCAGGAGGCTCAACCGAAGGGACAACGGGCACCTCATACCTCCGCAATAACGACCGATGGAACACATTATGAATAGCAAACGATGCTGGGAGATCCAAACGAAAAGATACATGGTTAAGAATCTCCAAGATCTTATAAGGACCGATGAACCGAGGCTTGAACTTAGGAGAAGAGACCTTCATAGGGACAAAACGAGAAGACAACCACACCAAGTCCCCAACAAGAAGTCGGGGACCCACGCGGCGACGGCGATTAGCAAACTGCTGAGTCTTCTCCTGAGACAACTTCAAATTGTCCACCACCTGATTCCAAATCTGATGTAGCCTGTCCACCACCACGTCCACTCCAGGACAATCCGAAGGCTCCAACTGACCAGAGGAAAAACGAGGATGAAACCCCGAATTACAAAAGAAAGGAGAAACCAAAGTAGCAGAACTAGCCCGATTATTAAGGGCAAATTCGGCCAGTGGCAAAAAGGCAACCCAGTCATCTTGATCAGCAGAAACAAAACACCTTAAATAAGTTTCCAAGGTCTGATTAGTTCGCTCCGTCTGGCCATTCCTCTGAGGATGGAATGCAGACGAGAAAGACAAATCAATGCCCATCTTAGCACAAAACGTCCGCCAAAATCTAGACACAAACTGGGATCCCCTGTCAGAAACGATATTCTCCGGAATCCCATGCAAACGAACCACATTCTGAAAAAATAAAGGGACCAACTCAGAGGAGGAAGGCAACTTAGGCAAGGGTACCAAATGAACCATCTTAGAAAAGCGGTCACACACAACCCAGATAACGGACATTTTCTGTGAGACAGGGAGATCTGAAATAAAATCCATGGAAATGTGCGTCCAAGGCCTCTTCGGGATAGGCAAGGATAACAACAACCCACTGGCCCGAGAACAGCAAGGCTTAGCCCGAGCACACACTTCACAAGACTGCACAAAGGTGCGCACATCCCTTGACAAGGAAGGCCACCAAAAAGACCTGGCCACCAAGTCTCTAGTACCAAATATTCCAGGATGACCAGCCAACACAGAAGAATGGACCTCGGAGATGACTCTACTGGTCCAATCATCCGGAACAAACAGTCTTTCTGGTGGACAACGATCAGGTTTATCCGCCTGAAACTCCTGCAATGCACGTCGCAAGTCTGGGGAGACGGCGGACAATATTACCCCATCCCTAAGGATACCAGTAGGCCCAGAGTCTCCAGGAGAGTCAGGCACAAAACTCCTGGAAAGAGCATCTGCCTTCACATTCTTTGAACCTGGTAGGTATGAAACCACAAAATTGAAACGAGAAAAAAACAACGACCAACGAGCCTGTCTAGGATTCAGACGCCTGGCAGACTCAAGGTAAATCAGATTTTTGTGATCAGTCAAGACCACCACACGATGTCTAGCACCCTCAAGCCAATGACGCCACTCCTCAAATGCCCACTTCATGGCCAAAAGCTCCCGATTACCCACATCATAATTGCGCTCGGCGGGCGAGAATTTTCTAGAAAAGAACGCACATGGCTTCATCACCGAGCCATTGGAACTTCTCTGTGACAAAACCGCCCCCGCTCCAATCTCGGAAGCATCAACCTCAACCTGAAAAGGAAGTGAAACATCTGGTTGACATAACACAGGAGCAGAAGAAAACCGGCGCTTAAGTTCCTGAAAGGCCTCCACAGCCGTAGGAGACCAATTAGCAACATCAGCACCCTTTTTAGTCAAATCAGTCAAAGGTTTAACAACACTGGAAAAATTAGTAATGAACCGACGAGAAAAATTAGCAAAACCCAAGAACTTCTGAAGACTCTTAACAGATGTAGGTTGTGTCCAGTCACAAATCGCCTGAACCTTGACGGGATCCATCTCAATAGTAGAAGGAGAAAAAATGTACCCCAAAAAAGAAATCTTCTGGACTCCGAAGAGACATTTTGAGCCCTTCACAAACAGAGAATTGGCCCGCAGGACTTGAAACACCTTCCTGACCTGTAGAACATGAGACTCCCAGTCATCAGAAAACACCAAAATATCATCCAAATACACAATCATAAACTTATCCAGATATTCACGGAAAATATTGTGCATAAAGGACTGAAAGACTGAAGGAGCATTAGAAAGTCCAAAAGGCATTACCAAATACTCAAAATGGCCCTCAGGCGTATTAAATGCGGTTTTCCACTCATCACCCTGTTTTATCCGCACAAGATTATACGCACCGCGAAGATCTATCTTAGTGAACCACCTAGCCCCCTTAATGCGAGCAAACAAATCAGTCAATAATGGCAATGGATACTGATATTTGACTGTAATCTTATTCAGAAGGCGATAATCTATACAAGGCCTCAGGGAACCATCTTTTTTTGCCACGAAAAAAAAACCTGCTCCCAGAGGGGACGAAGATGGACGAATATGTCCCTTTTCCAAGGACTCCTTAATATAATTCCGCATAGCAGTATGCTCTGGCACTGACAGATTAAATAAACGACCCTTAGGGAACTTACTGCCAGGAATTAATTCTATAGCACAGTCACAATCCCTATGAGGAGGGAGCGAATTGAGCTTAGGCTCCTCAAAAACATCCCGAAAGTCAGACAAAAATGCAGGGACCTCAGAAGGAGTAGATGAAGCGATTGAAATCAGAGGTGCATCATCATGAACCCCCTGACATCCCCAGCTTAACACAGACATTGTTTTCCAATCCAGGACAGGATTATGAGTTTGTAACCATGGCAGACCAAGCACTAGTACATCATGCAAATTATACAGTACAAGGAAGCGAATCACCTCCTGATGAACGGGAGTCATGCACATGGTCACTTGTGTCCAGTACTGCGGTTTATTCATAGCCAATGGTGTAGAGTCAATTCCCTTCAAAGGAATAGGAACTTCCAGAGGCTCCAGACTAAAACCACAGCGTTTGGCAAATGACCAATCCATAAGACTCAGGGCAGCGCCCGAATCCACATAGGCATCGACGGAAATGGAAGACAGTGAACAAATCAGAGTTACAGACAAAATGAACTTAGACTGCAGAGTACTAATGGCAAAAGATTTATCAACCTTTTTTGTGCGTTTAGAGCATGCTGATATAACATGAGCTGAATCACCACAATAAAAACACAATCCATTTTTCCGCCTATAATTTTGCCGTTCACTTCTGGACTGAATTCTATCACATTGCATAGTCTCAGGTGCCTGTTCAGAAGACACCGCCAACTGGTGCACAGGTTTGCGCTCCCGTAAACGCCGATCAATCTGAATGGCCATAGCCATAGACTCATTCAGACCTGTAGGTGCAGGGAACCCCACCATAATATCCTTAATGGCCTCAGAAAGACCATCTCTGAAGTTTGCAGCCAGGGCGCACTCATTCCACTGAGTAAGCACCGACCATTTCCGAAATTTTTGACAATATACTTCCGCTTCATCATGCCCCTGAGAGAGGGCTAATAAAGCCTTTTCAGCCTGAATCTCCAGGTTAGGTTCCTCATAGAGCAATCCCAGTGCCAGAAAAAACGCATCCACACTGAGCAATGCAGGATCCCCTGGTGCCAATGCAAATGCCCAATTCTGAGGGTCGCCCCGCAGGAAAGATATTACAATCTTAACCTGCTGAGCAGGGTCTCCAGAGGAGCGAGATTTCAAGGAAAGAAACAATTTGCAATTGTTCCTGAAATTCAGGAAGGTAGATCTATCTCCAGAAAAAAAAACTCTGGAATAGGAATTCTAGGTTCAGACATGGGAGTGTGAACAACAAAATCCTCAAAATCCTGTATGTTTTGAACTTTTGCAGCAAGATTACTCAGGCTGGAAGCCAAACTCTGGACATCCATGTTAAACAGCTAAGGTCAGAGCCATTCAAGGGTTAAGAGGAGGTAAGAAGCAGCTAGACAGCAATTAAGGGCTAGGCAGCAAAACTCTGAGGGGAAAAAAAAAAAATTCCCTTAAACACTTCTTTTTCTCCTGCTTCAGCCCAAACAATTAACACTTTGTGGGCCGGCTATACTGTCATGGATCCCAATGGCTGGGGATCGCACTGGACAAGCAAAATAACATAAATAACGGACGAGCTCTAGGGTGATGGAACCTGGGCTGACCGCTGCCCTACTCCTGACAAACACAACTAGAAATAGCCAGGGAGCGTGCCTACGTTGATTCTAGACGCCTCGCGCCAGCCTAAGAGCTAACTAGCACTGCAGAGGAAATAAAGACCTAGCTTGCCTCCAGAGAAATGAACCCCAAAAGGTATAGTTGCCCCCCACATGTATTGACGGTGAAATGAGAGGAAGGCACGCACATAGAGATGAAAATAGATTTAGCAAAATGAGGCCCGCTATAACTAGAAAGCAGAATGATACAAAAGGGGTCTGAGCGGTCAGCAAAAAACCCTAATCAAAAACCATCCTGAGATTACAAGAACCCATGTGCCAACTCATGGCACATGGGGAGAACCTCAGCCCACTAGAGCTACCAGCTAGCATAGAGTCATAATTAGCAAGCTGGACAAAAAACAAAACAACTGAAAAACAGAACTTAGCTTTATCCTGCGAGATCTGGGAGCAGGTAGTCAGGAACCAAACTGAGCACATCTGAGTACATTGATAGCCGGCAAGGGAATGACAGGAAAGCCAGGTTAAATAGGAAACACCCAGCCTCTGATGGACAGGTGGAAACCAGAGACCGCAACCCACCAAAGTCACCCAGTACCAGCCGTAACCACCAGAGGGAGCCCAAAAACAGAATCCACAACACCCCCCCCAGTGTCTTCTGATTTATTTACACTGCGGGGCTGGGATTCATGGCCTTGTGCAGTAAATATCTTCGCCTCTCACTCACGTCCTTCCGCCTTCTTCAGACTATGCGGTGTCAGCTGATCCCTAATCACATGCCACGGCCGTGACGCCGCACAGTCTGAAGAAGGCGGAAGGAGATGAGTGAGAGGCGAAGATATGCACTGCGCATGCCCATGAATCCCAGCCTCGCAGTGAGAATAAATAAGACACTGCGGGGCGTGATCTCTGGCACAACCAGCCTGACAACAAATGATGTCAGAAGACGGGCAGCCGCTAACTGCGCATGGCCAAGGGATAACATAACAGCACAGGCTCCGGGACAGATTCAAACAATGATAAGGAGGCAGCGCCCAGCGCCAAGGGTGTAGAAATGACGGCTGTGCTGCGTGTCATTACGACGGAAAGTCACACCTCCGGGACGGTTTAACGGTATCAGGGGACACATTTTATAAGTGTTTAGTTCTGCATTTGCAAGGAGAATAACTAAAAGAGCATTAGTGCTGCACAAGGTGGCTCTTCTATTTACAAACGCCTTGGGGTGACAGGTTTCCTTTAATTTCTGTTGTAGTGTCAGCGTGGCGGTCGCAGGACACATTGCCGGATACACAGCTGGGGATCAGCTGACGTTACTGAAACCCAATAACACGGCAGCAAGTGTTGACTGTGCAAACGGCACTTCCGGGCAGCAGCAGGCAGTGTTGGAGCCCAGGGAATGCAGGAGAAGCAGAGTGTAGGCCGAAGCCTGCTCTCAAGACAGTTTAATATCTGTTGTAGTGTCAGCGTGGCGATCGCAGGACACATTGCCGGATACACAGCTGGGCATCAGCTGACGTTACTGAAACCCAATAACAGAGGAGCAACTGTTGACTGTGCAAACGGCACTTCCGGGCAGCAACTGGCGGTGCTGGAGCCCAGGGAATGCAGGAAAAGCAGAGTGTAGGCCGAAGCCTGCCCTCTAGGCAGTTTAATATCTGTTGTAGTGTCAGCATGGCGGTCGCAGGACACATTACTGGATACACAGCTGGGCATCAGCTGGCGTTACTGAACCCCAATAACACGGCAGCAAGTGTTGACTGTGCAGACAGCACTTCCGGGCAGCAACTGGCGGTGTTGGGGCCCAGGGAAAGCAGTAGGAGCAGACTTGAGTTATTGCCGCACACACAGCTGGGGAGCAGCTGGCATGACTCTGTGGAACGGGTCTAAAACAAAAGAAGCCATTACATGGTACTTCACTGCCACCTAGTGGTAGCACAACTGAAGTACTCTTCCAGATCTCATTCCTTTTCAGTTTATTTTTATTCTTTTTCTTTTCCTTTTCTTTCCACAATTCTATTTAGTTTTTATAGACTTCCGAAACAGCTCAACATTGGGGTAACACCTTTTAACAAGCTCAAAGGAATCGCCCCACACAAATAAATGGATAACTGATCCTTCTCTGAATGTTCAAGTGGTGATCATTGCACATCACGCTATCAGAAGCTTTAACATGGGCAAATCAAATAAGGAGTGTGAAAAAAGTTCGATTAAAGCTCTAACGGAAAGCCAGAAATGCAACACACATGGTGACCTTGATAAATACCTCAAAAAGAGACCTGAAGCAACTCAGACTCCTTCAAAAAAACCACCTAAGAGGCCTTTCTCCCCTGACAACTTGGGTGACACAGACTCTAGCGGGGACGGTTCAGATTGCGAATCTACTGTGGAAGATTGTGTACCAATCTCCAGAGCCTTTATGAAGAAGCTGATGGCTCAAAGCATGCAACCACTCTTGGAGGAAATAGCTGGCTTGCGAGCAGACATACAACAAATGGGCCAGAGAGTGGAGACCTTGGAAGCGGCTAATGTGGAAGCAACAGAAGCAATAATTTGCCTACAAGACCAACTCCTTCAACAACAACACCAGCTAAACACAGCCCTTTTGGCAGCGGAGGATCAGGAAAACCGCAGCAGGAGAAAGAATATCAGAATGAGAGGTATTCCCGAATCTTTTGCTTGCGAATCCCTGAACAAGGTCTCCAGAGAAATTTTTTCTAACCTTCTTGGCAAAGAGAGGGCCGACACAATTGTCATCGAAAGTGTTCACCGTGCTCTCAAGCCCAGACCTAAGCAGAACGATCCTCCAAGAGATGTCATATGCGGCCTCCTGAGTTTTGTAGACTCTGCAGCCATTCTAGCCAATGCAAAGGAGAAAGACAGTCTCTCATATGAAGGCTCCCAGCTGCAAATTTTTCAAGATCTGGCCCCATCCACCCTTGCAAAGAGGCGAATTCTCAAACCACATCTGACAGAATTGAGAGCAAAAGGCTTGTTATATAAGTGGCTTTTCCTGTTTGGTCTTGCTATTACATTAGGGAATCGCGAGATCACAATACGCTCCCCTGCAGACCTGGAAGATGCCTGGAAAGCTCTCGATATTGCTCCAATAGACATTCCTTCCTGGTTGCCAGTTGACACGGGTTGGAGCCTCCCCCAGCTGTCGAAACCACAGGAGTGGATTGTCAAGAAGAAGCACGCCTCCCCAAAACCGAAGACGACTGTCTCAAAAAACCACCCCACCTGATCTCTTTAAAGCAATGCGTCGGGCTATATTTGATAGGCTGCCTTGAATAGGTGAAGTTTTTTGACGCAAATACTATTTCTCCCCAGGTCACTTTTTGCCTGCAACGGAGACCGACTTATCTGGAGTTGAGAGGTCTCCTTCTACCGTCTGTCTTGGTTTTTTGATCTTCTTACTTGCTCTACAGGTTTTTTCAGGAACAATTCCCCATTTTCTGTTTGACTTTTCAGATATCTTTTTTCTAAAAATCACCACTTGAACAATTCTCGCTCATGTTTGGGTTCTTACACCCCCCCCCCCCCCCCGCGATGGGAGAGTGTTATACTGGACAAAGTTGGTTATTTGCCTTGTTATATTGCTTTTTCAGGCTCTACGGTGTGACGGAGGATCTTGAGGACAGGACAGATGGCTGATGGTAGGACTAATGTGGGCTCGGCCACGGTGGCATCCTTTAACGTGAAGGGCCTTAACTCCCCCGCGAAGCGCAATCAAAACCTTTCATTGCTAAAGAAACAATCTGCACAAATAGTGTTTTTACAAGAAACACACTTTAAATTGGGTAGAGCTCCGAATATGTCATTCTCCTCTTTCCCCACTTGGTATAACAGTTGTTCCTTCTCTGCTTCTAAAGGAGTAAGCATAGTGCTTAGAAAGAGACTTCCCTTTACATTCGGGGACAGTTTGGCAGATTCGGAGGGCAGATATATTTTTGTAAAAGGCCTATTGGCCAACACGAAAATTACCCTAGCTAACTTATATGCACCCAATTCCAATCAAACTCAATGGCTCATTAAAACTCTAGATACTCTCCATCTTTTCCAGGAAGGGTTGCTGATCGTGGGGGGTGACCTAAACTTAACGCTACAACCCAGTATAGATGCTTCAAGTGGTTCCTCCCCCATTCCTCAGAAATCGAGACAAAAATTCTTAAACAAACTAGGATCTCTACAGTTAGTTGACCCTTGGCATAATTTTTTCCCCACCACAAAAGACTACACCTTCTTTTCGCCTCCACATAACTCATACCACCGTATAGATTATTTACTTGTGCAATCCTGCACTCTACACTTAATCAAATCATCCCGTATTGGGGAAATTACAATTTCGGACCATGCACCCATTTTCCTGGAGATACAAATCTCCACCTAACCTAGAGCTACCATGACCTGGCGACTAAACAAATCATTGCTTGACAAGTCAAAACATGTGAACAGTTTAAAAGCCACCATTTCTCGATTCTTTGATGAAAATATTAACACTGGGCAAATCTCTCCCATCATCTGGAAAACACATAAGGCCGTCCTCAGAGGGGAACTTATTTGTTTAAGTTCGTATATCAAAAAACAGAGAGATAAAGAAATTCAGTCTCTTCTCCATCAAATTAACATTTCAGAGCGTACGCACAAAACCACTAGACTGAGTGAGTCTCTTCAAGAACTTATTTCCCTCCACAACAAACTCAAAGATTTGTTAAACGTGAAATCAGCAAAACTGTCCATGTACTGCAGACATCGCTTCTACATGCATGGTAACAGAAGTAGCAAACTCACTACACAGTTGCTTAAACAGCAAAAAGAAAAGAAATTCATTAAATATATTTTCACTAAGACAAACAAGAGAGTTGTGGACTCTAAGGAAATTGCTGAGACCTTCCGCCAATATTACGAATCTCTTTATAATCTGCCCCCCTCTGACGACATGAAAGACTGTTCAATGGCCATAGCCAAAATTCTAAACTTCTTGGCCCCTCTCTCTCTCCCGACAATCTCCCCTAAGGATTGTAATACACTTCTTGCTGAAGTCACATTAAAAGAGGTGGAAGACATTTTAAAATTTACCCCCAATGGAAAATCCCGGTCCTGACGGGTTCCCGGTGGGATACTATAAAAAATTCTCTGACATCCTCCTTCCCCATCTAGTAAATCTCTTCTTTGGAGGGATGACCCCACCCCGTCAGGCGCTGGAAGCCTACATTGCCATTATACCAAAAGAGAGGAAAGATGACAGCCTCTGCAATAATTACCGTCCCATTTCGTTACTTAACACCGATCTCAAACTGTGGGCTAAGATATTGGCCTCAAGAATCAATAAAGTACTAGGTGGGATTAAATATGCAAATTGCCTCTTCTGCTTATTTTCCGTACAATGCTCCTCTGGGAAATTAAATATGCAAATTGCCTCTTCTGAGAAAAAGAGGTCTTAACTCTATAGCGCCACCTGTTGGAAGTAGCGATCCTACAAGTCACAATCAACCCTCTAACGAGTCGTGCAATATGACTTAGGATAAAAGCCAAATCAGTATCTCAATTCGCAGACACGGTGTTTCGGGCTGTTGGCCCTCGTCAGTGCGAAGCATGAGAACTGATTTGGCTAGGTGAGAGGCTCTGGACTGGGGTCTAAGGGGTATCGTTTCTCCTTATGGAGAGTGACATACCATCTCTGGCTTGTCAAGGTAAGGAGGCTTATTTGCCGTACAATGCTCCTCTGGGAAATTAAATATGCACATTGCCTCTTCTGAGAAAAAGAAGACTTTCTCCATAAGGAGAAACGATACCCCTTAGACCCTAGGTGGGATTATTCGCCCCAATCAAGTGGGGTTTGTGAGAGGCCGTGAGGGCAAAGACAATTCTGTTAAGGTCCTGCATGCTATTTCCTACGCAAGGACAACCAGAACGCCGCTAACCATCCTGTCAACGCCGAAAAAGCGTTTGACAGGATCAGTTGGCAATACATGGTCTGTACATTACAAAAATTTGCCTTCCCGCCCCCTTTCATAGAAGCCATCATGTCCCTCTATGTGGACCCATCTGCTAGAGTCGGGGTGAACATGATCTTCTCGGAGCCCTTTAAAATAAGAAACGGCACCAGACAGGGCTGTCCTCTTTCCCCTGCCCTCTTCATCGTGGTAATGGAGACCCTGATGGAAAGGATAAGACAAGACACTGACATTAAAGGCCTTAAAGTGGGTGGAACAGAGGTCAAGGTGGCTGCCTTCGCTGAGGATCTCCTACTTTTAACCATTAACCTAAGATCATCTTTTCCCAGACTTATGTCACTATTCGCAGAATTCGGGGAGATTTCTAATTTTAAAATAAATATGAACAAGTCAGAAGCTTTAAATGTCTCGGCAAATACCTCAGATATCTCATTTTTTTTAAAAGGATACTGGCCTGTAGAAAAATTAAAATACCTCGGAATCTATTTAACGGCTGACCCTTCCTCCCTTTATAAGTATAATTACATTCCCCTTCTAGCTAACCTACAACTAGACTTAAAAAAGTACGACCTACCTTATCTATCCTGGATAGGTAGGAAAAACATCATAAAATCCTATATCTTTCCAAAATTTTTCGACATCATGAATATGGTACCTATAACTCTTCCTAACTCTTTCTTCCTTTCGATTAACCAATGGGTCTCTCAGTTTGTGTGGAAATATTAAAAACTAGACTTCCTCTAAAAATCCTTTCTCTACCCAGAGGCGAGGGAGGTCTCGGCTTGCCTGACTTTCGCACCTATCACAAAGCAATCCACCTTGCTAGATGGACAAACTTTAGTAAAACCTAATCCAGATAACTTAAACACGCAACTCGAATTGTCCCTGTTGGGGAAGGGGGCCGATCTTTACCTCTGGCCATCTACTATCCCCCGCAACAAAAATTTGATGACATAATTCTCAACACTTTATCTATTAGACGTACCCTTATCCCAAACCGTCCTCCATTTTGCCTTTTTCTTGACAATATCCCGCTCAAAGTTACTCCCTGGCTAACGGACCCTAATTACAAAGATGCCTTCGGACTTTGCGACTCCCTGCCTAATGTCACTATCTCCCAATTTTTGTCTAAACAGGTTGCTTGCACTGACAATTGGCCATCTAACGCGACAAAACAACCCTCCAACCTCCTTCAGAAAAACCATATTCGCCATATCATGTCGAAACTCAAATCAATCGAGAGACAACCCCCTGACTGGTTATGGCTTGAATTCCTGGTTAGATTGAAATTGCCAATTACTAGATTGGTTTCTAAGTTATACGCAAACCTCTTCAAGACCCCAAACCAATTTAAACCTCTATATCTCTCTTCCTGGGAGGCAGAATTAAAAATTACACTATCCCCCCGGGAAACTCAACAGATACTTGCTAACTCCCACGGGTTCTCTAGATGTATTTTACTACAAGAGAACGCATTTAAAATTCTTTCTAGGTGGTACAGAACCCCATAGCGACTATTCCACTTAGGGCTAACGGACTCTCCATTGTGTTGGAGATGCTCCCAATCTATAGGGACTCTACTACATATCTTCTGGCTCTGCCCTGGACTATCACAATTCTGGACCGACATAAATAAATCTCTACGCAGTATGGGCCTAACGTCACAAGACCTGACTCCCCAGGATGTACTGCTTTCCTTCCCTTCCACAACTTTTAAACCAGGGAAACATGAGCTGCTTCCCATTCTAGTTGCAGCTGCTAAACATCTGATTTCTACACATTGGAGACAACTAGCTCCCCCAACGCTGAAAGAATGGACTTCAAAGGTTCAAGACCTATTTCGCTTAGAAGAACTTTCTAGCTGGGAAACTCGCTCCCACAAGAAATTTCAAAACTCTTGGCTTCCCTGGATTAAATTTTCATCCCACTCTGGCGGACTTGGCCGCCCCTCCCTCTGAAATCCATCTCTACCTCTATAGACATGCTTTGCTATGCGTTTTCCCCTCTCCTCCTCCCAGGGTTCTATGATGCGACGCCGTGGCCGTGCCCACCATCTTGGCAGTTTTGCCACTTCACCTGACTTATCTTCTATACGAGCCTTTTGCCCTTCTTCACTCCCAGAAGCGAATAAATTGCTTACGTTAATTCCTACCGTCACATCCTATAGCCTTTATTTATTTTATACTTTTAATAACTCAATTTTAGGCTATTCTTTCTAGGCCTGAACCAGTTTGTTCATGTTTTTATGCTCACTTGTCTTCTTTCAGCTATATTTGCACTGATTTCCTGTATCTTTTAGTGCATCTTAGTCTCTTTTGAATCAACATATATTTGAGATTTATTTGTGAGCATATATGTTTTGATATTTGTCTATGTTACTTGAAAACTTAAATAAAGAAATTAGAAAAAAAATTTCTGTTGTAGTGTCAGCGTGGAGGTAGCAGGACACATTGCTGGATACACAGCAGGGGATCAGCTGATGTTACTGAAACCCTATAACACTGGGTCATGTGTTGACTGTGCAGATGGCACTTCTGAGCAGCAACTGGCGGTATTGGAGCCCAGGGATTGCAGTTCAGGTGGTAGAAACATGAACACAACAGGAGACCTGGATACTGTTGCCAACCAATTATTTAATCTGGAAGAGGAGTGGCAAATTCCTGCGAGATCCAGACCTCGTTCATTTTCAGAAAAGTAAAGCCAGTCAACGTTATCGGAGGATAGTTGCATGCGATGGTCTGTTACACCACCAGCGGCACTAAAGCCGCGTTCCAAAAATACACTAGCAGCAGGGCAAGCCAGCACCTCCAATGCATACTGGCTAAGCTCTGGCCATGTATCCAGCTTAGAGACCCAAAACTTGAAGGGGAAAGAGCTGTCTGGGAGTACACTGACAGGACATGACACGTAGTCTGTCATCATCTGATGGAAACGTTGCCTCCTGCTGACTGGAGCCGTCTGTGATGGTGTAGACATTTGTGGCGGGTACACAAAACTGTGCCACAGTTGGGCCATACTGGTCTTGCCTTGTGCTGAGGCACTGCTTCTGCTCCCTCTTTGTGCAGAGCTTCCTCCACTGTCTCGACACACTGAGCTGATTTGTAAAGCACTAGCAGCACTGCTCTCAGTTGGACTGGAGAAGATGATGGAATTCACCAGTGTGTCTTGGTACTCCCGCATTTTATGCTCCCGGTTCAACGGTGTTATGAGGCTTTGTAAGTTGTCCCGGTAGTGAGGATCTAGGAGGGTGTACACCCAATAATCAGCCGTATTGAGAATGTGGGCGATGCGGTGGTCGTTTCTCAGGCACTGCAGCATGAAATCAACCATGTGCTGCCAACTGCCAACTGGCCAAGAAACACTGTCCCCTGCTTGAGGCGTGATCTCTGCCTGCTCTGCATCACCCCACCCTCGCTCTACACACTGACTACTGGAGAATTGTGTAACTCCCTCCTCTGGACCGATGTCTTCCTCCTCCATTGACTACTGCTCATCCTCCTCACAAAGTGTCCCCTGCCTAGGCCTTTGTGAGGAACCACGTTGCGCTGACTGTCCAGAAGCAGATGGAATTGGTGACTCCTCATCCTCCACCTCTTCCACACATCATCCCTTAGCGCTTGCAGTGTTCTTTAAAGCAGGCAGATAAGGGGGACAGTCATGCTGACTAGTGCATCATCTGCACTCGCCATCCGTGTGGAATCATCGAAGGTACACAAAACCTGGCAGACGTCCTTCATAGTGGCCCACTCAGTGGTTGTGAAGTCTGAACGGCGTCCAGTGTGACTTCTTTGCGCCTGATGCAGCTGGTACTCTATTACTGCTTGCTGCTGCTCACACAACCGCTCCAACATATGTAATGTAAAATTCCACCTGGTGGGTAGGTCACATATGATGTGATGTTCTGAAAGGTGGAATCGGCGCTGCAGAGCTGCAATGCGCGATCTTGTCATGTTGGAACGCCGCAAGTGAGCACACTCTTGGCGGACCTTGTGAAGCAGTGCATCAAGATCCGGATAGTCCCTCAAAAAACTCTGCACGACCAAGTTGAGCACATGTGCCAGACATGGGATGTGAGTGAGGTTGCCTAGGGCCAGAACTGCCACGAGATTTCGCCCATTGTCACACACTACCATGCCTGGCTGGAGATTCGCTGGCACAAACCACATGTCGCTCTCCTGCTTGATGGCATTCCAGAGCTCCTGCGCTGTGTGGCTTCGATTCCCCAAAGAAATTAATTTCAATACGGCCTGTTGACGTTTGGCCACGGCTGTGCTCATATCAGTCATAACAGGTAAGCGTTCACGGGTCAAGGTGGAGGTAGACCGTGACAGCTCCTGCAGCGGTGATTCAGAGGAACTGGAGTATGAGGAGGAGTCAATGTGTACAGACTGGATTCCTGCAATCCTTGGAGTTGGCAGAACACGTACAGTGCCACTCGCACGATCTGTACCCGGCTCTACAACATTAACCCAATGGGCAGTGAGGGAAAGGTATAGCCCCTGTCCATGGTGACTGGTCCATGCATCGGTGGTGAGGTGGACCTTGCTACTGACGGCGTTCAGTAGCGTGTGTTTTATGTGTCCCTCCACATGTTTTTGCAGGGCAGGGACTGCTTGCCTGCTGAAATAAAAGTGGCTGGGCACATTGTATTGTGGGACTGCCAATGCCATCAAGTTACGGAAGGTGTCAGTCTCCACCAGCCTGAATGACAGCATTTCAAGGGACAGTAGTTTTGCAATGCCAGCATTCAGAGCCTGTGCTCGGGGGGTGGTTTGCCGAGAATGGCCGCCTTTTCTCCCATGCCTGTGCTACCGATGGCTGATGACTGGGAACGTGGTGCTGTGGGTGGAATTACACTGGGTCTCTGGACAACAGTGCCAGAGGTTCTTCCATGGCGATCCTGTGAGGAAGCCGAACCAGCTGTGTGTGAGCTGGAGAAAGAGGCAACAACATGAGCTGAAGAGGTGGTAGGTGCCGCTGTAGGTTGGCCTAGGTCTTCAGTGTGTTTTTGTAACTCCACCGCATGCTTGATCCGCACATGTTTCCATATATTTGTGGTATTGAGGTTGCTGACACTTTTCCCTCCTTTGACTTTCTGATGACACACCTTGCATTTGACTAAGCAAATGTCATCTGCAACTGTGTCAAAAAAGGTCCAGGCACTGCAAGTCTTGGAAGCGCCCGTTTTGGCTTTTTGAAGAGGCATGCCGAAGTGGAGGCTACAGGCACCGCAGTCTTCCCCCTCCCTCTTACTCTTTGTGCCATTCGGGGAATCTCTTCCTCAGAGCTGCTCCCACCACCTTCCTGTACCTCAAACCATGATGGATCAAGGACCTCATCATCTACACTACCCTCTTCCACCAACTTCTTCTCCGGGGTAGTCTCGGCAGCACAGTACGCACCTGAAAGTGGCACCTGAGTCTCATCATCAGATGCATACTGAGGTGTGCTGAACGGAGGCACTGGCCCACCCATATCTTCAGAGTCAGAGAGACAAAGCTGTTGGGCATCACTGCATACTGCCTCTTCTTCCATTTCTCCAATGCTGCTTGGCTGGCCCCATCTTTCCAAGCCAAGAGATTCAGAGAACAGAAGTAGAGATGGCTCCTGTCCTGGGCTCTCTGACTGCCTGGGCAATTTGGCAGGTGGTGAAGAGACAGATGGGTGCTCTTCAGTGCTCTGTGCCTGAGAGGATGTGGCACTAATTGAAGTCAATGCGTTAGCTGCCATCCATCGGACAACGGCTTCAATTTGTTCGTCCCGCAGCAGCGGGGCACGGCGAGCTCCAACAAAGCTGCGCATGAAGGACTGTTCCCTGCTAAAACTGGGGGATGATGAGTCACTGGTGCCCGCAGCAGGCACAGAATCCCCACGTCCTCTTCCTGCTCCACCTCCACCTCCATGCCCACGTGCCTTACTCCCTGCCTTCTTCATCTTGGTAGACTGATAAAGATAGGCAGAAAAGTACTAAGGGCTTAGTGTGCTTATTCCTGAACAGCTGCTAACAGGTATAAGGAACACTAATTTTTTCAAGTGTGGACTAGACTTTAATATGAGCTACTGTGGCCTACACAACTCTAAAGTGGAGTGTTTGGTGAACTTTGTAAACTTTTTGTTTTGAGCTGCACTCACACACAGACTGTGCAGACAGCCGTAAACGGCGCTGCAAGGCCAAAAAAAGCTCCTCTATGTAATCCTATATAGTGTTTTTCCACAATCTAGCAGGATACGGATGGAAAGCCACAAATAGGATAAATTTGAAAAAATGTGCAGCAGGCTGCACTAATTGAAAAACGGACAATGGAACGGTATGAAGCAGTGACGCACCCTGAGCTGACTACAACCAGCTGTGGTGGCAGAAAAGACTACAGAGTGAGCTGCACTCACACACAGACCGTGCAGACAGCCGTAAACGGCGCTCCAAGGCCAAAAAAGCTCCTCTTTGTAATCCTATATAGTGTTTTTCCACAATCTAGCAGGATACGGATGGAAAGTGTTATGACCCCAATGGCAGAGGGTCTCTGCAATAAATACCAAGTCTGCAAACACAAAAAACCAGCTCATAGGGCAGTGGTAACTGGGCTGACCGTATATCTAATCCTAGCACCACAAATAGCAGCAGCCGGGGAACGTGCCTACGTTGGTTCTAGACGTCTTGCGCCAGCCGGAGAACTAACTAACCCTAGAAGGGAAAAGATAGACCTTTCTTGCCTCCAGAGAAAAGACCCCAAAAGTTGGATACAAGCCCCCAACAAATAATAACGGTGAGGTAAGAAGAAAAGACAAACATAAGAATGAACTAGGTATTTAGCAAAGAGAGGCCCACTGACTAATAGCAGAATATAGTAAGATGACTTATACGGTCAGCAAAAACCCTATCAAAAATATCCACGCTGGATATTCAAGAACCCCCGAACCGTCTAACGGCCCGGGGGGAGAATACCAGCCCCCTAGAGCTTCCAGCAAAATCAGGAATCACATTTAGTACAAGCTGGACAAAAAAAAAGAGCAATGCAAATAACCAAAAAACAAGGAAGCCGGACTTTGCTTAATTTTGCATGAACCAGGACCAGCAGACAGGAGCAAACAGAAAGGACTGATTACAACGATGCCAGGCACCAGACTAAGAATTCAGGAAGTTCATATAGCAACACCCCTGGACTAACGACCCAGGTGGGTGCCAAACTAGGGAAAGACAATCACAGAGTCATACCACTAGTGACCACAAGAGGGAGCCAAAAAAGTCTAATTCACAACAGGAAAGCCACTAATAGGATAAATTTAAAAAAATGTGCAGCAGGCTGCACTAATTGAAAAACGGACAATGGGTTAAACAGTATGAGGCAGTGACGCACCCTGAGCTGACTACAACCGGCTGTGGCTGCAGACAGACTACAGAGTGAGCTGCACTCACACACAGAGAGACCGTGCAGACAGCTGTGAACGGCGCTGCAAGCAAAAGCAAGGTTCTCACACAGCGGTTGCTAAATTAGATTGGGTAAAGCACAATGAAGCAAATTGCTATCTCTAAACTGGCCCTCAGTCAGAACACATCGTCCTGACCCTAACTGAATTCACAGCAGAGTGAGCCCAAAATGGCGGCGGCGACTTTTATAGTGCATCATGACATCATTTCAGCAGCCAATCACAGCCATGCCAGTAGTTACATGCCTACCATGCAGAACAGGATGTGCCCACACTTCTAATCATTCCTCATTGGCTGAATTCTGGCTCTTTGAATTATGGGAACTTCTGATTCCGGTATCCGATATACTGAAAGTATCAGAACTCGGTATCGGAATTCCGATACCGCAAATATCGGCCAATACCCGATACTTGCAGTATCGGAATGCTCAACACTAATCTTCATATAACACATATCCCTGGTACTGATCCACATTTTGGCCAAATGATTGCTATATATCTTTAAAAAGGTCCATGGGGGTTCATGCTTATATAAAGATATAAACCTACAGTACCCAAATATCTATGAGTGCCACTAATGCTACATGTGTTCTCATTTGTTTTTTATACCTTAGGATAATAGGGTCTCCTTAGTTGTAGGTGTGACCTATGTATGGTATCAGGGGTCCCCTTGTGAATCTATATACGGGGGCATTCCAGTGACTGTAGGGTGCATTGAGGGATCCCAGGGGCAGCCATCATGGAGTGGGGGTGCCAAAACACTCTTCCCCCTAGGGCGCCAACCCCCTGCAGTCAGAAAGGTGTGAGCATAGGCACGATACTAGGGACTCCTTAGGACATTCCAAGTGTTTTTGTTGTGGGTTTCACAGTGTGCTTGTCTTTGTGGTGTGAACCATCGGTTGGTAGAGTTATAAATAGTTCAAATAAAATATATATCTTTTATTGGGTTTAATTATGATTTTTGTGTGCAAATTTTAATACCCCTATATATATGAAACTTACAATTAAAATAATTATTTATCTTATTAATTTTTGGACGCGGCTCTACGAAATATGTTTATTTTTATTTTTTTTCTGTTTTAAATTTGAAAAGGGGGTGATTTACACTTTAATATTTTCTAATTGTTTTATATACTTTTTAAAACATTTATTTTCTTTTACTTTCTGAGGAGACTTGAACCTGCAGTCGTTCGATCACTTTTACTATATGCTGCATTACCATAGTATTGCAGTATATAGTGAAATTGCAGTTCTGTTATGGAGCTTAGCCTACGGTTGAGCTCCACAGGAGGACCAGAATGGCAGCTGAGGGGTCTTCCATCAATTACAACAGTTAAATTCTGCTGTCAGCATGAAGTCAGTATTAAAATAGTTTAACATCTCTGATTGCAGTAATGATGCCATGTATGTTGCTGGAACCCGCCTGGCATTGTGCAGGTTCAGTTCCTCATCCCACTGCATACACCTACTATGACTACATTGTGATGTGGTCATTATTGGGTTTAAGTCAATATGTGTATAATGAGATGAATGCTTCAGCACTTTTTTGTACAGTTTAACATTGATTAGTTCAACAACAAATGATCATAATAGTGATCACATAAATTATATGTACTGTAAAATGTGCCTTATTTCATTTTCTGTATTGTGTATCCTCATTTGGTCTGTGTTTGTTCATTTATTTTAAACTCTACACACAGAAGATAACTGGCTTTCAGAAGGATCACGTAATGGGAGACCACCAGCACCAATTCCTGTCACATCTGGAAATGACGTAAGACCATTATATTATGCCTATTGAAGTTTCCAACAAAGCTTTTGGTTCAATTTAGTAATTATGAAGTATGTTGAAAGATTATGCCTCCAAATGTAAAGGTTTTTCTGAACCCATAAAAACACACAAATGTACCTGTCTGTGTGTTTACTATAAGATGCCATTATATAACACTAGGTATTTAGTATGTTTTAATGAAAACATAGGGGAATGCACCAAAGGAGCACCATACTTTGTACAGTATATGGAGGGGCACTATTAGGGCATCCTATTCTGTGTGGGGCAGGTAGCTTTTGGGCATCATACTGTATAGGAGCATTATACGGCATTTTCAGGCCTCATACTGAGTGGAAAATATGAAAGGAGCCTCATTCTGTGTGAGATCACAAAAGGGCTTTGCTAGGGGCATTATTCCAATGTGGGCAAACAGATAGGACTAGGCCGTGTTCTCTTTATTGCCCTTCAAAGTTGGGAGGAATGTCATTTTATTTACCCTATATTAATGGTGTAAAACATTAAAGCATCACTCCAGCTTTTTTTTTTTTTTTTTTAAACACTGGAGTGGTGCTTCAAATCCAAGTCCCCTGCTCATGGCATTTTTATCTGTTATCCCCGCCACTCACATCATTCTCCAGCAGTTTGTGACCCGCCGGCTGCTCCAGAGTTTCATGGAGCTGGAGGTCAGTCTTGAACACAAGTCTATGAGAGCTTTGTTCTGATTCTCATAGTTTTATATTAAGAGATTGTAAAATAGCTCCTGACCTCCAGCCAGTCAGAAGCTACATTCATCATAAGATGACCGCCTATGGGTGAAAACACCAAAGGGTGAGTATAAGACAGGGGGCAGGGAGCTTAGATTAACATCACCATTCCAGTACTAAAAAACAAGCTGAAGTGGTGCTTACAAATTATATTTGGTTCTTCTTAGGCTGCTTTCACACATCAGTTTTTACCCGTCAGGCACAATCTGGCGAATTGTTAAAAAAACGGATCCGTTGTAAATTGTGAAAAACTGGGGATTATAAGGAACTTGGAGAGCACCACTAAACAATTTCACAGGGGATCTCCATAAGCAAGTAATTTACACTAGAACAACCAATGAATGGGAACACCCAAATTTTATAAATTACATACTGTATATACTCGAGTATAAGCCGAGATTTTCAGCCCATTTTTTTGGGTTGAAAGTCCCCCTCTCTGCTTATACTCGACTCATACCCAGGGGTCGGCAGGGGAGGGGGAACGGGGGCTGTCTAATTATGCTCACCTGCTCCTGGCGCGGTCCCTGCAGGTCCCTGGTTCTCACGGCGCCTCAGCTTCTTCCTGTACTGAGCGGTCACATGGTACCGCTCATTACAGTAATGAATATGCAGCTCCACCTCCCAAAGGGGTGTAGCCGCGTATTCATTACTGTAATGAGCGGTAATTGTGACAGCTCAATACAGGAAGAAGCTGCGGCGCCGGGGAAGCAGAGACTGCACCGCGCCAGGAGCAGGTGAGTATAACGGGGAGGGGAGCACTGTGCTGCACGATATTCACCTGTTCCTCATTCCGATGCCGCTCCGCCTTCAGCGTCTTCTGCAGTGACGCTCAGGTCAGAGGGCGTGGTGACATGGTTAGTGCGCACCCTCTGCCTGAACGTCAGTGCAGAAGACGCTGAAGACAGAGCGGTGCCCGGAACGAAGTCAGGTGAATATTGAAAGTGCCGGGGGCCTGAGCGACGAGAGGTGAATATGTGATTTTTTTTTTTTATCGCAGCAACAGCAAATGGGGCAAGTGTCTGTATGGAGCATCTTATGGGGCAATAATCACCGTTTGTGCAGCACTATATGGGGCAAGTGTCTATATGGAGTATCTTATGGGGCCATAATCAAGGTTTGTGCAGCACTATATGGCACAAATATCTTTATGGAGCATCTTATGGGGCCATAATCAAGGTTTGTGCAGCACTCTATGGGGAAAGTGTCTGTATGGAGCATCTTATGGGGCCCATCATAAACTCTATGGAGCATCTTATGGGGCCATAATCAAGGTTTGTGCAGCACTATATGGGGCAAATATCTTTATGGAGCATCTTATGGGGCCATAATCAACATTTGTGCAGCATTATATTGGGCAAATGTGTCTATGGAGCATCTTATGGGGCCATTATTAACCTTTATGCAGGAATATATGGGGCATATTTTAATATGGAGCATCTTATGGGGGCATGATAAACTTTATGGAGCATTATATGGGGCTTCTGATTCAATATGGATATTCAAAAACAATCTACCGATGTCTCAATTAATTTTACTTTTATTGGTATCTATTTTTACTTTTGACATTTACCGGTAGCTGCTGCATTTTCCACCCTAGGCTTAAACTCGAGTCATTACGTTTTCCCAGTTTTTTGTGGCAAAATTAGGGGGGTTGGCTTATACTCAGGTCAGCTTATACTCGAGTATATACGGTAAACTTTATTTGAGAAAATATAACACTTATACACGACACAACAACAGATAAGAACAATTAAAAACTGCAAAGAGTGCTTATCCTAGCCATGCCTTAATATAGAGGCAATGGCTGCCAACACAATAATCCTCAAAGTGTGAGAAGTGCATTCAGCATGGCTCAAAAACAAATCAATGCAATAACAATTGTTAGGGCTGGTGGAACGCACCGAATAAATATAAAGATAGTAATAAGGTGCGTTCGCAACCCGGGGTCCACCGTGCAGAGATGGAACCTGCTGCTAGGTAATGACGGCACTATATGGCGGTACTACGCCAGAATAAACACGGGTTCCGTCACCCGGTATGAACTGATGTGAACTCTGTTGCTTCACAGAGTCGCAGGGAAACAAAGGAAACACTATGCCCTGTTAGCAGTCACAGGGTGCAGCAGATGGATGCTAGTAGGATCCCTGAAATTCAACCCCACTATGCTGGTGATTGATCTCGCTCCGACACTCAGTGGCTTTTGAGCCCGCGCCTGAGGACGCCCTGAGTCAGATGCTGAGATCAAGCGCGAGTTCCCACACTACACTGACCGGTTGTCAGGACTAATTAAAGATTTACCGCACAGAGTGCGTACAGCGCCGCACTGGCAGACGCCACTAACCACCCTAACTAGGGCTAGGAAAGCACACTAGTTGCTCACGGCGCCGCACTGGCGGTCGCTGCAAATTCAAGCAATAAACTCATGCCTGGTGCTGGATTGCACAATCTGGTGCTATGTAGCTCAATCACTCAAGTACATTCAACAACACTAGGAATGAGTATGATTCTGAGCTTTCACCAGAATCAGGCAAACATCCACACACACACACAATTATAGATTTATACTAGCGCAAGGCCGAGCGGCCATGCGAGCCTTTTATAGATGTAGCCTTCCAGGACCTTCCTAGTGGTCCAATCTGAGCCGCTACAGGACCTGAGCATGTGACCTCCGACCTCCAATGGGAGGTCATGCCACGGGCATGCTCAGTAGATGAAAAGCAGGACTTAGTCCCTGGAACGTCTTTTCGCCGCTAATCAATGCTGGTTGCAAAGGTTGAACCTGGGGCGGCAGCTGTAACCAGCCACACAGTATCAGCTTGAGCCAGATGCTGGGACCGACATCTCTGCTGAGCAGACTCAACTGTGGCTGGGGAAGAATGGGAGACCACAGAGGACATGGTTCGAGATTCCCCCTGTGCAGCGGTGGGAACTCGACACCTAAAGGTACCTTCACACGAAACGACTTTGTAACGATAGCGATCCGTGACGTTGCAGCGTCCTCGCTAGCGATATCGTTTAGTTTGACACACAGCAGCGATCAGGATCCTGCTGTGATGTCGCTGAATAAAGTTCAGAACTTTATTTGGTCGTCCAATCGCCGTGTATCGTTGTGTTTGACAGCAAAAGCAACGATACCAGCGATATTTTACACTGGTAACCAGGGTAAACATCGGGTTACTAAGCGCAGGGCCGCGCTTAGTAACCCGATGTTTACCCTGGTTACCAGTGTAAAATGTAAAAAAAACAAACAGTACATACTTACATTGGCATCCCCCGCCGTCTGCTTCCCACACTGACTGAGCGCCGCAAAGTGAAAGTGAAAGCACAGCACAGCGGTGACGTCACCGCTGTGCCCTGCTACTGCCGGCGCTCAGTCAGTCAGTCAGTGCAGGAAGCGGACACCGGGGGACGCGAATGTAAGTATGTACTGTTTGTTTTATTTACATTTTATGCTGGTAACCAGGGTAAACATCGGGTTACTAAGCGCGGCCCTGCGCTTAGCAACCCGATGTTTACCCTGGTTACCCGGGGACCTCGGCATCGTTGGTCGCTGGAGAGCGGTCTGTGTGACAGCTCTCCAGCGATCAAACAGCGACGCTGCAGCGATCGGCATCGTTGTCGCTATCGCTGCAGCGTCGTTTCGTGTGAAGGTACCTTTACACTACCCTGCCTCCTTGGACCTTGCTACGCTCTAAGGCAGCAATGAGCTGAGGAGCCCGAATGTGCTCAATAGGCTCCCAAGTCCTGTCCTCTGGGCCTTAACCCTTCCAATCCACCCGATAATACTTTTTGCCACGTACCACCTTACACCCAACAATAGTATTCACCTCATAATCGTTCGTGGATGAGCCCGATGTCCCGGCAGATGAGCTCTGATTGGTCCGTAGCGGTCGCGTGACTGCTACGTGACCAATCACAAAGCCGTGATGTCACCTAAGGTCTTTCAAGCGCTTGAAATACCTTAGAAGACGTCCGCAGCTTCTGATTGGTCGCGTAGCGGTCGCGTGACCGCTACGCGACCAATCACAAAGCCGTGACGTCACCTAAGGTCTTTCAAGCGCTTGAAAGACCTTAGGTGACGTCACGGCTTTGTGATTGGTCGCGTAGCGGTCACGCGACCGCTACGGACCAATCAGAGCGCCGTGACGTCATCTAAAGCCCTTCAAGCGCGCATTCTTAGGTACAACGGCTCCCGGTTACGGCGGTAAAGTCCAGGGGCCGCCGGAGAGGTGAGTATATCCCTATTTTTTATTTTAATTCTTTCTTTTACACATTGATATTAATCCCGATACCGATTCCCGATACCACAAAAGTATCGGATCTCGGTATCGGAATTCCGATACCGCAAGTATCGGCCGATACCCGATACTTGCGGTATCGGAATGCTCAACACTAATTATTACTTCTTCTTTTAAGACATCATTACACCTTAAGTGCTATTGGTGAACATTCCCTTTAAGAGGGGACCAAGTCTCTTGGAGGTAGTGCAACTTCTCAAGCTGCAAGTTCGTGTACAGCAGGGACTCAGGTACTGTTTCCAGGAACAGTTTCTTCGCGAAGAGTCCTTTTCTTTGTAAAACCAGTAGAGGGCACCTTTAAGAAGGTGCAAACTATTTACAATAAGTTTGTAATCATGCAATGTTCATGATCCAGTAGTTCTTTTCAACAATGATGAACGAGAAACAAAAAACAAAAAGGCAAAAATAGGGATCCCGGGTAAACTAAGGGATCCCTTTAAGAGTTAACCCTAGTCGGGTTGTAGCAGCAGGGAGACACATAGAAAGTAGGCAATTAACTATATACATTTTCGTGGCATCGAGGTTTATTCCTCTAAGTCTGGGGGTGGTTTCCGTGGGTACCGCCCACCACCTACTACCACATAGAGTGCGTCCGCACCCTGGATAGGAGTCTGTGTACTCACAGTTCTCCTCGGGGTGATGGTCCGCAGGCATTTGGCGCACAGGGAGATCGGGGCAATGACAGCCGGTCCTGGAGAATCGCCAGATGGTGGCACAGTCACTTCTGGCTTGTATTTGCGTACGTGCAAAGCATACCATCCTTTGTCTCCCCAGAGGCGTTTGTACCAAACGTGGTCCCCTGGGTAAAGATCCCGGCCTGGATGTCCCTCGATGAGGTGCGCCTCCACATCCCGCCGGTTCACGAATACCTCCAAAGCGAGACCGGGCTCTTTGATGAAGCCCCAACCTCCCTGCATCCGGAAGGTGCTGATGACTCCATGGCGCTGCGGGCCCCAGTCTTCCTCGGCCGTCTGTCTAACCCGCATATTGGCCTGGAGTTCTTTCTCCCGTTCAGCCCGTCGGCGGAGTTCCTTCTTACGGGCCCACTCCTCCTCTTGTCGGCGTAGCTGTTGGCGATACTCCCGCTGGCGGATGACCTCGATGCTTTCCCCCTCCGGCTGAGCCTCTCCGGGGAACCCGATCAAGTTGTTGGTAGCGCAGGTCCACTTAAAGGTCATCCACTCACCCTGGAGGTTCACGGGCTGTGCAATGGGCTACAAGGGGACATCAGCGGTTTCTAGTGTCTCCCATGGCCTCTCACATTCAAGGCGGCTACACACCTGTCCGGGTGGTCGTGGTGGAGGGGAGTCTATGTCAACAAGCAGGAGTTCCTCGGCCGCCCGGGCCAGATCCAGGGCGCCATCCGCCCTCGCGGTGTCTCCGGCGTCAGCCTCCTCCTCCACAGATTGCGGTATCAGCACTTGGGGATGACATGGCTCCTCACTGGCAGTGGTTTTTCGCTGACACAGACTTCGGAGTTGACGGCATAGCTCTTCCACTTCCGGGTGACCTCTGCTCGCCATGTTGCCAATCAGACTCCGTCTTGCGTCGCCCAGGGCTTCTGGCTTTCTCCCGTCCGGAGGGCGGTTCCTTTTCCCGCCACCGTCCCAGACCAGAAGACGGACCTCCCTCATTGATGGGCATATCTCCCGAACATAGTAGTAGCTGTGAGGGGCTGGCTCTACCTTCGCACCATTCTTCCAAGCTACTCCCACGACGACACGCTCCACTCTTCTGGCGCGCCACATGATGCCACAATGGCAGCGATTTTGGCTGGAATTCTTGGCAGCAGGGGCAATTCACAGCCTTTGCAATAAGTCACAGTCCAAGCACAATAAATCACAGTTCCAAGGCACACATTACCTGATTCTTCAGGCTTAAGTAGATCCTGTTCGTGATGCCAAGTTGGAGCGCCCCCACTGCCGCAGGGCCGAGGGGTACCCTGTACCGGGCCTCTCTGTCTCAGTTCTGGGGTTGTCACGGTGGCTAGACCCGGTCCGTGACCCTGCTGAGGGGAGTCCAGTGAAGATAGAACGTGATGATGTGGTGGTGTGGTGCAGGTCGCGGTGAATAACGAGGACACAGGGGTGCAGTCTCTCTACCTCTTTACTGAAGGCTTCAGGATCCTCAATCCAGAGCACAGTTAACAGGGCTGCCTGAGACCGGCCGGTCCGATGGCACCTCCAGAGTTCCCTTTGCAGGTGGAAATCTGTGCCTACCTTCTAGCACTTGTATGTTGTAGTACTTCCCTGCTGAGCTTCCGGGATAGTCCTCACAACTGTTGTGTCTGTTTCTGAGGTTCCCTCACAACTAATTCTGATGTTCTTCTTCGTCCCCCAGATGATATGGCTAGGACACACCCGTATGACGGGTAGGCTCGGAGGTCTTCCGGGACCCTAGTGTCGCCCCTCTCCAACTGTTGCCCCCTATGTCTGCTTAGGTGATTTGAGTGAGACAGCCCGCCTATAACTGACTGTCCTGCCGTAGGTTTGAAGTAAGGCCTGGAGCTCAATACTTCCTCGGCGTTTCCGGCCACCGGCTTCGCGCCTCAGTAGGATGTTGCCTCGTCTTACAGCACGACTCCTACTGGTGTTTCTCCTTGTTGCATTGATCTCGTTTCTCACTCAGCACAATAAACCTCGCTTCTTGTTCTTTCTTGGGGTACCGCCGCAATGAAGTGCAGGCGCGGTCCCGTAACGATCTTTCTGTTCGCTAGGCCTCTGTCAGGATCCCACCCCTGACAGGGACCCCCCTGAATCTTTCCCTGCAACACCCTCTGCCACAGGATGTTGCCTGGTTCCAACCCAGTCAGCTTTTTCTCTCTAACTTCCTATCTAACCCTCAGTTTTACCAGTTTGTGAGGAGTGGCCTAATACATAGCACCCTTAGCTCCCCCTGGAGGCCAGACTGTGAAGTGTATTGGTGTCTGTGATACCTGGTCAGGTAAACTCCTTCAGTGCCATCAGACGTACCATAGCCCCCCTTAGTGGCGGAGCATCAGTACTGCAATGACCAGGACCCTGGGGCGCTGCATGTTACTTTCAGAGATGGAGGCTGAAGAGAACATGAAGGAAGAGGTGGTGCAGGAGGTGTATACTGTGGGGGCAACCCAGATTGACGTAGGGCCCACAATACTTGGGGTTGGGAGGACGTGCACCATCCCAAGGTCGGACTCGGTCCCTGTTGTGAATTCCGTTCTCGAACTCCCTCCTGTGGTCATGAATGGTACTTCGGTGAGTTCTGTTTGTGGACTCCCTCTGGTGGCTGTGAGTAGAGCTGCTGGTTCTGAGATTCCTTCCCCAGCTGCCCTCATTTAGGGCTAGGCTGGATTCTCTATTTAACTCCACTCAGATCGTTACTCCATGCCAGCTGTCAATGTTCTAGTACTGGTTCAGATCTCTCCTGGATCTTTCTGAGGACCTGTCTACTCCAGCATAAGCTAAGTTCCTGCTTGTTCATTTGTTACATATGGTTTCTCTTGCTATGTTCTAGTCCAGCTTGCTATCATGAAACTGCCTGGCTAGCTGGAAGCTCTGGGGGTGAAGAGTGGCACCACCGCACCGTGAGTTGGTGCGGGGGTATTTTTTGCACACTCTGCGTGGTTTTTGTAGTGTTTTTGTGTTGACCGCAAAGATCCCTTTTCTATCCTCAATCTGTTTAGTTAGACTGGCCTCCCTTTGCTAAAACCTATTTCATCCTGTGTTTGTGATTTCCTCTTAAATCACAGTCAATACTTGTGGGGGGCTGCTTTTATCTTTGGGGAAATTTCTCTGAGGCAAGTGAGGCTTTGTTTCCTTTCTTTAGGGGTAGTTAGCTCTTAGGCTGTGAAGAGGCGTCTAGGCAGAGTCAGGCACGCTCCACGGCTATTTCTAGTTGTGTTGATAGGAGTAGGGTTTGCTGTCAGCAGAGTTCCCATTTCCCCAGAGCTCGTCCCGATTCCGTGTTTAACTATCAGGTCATTCCTGGTGCACCTAACCACCAGGTCCATAACAGTACAGCTGGCCCACAAAGTGTTAATGCATCTCAATAGAGGGAAAAGAGAAGTTCTGAGACCATTTTTTTTTTTCCTTTGCAGTGTGTTTTGCCTTTCTTTTCCCCTTAAACTCTGGGTGGTTCAGAACTCAGGTGTGGATATGGACATTCAAGGTCTGTCCTCTAGTGTAGATCAACTCGCTGAAAAGGTACAAAACATTCAAGATTATGTAGTTCAGAATCCTATGTTGGAGCCTAGAATTCCAATTCCTGATTTGTTTTCTGGGGATAGATCTAAATTTCTGAATTTCAAAAACAATTGTAAACTGTTTCTTGCTCTGAAACCCCGCTCTTCTGGTGACCCTATTCAGCAAGTAAGAATCATTATTTCTTTGTTGCGTGGCGACCCTCAAGACTGGGCATTCGCCCTGGCGCCAGGAGATCCTGCATTGCGTAATGTAGATGCGTTTTTTCTGGCGCTTGGATTGCTTTATGATGAACCGAATTCTGTGGATCAGGCAGAGAAAATTTTGCTGGCTTTGTGTCAGGGTCAGGATGAAGCGGAGGTATATTGCCAGAAGTTCAGAAAGTGGTCTGTGCTTACTCAGTGGAATGAGTGTGCCCTGGCAGCAATTTTCACAAAGGGTCTTTCTGAAGCCCTTAAGGATGTTATGGTGGGGTTCCCCACGCCTGCTGGTCTGAATGAATCAATGTCCTTGGCCATACAGATCGATCGGCGCTTACGTAAGCGCAAAACTGTGCACCATTTGGCGGTATCCTCTGAGCAGAGGCCTGAACCTAAGCAATGTGATAGGACTTTGACCACAGCTGACCGGCAAGAACATAGACATCAGAATGGGCTGTGTTTTTACTGTGGTGACTCCACTCATGCTATCTCTGATTGTCCTAAGCGCACTAAGCGGTTCGCTAGGTCCGTCACCATTGGTACTATACAGCCTAAATTTATTTTGTCCGTTACTCAGATTTGCTCTTTGTCATCCTATTCTGTTATGGCATTTGTGGATTCAGGCGCTGCCCTGAATTTGAGGACTTGGAGTTTGCCAGGCGCTGTGGTTTTTTCTTGGAGCCCTTGCAGCATCCCATTCCTTTGAGGGGAATTGATGCTACGCCTTTGGCCAAGAATAAGCCTCAGTACTGGACCCAGTTGACCATGTGTATGGCTCCTGCGCATCATGGAGGATATTCGCTTTTTGGTGTTGCATAATCTGCATGATGTGGTCGTGTTGGGTTTGCCATGGCTGCAGGTCCATAATCCAGTATTGGATTGGAAATCAATGTCGGTGTCCAGTTGGGGTTGTCAAGGGGTACATGGGGATGTTCCATTGTTGTCAATTTCTTCCTCCACTCCTTCTGAAGTCCCTGAGTTTTTGTCAGATTACCGGGATGTATTTGATGAGCCCAAGTCTAGTACCCTACCTCCTCATAGGGATTGTGATTGTGCTATTAATTTGATTCCTGGTAGCAAGTTCCCTAAGGGACGACTTTTCAATTTGTCTGTGCCAGAGCACGCCGCTATGCTGAGTTATATAAAGGAGTCCTTGGAGAAGGGGCATATTCGCCCGTCGTCATCACCATTGGGAGCAGGGTTCTTTTTTGTGGCCAAGAAGGATGGTTCTCTGAGACCTTGTATAGATTACCGCCTTCTTAATAAAATCGCGGTCAAATTTCAGTACCCTTTGCCTCTACTGTCTGATTTATTTGCTCGGATTAAGGGGGCTAGTTGGTTCACCAAGATAGACCTTCGAGGGGCGTATAATCTCGTGCGTATTAAACAGGGCGATGAATGGAAAACAGCATTTAATACGCCCGAGGGCCATTTTGAGTACCTGGTGATGCCATTCGGCCTTTCTAATGCTCCCTCTGTGTTTCAGTCCTTTATGCATGACATCTTCCGAAAGTATCTGGATAGATTCATGATCGTATATTTGGATGACATTTTGGTCTTTTCGGATGATTGGGAGTCACATGTGAAGCAGGTCAGAATGGTGTTCCAGGTCCTTCGTGCTAATTCTGTTGTGAATTAGACTTTTTTGGCTCCCTCTTGTGGTCACTAGTGGTATGACTCTGATATTGTCTTTCCCTAGTTTGGCACCCACCTGGGTCGTTAGTCCAGGGGTGTTGCTATATGAACTTCCTGAATTCTTAGTCTGGTGCCTGGCATCGTTGTAATCAGTCCTTTCTGTTTGCTCCTGTCTGCTGGTCCTGGTTCATGCAAAATTAAGCTAAGTCCTGCTTCCTTGTTTTTTGGTTATTTGTATTGCTCTTATTTTTTGTCCAGCTTGTACTAAATGTGATTCCTGATTTTGCTGGATGCTCTAGGGGGCTGGTATTCTCCCCCCGGGCCGTTAGACGGTTCGGGGGTTCTTGAATATCCAGCGTGGATATTTTTGATAGGGTTTTTGCTGACCGTATAAGTCATCTTACTATATTCTGCTATTAGTCAGTGGGCCTCTCTTTGCTAAATACCTAGTTCATTCTTACGTTTGTCTTTTCTTCTTACCTCACCGTTATTATTTGTTGGGGGCTTGTATCCAACTTTTGGGGTCTTTTCTCTGGAGGCAAGAAAGGTCTATCTTTTCCCTTCTAGGGTTAGTTAGTTCTCCGGCTGGCGCAAGACGTCTAGAACCAACGTAGGCACGTTCCCCGGCTGCTGCTATTTGTGGTGCTAGGATTAGATATACGGTCAGCCCAGTTACCACTGCCCTATGAGCTGGTTTTTTGTGTTTGCAGACTTGGTATTTATTGCAGAGACCCTCTGCCATTGGGGTCATAACATAATTCCTTGTTTGTGAAGGGATCTAAGTGTCTCTGTGGAGTTCAGAAGGTTTCCTTTTTGGGCTTCATTTTTTCCCCTTCTACTATCGAGATGGATCCTGTTAAAGTCCAAGCTATTTATGATTTGACTCGGCCTACATCTGTGAAGAGCCTTCAGAAATTTCTGGGCTTTGCCAATTTTTACCGTCGCTTCATCGCTAATTTTTCTAGTGTTGTTAAACCGTTGACTGATTTGACCAAGAAGGGTGCTGATGTGGTGAATTGGTCCTCTGCGGCCGTTGAGGCTTTTCAGGAGTTGAAACGTTGTTTCTCTTCGGCTCCTGTGTTGTGTCAGCCAGATGTTTCGCTCCCTTTTCAGGTCGAGGTTGATGCTTCTGAAATTGGAGCAGGGGCTGTTTTGTCTCAGAGAAGTTCTGATTGCTCTGTAATGAAGCCATGCGCTTTCTTTTCGAGAAAGTTTTCGCCTGCTGAGCTTAATTATGATGTTGGCAATCGGGAGTTGTTGGCTATGAAGTGGGCATTCGAGGAGTGGCGACATTGGCTTGAAGGAGCCAAGCATCGCGTGGTGGTCTTGACAGATCACAAGAATCTGACTTATCTCGAGTCTGCCAAGCGGTTGAATCCAAGACAGGCTCGTTGGTTGCTGTTTTTCTCCCGTTTCAATTTTGTGGTTTCGTACCTTCCGGGTTCTAAGAATGTGAAGGCTGATGCCCTTTCAAGGAGTTTTGTGCCTGATTCTCCTGGGGTTCCTGGTATTCTCAGAGAGGGGGTAGTTCTGTCTGCCATCTCCCCTGATTTGCGGCGGGTGCTGCAGGAGTTCCAGGCTGATAGACCTGACCGTTGTCCAGCGGAGAAACTGTTTGTCCCTGATAGATGGACTAATAGAGTTATCTCTGAGGTTCATTGTTCGGTGTTGGCTGGCCATACTGGGATCTTTGGTATCAGAGATTTGGTGGCTAGGTCCTTTTGGTGGCCTTCCTTGTCGCGGGATGTGCGTTCTTTTGTGCAGTCTTGTGGGACTTGTGCTCGGGCTAAGCCCTGCTGTTCTCGTGCCAGTGGGTTACTTTTGCCCTTGCCGGTCCCGAAAAGGCCCTGGACGCATGTTTCCATGGATTTTATTTCAGATCTTCCTGTTTCTCAAAGGATGTCGGTCATCTGGGTGGTTTGTGATCGCTTCTCTAAAATGGTCCATTTGGTACCCTTGCCTAAATTGCCTTCTTCCTCTGATTTGGTTCCATTATTTTTCCAACATGTGGTTCGTTTGCATGGCATTCCGGAGAACATCATGTCTGACAGAGGTTCCCAGTTTGTTTCAAGGTTTTGGCGTTCCTTTTGTGCTAGGATGGGCATTGATTTGTCTTATTCTTCGGCTTTCCATCCTCAGACAAATGGCCAAACCGAACGAACCAATCAGACTTTGGAAACTTATCTGATATGCTTTGTTTCTGCGGATCAGGATGATTGGGTGACCTTCTTGCCATTGGCTGAGTTCGCCCTTAATAATCGGGCCAGTTCGGCTACTTTGGTTTCGCCTTTTTTTTGTAATTCTGGTTTTCATCCTCGTTTTTCTTCAGGGCAGGTTGAGCCTTCGGACTGTCCTGGTGTGGATTCTGTGGTGGACAGGTTGCAGCAAATTTGGACTCATGTGGTGGACAATTTGACCTTGTCCCAAGAGAAGGCTCAACGTTTCGCTAACCGCCGTCGCCGTGTTGGTCCCCGACTTCGTGTTGGGGATTTGGTTTGGTTATCATCTCGTTATGTTCCTATGAAGGTTTCTTCTCCTAAGTTTAAGCCTCGTTTCATTGGTCCTTATAAGATTTCTGAAATTCTTAATCCTGTATCATTTCGTTTGGCCCTTCCTGCTTCTTTTGCCATCCATAATGTGTTCCATAGGTCGTTGCTGCAGAGATATGTGGCGCCTATGGTTCCCTCCGTTGATCCTCCTGCTCCGGTGTTGGTCAAGGGGGAGTTGGAGTATGTGGTGGAGAAGATTTTGGATTCTCGTATTTCGAGATGAAAACTTCAGTACTTGGTCAAATGGAAGGGTTATGGTCAGGAGGATAATTCCTGGGTTGTTGCCTCTGATGTCCATGCTGCCGATTTAGTTTGTGCCTTTCATTTGGCTCGTCCTGATCGGCCTGGGGGCTCTGGTGAGGGTTCGGTGACCCCTCCTCAAGGGGGGAGGTACCGTTGTGAATTCCGTTCTCGAACTCCCTCCTGTGGTCATGAATGGTACTTCGGTGAGTTCTGTTTCTGGACTCCCTCTGGTGGCTGTGAGTGGAGCTGCTGGTTCTGAGATTCCTTCCCCAGCTGCCCTCATTTAGGGCTAGGCTGGATTCTCTATTTAACTCCACTCAGATCGTTACTCCATGCCAGCTGTCAATGTTCTAGTACTGGTTCAGATCTCTCCTGGATCTTTCTGAGGACCTGTCTACTCCAGCATAAGCTAAGTTCCTGCTTGTCCATTTGTTACATATGGTTTCTCTTGCTATGCTCTAGTCCAGCTTGCTATCATGAAACTGCCTGGCTAGCTGGAAGCTCTGGGGGTGCAGAGTGGCACCACCGCACCGTGAGTCGGTGCGGGGGTATTATTTGCACACTCTGTGTGGTTTTTGTAGTATTTTTGTGTTGACCGCAAAGATCCCTTTTCTATCCTCAATCTGTTTAGTTAGACTGGCCTCCTTTTGCTAAAACCTATTTCATCCTGTGTTTGTGATTTCCTCTTAACTCACAGTCAATACTTGTGGGGGGCTGCTTTTATCTTTGGGGAAATTTCTCTGAGGCAAGTGAGGCTTTGTTTCCTTTCTTTAGGGGTAGTTAGCTCTTAGGCTGTGAAGAGGCGTCTAGGCAGAGTCAGGCACGCTCCACGGCTATTTCTAGTTGTGTTGATAGGAGTAGGGTTTGCTGTCAGCAGAGTTCCCATTTCCCCAGAGCTCGTCCCGATTCCGTGTTTAACTATCAGGTCATTCCTGGTGCACCTAACCACCAGGTCCATAACAGGTCCCTGCTTTGACTATGTTATCCTAGTGTGCCTTCCCTGACCACAAGCACTTGTCCACGTGTCTGTGGTTAGGTGGACTTTCCCAATAGCAGCACGGGTAATGTGGGACACGTGCCTGTGTATTGCTGGGATGGCACACCGGTACAAATAGTCCTGCATGTTCGGGGCCTCGGGGTGATTCTCGACTCTGCCCTCTCATTCAAGATACGAATCCAAGCCCTTGCTCCCTGCCCACTACAAATCAAAAACATTTCTAGGATCCATTTCTTGGATTGGCAAAAATGTTTGTGCACGCCCTCATGATCTCCCGCCTCCACTTTTGCAACCTTCTACTCTCTGGCCTCTCCTCTAGCACTCATGCACCACACCAATCTATCCTAAAGTCTGATGCCCGAGTAATCCAACTGTCCCTCTGTTATTCCCCAGCCTCTCCTCTCTGCTAGGCCCTTCACTGCCTTCCAATTTCCCAGAGGCTACAGTTCAAAACCCTAACTATGACATACAAAGCCTAATACAACCTGTCTCCATACATCTTTAACATGGTCTCTCAATGTCCGACTGAGTCATGGCTTCCTCTATGCTAACCCAGCGTGCCGTCAGCGAGATGTACCATCGCTGCCCACAAGCACTTGTTTGTGTGTCCTTTATTAGGTGCACTTTCCCTGTAACCGCATTGTTGAGGGCCCGGGTAATGTTGTGCGACACATTCTTGCTTGTGTAATGTCGTGACGGCAGACTGGAAAAAATTGTGGCGGCTGGGTAACGAGTGATGGTCACCGCCATCAGGCTGCGGAAAGCTTACATCTCCCACGAGCTTAAAACGCAACATTTTGAGCGCAAGCAGATGAGAAATGTGTGAATTTAGTACTGTGGCATTGGCTGCCTACTTCCGCTTGTGTTCCAAGGACTGGGGTATGGACAACTGAACACTGCGCTGGGACAAGGATGTGGACGTGCTTGTTGATCGTGCTAGTTGAGTTTGTGTGCAAATGCAGGGCATGAGGCATCTTTGCATGCACCATGGACAGGGGATTGGCTTGCACGCACAACATCGGAAGAAACAGTGGTATCACCCACAGACACTGTTCATGGAGCCTTGTGTTCAACCAACAAAGTCAGGTGCTTTGCTGCCATGTGCCTGATCATGCTTGTGGTGGTTAGGATGGGAGTTTTGCTGCCCCTGCTCATTTGGGCATGGCCGTTGGTGCAAATGTCCTTTTTGGGGTTATCAACAGAGTCTTTAAAAAACAACCAGGCTGTTATGGGGACATTCAGTGTCACCCTCTCCCACACCACCTCCTCACCTCGACCCTGATCGTTTGGTGTTCCCCAAGGCTCAGTTCTAGGACCCCTACTCTTCTACATCTACACCTTCGACCTGGGATAGCTGATGTAATGGCACGGTTTGCAATATCATCAGTACGCCGATGACCCGCAGATCAACCTATCTGTACCTGACATCACCTCCTTACTGACCAAAATCGAACGTCTTTCCGCTATTTCATCCTTCTTTCCTGCTCGCTTTCAAAAAGTGGACATGGACAAAACAGGATACGTCATCTTTCAACCATCTCACACTAAATAGACTCGAGAGCTGTGTATGCATTATACGGTACCTCTTTAGTAAGAGGGAAAGTTTGCCAAAGGAAAATGATTTTCCAGACTTTCACGGCCTTTTTTGCAGCTGTGATCATCATCTTCTTGGTGTGGATGTGGTAAATTTCAAAGTCGTCATCAATATCATCATCGTCCATATCTTGTAAAGAGGAAATCTGGTGTTTCCTAGGGTCGTGGTTATCTACGTTTAGTGGCATTACTTTAACAGTGTTCATTACACTAGAACAAATAATTTTCTACTGTGACATTTGGATATTATTGCTTATATGTATGAGTGAAGATGAAGAAGCTTGTGCCACGGATGTGTTTATAGTTATGGACAGTCCACTCCTCTTTAAACTTATTTTTTCACAAGCATCCATCAGTTTGTTTGTTTGTTTTTCCAACACTGATCTGCTTTCTCTAATTCAGCATCTCACGAACATGTTGCACTTTGCCCTTTAGTCAGACACCTGCGTCTTTGTCAACATATTTTTGCCTTGAAGATGAAAAAGTAGACGTGTGCACAGACATAAAGATGTGCCAGAGTAGGTTCCCACACTGTAATATATAGCAAAAACTCGGCATTGAACTCAATGTAAGACAGGTGATTTAATGGTGTCCACAAAATAACAGAAACGTTTCGGTCCTACATCCAGACCTTCATCAGTCACAGTTGATAAATGTGAGGGAGCGAGTAGACCCACAGAATTGCTGATTGTGGAATGAGATCACACTTGTGTGTGAGCGCTGCCTGTATGTGGGCAGTATAGCCTCAAATGAAGCGATACCTTAAAATTTCAGGACATAAGTGCCGTGCCTGTGTGGGACGAGGAATCCACTGCTAGTTCATGACTGCATTTTTGTATTTGTTTTTTTTTTTTTTTTTGTGCACCTGTAAAAATGGACAACATTGCTTCCAGTTGTGACCTCGGAGTCAGAAATGCTTCCAGCGGCGATCCCCATGATGTTCCTGTGGCATTTGAGCAGTGTTTTCATCATTTTCTCAGAGTTTAAGTCCTCTTTTTCTCAGAAGAGGCAATTTTGCATATTTAATTTCCCAGAGGAGCATTACACGGCGAATAAGCCTCCTTACCTTGACAAGCCAGCTGGTATGTCACTCTCCTTAAGGAGAAACGCTACCCCTTAGACCCCAGTCCAGAGCCTCTCACCTAGCCAAATCAGTTCTCATGCTTCACACTGACGAGGGCCAACAGCCCGAAACACCGTGTCTGCGAATTGAGATACTGATTTGGCTTTTATCCTAAGTCATATTGCACGACTCGTTAAAGGGTTGATTGTGACTTGTAGGATCGCTACTTCCAACAGGTGGCGCTATAGAGTTTAAGTCCTTTTTTTCTCAGAAGAGGCAATTTGAATATCCATCATTTTCAGACATTTTTAGACCTTAAAAGGATTGCGGTAAAAATACTCGGGTTTTCCATAGACTTACATCAGGCTCATTGCTCGGGTCGAGTACCTGAGTATTCCTATTTGCTCGACCCGAGCAACGAGCACCCGAGCATTTTAGTGCTCGCTCATCACTAGTTATATAGTAGACGGAGAGAGGGGGAATGACAAAATAAGGGCGAGTCAGCAGGATCAGGAAATGGGTAATAAAGCATGGAGCAGATGAAAGAGTGTACTACTTTTGTCCAACAGACATACTCGAGGATTACTCACGACCAGCATTAGGTTCAACATGTCGACAACAATGACAAGACTTGGCTGGGTCCTTTGTCCACTCGATCGTAACTGCTCATGTGCTCATCTTCTCAATATGGGCAGAATTTTATTGAACTTGTCTTTACAAACAACCTTGATATTTGTTTTCACATAACTAGTCTTTTTCCAAATGCCATGTTGCCTTGTTATATTTTGTAAGTTAATAATAATAATAATAATAATAATAATAATAATAATAATTCATTCATTTGTATTTTAGGGTATTCTTTCAGAGCTGTGGTATTTGGGTAATCTATCAAGAAAGGATGCTGAAAGTGCTTTAAGATCTATTAATAAGGTAAGATAATAAATTAGGTATATATATAAAAATAATCCGCGCTGGTTTCTCCAGTTTTGTGACCACTAAATACCTCCAAAAAACAATAAGTATTTGCACCTTTTATATGACTTTAAAAAACTATTAAAAAATAAGTTTGTGCTGTGTTTTAAAATAGCTCCACCGTGGAGCACAACATTACCATAAGGAAATTCTGAGCGAGATAATAAATTGATTTTTTACCTGGTGCGGTATAGTCGATAATGTCCACAGTTCCCTTTAGTCTGTCTTTGTAAAAGTCCAAATGTGGAAAAATGCGGCTTCGGTGGAGTTTTTTTTCTTTTGCTTTTACGTGAGCGGGCTCCAGGCAGTGCCCCGGCCGGCAGCAAACAGCCCTATGCACGCTCACTGCTAGTAGCGACTATGCGCTGTTGTGCAGCTCTCGGTTCTCTGCCTCTGCAGGACCTTGCGTGACGTCACGGTCATGTGATTGCTCACGTGACTTGCTACAGATAGCACGGTGGAATAGTTTCGGAATAGGATGTATTCCTTCATCAGGGATGTTCCCTGATGAAGGAATACGTCCTATTCCGAAACTAGTAGGAAATTGGTCCACCGTGCTATCTGTAGCAAGTCACGTGAGCAATCACATGATCGTGACGTCACGCAAGGTCCTGCAGAGGCAGAGAACCGAGAGCTGCACAACAGCGCATAGTCGCTACTAGCAGTGAGCGAGCATAGGGCTGTTTGCTGCCGGCCGGGGCACTGCCTGGAGCCCGCTCACGTGAAAGCAAAAGAAAAAAAACTCCACCGAAGCCGCATTTTTCCACATTTGGACTTTTACAAAGACAGACTAAAGGGAACTGTGGACATTATCGACTATACCGCACCAGGTAAAAAATCAATTTATTGTCTCGCTCAGAATTTCCTTATGGTAATGTCGTGCTCCACGGTGGAGCTATTTTAAAACACAGCACAAACTTATTTTTTAATAGTTTTTTAAAGTCATATAAAAGGTGCAAATACTTATTGTTTTTTGGAGGTATTTAGTGGTCACAAAACTGGAGAACCCAGCGTGGATTATTTTTATATATATACCTGTTTATAGCTACTAATACAGAAGGGTGGCACTGTATTTGTATCCGCTGCAGGATTCACAGTTTCTGAAGCGCTACTGGTGTGCTTAATTTTATCCCCTTTTTTAAGATAAAAATTATTTCACTATAATCTATTAACATTTTTTAAATGTCCTATTTGGCTATTTTTTTATACTGGAAGACTAGATGTTATAATTTATTATTATAATTAAGTGCAACGACAAATGACGGAACTGTTGGATAAGAAGGACAGACCAAAGAATTTTACATGTCTATACTTACCAACAGTTCCAGAACAAAATACATCTAATTTTTGCTGCACTGCCTGAAAATTTCCCTTAAACTTTCAAAAATGCCTGCCTTCTTTGTGGCTAAGTTCTGGGGACTGCCCTGGCAAAATCAGGACTGCTGACAAATATGCATGTCATATACAGAGGACCTGTTAGCTGTCCTGTCATTACTCTTTTAGTAAATACTGACATTCCCAATAATTGAACAATTTGTAACATTTCTCTTAGTATTCTGTATGGGGCTTTTCCTGTTATTCGACTGAGACATTTATGAATAAACTAGATGGTGGCCCGATTCTAACACATCGGTATTCTATGGGTATGTAGTTTTATTTATGAAGATTTTAGAATAATGCAATGAATACACAGGATTCAGTCGGCCGGGCGCGACCAATTAGCGAAGTCTGTTTCAAATCTCGCCCGAATTCGTGGCTGGACTGTGTCTGTCGCTGATCGCGCCCGGCCGGTCACAAACAATCAATCAGTGACGCAAGAGCCAGCTCCAGTTTTTTGAGGACCCTGGGCTAAAGAGTCTGACAGCCCAGGTAGCATATAACACAGCCCACGTAGTATATAGCACAACCCACGTAGTATATAGCACAACCCCACGCAGTATAGAGCACAGCCCCACGTATTATATTGCACAGCCCACGTAGTATATTGCACAGCCCACGTAGTATATTGCACAGCCCACGTAGTATATAGCACAGCCCACGTAGTATATAGCACAGCCCACGTAGTATATAGCACAGGCCACGCAGTATATAACTCAGCCCATGCAGTATATAACACAGCCCACGCAGTATGTAACACAGCCCATGTAGTGTATAACACAGCCCACGTAGTATATAGTAATGTGGGCAGCATATCCCTGTGAAAAAAGAATTAAAATAAAAATTAGTTATATACTCACCTTCCGGCGGCCTCTGTATCCAGCCCAGGACTTTAGCAATGCTCCTCGCGATGCTCCGTTCCCAGTAATGCCTTGCGGTAATCACCCGTGATGATGTAGCGGTCTCGCAAGACCGCTACGTGATCTGGGGTCATTGCCACAATGCATTCTTGGGACCGGAGCGTCGCAAGGAGCGGGAAAAGCTGGCGCGGACTCTGGAAGGTGAGAATATAATGATTTTTTTCGTTTTATTATTTTTAGCATTATATATTTTTACTATTGATGCTGCATAGGCACTTACAGGTTTAATAGCAGCGCTAACGGACTGCTAAAACGCTATGTGGGCGCTGACTGGAGGGGAGTATGGAGGGGGCACTGACTGGAGGGGAGTAGGGAGGGGTCAATTTGCAGCCGGACTGTGCCTGTCGCTGATTGGTCGCACCCTGCCGGCAGCGACCAATCAGCGACGTGGGATTTCCGTGACAGAGAATCGGACAAACAGACAGAAGTGGACCTTAGACGATTATATAGATAGATTGAAAGCTCTGTGTTACTAGTTAGAGATGTTTCCCTACATGTTCTGAGAGTTTCTAATCAGTGATGATCATGCTAGACTGTGTAGGGACATGTCTCTTTGACAAAGAGAATGGTAAGATCTTATTGTCAATGTGTTCAGAAATTGCATCTACCTTGCTGGGGTATTTTGCATCTACTCGGCCTGATATGGAGGAGATTTTGTACCAGAATCAATCAATAAACTAAAGGAAATTGTATCAAGAAAGTGAACATATATTCCATTTGAAACCAACATTTAATAATTATATAAAATTATAAAAAAACTCTACCCAGTGAATGAATAGTTTAGATACCAAAAATAGAAAATGACCAAATTGAGCCTACAAAAACCCTGCAATAGACCTATTTCAAAACCTGCCTGCCTGTGGAGGTTGGAACTCTACAAAGACGATTTGTTTGGCACCTATACGGGTAACACTCATACCAAATAATACCATCCAACATCATGACAAGCACTCCGCAAATGCAATATGATATATTTTAAACCTGAACTCCTGATGAACCGTGACAGCGGGGAATCGCGTTGGAATGCATTCTATCCATAAGTTTTACTCCTTGTTACATCCTTTATATAATTTGGTTTGCTAATTGATATACAAACATACATTTGGCCTAGATTTATCTAGTTCCCAGGTATATCACATTTGCTGAGTGGTTGTCATGATGTTGGATGGTATTGTTTTGTATTAGGCCCGGCATCACTCAGCATATGAAAATACGGTCCGTTTTTTACGGCCGTAATACGCAGAAATGTTCAAAAAATAGTGATCCGTATGTCATCCGTAGGCAGGGTGTGGCAGCGTATTTTGCGCATGTCATCCTCCGTATGTAATCCGTATGGCATCTGTACTGCGAGATTTTCTCGCAGGCTTGCAAAAACGACATCTAATGGATTTATGGGCTTAAATCTTCGTTAAAACATATATACAGTGTGTGTGTGTGTGTATATATATATATATATATATATATATATATATATATATATATATATATATATGTATATCATTGAGACACCTATACTGTATTTATATTTAATTCAGCGCTAGATTGCAGAAAAGCCGGTAATTCAATTGCCGGCTTTTCAGTTCTCCTTCACAAACCCGACAGGATATGAGACATGGTTTAAATACAGAAAACCATCTCATATCCCTTCTTTTATTACATATTCCTCTTTACTAATGTAATGTAACAGCAAGGTGACATTAACCCTTCATTACCCCATATCCCACAGCTACACGGGAGTGGGAAGAGAGTGGCCAAGTGCCAGAATAGGCGCATCTTCCAGATGTGCCTTTTCTGAGGTGGCTGGGGGCAGATGTTTTTAGCCGGGGGGGGGGGCAATAACCATGGACCCTCTCTAGGCTATTAATATCTGCCCTCAGTCACTGGCTTTACCACTCTGGTGGAGAAAATTGCGCGGGAGCCCACGCCAATTTTTTCCGCCATTTAACCCTTTAATTTAATAGCTAGACACACCAAATTTTACACACAGGCACTACTAACATTAGTAGTGTGGAATATGCAAAAAAAAAGGGATATGAGATGGTTTACTGCATGTAAACCATGTCTCATATCCTGCCGGGTTTGGGAAGGAGATAGCAAAAGCCGGTAATTGAATTACCGGCTTTTATGATATCTAGCGCTGTATGAAATATATATATATCCTATTCTATGTGTGCACATTTATTCTAGTCTATTTTGTCAGCGTGATTTTACTGTACACCGCACTGAATTGCTGGCTGGCTTTACTACAGAACACCGCTGCGTATTTCTCGCAAGTCACACTGCTGATCCGTGTGTAATCTGTATTTTTCATAGACTTTCATTGGCTTTTTTTTGCACAATACGGTGACAAACGCAGCATGCTGCGATTTTTCTACGGCCGTACAAGACCGTATAATACGAATCAGTAAAATACGGCAGATAGGAGCTGGGCCATAGAGAATCATTGTACCGTATTTTCTGCACCTCTCATTCGTCCGTAAAACTCGCTAGTGTGACGCCGGCCTTAGTGTTATCTTTTTTGTCTACAAGATACCTGCAGGGAATCTGTATAGGCGCTTGAAATACTTTTTTTCATCTCTTCTCTATAAAGATATTGTGTTCCCACCTATATTGTTAGGGTTGAAAAAGGAGAGTGAGAGACAGCCCTCATTGAGTGGGGGGCGCCAAAAAAATCGTCCTTGTAGAGTGCCAATCTCCACTACCAGGCAGGCTTTGAAATAGGCCTATTGCAGGGTTTTTGTAGGCTCAATTTGGTCATTTTCTATTTTTAGTATTTAAACCATTGATTCACTGGGTAGGTGTTTTTAAGATAGAATTATTAAAGGTTGGTTATAAATGGAATATATGTTCACTTTCCTGATATGGAGGAGACCAGGATCTTCTGTACTTGCTGTACAAAGTCTCCTGTTCCACCTGTGAAATCCTGTATGCAGTGTGCAGTTTTATAAAAATGTTTTTTTCCCATTACTAAGGAGTGTGTCCCCTACACTAAGTGCAAGGGATGCCAAAAATTAGAGGGAGGCACTAAAATACCCTATTGAAGACACGCCATGGAGGATCTCAGAAAACATTTTTTTCCTATTATTAAAGGGAACATGTCACACCCCCCCCCCCCCCCAGGGCGTCTTTAAGCAAAAGAGCCAACTTCAGCAGCACTAAGGCTGCATTCTGTGAAGGTGGCATTTATATTTCTGATCTCTAGTAACACTGAAATATTGACTTTTATAAATTGCGTCCCAGAGGTGTGGTGTCTCCCCGTTTCAGCTGCCTCCCAGCCGTCCATAATCCAGCTCTTGCATCTGTGCGCCGCCTCCTGTGTTGCTGTTACATGCCCTGTGCCTGCACCATCTCCCTCCTTCTCTTTCCTCCCTCGGCAGCGTCTCATGAGCTGACCTGCCAGTGAACTGCGTGTGGGGAGCTCAGCTCATCAGACACTGCCAAGGAAGGAAAGAGGAGGAGGGAGATGGGGGCAGGTGCCGGGCATGTAACATACCTGTAATATACCTGGTAGATATAGATGGTATATACTGACCTTGATTCATAAAGTCGCTATTTGCACATAGTCTATTGCACTAAATTGCCCCTCAAATGGTGATATCTTTGCATAACATACCTGCTGGCGAGCACATGGAAATCCCCGGGCGTCCATCTGCCCCGATGCACATTTTGCACTGCTTCTTTGGGAAGCGCCTTGACGGCTTTATGAATCATGAATACTAGGACAGTTGGGGTCCTGCTATTTTGTATAATATGCATCACATTGCGGTTTTCAATTTTGAGCAGAATCCTAGTGTCATCTGATCACTTTTCTTACTATTATACAGCTCTTTTTTTTATTCATTGTTCATTTTGTACTTGCACTTTATTCCCATTTCAAGTTTTTTTTGGACCATCTGCTCATCATGGGCCTTAGTTTATAGGATACCCTCTGGCTATACAGTTCCTCTTTGTTAGGTCTAGCACCTTTCATCTGTGTGTACTGTTTAAATTATTGTTTAATAAAGAGATTATGTTTATTCAGTATGTACCATTTGCTTGGGACCATTTTTTCATTTTGGTTACCACATAGTGATTGTATTATTATTAGCGGTACAGTGACCCACATAGGTTACGGGTTATGCTATTTTGGGGCTATATTTGTGATTAAAACCCATATAGTTTATATAGTATAATGCAGTCCCCATGGTCCTATATAGTGTGTTATGCAACCCCCTTAGAGTATACTGCAGCCCCCCTCAGATTATACTGTAACCCCCCCTCATAGAGTACACTGCAGCACACAGTATAATGCAGTCCCAAACACACACAGTATAATGCAGCCCCCCACAGTATAGTGCAGCCCCCACTCACTGTATAATGCAACCCCCACTCACAGTATAATGCACTCCACCTACACAGTATAATACATCCCCCACACATAGTATAATGCAGCCCCCCACACACAGTAGAGTGAAGCCCCCACACAATATAGCACAGCCCACCACATAGTATAATGCAGCCCCCACACATAGTATAATGCAGCCCCCACACATAGTATAGTGCAGCCCTCCACACACAGTATAATGCAGCCCCCACACACAGTATAGTGAAGCCCCCCACACAATATAGCGCAGCCCACCACACAGTATAAAGCAGCCCCCACACAGTATAGTGCAGCCCCCACACAGTATAATGTAGTCCCTTACATAATATAATGCAGCACACCCACATAGATCAAGACAAAAAGTCCCTATATAAATTATTTAACCCATCAAATGCGGGCAACACTTCCAGAATACATAGGCTACTTTTTTTTTTTTTTTGTATAAACCCCTTAAGATATCATCTATTGGGGACAAAAAAATATACAATAGAAGTGACAACACAGAAAATTATCTTATGAAAACAAATTTTTTTTTATTAAGTCATACAAAAACAGTAATATTTTTTAAAATTCAGAAAATAGGTACTGGAAAAACCGAGGTTAATCTGTATACTATCCATCCCTTAATTTAAATAGCATCTATACAGATATGTCAATTTTCATCACTAATCCATCTGAAATCCATTTCATGATTAAATAAAGCAAGAAAAGTGCCTTGTGCTAATAAAGTGCAGATACTGTAATACTTATAACTGACGCTAGATGGCGCTGTTACTCTATTATTCAGATTTCTATGTCAGAAAATGAGATTTATTATAAAATACTAAATAGTTGAACAGATGCTATCAGTTCTAATTTAATAAATATTTTTTCTATGGAGATTAGGATATGAGGCCACCATAATAAACATTTCAAAGAAAATCCGTTATATAGTGTATATCAGTGTCTCATCCTAATATAATATTAATAAGGTTGCAATCCATCAGAGATAACATAGGTTAATAATCACAAAAGTATCTAAAGAGTTAAGGGGTATAATTTACCAGGTTATCGTAGGGATCCAGTCCGTGCCGCTGGTGGGATATAGAAAACCTCGCTCCCCGACACATATCTGTATAGATGCTATTTAAATTAAGGGATGGATAGTATATAGATTAACTGGTTTTTCCAGTACCTATTTTCAGAATTTTAAAAAATATTACCGTTTTTGTATGAATTAATAAAAAAATAATTTGTTTTCATAAGATAATTTTCTGTGTTGTCACTTCTATTGTATATTTTTTTGTCCCCAATAGATGATATCTTAAGGGGTTTATAAAAAAAAAGAAAAAGTAGCACACCCACATAGTATAATGCAGCCCTTTACACAGTATAATCCAGCCCACACTCACAGTATAATGAACCCCCCACACTTATAGTATAATGCAGCACCCCATACAGTATAATGCAACCTTCCACATTAACACCGTGTAAAATAGAGCCCCCACACACAGTATAGTGCAACCTCACACAGTATAATGCAGACCCCCACACACATACAGTATAGTGAAGCCCTCATACACAATAGAGTGCAGCCTACCACACCATATAATGTAGTCCCTTATATAGTATAATGCAGCCCACCCACATAGTATAATGCAGCCCCTTACACAGTATAATCCAGCCTCCACTCACAGTATAATGCAGTCCCTCTACACAGTATAATGCAGCCCCCACACATATAGTATAATGCAGCCCCCATACAGTATAATGCAACCCCCCACCAACACCGTGTAAAATGCAGCCTGCACACACACAAAGTATAGTGCATCCCACACAGTAGACACATGCACATACAGTTGTGCTCAAAAGTTTACATACCCTGGCAGAATTTTTGCTTTCTTGGCCTTTTTTCAGAGAATATGAATGGTAACACTAAAACTTCTCCACTCATGGATAGTGGTTGGGTGAAGCCATTTGTCAAACTACTGTGTTTTCTCTTTTTAAATCATAATGACAACCCAAAACATCCAAGTGACCCTGATCAAAAGTTTACATACCCTGGTGATTTTGGCCTGATAACATGCACAGAAGTTGACGCAAATGGGTTTTAATGGCTACTAAAGGTAACATCCTGTGACAAATGCCAGGAAAATTGTTTGGGATGCAAAGAAAAACTCACAAGTAACATCAGCTGAAATACTAGACTCTCTGAAAACTAGTGGCGTGGCTATTTCAAGATGCACAATAAGGAGGCACTTGAAGAAATATGGGCTGCATGGTCGAGTCGGCAGAAGGAAGTCATTACTGTGCAAATGTCACTCACAAAGTATCTTGCTTATAATATGCAAAACAGCACAGAGACAAGCCTCAAAACTTCTGGAACAAGGTAATTTGGAGTGATGACACCAAAATTGAACTTTTTGGCAACAACCATAAACAATACATTTGTAGAGAGGTCAACAAGGCCTATGATGAAAGGAACACCATTCCTACTATAAAGAACGGAGGTGGATGTTTTCGGGGATGAGTGAGGCACAGGAAACTTGGTCAAAGTTGAAGGAACGATGAATGCAGCAGGTTATCAGCAAATACTGGAGACAAATTTGCAATTCGCCTGGAAGCTGCGCTTGGGACATATTTGGACGCTCCAACATGACGACGATCCAAAACATAAGGCCAAGTCATCCTGTCATTGGCTACAGCAGAACAAAGTAGATTCTGGAGTGGCTATCTCAGTCTCCTGACCTCAATATCATTGAGCCACTCTGGGGAGATCTCAAGCACGCAGCTCATGCTAGACAGCCCAGGAATTTACAGAAACTGCAGGCTTTTTGTCAAGAAGAGTGGGCAGCTTTACTATCTGAGAAAATAAAGAACCTCATTCACAACCGCCACAAAAGACGTCAAGCTGTCATTGATGTTAGAGGGGGCAATACACGGTATTTGGCTTTCTTCTGGCAACTCGACCATGCAGCCCATTTTTCTTCAAGTGACTCCTTAGTGTGCATCTTGAAACAGCCACACCACTAGTTTTCAGAGAGTCCAGTATTTCAGCTGATGTTATTTGTGGGTTTTCCTTTGCATTCCGAACAATTTTCCTGACATTTGTCACAGGTGAGGATGTTACCTTTAGTAGCCATTGAAACCCATTTGTGTCAACTGTATCAGGCCAAAATCGCCAGGGAATGAAAACTTTTGATCAGGGTCATTTGGTTGTTTTGGGTTGTCACTATGATTTAAAAAGAAAAAACAGTAGTTTAACAATAAATGGCTTCAGCCAACCACTATCCATGAGTGAAGAAAAAGTTTTGGTGTCACTCATATTCTCTTAAAGGTCAAGAAAGCAAAAATTCTGCTGGGGCATGTACAGTAAATATTTGAGCACAACTGTGTGTGTGTGTATATATATGTGTGTGTGTGTATATATATATATATATATATATATATATATATATATATATATATATATAGAGAGAGAGAGAGAGAGAGAGAGAGACTCAATGTGTTGTGCTGTTCCTTTTTCTTTACTATATATATATATATATATATATATATATATATATATATATATATATATATATATATATATATATATACTAGATGGCAGCCCGATTCTAAAGAATCGGGAGTCTAGAATCCATATATACTTTATTTATTCAAATGTAAGAATAATACAATTAATAAATAATAGTAAGAAAGAACAAAAAATGGCTGCACTCACCAGCTCTTGACAATTCTTGACAGTACGGCACATTTCTGATTGGTCGCTCGCGGCAGGCGGCAACCAATCAGAAAAGTGCCGCGCACCACGAAGGCATATATCTTTGTCCACCCTGAGCGGGTGTAGGACGCTGGTGACGTCACTTATCTCCGGACATTATCTCCGGACAAAGCCACGGAAGTTGGCACAAATTGCCGGAAGTAGTATTCTAGGCAATTATATATTAGATTTTAATGTTATCAGTGTTTACCTTTGAACGTTTATATTGTATTGTCCTGTCACCAGCCATGTGTACGATTATCGGCCGAAAGCCTCTCTGGAACCAATAATCACCCCATGTAAAGGTATCTTTATAAGTTAAAGATTCAGAATACTATGACTTTTATCATATCCTGAACAGTCAAGTTTTTTATGAACCGTTAAGGTTTTCTGGTTGAAGTAAAAAAAACTCTGAGTGTTTACAGTTTGAAACCATAAAATGTTGAAAAATTATGTAATTCTTGAGTATATCACTCAATGGTGCTCATAAACGTGTCAAATTTGATCTATAATATACTTTAATATACGTTACTTTAATCTTTAATATACTTAAGAACAGGGCCCCAGACATCACACAGGGGGTCTGAAACACCGCACATTGGTCCAAAATATCGCTGTGCTCTGCCTGGGGCCCCATATGCTGCCTGGGGCCCCTGTGCTCTGCCTGGTGCCCCATATGCTGCCTGGGGCCCCTGTGCTCTGCCTGGGGCCCCTGTGCTCTGCCTGGGGCCCCATGTTCTGCCTGGGGCCCCTGTGCTCTGCCTGGGGCCACTGTGCTCTGCCTGGGGCCCCATATGCTACCTGGGGCCCCTGTGCTCTGCCTGGGGCCCCATATGCTGCCTGGGGCCCCTGTGCTCTGCCTGGGGCCCCATAGGCTGCCTGGGGCCCCTGTGCTCTACCTGGGACCACTGTGCTCTGCCTGGGGCCCCATATGCTGCCTGGGGCCCCTGTGCTCTGCCTGGGGCCCCTGTGCTCTGCCTGGGGCCCCATGTTCTGCCTGGGGCCACTGTGCTCTGCCTGGGGCCCCATAGGCTGCCTGGGGCCCCTGTGCTCTGCCTGGGACCACTGTGCTCTGCCTGGGGCCCCATATGCTGCCTGGGGCCCCTGTGCTCTGCCTGGGGCCACTGTGCTCTGCCTGGGGCCCCATATGCTGCCTGGGGCCCCATATGCTGCCTGGGGCCCCTGTGCTCTGCCTGGGGCCCCTGTGCTCTGCCTGGGGCCCCATGTTCTGCCTGGGGCCCCTGTGCTCTGCCTGAGGCCACTGTGCTCTGCCTGGGGCCCCATGTTCTGCCTGGGACCACTGTGCTCTGCCTGGGGCCCCATATGCTGCCTGGGGCCCCTGTGCTCTGCCTGGGGCCACTGTGCTCTGCCTGGGGCCCCATATGCTGCCTGGGGCCACTGTGCTCTGCCTGGGGCCCCATATGCTGCCTGGGGCCCCTGTGCTCTGCCTGGGGCCCCTTATGCTGCCTGGGGCCCCTGTGCTCTGCCTGGGGCCCCCGTGCTCTGCCTGGGGCCCCATGTTCCGCCTGGGGCCCCTGTGCTCTGCCTGGGGCCACTGTGCTCTGCCTGGGGCCCCATATGCTGCCTGGGGCCCCTGTGCTCTGCCTGGGGCCCCTGTGCTCTGCCTGGAGCCCCATGTTCTGCCTGGGGCCCCTGTGCTCTGCCTGGGGCCACTGTGCTCTGCCTGGGGCCCCATATGCTGCCAGGGGCCCCTGTGCTCTGCCTGGGGCCCCATATGCTGCCTGGGGCCCCTGTGCTCTGCCTGGGGCCCCATAGGCTGCCTGGGGCCCCTGTGCTCTGCCTGGAACCACTGTGCTCTGCCTGGGGCCCCATAGGCTGCCTGGGGCCCCTGTGCTCTGCCTGGGGCCACTGTGCTCTGCCTGGGGCCCCATATGCTGCCTGGGGCCCCTGTGCTCTGCCTGGGTGTAGGACACTGGTGACGTCACTTATCTCCGGACATTAGCTCCAGACATTATCTCCGGACATTAGCTCCGGACATTATCTCCGGACATTAGCTCCGGACAAAGCCACGGAAGTTGGCACAAATTGCAGGAAGTAGTATTCTAGGCAATTATATATTAGATGGGCATTTCCTGAAGGAAATACATGGTGCTTGAACAGCGCTACCAGCTTTACAGCAGCACTTTTCACACACGGGACTGGGGGGCGCGCTTACTTTTGCACCCGGGGCCGGGGGCGCGCTTACTTTTGCACCCGGGGGTGCACTTACTTTTGCACCCGGAGGCGCACTTACTTTTGCACCCGGGGGCGCACTTACTTTTGCACCCGGGGGCGCACTTACTTTTGCACCCGGGGCGCACTTACTTTTGCACCCGGGGGCGCACTTACTTTTGCACCCGGGGGCGCACTTACTTTTGCACCTGGGGGCGCACTTACTTTTGGGGCCGCACTTACTTTTGGTGGGCGGGGCTCCTCGGCCTCCGATTTGGTTGGTGGGGCCCCTCGTCCTCCGATTTGGTGGGCGGGGACCGGCCTCCGATTTGGTGGGCGGGGACCCTCGGCCTCCGATTTGGTGGGCGGGGACCCTCGACCTCCGATTTGGTGGGCGGGGACCCTCGGCCTCCGCTTTGGTGGGCGGGGACCCTCGGCCTCCGATTTGGTTGGCGGGGCCCCACGGCCTCCGATTTGGTGGGCGGGGTCCCTCTGCCTCTGATTTGGTGGGCGGGGCCGCTCGGCCTTCGATTTGGTGGGTGGGGCTCCTCGGCCTCCGATTTGGTTGGTGGGGCCCCTCGGCCTCCGATTTGGTGGGCGGGGCCCCTTATCCTCCGATTTGGTGGGCGGGGATCCTCGGCCTCCGATTTGGTGGGCGGGGCCCCTCGGCCTCCGATTTGGTGGTCGGGGCCCCTCGGCCTCCGATTTGGTTGGCGGGGCCCGTCGGCCTCCGATTTGGTGGGCAGGGACCCTAGGCCTCCGATTTGGTGGGCGGGGACCCTCGGCCTCCAATTTGGTGGGCGGGGACCCTCGGCCTCCAATTTGGTGGGCGGGGACACTCGGCCTCCGATTTGGTGGGCGGGGACCCTTGGCCTCCGATTTGGTGGGCGGGGACCCTCGGCCTCCGATTTGGTGGGCGGGGACCCTCGGCCTCCGATTTGGTGGGCGGGGACCCTCGGCCTCCGATTTGGTGGGCGGGGACCCTTGGCCTCCGATTTGGTGGGCGGGGACCCTTGGCCTCCGATTTGGTGGGCGGGGACCCTCGGCCTCCGATTTGGTGGGTGGGGACCCTCGGCCTCCGATTTGGTGGGCGGGGACCCTCGGCCTCCAATTTGGTGGGCGGGGCCCCTCGGCCTCCAATGTGGTGGGCGGGGCCCCTCGGCCTCCGCTTTGGTGGGCGGGGCCGGGCCCCTCGGCCTCCGCTTTGGTGGGCGGGGCCGCTCGGCCTTCGATTTGGTGGGCGGGGCTCCTCGGCCTCCGATTTGGTTGGCGGGGCCCCTCGGCCTCCGCTTTGGTTGGCGGGGCCCCACGGCCTCCGATTTGGTGGGCGGGGTCCCTCTGCCTCCGATTTGGTGGGCGGGGCCGCTCGGCCTTCGACTTGGTGGGTAAGGCTCCTCGGCCTCCGATTTGGTTGGTGGGGCCCCTCGGCCTCCGATTTGGTGGGCGGGGCCCCTTATCCTCCGATTTGGTGGGCGGGGATCCTCGGCCTCCGATTTGGTGGGCGGGGCCCCTCGGCCTCCGATTTGGTGGTCGGGGCCCCTCGGCCTCCGATTTGGTTGGCGGGGCCCGTCGGCCTCCGATTTGGTGGGCAGGCACCCTCGGCCTCCGATTTGGTGGGCGGGGACCCTCGGCCTCCAATTTGGTGGGCGGGGACCCTCGGCCTCCAATTTGGTGGGCGGGGACTCTCAGCCTCCGATTTGGTGGGCGGGGACTCTCGGCCTCCGATTTGGTGGGCGGGGACCCTCGGCCTCCGATTTGGTGGGCAGGGACCCTCGGCCTCCGATTTGGTGGGCGGGACCCTCGGCCTCCGATTTGGTGGGCGGGGACCCTCGGCCTCCGATTTGGTGGGCGAGGACCCTCGGCCTCCGATTTGGTGGGCGGGGCCCCTCGGCCTCCGATTTGGTGGGCGGGGCCCCTCGGCCTCCGATTTGGTGGGTGGGGACCCTCGGCCTCCGATTTGGTGGGCGGGGACCCTCGGCCTCCGATTTGGTGGGCGGGGACCCTCGGCCTCCGATTTGGTAGGTGGGGCCCTTCGGCCTCCGATTTGGTAGGCGGGGACCCTCGGCCTCCAATTTGGTGGGCGGGGACCCTCGGCCTCCGATTTGGTGGGCGGGGACCCTCGGCCTCCGATTTGGTGGGCGGGGCCCCTCGGCCTCCGATTTGGTGGGCGGGGCCCCTCGGCCTCCGATGTGGTGGGCGGGGCCCCTCGGCCTCCGCTTTGGTGGGCGGGGCCGGGCTCCTCGGCCTTCGATTTGGTTGGCGGGGCCCCTCGGCCTCCGATTTGGTGGGCGGGGACCCTCGGCCTCCAATTTGGTGGGCGGGGACCCTCGGCCTCCGATTTGGTGGGTGGGGCCCGTCAGCCTCCGATTTGGTTGACGGGGCCCCTCGGCCTCCGATTTGGTTGACGGGGCCCCTCGGCCTCCGATTTGGTGGGCGAAGCCCCTCGGCCTCCGATTTGGTTGGCGGGGCCCCTCGGCCTCCGATTTGGTGGGCGGGGACTCTCGGCCTCCGATTTGGTGGGCGGGGACCCTCAGCCTCCGATTTGGTGGGCGGGGACCCTCGGCCTCCGATTTGGTGGGCAGGGACCCTCGGCCTCCGATTTGGTGGTCGGGGACCCTCGGCCTCCGCTTTGGTGGGCGGGGCCCCTCGGCCTCCGATTTGGTGGGCGGGGTCCCTCTGCCTCAGATTTGGTGTGCGGGGACCCTCGGCCTCCGCTTTCGTGGGCGGGGTCCCTCAACCTTCTATTTGGTGGGCGGGGCTCCTCGGCCTCCGATTTGGTTGGTGGGGCCCCTCGGCCTCCAATTTGGTGGGCGGGGACCCTCGGCCTCCGATTTGGTGGACGGCGACCCTCGGCCTCCGATTTGGTGGGCGGGGACCCTCGGCCTCCGATTTGGTGGGCGGGGACCCTCGGCCTCCGATTTGGTGGGCGGGGCCCCTCGGCCTCCGATTTGGTGGGCGGGGCCCCTCGGCCTCCGATGTGGTGGGCGGGGCCCCTCGGCCTCCGCTTTGGTGGGCGGGGCCGGGCTCCTCGGCCTTCGATTTGGTTGGCGGGGCCCCTCGGCCTCCGATTTGGTGGGCGGGGACCCTCGGCCTCCAATTTGGTGGGCGGGGACCCTCGGCCTCCGATTTGGTGGGTGGGGCCCGTCAGCCTCCGATTTGGTTGACGGGGCCCCTCGGCCTCCGATTTGGTTGACGGGGCCCCTCGGCCTCCGATTTGGTGGGCGAAGCCCCTCGGCCTCCGATTTGGTTGGCGGGGCCCCTCGGCCTCCGATTTGGTGGGCGGGGACTCTCGGCCTCCGATTTGGTGGGCGGGGACCCTCAGCCTCCGATTTGGTGGGCGGGGACCCTCGGCCTCCGATTTGGTGGGCAGGGACCCTCGGCCTCCGATTTGGTGGTCGGGGACCCTCGGCCTCCGCTTTGGTGGGCGGGGCCCCTCGGCCTCCGATTTGGTGGGCGGGGTCCCTCTGCCTCAGATTTGGTGTGCGGGGACCCTCGGCCTCCGCTTTCGTGGGCGGGGTCCCTCAACCTTCTATTTGGTGGGCGGGGCTCCTCGGCCTCCGATTTGGTTGGTGGGGCCCCTCGGCCTCCAATTTGGTGGGCGGGGACCCTCGGCCTCCGATTTGGTGGACGGCGACCCTCGGCCTCCGATTTGGTGGGCGGGGACCCTCGGCCTCCGCTTTGGTGGGTGGGGCCCGTCAGCCTCCGATTTGGTTGACGGGGCCCCTCGGCCTCTGATTTGGTGGGCGGGGACCCTCGGCCTCCGATTTGGTGGGCGGGGACCCTCGGCCTCCGATTTGGTGGGCGGGGACCCTCGGCCTCCGATTTGGTGGGCGGGGACCCTCGGCCTCCGATTTGGTGGGCGGGGACCCTCGGCCTCCCATTTGGTGGGCGGGGACCCTCGGCCTCCGATTTGGTGGGCAGGGCCCCTCGGCCTCCGATTTGGTGGGCGGGGACCCTTGGCCTCCAATTTGGTGGGCGGGGACCCTCGGCCTCCGATTTGGTGGGCGGGGACCCTCGGCCTCCGATTTGGTGGGCGGGGCCCCTCGGCCTCCGATGTGGTGGTCGGGGCCCCTCGGCCTCCACTTTGGTGGGCGGGGCCGGGCCCCTCGGCCTCCGCTTTGGTGGGCGGGGCCGCTCGGCCTTCGATTTGGTGGGCGGGGCTCCTCGGCCTCCGATTTGGTTGGCGGGGCCCCTCGGCCTCCGATTTGGTGTGTGCTCTGCCTGGGGCCACTGTGCTCTGCCTGGGGCCCCATATGCTGCCTGGGGCCCCTGTGCTCCGCCTGGGGCCCCATATGCTGCCTGGGGCCCCTGTGCTCTGCCTGGGGCCCCTGTGCTCTGCCTGGGGCCCCATGTTCTGCCTGGGTCCCCTGTGCTCTGCCTGGGGCCACTGTGCTCTGCCTGGGTGTAGGACACTGGTGACGTCACTTATCTCCGGACATTAGCTCCGGACATTAGCTACGGACATTAGCTCCTGACAATAGCTCCGGACAATAGCTCCGGACAAAGCCACGGAAGTTGGCACAAATTGCAGGAAGTAGTATTCTAGGCAATTATATATTAGATATATATATATATATATATATATATATATATATATATATATATATATATATATATATATATATATATACACACACACACACACACACACACACACACACACACACACACACACACACACACACACACACACACACACACACACACCTCTCCTCCTCATTCCCCCGCGCTGCTCCAGGCTATGCTCCAGTCTCATCAGCTCCACTGCTGTCACAGTGTGGCGCACGATGATGTGACATCATCATGCGCCCACTGAGTCAGAGGCGGAGGAGTGATGGGAGAGGGAGCATCATCTGACTCTCCCCTCTTCCATCACTGCTTTCAAAACTGTATTGGCATCTATGATGCTGATAAGTTGATTGCGAGGGGCAGCACCGGGCCCCTCTTATGGGCCCCATAGTGGCCACATGGTGTGCCGCTATAAGCGGCACACCACTGGTTGGGGGTCCCTGGAGGAGTGGGGGCCCTAGGTAGCTGCCTGATCTGCGCTGACCCTGGTGCCAAATGAGGGTGGATTACTGCGATGGAGGGGAGCTTGTGGTACCCAACAAACTGTTAGTTAAAGTGCAAGAGCTGAGGAACAAATGGAGGAGAAAAAGATGATGGGCGAGCAACTCTCAGGAGAAGAAGAGGATAATCATCCCCTTTCTCTTGTTTGTGATTGGCAGGTGGGGACAAAGGAAACAAGCATCAGTGTTACCCAGCCATAAACACAGCATGGGCTTGGACCTCATGGAAGAGCCCGACATTTAAGTGGCTTCTTGCTGCACTACGTGCACCATGATCCCCCGTCTAGTTATTATTCGAAATAATGCTAACTATTGGGTGGCCACTCTGTTAGATCCACGTTATAAGAGTAAACTTTACCAGATGCTTCCTGCCCTGGAAAGGGAACCACGAATGCTGGAGTATTGAAACATTCTTTTATATAACCTTAACAGAGGTTTTCCCCAAGACAGCAGTGAGGCACACAGTGTGCTTTGCAGCTCTAGACTTCCAACCCTCGGCACGTCAATGCCAAAACATCATCAGCAGTCTAAGTGGCAGAAGCAATTTCTGTGAGTACTTTGACACATTTTTTAGACGAGCTCGTGCACCAGCACTACAGAGTCTTACAAGTGGTGAACAACTGGAGAGGATGGTGCAAGAGTATCTAGAACTCAATATCAATACCATCTTGGAGGGTTTAGGCCCTTTTATATTTTGGTCTTCAAAAATTGGAAGAGTGGCCTGAGCTCGCCTGTCATCCCTTGGAGGTTTTATCATGCCCGGCAGCCAGTGTTCTCTCAGAACGTGTCTTCAGCGCTGCTAGTGGCCTAGTGGTGTCCTGACGGATAAGCGCAGCCAGCTGTCCCCTGAAAGTGTAGACATCTAACTTTCATGAAGATGAACAAGTCATGGATATCCAAGGACTTTTGCAGTCCAATCGCAGACTGTAGAAACTAGGTAATTGCAGTCTGTGATCTTTAGTGAGACTTCTGTGCCTGCTGTCGCTGATGCTGCTGCTGCAGATGCTAACACTAATTTGTGGAAATGTAAACACACCTGGTTGGGTCTTTATTTGCTGGGTTGGCTGTAGTGGATGAGGTGTCAGTCCCGATTATATTATTTCTACGCTGGTAAAATTGATGCCACTTTGGTGGTGTCTGCCACTAATTTTTGGAAATGTGAACACAGCTGATTGGGTCTCTCAATCTGCTGGGTTGGCTGCAGTGGAAGAGATGTTGCTCCCCAATATACTATTTCTACTTTGATAAAATTGATGCCACTTTGGTGGTGTATGCCACTAATTGTTTTAAATTTGAAAACTTGTGATTGTGTCTCCATCTGCTGGGTTGGCTATAGTGGAACAGGTGTCAGTTCCCAATATACTATTTCTACTCTGGTGAAATTAATGCCACTTTATTGGTGCCTGCCCCTAATTACTTTAAATTTGAAGAGTCCTGATTCATCTGCTGGTTTGGCTGTATTGAAAGAGGTGTGGGTCCCTGTTATACTATTTCTAGTCTGGTGAAATTGATATCACTTTGGTGGTGTCTGCCACTAATTTTTGGAAATGTGGAGACTCCTGATTGGGTCTCTCCATCTGCTTGGTTGGCTGTTGTGGAAGAGATATTGCTTCCCATTAAACTATTTCTACTCTGGTAAAATTGATTCCACTTTGGTGGTGTCTGCCACTAATTTTTGGAAATGTGGAGGCTCCTCATTGGGACTCTCTGTCTGTTGGGTTGGCTAGAGTGGAAGAAATGTCGCTCCCCATTATACTATTTCTACTCTGATGAAATTGATAAAGCCTTAAAAAGAATACAGAGTATCCAGAACACACCACTCAAGGGAGGTATTAAAAATAGTAATTTTATTAAAAAGTTTAGTACATATAATAAACATGAATCAAGAGTGAAAACATGAGACATGTAGGAGGGAACAATCAAAAGAGGAAAGTACTCAAGTAAGAAGGAGTGTTGGAGCGGAGTGCGAACAGGCTGCGGGTAACTAAAAGGCAGTATATTGAATAGGTCTTAAACAGAGACCCAAGATGTCAGGCTGGTAATAAAGTGCATACAGTACAAATCATAATAGTCTTTCAAAACAACCAAGAAATATGTAAGTTAAAGTTTACCCATAGTGCAGTGTAAACGCCCATCCATAATACCACAGACGCCCCGATGTGCGTTTTGCTGATGTGCCTTCTCCTCTGGTAAAATTGATGCCACTTTGATGGTATCTGCAGCTAATTTTTGGAAATGTGGAGACTCCTTATTGTGTCTTTTTATCTGCTGGGTTGGCTGTAGTGGAAAAGATGTCGCTCTCTCTTAGGCTGGTTTCACATTTGCGGTTGTGTCCACAGCGTTTGTACCGCATATATCCGCATGCATTTTGTATTCCTATATTTAACATTAGGGACGCATGCGTTTTTGCTTTTTCGCGTTTTGCCGCGTTTGACGACGCATGCGTCATTTTGTCGTTTGCGGCTTGGCGCGGAAATGCAACATGTAGTAATTTTTAGAGGCGTCAATTTGCCGCCTGGAAACGCATGCCGTCGATTGCGCAAGGATTGCGACAAAAAAACGCATTGCTGTCTATATGAACGCATGCGTTTACAAGCACATGCATTTGGTTGCGTTCATGAACGCATGCGTTCCACAAGAGAAAAACATGTCTAGATACTGATAAGCCACCCCCCACATACAAGGTGATAAAGGGAGGGTGTGGACAGTGCAGGTCACTTCTCAGCAGACAGCCAAGCAGAGCAGACAGACCACAGCACCTTGGAGAAAACAAGCCTCTGAACAATGTGAGTATATCCTAGCCAATGCCTTTATTTTCTATTTTCTTTCTCTACATGTCTTAATTTCTGCCATTTCTTTCTTTCTACATGCATCAGAATGTCTTCTTCGGATTCTTCCCATGAGGAGTTTCTTCCTGGGCTGTCTGAAGTCGAGCATGTCAGTGAGGTGAGTACTTGCCTCGTCAGATTGGTAAGTATTCACTGTCACATCTACACATGTGACAATTTGAATTTTTCTTTTTTTTAGAGCTCTTCTTCTACTGCGGCAAAGACAGGGCAGGAGCAGCAGAGTCAAGGTCCGGTGGAAAGACGGCAGTGGGTACGTATACAAGGCTGACTGTTATCTTGAATCTTCCTTTCTTTCCATTCGTATTTCTTAACTTTTTTCTTCTGGAATCCTTTTGTATGTTGACTTTCCTATTCATGCCATTTCTCAGCATCTTTTTTCTTTCTTTTCCTTATGTTAATTGAGCAAACTTTAATGACTTTATTTAATTTTTAGGTTTCACAACGGGACGATGATCTTATTGAGAATGACCTCCTCATCTCGCTGGTCCAGGATCGAGTACCGTTGTGGGACACCCGGGATCCACTGCACTCAAACAACATCATGATCCGGCACTTATGGAATGAGGTGGCCAAAGAGATGTGGGATGGCTGGGACAACGCCCCGACACGGGTCCGAAATGCATTTGGTAAGTATTGCACTGCAGTGTGAAGCAGCAGAGACCTTGGCCGTGCTCACTCGACTGTGTGTGATGAAAGAAACTCTCAGGAGTTTCTGTCATCCCACACAGTTGTGTGAGCACGGCCAAAAGTCCTTTTTCTGACCACAATTTTTTTAACAGTGGCCAAAGTCAAAACACGTTGGCGTTCGATGAAGGACTGCTTCAACAAGGACCTGCGTCAAGAGAGCCATGTTCCCAGTGGTTCAGGAGCAAGGATCAGAAGATACAAATACCATCGAGTTCTGTCATTTTTAAGACCGGTCCTTGCCCAGAGAACGTAAGTATCACGTGCATTAGGTTGTATTTTATTGCCATAATCTGTATTTTTATATTCCACAGGATTTAGCGTCTGGTTAATATTTGGTATTAATTTTCTTTTTCCTTTTTTCACAGCACATACAGCACTAGTGTTGGCCCAGGTTCTGGAGCGGTCCTTCATCCGACAGCCACGGACCCATCCCAGCCATCCAGCAGCGCAGCAGCAAGTGGGCCTTCCACACTAACTGGAGACCAGGGAGCTGGTCCATCAGGTCTTCCCCTTTCGCAGTCCTCTTCCACTCCCCCTTTTTTTGGGGCTCCTCCCGTCAGCGGCAGAGGGCTTCGTACAGGTCACTCATGCCCGAGTTTTTGCACTTGAGCTCAGTTTTACATGAAGCAATCAAGGCTTTGGGTGACCGAATGGATGTTTCACATAGCCTCTTGAATGCACGTATCCAGGAGGTCAGCTAAAGCCTTGACCAAGTGAAAGCCGACCTCCAGAGGCCAGCACATCATTTTTTTAACCAAATTGAGCAGGGCATGTCGGAACACCTTACTCCTGATCTCCAGCTGAGTGTCATGCAGGCCTGCAATGCTGCTCACGTGCAGGCAATGCAGCAGAGTCAGTATTTCCAGCAGACAGTGTCGGCATATCCACCTGTGCCTTCACCGTCACGATTGACCTCAGTGCCGACCTCTGCTGCATACCACTGCACGGCCACCTCAATTCCTTCCACAGCCGGACACCACTACAGCACCACCACCATGCCGAGTGCAGTTGGACATCTCACCGCCACCACCACGATGCAGCAGGACCCTGGCATGGCCTTCCGTACCGCCACCACCATGATGCAGCAGGACCCTGGCATGGCCTTCCGCTCTACGAGCGCTATGGACTCTGGCATAGCTGCACACTCTACGAGCACTATGGACTCTGGCATGGCTGCACGCTCTACGAGCGCTATGGACTGTGGCATGGCTGCATGCTCTACAAGCACTATGGACTCTGGCATGGCTGCACGCTCTATGAGCACTATGGACTCTGGCATGGCTGCACGCTCTACGAGCACTATGGAGTCTGGCATGGCTGCACGATCTACGAGCACAATGGACTCTGACACAGTGCAGCCGGACCCTGAAAGGTCACCCACCACCACGCCACGCCATATGAGCCCACCAAGACCTCCCACAACCAGGCAAACCAAAAAAAACACACAAAAAAAAAGAGGACTCTTAGCGTTCCTCCCCCTTCACCTCCCAATGTGTCTGTAATGTTAGGTTTGTCTCACCCTTCCAGTGCGTCTCAAGCCTCTCATGTGTCAAGCCCCATCCCCGAACTACCAGACCCCAGTAGTTTCATTGCCCCTTCTCCTGCCACCTCTGCGTCGTCCACGGTTAGCCGGCGCAGTTAAATAAAGTTTTTTGGTTGTAAAAAAATAAATACAATTTGACTTGCCCAAATTAGGTTTGGTTTATTGTATCTATCGCCGCCGGCAACACACACCGTGCACCAACTAAGAAACTTCGCCACACACTTACTTTTTGGGCCACATCATATCTCCAGTAGTTATAAAAAAAAAAAAGACTGCAGCTTTGTGTGTCTTTAGTATACAGATATGAGGTGGGCCCAAAAATATTAGATGTATTATCTCCATAATCTCTTCTTTCTGCTTAGTCTGTGACTAGTGTGGCAGTCTGAAATACAGTGCAGACCTTTACTGAACAGGTCAGGTGTCAAAAAACTCATTAGTTGGGACACCTAACCTGGTGAGTATAGAACTGCCTTGTATAACCACCATTTTCTCTTATTTGTACCTAATCTATTACACATAAATTAAAGGGACGATGGTAGTCACACACTGCATATCTATGCTCACCTGCACAGATGTCAGAAGCAGTGAATTCATGAAGCTTTATATGTGCATCATGAATTCATTATTTCTGATACCTGACTTGATGAGTATAGATCTCTGTAGTGTGACAGTCATTGTCTCTTCAGTCTGTTTCCAATGGATAAAGCAGAACAGAATCGGGACGCAATGACATCAACAAGCTTAACCCCTTAATCCCATATGACGTACTATCCCGTCGAGGTGGGGTGGGCCTTAATTCCCACCGACGGGATAGTACGTCATAGCGATCAGCCGCGCTCACGGGGGGAGCGCGGCCGATCGCGGCCGGGTGTCAGCTGACTATCGCAGCTGACATCCGGCACTATGTGCCAGGAGCGGTCACGGACCGCCCCGGCACTATGTGCCAGGAGCGGTCACGGAGCGCCCCCGCCACATTAACCCCCGGCACACTGCCATCAAACATGATCGCAGTGTTCCGGCGGTATAGGGAAGCATCGCGCAGGGAGGGGGCTCCCTGCAGGCTTCCCTGAGACCCCCGGAGCAACGCGATGTAATCGTGTTGCTCCGAGGGTCTCTTACCTCCTCCTGCAGCAGGCCTGGATCCAAGATGGCCACGGCATCCGGGTCCTGCAGGGAGGTGGCTTCACTGCGCCGGGAAGCCTCCAGGAGCTGTGCACATCAGATCGCCGATCTGACACAGTGCACAGCAAAGTGTCAGATCGGCGATCTTACACTATAACATCATGCCCCCCCCCCCCCCCCCCCCTGGGGCAATGTTATAGTGTAAATAAAAAAATTCACATGTGTAAAAAAAAAAAAAAAAAGCAAGAAAAAAAATATATATTGTACCTATAAATACATTTCTTTATCTAAATTAAAAATAAAACAATAAAAGTACACATATTTAGTATTGCCGCGTCCGCAACGGCCCGACGTATAAAACTGTCCCACTAGTTTACCCCTTCAGTGAACACCGTAAAAAAAAAAAAAGGCAAAAAACAACGCTTTATTATCATGCCGCCAAATAAAAAGTGGAATAACACGCGATCAAAAAGATGGATATAAATAACCATCGTACCGCTGAAAATTTCATCTTGTCCCGCAAAAAACGAGCCACCATACAGCGTCATCAAAGAAAAAATAAAAAAGTTATAGTCCTCAGAATAAAGCGATGCAAAAATAATTATTTTTTCTATAAAAAAGTTTTTATCGTATAAAAGCACCAAAACATAAAAAAATGATATAAATGAGGTATCGCTGTAATCGTACTGACCCGAGGAATAAAACTGCTTTATCCATTTTACGAAACGTGGAACGGTATAAACGCCTCCCCCAAAAGAAATTCATGAATAGCTGGTTTTTGGTCATTCTGCCTCACAAAAATCGGAATAAAAAGCGATCAAAAAATGTCACGTGCCCGAAAATTTTTAAAATAAAAACGTCAATTCGTCCCGCAAAAAACAAGACCTCACTTGACTCTGTGGACCTAAATATGGAAAAATTATAGCTCTCAAAATGTGGTAACGCAAAAAATATTTTTTGCAATAAAAAGCGTCTTTCAGTGTGTGACGGCTGCCAATCAGAAAAATCCGCTAAAAAAACGCGATAAAACTAAATCAAACCCCCTTCATCACCCCCTTAGTTAGCGAAAAATTAAAAAATTAAAAAAATGTATTTATTTCCATTTTCCCGCTAGGGTTAGGGTTAGGGCTAGGGTTAGGGCTAGGTTTAGGGCTAGGGTTAGGGCTAGGGTTAGGGCTAGGGTTAGGGTTGGGGCTAGGGTTGGAGCTAAAGTTAGGGTTAGGGTTGGGGCTAAAGTTAGGGTTTGGATTGCATTTACGGTTGGGATTAGGGTTGGGATTAGAATTAGGGGTGTTGTGAACTCTATTTCTGGGCTCCCTCTTGTGGTCACAAGTGGTACTGTGTGAGTGCTGTCTTTCTGCAGGTTTGTGACCGGCATCAGCTGTCTCGTTATCTGTGGTCTGGGTTTCTATTTAAGCTCACTTGGACTCTCAGTTCATGCCTGCTGTCGTTGTATTCAGTGCTATTCTGATTGCTCCTGTCTACATCCGTTATCAGTCTCTCCAAGAGAAGCTAAGTTTTGTTTGCTTATTTTTGCTCATCTGTGTTCAAGATGTGTCCTAGTATATGATGTGTTTAGTCCAGCTTGCTAATATGTGATTTCCCTGCTTGCTGGTGCTCTGGGGTGCTGAGTTGCTCCCCCCACATCGTTAGTTGGTGTGGGGGTTCTCGCATTCTCTGCGTGGATATTTTTGCATAGGGTTTTTTTACTGACCGCACAGATCCCTTGCTATTTTCTGCTATCTAGCGTTAGCGGGCCTCATTTGCTTAATCTGTTTCATCTCTGCGTTTGTCTTTTCCTCTTAACTCACCGTTATTATTTGTGGGGGCTTCTATATCTTTGGGGTTAATTATCTGAGGCAAGTGAGGTCTGTACTTTCTCTTTAGGGGTAGTCAGTTTCTCAGGCCGTGAAGAGACGTCTAGGATTTCAGGATACGTTCCACGGCTACCTTTAGTGTGTTTGGTTAGGATCAGGTTTTGCGGTCAGTCCAGTTACCACATCCCCAGAGCTTGTCTTATTATCTCTGACTTAGCTGGTTAGATTTGTGATCCTAAGCCAATGGGATCATAACAGTACAGCAGGCCTGAAAAGTGTTTAATGCATCGCAGAAGTGGGATAAGAGAAGTCCTGAGTACAATTTTTTTTCCTCTCCCTTTGCTGCAGTCTGTCCAGCTTCTCTCATCCCCTTAATCTCTGGGTGGCTTTGAGTTCAGCTGCAGACATGGATATTCAGAGTCTGACTTCTAGTGTGGATCATCTTGCTGCAAGGGTGCAAAGCATTCAGGATTTTGTTGTTCACAGTCCTATGTCTGAGCCAAAAGTACCTATTCCTGAGTTGTTTTCTGGAGATAGATCTAGGTTTCTGAATTTTAAGAATAATTGTAAATTATTTCTTTCTTTGAGACCTCGTTCCTCTGGTGATTCCGCTCAGCAAGTTAGAATTATCTCCCTGTTACGTGGCGACCCTCAAGATTGGGCTTTCTCCCTGGCGCCGGGAGATCCTGCATTGCTGAATGTGGATGCGTTTTTTCTGGTGCTTGGATTGCTTTATGAGGAACCTAATCTTGAGAACCAGGCAGAAAAGGCCTTGCTAGCTCTCTCTCAGGGCCAGGATGAAGCTGAGGTATATTGTCAAAAATTTCGGAAATGGTCGGTGCTTACTCAATGGAATGAGTGTGCCCTGGCTGAAAATTTCAGAGAAGGTCTGTCTGAAGCCATTAAGAATGTTATGGTGGGGTTCCCCACGCCTGCAAGTCTGAATGACTCAATGGCTTTGGCCATTCAGATTGATCGGCGTTTGCGGGAGCGCAAATCTGCGCACCATCTGGCGGTGTTTTCTGAACAGAGACCGGAGTCTATGCAATGTGACTGAATTCTGACCAGAATTGAGCGGCAAAATCATAGACGTCAAAATGGGTTGTGCTTTTACTGTGGTGATTCAACTCATGTTATCTCAGCATGCTCTAAGCGCATAAAAAAAATCGCTAAATCTGTCACCGTTGGTACTATACAGCCTAAATTCATTTTGTCTGTTACTTTAATTTGTTCTTTGTCATCCTACTCGGTTATGGCTTTTGTGGATTCAGGTGCTGCCCTGAACCTGATGGATTTGTCATTTGCCAGGCGCTGTGGTTTTGTCCTGGAGCCTTTGGAATTCCCTATTCCACTGAGGGGTATTGATGCTACACCATTGGCTGAGAATAAGCCTCAGTATTGGACTCAAGTGACCATGTGCATGACTCCTGTACATCAGGAGGTGATTCGTTTTCTTGTGCTGCATAATCTGCATGATGTGGTCGTTTTGGGTCTGCCATGGCTGCAGGCCCATAATCCATTTCTGGATTGGAAAGCTATGTCTGTGTCAAGTTGGGGTTGCCAGGGGATTCATGGCGATGCTCCTTTGGTGTCAATTGCTTCTTCCACTCCCTCTGAGGTCCCTGAGTTTTTGTTGGACTACCAGGATGTATTTGTTGAGCCCAGATCCGGTGCCCTGCCTCCTCACAGGGATTGTGATTGTGCTATAAATTTGATTCCTGGTAGTAAGTTCCCTAAGGGACGACTTTTTAATTTGTCTGTACCAGAACATGCCGCAATGCGCAGTTATATAAAGGAGTCTTTAGAGAAGGGACATATTCGCCCGTCCTCCTCCCCTCTTGGTGCAGGATTCTTTTTTGTGGCCAAGAAGGATGGTTCTCTGAGACCTTGTATAGATTATCGTCTTCTAAATAAAATCACGGTCAAATTTCAGTATCCTTTGCCATTATTATCTGATCTGTTTGCTCGGATTAAGGGGTCCAGTTGGTTCACCAAGATAGATCTTCGTGGTGCGTATAACCTTGTGCGTATTAAGCAGGGGGATGAATGGAAAACAGCATTTAATATGCCCGAAGGCCATTTTGAGTACTTGGTGATGCCTTTTGGACTCTCTAATGCTCCTTCTGTGTTCCAGTCCTTCATGCATGACATCTTTCGAGAATATCTGGATACATTTATGATTGTGTATCTGGATGACATTTTGGTCTTTTATGAGGACTGGGAGTCCCATGTGAAGCAGGTCAGGATGGTATTTCAGGTCCTGCGTGCTAATGCCTTATTTGTGAAGGGCTCAAAATGTCTCTTCGGAGTACAGAAGGTTTCCTTTTTGGGTTCTATTTTTTCTCCTTCTACTATTGAGATGGACCCAGTCAAGGTCCAGGCTATTCATGACTGGACTCAGCCTACATCTGTTAAGAGTCTTCAGAAGTTCTTGGGTTTTGCTAATTTTTACCGTTGCTTCATTGCTAATTTTTCTGGCGTGGTTAAACCCTTGACGGATTTGACCAAGAAGGGTTCTGATGTGACTAATTGGTCTCCTGCGGCAGTGGAAGCCTTTCGGGAGCTGAAGCGCCGGTTTTCTTCAGCTCCAGTCTTATGTCAGCCTGATATCTCTCTTCCTTTCCAGGTCGAGGTGGATGCTTCTGAGATTGGAGCAGGGGCTGTTTTGTCGCAGAGAAGCTCTGATGGCTCTGTGATTAAGCCTTGTGCCTTCTTTTCAAGAAAGTTTTCGCCTGCCGAGCGGAATTATGATGTTGGTAATCGGGAGTTGTTGGCTATGAAGTGGGCATTTGAGGAGTGGCGACATTGGCTCGAGGGAGCTAGGCATCGTGTGGTGGTCTTGACTGATCACAAAAATCTGATTTATCTCGAGTCTGCCAAGCGCCTGAATCCTAGACAGGCTCGTTGGTCATTGTTTTTCTCCCGTTTCGATTTCGTGGTCTCGTACCTGCCTGGCTCGAAGAACGTGAAGGCTGATGCCCTTTCTAGGAGTTTTGTGCCTGACTCTCCGGGAGTTTCAGAGCCGGCTGGTATCCTCAAAGAGGGAGTGATTTTGTCTGCCATTTCCCCAGATTTGCGACGAGTGCTGCAGAAATTTCAGGCTGATAGACCTGACCGTTGCCCACCAGAGAGACTGTTTGTCCCAGATAGATGGACCAGCAGAGTTATTTCTGAGGTTCATTCTTCGGTGTTGGCAGGTCATCCTGGGATTTTTGGTACCAGAGATTTGGTGGCTAGGTCCTTCTGGTGGCCTTCCTTGTCGCGGGATGTGCGTTCCTTTGTGCAGTCCTGTGGGATTTGTGCTCGGGCTAAGCCTTGCTGTTCTCGTGCCAGCGGTTTGCTTTTGCCTTTGCCTGTCCCGAAGAGGCCTTGGACGCACATTTCCATGGATTTTATTTCAGAGCTTCCAGTATCCCAGAGAATGTCTGTCATCTGGGTGGTGTGTGATCGTTTTTCCAAAATGGTCCATTTGGTGCCCTTGCCTAAGTTGCCTTCCTCCTCCGAGTTGGTTCCTTTATTTTTTCAGAATGTGGTTCGCTTGCACGGCATCCCTGAAAATATTGTGTCTGACAGAGGATCCCAGTTTGTGTCCAGATTTTGGCAGATTTTTTGTGCTAAGATGGGCATTGATTTGTCTTTTTCGTCGGCCTTCCATCCTCAGACGAATGGCCAAACCGAGCGAACTAATCAGACGTTGGAAAAAGAAAGCATTTAGAGAATTAAAGGAAGTAGGTAGTGAGGAGGCATTAAATAAATACAGAAAATTAAATACATTCTGTAAAAAGCAAATCAAGGCAGCAAAGATTGAGACAGAGAGACTCATTGCCAGAGAGAGTAAAAATAATCCCAAAATATTCTTTAACTATATAAATAGTAAGAAACTAAAAAATGACAGTGTTGGCCCCCTTAAAAATAGTCTGGGTGAAATGGTGGATGAGGATGAGGAAAAAGCCAATATGCTAAATGACTTTTTTTCATCAGTATTTACAAAAGAAAATCCCATGGCAGCCAATATGACTAGTGATAATAATTCCCCATTAAATGTCACCTGCTTAACCCAGCAGGAAGTACAGCGGCGTCTAAAAATAACTAAAATTGACAAATCTCCGGGCCCGGATGGGATACACCCCCGAGTAATGCAGGAACTAAGTACAGTCATTGATAGACCATTATTTTTAATCTTTAAAGACTCCATAATAACAGGGTCTGTACCACAGGACTGGCGTATAGCAAATGTGGTGCCAATATTCAAAAAAGGGGCAAAAACTGAACTCGGTAATTATAGGCCAGTAAGTTTAACCTCTACTGTGGGTAAAATCCTGGAGGGCATTCTAAGGGATGCTATGCTGGAGTATCTGAAGAGGAATAACCTCATGACCCAGTATCAGCACGGGTTTACTAGGGACCGTTCATGTCAGACTAATTTGATCAGCTTCTATGAAGAGGTAAGTTCCGGACTGGACCAAGGGAACCCAGTGGACGTAGTATATATGGACTTTTTCAAAGCTTTTGATACGGTGCCACACAAAAGGTTGTTACATAAAATGAGAGTAATGGGGATAGGGGAAAATATGTGTAAGTGGGTTGAGAGCTGGCTCAAGGATAGGAAACAAAGGGTGGTTATTAATGGAGCACACTCGGACTGGGTCACGGTTAGCAGTGGGGTACCACAGGGGTCAGTATTGGGCCCTCTTCTTTTTAACATATTTATTAATGACCTTGTAGGGGGCATTCAGAGTAGAATTTCAATATTTGCAGATGACACTAAACTCTGCAGGGTAATCAATACAGGGGAGGACAATTTTATATTACAGGATGATTTATGTAAACTAGAAGCTTGGGCTGATAAATGGCAAATGAGCTTTAATGGGGATAAATGTAAGGTCATACACTTGGGTAGAAGTAATAAGATGTATAACTATGTGCTTAATTCTAAAACTCTGGGCAAAACCGTCAATGAAAAAGACCTGGGTGTATGGGTGGATGACAAACTCATATTCAGTGGCCAGTGTCAGGCAGCTGCTACAAAGGCAAATAAAATAATGGGATGTATTAAAAGAGGCATAGATGCTCATGAGGAGAACATAATTTTACCTCTATACAAGTCACTAGTTCGACCACACTTAGAATACTGTGCACAGTTCTGGTCCCGATGTATAAGAAAGACATAGCTGAACTGGAGCGGGTGCAGAGAAGAGCGACCAAGGTTATTAGAGGACTGAGGGGTCTGCAATACCAAGATAGGTTATTACACTTGGGGCTATTTAGTTTGGAAAAACGAAGACTAAGGGGTGATCTTATGTTAATGTATAAATATATGAGGGGACAGTACAAAGACCTTTCTGATGATCTTTTTAATCATAGACCTGAGACAGGGACAAGGGGGCATCCTCTACGTCTGGAGGAAAGAAGGTTTAAGCATAATAACAGACGCGGATTCTTTACTGTAAGAGCAGTGAGACTATGGAACTCTCTGCCGTATGATGTTGTAATGAGTGATTCATTAATTAAATTTAAGAGGGGACTGGATACCTTTCTGGAAAAGTATAATGTTACAGGGTATATACACTAGATTCCTTGATAAGGCGTTGATCCAGGGAACTAGTCTGATTGCCGTATGTGGAGTCGGGAAGGAATTTTTTTCCCCATGGTGGAGTTACTCTTTGCCACATGGGGTTTTTTTGCCTTCCCCTGGATCAACATGTTAGGGCATGTTAGGTTAGGCTATGGGTTGAACTAGATGGACTTACAGTCTTCCTTCAACCTTAATAACTATGTAACTATGTAACTTATTTAAGATGTTTTGTTTCTGCTGATCAGGATGATTGGGTGACTTTTTTGCCATTGGCCGAGTTTGCCCTTAATAATCGGGCTAGTTCTGCTACTTTGGTTTCGCCTTTTTTCTGCAATTCTGGTTTTCATCCTCGTTTTTCCTCGGGTCAGGTTGAGCCTTCTGACTGTCCGGGGGTGGATTCTGTGGTGGATAGGTTGCAGCAGATTTGGAACCATGTGGTGGACAATTTGAAGTTGTCACAGGAGAAGGCTCAGCGCTTTGCCAACCGCCGTCGCGGTGTTGGTCCCCGACTTCGTGTTGGGGATTTGGTATGGCTGTCTTCTCTGTTGTGAATTTGGTTTTTGGGCTCCCCCGGTGGTCACTGGTGGTACTGGACTTGTGTGCTTCACTTTCTCTGTTCACCTGTTTCCATCAGGATATGGGTGTATCCTATTTAGCCTTGCTGCTCAGTTATTCTAGTGCCGGCCATCAATGTAACCAGAGCTTTTCTGTTGCATGTTCCTGCTTCTAGACTACTATCAGCTAAGTTGGACTCTTAGTCCTAAGTTTGTTTTGCATTTTTGTTCCAGTTCACAGTTAAGTTATTTTTCTGTAGCTGGAAGCTCTTGTGGGCCGAAATTGCCACTCCGGTGTCATGAGTTGACACATGAGTCTTAAAGTAATTTCGGGATGGTATTTTAATAGGGTTTTCAGCTGACCGTGAAGTTCCCTATTGTATCTTCTTGCTATCTAGTAAGCGGACCTCGCTTTGCTGAACCTACCTTCATACTGCGTATGTCTTTTCCTCTGAACTCACCGTCAATATATGTGGGGGGCTTCTGTCTCCTTTTTGGGGGAATTTCCCTAGAGGTAAGCCAGGTCTGTCTTTTCCTCTATTAGGGTTAGTTAGTCCTCTGGCTGGCGCTAGGCGTCTAGGGATAAAACGTAGGTACGCCACCCGGCCACTGTTAGTTGTGTGGTAGGTTTAGCTCACGGTCAGCTCGAGATTCCATCACCCAAGAGCTAGTCTGTTGTTTAAGTTCTCTGACGTTCCCTTGCCATTGGGAACCATGACAGTATGGCCGGCCAAGGGTTAAAACCGTTGGCAGAAGAAAGGAGAGAAAAAAGTCTGCAGATTTTTTTTTTTTTCCTTCTGAGTTTGCTTTTTAGTTGACTCAGTTGCATTTCTGCTCTAATTGCTGCCTTTGTCTCTCTCTCTCCTTCTAATCCTTGAATGGCTCTGATCTCACCTGATTAAAATGGATCCTCAGAGTTTGGTTACAGGTTTGAATAATCTTGCTACGAAGGTTCAAGATTTACAGGATTTTGTTATTCATGCTCCAATATCTGAACCTAGAATTCCTATACCAGAATTTTTCTCCGGGGATAGATCTCGTTTCCTGAATTTCAAAAATAATTGTAAATTATTTCCCTGAGATCTCGCTCCGCTGGAGATCCCGCACAGCAGGTTAAGATAGTAATTTCCTTGCTTGCGGGGTGACCCTCAAAACTGGGCATTTGCATTGGCACCCGGGGATCCTGCGTTGCTCAATGTGGATGCGTTTTTTCTGGCTTTGGGGTTGCTTTATGAGGAACCTAACTTAGAGATTCAGGCTGAAAAAGCCTTGATGGCCCTATCTCAAGGGCAAGATGAAGCTGAAATATACTGCCAAAAATTTCGTAAATGGTCTGTGCTTACTCAGTGGAATGAGTGCGCCCTGGCGGCGAATTTCAGAGAGGGTCTCTCTGATGCCATTAAAGATGTTATGGTGGGGTTCCCTGCACCTACAGGTCTGAATGAGTCCATGACAATGGCTATTCAGATTGATCGGCGTTTGCGGGAGCGCAAACCTGTGCACCATTTGGCGGTGTCTTCTGAGAAGGCTCCAGAAAATATGCAATGTGATAGAATTCTGTCCAGAAGCGAACGGCAGAATTTTAGGCGAAAAAATGGGTTGTGCTTCTATTGTGGTGATTCAACTCATGTTATATCAGCATGCTCTAAACATACAAAAAAGGTTGATAAGTCTATTTCAATTGGCACTTTACAGTCTAAGTTTATTCTGTCTGTGACCTTGATTTGTTCATTATCGTCAATTACCGCGGATGCCTATGTCGACTCTGGCGCCGCTTTGAGTCTAATGGATTGGTCCTTTGCCAGGCGCTGTGGGTTTGATCTAGAGCCTCTGGAAGTTCCTATACCTCTGAAGGGTATTGACTCTACACCATTGGCTAGTAATAAACCACAATACTGGACACAAGTGACTATGCGTATGAATCCAGACCATCAGGAGATGATTCGCTTCCTTGTGTTGTACAATCTACATGACGTTTTGGTGCTCGGATTACCATGGTTACAATCTCATAACCCAGTCCTTGACTGGAAAGCTATGTTTGTGTTAAGCTGGGGATGTCAGGGGGCTCATGGGGACGTACCTTTGGTTTCCATTTCGTCATCTATTCCCTCTGAGATTCCGGAATTTTCGTCTGATTATCGTGATGTTTTTGAGGAGCCTAAGCTTGGTTCACTACCTCCTCACAGAGATTGCGATTGTACCATAGATCTGATTCCGGGCAGTAAATTTCCAAAGGGTCGTTTATTTAATCTATCTGTACCTGAACATGCTGCTATGCGAGAATATATTAAGGAGTCCCTGGAAAAGGGACATATTCGTCCTTCTTCATCTCCCTTGGGAGCCGGTTTTTTCTTTGTATCTAAAAAAGATGGCTCTTTGAGGCCGTGTATTGATTATCGACTCTTGAATAAAATTACAGTCAAATATCAGTATCCTCTGCCACTGCTGACTGATTTGTTTGCTCGAATAAAGGGGGCTAAGTGGTTCTCTAAGATTGATCTCCGTGGGGCGTATAATTTGGTGCGAATTAAGCAGGGGGATGAGTGGAAAACCGCATTTAATACGCCCGAGGGCCATTTTGAGTACTTAGTAATGCCTTTTGGTCTTTCAAATGCCCCTTCAGTCTTTCAGTCCTTTATGCATGACATTTTCCGTGAATATTTGGATAAATTTATGATCGTGTATCTGGATGATATTTTGATTTTTTCGGATGACTGGGATTCTCATGTCCAACAGGTCAGGAGGGTTTTTCAGGTTTTGCGGGCTAATTCCTTGTGTGTGAAGGGTTCTAAGTGTATTTTTGGGGTTCAAAAGATTTCTTTTTTGGGGTACATTTTTTCCCCCTCTTCCATTGAGATGGATCCTGTTAAGGTTCGGGCTATTTGTGATTGGACGCAACCTTCTTCTCTTAAGAGCCTTCAGAAATTTTTGGGCTTTGCTAATTTTTATCGTCGATTTATAACTGGTTTTTCTGATGTTGCTAAACCTTTGACTGATTTGACCAAAAAGGGTGCTGATTAGTGTTGAGCGATACCGTCCGATACTTGAAAGTATCGGTATCGGAAAGTATCGGCCGATACCGGCAAAGTATCGGATCCAATCCGATACCGATACCCGATACCAATACAAGTCAATGGGACTCATATATCGGACGGTATCCCTGATGGTTCCCAGGGTCTGAAGGAGAGGAAACTCTCCTTCAGGCCCTGGGAACCATATAAATGTGTAAAAGAAAGAATTAAAATAAAAAATATCGCTATACTCACCTCTCCGACGCAGCCGGGACTTCAGCGAGGGAACCGGCAGCGTTGTTTGTTTAAAATTCGCGCTTTTACTTGGTTACGTGAATTCCCGGCTTGTGATTGGTCAGGGCGGCCATGTTGCCGGGACGCGGACCAATCACAGCAAGCCGTGACGTAATTTCGTCACGGCTTACTGTGATTGGTCCGCGTCCCGGCAACATGGCGCCGTGACCAATCATAAGCCGGGACGTCACTGGAGGCTGGACACGCGCGCTTTTTAAAAAGTGCGCAAGTCCAGCCTCCCGTGACGTCACGGCTTGTGATTGGTTAATGGCGTCCATGTTGCCGGGACGCGGACCAATCACAGCAAGCCGTGACGTAATTTCGTCACGGCTTACTGTGATTGGTCCGCGTCCCGGCAACATGGCGCCGTGACCAATCATAAGCCGGGACGTCACTGGAGGCTGGACACGCGCGCTTTTTAAAAAGTGTGCAAGTCCAGCCTCCCGTGACGTCACGGCTTGTGATTGGTTAATGGCGGCCATGTTGCCGGGACGCGGACCAATCACAGCAAGCCGTGACGTAATTTCGTCATGGCTTGCTGTGATTGGTCCGCGTCCCGGCAACATGGCCGCCCTGACCAATCACAAGCCGGGAATTCACGTAACCAAGTAAAAGCGCGAATTTTAAACAAACAACGCTGCCGGTTCCCTCGCTGAAGTCCCGGCTGCGTCGGACAGGTGAGTATAGCGATATTTTTTATTTTAATTCTTTCTTTTACACATTTTTACATTAATGTTGTTTTGATACCGATACCCGATATCACAAAAATATCGGATCTCGGTATCGGAAATTCCGATACAGCAAGTATCGGCCGATACCCGATACTTGCAGCATCGGAATGCTCAACACTAGTGCTGATGTTGCTGATTGGTCCCCTGCTGCTGTGGAGGCCTTTCGGGAGCTTAAGCGCCGCTTTTCTTCCGCCCCTGTGTTGCGTCAGCCTGATGTTACTCTTCCTTTTCAGCTTGAGGTTGATGCTTCCGAGATCGGAGCTGGGGCGGTCTTGTCGCAGAAAAGTTCCGACTGCTCCGTGATGAGACCTTGTGCGTTCTTTTCACGAAAATTTTCGCCCGCCGAGCGAAATCATGATATTGGTAATCGGGAGCTTTTGGCTATGAAGTGGGCTTTTGAGGAGTGGCGTCATTGGCTTGAGGGGGCTAGACATCAGGTGGTGGTATTGACCGATCACAAGAATTTGATTTATCTTGAGTCTGCCAGGCGCCTGAATCCTAGACAGGCGCGCTGGTCGTTGTTTTTCTCTCGGTTTGATTTTGTGGTCTCGTACTTACCAGGTTCTAAGAATGTGAAGGCGGATGCCCTTTCTAGGAGTTTTGAGCCTGATTCCCCTGGTGATTCTGAACCTACAGGTATCCTTAAGGATGGGGTGATATTATCTGCTGTTTCCCCAGACCTGCGACGGGCTTTGCAGGAGTTTCAGGCGGATAGACCTGATCGTTGCCCGCCTGGTAGACTGTTTGTTCCTGATGATTGGACCAGTAGAGTCATCTCGGAGGTTCATTCTTCTGTGTTGGCAGGTCATCCCGGGATCTTTGGTACCAGGGATTTGGTGGCTAGGTCCTTCTGGTGGCCTTCCCTGTCTCGAGATGTACGAGTTTTTGTGCAGTCTTGTGATGTTTGTGCTCGGGCCAAACCTTGTTGTTCTCGGGCCAGCGGATTGTTGTTATCTTTGCCTATTCCGAAGAGGCCTTGGACTCACATCTCTATGGATTTTATTTCTGATCTCCCTGTTTCTCAGAAAATGTCTGTCATCTGGGTGGTGTGTGACCGTTTTTCAAAGATGGTCCATTTGGTGCCCTTGCCTAAGCTTCCTTCCTCATCCGAGTTGGTTCCTCTGTTTTTTCAAAATGTGGTTCGCTTGCATGGTATTCCGGAGAATATCGTTTCTGACAGGGGGACCCAGTTCGTGTCTAGATTTTGGCGGGCGTTCTGTGCTAGGATGGGCATTGATTTGTCTTTTTCGTCTGCGTTCCATCCTCAGACTAATGGCCAGACTGAGCGAACTAATCAGACCTTGGAGACTTATTTGAGGTGTTTTTTGTCTGCGGATCAGGATGACTGGGTTGCCTTTTTGCCGTTGGCGGAGTTTGCCCTCAATATTCGGGCTAGTTCTGCCACTTTGGTTTCTCCTGTCTTTTGCAATTCGGGGTTTCATCCTCGTTTTTCTTCAGGTCAGGTGGAGTCTTCGGATTGTCCTGGAGTGGATACTGTGGTGGATAGGTTGCATCGGATTTGGGGACAGGTGGTGGACAATTTGGAGTTGTCCCAGGAGAAGACTCGGCATTTTGCTAACCGCCGTCGTCGTGTTGGTCCTCGTCTTCGTGTTGGGGACTTGGTGTGGTTGTCTTCTCGTTTTGTCCCTATGAGGGTTTCTTCTCCTAAGTTTAAGCCTCGGTTCATCGGCCCGTATAAGATTTTGGAGATTCTTAACCCCGTGTCCTTTTGATTGGACCTCCCAGCATCTTTTTCTATCCATAATGTCTTCCATCGGTCATTATTGCGCAGGTATGAGGTACCGGTTGTGCCTTCCGTTGAGCCTCCCGCTCCGGTGTTGGTTGAGGGTGAATTGGAGTACGTTGTGGAGAAGATCTTGGACTCCCGTGTTTCCAGACGGAAACTTCAGTATCTGGTCAAGTGGAAGGGCTACGGTCAAGAGGATAATTCTTGGGTGACAGCCTCTGATGTTCATGCCTCTGATTTGGTCCGTGCCTTTCATAGGGCTCATCCTGATCGCCCTGGTGGTTCTTGTGAGGGTTCGGTGCCCCCTCCTTGAGGGGGGGGGGTACTGTTGTGAATTTGGTTTTTGGGCTCCCCCGGTGGTCACTGGTGGTACTGGACTTGTGTGCTTCACTTTCTCTGTTCACCTGTTTCCATCAGGATATGGGTGTATCCTATTTAGCCTTGCTGCTCAGTTATTCTAGTGCCGGCCATCAATGTAACCAGAGCTTTTCTGTTGCATGTTCCTGCTTCTAGACTACTATCAGCTAAGTTGGACTCTTAGTCCTAAGTTTGTTTTGCATTTTTGTTCCAGTTCACAGTTAAGTTATTTTTCTGTAGCTGGAAGCTCTTGTGGGCCGAAATTGCCACTCCGGTGTCATGAGTTGACACATGAGTCTTAAAGTAATTTCGGGATGGTATTTTAATAGGGTTTTCAGCTGACCGTGAAGTTCCCTATTGTATCTTCTTGCTATCTAGTAAGCGGACCTCGCTTTGCTGAACCTACCTTCATACTGCGTATGTCTTTTCCTCTGAACTCACCGTCAATATATGTGGGGGGCTTCTGTCTCCTTTTTGGGGGAATTTCCCTAGAGGTAAGCCAGGTCTGTCTTTTCCTCTATTAGGGTTAGTTAGTCCTCCGGCTGGCGCTAGGCGTCTAGGGATAAAACGTAGGTACGCCACCCGGCCACTGTTAGTTGTGTGGTAGGTTTAGCTCACGGTCAGCTCGAGATTCCATCACCCAAGAGCTAGTCTGTTGTTTAAGTTCTCTGACGTTACCTTGCCATTGGGAACCATGACACTTCTCGGTATGTTCCTATGAAGGTTTCCTCTCCTAAATTCAAGCCTCGCTTCATCGGTCCTTATAAGATTTTGGAAATCCTTAACCCGGTGTCTTTTCGTTTGGACCTCCCAGCATCGTTTGCTATTCATAATGTGTTCCATAGGTCTTTGTTGCGGAGGTATGTGGTGCCTGTGGTTCCTTCTGTTGAGCCTCCTGCTCCGGTGCTGGTTGAGGGCGAATTGGAGTACATGGTGGAGAAGATCTTGGATTCTCGTGTTTCCAGACGGAGGCTTCAGTATTTAGTTAAGTGGAAGGGCTATGGTCAGGAGGATAATTCCTGGGTTGTCGCCTCTGATGTTCATGCAGCCGATTTGGTCCGTGCCTTCCATGCGGCTCATCCTGATCGCCCTGGGGGTCTTGATGAGGGTTCGGTGACCCCTCCTCAAGGGGGGGTACTGTTTTGAACTCTATTTCTGGGCTCCCTCTTGTGGTCACAAGTGGTACTGTGTGAGTGCTGTCTTTCTGCAGGTTTGTGACCGGCATCAGCTGTCTCGTTATCTGTGGTCTGGGTTTCTATTTAAGCTCACTTGGACTCTCAGTTCATGCCTGCTGTCGTTGTATTCAGTGCTATTCTGATTGCTCCTGTCTACATCCGTTATCAGTCTCTCCAAGAGAAGCTAAGTTTTGTTTGCTTATTTTTGCTCATCTGTGTTCAAGATGTGTCCTAGTATATGATGTGTTTAGTCCAGCTTGCTAATATGTGATTTCCCTGCTTGCTGGTGCTCTGGGGTGCTGAGTTGCTCCCCCCACATCGTTAGTTGGTGTGGGGGTTCTCACATTCTCTGCGTGGATATTTTTGCATAGGGTTTTTTTACTGACCGCACAGATCCCTTGCTATTTTCTGCTATCTAGCGTTAGCGGGCCTCATTTGCTTAATCTGTTTCATCTCTGCGTTTGTCTTTTCCTCTTAACTCACCGTTATTATTTGTGGGGGCTTCTATATCTTTGGGGTTATTTCTCTGAGGCAAGTGAGGTCTGTACTTTCTCTTTAGGGGTAGTCAGTTTCTCAGGCCGTGAAGAGACGTCTAGGATTTCAGGATACGTTCCACGGCTACCTTTAGTGTGTTTGGTTAGGATCAGGTTTTGCGGTCAGTCCAGTTACCACATCCCCAGAGCTCGTCTTATTATCTCTGACTTAGCTGGTTAGATTTGTGATCCTAAGCCACTGGGATCATAACATAGGGGTGTGTCAGGGTTAGGGGTGTGGTTAGGGTTACCGTTGGGATTAGGGTTAGGGGTGTGTTTGGATTAGGGTTTCAGGTAGAATTGGGGAGTTTCCACTGTTCAGGCACATCAGGGGCTCTCCAAACGCGACATGGCGCCCGATCTCAATTCCAGCCAATTCTGCGTTGAAAAAGTAAAACAGTGCTCCTTCCCTTCCGAGCTCTCCCGTGCGCCCAAACAGGGGTTTACTCCAACATATGGGGTATCAGCGTACTCGGGACAAATTGGACAACAACTTTTGGGGTCCAAGTTCTCATGTTATCCTTGGGAAAATAAAAATTTGGGAGGCTAAAAATCATTTTTGTGGGAAAAAAAAGGATTTTTTATTTTCACGGCTCTGTGTTGTAAACTGTAGTGAAACACTTGGGGGTTCAAAGTTCTCACAACATATCTAGATAAGTTCCTTGGGAGGTCTATTTTCCATTATGGGGTTACTTATGGGGGGTTCTACTGTTTGGGTACATCAGGGGCTCTGCAAATGCAACGTGATGCCTGCAGACCAATCCATCTAAGTCTGCATTCCAAATGGCGCTCCTTCCCTTCCAAGCTCTGCCATGCGCCCAAACAGTGGTTCCCCCCACATATGGGGTATCAGCATACTCAGGACAAATTGTACAACAACTATTGGGGTCCAATTTATCCTGTTACCCTTGTGAAAATACAAAACTGGGGGCTAAAAAATCATTTTTGTGAAAAAAAAAAATATTTTTTCACGGCTCTGCGTTATAAACTATAGTGAAACTAGATAAGTTCCTTAGGGGGTCTACTTTCCAAAAGTCAATCGGCGCTCCTTCCCTTCCGAGCTCTGCCATGCGCCCAAACAGTCTTTTACCCCCACATATGGGGTATCTGCGTACTCAGGAAAAATTGCACAACAACTTTTGGGGTCCAATTTCTTCTCTTACCCTTGGGAAAATAAAAAATTGGGGGCGAAAAGATCATTTTTGTGAAAAAATATGATTTTTTATTTTTACGGCTCTGCATTATAAACTTCTGTGAAGCACCTGTTGGGTCAAAGTGCTCACCACACATCTATATAAGTTCCTTAAGGGGTCTACTTTCCAAAATGGCATCACTTGTGGGGGGTTTCAATGTTTAGGCACATCAGGGGCTCTGCAAACGCATCATGGCGTCCCATCTTAATTCCAGTCAATTTTGCATTGAAAAGTAAAATGGCGCTCCTTCCCTTCCGAGCTCTGCCATGCACCCAAAAAGTGGTTTACCCCCACATATGGGGTATCGTCGTACTCAGGACAAATTGCACAACAACTTTTGTGGTCTAATATCTTCTCTTACCCTTGGGAAAATAAAAAATTGGGGGCGAAAAGATCATTTTTGTGAAAAATAGGATTTTTTTATTTTTACGGCTCTGCATTATAAACTTCTGTGAAGCACTTGTTGGGTCAAAGTGCTCACCACACATCTAGATAAGTTCCTTAAGGGTTCCACTTTCCAAAATGGTGTCAGTTGTGGGGGGTTTCAATGTTTAGGCACATCAGGGGCTCTCCAAACGCAACATGGCGTCCCATCTTAATTCCAGTCAATTTTGCATTGAAAAGTCAAATGGCGCTCCTTCCCTTCCGAGCTCTGCCATGCGCCCAAACAGTGCTTTACACCCACAAATAGGGTATCAGCGTACTCAGGACAAATTGCACAACATTTTTTGGGTCCAATTTCTTCTCTTACCCTTGGGAAAATAAAAATTGGGGGCGAAAAGATCATTTTTGTGAAAAAATATGATTTTTTTTATTTTTACGGCTCTGCATTATAAACGTCTGTGAAGCACTTGGTGGGTCAAAGTGCTCACCACACATCTAGATAAGTTCCTTAGGGGGTCTACTTTAAAAAATGGTGTCACTTGTGGGGGGTTTCAATGTTTACGCACATCAGGGGCTCTCCAACACAAAATGGCGTCCCATCTCAATTCCAGTCAATTTTGCATTGAAAAGTAAAATGGCGCTCCTTTCCTTCCGAGCTCTGCCATGCGCCCAAACAGTGGTTTACCCCCACATATCGGGTATCAGCGTACTCAGGACAAATTGTACAACTAGTTTTGGGGTCCATTTTCTCCTGTTACCCTTGGTAAAATAAAACAAATTGGAGCTGAAATAAATTTTGTGTGAAAAAAAGTTAAATGTTCATTTTTATTTAAACATTCCAAAAATTCCTGTAAAACACCTGAAGGGTTAATAAACTTCTTGAATGTGGTTTTGAGCACCTTGAGGGGTGCAGTTTTTAGAATGGTGTCACACTTGGGTATTTTCTATCATATAGACCCCTCAAAATGACTTAAAATGAGATGTGGTCCCCCAAAAAAATGGTGTTGTAAAAATGAGAAATTTCTGGTCAACTTTTAACCCTTATAACTCCCTAACAAAAAAAAATTTTGGTTCCAAAATTGTGAAGATGTAAAGTAGACATGTGGAAAATGTTACTTATTAAGTATTTTGCGTGACATATCTCTGTGATTTAAGAGCATAAAAATTTAAAGTTGGAAAATTGTGACATTTTCAAAATTTTTGCCAAATTTCAGATTTTTTTCACAAATAAATGCAAGTTATATCGAAGAAATGTTACCACTATCATGAAGTACAACATATCACGAGAAAACAGTGTCAGAATCGCTAAGATCTGTTGAAGCGTTCCAGAGTTATAACCTCATAAAGGGACAGTGGTCAGAATTGTAAAAATTGGCACGGTCATTAACGTGCAAACCACCCTCGGGGCTTAAGGGGTTAAATAAAGCAACGTGGCTGCCATAACACTAGCAGTATGTGGCCAGTGTTTTATATCAGTATTTGTAAGCCAAAACAAGGAGTGGAACAATTAGAAGTAAATTCTGATATTAATATAATAACTATCACCTCTGCCTCTATCACCCACTCCTGGTTTTGGATTACAAATACTGATATTAAATACAGACCAAATACTGCTAGTTTTTAGGACAAATAATAAATTAAATCCGCGCAGAAAACCCAATAAACGAATATTAAATATTTATGTATTTAATAGAAAAATAAGAAATACTAATTGCACAACACTAATTGATATTAAGCACATGCGAAAATACAATGAGATTATGCACCAATGTATAAACGAAGGCACTAGCCTGATTCCCCAATCTGAATGTGATATCAATAGAAATGAATGGGAGTGACTAATATCCTCTCTATATGCACCAATGTATTCCTACCTACCACTTCATATTGAATAAATGTCTTTAAAAAACATAGAGAGATCTCTCAAAAAAAGCACTAAAACCGGCAATAAACCGCAAACGTAGGAAAAAACAAAACGGTAAAAGTGCACCATGCACAACAGAGGGTATGGATCCCAAAGTACTCTACGAAGCTGCCCCGGCCAGTAGCATAACTTCAGTGAACCAGGTGTAGCAACGTATGGACGCCGGATAAACCAGGTCGGAATCCCGCTATACGTGCCACCTGTTACCTTCGATGGAGCTCATACGTTGTAGTTGTCCTTTCTTCGCTGTGTCCTCGGTGAAGGATTTCTCAGATCCTGGGTGAGTAGTATGGTCGCGGCTTCTGTAGAGTTCTCTGCTCCCTGGCGTTAACGCTCTCCGGAGCAGGACCTGCCGTGACGTAACAGATCACGTGAAAGGAGGAATGGTTTGCAAACTGAACATTCAGAGAATACGGGTCGCCGCTTGGGCCACAGTCCTACACGTTTCGGAAAGAACACTTTCCTTCATTTTAGGACAGCCTTGGTTTGTAGAGGAAATACATAGGAGACACAGTCAACACAACCAAAAATAAAGTTTATTAATGAGAAATATTATTATCATTGCAGAAAATTACTGGTACAGATCGAATTACAACAGGACATTTACACAACATTGTCCTGCCATTACACACGTCCAATATCTGAATAAAAAAAGGCAGAAAATTGGTCCCGCATGTGACCAACTGCTGCAGTTGACCGCAGCGGGTGATGCTGGAAATTGGGCAGTGGGTGTGCAACTGGTTCATCCAGTTCAATGTTGGGTTGCTCCTTAGCCATTATATAATTGTGTAGAACCACACAGGCTTTGACCACCTCGTCGACTGTTTCCACTTTTAGATTTATGGCTGATGCAAGAATGCGCCATTTAGAGACCAGAATGCCAAAGGTACACTCTACTGTTCTTCGGGCCCTGGTCAGCCTGTAGTTAAAGATCTTTCTAGTGTGGTTCAAGTCCCGACTGGAATAGGGCTTCAGTAGGTTTTCACACATCGGAAAGGCCTCATCCCCAACCATAACAAATGGCATCGGTGGACCTTGAGTGTTGGGGAGAGGTTGTGGCGGTGGAAAATTGAAATTTTTGCCATACACACGGCAGCCCATATCCGAGTTCTTGAAAGTCTGGGAATCATTGCCACGGCCAAAAACTCCAATGTCCACGGCGATGAAGCGAAAGTTCGCATTGGCTATTGCCATTAGCACAACAGAAAAATATTTTTTGTAGTTGAAATACTCCGATCCTGTTCTGGCAGGTTTGATAATGCGGATGTGCTTTCCATCCACCGCTCCTAAACAGTTGGGGAAATCACACACACTCCAGAATTTTTCCGCAATTTCAAGCCACACGTCCAAGGTGGGTAGGGGTATAAACTCATCCCGGAGTACATTCCACAAAGCCCGGCAGGTGTCCGCAACTATTCCGGACAGCGTGGATATTCCAAGCCGGTATTGGAAGTGGAGGAATGATAAACTCTCTCCCGTTGCCAGAAATCTGTAAGAAAAAGAAACCCCCCCCAAAATTACAAACTATTCTATTTATGGTGTGGTTACGCTAAAGAAAGAAAGGAAAATACCCAAAACATACATGTCAGAAAACACAAAATTTGGACTGTCATTGTTTTAGATTTGGAACGTACCTTAATGTAACCAGCAGACGTTCCTCCGGTGGAATCGCTCTACGGAGCTGGGTGTCCTGTCTCCGTATGGCTCCTTGGACATGGGCAAGCAAATCCCGGAACGAGTCTTTTATTATTTTTATTATTATACATTTTTATAGCGCCATTTATTCCATGGCGCTTTACATGTGAAATACGGGGCAAATATAGATAAATACATTAAACATGAGCCAAAAACATGTCTTGCGACATCCTTGTATATTCATGGAATTTCACCGGGTTGGCATTAAGCTCGGCATACAGCGTGTGATAGGCTCCACGGCTCTCACGTAGTTCGATAATGGAGTGTCTCCAAAAACGCCTACGTTGTCTCCTTCTCCATCTTTCGCGATTTCTGTCTTGCTCCCAAGCAAACGCCCAGGCAAGAAACTTGATGCTTAAATCCAGGTTGAAATAAAAGCTCTCCATGCGAAGATCCATTATGACACAGCATACAGGAGCAAAATCTGAACATTTCAGCTGCTCAACGGTCTATATATAGAGATTCCATAATACACGCCCTCTGTAGTCCCATTGGTGGTGTCTGGTTGTCTAGATTTTTCTCTTGTGAAATTTCACATCATGCGCACCAAAAACGCAAACGCAGGAAAAAACGCATATAAACGTGTACAAACGCGGTGTTTTTTAACCGCATGTGATACCGCATGAGTCTAAAAAACGCCGCGTTAGTACGCGTTTATATGCATTTTTTCCACCACTTGCGGATGCGTTTTAAACGCTGCAGATTTAAACGTAAATGTGAAACTAGCCTACTGTTTTTACTGTGGTAAAATTGATGCCACTTTGGTGGTGTCTGAAACGAATTTTTGGAAATATGGAGACTCCTGATTGGGTCTCCTTATCTGCTGGGTTGGCTGTAGTGGAAAAGATGTTGATCCTTGTTCTGTTTCTAGTGTGTTAACCCCTTAGTGACAATTTGGTACTTAACCCCTTCATGACCGTGGGATTTTCCTTTTTTCCGTATTCGTTTTTCACTCCCATCTTTCCCAGAGCCATAACCTTTTTATTTTTCCGTCAATTTGGCCATGTGAGGGCTTATTTTTTGCGGGACGAGTTGTATTTTTGAACGACATCATTGGTTTTACCATGTCGTGTACTAGAAAACGGGAAAAAAATTCCAAGTGCGGTGAAATTGCAAAAAAAGTGCAATCCCACACTTGTTTTTTGCTTGGCTTTTTTGCTAGGTTCACTAAATGCTAAAACTGACCTGCCATTATGATTCTCCAGGTCATTACGAGTTCATTGACTCCTAACATGACTAGGTTATTTTTTACCTAAGTGGTGAAAACAAATTCCAAACTTTGCTAAAAAAAAAAAAAAAAAAAAAAAAATTGTGCCATTTTCCGATACTCGTAGCGTCTCCATTTTTCATGATCTGGGGTCGGTTGAGGGCTTATTTTTTGCGTGCCGAGCTGGTGTTTTTAATGATACCATTTTGGTGCAGATACGTTCTTTTGATCGCCCGTTATTGCATTTTAATGCAATGTCATGGCGACCAAAAAAATGTAATTCTGGCGTTTCGGATTTTTTTCTCATTACGCCGTTTAGCGATCAGGTTAATGCTTTTTTTTTGATAGATCGGGCGATTCTGAACGCAGCGATACCAAATATGTGTAGGTTTGATTTTTTTTTATTGATTTATTTTGATTGGGGCGAAAGGGGGGTGATTTAAACTTTTATTTATTTTTTTTTTTTTCACATTTTTTTTAACTTTTTTTTTTTTACTTTTGCCATGCTTCAATAGCCTCCATGGGAGGCTAGAAGCAGGCACAGCACGATCGGCTCTGCTACATAACAGCGATCATCAGATCGCTGCTATGCAGCAGAAAATCAGGTGTGCTGTGAGCGCCGACCACAGGGTGGCGCTCACAGCTACCGGCGATCAGTAACCATAGAGGTCTCAAGGACCTTTATGGTTACAATACTGAAGCATCGCCGACCCCCGATCATGTGATGGGGGTCGGCGATGATGTCATTTCCAGCCGCCCGGCCGGATGCGGTAGTTAGATGCTGCTGTCTGCGTTTGACAGCGGCATTTAACTAGTTAATAGCGGCGGGTGAATCGCGATTTCACCCGCCGCTATTGCGGGCACATGTCAGCTGTTCAAAACAGCTGACATGTCCCGGCTTTGATGCGGGCTCACCGCGGAGCCCTGCATCAAAGCAGGGGACCTGACGTCGGACGTACTATCCCTTCCGACGTCAGGAAGGGGTTAATGACCAAGCCAATTTTTACAATTCTGACCACTGTCATTTTATGAGGTTATAACTCTGGAATGCTTTAACAGATCCTGTTGATTCTGAGACTGTTTTTTCGCGACATATTGTACTTCATGTTAGTAGTAACACTTCTTCGATATTACTTGCAATTATTTATGAAAAAAATGGAAATATGGCAAATTTTTAAAATTTTGCAATTTTCAAAGTTTGCATTTTTAATCCCTTAAATCAGAGAGATATGTCACAAAAAATAGTTAATATGTAACATTTCCTACATGTCTACTTTACATCAGCACAATTTTGGAGGCATTTTTTTTTTTTTGTTAGGGAGTTATAAGGTTTAAAAGTTGACCAGCGATTTCTGATTTTTACACCACCATTTTTTTTAGGGACCACATCATATTTGAAGTCATTTTGAGGGGTCTATATGATAGAAAATACCCAAGTGTGACACCATTCTAAAAACTGCACCCCTCAAGATGCTCAAAACCACATTCAAAAAGTTTATTAACCCTTTACGATCTTCACAGGAACTGAAACAATGTGGAAGGAAAAAATGAACATTTAACTTTTGCAAACATTTTACTTCAGAACCAATTTTTTTTATTTTCACAAGTGTAAAAACAGAAATTTAACCATAAATTTTGTTGTGAAATTTCTCCTGAATACTCCGATACCCCATATGTGGGGGTAAACCACTGTTTGAGCGCACCGCAGAGCTTGGAAGAGAAGGAGCGCCGTTTGACTTTTTCAATGCAGAATTGGCTGGAATTGAGATCGGACGCCATGTTGCATTTGGAGAGACCCTGATGTGCCTAAACAGTAGAAACCCACCACAAGTAACACCATTTTGGAAACTAGACCTCTTAAGGAACTTATCTAGATGTGTGGTGAGCACTTTGAGCCCCCAAGTGCTTCACAGAAGTTTATAAAGTAGAGCCGTGAAAATAAAAAATCGCATTTGTTTACACAAAAATGATCTTTTTGCCCACAAATTCTTATTTTCACAAGGGTAACAGGAGAAATTAGACCACAAAAGTTGTTTTGCAATTTCTCCTGAGTACGTCGATACCCCATATGTGGGGGTAAACCACTGTTTGGGTGCACCGCAGAGCTTGGAAGTGAAGGAGTGCCTTTTTACTTTTTCTATGTAGAATTGGCTGGAATTGAGATCGGACACTATGTCGCATTTGGAGAGCACCTGATGTGCCTAAACAGTAGAAACCCCCCATAAGTGACCCATTTTGGAAACTAGACCCCTTAAGGAACTTATCTAGATGTGTGGTGAGCACTTTAAACCCCCAAGTGCTTCACAGAAATTTATAACGTAGAGCCGTGAAAATAAAAAATCCTTTTTTTTCCCTCAAAAATGATATTTAGCCTGCAATTTTTTATTTTCTCAAGGGTAACAGGAGACATTGGACCCCAAAATCTGTTGACCAGTTTGTCCTGAGTATGCTGATACCCCATATGTGGGGGGGTACTGTTTGGGCACCCATCAGGGCTCGGAAGGGAAGGAGCGCCGCTTCTTAGTAAAGTAATCCTAATGCCAAGCCTAATCCCAACCCTAGCCCTAACTTTAGCCCCAACCCTAGCCCTAACTTTAGCCCCAACCCTAACCCTAGCCCTAACTTTAGCCCCAACCCTAAATTTAACCCCAACCCTAACCCTAAGTTTAGCCCCAACCCTAACTTTAGCCCCAACCCTAACCCTAATTTTAGCCCCAACTCCTCTAGCTGCTGGCCGGCAGATCATGGCGGGCGCACTGCGCATGCGCCTGCCATTTTCTTATTGAAGGAAGAAGCCGGTGGCCAGGAGGGGACACAGGGACACCGGTAAGTATTTGTGCGATCACATCAAGGGCAGAGAAATAACACATTTTTTTTTTTTTTGCGGTCGCCGGTAAACAGTTAATTACCGGCGATCGCAAAACAGGGGTCAGTAAAAACCGACCCCGATCATGTTCTTTGGGGTCTCGGCTGCCGGGTACCGGGTGCCGGCCGGTGGGCGCACTGCGCATGCGCCTGCCATTTTTGGCCGGAAGAAGATGGCGGCGCCCATCGGGAGCCATGAGGAGCATTGGGGGAGACAGGAGAGTATCGGGGGCGATCGGGGACCCCATTTCTCTGTCCTCTGATGTGCGATCACATCGGAGGACAGAGAAATTAAATGGGAAATCACGTGGGTTTTTTTTTGTTTGTTTTTTTTGCGACCGCCGGTAAACGGTTAATTACCGGCGATCGCAACTCGGGGGTCGGTACAAAACCGCACGAATCATGTTCTCTGGGGTCTCGGCTATCCCCGGTAACCAAGACCCCAGAGAAAATCTGACTCTGGGCGGCACTATTCACTTTTTCCACAGCGCCATTAATTAACGGCGCTGTGGTTTAAGTACCCTTAACTGCCCGCCGCCGTTAAAAGACGTATCGGCGGTCGTTAAAGGGTTAACATTGATGCCACATTGATGTTGTCTGCAACTAATTTTAGGAAATGTTGAGACTCCTGATTGGGTCTCCTTATCTGCAGGGTTGGCTTAGTGGAAAAGATGTCGCTCCCCAATATACCTTTTCTACTCTGGTAAAAATGTATGCCACTTTGGTGGTGTCTGCCACTATTTTTTTTGAAAATGTGGAGACTCCTAATTGGGTAATCCCATATGCTGGGTTGGATGCAGTAGAAGATATGTTGTTCCCTATTATACTCTTGTGAAATTGATGTCACTTTGGTGGTGTCTGCCCCTAATTATTATAAATTTGAAAGCTCATGATTGGGTCGCCATCTGCTGGGTTGGCTGTAGTTGAAGAGGTGTCGAACACTATTATAATATTTCTACTCTGGTGAAATTGTTGCCATTTTGGTGGTGTCTGCCACTAATTTTTGGGGATGTGTAGACTCCTGGTTGGGTTCCCTTCATGTGTGTTGCCTGTAGCAGTAGGCCTCCGAGACCAGCAGGCCTCCACTACCTTTGAGTCAACTAGCCGTGTTACTATCCTTACATTTGTCTCACAATAGTAGTCTACGAAACTGATATTTCTGTCACCTGAGTGTCACTGAGCTGTTGCATGTGGTGATAGGGCTCCCAGCAAAGCAGGCCTACATCGATGCCTCACCCACCTCATCTTAATTTGAAGTTCAATTCAAAGCTGTAAATGCTGGCCCAGACCCTGATACCTCATGTTAGGTGTCAAGTTCCCACTGCTGCACAGGGGGAATCTTGAACCATGTCCGCTGCGGTCTCCCATTCTCCTTCAGCCACAGTGGAGCCTGTTCAGCAGAGACGTCGGTCTCAGCATCTGGCTCAAGCAGATACTGTGCGTTTGGTTACAGCTGCCATTCCAGGCTAAGCCTTTGTAACCAGCAATGATCAGAGGCGAGCAGACGTTCCAGGGACTAAGTCCTGCTTTTCTTCTACTGAGCATGCCCACGGGACAACCTCTCATTGGTGGTCGGGGGTCACATGCTCAGGTCCTGTAGCAGCTCCGGTTGGATCACTAGGAAGGTCCTGGAAGGCTACAGATATAAAAGGTTTGCATGGCCGCTCATCCATGCGCTAGTATAAATCAGTTAGTGTGTGTGTGTGGATGTGTGCCTGTTCTGGTGAAAGCTCCAAATCATTCCCATCCCTAGTGTTGATGAATGCTCGCAAATGTTGGAGCTGTCTAGCGCCTGTTAGTGCCATCCAGCACCAGACACAATCCGTAGCGTCTAACAGCAGCGTTAGCCAGTTCGGCACCGTGCGCAACCAGTGCGCTTACCTGTCCCTGGTTAGGGTAGTTAGTGGTGTTCGCCAGAGCGGCACTGCACGCACTCAGTGCGGTAAATCATTATTTAGGTTTTTCCCTGGCACCGCAGTTGTGGCGCCGAGCGCTACTGGTCTAGAGGGACTCTAACTCCGTGTCCTTGGGGCAGAGTCCTGTGACCCAATTCTAGCGTTCACTCTGCGGTATTGCGGCCCTGTGATGCAACAGGGTTCACTTCCTTACATACCGGGTGAAGCTAACCCGTGTGTGTTCACATTATTCCGCCATATACTGTCCGCCATTACCGAGCAGCAGGTGTCATCTCTGCACGGTGGACCCCGGGCTGTGAACATACCTTATACCATCCCTATAATTATTTGGTGCATTCCGCCAGCCCTCACACCTCATGCATGGCTGATAGCTGCTGTGCCATTCTAAAATTTGTACTGTGGGTCAAATGAGGCCACTATCCTTTTGCTTACCCCTAATTTGATGCCTGCTTGAGGGTGTTGTGTATGCGTTTGCTTTTGCCTCCCATTGACTCCAATAGCGAACGGCTATGTTCAGCTAATATTTGATGAATAAATCAGAGAATATTGCAAAATCGGCAATCGGAATCTGAAGCGAACATTGAAATATTGGCTCATTTCTACTTATGACCATGGTTGCTCAAATATCTGTGCATCGGTACATGCAAAATCCTCATGTCCCTCTTGAAACAGGCAGTGCGAGAGGCCAGAATCTATAAATTGAAATGTGAACAGCTCTTTAGAGTGTCCAAGTGTGGGATTAATTGTCTCCGGGCACTTGGCATGGTCGGAGAAAGGATGATCAAGGTGAGGATTATATCGTCCATAATCATAGCACCAGAGACTGGACTATGTGGATGACAGGGTGGTGCTGGCAAGCTGACTGGAAGCATTATCTGCCATCCATCCAATAACTTTTTCACACTGGTCTGGCTTCAAGAGCCCCCTACAAAGTGGGACAGAAAGCTAAGGTGACATGATGTGTGTGTTTGTTGTGTTCTCTCAGTAGGCACAGTTTGATCTTGCCCACAGCCTTGTGATCACTATCAGCATCACGTCCACACAATATAATGGCCACACACAATGCTCAATACTGTATAATGGCAACACAGTGCTCCATACTGTATAATTGCCACACATGATACTCAATACTGTATAATGGCCACACAGTGCTTCATATTGTATAATAGACACACCTCACATGATGCTCCATGCTGTATAATGGCCACATACGATTCTCAATACTGTATAATGGCCACACAGTACTCCCTAATGTATAATGGCCACACATGATGCGCAATACTGTATAATAGCCACACAGTGCTCCATACTGTATAATGGCCACACATGATGATCAAAATTGTATAATGGCCACACAGTGCTCCATACTGTATAATGGTCACACATGATGCTCAATACTGTATAATGGTGACAGTGACCCATACTGTACAATGGCCCCACATTATGCTCCATACTGTATAATGGCCACACGATGATCCATACTGTATAATGGCCACAGTGCTCTATACCGTATAATGGCCACACACAATGCTCAATACTGTATAATGGCCACACTTGATGATCAATACTGTATAATGGCCACACATGATGCTCAATACTGTATAATGGCCACTCAATGCTCCATACTGTATAATGGCCACTCATGATGTTCCATGCTGTATAATGGCCACACATGATACTCCATACTTTATAATGACCACACAGTGCTCCATTCTGTATAATGGCCATACATGATGCCCCATACTGTATTATGGCCACACAGTGCTCCATACTGTATAATGGCCACACATGATGCACAATACTGTATAATGGCCACACATGATGCTCCATACTTTATAATGACCACACAGTGCTCCATTCTGTATAATGGCCATACATGATGCCCCATACTGTATTATGGCCACACAGTGCTCCATACTGTATAATGGCCACACATGATGCACAATACTGTATAATGGCCACACATGATGCTCCATACTTTATAATGGCCACACAGTACTCCATTCTGTATAATGGCCCCACATGATGCTCCATACTGTATAATGGCCACACAGTGCTCCATATTGTATCATGGCCACACATTATGCTCCATACCGTATAATGGACACACAGTGCTTCATACTGTGTAATGGCCACACATGATGCTCAATACTGTTTAATGGCCACATATGCTCCATACTTTATATTGGCCACACATTGCTCCATACTGTGTAATGGCCACACATGATGCTTAATACTGTTTAATGGTCTCACATGATGCTCCATACTGTATAATGGCCACACAATGCTCCGTACTTTATAATGGCCACACAAGATGCTCATTACTGTATAACAGCCACACATGATGCTCAATACTGTATAATGGCCAAGTAGTGCTTCATCCTGTATAATGGCCATACATAATGCTCAATACTGTATAATGGCCAAGTAGTGCTTCATACTGTATAATGGCCACACATGATGCTCAATATTGTATAATGGCCAAACAGTGCTCCGTACTGTATAATGGCCAAACATGATGTTCAATACTGTATAATGGCCAAACAGTGCTTCAAACTGTATAATGGCCACACATGATGTTCCATACTGTATAACAGCCACACATGATGCTCCATACTGTATAATGGCCAAACAGTGCTTTATACTGTATAATGGCCACAAATGACGCTCCATACTGTATAATGGTCACACAGTGCTCAATACTGTATAATGGCCACACATGATGCTCAGTACTATATAATGGCCAAGTAGTGCTTCATATTGTATAATGGCCACGCATGATGCTTAATACTGTATAATGGCCACACAGTGCTCAATACTGTATAATGGCCACACATGATGCTCAATACTGTATAATGGCCAAGTAGTGCTTCATACTGAATAATGGCCACACATGATGCTCCATACTGTATAATGGCCACACATGATGCTCCATACTTTATATTGACCACACAGTGCTGCATACTGTATAATGGCCACAAATGACGCTCCATACTGTAAAATGGCCACACAGTGCTCCATATTGTATAATGGCCACACAGTGCTGCATAATGTATAATTGCCACAAATGATGCTCAATGCTATATAATGACCAAGTAGTGGTTCATATTGTATAATGGCCAGGCATGATGCTCCATACTTTATAATGGCCACACAGTGCTCCATTCTGTAAAATGGCCCCAAATGATGCTCCATACTGTATAATGGCCACACAGTGCTCCATACTGTATAATGGCCACACATGATGATCAATGCTGTATTATGGCCACAGAGTGCTCAATAATGTATAATGGCCATACATGAGGCTCCATACTGAATACAGGCCACACCTTGCTCCATACTGTATAATGGCCCCACATGATGCTCTACACTGTATAATGGCCACAATGTGCTCCATACTGTATAATGGCTACGCATGATGCTCTATACTGTATAATGACAACACAGTTCTCCATACTTTATAATGGCCACTGTTGTGAACTATACTTTTTGGCTCCCTCTTGTGGTCACTAGTGATTTGGCACTTGGATTGTCTTTTACCAGGTTTGTGTTCACCTGCTTCGTTAGGCCTGGGGTGTTGCTATTTAAACTTCCTGGATTCTCAGTCCAGTGCCTGGCTTCGTTGTAATCAGTTCACTTCTGTTTGCTCCTGTCTTCAGGTCCTGGTTCTTTGCAAAATAAGCTAAGTCCTGCTTTCGTACTCTTGATCATTTGCATTGCTCATATTTTTTGTCCAGCTTGTACAATATGTGATTCCTGTTATTGCTGGAAGCTCTAGGGGGGCTGATATTCTCCCCCCACACCGTCAGTCGGTTTGGGGGTTCTTGGATACTCAGCGTGGATATTTTGCAGGGTTTTTTGCTGACCATATAAGTCTTCTTACTATATTCTGCTATTAGTCAGTGGGCCTCTCTTTGCTAAATCTAGTTCATTCTTACGTTTGTCCTTTCTTCTTACCTCACCGTTATTATTTGTTGGGGGCTTGTATTACTTTGGGGTCTTTTCTCTGGAGGCAAGAGAGGTCTTATTTTCCCTGATAGGGGTAGTTAGTTCTCCGGCTGGCGCGAGACGTCTAGAATCAACATAGGCACGTTCCCCGGCTGCTGTTAGTGTTTGCGCTAGGATCAGGTATATGGTCAGCCTAGTTACCACTTCCCTATGAGCTGGTATTTATGTTTTGCAGACTTTGCTGTAATCTTTGAGGTCCCCTGCCATTGGGATCATAACAGTAAGCCAGGCCAATAAATAGTTAATGCATTGCTGAAGTAGGATTAAAAGAAAAGAAGTTCTGAGTTTTTTTTTTTTTGTTTTTTTTTCTTCCTCCCCTTTATCTCTGAGTGGCTTGAAGCTTTGCTGCAGACATGAATGTTCAGACCTTGATTACTAGTGTGGATCAGCTTGCTGCACGTGTGCAGGGCATTCAGGATTTTGTTATTAGCAGTCCTATGTCAGAGCCTAAGATACCTATTCCTGAGCTGTTCTCTGGAGATCGATTTAAATTTAGGAATTTTAGGAATAATTGTAAATTGTTTCTATCTTTGAAACCTCGTTCGTCTGGAGATTCAGCTCAGCAAGTTAAAATTATTATCTCCTTCTTGCGTGGCGACCCTCAGGATTGGGCTTTCTCGTTAGCGCCAGGAGATCCTGCATTGGCGGATGTTGATGCGTTTTTTCTGGCGCTCGGATTGCTTTATGAGGAGCCTAATCTTGAAATTCAGGCAGAAAAAGCTCTACTGGCCATCTCTCAGGGCCAGGATGAAGCTGAGGTGTACTGCCAAAAATTTCGGAAATGGTCCGTGCTTACTCGATGGAATGAATGTGCTCTGGCCGCAAATTTCAGAAATGGCCTTTCTGAAGCCATTAAGAATGTGATGGTGGGTTTTACAATTCCTACAAGTCTGAATGATTCTATGGCACTGGCAATTCAGATTGATCGGCGTTTGCGGGAGCGCAAATCCGCTAAACCTCTGGCGGTGTTGTCTGAACAGACACCTGTCTCAATGCAATGCGATAGAATCCTGACTAGAACCGAATGACAAAATCATAGACGTCAGAATGGGCTGTGTTTTTACTGTGGTGATTCTACACATGTTATATCAGCATGCTCTAAACGCCTAACCAAGGTTGTCAGTCCTGTCACCATTGGTAATTTGCAGCCTAAATTTATTTTGTCTGTGACTTTAATTTGTTCATTGTCTTCCTACCCTGTTATGGCATTTGTGGATTCAGGTGCTGCCCTGAGTCTTATGGACTTGTCGTTTGCCAAGCGCTGCGGTTTTGTCCTGGAGCCTTTAAAGGTTCCAATTCCTCTCAGAGGAATTGATGCTACGCCACTGGCGGAAAATAAACCGCAGTATTGGACACAAGTGACCATGTGCATGACCCCTGAACATCGGGAGGTGATTTGTTTTCTTGTTCTGCATAAAATGAATGATTTGGTCGTTTTAGGTCTGCCATGGTTACAGACCCATAATCCTGTTTTGGATTGGAAGGCTATGTCTGTCTCAAGTTGGGGTTGTCAGGGAATTCATTGCGATTCTTCGCCGATGTCTATTGCTACTTCTACTCCTTCAGAAGTTCCTGAGTATTTGTGTGACTATCAGGATGTATTCAGTGAGTCCAGGTCCAGTGCTCTTCCTCCTCATAGGGACTGTGACTGCGCTATAGATTTGATTCCTGGCAGTAAATTTCCTAAGGGACGATTATTTAATTTGTCTGTACCCGAGCATGCCGCGATGCGTTCTTATGTCAAGGAGTCTTTGGAGAAGGGGCATATTCGTCCATCCTCTTCCCCTCTCAGTGCGGGATTCTTTTTTGTGGCCAAGAAAGACGGGTCTTTGAGACCTTGTATAGACTATCGGCTTCTGAATAAAATCACTGTTAAGTTTCAGTATCCGTTGCCGCTATTGTCAGACTTGTTTGCTCGGATTAAGGGCGCCAAGTGGTTCACCAAGATAGATCTTCGTGGTGCGTACAACCTTGTGCGCATTAGGCAGGGAGATGAATGGAAAACTGCATTCAATACGCCCGAAGGTCATTTTGAATACTTGGTGATGCCCTTTGGGCTCTCTAATGCCCCTTCAGTGTTTCAGTCCTTTATGCATGATATCTTCTGGAAGTATCTGGATAAATTTTTGATTGTGTATCTTGATGATATTCTAGTTTTCTCGGATGATTGGGATTCTCATGTAAAGCAGGTCAGGATGGTGTTTCAGGTTTTGCGTGATAACGCTTTGTTTGTGAAGGGCTCAAAGTGTCTCTTTGGAGTGCAGAAGGTTTCCTTTTTGGGTTTTATTTTCTCCCCTTCTGCCGTGGAGATGGACCCAGTCAAGGTCCGAGCTATTCATGATTGGACTCAGTCCACGTCTGTTAAGAGTCTTCAGAAGTTCTTGGGGTTCGCTAATTTCTACCGTCGCTTTATCGCTAATTTTTCTAGCGTTGTTAAACCTTTGACGGATATGACCAAGAAAGGTTCTGATGTGGCTAATTGGGCTCCTGCAGCCGTGGAGGCCTTCCAGGAGCTGAAGCGCCGGTTTACTTCGGCGCCTGTTTTGTGCCAGCCTGATGTCTCACTTCCGTTTCAGGTTGAAGTGGATGCTTCTGAGATCGGTGCTGGGGCTGTTTTGTCGCAGAGAGGCTCTGGTTGTTCTGTGATGAGACCATGTGCCTTTTTCTCTAGGAAGTTTTCGCCTGCTGAGCGGAACTATGATGTTGGTAATCGGGAGTTGTTGGCCATGAAGTGGGCATTTGAGGAGTGGCGTCATTGGCTCGAGGGTGCTAAGCATCGTGTGGTGGTCTTGACTGATCACAAAAATCTGATGTATCTCGAGTCTGCTAAGCGCCTGAATCCTAGACAGGCTCGTTGGTCATTGTTTTTCTCTCGTTTTGACTTTGTGGTCTCATACCTGCCTGGTTCGAAGAATGTTAAGGCTGATGCTCTCTCTAGGAGCTTTGTGCCTGACTCTCCTGGAGTCTCGGAGCCAGCTGGTATTCTTAAAGAGGGAGTGATCGTGTCAGCAATATCTCCGGATTTGCGACGTGTGTTGCAGAGATTTCAGGCTGGTAGACCTGACTCGTGTCCACCCGACAGACTGTTTGTTCCTGATAAATGGACCAGCAGAGTCATTTCCGAGGTTCATTCCTCGGTGTTGGCAGGGCATCTGGGAATTTTTGGTACCCGAGATTTGGTGGCTAGGTCCATTTGGTGGCCTTCCTTGTCACGGGATGTGCGGTCATTTGTGCAGTCCTGTGGGACTTGTGCTCGGGCTAAGCCTTGTTGTTCTCGTGCTAGCGGGTTGCTTTTGCCCTTGCCCGTCCCGAAGAGGCCTTGGACACACATTTCCATGGATTTCATTTCTGATCTTCCGGTGTCTCAGGGAATGTCTGTCATCTGGGTGGTGTGTGATCGTTTTTCCAAGATGATCCATTTGGTACCCTTGCCTAAGTTGCCTTCCTCTTCCGATCTGGTTCCTTTGTTTGTTCAGAATGTGGTTCGTTTGCACGGCATTCCGGAGAATACCGTGTCCGACAGAGGATCCCAGTTTGTGTCCGGATTCTGGCGATCTTTTTGTGCTAAGATGGGCATTGATTTGTCGTTTTCATCTGCCTTCCATCCTCAGACTAATGGTCAAACGGAGCGAACTAATCAGACACTGGAGGCTTATTTGAGATGTTTTGTTTCTGCGGACCAGGATGATTGGGTGACCTTCTTGCCATTGGCGGAGTTTGCCCTTAATAATCGGGCTAGTTCCGCTACTTTGGTTTCGCCATTCTTCTGCAACTCTGGTTTTCATCCTCGTTTCTCCTCGGGTCATGTTGAGTCTTCTGACTGTCCTGGGGTGGATTCCGTGGTGGATAGGTTGCAGCGGGTTTGGAATCATGTGGTGGACAACTTGAGGTTGTCACAGGAGAAGGCTCAGCGTTTTGCCCCCGACTTCGTGTTTGGGATTTGGTTTGGTTGTCTTCTCGGTATGTCCCTCTGAAGGTTTCCTCTCCTAAGTTTAAGCCTCGCTTTATTGGTCCTTATAAAATTTTGGAAGTTCTTAACCCGGTTTCTTTTCGATTGGATCTTCCGGTGTCGTTTGCCATTCACAACGTGTTCCATAGGTCTTTGTTACGGCGGTACGTTGTGCCTGTGGTTCCTGCTGTTGAGCCTCCTGCTCCGGTGTTGGTTGAGGGCGAGTTGGAGTACGTGGTGGAGAAGATCTTGGATTCTCGTCTCTCTAGACGGAGGCTCCAGTATTTGGTTAAATGGAAGGGCTATGGTCAGGAGGATAATTCCTGGGTGGCCGCCTCTGATGTTCATGCGGCCGATTTGGTTTGTGCCTTCCACGCTGCTCATCCTGGTCGCCCTGGTGGTCTTGGTGAGGGTTCGGTGACCCCTCCTTAAAGGGGGGTACTGTTGTGAACTATACTTTTTGGCTCCCTCTTGTGGTCACTAGTGATTTGGCACTTGGATTGTTGTCTTTTACCAGGTTTGTGTTCACCTGCTTCGTTAGGCCTGGGGTGTTGCTATTTAAACTTCCTGGATTCTCAGTCCAGTGCCTGGCTTCGTTGTAATCAGTTCATTTCTGTTTGCTCCTGTCTTCAGGTCCTGGTTCTTTGCAAGATAAGCTAAGTCCTGCTTTCGTACTCTTGATCATTTGCATTGCTCATATTTTTTGTCCAGCTTGTACAATATGTGATTCCTGTTATTGCTGGAAGCTCTAGGGGGGCTGATATTCTCCCCCCACACCGTCAGTCGGTTTGGGGGTTCTTGGATACTCAGCGTGGATATTTTGCAGGGTTTTTTGCTGACCATATAAGTCTTCTTACTATATTCTGCTATTAGTCAGTGGGCCTCTCTTTGCTAAATCTAGTTCATTCTTACGTTTGTCCTTTCTTCTTACCTCACCGTTATTATTTGTTGGGGGTTTGTATTACTTTGGGGTCTTTTCTCTGGAGGCAAGAGAGGTCTTATTTTCCCTGACAGGGGTAGTTAGTTCTCCTGCTGGCGCGAGACGTCTAGAATCAACGTAGGCACGTTCCCCGGCTGCTGTTAGTGTTTGCCCTAGGATCAGGTATATGGTCAGCCTAGTTACCACTTCCCTATGAGCTGGTATTTATGTTTTGCAGACTTTGCTGTAATCTTTGAGGTCCCCTGCCATTGGGATCATAACAGGCCACACACTGCTACATACTTTATAATGGCCTCACATGATGCTCAATACTGAATAATAGCCACACAGTGCTCCATACTGTATAATGGCCACACATGATGCTCAATACTGTATAAAGGCCACACAGTGTTCCATACAGTAAAATGGCAACACATGATGCTCAATACTGTATAAGGGCCACACATGATGCTCCATACTGTATAATGGCCACACAGTGCTCCATACTATATAATGGACACACCTCACGCGATGCTCAATATTGTATAATGGCCACACATGATGCTCAATACTGTATAATCATCACACTTGATGTTCCATACTGTATAATGGCCACACAGTGCTCCATACTGTATAATAGCCCCACATGGTGCTCCATACTGTATTATGGCCACACAGTGCTCCATACTGTATAATGGCCACACATGATGCACAATACTGTATAATGGCCACACATGATGCTCCATACTTTATAATGGCCACACAGAGCTCCATTCTGTGTAATGGCCCCACATGATGCTCCATACTGTATAATGGCCACACAGTGCTCCATATTGTATCATGGCCACACATTATGCTCCATACCGTATAATGGACACACAGTGCTCCATACTGTGTAATGGCCACACATGATGCTCAATACTGTTTAATGGCCACATATGCTCCATACTTTATATTGTCCACACAGTGCTCCATACTGTGCAATGGCCACACGTGATGCTCAATACTGTTTAATGGCCTCACATGATGCTCCATACTGTATAATGGCCACACAATGCGCCATACTTTATAATGGCCACACATGATGCTCATTAGTGTATAATAGCCTCACATGATGCTCAATACTGTATAATGGCCAAGTAGTGCTTCATCCTGTATAATGGCCATACATGATGCTCAATACTGTATAATTGCCAAGTAGTGCTCCATACTGTATAATGGCCAAACATGATGTTCAATACTGTATAATGGCCAAACAGTGCTTCGTACTGTATAATGGCCAAACATGATGTTCAATACTGTATAATGGCCAAACAGTGCTTCAAACTGTATAATGGCCACACATGATGTTCCATACTGTATAACAGCCACACATGATGCTCCATACTGTATAATGGCCAAACAGTGCTTTATACTGTATAATGGCCACAAATGACGCTCCATACTGTATAATGGTCACACAGTGCTCAATACTGTATAATGGCCACACATGATGCTCAATACTATATAATGGCCAAGTAGTGCTTCATATTGTATAATGGCCATGCATGATGCTCAATACTGTATAATGGCCACTGTTGTGAAATTGGATTTTGGGCTCCCCCGGTGGCCACTGGTGGAATTGAACTGGTGTGCATCATCCCCTCTGTTCACCTGTTTCCATCAGGATGTGGGAGTCGCTATTTAGCCTTGCTCCTCTGTCACTTCCATGCCGGTCAACATTGTAATCAGAAGCCTTTCTGTGCATGTTCCTGCTGCTAGACAACTCCCAGCTAAGTTGGACTTTAGTCCTCGTTTGTTTTTGCATTTTGTTCCAGTTCACAGCTGTAGTTTCGTTTCTGTGTCTGGAAAGCTCTTGTGATCTGAAATTGCCACTCTGATGTTATGAGTTAATACTAGAGTCTTAAAGTAATTTCAGGATGGTGTTTTGATAGGGTTTTCAGCTGACCATGAAAGTGCCCTTTCTGTCTTCCTGCTATCTAGTAAGCGGACCTCAATTTTGCTAAACCTATTTTCATACTACGTTTGTCATTTTCATCTAAAATCACCGCCAATATATGTGGGGGCCTCTGTCTGCCTTTCGGGGAAATTTCTCTAGAGGTGAGCCAGGACTATATTTTCCTCTGCCAGGATTAGTTAGTCCTCCGGCCGGCGCTGGGCGTCTAGGGATAAAACGCAGGCAACGCTACCCGGCTACTGTTAGTTGTGCGGCAGGTTTAGTTCATGGTCAGTTTAGTTTCCATCCTTCCAAGAGCTAGTTCTTATGTTTGCTGGGCTATGTTCTCTTGCCATTGAGAACCATAACAGGCCACACAGTGCTCAATACTGTATAATGGCCACGCATGATGCTCAATACTGTATAATGGCCAAGTAGTGCTTCATATTGTATAATGGCCACGCATGATGCTCAATACTGTATAATGGCCACACAGTGCTCCATACTGTATAATGGCCATGAATGATGCTCAATACTGTATAATGGCCAAGTAGTGCTTCATACTGTATAATGGCCACACATGATGCTCCATACTGTATAATGGCCACACATGATGCTCCATACTTTATAATGACCACACGGTGCTGCATACTGCATAATGGCCACAAATGACGCTCCATACTGTATAATGGCCACACAGTGCTCAATAATGTATAATGGCCACACAGTGCTCCATAATGTATAACTGCCACAAATGATGCTCAATACTATATAATGGCCAAGTAGTGGTTCATATTGTATAATGGCCATGCATGATGCTCAATACTGTATAAAGGTCACACAGTGCTCCATTCTGTATAATGGCCATGCATGATGCTCAATACTGTATAATGGCCAAGTAGTGCTTCATACTGTATAATGGCTACACATGATGCTCCATATTGTATAATGGCCACACAGTGCTCCATACTGTATACTGGCCACACATGATGCTCAATACTGTATAATGGCCACACATGATGCTCAATACTGTATAATGGTCACACAGTGCTCCATAATGTATAATGACCACAAATGATGCTCAATGCTATATAATGGCCAAGTAGTGCTTCATATTGTATAATGCTATATGGTATGATGCTCAATGCTGTTTAATGGCCACACAGTGCTGTATACTGTTTAATGGTCGCACATGATGTTCCATACTGTATAATGGCCACACCTGATGCTCAATAGTGTTTCATGATGCTCATGATGCTCCATACTGTATAATGGCCACACATGATGCTCCATGCTGTATAATGGACACACAGTGCTCCATACTGTATAATGGCCACACATGATGCTCAATATTGTATAATTGCCACACAGTGCTCTATACTGTATGATGGTCACAAATGATGCTAAAAACTGTCTCAAAACTACTGGAGCAACACTTTAAACTGTCTTTCCTTCTCTCTTCCTTCTCCTTCTTTGGCCGCTTACAATCTGACTTCCAGTCACAGCACTCCACTGAAACTGCCCTAACTAAGGTCACCAATGACCTGTTAAGAGCAATTGACACTACACTGTCCTCCTCCTCCTGGACCTGTCCTCTGCCTTTGACACAGTGAACAATTCCACTTTACTACAGACCCTCTCATCCCTTGGCATCACAGACTTGGCTCTATCCTGGATCTCATCATACTTAACAGACCGTACAATCAGCATCTCCCACGCCCACAAAACCCCCTCACTTCACCCCCTATCTGTCGGAGTCCCGCAAGATTCAGTCCTAGGGCCCCTGCTCTTCTCCATTTACAAATTTGGCCTGGTAGGGCCCATAGAATCTCACTGCTTTGTTTCACCTCTATGCTGATGACACACAGATCTACATCTCTGGACCAGATATCATCACCCTACTAACCAGAATCCCTCAATGTCTGTCCGCTATTTCATCTTTCTTCTCTGCTAGATTTCTAAAACTTAATATGGACAAAACAGAATTCATTATCTCTCCCCCACCTCAAGTGACCCCCCAACTAACCTATCCATTACAGTAAACGTCTGCCCACTCTCCCCAGTCCTACAAGCTCGCTACCTCGGGGTAATTCTTGACACTGATTTCTCCTTCAAACCACATATCCAAGCCATTTCCACTTCCTGTCGCCTTCAACTCTCGGATCCGTGCATTTGTAAACCAAGAATCTTCAAAAACTCTAGTCCATGCCTTCATCATCTCCCGCCTTGACTACTGCAACATACTGCACTGTGGCCTCCCCTCAAACACTCTCGCACCCCTCCAATCTATTCTAAACTCTGCTGCCCGACTAATCCATCTGTCCCCCCGCTATTCCCAAACCTCTCCCCTCTATCAATCCCTTCAATGGCTCCCCATTGCCCAGAGACTCCAGTACAAAACCCTAACCATGACATACAAAGCCATCCACAATCTGTCCTCCATACATCTGTGACCTCGTCTCCCGGTACTTACCTGCACGCAACCTCCGATCCTCACAACCTCCGATCCTCACAAGATCTCCTTCTCTACTCTCCTCTTATCTCCTCTTCCCACAATCGCATACAAGATTTCTCTCACGCATCACCCCTACTCTGGAAGGCTCTACCACAGCATATCAGATTCTCGCCTACCATCAAAACCTTCAAAAAGAACCTGAAGACCCCACCTCTCCCGACAAGCCTACAACCTGCAGTAACCACCGATCGACCAAACTGCTGGATGACCAGCTCTACCTTCGCCTACTCTATCCTCATCCATCCCTTTTAGATTGTGAGCCCTCGTGGGCAGGGTCCTCTCTCCTACTGTACCAGTTGTGACTTGTATTGTTTAAGATTATTATACTTGTTTTTATTATGTATTCCCTTTCTCACATGTAAAGGGCCATGGAATAAATGGCGATATTATAATAATAATAATGGTCACACATGATGCTCCATACTGTATAATGGCCACACAGTGCTCCACACCGTGTAATGGCCCTAAATGATTCTCCATACTGTATAATGGTCACACACAGTGCTCGATACTGTATAATGGCCCCACATGATGCTCCATACTGTATAATGGCCACACATGATGCTCAATACTGTATATAATAGCGACACAGTGCTCCATACATTATCATGGCCACACAGTGCCCGATATGAATCTCCATACTGTATAATGGCCACGCATGATGCTCAATACTGTATAATGGCCACACAGTGCTTCATACTGGACAATGGCTACACAGTGCTCCACACTGCTTAATGGCCCCACATGATGCTCCATACTGTATAATGGCCACAGTGTTCCATACTTTGTAATGGCCCCACATGATGCTCCATACTGTGTAATGGCCACACAGTGCTCCATACTGTATAATAGCCACACATGATGCTCAATACTGTATTATGGCCCCACATGACCATGCTAGTGTACAGTCCGGGCAGTAGATGTTTCCCAGCAGCTCTGCTTACAATGCAGGCAAAGCTTTCACCACCTGTCGCCATCCACACTGCTGCCTCACAGATCCTGCACATTGCAATGTAGCCCAGCTCTGCAAACTTTGCATGCACTCGGACAACACCACTATCTACTGGCTCCATTCCGTAACTGCTGTACTATATAAAGGATATAGATATATATATATATATATATATATATATATATATATATATATATATTATACTGTGCCCATGACTAGCAGGCTGCAGTGGATTGGTCTAACTGCTGCCAGCTGCATGTATGTGTGCAGAATGTCCTCTCTCCCTCTCTGAACCACTGTCCTAGAAGAAGAAGATACGGAGGGGGCATGGCCTAATACATGGGGGCATGTCGGCTGCTTCTTCTGGCTGTGCGGGAGAGGTAGAGTCCCGTGTGGGACTGCGAGGCACAGACTCAAAATCGGGACAGTCCCGCAGTATGAGGGACGGTTTGGAGCTATGTGCTTAATGCTGTATTATGGCCACACAGTGCTCCATACTGTATACTGGCCACACATGATGCTCAATACTGTATAATGGCCACACAGTGCTCCATACTGTTTAATTGCCCCACAGGGTGCTCAATACTGTATAATGCCCCCACAGGATGCTGCATACTGTATAACGGCTTCACATGATGCCCCATACTGTATAATGGCCACACATGGCAATGCCAGTGTACAGTCGGGGCTGTAGATGTGTCCCAGCAGCTCTGCTGACAATGCAAGCAAAGACTTCACCACCTGTCGCTGTCCACACTGCTGCCTCACAAATGCTGCACATTGCAATGTAGCCCAGCTCTGCTAAGTCTGCATTCACTCAGACAGCACCACTATCTACTGGCTCCACTCCATAACTGCTGTACTATATAAAGGATACAGTATATATATATATATATATATATATATATATATATATATATATATATATATATATATATATATATATATATATATATATATATATATATATATATATATATATTATACAGTTCCTTTGGAAAGTATTATGCTCCCTGGAACTTTTCAACCTATTCCCACATATCATGCTTCAAACTTAGATACCAAATGTAAATTTTTGGTGAAGAATCAACAACAAGATGAACTCAATTGTGTAGTTGAACTAAATTTATTGGTTATTTTAAATTTTTGTGGAAATTCAAAAACTGAAAAGTGGAATATTATTCGGCCCCTTTACTTTCAGTGCAGCAAACTCACTCCAGAAGTTCATTGTGGATCTCTGAAAGATCCATTGTTGTCCTAAATGCCTAATGATGATAAATATAATCCACCTGTGTGTAATCAAGTCTCCGTATAAATGCACCTGCTCTGTGATAGTCTCAGGGTTCTGTTTGAAACACAGGGAGCATCATGAAGACCAAGGAACACAACAGGCAGGTCCGTGATACTGTTATGGAGAAGTATAAAGCCGGATTTGGATACAAAATGATTTCCAAAACTTTAAACATCCCAAGGAGCACTGTGCAAGCGATCATATTGAAATGGAAGGAGTATCATACCACTGCAAATCTACCAAGACCTGGCCGTCCCTCTAAACTTTCATCTCAAACAAACAGAAGACTAATCAGAGATGCAGCCAAGAGGCCCATGATCACTCCGGATGAACTGCAGAGATCTACAGCTGAGGTGGGACAGTCTGTCCATAGGACAACAATCAGTTGTATACTGCACAAATCTGGCCTGTATGGAAGAGTGGAGAGAAGAAAGTAATGGCCGGAGCTGGAGCCGCCCCTCCCCCCGCGGCGTAAGGGGAGGCCCATCATGACCATGGGATGGAGGGAGGGGTTAATGATAAAGGGGAGGTATAGTGGAGTCGGTTATGTTAACTGAGCTGGAGAGGGGTGGAGTTTTTTAGTTCCCGCTCTCCAGTCAGCAAGTGTGCATCAAATATGGCCACCGTTGATAGCGTTCTGGAGAGCCTGAGGGCCGCGGCAGCAGCGCACCCTCCAGGCTGGTTGGAGCGGCAGGTAGCAGGGATCATCGGGAGCGGAGGTCCGGGAGCAGCAGCGACGTCGGCGGTGTCTCCGGTGAGGCGCGCGCGGCGGTCACGGCCTCCTGACCGGCTGTCGCCCGATTCAGCTCCGCGGGCCCCCCGTCGGCGCAGGAGCCCCTCCGGGGACCCTCCAGGCCGGGCACCTCTTAATAGCAGCGCCGGTAGGTCCCGGCCTGGGAGGAATCCTACTGCCGGGCGGGGTCCGGTGGCGGCTGCGAGGCCTTCACCTCGCGGCATTGCGGGGGCGGGGCCAGCGCGAGCCAGGCAGCGTGTGAGGCCTAGCACATCGGGGGGCCGCGGCGGGGATGCTCCTTCCGCGCGGCCTGCCTCTGGCCTATCTGAAGCAGGACGAGGGAGAGGAGTGGTGGCGGGCAGCCCTGCGGTTGCGGGTGTGGCCCCGGCAGCATCAGCAGGGTTCGTCCCTGCAGCTGGATCGATGGACACAGCAGCGGCCTCACACAGTGGTGATGGGGGCCGGGACGTTTGGAGGACAGATCAGCAGCAGCCAGCTGGGACAGGACAGGCGGCGCTACTTTCACCTCAGGCTGGATCTTCGCAGCAAGACGCAACGCAGACTCCCATGCGACAGTTGCCTCCTGGGTCATTAGATTTCCACGGACAACGGCGGTTGGATCCTGGGACTCCGGCTGGGGGGATCACAGCTCCTCCGCAGCCTGGTGAGTGTTTGTCCTTGTCTTTGCTTCCTGTGCAGTATTTGCAGTCTCCAGTGAGTGTGGAGGCGCAAGGGGGTGTGGCGACGGGTTTTGGGGTTAGTGGCGTTGTCGGGGCTGATGTGGGGGGTGTCGGGGCGGTGTTGGAAAATGTGAGGGATTTGTTGGTGCGGTTGGAGAGAGGGATGAGTGATCAACGGCATTTGGCGGCGTGGATTGGGTCGCAGAGGGTTACGGGTTCGACGCAAGTGGCGTCGGGCTCTTGGGCACCGGTGTCGGTTTCAGTTCAAACGGAGAAGGAAAAGGAGTGTCGGGTCCATTTAGATGATAGGGCTCATGGGGAGGTATATGTTTGTTTTGAGGGCCCTTTGGGGGCGCATCTTAAAAAGGAGGTGATAGAAAAGATCATTAAAGATGAATATGTTGAAATTTTTTCGTTGCTCCCGTTAGAAAAATTTAACTTAGACAAAGGGAAGAAAGAGGATAGTAAAAAGGAGGATGAGGAAAAACGTAGGTGGCGTTTGATTCCTCAGACTTTCACAAATTGGCTACAGGCGTTTGCCATTTTAGCGAGTGTGATTGAGGAGAAGGCGCCTGAGAAGTGTTCAGGCCTTTTTTGCTACATGGATTCCATTGGAGAGGCGCACAGGGTTTATGGTGGTCAGGCCTGGTTGAGATATGATGAGCAATTCCGGCAGAGGAAGGCTATACGACCAACGATTCGTTGGGATCAGAAAGACATCGGGCTTTGGCTGCGGGTGATGGCGCAGTATAAATTTGGCCAGTCCTTTCAGGGGGGGGCCGGTAGTTCCGGTCAGAGTAGTCAATCCAGTTCGGCGGGATCGGCCGGACAGTCCAGTCAGGCGGGGGGCCGTAAAGCGGGCTTGTGCTGGCAGTTTAACGACGGGCAATGTAAGTTCGGGGTTAACTGCAAGTTCAAGCATTTGTGTTCACACTGCAGCGGCTCTTCCCATGGGGCCTCTAAGTGTTTTAAAAAATCCAAGTTCAAGTCAGGGTCAGGGAATTCTCAAGGGGGTGACGCCAGTGAGGCTGGAAAGGATGGTCCCCTTTCTAAATAGATACCCCCTGAGGGAGGCAGCGGGGGTGCTACATAGTGGTTTTCGGGACGGTTTTGTTATTCCGGCCCCTTCGTTTGTGGTTCCTCGGACGCTTAAGAATTTGAGGTCGGCAATGTTACAGGGGGACGTGGTGTCAGAGAAGTTGAAGAAGGAAGTTTCGTTGGGAAGGATGGCGGGCCCCTTTTTGTCTCCTCCGTTTGAGGATTTGGTTGTATCACCGCTAGGTGTGGTTCCTAAGAAGGAAGCTGGAAAATTCCGTTTGATTCACCACTTGTCTTACCCGCGGGGGTTGTCCGTTAACGACGGTATTGCACCCGAGCTTTGTTCGGTGGTGTACGCGTCTTTTGATGAAGCCGTTGCGTGGGTTGGCAAGTTTGGTCGTGGCGCCTTGTTAGCTAAGACGGATATTGAAGCTGCATTTAGGTTGTTGCCTGTTCATCCTGATAGTGTTAAGCTTTTGGGTTGTTTTTGGGAGGGGGGGTTTTTCGTGGATAGGTGTTTACCTATGGGTTGTTCCCTCTCCTGCGCTCTGTTTGAGATGTTTAGCTCTTTTTTGGAGTGGGCGGTTAAGGACGTTTCTGATTGTGATTCGGTGTTACATTATTTGGATGATTTCCTATGTGTGGGCCCGGCTGGGTCCGACCGTTGTGTGCGCCTTCTCCGTGCTGTTGAATGGGTGTGTGAGCGTTTCGGAGTTCCATTGGCACCCGGGAAGACGGAAGGGCCGTGTACGTGCCTGAGTTTTCTGGGGATTGTTATTGATTCGGTTGGGTGGGAGTTTCGGCTTCCTGTTGACAAGATTGATGGTTTGAAGGAAGATTTGGCCCGAGCAAGGCGTGTAAAGAAATTGACTCTGAGAGAATTACAGTCGCTATTGGGAAAACTTAACTTTGCGTGTCGGGTTATGCCAATGGGGAGGGTTTTTTCCAGAAGATTGGCGAGTGCGACGGCGGGAGTCCGTGCGCCGCACCACTTCATTCGTTTGTCAGCAGATTTGAAGGAAGATTTGGCGGTTTGGAGTTCCTTTTTGGGTTCTTACAATTGTCGTACTTTGTTCATGGAAAAAACGGTGGACAATGATTCTTTGGAATTGTTTACGGACGCGGCGGGTGGCAGTGGTTTTGGGGCTTACTTCAAAGGGCAATGGTGTGCTGCACCCTGGCCGGTGGAGTGGGTTTCATCAGGGCTGGTTCGTAACATAGCGCTTTTGGAAATTTTTCCGATCTTGGTGGCGGTTCATTTGTGGAAGTGCGAATTTCGCAACAGGCGGATTCGCTTTAACTGTGACAACATGGGAGTGGTGTGTGCGGTCAATGGACTTACTGCTTCGTCACCACCTGTGGTCCGGGTTCTCAGACGATTAGTCCTATCTTGTTTGGAATTGAATTCGCAGGTCACTGCGAAGCATGTGCCCGGGGCGAGGAATTTAATAGCTGATTCCCTTTCTCGTTTCCAGTTCGAGCGTTTTCGGTCGTTGGCTCCGGAAGCAGAGACCATCGGTTTGGATTGCCCAGCGGACCTTTGGCTCGTGGCATCAGGGACGCTGGAGATCTCATAAGATCGTCGTTGGCTCCGAAAACATGGGAGACTTATCAATTGGTTTGGTCTTCGTGGGAAGGGGTCTTGGCATCCTGCCCTGGTGGAGTTAATACTGATGACCAGGTTGGGCTTCTGTTGTCATGGATTAGGTGTGGTTTTGATGAAGGTTGGTCGTTGGCAAAGGTGTTGCGTATACTGGCGGCTTTGGCTTTTGGTTTCAAGCTGAGGGGACAGTGTGATTTGACTAAGGCCTTCCTAGTGAAGCAAGCGGTAAAAGGCTTTAGGAGACAATATGGTAGGTTGGATTCTAGGCGTCCTGTTTCTTTCGCGATGTTGGAGCGATTAGGCGAGATTTTGGGTGATTGTTGTGGGTCGCTGTTTGAACAACGTCTTTTCAGCTTGGCTTTTTCGTGGGCGTATTTTGGTGCAATGAGAATTAGCGAATTGGTGTCTCCTAATAAGAAAACAGCTGGTGGAATTTTGGCAAGGGATGTTTTCTTGGCAGAAGGTTGTGTGGAGTTCTGGTTGCGTCGATCCAAGACGGATCAAGTGGGGCGCGGTAAGAGAATTGAGCTGGGTGAAGTAGCGGGTTCTCTGATGTGCCCAGTTAGTTGTTTAAAAAGTTTTTGGGGGCTGGGGCCCCGCAGAGACGGATCCTTGCTATGTCATGAGGACGGTTCGGCTTTGTCCAAATATCAGTTTCAGACGATTTTCCGGAGAGCGGTGGCTTTGTTGGGGTTGGATGATTCGCGTTTTACTTCTCATTCGTTTCGGATTGGGGCAGCTACGGATGCGGCCATTGGAGGTTTGGATGTGGATGCTATCAAGCGTATTGGGAGATGGCAGTCAAATAGATATCGCAGCTATGTTAGATGTTAGGGGTGGTGTGCATTTTTTCATTATGAAAAGGTGCGTTTCCGGAGTGGTGTTTTTGTTTTGTTGGTTGTTTGATTTTTGTTTTTTGTATTGTAGGTTCGTTGCCGTTTTTGGTATGGATTTTCGGCCATTCCTATGTTCATTGGGGAGCACGACGCGCTGATGTACGGCCGGAAGGTAGACAGCTCGGGTTCGATCGGTCGGTAACGTTGGTCCGGTGGATCGGTTTTAGAGGTTTGACCTGGAACAGGGTGCTGAAAGAAATCAATGTGGCGGTGCTTTTAGACAGATCTCCGGATATCCTAGTGCTGCATGCTGGAGGAAATGACTTGGGTTCACGCCCGTTTAGAGAACTAATCAAAGATATCAAACAGGACTTGTTGCGCTTGTGGCGGTTATATCCAGGGATATCAGTAGTTTGGTCGGAGATTGTACCGAGGAAACGATGGAGGAACATGCGGTCATTGGAAAAACTTAACAAGGCCAGAATTAAGGTTAACCGAGCGGTGTCCGCGTTTGTGGCCAGGAATGGGGGAGTAGCCGTAAGGCATTTTGAGTTGGAGAAAGGTGATGGGGCATTTTGGCTTGCAGACGGTGTGCATCTGAATGCTGTTGGAATCGATTTTTGGGCACTTGGACTGCAAGAAGGTGTGGAGAAGGCCATAGCTTTTAGGAGTGGTGGGGTCTCGGGTCTTTAAGGTTTCAAAGTCCCTCGTTGTGGTGGCTGGGGGAGAATCCTTGGAGTTGTTGGAAATTGGGTTGGGGGGAGTCATTGGCTTATGGCTCCCCGGTATTTTGTGTAAATCTGGTTTTGGATCTGGTGACTTGGGGGTTCCGGCGGGGGGAGTCGGTTCCCCGGGAATTGTAACGTGAACTGGGAACCCTTTGGGGTTTTGGTGCTCTCGAGCCAGGCGGTATCGGCTGGGAGTAATTTGGTTTTGGTAACGTTCACGTTGTGTTGTTTTTGATCACCAGATCCATGGGGAGCTCCAAGGATCCCTCCTAGCTTAAAAAGTTATTGGATGTTATTATTTATGATGTTGTTTGTGTTTAAATAAAAAGGCTGCTGTGGCCGACATTATTCCAAAGAATAAGTTGTTCGAGTTTTTATTTACGGGATAGAGGGTACGGGTTACGTGGGGGTGTACCTAAAGGTAAGCGTTTTATTGTTTTGTATACCCCATCGGTTCGACATTACCAGGGTCAAGTAATGGCCGGAGCTGGAGCCGCCCCTCCCCCCGCGGCGTAAGGGGAGGCCCATCATGACCATGGGATGGAGGGAGGGGTTAATGATAAAGGGGAGGTATAGTGGAGTCGGTTATGTTAACTGAGCTGGAGAGGGGTGGAGTTTTTTAGTTCCCGCTCTCCAGTCAGCAAGTGTCCCGCCCTCCCGCCCTAATAGTTTGGGGTAGGTGGGTTTTTTGTTTCAATTTTTGGGGGTGGTATGTTATGTATTATGGGTCATTGCGGCTGTGGTGGCTGGGGGAGAATCCTTGGAGTTGTTGGAAATTGGGTTGGGGGGAGTCATTGGCTTATGGCTCCCCGGTATTTTGTGTAAATCTGGTTTTGGATCTGGTGACTTGGGGGTTCCGGCGGGGGGAGTCGGTTCCCCGGGAATTGTAACGTGAACTGGGAACCCTTTGGGGTTTTGGTGCTCTCGAGCCAGGCGGTATCGGCTGGGAGTAATTTGGTTTTGGTAACGTTCACGTTGTGTTGTTTTTGATCACCAGATCCATGGGGAGCTCCAAGGATCCCTCCTAGCTTAAAAAGTTATTGGATGTTATTATTTATGATGTTGTTTGTGTTTAAATAAAAAGGCTGCTGTGGCCGACATTATTCCAAAGAATAAGTTGTTCGAGTTTTTATTTACGGGATAGAGGGTACGGGTTACGTGGGGGTGTACCTAAAGGTAAGCGTTTTATTGTTTTGTATACCCCATCGGTTCGACATTACCAGGGTCAAGCCATTTCTCAAAGATATCCATAAAAAGTGTCGCTTAAAGTTTGCAACAAGCCACCTGGGAGACACACCAAACATGTGGAAGAAGGTGCTCTGGTCAGATGAAACTAAAATCAAACTTTTTGTCAACAATGTCAAACGTAAAGGCAACACAGCTCATCTCCCTGAACACACCATCCCCACTGTCAAACATGGTGGTGGTAGCATCATAGTTTAGGCATGCTTTTCTTCAGCAGGGACAGGGAAGATGGTTAAAATTGATGGGAAGATGAATGGAGCCAAATACAGGACTGTTATGGACTGGTAATTTAGGAGCGACATGCGACTAGCTCTGAGCAGGTGGCAACTATACAGACTGCAGTTCCTAATCTTAACCCAACACTAGCAGTAGCCGTGGGATGTTCCTGTCACTCCCTGGACACCTCGTCACAGCAGGAGAACTAGCTACCCCTAAAGGTAGAAACAGAGAAAATCCCCAAAGGATAGGACAGCCCCCCACAAATATTGACTGTGAGAGAAGAAAATGACATACATAGTATGAAACAAGATTTAGCAAAGGAGGCCACTTCTAGCTAGATAGATAGTAAGGAAAGCACACTGTGCAGTCAGTAATAAAAACTAGAAAAAGTCCACCGCAGAGATATGCAAAAATCTCCACACCTGACTAAATGTGTGGAGGGCAAAATCTGCAGCCCAGAGCTTCCAGCTTAGCTGAATAGATCATACTGATAAGCTGGACAAATGAGCAAAACATAGAATGTGCAGAACAATAAAGTCCACAACAAGTGGACTGCAAAAGGACAAGCAAGGACTTATCTTTGCTGAACTGGACAGAGTGTCAGGGAAATCCAAAAGAGCAGTGGCTCCAAGCAGGAACAATTGACAACTGGCATTGATTGAGGGATAAGGCCAGACTAAAATAGCCAAGCCAGAAAGACGATCAGTGGAAGCAGCTGCTGATGCTAAATCCAAGAAGCAGCAATACCACTCAAAACCACAGGAGGGAGCCCAAGAGCAGAATTCACAAAAGTGCTACTTACAACCACCGGAGGGAGCCCAAGAGCGGAATTCACAACACAGGACCATTCTTGAAGAAAACCTGTTGGAGTCTGCAAAAGACCTGAGACTGGGACGGAGATTTGTCTTCCGACAAGACAATGATCCCAAACATAAAGCAAAATCTACAATGGAATGGTTCACAAATAAACGTATCCAGGTGTTAAACTGGCCAAGTCAAAATCCAAACCTAAATGCAATCGAGAATCTGTGGAAAGAGCTGAAAACTGCTGTTCACAAATGATCTCCATCAAGCCTCACTGTGCTCGAGCTGTTTGCCAAGGAAGAATGGGCAAGAATTTCAGTCACGATGTACAAAACTGATAGACATACCCCAAGCGACTTGCAGCTGTAATCGCAACAAAGTATTAATTTAAAGGGGCCGAATAATATTGCACGCCCCACTTTTCAGTTTTTGAATTTCGACAAAAATTTAACCCTCCGTCACATACAATATTCGGACTAACGAGTTCACATACAATGTGTCTGTCAGGCGCCTGCTGGAATAATACCTATAATATCTAATGTTTGCAATTTCAGTGCTCTAAAAGTGATCAGTGACCTTCATAGGGATGTAATAAAAGAGACTACACATAATCAGTTGCAAAAAAAACCATTTACTTAACATAAAACTAATAACTATGAAATACAAACTTTTCAAAACTCCCGCCAAATATTCCCCAGTTCGACTCTCTCAAAAAATTGTACAAAGAAAATTTTTGAACACAAACTTAATTTTAAGGTACCTTAAGTACTATTAAAAACATATTCAATCAGAAGTAGATGCTGAGGTTTCCCCAGAAAAGTCACACTTGCAGAGCAAATAGCAAGAATTACATACCATTTTTGCATGTGTCAGGCAAATTGCTTTATGACATTTGAGACATTCATAATTTGAAAGCCTTCTGGTTCCGCTTTCCGTTTGGCAGGTGGTGCATCTCCTTCTTTTGTGAGGTGGTGCAGATGGTGACTTTTCACCATCATCTTCTGGGCGGAACCTTTTGAGCTGAACTTGAAGGCGAGAGGGGATACCGATTGTTTTCACGCTTCTCCTGCGTAGCTCTCCAAGTACTAGTTCATGGGCCAATTTTTTCAGATACAATCATCTACGGAGTGGTTCAAGCTTGTTTTCAAGATAAATCACTTGTGAATTTATACCACCCAAATTCAACATAGCAAAAAATATGACCATTGGCCAGCGTTTGATGTTTCTGCTGACGTTGAAAGTGGAGCACATCTGATCTGCTGTATCCACACCCCCTTTGGTGGCATTGTAAAATGTAATTATCTCTGGGTTTTTTTCTGCCCCAGTCCCAGGATCGATGGCAGCATCATCATGAAGTGTTGATAGAAGAAGTACGATTTTTTTGGCATGTGGTACATAGGAAACTAAAGCCTTTCCATTATGGAATGCAAACATACTGCTGTACTGTTGTCTCTCTTTCACACTTACAAACTGTGGCGGCAATTCCCTTTTGTTTTTTCTTACAGTTCCTACATATGACAGCTTCTGAATTTTCAGATAATCAATCAGATCACAACTTGTAAACCAATTGTCAGCTGTAATATTGCGACCCGATCCAAATAAGGGTTCAGCCAGTCTTTTTACAACATCAATGGGTTTGTTGCTCACACAGTAAGGACCTTCTGGTTGTTTTCCTGCATAAACTTCCAGGTTGTAAGTGTAGGTCTTACTGGCATCAACAAGGGCATACATTTTTATTCCATATTTGTTTGGCTTTGATGGAATATATTGACGCAAGGCACATCTACCACGAAAACCAGGGAGCATTTCGTCAATAGTGAGATTCTCTCCAGGGTAATAACTTTGTTTACAGTTTACAACAAATCTTTGAAATATATCACGAATTGGAGCAAGTGTTTTGCGTTCGGTTCGGGTAGTTCTGTCGTCAAACCGAAGGCAACGAATTAGAATCTTGAATCTGTTTATGGACATATCAAGGCTAAATTTTTCAACTCCATCCCCATCTTTACCCCAAAGTTCCTCCAAACTTTGTCTATTTGCCCTATAAGCTCCTGCAAGGTACAGTAATCCAAAAAAAGCACGCAGTTCTATTTCATCTGTGGGCTTGATGGTTCTGTTGCAGATATACTTGTCCTTTATAATGTCTATATATTGGTTGGTATATGTGACAATAGAGTCCAGAATGTCATCTGTAAATATACTGTTCCAGCATTCAACTGCAGTTTTTGCATTACGTGCAGTTCCTATTACTGCAGGAAGGTGAGTAATAATGTTTAAAGGTTCCCTACGTTTTTTCTGGAATGGCTTCTTGTTCCATTTAGTATTTTTATCTTTTCCAATATAATATGATCCAACTTCTTCATCCTCACCACTGTCACCATCTTGCTCTGTTTCAGAATCCAGGACACATTCTTCCACCTCATCATGAGAATCAATCTCACTTTCCTCTCCTAAATCCTCATTCAGTGTGAGGTCTCTATCATCTAACAGCATGTTTGTTACTTCCTCAACATCAAGTTGTTTGGATAAATTGTACATTTTCCTCTCCATTTCAGCAGATAATCTGAAGCAAGAGAAGGAATATGTTCGGGAACTACTGTATATGCCTGAGCAGCACACTTTCTTTTATAAAATCTCCCTTATTTCTATGAAATATCCTCACATTTTGTGCTATACATTCATAAAACAAGCTAAATAAACTATTGTGATGAATAAAAACATAAAATACCAACCTTACTGAATGTGACGTATTCACATACAATGAGCCTGAGAGATCTGTGCAGCTATATCCTCTCCCCTGAAGCTCTGAAATCCAACTGTGATATCAGGTTTCACAGACCTTCAAGAGACAGGAGACTACCTGGAGGGAGGGGCTTTCCTCACAATCTGGTGAGGAAGGAGAAATGAAAGTAAAAGAGAAGCGCCTGTCAGATCAGTTGTATGTGACGGAGGGTTAAAATAACCAATAAATTTTGTTCAACTACACAATTGTGTTCCACTTGTTGACTCTTTACAACCTTTTTTCACATATCATGCTTCAAACATAAAGATGCCAAATGTCAATTATTGGTAAAGTTCCAGGTGGCTGAATACATTCGCAAGAGTAGTGTAACAGAGGGTGGTTTCGTCAAACTCAATTTGACAGGTGGACCCGCCCCTATCAAAAAATGTATCAAAGTGTGTAACCCCATCACCTCCCTGTCAGCCAGCTGTTTCCTGTGTGTCTGCTCTCCTCTTTTGATATAGTTTGATATTGTTAATTTGCTGCTGTGTTTATTATCACAGTATTGTTCTTATATTAGATTTTTTGCATTATATGTAGCTGCTGTGAGATTATTCTGTAATCAGGGCAGTGTGTTTTTTCATAACACACCGTGCCAGTTATATAATTTTATCCTAGCTGGTGTGAGATTATTCTGTAAGATGTGTTTTATTACCAATGACCACATATAGTGAAAATGTCTGTGGTTTCTGATATCCGTGCAGGACATACAGCTAATGGCCTGTCAATCAGCACAGCAAAACAGACTGCAGGATGTTATGTGAAAGCCAGGGACAAGAACTATTTCTTACGTAAACACAAACAGAAGTGTTTGCTAATGGCCAGTCAATCAACACAGCTTAGGTGTTTGTTTCTGTCTGCAATTCTGCCGGTTGTTATGTGAAAATTGTAAAATGAGATGGCCTGCCGATAGAAACACTGCTTCTAAAATATGTATGTGGCCATATTACAACACCCGCAAGTATGAAGCGGTGTGTTTTATACGATTATAAAAACCAAAGACACGATATTGTAAAAGTTTAAAATATTGTATTGTAAAATAAATACAGCTCAAAGACATTTCAATACTATAAAAATTCTTAGAGTATAAAATCAAAAACATTAAATAGTACAATGATCATACATCAGCACACTTCTTACAAAATAAATAAATAGTATCACAAGTACAATGAACATACATCATTACACTGCTTACAAAATAAATAATACAGTGTTACAAGCCATGTACAGCATTTATCCAGTACATTCTTTACACCGTGAGCCACATAGGTTGTAGCATCGGTAGAGACCTTTTTTTAGGTAGCAGAGTTCCGCGTGTGGTACCTAATGACGGGAATGTAAAGATTGAATTGTACGTGGCATCGGAGCTAGCCTCTGCGGCGTAGATACAGCGTGTGTCTCATTGCTGGAAATTTTTAATTCATCTAAAAGCTTCCTAGTAGTGGGATTACCCACAACTGTAGACGGTATATTTAGCTCGGCCATAGCTTGCATAAAGGAATCCCAACCTGGTGGTAAATTTCTGCCGGTCAGAGCATGACTCTTCGTTGTACTACGTACCAAATCCAGTAAGTTAGACCCTGGTATTACGGATCCTTTGAAAATAAATTCAGCTTTATTATTCCAGGCTGTAGCATTTTTATTCTGCAGTAACCTGTTTAGTAAAAATTCAGCATTCTTTTTATATCTTTGGTTTATATGGCTGACAATTTCAGCGATCTCTTGATTTTTATCAGAGTCGGTATTTGACAATTGTGGCTGATCAGGATCAGGAGTGCTAATGAGATTTAAAGCCGTTACTTCTTTGAGCTGTGTCTCATATGTACCAAGTAGCGCTGTAGCACGGAGCTATACATTTTAATTTTCACATAATCTGGAATGTCACGACGTTGTAAAATGGCGCTAACTTCACCATCAAGGCGACGAATAACACTGTCGCGTATGTTATCTGTAGTACCGGGTCTTAGTTTGTCTAGCTCATGTTTGGGACTAGATACATTTTCTCTGTATGCTCCATTATCTTCCTGCGAGCAGGCTTGTTATTATTGGAATTGCAAAAGCTAAAAGAGGCCCGATAAACCCGCCGGCCTGCTTTAGTAGCCGCTTCTTTTTCTTTATAGGCTGAGATCTGTCGCTCAGGGTTCTTATAGCTTTACGCCACTTCTTTAATATGCCTTTTTGACGCTCTTTCAGTGGAATCCTGCCTTTTAAAATGTTTAAAGCAATCTCGCCTATGGCTGTAATTAAATCATTGCTTGCATTGCGCAAAATAGACTTTCTGACAGCGGGGGTTGCTTTCACCAGAGTTTTTAAGAGCGCCCAGTTATGCCGGAGTCTCTCAGACATCTTTACATCACAACGCACACAGCGTAGAATGTCTGATACCGGGTAAAATTCACTTTTTAGAAGTGTTTTTCTTTTGAACATAGACAGCAGGCAACGCTGGTGGAAACAATCCGGTCCTTAAGCGAAGATCCTCAGGGGTATTATGTTGTGAATTCCGCTCTTGGGCTCCCTCCGGTGGTTGTAAGTGGCACTTTTGTGAGTTCTGCTCTTGGGCTCCCTCCGGTGGTTTTAAGTGGTACTGCTGCTCCTTGGATTTAGTAGTCAGCAGCTGCTTCCACTGATTGTCTGTCTGGCTCGGCTATTTAGCCTGGTTCTATCCTTCAGCCTGTGCCAGTTGTCAATGGTTCCTGGTTGGATTCACATCTCTGCTTGGATTTCCCTGATATTCTGACCAGTTCAGCAAAGATAAGTCCTTGCTTTGTTCTTTTGCAGTCCACTTGTTGTGGACTTAATCTTTCTGCACTTTCTATGTTTTTTCTAGTCCAGCTTGTTAGTATGGATTTATTCAGTTAAGCTGGAAGCTCTGGGAAGCAGATTTAGCCTCCACACCTTTAGTCAGGTGTGGAGATTTTTGTAAACTCTGTGGTGGATTTTTCTAGTTTTTAATACTGACCGCACAGTATTCTGTCCTGTTCTATCTATCTAGCTAGACTGGCCTCCTTTGCTACATCCTGGTTTCATTCTGTGTATGTCATTTCCCTCTCCACTCACAGTCAATATTTGTGGGGGGCTGTCCTATCCTTTGGGGATTTTCTCTGAGGCAAGATAGCTTTCCTGTTTCTATCTTTAGGGGTAGTTAGTCCTCTGGCTGTGACGAGGTGTCTAGGGAGTGACAGGAACATCCCACGGCTACTTCTAGTGTTGTGTTAAGCTCAGGAACTGCGGTCAGTACAGGTACCACCTCCTCCAGAGCACGTCCCATGTTGCTCCTTAACCACCAGCTCATAACAGTATTAGCTCTCAAATCTACAAGCAAATACCCATAAGGCTCCCGCGTGGCATCCTCAAAAGCTTCTAGGAAAAAACGTGTTTTTCCGGGATACATCTGACGAGCTAGAGTTAAAATTTGTAATCTATCTCGGGGGTTATTAAAAAGCACCATGTACTTGGTGTTTAAATTTATCGTGCGGCTTTTCTTACCCTGACAAAATATGTTTTGTACCAGGTAAAAAATGCTGAGATTTCTGTGGTGCACATACTTAGTAAAGGCTTTTTCTATTACCACCTCCTCCAGAGCACATCCCATGTTGCTCCTAAACCACCAGCTCATAACAGTACAACTGGCCAAAAATGAATTAAATGCATCTCAAAAGAAGGAAAAGGAAGTTCTGAGCAATTTTTTTTTCTGCAGTCTGTTTTGTCTTTTTTTTCCTCTTAATCTCTGGGTGGTGCAGGATTTTGGTGCTGGCATGGATGTTCAGGGTTTGTTTTCTCGTGTGGATCAACTTGCTGCAAGAGTACAGAGTATCCAAGATTATGTTGTCCTGACTCCGGCTTTAGAGCCTAGAATTCCAACCCCTGATTTGTTTTTTTGGGGACAGATCCAAGTTTTTGAACTTTAAAAATAACTGCAAATTGTTTTTTGCCTTGAAACCCCGTTCCTCTGGTGATTCCATTCAGCAGGTTAAAATTGTCATCTCTCTGCTGCGTGGTGACCCTCAGGACTGGGCATTCTCCCTTGAATCAGGGGATCCGGCATTGCTTAACGTAGACGCATTTTTTCAAGCGCTCGGATTATTGTATGACGAACCTAATTCTGTGGATCATGCAGAAAAGACCTTGTTGGCCCTGTGTCAGGGTCAGGAAGCGGCAGAAGTATACTGCCAGAAATTTAGAAAATGGTCTGTGCTCACTAAATGGAATGAGGAGGCTCTGGCAGCAATTTTCAGAAAGGGTCTTTCTGAAGCCCTTAATGATGTTATGGTGGGGTTCCCCACGCCTGCTGGTTTGAGCGAATCTATGTCTCTAGCCATTCAGATTGATCGGCGCCTGCGCGAGCGCAAAGTTGTGCACCATATGGCAGTATCCTCTGAGCAGAGTCCTGAGCCTATGCAATGTGATAGGATTTTGACTAGAGCAGAACGGCAGGGATTCAGACGCCAGAATAGGCTGTGTTTTTACTGTGGTGATTCTGCTCATGTTATTTCTGATTGCCCTAAGCGTACTAAGAGGGTCGCTAGGTCTGTTACCATCAGTACTGTACAGCCTAAATTTCTCTTATCTGTGACCTTGATTTGCTCATTATCGTCCTTTTATGTCATGGTATTTGTGGATTCAGGCGCTGCCCTGAACTTGATGGACTTGGAATTCACCAGGCGCTGTGGTTTTTCCTTGCAGCCTTTGCAGAGCCCTATTCCTTTGAGGGGCATTGATGCTACACCGTTGGCCAAGGATAAACCTCAGTATTGGACTCAGCTGACCATGTGCATGGCTCCAGCACATCAGGAAGATTGCCGTTTTCTGGTGTTGCATAATTTGCATGATGTTGTTGTACTGGGTTTTCCATGGTTACAGGGACATAATCCGGTGCTGGATTGGAAATCTATGTCTGTGACTAGTTGGGGTTGTCAAGGGGTACATAGTGACGTTCCTTTGATGTCAATTTCCTCTTCCCCTCTTCTGAAGTTCCTGAGTTTTTGTCGGATTTCCAGGATGTATTTGATGAGCCCAAGTCCAGTTCCCTTCCTCCACATAGGGACTGTGATTGTGCTATTAACTTGATTCCTGGCTGTAAGTTCCCTAAGGGCCGACTTTTCAATCTGTCTGTGCCAGAGCATGCCACCATGCAGAGTTATGTTAAGGAGTCTTTGGAGAAGGGGCATATTCGGCCGTATTCCTCACCATTGGGAGCGGGATTCTTTTTTGTTGCCAAGAAGGATGGCTCCTTGAGACCCTGTATTGATTATCGCCTTCTTAATAAGATCACCGTCAAATTCCAATACCCTTTACCTTTGCTTTCTGATTTGTTTGCTCGGATCAAGGGGGCTAGTTGGTTTACTAAGATTGACCTTCGAGGGGCATATAATCTTGTTCGTATTAAACCGGGTGACGAATGGAAAACTGCATTTAATATGCCCGAAGGCCATTTTGAATACCTTGTGATGCCTTTCGGGCTCTCTAATGCTCCTTCTGTATTTCAGTCCTTCATGCATGATATTTTCCACAATTATCTTGATAAATTCATGATTGTGTATTTGGATGATATTTTGATTTTTTCCGATGATTGGGAGTCTCATGTGAAGCAGGTCAGGATGGTATTCCAGATCCTTCGTGATAATGCTTTATTTGTGAAGGGGTCTAAGTGCCTATTTGGAGTTCAGAAGGTCTCTTTTTTGGGTTTTATTTTTTCTCCCTCGTCTATAGAAATGGATCCTGTTAAGGTCCAAGCCATTCATGACTGGATTCAACCCACATCTGTGAAGAGTCTTCAGAAATTTTTGGGCTTTGCTAATTTTTATCGCCGTTTCATTGCCAACTTTTCCAGTGTGGTTAACCCCTGACCGATTTGACGAAGAAAGGCGCTGATGTGACGAATTGGTCCTCTGCGGCTGTTGAGGCCTTTCAGGAGCTTAAACGCAGATTTACTTCTGCCCCTGTGTTGCGTCAGCCGGATGTTTCTTTCTTTTCAGGTTGAGGTTGACGCTTCTGAGATTGGGGCAGGGGCCGTTTTGTCTCAGAGGAGTTCTGATGGTTTTTTGATGAAACCGTGTGCCTTTTTTTTCCAGAAAGTTTTCGCCTGCGGAGCGCAGTTATGGTGTCGGCAATCGGGAGTTGTTGGCCATGAAGTGGGCATTTGAGGAGTGGCGACATTGGCTTGAGGGAGCCAAGCACCGTGTTGTGGTCTTGACCGATCATAAGAATCTGATTTACCCCGAGTCGGCCAAGCGGCTGAACCCTAGACAGGCTCGATGGTCCCTGTTTTTCTCCCGTTTTGATTTTGTGGTCTCGTATCTTCCGGGATCTAAGAATGTTAAGGCTGTTGCCCTCTCTAGGAGTTTTTTGCCTGATTCTCCTGGAGTCCTTGAGCCGGTTGGCATTCTCAAGGAGGGGGTGATTACTTCTGCCATCTCCCCTGATTTACGGCGGGTGCTTCAGGAATTTCAGGCTGATAAACCTGACCGCTGTCCTGTGGGGAAGCTGTTTGTTCCTGATAGATGGACAAGTAAGGTAATTTCTGAGGTTCATTGTTCGGTGTTGGCTGGTCATCCTGGGATTTTTGGTACCAGAGATTTGGTTGCTAGGTCCTTTTGGTGGCCTTCCTTGTAGCGGGATGTGCGTTCTTTTGTGCAGTCCTGTGGGACTTGTGCCCGGGTCAAGCCTTGCAGTTCCAGCGCTAGTGGGTTGCTTTTGCATTTGCCGGTCCCTGAGAGGCCCTGGACGCATATTTCCATGGATTTTATTTCGGATCTTCCTGTTTCCCAGAAGATGTCTGTTATCTGGGTGGTTTGTGACCGGTTCTCTAAAATGGTCCATTTGGTACCTTTGCCTAAATTGCCTTCCTCCTCTGATTTGGTTCCATTGTTTTTTCAGCATGTGGTTCGTTTGCATGACATTTCGGAGAATATTGTGTCTGACAGAGGTTCCCAGTTTGTTTCTAGGTTTTGGCGGGCCTTTTTTGCTAGGATGGGCATTGATTTGTCTTTTTCTTCGGCGTTTCACCCTCAGACAAATGGCCAAACTGAGCGAACTAATCAGACCTTGGAAACCTATTTGAGATGCTTTGTGTCTGCTGACCAGGATGATTGGGTGGCTTTCTTGCCATTGGCCGAGTTTGCCCTTAATAATTAATGTTTTTCTTTGGGGCAGGTTGAGCCTTCTGATTGTCCTGGTGTGGATTCTGTAATGGACAGGTTACAGCAGATTTGGACTCATGTGGTAGACAATTTGACGTTGTCTCAGGAAAAGGCTCAACGTTTTGCTAACCGCCTTCGGTGTGTTGGTCCCCGGCTTCGGGTGGGGGATTTAGTCTGGTTATCTTCTCGTCATGTTCCTATGAAGGTTTCTTCCCCTAAGTTCAAGCCTCGGTTTATTGGTCCTTATAAGATTTCTGAGATTATCAATCCGGTATCTTTTCGTTTGGCCCTTCCAGCCTCTTTTGCAAATCCATAATGTTTTCCATAGATCTTTGTTGCGGAGATATGTGGTGCCCGTTGTTCCCTCTGTTGATCCTCCTGCCCCGGTGTTGGTTGATGGGGAGTTGGAATATGTGGTGGAGAAAATTTTGGATTCTCGTTTTTCGAGGCGGAGGCGTCAGTATCTTGTCAAGTGGAAGGGTTATGGCCAGGAGGATAATTCTTGGGTTGTTGCCTCCGATGTCCATGCCGCCGATTTGGTTCGTGCTTTTCACTTGGCTTGTCCTGATCGGCCTGGGGGCTCTGGTGAGGGTTCGGTGACCCCTCCTCAAGCGGGGGGTACTGTTGTGAATTCCGCTCTTGGGCTCCCTCCGGTGGGTGTAAGTGGCACTTTTATGAGTTCTGCTCTTGGGCTCACTCCGGTGGTTTTAAGTGGTACTGTGTTATGACCCCAATGGCGAGGGTCTCAGAGGAACGTGGAAGTCTGCAGAATACAAAAATCCAGCTCATAGGGCAGTGGTAACTGGGTTGACCATATATCTACTCCTAACGCCAACACTAGAAGTAGCCGGGGATCATTCCTACGTTGATTCTAGATGACACGCGCCAGCCGGAGAATCTAGCTACCCCTAGTAGAGGAAAACAAAGACCTTTCTTGCCTCCAGAGAAGGGGACCCCAAAGCTGGATAGAAGCCCCCCACAAATAATAACGGTGAGGTAAGAGGAAATGACAAACACAGAAATGAACCAGGTTTAGCACAGAGAGGCCCGCTTACTGATAGCAGAATAAAGAAAGGTAACTTATATGGTCAACAAAAACCCTATCAAAATCCACACTGGAAATTCAAGAACCCCCGAACCGTCTAACGGTCCGGGGGGAGAACACCAGCCCCCTAGAGCTTCCAGCAAAGGTCAGGATATAGATTTGGAACAAGCTGGACAAAAATACAAAACCAAAACAAATAGCAAAAAGCAAAAGGCAGACTTAGCTGATATAACTGGAACCAGGATCAGTAGACAAGAGCACAGCAGACTAGCTCTGATAACTACGTTGCCAGGCATTGAACTGAAGGTCCAGGGAGCTTATATAGCAACACCCCTAACTAACGACCCAGGTGCGGATAAAAGGAATGACAGAAAAACCAGAGTCAAAAAACTAGTAACCACTAGAGGGAGCAAAAAGCAAATTCACAACAGTACCCCCCCCTTAGTGAGGGGTCACCGAACCCTCACCACGACCACCAGGGCGATCAGGATGAGCGGCATGAAAGGCACAAACTAAATCGGCCGCATGAACATCCGAGGCGACCACCCAGGAATTATCCTCCTGACCATAGCCCTTCCACTTGACCAGGTACTGAAGCCTCCGCCTGGAGAGGCGAGAATCCAAGATCTTCTCCACCACGTACTCCAACTCGCCCTCAACCAACACCGGAGCAGGAGGCTCAGCAGAAGGAACTACAGGCACAATGTACCGCCGCAACAAGGACCTATGAAATACATTGTGAATAGCAAACGACACAGGAAGATCCAGACGAAAAGATACAGGATTGAGGATTTCCAATATCTTGTAAGGCCCAATAAAACGAGGTTTAAATTTGGGAGAGGAGACCTTCATAGGAACAAAGCGGGAAGAAAGCCATACCAAATCCCCAACGCGTAGTCGGGGACCCACACCGCGGCGGCGGTTGGCAAAGCGCTGAGCCCTCTCCTGTGACAACTTCAAGTTGTCCACCACATGATTCCAGATCCGCTGCAACCTATCCACCACAGAATCCACCCCAGGACAGTCAGAAGGCTCCACATGACCCGAAGAAAAGCGAGGATGGAAACCAGAGTTGCAGAAAAAAGGCGAAACCAAGGTGGCGGAACTAGCCCGATTGTTAAGGGCAAACTCAGCCAACGGCAAGAATGTCACCCAATCGTCCTGATCAGCAGAGACAAAACACCTCAAATAAGCCTCCAAAGTCTGATTGGTTCGCTCCGTCTGTCCATTAGTCTGAGGATGGAAAGCAGACGAAAACGACAAATCAATGCCCATCCTACTACAAAAGGATCGCCAGAACCTGGAAACGAACTGGGATCCTCTGTCTGACACAATATTCTCAGGGATGCCGTGCAAACGAACCACGTTCTGGAAAAACACAGGAACCAGATCGGAAGAGGAAGCCAGCTTAGGCAAAGAAACCAAATGGACCATCTTGGAGAAGCGATCACATATCACCCAGATAACAGACATGCCCTGAGATAGCGGAAGATCAGAAATGAAATCCATGGAGATATGTGTCCAAGGTCTCTTCGGGACAGGCAAGGGCAAGAGCAAACCGCTGGCACGAGAACAGCAAGGCTTAGCTCGAGCACAAGTCCCACAGGACTGCACAAATGACCGCACATCCCTTGACAAGGAAGGCCACCAAAAGGACCTGGCCACCAGATCTCTGGTGCCAAAAATTCCCGGGTGACCTGCCAACACCGAGGAATGAACCTCGGAAATGACTCTGCTGGTCCACTTATCCGGGACAAACAGTCTGTCAGGTGGACAAGACTCAGGCCTATCAGCCTGAAATCTCTGCAACACACGTCGCAGATCCGGAGAAATAGCTGACAAGATAACTCCATCTTTAAGAATACCAACAGGATCAGCGACTTCAGGAGCATCAGGCACAAAGCTCCTAGAAAGAGCATCGGCCTTCACATTCTTTGAACCTGGTAAATACGAGACAACAAAATCAAAGCGGGAGAAAAACAATGACCAGCGGGCCTGTCTCGGATTAAGGCGTTTAGCAGACTCGAGATACATCAGATTTTTGTGATCAGTCAAGACCACCACACGATGCTTAGCACCCTCGAGCCAATGACGCCACTCCTCAAATGCCCATTTCATGGCCAACAACTCCCGATTGCCCACATCATAATTTCGCTCGGCAGGCGAAAACTTCCTTGAGAAAAAGGCACAAGGTTTCATAACAGAGCAACCAGGGCCTCTCTGCGACAAAACGGCCCCTGCTCCAATCTCTGAAGCATCCACCTCAACCTGAAAGGGAAGTGAGACATCGGGCTGGCACAAAACAGGCGCCGAAGTAAACCGGCGTTTCAACTCCTGGAAAGCCTCCACGGCAGCAGGAGCCCAGTTAGCTACATCGGAGCCCTTCTTGGTCATATCCGTCAAAGGTTTCACAATGCTAGAAAAATTAGCGATAAAACGACGGTAGAAGTTAGCGAAACCCAAGAACTTCTGAAGACTCTTAACTGACGAGGGCTGAGTCCAATCAAGAATAGCTCGGACCTTGACTGGGTCCATCTCCACAGCAGAAGGGGAAAAAATGAACCCCAAAAAGGGAACCTTCTGTACACCAAAGAGACACTTTGAGCCCTTGACAAACAAAGAATTTTCACGCAAAATTTTAAAGACCAACCTGACCTGCTCCACATGCGAATCCCAATTATCAGAAAAAACCAAAATATCATCCAGATAAACAATCAAAAATTTATCCAGATACTTCCGGAAAATGTCATGCATAAAGGACTGAAAAACTGAAGGCGCATTGGAGAGCCCAAAAGGCATCACCAAGTACTCAAAATGACCTTCGGGCGTATTGAATGCGGTTTTCCATTCATCACCTTGCTTAATGCGCACAAGGTTGTACGCACCACGAAGGTCTATCTTGGTGAACCACTTGGCACCTTTAATCCGGGCAAACAAGTCAGACAACAGCGGTAAAGGATACTGAAATTTGACAGTGATCTTATTTAAAAGCCGATAATCAATACAAGGCCTCAAAGATCCGTCCTTTTTTGCCACAAAAAAGAATCCCGCACCAAGAGGGGAAGAAGACGGACAAATATGTCCTTTCTCCAGAGACTCCTTGATATATGAACGCATAGCGGTATGTTCAGGTACCGACAGATTAAACAGTCTTCCCTTAGGAAATTTACTGCCTGGGATCAAATCTATAGCACAGTCACAGTCCCTATGAGGAGGCAGTGCACTGGACTCAGACTCACTGAAGACATCCTGATAATCAGACAAATACTCAGGAACTTCCGAAGGCGTAGAAGAAGCAATAGACACAGGCAGGGAATCCCCATGAATACCACGACAGCCCCAACTAGAGATTGACATAGCCTTCCAGTCCAGGACTGGATTATGGGTCTGTAACCATGGCAGCCCTAAAACAACCAAATCATGCATTTTATGTAAAACCAGGAAACGTATCACCTCGCGGTGTTCAGGAGTCATGCACATGGTAACCTGTGTCCAATACTGCGGTTTATTTGCTGCCAATGGCGTAGCATCAATACCCCTAAGAGGAATAGGATTTTCCAATGGTTCAAGAGTAAAACCACAGCGCTTAGCAAATGACAGATCCATAAGACTCAGGGCAGCACCTGAATCAACAAACGCCATGACAGGATAAGACGACAGTGAGCAAATCAAAGTTACAGACAGAATAAATTTAGGTTGCAAATTACCAACGGTGACAGGACTAACAACCTTAGCTATACGTTTAGAGCATGCTGAGATAACATGTGTAGAATCACCACAGTAGTAGCACAAGCCATTCCGGCGTCTATGAATTTTCCGCTCATTTCTAGTCAGGATTCTATCACATTGCATTAAATCAGGTGTCTGTTCAGACAACACCATGAGGGAATTTGCAGTTTTTCTATCACATTGCACCGAATTAGGTGTCTGTTCAGACAACACCATGAGGGAATTTGCGGTTTTGCGCTCCCGCAACCGCCGGTCAATTTGAATAGCCAGTGCCATAGTATCATTCAGACCTGTGGGAATGGGAAAACCCACCATAACATTCTTAATGGCTTCAGAAAGGCCATTTCTAAAATTAGCGGCCAGGGCACACTCGTTCCAATGTGTCAGCACGGACCATTTCCGAAATTTTTGGCAATACACTTCAGCCTCGTCCTGCCCTTGAGACATAGCCAGCAAGGCCTTTTCTGCCTGAATCTCAAGATTGGGTTCCTCATAAAGTAAACCGAGCGCCAGAAAAAACGCATCAATATCAGCCAATGCCGGATCTCCTGGCGCCAGCGAAAAAGCCCAATCCTGAGGGTCGCCCCGTAAGAACGAAATAACAATTTTTACTTGCTGAGCAGAGTCTCCAGATGAACAGGGTCTCAGGAACAAAAACAATTTACAATTATTCATGAAATTCCTAAACTTAAACCTGTCTCCGGAAAACAGTTCAGGAATCGGTATTTTAGGTTCTGACCTAGGATTTCTGATAACATAGTCTTGTATGCCCTGCACACGAGTAGCCAGCTGGTCCACACTTGTAATCAAGGTCTGGACATTCATGTCTGCAGCAAGCATAGCCACTCTGAGGTAAAGGGGAAGAAGAAAAAAAAAAAAATTCAGAATCTTCTTTCTTATAATCCCTCTTCTGCAATGCATTAAACATTTAATACGGGCCTGGCAAACTGTTATGACCCCAATGGCGAGGGTCTCAGAGGAACGTGGAAGTCTGCAGAATACAAAAATCCAGCTCATAGGGCAGTGGTAACTGGGTTGACCATATATCTACTCCTAACGCCAACACTAGAAGTAGCCGGGGATCATTCCTACGTTGATTCTAGATGACACGCGCCAGCCGGAGAATCTAGCTACCCCTAGTAGAGGAAAACAAAGACCTTTCTTGCCTCCAGAGAAGGGGACCCCAAAGCTGGATAGAAGCCCCCCACAAATAATAACGGTGAGGTAAGAGGAAATGACAAACACAGAAATGAACCAGGTTTAGCACAGAGAGGCCCGCTTACTGATAGCAGAATAAAGAAAGGTAACTTATATGGTCAACAAAAACCCTATCAAAATCCACACTGGAAATTCAAGAACCCCCGAACCGTCTAACGGTCCGGGGGGAGAACACCAGCCCCCTAAAGCTTCCAGCAAAGGTCAGGATATAGATTTGGAACAAGCTGGACAAAAATACAAAACCAAAACAAATAGCAAAAAGCAAAAGGCAGACTTAGCTGATATAACTGGAACCAGGATCAGTAGACAAGAGCACAGCAGACTAGCTCTGATAACTACGTTGCCAGGCATTGAACTGAAGGTCCAGGGAGCTTATATAGCAACACCCCTAACTAACAACCCAGGTGCGGATAAAAGGAATGACAGAAAAACCAGAGTCAAAAAACTAGTAACCACTAGAGGGAGCAAAAAGCAAATTCACAACAGTACTGCTGCTCCTTGGATTTAGTAGTCAGCAGCTGCTTCCACTGATTGTCTTTCTGGCTCGGCTATTTAGCCTGGTTCTATCCTTCAGCCTGGTTCTATCCTTCAGCCTGTGCCAGTTGTCAATGGTTCCTGGTTGGATTCACATCTCTGCTTGGATTTCCCTGATTCCCTGATATTCTGACCAGTTCAGCAAAGATAAGTCCTTGCTTTGTTCTTTTGCAGTCCACTTGTTGTGGACTTAATCTTTCTGCACTTTCTATGTTTTTTCTAGTCCAGCTTGTCAGTATGGATTTATTCATTTAAGCTGGAAGCTCTGGGAAGCAGATTTACCCTCCACACCTTTAGTCAGGTATGGAGATTTTTGTAAACTCTGTGGTGGATTTTTCTAGTTTTTAATACTGGCCGCACAGTATTCTGTCCTGTTCTATCTATCTAGCTAGACTGGCCTCCTTTGCTACATCCTGGTTTCATTCTGCGTATGTCATTTCCCTCTCCACTCACAGTCAATATTTGTGGGGGGCTGTCCTATCCTTTGGGGATTTTCTCTGAGGCAAGATAGCTTTCCTGTTTCTATCTTTAGGGGTAGTTAGTCCTCCGGCTGTGACGAGGTGTCTAGGGAGTGACAGGAACATCCCACGGCTACTTCTAGTGTTGTGTTAAGTTCAGGAACTGCGGTCAGTACAGGTACCACCTCCTCCAGAGCACGTCCCATGTTGCTCCTAAACCACCAGCTCATAACAGTATTAGCTCTCAAATCTACAAGCAAATACCCATAAGGCTCCCGCGTGGCATCCTCAAAAGCTTCTAGGAAAAAATGTGTTTTTCCGGGATACATCTGACGAGCTAGAGTTAAAATTTGTAATCTATCTCGTGGGTTATTAAAAAGCACCATGTACTTGGTGTTTAAATTTATCGTGCAGCTTTTCTTACCCTGACAAAATATGTTTTGTACCAGGTAGAAAATGCTGAGATTTCTGTGGTGCACATACTTAGTAAAGGCTTTTTCTATCTCACAATTTTCACTAGCACTCTCCATGAGATCGTCAACAATAGCCAAATTCACCTTCTCCGGCAGGAATAATTCATCATCTACAAATGTATTCGGCAGACCCTCCACAAATCTGGCGTTGGGAAAAGAGAGAGAGATTTCATCATATAGTTTTTGCCAACACGAATAAAACCAAACAATATTATCAGGTTTCTGAGAAAAATTAGTTTCAATATTATATAGCAGTTGTTTTACAAAATAGCTCTTTCCAGAATTAGACGGCCCTGCTAGAATGCATGAGAATGGGTGTTGCATGCGCGTATCCATCACAATGCTCTACTAATACCCGAAAGGTACGGTGGTGAAATCGTCTAATAGTCGCCGCTTTGTATAAACACACTTTTGTGTTTTGCGTAATGGCCGCGTCTCAATATCCCAGTACTTTTTATTTCTCACAATGGACAGCTGTTGTACGACGATACGTTTCTGAGTTTCTGTGACAGAATTGCGCGGGTAGTCCAGAACTAGATCTTTTAGACTGTTGAAATTAATAGATTGAGAGTTACAGACATTTAGTGTTATCCCCTTAACTTTTAAGACAGTTTTACCGGTGTTGAGTTTGTATCCGTAAGTTTTGGGGCCCGCGGATACAAATTCTGTGATGTGTGTACCATCGGGTATTTCACTGGTCAGCTCCCCTAGGTAATCGCCTAAAGACAGCTGCCACTCACCATCTCTCTGTACAAAAATAACTGAATCTGTGTCATGATAAAGGCACCTCTCCTGCAACCGGTCCAGCAGCGAATAGAGCTCTAACCGAGCATACGCTGTTGTAAAACACTCTATAAAAATGTTTGTGTTTTTGTTGAGTGTGTGGTGGCCTTTTGCGTATTTCCAGTTAATGGTTGCAGTGTCATCATCAAAGAAATGTAACATCGAAATGTCATAGTATGGCAGGAACAAATACTTAAAAAGCTCATCTGGATCCCTAACAATGCTGGTACATGATAGATTAGATCTCTGAGCAAACTTTCCCCATAAAGAATTTAAGAAAAGCTTGGAGATCTGTCTCTTAGCAGGATTGACAGCTATATTTTCAGGCCGTAATTGGACACCTTCTTTTTCAAGAAAGGAGTCAATGTACTGCCTTTTCTTGTCGTCATCAGGGCACCAGCTAGGGTAACCAGAGGCTTCCTGCTTATCCCTAAGATGTAATTTAATGTAGGGAGCAAACAGATCATCAGTGGTTTTAGGAAAATGCCATATTTCATAGATGTGCGCGATCCGATAACCTTTTTCTATCGCCATCTCGAGCTCTATAGTGCACCAGGTGCCTGTCAGGGCACGTTCTTCATCACTATGGGCACAAATATCTGCCTGGGAGTTTACAGCGCATGTATAGCAAAGGGGGAACATTAATTTTTTGTTGAGTTTTACCGGTAGAACTGGAAAAAATAAATCTCTCGGCGGGTAGACCTTGACTTTAGCAATGCCAAAGTATTTTTTAATGAATCCAAAATTGTCATAGATGATGTCTGGATGGCCTACAGGGTATGTTTTAGTTTTGTTTACAAAGGGGTACAAACTGGTGAAATCGTAGTAATGTAAAGTCTCCCCTTCTTCCAGACGGTGATAGAGCTTAATGGCGTTAGTTCGCCCGCCATAAAGCGCGTCACGGGGGTCTAAAGGAACGGGGAATTCCATCTGGTGGAGAAATGTTTGAAGGTTAGAATCATTTTCAACCATTTCATTCCACGCATGCTCCCACATCACTCTTACTGTGTACCCGCAGCACTGTAAGTAACGCTTTTTAGCTAAAAAGGTATAATATAACTGGCCGTAGGACGTGTTTGTGACCTTATTCGTGTCATTTTCATTATAGCACACGGGACAACCGTGGTAAAAACACCCCTGAAATTCAAAGGCTATGTGTTGACCGCTAACATAGGCATAACCATCTAGAAAATATTTCCCGACCTGTTTTTCACCGCCTCTCAAAGCGTGCTGTATGTCGATGTTCTCGGAGTGGGCTACATACATGAGCCATTGTATAGCGGGTGTCGAGTAGCGCTTTTTTGCCTTGTGATAATTATCACCAGGTAAAATGGCGATTGTCTTTTTTGGAAGAAATTTAAACCGGTACATTGCCATACACACCGAGGCCAGGGTGATGAGCTGAAAAGGATCAACACATCTGCTCACTACAACCGTTTGCTTTTGACGCTTACAGTATTTTTTAACATTTTTCTGTGTCATCTGCATAATACGCTCTCTATAGATCTCGCAGGCGTGTCTCAAGTTTTCAACATCCTGTTTGCAGTAAGATTTTAGCTCAGCCTTGAAGTCAAAAGTTGTATTTACCTGTGTCTCATACCACTCCAGGAACTCTACCTTCTCACCAGGTGACATGTACTCCACCCCATAATATTTTACATCAGGTATGGGCCCTACATAACTTTGGTTTTCTCTGGTATTGAAAAAGTGTGGAAAATGTCCTTTGCCGCCTGAAAAACCCATGGCCTGTGGTAATTTACTGAGTTTCATGGGGATAAAATCTAGAGAGTCTATGAACCTTATAGACAAATCGGGTAGCGTTACACACAGAGACGGCCGCCTTGGGTTATCAACTGTACCTGTAGTTTTTCAGAAATCAGTTCCTTAACAATAAAGTATGAGTCGTATCTTCCACCATTGTGAGCAATAAATGTATGATCTGAAAATGTACTGCTTGTAAAGAACTGTACAAAGTCATGTGTACAGGTATCGCCCTCAAACTCCCAGGAGGGGTGACCATACAGCGTTGTAGCATAAATGTAATTTGGGATGTGCCTGTTTCCTGCATACATTCAAAATCATAAAAGATATAACAGTCTGACTCATTCTGTGCTACATACCGCCGCATGTAACAAAGATGAGCATCAAATTTATTTATACGGCTGCAACATGCACGACAGCGCAAACCATTACATCTATGCTCAGGCTCGCTATTTCTGAAAACAAAATGGTTGCATTTATCACAAAATGTTTTAAGCCTGCAGAATGCTAAGTCGTCTACACCCAATTGTGTGTGATAATCTAGGCACTCGCTCGAGCGGCAATAAACCCTGCAAACAGGGCACCTGGGCTGTTGGGCGGCACTGCTTTCTACACAATCCTCTCTCTGACAGGCTTTACAAAAATACTGACAGGAATGATTGTTCTTGTGGTGAAACACTGAGTAGCAGAGATCACAAAAGTAATCAGCACCGATAAAACCCTTCATATTTTTGATACCGTAGTAGTGATTATCATGGAACAATATGAATATGGTTTTACCATTAGCTGTATTGCCGCTCTGAAAGTAGCGCCAATCACCCAGGCTATAGTACAGTACTTTAATGGTGACCCCCAAATATTTTTCAAATGCAGGAATGTTGCTAAAGCTCACTAACTGATCATCAGGGATGCCCAGTGCTGTGTGTATGTTTTAGAGCGGCTCAGTAAATCGGCATCAGCGAGATAGCAGCCAAACACAGATTTGTCGTGTAATTGTTAAAATCATACAGCCATTGCCTCTTTTGTTTAATGATCTGACTGCTCGCTATAGATTTCAAGCGCCTTTTTTGTTTTACACCACCGTGCCGGTTTTTAATGATGGTGACGACTAGCTTTAGCGAATTGGATGATATGCATTCAGCGTTACTTTGAAGTGTGTTGGCAACAGCATTTAAAAAAGATTCAGAATAAAAATCTTCCCTGGTTTGTTTTGTAGTGAAAATAGGGTCTAAAGTATCGCCACATTCAAGCCTTAACTGTACAAAGTCGCCAGGTTCAATGTCCCTGATGATTCTATCCAGTAATGACTGAATGCGGTCATGAACAATATTCACGCCCTCTTCAAATGATCGTACATGCTCCAAATTTACAAATCTAAAATGATTTGTATGTATATGACCGTTGAAATTGCGGAGGGCCCTTTGATGATGATGGATGTGTTGTAAAAATACTGTATGATCGGGGCTCCGCACATTACCATCAGCGACAAAGGCAGCGTCTGAGGCTTGTGAATTTACTGTAGATGCATGCAGGACATTTGCAGAGTTATCATGGCTATGGGAATGGTGGTCTGACTCTTGTGACGATAACTGGGGAGTCTGTAGAGCTATTGCAGGACACGTGCCACCACGACGCAGCCAAGCGCATAGTGAGCGTTTATCGCTGACCAACAATTTCAGAGCCCTCTTTATACTCTAGCCCTATTATACCTGGCCTATACATACAAGGCCAAAATCCACATGTAACACAATTAATGTGGAGGAAGTCAAGAAAAAGATTCAGTGCCAAAATTAGACAAAACTCAAAGTAGAAAGCACGCACCACCACGAATCAAAATATAAAAGTATACAACTTTATTAGAATAAATACATAAAAAGTACATGGGATGTGACAGGGGTATTGCCAAAACATGGGTGGAATCACACAAGGGGACCAGGTACCAGCAGGTGTATATAAGTATAAGGGGTTAATAAAAATTACTCCATAATGTGCCAATAACCAGCATAAGTATGAAATCCAAAGTACAAGTGCACACCTTAGAATAAGCACAGATCAGACAGGCTGTATGCCACATCTGAAAATAATAAGAAGAGTACAAACCCGATCAAAAAAAACATAATAATTACCTGCTGATGTCTGGAGCCCCGTGTGACCCACCGTCCCCAACGCGCGTTTCGGTGCTAAAGCCTTCTTCCGGGGAGTGGCTTCCAAACAATAGGGGCTGTGTTAAAAAGGCCGGTCAACCAATCAGAATGGACCAAAAGGCACTGCTTAGGAATGGCGCATGAAGCGTCGGCAACCCTGAACATCGGCGTCACCGAGGACGTCAAAGAGAAGGGCTGCCGAGCTCGAGGCCCCGCCCACGTACTGACGTCAGCATGGACCCGGAGCCTGGAGAGCACCCAACTCACAGAGACACCATCAGCGGCGCCGGACAACACAGGCGCCGACCTACATGTGCACAAGCAGGAAAAGTGGATACACATTGTAAGAAGATCAGTGAAAGGTGCAATAAGTATAATGCGTATAGTGAAATATAAAATCCTGCTGAAAAGACTAAACATTATAAAATGCTTAACAAACAAGGATTATAAGTGGCACATGAAAAAAGGTAAACAGTAATAGGAGGCACAAAAGTTGCCACTAAAACCTACATATAAAAAACATAAAAATGTACATAGAACATACAATGCACAAATATGTAGAGAATTACATTCGTGACAGTAATAAAAAGCAGTGATAGGTAGTGCGTCCATTGATGGTGATGCATCAAAACAGCGAGAAGTGCCATATCCATATATATATGTATCCAAGGCCATGCCTGTAAAAAAGAGAAGGGACCGATCCAACAGTAGATGATTGGTAAGGAGCCTAGGGTATATGATTAAAATAAACAATATGAGAATATGAAAATAATAAATTGGAAGAACACAAAAAAAGAGGAATAAAAACATAATTATAAAAAGCACAGGCAGAGGTGAATATATTAAAGAAAAGGGGCAAAGCTTAAAATCTCATTTAGACCATTAGGGTGCACAGTACAGAGTTTCCAAATCCAGAAAGCCTCCCTTTGTGCCAGCAGGCGGCTAAGATTGCCCCCACAAGCGTTGGAAACAATACGATCAATGCCTTTAACCCTAAGACCTGACAAATCACAAGAATGAAAGGCCTTAAAGTGACGTGGAATGGTCTTAAGGGCCTCCACATTATCCTCCTTAGCAGCCGCTAGGATGTCCCGGACTGTTGTGAACTATACTTCTTGGCTCCCTCTTGTGGTCACTAGTGATTTGGCACTTGGATTGTCTTTTACCAGGTTGGTGCTCACCTGCTTCGTTAGGCCTGGGGTGTTGCTATTTAGACTTCCTGGATTCTCAGTCCAGTGCCTGGCATCGTTGTAATCAGTTCATTTCTGTTTGCTCCTGTCTTCAGGTCCTGGTTCTTTGTAAGTTAAGCTAAGTCCTGCTTTCTTATTTTTTGTTATTTTGCTTGTTCATATTTTTGTCCAGCTTGTACAAAATGTGATTCCTGATATTGCTGGAAGCTCAAGGGGGCTGATATTCTCCCCCCTCACCGTTAGTCGGTTTGGGGGTTCTTGGATATTCAGCATGGATATTTTGCAGGGTTTTTTGCTGACCATATAAGTCATCTTACTATTTTCTGCTATTAGTCAGTGGGCCTCTCTTTGCTAAAATCTAGTTCATTCTTACGTTTGTCTTTTCTTCTTACCTCACCGTTATTATTTGTTGGGGGGCTTGTATTACTTTGGGGTCTTTTCTCTGGAGGCAAGAGAGGTCTTATTTTCCCTGATAGGGTTAGTTAGTTCTCCGGCTGGCGCGAGACGTCTAGGATCAACGTAGGCACGTTCCCCGGCTACTGTTAGTGTTTGTGCTAGGATCAGGTATATGGTCAGCCTAGTTACCACGTCCCTATGAGCTGGTATTTATGTTTGCAGACTTTTGCTGTAATCTCTGAGATCCTTGCCATTGGGATCATAACAGTATGCCAGACCATGAATAGTTAATGCATTGCAGAAGTGGGATTAAAAGAAAAGGAGTTCTGAGTTTTTTTTGTTTTTTTTTCTCCTCTTTCTTCCTTCCCCTTTTTCTCAGAGTGGCTGTAAGCTTTGCTGCAGACATGAATGTTCAGACCTTGATTACTAGTGTGGATCAGCTTGCTGCACAAGTGCAGAGCATTCAGGATTTTGTTGTTAGCAGTCCTATGTCTGAGCCTAAGATACCTATTCCTGAGCTGTTCTCTGGAGATCGATTTAAATTTAGGAATTTTAGGAATAATTGTAAATTGTTTCTATCTTTGAAACCTCGTTCGTCTGGAGATTCAGCTCAGCAAGTTAAAATTGTTATCTCCTTTTTGCGTGGCGACCCTCAGGATTGGGCTTTCTCGTTAGCGCCAGGAGATCCGGCATTGGCGGATGTTGATGCGTTTTTTCTGGCGCTCGGATTGCTTTATGAGGAGCCTAATCTTGAAATTCAGGCAGAAAAAGCTCTACTGGATATCTCTCAGGGCCAGGATGAAGCCGAAGTGTACTGCCAAAAATTTCGAAAATGGTCCGTGCTTACTCAATGGAATGAATGTGCTCTGGCCGCAAATTTCAGAAATGGCCTTTCTGAAGCCATTAAGAATGTGATGGTGGGTTTCACTATTCCTACAAGTCTGAATGATTCTATGGCGCTGGCTATTCAGATTGATCGGCGTTTGCGGGAGCGCAAATCCGCTAATTCTCTGGCGGTGTTGTCTGAACAGACACCTGTTTCAATGCAATGTGATAGAAACCCCGATCCAGCAATGCAATGTGATAGAATCCTGACTAGAACCGAACGACAAAATCATAGACGACAGAATGGGCTGTGTTTTTACTGTGGTGATTCTACACATGTTATATCAGCATGCTCTAAACGCCTAACCAAGGTTGTCAGTCCTGTCACCATTGGTAATTTGCAGCCTAAATTTATTTTGTCTGTGACTTTAATTTGTTCATTGTCTTCCTACCCTGTTATGGCGTTTGTGGATTCAGGTGCTGCCCTGAGTCTTATGGACTTTTCGTTTGCCAAGCGCTGCGGTTTTGTCCTGGAGCCTTTAAAGATTTCTATTCCTCTCAGAGGAATTGATGCTACGCCACTGGCGGAAAATAAACCACAGTTTTGGACACAAGTGACCATGTGCATGACTCCTGATCATCGGGAGGTGATTCGTTTTCTTGTTCTGCATAAAATGAATGATTTGGTCGTGTTAGGTCTGCCATGGTTACAGACCCATAATCCTGTTTTGGATTGGAAGGCAATGTCTGTGTCGAGTTGGGGTTGTCAGGGAATTCATTGCGATTCTCCGCCGGTGTCTATTGCTACTTCTACTCCTTCAGAGGTTCCTGAGTAGTTGTGTGACTATCAGGATGTATTCAGTGAGTCCAGGTCCAGTGATCTTCCTCCTCATAGGGACTGTGACTGCGCTATAGATTTGATTCCTGGCAGTAAATTTCCTAAGGGACGATTATTTAATTTGTCTGTACCCGAGCATGCCGCAATGCGTTCTTATGTCAAGGAGTCTTTGGAGAAGGGGCATATTCGTCCATCCTCTTCCCCTCTTGGTGCGGGATTCTTTTTTGTGGCCAAGAAGGACGGGTGTTATGGTTCTCAATGGCAAGAGAACATAGCCCAGCAAACATAAGAACTAGCTCTTGGAAGGATGGAAACTAAACTGACCATGAACTAAACCTGCCGCACAACTAACAGTAGCCGGGTAGCGTTGCCTGCGTTTTATCCCTAGACGCCCAGCGCCGGCCGGAGGACTAACTAATCCTGGCAGAGGAAAATATAGTCCTGGCTCACCTCTTGAGAAATTTCCCCGAAAGGCAGACAGAGGCCCCCACATGTATTGGCGGTGATTTTAGATGAAAATGACAAACGTAGTATGAAAATAGGTTTAGCAAAATTGAGGTCCGCTTACTAGATAGCAGAAGACAGAAAGGGCACTTTCATGGTCAGCTGAAAACCCTATCAAAACACCATCCTGAAATTACTTTAAGACTCTAGTATTAACTCATAACATCAGAGTGGCAATTTCAGATCACAAGAGCTTTCCAGACACAGAAACGAAACTACAGCTGTGAACTGGAACAAAATGCAAAAACAAACGAGGACTAAAGTCCAACTTAGCTGGGAGTTGTCTAGCAGCAGGAACATGCACAGAAAGGCTTCTGATTACAATGTTGACCGGCATGGAAGTGACAGAGGAGCAAGGCTAAATAGCGACTCCCACATCCTGATGGAAACAGGTGAACAGAGGGGATGATGCACACCAGTTCAATTCCACCAGTGGCCACCGGGGGAGCCCAAAATCCAATTTCACAACAGTACCCCCCCTCAAGGAGGGGGCACCGAACCCTCACCAGAACCACCAGGGCGATCAGGATGAGCCCTATGAAAGGCACGGACCAGATCGGAGGCATGAACATCAGAGGCAGTCACCCAAGAATTATCCTCCTGACCGTATCCCTTCCATTTGACCAGATACTGGAGTTTCCGTCTGGAAACACGGGAGTCCAAGATTTTTTCCACAACGTACTCCAACTCGCCCTCAACCAACACCGGAGCAGGAGGCTCAACGGAAGGCACAACTGGAACCTCATACCTGCGCAATAATGACCGATGAAAAACATTATGAATAGAAAAAGATGCAGGGAGGTCCAAAAGGAAGGACACAGGGTTAAGAATCTCCAATATCTTGTACGGGCCGATGAACCGAGGCTTAAACTTGGGAGAAGAAACCCTCATAGGGACAAAACGAGAAGACAACCACACCAAGTCCCCAACACAAAGCCGAGGACCAACCCGACGCCGGCGGTTGGCAAAAAGCTGAGTCTTCTCCTGGGACAACTTCAAATTGTCCACTACCTGCCCCCAAATCTGATGCAACCTCTCCACCACAGCATCCACTCCAGGACAATCCGAAGATTCCACCTGACCAGAAGAAAATCGAGGATGAAACCCCGAATTACAGAAAAAGGGAGACACCAAGGTGGCAGAGCTGGCCCGATTATTGAGGGCAAACTCCGCTAAAGGCAAAAGAGCAACCCAATCATCCTGATCTGCAGACACAAAACACCTCAAATATGTCTCCAAGGTCTGATTCGTCCGCTCGGTCTGGCCATTAGTCTGAGGATGGAAAGCAGACGAGAAAGACAAATCTATGCCCATCCTAGCACAGAATGCTCGCCAAAATCTAGACACGAATTGGGTACCTCTGTCAGAAACGATATTCTCCGGAATACCATGCAAACGGACCACATTTTGAAAAAACAGAGGAACCAACTCGGAAGAAGAAGGCAACTTAGGCAGGGGAACCAAATGGACCATCTTAGAGAAACGATCACACACCACCCAGATGACAGACATCTTCTGAGAAACAGGAAGATCCGAAATAAAATCCATCGAGATGTGCGTCCAGGGCCTCTTCTGGATAGGCAAGGGCAACAACAATCCAGTAGCCCGAGAACAACAAGGCTTGGCCCGAGCACAAACGTCACAAGACTGCACGAAGCCTCGCACATCTCGAGACAGGGAAGGCCACCAGAAGGACCTTGCCACCAAATCCCTGGTACCAAAGATTCCAGGATGACCTGCCAACGCAGAAGAATGAACCTCAGAAATGACTTTACTGGTCCAATCATCAGGAACAAACAGTCTACCAGGTGGGCAACGATCAGGTCTATCCACCTGAAACTCCTGCAAGGCCCGCCGTAGGTCTGGAGAAACGGCAGACAATATCACTCCATCCTTAAGGATACCTGTAGGTTCAGAATTACCAGGGGAGTCAGGCTCAAAACTCCTAGAAAGGGCATCCGCCTTAACATTCTTAGAACCCGGCAGGTAGGACACCACAAAATTAAACCGAGAGAAAAACAACGACCAGCGCGCCTGTCTAGGATTCAGGCGTCTGGCGGACTCAAGATAAATTAGATTTTTGTGGTCAGTCAATACCACCACCTGATGTCTAGCCCCCTCAAGCCAATGACGCCACTCCTCAAAAGCCCACTTCATGGCCAAAAGCTCCCGATTCCCAACATCATAATTCCGCTCGGCGGGCGAAAATTTACGCGAGAAAAAAGCACAAGGTCTCATCACAGAGCAATCGGAACTTCTCTGCGACAAAACCGCCCCAGCTCCGATTTCAGAAGCGTCGACCTCAACCTGAAAAGGAAGAGCAACATCAGGCTGACGCAACACAGGGGCGGAAGAAAAGCGGCGCTTAAGCTCCCGAAAGGCCTCCACAGCAGCAGGGGACCAATCAGCAACATCAGCACCCTTCTTAGTCAAATCAGTCAATGGTTTAACAACATCAGAAAAACCAGCAATAAATCGACGATAAAAGTTAGCAAAGCCCAAAAATTTCTGAAGACTCTTAAGAGAAGAGGGTTGCGTCCAATCACAAATAGCCTGAACCTTGACAGGATCCATCTCGATGGAAGAGGGGGAAAAAATATATCCCAAAAAGGAAATCTTTTGAACCCCAAAAACGCACTTAGAACCTTTCACACACAAGGAATTAGACCGCAAAACCTGAAAAACCCTCCTGACCTGCTGGACATGAGAGTCCCAGTCATCCGAAAAAATCAAAATATCATCCAGATACACAATCATAAATTTATCCAAATAATCACGGAAAATGTCATGCATTAAGGACTGAAAGACTGAAGGGGCATTTGAAAGACCAAAAGGCATCACCAAATACTCAAAGTGGCCCTCGGGCGTATTAAATGCGGTTTTCCACTCATCCCCCTGCTTAATTCGCACCAAATTATACGCCCCACGGAGATCTATCTTAGAGAACCACTTGGCCCCCTTTATGCGAGCAAACAAATCAGTCAGCAGTGGCAACGGATATTGATATTTAACCGTGATTTTATTCAAAAGCCGATAATCAATACACGGCCTCAAAGAGCCATCTTTCTTAGCCACAAAGAAAAAACCGGCTCCTAAGGGAGATGACGAAGGACGAATATGTCCCTTTTCCAAGGACTCCTTTATATATTCTCGCATAGCAGCATGTTCAGGCACAGACAGATTAAATAAACGACCCTTAGGGTATTTACTACCCGGAATCAAATCTATGGCACAATCGCACTCCCGGTGCGGAGGTAATGAACCAAGCTTAGGTTCTACAAAAACGTCACGATATTCAGTCAAGAATTCAGGAATCTCAGAGGGAATAGATGATGAAATGGAAACCACAGGTACGTCCCCATGCGTCCCCTTACATCCCCAGCTTAACACAGACATAGCTTTCCAGTCAAGGACTGGGTTATGAGATTGCAGCCATGGCAATCCAAGCACCAACACATCATGTAGGTTATACAGCACAAGAAAGCGAATAATCTCCTGGTGATCCGGATTAATCCGCATAGTTACTTGTGTCCAGTATTGTGGTTTATTGCTAGCCAATGGGGTGGAGTCAATCCCCTTCAGGGGTATAGGAGTTTCAAGAGGCTCCAAATCATACCCACAGCGTTTGGCAAAGGACCAATCCATAAGACTCAAAGCGGCGCCAGAGTCGACATAGGCATCCGCGGTAATAGATGATAAAGAACAAATCAGGGTCACAGATAGAATAAACTTAGACTGTAAAGTGCCAATTGAAACAGACTTAATAAGCTTCTTAGTACGCTTAGAGCATGCTGATATAACATGAGTTGAATCACCGCAATAGAAGCACAACCCATTTTTTCGTCTAAAATTCTGCCGTTCACTTCTGGACAGAATTCTATCACATTGCATATTCTCTGGCGTCTTCTCAGTAGACACCGCCAAATGGTGCACAGGTTTGCGCTCCCGCAGACGCCTATCGATCTGGATAGCCATTGTCATGGACTCATTCAGACCCACAGGCACAGGGAACCCCACCATAACATCCTTAATGGCATCAGAGAGACCCTCTCTGAAATTCGCCGCCAGGGCGCACTCATTCCACTGAGTAAGCACAGCCCATTTACGGAATTTCTGGCAGTATATTTCAGCTTCGTCTTGCCCCTGAGATAGGGACATCAAGGCCTTTTCTGCCTGAAGTTCTAACTGAGGTTCCTCATAAAGCAACCCCAAGGCCAGAAAAAACGCATCCACATTGAGCAACGCAGGATCCCCTGAAGCCAATGCAAAAGCCCAATCCTGAGGGTCGCCCCGGAGCAAGGAAATCACAATCCTGACCTGCTGAGCAGGATCTCCAGCAGAGCGAGATTTCAGGGACAAAAACAACTTGCAATTATTTTTGAAATTTTGAAAGCAAGATCTATTCCCCGAGAAAAATTCAGGCAAAGGAATTCTAGGTTCAGATATAGGAACCTGAACAACAAAATCTTGTAAATTTTGAACTTTCGTGGTGAGATTATTCAAACCTGCAGCTAAACTCTGAATATCCATTTTAAACAGGTGAACACAGAGCCATTCCAGGATTAGAAGGAGAGAGAGAGAGAAAGGCTGCAATATAGGCAGACTTGCAAGAGATTCAATTACAAGCACACTCAGAACTGAAGGGAAAAAAAAAAAAAAAAAAAATCTTCAGCAGACTTCTCTTTTCTCTCCTTTCTCTGTCAATTAATTTAACCCTTTGGGGCCGGTCAAACTGTTATGGTTCTCAATGGCAAGAGAACATAGCCCAGCAAACATAAGAACTAGCTCTTGGAAGGATGGAAACTAAACTGACCATGAACTAAACCTGCCGCACAACTAACAGTAGCCGGGTAGCGTTGCCTGCGTTTTATCCCTAGACGCCCAGCGCCGGCCGGAGGACTAACTAATCCTGGCAGAGGAAAATATAGTCCTGGCTCACCTCTTGAGAAATTTCCCCGAAAGGCAGACAGAGGCCCCCACATATATTGGCGGTGATTTTAGATGAAAATGACAAACGTAGTATGAAAATAGGTTTAGCAAAATTGAGGTCCGCTTACTAGATAGCAGAAGACAGAAAGGGCACTTTCATGGTCAGCTGAAAACCCTATCAAAACACCATCCTGAAATTACTTTAAGACTCTAGTATTAACTCATAACATCAGAGTGGCAATTTCAGATCACAAGAGCTTTCCAGACACAGAAACGAAACTACAGCTGTGAACTGGAACAAAATGCAAAAACAAACGAGGACTAAAGTCCAACTTAGCTGGGAGTTGTCTAGCAGCAGGAACATGCACAGAAAGGCTTCTGATTACAATGTTGACCGGCATGGAAGTGACAGAGGAGCAAGGCTAAATAGCGACTCCCACATCCTGATGGAAACAGGTGAACAGAGGGGATGATGCACACCAGTTCAATTCCACCAGTGGCCACCAGGGGAGCCCAAAATCCAATTTCACAACAGACGGGTCTTTGAGACCTTGTATAGACTATCGGCTTCTGAATAAAATCACTGTTAAGTTTCAGTATCCTTTGCCACTATTGTCAGACTTGTTTGCTCGGATTAAGGGTGCCAAGTGGTTCACCAAGATAGATCTTCGTGGTGCGTACAACCTTGTGCACATTAGGCAGGGAGATGAATGGAAAACTGCATTCAATACACCCGAAGGTCATTTTGAATACTTGGTGATGCCCTTTGGGCTCTCTAATGCTCCTTCAGTGTTTCAGTCCTTTATGCATGATATCTTCCGGAAGTATCTGGATAAATTTTTGATTGTTTATCTGGATGATATTCTGGTTTTCTCGGATGATTGGGATTCTCATGTAAAGCAGGTCAGGATGGTGTTTCAGGTTTTGCGTGATAATGCTTTGTTTGTGAAGGGCTTAAAGTGTCTCTTTGGAGTACAGAAGGTTCCCTTTTTGGGTTTTATTTTCTCCCCTTCTGCTGTGGAGATGGACCCAGTTAAGGTCCGAGCTATTCATGATTGGACTCAGCCCACGTCTGTTAAGAGTCTTCAGAAGTTCTTGGGGTTTGCTAATTTCTACCGTCGCTTTATCGCTAATTTTTCTAGCGTTGTTAAACCTTTGACGGATATGACCAAGAAAGGTTCTGATGTTGCTAACTGGGCTCCTGCAGCCGTGGAAGCTTTCCAAGAGTTGAAGCGCCGGTTTACTTCAGCGCCTGTTTTGTGCCAGCCTGATGTCTCACTTCCCTTTCAGGTTGAAGTGGATGCTTCTGAGATTGGGGCAGGGGCCGTTTTGTCGCAGAGAGGCCCTGGTTGCTCTGTAATGAGACCATGTGCTTTTTTCTCTAGGAAGTTTTCGCCTGCAGAGCGGAATTATGATATTGGCAATCGGGAGTTGCTGGCCATGAAGTGGGCATTTGAGGAGTGGCATCATTGGCTCGAGGGTGCTAAGCATCGTGTGGTGGTCTTGACTGATCACAAAAATTTGATGTATCTCGAGTCTGCTAAACGCCTGAATCCTAGACAGGCCCTTTGGTCATTGTTTTTCTCCCGTTTTGACTTTGTGGTCTCGTATTTACCAGGTTCAAAGAATGTGAAGGCTGATTGCTCTTTCAAGGAGCTTTGTGCCTGACTCTCCTGGAGTCGCAGAACCAGTTGGTATTCTTAAAGAGGGAGTAATCTTGTCAGCCATTTCTCCGGATTTACGAAGTGTGTTGCAGAGATTTCAGGCTGGTAGACCTGACTCTTGTCCACCTGACAGACTGTTTGTTCCTGATAAGTGGACCAGCAGAGTCATTTCCGAGGTTCATTCCTCGGTGTTGGCAGGGCATCCGGGAATTTTTGGCACCAGAGATTTGGTGGCTAGGTCCTTTTGGTGGCTTTCCTTGTCACGGGATGTGCGGTCATTTGTGCAGTCCTGTGGGACTTGTGCTCGAGCTAAGCCTTGCTGTTCTCGTGCCAGCGGGTTGCTCTTGCCCTTGCCTGTCCCGAAGAGGCCTTGGACACACATATCCATGGATTTCATTTCAGATCTTCCGGTGTCTCAGGGCATGTCTGTCATCTGGGTGGTATGTGATCGCTTTTCCAAGATGGTCCATTTGGTATCTTTGCCTAAGCTGCCTTCCTCTTCCGATCTGGTTCCTTTGTTCTTTCAGAATGTGGTTCGTTTACACGGCATTCCTGAGAATATCGTGTCTGACAGAGGATCCCAGTTTGTTTCCAGGTTCTGGCGATCCTTTTGTGCTAAGATGGGCATTGATTTGTCGTTTTCGTCTGCCTTTCATCCTCAGACTAATGGACAAACGGAGCGAACTAATCAGACTCTGGAGGCTTATTTGAGGTGTTTTGTTTCTGCAGATCAGGATGACTGGGTGACCTTCTTGCCGTTGGCTGAGTTTACCCTTAATAATCGGGCTAGTTCCGCTACTTTGGTTTCGCCATTTTTCTGCAACTCTGGTTTCCATCCTCGTTTTTCCTCGGGACATGTGGAGCCTTCTGACTGTCCTGGGGTAGATTCTGTGGTGGATAGGTTGCGGCAGATTTGGAATCATGTGGTGGACAACTTAAAGTTGTCACAGGAGAAGGCTCAGCGTTTTGCCAACCGCCGCCGCGGTGTGGGTCCCCGACTTCGTGTTGGGGATTTGGTATGGCTGTCTTCTCGATTTGTTCCTATGAAGGTCTCCTCTCCTAAATTTAAGCCTCACTTCATCGGTCCTTACAAGATATTGGAAATCCTTAATCCTGTGTCCTTTCGCTTGGATCTTCCGGTGTCGTTTGCCATTCACAACGTGTTCCATGGGTCTTTGTTGCGGCGGTACGTTGTACCTGTGGTTCCTTCTGTTGAGCCTCCTGCTCCGGTGTTGGTTGAGGGCGAGTTGGAGTACGTGGTGGAGAAGATCTTGGATTCTCGTCTCTCCAGGCGGAGGCTTCAGTATCTGGTCAAGTGGAAGGGCTATGGTCAGGAGGATAATTCCTGGGTGGTTGCCTCTGATGTGCATGCGGCTGATTTAGTTCGTGCCTTTCACGCTGCTCATCCTGATCGCCCTGGTGGTCTTGGTGAGGGTTCGGTGACCCCTCCTTAAAGGGGGGTACTGTTGTGAATTAGACTTTTTTGGCTCCCTCTTGTGGTCACTAGTGATATGACTCTGGGATTGTCTTTCCTCAGTTTGGCACCCACCTGGGTCGTTAGTCCAGGGGTGTTGCTATTTGAACTTCCTGAATTCTCAGTCTGGTGCCTGGCATCGTTGTAATCAGTCCTTTCTGTTTGCTCCTGTCTGCTGGTCCTGGTTTTTGCAAAATTAAGCTAAGTCCTGCTTCCTTGTTTTTTGGTTATTTGTATTGCTCTTATTTTTTGTCCAGCTTGTACTAAATGTGATTTCTGATTTTGCTGGAAGCTCTAGGGGGCTGGTATTCTCCCCCCGGGCCATTAGACGGTTCGGGGGTTCTTGAATATCCAGCGTGGAAATTTTGATAGGGTTTTTGCTGACCGTATGAGTCATCTTACTATATTCTGCTTTTAGTCAGTGGGCCTCTCTTTGCTAAATACCTAGTTCATTCTTACGTTTGTCTTTTCTTCTTACCTCACCGTTATTATTTGTTGGGGGCTTGTATCCAACTTTTGGGGTCTTTTCTCTGGAGGCAAGAAAGGTCTATCTTTTCCCTTCTAGGGTTAGTTAGTTCTCCGGCTGGTGCGAGACGTCTAGAACCAACGTAGGCACGTTCCCCGGCTGCTGCTATTTGTGGTGCTAGGATTAGATATACGGTCAGCCCAGTTACCACTGCCCTATGAGCTGTTTTTTTGTGTTTGCAGACTTGGTATTTATTTCTGAGACCCTCTGCCATTGGGGTCATAACAGGGGTCAGCTAGGAGTATTGGCCAATGTTTGGCCAACACATCCTGCATACTGTTCCACTGCGAATGGTACTGGGTAATTAATCTTACCTGTGAGCTGTCCTTAACTCTCATTGCTGAATAAAGAAGTTGATGTCACCTGGTGTTCCTAGCTCGATTGTATGCTCTCTTTAAACACCTTTTGCTATAGCCTCTGTTCAAGAAACGGTTAGTCATATCTTTGGCTTGGGCCTCAAAGTCCTCATCAGTTGAACAGATCCTTCTGATTCTAAGAAATTGGCCAGTTGGAACAGAGTTAATCACATGGGGAGGGTGGGAAGATGACGCATGTAAGACAGAATTAACTGCCGTGTCCTTACGGAAGGCATCGGCAACCAAAATGCCATCCCCGCCTCTCCTCACAGTGACATCTAAAAAATCATTAGAATTTGAATCAGACTTAACTGATAATAGTATATTTAAATCATTTTTGTTCAGATCTGCAACAACATTTTGTAACTCAGTAGATGATTCCCGCCAAATCAGGAATATGTCATCAATGTAGCGGGCCCAAAAAATGACCCGCTCCATTGATACGCCCTGATCTGACGAGAACAGGTCCCTCTCCCACAGCCCCAGGAAGAGATTTGCGTAGGCGGGCGCACAGGCTGGGCCCATCGCAGTCCCCTGGAGCTGCAGGTAGAAGGACCCATTAAATAAAAAGAAATTGTGTGTTAACAAAAATTGTAAAAGTAAAAGCAGAAAATCATTGTCACCTGAGGAGATGCTGGTCATGGACAAAAAATAAGATACCGCCCTCAAGCCATCCTGGTGGTGAATGCTGGTATAAAGAGACTCAACGTCACAAGTAGCCAAGATCATGTCTTCATCAATGTGCACAGAGTCAATCTTTTTTAAGAAATCTGAAGTATCCCTCAAGTAAGAGGGAATAGACTCCACCAGGGGCTTGAGGAACGAATCAATGTACCTGCCGATGCCCTCCGTAAGCCCACCCACCCCAGAGATTATTGGCCTACCTGGAGGATTATGTACACACTTGTGAACCTTGGGGAGGAGATATAATGTTGCAATACATGGATTTTTGACAATCAGCACCTCCCGTACTTGTGGGTTGATAACGCCATCATTGACTGCCCTTTGCATGATTTTAATCAATTCATCCTTGTAGGAGATAAGAGGATTATAGGTTAATTTCTTATAACAAGACGAATCCCTAAGTTGGCGATGTGCCTCCGCAAGGTACATTTTTGTTGGCCATATCCCAATGTTCCCACCCTTGTCAGCCGGTTTAAACACTACATCCTTGAGTCCTTTCAACCTCCTAAGACCCAAGGATTCGGCCCTAGAGAGGTTGTTACGATAAGTTGATGAGGAGATCTCGTCCAAGTCCTGTGAGACCAACCGGACGAAAATCTCCACATTAGGGCATAGTGACAAGGGCGGGAACTTTGTTGACCTAGGGCGGAGTGATGGCGGTAACCTACCCAAAGTGGGATTAGAGTGTTCAATTGCCAACTCCTCTAATGTGCGTAGAGCAAGTTGTTCTCCAGGTAGGGGAAAGGCCTGTTGAATCTCCTCACTGTGGTGCCACTTCTTAAAAATCAGGGATCGGGCAAACATGTGAAGGTCCTTAAGAGCCACATATGGATCAAACCGCCTACTAGGAGAAAAGGTAAAACCTTTAGAAAGCACCGAGACCTCATCCGGACTCAAGATAAGTTCAGACAAATTTATTACCTTGAGAGTATCTCTCTGATGGTAAAGATGTTGGCCACGTTTATTAGATTTAGATTTCTGATCCCATTTTCTTTTGCCTGAATTACCAAAACGAGTCTGCATAGACCTTTGAGAGGTATCAGAGGTCTCACCAGATGAAGATACAGAGGAAACAGAGGGGAATCTCTGACTCCTATCTATCAATCCTGGTCTCTTCCACCTATAGGCGGTTTTCCGTTGGAAGTCTGTGCTATCACGTAGTAATTTTTTTGCATGGGTAGCTTTAATTTGGTTTTCCCAATCCACGGAGGTCTTGTCCATACTACTATTAAAAGCTGTAATCACATCCATAGTGGCCACCTTCTTAAATTCAAGAAACAGACCATCAATCTCAGTTTCCAAGGATAGAACAGATTTTTTATTCAAATCAACAAGTAGTTCCATGAATTGAAACGAGGCCTTTGTACATATTTCCTCCCATTTGGTCATAAAAAACTCATCAGTAACTGGAAACGAAGGGAAAACCTGGATGCGTAACGCACGTGGAATTAGATTTTTCCTGAGATAATTTTCCAAAAACGCCCTATTTCACCATAATTTGGTGCGTTTATGTAAAAGTCTTTTGATTTGAGACTGTAACACATTAGTATCCCCATGATCACCTGCTGCCGTGCTGGCAGAACCACTGTCAAACACCTGGGCAACTTGTACTTGCCAGGCCGCATCCCTAGTCTTATAATCCATGGACCTAGAGAACCTGTGAAAAATACACAGTAAGATTATGAAGCCTATACATACAAGGCCAAAATCCACATGTAACACAATTAATGTGGAGGAAGTCAAGAAAAAGATTCAGTGCCAAAATTAGACAAAACTCAAACTAGAAAGCACGCACCACCATGAATCAAAATATAAAAGTATACAACTTTATTAGAATAAATACATAAAAAGTACATGGGATGTGACAGGGGTATTGCCAAAACATGGGTAGAATCACACAAGGGGAACAGGTACAAGCAGGTGTATATAAGTATAAAGGGTTAATAAAAATTACTCCATAATGTGCCAATAACCAGCATAAGTATGAATTCCAAAGTACAAGTGCACACCTTAGAATAAGCACAGATTAGACAGGCTGTATGCCACATCTGAAAATAATAAGAAGAGTACAAACCCGATCAAAAAAACATAATAATTACCTGCTGATGTCTGGAGCCCCGTGTGACCCACCGTCCCCAACGCGCGTTTCGGCGCTAAAGCCTTCTTCCGGGGGAGTGGCTTCCAAACAATAGGGGCTGTGTTAAAAAGGCCGGTCAACCAATCAGAATGGACCAAAAGGCACGGCTTAGGAACAGTGCATGAAGCGTCGGCAACCCTGAACGTCGGCGTCACCGAGGACGTCAAAGAGAAGGGCGGTCCGAGCTCGAGGCCCCGCCCACGTACTGACGTCAGTATGGACCCGGAGCCCGGAGAGCACCCAACTCACAGAGACACCATCAGCGGCGGTATTAGGGTATGTGTCCACGTTCAGGATTGCTTCAGATTTGGTCAGGATTTTATGCAGGTAAAATCCTGACCAAATCTGCACCTGAGGTCACTGGCAGGTCACCTGCGTTGTCCTTGAGTTTTTTCTGCAATGTAAGGACATCAGAAAAGAGGAGGACAAGGAGCCAGACGTATAAATATATAAATAGGAAAATCTTTATTTAAACACAGTATTAAAATCAGGACATCGACTACCGTGACACGTATACCACAACAATACATAGAGGGGGAAGAAAAAGCAAACCCTTGCCCTCAGAAACCCCAGTACCATAGGGAACAATTATGTAAATAGTAATGGACAATATCCCCCTATGTAGCAGCCGCTATAGGGAGTAATCCAAAGTCAAAATAATGAGCACCATATAGCACAGAATAGTAGTTGCAAGGGAAGCTGAAAACGAGATAACCGCTGTGTCAGTATGCAGCAAATAGTCTAGAGCCAGTGCACTTAGTCAATTATGAGCAACAGCCCAAGACACAGCAGCAATAGAGTCAAAGATATGCTTACCCGAGCTGAAAGGGGAAGAGGGGAAGGGATCCCGCCGGTGGAAAGACCCCAACGCACGTTTCGCAGCGCTCACACGCCGCTTCCTCAAGGGGATATGGTATATGGTAGAACAGGACCTGCCTTTAACCCCCCCTGACCTGGATCACATGTCCAACGGCCACCAATCATAGTGGCGCTATCGGCGCATGCGCACTGCGGCGGGAAAGCCGTGCACAAGGACCTGGCGCCAGGCCGAGCACGCAGGCCAGGAAAAAAGGTTCTGGACCTGCGCACAAGGCACGTAAGACGCCCGTCCATATGCGACAACCGCCCGTACACGGGGGCGCAGGCTGCAATTGAATGATGGTAGAGAAGGGGTAAGTAGAGCGCAAAAAGCCCACATAAAGAAAAGGTCACACAGAACTATAATGCTGAATAAATCTGAATGTCTGCAATGTCCCTGTATATAATACTGACAGCAACTAGTAACATAGTCTATCTGGACATAAACAAATAAGTACAGATTTAAAGCAGGAATAATGCACAGATCTTCATATATGGGCCAAATGTTCACTATGAGCGTTTCAGAAGTCCACAGATGCAGCAAGTACAGCGGCTCCCAAGAAATGGATGGCGTGGAACAGGAAAGGGAGGACCAAGGCAGGGCCCACACGGAAATAATTACTAATAAAAAGAGAAAGAGAAGTTCAAAAAATTAAAAACAATTAAAAACACCAAAACTAAACCACCGGAGGGAAGGTGGTAACAATCAAGGATGGGACACACCATAGAGAGAAACAGGGGTACGGCAAACCAGACTAGAGATAGGGAGCGAAACTAAGGGATTCGTTAAGGCCTTTTGGGGTCATAGAGTCAAGCATGACAATCCACTTAGTTTCGATCTGTGCTAGTCGCTTTTTGTTATCCCCACCCCTAATACCCAAATGAAGCACGTCAATCCCCCTCACCTTGAGCAATTTCTCATTGCAGTGATGATATGACCTGAAGTGACGGGGGATTGTTTTGAGATCCACCCCCGGGGACACCGTCCTGGCCGCGCCAATGTCACGCACATGCTCCCTAACGCGAATTCTAAGTTCGCGAGTAGTGAGACCAACGTATATCCTGGGGCACGGACAAGTGGCATAATATATCACATTAGTAGTCCCACAGGATATACGCTCTTTAATCTGGAATGTTTTTGCGCCATCACTAGACACGAAATCAGAGCAGCGCAGGACATTGGCGCAGGCAAGACAGTGCCCACATGGGGTGCATCCCGCGCGAGGGCCACCTGTGCCGAAAAAATTCCTTTCCGGAGCTGGAATATAATGGCTCCTCACCAACATGTTGCTAAGATTGTTGCCTCTTCTGGGGGTCATGAGGGGAGAGGTGCCCAGGGTAGCACACAGGGAAGGCTCAGCCTGAAGAACAGGCCAATGTTTCTTCAAAATAAACCGCATACTCTCCCATTCATGGTTGTAGGTGGAGATGAATCTGATGTGTCCATCTCCACCCACTGTACGGCATCGGGTCCTAGAGTGCAAAAGATCACTTTGCTGTATGTGGCGTGCCTGATCATATCCGGCTTTAATGGATCTGCGGCTATATCCGCGAGCCGCGAATCTATCCTTCAGATCAAGGGCCTGTGAATCTGAGCATGCGCAGCCCCCAGCGGCCGGGCCACCGCATCGCACCTATTGAGCTGCCTCCGGGAAAATGGCCGCTGCTCAGATTCAGATCTCGTCTCCCAAGATCTCGGGACGAGATCTGAATCTGAGCAGCGGCCATTTTCCCGGAGGCCACCGCATTGTACAGATGGAGTTGCCGGCGGGGCTTCCAGGCTTTGAGATGCCGGAGGAGCCCCGACTGCATGAAGATACGCCGCCGCCACCGCCCCACAGCACCAGAGGCCCCACACTGCAGAAGAGGAGCCGCCGCACCACAGCACAGCAGCCGCCGCTCCCAGCACAGAGACCCCACGCTGCAGCGCTATGATAAGGTAATGGGGGATACTCACTTTCCTGTGAGACGCCCCCTCGTCGTCATCAGGATCACTCCCCCCCCCCAAAAGGCACATATTCACCGGCCCTATAAGACGACATAGGGTGTATAAGAAGACCCCCGACTTTTAAGAAGATTTTATTTTTTAACTGGTAAAGTTGGGGGGTCGTCTTATACGCCCAGTCGTCTTATACGCCGGAAAATACGGTATATATATCTAACCCGTGATAATGTTACTAAGTCACAGCAGAAGAAGTGGAGGAGGGAAAAGGTTCGCAACCGCTCGCTGGCCAAATCGCCTGTCGATCGCTGACAGGAACTCGGCGATCAGCTGCCCATTACGAAATGTAATTGCCTTCCTCTGCTCATGGAATTAATAAACTGTGACCGACCTGATTCAACTCACCCAAGACTGTATGTGTTTCATTACAGGATAGGTGCGAGGGGGGAAGGCACTGTTTAAGACACACAGGTCTCCACAGTCTTATATGAACTGCTGACTCGTAAAGCTATGCATAATGTCTTTGTGATATTAGTAGTAGATTGAAGATAGTGAAATTCAAGCTGTTAACTTTGCCATTTGTAGGAGTAAAGTAGCTTTTACGTGAGCACAACTGCACAAACGAGGGTTTGCTGCTGTGCTGACACAGGGTGGAGTAGGGTGAACACGACAAGCTGTTGGACTGTGAGAGGTGCTGGCAGGGATGTTACGGTGGATTGAGAAAGATAGAGTGTGCTTGGTATGTAAGATCAGTCAAAAGCAGCAATATTCAATATCAGCTGACAGGCTCTCAATTACCCCAACTGTAGGGGGTAAGCAAGTGAAGGCTCTTTGGCTTGTGTGACAATACTTGCCATGGTGAGGGAGGAGGAAGAATCAGAAAATGCAGTTAATGGGGTGGACAGTGGTTGGTGAGACCCGCTAGTCTGCATTTTAGCATAATGGCATTCCCAGATTAACGCATGTTGATCGCGCATGTGCCAATTCATGCATGCAGTACTGACATTTTTTTTTTTACTCTGCTAGGCCTTTTTAAAAAAAAAAAAAAAATTGACAGCTAAAATGAGTTTTTAGATTTTTGCTGGTCTGAAAAAAGACCAAAGATAGTCAATTGCAGAGCCTTGAATGCTGCTGTCCAGCTGCCAGAGTTAGGCCTCAGGATGCATTGGTTGTTGTGGTTGTATATCTCTTTGTCTACGTAACCTCCTCATCTTCCTCCTCCTCCTCCTCCTCCTCTGCTGAGCTATGCAGCTGCATGCCTCTGGGTTTACACCAAGTGTGATCTACTACCTCATTATCATCCTCTCTGTTCTCCCACTCCTCTTCCTGAGAGTCACCCTCATCTTCCAGCTGTAGTGCCGTGGTAGCCCACTGAGCAGTAAGGAGTGTGGCGTTGCGTCTACTGTTTGTGTTGGGGGACACTCACTTGGCACGGGATTAACGTAGTCAGGCACGGTTATTCACACATAAATCAGTCCATACTGTTTATTTTATACAGCATAAACCACATCATAAGCCAGGTTGCACATCACCAGCTTACACATAGTCCATTACTTCATCACATATGAACATATCATGACCACCAGTCTGTTCATGCAGCAGATAAACTTCTCCGCCGTATATTATAATCCCCTTGTCTAGGGTTACCTTCCAGGACCTCCACTCCTCACGCTGACTCCTTGTCAGTTCTGGCTTCGCCAACACAGATGCCGTCCCAGGCTCTGTAGATACATGGTCTCTCCAGGTGCTTCCAGGAAGACTCCACTCGCAGGAGCTTCCAACACAGACCGTCCAGGTCCACAGTCTCTCAGGTGCTTCCAGGAAGGCTCCACTCACAGGAGCTTCCAACACAGACCACCAGGTCTAAAGCCCCACCATGTGTTACTCAGGGAGATAGCACTCCCAAAACAAATGTGAATGAATAGATAGAACAAAGCACTCACCATCCGAAGGATCTCTCAGTCTTTATTGTGGCATAAAAGATTAGCAAGGTCTTACGGGAGAACAAAGGTGTCACGAGACGACGGCCGTTTCGCGCTGTGCGCTTCTACGGGTCTAAGGTAAGACTGGGAGGAGGGGGATTTTCAACAGCTGAACGCCGTGCAAATCCCGCCCCTGCTCCAGCGTCAGCCGAGACAACAGAGGCTTACTAATCAGATAAAATTGAACAAGAACAAGTTAAAAACAAATATATACAAATACTACAATGACACCTAATGCGACTACATTACTCAAGTATATGGAAAAAAACCTTATTATCAAACTTTACAGAAAAACTGACATATCTGATCTCTCATTAAAACCCATAGGGCCGGTTGCATTCACCCGTAGGATCCATTTACTTTCTCTCTGTAATAACAACCTATTTAGGTCTCCACCTTGTGGGGGGAGTCTAACCCTTTCTAAGCCGGCAAAACGTAACAGCGATCCTTTTCCCTCATGATGAGAACAAAAATGATTAATTAAACGAGGGACTCCTTTGCCCGTATTTATAGAATTAACATGTTCTCTAAACCTTACAAAGAGGGGCCAGATGGTTTTGCCCACATAATAAAAACCGCAGGGACAGAATAAAGAATAAACGACATGTGTGGTTTTGCATGATATAAAATCACGCACCTGATGATTGATGGGGCCTATTTTAATTATTTTATCTGTCACATGAAACCTACAAAAGTTGCACTGTCCACAATTAAAATTTCCCTGTGGTGTTCCTGACTGCAACCAATTCTGTCGCTCAGTCACCACTCTATTGTGGACTAAAACATCTTTCAAATTCTTACGGACTGAGATATTCCGAAAACCTACTGCGACTAATTCTCTTTTACATTATACCAGCGCACACCCCCAATACACAAAAGATTCTCTCCCTTATAGTCAATTCTTAAGGGTAAAAAGGGTGAATAATTGTAAAGAAGGCTATAGAAAACAATCTCAAGAGCTTTATGATCGTTTTAGAGCACGAGGTTACCCCCGTTCGTTATTGGATTCAGCAAAACAAAGAGCAGAAACATACAACACCACGGTAACAAAAAAAGTAACAAAAGAGGTAAATTCTGCCCGTAAAAGATTCGTATTTAGCTTCAAATTCGGCCCTATGGACGGTTACATTAGATCTGCCATTAGAAAGAGCTGGCACATTCTGGAAAAAGATCCAGCTCTTGCACAACCCACCAGTCAAGGACCCTTGTTTGCGTGCCGCAGAGGTAAGAATTTGAAAGATGTTTTAGTCCACAATAGAGTGGTGACTGAGCGACAGAATTGGTTGCAGTCAGGAACACCACAGGGAAATTTTAAATGTGGACAGTGCAACTTTTGTAGGTTTCATGTGACAGATAAAATAATTAAAATAGGCCCCATCAATCATCAGGTGCGTGATTTTATATCATGCAAAACCACACATGTAGTTTATTCTTTATTCTGTCCCTGCGGTTTTTATTATGTGGGCAAAACCATCCGGCCCCTCTTTGTAAGGTTTAGAGAACATGTTAATTCTATAAATACGGGCAAAGGAGTCCCTCGTTTAATTAATCATTTTTGTTCTCATCATGAGGGAAATGGATCGCTGTTACGTTTTGCCGCCTTAGAAAGGGTTAGACTCCCCCCACAAGGTGGAGACCTAAATAGGTTGTTATTACAGAGAGAAAGTAAATGGATCCTACGGGTGAATGCAACCGGCCCTATGGGTTTTAATGAGAGATCAGATATGTCCATTTTTCTGTAAAGTTTGATAATAAGGTTTTTTTCCATATACTTGAGTAATGTAGTCGCATTAGGTGTCATTGTAGTATTTGTATATATTTGTTTTTAACTTGTTCTTGTTCAATTTTATCTGATTAGTAAGCCTCTGTTGTCTCGGCTGACGCTGGAGCAGGGGCGGGATTTGCACGGCGTTCAGCTGTTGAAAATCCCCCTCCTCCCAGTCTTACCTTAGACCCGTAGAAGCGCACAGCGCGAAACGGCCGTCATCTCGTGACACCTTTGTTCTCCCGTAAGACCTTGCTAATCTTTTATGCCACAATAAAGACTGAGAGATCCTTCGGATGGTGAGTGCTTTGTTCTATCTATTCATTCACATTTGATTGGACTGCATTTTTTTCTAAAAGCACCCAATTCCTTAGGACTGGCAGAGTTTACGCAGATTCAAGTTCACCAAGTGCCTGAAGTATACCGGTTGCTGGTGCGGTTCCTCTCTTTTTTCTATACAGTTATTTGACTCCCAAAACAAAGGCTCTTTCAGGACCCACAGCACAGACCATTCAGGTCCACACTTTCAAACACGTGACCCACACCCTGGTCACATTATGAAGCTGTAACCACTCCCCCAGGTGGGAGGTGTGTGTGTTTGGCTAGTTCGACCCACCCAGCTCTTCAAACTAGCCCAATAAGCCTCCCTCTATAAACTATACAAATACCTGTGGGACTACAGGGCCCAGAACAACAATACTGCAGGCTTACCGCACAGACATTTAAAATCCTGCCGGACTTTGTCTTATCACCACAGTAATACCCACGACTGACATGCATTCTTTTGGCCTCAATACGCCTCCATGCATATTCTGAAGAGACTATGCAGCGCCCCCTACTTGTATCAGGGGTCACTGCACCACCTACCCTCTCCCACTGTTCAAACTTGTGGGGTTGAACACAGGCAATAAATCAGGGTCTCGAGATCGGGTATTCAAGTCATGTTGCCCTACAAGTCGAGATAACTGTCTCAGTCAGTTTTGGACATCATTCAGTATCATACATTTGATAGGCCTCCCCCGCCCCCAGCGGTCAGTATGTCGGCCTTGGGCTTCATCCCTTGAGTCACCAGACCCTTTTTAGTCAACCCACTTTCCAAGTGTACCCGTTCACGTGACCTTTCTTTCCATGGCCGGTTTCCCCGGTTGGTACGGTCATAAGTCCCACCTACAGTCGAGCTGACTGTCGGGTCTGAGTCTGACCCATCTAGTACATCACAGGAGCTACTGTCCAGGTCTCTAAGTCTCATACTGAGAGTAGAACTACCACTTGCAGATTTTCGACGTTCTTGCCTTGCTGAAAATCTTTGGGTACCTGCCATTTCCCTATTTGAAGGCTCTTCTGGTCCTTATACCTCGGGTTGAAGGCGGCCGCCATCTCATGTTCTGCAACTGTTTATTGATCTGTAGTTGGTTCAGTCTTAGCTGCTCTATCTCCCTCAGGTACGTTACCCGATATTCCAGGAGCTTTCGGATGTTACTAAGGCTTTCCACAGAGCCAACAACAATGATTAGAACCATGCCATCTTCACCAGCTACCTGGACTTCACCATCAGATGGGATCCTCACTCTCACCACACCGGATCTCTTCACAGCTCTTGCATCACTTTTCCACGCCTTCCAATGACTTTCCTCACCAGATATCTAGGTACCAGAATTACGTCTTCCACTAAGCCCAGACGATTTTTAGCTTCCCTTGCAGTCTTCAGATGTCGAGCGGCTTTGATATTCCTCAACATGATCATCTGTTTCATGAGGAGACATTGTAGATGCATATCCGTCAGGACAGCCACCCACTTCACTGTGTCTTCCCTGGTCGATAGTACGACCAACTGCTGAGTCGCAGGTGCCCAGTGCACCCTACACGCTTCGACCGCTTTTTTTAAAGGCCTCATGCACACCTTCACTGGTACATGCATCTTGTGAGTCTTCGGGTATCTCAATCATGGACTTGAAGAGCGGGGTCTCACTCTCTTCATGGAAGGACAGCTCCTGCTTTGCCATGGACCTTTCCATCAAGACATCTGCCATGACCGGGTGACTGTTCTGTTTCTAGTGCCAGTTCCTCCTCCGCTTTACACTCTTCCAGACTCCTGGCCAAGATGGGCATTAGCAGCTTCACCTCGTTACCACTCTGGCACTGGAACAGTAAGTCTGCAATCACCACCTCTTTCTCTTGTAGAGGGCCTCTTAGTGCTTCTCTGAGCACTTCACACATCTTCCTTTAGGGCCTTGGTCACAGTTTGCCACGTTGACAGGTGACCGCTCAGCTCAGACACCTCTTTCTCCAAGGCCCCCACTCGTCACTCAGCAGCCTGTCTCCGAAGCTCCTATTGCTTCAAACGGGCTTCTACTGTCTTCTGGATCCTCCTTAACTCACTTCTCACATCCTGTGGCTTGGTTGAGTTTCCATTTACTCGAGAGGGTATCAGCTTCAGGCCCCACACCTCTGGTGGATTCCTCCACCTCTGCACTCTTGGACTCAGCACGGTCATGTTCAGTCCTCTCCTGGGTCTCAGCGGTGTCAATCTTAGCTTCATCCCATTTCCCTGGGACTTTAGAGTACTTCACAGACTCCAGATCCTCAGCATCAGGTTTTCTGGAGCCTTCAGCATCTTCCGTCACTTCACCTTTATTCACATCTTCACAAGGTGCAACTGGTTCAGCCCCTTTTCCTCTTTTACGTCTTCGGCAACGGGAAGAAGACTTGCTGTTTGTACCTGAGTCAGCCTTGCTGCATTCTTTTCCGCTAGCGTCATCATCATCTGAATGGGAGTCACAACCACTCGATCGGTCATCCTGGAACCAGCAGTCACCACTTACACAGGTCATATTTTCTGGTATGGTTACCCCTGCCATCCTGATGTCACATTGTGGAGTACTGTCGTTCCCCTGTGTCAGTGTTTGTCAGCACAATATCATTCTCAGCTTTCGCGGTTGCTACTGGCAGTGACATGTCAGTCACGCCCGGAGTCTGCATCACACCCCACAGTTTGGTGAACCCTCAAGTTCCTCTCTATCTGGGTGTCAACTCCACAGGTTTTATTTACCACATTACTAACAGTCATCTTGGGGTACATGTCAGGTGACATCTTGTCAGTAAGTTGGGCAGACGCACCCTTCCCACTGGTCAACCCGATGTCTGACCCGTCAATTTTGGGATGTAATACTGTCTTAATGTATGCCCCCTCAACAGTATAGAGACTTCCATCCTCCTGCTGTAGAGGAACGCCCTCCTCTCATAAGACGGAGAATAAGTTAGAGTCCCGAGCTACTATCAACGGACAGTGTAGGTTTGGGACTATGGTGACCTCAAGATTTGTGTAATCCCTAACCGTCTCGAGGTGCACCCGGGCCACTGAATACACCTTAGTGTCCCCATAGATGCAGGTGACCTTGATCTTTTAGTACCCTACAAATTGAACCTCCGCAGACTTTAACAGGGTCACTGAGCTCCCCGAATCGACCAGACCAAATACATCTTCTACCTCTGCGTCTAACTCCACCCCTTTTTGGGTAACTATAATTTCCCGGGACTCCTTATTGGTCAAGCAAACCACAGCACAGCATGGACCTACATAGCATGAACTACGTTGTTCAAGGCAACAGTCCAATGGTTGCCTCCTCTTTTTTTGCCACCACCCCTTTTTGGGTTACTGCCCCTTTTGGGACTCCACCCCCTTTTGGGCAACTGCTCCTTTTTGGCATACCACCCCCTTTTGGTACTCCGCCCCTTTTTTGCAACCATCCTTTTTGGGTTACCGTCCCATTTTTTTGGACACCACCCTCTCTGGGACACAACCCCACTCTTGGGTACACCCTGTGGACTCCCCACAGTACTCTCAGGCCCCAGTTTGCACAGTACACCAATATGTCTCTGGGCTTGCACTGGTCCTTTAAGAGTCTGCACCAATCTGGACCAACAATGTTTTTATGACACCTCACAAGCTCCTGCTGGTGCTATTACAGCTCTTGCTGCAATCACAAATCACCAGCACCTCCAGGTGCTGATCACAAGCCGCTGCTGCTGCCACTGCAGCTCCAACTACTGTGGAACCTCTTGCTGCAATTGCAGCTCCTTTCCACAAGGCTCTGCACGGCTCCATCGTAGATTTCATGGACCCGCCGATCCACAGCAAAACTTCATAACCCCACCGAGTTACAGCCAGACGCTTGTCAGCTTCGTGGACCCGCCGATCCACAGCAAGTTGATTTGAGGAAAAAAAAACACATTCTCTCACTGACCCCGGTCAGCATAACATGGACTCCTGTCCATTACACACTCTGCTTTACAGTCTAAACACAGTTTCTCACTGACCCTGGTCAGTATTACTCATGATTGTCAGACAGTCCATTCCTCTGGCTTAGACCAACCAGCACTGCAACATGTGCTTCTTGGACCTTTGCCCGCAGTCTTGCACCAAATGTGGTGTTGCGCCTACTGTTTGTGTTGGGGGACACTCGCTTGGCACTGGACTAACATAGTCAGGCCCCGTTTTTCACACATAAATCAGTCCATACGGTTTATACAGCATAAACCGCATCGTAAGCCAGGTTGCACATCACCAGCTTACACATAGTCCATTACTTCATCACATATGAACATATCATGACCACCAGTCTGTTTATGCAGCAGATAAACTTATCTGCCGTATATTATAATCCCCTTGTCCAGGGTTACCTTCCAGGAGCTCCGCTCCTCACGCTGCCTCCTTGTCAGTCCTGGCTTTGCCAACACAGATGCCGTCCCAGGCTCTGTAGATACATGGTCTCTCCAGGTGCTTCCAGAAAGACTCCACTCACAGGAGCTTCCAACACAGACCGTCCAGGTCCACGGTCTCTCAGGTGCTTCTGGAGCGCCCCGTCAGGGCAAGGGGGTACTCGGTATCGGGTCCGGTCGGCTCAAAGGGGGGAATGTCACGGTGGCTGACCCGGTCCGTGGCCCTGGGACATCCATATTAAAGGGAAAGGTCTTTAAAGGGATAGAGTTTGTTTGTGACACAACCTGTGGTATTTGGTCAGGATGACCGACGCTGCTTTAAGGGGTCCACTGGGGTGCTGTTATGGCAGCTAGATGGTTTACCTTCCTACAGGTGAAGTATATCCCCAGGGTTTCCCAGTGTGTAGATGGTAGAATGGTGAGAGGTGCAGTGAAGGAGGACACAAGGTTGCAGTCTCTTTACCTTTAAGACTTCAGCATCCACAGTCCAGAGCACCAGATCACAGGGCAGGTAGAGTCCGGCCAGTTTGGAGGCAAGTCCAGAGTCCCCTTGTCCAGGTGGAAATCAATAGCCTTCCCTTGTAGTGGTATAGTCCCTTACTGCATAAGCTTCAAATAAGGGCCTCACAGATGTGGTCTCTCTCTCTCTGTCCCCCGTAGTCGGATAGGACAAAAACCATATGACTGGTGGCTTGAGGCTGTTTATAGGGACTCTAGCACGCCCCGGCCTCTGAGGGGTGCCACCGTGCCTCCTGGGTGTAGGTGCGGACAGGCAACCTGCAATTAGCTGTCCTGCCGGTCTCTGAAGTAAGGCATAGAGGTCCTTACTACCTCGGTGTTCCAGCTACCGGTGTTCTGCGCCTCAGAAGGAGGCAGCCTGTTCGGGACTGGTCCCTTCTGGTATCCTCTCCTTTGCTTTGCTTTCCTTCACGCTCGCTGCAATACAATTCTGCCTTCAAAACGTCTCTTTCCGGGAGCTGCAGCTCTTAGGGCATGCACAGCTCCGTAGACCCTCTGTCCTCCTCAGATGGCTGTCTGGAACTTTCTATCTCTCCCTACAGACTACCAGTTTTATATATATGGGGAGTGACCTAGTTAATAGGATCAAAAGGTCCCCCTGGTGGCCTGGAGTATGAATGTGTTCCATGTTTGTGATACCTGGATGCAGATATCCTTCCTTGCCTCCAAACGTAGCAACCCTCTCCCCTAGAGGAAAGCAATACCACTGTGATGACCAGGACCCTGGGGCGCCACACTTCCAGGAAGACTCCACTCACAGGAACTAAACTAAAGCCCCACCACGTGCTATTCAGGGAGATAGCACTCCCAACACATAGGCTCTTCCAGGACCTACAGCACAGACCATTAAGGTCCACTCTCAAACATGTGACCCACACCCTGGTCACATTATGAAGCTGTAACAACTCCCCCAGGTGGTAGGTGTGTGTGGGGCTAGTTTGACCCACCCAGCTCTTCAAACTAGGCTAATAAGCCTCCCTCTATAAACTATACAAATACTTGTGGGACTACAGGGCCCAGAACAACAATACTGCAGGCTTACTTCACAGACTTCCTCTGCGACACAAACCGGCCATTTACAATCCTGCCGGACTTTGTCTCATCACCACAGTTGTACCCACGACTGCCATGCATTCTTATGGCCTCAATATGCCTCCGTGCATATTCTGAAGAGACCATGCAGCGTCCCCTACCTGTAACAGGGGTCACTGCACCACAGGAGGTAGTGACCCACAAAGTTCAAACACAAAACTCCTTTAATGTGTTTCTTCACAGCATTAAATGTCCCAATTCACATAAGTGCATATAATCTCAGTGCATAGTATTGGTGTCCTTTTCATCTCTCTACATACTACTCGGCATCCTTCTGTTTACAGTCACTAAAAACGCTTGCCTTCAATTTGACCAGTAGCTGTGGGCGACTGCACCATGATGTCAATTTATCTTGCAGTCATTTATATCCTCCTGTTTGCAGTCGTTACAAATGCTAGTCTTCCTTCATGCACAGGATAGTCTACCTCCGGTTTACTTCCGGGCACAAGACAGTCCACCTCCGAGACCAGTTACCGTGGATGACAGCACCGCTGTGCATGATGTGGGTGCCAGGCCTATTGACTCCGCTATGTCCTGTGTCTCTTCACACAGACAAAGCTCTGCAGAGCCTCTGCTCTCCACTCTCACCTACACCAAAACTGAAACTGGCCCTGACGCACCCATACCCTTTACTGCAGGGCTTTTAATAAAGAAACCTGTGGCCTTCAGCCACATGGAAAACCCTGGCCTGGAATGAAATGGACTGCACAACTACCATTCTGCAGTGTTTCACAACACAACATCCCAGAGCAGGTTTTCCCAATATCTGCTTTGGAGACTAGCATGTCCAAGACTAACACTTTTATTATTTCTAATCTGCATTGCAGCTACCGCTACGCCCGTGACTGCCATGCACTCCTATGGCCTTCATATGCCTCCTTGCACAATCTGGCGAGAACACTCAGTGACCCGTATCTGTGACATCTGTCACTGCTTTATCATTGCAATCACAGCTATACCTGTGACTGCAATGCCCCCTCATGGTGTCACTATGCCTCCGTGCGCATCCTGGGGAGAACAAACAGTGACCCTTACCTTTGACACCAGTCACTGCTTCACAGTGCCTTGACAGCACAGTACAGTCCACGGGCGCCTCAAATATCTGAGTCTCGCCACAAACGGATCACCTTCACACAACGGGGTTAACGTCTGTTGACGAGGGCTTGGTTTATGCTTAGACAAAACTTAATATGGCCATGGATCAAAGTGAGAAAAAATATGGACTTTGGTGCAGTTGATTTCCTTCTCTTCAATGTGTGAAAAGATCTGCAGCCATCAGTAGTTCCCAACAGTCAGTTGGGCGCTTGGAGAGTTGTGATGTGGGGGAAAAAAAGGTTAATTGGGGTGCCACCACTGAGAACTGTACTGTGTGCGATGTTAAGGTGGAGGAAGAGGAGCAGAGGCCACTTGATGCAGCGCTTTCCATCTACTGGAGCACATGTTCTTTCTAACCCTCATCTACAAAGTGTACCGTTGTACGGCTGTCAAAGAAAGGGAGCAGAGTTGTCCTTCCAGTAACAGAAGTTGTAAAAATGCTGTGCAAATTCTGTTATGAGAGGTGAACTCATTGCTTTGGGATCACACTTAAAGAAAGAGAGGTTAAAACAGACATTGTCTATCTTACATCAAATCCATTCCCTTGAAAAAATACACAAAAGGTCTCAGGCGAGTAAGATCCAAGGGGAATTGATAACTCTTAGGAATGCCTTAAAAAATCTACTGAATGTCCAATCGGCTAAGATTTATGAGGAGTAAACAGAGGTTCTACCTCCATGGCAACAGAAGCAGCAAACTTATGTCTTCTTTGCTCAAACGCAAGGACAAGACGTTTATCACACAACTTAAAACCGAGAACGGTTCTTCATTGCTAGAGACTGCTGAAATTGCCAGGGAGTTCAGATCCTTTTATGAAAATCTTCACAACTTAAGTTCGCCAGATATTGACCAGGACCCTGTTTCAGCTGTCGAGAAAATCAATGAGTTCCTGACCCCTTTAAAACTTCCAAAAATAACTAAAGAGGGACACTCCCTATTGACATCCCCCGTTACCTCTAAGGAGATTTTGGACACCCTCTCTGCAATCCCTAATGGCAAGGCCCCGGGCCCAGACGGTCTCCCTATTATTTACTACAAAAAACTTATAAAACCCTTACTACCCCAATTGGTCACTCTATTTAACTCTTATCTTCAAGGTCAACCTATACCTAAACAATCTTTAGAAGCCTTTATCACTGTCCTCCCGAAGGAGGGTAAGGACCTTAACCTATGCTCTAGTTATAGACCAATATTGTTACTCAATGCGGACATTAAACTGTGGGCTAAAATTTTAGCGGGAAGGCTAAGTAACATTCTACCCAGACTGATCCACTCGGACCATGCAGGTTTTGTCAAGGGAAGGGAGGGTAAAGATAATTAGGCTAAAATCATACAGTCGACGATGATCTCTAGAAGTCGCAATGTTCCCTTGGTTCTCCTGTCAACAGAGGCTGAGAAAGCGTTTGACAGGGTGAGCTGCAGGTATATGGAACAAGTTATGATCAAATTTTAAAATTAATACAGGGAAATCTGAAGCCTTAAATATCACTCTGTCGAGATCTCAAATAAATGCCCTCTGCACCCAGACTCCTTTCTCATGGGCTCCGTCCTCCATAAAATATTTAGGGATAATAATAACTGGAAATCCTACAGATCGTTTCCAGGCTAATTACCCCCATTATGAAAGAGGGTCGAGGCTCTGATGAAGTCCTATAGTTTGCCCACACTATCTTGGATGGGATGTATTAATGTGTTCAAGGCATACATTATGCCAATAATATTATATACTATGAATATGGTTCCTATTCAGATACCTCTGACCTACTTTAAGGGTTTACAATCAATTATCTCTAAATTCATTTGGAAGTCGAAACCGTCTAGACTACCCTATAAATTATTATCTTGCACCATCTCCTTGGGGGGGCGGGAGTTCCTGACCCATACCTCTACTACAGAGCTATACACCTTAGCAGATGGCTGAGGGTGATATCTTGTTGTGAAGAGGGGGTGGAGACAGCATCGACCTGGCTCTGTTGGGCCCTCGCGGCGTCCCTTTCCTTTGGTCCGGAGCTAAGCCATTGGCTGCTTTGGGACTTGATGAGGTGACCTTAACAACTTTACAAACTAAAAGACTATTAAATAAGGAGCTTCATCCAGACCCCTTCCCTTCCACGTTGACACCAATCTGCTCAATACCATTCTTAATTGATCCAACTTTCCGCGACCCATATAAATTATGGACAAACCTACCCAAAGAAACCTTGAATGGTCTCTATAACAATAAAATACTCCAGAATGGGATATGGCCTCCAAAGGCACCTGTCCAGCCAAAAAATTTCCTTCAAATTCAACACGTCAAACGAACGGTCTCACAGTTTGTTCGGAAATACCCGACCAGGTCAAACTGGTCTTGGTTAGATGTTCTGGCCAAATTTCCGCTCCCACGACTTAACATTATATCCCGCATATACTCCCATCTTTTCGCCCTCCCCCCCCCCCCCCTTACAATTTAAACCTTCATTTATATACTCATGGGAATTGGAACTTAAAATCTCCTTCTCAGAGGATCAAATTTCTAAGATGCTGTCGTGTGCTAGAGGTTTTTCCAGGTGTATACTCCTACAGGAGAACTCATATAAAATCCTGTCTAGATGGCATTTGACCCCAGCAAAACTCTTTCAGAGGGGTCTCGCAGACAACGATACCTGCTGGAGATGTCAAAACTCGTTAGGTCATCACACACATATATTCTGGGATAGCCCCAAAATAAGAAACTTCTGGGAGAATATTGGTTCCATCCTCAAAAAATTGAACTTAATTAAATCAAGTCTACGGGCGGAGGAGGCTCTCCTTTCCTGCCCGTCCACTAACTACATACCAAAATAACATGGCCTTCTCCCTCTTCTGACAAGCGCCGCTAAACATTTAATTGTACTACATTGGAGGGTTGTCTCTCCCTCCACTATGTCAGAATGGTATACTAAAGTAGACCAAATCTCACGCCTCGAAGAATTGTCGAGTTGGGAGGTTTCTAACCATGATTCTTACATGTCCACATGGGCTCCCTGGAACAAATTACGAGAAGACAGCGTTTCTTGATTGCCCTTAATATCTTATTTTGTTAGAAGGATATCCCCACAACCTAACATACCTAATCTTGACAGTATGTACCCATGCCACTAGTGATTTTTTGTTCTTTAGTATTTACATGTTTTTTCCCCCTTTTCTCCCCCTCACCCTTTTCCTGCCCCCTCCTTTTCTTCCTTCCCTGTTCCCGCTTACCCACCCTCAAATCCCTATCTCTCCCAACCCCTTGCCTTCCCCGTTTTATCAACTTTCGATTCAATGTCGATTTGCTTTAATGTTGTAATGTTTACTGTTCCTTTCATAAATAAAGAATTTGCAAAAAAATGCTGTGCAAATTCTGACTGCACAGCAGTAAGACAATACCTGTCTTAAAACCCTAAACAGCTATTCAGTATTTTCAATTCTTTCCTGCATCCACCAGTTCCCCCTCCCTCTCCTCTCATCTCAGCTGAATACTTTGTCTCACCACATGTGAACTTGACACAATAACATCCCACCTCATTCCAAACTTTACCACAGTCATCACCACAAGCATACCCCACCTCTTCAACCTGTCACTAAAAACTGGTGTCTTCCATCCTGATTGAAACATACCTCGATCAGACCCATCCTCAAAATGCCCACCCTTGACCCATCCTCTGTGTATACCTATCGACCCATATCACTTCTCCCCTATGCCACCAAATTACTGGAACAACATGCCCATTTCAACTGTCTTCCCACCTCTCCTCTTGCTCCCTCTTTAACCGAATACAATCTAACTTCAGATGGCACCATTCAACTGAAACTGCCCCGACTAAAGTCACCAACGACCTACTAACCGCCAAATGAAAGTGACGCTTGTTTATCCTCCTCCTTCTCTTGGACCGGGCATCTGTTTTTGACACAATGGTCCATTCCCTCTTACTACAGACTTTCTGATCTGTTGACATTACAGAATTGGCCCTGTGTTGGATCTTCTCGTACCTAACAGACCACTCACACACCACCACCTCATCTCGCCCCCTCTGTGTCGATGTCCACCAAGGTTCAGTTGTAGCACCTGGAACTATGCTTAGAGGGTGCACTTGCACGCTCCCTCCCTCTTAAACGGACCACCTGCATAAACCTAAGATATTCCCAACCTATAGCTGGACGACAACGTCTATTTAGGGCTTATCATCCAATATGGAGGTGCCTGAGCTACGTTGTTAGTTTGCCTTGCATGCTTGATAGTTGTCAGGTTCCCCAGATCCGCTTGTCTGCTTGTCTACCCTGTACCCGTCTGCTCTTACCTGTCTGTGTGCATCTGCTCATACCTATCTGTGCTCTTCTGTCAATCAGCTGGTCCAGATCGCACCTGCCAGCGCCCATCTGTCTAACACTCGGTCCAGCCCGCACCTGCTAGTGCTTTTCTATTCCTCCGCTGGTCCCATCTGCACCCGTGGTTCCAGAGTCCCCACAGTGCCTGCCTGCATTTTTCATCCCTCCTTTGGGCCTTAGCAGATTACCCGCTGTAGGGGGTCAGCTGCCACATCCTGTAGATCAGCCATGGAGTAGCACCTGGTGCCACTTCTTTCTACCTCCTTGGGCCGCAGTTTTCGCCTACTGCCACTTGTCCGAGTAGGGATTTGGTAGGCCACCTAGTTACGCCCCTTCCAGGCTTTCAGAGGGATATGGAACAGTGATTCGACCACCTTGCCTGTTACAGTCTCCATCAGCTGGGATGGCTGTAGTGAAAGAGGTGTCAGTTCCCGCTATACTAATTCTACTTTATTGCAATTGAGGCCACACTGTTGGTGTCTGCCACTAATTTTTGTAAATGTGTAAACTCCTGTTTGAGTCTCCTTCATGCATGTTACCTGTAGCAGTAGGCCTCTGAGACCATCAGGCCTCCACTTTCTTGGACTAAACTACCCATTGGGGGATACTCACTTAGCAATGGGTTAAGACACATGGGCACATTTGTCTCACAAAACAGTCCATGCGGTTTATTTAGGACTCATAAACCACCATGTTACACATCACACACATATAGTTCATAGCACTTCATAGTATACGGCTTCCTTCACTTTTCAGACACTACACACGCCAGTCCTCCTCTGACTAGTTCCTGGGAGTGACTTCCGCACTAAAGACCTGATACTAAAACGGGCGAGAGAGGCCCAAGACATCAAATTTGAAGACTCCCGCCTCAAACTTTTTCAAGATCTTTCAGCTATTACTCTGAGGAAGCGCTTTTTACTTAAACCATTTACTGAAGCGGTCCTACAGAAAAAACTTCAATACCGTTGGCTGTACCCATTTGGAATACAAATCATTACTGAAAACAAAAGACTACAAGCAAAGATCTTCAGCAGACATCCAAAAAATCTGAAAAGAACTGAACATCACCCTTGACCAATACCCTGACATTGAGACTTTCCACCCAGCTTCAATGTTACAACCTCTCCCTAGCCCTACCCCATGGCAGCCGGTCTCCACCCCTAAGTCTCAGAAAACAAGACATAAAGGTGCCAGGATGACACCCACTAAAGACCCAGATACCTGAAGGGTCTGATCCACTTTCATTGTTGGTTCTAACAAAATGAGGATCTTTGATTTCCTGAGCACTAGTGTTGAGCGATACCGTCCGATACTTGAAAGTATCGGTATCGGAAAGTATCGGCCGATACCGGCAAAGTATCGGATCTAATCCGATACCGATACCCGATACCAATACAAGTCAGTGGGACTCATGTATCGGACGGTATTCCTGATGGTTCCCAGGGTCTGAAGGAGAGGAAACTCTCCTTCAGGCCCTGGGAACCATATTAATGTGTAAAATAAAGAATTAAAATAAAAAATATTGCTATACTCACCTCTCCGACGCAGCCTGCACCTTACCGAGGGAACCGGCAGCGTTGTTTGCTTAAAATTCGCGCTTTAACTTCCTTACGTGAAGTCCCGGCTTGTGATTGGTCGCGCGCCGCCCATGTGGCCGCGACGCGACCAATCACAGCAAGCCGTGACGTAATTTCAGGTCCTTCAGGATTTTAAAATTACGTTCCGGCTTTGTGATTGGTCGCGTCGCGGTCACATGGGCGACGCGACCAATCACAAGCCGTGACGTCACGGGAGGCAGGACATGCGCGCATTTTAAAATGCGCGCGTGTCCAGCCTCCCGTGACGTCACGGCTTGTGATTGGTCGCGTCGCCCATGTGACCGCGACGCGACCAATCACAAAGCCGGAACGTAATTTTAAAATCCTGAAGGACCTGAAATTACGTCACGGCTTGCTGTGATTGGTCGCGTCGCGGCCACATGGGCGGCGCGCGACCAATCACAAGCCGGGACTTCACGTAAGGAAGTTAAAGCGCGATTTTTAAGCAAACAACGCTGCCGGTTCCCTCGGTAAGGTGCAGGCTGCGTCGGAGAGGTGAGTATAGCAATATTTTTTATTTTAATTCTTTATTTTACACATTAATGTTGTTTCGATACCGATACCCGATACCACAAAAGTTATCGGATCTCGGTATCGGAATTCCGATACAGCAAATATCGGCCGATACCCGATACTTGCGGTATCGGAATGCTCAACACTACTGAGCACTGATTCCTAACTCTTACCTTTTTTTGGATTACAAACCATTGCGTTGGTTTACTATGATACATAGAATTTATGTTCACAGTTTTTTTTTCTTTTTTAAAAAAGAGAAAAAAAAAAGGAAAAATTATATTTTTTGGAGGTGGATTGCCTCTTTTCTAGATTGCCTCTTTCCTAGCTGGCGGTAGTCAATACTCCTAGCTCCATTTCTCGATATGTTGCACTTGCTTGAGTGCTATGTTATGCTCCTTCTTATTATAATGTTTCTTTTTTCTAAAATTTCCATGCCCTTCCTCCCTACCTATCTCCTCTCCCCCCTGTTCAAGCTACTCACCTTCAACACTCATGGATTCAACTCCCCGACATCCAGAGGCCAATCCCTCTCACACTTCAAGAAGAAAGGTATCGACTTACTACTCCTACAAGAAACTCACTTCACTAACAACAAGATCCCCTCTTCTGGGAAAACACACTATGATAGATGGTTCCACGCTACTTCACCTCAGACTAAATCAAAAAGAGTGTCAATAGCCATAGCTAAAAACATTCCATTCTTACTCCACGATCAAATGGCTGATACGAATGGCCGATATTTAATGATTAAAGGTATTTTGGCTGGGGTAGCTGTCACCATCTGCAATATCTATGCTTCAAATAAGAAGCAATTAAAATGGGTTCTAGCCATACTCAAAAAGATCAGAGACTTCAGGGAAGGTACACTTATACTTGGTGGGGACTTCAATCTAGCCCTTGAACCCTCCATCGATACAACAAAGAAAAAAAGCGCTATATTCCTGAGAGATTTGGTGAGATTCAAACAGGCTCTCCACTCACTGAATTTAATAGATATTTGGCGCTACATGCATCCGAATAAACGGGACTACACCTTTTTTTCTCATCCGCATGGCTCATATCACCGAATAGATTATTTGTTTACACCTAGATCTTTATTACCCAATGTTCAGCGGGCAGATATAAACCCCTCCCTATTCTCGGATCACTCGTATGTAACAACAGAACTAGTTCTCTCTAAACATTTTTCCCCAAACAGATCTTGGCAATTAAACGACGCACTCCTAGATAATCCCTCCACTAAACCCGCATTGTTAAAGCCATTAATACGTACTTTGCATTGAATAACAATATTGAGACATCACTTTTATTACTATGGGAGGCACACAAATCTGTGATCCGAGGAGAACTCATATCTATGGCATCCTACCTGAATAAAATTAGAAATAAAGAAATAAATGACCTGTATGAGGAGATTAGACGCTTAGAATCCTAACACAAGAGGACTTTGCTAACGCAAACTCTTCTAGATCTCTCGGCCAAGAGGCAAAGACTAAAAGACATCCTCAGTGTACAAACAGCGAAATTTTATGCTTCTTGGAAAAACCGCATATTTGTACATGGAGATAAAGCCTCTAAATTAACTATGTCACTTATCATTCTATTAAAAATAAAACAGGCCAAAAAAAAACAAAACTATTCTCAGATAGAGAAAGAATTTCTAAATTACTACAAATCTTTATACCAGTTACGCCCTGAGGAAGGAGGGTAAGAAAAGCGCAAGAGAAAAAAAGATATTCAATCCTTTTTAAAAAGTCTAAAGGTACCTTCACACTAAGCGACTTTGCAGCGAGAACGACGACAATCCGTGACGTTGCAGCGTCCTGATTAGCGATCTCATTGTGTTTGACACGCAGCAGCGATCTGGATCCCGCTGTAGTATCGTTGGTCGGAGCTAGAAGTCCAGAACTTTATTTTGTCGCTGATCACCCGCTGTCATCTCTGGATCGGTGTGTGTGACACCGATCCAGCGATGTGTTCACTTGTAACCAGGGTAAATATCGGGTTACTAAGCGCAGGGCCGCGCTTAGTAACCTGATATTTACCCTGGTTACCATTGTAAAAGTAAAAAAAAAACACTACATACTCACCTTCTGATGTCTGTCACGTCCCCCGCCGGCGGCTAACCTGCACTGAATGTGTCAGCGCCGGCCGTAAAGCAGAGCACAGCGGTGATGTCACCGCTGCTGCCGGCGCTGACACATTCTGTCAGTGCAGGAAGCTCTCGGCAGCAGCGCATAACCCTGTGGACGCCGGGGGACATGACAGACATCAGAAGGTGAGTATGTAGTGTTTTTTTTTAACTTTTACAATGGTAACCAGGGTAAATATCGGGTTACTAAGCGCGGCCCTGCGCTTAGTAACCCGATGTTTACCTTGGTTACCCGGGTGCTGCAGGGGGACTTCGGCATCGTTGAAGACAGTTTCAACGATGCCGAAGTCGTTCCCCTGATTGTTGGTCGCTGGAGAGAGCTGTCTGTGTGACAGCTCCCCAGCGACCTAAACAGCGACGCTGCAGCGATCGGATCGTTGTCTATATCGCTGCAGCATCGCTAAATGTGACGGTACCTTTAGTCTTCCGGCCCTGTCGGCTTCTCAGCAGGAACAGTTAATTAAACCATTTACTCTTGTGGAACTCCAGTCAGCCCTGTCGAAGTGTCCTAAAGGGAGAGCCCCGGGGCCGGATGGCTTCACAGCTTATTACTGCAAATCCAATTCTGGTATTCTACTCCCTCACCTACTCAATATGTGCAATTCTTTACAGAGAGGTGAAAAGGTTCCACGTCAATTTCTGGAATCTCATTGATCTATAAGGAAGGGAAAGATCCTGAACAATGTGGCAGTTATAGGCTGATTTCTTTGTTGAACACAGATCTAAAAATATATGCGAGATTACTGGCCAACAGAATTGCAGTTACACTTCCTCCAGTAGCGTAGCTACTGGGGGGGCAGAGGGGGCCATTGCCCCGGGCCCAGACACCTGAAGGGGCCCACCGGGAGATCCACTGCAGAGTCTGAGGTGTCAGGGAGAGAGAAGCACAATGCCGGCTGCAGAACCTCCCTCCGTGCAGAGTGCAATGTGGTCTCACCTGAGGAATCTCTTCCGGGCTGGCAGCAGCAGTTGCAGTTACTTTCTGGCTGTGCAGTCAGTGTGCACGCTTGGTTTGGCTGAGGCACGCTGGGTCCTAGTGCCCTCCGTGCAGCTATCTGGACACTTCCTGGTTCTCCTCACTGTCTGCCTGAAAACTTTATTAGTAAGTGGGGATGGTAATTCGATTTAGGCATATCATGGTCACTGTGGGGGTGAATGTGAGAGGATTGTGGTATTGTGTGGGGCTGAAGTGGGAGAGGAGGACAGGGCACTCTGGGGTAAATGTGAAACGATGGGGGTTGTTGTGGGTGTGCAGGGGGACAGGGCACTGTGGGGGTGAAAAAGAGGATGGTGGTATTGTGTGAGGGGGACAGGGTGCTGGGGGTGAATGGGAGAGTTTGAGGGTATTGTGAGGGCTGACGTGGGTGAGGGGGCACTGGGCGGCTGATTATTATTATTATTATTATTATTATTATTATTATACTATTTAATGTTATGAGATATTCACTCCATCATCATCAGCCCAAAGCGCTGCCCCCTGTTTGTACGCACGGTGATTCTGCATATATTCATTGACCACAGGTGGAATCACCGCATCCTAATCATAGACTGTTTTATTTATCTTGTGGAGACGGAGCATCTCCACAAGATAGACATGCTGCTGTCTAGAAAGACGCGCCACATGTCCGGTTACGCAGGTCTGCCACCTGCATCTATGTACGCATAGTGGAGATGGGATTTCATAAAATCCCCTCCACTATGCTCTAACATCTGGAAGCTGCAGTTTCGACGCTGTGGATGTACACAGTGTCCAATCCCCGGCCAGCAAAAACTCAAGCAATACGCCCCTTGGAAACATACCCTAAGGGTATGTGTCCACGTTCAGGATGGCCGGCGGTATCGTCGGAGCGGCAAAGCCGCTTGGCGATAAGCCCCGCCCCCTTCTGGGACACGATGATGCCGGATGTGTTCATTGTACACATCCGGGATCATCGCACCCCTCGCATAGGGCCCTGTGTTATTCCTTGCGGCGACGCAGCGTCGCCGCAAGGAACACGGACATGCTGCGATCTGAAAAGACGCGCAGCATGTCCGGAGTCGCAGGGCTGCCGCGTGCGTGTTTCCACGCATAGTGGACACGGGATTTCAAAAAATCCCCTCCACTATGCTGGAACATCTGGAGGCTGCGTGTTTGACGCTGCGGACCCACGCAGCGTCAAACACGCAGCGTTTCCTGAACGTGGACACACGGCCTAATAGTTGCTGTCTTGGGGGCTGGAGATGGGGAGGTCGGGGGCTTTTTATTATTGTGAGCTGGGTCTTTTATAAGTATTAGTAAAACAGGCATAGCAAAGAAGGTTAATGTTACTATAAGGGTATGTTTCCACGTTCAGGAAACGCTGCGTTTTTGACGCTGCGTTTTTCCGCAGCGTCAAAAACGCAGCGTCCAGATGTTACAGCATAGTGGATGGGATTTCATGAAATCCAGACTCCACTATGCGTTAAAAAACGCATGCGTTTTTGCCGCGAAAACGCATGCGTGGTGCGTTTTTTCGAAACGCAGCATGTTGCTACTATGAGCAAAACACGCAGGCACACCGCAGGTGACCTGCCAGTGACCTCAGGTGCAGTTTTGGTCAGGATTTTACCTGCATAAAATCCTGACCAAAGCCTGAAGCAAAACTGAACGTGGAAACATACCCTTACAAGGATAAGTATTAACATAATGGCGCAGACAGACACTGTATAACTCATGTGACGATCGCATTGCAATCCTCGGACTGGCCCTGACACCTCTCCTGACATAAGCTTGACAGCGTGATAAATTACTATGCAACTGCCAGCCTCAGGTCAGGAGAGCCGAAGGTAGGTCCGAGGATTGCGATGCGATCCTCACATGAGAAATATGTCCGTCTGTCTGCCCCCTAACAAGTATAACAATACAGTAACCACGGGCTGCATTCTATGTTATAAGAATACATTGCTTATAATTAAATTATTGAAGGGAACCTGTCACCCCCCCCAGGGCCTATTAAGGTAATAGAGCCAGCCACCTTCAGCAGCGCTAAGGCTGCATTCTGTGAAGGTGGCTCTTATGTTTTTGATCCCTAATAACGCTGAAATGTTCACTTTTATAAATTGCATGCCATACCTGTATTGAAAGTAAGAACTGGCGGGCACCACTACACGGGATCTCCCATCACATGCCACAAATACATGTACACTAGAAAAAACAAAGCAAGGGAGGCATGTACAAAGTGGGGATCACCACACTACAAATAGTACAAATATTACAAAGTTTATTGAAATCCAAAGACACTGAACACTGCAAAGAAACTTTAAAAACACATAAAACAACCATATGCATGGTGGATACAGAGACCCATAATAGGGTCTAAAACCCTGGTTCAGAGACCACCCCCACACACAATAATATGATCCAGTCCTGCAAGCAAAAAATGGTATAACATACAGTACTAAGATAACATGTAAACAATAGATATCCAGTCAAATGTACCTATGCAGAGATTATAGACAGCAAAAATAGCCCCCCCCATATTCCTAGGGATGTCAATTAAGTATAGGATAAATATAGGAGCACAAGAAAGATCATATCTAACTAGGAGGATAAAGCCATATATAACCTGTATAGAACCAAGCTCCGACCCTTGTAAGGAGTCAAGAAATGCTGCAGGACAAACAGGGAGGGTGGAGAACCAGGGCACAAACGCCCAACGCGTGTCGCCAGAGAAACTGGCTTCTTCAGGGGCAATGGATACAGTGAAAGTGCCCACATTATAAATACCTGGTAATTATGCAAGGCAAGGGACAGCTGGTGCCTAGTATACCGTGCGTAAAACATAGCGCTAGAGCTGACCGGGAAACCGGAAATGACGGAAGACGCCGGCATCTGCGCAATACAGCAGAGTTTCAAGCGTGAGAAAATTTCCTAAGTGCAGACTATTTAGCAAGTGCGCACGCGCATAGTCCATGGGGTTGGAGGGGAAGAGACCGGAGATAACAAGGCGCCGGCATTAGCGCAATACAGCAAGGTTTCAAAGCGGGCCGGGCTGGCAAGTGCGCACGCGCCGGTCGGCGCATGCGCACTAAGTACCAGCACCTAATACGTCCGCAAAAAAGACTCTCGGCCGAGAGATGGAAGGAGAGACCCTTAAAAAGTATGGTGAAATGGAAAATAAAAGATGATAAAAAAAATGAAAATACGAAAGATAATGGCAAGAGGATGAAAAAGGGTGAATTAATGGATAGAGCAAAAAAAGGGGTGGGGGGTAGGGACATATCTGCCAATCAAAGCATGATAATGAAGACTATAAAATATTTACAAATTAGCACAGTGACTTACAAAACATGAGTTGGAACATGTATATATACGTATGTATAGCAGAAAAATACATACATGAAAGTCTGCATAATATTGTAACAACAACTGCATAAGGGCATCAGTAAAGGGCATAAAAACCATTAATGAAGAAAAACAGAATATTACAACTGTTTATAGTAACCAGAGAATAGAAGTTCTTCATTTAGTCCTTGTGGGGCGAGGCTTTGAAGATCATGAATCCATTTGGATTCACATCGCAATAGTTTCTTCACTCTGTCTCCACCTCTGATGTTGAGTGACACCATCTCTAGTCCCATAACCTTCAAGCCCCTAATACGGCCATGATGGATGTCCAAAAAATGTGTTGCCACTGATGAGATGTTCTTGCCCTCCTCTCGATCCTTCTGAGCCATATAGATATTTGATAGGTGCTGTTGTATTCTTCTTCGTAGTTCCTGCGTCGTTTGGCCCACGTAGATCTTGGGACAGTCACATATTAGGGCATAGACCAACGAGCGACTTTTAAAATTAAAGAACTTCCTAGGTTTAATCTGGAAAGGAAAAATGGATAGTGACAGACCATCCTGGGCTACAGTATGCTGGCAAATGTTACAGCTTCCACATGGGTAAGTACCAAATATCCTTGTGCTCCTATTGAGTCTAGTGGTGGGGCGAACAAAATGACTGTGACATAACAGGTCCTTCAAGTTGCTAGCCCTCCTGGCTATGAGTTTGGGTGTTTCTGCTATGTGGGGCTTTAACTTTGGTTCACTAAGCAGGATCCCCCAACTACGGTCTAAGATTTTATAGACGTCCCCCCACTGATTATTGAAAGTGGTAACAATGCCCAAAGGCCTGGAGGACTCACGTGTCTGTCTTTGAAATAGGTCCGTCCGTTCACTGGTTTTCGCTCTCTGGTACGCCGAGGAAATAGTAGTCTTTGGATATCCCCGATTTTTGAAACGGTCAGTCAATTTCCGAGCCTCCATATTAAAGTCAGCCGTCGCACTACAATTTCTCCTCAATCGAAGAAATTGGCCAGTTGGAATGCCATTTTTTAGATGCCTAGGATGGAAGCTAGAGTAATGCAACAGGCTGTTCGTAGCTGTCGGTTTACGGTACAGAGTGGTAGCAATATACGAACCATCCAGAGTTAACTTCAAATCTAGAAATTCCACTGAGGTCCGTGATAGATGTGAGGTGAGCCGAATATTGAAGGGGTTGTTGTTAAGGTCTGCGAGGAAAAGATGGTAATCCTCCTCTGTGCCTGTCCAAAACATTATAACATCGTCAATAAAACGCAACCATTTCTGGCAGGATTCCTTGAAAGCTCTATGTTCAAAAACCATTGACTCCGCCCACCACCCTAAGAAAAGGTTGGCGTATGAAGGTGCGCACCGTGCCCCCATAGCAGTACCTTTGACTTGTCTGTAGAATATTCCATCAAAAACAAAACAATTCTTATCAAGGACAAAAAATAGAAGATCTAAGATGAATTGATCATGTCCTCTATCCCCTGTACTATTATGTTCCAAGAAAAATGAAACAGCCCTGAGGCCTACGTCATGATTGATACTAGTATACAGGGACTCGACATCTAGTGTGATTAAAAGAGTGCCAGATGGTAAGGAAAGATCCTGGAGTAGTTGGATCAAATGTGTCGAGTCCCTGATAAAAGATTTCAATGACATTGCCATAGGCTGTAGAAAGAAATCCAAGTAAGTGCATGATTTTTCAAAGAGGCCACCCATGCCAGAAACAATTGGCCTACCTGGGGGGTTTTCCAGCGACTTATGCACCTTGGGGAGCAGATAAAAAGTCGGTACCACAGGATGGTCTGTTGTCAAGAACGTCACTTCCTTTTTGTTCAAAGTACCATTACGGAATGCCAGTTCAAATAGGTGATCCAGTTTTCCCTTAAAAATGTCAGTGAGATCTCCAGGTAGGCGTCTATAACATGTTGGGTCTCCTAATTGTCGTTCGACCTCCTGTAAATAAAGAGAGTTAGGCCATAAAACAATATTGCCCCCCTTATCCGCCTCGCGGATCAAAAACTCTTTATTCCTTTGCAGACCCGAAAGGGCCCTCTGTTCAAGTGGACTTAAATTTCTATTTTTATTACCGTCCACACGTAGGGTCTGTATTTCTCTGCAAATGTTATTAAAGAAGATCTGAACCGCCGGGAAAAGGGAGAGTGATGGAGTGGCCTGTGAGGGTAATCTTCCGGAGAAACTTCTCCTAGTAACCTCGGTGTCGTTCTCATTAAGCAAGTCCATAAGATCCCTAAGGACTTGTCTTTCATCCAGTGGGAGTTGATCCGCTAAAGAGGGATGATGGTATAACAATATAAAGATTAATTGACGGCAAAACAAATATACATCCTTGACCAGAGTGAATTTGTCAAGGGTATTCATAGGAGCAAAAGACAATCCCTTTGTCAAGACCGTTTTTGCTGATGATGTCAACACATAAGTAGATAAATTAATAATTTGCAGGTTACCTTGGTCTTGATCCTGGGGATCTTGATGTTCTACTGGAAATGCCGCAGTCAGGGTTGGTGGTTCCTGCGATTGAACCTCGTCTCCCGCTTGTAGGATGGGGGAGAATTTCTGTATCCCCTGGTTTTTCTTTTCTTTACCCCTCCGAGTCTTGCGTCGACCCCGCCTACAGCCCCGTCGAGGTCGCTGGGGTCTGATGACAAAAAATCACTGGATGAAGCCTCAAGTCTTGTGCTGATATCTTTTGAATTCTTAGGGTCAAAGGACACCGCCCTTTTATTGCCTCGATGTCCCCACTTGTAAGCATGTCCATTAGAGAAATCAAATTTGTCTCTTTGAAATTTACGTTTCTTGCCATCGGAAATCTCCTTTTCATATTTCTCAATAATGGTTTTAAGTTGCTGTTTAAAGGGGGAAACCAATGATGCATCAAAGCTGGCTAATTGAGTCTCCCTAGTTTTTATGTCCTCTTTTAATTTATTTAAGAGGGCCTGATCATGTGCAATCAACATGTCTATGAGGATTACAGAGCACTTCATTAGACCACTCTCCCAATTCTGGCGAAAACAATCATCAACCTCCCAGGCAGGGAAAATCTGGATCCTAAGTCCACGAGGAACAAGGCTAGACATCTTATATTCCTCCAAACTTCTCAAATTCCACCACACTTTGGTTAGAGATTTGTGCAGATTGGTAAGTTCATTGGTCAGTTTAGAAAAACCCCCATCGTCATTAACAATTATGGCACTATCGCCACCCCCAGTTTCAAAGATACCTTTAGCCCTCTGGCTCCAAGCTGTCTCTCTAGCCTGTAAATCCATAATGTCAGTCCGTAAATAAGCCAAAGTAGTGTGCCACACACCAAGAAAAGGGGGAACAAAGGGAGACCAGAACCCCCTAAAGCCAAGCTTTAAAAGTAAGAACTGGCGGGCAACACTACACGGGATCTCCCATCACATGCCACAAATACATGTACACTAGAAAAAACAAAGCAAGGGAGGCATGTACAAAGTGGGGATCACCACACTACAAATAGTACAAATATTACAAAGTTTATTGAAATCCAAAGACACTGAACACTGCAAAGAAACTTTAAAAACACATAAAACAACCATATGCATGGTGGATACAGAGACCCATAATAGGGTCTAAAACCCTGGTTCAGAGACCACCCCCACACACAATAATATGATCCAGTCCTGCAAGCAAAAAATGGTATAACATACAGTACTAAGATAACATGTAAACAATAGATATCCAGTCAAATGTACCTATGCAGAGATTATAGACAGCAAAAATAGCCCCCCCATATTCCTAGGGATGTCAATTAAGTATAGGAGCACAAGAAAGATCATATCTAACTAGGAGGATAAAGCCATATATAACCTGTATAGAACCAAGCTCCGACCCTTGTAAGGAGTCAAGAAATGCTGCAGGACAAACAGGGAGGGTGGAGAACCAGGGCACAAATGCCCAACGCGTGTCGCCAGAGAAACTGGCTTCTTCAGGGGCAATGGATACAGTGAAAGTGCCCACATTATAAATACCTGGTAATTATGCAAGGCAAGGGACAGCTGGTGCCTAGTATACCGCGCGTAAAACATAGCGCTAGAGCTGACAGGGAAACCGGAAATGACGGAAGACGCCGGCATCTGCGCAATACAGCAGAGTTTCAAGCGTGAGAAAATTTCCTAAGTGCAGACTATTTAGCAAGTGCGCACGCGCATAGTCCATGGGGTTGGAGGGGAAGAGACCGGAGATAACAAGACGCCGGCATTAGCGCAATACAGCAAGGTTTCAAAGCGGGCCGGGCTGGCAAGTGCGCACGCGCCGGTCGGCGCATGCGCACTAAGTACCAGCACCTAATACGTCCGCAAAAAAGACTCTCGGCCGAGAGATGGAAGGAGAGACCCTTAAAAAGTATGGTGAAATGGAAAATAAAAGATAATAAAAAAAATGAAAATACGAAAGATAATGGCAAGAGGATGAAAAAGGGTGAATTAATGGATAGAGCAAAAAAAGGGGTGGGGGGGGTAGGGACATATCTGCCAATCAAAGCATGATAATGAAGACTATAAAATATTTACAAATTAGCACAGTGACTTACAAAACATGAGTTGGAACATGTAAATTAATTGTAGAAAAAAAAAAAAAATATATATATATATATATATATATATATATATATATATATACGTATGTATAGCAGAAAAATACATACATGAAGGTCTGCATAATATTGTAACAACAACTGCATAAGGGCATCAGTAAAGGGCATAAAAACCATTAATGAAGAAAAACAGAATATTACAACTGTTTATAGTAACCAGAGAATAGAAGTTCTTCATTTAGTCCTTGTGGGGCGAGGCTTTGAAGATCATGAATCCATTTGGATTCACATCGCAATAGTTTCTTCACTCTGTCTCCACCTCTGATGTTGAGTGACACCATCTCTAGTCCCATAACCTTCAAGCCCCTAATACGGCCATGATGGATGTCCAAAAAATGTGTTGCCACTGATGAGATGTTCTTGCCCTTCTCTCGATCCTTCTGAGCCATAGAGATATTTGATAGGTGCTGTTGTATTCTTCTTCGTAGTTCCTGCGTCGTTTGGCCCACGTAGATCTTGGGACAGTCACATATTAGGGCATAGACCAACGAGCGACTTTTACAATTAAAGAAGAACTTCCTAGGTTTAATCTGGAAACCGGGGGTGGCGATAGTGCCATAATTGTTAATGACGATGGGGGTTTTTCTAAACTGACCAATGAACTTACCAATCTGCACAAATCTCTAACCAAAGTGTGGTGGAATTTGAGAAGTTTGGAGGAATATAAGATGTCTAGCCTTGTTCCTCGTGGACTTAGGATCCAGATTTTCCCTGCCTGGGAGGTTGATGATTGTTTTCGCCAGAATTGGGAGAGTGGTCTAATGAAGTGCTCTGTAATCCTCATAGACATGTTGATTGCACATGATCAGGCCCTCTTAAATAAAAGAGGACATAAAAACTAGGGAGACTCAATTAACCAGCTTTGATGCATCATTGGTTTCCCCCTTTAAACAGCAACTTAAAACCATTATTGAGAAATATGAAAAGGAGATTTCCAATGGCAAGAAACGTAAATTTCAAAGAGACAAATTTGATTTCTCTAATGGACATGCTTACAAGTGGGGACATCGAGGCAATAAAAGGGCGGTGTCCTTTGACCCTAAGAATTCAAAAGATATCAGCACAAGACTTGAGGCTTCATCCAGTGATTTTTTGTCATCAGACCCCAGCGACCTCGACGGGGCTGTAGGCGGGGTCGACGCAAGACTCGGAGGGGTAAAGAAAAGAAAAACCAGGGGATACAGAAATTCTCCCCCATCCTACAAGCGGGAGACGAGGTTCAATCGCAGGAACCACCAACCCTGACTGCGGCATTTCCAGTAGAACATCAAGACCTTAGGGATCTTATGGACTTGCTTAATGAGAACGACACCGAGGTTACTAGGAGAAGGTTCTCCGGAAGATTACCCTCACAGGCCACTCCATCACTCTCCCTTTTCCCGGCGGTTCAGATCTTCTTTAATAACATTTGCAGAGAAATACAGACCCTACGTGTGGACGGTAATAAAAATAGAAATTTAAGTCCACTTGAACAGAGGGCCCTTTCGGGTCTGCAAAGGAATAAAGAGTTTTTGATCCGCGAGGCGGATAAGGGGGGCAATATTGTTTTATGGCCTAACTCTCTTTATTTACAGGAGGTCGAATGACAATTAGGAGACCCAACATGTTATAGACGCCTACCTGGAGATCCCACTGACATTTTTAAGGGAAAACTGGATCACCTATTTGAACTGGCATTCCGTAATGGTACTTTGAACAAAAAGGAAGTGACGTTCTTGACAACAGACCATCCTGTGGTACCGACTTTTTATCTGCTCCCCAAGGTGCATAAGTCGCTGGAAAAACCCCCAGGTAGGCCAATTGTTTCTGGCATGGGTGGCCTCTTTGAAAAATCATGCACTTACTTGGATTTCTTTCTACAGCCTATGGCAATGTCATTGAAATCTTTTATCAGGGACTCGACACATTTGATCCAACTACTCCAGGATCTTTCCTTACCATCTGGCACGGACCTCAGTGGAATTTCTAGATTTGAAGTTAACTCTGGATGGTTCGTATATTGCTACCACTCTGTACCGTAAACCGACAGCTACGAACAGCCTGTTGCATTACTCTAGCTTCCATCCTAGGCATCTAAAAAATGGCATTCCAACTGGCCAATTTCTTCGATTGAGGAGAAATTGTAGTGCGACGGCTGACTTTAATATGGAGGCTCGGAAATTGACTGACCGTTTCAAAAATCGGGGATATCCAAAGACTACTATTTCCTCGGCGTACCAGAGAGCGAAAACCAGTGAACGGGCGGACCTATTTCAAAGACAGACACGTGAGTCCTCCAGGCCTTTGGGCATTGTTACCACTTTCAATAATCAGTGGGGGGACGTCTATAAAATCTTAGACCGTAGCTGGGGGATCCTGCTTAGTGAACCAAAGTTAAAGCCCCACATAGCAGAAACACCCAAACTCATAGCCAGGAGGGCTAGCAACTTGAAGGACCTGTTATGTCACAGTCATTTTGTTCGCCCCACCACTAGATTCAATAGGGGCACAAGGATATTTGGTACTTACCCATGTGGAAGCTGTAACATTTGCCAGCATACTGTAGCCCAGGATGGTCTGTCACTATCCATTTTTCCTTTCCAGATTAAACCTAGGAAGTTCTTCTTTAATTGTAAAAGTTGCTCGTTGGTCTATGCCCTAATATGTGACTGTCCCAAGATCTACGTGGGCCAAACGACGCAGGAACTACGAAGAAGAATACAACAGCACCTATCAAATATCTCTATGGCTCAGAAGGATCGAGAGAAGGGCAAGAACATCTCATCAGTGGCAACACATTTTTTGGACATCTATCATGGCCATATTAGGGGCTTGAAGGTTATGGGACTAGAGATGGTGTCACTCAACATCAGAGGTGGAGACAGAGTGAAGAAACTATTGCGATGTGAATCCAAATGGATTCATGATCTTCAAAGCCTCGCCCCACAAGGACTAAATGAAGAACTTCTATTCTCTGGTTACTATAAACAGTTGTAATATTCTGTTTTTCTTCATTAATGGTTTTTATGCCCTTTACTGATGCCCTTACGCAGTTGTTGTTACAATATTATGCAGACTTTCATGTATGTATTTTTCTGCTATACATACGTATATATATATATATTTTTTTTTTTTCATATATTTTTCTACAATTAATTTACATGTTCCAACTCATGTTTTGTAAGTCACTGTGCTAATTTGTAAATATTTTATAGTCTTCATTATCATGCTTTGATTGGCAGATATGTCCCTACCCCCCCACCCCTTTTTTTGCTCTATCCATTAATTCACCCTTTTTCATCCTCTTGCCATTATCTTTCGTATTTTCATTTTTTTTATTATCTTTTATTTTCCATTTCACCATACTTTTTAAGGGTCTCTCCTTCCATCTCTCGGCCGAGAGTCTTTTTTGCGGACGTATTAGGTGCTGGTACTTAGTGCGCATGCGCCGACCGGCGCGTGCGCACTTGCCAGCCCGGCCCGCTTTGAAACCTTGCTGTATTGCGCTAATGCCGGCGTCTTGTTATCTCCGGTCTCTTCCCCTCCAACCCCATGGACTATGCGCGTGCGCACTTGCTAAATAGTCTGCACTTAGGAAATTTTCTCACGCTTGAAACTCTGCTGTATTGCGCAGATGCCGGCGTCTTCCGTCATTTCCGGTTTCCCGGTCAGCTCTAGCGCTATGTTTTACGCGCGGTATACTAGGCACCAGCTGTCCCTTGCCTTGCATAATTACCAGGTATTTATAATGTGGGCACTTTCACTGTATCCATTGCCCCTGAAGAAGCCAGTTTCTCTGGCGACACGCGTTGGGCGTTTGTGCCCTGGTTCTCCACCCTCCCTGTTTGTCCTGCAGCATTTCTTGACTACTTACAAGGGTCGGAGCTTGGTTCTATACAGGTTATATATGGCTTTATCCTCCTAGTTAGATATGATCTTTCTTGTGCTCCTATACTAAATTGACATCCCTAGGAATATGGGGGGGCTATTTTTGCTGTCTATAATCTCTGCATAGGTACATTTGACTGGATATCTATTGTTTACATGTTATCTTAGTACTGTATGTTATACCATTTTTTGCTTGCAGGACTGGATCATATTATTGTGTGTGGGGGTGTTCTCTGAACCAGGGTTTTAGACCCTATTATGGGTCTCTGTATCCACCATGCATATGGTTGTTTTATGTGTTTTTAAAGTTTCTTTGCAGTGTTCAGTGTCTTTGGATTTCAATAAACTTTGTAATATTTGTACTATTTGTAGTGTGGTGATCCCCACTTTGTACATGCCTCCCTTGCTTTGTTTTTTCTACCATACCTGTATTGAGTCTGGGGGGTACGTCTTTTGTTCCCGGACACAACCGCCTCCCAGCCGTCCATCATCCCACCGGGCGCCGATGCCTGGGCTGGGCTCTCATTTTTCGGGGATGCGCCGTGTGCGCTGCCCTGGAACTCACATCAGCTGATGTACTGATATCACGCCCTCATGTAGCGGAGGACTGAGATCCCGTCCCGCAGTGTATTATGATTTATTCACACTGCGGGGCTGGGAATCTGGCGCTGTGCGCAGGTGCGATCTACTTAAATCACTTGATATGAGTTCCAGGGCAGCGCGCACTGTGCATGCCCGATAAATAATTGCAGAGCGCCGGTGATGGCACAAGACAGAAAGGTAGCGGTGCTCGGAGGGATGATGAATGGCTGTGAGGCGGCTGAGTCAGGGGGAGAAAACATACCCCCAGGACTCAATACAGGTATGGCGCGCAATTTATAAAAGTGAATATTTCAGCGTTATTAGGGAGCAAAACCCAAAGAGCCGCCTTCACAGAATGCAGCCTTAGTGCTGAAGAAGGTGGCTCTTTTACCTTAATCGGCCCTGGGGGGGGGGGGGTGACAGGTTCCCTTTAAGTTATTAAAGGCTTGGGATAATTGTCTGCAGTCACTCTACAGACTGCTAAATCATGATGGGGTGCACCTGCCGTCATGAGACCCCAAGACCATTGGTGTGATCAGGCGGTCATGCGACCACGTTTGCTATTTGCACGTGTTGACTAGACAAGTTTGACTTCTCTCAATAGAAGAAAATCATCACATGACCTCCTGCTCTCATCAGCGATGCTGAGGCCATTATTACTGTACATAGGGGGACTCCTAAATATTAAGTAGGCACTTACAAAGCATTGAAGCCTAACTACTGGGTGGCAGATAGTGCTTTACCGACTGTCAGTCTGTCCCGGGGCATCAGTTACAGCCGCCACTCTCTATACACAGAGCCGTGTTTGAAAAATGTTGAAGTAATAGTATAGTTTGTCAGTCTGGGCCAGGTGGAAAAGATGGGAAAAGTGAATGGCTCCACCGGAAAGAACTTTCTCTGTAAGTCATCATCTATAACTGTACTGTGAACTCTCTATGTCATACAGGACTGGTATCTACCACTATATGGTATTACCGTATGGCGGTAATATCAGTGCTGGTTATTGTATAGAGATTTATTTTCAATAACAGTGCGGTCATCTCCTGAGGTTCCCCTATGCCCACCGTAGTTGCAATCATGGTTACCTGGTTAAGGGCCACAGGTGTACACAGACAGAAAAGGGACCATGTGCAAGAACAATATATGGGCCCTTTGCAGCCCAAGAACTTCTAAAAATACAAAGTTGCACCTTATTTAGAGGTAGAAATGGGCCCATGTGCTGCTGCATAGTTTGCACTAATGATATGTCCGCCTGTTAGGGGCCCACTCACATGTTTCGCCCCCCCTGAGCTGAACCCTTAGCTACGCCTCTGGCTTCCTCAATTAATCTCCCTGAATCAATCTGGATTTGTGAAAGGTAGAGAGGGGAAAGATAACACGTACAAAGTACTGCATCTTATGCAATATGCAAAATTAACCCCCTTTACCCCCAAGGGTTGTTTGCACGGTAATGACCGGGCCAATTTTTACAATTCTGACCACTGTCCCTTTATGAGGTTATAACTCTGGAACGCTTCAACAGATACCGGTGATTCTGACATTGTTTTTTCAAGACATATTGTACTTCATTATAGTGGTAACATTTCTTTGATATTACCTGCGTTTATTTGTGAAAAAAACGGAAATTTGGCGAAAATTGTGAAAATTTCGCAATTTTCCAACTTTGAATTTTTATACAATTAAATCACAGAGATATGTCACACAAAATACTTAATAAGTAACATTTCCCACATGTCTACTTTATATCAGCACAATATTGGAAAACAAATTTTTTTTTGTTAAAGAGTTATAAGGGTTAAAAGTTGACCAGCAATTTCTCATTTTTACAACACCATTTTTTTTAGGGACCACATCTCATTTGAAGTCATTTTGAGGGGTCTATATGATGGAAAATACCCGTGTGACACCATTCTAAAAACTGCACCCCTCAAGGTGCTCAAAACCACATTCAAGAAGTTTATTAACCATTCAGGTTTTTCACAGGAATTTTTGGAATGTTTAAATAAAAATGAACATTTAACTTTTTTACACAAAAAATTTACTTCAGCTCCAATTTGTTCTATTTTGCAAAGGGTAACAGGAGAAAATGGACCCCAAAAGTTGTTGTACAATTTGTCCTGAGTACGCTGATATGTGCAGGTAAACCACTGTTTGGGCGCATGGCAGAGCTCGGAAGGGAAGGAGCGCCATTTGACTTTGCAATGCAAAATTGACTGGAATTGAGATGGGAAGCCATGTTGCGTTTGGAGAGCCCCTGATGTGCCTAAACATTGAAAACCCCCACAAGTGACACCATTTTGGAAAATAGACCCCCTAAGGAACTCATCTAGATGTGTTTTGAGAGCTGTGAACCCCCAAGTGTTTCATTACAGTTTATAACGCAGAGCCGTGAAAATAAAAAAAAAAAATTCCCCACAAAAAATATTTTTAGCCCCCAGTTTTGTATTTTCCCAAGAGTAACAGGAGAAATTGGACCCCAAAAGTTGTTGTCCAATTTGCCCTGAGTACGCTGATACCCCATATGTAGGGGGGAACCACCGTTTGGGCGCATGGCAGAGCTCGGAAGGGAAGGAGCGCCATTTGGAATGCAGACTTAGATGGATTGGTCTGCAGGCATCACGTTGCATTTGCAGAGCCCCTGATGTAACTAAACAGTAGAAACCCCCCATAAGTGACCCCACATTGGAAACTAGACCCCCCCAAGGAACTTATCTAGATGTGTTGTGAGAACTTTGAACTCCCAAGAGTTTCACTACAGTTTATAACGCAGAGCCATGAAAATAAAAAAAATATTTTTTTTTACACAAAAATTATTTTTTAGCCCCCAGTTTTGTATTTTCCCAAGAGTACCAGGAGAAATTGGACCCCAAAAGTTGTTGTCCAATGTGTCCTGAGTACGCTGATACCCCATTTGTTGGGGTAAACCCCTGTTTGTGCGCACGGGAGAGCTCTGAAGGGAAGGAGCACTGTTTTACTTTTTCAATGCAGAATTGGCTGGAATTGAGATCGGACGCCATGTCGCATTTGGAGAGCTTCTGATGTGCCTAAACAGTGGAAACCCCCCAATTATAACTGAAACCCTAATCCAAACACACCCCTAACCCTAATCTCAACTGTAACCCTAACCACACCCCTAACCCTGACACCCCACTAACCCTAATCCCAACCCTATTCCCAACTGTAAATGTAATCCAAACCCTAACCCTAACTTTAGCCCCAACCCTAACTTTAGCCCCAACCCTAACCCTAACTGTAGCCCTAACTCTAGCCCTAACCCTAGCCCTAACCCTAGCTCTAACCCTAGCCCTAACCCTATCCCTAATCCTAACCCTAGCCCTAACCCTAGCCCTAACCCTAACCCTAAAGGGAAAATGGAAATAAATTCCTTTTTTTAAATTTTTTAATTTTTTGTAACTAAGGGGGTGATGAAGGGGGGGTTTGATTTACTATTTATAGCGGGTTTTCTAGCGGATTTTTATGATTGGCAGCCGTCACACACTAAAAGACGCTTTTTATAGCAAAAAATGTTTTTTGCATTATCACATTTTGAGTGCTATAATTTTTCCATATTTTGGTCCACAGAGTCATGTGAGGTCTTGTTTTTTGCGGGACGAGTTGACGTTTTTATTGGTAACATTTTTGGGCATGTTACATTTCTTGATTGCTTTTTATTCTGATTTTTGTGAGGCAGACTGACAAAAAACAGCTATTCATGAATTTCTTTTGGGGGGGCGCCTATACAGTTCCGCGTTTGGTAAAATGGATAAAGCAGTTTTATTCTTCGGGTCAGTACAATTACAGCGATACCTCATTTATATCATTTTTTTATGTTTTGGCGCTTTTATACGACAAAAACTATTTTATAGAAAAAATAATTATATTTGCATCGCTTTATTCTGAGGACTATAACTTTTTTATTTTTTCGCTGATGATGCTGTATGGCAGCTCGTTTTTTGCAGGACAAGATGATGCTTTCAGCGGTACCATGGTTGTTTATTTCCGTCTTTTTGTTCGCATGTTATTCCACTTTTTGTTCGGCGGTATGATAATAAAGCGTTGTTTCTTGCCTCGTTTTTTTTTTTTTTACGGTGATCACTGAAGGGATTAACTAGTGGGACAGTTTTATAGGTCGGGTCGTTACGGATGCGGCGATACTAAATATGTGTACTTTTATTGTTTTTTTATTTTTATTTAGCTAAAGGAATGTATTTATTGGAACAATATTTTTTTATTATTATTATTTATTTAGGAATTGTTTTTTTTTTGTTTTTTTACACATGTAATTTTATTTATTTTTTTTACATTTTTACTTTGCCCCGGGGGGGACATCACAGTAAAGTGACAGATCGCCGATCTGACACTTTGCTGTGCACAGTGTCAGATCGGCGATCACACAGCACAGCAGGGAGGCTGTGAAGCCACCTCCCTGCAGGACCCGGATGCAGCCCCGTGGCCATTTTGGATCTGGGGACTGCAGGGAGGAGACGCTCGGTACAAAGTGAGCACATCGCCTTGTGCCGATCGTCTCAGGGAAGCATGCAGGGAGCCCCCTCCCTGCGCGATGCTTCCCTATACCGCCAGCACACTGCGATCATGTTTGATCGCAGTGTGCCGGGGGTTAATGTGCCAGGGGCAGTCTGTGACCACTCCTGGCACATAGTGCCGGATGTCAGCTGCAATAGTCAGCTGACATCCGGCCGCGATCGGCCGTGCTCCCCCCGTGAGCGCGGCCGATCGCGCTGGACGTACTATTCCGTCCTTGGGAATTAGGGCCCACCCCACATGGACGGAATAGTACGTCCGATGACAGAAAGGGGTTAAAGAAAGTACCGATTGCACTAATGAGCATAGATGCTGAGAAGGCTTTCGAAGGGGTTGACTGGACTTTCCTACAAGAGACGCTATTAAAATTTGGCTTCCCCCCTTCTTCAATATCAGCCATTATGGGAATGTACTCACTTCCCACAGCTAGGATTAGAATTAATGGGGCATTTACAGATTCATTTCAGATATTCAATGGTACAAGGCAAGGTTGCCCGCTGTCTCCGCTACTTTTTGTATTGTCTGTCGAACCACTCTTACAGGCCATTCAGCAATGTGCTGACATAGAAGGCCTTCATATTCATGACAACCATTTTAAGGTGGCGGCGTTCGCGGATGACCTATTACTAGTTATCGCTAAACCCCTAAGAAGTATCCCAGCCATTATGAACACATTGGCGAGATATGGCAATTTATCCAATTTTAAAATAAACGAATCCAAATCTGAGCTAATAAACCTAGGATTACCTAATAATGTAGATAATAGCCTTAAATCTACATTCCCCTTCCCTTGGAATCCGAAACCTTAACATATTTAGGCATACAGTTATGCGCCTCAGACAAAGATCTTTTTTCACTTAATTATACCCAACTATTAGGAGACATTGCCTCCCTTCTCCGCTCTTGGAAAGACACATACCGTACCTATCTTGGATAGGAAGGAAAAATATTTTAAAAAGTCTAATCCTCCCAAAACTTATCTACATTTTTAACATGCTCCCAATTCACCTGCCGTGCTCTTATCTAGCTAAAGTACACTCCCTCTTTTTTCATTACATCTGGCAAAAGGGTAAATCACGTATTAACTCCAAAACGCTTTCTCTCCCCAAGAATATGGGTGGGATGGGCGCTCCAGACACTACAAAATACTACCAGGCGGCACATAAATCAAGAACGATTCACTGGATCAGAAAATCCAAAGATAAACAATGGTTAAACATTGAAGAAGCAATGTCCCCTATACCTCTACACTCATTGTTGCTTGGTTATACCAATGATTTGATCCTACCTAAACTAAAAAATGTCCACACTTTAGCCACATTTACAATTTGGAGAAAAGTCTACCTTGCCTTGCCCCCCCCCCCCCCCCCCCATCTCACTACTAACTAAAGTCACTGATGTTTTGGATTCACTTCCCACCTGTGCTACAAAAATCCCACTTGAACAGCTAATAGAAGATGGGGCACTCCTCCCCCTACACGATTTGCTCAAAATCCCTGGACTAACTTTCTTGCAATATGGTAAACTTACCCATCTCTTCCGCCAATACTGCCAATCAACGGATTTCAATAGATCATTAACCCCTTATGAAACATTGTGCTCCAGTTTGAAAATACCCACTAAGAGTCTATCGACAATATATCATTCTTTGCTCAAAATAGACACATCTCCGAAACGAGCGTATTTGACTCGATGGGAAAAAGATTTAGGTCCTACCTTCTCAGATTCCCAGATCAACAATATATATATAGAAATACACATAGCCCGTCTACCTGTGTGCGCATCCAGGAAAATTCATTCAAAATTATTTCCAGATGGTATTTAGCCCCTAACCGAATCCAGAAATGGTATCACTCGGCAGACTCTAATTGCTGGAGGTGTAATGCCGACAGTGGCAACTTCATACACATATGGTGATCCTGTCCATCCCTAACTCCTTTTTGGAGAGAGATAACCTCCACCATCCAAACAGTACTGAAAAAAAATGTCGCTTTGAAACCAGAAAATGTCTTTTTAAACATTCCGCTATGGCCAAAGGACGAGAATGCATCCAAATTGTCACAATTCATCATGGCGGCAGGAAAATCCTTAATTTCTTCAAATTGGAACACTAAAACTATTCCCACAGCAAGACAAATTCTCCTCAAGGTAGATCAATTATACCGCATAGAGGAACTCGCTGCGAGAGTTAACCATTCCACTACTAAATTCCAAAACATCTGGAAACCTTGGACTCGATACAGGTCACAACCCACCTTTTACTCGGCAGTTTAACCATTAAACTAATACACTCACCCCAGGGTGTCACCACTTCCCTTCCCCTCTCCTCCCTCCCATTCTTCCCCCCCCCCCCCTATTCCTTACTCTAACTTACTTACACCTTCTCTCTTCCTTTTTTATTGGATTGTTAAATGTTTAGTATAACTCCTCTGATAAGAGAAGAAAAATGTTATCACCCTCTTATTATTGGTACCCAAACTTATGAAAATTTAATTTCAGAGCCTTTTACTCTAGCTCTTTGTATTTCATCTATATGCTGTGATGACCATGTTATGTGTTACTTCTGTTATAAAGCTGTTTGTTAAACTTAAAATTCTTAATAAAAAGAACATTGAAAGAAAGGAAAGAAATTATCAATTAACTTTTTTTTTAACATTTTTTTTTTTATTTAGACCGCAATTTTTTTATTTTCACAAAGAGAAAATGAACAGGAAAGATTGTTGGGTAATTTGTACTTAATACGACGATACGATGGGGTAAAACTACTGTTTTGGTGCTCGACAGGGCTCCGAAGGGGAGCACACCGTTTGATTTTTTTAGATTAAAAACTGTCTGAAATCGAGAATGGATGCCATGTCGTCATTGGAGAGCCCATGAGGAATCTAAACAGTGGAAACCCCCCACAAGTTACCACATATTGGAAACTAGACCACCCAAGGAATTTATCTAGATGTGTGGTGAGCACCTTGAACTCCCAGATGCTTGACAGAAATGTATAACGCTGAGCAGTGAAAATAAAAAAAATTACCCTTTTTTCCCCCAAAAATGTTCTTTTAGCCCCAATCTTTTTTTATTTTCACAAGGGTAGTAGGAGAAAATGGACCCCAAAATTTGTTTTGCAATTTATCTTGAGTATGCCGCTACCCTATATGTGCGAGAAAAGTGCTTGGGCGCACGGCAGGGCTCAGAAAGAAAGTAGTGATGTTTGGAATGCAGACTTTGATGGAATGGTCTGTCATATTTGGAGAGCCCTTGTTGTGCCTTAACAGTGGAACCTCCGCCCAAGTTACCCTATTGTCAGGACTCTGAACATTTTTTACCTTTTGTGCATTACTGCCCTTTTCCAAGATGGCGTCTTTGGTCTCATGTGCACTGTGTCTTCCTGCTATAAAACTCCACCCCAGCCTTCAGTCTGTGCTAGAGTATTCTGCCTTGCATCCTGACCTCTGATTACTCCCTGGCTATATACCTGCTCCTGTGAACCTGTGTGGTGATCCTGCTACTCTGCTCTGAGTTCCTGCTGCATACACCAGTTCCAGTAATCCTCCTTCATCTGCTGCTCATATTTACTTCCATCTGCATTTGGTGAACATGTAAGCTGTTTGCTGCTCTGCAAAAACCTGAGACTATTAACCAGGCCTCCCTGGTTGAGCTAAGATATTATTTGAACTGCCTTATAAGCTTATCTATCTGTGTTTGGACTAAGACAAGGATTTATTTGTGTCAAGTATCCTCAAGAATAATTGTGCTTCATAGACTTTCTGCGTGATTGCATTTTCCTCTGAAGTTTCCTATAGACTGCTGAGCTGCATTTGATATTTGCACCGTGTTGTGGACTTGAGTTTCTCTCTGCACCTGTTTGAATCACTGTGTGATAATATAGACTTTACCACTTATAAAACTGTGTCCTGCAGTTGTCTTGTTCCACGCAAAGAGTCTCCTGAGTTATCCCCTATAATTATTACAGGATACTCTAGCCTAAAAAAAAAAAGACTGCTGGAACAATGACTGCAGAAAGCAGACTAGAGCAGGTGTTTTCCATAATTAGATCACTGCAGAAAGATGTGGAAGGTCTGCAAAAGAAGTTTGGAAGCTTTGAACTCAATCAACAAGTGTTTGGACAAACTTTGCAGGACTTAAGCAACGGCATGGCAGCCCAGGAAAACAAACTTGCTGGCATAGAGTCCCAGTATGGACGGGCTTTTCAGGACATAAGCACGCAAATAGCTGCACAAGTGACTTTACCCTCTGGGCAACCGCCACCAGCTAGCTCACCTAAGTTGCCCCCATTCAGATTTAATGGTTATCGCGACAAATTGCGTGGCTTTGTGAATCAATGTATGCTATGTTTTGATGTGCATGCTGACCGTTTTCTTAGTGATAGATCCAAAGTATTTTGTGTAATAATGCTACTGACCTCACGAGCGCTCGCCTGGGCGAATCCGATGATTGAGTCTCGTAACCCACGGTTAAATAACTTGGATGATTTCTTGGCCACTATGGCATTAATGTTTGATGACCCTAATCGCCGTGCAACTGCTGAATCTGCTTTGTTGTCTTTACGCCAGGCTAAACGTTCTGTTATTGAGTATGCCACTGAATTCAGGAGATTAGCGGTAGATACCAATTGGGACAGTTATGCACAATTGCCTATTTTTAAAAGGGGTCTGTCTAGTATTATAAAAGATGAACTAGCTCGCTCTCAGTCACCCCAAGAGCTAGAGACATTTATACAGCATTGTGTGCGCATAGACATTCGCCTTACTGAGCGTAGGCAGGAGAAATTTGCTGCTTATAACCGTATTTCTAACTTTTCCCTTCCTTCCAAAGAGCCTGCAGGTAATACCTCTCGGGAGGTGGAGGAGGTGCCCATGCAAATTGATTCCGTTCAGAGGCGCGAGATCAATGAGCGCCGGGAGCATCGCCTCCATGAAAGTCTACTTTTCTACTGCGGCCAGTCTGACCACTTCTTGATCAATTGTCCTAAGTGTCCTAGACGGCCTAACAAGGTACTAGCAGCAGTAGGGGAGTATGACAACTGTGATGATGAATCTGACATCTCTGAATGTAGCCTGCCTTTAAACGTTGTATTTCATTCACTTTCTATGACTTCACCCCCCAAAGAGCTGAAGGAAAAGAACTCCCACTGTTCTCTCCCTATTAAGATCCTGTGTTCTGGACAGTGGATTTCCAGTGCAGCTATGATAGACTCTGGTGCAGGTGGCAATTTCATGGATATCGCATTTGCCAAGGAACATGGTATTAAAATTCAGCAAAGAGCCTCTCCAATTACCATGGAAACAGTGGATGGGTTACCTTTAATCTCTGGGCCTGTGGATCAGGAGACCGAACCCCTTGAAATTGTGTTGGAGCCTAATCATCAGGAGCAACTTTCTTTCTTGCTAATTTCTTCTCATTTTCCTGTGATTTTAGGCTTTCCTTGGTTGCGTTCTCAGAACCAAATTATCAACTGGGAGACCAGGGAGATTACCTTTCCAACAAGGAGCAACTCAGCGTTAACAGAAGCTGTCCTGGAGTCCACGGCTACGGAACCACATGTACAGGTATTTTCTTTACCTCCAGCATATAAAGAGTTCTCTGACATCTGTGACAAGAAGAATGCAGATCAGCTTCCTCCACACAGGCATTATGACTGTCCCATTGAGCTGCTTCCTGGGGCAGCTATTCCTTTTGGTAACGTATACCCTATGGCGGCACCTGAGCTTCAAGCCTTAAAGGAGTATATTGATGAAAATCTGGCCAAAGGCTTCATACATCCTTCTTCCTCACCAGCAGGGGCACCTATTTTTTTTTGTAAAAAAGAAGTATGGGACCCTGAGACCCTGTGTTGACTATCGGGAACTCATTAGGGTAACCGTATGAAACAGTTACCCTTTGCCTCTGATTCCCGAATTACTGGAAAGAGTCCACCATGCTAAGGTGTTCTCTAAACTGGATCTTTGTGGGGCTTATAATTTGGTGCGTATTCATCCAGGGGATGATTGGAAGACAGCATTCAGATGCCGGTGTGGACACTTTGAATCTCTTGTGATGCCCTTCGGGCTTTGTAACGCCCCTGCAACGTTTCAACACCTTGCTAATGACATTTTCAGAGATTTGTTGGACCAGTTTGTGGTGATCTATTTGGATGATATACTAATCTTTTCTGACTCTCTACAGGAACATGAAGAACATCTCAAAACTGTTTTAAGACGTCTGAAAGAGAACCATCTGTATATTAAGCCGGAGAAATGCGAGTTCCATCATTCTGAGATAGAGTTCTTAGGTTATATCATCTCTCCCCAGGGGCTGAACATGGAATCTGGAAAGATTCAGGCTATCCTTGACTGGCCGGTACCCAAGAACGTTAAGGAGTTCCAACGTTTTATTGGTTTTGCAAATTTCTACAGACGCTTCATTCGAAATTTTTCTGATATTGTCCGTCCCATTACTTCCTTGACAAAGAAGGAAAAGCCCTTTAAGTGGTCATCACAGGCTCAAGAAGCTTTTGATCGGCTTAAGATCTGTTTCACATCAGCACCGCTGTTGATACACCCAGATCCAACACATTCATTCATTGTGGAGGTGGACGCTTCTGATAATGCTTTGGGGGCTATTCTCTCCCAAAGAACTGGAGAGAAGGGTCTGCTACATCCTTGTGCTTTCTTTTTCCATAGACTAACTTCAGCAGAGAAGAATTACGACGTGGGAGACAAGGAATTGCTGGCTATTATTGCAGCTTTCAAAGAATAGAGGCATCATCTGCAAGGAGCTGCACAACAGATCATAGTGCTAACTGACCATCGCAATTTAGAGCTCCTTAAATCCGCTAGATGTCTTTCTCCTCGTCAGGCTTGTTGGAACTTATTTTTAAATCATTTTAACTTTGTTAACTCATACCGTCCAGGTTCTCGTAATGGGAAGGCTGATGCTTTATCCCGAATCCATGCTGCGGATTCCGTACCTGGAGCCCCATCCAAGTCCATTCTATCTGATGCCAATTTCATCGGAGTTATCCACGATCAGGACTTGTGGAAGGAGTGCAGGGAGGCCTATGACAGTGATGTATTTCTGGCCAACCCACCTGTGGATATTAATCTTGTCTTTAAGGGTGGCATGTGGCTCAGAGATCGACGTATCTACGTCCCTGAGGTCGTCCGTCTGCAGATCCTCAAGTTGGTACATGACTCCAAGTTGGCTGGTCACAGGGGGGTACAGAAGACACAAGGTTCCTTAGCCGATTCTTCTGGTGGCCAACTTGCCTGAAGGATACCAAGGACTATGTTCTCTCTTGCGAGGTATGTGCCCGTTACAAGACTCCTCATGTGGCACCTACGGGTCTTCTACAACCATTACCTGTTCCGTCCCGCCCTTGGGGGTCTATATCAATGGACTTTATTGTGGAGCTGCCTACATCGGGGGCATGAATACAATCATGGTGGTAGTTGATCACCTGACTAATGCTGCTCATTTTGTTCCATGCACCGGCCTCCCCTCACCTAAAGATACAGTGAACTTGGTTATACAGAATGTCTTTTGGTTTCATGGGGTTCCGGATGAGATCATCTCTGACCGTGGAGTACAGTTCACTTCAAGATTCTGGAAGGGGTTTTGCTCTGCACTCAATATTAATGTCTGTCTCTCTTCTGCTTACCATCCCCAGACAAATGGTCAGACTGAGCGTACCAACCAGACGCTGGAACAATATCTAATATGCTATGTCAGCCATCTCCAGGATGATTGGTTGGAGTTGCTGCCATTAGCCGAATTTTTATATAATAATTCTCAGAGCGCCTCCACTAAATTTACACCTTTCTTTGCCAATCTGGGTTATCATCTGTGTATTTTACCTAGGTCTCCAATTAATTCTCCGGTTCCGGCAGTGGAGGAAAGTCTGACTGCGATGAGACAAAATCTGGAGGTTCTGAAGAAATCTCTGACCACAGCTCAAGAACGTTATAAGAGATCGGCTGATAGATTCTGTAAACCTGCACCCATGTTCAAGGTAGGAGATTCCATATGGTTAGCAACTAAGAATCTGAAGTTAAACATTCCTTCACAAAAACTTGGACAAATACATTGGTCCTTTCAAGATCAACGGTATTGTGAGCTCTGTGGCCTGCCGGCTGAAGCTGCCTAGGACTATGAAGGTACACCCAGTTTTTCATGTATGTTTACTAAAGCCTGTATCTCCTAATACCTTCCTGGGATGTGTTGTGACACCTCCGCAGCCTGTGGTGATTGATGGGCAAGAACAATTTGTGGTGGAGGAACTTATTGATTCCAGGATTCGCAGGAATCGGCTCAAATATCTTATAAGATGGGAGGGATATCCCCCTGAGGAAGACTCTTGGGAACCTGTGGAAAACATCAATGCCCAACAGAAGATTTCTCGTTTTCATCAGAGATTCCCTGAGAAACCAGGTCCAGGATCGTCCTGAGGCCGCTTCTAAGGAGGGAGTAATGTCAGGACTCTGAACATTTTTTTACCTTTTGTGCATTACTGCCCTTTTCCAAGATGGCGTCTTTGGTCTCATGTGCACTGTGTCTTCCTGCTATAAAACTCCACCCCAGCCTTCAGTCTGTGCTAGAGTATTCTGCCTTGCATCCAGCTCCTGACTTCTGATTACTCCCTGGCTATATACCTGCTCCTGTGAACCTGTGTGGTGATCCTGCTACTCTGCTCTGAGTTCCTGCTGCATACACCAGTTCCAGTAATCCTCCTTCATCTGCTGCTCGTATTTACTTCCATCTGCATTTGCTGGACATGTAAGCTGGTTTGCTGCTCTGCAAAAACCTGAGACTATTAACCAGGCCTCCCTGGTTGAGCTAAGATATTATTTGAACTGCCTTATAAGCTTATCTATCTGTGTTTGGACTAAGACAAGGATTTATTCGTGTCAAGTATCCTCGAGAATAATTGTGCTTCATAGACTTTCTGCGTGATTGCATTTTCCTCTAAAGTTTCCTATAGACTGCTGAGCTGCATTTGATATTTGCACCAAGTGTTGTGGACTTGAGTTTCTCTCTGCACCTGTTTGAATCACCGTGTGATAATATAGACTTTACCACTTATAAAACTGTGTCCTGTAGTTGTCTTGTTCCACGCAAAGAGTCTCCTGAGTTATCCCCTATAATTATTACACCTATATTGGAATTGATCTACTGTTTCCTGGTATGTGAATTTTATAATGTAGTGGCGTACGTAAGTTGTGTACAGTGCATCAGATTGGCATATGTGAGTAATGTAGAGTAAATCATGTTATCATACATTTGTAATGTAGAGTGCATCAGGTTGGCATATGTGAGTAGTGTAGAGTGCATCAGGTTGGCATACGTCAGTTGTGTAGTGTGCATTAGATTGGCATACATGTGTTGGGTAGAGTGTATCACATTTGCGTACGTGAGTAATGTAGAGAGCATCAGGTTGTCATGCGTGAGTTGTGTAGAGTGCATCAGGTTGGCATATGTAAGTAGTCTTGTTCATCAGGTTGGCATACCTGAGTATTGTAGAGTGCATGAAGTTGGCATACATGAGTTGTGTAGAGTGCATAAGGTTGGCAAACGTCAGTTCTTTCACATGCATCGGTTTGGAATAAATTAGTTTTGTAGTGTGCATCAGGTTGGCAAACATGAGTTGTGTAGAGTGCAGCAGAGTGACATATGTGAGTAGTGTATAGCGCATCAGATTGACATATGAGTTGTGTAGAGTACATTAGGTTGACTTACTGTATGTGAGTTATGTAGTGTACATGAGAATGGCGTATGTGAGTTGTGTCGATTGCATCAGGTTGGCATACGTCAGTTCTGTTGAGTGCATCAAATTGTCATAAGTGAGTTGTGTAGAGTGCATCAGGTTGCCATATGAGAGTTCTGTAGAGTGCATCAGGTTGGAATACGTCAGTTCTAAAGAGTGCATGAGGTTGGCATCTATGAGTTGTGTAAAGTGCATCAGGTTGGCAAACATGAGTTATGCAAAGTGCATCAGATTGGTATGTGAGTACTGTTGGGTGACATACATGAGTAGTGTAGAGTGCGTAAGGTTAGCTTACGTGAGTTTTGCAGTGTGCATCAGGATGACATATATCAGTTCTGAATAGTGCATGAGGTTGGCATACATGAGTTGTGTAGTGTACATAAGGTTGGCATACTTGAGTTGTGTAGAGTGCATCAGGTTGGCAAAGGTGAGTTGTGCAAGTCAGAAATTAGTTTAGTAGTTCATGGATGTATGGTACAGTTTTAAGCATTCTTTTATGCACAGGCCAGGTTTGTCAGGGCAGGTGTCACATTGATAAGTGGTGTCCTTGAGTATACCACTTCTGTAACACTCTAGGCACCTCTTTGACAACCTTCCTTTCTTTGTTGTTTGAGCGACCTCACTGGGAAATGTTGGCCTTCAGTTCTGGAAGTACTGGGACCCGCTCTTTCCTGACTTCCAAAGACTAGGGCTTTGATCACTGCTTCCAGAAGCTGAAGGTCTGGCCTGCTCATCATGATGGCACATAAGCATTATATATTGCCATCAGTACAGTGTGCATGGTCAGCTTCTTGTACCACACCTTGACTTTTCTCATGGCACTGTATGGCTGGCGGAATTGAGAGAGAAACTCCCCCATGATCTTGTTGTATCCCAGAACACAGTCTGGCCTGGTGACCTATGTAGAGGTACCCCGTACAGTGGTAGGGGTACTGTCATCACCATGTATGGTGGTCAAGAAAAGGACATTCTTCTTGTCCTTGTTCTTGACCACCAGCATGCTGTTGCTACATTGGGCTCTACTTTCACCTTTTCTGATCAGTTGCCCAATTAGCGTCTTAGTGAGGCCTCTCTGGTTTTTGTGGACAGTCCAATTATAAACTTTAAATATGTGGGTGTACCCTAAGGTACTGGAGACAAGAAGAAAAATGATCCAGCTGAAGGCGGAGGCAGTTCAAACTTTGTGAGACTTTATTGGACAACTAAAACAATATAGCGTTCTTCAAAAAAATCTTTACATAGCGAACACCTGGCACACCAGTAAGGACGATCAACGCGTTTCAACTATGGAGTCTTACTCATGATCTGATCTGTTCCTCCATGCACAAAGGCTGAGGTAGCGATCCTGCTTCTGGGTTGTTGTCCTCCTACGTCCCCCTCCACGTCTCCTGGTGTACTGGCCTGTCTCCTGGTAGGGCCTCCAGCCTCTGGACACTACGCTGACAGACACAGCAAAGCTTCTTGCCACAGCTCGCATTGATGTGCCATCCTGGATGAGCTGCACTACCTGAGCCACTTGTGTGGGTTGTAGAGTCTGTCTCGTGCTACCACGAGTGTGAAAGCACAACCAGCATTCAAAAGTGACCAAAACATCAGCCAGAAAGCATTGGTACTGAGATGTGGTTTGTTGTCCCCAGCTGTAGAACCACTCCTTTATTGAGTGTGTCTTAATAATTGGCAATAATTTTTATTTTGTTGTCTATTCCATTTGCACAACAGCATGTGAAATTGATTGTCAAACAGTGTTGCTTCCTAAGTGGACAGTTTGATTTCACAGAAGTTTGATTTACTTGGAGTTATATTGTTGTTTAAGTGTTCCCTTTATTTTTTGGAGCAGTGTATATTACCTCACAGACACACTGACCCCTCGACTTGTTTTGGTAATTTTGATATTTGTCTTTGGATCAAAAACAGACATATCTATGTGATTTTGTTATGCTAACACATGATACACAAAAAAATGTGAACAGCTCCATAGATTATAATGAGTGCAGGTTCTATCCTTGAAAACCATGGATAAAACACGACTGCGAAAAACAATAAATAATGCCTAAATGAGGCATAAGAATTAAATATCATTGATAGATGTGCCTCAATGTCTGTGATGGAAAAGCAATTTTTTTCAATGTTGCTCACAATTTTAATATGCCGTGGTAAATTTTATATTTTCTTTCTTATACTATTATATTCTAGACAGAAATGTATTATCTTAACATCTGACAAATTGATCAAACATTGTCCGATACTTTGATGTAAATAACAGCAATGCAGCCTGAAGTTTGGTAGAAAATGTAAATCAAAATGAATGAATGAAATGAATCAGGACTTAAGGATTGTGTGCTAAATAATGTATTGTCTATAGCTCTATATGTACAATATTGAAACATTGTTTTATGTGTCACAGGATGGTACATACCTAGTGAGAAATTGCTCTCAATCAACTTTGTCCCAACCGTATGTCCTCATGGTGTTGTATAAAAATAAAGTCTATAATGTACGGATTCGCTATGACAAGAATAATGAAGTATACTTATTAGGATCTGGCGGGCATGAGGTATAGTACACTATATTCATTTTATACGAAGCAAAATTGCCAAATTGAAGAAAATAATAACTTTTCATTATATGAACAAATTACTACTGGTACAATATTTAAATATATATATATATATATATATATATATATATATATATATATATATATATATATATATATATATATAAAATTTTAAGTCAATAAGGCTAAAGTATTTCAGGAGAGATCTGTTTATTGGTTAACTAGAAAAAAATATATTTTTCTTAACTTTTTGGAGCACAGAGGGTCTTTCATCAGGCAAATTTACAAGTGAATGTCTGACTTAGGAGCAAAGCATTTAAAAGGTGTTACAACAAGATATATTTACAGTACATGGGGAAAATATCTCATAAAAGAGAACTTAATACCTAATACATACTGTCCAATCCGTGGGCAGCATGTTTCAGGTACGGGCTGCACAATGTCAGCCATGTATGTTTGTCTCTGAAACGCCGCAGTGTTTGTGAAAAAAAACATACTTTTAATAGCGTCAGGGGACCCAATATTGCGGAAGACTAGTGGCATGATCCCCGGAGGCTTCCCCCACCCTTTGACAGCGATTGACAGATCTCTGCCTATATGTGCATGTAGGCAGAGACCTGACAATCCGAGTTAGCGGACGGGGAAAGGCCTCCGAGGATTGAGCCACGTGGCAGACTAGTCTCCAACGCTATTTGGTCCCTATAAAAAGTTTGTTTTTCTCTGAAATATTACAGCATTTCAGAGTAAAACATTTGCGGCTAAGGTCATACAGCCAGTGCCTGAAACATGCTGCCTAGTTGAGCAGTATGCATTAGGTGGCAGGTTTGTCAGAAGGACAAACACATTAGACTGTCTGACAATCCTGCCAGCATTGACTTTAGTGTAATATATATGGAGGCCTTTAGGAATTCATTGACCTACAACTATTAGGCAACAGAGTATTTTGACAATATCATCATTTTTATGCATATATTCCAGCTACAAGCTGTATAAACCTGAATGCTTGTTGGATGAAGTAGATCAGGGGATGTGTATCTGTGTAATGAAGGAGGGTGTGGCCTAAGTATGTCAACACCTTTTATCAAGATGTGCATAATTATTAGACAACATATATTTCTCAGGCAAAATGGGCCAAAAAAAAGAGATTTAACTGACTGAAAAGTCAAAAAACAATACAGAGGGATGCAGAATTCTTGAAATTGCTAATATTATGTGGTGCGATCACAGAACCATGGATAGTTGCAAAAAATATTTTGAGAAAACATGGGGCACATTAACTGCCAAAGATTTGAGAAGACTAAGGGCATGTGCACACGTTCAGGATTTTTCGCGTTTTTTTCGTGTTTTTTCGCTATAAAAACGTGATAAAAACGCAAAAAAAACGCTTACATATGCCTCCTATTATTTACAGGGTATTCCGCATTTTTTGTGCAAATGTTGCGATTTTTTCCACGAAAAAATCGCATCGCGGAAAAAAAAGCAACATGTTCATTAAAAATGCGGAATTGCGGGGATTCCGCACACCTAGGAGTGCATTGATCTGCTTACTTCCCGCACGGGGCTGTGCACACCATGCGGGAAGTAAGCAGATTATGTGCGGTTGGTACCCAGGGTGGAGGAGAGGAGACTCTCCTCCACGGACTGGGCACCATATAATTGGTAAAAAAAAAAGAATTAAAATAAAAAATAGTCCTATACTCACCCTCTGATGGCCCCCGAAGTGTTCCCACCTCTCCGGTGCATTCTCTCTCTTCGGTTCCTATAGATGGTGTGGTTCAGGACCTGTGATGACGTCACTGTCTTGTGATTGGTCGCGTGACCGCTCATGTGACTCACGCGACCAATCACAAGCCGCGACATCATCACAGGTCCTGAACCACACCGGCATCTATAGGAACGGACGCCGCTGAGGAGATCGTCTGGGTGAGTATAACCATTTTTTTTTTTTTTTATTATTTTTAAACATTCTATCTTTTACTATAGATGCTGCATAAGCAGCATCTATAGTAACAAGTTGGTCACACTTGTCAAACAGTATGTTTGACAAGTGTGACCAACTTGTCAGTCAGTTTTCCAAGCGATGCTACAGATCGCTTGGAAAACTTTAGCATTCTGCAAGCTAATTACGCTTGCAGAATGCTAAGAAACCGCGAAAAAAACGGGAAAAAAACGCAAAAAAAAAATGCGGATTTCTTGCAGAAAATTTCCGGTTTTCTTCAGGAAATTTCTGCAAGAAATCCGGACGTGTGCACATACCCTAAAATGCAGAGCAACTACAAACCTGTTATCCAGTGTTATCATATTCAAGATTTGCAACCTCTTTGCAGAGCCCAGAAGTATAAGGTTTTCAGTGATAAGACACATGGCCAAGACAAGGGCAGCTGAGACCTGACCATCACTGAACAAGACACAGAAGTTGAAACATCAAGACTGGATCAATAATATCTTAAGACAGATTTTTTCAAAGGTTTTATGTACTGATAAGTAGGGTTGAGCGACTTTCATTTTTTTAAGATCGAGTTGGGTTTTGTGAAACCCGACTTTGTCCAGAGTCGAGTCGAGTGCAGTCGGCCGATTATCGCTAAAAGTCGGGGATCGACCAAAACACGAAACCCAATGCAAGTCAATGGGGAAGCATAGTCGGCAGTGAGTGGAGGCCAGGAAAACACCTACAGTGCCCATTTTAATGCCAAAAACATCCATTCTTCTTTCTGAAGCTTGTCAATCTTAATTAACTTTATAATAATAGTTGGGCATAGGAAATTGGGGGTCATTTGGCAAAAGTTGTGGGGGGAGTAGGGCTGGCTCAAGTTTTTCGTTGGCCCAGGAAATGCGGAATACGTCACGGCGGTGTTGCAGGGAGAGGTAAGTATTTCAACGTTGCAAGTGCTGTGATCCTGAGCAAGCAGGGGGGGCCCACTCATTCGCATTGGCACTGGCACAGGGCCCCTCAAAGTACGGCGGTGTGTTTGCATGGCGGGGGCGCCTCCCACCAGCAGCGACACTTTTGCGTACTCTGAGGGGCTTTGTGCCAGTGACGTCGCCAACGAGTATGCCCCCCCACCTGATGAAGGAACCTGCACTTTCATCTGCACCTTCCTCTTTGTCCCTGTGTAAGGTGGTATAACATGCGGGAAGGGGAACCTTACTTTCAGCAGGGTCAGATTCTGGCTGTGTAGAGTACAAGGGGAATGTAGTGGTCTAGGTCAATGTACCAGCAGACTCATCTAGCAGTGGCTGGGCAATGGGCAGGATGAGGAGGAAACAGATAAAGGGCCAAAGAATAAAGTAGGCTAAATGCAGTTCAAAATTGGTAACAGGACTAAACAGGCGGCATTGCTTTGTTCAGTGGAGTAGCAAACCCAAGAGCAGCAGACACTGTTTCAAGGGCCTAACCACACTAGTAGGCCAAATGCCGTTTAATATCTGATAGTATAGGCCGAAAGCCAGAATGTGGAAGCTCAGCTTTGTTCAGTTGAGGACAACACCAGGGAGGGGCAGACACCGTTAGTAGGCCGTAACAGCCAATTTTTTAAAAAACAGCAGTTAATAAGAGCCAGAAGGTAGAAGCTCCGCTTTATTCAGTTGAGGACAACACCAGGCAGGGGCAGACACCTTTAGTAGGCCGGAACAGCCAATTTCATTTTTAAAAATCTTAATTTGGAACAGAAGGTTGAAGCACAGCTTTATTCAGTTGCAGCTTCTTGGCAATAATATAAAGAAGACGCGACAGGACAACACTCGGTGGATGCCATATCTGTGTTTTCAATGGAAAAAAACCTTTCAGTTAACTACTTGCAGGAGAAAGTTTTTGTAGCTGGTGGCCAATTTTTGTACTGTACCATTTTTTGGTTGTATGTTTGGAACAGAAGGTTGAAGCACAGCTTTATTCAGTTGAGGACAACACCAGGCAGGGGCAGACACCTTTAGTAGGCCGGAACAGCCAATTTTTTAAAAAAACAGCAGTTAATAAGAGGCAGAAGGTAGAAGCTCAGCTTTATTCAGTTGAGGACAACACCAGGCAGGGGCAGACACCTTTAGTAGGCCGGAACAGCCAATTTCATTTTTAAAAATCGTAATTTGGAACAGAAGGTTGAAGCACAGCTTTATTCAGTTGAGGACAACACCAGGCAGGGGCAGACACCTTTAGTAGGCCGGAACAGCCAATTTCATTTTTAAAAATCGTAATTTGGAGCAGAAGGTTGAAGCTCAGCTTTATTCAGTTGAGGACAACACCAGGCAGGGGCAGACACCTTTAGTAGGCCGGAACAGCCATTTTTTTTAAAAAACAGCAGTTAATCAGAGCCAGAAGGTGGAAGCTCAGCTTTATTCAGTTGAGGACAACACCAGGCAGGGGCAGACACCGTTAGTAGGCCGGAACCAAAGTTGAAGGCCAAATGCAGTTTAATATCTGATACTATAGGCCGAAAGCCATAAGGTTGAAGCACAGCTTTATTCAGTTGCAGCTTCTTGGCAATAATATAAAGAAGACGCGACAGGACAACACTCGGTGGATGCCATATCTGTGTTTTCAATGGAAAAAAACCTTTCAGTTAACTACTTGCAGGAGAAAGTTTTTGTAGCTGGTGGCCAATTTTTGTACTGTACCATTTTTTGGTTGTATGTTTGGAACAGAAGGTTGAAGCACAGCTTTATTCAGTTGCAGCTTCTTGGCAATAATATAAAGAAGACGCGACAGGACAACACTCGGTTAATGCCATATCTGTGTTTTCAATGGAAAAAAACCTTTCAGTTAACTACTTGCAGGAGAAAGTTTTTGTAGCTGGTGGCCAATTTTTGTACTGTATCATTTTTTGGTTGTATGTTTGAAACAGAAGGTTGAAGCTCAGCTTTATTCAGTTGAGGACAACACCAGGCAGGGGCAGACACCTTTAGTAGGCCGGAACAGCCAATTTAAAAAAAAAAACAGCAGTTAATAAGAGGCAGAAGGTAGAAGCTCAGCTTTATTCAGTTGAGGACAACACCAGGCAGGGGCAGACACCTTTAGTAGGCCGGAACAGCCAATTTTTTTAAAAAAACAGCAGTTAATAAGAGGCAGAAGGTAGAAGCTCAGCTTTATTCAGTTGAGGACAACACCAGGCAGGGGCAGACACCTTTAGTAGGCCGGAACAGCCAATTTCATTTTTAAAAATCGTAATTTGGAACAGAAGGTTGAAGCACAGCTTTATTCAGTTGAGGACAACACCAGGCAGGGGCAGACACCTTTAGTAGGCCGGAACAGCCAATTTCATTTTTAAAAATCGTAATTTGGAACAGAAGGTTGAAGCACAGCTTTATTCAGTTGCAGCTTCTTGGCAATAATATAAAGAATACGCGACAGGACAACACTCGGATGCCATATCTGTGTTTTCAATGGAAAAAAACCTTTCAGTTAACTACTTGCAGGAGAAAGTTTTTGTAGCTGGTGGCCAATTTTTGTACTGTACCATTTTTTGGTTGTATGTTTGGAACAGAAGGTTGAAGCACAGCTTTATTCAGTTGAGGACAACACCAGGCAGGGGCAGACACCTTTAGTAGGCCGGAACCACCATTTTTTTTAAAAAACAGCAGTTAATCAGAACCAGAAGGTAGAAGCTCAGCTTTATTCAGTTGAGGACAACATGAATTAGGGACTGCAGACAGACTTAGCAGGCTGTCCCCTGTGTGGACCATGCATCCAATACATTAACCCATTGAGCCACAAAGGACACGTAACCTTCCGTGGCCATGCCTACAGGTCCATGTGTCTGTTGTCAGGTGTACCTTTGGACTCACAGATTGACAGAATGCAAGGACAATGCGGTCTTTAACATGCTGGTGGAGGGGTGGGATGGCTTTTCTCGCAAAAGAATTGTCAACTGGGTAGCTCATAGCGTGGTACATCGTAGTCCATCCTGGCTTCATTAATATTAAATAAAATAAAAAAATAGGCTCTATGCACTGTAAAATAGGTTCCAGGGGTACACGGGCAGCAGTGGTCTGGTCAGTGGAGGCCTAGTGGAAGGAGGGACCGCAGACAGGCTTCCAAGGCCTAACATAATAAAATGGGCTGGCTGTAGGCACTTTATAATTGGTTCCAGGGGTACACGGGCAGCAGTGGTCTGGTCAGTGGAGGCCTAGTGGAAGGAGGGACCGCAGACAGGCTTCGAAGGCCTAACATAATAAAATGAGCTGGCTGTAGGCACTTTATAATTGGTTCCAGGGGTACACGGGCAGCAGTGGTCTGGTCAGTGGAGGCCTAGTGGAAGGAGGGACCGCAGACAGTATTCGAAGGCCTAACATAAAAAAATGAGCTGGCTGTAGGCACTTTTTAATTGGTTCCAGGGGTACACGGGCAGCAGTGGTCTGGTCAGTGGAGGCCTAGTGGAAGGAGGGACCGCAGACAGGCTTCGAAGGCCTAACACAATATAATGGGCTGGCTGTAGGCACTTTATAATTGGTTCCAGGGGTAAACGGGCAGCAGTGGTCAGGTCAGTGGAGGCCTAGTGGAAGGAGGGACCGCAGACAGGCTTCCAAGGCCTAACATAATAAAATGGGCTGGCTGTAGGCACTTTATAATTGGTTCCAGGGGTACACGGGCAGCAGTGGTCTGGTCAGTGGAGGCCTAGTGGAAGGAGGGACCGCAGACAGGCTTCGAAGGCCTAACATAATAAAATGGGCTGGCTGTAGGCACTTTATAATTGGTTCCAGGGGTACACGGGCAGCAGTGGTCTGGTCAGTGGAGGCCTAGTGGAAGGAGGGACCGCAGACAGGCTTCGAAGGCCTAACATAATAAAATGGCCTGGCTGTAGGCACTTTATAATTGGTTCCAGGGGTACACGGGCAGCAGTGGTCTGGTCAGTGGAGGCCTAGTGGAAGGAGGGACCGCAGACAGGCTTCGAAGGCCTAACATAATAAAATGAGCTGGCTGTAGGCACTTTATAATTGGTTCCAGGGGTACACGGGCAGCAGTGGTCTGGTCAGTGGAGGCCTAGTGGAAGGAGGGACCGCACACAGTATTCGAAGGCCTAACATAAAAAAATGAGCTGGCTGTAGGCACTTTATAATTGGTTCCAGGGGTACACGGGCAGCAGTGGTCTGGTCAGTGGAGGCCTAGTGGAAGGAGGGACCGCAGACAGGCTTCGAAGGCCTAACATAATAAAATGGGCTGGCTGTAGGCACTTTATAATTGGTTCCAGGGGTACACGGGCAGCAGTGGTCTGGTCAGTGGAGGCCTAGTGGAAGGAGGGACCGCAGACAGTATTCGAAGGCCTAACATAAAAAAATGAGCTGGCTGTAGGCACTTTATAATTGGTTCCAGGGGTACACGGGCAGCAGTGGTCTGGTCAGTGGAGGCCTAGTGGAAGGAGGGACCGCAGACAGGCTTCGAAGGCCTAACATAATAAAATGGGCTGGCTGTAGGCACTTTATAATTGGTTCCAGGGGTACACGGGCAGCAGTGGTCTGGTCAGTGGAGGCCTAGTGGAAGGAGGGACCGCAGACAGGCTTCCAAGGCCTAACATAATAAAATGGGCTGGCTGTAGGCACTTTATAATTGGTTCCAGGGGTACACGGGCAGCAGTGGTCTGGTCAGTGGAGGCCTAGTGGAAGGAGGGACCGCAGACAGGCTTCGAAGGCCTAACATAATAAAATGAGCTGGCTGTAGGCACTTTATAATTGGTTCCAGGGGTACACGGGCAGCAGTGGTCTGGTTAGTGGAGGCCGATTGTAATGAGTGTCTGCCAGTTAGTAGTCCAAAACAACAAATAAATGTGAATGTCTCGCATTAAAACAAAACAAAAACACTAAAGGGTGCAATCATTAGGTTCAGGGGTGGGATCCTCTGCGTTGTTTCAGACCTAATAATTTAGCGCAAAGTATTTACTGTGGTAAATAGAGGACACTGCCCCTGACTATGTTAAGTACCATCATACATGTTAACACAATGGTATTGTCAGTGGCAGGTATGGAAGAATGTCAGCGCATAGACTAAACATTGGTGGAAGTGTGAGAGATAACTGTGGAAGTGGTAGAGCAATGTTTGACCTGGGGGTGGGTGAACTCTCTTGTGGCCGGCGGTACAGGCCCAGGGCCCCTCATGTTACAACAGTGTGTCTGACGTTGGGTGCGCACCACCACCGCCAGAGACACTTTATTGTACTATGAGGGACCCAGTAGCAATGCCGTCGACCAAAAGCGAGCACACCCACCTCTTCAGACAAACAGCAGTCTCACGGGTGCTTGCGCCAAGTCGCGATACCAAGGCCCCGTGTGGGGAGTTTGGCCATTTAGTGAGGTGTAAACATGTCGTAGGCTGGACAATCAGCTGCAGAAAATTAGACATTAGAAAAGTAATTCACAGTTGTCCACAGGTAAGAGCTTTTCTTAGGAAAGCTAGTTGTCGGCCGGGCAAGGTGGGGCAAAAGATTTCGACATCCAGTTGTGGTTCATTTTAATGAATGTTAGATCGTCAACATTTTGGGTAGCCAGACGAGTCCTTTTTTCGGTTAATATTGAACCTGCAGCACTGAATACTCTTTCTGGTAGGACACTTGCTGCCGGGCAAGCAAGCTCCTGCAATGCATATTCTGCCAATTCTGGCCAGGTGTCTAATTTTGATGCCCAGTAATCAAATGAGAATGACGGTTGAGGGAGAACATCGATAAGGGATGAAAAATAGTTAGTAACCATACTGGACAAATGTTGTCTCCTGTCACTTTCAATTGATGCAGCAGTACCTGTCCTGTCTGCGGTCAGAGCAAAATCACTCCACAACCTGGTCAGAAAACCACTCTGTCCAACGCCACTTCTGATGTGTGCACCCCTAACACTCCTAGTCTGCTGCCCCCTGGAGCTCGTGTGAGAACGATCACGTGCGCTGTGTGCTGGGAATGCCTGAAGCAAACGGTCAACAAGAGTTGATTGTTTCGTTGCTAATATTAGTTCCAAGTTCTCATGTGGCATAATATTTTGCAATTTGCCTTTATAGCGTGGATCAAGGAGGCAGGCCAACCAGTAATCGTCATCGTTCATCATTTTCGTAATGCGTGTGTCCCTTTTTAGGATACGTAAGGCATAATCCGCCATGTGGGCCAAAGTTCCAGTTGTCAAATCTCCGGTTGTGATTGGTTGAGGGGCAGTTTCAGGCAAATCTACGTCACTTGTGTCCCTCAAAAAACCAGAACCCGGCCTTGCCACGCAACCAATTTCCAGTGCCCCCGGGAAAGCTTCCGCATTAAAAATATACTCATCCCCATCATCCTCCTCGTCCTCCACCTCCTCTTCGCCCGCTACCTCGTCCTGTACACTGCCCTGACCAGACAATGGCTGACTGTCATCAAGGCTTTCCTCTTCCTCTGGTGCAGACGCCTGCTCCTTTATGTGCGTCAAACTTTGCATCAGCAGACGCATTAGGGGGATGCTCATGCTTATTACGGCGTTGTCTGCACTAACCAGCCGTGTGCATTCCTCAAAACACTGAAGGACTTGACACATGTCTTGTATCTTGGACCACTGCACACCTGACAACTCCATGTCTGCCATCCTACTGCCTGCCTGTGTGTCATGGTTCCCAATGGCAAGGGAACGTAAGAAACATATAAATAACGAACGAGCTCTCGGGTGATGGAAACTCGAGTTGACCGTGAGCTAAATCTACCACACAACTAATAGTAGCCAGGGAGCATACCTACGGCTTCCTATATGCCACGCGCCAGCCGGAGGACTAAATATGCCTGGTAGAGGAAGAAACAGACCTGGCTTACCTCTAGGGAAATACCCCAAAAGATGATAGCAGCCCCCCACATGTAATAACGGTGAATTAAGAGGAAAAGACATACACAGTATGAAAGTAGATTTAGCAAAGAGAGGTCCACTTACTAGATAGCAGAAGGATACAAAAGAGGACTTCACGGTCAACTGAAAACCCTTTCAAAAACCATCCTGAAATTACTTTAAGACTCCTGTGTCAACTCATGACACAGGAGTGGCAATTTCAGCCCGCAAGAGCTTCCAGCTACAGAGAATTACAAAAACTGCAAACTGGACAAAAGGTACAAAACAAAAGGACAAAGTCCACTTAGCTGATCAGCAGACTAGTAGCAGGAACATGCAACCGAAGGCTCTGGTTACAATGATGACCGGCAAGGAAATGACTGGAGAGCAAGGCTAAATAGGAAACTCCCAAACGCTGATGGAAGCAGGTGAACAGAAGCAGCAAAGTGCAAACAAGTCACCAGTACCACCAGCAACCACCAGGGGAGCCCAAAAAGCGGATACACAACAGTACCCTCCCCTTAAGGAGGGGGCACCGAACCCTCACAAGAACCGCCAGGGCGATCTGGATGAGCCCTATGAAAGGCACGAACCAAATCCGAGGCATGAACATCAGAGGCAGTTACCCAAGAATTATCTTCCTGACCATAGCCCTTCCATTTAACCAGATATTGAAGTCTCCGTCTGGAAATACGGGAGTCCAAGATCTTTTCTACCACATACTCCAATTCACCCTCCACCAGCACAGGAGCAGGAGGTTCAGTAGAAGGAACCACCGGTACCTCATATCTCCGCAACAACGACCGATGGAACACATTATGGATAGCGAAAGATGGCGGGAGGTCCAAACGAAAGGAAACAGGGTTAAGAATCTCCAAAATCCTATAAGGACTGATGAACCGAGGCTTAAATTTAGGAGAAGAAACCCTCATAGGGACAAAACGGGAAGACAACCACACCAAGTCCCCAACACGAAGGTGGGGGCCAACACGACGACGGCGGTTAGCAAACTGCTGAGTCCTCTCCTGGGACAATTCCAAATTATCCACCACTTGTCCCCAAATCTGATGCAACCGATCCACTACCGCATCCACTCCAGGACAATCCGAAGATTCAACCTGACCAGATGAAAAACGCGGATGAAACCCTGAATTGCAAAAGAAAGGAGAAACCAAAGTGGCAGAACTAGCCCGATTATTAAGAGCAAACTCCGCCAACGGCAGAAAGGCAACCCAATCATCCTGATCCGCAGACACAAAACACCTCAAATAAGTCTCCAAAGTTTGATTAGTTCGTTCCGTCTGGCCATTGGTCTGAAGATGGAATGCAGACGAAAAAGACAAATCAATGCCCAACCTGGCACAGACTGCCCGCCAAAATCTAGACACGAACTGGGTACCCCTGTCAGAAACGATGTTTTCCGGAATACCATGCAAGCGAACCACATTTTGAAAAAACAGAGGGACCAACTCAGATGAGGAAGGCAACTTAGGCAATGGCACCAAATGAACCATTTTAGAAAAACGGTCACACACCACCCAGATGACAGACATCTTCTGAGAAACAGGGAGGTCTGAGATAAAGTCCATAGAGATGTGCGTCCAAGGCCTCTTCGGAATAGGCAAGGGCAACAACAACCCACTAGCCCTAGAACAACAAGGCTTGGCCCGAGCACACACATCGCAAGACTGCACAAAAACACGCACATCTCGAGACAAGGAAGGCCACCAGAAGGATCTAGCCACCAAATCTCTGGTGCCAAAAATTCCCGGATGACCTGCCAGAGTAGAAGAATGAACTTCCGAGATGACTCTAGTGGTCCACTCGTCAGGAACAAACAGTCTACCAGACGGACAACGATCAGGTCTATCCGCCTGAAATTCTTGCAAAGCACGTCGCAAATCTGGAGAGACAGCAGACAAAACCACTCCATCCTTAAGGACACCAGCAGGTTCAGAATTCCCAGGAGAGTCAGGCTCAAAACTCCTAGAAAGAGCATCTGCCTTCACATTCCTAGAACCCGGTAAGTACGAGACCACAAAATTAAACCGGGAAAAGAACAACGACCAACGTGCCTGTCTAGGATTCAGGCGCCTGGCAGACTCCAAATAAATAAAATTCTTCTGATCAGTCAAAACTACCACCTGATGTCTGGCACCCTCAAGCCAATGACGCCACTCCTCAAATGCCCACTTCATGGCCAAAAGCTCCCGATTACCAACATCATAGTTTCGCTCGGCGGCCGAAAATTTTCGCGAAAAGAACGCACAAGGTCTCATCACCGAGCAGTCGGAACTTTTCTGCGACAAAACCGCCCCCGCTCCGATCTCGGAAGCATCGACCTCAACCTGAAAGGGAAGAGAAACATCAGGCTGGCGCAACACAGGGGCAGACAAAAAGCGGCGCTTAAGCTCCTGAAAGGCCTCCACGGCAGCAGGGGACCAATTGGCAACATCAGCACCCTTTTTAGTCAAATCCGTCAGAGGTTTAGCAACGCCAGAAAAACCAGCTATAAATCGACGATAAAAATTAGCAAAGCCCAAGAATTTCTGGAGACTCTTCAGAGAAGTAGGCTGCGTCCAGTCGTAAATAGCCCGAACCTTGACAGGGTCCATCTCAATAGAAGAAGGGGAAAAAATGTACCCCAAAAAGGAAATTTTTTGAACCCCAAAAACACACTTTGAACCCTTTACACACAAAGAATTCTCCCGCAAAACCTGAAAAACCCTCCTGACCTGCTGAACATGAGACTCCCAGTCATCAGAAAAAATCAAAATATCATCCAAGTAAACAATCAAAAATTTATCCAAATATTCACGGAAAATATCATGCATTAAGGACTGAAAGACCGAAGGAGCATTAGAAAGGCCGAAAGGCATTACTAAATACTCAAAATGGCCCTCAGGCGTATTAAATGCGGTTTTCCACTCATCCCCCTGCTTAATTTGCACCAAATTATACGCCCCACGAAGATCAATCTTAGAGAACCACTTAGCCCCCCTTATGCGAGCAAACAAATCAGTCAGCAAAGGCAATGGATACTGATATTTGACTGTAATTTTATTCAGGAGTCGATAATCAATACAAGGCCTCAGAGAGCCATCCTTTTAAGAGACAAAGAAAAAACCGGCTCCTAAAGGTGATGAAGAAGGACGAATATGTCCCCTTTCCAGGGACTCCTTAATATACTCGTGCATAGCAGCATGTTCAGGTACAGATAGGTTAAACAAACGACCCTTTGGAAATTTACTGCCAGGAATCAGATCTATGGCGCAATCACAATCCCTGTGGGGAGGGAGTGAACCAATCTTAGGCTCTTCAAAAATATCACGATAATCAGACAAAAATGCCGGAATCTCAGATGGAATAGATGACGAAATGGACACCATAGGAGTGTCCCCATGAGCCCCCCGACATCCCCAGCTTAACACAGACATAGCTTTCCAGTCAAGGACTGGGTTATGAGACTGTAACCATGGTAATCCAAGCACCAAAACATCATGTAAATTGTATAACACAAGGAAGCGAATCACCTCCTGATGGTCTGGAGTCATACGCATAGTCACTTGCGTCCAGAACTGTGGTTTATTACAAGCCAAAGGTGTAGAATCAATACCCTTCAGAGGTATAGGGACTTCCAGAGGCTCTAAATCAAACCCACAGCGCCTGGCAAAGGACCAGTCCATAAGACTCAGAGCGGCGCCAGAGTCCACATAGGCATCCACGGTAATAACTGATAATGAACAAATCAAGGTTACAGACAAAATAAATTTGGACTGTAAAGTGCCAATTGAAATGGACTTGTCAACCTTCCTAGTACGTTTAGAGCATGCCGATATAACATGAGCAGAATCACCACAATAGAAGCATAACCCATTTTTACGCCTATAATTCTGCCGCTCGCTTCTGGACATAACTCTGTCACATTGCATTTTCTCTGGCGTCTCTTCAGAAGATACCGCCAAATGGTGCACAGGTTTGCGCTCCCGCAAACCCCGATCAATCTGAATTGCCATTGTCATGGACTCTTTCAGACCTGTAGGCGCAGGGAACCCGACCATAACATCTTTAATGGCATCAGAAAGACCCTCTCTGAAATTTGCCGCTAAGGCGCACTCATTCCACTGAGTAAGCACAGACCATTTACGAAATTTTTGGCAGTATATCTCCGCTTCATCTTGCCCTTGAGATAGGGCTATCAAAGCTTTTTCAGCTTGAATCTCCAAATTAGGTTCCTCATAAAGCAACCCTAAAGCCAGGAAAAACGCATCCACATTGAGCAACGCAGGATCCCCTGGTGCCAATGAAAATGCCCAATTTTGAGGGTCACCTCGCAGCAAAGAGATTACAATCTTAACCTGCTGGACAGGATCTCCTGAGGAGTGAGGTCTGAGAGAAAGGAATAATTTACAATTATATTTGAAATTCAAAAACCGAGATCTATCTCCGGAAAACACCTCTGGTGTAGGGATTTTAGGTTCAGAAATAGGAGCATGTATAACAAAATCTTGTAAATTTTGAACCTTCGTAGCAAGATTATTTAAACCTGCAGCCAAACTCTGAGGATCCATCTTTAAACAGGTGAGCTCAGAGCCATTCAAGGATTATAAGGAGAGAAAGGCAAAGGCTGTAATTAGAGCTGAAATACAACTGATCCAACTATGGAGCAAGCATAGGGGAAAAAGAGAAAAAAAAAAATTTACAGACTTCTTTTTTCTCTCCTTTCTTCTGCCAATAAGTTTAACACTGGCCGGTCATACTGTCATGGTTCCCAATGGCAAGGGAACGTAAGAAACATATAAATAATGAACGAGCTCTCGGGTGATGGAAACTCGAGTTGACCGTGAGCTAAATCTACCACACAACTAATAGTAGCCAGGGAGCATACCTACGGCTTCCTATATGCCACGCGCCAGCCGGAGGACTAAATATGCCTGGTAGAGGAAGAAACAGACCTGGCTTACCTCTAGGGAAATACCCCAAAAGATGATAGCAGCCCCCCACATGTAATAACGGTGAATTAAGAGGAAAAGACATACACAGTATGAAAGTAGATTTAGCAAAGAGAGGTCCACTTACTAGATAGCAGAAGGATACAAAAGAGGACTTCACGGTCAACTGAAAACCCTTTCAAAAACCATCCTGAAATTACTTTAAGACTCCTGTGTCAACTCATGACACAGGAGTGGCAATTTCAGCCCGCAAGAGCTTCCAGCTACAGAGAATTACAAAAACTGCAAACTGGACAAAAGGTACAAAACAAAAGGACAAAGTCCACTTAGCTGATCAGCAGACTAGTAGCAGGAACATGCAACCGAAGGCTCTGGTTACAATGATGACCGGCAAGGAAATGACTGGAGAGCAAGGCTAAATAGGAAACTCCCAAATGCTGATGGAAGCAGGTGAACAGAAGCAGCAAAGTGCAAACAAGTCACCAGTACCACCAGCAACCACCAGGGGAGCCCAAAAAGCGGATACACAACACCCGTGTATGTGTATCCTCCCACAAAAACATAACAGCCCGCCTCTGTTGGCACAGTCTCTGAAGCATGTGCAGTGTTGAGTTCCACCTTGTTGCAACGTCTATGATTAGGCGATGCTGGGGAAGGTTCAAAGACCGCTGATAGGTCTGCATACGGCTGGCGTGTACAGACGAACGTCGGATATGTGAGCAAAGTCCACGCACTTTGAGGAGCAGGTCGGAGAACCCAGGATAAGTTTTCAATAAGCACTGCACCTCCAGGTTTAAGGTATGAGCCAGGCAAGGAATGTGTTTCAGTTGGGAAAGCCATGAAATTCCTTCCGTTATCACTCACTACCTTGCCTGCCTCAAGATCTACTGTGCCCAGCCACGACTGCGTTTCTTGTTGCAAGAACTCGGACAGAACTTCCGCGGTGTGTCTGTTGTCGCCCAAACACTTCACAGCCAATACAGCCTGCTGACGCTTGCCAGTAGCTGGCCCATAATGGGACAACTGGTGTACAACAGTGTCATCTGCCGATGGAGTGGTTGGCCGACTGCAATCTGTGGAAGAGCTGTAGCTTCTGCAGGAGGACGAGGAGGAGGAGGAGGAGGGGGTGCGAATGCCTACAGCCAACTGTTTCCTAGACCGTGGGCTAGGCACAACTGTCCCGAAATTTATGTCCCCTGTGGACCCTGCATCCACCACATTCACCCAGTGTGCCGTGATGGACACATAACGTCCCTGGCCATGCCTACTGGTCCATGCATCTGTAGTCAGGTGCACCTTTGTACTCACAGATTGCCTGAGTGCATGGACGATGCGCTGTTTAACATGCTGGTGCAGGGCTGGGATGGCTTTTCTTGAAAAAAAGTGTCGACTGGGTAGCTCGTATCGTGGTTCAGCGTACTCCATCAGGGCTTTGAAAGCTTCGCTTTCAACTAACCGGTAGGGCATCATCTCTAACGAGATTAGTCTAGCTATGTGGGCGTTAGAACCCTGTGTACGCGGATGCGAGGATAAGTACTTCCTTTTTCTAACCAGAGTCTCATGTAGTGTGAGCTGAACTGGAGAAATGGAGATCGTGGAACTTGCGGGTGTGCCGGTGGACATGGCAGACAGAGAGACGGTTGGAGACGGAATTGTTTCCGCCGGTGCCCTAGATGCAATATTTCCTCCTACAAAACTGGTGATTCCCTGACCCTGACTGCTTTTGGCTGTCAAAGAAACCTGCACAGATACTGCCAGTGGTGCGGAAAATGGTGGCCTTACAGTGACGGAAGGGATGTTGCGTTGCTGACTAGCTTCATTTGGCCGAGGGTGCTACAACCTTAAGGGACGTTTGGTAGTTAGTCCAGGCTTGAAAATGCATGGTGGTTAAGTGTCTATGCATGCAACTAGTATTGAGACTTTTCAGATTCTGACCTCTGCTTAAGCTAGTTGAACATTTTTGACAGATGACTTTGCGCTGATCAATTGGATGTTGTTTAAAAAAATGCCAGACTGCACTCTTCCTAGCATCGGATCCCTTTTCAGGGATTGCAGACTGAGCTTTAACCGGATGGCCACGCTGTCCTCCAACAGGTTTTGGCTTTGACACGCGTTTTGGGCCAGATAGGGGCCCGGCAGATGGAACCTGTTGCGATGTTGATGCCTGCTGCAGCCCCTCCTCCACCTCCGCTTCTGAACTACTGCCGCCTGCACCCTGTTCCCCCAATGGCTGCCAATCGGGGTCAACAACCGGGTCATCTATTACCTCCTCTTCGAGCTCGTGTGCAACTTTGTCTGTGTCACTGTGTCGGTCGGTGGTATAGCGTTCGTGGCGGGGCAACATAGTCTCATCAGGGTCTGATTGTGGATCAGTACCCTGAGAGGGCAATGTGGTGGTCTGAGTCAAAGGAGCAGCATAGTACTCTGGCTGTGGCTGTGCATCAGTGCACTCCATGTCAGAATCTACTTGTAATGGGCATGGTGTTGTGAATTTGGTTTCTGGGCTCCCCCGGTGGTCACTGGTGGTACTGAACTTGTGTGCTTCATCTCCTCTGTTCACCTGTTTCCATCAGGATGTGGGAGTTTTCTATTTAACCTTGCTCCTCAGTCATTTCTATGCCGGCCAACAATGTTACCAGAAGCCTTTCTGTTGCATGTTCCTGCTCCTAGACTACTATCAGCTAAGTTGGACTTTTAGTCCTAAGTTTGTTTTGCATTTTTGTTCCAGTTCTCTGTGATTGAATATTTCTGAGGCTGGAAGCTCTTGTGAACTGAAATTGCCACTCTGGTGTCATGAGTTGATATTAGAGTCTTAAAGTAATTTCAGGATGGTGTTTTGAAAGGGTTTTCAGCTGACTGTGTAGTTCCCTTTTCTGTCTTCCTACTATCTAGTAAGCGGACCTCAATTTGCTAAACCTATTTTCATACTTTGTATGTCAATTTCCTCTGAAATCACCGACAATATATGTGGGGGCTACTGTCTGCCTTTTGGGGAAAATTTCTCTAGAGGTAAGTCAGGTCTGTATTTTCCTCTGCTAGGGTCAGTCAGTCCTCCGGCTGGCGCTGGGCGTCTAGGGATAAAACGTAGGCACGCTACCCGGCCACTGTTAGTTGTGCGGTAGGTTTAGCTCACAGTCAGCTCGAGTTCCCATCTTCCAAGAGCTAGTCCTTTTTGTATGCTCTACTACGTTCTCTTGCCATTGAGAACCATGACAGTTTGGCCGGCCAAGGGTTAAAATAATTGGCAGAAGAAAGGAGAGAAAAGAAGTCTGCAGAGAATTTTTTTTTTTTTTTCTGAGTTTGCTCATTAGTTGATTCACTTGCATCTCTGCTTACTGCAGCCTTCGTCTCTCTCTCCTTCTAATCCTTGAATGGTTCTGATTTCAACTGATAAAAATGGATCAGCAGAGTTTAGCTACAGGTTTGAATAATCTCGCTATGAAGGTTCAAAGTTTACAGGATTTTGTAATTCATGCTCCTATATCTGAACCTAGAATTCCTTTACCTGAATTTTTCTCCGGGGATAGATCTCGCTTCCAGAATTTCAAACATAATTGTAAATTATTTTTGTCTCTGAGATCTCGCTCCGCTGGAGATCCTGCACAGCAGGTCAGGATTGTAATTTCCTTGCTCCGGGGCGACCCTCAGGATTGGGCATTTGCTTTGGCACCAGGGGATCCTGCGTTGCTCAATGTGGATGCGTTTTTCCTGGCATTGGGGTTGTTTTATGAGGAACCTCATTTAGAGATTCAGGCTGAAAAAGCCTTGATGGCCCTGTCTCAGGGGCAAGATGAGGCTGAAATATACTGCCAAAAATTTCGTAAGTGGTCTGTGCTTACTCAGTGGAATGAGTGCGCCCTGGCGGCGAATTTCAGAGAGGGTCTCTCTGATGCCATTAAAGATGTTATGGTGGGGTTCCCTGTGCCTACAGGTCTGAATGAGTCCATAACAATGGCCATTCAGATTGATCGGCGTTTGCGGGAGCGCAAACCTGTGCACCATTTGGCGGTGTCTACTGAGAAGGCGCCAGAGATTATGCAATGTGATAGAATTCTGTCCAGAAGCGAACGACAGAATTTTAGGCGAAAAAATGGGTTATGCTTCTATTGTGGTGATTCAACTCATGTTATATCAGCATGCTCTAAACGTACTAAGAAGGTTGATAAGTCTGTTTCAATTGGCATTTTACAGTCTAAGTTTATTCTATCTGTGACCCTGATTTTCTCTTTATCGTCTATTACCGCGGACGCCTATGTCGACTCTGGCGCCGCTTTGAGTCTTATGGATTGGTCCTTTGCCAAACGCTGTGGGTTTAATTTAGAGCCTCTGGAAGTTCCTATACCTCTGAAGGGTATTGACTCCACGCCATTGGCTAGTAATAAACCACAATACTGGACACAAGTAACTATGCGTATCAATCCGGATCACCAGGAGATTATTCGCTTCCTTGTGTTGTATAATCTACATGATGTGTTGGTGCTTGGATTGCCATGGCTGCAATCTCATAACCCAGTCCTCGACTGGAAAGCAATGTCTGTGTTAAGCTGGGGATGTCAGGGGACTCATGGGGACGTACCTTTGGTTTCCATTTCGTCATCTATTCCCTCTGAGATTCCGGAATTTTTATCTGATTATCGTGACATTTTTGAGGAGCCTAAACTTGGTTCACTACCTCCGCACAGAGATTGCGATTGTACTATAGATCTGATTCCGGGCAGTAAGTTTCCAAAGGGTCGTTTATTTAATCTATCTGTGCCTGAACATGCTGCTATGCGGGAATATATTAAGGAGTCCTTGGAAAAGGGACATATTCGTCCTTCGTCATCTCTCTTAGGAGCCGGTTTTTTCTTTGTATCTAAAAAAGATGGCTCTTTGAGGCCGTGTATTGATTATCGGCTTTTGAATAAAATCACGGTTAAATATCAGTATCCTTTGCCACTGCTTACTGATTTGTTTGCTCGAATAAAGGGGGCCAAGTGGTTCTCTAAGATTGATCTTCGTGGGGAGTATAATTTAGTGCGAATTAAGCAGGGGGATGAGTGGAAAACCGCATTTAATACGCCTGAGGGCCATTTTGAGTATTTAGTAATGCCTTTTGGTCTTTCAAATGCCCCTTCAGTCTTTCAGTCTTTTATGCATGACATTTTCCGTGAATATTTGGATAAATTTATGATTGTGTATCTGGATGATATTTTGATTTTTTCGGATGACTGGGACTCTCATGTCCAACAGGTCAGGAGGGTTTTTCAGGTTTTGCGCTCTAATTCCTTGTGTGTAAAGGGTTCTAAGTGTGTTTTTGGGGTTCAAAAGATTTCGTTTTTGGGGTACATTTTTTCCCCCTCTTCCATTGAGATGGACCCTGTCAAGGTTCAGGCTATTTGTGATTGGACGCAACCCTCTTCTCTTAAGAGCCTTCAGAAGTTTTTGGGCTTTGCTAATTTTTATCGTCGATTTATTACTGGTTTTTCTGATGTTGCTAAGCCGTTGACTGATTTGACTAAGAAGGGTGCTGATGTTGCTGATTGGTCCCCTGCTGCTGTGGAGGCCTTTCGGGAGCTTAAGCGCCGCTTTTCTTCCGCCCCTGTATTGCGTCAGCCTGATGTTACTCTTCCTTTTCAGGTTGAGGTCGACGCTTCAGAAATCGGAGCTGGGGCGGTTTTGTCGCAGAAAAGTTCCGACTGCTCCGTGATGAGACCTTGCGCGTTCTTTTCTCGTAAATTTTCGCCCGCTGAGCGAAATTATGATATTGGTAATCGGGAGCTCTTGGCTATGAAGTGGGCTTTTGAGGAGTGGCGTCATTGGCTTGAGGGGGCTAGACATCAGGTGGTGGTATTGACCGACCACAAGAATTTGATTTATCTTGAGTCTGCCAGGCGCCTGAATCCTAGACAGGCGCGCTGGTCGTTATTTTTCTCTCGGTTTAATTTTGTGGTTTCTTACCTACCGGGTTCTAAAAATGTGAAGGCGGATGCCCTTTCTAGGAGTTTTGAGCCTGATTCCCCTGGTAATTCTGAACCTACAGGTATCCTTAAGGATGGAGTGATATTATCTGCTGTTTCCCCAGACTTGCGACGGGTCTTGCAGGAGTTTCAGGCGGATAGACCTGATCGTTGCCCGCCTGGTAGACTGTTTGTTCCGGATGATTGGACCAGTAGAGTCATCTCGGAGGTCCATTCTTCTGCGTTAGCTGGTCATCCTGGAATCTTTGGTACCAGGGATTTGGTGGCTAGGTCCTTCTGGTGGCCTTCCCTGTCGCGAGATGTGCGAGGTTTTGTGCAGTCTTGTGATGTTTGTGCTCGGGCCAAGCCTTGTTGTTCTCGGGCTAGTGGATTGTTGTTATCTTTGCCTATTCCGAAGAGGCCTTGGACTCACATCTCCATGGATTTTATTTCTGATCTCCCTGTTTCTCAGAAGATGTCTGTCATCTGGGTGGTGTGTGACCGTTTCTCTAAGATGGTCCATTTGGTCCCCTTGCCTAAATTGCCTTCCTCATCCGAGCTGGTTCCTCTGTTTTTTCAAAATGTGGTTCGCTTGCATGGTATTCCGGAGAATATCGTTTCTGACAGGGGAACTCAATTCGTGTCTAGATTTTGGCGAGCATTCTGTGCTAGGATGGGCATTGATTTGTCTTTTTCGTCTGCTTTCCATCCTCAGACTAATGGCCAGACCGAGCGAACTAATCAGACCTTGGAAACTTATTTGAGGTGTTTTGTGTCTGCGGATCAGGATGATTGGGTTGCCTTTCTGCCCTTGGCGGAGTTTGCCCTCAATAATCGGGCTAGTTCTGCCACCTTGGTTTCTCCTTTCTTCTGTAATTCGGGGTTTCATCCTCGTTTCTCTTCCGGTCAGGTGGAGTCTTCGGATTGTCCTGGAGTGGATGCTGTGGTGGAGAGGTTGCATCAGATTTGGGGGCATGTGGTGGACAATTTGAAGTTGTCCCAGGAGAAGACTCAGCAGTTTGCCAACCGCCGTCGTCGTGTTGGTCCTCGTCTTTGTGTTGGGGACTTGGTGTGGTTGTCTTCTTGTTTTGTCCCTATGAAGGTTTCTTCTCCTAAGTTTAAGCCTCGGTTCATCGGCCCGTACAAGATATTGGAGATTCTTAACCCTGTGTCCTTTCGTTTGGACCTCCCTGCATCTTTTTCTATTCATAATGTCTTCCATCGGTCATTGTTGCGCAGGTATGAGGTACCGGTTGTGCCTTCCGTTGAGCCTCCTGCTCCGGTGTTGGTTGAGGGTGAGTTGGAGTACGTTGTCGTGAAGATCTTGGATCTTGGTGTTTCCAGACGGAGACTTCAGTATCTGGTCAAGTGGAAGGGCTACGGTCAGGAGGATAATTCTTGGGTGACAGCCTCTGATGTTCATGCCTCCGATTTGGTCCGTGCCTTTCATAGGGCTCATCCTGATCGCCCTGGTGGTTCTGGTGAGGGTTCGGTGCCCCCTCCTTGAGGGGGGGGTACTGTTGTGAATTTGGTTTCTGGGCTCCCCCGGTGGTCACTGGTGGTACTGAACTTGTGTGCTTCATCTCCTCTGTTCACCTGTTTCCATCAGGATGTGGGAGTTTTCTATTTAACCTTGCTCCTCAGTCATTTCTATGCCGGCCAACAATGTTACCAGAAGCCTTTCTGTTGCATGTTCCTGCTCCTAGACTACTATCAGCTAAGTTGGACTTTTAGTCCTAAGTTTGTTTTGCATTTTTGTTCCAGTTCTCTGTGATTGAATATTTCTGAGGCTGGAAGCTCTTGTGAACTGAAATTGCCACTCTGGTGTCATGAGTTGATATTAGAGTCTTAAAGTAATTTCAGGATGGTGTTTTGAAAGGGTTTTCAGCTGACTGTGTAGTTCCCTTTTCTGTCTTCCTACTATCTAGTAAGCGGACCTCAATTTGCTAAACCTATTTTCATACTTCGTATGTCAATTTTCTCTGAAATCACCGACAATATATGTGGGGGCTACTGTCTGCCTTTTGGGGAAAATTTCTCTAGAGGTAAGTCAGGTCTGTATTTTCCTCTGCTAGGGTCAGTCAGTCCTCCGGCTGGCGCTGGGCGTCTAGGGATAAAACGTAGGCACGCTACCCGGCCACTGTTAGTTGTGCGGTAGGTTTAGCTCACAGTCAGCTCGAGTTCCCATCTTCCAAGAGCTAGTCCTTTTTGTATGCTCTACTACGTTCTCTTGCCATTGAGAACCATGACAGCATGGCCTGTTAAGTGTTTCACTTTCTAAGCCAGGGACGGTATGTGTAAAGAGCTCCATGGAGTAACCCGTTGTGTCGCCTGCTGCATCCTTCTCTCTTGTTGTAGTTTTTGCTGAGGAGGACAAGGAAGCGACTTGTCCCTGACCGTGAACATCCACAAGCGACGCGCTGCTTTTACATTTACCAGTTTCAGAAGAGGAGGCAAAAGAGCTAGAGGCTGAGTCTGCAATGTAAGCCAAAACTTGCTGTTGCTCCTCCGGCTTTAAAAGCGGTTTTCCTACTCCCAGAAAAGAAAGCTTTCGAGGCCTTGTGTAGCCAGACGACGAAACAGGCTCCACAGCTCCATACTTAGGTGGAATATTTTTATCCCCACGACCACCTGATGCTCCACTACCACTACCATCATTACCAGCTGACAATGAACGCCCACGGCCACGACCTCTTGCACCAGACTTCCTCATTGTTTTAAAAACTTAACCAAAGTAACTTTATTTGTTGCTGTCAAACAACTTACACGGTGAGCTATAACTTCAGTATGATTTCTATATACCTTAACAGGTTGGTGAGACCACAAGGAAAATCAGGCACAATGTTACACACTCTGTTTTCTGTGGCACCAAATCACAGAGATGACACACACGCAGGACTGTCACTCAAGCACAAATGTCAATATTAATCTCCCACCTATTTTTTTTTTTTTTTTTTCCTCAGGGAGACTTTAGAAACCAAATAAGATAAAGTGTTTTTTTCAGGGACAATTTAGAAACCAAATAATAAAAAAAATAAAAAAAATAAATAGGCTTTCTATGGCCCACAATTTGAGAGAGAGAGAGGTGGCACACCCAGGAGTCAAGACGTCAAGACTGGCACACAAGCTGAAAGGGCAATATTAATCTCCCACTGTTTTTTTATTTATTTTTTTTTTTTCAGGGAGACTTTAGAAACCAAATAATAAAAAAAAAAAAAAAAAAGGTTTTCTATGGCCCACTGAATGAGAGATGGCACACACAGGAGTGGCACACAAGCCCTGACTGAGGCCAATATTTTTCTCCCACTGATTGATGTAGTGTTTTTTTGTTGAGGTAGATTTTAGAACCCAAATCAAGGAAAAAAATAAATATTCTTTCTATGGCCCACAATTTGAGAGAGAGAGGTGGCACACCCAGGAGTCAAGACTGGCACACAAGCTGAAAGGGCAATATTACTCTCCCACTGTTTTTTTATTTATTTATTTTTTTTAAGGGAGACTTTAGAAACCAAATAATAAAAAAAAAAAAAAAAAAAGGCTTTCTATGGCCCACTGAATGAGAGATGGCACACACAGGAGTGGCACACAAGCCCTGACTGAGGCCAATATTTTTCTCCCACTGATTGATGTAGTGTTTTTTTGTTGAGGTAGATTTTAGAACCCAAATCAAGGAAAAAAATAAATAGGCTTTCTATGGCCCACAATTTGAGAGAGAGAGGTGGCACACCCAGGAGTCAAGACTGGCACACAAGCTGAAAGGGCAATATTACTCTCCCACTGTTTTTTTATTTATTTATTTTTTTAAGGGAGACTTTAGAAACCAAATAATAAAAAAAAAAAAAAAAAAAAAAAGGCTTTCTATGGCCCACTGAATGAGAGATGGCACACACAGGAGTGGCACACAAGCCCTGACTGAGGCCAATATTTTTCTCCCACTGATTGATGTAGTGTTTTTTTTTAAGGTAGATTTTCGAACCCAAATCAAGGAAAAAAATAAATAGGCTTTCTATGGCCCACTAAGTGAGAGATGGCACACACAGGAGTGGCACACAAGCCCTGACTGAGGCCAATATTTTTCTCCCACTGATTGATGTAGTGTTTTTTTTAAGGTAGATTTTCGAACCCAAATCAAGGAAAAAAATAAATAGGCTTTCTATGGCCCACTGAGTGAGAGATGGCACACACAGGAGTGGCACACAAGCCCTGACTGAGGCCAATATTTTTCTCCCACTGATTGATGTAGTGTTTTTTTGTTGAGGTAGATTTTAGAACCCAAATCAAGGAAAAAAATAAATAGGCTTTATATGGCCCACAATTTGAGAGAGAGAGGTGGCACACCCAGGAGTCAAGACTGGCACACAAGCTGAAAGGGCAATATTACTCTCCCACTGTTTTTTTATTTATTTATTTTTTTAAGGGAGACTTTAGAAACCAAATAATAAAAAAAAAAAAAAAAAGGCTTTCTATGGCCCACTGAATGAGAGATGGCACACACAGGAGTGGCACACAAGCCCTGACTGAGGCCAATATTTTTCTCCCACTGATTGATGTAGTGTTTTTTTTTAAGGTAGATTTTCGAACCCAAATCAAGGAAAAAAATAAATAGGCTTTCTATGGCCCACTAAGTGAGAGATGGCACACACAGGAGTGGCACACAAGCCCTGACTGAGGCCAATATTTTTCTCCCACTGATTGATGTAGTGTTTTTTTTTTAAGGTAGATTTTCGAACCCAAATCAAGGAAAAAAATAAATAGGCTTTCTATGGCCCACTAAGTGAGAGATGGCACACACAGTAGTGGCACACAAGCCCTGACTGAGGCCAATATTTTTCTCCCACTGATTGATGTAGTGTTTTTTTGTTGAGGTAGATTTTCGAACCCAAATCAAGGAAAAAAATAAATAGGCTTTCTATGGCCCACTAAGTGAGAGATGGCACACACAGGAGTGGCACACAAGCCCTGACTGAGGCCAATATTTTTCTCCCACTGATTGATGTAGTGTTTTTTTTAAGGTAGATTTTCGAACCCAAATCAAGGAAAAAAATAAATAGGCTTTCTATGGCCCACAATTTGAGAGAGAGAGGTGGCACACCCAGGAGTCAAGACTGGCACACAAGCTGAAAGGGCAATATTACTCTCCCACTGTTTGTTTGTTTTTTTGTTTTTTTTTAAGGGAGACTTTAGAAACCAAATAATAAAAAAAACAAAACAAAAAGGCTTTCTATGGCCCACTGAATGAGAGATGGCACACACAGGAGTGGCACACAAGCCCTGACTGAGGCCAATATTTTTCTCCCACTGATTGATGTAGTGTTTTTTTGGTGAGGTAGATTTTAGAACCCAAATCAAGGAAAAAAATAAATAGGCTTTCTATGGCCCACTCAGTGAGAGATGGCACACACAGGGATGGCACTCTAGCAGAAATGCAAATCTTATTCTCCCACAAAAAAAGAAACAAAAAAAAAAAACAGGGACTGTCCTACAATTACTATCTCCCTGCAGTAATCTCAGCCAGGTATGGCAGGCAGCAACAGGAGTGGACTGATGCACAAATTAAATAAAAAGTGTGGACAAACAAAAAAGATAGCTGTGCAGAAAGGAAGGAACAAGAGGATATGTGCTTTGAAAAAAGCAGTTGGTTTCCACAGTGGCGTACACACAGCAATACAGCTATCACGGAGCCTTCTAGGGCAGCCCAATGAGCTACAGCGCTGAGAGAAAAAAAAATTAAAAAATTTAGCTTCCACTGTCCCTGCACACCGAAGGTGGTGTTGGACAGTGGAAATCGCTACAGCACAAGCGGTTTGGTGGTTAGTGGACCCTGCCTAACGCTATCCCTGCTTCTGACGAAGCGGCAGCAAGTTCTCCCTAAGCTCAGATCAGCAGCAGTGAGATGGCGGTCGGCGGGAACGCCCCTTTATAGCCCCTGTGACGCCGCAGACAGCAAGCCAATCACTGCAATGCCCTTCTCTAAGATGGTGGGGACCAGGACCTATGTCATCACGCTGCCCACACTCTGCGTTCACCTTCATTGGCTGAGAAATGGCGCTTTTCACGTCATTGAAACGCGACTTTGGCGCGAAAGTCGCGTACCGCATGGCCGACAAGCACAGGGGTCGGATCGGGTTTCATGAGACGCCGACTTAGCCAAAAGTCGGCGACTTTTGAAAATGAACGACCCGTTTCGCTCAACCCTACTGATAAGATGAGAGTAAAGGTACCTTCACACGAAACGACTTTACAACGAGAACGACAACGATCCGTGACGTTGCAGCGTCCTGGATAGCGATATCGTTGTGTTTGACACGCAGCAGCGATCTGGATCCTGCTGTGATATCGCTGGTCGTTGAATAAAGTTCAGAACTTTATTTGGTCATCAGATCGGCGTGTATCGTCAGGTTTGACACCAAAAGCAACGATACCAGCGATGTTTTACGCTGGTAACCAGGGTAAATATCGGGTTACTAAGCGCAGGGCCACGCTTAGTAACCCGATGTTTACCCTGGTTACCAGCGTAAAAGTAAAAAAAACAAACAGTACATACTCACCTGCGCGTCCCCCGGCATCCGCTTCCTGCTCTGACTGAGCGCCGACCCTAAAGTGAAAGTAAAAGCACAGCGGTGACGTCACCGCTCTGCTGTTAGGGCCGGCACTCACACAGTACAGGAAGCGGACGCCGGGGGATGCGCAGGTGAGCATGTACTGTTTGTAATTTTTACTTTTACGCTGGTAACCAGTGTAAACATCGGGTTACTAAGCGCGGCCCTGCGCTTAGCAACCCGATGTTTACCCTGGTTACCCAGGGAGCTCGGCATCGTTGGTCGCTGGAGAGCGGTCTGTGTGAACAAACAGCTGCAGCGATCGGCATCGTTGTCGCTATCGCTGCAGCGTCGCTTCGTGTGAAGGTACCTTAAGGGTACCGTCTCACAGTGGCACTTTTGTCGCTACGACGGCACGATCCGTGACGTTCCAGCGATATCCATATGATATCGTTGTGTCTGACACGCAGCAGCGATCAGGGACCCTGCTGAGAATCGTACGTCGTAGCAGCTCGTTTGGAACTTTCTTTCGTCGCTGGATCTCCAGCTGTCATCGTTGGATCGGTGTGTGTGACACCGATCCAACGATGCGTTCGCTTGTAACCAGGGTAAACATCGGGTTACTAAGCGCAGGGCCGCGCTTAGTAACCCGATGTTTACCCTGGTTACCGTCGTAAATGTAAAAAAAACCAAACAGTACATACTCACATTCCGGTGTCCGTCAGGTCCCTTGCCGTCTGCTTCTCGCACTGACTGACTGCCGGCCGGAAAGTGAAAGCAGATCACAGCGGTGACGTCACCGCTGTGCTGTGCTTTCACTTTACGGCCGGCAGTCAGTCAGTGCGGGAAGCAGACGGCAAGGGACCTGACGGACACCGGAATGTGAGTATGTACTGTTTTTTTTTTTTTTACATTTACGACGGTAATCAGGGTAAACATCGGGTTACTAAGCGCGGCCCTGCGCTTAGTAACCCGATGTTTACCCTGGTTACCCGGGACCTCGGCATCGTTGGTCGCTGGAGAGCTGTCTGTGTGACAGCTCCCCAGCGACCACACAACGACTTACCAACGATCACGGCCAGGTCGTATCGTTGGTCGTGATCATTGGTAAATCGTTTTGTGAGACGGTACCCTAACTCTTACAAATCAGATCAATGTGCAAGTGGCTGGATCAGTAATGTGCACAGACCTTCACATTGACTGGCAGAGATGGGGTACTGCTAAAGGCTGGAAGGTATATATGCCTCCCCCATCTTGATATATATGATTCCCATCCCGGTATATATGTCCCCATTCAGGTATATATGGCCACCAATTAAAGTATACATGGCCCCCATTCCCATCCTGGTATACTGTACATCATGGCCCCATCCTGGAATACATCATTGACCCCATCCCCATCTTGGTACACATCATGTCCCCCATCCTAATCATGGTATACATGGCCCCCATCCCAATCCTGGTATTCATGGCCCCATCCTCATCCTAGTATATATGGTCCCTATCCTGGAATACATGGCCCAGATCCCCATCCTGGGATACATGGTCCCCATCCTGGTAAACATGGCCCCAACCCCATCCTGGTATACATGGCCCCCATCTCCATTCTGGTATACATCATGGTCCCCATCCCCATCCTGGTAAACATGGCCCCCCATCCTGTATACAAGACCCACATTCCCATCCTGGCATATATGGCCCCCATCCTGGAATACATGGCCCAGATCCCCATCCTGGGATACATGGTCCCCATCCTGGTAAACATGGCCCCAACCCCATCCTGGTATACATGGCCCCCATCTCCATTCTAGTATACATCATGGTCCCCATCCCCATCCTGGTATACATGGCCCCCCATCCTGTATACAAGACCCACATTCCCATCCTGGCATATATGGCCCCCATCCTGGAATACATGGCCCAGATCCCCATCCTGGGATACATGGTCCCCATCCTGGTAAACATGGCCCCAACCCCATCCTGGTATACATGGCCCCCATCTCCATTCTAGTATACATCATGGTCCCCATCCCCATCCTGGTATACATGGCCCCCCATCCTGTATACAAGACCCACATTCCCATCCTGGCATATATGGCCCCCATCCTGGAATACATGGCCCAGATCCCCATCCTGGGATACATGGTCCCCATCCTGGTAAACATGGCCCCAACCCCATCCTGGTATACATGGCCCCCATCTCCATTCTGGTATACATCATGGTCCCCATCCCCATCCTGGTATACATGGCCCCCCATCCTGTATACAAGACCCACATTCCCATCCTGGCATATATGGCCCCCATCCTGGAATACATGGCCCAGATCCTCATCCTGGCATACTTGGTCCCCATCCTGGTATACATGGCCCCCATCTCCATCCTGATATACATCATGGTCCCCATCCCAATCCTGGTAAACATGGCACACATCACCATCCTGGTATACATGGTCCCTGTCTCCATCCTGGTATACATGGCCCCATGCTGGTATACACCGTGGCCCTCATCTCCATCCTGGTATACATGGCCCTCATCCTGGAAAACATCATCGCCCCCATCCTGGTATACATGGCCTCCATGCCCATCCTGGTATACATAGCCTACATCCACATCTTGGTATACATGGCACCCCATTCTGGTATACATGGCCCCTATCCAAATCCTGGTATACATGGCCCCCTATCGTGGTATACATAATCCCCATCTCCATCTTGGTATACTTGTTCCCCTTCCCTATCCTTATATACATGGCCCCATCCACATTCTGTAATACATTATCACCATCCCCATCCTAGTACACATGGCCCCAATCCTGGGATACATCATTGTCACTATCTCCATCCTGGTATACATCATGTTCTCCATCCTGGTATACATCATGGTCCCCATCCTGTTACACATGGCCCTCCATTCTAGTATACATCATGGCCTCTATTGTGGTATACATGGCCCCCATTGTGGTATACATGGCGCCCCATTCTGGTATACATGGCCCCTATACTCATCCTGGTATACACGACCCCCTGTCAGGACTCTGAACATTTTTTACCTTTTGTGCATCACTGCCCTTTTCCAAGATGGCGTCTTTGGTCTCATGTGCACTGTGTCTTCCTGCTATAAAACTCCACCCCAGCCTTCAGTCTGTGCTAGAGTATTCTGCCTTGCATCCAGCGCGTGACCTCTGATTACTCCCTGGCTATATACCTGCTCCTGTGAACCTGTGTGGTGATCCTGCTACTCTGCTCTGAGTTCCTGCTGCATACACCAGTGCCAGTAATCCTCCTTCATCTGCTGCTCGTATTTACTTCCATCTGCATTTGCTGGACATGTAAGCATTTGCTGCTCTGCAAAAACCTGAGACTATTAACCAGGCCTCTCTGGTTGAGCTAAGATATTATCTGAACTGCCTTATAAGCTTATCTATCTGTGGTTGGACTAAGACAAGGATTTATTCGTGTCAAGTATCCTCAAGAATAATTGTGCTTCATAGACTTTCTGCGTGATTGCATTTTCCTCTGAAGTTTCCTATAGACTGCTGAGCTGCATTTGATATTTGCACCAAGTGTTGTGGACTTGAGTTTCTCTCTGCACCTGTTTGAATCACCGTGTGATAATATAGACTTTACCACTTATAAAACTGTGTCCTGTAGTTGTCTTGTTCCACGCAAAGAGTCTCCTGAGTTATCCCCTATAATTATTACACCCCCATTCTGGTACACATGGCCCCTATCCAAATCTTGGTACACATGGCCCCATCCCCATCCTGGTACATTGCCCCATCCCCATCCTGGTGTACATCATTGCCCCATCTTCATTCTGGTATACACGGTCCCATTCCCCATCCTGTTATACATGGCCCAATCATCCTGGTATACATGGCCCACATCCCTATCCTGGCATACATGGCCCCATCTCCATCCTAGTATACTGTCCCACATCCAGGTATACATGGACCCCATCCCCATCTTGGCATACTTGGTCCCCATCCTGGTATACATGGCCCCAACTCCATCCTGGTATACATGGTCCTCACCGCCATCCTGGTTTACATGGCCCCCATGTGGGTATACATGGCCTCCATCCCAATCCTGGTATATATGGCCCCATCACCAACCTGGTAGACATGGTCCCTGTCTACCTCCTGATATACATGGCCCCATCCTGGTATACATCATCCCCATCCTGGTAACCATGGAACCATCCTGGTATACATCTTGGCCCTCATCTCCATCCTTGAATACATGGTCCCCCATCCTGGAATACATCATGGCCCCCATCCTGGCCCCATCCTGGTATACATGTTTCCCTTCCTAATTCTGGTATACATGGCCCCCATGCCCATCCTGGCTACCCATCTTGTACTACATGGCCTCATCCTCATTCTGGTATACATTGCCTACATCTACATCCTGGTATACATGGCCCCCTATCATGGTATACATAGTCCCCATCTCCATCCTGGTATACATGGCTCCCATCCTCATCCTGGTATACATGGTCCCCGTCCTTTTCCAGGTATACATGGCCTCATCCCTGTTAGAAAAAATGTATCTTAGTGAGGATTGGGAAGAAAAGCAAAAATAGAATTGTTTGGATAAAACAGAACTCATTTAATGTCCATTCAAAAAAAGTGATTACAAAAATGAAGAAAAAGTAAATTATAAGTTCATTGCACACAAATCTTAAGTATTAGATTTAAAAGAAAATGAAAGCAAGCATTGATCTTACATATGGTCTTGTGTGATGATGTGTTCGTCCATGTAGAGAGACTCAAGGTATGAGGACTCTACCACATGCTGAGAAGAGACGGTTTATATACAAATCCGTCCCATGGGTTTCTATTTTCTCCTACATAATATCCATATAAGGTAACCCAGTTCCATGCCAATGGTCTATACCATAAAAGTAGATGATCCTATGCATTACCTCATGTTAGGTTGCTTAGTTACACTTGTTTACCGGCTAGAAATAACGCTAGACATCCAAATATAGGTTGGGCTTCACAAACACCCTCTAGCTTTTGACATGCAGAGGACAGATGATCAATGACAAGACCTTCAGAAACTGTATCATACACTTTCCCTATACCCTTGGTTCTTTATTTGATTTCATGTAATTATCCATATGTAAGTGATTATATATATTATTATTGGATTTTACATTCCCCCCTGATTATGATTTGAGAATATCATAATTAACCCTAAAATCTTTCTCTCACCATTCGTATCACATTCATTCTTTATTCTGAAAACCTTGTATTAACATCTGTCTCGAATGTCACCTGAGTTTTGAAAACTAAAATTAGATTAGAGAATTATATTTTTCTTTTCAGCATTTCTCTTAAAATGTCATCTTCCTTTTTCATTTCTGTCTTTATCTTTTTATAAATGTTCTTAATTTTACACATAATAACTATTTGATATATTAATACACAGCAAAACTATAATAAATATAATAACAATCGGATTAGATAATACATTTCCTACTGCCATCTTCGTTGAAGATTGTGACCAACTAGTTACTGATTTTCCTAAATTTTTCCACCAAGATGAGCCTGACATACTTGTCCATTCATGTTCAATATCATTTAAATTACCTTGCTCATGTCTGAATACAATTTCAGCTTCTTTTAATTGTTTTGTTAACAAATTTAACAAACCCTTGTCTTTCTTTATCTCATTTGTCCACATATTCCAAGGAAAATTATTTATTTGGGACAAATTGAACTGTATTGGAAGGATTTTTAGGTTTCTTGAATCTATTAACGTAATATTAATACTTACTTCCTTCTTTGAGAGAGTTTTCACATTTCCCTCAATACAATATAAACCTATTGTCAGATTTTCAGCATGTACACAAGATGAAAAGTATGCAGAAACAACTTCTTTCTCTGACATAACTTGGAAACAAATCTTATTAGCGCTTACTGGTGTCACCAAGTCATGGATCGTGTGTACATTCTCCACTCTGGCATGACATGAGGTATGATTATTGAAACATGAATGATAAATGACTTTATCCTGTCCAGGTAAACACATTACCTTAGAAACAAAATTTAAACATGAAGAAATGTCTAATTGTTCAGTGTTTGTTCCGTCAAATGCAAAATCTGTGTACTGTAATTGATAATATAGCAATTGTGTGTGACTAACAGGGATTCCCAGAACAGTTATAGGAACCAGGGTTTCTTCTCTTCCTGATACTGGAATCAGTGATGTTCCTACACAAATATCCTGGTCACATCCTAACCACTTATTTACCCACAAATCTGTATGATTTAATGCAAAATTATATTCTGTAGGCAAATTTCTCATTAGTCCTAAAGGAGTAATTCCACTTTGTAATGCTTGTGCAATCATTTTTAGATTGGTGGAATATTCAATCTGGATTAAGTCCTGTAGTAGCATGTAATATTATGTCAGTGTCGTGTATGAAGTGTAGCTCAATACAGCATTTCACCCCATAACCCATGCAGATGTTTCCAGTAATATCTACTGAATTGTCCGGTATATCTTCATCTTTAAGGTTTTGTAAACTTGATCCTCTTGGTTTCCTCGAATGTAGAGTTCTTCTGAAAGGTTCATTCACTTCACTAGTGTCTGTTTCACGATGTAAGATGTCTTCTGCGTAGATCACAGTTGAAATAGTACATAGCAGCAGAAATGCGATTCCCATCAGATAGTAACTTTTCCTGGGAACTGTCGTCTTTTCTCGAAGGATTGGTGTTGAATCCCTTCCATCAAGGTCATGGTGTTCCGTATTCCAGCTCTTATTGGAATCCATTTCTTCCTAAAAGAAATGCAGTATCATTATTTTGCAATATACAATTTGCATTGATCAACATGTACCCACACTCTTTGTTGCCTGCAGGTATTTTTAACCACGTTTGATGCTCGTTGCACAAGAATCATAACTTGTCCCATGGTTTCAATGATATCAAAGGGACCTTCCCAGTTACTTTCCCAAGGTCCATTCTTCCTGAAAGTTTTGATCATCACCTGAGCCCCTTTTTTGAATTTAGACTCATATGGTGGCTCCATTCTCTGCATTCTTGATGCAGCATGAGGAAGAATTGTTTTCAAATTTTCCTGCAACAATTGCAACCATTTGGACCTTGCAACAGCATCTTTTTGAGATGTAGACAAAAATGGTTCATGTGGAAAAATCAATGGCATTTTTCTTCCTGTCATTAGTTCAAAAGGAGTGAACTGAGTTGTGGAAGAAGTTGTTCCTCTCACACTCAACAATACAAAAGGTACGGCATCAACCCAAGTATTGCCTTTGTCCAATAGCATCTTGGCAATTCTGGATTTTATTGTCCTATTCATCCTTTCCACAATACCAGCAGACTGTGGATGGTAAGGTACATGGAACTGTTGTTGTACCCCTAGAATAGTACAAACGGCTTGCATGATTTTTCCTGTAAAGTGACTTCCTCGATCGGAGGAGATCATTCTTGGGATCCCCCAAGTACAAAAGACATGATTAACTAATGCTCTAGCTGTAGACAAAGCATCATATTTTCTGACAGGTAAAATTTCAACCCATTTGGAAAAAACATCTACCACAACCAATGCATACCTGAGACCATTTTTACCTGATGGTAACGGACCAATGTAGTCGATTTGTAGTGTAGACCATGGACCATCTGCAGGTGCGGTTCGGAGTAGTGGCGGTTTCTGTCCTTTTGGTCTTGGATTAATTTGGGCACAAATGAGACATGATTGGACAATACTTTGTACTGTCTCTTCCATCTTTTCCCAGTAAAATTTCTCTCTGAGAATGTCTAACAATTTGTGTTGGCCCAAATGACCCAAACTTTCATGATTATATTTTGTGAACTCAGCCTGTAGATGTTTTGGTACAACAGGACGCAACTCCCCGTTTAAGTCATGACACAAAACCCCGTTTTCACAAACAAAGGGAGGTTTTGGATCAACCCGGGAAGCAACAAGAGATGTGTCTTTCTCCTGTTCTTCCGCAAAAGAAGGGATATGCGTGTCCGTTCTTTGAACTGCTAAAAGCTCAATAGTCTCTGGTTGAAACACTTCTTCTCCTGTCAGGGCTGCCTCTTTGGCTAACCTATCTGCAGTAGCATTTCCTACAGATAATTCATCATCAGGTTTTTTATGGGCTGGTACTTTGACAATAGCAAAACCATTAGGGGTTTTTGATGCTATTTTGAAAATTGTTTTCAGTGTGTCACTATGTACAAGAGTCTTATTTGAAGAATCTACATAGCCTCTTTTTTCCCAAACTGGCAAATAATCTGTCAGTGATCTAACAACATAGGAGCTATCACTGTAGATTACAATGGGACACTGATCATCAGCTTCATTCAGCTGTAGCACCATTTTCACTGCTTCTAGTTCTGCCCTTTGAGCTGAAAAATGACTCGGTAATTTGTGTTTTACTACCTGTTCTCTTTTAGGATAAAAAATGGAATATCCTGCATAGTAATGTCCATCTGCATAAAATCTGGAACCATCAACAAAAATTGGTTCATCTGTTGCCTCTGCCTTCCGTCTGAAAAGCGATGGACATGGATCCTGAAAAGACTGCAAACAATCATGAGTTTGTCCTTCATATTGCATCAACTGAGGAAGAACATATTTGGCTTTGTAATCTACCTCAATTTGTTTGGGAGACAATGACAGTAACCAATGAGCAAATCTCTGATATGACACACCTGGGATATTATTCTCAAAGAGAAGTTTTAGTGTAGAATGAGGAGTTTGCAAAGTAATTTTGTTGAACCCAACAATGTGTTCAGTTGCTTTGACTGCAAAGTACACACCTACCAGGTGTCTTGCACATGTCTCAAATCCTCTTTCAACAGGTGAGAGAAGCTTAGAAAAATAGCCCAAAATTCTCCACTCTTCTCCTTGCAACTGTAGCAGCACAGCAGACACAGAAGTCTCTGATGTGTGCACTTGCAAAGCAAATGGAGCCGTAGGATCTACTGTGGATAAAGCAGGTGCAGTTTGTAAATTCATTTTCAATTGTTCAAATGAGGTTTGTTGTTCATCACCCCAAGGACCAAAATACTCACTATTTTCAAATTTTAAAAGATCATACAAAGGCCTGGCTTTGTCTGCAAAATTCTCAATGAATTCCCTTGAAAAATTTATAAGACCCAAGAAATGTCGTACTGCCTTGTGTGATGTTGGAACTGGCAAAGAAGCAATTGCATCGATCCGTTCCTGCAATGGTTGTCTTTTACCTGGGCTCAACAATACTCCTAAGAATCTGACCTCAGTCTGCAGCAATTTGACCTTTTTTGTGTTCAATTTCAACCCTGCATCATGCAGCAGCTCAAACAACTCTTTCAGAAGTGAAACATGTGACTCCTTATCTTCTGTGGATAGCAAAATATCATCCACATACTGTAAAATACAGTCCGGCCTTGAAAATTTAGACAATACCTTTGCCAATGCCTGATGAAAGATGCTCGGTGACAAATGAGCTCCCTGAGGTAACCTACAAAACAGGTATTGCTCATCCAAGAAAGTAAAAGCAAACTTGTACTGACAACTCTTTTCAAGAGGTATACTGAAAAAACCATTACTGATGTCTAGTACAGAAAAGTATTTTGCCTTTGCATTCAACCTTGCCATCATGTCATGAGTATCTGCAACAATGGGTGCTACATTGGAAGTATGTTTATTAAACATCCGCAGATCCAATATCATCCGATAAGAACCATCAGACTTCAAAACACACCACAAAGGATTGTTACTTACAGAATTAGCCTTTCGGATGACACCTTGTTTTAACAAATCCTGTATGATCTTTGACATAGACTCAATTGATTCTGGAGGCAATTTATACTGACGCTGAGGTGGGGGATCACGCCCCTCGACATTTACAATTACATCTTTCATGGTCCCTACTTCATTCCTGAACTGAGCCCAAAGAGAAGGAAAAAGCTGTACAATTTCTGTCAATACCTCATCACCACCAGTTTCAGGCCACAGATGATCTGCTGACACAACATCATTTAAGCAAATACTTCCAACATGGCTATAATCACTAGGATCAATGACTACAGGTTTACAACCATTAGAATCCTTCCAGATCACCTGATTTCCTAGATCAACAACCCATCCAAATTTCTGCATAAAATCCGTGCCAAGTATATTTTCAGAGTCACGACAATACCAAATGTCAATTCCTGTTTTGAAAGAACTAGGTATTTCCAATATCACATCAGTAACTAAGGTTGCTCTAGTTCCACCTTTTCCACTAAAACCAACAATTGTACAAACTGGTGAATCTGGTTGTAGCTTCAGATCAAGATTTGTGACGCTTAACTGAGCTCCTGTATCAATGAGAAATACAACATTCTGTCCTGCTAGATTTACCTTGACAAATGGTCTTCCACATTCATCTAATGTAACTCGAGTCACAAATTCCAGTGGATGAGGTGTAGGAATTGTCTGTGATTGTCAGAAGGATGAAGGAGATGGGAGAAGTCCAGTGTCCTTCTTGAGAGCACTCGGCATTCTATTTCTGGACTCAGTCTCCTTAACTGTCATCTCTCGGATCTGTCTGATTAATGGTGCATATGGAGACTGCGTTTGTCTGTTGTCAGTGTGAGTGGGGGCATTAGACTGTAATGGAGGTGCAGAAGGTCTGGTGGATAATTTTGGCATGAGACCATTTTCCCTTCCAAGATTACCTGTCCCTTGTGTACCTGTCTCTGATTCTGCTCTCAAGAATTTTCTGCATTGCCACTTTAAGTGTCCAGGTATACCACAGAAATAACAATGGATATTGTTTCTTTGTGTAGTATTTTTTCCTCTTTGTTCCATGTAATCTCTGCTCTTGAATGTTACTGTGGGTCTAAGTTTCAGCTGACTATCCTCCTTTTCATGAATTACAGCTATTTTAGCCTTTACCTGATTTTGCTTCATGGATCTCCTTACTCTGTCGATAAAAACTGTTGCTTCTTGCAATGATGGCTGAGTACTAGCCATTTGTTCTGAGGCAGGATCCAAATATTTGAACTTTTTCACAAAAAATCTGATCATGGATGTTGGTTCCTGATTAGGCCCAATTTCCATCACCATTCTATAGGCCTGCTCAAATTTTACCAAAAATACAAATGGATCCTCATTAATATTAGTTTTTAATTGTTCCAAAATTTCAGCATTCGGAGTGGCCTCTCCTGTGATGTAAGAATTTAATTGCCTAAGTCTGTCTTCTCTTGTACTATGTGTCAATTCATGATTCTCATTTAATCTGGGTGTGGTCTGTAACCTTCTTCCCATATGTGAGGGTAACCATACTTTGAAAATCTTGTTTTTCTGTTCATCATTAAGATTGTATTTGTCTGTGTTTGATTCAAAAATGTCTGCATTGTAAAAGGCATCCATCTTGTCATTGAATTTTGGAATGTCTTTTGCAATTTTCATTAACTGATCGTGTATTTTTAGATTAATGCGTGCAGCTCTGTCATGGAATTTTTTCCGTTGCAATTCTTCTGCATGTAAATCTACTGATTCATCTAATTCTTGTGTGTCAGGTATAAATGATGCAGAAGCAGCATTGTCTTCTTGGTCTTTTGATCGTGTAACAACAGAAGCTTTTTTAATATCTTGTCTCAATTTGGACAATAATTCTGTTCTGGTATCAATTTGATCTTCCAATTGTTCAATATGTTCAGACAATATCAAACAATTTGGACAGTCAAAGTAATCTCCATCAGCTTCTTGTGTGACACCTTGTATGTCAGTATGATCAATGTCTTGTGTAATAGTACATATTTGAGTCTGTGTTTCAGTTTTATCAAAAACTAAATTATTGTACACTCGGACCATGTGCATTACATTCTGCAGCTTCCTTTGCAACTTTTTTACAGAAAAAAACTTCTTATCAATTTTAAGATTCTCTGCTTCACATTGGTTATACAGACTAGACCATAATTGTGCATTTGTATGGCTATGAACAAACTGAAACTGTATATTACTCTTCTTAGAGAATTCATGGATGAATTCCATTTCTCTTACCTATGGAAATTCTTTTCCTCCTGGATTGGTCCAATAGTCAATGGAAGATCCTCTGTCTTTATGGATCCTTCAGAGCTCCGTATATGGGACTTGCATCACGTATCCTCACTTCTGTGTGTAGGTTCAGTCTGACTTTTGTAACACGATATAGTAGAATTTCTGTGCCTTTTAACAACTCAAAACAGGTGTTTTAGCAACCTCCCCCTTGAAAAGGCTGAAATTCCTCACAGAAAAGACAAAAAATCAGATCTGGCTAAGGCTCGCCAAAATGTTAGAAAAAATGTATCTTAGTGAGGATTGGGAAGAAAAGCAAAAATAGAATTGTTTGGATAAAACAGAACTCATTTAATGTCCATTCAAAAAAAGTGATTACAAAAATGAAGAAAAAGTAAATTATAAGTTCATTGCACACAAATCTTAAGTATTAGATTTAAAAGAAAATGAAAGCAAGCATTGATCTTACATATGGTCTTGTGTGATGATGTGTTCGTCCATGTAGAGAGACTCAAGGTATGAGGACTCTACCACATGCTGAGAAGAGACGGTTTATATACAAATCCGTCCCATGGGTTTCTATTTTCTCCTACATAATATCCATATAAGGTAACCCAGTTCCATGCCAATGGTCTATACCATAAAAGTAGATGATCCTATGCATTACCTCATGTTAGGTTGCTTAGTTACACTTGTTTACCGGCTAGAAATAACGCTAGACATCCAAATATAGGTTGGGCTTCACAAACACCCTCTAGCTTTTGACATGCAGAGGACAGATGATCAATGACAAGACCTTCAGAAACTGTATCATACACTTTCCCTATACCCTTGGTTCTTTATTTGATTTCATGTAATTATCCATATGTAAGTGATTATATATATTATTATTGGATTTTACAATCCCCTTCCTGGTATACATCATCCCCATCCTAGAACACATGACCCCATGCCCATCCTGGAACATGACCCCCCCATCTTGTATACATGACCAACATCCCCATCCTGACATACATGGCCCCCATCTGGGTATACATGGCCTCCATCCCAAACCTGGTATACATGGCCCCATCTCCATCCTGACATGCATCATCCCCATCCTAGCATACATGGCCCCATCCTGGTATACATCTTGGCCCTCATCTCCATCTTTGTATACATGGCCCCCCATCCTGGAATACATCATGGCCCCCATCCTGGTATACATATTCCCCATCCTAATCCTGGTATACATGGCCCCCATGCCCATCCTGACTCCCCATCTTGTACTACATGGCCTCATCCTCATCCTGGTATAAATAGTCCCCATCTCCATCCTGGTATACATGGCCCCCATCACCATCCTGGTATACATGGTCCCTGTCCCTATCCTGGTATACATGGTCTCGTCCCCTTCCCGGTATACGTGATCCCCATCCCAATCCTAGAACACATGGCCCCATCCTCATCCTGGTACACATGATGGCCACCATCCCCATCTTGGTATACATCATGGCCCCATCCCCTTCCTGTTACACATGGCCCCCCATCCTGGTATACATGGTCTCCATCCTAATACTGGTATACATTGCCATCATTTTGGTACACATGGCCCCCATCCCCATCCTGGTATACATCTTGGCCCTCCTGTCCATCCTGGTATACATGGTCCCTGTCCCTATCCTGGTATACATGGTCTCGTCCCCTTCCCGGTATACGTGATCCCCATCCCAATCCTAGAACACATGGCCCCATCCTCATCCTGGTACACATGATGGCCACCATCCCCATCTTGGTATACATCATGGCCCCATCCCCTTCCTGTTACACATGGCCCCCCATCCTAGTATACATGGTCTCCATCCTAATACTGGTATACATTGCCATCATCTTGGTACACATGGCCCCCATCCCCATCCTGGTATACATCTTGGCCCTCATGTCCATCCTGGTATACATGGTCCCTGTCCCTATCCTGGTATACATGGTCTCGTCCCCTTCCCGGTATACGTGATCCCCATCCCAATCCTAGAACACATGGCCCCATCCTCATCCTGGTACACATGATGGCCACCATCCCCATATTGGTATACATCATGGCCCCATCCCCTTCCTGTTACACATGGCCCCCCATCCTGGTATACATGGTCTCCATCCTAATACTGGTATACATTGCCATCATCTTGGTACACATGGCCCCCATCCCCATCCTGGTATATATCTTGGCCCTCATGTCCATCCTGGTATACATGGCCCTCATCCTGGAATACAGCATGGCCCCCATCCTGGTATGCATGGTCCCCATCCTAATCCTGGTATACATGACCCCTTTCTCCATCCTGGAATACATGGCCCCCATGCCCATCCTGGTATACAAAGCCTATATCCACATCCTGGTACACACGGCACCCCATGGTAGTAGACATGGCCCCCTATCGTGGTATACATAGTCCCCATCTCCATCTTCGTATACTTGTTCCCCTTCCCTATCCCAGTATACATGGCCCCATCTACATTCTGGTATACATGGTCCCCGTCTCCATCCTGGTATACATGACACCATCTACATCCTATTATACATTGTCCCCATTCCTTCCTGGTACACATGGCCCCCAACCCTATCTTGGTATACATAGCCCCCATCCTGGTATACATCATGGATACTTTCCCCATCCTGGTAAACATCATGGCTCCTATCCTGATATACATGGCCCCATTCTGGTATACATGGCTCCCACCCCCATCCTGGTATACATGGCCTCCATCCCCATCCTGAGATACATGCCCCCATCTCCATCCTGGTATACATGCCCCCATCTCCATCCTGGTATACATCATGGCCCCCATCTCCATCCTGGTATACATCATGGCCCCCATCTCCATCCTGGTATACACGGTCCCATTCCCCTTCCCCATCGTGGTATACATGGCCCCCCATCCTGTAATACATGACCCACATCCCCATCCTGGTATACATGGCTTCCATCCCCATCATGTATACATGGCCCCATGCCCATCCTGGTATACATGCCACCATCTCCATCCTGGTATACATCATGGCCCTCATCCGGGTATACTTGGCCTCCATCCCAAATCCCAAACCTGGTATACATGTGCCCATCTCCATCCTGGTAGACATGGTCCCCGTCTCTATCGTTATATACATAGCCCCATCCTGGTATACATCATGACCCTCATCTCTATCCTGGTATACATGGCCCCCATCCTGGAATACATCATGGGCCCCATCCTGGTATACATGGCCCCCAACCTATCCTGGTATACATGACCTCATCCTGGTATACATGGTCACCATCCTGGTATGCATCTTGGCCCTCATCTCCATCCTAGTATACATGGCCCCCATGCCCATCCTAGTATGCAAAGCCTACACCCACATCCACATCCTGGTATACATGGCACCCTATCATGGTATACATGGCCCCTATGAAAATCCTGGTATAAATGGCCCCCTATCGTGGTATACAAAGTCCCCATCTCCATCTTGGTATACTTGTTCCCCTTCCCTATCCTAGTATACATGGCCCCCATGCACATTCTGGTATACATGGTCCCCGTCTCCATCCTGGTATACATGACTCTCCATCCTGGTGTACATGGCCCCCATCCACATCCTGCTATACATGGCCCCCATCCTCATTCTGGTATACATGGTCCCCGTCCCCATCCTGGTATACATGGCCCAACCACATCCTGGTATACATGGCCCCCATCCCCATCCTGTTATACTTGGCCCTCATCCCCATCCTGGTATACATCATGGCTTCCATCCCCATCCTGATATACATGGCCCTCATCCTCATCCTGGTATACATCATGGCCACCATCCACATCCTGATATACATCAGGCCCCTATCCTGGCATACATGGCCCCCACACCCATCCTGATATACATGGCCCCCATCCTGGTATACATGGCACTGCATCCCGGTATACGTGGTGCCCACCTCCAACCTGGTATACATGGACCCCATTTCCATCCTGGTTTACATGGCCCCCATCCCCATCCAGGTATACATGGCTCCCATCACCATCCTGGAATACATGTTCCCCATTTCCAGTCTGGTATACATGGCCCCATACTTGTATACATCGTCCCCATCCTCGTATACATGGCACCATCCTGGTATACATCATGGCCCCATCCTGGTATACATGGTCCCCATCCTAATCCTGGTATACACGGTCCCCATCTCTATCCTGGTACACATGGCACCATCCTAGTATACATGGCCCCATCCTGGAATACATTATGGCCCCCATCCTAATCCTGGTATACATGGCCTCTATCTCCATCCTGCTATACATGGCCCCCGAACCTGTACTACATTGCCACCTTCCTCATCCTGGTATACATATCCTGCATCCTCATCCTGGTACACATGGCCCCCATTGTGGTATACATAGTCCCTATCTCCATCCTGGTATACATGGCTTCCATCACCATCCTGGTATACATGGTCCCCGTTTCCAGTCTGGTATACATGGCGCCATCCTGGTATACATCTTGGCTCTCATCTCCATTCTGGTATACATGGCCCCCCATCCTGGAATACATCATGGCCCCCATCCTGGTATACATTGTCCCCATCCTAATCCTGGTATACATGACCCCTTCCTGGTGTACATGGCCCCCGGCCCCATCCTAGTATACATGGCTCCCATTACCATACTGGTATACATGGTCCCCATCTCTATCCTGGTATACATGGCTCCATCCTGGTATACATCATCCCCATCCTGGTATACATGGGCCCCATCCTAGTATACATATTGGCACTCATCTCCATACTGGTATACATGGCCCCTCATCCTGGAATACAGTATGGCCCCCATCCTGGCCTCCATCCTGGTATACATGGTCCCCATCCTAATCCTGGTATACATGGCCTCTATCTCCATCCTGGTATACATGGCCCCCATGCCCACCCTGGTATACCTGGCCCCCCATCCTGTACTACATTGCCATCATCCTCATCCTGGTATACATGGCCCCCATTGTGGTATACATAGTCCCCATTTCCATGCTGGTATACATGGTCCCCATCGCCATCCTGATATACATGGCCCCATCCACATCCTGGTATTCATGGTCCCCATCCCCATCCTGGTATACACCATGGCCACCATCCCATCCTGATATACATCATGGCCCCCATCCCCATCCTGATATACATCATGGCCCCATCCCCATCCTGATATACATGGTCCCCCATCCTGGTATACAACATAGCCGCTATCCTGGCATACATGGTCCCCATCCTAATCCTGGTAAAAAATGTCCCCATCGCCATCCTGGTATGCATGGCCCTATCCACATCCTGGTATTCATGGTCCCCATCCCCATCCTGGTACACATGGCCATGGCCCCCATCCCCATCCTGATATACATCATGGCCCACATCCCCATCCTGATATACATCATGGTCCCCCATCCTGGTATACATCATATCCCCTATCCTGATATACATGGTCCCCATCCTAATCCTGGTATACATGGCCCTCATCCTGGTACACATGGCCCCCATCCCCATCCTCGTACACATGGCCCCCATCCCCAACCTGGAATGCATTGCCCCCTCCCCCATCTTGGTGTACATGACCCCCATCCCTATCCTGGTACACATGGCCCCCATCCCCATCCTGGTATACATGGCCCCCATCTGCATCCTGATATACATCATGGCCCCCATCCCCATCCTGATATACATGGTCTACATTACCATCCTGGTATAGATGGCCCATATCTCCATCCTGGTACACATGGCCCCCATCCCCATCCTGGTATACATTGCGCCCATCCAGGCTCGGACTGGCCCATGGGAGAACAGGAGAATTCTCCGGTAGGCCCCTGTAGGGAATGCTGATGAGTAGTTCTATAACACTTGATTCACAATTTGCAGAAATAGGTATAATCTAATAATTCATTAAGGAAGATGGCCAAGTTAATATTACATAGAAGCAAAAGCAAATTTATGTACTAGGGTCAGGTTATTATTGTATGTGACTGAACAGTGAGCCCCAAGAATCAATGTTACTGGTGGGACTTTGCCAACCCAGTCCAACACTGCGCTCATCCCATTACTGGTATACGTGGCCCCCATCACCATCCTGGTATACATGAACTCCTTCCCAAACATGTTATACATGGAACCCATCCTAGTATACATGGCCCCCCATCCACATCCTGGTATACATAGCCCCCCATCCTGTTATATATTGCCATCACAGGGCACATAAAAATAATAAACAATTCTACTCACCTTTCTTCTCCTTCGTAGCACTACATCCTGTTCTGATGTCTGCAGCTGATTTCAGCGTGTAAGCAGCATATGGCATCACTGCCATACGCCCTCACACGCTGAGATCAGCTGCTGAAATACTCACTTCTCCACACACCTGGGACCATGTGTGAGTGGAGAGCAGTTAATATTAATTTCTTTAATAGCGGCCACACTGTTAGCTACAGCCGCTGAAGCTGCTTAGCGATCATGTGTGCCTGCTATTAAAGAGAATGAATATTCACTGCTCTCCACTCCCATACTCGCACTCGGCAAACACCGAGCATTTCCGGGATTGCTTGGCGGGAACTCGAGTTCCCTCCCTGCATGTTTGGCGCTCTTTAGAGAGCCAATCAACATGCAGGGATTGTGTGCCATGCACTGTAATGCCGCAGTCATCTTTGTTGTGGTATTACAGTGATTGGCTTGGCCGCACAGCATCATCAGGTCTTTAAGAGACCTGGCGCCGCTCTGCTCGTTGCATTCAGCTCCGGATTCAGACAGTGTAGGGAGAGCTGCTTCTGAGATAGGGTCAGATTTGGGGATTTATTAGTCAGTGTGGGTCTCCCATTACAGAATCCACAAATCCAGCTAAACCAACAGTCCTTCTAAGGACTAATTACGGAGTATCTAAATTGCAGTACTAGATAGGCAGGTGTGTGTATGTGGCTCTATACATATCAGTGCAAAGCATGCAGGCACTGTATATGGGTATCTAGATATCTTTGTGGAGCACCCGCTAGGACTGTGGGGTACTCGGGCCGGGTCCGGCGATACTTAAAGGGGTGGTCATGGAAGCAGTGACCCGGTCTGTGGCCCTGGGCGTCCAACAAAAATGATGAGGGGAAGTGGAAAATAAAGTCTAAGAGGGATAATTTGTGACGTCACCAGTGGTGTTCGGCCAGGATGGCCGATGCTGCTTAAAGGGACCGCTGGGACAGATGGTAAAGCAGAGCAGGGAGTAATTGGAGGACACAGGGATTTCAGTTTCCTTTACCTTTTACTGGTGAATGGCAGGTGCAGTCCGGAGCACAGGTTACAGGTGTTGATGGGGTCCGGGCACCCTGGAGGTAACTTGGGATCCACCTAGCCAGGTGGGTTTGGAGGCCTTCCTTTTGCGCTGAATTCTCTGTCCCTTGCTGCCTGAAGCTTTACACAAGTTCCTCTCAGTGTCTGTTATTCCTAATCGGTATGGTTGACAGTATGAGCCTTTCATGGGCACGGTCTTCTCACTGGCAGCCCCAGGCTCCTGACCTGCTGTTGTGCCTCCAGGTGTCAGATGGGCCAGGAGACCTGCAATCTCCTGCCCTCTGGTTCTAGATGCTGCAACCACGGACTCCGGTGTCTGGTTTCTTTTGTCCTTAATCCTGGGACGAGCTCAGTCACAGCTCCACTCTTCCTCTCCCTACACAGTCTGAAACAGAACTCTCTAACCCCACCTCCAGACCAGAACTTATAGGGAAACCCCCTGAAACCAGGTTTAGAGCTCCCCTTTCTGGTCTGGAATCAGGAAGGTGTTGTATGTTTGCATTACCTGCTAAGGGGATCCCTCCTTACCTCCAGGCATGACATCACAACCCCCCCACCCATGAGGAAGGCAGTGCCATTGTGGCAACTGGACTCCTAGGGTGCCACAATTTCATACATCAAAAGGGTCCATTACTGTCTGCTGCTGCCTATTACATATATAACTAGCCGCAGGTATCAGTGGCTAGGAATAATTTTTTTTGCACCTTAATCTTGATTATTTTATTCCAAAGCAATCCAAAGCCCCTTTTTTTTCTCCATTTGCTTGTTGACACTGCAGACTACAGCCATATCCTTTTAAATACAGCAATTTTAAATGGCTTTGCCCATCCCAGGCATCACATCTGAGTGCGTAGAAAATTCTGGCATTTTTTTGTGGTACTGTAGTATTTTTTGGAGTGTCTTTTAAAAAAAATTTGACACCATTTGGCTGCCAAAAAAATATTTCGCTGCCTAAAAAATATTTAGTTGCCCAAAAAATATTTAGGGATGGACGCATCCTCTGGACTGCTTGTTACTCATCACCTATTTTACAGGTACTCCATGACTTCATGGCAGTATTTTGATAATTTTATCACCTCTACTTTGAGACTCTATGTGCACACTATGTGATCATTTATATTCCTAGTAGTACTGTCTCACATGCACGAGCACTTTATTGTAGTTACCTTCCTACCTAGATTTATTTCAATGTGAATTTTTGCCACCTTTTTTATCACCTTTTACCTGTTTTTATGGGGCTTATATTCTATACATGTCTGGTGATTCTGCCGCAATTGTACCTATTTGATATTTATTTCTGTAATTTATTTTTTGGCAGCAATATATACTCATTTGTTCATGCAATGTTGTTGCTTCCATATTATTAATTTATGTCCAGCTGGTCCTCCGTTGCATGCATCCCTCTTCGCTGTGTTTTTGTTCCCACCTCCACCAATTTTATATTTGATTCTCAATAAAATAGTGATTTTAATTTACATGGGTTCAAATTCGGTTTGCTCTTTGTTTATGAATTATTATTACTGATTTTAATTTACATGGGTTCAAATTCGGTTTGCTCTTTGTTTATGAATTATTATTACTGATATGTTCCATTATATATTCGTGGCACACATATAATAGTTGGAATTTGTCTACTATTCTTTTGCACTTTATACCAAATACTATAATCAATTTTTTTGTGTGCGTTGTTTTTGAGAATTTTGTGACTTGGATTCAGCTGATGTATGTCTGTACTCTCATTAGGATCTGGAATGGATGAGAACACGTTTATGCACCACATTAAGTCTTTCCTGCAAGACCTGGACATAGGCTGTCATAGAACCGAGTTGCAATTGTAGCACCTGTTGAAAGTACAGACCAGTCTTTGGGGCGCTACCAAACAGGACTTCAAAAGGAGACAAGCCTGTCTTTCTATTTAGAGTTTGTCTGACCGAACAGAGTGCAAGAGAATAGCACTCTACCCAGTTCTTTCCTGTCTCTGCCATGGCCTTTTGAATTTTTAGTTTAAGTTTCCCGTTTAGTCTTTCCACTTTCCCACTACTTTGTGGTCTATATGGTATATGAAATTATTGCTGTATTCCTAGTGTCTGCATGATTTCCCTCATTATTTCTCCAGTGAAGTGTGCATGCCTATCACTTTCTATGGTTTCTGGGACACCATATCTGCCGATCAGTTATTTCATCAGTTTGTCTGCAGTTGTTTTAGCATTTGCGCATTTTACCGGATAGGCTTCCGGCCAACCAGAGAAGAGATCTACACATCCTAGGACATATTCATACACTCCTAACTTGGGTAGCTGTATGTAGTCAATCTGCAGTCTCTGAACCGGGAAAAGAGGCCTGGGTGTCGCTTTCTTAGGGACTTTTTCTGTTTTACCTGGGTTGTGCTGTGCACAGATGGGTCATGACTGTACGAGTTTCGCGGCTGCATAACTGAAACCAGGATCAATCCAGGAGGCATTTACCATGGTACACATGTGACTTTTTGAGGTGTGAGTGGGGTCATATGTTGCCTGCGCCATGATTGGGAACAGGGACTTTGGTAAACACAATTTTATATTTATTTTCCCATACTCCATTTGAGTTCAGCTCAGCCCCCATTTTCCCCCAGTGTTTCGTCTCTGGGAGGAAAGCCTGTTGCTGGAGGGATTTCAGGACATCTAGGCTCAGTGTGGCTGGAATTCGCTGATTTCCCGCCACCGTTCTCTGCTCCCTAGGCCGCCTTGCTGCTACTTTAGCAGCCTCGTCCGCCCTTCTGTTGCCCTCTACATTCACGGAGCCACCTTTTGTATGTTTGGAGCGCCCCCAGACGCAGGGCCGTGGGGTACTCAGTACCGGGCCTCTCAGTCTGGGTCCTGGGGTTGTCACGGTGGCTAGACCCGGTCCATGAACCTGCTAAGGGGCGGCCAAGGAAAGGTGTGATGAGGGTGCGTGGTGCAGGTCGTGATGAATAACGAGGACACAGGGTTGCAGTCTCTTTACCTCTTTACTGAAGGCTTCGGGATCCACAATCCAGAGTACTGCTAACAGGGCTGGCTGAGACCGGCCGGTCCAAAGGCACATCCAGAGTTTCCTTTGCAGGTGGAAATCAGTGCCTACCTTCTAGCGCCTGTGTGTTGTAGTACCTCCCTGCTGAGCACCACGGGATAGTCCTCACAACTGTTGTGTCTGTTTCTGATGTTCTTTCTCACAAGTCGTATCTGTTCTGATGTTCTTCTCCGTCCCCCAGATGATATGGATAGGACGCACCCGTATGACGGGTAGGCCTGGAGTTCTTCCGGGACCCTAGCGTCGCCCCTCTCCCACAATTGCCCCCTATGTCTGCTTAGGTGATTTAGGTGAGACAGCCAACCTGTAATCAACTGTCCTGCCGCTGTTTGAAGTAATGCTTGGAGCCCAATACTTCCTCGGCATTCCGGCCACCGGCTACGCGCCTCAGTAGGATGTTGCCACGATCTTAAGGCACGACTCCTACTGACTTTATCTCCTTTTTGCTGCGATCTCGTTTCTCACTTCTCCACAATAAACCTCGCTTCATTTCCTTTCTTAGGATGCCACCGCAACGGGTGCAGGCGCGGCTCCGTAACGTTCTGTTCTTTTCGCTAGGCCACTGTCAGGATTCCACCCCTGACAGAGACCCCCCTGAATCTTCCCCTGCAACCACCCTCTGCCACAGGATGTTGCCTGGATCCAACCCAGTCAGCTTCTGACTAACTTCCTATCCAGCCCCCAGTTTTACCAGATTGTAAAGAGTGGCCTAATACATAGAACCCTTTGCTCCCCCCTGGTGGCCAGAGTGTGAAGTGTAATGTGTGGCTGTGATACCTGGTCAGGTGAACTCCTTAAGTGCCATCGGATGTACCATCACTCCCCTTAGTGGCGGAGCGTCAGTACTGCAATGAACAGGACTCTGGGGCGCTGCATGTGCTTTTACCTTGATTATGCTAACCTGGACCGGTAACATTAATGCCTCCATTAATTATTTCACCAGCTCTGCATTGTTAATAGGCTTACCGGCTGATGTAAGAAACGCTCTGCTTCTCCAGATAGGGCCATAATCATGGGATATTCCCCATGTATAATTTGAATTTGTGTAAATATTAGCGGCTTTACCTTCAGCGGCTCTGCACGCCTCAGTGAGTGCCTTCAACGCTGCCTCCAGTGCTTACATGTGCGGAGGGAGTGGTTCAGCTCGGATTACCTCATGTGAGGATACTACTGCATATCCAGTGTAGAATCACCCATCATGGTGGTATCCTGAGTAGTGTTGAGCATTCCAATACCGCAAGTATCGGGTATCGGCCGATATTTGCGGTATCGGAATTCCGATACCGAGTCTTGATACTCTCAGTATATCGGATACCGGAATCGGAAGTTCCCATAATTCAAAGAGCCAGAATTCAGCCAATGAGGACTAATTAGAAGTGTCGGCACATCCTGTTCTGCATGGTAGGCATGTAACTAATGGCATGGCTGTGACTGGCTGCTGAAATGATGCAGTATAAAAGTCGCCGCCGCCATTTTGGGTTCACTCTGCTGTGAATTCAGTTAGGGACAGGACGCTGTGTTCTGACTGAGGGCCAGTTTAGAGATAGCGATTTGCTTCATTGTGCTTTACCCAGGCTAATCTAGCAACTGCTGTGTGAGAACCTTTTTTTTGCCTTGCAGCGCTGTTCACGGCTGTCTGCAAGGTGTCTGTGTGAGTGCAGCTCACTCTGTAGTCTGGTCTGCAGCCACCGCTGGTTGGAGTCAGCTCAGGGTGCGTGACTGCCTCATACCGTTCCATTGTCCATTTCTCAATTAGTGCAGCCTGCTGCACCTTTTTTCAAATTTATTCTATTAGTGGCTTTCCATCCATATCCAGCTAGATTGTGGAAAAACACTATATAGGATTACATAGAGGAGCTTTTTTTGGCCTTGCAGCGCCATTTATGGCTGTCTGCACGGTCTCTGTGTGAGTGCAGCTCACTCTGTAGTCTGTTCTGTGGAAAAAACAAACAGTTTATAAAGTTCACCAAACACTCCACTTTAGAGTTGTGCAGGCCACATTAGCTCATATTAAAGTCTAGTCCACACTTGATAAAATTAGTGTTCCTTATACCTGTTAGCAGCTGTTCAGGAATAAGCACACTAAGCCCTTAGTACTTTTCTGCCTATCTTTATCAGTCTACCAAGATGAAGAAGGCAGGGAGTAAGGCACGTGGGCGTGGAGATGGAGCAGGAAGAGGACGTGGGGATTCTGTGCCTGCTGCGGGCACCGGTGACTCATCATCCCCCAGTTTTAGCAGGGAACAGTCCTTCATGTGCAGCTTTGTAGGAGCTCGCCATGCCCCACTGCTGCGGGATGAACAAATTGAAGCCGTTGTCGGATGGCTGGCAGCTAACGCATTAACTTCAATTAGTGCCACATCCTCTCAGGCACAGAGCACTGAAGAGCACCCATCTGTCTCTTCACCACCTGCAAAATTGCCCAGGCAGTCAGAGAGCCCAGGACAGGAGCCATCTCTACTTCTGTTCTCTGAATCTCTTGGCTTGGAAAAAGGGGGGCCAGCCAAGCAGCATTGGAGAAATGGAAGAAGAGGCAGTATGCAGTGATGTCCAACAGCATTTTCTCTCTGACTCTGAAGAGACGGATGGGCCAGTGCCTCCGGTCATCACACCTCAGTACGCATCTGATGATGAGACTCAGGTGCCACTTTCCGATGCGTACTGTGCTGTTGAGACTACCCAGGAGAAGCAGTTGGTGGAAGAGGGTAGTGTAGATGATGAGGTCCTTGACCCATCATGGCGTGAGGTGCAGGAAGGTAGTGGGAGCAGCTCTGAGGAAGAGATTCCCCAAACGGGCCAAAGAGGGAGAGGGAGGGGGAAGACTGCGGTTCCTGTAGCCTCCACTTCGGCACCTGTTAGAAGCATGCCTCTTCCAAAAGCCAAAACGGGCGCTTCTAAGACTTGCAGTTAGGGTTGAGCGACTTTTACTTTTTGGGGGTCGAGTCGGGTTTTGCGAAACCCGACTTTTTCAAAAGTCGAGTCGAGTGAAATCGGCCGATCTTCTTGCAAAGTCGGGGTCGTTGTTCAGCCAAAACATGAAACCCAATGCAAGTCAATGGGGAAGCATAGTCGGCAGTGAGTGGAGGCCAGGAAAACACCTACAGTGCCCATTTTAATGCCAAAAACATAAATTCTTGTTACTTAAGCTTGTCAATCTTAATTTACCTTACAATAATAGGTAGCCATTGAAAATTGGGGGGTCATTTGGCTAAAGTTGTGGGGGGTAGGGCTGGTTCAAGTTTTCAGTGGGCCCAGGAAACGTGGAGTACGTCACGGCGGTGGAGCAGTTAGAGGTAAGTATTGCAATGTTGCAAGTGCTGTGATCCTGAGCAAGCAGGGGGTCCCACTCATTTGCATTGGCACTGGCACAGGGCCCCTCACAGTACGGCGGTGTGTTTGCACGGCGGGGGCGCTTCCCACCGGCAGCGACACTTTGCGTACTATGAGGGGCCCTGTGCCAGTGACGTCGCCAACAAGTGTGCCCCTCCACCTGATAAAGGAACCTGCACTTTCACCTGCACCTTCCTCTTTGTCCCCGTGTAAGGTGGTATAGTATGCGGGAAGAGGAACCTGACTTTCAGCAGGGTCAGATTCAGGCTGTGTAGAGTGCAAGGGGAATGTAGTGGTCTGGGTCAATGTACCAGCGGGCTAATGTAGCAGTGGCTGGGCAATGGGCAGGATGAGGAGGAAACACAGATCTAGGCCCAAATAATAGAGTGGCCTAAATGCAGTTCAAAATTGGTAACAGGACTAACCAGGCGGCGTTGCTTTGTTCAGTGGAGGACCACTGTAATGAGAGGCTGACAGAGTGAGTAGGGCCAAATAAGTAACTAGGCTAAATGCAGTTCTAAATTGCTAACAGTAGGAAACAGGCGGCACTGCTTTGTTCAGTGGAGGAGAACACCAAGGAGCGGCAGACCCCGTTACTAGGCCCCAACCCAAGTAGTATGGCAACTGTAGTGTTACATTTAAAAATACTTAATGAGAGCCGGAAGATTGAAGCTCAGACAAGGAAACCCGGAGGAGAACAACAAGGAGGAGGAGAACACCAAGGAGCGGCAGACACCGTTACTAGGCCCCAACCCAAGTAGTATGGCAACTGTAGTGTTACATTTAAAAATACTTAATGAGAGCCGGAAGATTGAAGCTCAGACAAGGAAACCCGGAGGAGAACACCAAGGAGGAGGAGAACACCAAGGAGCGGCAGACCCCGTTACTAGGCCCCAACCCAAGTAGTATGGCAACTGTAGTGTTACATTTAAAAATACTTAATGAGAGCCGGAAGATTGAAGCTCAGACAAGGAAACCCGGAGGAGAACACCAAGGAGGAGGAGAACACCAAGGAGCGGCACACACCGTTAATAGGCCCCAACCCAAGTAGTATGGCAACTGTAGTGTTACATTTAAAAATACTTAATGAGAGCCGGAAGATTGAAGCTCAGACAAGGAAACCCGGAGGAGAACACCAAGGAGGAGGAGAACACCAAGGAGCGGCAGACCCCGTTACTAGGCCCCAACCCAAGTAGTATGGCAACTGTAGTGTTACATTTAAAAATACTTAATGAGAGCCGGAAGATTGAAGCTCAGACAAGGAAACCCGGAGGAGAACACCAAGGAGGAGGAGAACACCAAGGAGCGGCAGACACCGTTACTAGGCCCCAACCCAAGTAGTATGGCAACTGTAGTGTTACATTTAAAAATACTTAATGAGAGCCGGAAGATTGAAGCTCAGACAAGGAAACCCAGAGGAGAACACCAAGGAGGAGGAGAGCACCAAGGAGCGGCAGACCCCGTTACTAGGCCCCAACCCAAGTAGTATGGCAACTGTAGTGTTACATTTAAAAATACTTAATGAGAGCCGGAAGATTGAAGCTCAGACAAGGAAACCCGGAGGAGAACACCAAGGAGGAGGAGAACACCAAGGAGCGGCAGACACCGTTACTAGGCCCCAACCCAAGTAGTATGGCAACTGTAGTGTTACATTTAAAAATACTTAATGAGAGCCGGAAGATTGAAGCTCAGACAAGGAAACCCAGAGGAGAACACCAAGGAGGAGAAGAACACCAAGGAGCGGCAGACACCGTTACTAGGCCCCAACCCAAGTAGTATGGCAACTGTAGTGTTACATTTAAAAATACTTAATGAGAGCTGGAAGATTGAAGCTCAGACAAGGAAACCCGGAGGAGAACACCAAGGAGCGGCAGACCCCGTTACTCGGCCCCAACCCAAGTAGTATGGCAACTGTAGTGTTACATTTAAAAATACTTAATGAGAGCCGGAAGATTGAAGCTCAGACAAGGAAACCCAGAGGAAAACACCAAGGAGGAGAAGAACACCAAGGAGCAGCAGACACCGTTACTAGGCCCCAACCCAAGTAGTATGGCAACTGTAGTGTTACATTTAAAAATACTTAATGAGAGCTGGAAGATTGAAGCTCAGACAAGGAAACCCGGAGGAGAACACCAAGGAGGAGGAGAACACCAAGGAGCGGCAGACACCGTTACTAGGCCCCAACCCAAGTAGTATTGCAACTGTAGTGTTACATTTAAAAATACTTAATGAGAGCCGGAAGATTGAAGCTCAGACAAGGAAACCCGGAGGAGAACACCAAGGAGGAGGAGAACACAAAGGAGCGGCAGACCCCGTTACTAGGCCCCAACCCAAGTAGTATGGCAACTGTAGTGTTACATTTAAAAATACTTAATGAGAGCCGGAAGATTGAAGCTCAGACAAGGAAACCCGGAGGAGAACACCAAGGAGGAGGAGAACACCAAGGAGCGGCAGACCCCGTTACTAGGCCCCAACCCAAGTAGTATGGCAACTGTAGTGTTACATTTAAAAATACTTAATGAGAGCCGGAAGATTGAAGCTCAGACAAGGAAACCCGGAGGAGAACACCAAGGAGGAGGAGAACACCAAGGAGCGGCACACACCGTTAATAGGCCCCAACCCAAGTAGTATGGCAACTGTAGTGTTACATTTAAAAATACTTAATGAGAGCGGGAAGATTGAAGCTCAGACAAGGAAACCCGGAGGAGAACACCAAGGAGGAGGAGAACACCAAGGAGCGGCAGACCCCGTTACTAGGCCCCAACCCAAGTAGTATGGCAACTGTAGTGTTACATTTAAAAATACTTAATGAGAGCCGGAAGATTGAAGCTCAGACAAGGAAACCCGGAGGAGAACACCAAGGAGGAGGAGAACACCAAGGAGCGGCAGACACCGTTACTAGGCCCCAACCCAAGTAGTATGGCAACTGTAGTGTTACATTTAAAAATACTTAATGAGAGCCGGAAGATTGAAGCTCAGACAAGGAAACCCAGAGGAGAACACCAAGGAGGAGGAGAGCACCAAGGAGCGGCAGACCCCGTTACTAGGCCCCAACCCAAGTAGTATGGCAACTGTAGTGTTACATTTAAAAATACTTAATGAGAGCCGGAAGATTGAAGCTCAGACAAGGAAACCCGGAGGAGAACACCAAGGAGGAGGAGAACACCAAGGAGCGGCAGACACCGTTACTAGGCCCCAACCCAAGTAGTATGGCAACTGTAGTGTTACATTTAAAAATACTTAATGAGAGCCGGAAGATTGAAGCTCAGACAAGGAAACCCAGAGGAGAACACCAAGGAGGAGAAGAACACCAAGGAGCGGCAGACACCGTTACTAGGCCCCAACCCAAGTAGTATGGCAACTGTAGTGTTACATTTAAAAATACTTAATGAGAGCTGGAAGATTGAAGCTCAGACAAGGAAACCCGGAGGAGAACACCAAGGAGGAGGAGAACACCAAGGAGCGGCAGACCCCATTACTAGGCCCCAACCCAAGTAGTATGGCAACTGTAGTGTTACATTTAAAAATACTTAATGAGAGCCGGAAGATTGAAGCTCAGACAAGGAAACCCAGAGGAGAACACCAAGGAGGAGAAGAACACCAAGGAGCGGCAGACACCGTTACTAGGCCCCAACCCAAGTAGTATGGCAACTGTAGTGTTACATTTAAAAATACTTAATGAGAGCTGGAAGATTGAAGCTCAGACAAGGAAACCCGGAGGAGAACACCAAGGAGGAGGAGAACACCAAGGAGCGGCAGACACCGTTACTAGGCCCCAACCCAAGTAGTATTGCAACTGTAGTGTTACATTTAAAAATACTTAATGAGAGCCGGAAGATTGAAGCTCAGACAAGGAAACCCGGAGGAGAACACCAAGGAGGAGGAGAACACAAAGGAGCGGCAGACCCCGTTACTAGGCCCCAACCCAAGTAGTATGGCAACTGTAGTGTTACATTTAAAAATACTTAATGAGAGCCGGAAGATTGAAGCTCAGACAAGGAAACCCGGAGGAGAACACCAAGGAGGAGGAGAACACCAAGGAGCGGCAGACACCGTTACTAGGCCCCAACCCAAGTAGTATGGCAACTGTAGTGTTACATTTAAAAATACTTAATGAGAGCCGGAAGATTGAAGCTCAGACAAGGAAACCCGGAGGAGAACACCAAGGAGGAGGAGAACACCAAGGAGCGGCAGACCCCGTTACTAGGCCCCAACCCAAGTAGTATGGCAACTGTAGTGTTACATTTAAAAATACTTAATGAGAGCCGGAAGATTGAAGCTCAGCTTTTTCAGTGGAGGACAGCGTGATTTAGTGGCGCAGACAGACAAAGGTAGTATCGTATGTGTTAACTAAAAAAGTTGGCTCTATGCAGTTTTAAATTGGTTACAGGGGTACACAGGCAGCATTGGTGTGGTCAGTAGAGGACAATTGGAAGGAGGGACCGCAGACAGACATCCTAGGCCTAAAATAATAAATTAGGCTCTATGCAGCTTAAATTTGGCAACAGGAATACACAGGCAGCAATGGTGTGGTCAGTGGAGGACAATTGCAAGGAGGGACCACAGACAGACTTCCTAGGCCTAAAATAATAAATTAGGCTCTATGCAGCTTAAATTTGGCAACAGGAATACACAGGCAGCATTGGTGTGGTCAGCGGAGGACAATTAGAAGGAGGGACCGCAGACAGACTTCCTAGGCCTAAAATAATAAATTCGGCTCTATGCAGCTTAAATTTGGCAACAGGAATACACAGGCAGCATTGGTGTGGTCAGCGGAGGACAATTAGAAGGAGGGACCGCAGACAGACTTCCTAGGCCTAAAATAATAAATTAGGCTCTATGCAGCTTAAATTTGGCAACAGGAATACACAGGCAGCATTGGTGTGGTCAGTGGAGGACAATTGCAAGGAGGGACCGCAGACAGACTTCCTAGGCCTAAAATAATAAATTAGGCTCTATGCAGCTTAAATTTGGCAACAGGAATACACAGGCAGCATTGGTGTGGTCAGCGGAGGACAATTAGAAGGAGGGACCGCAGACAGACTTCCTAGGCCAAAAATAATAAATTAGGCTCTATGCAGCTTAAATTTGGCAACAGGAATACACAGGCAGCATTGGTGTGGTCAGTGGAGGACAATTGGAAGGAGGGACCGCAGACAGACTTCCTAGGCCTAAAATAATAAATCAGGCTCTATGCAGGTTCCATTATGTGGCAGGGGTACACAGGCAGCATTGGTTTGGTCAGTGGAGGACAATTAGAAGGAGTGTCTGACACAGTAAGTACTCCGAGTCCCAAAACCTAAAGTGATGTTAATGTATCCAAAACAAAAATAACCCCCCCCCCCAAAAAAAAAAAAAAGGGTGGCATACTTAGGTACAGGGTTGTGCTCCTATGCTGACTTTCAGACATTGTAATTTAGCGCAAAGGATTTACTGGTGCAAATGTAGGACAGGGCCCCTGACTATTTTAACTAGCATCATACATGTCAACAAACTGTTATTGTCTGTGCCAGGCATGGAAGGATTTCAGCGCATAGACTAAACAGTGGTGGAGCAGCGACAGATAATTTAGCAAGTGGTAGAGCACTGTTTGACCTTGGGGGTGGGACACTCTCTCCTGGCCGGCGGTACAAGCCCAGGGCCCCTCATGTTACAACGGTGTGTCTGACGTTGGGTGCGCGCCACCACCGCCAGAGACACTTCATTGCACTATGAGGGACCCAGTGCCAGTCCCGTCGACCAAAAGTGGGCACACGCACCTCTTCAGACAAACGGCACTCTGATGGGTGCTTGCGTCAAGTGGCGAGACCACGGCCCCGTGGGGGGAGTTAGTGCATTTAGGGAGGTGAAAACATGTCGTATTCTGGACAAACAGCAGCTGCAAATTAAGAGATTGGAACAGTCAGTAACACCAGTCCCAAAGCAAGACCTTTTTACAGGAAAGCTAGGTGTCAGCCGGGAAAGGTGGGGCAAAATAATTTGAAACCCATGAGTGGTTCATTTTTATGAAGGTTAGCTCATCAACATTTTGGGTAGCCAGTAGTGTTGAGCATTCCGATACCGCAAGTATCGGGTATCGGCCGATATTTGCTGTATCGGAATTCCGATACCGAGATCCGATACTTTTGTGGTATCGGGTATCGGTATCGAAACAACATTAATGTGTAAAATACAACATTAATGTGTAAAATAAAGAATTAAAATAAAAAATATTGCTATACTCACCTCTCCGACGCAGCCTGGACCTCACCGAGGGAACCGGCAGCGTACTTTGCTTAAAATGCACGCTTTTCCTTCCTTCCGTGACGTCACGGCTTCTGATTGGTCGCGTGCCGCCCATGTGGCCGCGACGCGACCAATCACAGCAAGCCGTGACGTAATTTTCAGGTCCTTCTAGGCATTCAGTATTTTAAAATTACGTTCCGGCTTTGTGATTGGTCACGTCGCGGTCACATGGGCGACGCGACCAATCACAAGCCGTGACGTCACGGGAGGCAGGAAACGCGCGCATTTTTAAAATTACGTCGCGGCTTGTGATTGGTTGCGTGCCGCCCATGTGACCGCGACGCGACCAATCACAGCAAGCCGTGACGTAATTTCAGGTCCTGAATGCAGAAATAGGCATCAGGACCTGAAATTACGTCACGGCTTGCTGTGATTGGTCGCGTCGCGGTCACATGGGCAGCACGCAACCAATCACAAGCCGTGACTTAATTTTAAAAATGCGCGCGTCTCCTGCCTCCCGTGACGTCACGGCTTGTGATTGGTCGCGTCGCCCATGTGACCGCGACGCGACCAATCACAAAGCCGGAACGTAATTTTAAAATACTGAATGCCTAGAAGGACCTGAAAATTACGTCACGGCTTGCTGTGATTGGTCGCGTCGCGGCCACATGGGCGGCACGCGACCAATCAGAAGCCGTGACGTCACGGAAGGAAAAGCGCGCATTTTAAGCAAAGAACGCTGCCGGTTCCCTCGGTAAGGTCCAGGCTGCGTCGGAGAGGTGAGTATAGCAATATTTTTTATTTTAATTCTTTATTTTACACATTAATATGGTTCCCAGGGCCTGAAGGAGAGTTTCCTCTCCTTCAGACCCTGGGAACCATCAGGAATACCGTCCGATACATGAGTCCCATTGACTTGTATTGGTATCGGGTATCGGTATCGGATTAGATCCGATACTTTGCCGGTATCGGCCGATACTTTCCGATACCGATACTTTCAAGTATCGGACGGTATCGCTCAACACTAGTAGCCAGACGAGTCCTTTTTTCGGTCAGTATTGAACCAGCAGCACTGAATACTCTTTCTGATAGCACACTAGCTGCTGGGCAAGCAAGCTCCTGCAATGCATATTCAGCCAATTCAGGCCAGGTGTCTATTTTGGATGCCCAGTAATCAAAGGGGAATGACGGTTGAGGGAGCACATCGGTAATGGAGGAAAAATAGTTAGTAACCATACTGGACAAATGTTGTCTCCTGTCACTTTGAATGGATGCTGCTGTACCTGTCGTGTCTGCGGTCATTGCGAAATCACTCCACAACCTTGTCAGAAAACCCCTCTGTCCTACGCCACTTCTGATCTGTGCAACTCTAACACCTCTGCCCTGGTGCCCCCTGCGGCTCGTGTGAGAACCATCACCGGCTCTGTGTGCTGGGAATGCCTGCATCAAACGGTCTACAAGAGTAGCTTGTTTGGTTGCCAATATCTGTTTGAGGTTCTCATGTGGCATGATATTTTGCAATTTGCCTTTATAGCGAGGATCAAGGAGGCAGGCCAACCAGTAATCGTCATCTGTCATCATTTTTAAAATGCGTGGGTCCCTTTTGAGGATACGCAAGGCATAATCCGCCATGTGGGCCAATGTTCCAGTTGTCAAGTCAGTGCTTATGCTGGGTTGAGGAGCACTTTCTGGCAAATCCACTTCACTTGTCTCCCTCAAAAACCCAGAACCCGGCCTTGCACCGCCAGCAGTTTCTATTGCCCCCTGAGAAGCTTCCTCATCCAACAAATAGTCATCCCCATCATCCTCCTCGTCCTCCTCCTCTTCGCCCGCCACTTCGTCCTGTAGACTTCCCTGAGCAGACAATGGCTGACTGTCATCAAGGCTTCCCTCGTCCTCAGCTGCAGATGCCTGTTCCTTTATGTGCGTCAAACTTTGCATCAGCAGACGCATTAGGGGGATGCTCATGCTTATTATGGCGTTGTCTGCACTAACCAGCCGTGTGCATTCCTCAAAACACTGAAGGACTTAAAACAGGTCTTGGAGCTTCGACCACTGCACAGTTGACAACTCCATGTCTGCCATCCAACTGCCTGCCCGTGTATGTGTATCCTCCCACAAATACATAACAGCACGCCTCTGTTCGCACAGTCTTTGAAGCATGTGCAGTGCGGAGTTCCACCTTGTTGCAACGTCGATGATTAGGAGATGCTGTGGAAGGTTCAAAGCCCGCTGATAGTTATGCATATGGCTGGAGTGTACAGGCGAACGGCGGATGTGAGAGCAAAGTCTGCGCACTTTCAGCAGCAGGTCGGGTAACCCCGGATAACTTTTCAGGAAGCACAGCACCTCCAGGTTTTTAGGTGTGAGCCAGGCAAGGAATGTGTTTCAGTTGTGAAAGGGCTATGGCAGCCATAAAATTCCTTCCGTTGTCACTGACTACCTTGCCTGCCTCAAGTTGTACAGTGCCCAGCCATGACTGAGTTTCTTGCTGCAAGAACTCGGACAGAACTTCCGCGGTGTGTCTGTTGTTGCCCAAACACTTCATTGCCAATACAGCCTGCTGACGCTTGCCACAAGCTGTTCCATAATTGGACACCTCGTGTGCAACCGTGGCAGCTGCGGATGGAGTGGTCGTGCGACTGCGGTCTGTGGACGAGCTCTCGCTTCTGCTGGAGGATGAGGAGGAGGAGGGGGGACGAACACCTACAGCCAACTCTTTCCTACACCGTGGGCTAGGCAGAACTGTCCCAATATTACTGTCCCCTGTGGACCCTGCATCCACCACATTAACCCAGTGTGCCGTGATGGAGACGTAACACCCCTGGCCATGCCTACTGGTCCATGCATCTGTTGTAAGGTGCACCTTTCTACTCACAGATTGCCTGAGCACATGGACAATGCGGTCTTTTACATGCTGGTGGAGGACTGGGATGGCTTTTCTCGAAAAGAAGTGTCGACTGGGTAGCTCGTAGCGTGGTACAGCGTAGTCCATCAGGGCTTTGAAAGCTTCGGTTTCAACTAACCGGTAGGGCATCATCTCTAACTAGATTAGTCTAGCAATGTGTGCGTTCAAACCCTGTGTACGCGGATGCGAGGAAGAGTACTTCCTTTTCCTAACGAGAGTCTCATGTAGGGTGAGCTGGACTGGAGAGCTGCATACGGTGGAACTAGCGGGGGTGCCGGTGGACATGGGTGACTGAGAGAGGGTTGGTGACGGTATTCTTGATGGTGCCCTACATACAGTTTTTCCAACCACGAACCTGGTGATTCCCTGACTGCTTTGGCCTTGCGACGAAACCGCCACATTACCTGCAGGTGGTGTGGTAAACGGTGGGCTTACAGGGAGGGAAGGGATGTCGCCTTGCTTATTAGCTTCATTGTGAGAGGGTGCTACAACATTAAGGGACATTTGGTAGTGTGTCCAGGCTTGCAAGTGCATGGTGGTTAAATGTCGATGCATGCAACTTGTATTTAAATTTTTAACATTCTGACCTCTGCTGAAGGTCCTGGAGCATTTCTTACAGATGACTTTGCGCTGATCATTGGGATCTTGGTTAAAAAAATTCCACACTGCACTCTTCCTATCGGATACCTTTTCAGGCATTGCACACTGAGCTACTTGAACCTGATAGCCACGCTGTCCTACAACTGGTTTTGGTTTTGCCACACATTTTTGGCCAGATACGGGCCTGCCAGATGGAACCTGTTGCGATGTTGATGTCTGCTGCGGCTCCTCCTCCTCCGCTTCAGAGCTACTGCAGCCTGCACCCTGTTCCCCCAATGGCTGCCAATCAGGGTCAACAACTGGGTCATCTATGACCTCCTCTTCTATGTTCTGTGCACCTTCCTCTGGGTCACCGTGTAAGCCGGTGCTATAGCGTTCGTGACGGAGATCCATAGTCTCCTCGGGGTCAGATTCTGGATCAGTACACTGCGAGGGCAATGTTCTGATCTGAGTCAAAGGAACAGCATTATAATCTGGCTGTGGCTGTGCATCTGTGCACTCCATGTCCGATTCATCTTGTAATGGGCATGGCCTGTTAACAATTTCACTTTCGAACCCAGGCACGGTATGTGTAAAGAGCTCCATGGAGTAACCAGTTGTGTCGCCTGATGCATCCTTCACTGTTGTTCTGGGTGAAGGACGCAAGGAAGCGTCTTGTTCCTGAGCAGAAGCATCCACTGACGACACACTGCTCTGACATTTGGCACTTTCCGAGAAGGAGGAGAAAGAGGTAGAGGCAGAGTCAGCAATGAAAGCCAATACTTGTTCCTGCTGCTCCGGCTTCAAAAGCGGTTTTCCTACTCCCAGAAAAGGGAGCCTTCGAGGCCTTGTGTAGCCAGACGATGACGCTGGCTCAACATCTCGAGACTTAGGGGCTATATTGCTTTTCCCACGACCACCTGATGCTCCACGACTACCACCACTAACATCATTACCAGCTGGCAATGAATGCCCACGGCCACGACCTCTTCCACCAGACTTCCTCTTTATTGGAAAAATGTAATCAAACTAACAACCGTTATGTGGTCCAGTAAAACCAGGAAGAAGGTGTACGTGAACTGGTTGTGAATTTAAATCTCCCTTTTTTATGTGTGGGAGAATCCAGGGAAATATCAGGCCCACTGTATTACACAACAACACAGTTTTGTTGGCAGAAAGAGGCTGGCAGATATGGCAGTAACAGGAGTGACGCAGATAAAAACACTGGCAATAGAAATGTCCCTATTTATGTGTGGGAGAATCCAGGGAAAAATCAGGCCCACTGTATTACACAACAACACAGTTTTGTTGGCAGAAAGAGGCTGGCAGATATGGGAGTAACAGGAGTGACACAGATAAAAACACTGGCAATAGAAATGTCCCTATTTATGTGTGGGAGAATCCAGGGAAAAATCAGGCCCACTGTATTACACAACAACACAGTTTTGTTGGCAGAAAGAGGCTGGCATATATGGCAGTAACAGGAGTGACGCAGATAAAAACACTGGCAATAGAAATGTCACTATTTATGTGTGGGAGAATCCAGGGAAAAATCAGGCCCACTGTATTACACAACAACACAGTTTTCTTGGCAGAAAGAGGCTGGCAGATATAGCAGTAACAGGAGTGACGCAGATAAAAACACTGGCAATAGAAATGTCCCTATTTATGTGTGGGAGAATCCAGGGAAAAATCAGGCCCACTGTATTACACAACAACACAGTTTGATTTGCAGAAAGAGGCTGGCAGATATGGCACTAACAAGAGTGACGCAGATAAAAACACTGGCAATAGAAATGTCCCTATTTATGTGTGGGAGAATCCAGGGAAAAATCAGGCCCACTGTATTACACAACAACACAGTTTGATTTGCAGAAAGAGGGTGGCAGATATGGCACTAGCTGGAATGACGCAGATGCACCCACTGGCAATAGAAATGTCCCTCTTTTTTTGGATATGGGAGACAAGGGATTGAATCAGGCCCACTATATCACGGTATAGTTCCTGTGGCAAAAATGACTGACAGATACCACAGACAGCACTCGCACAGATGCACCGGTTTGGCAAGATTATTATCCCTTTATTTTATTTTTTGGGGGGGATATGTGAGACAAGTGATTTAATCAGGCCCACTGCTACACAGTAGGTTTTCTGTGGCAGAAATTAAAAAAAAAAAAAGATGCCACACACACGACTGGCACTAATGCAGAATTGCCAATCTTAATCTCCCACTTTTATTTTTTTTTCTGGGAGAATTAGGAAGAAATCAGCCCCACTGCTACACAGTAGGTTTTCTGTGGCAGAAATTTAAAAAAAAAAAGATGCCACACACAGGACTGGCACTAATGCAGATTTGCCAATCTTAATCTCCCACTTTTATTTTTTTTTCTGGGAGAATTAGGAAGAAATCAGCCCCACTGCTACACAGTAGGTTTTCTGTGGCAGAAATTAAAAAAAAAAAGATGCCACACACACGACTGGCACTAATGCAGATTTGCCAATCTTAATCTCCCACTTTTATTTTTTTTTCTGGGAGAATTAGGAAGAAATCAGCCCCACTGCTACACAGTAGGTTTTCTGTGGCAGAAAAAAAAAGATGCCACACACATGACTGGCACTAATGCAGATTTGCCAATCTTAGGCTGTGTGCACACGTAGCAGATTTTTTGTGTTTTTTCGCGGTTTTTCGCTATAAAAACGCTATAAAACCGCGAAAAAAATGCTAACATTAAGCATCCTATGTAACAGAATGCAATCCGCATTTTTTGTGCACATGCTGCATTTTTTTCCTGAGCGGAATCGCAATCCAGAAAAAAACGCAGCATGTTCATTAAAATTGCGGAATTGCGGCGATTCTGCACACATAGGAGTGCATTGATCTGCTTACTTCCCGCATAGGGCTGTGCACACCATGCGGGAAGTAAGCAGATCAAGTGCGGTTGGTACCCAGGGTGGAGGAGAGGAGACTCTCCTCCACGGACTGGGCATCATATAAGTGGTAAAGAAAAAAGAATTAAAATAAAAAATAGCGATATACTCACCCTCTGGCGGCCCGACCTTCTTCAGCGGCTTCCGAGGTGTGTGTGAAGGACCTGCGATGACGTCGCTGTCACATGACCCGCGGTCACGTGACCGCTACGTCAATGGAAGATCCTGAACACACAGCATTAGGAACGGACGCCGCTGAGGTGAGTATAACCTTTTTTTTTAATTTTTTTTATTATTTTTAACATTCTATCTTTTACTATAGATGCTGCATAGGCTGCATCTATAGTAAAAAGTTGGTCACACTTGTCAAACACTATGTTTGACAAGTGTGACCAACCTGTCAGTCAGTTTTCCAAGCGATGCTACAGATCGCTTGGAAAACGCTAGCATTCTGCAAGCTAATTATGCTTGCAAAACGCTAGTTTCCTGCGGGTATATGCATGCAAATTCTGCATGCGATATACCCGCGGCAGGAGGCGCAGAATTGCCGCAGAAATTTCCGCGGCAATTCTGCAACGTGTGAATTTAGCCTAAATCTCCCACTTTTATTTTTTTTTCTGGGAGAATTGTGAAGAAATCAGGCCCACTGTTAAAAAAGTAGGTTTTCTGTGGCAGAAAAACAAAGACAGATGCCACACACAGGACTGGCTCTGATGCAGATTTGCCAATCTTAATCTCCCACTTTTATTTTATTTTTCTGGGAGAATTGTGAATAAATCGGGGCCACTGTATTAGAGTATATCTTCTGTAGCAAAAAGTGGCTTGAAGAGATATAACCAAAAAAAAAAAAAAAGGGACTGTACCACAATTACTATCTCCATACAGTTATCTCTGAAAAGTATGTCAGGCAGCAATAAAAAGGACTGCTGCACACAAAAGTCAAGAGTGTGGACAAACAAACAATATAGATAGCTGTGCAGAGATGAAGGAGCAACAGGATTTGTGCTTTGAAAAAAGCAGTTGGTTTGCACAGCGGCATACACACAGCAACGCAGCTATCAGGGAGCCTTATAACCTACAGAGCTGTTGCACAGAAATTGAGCCTCCACTGTCCCAAAAAGAAAAGGTGGTGTTGGACAGTGGAAATCGCTACAGCACAAGCGGTTTGGGGCTTTATGTACCCTGCTTAACGCTATCCCTGCTTCTGACGAAGCTGCAGCAACCTCTCCCTACGCTCAGATCAGCAGCAGTAAGATGGCGGTCAGCGGGAACGCCCCTTTATAGCCCCTGTGACACTGCAGAAAGCAAGCCAATCACTGCCATGTCCTTCTCTAAGATGGTGGGGACCAGGACTTATGTCATCACGCTGCCAACACTCTGCGTGCACCTTCATTGGCTGAGAAATGGCGCTTTAAGCGTCATATGAAACGCGACTTTGGCGCGAAGATCGTGTACCGCATGGCCGATCCCACGCTGGGTTGGGTCGGGTTTCATGAAACCTGACTTTGCCAAAAGTCGGCGACTTATGAAAATGACCGATCTGTTTCGCTCAACCCTACTTGCAGTGCGTGGTCCTTTTTTGACACAGTTGCAGATGACATTTGCTTTGTCAAATGCAAGGTGTGTTATCAGAAAGTCAAAAGAGGGAAAAGTGTCAGCAACCTCAATACCACAAATATGTGGAAAAATGTGCGGACGAAGCACGCGGTGGAGTTACAAAAACACAATGAAGACCTAGGACAACCTACAGCGGCACCTACCACCTCTTCAGATCGTGTTGTTGCCTCTTCCTTCAGCTCACACACAGCTGGTTCGGCTTCCTCACAGGATCGCAATGGAAGAACCACTGTTGTCCAGAGGCCCAGTGTAATTCCACCCACAGCATCATGTTCCCAGTCATCCTCACACTCCCAGCCCAGTCTACAGCCATCGGTAGCACAGGCATGGGAGAAAAGGCGGCCATTCTCGGCAAACCACGCCCGAGCACAGGCTCTGAATGCTGGCATTGCAAAACTACTGTCCCTTGAAATGCTGTCATTCAGGCTGGTGGAGACTGACACCTTCCGTAACTTGATGGCATTGGCAGTCCCAATGTACAATGTGTCCAGCCGCTTTTATTTCAGCAGGCAAGCCGTCCCTGCCCTGCAAAAGCATGTGGAGGGAAACATTAAAGGGAACCTGTCACCCCGTTTTTTGAAGATGAGCTAAAAATAGCGTTAAATAGGGGCAGAGCTGGGCGTTACATTAGTGTCTTTTGTGTGCCTTTATTACCCACCTATGCTGCTGAAATACCTTTGTAAAGTTGCCGTTTTCTGCTGTCACTCACGCTAGTCTGGTCCTATGGGCGTGGTGACAGCGCTGTTTCTCCCCCAGAATCCTGCTCATCATTACGTTGGTGGCGTAGTGGTGTGCGCATGTCCAAAGAGAATATCCACTGCCCAGGAGATGAAAAACAGCGCGATCTGCGCTATTCAGCCATTTACCGTGTGCAGATGGAGCGCTCTGCTGCCCGGGGCTTCAGGAAAATGGCCGCGGGATTCCGCGCGTGCGCAGATGGAGATCGCGGCGGCCATTTTCCTGAAGCCCCAGGCAGCAGTGCGCTCCAACTGCGCACGCGCGGCCACAGGAAAGATGGCCGCGCCCACCGGTAAAGGGCTGAATAGCGCAGATCGCGCTGTTTTTCATCTCCTGGGCAGTGGATATTCTCTTTGGACATGTGCACACCACTACGCCACCAACGTAATGATGAGCAGGATTCTGGGGGAGAAACAGCGCTGTCATCACGCCCATAGGACCAGACCAGCGTGAGTGACAGCAGAAAACTGCGACTTTTCAAAGGTATTTCAGTAGCATAGGTAGGTAATAAAGGCACACAAAGACACTAATGTAATGCCCAGCTCTGCCCCTATTTAACGCTATTTTTAGCTCATCTTCAAAAAATGGGGTGACCGGTTCCCTTTAAACACGTGCTACTGAACGCTGTCAGTAGCAAGGTCCACATCACCACCGATGCGTGGACCAGTCACCATGGACAGGGGCTATACCTTTCCCTCACTGTCCATTGGGTAAATGTTGTGGAGCCGGGTACAGATCATGCGAGTGGCGCCGGACGTGTTCTGCCAACTCCAACGATTGCAGGAATCCAGTCTGTACACATTGACTCCTCCTCATACTCCAGTTCCTCTGAATCAGTGCTGCAGGAGCCGTCACAGTCCACCTCCACATAGACCCATGAACCTTTACCTGTTATGACCGATATGAGCACAGCCATGGCCAAACGTCAACAGGCCATATTGAAATTAATTTCTTTGGGGAATTAAAGCCACACAGCGCAGGAGCTCTGAAATGCCATCAAGCAGGAGAGCGACGTGTGGTTTGTGCCAGAGAATCTCCAGCCAGGCATGGTAGTGTGTGACAATGGCTGAAATCTGGTGGCAGGTCTGGCCCTAGGCAAACTCACTCACATCCCATGTCTGGCACATGTGCTCTACTTGGTCGTTCAGAGTTTTTTGAGGGACTATCCGGATCTTGATGCACTGCTGCACAAGGTCCGCCTAGAGTGTACTCACTTGCGTCGTTCCAGCATGGCAAGATCACGCATTGCAGCTCTCCAGCCCCGATTCTGCCTTCCGGAACATCGCATCATATGTAACCTACCCACCAGGTGGAATTTCACGTTACATATGTTGGAGCAGTTGTGTGAGCAGCAGCCAGCAGTAATGGAGTACCGGCTTTATCAGGCGCAAAAGTCGCACTCCGCGCCGTTCAGACTTCACAACCACTGAGTGAGCCACTATGAAGGACATCTGCCAGGTTTTGCGTGCCTTCGATGATTCCACACAGATGGCGAGTGCAGATGATGCACTAGTCAGCATGACTGTCCCCCTTATCTGCCTGCTTGAAAGAACACTGCAGGTGCTAAGGGATGATGTTGTGGAGGATGAGGAGTCACCAATTCCATCTGCTTCTGGACAGTCAGCGCAACGTTGTTCCTCACAAAGGCCTAGGCAGGGGACACTTTGTGAGGAGGATGAGGAGGAGTCAATGGAGGAGGAAGACATCTGTCCAGAGGAGGGAGTTACACAATTCTCCAGTAGTCAGTGTGTAGAGCGAGGGTGGGGTGATGCAGAGCAGGCAGAGATCACACCTCAAGCAGGGGACAGTGTTTCTTGGCCAGTTGGCAGTCTGCAGCACATGGTTGATTAAATGCTGCAGTGCCTGAGAAATGGCCGCCGCATCGCCCACATTCTCAACACGGCTGATTATTGGGTGTACACCCTCCTAGATCCTCGCTACTGGGACAACTTACAAAGCCTCATAACACCGTTGAACCGGGAGCGTAAAATGCGGGAGTACCAAGACACACAGGTGAATTCCATCATCTTCTCCAGTCCAACTGAGAGCAGTGCTGCTAGTGCTTTACAAAGCAGCTCAGTGCGTTGAGGCAGTGGAGGAAGCTCTGCACAAAGAGGGAGCAGAAGCAGTGCCTCAGCACAAGGCAAGACCAGTATGGCCCAACTGTGGCACAGTTTTGTGTGCCCACCACAAATGTCTACACCATCACAGACGACTTCAGTCAGCAGGAGGCAATGTTTCCGTCAGATGGTGACATACTACATAGTTTGAAGAAAGAGCAGCATCCGTTTCCAGGTGAAAAAATATAAAAGTCTTTATTCTGCCATTACATGATACAACGTTTCGGCCAAAAAAATGGCCTTTATCAAGCATACATTACAATACAAATGGCCACCTTAAATAGTGTGGAACCCAGGCACGGACCAATCACCATCAAAGAGCGGCCTTTAATATAGCTTATCAAAATCAAAACAATATATGTAGAAAATAAAAACCAATACATTACACACAATATGACAAATAGCAGCCCATACAGCCCATATACCATATAAAAACTGTATAAAGTACATAAAAAGGACAAAGGACACAAACATGTGCACCAATAGGAACATTGCTGTATGGTTGTCATAGCAACTTGGCACCAATCCGCAGTTATAAACAAATCTCTTATCCAATCCCTATTATCGGTGATAAAGGCGCTAAGAATCTCCATAACCAATCCCTCTAAACCTGATTCAAAGTGTCCATCGGCTCAAGAACGCCGGCGCATGCGCACAAGGCACACCCCATGCCAATGGTCATGTGACCGCAGCACAGATGAAGCCCACAGCGCACGCGCAAGCGGCGTAAAGCCATACGTCCTTACCAGACTCACCTAGTGTACAGAGCGACCACGTGAGTAGCGGGGAGGCGCTGGAGCATCAAGACACCCAGACACACCCCAAACCAACCCACAGGACGCTCTGAACCCGTGCTCACGGGGAGGACGCGGACCTAGCCATTACCATGGCAACCAAATCCTATAGAGGTATATACACATATCTGTCCTAAACAGATTATCCATGTGGCGATTTGGCAAACAAGGAAAAGGAGGAATCACAGCAATGTAGTATAACATGGAAAAAAGAAAAGTAAATTTTTTATTTTTTATATCCCTTGTGTCCTCCAGATGTCCCTGGGTGTCAAATCCCAGATGTACTATAAAAGAAAAAAGAGAAACAAAAAAATATACATTATTACACTCATTTTTAAAAAAAACAATACAAGGACATATGGTGCAAAAAATATAAAAAGATATATATATATATATATATATATATACACATACAGAAGAGGACGAACCCCATAAAGAGGGAGGGACTTAGGGCAAACAGATTTGAAGATTAAATTCAATATTCAACCCCCTTGGTTGTAGAGTCTCCAAAATGGAGATCCATCTCAATTCCTTTTGCTTTAATCTTTGTACCCTATCGCCCCCTCTCCTCAATACAGGGACCCCATCAATAACCCTAAACCTCAATTGATTAATGGAGTGTCTACACTCATTAAAGTGCTTCGGAATCGGTAAATCAAGTAATTTAGTTCTGATGGTACTCTTATGTTTCCTAATACGTGCTCTCACCTCCATAGTGGTCTCGCCCACATACATGAGTCCACATGGACATACAATCATATACCGTAGATCACAAATTTGGAGGAGCACGTATAGCGTTCTTTAATCAAGAATTTCTTCCCGGTCCGAGGGTGATTAAAGCTATCACCTTTTAGCATATTGCTACAGCATGCACAATTTAAACAGGGAAAGTTGCCCATCCGAGGTGGACACAAAGTCCTTTGGAGAGCAACCTTGCCTGTACCCACATCAGATCTTACCAATTTGTCCTTTAGATTACGACTCCGTCTATATGAAAGAATAGGACGTGAGCAAAAATCCTGTATTAGGGGCATACCTCTGTTTAATATCCTTCAATGTTTATTCAGAATGTTAGCGATCCCATTACTGGCTGGGCAGTATGTGGAAACAAAAGGTATACGTTTCTGTTTAGCCTTAATCTTGTGTGTGTGTAACTCAACATCCGATAGATTGGTTACCTTATTCATCTGGTTGATCACTTTCCTAGGATAACCCCTATGGATGAATTTATTACACATCTCTTCCAATCTTTTATCACACATTTCATTATCAGAGACTATCCTCCGTACACGAACTAACTGACTCCACGGGAGTGAGTCCACCATCTTTCTTGGATGATAACTATCATAGAAATAGTCTTTTGTACTATCAGTCACTTTCGTGAATAAGTCAGTACATAAGCTGTCACCTTGTTTATAAACCATGGTATTCAGCTCAGTCAGAAAATTAGAGAGGTCATCAAAGGTACCTTCCCATACACAAAAGATGTTGTCGATGTAGCGCCACCAGGCCCGGACATGGCACCAGAAGCTGGAACTGTACACAAATTGGTCCTCGAGCACTGCCATGTAGATGTTAGCATAAGTGGTGGCCACATTGGACCCCATGGCGGTACCCCGCAGCTGCTGGTAGTAATCATCCCCAAAAAGAAAAACATTCTTCCTGAGGATGAACTCCAGCAGCGTGGTCCTCGAGGTGCTCGAGGACCAATTTGTGTACAGTTCCAGCTTCTGGTGCCATGTCCGGGCCTGGTGGCGCTACATCGACAACATCTTTTGTGTATGGGAAGGTACCTGTGATGACCTCTCTAATTTTCTGACTGAGCTGAATACCATGGTTTATAAACAAGGTGACAGCTTATGTACTGACTTATTCACGAAAGTGACTGATAGAAATAGTCTTTAGTACTATGATAGTTATCATCCAAGAAAGATGGTGGACTCACTCCCATGGATCAAATTATATGCGGATAAATTGGTATAGTATTCAAACACTTATTTCAAAAACCGACTATACCTAAAAATACTTTATTAAAAAATTGTTTAAAAATTGTAATAGACAAAAAAAACCACAATCCTACACTAAAAATAGAAGATGGGGCTCCTATTATTCCCTATAAATCCCTGGTCCACCCTTCCTAACAGTGGAGGTTGGCACCCTAGCTTGGACGCAAATTGGCGCCCCCACTCATCGGCGGCTCGTCCTGGTATGATCTACCAGACCCTATACACCAAGAGGACAGCAAGAAAGGCCCGATCAACAAAAGACGTGCCGCCGGAAATTGAAATGGAAAGGAGGGTGGTGAACCATAAGGGATGAATATCTAATGTGATGGCCACATCGATAATGAATATAATCAGTTGGCCTACACTGCCAAAAAATTGGTAGCCCTTATATCAAAATAGTGATCACAAAAAACAACAATATAGATATATAAAGTGGTGGTTTGATATGCTCAGGAAGGCCTAGTATAACTGACCCTCTCAAACCCTGATAAATCTGTCCCTACCTGGCTGCGGAGGTTGGCACCCCTAAATAAACACGCCTGTGGCGCCCCCGCTCTCGTCGGCTGCTCCTCAGTAACCCTATCCACTCACCCTATCCTGTCTAACCATGCAGCCCTTAGGACTGATACATACTTGGGAGGGAGGGAGGGGCATCTTTCACTATTCATAATGTCTTCCATCGGTCGTTGTTGCGGAGGTACAAGGTGCCGGTTGTTCCTTCTGTTGAGCCTCCTGCTCCTGTGCTGGTGCAGGGTGAATTGGAGTATGTTGTGAAGAAGATTTTGGACTCTCGCGTTTCCAGACGGAGACTTCAATATTTGGTTAAATGGAAGGGATATGGTCAGGAAGATAATTCTTGGGTGACTGCCTCTGATGTTCATGCCTCTGATTTGGTTCACGCCTTTCATAGGGTTCATCCAGATCGCCCTGGTGGTTCTCATGAGGGTTCGGTGCCCCCTCCTCAAGGGGGGGGTACTGTTGTGAATTCTGTTTGTGGGCTCCCTCTGGTGGCTACTGGTGGTACTGGCTGACTTCTGTCTTTTATTTCCAGTGCACCTGTTCCCATCAGGAAATGGGAGTTTTCTATATAGTCTGGCTTCTCAGTCATTTACTTGCCGGCTATCAATGTTACCAGAGCTCCTCTGTTACTTGCTACCTGCTCCAAAGTCTGCGGATTCAGATAAGTTGGATCATCTGTACCTTTTGTGAATTTTTGTCCAGCGTGCTTTTATTTTGAATCTTGCTGCTGGAAGCTCTAGTGAACTGAAATGACCACTCCGGTGTCATGAGTTGATACCGGAGTTTAAAGTTATTTCAGGATGGTATTTTGTAGGGTTTTGAGTTGACCGCGAAGTCCACTTTTGTATTTTCTGCTTTCTAGTTAGTGGGCCTCTCTTTGCTGAACCTGTATTCATACTACGTATGTGTTTTCTTCTTAACTAACCGTCATTATATGTTGGGGGCTACTATCACTTTGGGGTTTTCTCTGGAGGCAAGCCAGGTCTGTGTTTCCTCTATTAGGGGTAGCTAGATCTCCGGCTGGTGCGAGACGTCTAGGGATAAAACGCAGGCACGTTCCCCGGCTATTGGTAGTTGCGCGTGAGGTTCAGCATCGCGGTCAGCTTAGATTCCATCTTCCTAGAGCTAGTCCTGTTTTTGCCTATGTCCCTGCCATTGGGAACCATGACAGTGAGGGTCAGTTATACTAGGCCTTCCTGAGCATATCAAACCACCACTCTATATATCTATATTGTTGTTTTTTGTGATCACTATTTTGATATAAGGGCTACCAATTTTTTGGCAGTGTAGGCCAACTGATTATATTCATTAACGATGTGGCCATCACATTAGATATTCATCCCTTATGGTTCACCACCCTCCTTTCCATTTCAATTTCCGGCGGCACGTCTTTTGTTGATCGGGCCTTTCTTGCTGTCCTCTTGGTGTATAGGGTCTGGTAGATCATACCAGGACGAGCCGCCGATGAGTGGGGGCGCCAATTTGCGTCCAAGCTAGGGTGCCAACCTCCACTGTTAGGAAGGGTGGACCAGGGATTTATAGGGAATAATAGGAGCCCCATCTTCTATTTTTAGTGTAGGTTTGTGGTTTTTTTTGTCTATTACAATTTTTAAACAATTTTCTAATAAAGTATTTTTAGGTATAGTCGGACTCACTCCCATGGAGTCAGTTAGTTCGTGTACGGAGGATAGTCTCTGATAATGAAATGTGTGATAAAAGATTGGAAGAGATGTGTAATAAATTCATCCATAGGGGTTATCCTAGAAGGAAAGTGATCAACCAGATGAATAAGGTAACCAATCTATCGGATGTTGAGTTACACACACACAAGATTAAGGCTAAACAGAAACGTATACCTTTTGTTTCCACATACTGCCCAGCCAGTAATGGGATCGCTAACATTCTGAATAAACATTGGGGGATATTAAACAGAGGTATGCCCCTAATACAGGATTTTTGCTCACATCCTATTCTTTCATATAGACGGGGTCGTAATCTAAAGGACAAATTGGTAAGATCTGATGTGGGTACAGGCAAGGTTGCTCTCCAAAGGACTTTGTGTCCACCTCGGATGGGCAACTTTCCCTGTTTAAATTGTGCATGCTGCAGCAATATGCTAAAAGGTGATAGCTTTAATCACTCTCGGACCGGGAAGAAATTCTTGATTAAAGAACGCTATACGTGCTCCTCCAAATTTGTGATCTATTTGATTGTATGTCCATGTGGACTCATGTATGTGGGCGAGACCACTATGGAGGTGAGAGCACGTATTAGCAAACATAAGAGTACCATCAGAACTAAATTACTTGATTTACCGATTCCGAAGCACTTTAATGAGTGTAGACACTCCATTAATCAATTGAGGTTTAGGGTTATTGATGGGGTCCCTGTATTGAGGAGAGGGGGCGATAGGGTACAAAGATTAAAGCAAAAGGAATTGAGATGGATCTCCATTTTGGAGACTCTACAACCAAGGGGGTTGAATATTGAATTTAATCTTCAAATCTGTTTGCCCTAAGTCTCTCCCTCTTTATGGGGTTCGTCCTCTTCTGTATGTGTATATATATATATATATATATATATATATATATATATATATATATATATATATATATATATCTATATATATATATATATATATATCTTTTTATATTTTTTGCACCATATGTCCTTGTATTGTTTTTTAAAAAAATGAGTGTAATAATGTATATTTTTTTGTTTCTCTTTTTTCTTTTACAGTACATCTGGGATTTGACACCCAGGGACATCTGGAGGACACAAGGGATATAAAAAATAAAAAATTTTCTTTTCTTTTTTCCATGTTATACTACATTGCTGTGATTCCTCCTTTTCCTTGTTTGCCAAATCGCCACATGGATAATCTGTTTAGGACAGATATGTGTATATACCTCTATAGGATTTGGTTGCCATGGTAATGGCTAGGTCCGAGTCCTCCCCGTGAGCACGGGTTCAGCGCGTCCTGTGGGTTGGTTGGGGGTGTGTCTGGGTGTCTCGATGCTCCAGCGCCTCCCCGCTACTCACGTGGTCGCTCTGTACACTAGGTGACTCTGGTACGGACGTATGGCTTTACGCCGCTTGCGCGTGCGCTGTGGGCTTCATCTGTGCTGTGGTCACATGACCGTTGGCATGGGGTGTGCCTTGTGCGCATGCGCCGGCGTTCTTGAGCCGATGGACACTTTGAATCAGGTATAGAGGGATTGGTTATGGGGATTCTTAGTGCCTTTATCACCGATACTAGGGATTGGATAAGAGATTTGTTTATAACTGCGGATTGGTGCCAAGTTGCTATGACAACCATACAGCAATGTTCCTATTGGTGCACATGTTTGTGTCCTTTGTCCTTTTTATGTACTTTATACAGTTTTTATATGGTATATGGGCTGCTATTTGTCATATTGTGTGTAATGTATTGGTTTTTATTTTCTACATATATTGTTTTGATTTTGATAAGATATATTAAAGGCCGCCCTTTGATGGTGATTGGTCTGTGCCTGGGTTCCACACTATTTAAGGTGGCCATTTGTATTGTAATGTATGCTTGATAAAGGCCATTTTTTGGCCGAAACGTTGTATCATGTAATGGCAGAATAAAGACTTTTATATTTTTTCACCTGGAAATGGATGCTGCTCTTTCTTCAAACTTTGTGAGTATTGGTCCAGTTGGATTCATGGACTTTGGAGCGTGCACCATGGGAACCTGAGTGCTGTTGGTTGATTGTCTTCTAGGTGACATATACTACATGTCTTGCCCTCTCAGTGTACTCCCAGACAGCTCTTCCCCCTTCAAGTTTTGGGTCTCTAAGCTGGATACATGGCCAGAGCTTAGCCAGTGTGCATTCGAGGTGCTTGCTTGCCCTGCTGCTAGTGTATTATCTGAACACGTCTTTAGTGCCGCAGGTGGTGTACTAATAGACCGTCGCATGCGACTATCCTCCGATAACGTTGACCGGCTTACTTTTCTGAAAATTAACAAGGCCTGGAGCTCGCAGGAATTTGCCACTCCTCTTCCAGATTAAATAATTGGTTGGCAACAGTATCCAGGTCTCCTGTTGTGTTCATGTTTCTTTCACCTGAACTGTAATCCCTGGGCTCCAACACCACCAGTTGCTGCTCAGAAGTGCCGTCTGCACAGTCAACACATGACCCAGTGTTCTTGGGTTTCAGTAACGTCAGCTGATCCCCAGCTGTATATCGGTAATGTGTCCTGCTACCTCCACGCTGACACTACACCAGAAATCTAAGGGAACCTGTCCCCCCACCCCAGACGTTTGTTAATGAAAGAGCCACCTTGTGCAGCAGTAATGCTGCACAAGGAAAATGTGGCTCTTTTAGTTTTGCTCCTTGCACCCGCTGAACTTAACACTTATAAAATGTGTCCCCTCATACCGTTAAACCATCCCGGAGGTGGGACTTTCCTTCGTAATGAGACGCAACACAGCCGTCATTCCTACCCCCTTGGCGCCGTGAGCCACCTCCTCAGTGTTGTTTTAATCTGTCCCGCAGCCTGCGCTGCCCGTCTTCTGACATCATTTGGTGTCAGGATGACTGCGCCTGTGCGGCCGTGCTGACCGAGATCCCGCCTCGCATTGTCTTCTGATTTATTCACACTGTGGAGCTGGGATTCATGGGCATGCGCAGTGCATATCTTCACCTCAGGCTCTCACTCATCTCCCTCCACCTTCTTCAAACTGTGTGCTGTCAGCTGATCCCTAATCGAACGCCACGGCCGTGACGACGCACAGTCCGAAGAAGCCGGAAGGAGATGAGTGAGAGGCGAAGATATGCACTGCGCATGCCCATGAATCCCAGCCCCGCAGTGTGAATCAATCAGACACTGCGAGGTGGGATCTCGGGAAGCGTGGCCGCACAGGCGCAGTCAGCCCGACACCTAATGATGTCAGAAGACGGGCAGCGCTAACTGCGCATGTCCAAGGTTTAACATAACAGTGCAGGCTACGGGACAGATTCAAACAACAGTGAGGAGACGGCACCAAGGGGATAGGAATGACGGCTGTGTTGGATCTCATTACACAGGAAAATCCCACCTCCGGGACGGTTTCACGGTATCAGGGGACACATTTTATAAGTGTTAATTTCTGCGTTTGCAAGGAGCATAAATAAAAGAGCTACCTTTTGTTTGTGCGGAATTAGTGCTGCACAAGGTGGCTCTTTAAGTTACAAACGCCTGGGGGGTTTAAAGGTTCCCTTTCAACTTGCTCTAAGTAGGCCTCAGCCTTGCACTCTGCTCCTCCTGCTGTCCCTGGGCTCCAACTACGCCAGTTGCTGCCTGGAAGTGCCGTCTGCACAGATAAAAACACTCGCTCCTGTGTTAGTGGGGTTCAGTAACGTCAGCTGCTCCCCTGCTGTGTGTCCGGCAATGTGTCCTGCGACCACCAAGAAGACAATACAACAGATATTAAACTGCCTCAAGTGCAGGCCTCAGCCTACATTCTGCTCCTCCTGCTGTCACTGGGCTCCAACACTGCCAGTTGACTGTGCAGACAGCACTTCCGAGCAGCAACAGTTGCTCCTCTGTTATTGGGGTTCAGTAACGCCAGCTGATCCCCTGCTGTGTGTGCGGCAATTGCTCCTGCTCCCTCCAAACTCACACAACTTCAGAAATTAAACTTGCTCCAATTAGGCTTCGGCCTACACTCTCTCTTTTTTTTTCTGTAATCCCTGGGCTCCAACACCGCCAGTTGCTGCCCGGAAGTGCTGTCAGCACAGTCAACAGTTGCTCCTCTGTTATTGGGGTTCAGTAACGCCAGCTGCTCCCATACTGTGTGTGCGGCAATCACTCTAGTCTGCTCCTCCTGCTGTCCCTGGGCTCCAACACCGCCAGTTGCTGACCGGAAGTGCCATTTGCACAGTCAACGCTTGCTGCCATGTTTTTGGGTTTCAGTAACGTTAGCTGATCCCCAGCTGTGTATCCGGCAATGTGTCCTGCGACCGCCACGCTGACACAACAACAGAAATTAAAGGTTACCTGTCCACCCCCCCCCCAGGCATTTGTAACTAGAAGAGCCACCTTGTGCAGCACTAATGCTACATTTGTACAAGGTGGCTCTTTTAGTTATTCTCCTTGCACACGCTGAAGTTAACACTTATAAAATGCGTCCCCTCATATCTTCTAACCGTCCCAGAGGTGGGACTTTCCTTCTTAATGAGACGCAGCACAGCCGTCATTCCTACCCCTTTGGCGCCGGGCGCTGCCTCCTCATCATTGTTTGAATCTGTCCCGGAGCCTGCGCTGTTATGTTATCTCTTGGCCATGCGCAGTTAGCGCTGCCCGTCTTCTGACATAATTTGGTGTCAGGATGACTGCGCCTGTGCGGCCGTGCTGACCGAGATCCCACCTCGCAGTGTCTTATTGATTCACACTGCGGGGCTGGGATTCATGGGCTTGCGCAGTTCATATCTTTGCCTCTCACTCATCTCCTTCCGCCTTCTTCAGACTGTGCGGCATCACGGCCGTGGCATGTGATTTGGGATCAGCTGACGCCGCACAGTCTGAAGAAGGCGGAAGGAGATGAGTTAGAGAGGCGAAGATATGCACTGTGCAAGGCCATGAATCCCAGCCCCGCAGTGTGAATAAATCAGAAGACACTGCAAGGCCTGATTTCGGGCAGCGCGACCACACAGGCAGTCAGGCTGACATCAAATGATGTCAGAAGTTGGGCAGCGCTAACTGCGCATGACCCAGGGATAACATAACAGCGCAGGCTCCGGGACAGATTCAAACAACGCTGGGGAGGCTGCGCCCGGCGCCAAGGGGGTATGAATGACAGCTGTGCTGTGTCTCATTAAGAAGGAAAATCCCACCTCCAGGACGGTTTCATGGTATGAGGGGCCCAATTTTATAAGTGTTTTGTTCAGCGTGTGCAAGGAGCATAATTAAAAGAGCCACCTTTTCCTTGTGCAGCCTTACTGCTGCACAAGGTGGCTCTTCTAGTTGCTAACGCCTGGGGGGGTTAAAGGTTCCCTTTCAACTTGTTCCAATTAGGCCTCAGCCTACACTCTGCTTCTCCTTTATTCCCTGGGCTCCAACAACGCCAATTGCTGCTCAGAAGTGTATTTAGCATGGGTACTCCGTCCTGCCCAGACCGGTTCCAGCACGCCAGCTGTTTCCGGGTAGTGTCAAGGTCACTTTGCCTCCAATACATTGTCCTGTCATGTTGCGGTCAGGTTAGCCGACTCTATGGTGCCTGCAGTTTAGGTGCTTCCTATATGGGCTGCGGGAACTGGCAATCAAGGCTGGTCCCGTAGTGCCAATAGGACAAGCTCACCCTGTAGGACTGTGGATTTTCGGTAACTACGGCCGGCTCGCCGCCTAGCAACTTTTGTTTTTCCTGTGGACCTTCTGCTGCCTATCTGAGTTCCAGCACCATTAGCTGGTTCTTAGGAAGACAATCTTGAATAGGTCCCCCTGGTTCCAGTACTGTCAGTGTTATGACCCCAATGGCGAGGGTCTCAGAGGAACGTGGAAGTCTGCAGAATACAAAAATCCAGCTCATAGGGCAGTGGTAACTGGGTTGACCATATATCTACTCCTAACGCCAACACTAGAAGTAGCCGGGGATCATTCCTACGTTGATTCTAGATGACACGCGCCAGCCGGAGAATCTAGCTACCCCTAGTAGAGGAAAACAAAAGACCTTTCTTGCCTCCAGAGAAGGGGACCCCAAAGCTGGATAGAAGCCCCCCACAGATAATAACGGTGAGGTAAGAGGAAATGACAAACACAGAAATGAACCAGGTTTAGCACAGAGAGGCCCGCTTACTGATAGCAGAATAAAGAAAGGTAACTTATATGGTCAACAAAAACCCTATCAAAATCCACACTGGAAATTCAAGAACCCCCGAACCGTCTAACGGTCCGGGGGGAGAACACCAGCCCCCTAGAGCTTCCAGCAAAGGTCAGGATATAGATTTGGAACAAGCTGGACAAAAATACAAAACCAAAACAAATAGCAAAAAGCAAAAGGCAGACTTAGCTGATATAACTGGAACCAGGATCAGTAGACAAGAGCACAGCAGACTAGCTCTGATAACTACGTTGCCAGGCATTGAACTGAAGGTCCAGGGAGCTTATATAGCAACACCCCTAACTAACGACCCAGGTGCGGATAAAAGGAATGACAGAAAAACCAGAGTCAAAAAACTAGTAACCACTAGAGGGAGCAAAAAGCAAATTCACAACAGTACCCCCCCCTTAGTGAGGGGTCACCGAACCCTCACCACGACCACAAGGGCGATCAGGATGAGCGGCATGAAAGGCACGAACTAAATCGGCCGCATGAACATCAGAGGCGACCACCCAGGAATTATCCTCCTGACCATAGCCCTTCCACTTGACCAGGTACTGAAGCCTCCGCCTGGAGAGGCGAGAATCCAAGATCTTCTCCACCACGTACTCCAACTCGCCCTCAACCAACACCGGAGCAGGAGGCTCAGCAGAAGGAACTACAGGCACAATGTACCGCCGCAACAAGGACCTATGAAATACATTGTGAATAGCAAACGACACAGGAAGATCCAGACGAAAAGATACAGGATTAAGGATTTCCAATATCTTGTAAGGCCCAATAAAACGAGGTTTAAATTTGGGAGAGGAGACCTTCATAGGAACAAAGCGGGAAGAAAGTCATACCAAATCCCCAACGCGTAGTCGGGGACCCACACCGCGGCGGCGGTTGGCAAAGCGCTGAGCCCTCTCCTGTGACAACTTCAAGTTGTCCACCACATGATTCCAGATCCGCTGCAACCTATCCACCACAGAATCCACCCCAGGACAGTCAGAAGGCTCCACATGACCCGAAGAAAAGCGAGGATGGAAACCAGAGTTGCAGAAAAAAGGCGAAACCAAGGTGGCGGAACTAGCCCGATTGTTAAGGGCAAACTCGGCCAACGGCAAGAATGTAACCCAATCGTCCTGATCAGCAGAGACAAAACACCTCAAATAAGCCTCCAAAGTCTGATTGGTTCGCTCCGTCTGTCCATTAGTCTGAGGATGGAAAGCAGACGAAAACGACAAATCAATGCCCATCCTACTACAAAAGGATCGCCAGAACCTGGAAACGAACTGGGATCCTCTGTCTGACACAATATTCTCAGGGATGCCGTGCAAACGAACCACGTTCTGGAAAAACACAGGAACCAGATCGGAAGAGGAAGGCAGCTTAGGCAAAGGAACCAAATGGACCATCTTGGAGAAGCGATCACATATCACCCAGATAACGGACATGCCCTGAGATAGCGGAAGATCAGAAATGAAATCCATGGAGATATGTGTCCAAGGTCTCTTCGGGACAGGCAAGGGCAAGAGCAAACCGCTGGCACGAGAACAGCAAGGCTTATCTCGAGCACAAGTCCCACAGGACTGCACAAATGACCGCACATCCCTTGACAAGGAAGGCCACCAAAAGGACCTGGCCACCAGATCTCTGGTGCCAAAAATTCCCGGGTGACCTGCCAACACCGAGGAATGAACCTCGGAAATGACTCTGCTGGTCCACTTATCCGGGACAAACAGTCTGTCAGGTGGACAAGACTCAGGCCTATCAGCCTGAAATCTCTGCAACACACGTCGCAGATCCGGAGAAATAGCTGACAAGATAACTCCATCTTTAAGAATACCAACAGGATCAGCGACTTCAGGAGCATCAGGCACAAAGCTCCTAGAAAGAGCATCGGCCTTCACATTCTTTGAACCTGGTAAATACGAGACAACAAAATCAAAGCGGGAGAAAAACAATGACCAGCGGGCCTGTCTCGGATTAAGGCGTTTAGCAGACTCGAGATACATCAGATTTTTGTGATCAGTCAAGACCACCACACGATGCTTAGCACCCTCGAGCCAATGACGCCACTCCTCAAATGCCCATTTCATGGCCAACAACTCCCGATTGCCCACATCATAATTTCGCTCGGCAGGCGAAAACTTCCTAGAGAAAAAGGCACAAGGTTTCATAACAGAGCAACCAGGGCCTCTCTGCGACAAAACGGCCCCTGCTCCAATCTCTGAAGCATCCACCTCAACCTGAAAGGGAAGTGAGACATCGGGCTGGCACAAAACAGGCGCCGAAGTAAACCGGCGTTTCAACTCCTGGAAAGCCTCCACGGCAGCAGGAGCCCAGTTAGCTACATCGGAGCCCTTCTTGGTCATATCCGTCAAAGGTTTCACAATGCTAGAAAAATTAGCAATAAAACGACGGTAGAAGTTAGCGAAACCCAAGAACTTCTGAAGACTCTTAACTGACGAGGGCTGAGTCCAATCAAGAATAGCTCGGACCTTGACTGGGTCCATCTCCACAGCAGAAGGGGAAAAAATGAACCCCAAAAAGGGAACCTTCTGTACACCAAAGAGACACTTTGAGCCCTTGACAAACAAAGAATTTTCACGCAAAATTTTAAAGACCAACCTGACCTGCTCCACATGCGAATCCCAATTATCAGAAAAAACCAAAATATCATCCAGATAAACAATCAAAAATTTATCCAGATACTTCCGGAAAATGTCATGCATAAAGGACTGAAAAACTGAAGGCGCATTGGAGAGCCCAAAAGGCATCACCAAGTACTCAAAATGACCTTCGGGCGTATTGAATGCGGTTTTCCATTCATCACCTTGCTTAATGCGCACAAGGTTGTACGCACCACGAAGGTCTATCTTGGTGAACCACTTGGCACCTTTAATCCGGGCAAACAAGTCAGACAACAGCGGTAAAGGATACTGAAATTTGACAGTGATCTTATTTAAAAGCCGATAATCAATACAAGGCCTCAAAGATCCGTCCTTTTTTGCCACAAAAAAGAATCCCGCACCAAGAGGGGAAGAAGACGGACGAATATGTCCTTTCTCCAGAGACTCCTTGATATATGAACGCATAGCGGTATGTTCAGGTACCGACAGATTAAACAGTCTTCCCTTAGGAAATTTACTGCCTGGGATCAAATCTATAGCACACTCACAGTCCCTATGAGGAGGCAGTGCACTGGACTCAGACTCACTGAAGACATCCTGATAATCAGACAAATACTCAGGAACTTCCGAAGGCGTAGAAGAAGCAATAGACACAGGCAGGGAATCCCCATGAATACCACGACAGCCCCAACTAGAGATTGACATAGCCTTCCAGTCCAGGACTGGATTATGGGTCTGTAACCATGGCAGCCCTAAAACAACCAAATCATGCATTTTATGTAAAACCAGGAAACGTATCACCTCGCGGTGTTCAGGAGTCATGCACATGGTAACCTGTGTCCAATACTGCGGTTTATTTGCTGCCAATGGCGTAGCATCAATACCCCTAAGAGGAATAGGATTTTCTAATGGTTCAAGAGTAAAACCACAGCGCTTAGCAAATGACAGATCCATAAGACTCAGGGCAGCACCTGAATCAACAAACGCCATGACAGGATAAGACGACAGTGAACAAATCAAAGTTACAGACAGAATAAATTTAGGTTGCAAATTACCAACGGTGACAGGACTAACAACCTTAGCTATACGTTTAGAGCATGCTGAGATAACATGTGTAGAATCACCACAGTAGTAGCACAAGCCATTCCGGCGTCTATGAATTTTCCGCTCATTTCTAGTCAGGATTCTATCACATTGCATTAAATCAGGTGTCTGTTCAGACAACACCATGAGGGAATTTGCGGTTTTGCGCTCCCGCAACCGCCGGTCAATTTGAATAGCCAGTGCCATAGTATCATTCAGACCTGTGGGAATGGGAAAACCCACCATAACATTCTTAATGGCTTCAGAAAGGCCATTTCTAAAATTAGCGGCCAGTGCACACTCGTTCCAATGTGTCAGCACGGACCATTTCCGAAATTTTTGGCAATACACTTCAGCCTCGTCCTGCCCCTGAGACATAGCCAGCAAGGCCTTTTCTGCCTGAATCTCAAGATTGGGTTCCTCATAAAGTAAACCGAGCGCCAGAAAAAACGCATCAATATCAGCCAATGCCGGATCTCCTGGCGCCAGCGAAAAAGCCCAATCCTGAGGGTCGCCCCGTAAGAACGAAATAACAATTTTTACTTGCTGAGCAGTCTCCAGATGAACAGGGTCTCAGGGACAAAAACAATTTACAATTATTCCTGAAATTCCTAAACTTAAACCTGTCTCCGGAAAACAGTTCAGGAATCGGTATTTTAGGTTCTGACCTAGGATTTCTGATAACATAGTCTTGTATGCCCTGCACACGAGTAGCCAGCTGGTCCACACTTGTAATCAAGGTCTGGACATTCATGTCTGCAGCAAGCATAGCCACTCTGAGGTAAAGGGGAAGAAGAAAAAAAAAAAAAAAAACTCAGAATCTTCTTTCTTATAATCCCTCTTCTGCAATGCATTAAACATTTAATACTGGCCTGGCAAACTGTTATGACCCCAATGGCGAGGGTCTCAGAGGAACGTGGAAGTCTGCAGAATACAAAAATCCAGCTCATAGGGCAGTGGTAACTGGGTTGACCATATATCTACTCCTAACGCCATCACTAGAAGTAGCCGGGGATCATTCCTACGTTGATTCTAGATGACACGCGCCAGCCGGAGAATCTAGCTACCCCTAGTAGAGGAAAACAAAAGACCTTTCTTGCCTCCAGAGAAGGGGACCCCAAAGCTGGATAGAAGCCCCCCACAGATAATAACGGTGAGGTAAGAGGAAATGACAAACACAGAAATGAACCAGGTTTAGCACAGAGAGGCCCGCTTACTGATAGCAGAATAAAGAAAGGTAACTTATATGGTCAACAAAAACCCTATCAAAATCCACACTGGAAATTCAAGAACCCCCGAACCGTCTAACGGTCCGGGGGGAGAACACCAGCCCCCTAGAGCTTCCAGCAAAGGTCAGGATATAGATTTGGAACAAGCTGGACAAAAATACAAAACCAAAACAAATAGCAAAAAGCAAAAGGCAGACTTAGCTGATATAACTGGAACCAGGATCAGTAGACAAGAGCACAGCAGACTAGCTCTGATAACTACGTTGCCAGGCATTGAACTGAAGGTCCAGGGAGCTTATATAGCAACACCCCTAACTAACGACCCAGGTGCGGATAAAAGGAATGACAGAAAAACCAGAGTCAAAAAACTAGTAACCACTAGAGGGAGCAAAAAGCAAATTCACAACAGTCAGCTGGTTCCGGGCAGAGCCTTTGGTTTAGGTGCCTCCTTCTGGGTATCCGAGTTCCACCAACGTCAGGTGGTCCTTGGTAGTGCTTTCTGGCATGGGTACCTCCTGCTTAGTAAACGGGTTCCAGTACCCTCAGCTGGTCCTCGGTAGTTCCACTGGCCCTTGGACCTTCGGGTAGCCATCCAGGTTCCAGTACCATCAGCTGGTTCTCGGCATTTCCTCAGCCTTCTTGCACCTACTGCTACATTTCCAAGTTGAAGACCCTGAAGACGACGACCTTGAAGACCACCCCTAAGACGACGACGACCCCAGAGATGATGAACCCTGAGACGACGGCCCTAAAGACCACCCCGAAGACTACGACGACCCCGGAGACGACGACCCTGGAGACGACAACCCTGAAGACCGAGAAGCAGGAGAAAAAGCTGCAGAACAAAGAGCAGAAGAACATTAAGCATAAGACTAAACATCAGAGCAAAAGATATTATCTAAATTATAAGCAGAAGAAGACTAAGCAGTGTATGCGGATGAGTCCGTTCCTCCTCGTGGTGCCCCTGGAAAAAGCCTGCTGCTGCAGGCCAAACTGAACGCGGACAAATCCTGTTGTAACTCTTTTGTGACAGGCAGATCGGAAGGTGTAATCTTCAAACTTTTATAGATACCAACTACGGGAATGCCTGTCACAAATAAGAATATGATGAAGAAGTAGAATATGAAGAATAATAGTTTAATCAAAAAGAATATGAAAAATGTAACAAAAAAGAATAATAGGAAGAAGGTGAAGAAGAAGATGAATAAGGTGAAGAAGTAGATGTCAAAGATGCTGCTGCTGAGGATGATGAAGAAGTAAGTGTCGGAGAAGTAAAAAAGAAGGTGAAGAGCATGGAATTAGTGAAACATCAATATCTGACAAAATAGAAATAATCTTAACATAGTCAATATCTTTGTAACTCCAAACATCTTAAAAAAAAAAAATTAATTCCTGCTATTCCATTTGATTGGGCTAAACCTCTATGCCTTTAATGTCTCCTCCACGTCCCCCAATACATCCTACATTATTCTTTGTTGTTTTCCTTCATGTACAATGAACCTACAAGGAAAGAAAGGGTTTATTTTAATTCCAATATTTTGGTCCCATTGACTTGCATTTTTTATCGGGTATCGGTATCGGCGATATCCGATATTTTTTTAATATCGGCCGATCCAATCCGATACCGATACTTTTCAATATCGGAAGGTATCGCTCAACACTAAATCCTGAGCCATCTACCCAAAACTCAAAATCTTCATTAGGAACAGGTTTTTCATGAACATGTGCAAAACCCACTGTCTCCTGACTCTTCATTTCTATGCAGTCATGTTCCTGCGTCATGTCAAAGTACTCTTCCTCACTTGCTAATACTGTCACCAATTCCCCCTTTTCTGAATCCACAGGCAGAAGGGTAGCTGGATTCAGAATATTACATCTTTTGAGGGTGACATATTTAGGAATTAGTAGAGCACATTCAAGTCTGAGCTGCCTGGCCATAGACAGGTGTTTTGGTTGTACTTGTACAAGTATGGCATGGATGTCATAAATTGTCAAAGGAAAAGTCAGGGTGATCTCACATGCCTTCCTAGCAGTAGTGCAGCAGCCCCTAAAGCACAAACACACGTAGGAGACTCTCTGATCACTGGGTCTTATTGTGCTGAGTAGTAAGCTATTGGTCTCTGTTTTCCACCATGCTGTTGTGTCAGCACTGCCGTAGCATGACCTCCCTTGTTCTGTGTAGAACAATAAAAATGGCTGATCACAGTTTGGAATGCCTAGGGCTGGGGCAGACACAATGAGCAGCTTGAGAGAGTGGAAGGAATCAATTGCTTCTTGAGTGAGATCAAAGGGGTCTGATGACAAGCAGTCAGAGAGTGGTTGCATAATCTGCGAAGCAGACCTTATCCAAGGCCTACAATAATTTGCCAAGCCTAGAAAAGTGCATAGGTCAGTGTGACCTGGGTAAAAGAAGATTTTGAACTACCTGTTTTCTCTCTTCAGTCAGATGTCTTATATCTTCAGCAATACAGTGGCCTAAAACTGTCACTTTTTGTTTCCAATACTGTACTTTGTCACATGAGACTTTACAACCCTTTTCTGCTAAAAAGCATAGCAAGGAAACTGTAGTTTCCTTGCAGGACATCTGGTCCGGGCAGCAGAGCAAAGGTCATTCACGTACTGTAATAGCACAGTCTTTCGATTAGGTGGTTGCCACTGCTCCAGGATCCCTGCCATCACTGTTGAATCGATGGTAGGGGAGTTAATTCCTCCCTGCAGGAGGACTGTCCAACATTATTGTTTACTGTTGTGAACTGTGTTTCTGGGCTCCCTCTGGTGGTCACTAACGGTATTGTGTTAGGTATGTCTTGTTGCAGGCCTGAGCTCCAGCTGTGTCGTTAAGCAGCGGGTGTTTCCTATTTGAGTGTCCTCTGGACTCAGTCTCTTGCCTGGCATCATTGTATCCAGACCTATTTGGTCTCCTCCGGATTCCTTTCAGTCTGCCTCATGCAAGAAAAGCTAAGTCTGTTTTGTACAATTTGGATCGTTTGCATTATTCAGTGTTTTTGTCCAGCTTGCTTTACATTTGATTTTTGACTCGCTGGAAGCTCTAGGGGGCTGATATTCTCCCTCCACACCGTCAGTCGGTGTGGGGGTTCTTGAATGTTCAGCGTGGATGTTTTGTAGGGTTTTCTGCTAACCGCATAGTCCACTATCTATTTTCTGCTATCTAGACTATTGGGCCTCACTTTGCTGAATCTAGTTCATCTCTACGTTTGTGTTTTCCTCTTGCCTCACCATTATTATTTGTTGGGGGCTTTCTATATCTTTGGGGTTCAATTTCTCTGGAGGCAAGCGAGGTCTTATTTTTTCCCTCTAGGGGTAGTCAGTTCTCCGGCTGGCTCGAGACGTCTAGAACCAACGTAGGTACGTTCACCGGCTACTTTTAGTTGTTTGTGTCAGGCTCAGGTTCGCGGTTAGCCCAGTTTCCACCTCCCTAGAGCAGTATTTATATTTTTGCTATCTTGCCGGAATATCAGAGATCCTCTGCCATTGGGATCATAACAGTTTACCTTCGTGAGTAAAAGCAAAAAGATACTGACATTCGGGGTGCAGGAACACAGAGAAGAATGCATTTGCCAAATCAATGATTGTGAAACATTTTGACGCTGGGATCTGAGACAGTAAGGTGTGTGGGTTAGGGACAATTAAGGTCACGCTCTCTGTAACATCATTAATAGCCCTTAAGTGCCCCTGCCTTAACATACTCTTTAATAACCCTGCTCAGGGCCATTGATTTGGCTAGACTTAAGAGGTATTGTTTTAAACAAGGAGGGGTGGTTCTCATAACCGGGAGAATGGGCAGCCGTCCCACATCAATTTTACCCTTTGCCCAAACAGTGTCTGGTACCTTGACTCACTTCCCTGTCCTCAGACATTCTGGTGTCAGGTGCTACTTTTACTGCTTTTGTCATATACACCATTGCTGCAATTTTAGGCTAAGTTCACATTTGTGTTCGGGAGCACTGCATAGGGCTCCGTACTTTTCCCCTTCATATCCACACAGCTGCGCATGCATCCTGCATACCTATCTTTAACATTGGGTACACAGGGACATGCATTTGTCTGCTGATACATCCGCATGGGTCGTTATGACATGACCCCGCCGACTGCACGGGAACGCAACATGTTGCATTCGTCGGCACATCAAAACGACGCACGCGGACGCATCTGCAGACAAACGCTTGTCCCTGCGTACCCAATATTAAAGATAGGTAGGCAGAATGCATGCGAAGCTGTGCGGATATGAAGGGAAAAAGTACGCAGCCCTACGCAGGGCTGCTGAACGCAAATGTGAACCTGGCCTTACACAAGTGTTTACCTGAGAGGGTAGAGGTGTATCTAGCCTTTCCTGCACCCGGGGCAAAGGATCAGTTTCAGAAGACGCTGAAGACGGCGCGGCGCCCGGAACGAGGAGCAGGTGAATATTGCGCAGCGCTCCCCTCCCCGTTATACTCACTTGCTCCTGGCGCGGTGCAGTCCCTGCTTCCCCGGCGCCGGCAGCTTCTTCCTGTATTGAGCGGTCACCGTTACCGCTCATTACAGTAATGAATATGCAGCTCAACCCCTATGGGAGGTAGAGCCGCTTATTCATTACTGTAATGAGCGGTACCATGTGACCGCTCAGTGCAGGAAGAAGCTGGGAAGCCAGGGACCGCGCCAGGAGTAGGTGAGTATTAGACAGCCTCCGCTCCCCCTCCCCTGCCTGCCGACCCTGGATATGAATCGACGAGGAGCCTCCTTGGACCGCCGCATCATCAGGCGGCCCGCTGGAGCCCCCCTGTCAGCTGCGCCTGGGGCACATGCCCCGGCTGCCCCCCCTGGATACGCCGCTGTGAGAGGGAACTTGTGACTGTAATACCCTCAGGGGTGTATTGTATGGTGGCTTGGATAGCACTCAACACGTCAGCAAATTCATAGGGGTATTGTCATTAACAATAAGCTTTGTGAGCACCTCTTGGCTATCTCACAATTTTAGAATTATTTGTTTAGTCAGAGGGGCTTCAGTCACTTGTCCCTCTATACCCACACATTCCACAATCTCGTTAGTAATCATGTCTGGCATTATCAAGTCTTTGTGCAGCACATTCCCAGCTGCCTCAGTGTCAATCAAAAATTCTACCTCTTTCCCCCCTGGCATCCCTATGGTCATCATCAAGGTAGGCCGACGTTACATCCCAGGGCAGCACGGTGGCGCAGTGGATAGCACAGCAGCCTTGCAGCGCTGGAGTCCTGGGTTCAAACCCCACCAAGGACAACATCTGCAAAGAGTTTGTATGTTCTCTCCGTGTTTGCGTGGGTTTCCTCCGGGCACTCCGGTTTCCTCCCACATTCCAAAGATATACTAATAGGGAATTTAGATTGTGAGCCCAACGGGGACAGCGATGATAATGTGTGCAACCTGTAAAGCGCTGCGGAATATGTTAGCGCTATATAAAATAAAGATTATTATTATTATTATTATTATTAGGACCAGGTCCTGAGGGTACAAAAACAGGGTACACATCTGTCTCTGGGTTGCCAGTTTCCTAGTCCGAAGGAGAAGGAGGAAGATTGGTCTGCTTAGTCTCCTTTTTAGGGTTTTTGCAGTGTTTGGTGCAATGTCCATTTTCCCCACAATTCCAGCACCTCACTGTTTCTAGGTGATTAGGTCCCCTACTATGTCTCCACTGTTTCCCTTGTTCTCTAGTATACATGACAGGTTGCCTTGTCGTCCTTGTTTTTTCAACTCCTTTAGCCACCTTCAGGAGCTATTTTGGATCTACATTTCCCAATTCAGGTCTGGCTGTCTGTACTGCATCTCGTAGGCCTTTGTTCATACCGTCAATGAATGCATTTACCAGTATTTTTACATCAAGTGAGTTTATGGGAGTGTACCCCATGTGTTCCCATTTAAGCTGTATTCATCCAAAGTATATCTCCACACTCTCTTGCTGTGTCACATCAGTCAGGAGTAAAGACTGTACCCCATTGTTTTAGTGATTCACAGTACGTCTCCCTGGACCGTTCAGATTTATCATCCATGCCTCATGCTTGATCCTTTGCCACATCTGTATGTCTTAATTATATGACCTAGTATGTCATCTGCCTTTACAGTCAACAAACTCTCTAGGTCTGCCCATGTACACCTATATGCCCGCTGTATTTCCTTTATTTGACTGTAAAACTGGAAAGGTTGGTTCTTAGGGTCAGGCAATTGCTTTAACATAGCTAGCTGGTCAGAGGGGCTCCAGGAATAATGCTCCTGTATCTGTCTTACTCTAGTCACTCTTCTTGGTCCTGATGTGGAAGCTTCTCTGGTGATGGGTCTGGTGGTGAAGGTGACCGGATGGTCGGTGGGGGAGACATGCTGTTCTACAACTTACTCCCTATCAGTTCTCAGACTTAATCCATTTCTGCAAAACCTTCATACTCCTCTGGAAACCAAGGGACTTCACTGTAGGGGCAGATCACTGTATAATTTGAAATACTGAACCTTGCCCGCGTCCGGCCAAATGTATACAGGAAACTGTCCAATCTCATACTGTGATGCCCCAGGGTCCTGGTCATCACAGTGACATTGCTTTCCTCACGGGGAGAGTGATGTTATGCTTGGAAGCGATGAAGGATATCTCTCAGGTAATCACAATGCACACAATATGTTCACACTCCAGACCAGAAGGGGGAGCACACACCCTGTTTATGGGTGGCCCAATGTAAATTCTGATTTGGAGGGAAAAGAGTCAGAAAGTGAGTTACAGAGAAGAGTGCAGACCGATATAGTGTCAGAAGTTCTGAAGGGGCCCTGTAGTCAGAGGTACTACAACCCCTGGAGAAAGAGACATACAGAAGGAAAGGTCATCGTTCAGTGAGCGTGAAGGAGAGCGAATTGTGAAGACAGTTCATTCGCAGCTGGTCTCCCCTGATATCACTATCTCCCTCTGAAGCGCAGATCACTGGTAGCCGGAACACCGAGGTTGTAAGGGACTCTAGGACTTACAGCAGAAACCGGCAGGACAGCTCAACTGCAAGTTACCTGTCTGCCCTAATACCCAGCAAACACAGTGCCACATAGAGCCCGGGTCATGATAGAGACCCTATAAAAATGCCCGAGTCACCTGTCATACGGGTTTGTGTCCTATCCTATATGGGGGACAGAACTGTGAGGACCTTATCAGAAGCCATAGGCAGTAAGGAACTACAACACCACCGCGCTAGAGGAAGGCTTTCATCTCCACCTGGTAAAGGGGAACTCTGGATTCGCTTCCAAACCGGCCAGACCCTGCCTGTACCTGTGATCTGGTGCCCTGGACTGCGGTTGCCTGAAGCCTACAGTAAACCAGGTAGAGACTGCACACCTGTGTCCTCGTTCTTTACTGTGCCATTCACCATCTTCCATGTACACACCGGGAACCCTAGGGACATACTTCACCTATGGGAAATAATACCATCTAGCTGCCATAACATCACCCCAGAGGACCCCTTAATGCAGCGTCTGTCCTCACTGACCGAATACCACAGGTGGCATCACAAACATAAACTTTATTCAATTTCCCTTTTACATGGGAGCCCAGGGCCACGGACCTGGTCGCCACAGTGACATCCCCCTGTTAACACCGGACCCAGTGCCAGGTACCCCACGGCCCTGGCGGGTGACTCAATACCACATATAAAACGGGCTATATCATCACTCAATTCAATTCTCTGTAAGTGATAAGAGGACATTATTCAACTCACTTTGAGCTGAATCAGGTGGAGTGATTGCGATAAGGGATTTAGTTCTTCTGTTTGTAAAATCAGTTGATTTCAGATCTCTGGAGAAAAGTAAAAAAAAAAAAATCCCTGAATGAGCACTTATGAATGAATCAACACACACCATTTTGTGAAGGGTGCAAACGGCTCCTAGGGTAGTGTGTCAAGGGACGGAGTCCTACAGGATTTTTTTCATGGATTCCTAATACCGTTATTTTTCCAATTATTGTGGAAGGTCCAGGATGGATGCGTTATAGAATTGAGTGAGACTTTTTTACCCTCACATTGAGGAATCTTTCACATAGGGAGGTCATATCTGCCACTGCAGAAGACCTCCATTAGCCTGGACAACTTCCCCAATGAACCCCCTGAATAGGGGAGGAAACGCGTTGGGAAGGGAAGACATATCATCGAGGGAGGCTACATTTATCATGGGCACCACAAAGTAGGCTCATACTTGGGTACTGCCCTTGTGAGGGCGGGAGTCTTTTGCAGAGGGCACGACAGGAAAAGTAGGCCCAAAATTATCCCCCCCCCCCCCATCCTCCTTCTCTCTATATTTTGGTCTCACACATCCTGGCACCATATGAACCTTTGGAGAACCAGGAGACGACAATTGGGTGAGATTGTGCCATTTTATTAAGCCACTGGTAATCACGAGCACTTTATTTCTTGACTATTAATGGTTTTTAGCTATACATATTAAATGTTAAGTTTTAAATAGTTTAGTAGCTGGCTATGCTGTATCAGATACGGCTTTACATAAGGTTAATACTTGCAATACAACACAATTTTATTGCAAACTACAAAATTCAAGGAATAGTATTGATTGAATAGTGTAAGTGCGTAAACTTTTGTATATGTTAACATACAAAGGTTAATAAGTACATATAAGGATTAAATACATATAGTGATTACGTATATATAAAGATTAACTACATACAGTATACTTACATCATCCACAAGAGGCTTTTAAACATCATCCATCTGGAATATCAGAGAAGCAAGAACAAGACAAAGAACCCCTGGGAGATTACCCACACTGAATGGGCGTCCCCAATTATGCAGGTATCAGCACACTTTACGTGTACAGGTACCCCAGTTTTGGCATCTGTCTTAGTCATGTTTCTCTGGTGTTATATAGTGATTTAAACTATGTAGTAACTATAGTTTCACTCAGCCCTTCAAGTGGCCAGCTTTCAAGGTTGTATGAAACTGAGATATCATGGACTCATCAGATGAGGGGCCATAAACCCCTAGAAATTAAAAGCCTCAAGAATTTAGATCAAGCCACCACAGGCAGAGGTTCAGTGAACCGTAATGTTTTACAATGATAAACAGCAAACATATAAAGGCTTAGAACTGTTTGTGAAGTGAATAAACAAACATTTCTCAAGATTGTGTCACTATGAGCATTTTCTGTCACATCTGTAAATGTTTTACAAGAAATGCTGCTATGTGATTGTCCAAATGCATTCGGTATACAGTATTTTAATCTGGATTCCAAATCGCCATTTGTATATTCGCCATTTGTACATTTGAGAAAGCCAAAGTTATGGATCTCAAGGAGAGAAACTAATATATTTGACAAAGAAATATTTGCAGTGAACTACTGAGCCAAACTAACAGCATTGCTTTATCAAATTTATATGAAGTGTATTGTGTCCAATGTGAGCAACCAGGCAACACAAAAAGAAGCTTTTCAAGTGAGCTCTTTAAGGTACACAAATGTTATGAAGTCTTTGTCAACAAGGATGTGGTTTCACCAATGGGGGGTACCTATTTTAAAAATATACTATTGCCATCACAGCACCCCTTGCTCAAAATTCTTGGGCCTATAAAAGTACAGAACATGTTCACCCAGGTCATGTCATCAGAGAAAAGGAAGAGACGTTGCAGGAAACAGAGTTAAAAAGTAAGCCCAATGTAGGGATGTGGGTCTCTGAGACTTGTAATGGAGGGCATGAGCTGACAAACAATTAACCAATATGTGGTCCTTTTTTTGGTAAATAAAATAGTGCCATCACAGCCCCCTTGCCCAAAATTCACCGTACAGAGCATATTCACCCTGGTGATATATTGGCAGTTAAAGGACACATTGCAGGAGACAGATTTAAGAAGTAGGCCCAATGTAATGTAATGCCCAATTCCCCAATGTGGGGTCCTTTTTCTAGTAAATAAAAGAGTGACATCACAGCCCCCTTGCCCAAAATTCAACGTACAGAGCAAGTTCAACCTGGTGATTTAGTGGCAGTTAAAGGACACATTGCAGCAGACAATTAAAAAGTAGGTCCAATGTAATGTAATGCCCAATTCCCCAATGTGGGGTCCTTTTTTTTGGTAAATAAAATAGTGCCATCACAGCCCTCTTGCCCAAAATTCACCGTACAGAGCACGTTCACCCTGGTGATCTAGTGGCATTTAACCCCTTCACGACATGCCCCGTACTAGTACGGCGCATGTCGTGTCTCCCCTTTGATGTGGGCTCACATCAAAGTCGCGACATGTCAGCTGTAATGAACAGCTGACATGTGCGCACAATAGCGGCAGATGGAATCGTGATCCACCTGCTGCTATTAACCAGTTAAATGCCGCACGGCCGGAAATGCACGCATCGCCGACGCCCATCACATGATCGGGGGTCAGCGATGCGTCAGCATAGTAACCAGAGGTCTCCTTGAGACCTCTATGTTTACTGATGCAGACTTGCTGTGAGCGCCACCCTGTGGTCGGCGCTCATAGCAAGCCTGCAATTCAGCTACATAGGAGCGATCTGATGATCGCTGCTATGTAGCAGAGTCGATCAGGCTATGCCAGCTTCTAGCCTCCCATGGAGGCTATTGAAGCATGGCAAAAGTAAAAAAAAAATGTTTTAAAAAATATGAAAAAAAATATAAAAAAATATAAAAGTTTAAATTACCCCGTTTCGCCCCATCCAAAATAAAACCATAAAAAAAATCAAACATACACATATTTGGTATCGCCGAGTTCAAAATTGCCCGATCTATCAATAAAAAAAAGCATTAACCTGATCGCTAATCAGTGTAGCGAGAAAAATATTCGAAATACCAGAATTAAGGTTTTTTTTGGTCGCCGCGACATTGCATCAAAATGCAATAATGGGTGATTAAAAGAACGTATCTGCACAAAAGTGGTATCATTAAAAACCCTCACCTGACCAAGAACTCAAAAAATGGAGACGCTACGGGTATCGGAAAATGGCACAATTGTTTGTTTATGTTTTTTTAGCAAAGGTTAGAATTTTTTTTCACCACTTAAATAAAAAATAACCTAGACATGTTTAGTGTCTATGAACTTGTAATGAACTGGAGAATCACAATTGCAGGTCAGTTTTAGCATTTAGTGAACCTAGCAAAAAAGCCAAACAAAAAACAAGTGTGGGATTGCACTTTTTTTGCAATTTCACCACACTTGGAATTTTTTTTCCCGTTTTATAGTCCAAGACATGTTAAACCCAATGGTGTTGTTCAAAAGTACAACTCGTCCCACAAAAAATAAGCCCTCACATGGCCATATTTTTGGAAAAATAAAAAAGTTATGGCTCTGGGAAGGAGGGGAGCGGAAAACAAAAATGCAAAAACGAAAAAAGGCTGCGCCTTGAAGGGGTTAAAGGACATATTGCAGGAGTTAAGTAGGCCCAATGTAATATAGTGCCCAATTCCACAATGTGGGGTCCATTTTTTACTAAATAAAATAGTGCCATCACAGCCCACTTGCCCAAAATTCACTGTACAGAGCACGTTCACCCTGGTCATCTAGTGGCAGTTAAAGGACACATTGCAGGAGACAGAGATAAGAAGTAGGACCAATGTAATGTAATGCCCAATTCCCCAATGTTGGGCCCTTTTTTTTTACTAAATAAAATAGTGCCATCACAGCCCCCTTGCCCAAAATGCACCGGCCTATAACAGTACAGAGAACGTTCACCCTGGTCATCTAGTGGTTCTGGATGATGAGAATGAGGATAAAGAGGAGGATAAGAACAAACAGGCCATATCTGGAAGCTTATACCCATGTGTGGTTGTGAAGAGGTGCATGAGAATACACCTCCCCAAAACAGAGAATGTGTTTGAGGTTATGTTTCGCTGTTTTCACTTGTTGGTGTACAGAAGTCTTTACCAATCCAGCACTTGTTCATTTTTATAAGAGTTAACCTGTCAGCATTTTCAGTTGACAGGCGGATGCGCTTATCTGTTATAATTTCACCAGCAGCACTAAAATCCCGCTTTGACAGAATGCTAGCATTGCGCCTTGCATGGCGAATAAGCCTCCTTACCTTGACAAGCTAGCTGGTATGTCACTCTCCATAAGGAGAAACGTTACCCCTTAGACCCCAGTCCAGAGCCTCTCACCTAGCCAAATCAGTTCTCATGCTTTGCACTGACGAGGGCCAACAGCTCGAAACACCGTGTCTGCGAATTGAGATACTGATTTGCCTTTTATCCTAAGTCATATTGCACGACTCGTTAAAGGGTTGATTGTGACTTGTAGGATCGCTACTTCTAATAGGTGGCGCTATAGAGTTAAGTCCTCATTTTTTCAGCAGAGGCAATTTGCATATTTAAATTCCCAGAGGAACATTGCACGGCGAATAAGCCTCCTTACCTTGACAAGACAGCTGGTATGTCACTCTCCATAAGGAGAAACGTTACCCCTTAGACCCCAGTCCAGAGCCTCTCACCTAGCCAAATCAGTTCTCATGCTTCGCACTGACGAGGGCCAACAGCCCGAAACACCGTGTCTGCGAATTGAGATACTGATTTGGCTTTTATCCTAAGTCATATTGCACGACTCGTTAAAGGGTTAATTGTGACTTGTAGGACCGCTACTTCCAATAGGTGGCGCTATAGAGTTAAGTCCTCTTTTTTTCAGCGGAGGCAATTTGCACAGCAGCAGGGCAGGCAGGCCAGTTCATGCCACGTGTCCAGCTTGGATACCCCATAAGTAGTGTTGAGCGATACCGTCCGATACTTGAAAGTATCAGTATCGGATAGTATCGGCCGATACCCGAAAAGTATCGGATATCGCCGATACCGATACCCGATACCAATACAAGTCAATGGGACACCAAGTATCGGAAGGTATCCTGATGGTTCCCAGGGTCTGAAGGAGAGGAAACTCCCCTTCAGGCCCTGGGATCCTTATTAATGTGTAAAATAAAGAATAAAAATAAAAAATATTGATATACTCACCCTCTGACGAGCCCTGGTTGTAACCGCCAGCCTCCGTTCATAATAATGAGCGCTTGAAAGTCCTTAGATGACGTCGCGGCCTGTGATTGGTCACGGAGCAGTCACGTGACCGCAACGCGACCAATCACAAGCCGCGACGTCATCTAAGGTCTTTCAAGCGCTTGAAAGACCTTAGGTGATGTCACGGCTTGTGATTGGTCGTGTTGCGGTCACGTGACCGCTCCACGACCAATCACAGGCCGCGACGTCAGCTAAGGACTTTCAAGCGCTCATTCTTATGAACGGAGGCTGGCGGTTACATCGGTAAGGTCCAGGCTGCGTCGGAGAGGTGAGTATATCAATATTTTTTATTTTTATTCTTTATTTTACACATTAATATCGATCCCGATACCGATTCCCGATACCACAAAAGTATCGGATCTCGGTATCGGAATTCTGATACAGCAAATATCGGCCGATACCCGATACTTGCGGTATCGGAATGCTCAACACTACCCATAAGTAAAAGGCACAGAGGAATCACGGAGGACGTTTCTACGATCTGCAAGGTACTCCCTCACCATCTTCCCAAACATTGCACTTCTTGTGACAGTACCCCTTGCCTCTGTGCCGTCATGATGGGAGGGTCTGGGAAAACTGTCTCAGAACTTTGCCTTTGTTCCCCTGCCTGAGCTGGATTGTACTTCTGTCTCTCTAGCTTGGACTCCTGGTTTGGACATCAAACTCTGACGTATGCTGCCAGCGTTCTCACATAGGAATTTTCTAAGTAATTCTGCTACAAGGGCCCTCTGGACTGGTACTGCAACATTTTAGTACACCTCTCTGCCTCTGGCAGAAGAGATTGAAAGTTCTCCTTGTAGCGTGGGTCTAGAAGTGTCACCAACCAGTAATGAGTGTCACACAAAATTTTTATAATACGAGGGTCACGTGAAATGCAGCGCAACAGAAAGTCATCCATGCGTGCCAGACTGCTAACAGGCAAGACTTTCGTGTCCTTCCCAACAGGAAGGCTGACCATGCCGTCCTTCTCATCCTCCTCCTCCCTGTCCTCAGGCCATTCACGCTGAACAGACAGTATGACAGCTGTGCTTGTAGTACCATCTATAGCGCATTAAAGTTGTTACTATTCTACTTCCATCTCCTCATTGCCTACCAATCCATGTTGAGAAGACATGAGGCTGGGCTGAGTGTAATCCCCCTGTATGGTTCCTTGCTCCATGTCCTCATGCTCTGCCTGCAATGTATCCTCTTTAATTGTGAGCAGAGAGGTTTTCAGAATGCTGAGAAGCAGAATGGTGACGCTAATTATAGCATCATCGCCGCTCACCATTTTGGTGCAGTCCTCAAAGTTTTGGAGGATGTTACATATGTCTCACATGCATGTCCACTCCTGTGGTCTTATGTGTGGAGTCTGAACTGAATATTGACTGCCTTGTTGATGTTGGTAGTCAACAACTGCCCTTTTCTGCTCACAAATCCTTTCTAACATATGCAGCGTAGAGTCCCAGCGTGTGGGGACATCACACACCAGTCGGTGAGCTGGAAGCTGCAAATGCTGCTGAAGCACGGCAAAGGCGGCTGAAGCTGTAGCTGATTTTCTAAAATGGTCAGACAGATGGCGTACTTTCACTAGCAGATCCGGCAGCTCCGGGTAGCTTTTCAGAAAATGTTGAACCATGAGGTTCAGCACATGGGCCAGGCAAGGTACATGTGTGAGCTCACCTTGCCTCAGAGCCGCCACCAGGTTACGGCCATTGTCACACACGACTATGCCTGGCTGTAGGTTCAGTGGTGTCATCCAAATATCTGACTGCTCTTTCAGCGCTGTCCACAACTCTTCTGCATTGTGCGGTTTGTTACCTGTGCAGATTAGCTTCAGCACAGCCTGTTGCCACTTGGCTGAGGCAGTGCTGCAGTGCTTCTAGCTTCTGACTGATGCGTTGATTTCAGAGATGGAGGCTGAAGAGGAGGAGGTGCAGGAGCTGTAGACAGTGGGGAGGATGTGTTCCATCCCAAGGTCCGACTGGGTCCCGGCTTCCACTATGTTAACCCAGTGTGCCGTCAGGGAGATGTACCGTCCCTGCCCACAAGCACTTGTCCACGTGTCCGTGGTTAGGTGGACTTTCCATGTAGTAGCATTGTTGAGAGCACGGGTACTGTTGTGGGACACATGCTGGTGTAATGCCTATACGGCACACCGGGAGAAATAGTGGCAACTGGGGACCGAATACCTTGGGACGGCAGCCGCCAAGTGGAAAGCTTTTGTTTCAACGAGCCTAAAAGGCAACATTTCTAGAGCAAGCAGAAGAGAAATATTAGAATTTAGGACTGGCCTGTGGGGCGTTGGCTGGGTATTTTCGCTTGTGTTCCAAAGACTGGGGTATAGACAACTGAAGGCTGTGCTGGGACAAGGATGTGGACGGGCTTGATTATGGTGCTGCTTGACTGTGGACAACAGGTGCAGGGCTAGAGGCATCTTCACATGCATGATGTATTGGGGATTGGCTTCTACGCAAAACAGTAGAAGAAGTAGTGGTGTGACCTGCAGACAGTGGTCATGGAGCCTGGGGTTCGGCCTTCAAAGTCAGGTGCTTTGCTGCCATGTGCCTGATCATGCTGATGGTGGTCAGGCTGGTTATTTTGCTACCCCTGCTGATGCGGGCATAGCAGGTGCTGCAAATGGCCTGTTTGGGGTTATCAGCAGAGTCTTTAAAAAATAACCAGACTCGGGAAGATCTAACAATTGCAATGGCAACGTTACTCATGTTGGTGTTATGGGGAACGGATGCACGCCTTCTGTCTGTGGCCACTGCTTCTTCCTGCCTGTTGGGGTGATATGCCTCCTTCTTCTTGTGTGCTGCTGCCCTCACACTGCATGTCCTCCTGCCAGGTTGGGTCAGTCACATAGTCATCCACCACCTTGTCTTCCACATCGGCACACTGCTCCTCCTCCTGACTTTCTGTCAATAGTGTCTCATCATTGTCCACCTCTTCTGACACTTTCCCACTATCGCTTTCATGTGATCGGGGCTGGTCAAAGCTTTAGGCAGTTCTTCATGCGATCTCAGCTGTCACCCCTTCAGGTTGACCGGCTGAAAGTTCGGAATCTTGAAATGGAAAACTGAACAGCTCTTCAGTGTCCAAGTGTGGGAACAGTTGTCTCAGGGCACTCGGCATGGTAGAGGAAGTAGGATTAGGGAGAGAAATATCTGGGCTCACACTCACGGCTACTCAAACTTGACAGTGGAAGACGTGGTGGTGGATAAGTGACTGGAAGCATTTTCCACTATCCAAATAACAACCGTTTCACACTGCTCTGGATTCAATAGTGGTGTGCTGTGGTCCCCTAGAAACTGTGACGGGAAGGTCGAGCGAGAAGATGTGGGTCTTTGTTGTGGCCCACTTTCACCTTGGCCATGGCCTCGTCCTTTGCATACACCATCAGCATCACGTCCACTTCCCCATCCCTTGCCCATTTTAAATGGACTACTGCACTATTTCGAAAGCTCAACACAAATGTATTTATTAGGAGCGAAATAATATCTGATCACTATGCCTGCAAATCTACGATTTTTCAAACACAAACACCAGGCAGGCATCAGCCTGACATAACAGACTGTATTCTATTTTTTGGGGATTTTTTGTGAATTTAATATATGCAAAATAGTGCTGTATATAATTAGAGTAAAAGACCAGCAAAAACAGTAGAAAACCGGCCTAAAATGCCCAAACTTGGAGCACGCAGATATGAGGCCTGTCACGGAAATACCACACCACCAAATATGTAGCCTGTATTTTTTGTAATGTAAAATAGTGCTCTATATCAGTAGAGTAACAGACAGGAAAAAAAGTGGTAAACTGGCCTACAATGCCCAAACTTGGAGCACGCAGATATATGAGGCCTGTCACGGAAATACCACACTGCCAAATATTTGGCCTGTTTTTTTTAAAATGCACAAAGTTGCTGTATATAATTAGAGTAACAGACACCAAAAAAGTGGTAAATAGGCCTACAATGCCCAAACTTGGAGCACGCAGATATGAGGCCTGTCACGGAAATACCACACTTCCAAATATGTGGCCTGTTTTTTTAAAATGCAAAATAGTGCTGTATATAATTAGAGTAACAGACAGCAAAAAAAGTGGTAAACCTGCCTACAATGCCCAAACTTGGAGCACGCAGATATATGAGGCCTGTCACGGAAATACCACACTGCCAAATATGTGGCCTGTTTTTTTAGTTTAATGCAAAATAGTGCTGTATATAAGTTGAGTAATAAACAGCAAAAAAGTGGTAAACCTGCCTACAATGCCCAAACTTGGAGCACGTAGATGTATGAGGCCTGTCACTGAAATACCACACTGCCAAATATTTGGCCTGTTTTTTTTTAAATGCACAAAGTTGCTGTATATAATTAGAGTAACAGACACCAAAAAAGTGGTAAATCGGCCTACAATGCCCAAACTTGGAGCACGCAGATATGAGGCCTGTCAAGGAAATACCACACTTCCAAATATGTGGCCTGTTTTTTTTTTTAAATGCAAAATAGTGCTGCATATAATTAGAGTAACAGACAGCAAAAAAAGTGGTAAACCTGCCTACAATGCCCAAACTTGGAGCATGCTGATATATGAGGTCTGTCACAGAAATACTACACTGCCGAATATGTGGCTTGTTTTTTTTAGTTTAATGCAAAATAGTGCTGTTTATAAGTTGAGTAACAGACAGGAAATAAAGTGGTAACCCAGCCCACAATGCCCAAACTTGGAGCACGCAGATATGAGGCCTTTCACGGAAATACCACTCTTCCAAATATGTGGCATATTTTTGTAAAATGCAAAATAGTGCTGTATATAATAAGAGTAACAGACACACAAGAAAAGTGGTAAACCGGCCAACAATGCCCAGACATGGAGCTCGGAGATATGAGGACTGTCACAGAAATACCACTCTGCCAAATAAATATGTGGCTTGTTTTTTTAGTTTAATGCAAAACAGTGTTAGGTGTCAAGTTCCCTCCTCTGCACAGGGGGAATCTCGAACCATCTCTGCTGCAGTCTCCCATTCTTCAGCCACAGAGGAGTCTGCTCAGCAGAGACGTCGGTCCCAGCATCTAGCTCAGGCTGATACTGGACGACTGGTTACTACTGCCCTTCCAGGCTCTGTCCTTGTAGCGAGCAATGTTCAGCAGCGAGCAGGTCTTTCTGGGACTAAGTCCTGCTTTATCCATACTGTGCATGCCCACGGGACGGCCTCCCATTGGAGGTCAGGGGTGACATGCTCAGATCCTGTTGTGGCACCTATTGGTCCATCTGGAAGGTCTTGTACCACTTCCGCTATAAAAGGTTCACATGGCCGCTCGGCCATGCGTTAGTGTACATTTGAAAACGTGTGTGTGTTGATGAGTGCAAGTCATTCTTTAAACATCCACTCCCTTGTATATGACTGCTCGCGTAAGGTAGATGACTGCTTTCTAGCGCCCGGCTGAGCTATCAGAATTAAACACACGAAACAGCGTCTAATTGCTTTGACCGCCAGTGCGGCGCCGTGTGCTTTCCTGTCCCATGTCTGGGTGGTTAGTTGCGTCCGCCAGATCAGCACAGCATGCACTCTTGAGCATTTACGTTATATTTTCAGTTACTCTGACACCCCAGTTGTGGTGTCGAGTGTAAGTGGTCTGAACATACTCTAATCCTGTGTCTTGGGATAGAGTCCTGAGACTACTTGTTTGCGCTCTTGATGCGGTACCGCGGCCCTGTGACGCAACAGGGTTTGCTTCCTTCACACTGGGTGAAGTTAACCCATGTGTGTATCCACATTGTACCGCCATACAGTCCGTCATTACTCAGCAGAAAGTTCCACCTCTGCACGGTGGACCCCAGGCTGCGAACGCACCTATACCATTTCTCTTATAATTTGGTGCGTTCTGCCAGCCCTAACATTACACTAGCGCCAGGGTCTGGCTAGTAATGACAGACAAACCGCAATCCTTGCGGTACATCCAGCAGCTGGAGGGTAGGTTGGCGGCTCTCGAGCGCACAGTCTCAGCTGTGGATATAACTGCAGTTGCTGTTCAGGCTGCTAGCGTGGCTGCAGCAACCTTGTCCACTGCCACCCCAGTTCCAACTCTATCTCGCCTTCCAATGCCAGAAAAATTTTCTGGTGATAGTAAGTTTTGTAGTGGTTTCGCGAGTCAGTGCTCTATACATTTGAGCTTCTGGCCTCTCGTTTCTCCACAGAGCGGGCTAAGGTGGGGTTTATTGTGTCTCTCCTGTCGGACAGGGCATTGGAGTGGGCTACGCCGCTGTGGGAGCGTGGCGATCATGTGGTGCAGAGTGCTCCGTTTTTCCTGAGCACTCTGAAACAGGTCTTTTTAGGACCTCGTGTTACCCATGATATGGCGCTCCAACTGTTGGCATTGACTCAGGGCTCGTCCTTGGTCAGCCATTTTGCTGTCCACTTTTGCACCCTAGCATCTGAGCTGGAGTGGTAGGATAGAGCCCTTATTACAATATTTTGAAGGGGGCTGGCTGACCATGTGAAGGACGCCCTGGTCACTAGGGAGATTCCTGCCACACTGGAGGAGTTAATAGCAGTGTCCACTCGCATTGACCTCCATTTTCACGAGTGGAGGTTAGAGCGAGCCCAGTGTAGGCAGAGGTCTCGGCTGGCTTCCACCTTCGCCAAACCTTTGGAATCTCCAGTCCAGGCCCCTGAGTGACATGAGGCTATGGTAGTGTCACGAGTGGGATCTAAGACCTGGACCGCTCGTGCACTCCAGGTTTGTCATGTTTGCCAGCAGTCAGGACATCTTGCCACCAGATGTTCCCAGCGGTCGAGGAAACATCAGCGTCTAGTGGTAGTAGGTGGAGGTACACTAGACTAGACACGGCGACGTTTGCCTCCAAATTGTCCTTCAAGGGGACAATTACAATAGGCTCCTTCACTCACTCGGTAGAGCTCTGCGTGGATCCTGGGGCGGAGGGCAATTTTATGTCTTCTGCCTTCGCCCATGGTCACGCAATACCCCTGGTAATGCTAGCTCAACCAGTAACTGTACGAGTGGTGAATGGGTCGACACTGCCCTCACAGATAACACACCAGACCATCCCTTTCACTCTGTCCTTGTCACCATCTCATCAGGAGATTATATCTCTGCTCGTCATTCCTGAGGGAATTTGAGATCCTGTTAGGGATGCCTTGGCTACGGTATTCCTCTCTTCATATCGAGTGGTCCACAGGCAGAATTTTAGGATGGGGTGAATCTTGTGGGGGTAGATGTCAGAGGGAAAGCGTTCAGGTTGCTACTACTGAGGTACCCGCAGATTTATCCTCTCTCCTCAAGCAATAATAGCCCTATGCGGATGTGTTCTCCAAAAGGCCTGCAGAGACCCTTCTGCCTCACCGCCTCTATGACTGTCCTATTGACCTCTTGCCTGGTGCTGAGCCTAAAAAACCAAGAGCACAAGGATCCCTAAAATATAACTTTTAATTAATAAAGTTAAAACCTTATTGTTCCAAATTTTAAAGACATTAAGACAGTCCATATTTCTATACTTCCCTTGGTAATATGTATATCTGACCCTGCTAGGTGCCCTAATACTGGTCCCTACCTGACTGCGGAGGTTGGCACCCTAAGTTTCAGCGGTAGGTGCCCCCGCTCCACGACGGCTATCCCTGATAGCACTATACAGTCCCTATGATCACTAAGAAATCCAATATGTTCATTACCCAACAAAGTGAAAGAATATAAAAAACTCAAAAAAATGGAAAAATTAAACAAGAAAAAATCAAAAAAACAAAACTCAGCAAAAAAACAAAAATTTGTTTTTTTTTGTCCCAAATCGACCCTAAATGGGGTATAAATATAATATAAATGTGCAACAGATAGTTGGGCAAAAAAATGTGTCAATGTCTCATTTATCCAAAATATTCATTAGTAAAGGGCCGCTCCAAGTGACTCCTGCAATAAACAAGTCAGCCCTGCGAATACATGTATCCGGCAATCAGCATGGTCAAATGACCATTTATATTAGTAACAGAGCGGTAAACCAAAAAGGAAAAACCAAAAACAAAAAAATCCCACAGAGATCATTAAAGCATATTTCCATACATATACAATTAGATGGCAACACCCCATTAATCATAATTCAATCTGTACAATACATAAAGCGCTTTTACTCATCTGATTCCCAATAATTCATCTCAGGCACTGGGGGCGTCTATTATGTCAAGTCACCTAAGGGACCTCCAGTGGGGATGTCATCCCTAGTAATACCCGACGCGTTTCCCCCCCGTGGTAATAATGGGGGTTCATCAGGGGATGTGTACCGTCCGGATAATGAGAGGGTATGAGCCTCCCCGGGGTCGAGTCTATCCGTTGTCTCTCCCGGAGACAGAGGCAATGTCACAGAATATCAGAGAGAATCTGACAAGAGGATTCATTAGGAAGTCAGTGTCACCTGCAGGGGCTGGATTCTTCTTCGTACAGAAGAGTGGAGAACTGCGTCCATGCATAGACTACAGGGGTCTTAAGGCCATCACTAGTGTTGAGCGATACCGTCCGATACTTGAAATTATCGGTATCGGAAAGTATCGGCCGATACCGGCAAAGTATCGGATCTAATCCGATACCGATACCCGATACCAATACAAGTCAATGGGACACCAAGTATCGGACGGTATCCTGTATGGTTCCCAGGGTCTGAAGGAGAGGAAACTCTCCTTCAGGCCATGGGATCCATATCAATGTGTAAAAGAATTAAAATAAAAAATAGGGATAATACTCACCCTTCGACGCAGCCTGGACTTTACCGCCGTAACCGGGAGCCGTTGTACCTAAGAATGCGCGCTTGAAGGGCCTTAGATGATGTCACGGCGCTCTGATTGGTCCGTAGCGGTCGCCCTTCAAGCGCGCATTTTTAGGTACAACGGCTCCCGGTTACGGTGGTACAGTCCAGGCTGCGTCGGAGAGGTGAGTATATCCCTATTTTTTATTTTAATTCTTTCTTTTACACATTGATATTAATCCCGATACCGATTCCCGATACCACAAAAGTATCGGATCTCGGTATCGGAATTCCGATACCCGCAAGTATCGGCCGATACCCGATACTTGCGGTATCGGAATGCTCAACACTAGCCATCACCATTAAGAATAAGTACCTACTACTAGGGTTGAGCGAAACGGGTCGTTCATTTTCAAAAGTCGCCGACTTTTGGCAAAGTCGGCGTCTCATGAAACCGAGCCGATCCCAGCGTTGCATCGGCCATGCAGTACGCGACTTTTGCGCCAAAGTCGCGTTTCAATGACGCGAAAAGCACCATTTCTCAGCCAATGAAGGTGAACGCAGAGTGTGGGCAGCGTGATGACATAGATCTCAGTCCCCACCATCTTAGAGAAGGGCATTGCAGTGATTGGCTTGCTTTCTGCGGCGTCACAGGGGCTATAAAGGGGCGTTCCCGCCGACCGCCATCTTACTGCTGCTGATCTGAGCGTAGGGAGAGGTTGCTGCAGCTTCTTCGAAAGCAGGGATAGTGATAGGCAGGGTACATAAAGCTGCAAACCGCTTGTGCTGTAGCAATTTCCACTGTCCAACACCACCTTTTGTTTGCAGGGACAGTGGAAGCTAAATTTTTTTTTCCTCAGCGCTGTCGCTCATTGGGCTGCCCTAGAAGGCTCCCTGACCCTGATAGCTGCGTTGCTGTGCCTGTGTGTGTACGACGCTGTGCAAACCAACTGCTTTTTTCAAAGCACAAATCCTCTTGTTCCTTCCTTTCTGCACAGCTATCTTTTTTGTTTGTCCACACTTTTTATTCAATGTGTGCATCAGTCCACTCCTTATTGCTGCCTGCCATACCTGGCTGAGATTACTGCAGGGAGATAGTAATTGTAGGACAGTCCCTGTTTTTTTTAATTTTTTTGTGGGAGATTAAGATTGGCATTTCTGCTAGAGTGCCATCCTTGTGTGTGCCATCTCTCACTCAGTGGGCCATAGAAAGCCTATTTATTTTTTTGCTTGATTTGGGTTCTAAAATCTACCTGAAAAAAAATCACTACATCAATCAGTGGGAGAAAAATATTGGCCTCAGGGCTTGTGTGCCACTCCTGACTCCTGTGTGTGCCATCTCTCACTCAGTGGGCCATAGAAAGCCTATTTATTTTTATTATTTGGTTTCTAAAGTCTCCCTGAAAAAAAAAAAAAAATTCAAACAGTGGGAGATTAATATTGCCCTTTCTGCTTGTGTGCCACTCCTGACTCCTGTGTGTGCCATCTCTCACTCAGTGGGCCATAGAAAGCCTATTTATTTTTATTATTTGGTTTCTAAAGTCTCCCTGAAAAAAAAAAAAAAATTCAAACAGTGGGAGATTAATATTGCCCTTTCTGCTTGTGTGCCACTCCTGACTCCTGTGTGTGCCATCTCTCACTCAGTGGGCCATAGAAAGCCTATTTATTTTTTTGCTTGATTTGGGTTCTAAAATCTACCTGAAAATAAATCACTACATCAATCAGTGGGAGAAAAATATTGGCCTCAGGGCTTGTGTGCCACTCCTGACTCCTGTGTGTGCCATCTCTCACTCAGTGGGCCATAGAAAGCCTATTTATTTTTATTATTTGGTTCCTAAAGTCTCCCTGAAAAAAAAAAAAAATTCAAACAGTGGGAGATTAATATTGCCCTTTCTGCTTGTGTGCCACTCCTGACTCCTGTGTGTGCCATCTCTCACTCAGTGGGCCATAGAAAGCCTATTTATTTTTATTATTTGGTTTCTAAAGTCTCCCTGAAAAAAAAAAAAAATTCAAACAGTGGGAGATTAATATTGCCCTTTCTGCTTGTGTGCCACTCCTGACTCCTGTGTGTGCCATCTCTCACTCAGTGGGCCATAGAAAGCCTATTTTTTTTTGCTTGATTTGGGTTCTAAAATCTACCTGAAAAAAAATCACTACATCAATCAGTGGGAGAAAAATATTGGCCTCAGGGCTTGTGTGCCACTCCTGACTCCTGTGTGTGCCATCTCTCACTCAGTGGGCCATAGAAAGCCTATTTATTTTTATTATTTGGTTTCTAAAGTCTCCCTGAAAAAAAAAAAATTCAAACAGTGGGAGATTAACCCCTTAACGACCTTTGACGCATACGCTGCGTCATGAAAGTCGGTGCCAAAACGACCTATGACGCAGCGTATGCGTCATGGAATGATCGCGTCCCTGCAGATCGGGTGAAAGGGTTAACTCCTATTTTACCCGATCTGCAGGGAGAGGGGGAGTGGTGCTTCAGCCCAGGGGGGGTGGCTTCACCCCCCCGTGGCTACGATCGCTCTGATTGGCTGTTGAAAGTGAAACTGCCAATCAGAGCGATTTGTAATATTTCACCTAAAAAACTGGTGAAATATTACAATCCAGCCATGGCCGATGCTGCAATAACATCGGCCATGGCTGGAAATACTAAAGTGCCCCCCCCCACACCCACCGATCGCCCCCCCAGTGCTCCGTTAGTCCTCCGGTCCCCTCCGTCCGCCTGCCGGCTCCCCTGTCCTGCTGTCCGCTCCCTCCTTGCTCAGATCCCCCCCCCTGTGCTCCGATCACCCCCCCTGTGCTCCGATCCACCCCCCCACCACCCCTTCATACTTACCGATCCTCCCGGTGTCCGGCCGTCTCCTCCCTGGGCGCCGCCATCTTGGAAAATGGCGGGCGCATGCTCAGTGCGCCCGCCGAATCTGCCAGTCGGCAGATTCCTTACAAATACATTTTGATCGCTGTGGTAGGTTCTATCACAGCGATCAAAATAAAAAAAATAATAAATAACCCCCCCCCCTTTATCACCCCCATAGGGACAATAATAAAATAAAGAATTTTTTTTTTTTTTCCCACTAGGGTTAGGGTTAGAACTAGGGTTAGAACTAAGGGTAGGGTTAGGGGTAGGGTTAGGGTTACGGGTAGGGTTAGGGGTAGGGTTATGGTATGTGCACACAGAGCGGATCGGCCGCGGATCCGCAGCGGATCGGCCGCGGATCGGCAGCGGATCGGCAGCGGATCGGCAGCGGATCGGCAGCGGATCCACAGCGAATCTGCAGCGGATCGGCAGCGGATCCGCAGCGGATCGGCAGCGGATCGGCAGCGAATCCGCAGCGGATCGGCAGCGGATCCGCAGCGGATCCGCAGCGGATCCGCAGCGGATCCGCAGCGGATGGGCCGCGGATCCGCAGCGGATCGACAGCGGATCCGCAGCGGATTGGCAGCGGATTGGCCGCGGATCCGCAGCGGATTGGCAGCGGATCCGCAGCGGATTGGCAGCGGATCGGCAGCGGATTGGCCGCGGATCCGCAGCGGATTGGCCGCGGATCCGCAGCGGATTGGCAGCGGACCCGCAGCGGATTGGCCGCGGATTGGCCGCGGATCCGCAGCGGATTGGCCGCTGCGAATTCGAAGCAGTTTTCCATCAGGTTTACAGTACCATGTACACCTAAGGAAAACCAAATCCGCTGTGCCCATGGTGCGGAAAATTCCGTGCAGAAACGCTGCGTTGTATTTTCCGCAGCATGTCAATTCTTTGTGCGGATTCCGCAGCGTTTTACACCTGTTCCTCAATAGGAATCCGCAGGTGAAATCCGCACAAAAAAACACTGGAAATCTGCTGTAAATCCGCAGGTAAAACGCAGTGCCTTTTACCTGCAGATTTTTCAAAAATCGTGCGGAAAAATCTCACACGAATCCGCAACGTGGGCACATAGCCTTAGGGTTAGGGTTGGAATTAGAGTTAGGGTTGGAATTAGGGCTAGGGTTTGAAATAGGGTTAAGATTAGGCTTGTGGTTAGGGTTACGGATAGGGTTAGGGGTGTGTTGGGGTTACAGTTGTGGTTAGGGTTGGGATTAGGGTTACGGTTGGGATTAGGGTTAGGATTAGGGTTGGAATTAGGGTTACGGGTGTGTTGCGGTTAGGGTTGTGGTTAGGGGTGTGTTGGGGTTAGGGTTGTGATTAGGGTTATGGCTACAGTTGGGATTAGGATTAGGGGTGTGTTGGGGTTAGTGTTGAAGTTAGAATTGAGGGGTTTCCACTGTTTAGGCACATCAGGGGTCTCCAAACGCAACATGGTGCCACCATTGATTCCAGCCAATCTTGCGTTCAAAAAGTCAAATGGTGCTCCCGCCCTTCCAAGCCCCGACGTGCGCCCAAACAGTGGTTTACCCCCACATTTGGGGTACCAGCGTACTCAGGACAAACTGGGCAACAACTGTTGGGGTCCAATTTCTCCTGTTACCCTTGCAAAAATAAAAAATTACTTGCTAAAACATAATTTTTGAGGAAAGAACAATTATTTTTTATTTTCACGGCTCTGCGTTATAAACTTCTGTGAAGCACTTGGGGGTTGAAAGTGCTCACCACACATCTAGATAAGTTCCTTCGGGGGTCTAGTTTCCAAAATGGGGTCACTTGTGGGGTGTTTCTACTGTTTAGGCACATCAGGGGCTCTGCAAATGCAATGTGACGCCCGCAGACCATTCCATCAAAGTCTGCATTTCAAATGTCACTACTTCCCTTCCGAGCCCTGACGTGCGCCCAAACAGTGGTTTACCCCCACATATGGGGTATCAGCGTACTCAGGAGAAACTGGACAACAACTTTTGGGGTCCAATTTCTCCTGTTACTCTTGCAAAAATAAAAAATTCTGGGCTAAAAAAATATTTTTGAGGAAAGGAAACACATTTATTATTTTCACGGCTCTGCATTATAAACTTCTGTGAAGCACTTGGGGGTTCAAAGTGCTCACCACACATCTAGATAAGTTCCCTTGGGGGTCTAGTTTCCAAAATGGAGTCACTTGTGGGGAGTTCCTACTGTTTAGGCACATCAGGGGCTCTGCAAACGCAACATGATGCCCGCAGAGCATTCCATCAAAGTCTGCATTTCAAAACGTCACTACTTCCCTTCCGAACCCCGACGTGTGCCAAAACAGTGGTTTACCCCCACATATGGGGTATCAGCGTACTCAGGAGAAACTGGACAACAACTTTTGGGGTCCAATTTCTCCTGTTACTCTTGCAAAAATAAAAAAATTCTGGGCTAAAAAAATATTTTTGAGGAAAGGAAACACATTTTTTATTTTCACGGCTCTGCGTTATAAACTTCTGTGAAGCACTTGGGGGTTCAAAGTGCTCACCACACATCTAGATTAGTTCCTTGGGAGGTCTAGTTTCCAAAATGGGGTCACTTGTGCGGGAGCTCCAATGTTTAGGCACACAGGGGCTCTCCAAACGCGACATGGTGTCCGCTAATGATTGGAGCTAATTTTCCATTCAAAAAGCCAAATGGCGTGCCTTCCCTTCCGAGCCCTGCCGTGCGCCCAAACAGTGGTTTACCCCCACATATGGGGTATCATCGTACTCAGGACAAACTGGACAACAACATTTGGGATCCAATTTCTCCTATTACCCTTGGGAAAATAAAAAATTCTGGGCTAAAAATCATTTTTGAGGAAAGAAAAATTATTTTTTTATTTTCACGGCTCTGCGTTATAAACTTCTGTGAAGCACCTGGGGGTTATAAGTGCTCACTATGCATCTAGATAAGTTCCTTGGGGGGTCTAGTTTCCAAAATGGGGTCACTTGTAGGGGAGCTCCAATGTTTAGGCACACAGGGGCTCTCCAAACGCGACATGGTGTCCGCTAACGATTGGAGCTAATTTTCCATTCAAAAAGTCAAATGGCACGCCTCCCTTTCCGAGCCTTGCCGTGCACCCAAACAGTGGTTTACCCCCACATATGAGGTATCGGCATACTCAGGAGAAATTGCCCAACAAATTTTAGGATCCATTTTATCCTGTTGCCCATGTGAAAATGAAAGAATTGAGGCTAAAAGAAATTTTGTGTGAAAAAAAAGTACTTTTTCATTTTTGCGGATCAATTTGTGAAGCACCTGGGGGTTTAAAGTGCTCACTATGCCTCTAGATGAGTTCCTTGGGGGGTCTAGTTTCCAAAATGGGGTCACTTGTGGAGGAGCTCCAATGTTTAGGCACAAAGGGGCTTTCCAAACGCGACATGGTGTCCGCTAACGATGGAGATAATTTTCCATTCAAAAAGTCAAATGGCGCTCCTTCCCTTCCGAGCCTTACCATGTGCCCAAACAGTGGTTTACCCCCACATGTGAGGTATTGGTGTACTCAGGAGAAATTGCCCAACAAAATTTAGGATCCATTTTATCCTGTTGCCCATGTGAAAATGAAAAAATTGAGGCTAAAATAATTTTTTTGTGAAAAAAAAGTACTTTTTCATTTTTACGGATCAATTTGTGAAGCACCTGGGGGTTTAAAGTGCTCACTATGCTTCTAGATAAGTTCCTTGGGGGGTCTAGTTTCCAAAATGGGGTCACTTGTGGGGGAGCTCCAATGTTTAGGCACACTGGGGCTCTCCAAACGTGACATGGTGTGGGCTAAAGATTGGAGCCAATTTTTCATTCAAAAAGTCAAATGGCGCTCCTTCCCTTCCGAGCCCTGCCGTGCGCCCAACCAGTGCTTTATCCCCACATATGAGGTATCAGCGTACTCAGGACAAATTGGACAACAACGTCCGTGGTCCAGTTTCTCCTTTTACCGCTGGGAAAATAAAAAAATTGTTGCTAAAAGATCATTTTTGTGACTAAAAAGTTAAATGTTCATTTTTTACTTCCATGTTGCTTCTGCTGCTGTGAAACACCTGAAGGGTTAATAAACTTCTTGAATGTGGTTTTGAGCACATTGAGGGGTGCAGTTTTTAGAATGGTGTCACTTTTGGGTATTTTCAGCCATATAGAACCCTCAAAATGACTTCAAATGTGAGGTGGTCCCTAAAAAAAATGGTTTTGTAAATTTTGTTGTAAAAATAAGAAATCACTGGTCAAATTTTAACCCTTATAACTTCCTAGCAAAAAAAAAAAATGTTTCCAAAATTGTGCTGATGTAAAGTAGACATGTGGGAAACGTTATTTATTAACTATTTTGTGTCACATAACTCTCTGGTTTAACAGAATAAAAATTCAAAATGTGAAAATTGCGAAATTTTCAAATTTTTTGCCAAATTTCCGTTTTTTTCACAAATAAACTCAGAAATTATCGACCTAAATTTACCACTAACATGAAGCCCAATATGTCACGAAAAAACAATCTCAGAGTCGCTAGGATCCGTTGAAGCGTTCCTGAGTTATTACCTCATAAAGGGACACTGGTCAGAATTTCAAAAAACGGCAAGGTCATTAAGGCCAAAATAGGCTGGGTCATGAAGGGGTTAATATTGCCCTTTCTGCTTGTGTGCCACTCCTGACTCCTGTGTGTGCCGTCTCTCACTCAGTGGGCCATAGAAAGCCTATTTATTTTTTTGCTTGATTTGGGTTCTAAAATCTACCTGAAAAAAAATCACTACATCAATCAGTGGGAGAAAAATATTGGCCTCGGGGCTTGTGTGCCATTCCTGACTCCTGTGTGTGCCATCTCTCACTCAGTGGGCCATAGAAAGCCTATTTATTTTTTTGCTTGATTTGGGTTCTAAAATCTACCTGAAAAAAAATCACTACATCAATCAGTGGGAGAAAAATATTGGCCTCAGGGCTTGTGTGCCACTCCTGACTCCTGTGTGTGCCATCTCTCACTCAGTGGGCCATAGAAAGCCTATTTACTTTTATTATTTGGTTTCTAAAGTCTCCCTGAAAAAAAAAAAAAATTCAAACAGTGGGAGATTAATATTGCCCTTTCTGCTTGTGTGCCACTCCTGACTCCTGTGTGTGCCATCTCTCACTCAGTGGGCCATAGAAAGCCTATTTATTTTTATTATTTGGTTTCTAAAGTCTCCCTGAAAAAAAAAAAATTCAAACAGTGGGAGATTAATATTGCCCTTTCTGCTTGTGTGCCACTCCTGACTCCTGTGTGTGCCATCTCTCACTCAGTGGGCCATAGAAAGCCTATTTATTTTTTTGCTTGATTTGGTTTCTAAAATCTACCTGAAAAAAAATCACTACATCAATCAGTGGGAGAAAAATATTGGCTTCAGGGCTTGTGTGCCACTCCTGACTCCTGTGTGTGCCATCTCTCACTCAATGGGCCATAGAAAGCCAATTTATTTTTTTGCTTGATTTGGGTTCTAAAATCTACCTGAAAAAAAATCACTACATCAATCAGTGGAAGAAAAATATTGGCCTCAGGGCTTGTGTGCCACTCCTGACTCCTGTGTGTGCCATCTCTCACTCAGTGGGCCACAGAAAGCCTATTTATTTTTTTGCTTGATTTGGGTTCTAAAATCTACCTGAAAAAAAATCACTACATCAATCAGTGGGAGAAAAATATTGGCCTCAGGGCTTGTGTGCCACTCCTGACTCCTGTGTGTGCCATCTCTCACTCAGTGGGCCATAGAAAGCCTATTTATTTTTTTTGCTTGATTTGGGTTCTAAAATCTACCTGAAAAAAAATCACTACATCAGTCAGTGGGAGAAAAATATTGGCTTCAGGGCTTGTGTGCCACTCCTGACTCCTGTGTGTGCCATCTTTCACTCGGTGGGCCATAGAAAGCCTATTTATTTTTATTATTTGGTTTCTAAAGTCTCCCTGAAAAAAAAAAAAAATTCAAAAAATGGGAGATTAATATTGCCCTTTCTGCTTGTGTGCCACTCCTGACTCCTGTGTGTGCCATCTCTCACTCAGTGGGCCATAGAAAGCCTATTGATTTTTTTGCTTGATTTGGGTTCTAAAATCTACCTGAAAAAAAATCACTACATCAATCAGTGGGAGAAAAATATTGGCCTCAGGGCTTGTGTGCCACTCCTGACTCCTGTGTGTGCCATCTCTCACTCAGTGGGCCATAGAAAGCCTATTTATTTTTTTGCTTGATTTGGGTTCTAAAATCTACCTGAAAAAAAATCACTACATCAATCAGTGGGAGAAAAATATTGGCCTCAGGGCTTGTGTGCCACTCCTGACTACTGTGTGTGCAATCTCTCACTCAGTGGGCCATAGAAAGCCTATTTATTTTTTTGCTTGATTTTGGTTCTAAAATCTACCTGAAAAAAAATCACTACATCAATCAGTGGGAGAAAAATATTGGCCTCAGGGCTTGTGTGCCACTCCTGACTCCTGTGTGTGCCATCTCTCACTCAGTGGGCCATAGAAAGCCTATTTATTTTTTTTGCTTGATTTGGGTTCTAAAATCTACCTGAAAAAAAATCACTACATCAATCAGTGGGAGAAAAATATTGGCCTCAGGGCTTGTGTGCCACTCCTGACTCCTGTGTGTGCCATCTCTCACTCAGTGGGCCATAGAAAGCCTATTTATTTTTATTATTTGGTTTCTAAAGTCTCCCTGAAAAAAAAAAAAAAATTCAAACAGTGGGAGATTAATATTGCCCTTTCTGCTTGTGTGCCACTCCTGACTCCTGTGTGTGCCATCTCTCACTCAGTGGGCCATAGAAAGCCTATTTATTTTTATTATTTGGTTTCTAAAGTCTCCCTGAAAAAAAAAAAAATTCAAACAGTGGGAGATTAATATTGCCCTTTCTGCTTGTGTGCCACTCCTGACTCCTGTGTGTGCCATCTCTCACTCAGTGGGCCATAGAAAGCCTATTTATTTTTTTGCTTGATTTGGGTTCTAAAATCTACCTGAAAAAAAATCACTACATCAATCAGTGGGAGATTAATATTGCCCTTTCTGCTTGTGTGCCACTCCTGACTCCTGTGTGTGCCATCTCTCACTCAGTGGGCCATAGAAAGCCTATTTATTTTTATTATTTGGTTTCTAAAGTCTCCCTGAAAAAAAAAAATTCAAACAGTGGGAGATTAATATTGCCCTTTCTGCTTGTGTGCCACTCCTGACTCCTGTGTGTGCCATCTCTCACTCAGTGGGCCATAGAAAGCCTATTTATTTTTATTATTTGGTTTCTAAAGTCTCCCTGAAAAAAAAAAATTCAAACAGTGGGAGATTAATATTGCCCTTTCTGCTTGTGTGCCACTCCTGACTCCTGTGTGTGCCATCTCTCACTCAGTGGGCCATAGAAAGCCTATTTATTTTTTTGCTTGATTTGGGTTCTAAAATCTACTTGAAAATAAATCACTACATCAATCAGTGGGAGAAAAATATTGGCCTCAGGGCTTGTGTGCCACTCCTGACTCCTGTGTGTGCCATCTCTCACTCAGTGGGCCATAGAAAGCCTATTTATTTTTTTGCTTGATTTGGGTTCTAAAATCTTCCTGAAAAAAAATCACTACATCAATCAGTGGGAGAAAAATATTGGCCTCAGGGCTTGTGTGCCACTCCTGACTCCTGTGTGTGCCATCTCTCACTCAGTGGGCCATAGAAAGCCTATTTATTTTTTTGCTTGATTTGGGTTCTAAAATCTACCTGAAAAAAAATCACTACATCAATCAGTGGGAGAAAAATATTGGCCTCAGGGCTTGTGTGCCACTCCTGACTCCTGTGTGTGCCATCTCTCACTCAGTGGGCCATAGAAAGCCTATTTATTTTTTTTGCTTGATTTGGGTTCTAAAATCTACCTGAAAAAAAATCACTACATCAATCAGTGGGAGAAAAATATTGGCCTCAGGGCTTGTGTGCCACTCCTGACTCCTGTGTATGCCATCTCTCACTCAGTGGGCCATAGAAAGCCAATTTACTTTTATTATTTGGTTTCTAAAGTCTCCCTGAAAAAAAAAAAAAAATTCAATCAGTGGGAGATTAATATTGCCCTTTCTGCTTGTGTGCCACTCCTGACTCCTGTGTGTGCCATCTCTCACTCAGTGGGCCATAGAAAGCCTATTTATTTTTATTATTTGGTTTCTAAAGTCTCCCTGAAAAAAAAAAAAATTCAAACAGTGGGAGATTAATATTGCCCTTTCTGCTTGTGTGCCACTCCTGACTCCTGTGTGTGCCATCTCTCACTCAGTGGGCCATAGAAAGCCTATTTATTTTTTTGCTTGATTTGGGTTCTAAAATCTACCTGAAAAAAAATCACTACATCAATCAGTGGGAGAAAAATATTGGCCTCAGGGCTTGTGTGCCACTCCTGACTCCTGTGTGTGCCATCTCTCACTCAGTGGGCCATAGAAAGCCAATTTATTTTTTTGCTTGATTTGGGTTCTAAAATCTACCTGAAAAAAAATCACCACATCAATCAGTGGAAGAAAAATATTGGCCTCAGGGCTTGTGTGCCACTCCTGACTCCTGTGTGTGCCATCTCTCACTCAGTGGGCCACAGAAAGCCTATTTATTTTTTTGCTTGATTTGGGTTCTAAAATCTACCTGAAAAAAAATCACTACATCAATCAGTGGGAGAAAAATATTGGCCTCAGGGCTTGTGTGCCACTCCTGACTCCTGTGTGTGCCATCTCTCACTCAGTGGGCCATAGAAAGCCTATTTATTTTTTTTGCTTCATTTGGGTTCTAAAATCTACCTGAAAAAAAATCACTACATCAGTCAGTGGGAGAAAAATATTGGCTTCAGGGCTTGTGTGCCACTCCTGACTCCTGTGTGTGCCATCTCTCACTCGGTGGGCCATAGAAAGCCTATTTATTTTTATTATTTGGTTTCTAAAGTCTCCCTGAAAAAAAAAAAAAAATTCAAAAAATGGGAGATTAATATTGCCCTTTCTGCTTGTGTGCCACTCCTGACTCCTGTGTGTGCCATCTCTCACTCAGTGGGCCATAGAAAGCCTATTGATTTTTTTGCTTGATTTGGGTTCTAAAATCTACCTGAAAAAAAATCACTACATCAATCAGTGGGAGAAAAATATTGGCCTCAGGGCTTGTGTGCCACTCCTGACTCCTGTGTGTGCCATCTCTCACTCAGTGGGCCATAGAAAGCCTATTTATTTTTTTGCTTGATTTGGGTTCTAAAATCTACCTGAAAAAAAATCACTACATCAATCAGTGGGAGAAAAATATTGGCCTCAAGGCTTGTGTGCCACTCCTGACTACTGTGTGTGCAATCTCTCACTCAGTGGGCCATAGAAAGCCTATTTATTTTTTTGCTTGATTTGGGTTCTAAAATCTACCTGAAAAAAAATCACTACATCAATCAGTGGGAGAAAAATATTGGCCTCAGGGCTTGTGTGCCACTCCTGACTCCTGTGTGTGCCATCTCTCACTCAGTGGGCCATAGAAAGCCTATTTATTTTTTTGCTTGATTTGGGTTCTAAAATCTACCTGAAAAAAAATCACTACATCAATCAGTGGGAGATTAATATTGCCCTTTCTGCTTGTGTGCCACTCCTGACTCCTGTGTGTGCCATCTCTCACTCAGTGGGCCATAGAAAGCCTATTTATTTTTATTATTTGGTTTCTAAAGTCTCCCTGAAAAAAAAAAAAATTCAAACAGTGGGAGATTAATATTGCCCTTTCTGCTTGTGTGCTACTCCTGACTCCTGTGTGTGCCATCTCTCACTCAGTGGGCCATAGAAAGCCTATTTATTTTTATTATTTGGTTTCTAAAGTCTCCCTGAAAAAAAAAAATTCAAACAGTGGGAGATTAATATTGCCCTTTCTGCTTGTGTGCCACTCCTGACTCCTGTGTGTGCCATCTCTCACTCAGTGGGCCATAGAAAGCCTATTTATTTTTTTGCTTGATTTGGGTTCTAAAATCTACTTGAAAATAAATCACTACATCAATCAGTGGGAGAAAAATATTGGCCTCAGGGCTTGTGTGCCACTCCTGACTCCTGTGTGTGCCATCTCTCACTCAGTGGGCCATAGAAAGCCTATTTATTTTTTTGCTTGATTTGGGTTCTAAAATCTTCCTGAAAAAAAATCACTACATCAATCAGTGGGAGAAAAATATTGGCCTCAGGGCTTGTGTGCCACTCCTGACTCCTGTGTGTGCCATCTCTCACTCAGTGGGCCATAGAAAGCCTATTTATTTTTTTGCTTGATTTGGGTTCTAAAATCTACCTGAAAAAAAATCACTACATCAATCAGTGGGAGAAAAATATTGGCCTCAGGGCTTGTGTGCCACTCCTGACTCCTGTGTGTGCCATCTCTCACTCAGTGGGCCATAGAAAGCCTATTTATTTTTTTTGCTTGATTTGGGTTCTAAAATCTACCTGAAAAAAAATCACTACATCAATCAGTGGGAGAAAAATATTGGCCTCAGGGCTTGTGTGCCACTCCTGACTCCTGTGTATGCCATCTCTCACTCAGTAGGCCATAGAAAGCCTATTGATTTTTTTGCTTGATTTGGGTTCTAAAATCTACCTGAAAAAAAATCACTACATCAATCAGTGGGAGAAAAATATTGGCCTCAGGGCTTGTGTGCCACTCCTGACTCCTGTGTGTGCAATCTCTCACTCAGTGGGCCATAGAAAGCCTATTTATTTTTTTGCTTGATTTGGGTTCTAAAATCTACCTGAAAAAAAATCACTACATCAATCAGTGGGAGAAAAATATTGGCCTCAGGGCTTGTGTGCCACTCCTGACTCCTGTGTGTGCCATCTCTCACTCAGTGGGCCATAGAAAGCCTATTTATTTTTTTTGCTTGATTTGGGTTCTAAAATCTACCTGAAAAAAAATCACTACATCAATCAGTGGGAGAAAAATATTGGCCTCAGGGCTTGTGTGCCACTCCTGACTCCTGTGTGTGCCATCTCTCACTCAGTGGGCCATAGAAAGCCTATTTATTTTTATTATTTGGTTTCTAAAGTCTCCCTGAAAAAAAAAAAAAATTCAAACAGTGGGAGATTAATATTGCCCTTTCTGCTTGTGTGCCACTCCTGACTCCTGTGTGTGCCATCTCTCACTCAGTGGGCCATAGAAAGCCTATTTATTTTTATTATTTGGTTTCTAAAGTCTCCCTGAAAAAAAAAAAAATTCAAACAGTGGGAGATTAATATTGCCCTTTCTGCTTGTGTGCCACTCCTGACTCCTGTGTGTGCCATCTCTCACTCAGTGGGCCATAGAAAGCCTATTTATTTTTTTGCTTGAATTGGGTTCTAAAATCTACCTGAAAAAAAATCACTACATCAATCAGTGGGAGAAAAATATTGGCCTCAGGGCTTGTGTGCCACTCCTGACTCCTGTGTGTGCCATCTCTCACTCAGTGGGCCATAGAAAGCCTATTTATTTTTATCATTTGGTTTCTAAAGTCTCCCTGAAAAAAAAAAAATTCAAACAGTGGGAGATTAATATTGCCCTTTCTGCTTGTGTGCCACTCCTGACTCCTGTGTGTGCCATCTCTCACTCAGTGGGCCATAGAAAGCCTATTTATTTTTTTGCTTGAATTGGGTTCTAAAATCTACCTGAAAAAAAAATCACTACATCAATCAGTGGGAGAAAAATATTGGCCTCAGGGCTTGTGTGCCACTCCTGACTCCTGTGTGTGCCATCTCTCACTCAGTGGGCCATAGAAAGCCTATTTATTTTTTTGCTTGATTTGGGTTCTAAAATCTACCTGAAAAAAAATCATTACATCAATCAGTGGGAGAAAAATATTGGCCTCAGGGCTTGTGTGCCACTCCTGACTCCTGTGTGTGCCATCTCTCACTCAGTGGGCCATAGAAAGCCTATTTATTTTTTTGCTTGATTTGGGTTCTAAAATCTACCTGAAAAAAAATCACTACATTAATCAGTGGGAGAAAAATATTGGCCTCAGGGCTTGTGTGCCACTCCTGACTCCTGTGTGTGCCATCTCTCACTCAGTGGGCCATAGAAAGCCTATTTATTTTTATTATTTGGTTTCTAAAGTCTCCCTGAAAAAAAAAAAATTCAAACAGTGGGAGATTAATATTGCCCTTTCTGCTTGTGTGCCACTCCTGACTCCTGTGTGTGCCATCTCTCACTCAGTGGGCCATAGAAAGCCTATTTATTTTTATTATTTGGTTTCTAAAGTCTCCCTGAAAAAAAAAAAAATTCAAACAGTGGGAGATTAATATTGCCCTTTCTGCTTGTGTGCCACTCCTGACTCCTGTGTGTGCCATCTCTCACTCAGTGGGCCATAGAAAGCCTATTTATTTTTATTATTTGGTTTCTAAAGTCTCCCTGAAAAAAAAAAAAAAATTCAAACAGTGGGAGATTAATATTGCCCTTTCTGCTTGTGTGCCACTCCTGACTCCTGTGTGTGCCATCTCTCACTCAGTGGGCCATAGAAAGCCTATTTATTTTTATTATTTGGTTTCTAAAGTCTCCCTGAAAAAAAAAAAATTCAAACAGTGGGAGATTAATATTGCCCTTTCTGCTTGTGTGCCACTCCTGACTCCTGTGTGTGCCATCTCTCACTCAGTGGGCCATAGAAAGCCTATTTATTTTTATTATTTGGTTTCTAAAGTCTCCCTGAAAAAAAAAAAATTCAAACAGTGGGAGATTAATATTGCCCTTTCTGCTTGTGTGCCACTCCTGACTCCTGTGTGTGCCATCTCTCACTCAGTGGGCCATAGAAAGCCTATTTATTTTTTTGCTTGATTTGGGTTCTAAAATCTACCTGAAAAAAAATCACTACATCAATCAGTGGGAGAAAAATATTGGCCTCAGGGCTTGTGTGCCACTCCTGACTCCTGTGTGTGCCATCTCTCACTCAGTGGGCCATAGAAAGCCTATTTATTTTTATTATTTGGTTTCTAAAGTCTCCCTGAAAAAAAAAAAATTCAAACAGTGGGAGATTAATATTGCCCTTTCTGCTTGTGTGCCACTCCTGACTCCTGTGTGTGCCATCTCTCACTCAGTGGGCCATAGAAAGCCTATTTATTTTTATTATTTGGTTTCTAAAGTCTCCCTGAAAAAAAAAAAATTCAAACAGTGGGAGATTAATATTGCCCTTTCTGCTTGTGTGCCACTCCTGACTCCTGTGTGTGCCATCTCTCACTCAGTGGGCCATAGAAAGCCTATTTATTTTTATTATTTGGTTTCTAAAGTCTCCCTGAAAAAAAAAAAAAATAAAACAGTGGGAGATTAATATTGCCCTTTCTGCTTGTGTGCCACTCCTGACTCCTGTGTGTGCCATCTCTCACTCAGTGGGCCATAGAAAGCCTATTTATTTTTTTGCTTGATTTGGGTTCTAAAATCTACCTGAAAAAAAATCACTACATTAATCAGTGGGAGAAAAATATTGGCCTCAGGGCTTGTGTGCCACTCCTGACTCCTGTGTGTGCAATCTCTCACTCAGTGGGCCATAGAAAGCCTATTTATTTTTTTGCTTGATTTGGGTTCTAAAATCTACCTGAAAAAAAATCACTACATCAATCAGTGGGAGAAAAATATTGGCCTCAGGGCTTGTGTGCCACTCCTGACTCCTGTGTGTGCCATCTCTCACTCAGTGGGCCATAGAAAGCCTATTTATTTTTTTTGCTTGATTTGGGTTCTAAAATCTACCTGAAAAAAAATCACTACATCAATCAGTGGGAGAAAAATATTGGCCTCAGGGCTTGTGTGCCACTCCTGACTCCTGTGTGTGCCATCTCTCACTCAGTGGGCCATAGAAAGCCTATTTATTTTTATTATTTGGTTTCTAAAGTCTCCCTGAAAAAAAAAAAAAATTCAAACAGTGGGAGATTAATATTGCCCTTTCTGCTTGTGTGCCACTCCTGACTCCTGTGTGTGCCATCTCTCACTCAGTGGGCCATAGAAAGCCTATTTATTTTTATTATTTGGTTTCTAAAGTCTCCCTGAAAAAAAAAAAAATTCAAACAGTGGGAGATTAATATTGCCCTTTCTGCTTGTGTGCCACTCCTGACTCCTGTGTGTGCCATCTCTCACTCAGTGGGCCATAGAAAGCCTATTTATTTTTTTGCTTGAATTGGGTTCTAAAATCTACCTGAAAAAAAATCACTACATCAATCAGTGGGAGAAAAATATTGGCCTCAGGGCTTGTGTGCCACTCCTGACTCCTGTGTGTGCCATCTCTCACTCAGTGGGCCATAGAAAGCCTATTTATTTTTATCATTTGGTTTCTAAAGTCTCCCTGAAAAAAAAAAAATTCAAACAGTGGGAGATTAATATTGCCCTTTCTGCTTGTGTGCCACTCCTGACTCCTGTGTGTGCCATCTCTCACTCAGTGGGCCATAGAAAGCCTATTTATTTTTTTGCTTGAATTGGGTTCTAAAATCTACCTGAAAAAAAAATCACTACATCAATCAGTGGGAGAAAAATATTGGCCTCAGGGCTTGTGTGCCACTCCTGACTCCTGTGTGTGCCATCTCTCACTCAGTGGGCCATAGAAAGCCTATTTATTTTTTTGCTTGATTTGGGTTCTAAAATCTACCTGAAAAAAAATCATTACATCAATCAGTGGGAGAAAAATATTGGCCTCAGGGCTTGTGTGCCACTCCTGACTCCTGTGTGTGCCATCTCTCACTCAGTGGGCCATAGAAAGCCTATTTATTTTTTTGCTTGATTTGGGTTCTAAAATCTACCTGAAAAAAAATCACTACATTAATCAGTGGGAGAAAAATATTGGCCTCAGGGCTTGTGTGCCACTCCTGACTCCTGTGTGTGCCATCTCTCACTCAGTGGGCCATAGAAAGCCTATTTATTTTTATTATTTGGTTTCTAAAGTCTCCCTGAAAAAAAAAAAATTCAAACAGTGGGAGATTAATATTGCCCTTTCTGCTTGTGTGCCACTCCTGACTCCTGTGTGTGCCATCTCTCACTCAGTGGGCCATAGAAAGCCTATTTATTTTTATTATTTGGTTTCTAAAGTCTCCCTGAAAAAAAAAAAAATTCAAACAGTGGGAGATTAATATTGCCCTTTCTGCTTGTGTGCCACTCCTGACTCCTGTGTGTGCCATCTCTCACTCAGTGGGCCATAGAAAGCCTATTTATTTTTATTATTTGGTTTCTAAAGTCTCCCTGAAAAAAAAAAAAAAATTCAAACAGTGGGAGATTAATATTGCCCTTTCTGCTTGTGTGCCACTCCTGACTCCTGTGTGTGCCATCTCTCACTCAGTGGGCCATAGAAAGCCTATTTATTTTTATTATTTGGTTTCTAAAGTCTCCCTGAAAAAAAAAAAATTCAAACAGTGGGAGATTAATATTGCCCTTTCTGCTTGTGTGCCACTCCTGACTCCTGTGTGTGCCATCTCTCACTCAGTGGGCCATAGAAAGCCTATTTATTTTTATTATTTGGTTTCTAAAGTCTCCCTGAAAAAAAAAAAATTCAAACAGTGGGAGATTAATATTGCCCTTTCTGCTTGTGTGCCACTCCTGACTCCTGTGTGTGCCATCTCTCACTCAGTGGGCCATAGAAAGCCTATTTATTTTTTTGCTTGATTTGGGTTCTAAAATCTACCTGAAAAAAAATCACTACATCAATCAGTGGGAGAAAAATATTGGCCTCAGGGCTTGTGTGCCACTCCTGACTCCTGTGTGTGCCATCTCTCACTCAGTGGGCCATAGAAAGCCTATTTATTTTTATTATTTGGTTTCTAAAGTCTCCCTGAAAAAAAAAAAATTCAAACAGTGGGAGATTAATATTGCCCTTTCTGCTTGTGTGCCACTCCTGACTCCTGTGTGTGCCATCTCTCACTCAGTGGGCCATAGAAAGCCTATTTATTTTTATTATTTGGTTTCTAAAGTCTCCCTGAAAAAAAAAAAATTCAAACAGTGGGAGATTAATATTGCCCTTTCTGCTTGTGTGCCACTCCTGACTCCTGTGTGTGCCATCTCTCACTCAGTGGGCCATAGAAAGCCTATTTATTTTTATTATTTGGTTTCTAAAGTCTCCCTGAAAAAAAAAAAAAATAAAACAGTGGGAGATTAATATTGCCCTTTCTGCTTGTGTGCCACTCCTGACTCCTGTGTGTGCCATCTCTCACTCAGTGGGCCATAGAAAGCCTATTTATTTTTTTGCTTGATTTGGGTTCTAAAATCTACCTGAAAAAAAATCACTACATTAATCAGTGGGAGAAAAATATTGGCCTCAGGGCTTGTGTGCCACTCCTGACTCCTGTGTGTGTCATCTCTCACTCAGTGGGCCATAGAAAGCCTATTTATTTTTTTGCTTGATTTGGGTTCTAAAATCTACCTGAAAAAAAATCACTACATCAATCAGTGGGAGAAAAATATTGGCCTCAGGGCTTGTGTGCCACTCCTGACTTCTGTTTGTGCCATCTCTCACTCAGTGGGCCATAGAAAGCCTATTTATTTTTTTTGCTTGATTTGGGTTCTAAAATCTACCTGAAAAAAAATCACTACATCAATCAGTGGGAGAAAAATATTGGCCTCAGGGCTTGTGTGCCACTCCTGACTCCTGTGTGTGCCATCTCTCACTCAGTGGGCCATAGAAAGCCTATTTATTTTTATTATTTGGTTTCTAAAGTCTCCCTGAAAAAAAAAAAATTCAAACAGTGGGAGATTAATATTGCCCTTTCTGCTTGTGTGCCACTCCTGACTCCTGTGTGTGCCATCTCTCACTCAGTGGGCCATAGAAAGCCTATTTATTTTTATTATTTGGTTTCTAAAGTCTCCCTGAAAAAAAAAAAATTCAAACAGTGGGAGATTAATATTGCCCTTTCTGCTTGTGTGCCACTCCTGACTCCTGTGTGTGCCATCTCTCACTCAGTGGGCCATAGAAAGCCTATTTATTTTTATTATTTGGTTTCTAAAGTCTCCCTGAAAAAAAAAAAAAATTCAAACAGTGGGAGATTAATATTGCCCTTTCTGCTTGTGTGCCACTCCTGACTCCTGTGTGTGCCATCTCTCACTCAGTGGGCCATAGAAAGCCTATTTATTTTTTTGCTTGATTTGGGTTCTAAAATCTACCTGAAAATAAATCACTACATCAATCAGTGGGAGAAAAATATTGGCCTCAGGGCTTGTGTGCCACTCCTGACTCCTGTGTGTGCCATCTCTCACTCAGTAGGCCATAGAAAGCCTATTGATTTTTTTGCTTGATTTGGGTTCTAAAATCTACCTGAAAAAAAATCACTACATCAATCAGTGGGAGAAAAATATTGGCCTCAGGGCTTGTGTGCCACTCCTGACTCCTGTGTGTGCCATCTCTCACTCAGTGGGCCATAGAAAGCCTATTTATTTTTTTGCTTGATTTGGGTTCTAAAATCTACCTGAAAAAAAATCACTACATCAATCAGTGGGAGAAAAATATTGGCCTCAGGGCTTGTGTGCCACTCCTGACTTCTGTGTGTGCCATCTCTCACTAAGTGTGCCATAGAAAGCCTATTTATTTTTTTTGCTTGATTTGGGTTCTAAAATCTACCTGAAAAAAAATCACTACATCAATCAGTGGGAGAAAAATATTGGCCTCAGGGCTTGTGTGCCACTCCTGACTCCTGTGTGTGCCATCTCTCACTCAGTGGGCCATAGAAAGCCTATTTATTTTTATTATTTGGTTTCTAAAGTCTCCCTGAAAAAAAAAAAATTCAAACAGTGGGAGATTAATATTGCCCTTTCTGCTTGTGTGCCACTCCTGACTCCTGTGTGTGCCATCTCTCACTCAGTGGGCCATAGAAAGCCTATTTATTTTTATTATTTGGTTTCTAAAGTCTCCCTGAAAAAAAAAAAAAAATTCAAACAGTGGGAGATTAATATTGCCCTTTCTGCTTGTGTGCCACTCCTGACTCCTGTGTGTGCCATCTCTCACTCAGTGGGCCATAGAAAGCCTATTTATTTTTTTGCTTGATTTGGGTTCTAAAATCTACCTGAAAATAAATCACTACATCAATCAGTGGGAGAAAAATATTGGCCTCAGGGCTTGTGTGCCACTCCTGACTCCTGTGTGTGCCATCTCTCACTCAGTAGGCCATAGAAAGCCTATTGATTTTTTTGCTTGATTTGGGTTCTAAAATCTACCTGAAAAAAAATCACTACATCAATCAGTGGGAGAAAAATATTGGCCTCAGGGCTTGTGTGCCACTCCTGACTCCTGTGTGTGCCATCTCTCACTCAGTGGGCCATAGAAAGCCTATTTATTTTTTTGCTTGATTTGGGTTCTAAAATCTACCTGAAAAAAAATCACTACATTAATCAGTGGGAGAAAAATATTGGCCTCAGGGCTTGTGTGCCACTCCTGACTCCTGTGTGTGTCATCTCTCACTCAGTGGGCCATAGAAAGCCTATTTATTTTTTTGCTTGATTTGGGTTCTAAAATCTACCTGAAAAAAAATCACTACATCAATCAGTGGGAGAAAAATATTGGCCTCAGGGCTTGTGTGCCACTCCTGACTTCTGTGTGTGCCATCTCTCACTAAGTGTGCCATAGAAAGCCTATTTATTTTTTTTGCTTGATTTGGGTTCTAAAATCTACCTGAAAAAAAATCACTACATCAATCAGTGGGAGAAAAATATTGGCCTCAGGGCTTGTGTGCCACTCCTGACTCCTGTGTGTGCCATCTCTCACTCAGTGGGCCATAGAAAGCCTATTTATTTTTATTATTTGGTTTCTAAAGTCTCCCTGAAAAAAAAAAAATTCAAACAGTGGGAGATTAATATTGCCCTTTCTGCTTGTGTGCCACTCCTGACTCCTGTGTGTGCCATCTCTCACTCAGTGGGCCATAGAAAGCCTATTTATTTTTATTATTTGGTTTCTAAAGTCTCCCTGAAAAAAAAAAAATTCAAACAGTGGGAGATTAATATTGCCCTTTCTTCTTGTGTGCCACTCCTGACTCCTGTGTGTGCCATCTCTCACTCAGTGGGCCATAGAAAGCCTATTTATTTTTATTATTTGGTTTCTAAAGTCTCCCTGAAAAAAAAAAAAAATTCAAACAGTGGGAGATTAATATTGCCCTTTCTGCTTGTGTGCCACTCCTGACTCCTGTGTGTGCCATCTCTCACTCAGTGGGCCATAGAAAGCCTATTTATTTTTTTGCTTGATTTGGGTTCTAAAATCTACCTGAAAATAAATCACTACATCAATCAGTGGGAGAAAAATATTGGCCTCAGGGCTTGTGTGCCACTCCTGACTCCTGTGTGTGCCATCTCTCACTCAGTGGGCCATAGAAAGCCTATTTATTTTTTTGCTTGATTTGGGTTCTAAAATCTACCTGAAAAAAAATCACTACATCAATCAGTGGGAGAAAAATATTGGCCTCAGGGCTTGTGTGCCACTCCTGACTCCTGTGTGTGCCATCTCTCACTCAGTGGGCCATAGAAAGCCTATTTATTTTTTTTGCTTGATTTGGGTTCTAAAATCTACCTGAAAAAAATCACTACATCAATCAGTGGGAGAAAAATATTGGCCTCAGGGCTTGTGTGCCACTCCTGACTCCTGTGTGTGCCATCTCTCACTCAGTGGGCCATAGAAAGCCTATTTATTTTTTTGCTTGATTTGGGTTCTAAAATCTACCTGAAAAAAAATCACTACATCAATCAGTGGGAGAAAAATATTGGCCTCAGGGCTTGTGTGCCACTCCTGACTCCTGTGTGTGCCATCTCTCACTCAGTGGGCCATAGAAACCTATTTATTTTTTTTGCTTGATTTGGGTTCTAAAATCTACCTGAAAAAAATCACTACATCAATCAGTGGGAGAAAAATATTGGCCTCAGGGCTTGTGTGCCACTCCTGACTCCTGTGTGTGCCATCTCTCACTCAGTGGGCCATAGAAAGCCTATTTATTTTTTATTATTTAGTTTCTAAAGTCTCCCTGAAAAAGAAAAAAAAAAAAAAAAAACAGTGGGAGATTAATATTGGCATTTGTGCTTGAGTGACAGTCCTGCGTGTGTGGCATCTCTGTGATTTGGTGCCACAGAAAACAGAGTGTGTAACATTGTGCCTGATTTTCCTTGTGGTCTCACCAACCTGTTAAGGGATATTGAAATCATACTGAAGTTATAGCTCACCGTGTAAGTTGTTTGACAGCAACAAATAAAGTTACTTTGGTTAAGTTTTTAAAACAATGAGGAAGTCTGGTGCAAGAGGTCGTCGTGGCCGTGGGCGTTCATTGTCAGCTGGTAATGATGGTAGTGGTAGTGGAGCATCAGGTGGTCGTGGGGATAAAAATATTCCACCTAAGTCTGGAGCTGTGGAGCCAGTTTCGTCGTCTGGCTACACAAGGCCTCGAACGCTCTCTTTTCTGGGAGTAGGAAAACCGCTTTTAAAGCCGGAGCAGCAACAGCAAGTTTTGGCTTACATTGCAGACTCAGCCTCTAGCTCTTTTGCCTCCTCTTCTGAAACTGGTAAATGTAAAAGCAGTGCGTCGCTTGTGGATGTTCACGGTCAGGGACAAGTCGCTTCCTTGTCCTCTTCAGCAAAAACTACAACAAGAGAGAAGGATGCAGCAGGCGACACAACGGGTTACTCCATGGAGCTCTTTACACATACCGTCCCTGGCTTAGAAAGTGAAACACTTAACAGGCCATGCCCATTACAAGTAGATTCTGACATGGAGTGCACTGATGCACAGCCACAGCCAGAGTACTATGCTGCTCCTTTGACTCAGACCACCACATTGCCCTCTCAGGGTACTGATCCACAATCAGACCCTGATGAGACTATGTTGCCCCGCCACGAACGCTATACCACCGACCGACACAGTGACACAGACGAAGTTGCACACGAGCTCGAAGAGGAGGTAATAGATGACCCAGTTGTTGACCCCGATTGGCAGCCATTGGGGGAACAGGGTGCAGGCGGCAGTAGTTCAGAAGCGGAGGTGGAGGAGGGGCCGCAGCAGGCATCAACATCGCAACAGGTTCCATCTGCCGGGCCCGTATCTGGCCCAAAACGCGTGTCAAAGCCAAAACCTGTTGGAGGACAGCGTGGCCATCCGGTTAAAGCTCAGTCTGCAATCCCTGAAAAGGGATCCGATGCTAGGAAGAGTGCAGTCTGGCATTTTTTTAAACAACATCCAATTGATCAGCGCAAAGTCATCTGTCAAAAATGTTCAACTAGCTTAAGCAGAGGTCAGAATCTGAAAAGTCTAAATACTAGTTGCATGCATAGACACTTAACCACCATGCATTTTCAAGCCTGGACTAACTACCAAACGTCCCTTAAGGTTGTAGCACCCTCGGCCAATGAAGCTAGTCAGCAACGCAACATCCCTTCCGTCACTGTAAGGCCACCATTTTCCGCACCACCGGCAGTATCTGTGCAGGTTTCTTTGCCAGCAAAAGCAGTCAGGGTCAGGGAATCACCAGTTTTGTAGGAGGAAATATTGCATCTAGGTCACCGGCGGAAACAATACCGTCTCCAACCGTCTCTCAGTCTGCCATGTACACCGGCACACCCGAAAGTTCCTTGATCTTCAGCTCTCCAGTCCAGCTCACCCTACATGAGACTCTGGTTAGAAAAAGGAAGTACTTATCCTCGCATCCGCGTACACAGGGTTTTAACGCCCACATAGCTAGACTAATCTCGTTAGAGATGATGCCCTACCGGTTAGTTGAAAGCGAAGCTTTCAAAGCCCTGATGGAGTACGCTGAACCACGATACCAGCTACCCAGTCGACACTTTTTTTCCAGAAAAGCCATCCCAGCCCTGCACCAGCACGTTAAACAGCGCATCGTCCATGCACTCAGGCAATCTGTGAGTACAAAGGTGCACCTGACTACAGATGCATGGACCAGTAGGCATGGCCAGGGACGTTATGTGTCCATCACGGCACACTGGGTGAATGTGGTGGATGCAGGGTCCACAGGGGACATAAATTTCGGGACAGTTGTGCCTAGCCCACGGTCTAGGAAACAGTTGGCTGTAGGCGTTCGCACCCCCTCCTCCTCCTCCTCGTCCTCCTGCAGAAGCTACAGCTCTTCCACAGACCGCAGTCGGCCAACCACTCCATCGGCAGATCACACTGTTGCACACCAGTTGTCCCATTATGGGCCAGCTACTGGCAAGCGTCAGCAGGCTGTATTGGCTATGAAGTGTTTGGGCGACAACAGACACACCGCGGAAGTTCTGTCCGAGTTCTTGCAACAAGAAACGCAGTCGTGGCTGGGCACAGTAGATCTTGAGGCAGGCAAGGTATTGAGTGATAACGGAAGGAATTTCATGGCTGCCATCTCCCTTTCCCAACTGAAACACATTCCTTGCCTGGCTCACACCTTAAACCTGGTGGTGCAGTGCTTATTGAAAACTTATCCTGGGTTCTCCGACCTGCTCCTCAAAGTGCGTGGACTTTGCTCACATATCCGACGTTCGCCTGTACACTCCAGCCGTATGCAGACCTATCAGCGGTCTTTGAACCTTCCCCAGCATCGCCTAATCATAGACGTTGCAACAAGGTGGAACTCAACACTGCACATGCTTCAGAGACTGTGCCAACAGAGGCGGGCTGTTATGTTTTTGTGGGAGGATACACATACACGGGCAGGCAGTAGGATGGCAGACATGGAGTTGTCAGGTGTGCAGTGGTCGAAGATAAAAGACATGTGTCAAGTCCTTCAGTGTTTTGAGGAATGCACACGGCTGGTTAGTGCAGACAACGCCATAATAAGCATGAGCATCCCCCTAATGCGTCTGCTGATGCAAAGTTTGACGCACATAAAGGATCAGGCGTCTGCACCAGAGGAAGAGGAAAGCCTTGATGACAGTCAGCCATTGTCTGGTCAGGGCAGTGTACAGGACGAGGTAGCGGGCGAAGAGGAGGTGGAGGACGAGGAGGATGATGGGGATGAGTATATTTTTAATGCGGAAGCTTTCCCGGGGGCACTGGAAATTGGTTGCGTGGCAAGGCCGGGTTCTGGTTTTTTGAGGGACACAAGTGACGTAGATTTGCCTGAAACTGCCCCTCAACCAATCACAACCGGAGATTTGACAACTGGAACTTTGGCCCACATGGCGGATTATGCCTTACGTATCCTAAAAAGGGACACACGCATTACGAAAATGATGAACGATGACGATTACTGGTTGGCCTGCCTCCTTGATCCACGCTATAAAGGCAAATTGCAAAATATTATGCCACATGAGAACTTGGAACTAATATTAGCAACCAAACAATCAACTCTTGTTGACCGTTTGCTTCAGGCATTCCCAGCACACAGCGCACGTGATCGTTCTCACACGAGCTCCAGGGGGCAGCAGACTAGGAGTGTTAGGGGTGCACACATCAGAAGTGGCGTTGGACAGAGGGGTTTTCTGACCAGGTTGTGGAGTGATTTTGCTATGACCGCAGACAGGACAGGTACTGCTGCATCAATTGAAAGTGACAGGAGACAACATTTGTCCAGTATGGTTACTAACTATTTTTCATCCCTTATCGATGTTCTCCCTCAACCGAAATTCCAATTTGATTACTGGGCATCAAAATTAGACACCTGGCCAGAATTGGCAGAATATGCATTGCAGGAGCTTGCTTGCCCGGCAGCAAGTGTCCTATCAGAAAGAGTATTCAGTGCTGCAGGTTCAATATTAACCGAAAAAAGGACTCGTCTGGCTACCCAAAATGTTGATGATCTAACATTCATTAAAATGAACCACAACTGGATTTCGAAATCTTTTGCCCCACCTTGCCCGGCCGACACCTAGCTTTCCTATGAAAAGCTCCTGCCTGTGGACTACTGTGAATTACTTTTCTAATGTCTAATTTGCTGCAGCTGATTGTCCAGCATACGACATGTTTACACCTCCCTAAATGGCCAAACTCCCCACACGGGGCCGTGGTATCGCGACTTGGCGCAAGCACCCGTGAGACTGCTGTTTGTCTGAAGAGGTGGGTGTGCTCGCTTTTGGTCGACGGCATTGCTACTGGGTCCCTCATAGTACAATAAAGTGTCTCTGGCGGTGGTAGTGCGCACCCAACGTCAGACACACTGTTGTAACATGAGGGGCCCTGGGCCTGTACCACCGGCCACAAGAGAGTTCACCCACCCCCAGGTCAAACATTGCTCTACCACTTCCACAGTTATCTCTCACACTTCCACCAATGTTTAGTCTATGCGCTGACATCTTTCCTTACCTGCCACTGACAATACCATTGTGTTGACATGTATGATGGTACTTAACATAGTCAGGGGCAGTGTCCTCTATTTACCACAGTAAATACTTTGCGCTAAATTAGTAGGTCTGAAACAACGCAGAGGATCCCACCCCTGAACCTAACGATTGCACCCTTTAGTGTTTTTGTTTTGTTTTAATGCGAGACATTCACATTTATTTTTTGTTTTTGACTACTAACTGGCAGACACTCATTACAATCGGCCTCCACTGACCAGACCACTGCTGCCCGTGTACCCCTGTAACCAATTATAAAGTGCCTACAGCCAGCCCATTTTATTGTGTTAGGCCTTCGAAGCCTGTCTGCGGTCCCTCCTTCCACTAGGCCTCCACTCACCAGACCACTGCTGCCCGTGTACCCCTGGAACCTATTTTACAGTGCCTACAGCCAGCCCATTTTATTATGTTAGGCCTTCGAAGCCTGTCTGCGGTCCCTCCTTCCACTAGGCCTCCACTGACCTGACCACTGCTGCCCGTGTACCCCTGGAACCTATTTTACAGTGCCTACAGCCAGCCCATTTTATTATGTTAGGCCTTCGAAGCCTGTCTGCGGTCCCTCCTTCCACTAGGCCTCCACTGACCAGACCACTGCTGCCCGTGTACCCCTGGAACCAATTATAAAGTGCCTACAGCCAGCCCATTTTATTGTGTTAGGCCTTCGAAGCCTGTCTGCGGTCCCTCCTTCCACTAGGCCTCCACTGACCTGACCACTGCTGCCCGTGTACCCCTGGAACCAATTATAAAGTGCCTACAGCCAGCCCATTTTATTGTGTTAGGCCTTCGAAGCCTGTCTGCGGTCCCTCCTTCCACTAGGCCTCCACTGACCAGACCACTGCTGCCCGTGTACCCCTGGAACCTATTTTACAGTGCCTACAGCCAGCCCATTTTATTATGTTAGGCCTTCGAAGCCTGTCTGCGGTCCCTCCTTCCACTAGGCCTCCACTGACCAGACCACTGCTGCCCGTGTACCCCTGGAACCAATTATAAAGTGCCTACAGCCAGCCCATTTTATTGTGTTAGGCCTTCGAAGCCTGTCTGTGGTCCCTCCTTCCACTAGGCCTCCACTGACCAGACCACTGCTGCCCGTGTACCCCTGGAATAAATTATAAAGTGCATACAGCCAGCCCATTTTATTGTGTTAGGCCTTCGAAGCCTGTCTGCGGTCCCTCCTTCCACTAGGCCTCCACTGACCAGACCACTGCTGCCCGTGTACCCCTGGAACCTATTTTACAGTGCCTACAGCCAGCCCATTTTATTATGTTAGGCCTTCGAAGCCTGTCTGCTGTCCCTCCTTCCACTAGGCCTCCACTGACCTGACCACTGCTGCCCGTGTACCCCTGTAACCAATTATAAAGTGCCTACAGCCAGCCCATTTTATTGTGTTAGGCCTTCGAAGCCTGTCTGCGGTCCCTCCTTCCACTAGGCCTCCACTCACCAGACCACTGCTGCCCGTGTACCCCTGGAACCTATTTTACAGTGCCTACAGCCAGCCCATTTTATTGTGTTAGGCCTTCGAAGCCTGTCTGCGGTCCCTCCTTCCACTAGGCCTCCACTCACCAGACCACTGCTGCCCGTGTACCCCTGGAACCTATTTTACAGTGCCTACAGCCAGCCCATTTTATTGTGTTAGGCCTTCGAAGCCTGTCTGCGGTCCCTCCTTCCACTAGGCCTCCACTCACCAGACCACTGCTGCCCGTGTACCCCTGGAACCTATTTTACAGTGCATAGAGCCTATTGTTTTATTTTATTTAATATTAATAAAGCCATGATGGACTACGCTGTACCACGCTATGAGCTACCCAGTTGACAATTCTTTTGCGAGAAAAGCCATCCCACCCCTCCACCAGCATGTTAAAGACCACATTGTCCTTTCATTCTGTCAATCTGTGAGTCCAAAGGTACACCTGACAACAGACACATGGAGCGGAAGGCATGGCCACGGAAGGTTACGTGTCCTTTGTGGCGCAATGGGTTAATGTATTGCATGCATGGTCCACACAGGGGACAGCCTGGTAAGTCTGTCTGCAGTCCCTAATTCAAGTTGTCCTCAACTGAATAAAGCTGAGCTTCTACCTTCTGGCTCTGATTAACTGCTGTTTTTAAAAAAATTTGTGGTTCCGGCCTACTAACGGTGTCTGCCCCTGCCTGGTGTTGTCCTCAACTGAATAAAGCTGAGCTTCTACCTTCTGGCTCTGATTAACTGCTGTTTTTAAAAAAAATTGGTGGTTCCCGCCTACTAACGGTGTCTGCCCCTGCCTGGTGTTGTCCTCAACTGAATAAAGCTGAGCTTCTACCTTCTGGCTCTGATTAAGCTTTTTTTTTTTATTTATTTATTTTTTTAAATTGCTGGATGGGGCCTAATACCTCTGTTTGCTGCTCCCTGGTGTTTGTCCTCAACTGAATAAAGCTGAGCTTCCACCTTCTGGCTCTGATTAACTGCTGTTTTTAAAAAAAATGGTGGTTCCGGCCTACTAACGGTGTCTGCCCCTGCCTGGTGTTGTCCTCAACTGAATAAAGCTGAGCTTCTACCTTCTGGCTCTGATTAACTGCTGTTTTTAAAAAAATTGGTGGTTCCCGCCTACTAACGGTGTCTTCCCCTGCCTGGTGTTGTCCTCAACTGAATAAAGCTGAGCTTCTACCTTCTGGCTCTGATTAACTGCTGTTTTTTAAAAAATTGGTGGTTCCGGCCTACTAACGGTGTCTGCCCCTGCCTTGTGTTGTCCTCAACTGAATAAAGCTGAGCTTCTACCTTCTGGCTCTGATTAAGCTTTTTTTTTTTTTTTTTTTTTTTAATTGCTGGATGGGGCCTAATACCTCTGTTTGCTGCTCCCTGGTGTTTGTCCTCAACTGAATAAAGCTGAGCTTCTACCTTCTGGCTCTGATTAACTGCTGTTTTTAAAAAAATTGGTGGTTCCGGCCTACTAACGGTGTCTGCCCCTGCCTGGTGTTGTCCTCAACTGAACAAAAGCTGAGCTTCTACCTTCTGGCTCTGATTAACTGCTGTTTTTAAAAAAATTGGTGGTTCCCGCCTACTAACGGTGCCTGCCCCTGCCTGGTGTTGTCCTCAACTGAATAAAGCTGAGCTTCTACCTTCTGGCTCTGATTAACTGCTGTTTTTAAAAAAAATTGGTGGTTCCGGCCTACTAACGGTGTCTGCCCCTGCCTGCTGTTGTCCTCAACTGAATAAAGCTGAGCTTCTACCTTCTGGCTCTGATTAACTGCTGTTTTTAAAAAAATTGGTGGTTCCCGCCTACTAACGGTGTCTGCCCCTGCCTGGTGTTGTCCTCAACTGAATAAAGCTGAGCTTCCACCTTCTGGCTCTGATTAAGCTTTTTTTTTTTTTTCAAATTGCTGGATGGGGCCTAATACCTCTGTTTGCTGCTCCCTGGTGTTTGTCCTCAACTGAATAAAGCTGAGCTTCTACCTTCTGGCTCTGATTAACTGCTGATTTTAAAAAAATTGGTGGTTCCCGCCTACTAACGGTGTCTGCCCCTGCCTGGTGTTGTCCTCAACTGAATAAAGCTGAGCTTCTACCTTCTGGCTCTGATTAAGCTTTTTTTTTTTTTTTTTTTAATTGCTGGATGGGGCCTAATACCTCTGTTTGCTGCTCCCTGGTGTTTGTCCTCAACTGAATAAAGCTGAGCTTCTACCTTCTGGCTCTGATTAACTGCTGTTTTTAAAAAAATTGATGGTTTCGGCCTACTAACGGTGTCTGCCCCTGCCTGGTGTTGTCCTCAACTGAACAAAAGCTGAGCTTCTACCTTCTGGCTCTGATTAACTGCTGTTTTTAAAAAAATTGGTGGTTCCGGCCTACTAACGGTGTCTGCCCCTGCCTGGTGTTGTCCTCAACTGAACAAAAGCTGAGCTTCTACCTTCTGGCTCTGATTAACTGCTGTTTTAAAAAAAATTGGTGGTTCCGGCCTACTAACGGTGTCTGCCCCTGCCTGGTGTTGTCCTCAACTGAACAAAAGCTGAGCTTCTACCTTCTGGCTCTGATTAACTGCTGTTTTTAAAAAAATTGGTGGTTCCCGCCTACTAACGGTGCCTGCCCCTGCCTGGTGTTGTCCTCAACTGAATAAAGCTGAGCTTCTACCTTCTGGCTCTCATTAAGTGCTGTTTTTTAAAAGATTGGTGGTTCCGGCCTACTAACGGTGTCTGCCCCTGCCTGGTGTTGTCCTCAACTGAATAAAGCTGAGCTTCTACCTTCTGGCTTTTGGCCTACAGTAGCAAATATTAAACTGCATTTGGCCTATTAGTGTGTTTGGGCCCTGAAAACAGTGTCTGCTGCTCCTGGGTTTGCTACTCCACTCAACAAAGCAATGCCACCTGTTTTGTCCTGTTACCAATTTTGAACTGCATTTACCCTACTTTATTCTTTGGCCCTATATCTGTTTCCTCCTCATCCTGCCCATTCCCCAGCCACTGCTAGATGAGTCTGGGTACATTGACCTAGACCACTGCATTCCCCTTGCACTCTACACAGCCAGAATCTGACCCTGCTGAAAGTAAGGTTCCCCTTCCCGCATGTTATACCACCTTACACAGGGACAAAGAGGAAGGTGCAGATGAAAGTGCAGGTTCCTTCATCAGGTGGGGGGGGCATACTCGTTGGCGACGTCACTGGCACAGGGCCCCTCAGAGTACGCAAAAGTGTCGCTGCCGGTGGGAGGCGCCCCCGCCATGCAAACACACCGCTGTACTTTTAGGGGCCCAGTGCCAATGCCAACGAGTGGGCCCCCCTGCTTGCTTAGGATCACAGCACTTGCAAACTTGACATACTTACCTCTCACTGCTCCACCGCCGTGACGTAGTCCACGTTTCCTGTGCCCACTAAAACCTTGAACCAGCCCTACCCCCCACAACTTTTGCCAAATGACCCCAATTTCCAATGCCCAACTATTATTATAAAGTTAATTAAGATTGACAAGCTTCAGAAACAAGAATAGATGTTTTTGCCATTAAAATGGGCACTGTAGGTGTTTTCCTGGCCTCCACTCACTGCCGACTATGCTTCCCCATTGACTTGCATTGGGTTTCGTGTTTCGGTCGATCCCCGACTTTTACCGATAATCGGCCGACTGCACTCGACTCGACTCTGGACAAAGTCGGGTTTCACAAAACCCGACTCGACCGTAAAAAAATGAAAGTCGCTCAACCCTACCTACTACCCTTGATACCTGAGCTTTTTAATAGGCTACGGGAAGCAAGAGTATTTACTAAATTAGATATGCGGGGTGCTTACAACCTGATTCGCATTTGTGAGGGGGACGAATGGAAGACGGCTTTTTACACCAGGGAAGGGCACTATGAATATCTGGTGATGCCCTTCGGGCTCTGTAATGCCCCAGCCATTTTCCAAGACTTTGTAAATGACATCTGCCGGGATATGCTTTCCAACTCGGTCATAGTCTATCTGGATAGCACAGCCACATAGTATATAGCACAGCCACATAGGATATAGCACAGCCACGTAGTATATAGCAGCCACATAGTATATAGAAGCCATGTAGTATATAACACAGCCCACGTATTATATAGCACAGCCCACGTAGTATATAGCAGCCACGTAGTATAGAACAGAGTCCACGTAGTATATAGCACAGCCACATAGTATATAACACAGACAGCAATGTAGTATATAGCACAGCCATGTTGTAAATAGCACAGCACACATAGTATATAGCACAGCCACGTAGTATATAGCAGAGCCACCTAGTATATAGCACAGCCACGTAGTATATAACACAGCCCACGTAGTATATAGCACAGCCCACATAGTATATAACACAGCCACGTAGTATATAGCACAGCCTACATAGAATATAACACATCCCACGTAGTATATAGCACAGCCCACATAGTATATAACACAGCCCACGTAGTATATAGCACAGCTACATAGTATATAACACAGCCCACATAGTATATAGCAGTGTGGGAACCATATTCCTGTTAAAAAAAGACTTAAAATAAAAAAGTTATATACTCACCTTCTGGCATCCACCGAAGCTGTCCCGCTCCTCGTGATGCGGCCGGCAGCTTCCGTTCCTAGTGATGCATTGCGAAATTACCCAGATGACGTAGCGGTCTCGCACTGGCACTGACTGGAGGGTAGTAGGGAGGGGGCACTGACTGGGGGGGGGAGTAGGGAAGGGCGAATTCACGGCTGGGCTGTGCCCGTCGCTGATTGCGATGCGGGATTTCTGTGACAGACAGACGGAAGTGACCCTTAGAAAATTATATAGATAGATGTCAGTGAGACACATATATATATATATATATATATTTATTTATATTTCATACAGCGCTAGATAGTATAGAAGCCGGTAATTCAATTGACGTCTTTTTCCATCTCCTTATCAAACCCGACAGGATATAAGACATGGTTTACATACAGTAAACCATTTCATATCCCTTATTTTTTTACATATTCCTCACTACTAATGTTAGAAGTATCTGTGTGCAAAATTTGGTGGCTCTAGGTGTTTATTAATCCAATAGTAGTAAAGGGTTAATAATACACACACACATTAGGAATAAAGTATTTTAATGAAATAAATACACATGGTGTTTGAAAATCTTTATTGTACGCTTAATCCACCTGAAGACCCTCGTTCTGTAAAAAAACCCAAAACATAAAAAAGCAACAATATCCCATACCTCTCCGGCGTTCAGTCATGTCCCACACTGTAAATCCATCTGAAAAGGTTAAATAAATTTACAACCAGGAGTCTGCTAATGCAGCTGTTGCTCCTGGTTATAAAAACTGGGGAATGAATGGAATGCAGGGGAACGTAGCATCGTAGACTTATGGTGATGTGCCCCTTGCTGGCATAAACTCATGAACTCCAGTGTGAGAAAATATTCAGAAAAATCCCGACGCTAAAGTTCACATGAGTTTATGCCAGCAGGGGGGCGCATCACCGCAAGTCTACGATGCTACGTTCCCCTGCATTCTATTTATTCCCAAGTTACCGTTTTTTCTATAGAACACCGCTGCATATTTCTCGCAAGTCACACGCATGGTCCATGTGTAATCTGTATTTTTCTCTCACCCATAGACTTTCATTGGTGATTTTTTTGCGCAATACGCTGACAAACGCAGCATGCTGTGATTTTCTACGCCCGTAAAATACGGCTGCGAAATGTACGGCAGATAGGAGCTGCCCCATAGAGAATCATTGGTCCGTGTGCAATGCGTTGTTTTTGCACCTCTCATACGTCTGTAAAACTCTCTAGTGTGACGCCGGCCTTACTGTGATCTTTGGGAGACAGAATGAATAAATTAACAACAGGTTAAGAATTGGTTTTATTTATGTTTTACATCATTTCATGCAGTATTAGTGATAAGAGTACTTTATTCTCCGGGTCGATGCGATTACAACGATACCAGATTGTCAAAAATCTCAGCCATAGGAGATGTCGCAGATCCAATCCGTTGTTTCCTTTTTGTCATGAACAGCCTTCTGCTGCCCCCTTTCATTAATATCATTAATTATGTAATTGACAGTTGATTAGCAGAGGAGGCCGTGTCTGTTTCCACTACTAAGCCGATTATTGCAGAACTCATTGATCGTATTGTATATACACAACCAATTTCAACACATAGAATATATACTGTATATACCTCTGTATGATCACTGCCAGCACCACAATAACCCAAGAAAGATTATTAGCTGCCAGCACCAGTCGATTTAAATAGGCCCTTATCTCTGGAACCATTTGGCGGATTTAAAAAAAAAATTCTAAAACAAAATACTCGGGAGCAGTTGTAATAGAATCAGAGCAAAAGCTTGAAACTTTTGACCTGGTGAAAGGTCCTCTTTAAAGGACAACCCCTTTGCAGACCCTAAGTTTGTCTCCTATAAGATAAAAACACTTCTACCCTCCTCCTGTGCCAGCACCGATCCAGCCGTGTTGCCACTCGCATTCCTGGGGCTCACATGATGTTATGACACATGAACCCAGCACCCAGTCACCACTGGCATCACTGTCTCCTCCTTCAGACATACAGTATAAATAATCAAGCGGAAGTGAGCGACCAGTTGCAGCTCCCACTTCCTCCTCCGCTGGAACAGTTTCAACACAGGAGGTGACTATAAGTGTTTTTATTTTATTGAGGCGAAACATGTGGAATGAGAAGGCATAGTCCTAGTAGTGGACACCACTTTAAGATTTGCAAGTATTGATACCCCTGGATACCTGTGCATACTCATCGCATGTAAAAAAGTTTTTAATATTTTTCTGCGACTTTCTGAGAATCCAGAATATCTGGTCACTTATCTGATCTGGAACCTATTGGGTCCAATTGGTGATAGATAAATACAGTATATTGTAACAGAAAACATATGGACTGTAATTAAAATAATAAAAATTAACTAACTTCTGTTTTCTTTTTTGCTTTTGTTTTTGCTTTTCCTTTATAGACTTTTGACTCTGTCTCGGAAATAATTGACTACTTCAGCAGAACTCCTCTCCTTCTTATTGATGGGAAAGACCGAGGCTCAAGACAACACTGCAAGCTTTTATGTATTGCTGACAGGAGATTTAATTAAAATGTTCTGTATCCCTTCAAAAATGTTATCAAGTTTAAAATACATATTTTTAATTTTTCTCATGTAAATACATAATAATAAACTTTTATCTTCAGATATTAGTAATGAGCCTGGCTCCTGGTAGCTCAATGTTAATGTTGTAAAAGTGTCTTATGTCGTCACATCATCAGTGTTATTTGTGAATGAGTTAGCTAATGAAATAAACCAGTAGACCAAGTCAGCCCTTCTTTCTATGCATTGGCTGTAATAGAGAAAGGGTCTTTATTAGCTGTTGATTAGAGACAGTCAACCAGCTCCCATAGCACACAGCACTGATGATGTATTTACACAGAAAGCTCTCCAATGTTAGGCACAAAATGGAAGATGAGTTGCCAGGATGTAGGATTGTTGCAAATTTCTGAAAATTGACTCAGTTTTGATAATTGAGTATATTATTAAGGTGTATATATTTATGTGAGCACAACTAAAGATATGTTTTCAGTTGGACAACCACATTAATCCATGTTTGTGTACTATTGATAACCGCATTCTGAGAGTGTACCGTATTTTCCGGCGTATAAGACGACTTTTTAACCCCTGAAAATCTTCTTAAAAGTCGGGGGTCGTCTTATACGCCGGGTATCGCCTTGCCGGGTGTATATGGTGGGTGGGGGGGGAGTGGGCCTGATGACGACGAGGGGGCGTCTCACAGGAAAGTGAGTATGCCCCATTACCTCATTGTATCACTGCAGCGTGGGGTCTCTGCTGGGAGCGGCGGCTGTGCTGTGGGGTGGCGGCTCCTCTTCTTCAGTGTGGGGCCTCTATGCTGCTGGGCGGCGTGGGCGGCTTATCTTCAGGCAGTCGGGGCTCCTCCGGTATCTCCTTAAAGCCCAGAGGCCCTGCCGGCAACTCCATCGGTGCAATGCAGTGGCCTCCGGGAACATGGCCGCTGCTCAGATTCAGATCTCGTCCCTAGATCTCGGGAGACGAGATCTAAATCTGAGCAGCGGCCATTTTCCCGGAGGTCACCGCATAGCAGCAATGGAGCTGTCTCCGGGAAAATTGCCGCTGCTCAGATTTAGATCTCGTCTCCCGAGATCTAGGGACGAGATCTGAATCTGAGCAGCGGCCATGTTCCCGGAGGCCACTGCATTGCACCGATGGAGTTACCGGCAGGGCCTCCGGGCTTTAAGGAGATACCGGAGGAGCCCCGACTGCCTGAAGATAAGCCGCCGCCGCCGCCCAGCAGCACAGAGGCCCCACACTGAAGAAGAGGAGCCGCCGCCCCACAGCACAGCCGCCGCCGCCGCTCCCAGCAGAGACCCCACGCTGCAGCGATACAATGAGGTAATGGGGCATACTCACTTTCCTGTGAGACGCCCCCTCGTCGTCATCAGGCCCACTCCCCCCCCCCAAAAGTCACCGGCCCTATAAGACGACACGGTTTATAAGAAGACCCCCGACTTTTAAGAAGATTTTACATTTTAACTGGAAAAGTTGGGGGGTCGTCTTATACGCCCAGTCGTCTTATACGCCGGAAAATACGGTATTATGTTTCTTCGCAAGATTTGTTATGCACACAAGTATATTGCAATTTTTAAGAAGCCATTTCTAAGTTTGTTTTTTTCAGAACCTATATTGTATTCTCACACTGCTGCGTATAAGTAGCAATTGTCAGTCAGGCACGTTAGGACGAGACTGCACACACTTGGACTTATAACTGCTCTCATTCTATAGCTGGACTCATAAAATACTCATTTTAATATCTGAATAATATATATTCTAACAAAGATTTTAAGAAAGTACAGTATCTCAGCCTTTTCAAGTCTAAGACATCTATTTAAAATACATGGAAACAGATGCTCTCTAAACATCATCAGCTACCAGTTAGCCTTATTATTTTGTTTATTCAGACATTTAGCAAGCTTATGGGATATTAATCAAATTTTTATATAGATGCAGTAATATGTAGTGAGCAGAAGCAATGATTTTGTATGGCGGTGAACATTAAATTGCTTATTTTAAATTAATGCATTGCCAGCATGTCTCTCTCTGTATTCTGTTTTTTGGGAATTTTTTTGCAAAGAGCTGAACACTTTTCTTTTGCTCTTCTTTTCTAACAACTCCCATAGACTTTTCCTACAGCGCATTCCTGTGGAGGAAATGTCTGAAGAATTTTTCTTTTATAAAAGATAATGCTGCCACTATGAAGAACAAAGAATCATGCCTTTTCATAATCAGTCATTGAAAGCTAAACAGAAGAATCATAAAAAGGAATCTGCCTACTGTAGTATTTATTGCGAATACCTCCCTGCAATCATATAGTATCTTACTGCGAATAAGTTATTGCTCATTTCACCACCTTTGATAGTAAATCACTTGCAAATACTAACCCTCATTATCTGTAGCCTTATTTTTCATTTTGTAATCCAAAACAATCATATTTCCTATAAACTAATGACAAGTAGTCGTTAGAAAATTTTGAATAGGATTCCTTCATGGCCTTAGTGATGCCTACATTGTAGCATGCAGCAGAGACTATTATTTTTGAGACTCATAATCAGATGTAGAATACACAATGGAATTCAGTGACATCATCTTAGATTAGAGTTGTTGTCTTCTTTTTTCTCCAACCAGCCCAGACCTTCATGACTTCTTCCAGGGAAGTTTTGTTTCTTTAGAGTTTTGCTCCCAGACATTTGGCTCATCATTAATGTGCACTTCAGTGAATTTTTTTTACTTAATCTTGTCAATAATATTCAGCTATATAAAATTCCGCTAGAAATACATTATTAAATTTTTACATTCTATTTGAAAACTGTTGGTATACTTCTCAGTTGGTGTCTCATGGTGACAAGTGAGAATTGCAGGGCTTTATATTTTCTCATGTCAATCACCAAACGTTCCTATATGATGACATGCATGAACTATATCACTGAAGTTTTCCACAAGGAAAGACAGAAGCTAATATCACAGGAGCTGATTATGTCTGCACTCTTTCTACCAACAGTTTTAAGTTTAAATCACAGTTCAACCTCCTTGACTGAATAGTTATAATATATTATAATATTTATAATATACAGGTGCTTCTCACAACATTGGAATATCATCAATTAGTTAATTTATTTCAGTTCTTCAATGCAAAAAGTGAAACTCATATATTATATAGTCATTACAAACAGAGTGATGTATTTCAAGTGTTTATATCTGTTAATGTTGATGATTATGGCTTACAGCCAATGAAAGCCCAAAAGTAATTATCTCAGTAAATTAGAATACTTTATAACACCAGCTTGAAAAATGATTTTAAAATCCGAAATGTTCGACTACTGAAATGAATGTTCAATAAATGCACTCAATACTTGGTTGGGGCTCCTTTTGCATCAATTACTGCATTAATGCTTCGTGGCATGGTGGCGATCAGTTTGTAGCACTGCTCAGGTGTTATGGAAGCTCAGGTTGCTTTGATAGATGTTTGTAATAACTATATAATATATGAGATGAATACTTTTTGTATTGAAGAACTGAAATAAATTAACTTTATGATGATATTCTAATTTTGTGAGAAGTACCTGTATTTTCTAATTTAGAATAATCTAGAGTGAAGGATAACCACAATGTATCAACAGAAGGCAGATTGTACTGGCTCAAGATGGTAATTTGATGCTGGACTAATGCATCATGGAGTTAATAGCAGAGGAATAAAATATATGTCAAAATCTGGGAACTCAGAGAAAGTCTGAAGAGAAAAAAGAGGATGTATGTTATGAACCACTAAGTTGGGGGTGCAGAGATGTAAAAAAAGAAAAAAAAAACTTTCCCCCATGTGACTTTGGAAAATACTGCCACACATTAAGTTAGTCAATATTAGTCTATTGTAACCAGAGATGAGAGAACTTTTCAATGTTCGGTTCTGCGAACCTCCCGATGTTTGCCGAACATGCTCGCTGAACAGTTCAAAGAACATAACCGAACCCCATTAAATTCAATGGGAGGCAAAACCAAGCGTATACACAACACCTTAAGGGGTGACAAAAAGCTTTTCAAACAGCTAAGTTTAGATGGCATCAATTGACCCACAGTAGAAATTTGCTAATGGCACAGCAGCAGTCAGTCATGGGTCATGCATGAGGTATCAGGGTCTGGGCCTGTATTTAGAGCTTTAAATTGAAGTTTCAATTAAGACGTGGTGAGTAAGGGAGCAGTGTAATCCTTCTTTGCTGGGAGCCCTGATACCTCATTCAACAGACAATTTTTTTTTCACAGTCACAATCCGGTGGCACAAACATCAGTTTCAGAGAGTACTATTGGTAGAAACAGGATGGTAACACTGGTAGTTGAGTGCAAATAAGTGTAGACCTGCTGGTCTAGAGCACTACTGCTACAGGCAACACACATGAAGGAGACCTAACTTGGATTCTCTACATTTTAAAAAGTTGTCATACACGACTAAAGTGGCATAAATTTCCGCAGAGTAGAAAAAGTATAATGAGGCAACTGACACACCTTCCACCACAGGCATCCCACCAGATGGAAACCAAACTTGGAGCAACAGCAGGCTCAGAGGCCACAGCAAAGGTGTCACAAACTGCAATAACACAAGATCAATGTAAGACACTAAAAAGGACACCATAGTCTATACTGCCCAGTCTGCTACTAGGGTACAAAAGTTTTTGGAGATCCATGACTTGTTCATTTTTATGAAAGTTAGGCGGTCTACACTTTTACGGGACAGCCAGATGCTATTATCCACCAGCACACCACCAGCAGCACTGAACACATGTTCTGAGAGAACACTGGGTGCTGGGAATGGCAAAACCTCCAAGGCATTACAGGTAAGCTCAGGCCACTCTTCCATTTTTGAAGACCAAAATGGAAAAGGATCCAAGTTCCCCTTGATGTTATTGATATTGAACTCAAGATACTCCTGCACCATCCTCTCCAGTTGTTCACATCACATCAGACTTGTGTGAAATGACTCACAGACATTGCTTATATCATTTACATTGCTGCTGATGCTAATGTTTTTGCAATGACGACTTGGCATTCCCGGGGTTGGAGGTCTAGAACTGCAATGCACAGTGTCCCTCTGTTAGGTGTTGAGTTCCCACCTCTGCACAGGGGAAATCTCAAACCATCTCTGCTGTGGTCTCCCATTCTTCTCTAGCCGCAGTGGAGTCTGCTCAGTGGAGACGTCGGTCCCAGCGTCTAGCTCAGGCTGATACTGGACGACTGGTTACTACTGCCTTTCCAGGCTCTGTCCTTGTAGCCAGCAATGTTCAGCAGCGAGCAGGTCTTTCTGGGACTAAGTCCTGCTTTTCCCTTACTGAGCATGCCCATGGGATGACCTCCCATTGGAGGTCGGGGGTCACATGCTCAGGTCCTGTTGCGGCTCCTATTGGACCATCTGGAAGGTCTTGTAGCACTGCCGCTATAAAGGGTTCGCATGGCCGCTCGGCCATGCGCTAGTGTACACTTGTAAATGTGTGTGTCTTGATGTGTGAAAGACGCTCATTAATTATCCCATCCCTTGTGTATGACTGCTCGCGTAAGGTGGATGATTGCTGTCTAGCACCTGACTTGCTTTCAGCACGTGACACACAAAACAGCGTCAAATTGCTGTGACCGCCAGTGCGGCGCCGTGCGCTTTCACAGCGCTTTCCTTGCCCAAGCCTGGGTGGTTAGTGGCATCCACCAGAGCGGCACCGCATGCACTCCTGTGCATTTAAATTATTTCAGTTACGCTGACACCCCAGTAGCGGTGTCGAGCGCAAGAGGTCTAGTTGTACTCTATTCCCGAGTCTAGGGGTAGAGTTCTGTGACTCCTTGCTTGCGCTCTTTGTGCGGTACCGTGGCCCTGTGACGTAACAGGGTTCGCTTTCTTCATACTGGGTGAAGTTAACCTGTGTGTGAATCCATATTGTACTGCCATATAGTCCATCATTACTTAGCAGCAGGTTCCATCTCTGCATGGCGGACCCCGGGCAGCGAACGCACCTTACTCTTTCTAATTATTTGGTGCATTCTGCTAGCCCTAACACTCTCACTGCTGTCTTGGGGAAAACCACTCTTAACATTGTCTACGAATGTGTTTCAATATGCCAACATGCTAGCGTCCCTTTCCAGGGGGAGGAGCATCTGGCAAAATTTACTCTTGCACTGTGGATCTTACAGAGTGCCAACCCAGTAGTCAGCATTATTTCCAACCCTAAGAATATGGGCATAATGTTGAAGATAGTGCAGCAAGAAGATGCTCATGTGCGCTTCCATGAAGTCCATGGTGTTGGTGGCAGTGTAACAGGTTGCTTCCTCCATCTCCTCCCGCCAACCATGGACTACAGAGAGTGGATCATTATTATACTCTTCATCTCCTGACTGTTACCCTTACATCACTTCTTCCTCCTCATCCTCAATTTGTTCCTCTGCTCCTGCACCTTCACCAATAGTTTGTCTAGTACCATGAGCCCCCTTGATCCCCTTGATGCAGCGACAGTGTGGAACTTAGAGACATTTTTATCTCTTCCACATGCTCTTCTGCTTCCACCTCTTCTCCTGGGACCACCACCTTCTCACACTGACTATTCAAAGTGTGCTCCTGCAAGTAGATAACCAGAATAATGATGCTGATGATGGCATCGTCAGCAAAAACCATCTTAGCAGCTATTTCAAATCTGTAGGTAACACAAGACCTCTCTAAGAAACTCGTATAGATAGGCCACAAGAATGTATAGTTAAAAAATACAAACTTTATTTCAAACAAAAGAGAAAAGGTATCTCAATCATAAATATAAACACATGAATGTAATGTTAATGATGCCTCCAATCTAACATAGGTCCTGGTGAAAAAAATCCATACAGTATCTAAATCTCATACAGTATAAACATATCATTTGATATGTCACCTAGTGGCTATTAATATAGGTGCATCAATATGATAACGGCAGCTATACAGACAGGTTAAAGTGCATGGTGCCTATGTTTTTTATATATATATAACCGTGGCTTATTTTTAGTTTTATTTTATAACAATACCACACATGATTAGAAAAAATCTATGGTGTACCCATACATATAATAATTAGCCACTGATATGCCTCAGATACTCCAAAGCCAAATACCGATATCAAACTTAATGGACTGATCTGCTCAGCCTCCCTGTAATAAAGTGCAAATGTGCTGACAGGAGGTACTATAGAGGAACCTGTGTCAGAGATCTAACAATAGTGTTGTAGCATAGCAGACCAAAGTCCTCTGTGTGCGGTATAAAGGCTCCCTGTAATAAAGTGCAAATGTGTTGACAGGAGGTATTATAGAGGAACCTGTATCAGAGATCTAACAATAGTGTAGCATAGCAGGGGTTCTCAGGTCCGGTGTCTTCTGTCCTGGTAACTATGCCACAGGTTTCAGTTCTTTTAGTGCGCAGCCTTTATACTGCATGCAGAGGACTTTGGTCTGCTATGCTACAACACTATTGTTAGATCTCTGACACAGGTTCCTCTATAATACCTCCTGTCAACACATTTGCATTTTATTACAGGGAGCCTTCATACCGCATACAGAGGACTTTGGTCTGCTATGCTACAACACTATTGTTAGATCTCTGATACAGGTTCCTCTATAATACCTCCTGTCAGCACATTTGCACTTGATTACAGGGAGCCTTTATACCGCATACAGAGTACTTTTGGTCTGCTATGCTACAACACTATTGTTAGATCTCTGATACAGGTTCCTCTATAATACCTCCTGTCAGCACATTTGCACTTGATTACAGGGAGCCTTTATACCGCATACAGAGGACTTTGGTCTGCTATGCTACAACACTATTGTTAGATCTCTGATACAGGTTCCTCTATAATACCTCCTGTCAGCACATTTGCACTTGATTACAGGGAGCCTTTATACTGCATACAGAGGACTTTGGTCTGCTATGCTACAACACTATTGTTAGATCTCTGATACAGGTTCCTCTATAATACCTCCTGTCAGCACATTTGCACTTGATTACAGGGAGCCTTTATACCGCATACAGAGGACTTTGGTCTGCTATGCTACAACACTATTGTTAGATCTCTGATACAGGTTCCTCTATAATACCTCCTGTCAACACATTTGCACTTTATTACAGGGAGCCTTTATACCGCATACAGAGGACTTTGGTCTGCTATGCTACAACACTATTGTTAGATCTCTGACACAGGTTCCTCTATAGTACCTCCTGTCAGCACATTTGCACTTTATTACAGGGAGGCTGAGCAGATCAGTCCATTAAGTTTGATATCGGTATTTGGCTTTGGAGTATCTGAGGCATATCAGTGGCTAATTATATGTATGGGTACACCATAGATTTTTTCTAATCATGTGTGGTATCGTTATAAAATAAAACTAAAAATAAGCCACGGTTATATATATATAAAAAACATAGGCACCATGCACTTTAACCTGTCTGTATAGCTGCCGTTATCATATTGATGCACCTATATTAATAGCCACTAGGTGACATATCAAATGATATGTTTATACTGTATGAGATTTAGATACTGTATGGATTTTTTTCACCAGGACCTATGTTAGATTGGAGGCATCATTAACATTACATTCATGTGTTTATATTTATGATTGAGATACCTTTTCTCTTTTGTTTGAAATAAAGTTTGTATTTTTTAACTATACATTCTTGTGGCCTATCTATACGAGTTTCTTAGAGAGGTCTTGTGTTACCTAGTAATTTTGAATGTGTTATGCTATATATTTATGGACTAATTATGTATACCTATTTCAAATCTGTGCAGAAGGGTGCAGAGGTTCTTCACCCACTCCACAAGCATCATTTGCACCACATCCATGCTACGTTAGCCCAGGCTATGCAAAATGACATACTGCACCAGGGCTCAGTGCTGCTGTCACAGTCACTGCAACATGTGCAGAGTGGAATTCCACTGTGTAGGAGCATCGCAAATTAAATTGTTAACCGGTAGGCTGAAAGACCATTTTAGTGATGCAAGTTGATGTGTGGTGCAGCGAGAAATTGGTTTACCATCAGGTTGAGGACGTGAGTCATGCCAGGCACGTGGGTGAGGTTGCCCCGGCGTAAGGCTGCCACCAGGTTTGCACCATTATCGCATACAGCCTTCCCTTGCTTCAGGTTCAGTGGAGACAGTCAATGCTCTTACTCACCCTGGATAGCTGTGCACAACTCTTGAGCTTGGGTGGATTGTCTCTCACTGTTGGAACGCGTGTCTCATGTACATGTGAAATTTTGAAAAATTGGAAATGCAATATTGCTATAGGAAAATTTACATTAAAAAGAAGGTACTTGGCACATAGATTGGCCAATGTATATGAGCTCAACTGCAATGTCATATACATTGGCCAATCTATGTGCTAAAGCAAAATTGCATTTCCAATTTTTCAAAATTTCACATGTACATAATATAGCCCTTAACCAATGTTCTATAGCAGTAATGCAGTTTCAATTCTCTAGATGTAACATTCTAAACAATTAAGAGTGCAGCTTTATATTTTCTTAGAATTGTTATGTTAGCTGGCACCTATTCATGTGACACCCCAGGAGTCCGGATGTCACAGTGGTATTGCCTTCCTCACAGGGAGGGTGATGCCATGCCTGGAAGTGAGAAGGATCCCCTTAGCAGATAGCACTTACATACAACACATTTTCTGACTCAAGGCCAGAAGGGGGAGCTCTAGACCAGGTTTCAGGTTAGCTTCCCTATAAATTCTGGCTGGAGGAGGAGTTAGGCTAGTTTCATATTTGCTTACGCATGACAGAAAAAAATGCTGAGTTTGCATGCGTTTCTGCATGCGTTTGCGGTTTTTATGCACATGCGTTCAATAGGAAAAAGTTTTTCCAGGAGAATTTCCTTGACACAAGCCACGCCAAATGGGTGTGTCTCATGGGATTTCTGTATATAGACCCTTGTACAGATGAAATCCTCAGATTTTGCTCCTATATCCAGCGCCAAGATGGATTTTCGCATGAAGAGTTTCTATCGGAATCTGTATTTGGATGTCAACTTGTTTCTTGCCCTTGCATTTGCTTGTCAGCAAGAACAGAAAAGAGAAAGACAGAGAAGACAGTGTTGATGCTTTTGGCAGCATCCCATGGAGCCTGCCACTCCTTATACAGTGAGCTCCATGAAAACCCAGAGAAATATTTTGAGGACACGAGGATGTCTCAAGAGAGCTTCATGGATTTGCTGTTTCGTGTACAAGTATCCATGTGCGCCCAGTTATGCCAACTTGTTCCTGGGCTGGTGGGAGGACACCATCGTCTTTTCCGATGAACTTGTACACCTAACTGGCCTTGTGGACCTTTGGGCCAGGTTTATAGACGATGTTTTCATCTTATGGCGGGGCTCTGTGGTTGAGTTCCAGGAGCTCATAAATCAGCTAAATCAGAATGAGATGGGCCTGAGGTTCACATATGAGATTAACCCCAATAGGTTAGCCTTTTTGGACATCATGATCACGAAATCGGCGAGTGACAATACTTTAGAAACTACAATCTTTCGCAAACCCACCTCGACTAATTCCTTGTTGAGGTGGGAGAGTCTTCATCCGTACTCTTTGAAAAAGGGGATACCTAAGGGCCAATATTTGAGGTTAAAAAGAAATTGCTCTAGTACAAAGGACTTCAAAATCAAGGCAGATGACTTGCGCCACAGGTTCCTTGCGAAGGGTTACCCCGACAGGATACTTAGAGAGGCATATAAACATGCCAGTCAACAAGATAGAGGAGATTTGATGGTACCTAAAAACAAAACTGAGAACTCCAATGGTCTGGCACGACTTATTTGCACCTTTGACAACGGAGCTCCAATGGTCAGGGAGGTAATCCATAAATACTGGGGTATACTCCAGATGGATGAGGATCTAAAGGATTTTGTGGGTGAGAAACCAAACATCACCTATAGAAAGAGTAGAACTATAGGAAATCGTTTGGTCCATAGCCATTTCGTCCCACCCAGGACAAATATCATGTGGTTACCAGCTAGGACTAAGGGGTGCTATCGATGTGGAGAATGCGTGGCCTGTGAATATGTATGGATAGGCAGAAACTTTGATAGTACTAACAGGTCTTTTGAGATCAGAGATTTCATTAATTGCAAAACTAAGGGGGTGATTTATTGTATCACTTGTATGTGTGGCAAGTTCTACGTCGGAAAAACCATCAGGGAGTTCAGGAGGAGAATAGGAGAACATCTGGGTGACATTAGAAACCAAAGAGACACACCAGTGGCGAGACATGTTAACGGGTCACATAATGGGGATCCTAAGGCCATACAATTTATGGGGATTGAGAGGGTCAGGCCGCCTAAGAGAGGGGGTGACTTTGACAGGATTCTTCTTCAGAGGGAATCCAGATGGATATTCCGTCTGAATACCTGTCATCCCCATGGGCTTAATGAACAATTGAGTTATAAGTGCTTTCTATGATTCATTTTTCCCTTTTCCTTTTTTCTTTTTTCTTTTTCACACATAGGTCAGTTCCTTGATGAACTAATGAGGGGTCCTGCTTTCTAAGTATAATTCCAGCCAATAAAACAGTTACGAAGTCTATTATGATTTGCCTGCAGATAACAGTCACTACTGTATCTGCAATATACGGTATGTTTCTCTGGCCTGATTGAATACACAGGTCAACAAAAAAAAAGGGATTCAAGCTTGAGGAGGATATTTTGCATATTCCAGGTGCCTTCTGGGAAAAGCGAAGAGTCTCCCTCAGCAAGAAGATCGTTGGGTACAGCCGGGACCAGCTGCTTGGAAAGCATCACCAAACCAGGGATTCAAGCTTGAGGAGGATAATTTGCATATTCCAGGTGCCTTCTGGGAAAAGCGCAGAGTCTCCCTCAGCAAGAAGATCGTTGGGTACAGCCGGGACCAGCTGCTTGGAAAGCATCACCAAACCAGGGATTCAAGCTTGAGGAGGATAATTTGCATATTCCAGGTGCCTTCTGGGAAAAGCGAAGAGTCTCCCTCAGCAAGAAGATCGTTGGGTACAGCCGGGACCAGCTGCTTGGAAAGCATCACCAAACCAGGGATTCAAGCTTGAGGAGGATAATTTGCATATTCCAGGTGCCTTCTGGGAAAAGCGAAGAGTCTCCCTCAGCAAGAAGATCGTTGGGTACAGCCGGGACCAGCTGCTTGGAAAGCATCACCAAACCAGGGATTCAAGCTTGAGGAGGATAATTTGCATATTCCAGGTGCCTTCTGGGAAAAGCGAAGAGTCTCCCTCAGCAAGAATATCGTTGGGTACAGCCGGGACCAGCTGCTTGGAAAGCATCACCAAACCAGGGATTCAAGCTTGAGGAGGATAATTTGCATATTCCAGGTGCCTTCTGGGAAAAGCGAAGAGTCTCCCTCAGCAAGAAGATCGTTGGGTACAGCCGGGACCAGCTGCTTGGAAAGCATCACCAAACCAGGGATTCAAGCTTGAGGATAATTTGCATATTCCAGGTGCCTTCTGGGAAAAGCGAAGAGTCTCCCTCAGCAAGTAGATCGTTGGGTACAGCCGGGACCAGCTGCTTGGAAAGCATCACCAAACCAGGGATTCAAGCTTGAGGAGGATAATTTGCATATTCCAGGTGCCTTCTGGGAAAAGCGAAGAGTCTCCCTCAGCAAGAAGATCGTTGGGTACAGCCGGGACCAGCTGCTTGGAAAGCATCACCAAACCAGGGATTCAAGCTTGAGGAGGATATTTTGCATATTCCAGGTGCCTTCTGGGAAAAGCGAAGAGTCTCCCTCAGCAAGAAGATCGTTGGGTACAGCCGGGACCAGCTGCTTGGAAAGCATCACCAAACCAGGGATTCAAGCTTGAGGAGGATAATTTGCATATTCCAGGTGCCTTCTGGGAAAAGCGAAGAGTCTCCCTCAGCAAGAAGATCGTTGGGTACAGCCGGGACCAGCTGCTTGGAAAGCATCACCAAACCAGGGATTCAAGCTTGAGGATAATTTGCATATTCCAGGTGCCTTCTGGGAAAAGCGAAGAGTCTCCCTCAGCAAGAAGATCGTTGGGTACAGCCAGGACCAGCTGCTTGGAAAGCATCACCAAACCAGGGATTCAAGCTTGAGGAGGATAATTTGCATATTCCAGGTGCCTTCTGGGAAAAGCGAAGAGTCTCCCTCAGCAAGAAGATAGTTGGGTACAGCCGGGACCAGCTGCTTGGAAAGCATCACCAAACCAGGGATTCAAGCTTGAGGAGGATAATTTGCATATTCCAGGTGCCTTCTGGGAAAAGCGAAGAGTCTCCCTCAGCAAGAAGATCGTTGGGTACAGCCGGGACCAGCTGCTTGGAAAGCATCACCAAACCAGGGATTCAAGCTTGAGGAGGATAATTTGCATATTCCAGGTGCCTTCTGGGAAAAGCGAAGAGTCTCCCTCAGCAAGAAGATCGTTGGGTACAGCCGGGACCAGCTGCTTGGAAAGCATCACCAAACCAGGGATTCAAGCTTGAGGAGGATATTTTGCATATTCCAGGTGCCTTCTGGGAAAAGCGAAGAGTCTCCCTCAGCAAGAAGATCGTTGGGTACAGCCGGGACCAGCTGCTTGGAAAGCATCACCAAACCAGGGATTCAAGCTTGAGGAGGATAATTTGCATATTCCAGGTGCCTTCTGGGAAAAGCGAAGAGTCTCCCTCAGCAAGAAGATCGTTGGGTACAGCCGGGACCAGCTGCTTGGAAAGCATCACCAAACCAGGGATTCAAGCTTGAGGAGGATAATTTGCATATTCCAGGTGCCCTCTGGGAAAAGCGAAGAGTCTCCCTCAGCAAGAAAATCGTTGGGTACAGCCGGGACCAGCTGCTTGGAAAGCATCACCAAACCAGGAAATCAAGCTTGAGGAGGATAATTTGCATATTCCAGGTGCCTTCTGGGAAAAGCGAAGAGTCTCCCTCAGCAAGAAGATAGTTGGGTACAGCCAGGACCAGCTGCTTGGAAAGCATCACCAAACCAGGGATTCAAGCTTGAGGAGGATAATTTGCATATTCCAGGTGCCTTCTGGGAAAAGCGAAGAGTCTCCCTCAGCAAGAAGATCGTTGGGTACAGCCGGGACCAGCTGCTTGGAAAGCATCACCAAACCAGGGATTCAAGCTTGAGGAGGATAATTTGCATATTCCAGGTGCCCTCTGGGAAAAGCGAAGAGTCTCCCTCAGCAAGAAAATCGTTGGGTACAGCCGGGACCAGCTGCTTGGAAAGCATCACCAAACCAGGAAATCAAGCTTGAGGAGGATAATTTGCATATTCCAGGTGCCTTCTGGGAAAAGCGAAGAGTCTCCCTCAGCAAGAAGATAGTTGGGTACAGCCAGGACCAGCTGCTTGGAAAGCATCACCAAACCAGGGATTCAAGCTTGAGGAGGATATTTTGCATATTCCAGGTGCCTTCTGGGAAAAGCGAAGAGTCTCCCTCAGCAAGAAGATCGTTGGGTACAGCCGGGACCAGCTGCTTGGAAAGCATCACCAAACCGCGCGCCTTATGGCGCGCAAATTTTTGCCTGTAGGACATTATTGCAAGAAAGCTTGGCTGAGTAGATTACACAAGAAGGAAAGCACACAGCAAGTCAGCAGGATCTGGGAGCAACATGGCAGATGTGACAACCTACATGGTGAGCTGCAGCATGTGCTACATGTTCGCAGATCGACCAGAAGAAGAATCCAATTTCACCTGTCAGAAGTGTAGACTAGTGGCCCTTTTAGAAGAAAAGGTGCGGGGTCTGGAAGAAAGAATAGCAACTTTGAAACTCATCAAAGAGAATAAAGACTTCCTAGACAGAACAGAAGCATCTCTACTGGTCACAGAAGGTGAAAAAAGTGTCAGAGAACCTCCAAAAGCAGATGAGTGGAAGCATGTGACCAAAAGAAGCAAGAAGACCATGGAGAAATCACCAACCACACAACTGAAGAACCGATATCAAATCTTTGTAGAGGTTGAAGATGGCACACCTAAGGATGAAGCAATACCAGCAAGCAAAAAAGAAAAGGGTACGCAGCAACAAGTGACAGCAAAAAGTACAGCCAAGAAGCAACGAAGAGCGGTGGTGGTGGTGGGAGACTCACTACTGAGAGGCACAGAAGCAGCCATCTGCAGACCGGACATAACCGCAAGAGAAGTATGCTGCCTTCCAGGTGCGATGATCAAGGATGTGACTGATAGGATACCAAAGCTCTTCAGCTCCAAGGACGTCCACCCATTTCTTCTGATACATGTTGGCACCAATGACACCGCAAGGAAGGACCTACCGACAATCTGCAAGGACTTTGAAGAGTTGGGGAAGAAAGTAAAGGAACTGGATGCACAGGTAGTTTTTTCTTCTATCCTTCCAGTAGACGGGCATGGCACCAGGAGATGGAACAGGATCCTTGATGCGAACAACTGGCTAAGACGATGGTGCAGACAACAAGGATTCGGATTCCTGGACCACGGTGTGAATTACTTGTACGATGGACTCCTCGCCAGACATGGACTACACCTCAACAAACCTGGGAAACACACATTCGCCAGAAGACTCGCTACACTCATCAGGAGGGCGTTAAACTAGAAGAAGAGGGGACGGGAAGAAAATCATTAGACTCGAACAAAGAAGACCCCCCAGGAAAACATACTCAGAAGGGAGGTAAGAACATTTCTAAAACAATCCACAGTGAGGAGATTGGAACAAAACAAAATCCTCTAAACTGCATGCTCGCAAATGCCAGAAGCCTGACAAACAAGATGGAAGAACTAGAAGCAGAAATATCTACAGGTAACTTTGACATAGTGGGAATAACCGAGACATGGTTAGATGAAAGCTATGACTGGGCAGTTAACTTACAGGGTTATTGTCTGTTTAGAAAGGATCGTAAAAATCGGAGAGGAGGAGGGGTTTGTCTCTATGTAAAGTCTTGTCTAAAGTCCACTTTAAGGGAGGATATTAGCGAAGGTAATGAGGATGTCGAGTCCATATGGGTCGAAATTCATGGAGGGAAAAATGGTAACAAAATTCTCATTGGGGTCTGTTACAAACCCCCAAATATAACAGAAATCATGGAAAGTCTACTTCTAAAGCAGATAGATGAAGCTGCAACCCATAATGAGGTCCTGGTTATGGGGGACTTTAACTACCCGGATATTAACTGGGAAACAGAAACCTGTGAAACCCATAAAGGCAACAGGTTTCTGCTAATAACCAAGAAAAATTATCTTTCACAATTGGTGCAGAATCCAACCAGAGGAGCAGCACTTTTAGACCTAATACTATCTAATAGACCTGACAGAATAACAAATCTGCAGGTGGTCGGGCATCTAGGAAAAAGCGACCACAATATTGTACAGTTTCACCTGTCTTTCACTAGGGGGACTTGTCAGGGAGTCACAAAAACACTGAACTTTAGGAAGGCAAAGTTTGACCAGCTTAGAGATGCCCTTAATCTGGTAGACTGGGACAATATCCTCAGAAATAAGAATACAGATAATAAATGGAAAATGTTTAAGAACATCCTAAATAGGCACTGTAAGCGGTTTATACCTTGTGGGAATAAAAGGGCTAGAAATAGGAAAAACCCAATGTGGCTAAACAAAGAAGTAAGACAGGCAATTAACAGTAAAAAGAAAGCATTTGCACTACTAAAGCAGGATGGCACCATTGAAGCTCTAAAAAACTATAGGGAGAAAAATACTTTATCTAAAAAACTAATTAAAGCTGCCAAAAAGGAAACAGAGAAGCACATTGCTAAGGAGAGTAAAACTAATCCCAAACTGTTCTTCAACTATATCAATAGTAAAAGAATAAAAACTGAAAATGTAGGCCCCTTAAAAAATAGTGAGGAAAGAATGGTTGTAGATGATGAGGAAAAGGCTAACATATTAAACACCTTCTTCTCCACGGTATTCACGGTGGAAAATGGAATGCTAGGTGAAATCCCAAGAAACAATGAAAACCCTATATTAAGGGTCACCAATCTAACCCAAGAAGAGGTGCGAAATCGGCTAAATAAGATTAAAATAGATAAATCTCCGGGTCCGGATGGCATACACCCACGAGTACTAAGAGAACTAAGTAATGTAATAGATAAACCATTATTTCTTATTTTTAGGGACTCTATAGCGACGGGGTCTGTTCCGCAGGACTGGCGCATAGCAAATGTGGTGCCAATATTCAAAAAGGGCTCTAAAAGTGAACCTGGAAATTATAGGCCAGTAAGTCTAACCTCTACTGTTGGTAAAATATTTGAAGGGTTTCTGAAGGATGTTATTCTGGATTATCTCAATGAGAATAACTGTTTAACTCCATATCAGCATGGGTTTATGAGAAATCGCTCATGTCAAACCAATCTAATCAGTTTTTATGAAGAAGTAAGCTATAGGCTAGACCACGGTGAGTCATTGGACGTGGTATATCTCGATTTTTCCAAAGCGTTTGATACCGTGCCGCACAAGAGGTTGGTACACAAAATGAGAATGCTTGGTCTGGGGGAAAATGTGTGTAAATGGGTTAGTAACTGGCTTAGTGATAGAAAGCAGAGGGTGGTTATAAATGGTATAGTCTCTAACTGGGTCGCTGTGACCAGTGGGGTACCGCAGGGGTCGGTATTGGGACCTGTTCTCTTCAACATATTCATTAATGATCTGGTAGAAGGTTTACACAGTAAAATATTGATATTTGCAGATGATACAAAACTATGTAAAGCAGTTAATACAAGAGAAGATAGTATTCTGCTACAGATGGATCTGGATAAGTTGGAAACTTGGGCTGAAAGGTGGCAGATGAGGTTTAACAATGATAAATGTAAGGTTATACACATGGGAAGAAGGAATCAATATCACCATTACACACTGAATGGGAAACCACTGGGTAAATCTGACAGGGAGAAGGACTTGGGGATCCTAGTTAATGATAAACTTACCTGGAGCAGCCAGTGCCAGGCAGCAGCTGCCAAGGCAAACAGGATCATGGGGTGCATTAAAAGAGGTCTGGATACACATGATGAGAGCATTATACTGCCTCTGTACAAATCCCTAGTTAGACCGCACATGGAGTACTGTGTCCAGTTTTGGGCACCAGTGCTCATGAAGGATATAATGGAACTAGAGAGAGTACAAAGGAGGGCAACAAAATTAATAAAGGGGATGGGAGAACTACAATACCCAGATAGATTAGCGAAATTAGGATTATTTAGTCTAGAAAAAAGACGACTGAGGGGCGATCTAATAACCATGTATAAGTATATAAGGGGACAATACAAATATCTCGCTGAGGATCTGTTTATACCAAGGAAGGTGACGGGCACAAGGGGGCATTCTTTGCGTCTGGAGGAGAGAAGGTTTTTCCACCAACATAGAAGAGGATTCTTTACTGTTAGGGCAGTGAGAATCTGGAATTGCTTGCCTGAGGAGGTGGTGATGGCGAACTCAGTCGAGGGGTTCAAGAGAGGCCTGGATGTCTTCCTGGAGCAGAACAATATTGTATCATACAATTATTAGGTTCTGTAGAAGGATGTAGATCTGGGGATTTATTATGATGGAATATAGGAATATAGGCTGAACTGGATGGACAAATGTCTTTTTTCGGCCTTACTAACTATGTTACTATGTTACTATGTTCTGGTGTCCAAAATATTTGAATGAATTTGGGGTATTTTTGGGGTGCTGATTCTGAATATGCTATCAGTTTTGCCAGATTGGCTCAAGTTTTTGACATTTTTGGTATCTTATTTATAGCACTTGTTGGTAAATGCGACGCATCATCTCATTAATTTCTTTGGATTAGTACTTGAACTGAGCAGTTCTCAATATAGTTTTGTGTTAATTAGTGTTCTAAAAGTTTGTTCATAGCTTGATTTTTGCACTAACTTTATGTTGTTGTCTGTTTTCCAGTGAAAAGCATGAACTCATCAAGAAGAAGTTGTCTTAACGATCCAGACTCATTCTGTTACATTTGTGGTGAATACACACTGCCAAAACATAAAAGAAACATAACAGACTTCGTAAAAAAAGTGTATTTTGTCTATTTTGGGGTTATGCTTGGGGACCAAGACAAGTTTTGGGCGCCACACATAGTGTGCAAAGCATGTATCGAATTATTACGAAAATGGAGCAAAGGACAAAGAAAAAGCTTCAAATTTGGTGTTCCAATGGTGTGGAGAGAGCCAAAAAATCATCATGATGACTGTTATTTCTGTGCAGTGCAAGTGCAAGGATTCAATAAGCATAAGAAACGAAAATGGGAGTAACATGGAATCTGCAAGAAGGCCTGTCCCTCATTGTGAAGATGTGCCTGTACCTGTGTTTACCATAAATAACAGTCATCATGATGATTTTTTGGCTCTCTCCACACCATTGGAACACCAAATTTGAAGCTTTTTCTTTGTCCTTTGCTCCATTTTCGTAATAATTCGATACATGCTTTGCACACTATGTGTGGTGCCCAAAACTTGTCTTGGTCCCCAAGCATAACCCCAAAATAGGCAAAATACACTTTTTTACGAAGTCTGTTATGTTTCTTCTATGTTTTGGCAGTGTGTATTCACCACAAATGTAACAGAATGAGTCTGGATCGTTAAGACAACTTCTTCTTGATGAGTTCATGCTTTTCACTGGAAAACAGACAACAACATAAAGTTAGTGCAAAAATCAAGCTATGAACAAACTTTTAGAACACTAATTAACACAAAACTATATTGAGAACTGCTCAGTTCAAGTACTAATCCAAAGAAATTAATGAGATGATGCGTCGCATTTACCAACAAGTGCTATAAATAAGATACCAAAAATCTCAAAAACTTGAGCCAATCTGGCAAAACTGATGACATATTCAGAATCAGCACCCCAAAAATACCCTAAATTCGATGAAATATCTTTGGCACCAAAAATGCTGTTGACCAGTGATATGGTTTAAGACAGGGAATTGTTTTTATACATATGGATATTTACAAATAGATTAGGATGATCTCCTCCACTCAGTTAGACGTTATCCCTCTTTTATGTAGAAAGCTACAAATATATACATGTGATGTTTAAATACATATATCTATACACGTTTAATAAATCTTTTGATATTGTATTGGGTTTATGACAATTTACCCGGCACTTCTGGTGGTGTACAGATAAATAAATCACTTGCATCAGGACGCCTGGATAAGTTGCTTGGCAACAGGTGTAACGTCACGTCCGGCAGTCCCAGACCACGGCTTTTTATAATTTGTGCGCCTGCGGCCGGTATGTCTATATTACACATAGTGCGGTACGCCTCTGGCGCATCTTCGAACCGGAAGTATATGCGTAGCCAGACTAATTTGTTTGGCGCACTGTACTTCCTTGCGTGGGCGCAGGTCCGGTACACCTATGTGTGCTTCTGACAGTAGCGCGCGCAGGGAGTATGGGCGGAACTACAGGAATAGGGTTGGTGTACCATACGGCACACCTTTTCTGATGGACCAGGTTATAGACCGGATGTGTCATGTGCGCTGTACGCCCACAATTAGGTGGCGCAGTGACCGGAAGTTTTTCCTTTTTTTGAGTCTCAGAGGGATGTACGATTTTGAAGTGACGCGTCAACCATCTTTCATACGGGCGGGCTTTGAAAACACGAGATCGGCCGGAAATGAGGTAGGACGCTGCCTGCTTTTCAAAAAAATGGGAAGCTATTTAAGTGCGAGGTGATCATCCTTTTTCTCACCCTGCCATAGTCCGTACCTGCAACTGGGTGTAACGGACATAGGAACTCCCTTCCAATGCAGGGGTTCCCTTCTACAAAAGAAAAATAACCCACATTTATTTCAGTCTTCGTTCCCCTGATGAATCTCCCCTATGGGAGAAGAAACGCGTAGGGAAATACATTTGGTTATGGTGGGTACAACGCATTAGCCTGACTTGGGAACTGCCCTTGTCAGTGCAGGAGCAATACAGGGGCACGACCGGGTAGTACAGTTACTGCTTCCCCCTCCCCCGTTAGACAAACCGAGGCTCCTGCAAAGGAAACAACATATTTGGTGAGATCAAACCATCTTTTTATTGAGCACTGGTTACATGAGCACTTTTTGCACTTTATCACTCTTGTACTGTATTGTCCATATGATATTTTATAAGTGGTACCATTAAAGGTTATGTTTTATATTTAGAATTGTTCTCTTAGCTAGTACGCCTACTCTATTCTGAGGACTTCTAGGGGTATTTTATTTTATACACCCTGTTTTGGCTTTATTGATTTCGTGTACAAGGAGCCATCAGCAGGCAGGACACCCAGCTCCGTAGAGTGATTCCTCCTGAAGAACGTCTGTTGGTGACACTAAGATACGTAACATAGTAACATAGTTAGTAAGGCTGAAAAAAGACATTTGTCCATCCAGTTCAGCCTATATTCCATCATAATAAATGCCCAGATCTACGTCCTTCTACAGAACCTAATAATTGTATGGTACAATATTGTTCTGCTCCAGGAAGACATCTGTTATGACCCCAATGGCAGAGGGTCTCAAAAGTACATACCAAGTCTGCAAACACAAAAAACCAGCTCATAGGGCAGTGGTAACTGGGCTGACCATATATCTAATCCTAGCACCACAAATAGCAGCAGCCGGGGAACGTGCCTACGTTGGTTCTAGACGTCTCGCGCCAGCCGGAGAACTAACTAACCCTAGAAGGGAAAAGATAGACCTTTCTTGCCTCCAGAGAAAAGACCCCAAAAGTTGGATACAAGCCCCCAACAAATAATAACGGTGAGGTAAGGAGAAAAGACAAACGTAAGAATGAACTAGATATTTAGCAAAGAGAGGCCCACTGACTAATAGCAGAATATAGTAAGATGACTTATATGGTCAGCAAAAACCCTATCAAAATTTCCACGCTGGATATTCAAGAACCCCCGAACCGTCTAACGGCCTGGGGAGAGAACACCAGCCCCCTAGAGCTTCCAGCAAAATCAGGAATCACATTTAGTACAAGCTGGACAAAAAATAAGAGCCAAGCAAATAACCAAAAAACAAGGAAGCAGGACTTAGCTTAATTTTGCAAGATCCAAGACCAGCAGACAGGAGCAAACAGAAAGGAACTGATTACAACGATGCCAGGCACTGGACTGAGAAACCAGGAAGTTTATATAGCAACAGCCCTGGACTAACGACCCAGGTGGGTGCCAAACTGAGGAAAGACAATCCTAGAGTCATATCACTAGTGACCACAAGAGGGAGCCAAAAAAGTCTAATTCACAACAGTACCCCCCCTTTAAGGAGGGGTCACCGAACCCTCACCAAGACCACCAGGGTGATCAGGATGAGCAGCGTGAAAGGCACGAACTAAATCGGCCGCATTCACATCAGAGGCAACCACCCAGGAATTATCCTCCTGACCATAGCCCTTCCACTTGACCAGATACTGAAGCCTCCGCCTGGAGAGACGAGAATCCAAGATCTTCTCCACCACGTACTCCAACTCGCCCTCAACCAACACCGGAGCAGGAGGCTCAACAGAAGGAACCACAGGTACAACGTACCGCCGCAACAAAGACCTATGGAACACGTTGTGAATGGCAAACGACACCGGAAGATCCAAGCAAAAGGACACAGGATTAAGGATTTCCAATATCTTGTAAGGACCGATGAAGCGAGGCTTAAATTTAGGAGAGGAGACCTTCATAGGAACAAATCGAGAAGACAGCCATACCAAATCCCCAACACGAAGTCGGGGACCCACACCGCGGGCGGCGGTTGGCAAAACGCTGAGCCTTCTCCTGTGACAACTTTAAGTTGTCCACCACATGATTCCAGATCCGCTGCAACCTATCCACCACGGAATCTATCCCAGGACAGTCAGAAGGCTCCACATGTCCCGAGGAAAAACGAGGATGGAAACCAGAGTTGCAAAAAAATGGCGAAACCAAAGTAGCGGAACTAGCCCGATTATTAAGGGCAAACTCAGCCAACGGCAAGAAGGTCACCCAATCATCCTGATCTGCAGAAACAAAACACCTCAAATAAGCCTCCAGAGTCTGATTAGTTCGCTCCGTTTGTCCATTAGTCTGAGGATGAAAGGCAGACGAAAACGACAAATCAATGCCCATCTTAGCACAAAAGGATCGCCAGAACCTGGAAACAAACTGGGATCCTCTGTCAGACACAATATTCTCAGGAATGCCGTGTAAACGAACCACATTCTGAAAGAACAAAGGAACCAGATCGGAAGAGGAAGGCAGCTTAGGCAAAGATACCAAATGGACCATCTTGGAAAAGCGATCACATACCACCCAGATGACAGACATGCCCTGAGACACCGGAAGATCTGAAATGAAATCCATGGAAATGTGTGTCCAAGGCCTCTTCGGGACAGGCAAGGGCAAGAGCAACCCACTGGCACGAGAACAGCAAGGCTTAGCTCGAGCACAAGTCCCACAGGACTGCACAAATGACCGCACATCCCGTGACAAGGAAGGCCACAAAAAGGACCTAGCCACCAGATCTCTGGTGCCAAAAATTCCCGGATGCCCTGCCAACACCGAGGAATGAACCTCGGAAATGACTCTGCTGGTCCACTTATCAGGAACAAACAGTCTGTCAGGTGGACAAGAGTCAGGTCTACCAGCCTGAAATCTCTGCAACACACGTCGCAAATCCGGAGAAATGGCTGACAGGATAACTCCCTCTTTGAGAATACCAACTGGTTCTGCGACTCCAGGAGAGTCAGGCACAAAGCTCCTTGAAAGAGCATCAGCCTTCACATTCTTTGAACCTGGTAAATACGAGACCACAAAGTCAAAACGGGAGAAAAACAATGACCAGCAGGCCTGTCTAGGATTCAGGCGTTTAGCAGACTCGAGATACATCAGATTTTTGTGATCAGTCAAGACCACCACACGATGCTTAGCACCCTCGAGCCAATGACGCCACTCCTCAAATGCCCACTTCATGGCTAACAACTCCCGATTGCCAACATCATAATTCCGCTCAGCAGGCGAAAACTTCCTAGAGAAAAAAGCACATGGTCTCATTACAGAGCAACCAGGGCCTCTCTGCGACAAAACGGCCCCTGCCCCAATCTCAGAAGCATCCACTTCAACCTGAAAGGGAAGTGAGACATCAGGCTGGCACAAAACAGGCGCCGAAGTAAACCGGCGCTTCAACTCTTGAAAGGCTTCCACGGCTGCAGGAGCCCAGTTAGCAACATCAGAACCTTTCTTGGTCATATCCGTCAAAGGTTTAACAACGCTAGAAAAATTAGCGATAAAACGACGGTAGAAGTTAGCAAAACCCAAGAACTTCTGAAGACTCTTAACTGACGTGGGTTGAGTCCAATCATGAATAGCTCGGACCTTGACTGGGTCCATCTCCACCGCAGAAGGGGAAAAAATAAAACCCAAAAAGGGAACCTTCTGTACTCCAAAGAGACACTTTGAGCCCTTAACAAACAAAGCATTCTCACGCAAAACCTGAAACACCATCCTGACCTGCTCTACATGCGAGTCCCAATCATCAGAAAAAAACAGAATATCATCCAGATAAACAATCATAAATTTATCCAGATACTTCCGGAAAATATCATGCATAAAGGACTGAAACACTGAAGGAGCATTAGAGAGCCCGAAAGGCATCACCAAGTACTCAAAATGACCTTCGGGCGTATTAAATGCAGTTTTCCATTCATCTCCTTGCTTAATGCGCACAAGGTTGTACGTACCACGAAGATCTATCTTGGTGAACCACTTGGCACCTTTAATCCGGGCAAACAAGTCCGACAACAAAGGCAAAGGATACTGAAATTTAACAGTGATTTTATTCAGAAGCCGATAGTCAATAGAAGGTCTCAAAGATCCGTCCTTCTTGGCCACAAAAAAGAATCCCGCACCAAGAGGGGAAGAGGATGGACGGAGATGCCCCTTCTCCAGAGATTCCTCGATATACGAACGCATTGTGGTATGCTCAGGTACAGACAGATTAAATAATCTTCCCCTAGGAAATTTACTACCTGGAATCAAATCTATAGCGCAGTCACAGTCCCTATGAGGAGGAAGAGCACTGGACCTGGACTCGCTGAATACATCCTGGTAATCAGACAAATACTCAGGAACTTCCGAAGGAGTAGAGGAAGCAATAGACACCGGCGGGGAATCACCATGAATTCCCTGACAGCCCCAACTTGACACAGACATTGCCTTCCAATCCAAGACTGGATTATGGGTCTGTAACCATGGCAGACCCAAAACGACCAAATCATGCATTTTATGCAGAACAAGAAAACGAATCACCTCCCGATGTTCAGGAGTCATGCACATGGTTACCTGTGTCCAAAACTGCGGTTTATTTTCCGCCAATGGCGTAGCATCAATACCTCTAAGAGGGATAGGATTTACCAACGGCTCAAGAACAAAACCACAGCGCTTGGCAAACGACAGATCCATAAGACTCAGGGCAGCACCTGAATCCACAAACGCCATAACAGGGTAGGAGGACAATGAGCAAATTAAAGTCACAGACAAAATAAATTTAGGTTGCAAATTACCAATGGCGACAGGACTAACAACCCTAGTTAGGCATTTAGAGCATGCTGATATAACATGTGTAGAATCACCACAGTAAAAACACAACCCATTCTGACGTTTATGATTTTTCCGTTCATTTCTAGTCTGAATTCTACCACATTGCATTAAATCAGGTGTTTGTTCAGACAACACCACCAGAGGATTCGCGGCTTTGCGCTCCCGCAAACGCCGGTCAATTTGAATAGCCAGCGCCATGGAATCATTCAGACCTGTAGGAATGGAGAAACCCACCATCACATTCTTAATGGCTTCAGAAAGGCCATTTCTGAAATTTGCGGCCAGAGCACACTCATTCCACTGAGTAAGCACGGACCATTTCCGAAATTTTTGGCAATACACTTCAGCTTCATCCTGACCCTGAGAAATAGCCAGCAAGGCTTTTTCTGCCTGAATTTCAAGATTGGGTTCCTTGTAAAGCAATCCGAGCGCCAGAAAAAACGCATCAATATTTGCCAATGCCGGATCTCCTGGCGCTAGCGAGAAGGCCCAATCCTGAGGGTCGCCCCGTAAGAAAGAGATAACAATTTTTTCTTGCTGAGCTGAGTCTCCAGATGAACGAGGTCTCAGAGATAGAAACAATTTACAATTATTCCTGAAATTCCTAAACTTAAATCGGTCTCCAGAGAACAGTTCAGGAATAGGTATTTTAGGTTCAGACATTGGACTACTGGTAACAAAATCTTGTATGCCCTGCACACGAGCAGCAAGCTGATCCACACTTGTAATCAAAGTCTGGACATTCATGTCTGCAGCAAGCACAAGCCACTCAGAGGTAAAGGGGAGGAAAAAAGAGAGGAAAGAAAAAAAAAAAAAAAAAAACTCAGACTTTCCTTTCTTGTAATCCCACTTCTGCAATGCATTAAACATTCAACCTTGGCCTGGCATACTGTTATGACCCCAATGGCAGAGGGTCTCAAAAGTACATACCAAGTCTGCAAACACAAAAAACCAGCTCATAGGGCAGTGGTAACTGGGCTGACCATATATCTAATCCTAGCACCACAAATAGCAGCAGCCGGGGAACGTGCCTACGTTGGTTCTAGACGTCTCGCGCCAGCCGGAGAACTAACTAACCCTAGAAGGGAAAAGATAGACCTTTCTTGCCTCCAGAGAAAAGACCCCAAAAGTTGGATACAAGCCCCCAACAAATAATAACGGTGAGGTAAGGAGAAAAGACAAACGTAAGAATGAATTAGATATTTAGCAAAGAGAGGCCCACTTACTAATAGCAGAATATAGTAAGATGACTTATATGGTCAGCAAAAACCCTATCAAAATTTCCACGCTGGATATTCAAGAACCCCCGAACCGTCTAACGGCCCGGGGAGAGAACACCAGCCCCCTAGAGCTTCCAGCAAAATCAGGAATCACATTTAGTACAAGCTGGACAAAAAATAAGAGCAATACAAATAACCAAAAAACAAGGAAGCAGGACTTAGCTTAATTTTGCAAGATCCAAGACCAGCAGACAGGAGCAAACAGAAAGGACTGATTACAACGATGCCAGGCACCAGACTGAGAATTCAGGAAGTTTATATAGCAACACCCCTGGACTAACGACCCAGGTGGGTGCCAAACTGAGGAAAGACAATCCCAGAGTCATATCACTAGTGACCACAAGAGGGAGCCAAAAAAGTCTAATTCACAACACTGGCCTATAATTTCCAGGTTCACTTTTAGAGCCCTTTTTGAATATTGGCACCACATTTGCTATGCGCCAGTCCTGCGGAACAGACCCTGTCGCTATAGAGTCCCTAAAAATAAGAAATAATGGTTTATCTATTACATTACTTAGTTCTCTTAGTAGTCGTGGGTGTATGCCATCCGGACCCGGAGATTTATCTATTTTAATCTTATTTAGCCGGTTTCGCACCTCTTCTTGGGTTAGATTGGTGACCCTTAATATAGGGTTTTCATTGTTTCTTGGGATTTCACCTAGCATTTCATTTTCCACCGTGAATACCGTGGAGAAGAAGGTGTTTAATATAATAAAAATATTTGTAATATTTAAAAATAAATGTCTGCCATAATTATTATTGTTCTGCAATGTACTTCATTTTTTTTCCTTTTTTTGTTTTGCCAAAAAACTGCCCTAAATATTATTGTTCTAAAAGGTTATGTCCTTGTCCTTTTTCTTTTTTTTTCCTGTTTTGCCAAGCCCCTGACATAAATATTATTGTTCTGAATTTTTTTCCTTTCTCTGTTCGGCAGATTCCTGGCTACTAGTGAAGAGCGAATATACTCGTTACTCGGGATTTCCCGAGCACACTCGGGTGTCCTACGAGTATTTGTAAGTGCTCGGTGATTTAGATTTCCTTGCAGCAGCTGAATGATTTACATCTGTTAGCCAGTTTGATTACATGTACTACTGGCTACCGATGAGAGAGCCTATCATCGCTCCATTTCCAGTTCCGGATTGGAATTTCAACACTTTCTGGGATTGTCGCAGACACCTGCCAGGCTTTGTGGGATGTTCTTCGTGAGGAATTTATCCCCCTACCCACCACGGAAATGTGGCAGGAAACTGCTGAAAATTTTTGGGAAGTTTGCAGTTTCCCAACTGTTTGGGAGCAGTGGATGGAAAACATCCGGATTACCAAACCGTCTGGAACTGGATCCAAGAACTTTAATTATAAAAAATATTTTTCCATAGTGCTCATGGCAATTGCAGCTGCGGACTGTAGTTTTGTCGCCCATGGACATTGGATCTTTTGGCCGTGGAAATGACTCCCAGACATTTAAAAACTCAGACATGGGCCAACGGTTGTATGGGAATCATTTTAATTTCCCCCTGCCACGACCTCTTCCCAACACTGAAGGCACGCCAATGCCATTTGTTGTGGTTGGGGATGAGGCCTTTCAGATGTGTGGAAACCTCCTTAAACCATACTCCATTTGGGACTTGAACTACACAGAAAGGATTTTCAATTACCAACTGACCAGGGCATGAAGAACTGTTGAGTGTGCCTTTGGTATGCTTGTCTTGAAATGGTGCATTTTAGGGACAGCCATTAATCTGAAAATTGAGACAGTTGATGAGGTGGTCAAGGCGTGTGTGGTTCTGCACAACTACATAATGGCTAAAGAGCCACTCAACATTGAACTTGGTGAACCTGTTACTAACTCATTGCCAGATTACCATCATCACCCTCTGAGGACAACAGTTGAAGTTGCCCAAATGAGGAATACATTTGCGGCCTACTTTGTTTCTGAGAATGGACGTGTGGCATGGCAAGATGAAATGGTTTAGTAAAATGTTCTTGTAATGTTATGTACCTGGAATGTTAAAATGTACCTTTAATGTTTGCTGAAAATAAAACACCTCTAGTGAAACACCTGTTCCAAGTGCCCTCTACATGACAATACTTTTTTTACAGTTTAATAAGGTGATCACCAGTTCACAACTACAGTCTCTATAAAATCCACTCCCTGTTTAATGCAGATTGCATGAGACAGGGAGTGGATTTGAACCAAATTGGGTTATGTCACCCATGCTTTACACTACATCTCTTCTCTCTGAGGTCAGTGCTATGGTAGGTGACCTTGGATTAGCTCCATCGGCTCTTCAGTCAGCATTTCTATAGTCCAAGAGATAAATGCAGACTGAAGAGATGATGGAGCTAATCCACCTCATATCTTTACTCAGCTGCCCGTTTGTCAGAACTAGTGCACTCAGAAAACCCAGCATCATGAGTGCACTAGTGCTGACACCTGTCCCTTTGTGCTGTATTAATATTTTTTTGGGAGGATTTTCAGTCCTCTTTGTGTTTTTGCCACCTTATAAGCTCCATGACAGACACAAGAAGCAAAGCTGCAGTGTAAAGCAAATAAAGAAGAGGGGCAGCAGATTGTGTGACATGGAGCTATGAGGTGGCAAAAACACATTGTGTGTAGACGGCGACGTGTGTGTTGAAGGCACACAGTGTGTGTTTCTGGCGACGAAAGAGACAAAGAACAAGCAGTGATAGGGGAAAAACAACACAAATTTATTTAACAGCACAAAAAAAGATATATTTTTTATGAGACAATGAGGGGGAAATGTTATGGACCTGGGGGGGGTGGAGCTGGGAAGGTTGGCTTGGTGTGGAAGATGAAGGGGTTCAAGAGGAAGGGCCTAGTAAATTTGTGGGGTCTGGGAGGTCAAGGACGGAAGTAGACACATTAGGAGTGGAAGCATGGGACGGGAGAGACACATTGGAAGAGAGAGACAAACTGGACAACACAGACACATTGGGAGGTGAGGGTGGAGGTAGTACGACAGTTTTTGTTTGACGTTTCTTCTTTCTCGGTTTTCCATGAGTAGGCTGGTGGCTTCTTCGTCTCCTTGGAAGGATGGGAGTGGTAGGATCTGGAACCAGCATGGTAGTGGATCGGGACAGCTGTGCAGTTTGCTGAACCGCCATGGTGGTGGCGGTGGACGGACGTGCAGTTTGCTGAACCGCCATGGTGGACGGACGTGCAGTTTGCTGAACCTCCATGGTGACGGCGGTGGATGGACGTGCAGTTTGCTGAACCACTATGGTGGTGGTGGTGGATGGACGTGCAGTTTTTTGAACTGCCATGGTGGTGGTTGTGGAGGGCCATGCAGGAGCAGGACTCGGCATGGTGGTGGAGTGGCATTCTGCAGCACCCGGCACGGTGGTGGCTGTGTAGTGGTGTGCGATAGGACTGGGCATGGTAGAGGCCGTACAGTGGTATGCAGCAGAACTCGGTATTGAGGTAAAGTGTGTAATTGGTGGCACAGGAGGAAATACCACCTGTGGCTCCTGTAAGTACCGAGTCTGATGCTTAGCCTGAACGTAAGCAGCATTGCAGGCCTGCATCACATTGAGCTGGAGTTCAGGCGTAAGGTATTCTGACATGCCCCGCTCTACCTTATTTAGAAAAATGGTGTACCGGTCTCTGGAAGTCGGCTTCCAGATGGACAAAGCATTGGTTGACATCTTAGAAAAGTGTGTTAATATGGGTCAGACCACTTTCCAGTCTATCTCCCAGCGCATTCAGGCCATTCTGGAAGACTGAGCTCAAGTGAATAAACTCGGGCATGAGTGACCTGTCCTAGGCCTTCTGCCACTGGTGGGAAGACCACCCCAAAAAAGAGGCAGAGGACTGGGACAGGGGAACACCTGAAGGACCAGCTGCCTGTTCTCCAGCTTGTGACGCCGGTCCACTTGCTGCATCACTGGTGGATGGCTGGAACTGGTTCATGGCTGTTCGCTGAGGGATCGCTCCAGAGGGCGATCCAGATTCGAGGGTGCTGTTACAGGTTCTGTGAAAAGAAAAGTAAATCATTACTACCAAAAAATAACAATTTTAAAAGTGCCAACTCCTGTAGAATAGAAAAATTCAGATTAGGGAATACAACACAGTGTAATACAACACAAAAATACTTGTTCTCTGAGCAAGGACAGGCCTTAGGAAAGCCAGTATCCAGTGGTACTTATATTACCCGATCCTTGCTGCAGCACCACTGTGAACTTGGATCTCCTGTCGCAGGTCCTTGTTGAAGTGATCCTTCATCGATTGCCAACGGGTTTTGACTTTGTTCACTGTGAAGGGGAAAAAAATTGTTAAACAATGCACTTGAGGCTGGGATCACACAACCGTGTGTGATGCAAGAAACTCGCAGGAGTTTCTCGCATCACACACTGTTGTGTGATCTCGGCCTTCAGGTTCACTGCCACATCAGACCACATTGCAATACTTAGGAAATTCCTTTTGGACTAGTAGTGTGGCGTTGTCATCAGCGCTTTGGCCACCTCATTCCACAGCCGCTGAATCACCACAGCATCCGAGTGCTGCTGCTCTCGGGTGTCCCACAACGCAACTCGCTCCTGCACAAGTGTGATGAGGAGGTCATTGTCAATGTTTTCTTCCTCTTGTTGTGGAACCTAGAAATGAAAGAAAGACATTAATGTTGTAAAGATAAAACACTTAAACCAAAAATAGTCAAAAATAACCAAACACAGTCAAGAATAACCAAAAACAGTCAAGAATACTTACACGCCGTCTTGCCACAGGAACTTGGGCCTGAGTCTGCTGCTCCTGCTCATCCTACCTGGAATGGTTCTATAAACAAAAATAAATATCTTGCCACATGTGTAATAGTGAGAGTAGCAAATGTACTCACTTCAGTCTCCTGTCCACTCTGTGAGGTCTGCTCTGAACTGGAGGATGTGATGAGGAATGCTGCAAGAGAAATGAAATGATACAGACTGCATAGAGAAAAATAGACAGGCAGACATATAGCTTGTATACTCACGTTTTGATAGAGTCTTCCAAAAAAGATGCTGCAATGCCTTGTATCGCTTTCAGATTCTGGAGAGAAACAGACTTTCAGTGCCCACACCTTCTTTTAAAAGCTTTCTTGGGGGGTGGCTTAAAACCAGTTCCTGGACATGTTTACTCATAAAAATGCGTGATCAAGCAAACGCCATCATATGCACGTCCTTGCGCACCAATGCGTTCCAATAGACTGTAATGCTTTTTTATGCCCTCATTCCGCAAGCATCCGCATGTGTATAGTGGCGGAAATTTGACGTCTCAAAAATTGCAACATGGTGCATTAGCTGTGCCCCGGCGCACACCGCAAAATGACTCATGCATAAGCAAACGCAGGTGAACGCATGCAAATGCTTGTACCTGCGTCCACAATGTTAAAGATATGAAATCAAGACGCAGGTGGATGTATGCATCAGAAACGCTGCGGACACAACCGCAAATGTGAAACTGGCTTTAGTCAGTCTGTAGGAGACAGTGAGGGGAGAAGGAGCAATAGGAGGAGAGAGAAACTGGAGTGGAGTTATGATTGGGTTCCCTCCAGCTTTAAGCGCAAGAAACTGGGAGTGCGAGACTGTGTGGGAACTGTATGCCTCACAGCACAAACTGGCAGCAGGAGATTCCAAGTCTCCTGACCACAATTACATCTGCAGGCAGCACAGCCAGTTAGGAGCCTGGGGCTGCCAGTGAGAAGGCAGTACTCAAAACAGGCTCAGGCTGTCAGCCATATGGATTAGAAGAACGAGAGGACCTTGTGTGAAGCTACAGGCAGCGAGGGACAGAGAATACAGTGCAGTAAGGAAGGCTTCCATCCCCACCTGGCTGTTGGGATTCCAAATCGCTTCAAGGCTGCCCGGATTCCAAAGATCATCTGTATCCTGTACCTGAACTTCACCAGTAAAAGGTAAAGAGACTGCAACCCTGCGTCCTCCAATCCTTTCCTGCACTTCACCATCTATCATCCTTACCAACTGCACTGGGAGCCCTGGGGACTAAGCTCTACCTGTGGGGAGCAATACCACCTCTGCTGCAATACCATCATCCCCAGTGGACCCCTATAATCAGCGTTGATTATTCCTGGCCGAGTACCAGAGGTGGCTTCACGAATAGTGATGAGCGAGCACTAAAATGCTCGGGTGCTCGTTGATCGGGTCAAGCAGATTAGTATACTCGGGTACTCGGTCAGAACAACGAGCCCAATGTAAGTCTATGGGATACCCGAGTATTTTTACCGCAATCCTTCCCAGGGGTCCTTTTGAGGTTTAAAAACGTCTGAAAATGATGGAAACACTGCTCAAATGACACAGGGTCATCATGGGGATCGCCCCTGGAAGCATTCCTGACTCCTAGTTCACAGCTGTAAACATTTTTTCCCGAGATTCATGCCATTTTTCCCGGTGCCACAAAAAACACACTAAAACTAAACCAAAACGGATTTTGTTTGGAAATATGTTAAGGTACATCCTTTGCAGGTTAATGACTTGTCTGTAAGGCCAAATAATTACCCCAGACCGAAAATTTCCTCCCCAACTTAGGTTTAGTTCAGACGCAGCGTTTTTGAAGTGTTTTTCAACTTTAACATTGCTTTCAACCACTACAAATGCATTCACTGTGACATATCATTGTAACATTTAACAACCCTAGCTGGCCATGTGGTGTGTGGCACATAAGCAGACCCATCTGGCTTCATTTATGAAGGAGGGACTCTTAAAGTCACAGAGCCTATTTTTACTGGTGCATCAGGCAGCATTAATCTTCTAACCCTAGAACGCATATTGGGGGCCTTTTAGGCCCCCATGCTTACATTTTTGCTATTATCTGCAACATTACTTTAGTTAGAATTTGGAAACTCCAGGTATTCCTCAAGTATGTCGTTGTTGATAATATCCAGTTGTTCATATAATTTTTTTCATAGGCATTATGGTGTAACAATGCTTGTTTGGTGAAAACTACATCTGTACGAATTGGGGGTCTTTTAGGCCCCCGCTATTTTTATCATGTTCTCAGTAGTGTTTGTGTCTCAAGTTACTTTATTTGTACTCATTAATGCTGGTGGAGGGGCCAGGGTGTGGATAATAACATGTGAGGATGTCATGTGATTTTTGGAGGGAGTGATAAGGCCATGATCACCTCAGGTCCTTCGGAACACAGTAATGAGCTGTCTGGGGTCTGAAATAGTGGGATCTGGGATCTGGGGTCTGAAATAGTCAAAACTCTTGCTGTTCCAATATTCAGTTCAGGTAGAAACATTACCATGGACAATTATTTCACCAATGTTGAACTAGGCAATTTTCGGCTTGCAAAAGCTATTACACTTGTTGGTACTATAAAGCAAAACAGACGGGAAATTCCAGCAGCACTCATACACAATCATCAGCGAGCACTTTAGGAGAGTGTCTTTGGATTCAATAACAAAGCGACTTTGGTATCTTACACGGCGAAGAAGGAGAAATCTGTAATTTTACTCAGTACCATGCATCACGATTGCAGTGTTGACAGCAATGACAAAAACTTGAAACCAGAAATCATCCTGCATTACAATACAACAAAAGGAGGTGTAGATAACATGGATGAGATGGTGGGAGAATATTCGTGTAAGAGGCAAACAAAACGATGGCCTGTAGTACTATTTTCAAATATGCTTGATGTAGCAGCCCTAAATTCATTCATTATTTATACAGAAACTCATCCGGAATTTCATGCACAGAGGAAGGACAGGAGACGCATATTCTTGAAGGACCTTTGTCATGAACTTGTAATGCCTCACATGATAGAGCGAAACGACTTGAAATGCTTGCCAAAGCAAACTAAAGAAGCAATGAAACGGTGTGGCGTACAGTTTCAGATTATTCCAGAGCCAGGAGAAAGAAAACGAAAGCGTTGTTTCATGTGTCCAAGAAACATAGAGAGGAAAACTGAGCGATATTGTTCCACTTGTAAGGAAACTGTTTGCAAAGAGCACGCTTCTGAAAAAATAACATGTCAGAATTGTTTGGAAGACTAATATAATAGAAAAGAAAGTTAGAATAAAAACGTAGCTGCAGCTAGTTTGCTATAGATTTATATGCATTTTTGTGTGTTTTCATGTCTTTGTGTGAAATTTGGGTAAAAAAAAGATTTTTTGGTGTTTTCTGTGAAAAATTATAAATAAAATTTTGTCCACTATTCATATTTTATTGAGCAATTTTGAAGTAAACTTGTGAAAGTTATTTAAGTGTGTTTTCTACATCATGTGCATGGGGGCCTAAAAGGCTCCCAATACGTTAATATGTATATTTTTAACGTCATGCGTTCTAGGGTTTTAAAGGGCCATTATTAAACAGTGGGTCTCCTAAACTATTGTAGACTATGCTGTGAGTGGATGGACAGCCAAGAATTACGATGCACCACAATACCCCTTTCATAAGATGTCCAGGGGGGACTCCTGAAAAAGTGTTGCAATGAATGCAAGGCCTGCCCTGCTACCAATTCATATGCACGCCAATAAGCCCTTGAACCCACATACTGGATGGGCCCATGCAAATTCACTTCACAATATGCATTTCGTACTCCCGTACTCCTTTGTTTTACACATTGGCAGGAAGGCCAGCCCTGCTGCATAGTCATATACACCCCATTATACGCCTTGGAACCCACATACTGGATGGGCCCATGAAAATCTGCAGCGCCCCAGAGTCCTGGTCGTTGCAGTACTGTGGCCCCGCCACTATGGGGAGCTATGGTATGTCTGATTGCACTAAGGAGTTTCTCTGACCAGGTACACTCACACCACACTTCACACTCCGGCCACCAGGGGGGGTGGTCCTATCTAGTAGGCCACTCCTCACAACTCTGGTAAAACTGGGGGTTGGACAGGAAGACAGGGAGAAGTAGCTGGGAAGAGCTAGTGAGAGGACCTGTCAGGGATGGGATCCTGGCAGACTCCTCAGAGCAGAACTAACCAGTGCACAACGGGAATACAGTAAAGAAGTATTGGGACTAGAAGGAGTCGTGCTGTTAGACCGAGGCAACATCCTTCTGAGGCGCAAACAGTCGGTGGCCGGAACGCCGAGCAAGTAAGAGACTTTAAGTACACTGCAAACCACGGCCGGACAGCTAATTACAGGTTGGCTGTCTCACTTAACACCTAAGCAGACAACGGAGGCAGCTGTGGGAGAGGGGCGACTCTAGGGTCCCGGAAGAACTCCAGGCCTACCCCGTCATACGGGTGCGTTCTACCATATCACCTGGAGGACGAAGAGAACGAACAATAGAGACAGACAGAAACAGTTGTGAGGACTATCCCGGGAGCTCAGCAGGGAAGAACTACAACACCCAGCGCTAGCAGGTAGATACTGATTCCCACCTGTAAAGAGAACTTCTGATGTGCCTTTGGACCGGCCGGTCTCTGACAACCCAGTTAACAGCGCTCTGGACTGAGGTCTCCAAAACCTTCAGTAAAGAGGTAAAGAGACTACAACCTGGTGTCCTTGTTATTTACCGCGACCTGCACCTCACAACTGCACCGTTACAACACCACTTATTGCACCGGACGTCCCCCACTGACAGACAGGGCCACGGACTGGGTCTAGCCACCGTGACAACCCCAGGACTGAGACCCAGAGGCCCGGCTCCTGGTACCCCTCGGCCCTGCGGCGGTGTGGGGGCGCTCCAACTTGGCGTCACGAACAGGATCTACTTAAGCCTGAAGAATCAGGTCATGTGTGCCTTGGAACTGTGATTTATTGTGCTTGGACTGTACTTTATTGAAAAGACTGTGTGCTGTGCCATTTACCGCCAAAATTCGCCATTGCCGCGCACGGAGGGAGGAGCCCTAGCTACGCGGGCAGAACCAGCCAAAAGAAGCGCGAAACGGAAAGCGCGGTAAGGCGCCAATCCCGGAAGAGGAACTCCGACCTCCAGCAGGTTAGTGGGAGGAAGGGACAGCCATGTCTGAGTCGGGAGGAGAGGAGGTGGCGGTCGCAGCCGCGGACGTAGGGGCAGCTCCGGTCCACGCAGCGGGCGAAGCCGCGGCCCTAATACCACCACCGGTTGCCGCAGAACCCGCTGTTCCCCTCAGCCAGCCGGACACTGCCGCTAACACAAAAGCCATAATGCCCTTTTCTATGCCGTACCTGCCCGGAGCGGCCTGGCTCCCACGATACTCTGGGGAGTCGCATACATTCACTGACTTTAAGGAAGGGCTCTGCAGCCTGCTCGAGTTCTATCCCCTGACAGAGCCCCAGAAGGTTCATATGATAACCGGCCAACTCTTTGGGGCGGCTCTGAGAGAATTGAAATCCTGGCCCGCTGAGGATAAAGGAACTGCACAACAGATTTTTGCCAAGCTTAAAGCCACCTTTGATACTCGCACTGCTACGGAAATTAAACTGACTTTTTATGGATGCAAACAGAGGCCGCAGGATAGCTTACGGGACTATGCTCTTAATCTCCAGGAGGCGATGCGGGCCATTAAGCAGAGTGACCCCGGCAGCATGCAGGATGAGGATAAACTTCTGAAGGAGCGGTTCATTGAGGGGCTCCTGTGCAGTCACCAGCGGGGCCAATTGCACTTCCTGGCCATGCAAAATCCAGACTTGACTTTTGCGCAGTTCAAAGATAAAGCTATCCAGGCATTGCAGGAGCGACAGCCCAGCCGCGCAATACCACCCAGGCGCCCCGCTCTCACATACCACCAGGAGGTGGCATCGGATACCCCAGTTGCCGCGGAGGCCGACGCCCAGAGCTTCGAGGACGACTCCCCTGCAGGACTCCGTCTTCAGATGCAGGAGCTGACCAAGAACGTTGCTGCCCTAGCCCGGACGGTGCAGTCCCTACAGGAGGCCCCCAAGAAAAAGATCCAGCTAGCCTCCGGACCAGAGGATGTTCCCTGGACGCGACAGAAGAGGACCCCACCGACCAGAGGCCGGGACAGCGATCGTTTCCATCAGGACGGACGACCCATCTGCCGCCGATGTCACCAGGTGGGCCATCTTGCAAGGTACTGTCCTTTAAACGAGCAACCCCTGGGGCAAAGGGCCAACCCCCAGGAGTAGGACGGTCAGGCCCGCAGCATTGGAGAACCAAGTATATTGGAGGACGACCAGTTCTCCCTGTAGTGATTGATGGAATCCCCTTGAATGCTTTGCTGGACACCGGTTCTCAGGTGACGACTATACCTTACGTGCTCTACAAACGGTATTGGGAGGACGCTGATATTACTCGTGGCCCCGACGATGATTTCACCATAATCGCCAGTAATGGTCAGCCGTTGCCACAAGTGGGGTATAAGGAGGTCACCATCAAAGTGGGGCGGGTGGAATTGAAAGCCCAAGGGATTGTGATTGTTGATATTGATCGTCGAGAATGTAATCCCATGATGACTCTTGGTACTAATGTTATAGAAAATTGTCTTGCAGAAGTGATTGTTTTGTTGCAACAGGTGGCAGAAACCGCTGGCCACAGTGAGCAACGTGCCCTGCAGAAGGAAATCAGAGCTCTGATGCAGAGACAGCAGGTAGAGCTGACTGGTGGTGAGATTGGTCATGTCACTGTGAGTGATTCAAACCCCATCGCGATACCCCCCAGGAGTGAAATGTTAATATGGTGTCGAGCAGCCATAGGCCTCAGGGGTAAGGACTACCAGGCCTTGGTAGAACCCGTATATTCAGACCATAGGCCTACTGTTCTGACAGCCCAGGGGGTGGTCGACGTCTGTCAGGGGAGAGTGCCCGTACGTGTCCTCAATTGTGGGGAGGAAGAGGTTCACCTCACCAAGTATACCACGCTCGCCAAATTGTTCACTGTCAATAATAATGTGATACAGACACCTGAACCCTTGGTCCCGTCAAACTTGGCAGAGAACAAAGGTTCTGCAGAGCCCTCGAAGGACTGGTGTCGGGAATTGCATGTGGGCACTGACTCTACCCCATCCCATCAAAAACAGGGGGCCTACAGGGTGGTACACGAGTACGAGCAGATATTCAGCAAACACCCCTCAGATTTTGGGCAGGTGAAAGGGATCCAACATCACATCCCCACGGGAGATCACCGACCCATAAAAGAGAGATATCGCCCTGTACCCCCAGCTCATTACCAGTGTGCCAAGGACATGTTGCGGGAAATGAAGGAGGCTGGGGTGGTGAGAGACAGCTGTAGCCCCTGGGCAGCTCCGTTAGTCCTTGTTAAAAAGAAAGATGGTACAATGAGGACGTGTGTTGATTACAGGCAGTTGAATCGCATTACACATAAGGACGCATACCCACTGCCTAGGATAGAGGAGTCTCTGGCTGCCTTAAAATCTGCTAATTACTTCTCTACCTTAGATCTCACCAGTGGGTACTGGCAGGTTCCTGTAGCGGAGGCGGACAAAGAGAAGACGGCCTTCACGACGCCAATGGGTCTCTGTGAGTTCAACTACATGCCCTTCGGATTGTGCAATGCTCCCGGAACGTTCCAGAGGATGATGGAGTGCTGCCTGGGACACCTGAACTTTGAAACCGTGCTGCTATATTTGGATGATGTCATTGTCTTCTCTAAGACCTACGAAGACCACCTGAAGCACCTGGCCGAGGTGTTTGAAGCCCTATCCAACTTCGGCTTAAAGGTGAAACCGTCCAAGTGTCATCTGCTGAAACCTAAAGTGCAGTACCTGGGCCATGTGGTGAGCGATGAAGGAGTGGCCCCAGACCCCGACAAGGTCACAGTGATTAAGGACTGGCCAAAGCCCAGTGACCTCCACGAAGTCCGGCAGTTCCTCGGGCTGGTAGGCTATTACCGGAGGTTCATTAAGGACTTCACCAAGAAGGCCGCACCCTTGCAAAACCTGTTGGTGGGCCAACCAAAGAAGACCAAGGGGAGGAACACCCCCTTTGATTGGAACGAAGAGCTGGAGGAATCCTTCACCTGTTTGAAGTCGGCACTGACGGGAGAAGAGGTACTGGCTTACCCCGAATACGACCAACCGTTTGTGCTGTACACAGATGCCAGTAATGTGGGACTAGGAGCCGTGCTGTCTCAAGTCCAGAAAGGCAAGGAAAGAGTGATCGCTTACGCCAGCAGGAAACTCCGTCCCACGGAAAGGAACCCTGACAACTACAGTTCCTTCAAACTGGAATTCCTTGCCCTTGTCTGGGCAGTGACAGAGAGGTTTAAGCACTACCTGGCCTCCGCGAAATTCACCGTCTTCACAGACAACAATCCGCTAACGCATCTGGGTACTGCCAAACTCGGGGCTTTGGAACAGCGGTGGATGGCCCGGCTGTCCAACTATGATTTCACCATCAAATACCGGGCAGGACACCAGAATGCCAATGCTGATGCTCTGTCCCGAATGCCCAATTTACCAGAAGTGGGAGAAGACCCGGAGGCACTTGAAGAGGTGGAGCTGCCTGCCTTCCATCGCCCCAAAGCCACTCAGAACTCTCACCATGTGAAGAACAGGCACAAGAACCAACCGGATGCCACGCTGAATCCCCTGCCCCACCACGGATGGGCAGAAACCCAGGATAGTGACCCCGCGGTCCGTCAGGTGAAGGAGCTCTTGACGCAGGCTGGGTTGCACCCTGGCCCAGATGATCCACAAGAAACCCAACAGCTGTGGAAGGGGAGAAGCAAGCTGTTTATCCATGATGGCAAGCTGTGCAGGAGGAGCATCGACCCACGTACTCATGAATTGGTGTGGCAGATAGTGGTGCCAAGGCGAGATGCGCCCATGGTTCTGGGAGCCTACCATGATGGAGCCGGACACTTCGGATGGAGGAAGCTGGAGAAGCTACTCCGAGGGAGGTTCTATTGGATTGGCATGAAGAGAACCATTGAGAAGTGGTGTCGGGAGTGTGGTCCATGTAGTCTGCGCAGAAAGGACCGTGACAGTCAACGGGCTCCCCTGCAGCCTATCATCACCAAACGGCCGCTTGAACTGGTCGCGCTGGATCATGTGAAGCTGACACCTAGCCGGTCGGGCTATATCTACGCCCTTACCATCGTGGACCACTGCTCCAGGTTTTTGGTGGTTGTGCCTGTTAAAGATCTAACGGCCAGGACTGCCGCCAGGGCCTTCCAGCAGCACTTTTGTAGGCCCCATGGCTACCCAGAGAAGGTACTGACCGACCAGGGACCTGCCTTTGAAGCATAAGTGTTCCAAGAATTCTGCCAGCTGTACGGGTGTAAGAAGATCAGAACCACCCCGTACCACCCTCAAACCAACGGGATGTGCGAGAAGATGAACCAGGTAGTGATCGATTTATTGAAGACCTTGCCTGTGGAGGAACGGAACCTGTGGCCGACAAAGTTGCCTGACCTGGTGGATATGTACAACCACATCCCAGTAAGTTCCACCAACTGTACTCCAGCGTACCTGATGCGAGGAAGGTCTAGTCGGTTACCCGTTGATCTGGACATGGGGGTCCTAGTACCCGAAGATACCTCGCCGGAGGCAGATTGGGATACAGAAAGGCAGCGAAGATACCGCGAAGTACAGGAGTGTGTAGAGAGAAGTCTCGCCCAGGCTAGGCAGAAACAAGAAAAGGACTACAATCAACACGCTCCTGCGATTCCCCTGTCACCTGGTGAGCAAGTGCTTAAACGAAAGAGGAGGTTACACAAGCTTGATGACCAATGGGAAGCGGAACCGTATACCATCTTGCCATCCGACTTCGACAACACTAAGGTCTGTCTCATCAGCAAGGACAGAGGGGAGACCTCGACAGCGGTATCCAGGGATCACCTTAAGGTCTGCCCCGATAAGTTGAAAGAGAGGGACACGGCCCCAGAAATCTCCCCGCCGGTGGAAAAGGAGAAAATGTTCCATACTGTCCTTGGTGACTTTCCCCAGTCCTGGACTCAGATAAACCAAGCCGTTGTGGTACCTGTCGTAATGTTTCAACAGCCGGACCCGCCAGAAACAATGGTGGTACCAGATCATCTGGCTCCACTACCTCAACAAGCCTTACCTGATGAAGCCCTGCCAATCGTTGAACCGGCAAATCCTCCCTCTGCTATCAGTGAATCTGCTGTACCCACTGTTGATAACCGCAGCTCTGAGAGCCCCAACCTGCCAGTGCTACCCAGACTCACTAGAAGTGTAGTTAGAAGACAGCGCACTACACCAGCGGTAGCAAGCATAGCGGGCCCTGTTAGGCCAATAGCAACCCCTGCGCTGCGAAGGTCCACGCGCAGCACTCAAAATCAAACCCCCCTCCGCTACAAAACTTGGAGGTATTAATAAGGGCTGCTATTTAATTGTAAATGGTTGTATATATATATCTTTTTGTTACAGGTTTTTAAATGGACACTAGAGTAATGGACGGTGAATTGCTCAAAAACTTTCAAAAAGGGGGGCCCCTTTGTTTACCCGGGGTCCCCGCTGTTTCAACCACTGAACTGAGAGTCATAAACTGTGCATGACCTAACTTTCGCAACGTTCAAGAGTCCTCACCTCCCTTAAAGGGAAGCATTGTTATGTTTAATTGTTTATGCTATTTCAAAATGTTGTGTGTTTCCTGTTAACATGTATTTTTGTTCTTGTTTTCCCAGTCCCGGAGTACTGGATTTAACCGGGGGGGAGTGCAGCGCCCCAGAGTCCTGGTCGTTGCAGTACTGTGGCCCCGCCACTATGGGGAGCTATGGTACGTCTGATTGCACTAAGGAGTTTCTCTGACCAGGTACACTCACACCACACTTCACACTCCGGCCACCAGGGGGGGGTGGTCCTATCTAGTAGGCCACTCCTCACAACTCTGGTAAAACTGGGGGTTGGACAGGAAGACAGGGAGAAGTAGCTGGGAAGAGCTAGTGAGAGGACCTGTCAGGGATGGGATCCTGGCAGACAGAAACAGTTGTGAGGACTATCCCGGGAGCTCAGCAGGGAAGAACTACAACACCCAGCGCTAGCAGGTAGATACTGATTCCCACCTGTAAAGAGAACTTCTGATGTGCCTTTGGACCGGCCGGTCTCTGACAACCCAGTTAACAGCGCTCTGGACTGAGGTCTCCAAAACCTTCAGTAAAGAGGTAAAGAGACTACAACCTGGTGTCCTTGTTATTTACCGCGACCTGCACCTCACAACTGCACCGTTACAACACCACTTATTGCACCGGACGTCCCCCACTGACAGACAGGGCCACGGACCGGGTCTAGCCACCGTGACAACCCCAGGACTGAGACCCAGAGGCCCGGCTCCGGGTACCCCTCGGCCCTGCGGCGGTGTGGGGGCGCTCCAAATCCACTTCACAATATGCATTTCGTACTCCCGTACTCCTTTGTTTTACACATTGGCAGGAAGGCCAGCCATGCTGCATAGTCATATACACCCCATTATGCCTTGGAACCCACATACTGGATGGGCCCATGAAAATCCACTTCGCAATATACATTTTATACTCCCGCACTCCTTTGTTTTACACATTGGCAGCAAGGCCAGCCCTGCTGAATAGCCATATGCACCTCATTACGCCTTGGAACCACATACTGGATGGGCCCATGAAAATCCACTTCACAATATTCATTTTGTACTCCCATACTCCTGTGATTTACACATTGGCAGCAAGGCCAGCCCTGCTGCATAGTCAATCATATGCACCCCTTTACGTCTTGTAACCCACATACTGGATGGGCCCATGAAAATTTACTTCACAATATTCATTTTCTACTCCCGTACTCCTTTATTTTACACATTGGCAGCAAGGCCAATAAACCCCATTACACCTTGGAACCCACTTACTGGATGAGTTCATGAAAATCCACTTCACAATATGCATTTTGTACTCCGGTACACCTTTGTTTTACATATTGGCAGCAAGGCCAGCCCTGCTTCATAGTCAGTCATATGCACCCCATTACGCCTTGTAACCCACATACTGGATGGGCCCATGAAAATCCACTTCACAATATGCATTTTGTACTCCCGTACTGTTAGGGCTAGCGGAACTCACCAAATAATTAGAAAGATAGAGTAAGGTGCGTTCGCAGCCCGGGGTCCAACGTGCAGAGATGGAACCTGCTGCTAAGTAATAACGGACTATATGGTGGTACAATATGGATTCACACACAGGTTAACTTCACCCAGTATGAACAAAGTGAACCCTGTTGCATCACAGGGCCACTGTACCGCGCAAAGAGCGCAAGCAAGGAGTCACAGAACTCTACCCCTAGACTCAGGATTAGAGTACAACTAGACCTCTTGCGCTCGACACCGCAACTGGGGTGTCATCGTAACCGAAATAATAATTTAAATGCACGGGAGTGCGTGCGGTGCCACTCTGGTGGATGCCACTAACCACCCAGGCTTGGGCAAGGAAAGCGCTGTGAAAGCGCACGGCGCCGCACTGGCGGTCACAGCAATTTGATGCTGTTTTGTGTGTCACGTGCAGATAGCTAAGTCGGGCGCTAGATGGCAATCATCCACCTTACGTGAGCAGTCATACACAAGGGAGGGGATAATTAATTAACGATTTTCACATGTCAACACACACACACGTTTACAACTGTACACTAGCGCACGGCCATGGCAACCTTTTATAGCGGCAGTGCTGCAAGACCTTCCAGATGGACCAATAGGAGCCACAACAGGACCTGAGCATGTGACCCCCGACCTCCAATGGGAGGTTGTCCCATGGGCATGCTCAGTAAGGGAAAAGCAGGACTTAGTCCCAGAAAGACTTGCTCGCTGAACATTGCTGGCTACAAGGACAGAGCCTGGAAGGGAAGGAGTAACCAGTTATCCAGTATCAGCCTGAGCTAGACACTGGGACCGATGTCTCTGCTGAGCAGACTCCACTGTGGCTGGAGAAGAATGGGAGACCTCAGCGGAGATGGCTTGAGATTCCCCCTGTGCAGAGGCAGGACCTTGACACCTAACACGTACTCCTTTGTTTTACACATTGGCAGGAAGGCCAGCCCTGCTGCATAGTCATATGCACCCCATTACGACTTGGAACCCACATACTGGATGGGCCCATGAAAATCCACTTGCATTTTTTAATGGTATGATGGTTCTGTTAAATATTAATTATTAATTGAATTATTTTTATTCTCAATTCTGTACTGAACACATTGCCTCTCGCTGACATTACAAAAGCTATTTCTGTATATGTAGCTCAGAGTATAAGTTAACACCATATAGAGAGGACACGTGGTCTGTGGGATATATATATTACGTCTCTTAGGAGGGTGGGGGGCAGTCATGTGGGGGTCATCTCCTGCCTTCACATTCATTCTCCATGCACGTCAGACAAGTCACAGAAGGAAGGAACAACTGGTAGCCATGAAGACTTCAGACTTCACACTGACAGATGGCTTTTACCATTCAGAACTTTGGGAAAGATGTGGAACAGACGCTGATAGGAAGAAATAGACAATCTGTTCATAACTATTTCATTTTATTTTTATGTTTTGCTGCAATGTGGTTTTTCTGTGGACAATTCAATATACCACTACATTTTTTGTGAAAATATCATGAAATTTTTTTTCTTTAAGAGTATGCACCTGGTGAAGAGTCTTGATTAGGGTTGAGCGAAACGGATCGGTAATTTTCATAAGTCGCCGCTTCTGGCAAAGTCGGGTTTCATGAAACCCGACCCGATCCCAGCGTGGGATCGGCCATGCGGTACACGATCTTCGCGCCAAAGTCGCGTTTCATATGACGCTTAAAGCGCCATTTTTCAGCCAATGAAGGTGCACGCAGAGTGTGGGCAGCGTGATGACATAAGTCCTGCTCCCCACCATCTTAGAGAATCTCTTCAAGCCACTTTCTGCCACAGAAAACCTACTGTATAACAGTGTGCCTGATTTCTTCCTAATTCTCCCATAAAAAAAAAAAAGTGGGAGATTAAGACTGGCAAATCTGCATTAGTGCCAGTCCTGTGTGTGGCTTCTGTCTTTTTTTTCTGCCACAGAAAACCTACTGTATCACAGATTTCTTCCTATGGGAGAACATAAAACAAAAAAAAGTGGGAGATTAAGACTGGCAAATCTGCAGTAGTGCCAGTCCTGTGTGTGGCATCTGTCTTTCTTTTCTGCCACAGAAAACCTACTGTATAACAGTGTGCCTGATTTCTTCCTAATTCTCCCATAAAACAAAAAAAAAGTGGGAGATTAAGACTGGCAAATCTGCATTAGTGTCAGTCCTGTGTGTGGCTTCTGTCTTTTTTTTCTGCCACAGAAAACCTACTGTATAACAGTGTGCCTGATTTCTTCCTAATTCTCCCATAAAAAAAAAAGTGGGAGATTAAGACTGGCCAATCTGCATTAGTGCCAGTCCTGTGTGTGGCTTCTGTCTTTTTTTTCTGCCACAGAAAACCTACTGTATAACAGTGTACCTGATTTCTTCCTAATTCTCCCATAAAACAAAAAAAAGTGGGAGATTAAGACTAGCAAATCTGCATTAGTGCCAGTCCTGTGTGTGGCTTCTGTCTTTTTTTTCTGCCACAGAAAACCTACTGTATAACAGTGTGCCTCATTTCTTCCTAATTCTCCCATAAAACCCAAAAAAAGTGGGAGATTAAGACTGGCAAATCTGCATTAGTGCCAGTCCTGTGTGTGGCTTCTGTCTTTTTTTTCTGCCACAGAAAACCTACTGTGTAGCAGTGGGCCTGATTTCTTCACAATTCTCCCATAAAACAAAAAAAAAGTGGGAGATTAAGACTGGCAAATCTGCGGTAGTGCCAGTCCTGTGTGTGGCATCTGTCTTTTTTTTCTGCCACAGAAAACCTACTGTATAACAGTGTGCCTGATTTCTTCCTAATTCTCCCATAAAACAAAAAAAAGTGGGAGATTAAGACTGGCAAATCTGCATTAGTGCCAGTCCTGTGTGTGGCTTCTGTCTTTTTTTTCTGCCACAGAAAACCTACTGTATAACAGTGTGCCTGATTTCTTCCTAATTCTCCCATAAAACAAAAAAAAGTGGGAGATTAAGACTGGCAAATCTGCATTAGTGCCAGTCCTGTGTGTGGCTTCTGTCTTTTTTTTCTGCCACAGAAAACCTACTGTATAACAGTGTGCCTGATTTCTTCCTAATTGTCCCATAAAACAAAAAAAAAGTGGGAGATTAAGACTGGCAAATCTTCATTAGTGCCAGTCCTGTGTGTGGCTTCTGACTTTTTTTTCTGCCACAGAAAACCTACTGTATAACAGTGTGCCTGATTTCTTCCTAATTCTCCCATAAAACAAAAAGTGGGAGATTAAGACTGGCAAATCTGCATTAGTGCCAGTCCTGTGTGTGGCTTCTGTCTTTTTTTTCTGCCACAGAAAACCTATTGTGTAGCAGTGGGCCTGATTTCTTCACAATTCTCCCATAAAACAAAAAAAAAGTGGGAGATTAAGACTGGCAAATCTGCAGTAGTGCCAGTCCTGTGTGTGGCATCTGTCTTTTTTTTCTGCCACAGAAAACCTACTGTATAACAGTGTGCCTGATTTCTTCCTAATTCTCCCATAAACAAAACAAAAAAGTGGGAGATTAAGACTGGCAAATCTGCATTAGTGCCAGTCCTGTGTGTGGCTTCTGTCTTTTTTTTCTGCCACAGAAAACCTACTGTATAACAGTGTGCCTGATTTCTCCCTAATTCTCCCATAAAACAAAAAAAAAGTGGGAGATTAAGACTGGCAAATCTGCATTAGTGCCAGTCCTGTGTGTGGCATCTGTCTTTTTTTTCTGCCACAGAAAACCTACTGTGTAACAGTGGGCCAGATTAAATCACTTGTCTTACATATCCCCCCAAAAAATTAAAATAAAGGGAGAATAATCTTGCCAAACCTGTGCATGTGTGCGAGTGCTGTCTGTGGTATCTGTCAGACATTTTGTGCCACAGGAACTATACCGTGATATAGTGGGCCTGATTCAATCCCTTGTCTCCCATATCAAAAAAAAGAGGGACATTTCTATTGCCAGTGTGTGCATCTGCGTCAGTCCGGCTAATGCCATATCTGACAGCCTCTATCTGCTAATCAAACTGTGTATTGTGTAATACAGTGGGCCTGATTTTTCCCTGCATTCTCCCACACATAAAGAGGGACATTTCTATTGGCAGAGTTTTGATCTGTGTCACTCCTGTTAGTGCCATATCTGCCAGCCTCTTTCTGCTAATCAAACTGTGTTGTGTAATACAGTGGGCCTGATTTTTCCCTGCATTCTCCCACACATAAAGAGGGACATTTCTATTGCCAGTGTTTTTATCTGCGTCAATCCTGTTAGTGCCATATCTGCCAGCCTCTTTCTGCTAATCAAACTGTGTTGTTGTGTAATACAGTGGGCCTGATTTTTCCCTGCGTTCTCCCATAAAACAAAAAGTGGGAGATTAAGACTGGCAAATCTGCATTAGTGCCAGTCCTGTGTGTGGCTTCTGTCTTTTTTTTCTGCCACAGAAAACCTACTGTGTAGCAGTGGGCCTGATTTCTTCACAATTCTCCCATAAAACAAAAAAAAAGTGGGAGATTAAGACTGGCAAATTTGCATTAGTGCCAGTCCTGTGTGTGGCTTCTGTCTTTTTTTTCTGCCACAGAAAACCTACTGTGTAGCAGTGAGCCTGATTTCTTCACAATTCTCCCATAAAACAAAAAAAAAAGTGGGAGATTAAGACTGGCAAATCTGCATTAGTGCCAGTCCTGTGTGTGGCATCTGTCTTTTTTTTCTGCCACAGAAAACCTACTGTATAACAGTGTGCCTGATTTCTTCCTAATTCTCCCATAAACAAAACAAAAAAGTGGGAGATTAAGACTGGCAAATCTGCATTAGTGCCAGTCCTGTGTGTGGCTTCTGTCTTTTTTTTCTGCCACAGAAAACCTACTGTATAACAGTGTGCCTGATTTCTCCCTAATTCTCCCATAAAACAAAAAAAAAGTGGGAGATTAAGACTGGCAAATCTGCATTAGTGCCAGTCCTGTGTGTGGCATCTGTCTTTTTTTTCTGCCACAGAAAACCTACTGTGTAACAGTGGGCCAGATTAAATCACTTGTCTCACATATCCCCCCAAAAAATTAAAATAAAGGGAGAATAATCTTGCCAAACCTGTGCATGTGTGCGAGTGCTGTCTGTGGTATCTGTCAGACATTTTGTGCCACAGGAACTATACCGTGATATAGTGGGCCTGATTCAATCCCTTGTCTCCCATATCAAAAAAAAGAGGGACATTTCTATTGCCAGTGTGTGCATCTGCGTCAGTCCGGCTAATGCCATATCTGACAGCCTCTTTCTGCTAATCAAACTGTGTATTGTGTAATACAGTGGGCCTGATTTTTCCCTGCATTCTCCCACACATAAAGAGGGACATTTCTATTGGCAGAGTTTTGATCTGTGTCACTCCTGTTAGTGCCATATCTGCCAGCCTCTTTCTGCTAATCAAACTGTGTTGTGTAATACAGTGGGCCTGATTTTTCCCTGCATTCTCCCACACATAAAGAGGGACATTTCTATTGCCAGTGTTTTTATCTGCATCAATCCTGTTAGTGCCATATCTGCCAGCCTCTTTCTGCTAATCAAACTGTGTTGTTGTGTAATACAGTGGGCCTGATTTTTCCCTGCATTCTCCCACACATAAAGAGGGACATTTCTATTGCCAGTGTTTTTATCTGCGTCACTCCTGTTAGTGCCATATCTGCCAGCCTCTTTCTGCTAATCAAACTGTGTTGTGTAATACAGTGGGCCTGATTTTTCCCTGCATTCTCCCACACATAAAGAGGGGCATTTCTATTGGCAGAGTTTTGATCTGCGTCACTCCTGTTAGTGCCATATCTGCCAGCCTCTTTCTGCTAATCTAACTGTGTTGTTGTGTAATACAGTGGGCCTGATTTTTCCCTGGATTCTCCCACACATAAAGAGGGACATTTCTATTGCCAGTGTGTGCATCTGCGTCACTCCTGTTAGTGCCATATCTGCCAGCCTCTTTCTGCCAATCAAACTGTCTACTGTAATATAGTGGGCCTGATTTTTCACTGCATTCTCCCACACACAAAGAGGGACATTTCTATTGCCAGTGTGTGCATCTGCGTCACTCCTGTTAGTGCCATATCTGCCAGCCTCTTTCTGCCAATCAAACTGTCTAGTGTAATACAGTGAGCCTCATTTTTCACTGCATTCTCCCACACATAAAAAAGGGAGATTTACATTCCCAACAAGTTCACGCACACCTTGTACCTGGTTTTACAGGACCACATAATGGTTGTTAGTTTGGTAACATTTTTCCAAGAATGAGGAAGTCTGGTGGAAGAGGTCGTGGCCGTGGGCGGTCATTGGAAGCTGGTAATGATGGTAGTGATGGTGGTCGTGGAGCATCAGGTGGTCGTGGGAAAAGCAGTATAGCCCCTAAGTCTCGAGTTGTTGAGCCAGCGTCATCGTCTGGCTGCACAAGGCCTCGAAGGCTCCCTTTTCTGGGAGTAGGAAAACAGCTTTTGAAGCCGGAGCAGGAGGAACAAGTATTGGCTTTCATTGCTGACTCTGCCTCTAGCTCTTTCGCCTCCTCCTCGGAAAGTGCCAAATGTCAGAGCAGTGCGTCGTCAGTGGTTGCTTCCGGTCAGGAACAAGTCGCTTCCTTGTGTCCTTCACCCAGAACAACAGTGAAGGATGCGTCAGGCGACACAACTGGTTACTCCATGGAGCTCTTTACACATACCGTGCCTGGGTTAGAAAGGGAAATTGTTAACAGGCCATGCCCATTACAAGATGAATCGGACATGGAGTGCACAGATGCACAGCCAGATTATTATGCTGTTCCTTTGACTCAGATCAGAACATTGCCCTCGCAGTGTACTGATCCAGAATCTGACCCCGATGAGACTGTAGAGCCCCGTCACGAACGCTATAGCACCGGCTTACACGGTGACCCAGAAGAAGGTGCACAGAACATAGAAGAGGAGGTCATAGATGACCCAGTTGTTGACCCCGATTGGCAGCCATTGGGGGAACAGGGTGCAGGTGGCAGTAGCTCTGAAGCGGAGGAGGAGGAGCCGCAGCAGGCATCAACATCGCAACAGGTTCTGGCAGGCCCGTATCTGGCCAAAAACGTGTTTCAAAACCAAAACTAGTTGTAGGACAGCGTGGCCATCAGGTTAAAGTAGCTCAGTGTGCAATGCCTGAAAAGGTATCCAATAGGAAGAGTGCAGTCTGGAATTTTTTTAACCAAGATCCCAATGATCAGCGCAAAGTCATCTGTAAGAAATGCTCAAGGACCTTCAGCAGAGGTCAGAATGTTAAAAATTTAAATACAAGTTGCATGCATAGACATTTAACCACCATGCACTTGCAAGCCTGGACAAACTACCAAACGTCCCTTAACGTTGTAGCACCCTCTCACAATGAAGCTAATCAGCAAGGCGACATCCCTTCCCTCACTGTAAGCCCACCGTTTACCACACCACCTGCAGGTAATGTTGCGGTTTCGTCGCAAGGCCAAAGCAGTCAGGGAATCACCAGGTTCGTGGTCGGAAAAACTGTATGTAGGGCACCATCAAGAATACCATCACCAACCCTCTCTCAGTCACCCATGTCCACCGGCACCCCCGCTAGTTCCACCATATGCAGCTCTCCAGTCCAGCTCACCCTACATGAGACTCTCGTTAGGAAAAGGAAGTACTCATCCTCGCATCCATGTACACAGGGTTTGAACGCACACATTGCTAGACTAATCTCGTTAGAGATGATGCCCTACCAGTTAGTTGAAACCGAAGCTTTCAAAGCCCTGATGGACTACGCTGTACCACGCTACGAGCTACCCAGTCGACACTTCTTTTTGAGAAAAGCCATCCAAGCCCTCCACCAGCATGTAAAAGACCGCATTGTCCATGCGCTCAGGCAATCTGTGAGTAGAAAGGTGCACCTGACAACAGATGCATGGACCAGTAGGCATGGCCAGGGGCGTTACGTCTCCATCACGGCACACTGGGTTAATATGGTGGATGCAGGGTCCACAGGGGACAGTAATATTGGGACAGTTCTGCCTAGCCCACGGTCTAGGAAACAGTTGGCTGTAGGCGTTCGTCCCCCCTCCTCCTCCTCGTCCTCCAGCAGAAGCGAGAGCTCGTCCACAGACCGCAGTCGCACGACCACTCCATCCGCAGCTGCCACTGTTGCACACGAGGTGTCCAATTATGGAACAGCTAGTGGCAAGCGTCAGCAGGCTGTATTGGCAATGAAGTGTTTGGGCGACAACAGACACACCACGGAAGTTCTGTCCGAGTTCTTGCAGCACGAAACTCAGTCATGGCTGGGCACTGTACATCTTGAGGCAGGCAAGGTAGTGAGTGATAACGGAAGGAATTTTATGGCTGCCATAGCCCTTTCACAACTGAAACACATTCCTTGCCTGGCTCACACCTTAAACCTGGTGGTGCAGTGCTTCCTGAAAAGTTATCCGGGGTTACCTGACCTGCTGCTGAAAGTGAGCAGACTTTGCTCTCACATCCGCCGTTCGCCCGTACACTCCAGCCGTATGCAGAACCATCAGCGGTCTTTGAACCTTCCCCAGCATCGCCTAATCATCGACGTTGCAACAAGGTGGAACTCCACACTGCACATGCTTCAGAGACTGTGCAAACAGAGGCGTGCTGTTATGTATTTGTGGGAGGATACACATACATGGGCAGGCAGTTGGATGGCAGACATAGAGTTGTCAGCTGTGCAGTGGTCGAAGCTCCAAGACCTGTGTCAAGTCCTTCAGTGTTTTGAGAAATGCACATGGCTGGTTAGTGCAGACAACGCCGTAATAAGCATGAGCATCCCCCTAATGCGTCTGCTGATGCAAAGTTTTACGCACATAAAGGAACAGGCGTCTGCAGCCGAGGAGGAGGGAAGCCTTGATGACAGTCAGCCATTGTCTGGTCAAGGCCGTGTAGAGGACGCGGTAGCGGGCGAAGAGGAGGAGGAGGACGAGGAGGATGATGGGGATGACTATTTTTTGGATGAGGAAGCTTCTCAGGGGGCAATAGAAACTGCTGGCGGTGCAAGGCCGGGTTCAGGGTTTTTGAGGGAGACAAGTGATGTTGATTTGCCAGAAAGTGCTCCTCAACCCAGCATATGCACTGACTTGACAACTGGAACATTGGCCCACATGGCGGATTATGCCTTGCGTATTCTCAAAAGGGACCCACGCATTATAAAATTGATGACAGATGACGATTACTGGTTGGCCTGCCTCCTTGATCCTCGCTATAAAGGCAAATTGCAAAATATCATGCCACATGAGAACCTCGAACAGATATTGGCAACCAAACAAGCTACTCTTGTAGACCGTTTGATTCAGGCATTCCCAGCACACAGCGCCGGTGATGGTTCTCACACGAGCTGCAAGGGGCAACAGGGCAGAGGTGTTAGAGCTGCACAGATCAGAAGTGGCGTAGGACAGAGGGGTTTTCTGACCAGGTTGTGGAGTGATTTCGCAATGACCGCAGACACGACTGGTACAGCAGCATCCATTCAAAGTGACAGGAGTCAACATTTGTCCAGTATGGTTACTAACTATTTTTCCTCCATTACCGATGTGCTCCCTCAACCGTCATTCCCCTTTGATTACTGGGCATCCAAAATAGACACCTGGCCTGAATTGGCTGAATATGCATTGCAGGAGCTTCCTTGCCCAGCAGCTAGTGTGCTGTCAGAAAGAGTATTCAGTGCTGCTGGTTCAATACTGACCAAAAAAAAGACTCGTCTGGCTACCCAAAATGTGGATGATCTTCATTAAAATGAACCACTCATGGATTTCAAATTATTTTGCCCCACCTTTCCCGGCTGACACCTAGCTTTCCTGTAAAAAGGTCTTGCTTTGGGACTGGTGTTACTGACTGTTCCAATCTCGTAATTTGCAGCTGCTGTTTGTCCAGCATACAACATCTTTACACCTCCCTAAATGCCCTAACTCCCCCCACGGGGCCGTGGTCTCGCCACTTGTGGCAAGCACCCGTCAGAGTGCCGTTTGTCTGAAGAGGTGGGTGTGCCCACTTTTGGTCGACGGCACTGGCACTGGGTCCCTCATAGTACAATGAAGTGTCTCTGGCAGTGGTGGCGCGCACCCAACGTCAGACACACCATTGTAACATGAGGGGTCCTGGGCTTGTACCGCCGGCCAGGAGAGAGTGTCCCCCCCCAAGGTAAAACAGTGCTCTACCACTTGCAAAATTATCTGTCGCTGCTCCACCACTGTTTAGTCTATGCGCTGAAATCCTTCCATGCCTGGCACAGACAATATAAATTTGTTGACATGTATGATGCTAGTTAAAATAGTCAGGGGCCCTGTCCTATATTTACACCAGTAAATACTTTGCGCAAAATTACAATGTCTGAAAGTCAGCATAGGAGCACACCCCTGCACCTAAGTATGCTACCCTTTTTTTTGGGGGGGGAGTTTGGATTTTTTTGGGAGACATTAACATCTAGTTTGTTTTTGGGAGTACATACTGTGTCAGACACTCCTTCCAATTGTCCTCCACTGACCACACCAATGCTGCCTGTGTACCACTGTTGCCAATTTAAAACTGCATAGAGCCTATTTTATTATTTTAGGCCTAGGAAGTCTGTCTGCAGTCCCTCCTTCCAATTGTCCTCCACTGACCACACCAATGCTGCCTGTGTACCCCTGTTGCCAAATTTAAGCTGCATAGAGCCTATTATATTATTTTAGGCCTAGGAAGTCTGTCTGCGGTCCCTCCTTCCAATTGTCCTCCACTGACCACACCAATGCTGCCTGTGTACCCCTGTTACCAATTTAAAACTGCATAGAGCCTAATTTATTATTTTAGGCCTAGGAAGTCTGTCTGTGGTCCCTCCTTCCAATTGTCCTCCACTGACCACACCAATGCTGCCTGTGTACCCCTGTTACCAATTTAAAACTGCATAGAGCCTATTTTAATATTTTAGGCCTAGGAAGTCTGTCTGCGGTCCCTCCTTCCAATTGTCCTCCACTGATCACACCAATGCTGCCTGTGTACCCCTGTTACCAATTTAAAACTGCATAGAGCCTAATTTATTATTTTAGGCCTAGGAAGTCTGTCTTCGGTCCCTCCTTCCAATTGTCCTCCACTGACCACACCAATGCTGCCTGTGTACCCCTGTTACCAATTTAAAACTGCATAGAGCCTATTTTATTATTTTAGGCCCAGGAAGTCTGTCTGCGGTCCCTCCTTCCAATTGTCCTCCACTGACCACACCAATGCTGCCTGTGTACCCCTGTTGCCAAATTTAAGCTGCATAGAGCCTATTATATTATTTTAGGCCTAGGAAGTCTGTCTGCGGTCCCTCCTTCCAATTGTCCTCCACTGACCACACCAATGCTGCCTGTGTACCCCTGTTACCAATTTAAAACTGCATAGAGCCTATTTTATTATTTTAGGCCTAGGAAGTCTGTCTGCGGTCCCTCCTTCCAATTGTCCTCCACTGACCATACCAATGCTGCCTTTGTACCCCTGTTACCAATTTAAAACTGCATAGAGCCTATTTTATTATTTTAGGCCTAGGAAGTCTGTCTGCGGTCCCTCCTTCCAATTGTCCTCCACTGACCACACCAATGCTGCCTGTGAACACCCGTGTTGCCAAATTTAAGCTGCATAGAGCCTATTTTATTATTTTAGGCCTAGGAAGTCTGTCTGCGGTCCCTCCTTCCAATTGTCCTCCACTGACCACACCAATGCTGCCTGGTAACCCTGTTAACTGCATAGAGCCTATTTTATTATTTTAGGCCTAGGAAGTCTGTCTGCGGTCCCTCCTTCCAATTGTCCTCCACTGACCACACCAATGCTGCCTGTGTACCCCTGTAACCAATTTAAAACTGCACAGAGTCTATTTTATTATTTGAGGCCTAGGAAGTCTGTCTGCGGTCCCTCCTTCCAATTGTCCTCCACTGACCACACCAATGCTGCCTGAGTACCCCTGTTGCCAAATTTAAGCTGCATAGAGCGTATTTTATTATTTTAGGCCTAGGAAGTCTGTCTGCGGTCCCTCCTTCCAATTGTACTCCACTGACCACACCAATGCTGCCTGTGTACCCCTGTTGCCAAATTTAAGCTGCATAGAGCCTATTATATTATTTTAGGCCTAGGAAGTCTGTCTGCGGTCCCTCCTTCCAATTGTCCTCCACTGACCACACCAATGCTGCCTGTGTACCCCTGTAACCAATTTAAAACTGCATAGAGCCTATTTGCCTGTGTACCCCTGTTACCAATTTAAAACTGCATAGAGCCTATTTTATTATTTTAGGCCTAGGAAGTCTGTCTGCGGTCCCTCCTTCCAATTGTCCTCCACTGACCACACCAATGCTGCCTGTGTACCCCTGTTACCAATTTAAAACTGCATAGAGCCAATTTTATTATTTGAGGCCTAGGAAGTCTGTCTGCGGTCCCCCCTTCCAATTGTCCTCCACTGACCACACCAATGCTGCCTGTGTACCCCTGTTGCCAAATTTAAGCTGCATAGAGCCTATTTTATTATTTTAGGTCTAGGAAGTCTGTCTTCGGTCCCTCCTTCCAATTGTCCTCCACTGACCACACCAATGCTGCCTGTGTACCCCTGTTACCAATTTAAAACTGCATAGAGCCTATTTTATTATTTTAGGCCTAGGAAGTCTGTCTGCGGTCCCTCCTTCCAATTGTCCTCCACTGACCACACCAATGCTGCCTGTGTACCCCTTTTACCAATTTAAAACTGAATAGAGCCAACTTTTTTATATAACACATACTACCTTTGTCTGTCTGCGCCACTAAATCATGCTGTCCTCCACTGAAAAAGCTGAGCTTCAACCTTCAGGCTCTCATTAAGTATTTTAAAATATAACACTTTTGTTGCCCTACTACTTGGGTTGGGGCCTAGTAACAGTGTCTGCCGCTCCTTGGTGTTCTCCTCCTTCTTGGTGTTCTCCTCCAGGTTTCCTTGTCTGAGCTTCAACCTTCAGGCTCTCATTAAGTATTTTAAAATGTAACACTTTTGTTGCCCTACTACTTGGGTTGGGGCCTAGTAATGGTGTCTGCCGCTCCTTGGTGTTCTCCTCCTCCTTGGTGTTCTCCTCCAGGTTTCCTTGTCTGAGCTTCAACCTTCAGGCTCTCATTAAGTATTTTAAAATGTAACACTTTTGTTGCCCTACTACTTGGGTTGGGGCCTTGTAACGGTGTCTGCCGCTCCTTGGTGTTCTCCTCCTCCTTGGTGTTCTCCTCCAGGTTTCCTTGTCTGAGCTTCAACCTTCTGGCTCTCATTAAGTATTTTTAACTGTAACACTTTTGTTGCCCTACTACTTGGGTTGGGGCCCAGTAACGGTGTCTGCCGCTCCCTGGTGTTCTCCTCCTCCTTGGTCTTCTCCTCCAGGTTTCCTTGTCTGAGCTTCAACCTTCAGGCTCTCATTAAGTATTTTAAAATGTAACACTTTTGTTGCCCTACTACTTGGGTTGGGGCCTAGTAATGGTGTCTGCTGCTCCCTGGTGTTCTCCTCCTCCTTGGTGTTCTCCTCCAGGTTTCCTTGTCTGAGCTTCAACCTTCTGGCTCTCATTAAGTATTTTTAACTGTAACACTTTTGTTGCCCTACTACTTGGGTTGGGGTCTAGTAACGGTGTCTGCCGCTCCTTGGTGTTCTCCTCCTCCTTGGTGTTTTCCTCCAGGTTTCCTTGTCTGACCTTCAACCTTCAGGCTCTCATTAAGTATTTTTAACTGTAACACTTTTGTTGCCCTACTACTTGGGTTGGGGCCTAGTAACGGTGTCTGCCGCTCCTTGGTGTTCTCCTCCTCCTTGGTGTTCTCCTCCAGGTTTCCTTGTCTGAGCTTCAAACTTCTGGCTCTCATTAAGTATTTTTAACTGTAACACTTTTGTTGCCCTACTACTTGGGTTGGGGCCTAGTAACGGTGTCTGCCGCTCTTTGGTGTTCTCCTCCTTGGTGTTCTCCTCCAGGTTTCCTTGTCTGAGTTTCAACCTTCAGTCTCTCATTAAGTATTTTTAAATGTAACACTGCAGTTGCCCTACTACTTGGGTTGGGGCCTAGTAACGGTGTCTGCGGCTGCTTGGTGTTCTCCTCCACTGAACAAAGCAGTGCCGCCTGTTTCCTACTGTTAGCAATTTAGAACTGCATTTAGCCTAGTTACTTATTTGGCCCTACTCACTGTGTCAGCCTCTCATTACAGTTGTCCTCCACTGAACAAAGCAATGCCGCCTGGTTTGTCCTGTTACCAATTTTGAACTGCATTTAGGCCATTTTATTATTTGGGCCTAGATCTGTGTTTCCTCCTCATCCTGCCCATTGCCCAGCCACTGCTAGTTTAGCCCGCTGGTACATTGACCCAGACCACTACATTCCCCTTGCACTCTACACAGCCTGAATCTGACCCCGCTGAAAATCTGGTTCCTCTTCCCGCATACTATACCACCTTACACGGGGACAAAGAGGAAGGTGCAGGTGAAAGTGCAGGTTCCTTCATCAGGTTGGGGGGGGCCCACTCGTTGGCGACGTCACTGGCACAGGGCCCCTCATAGTATGCAAAAGTGTCGCTGCCGGTGGGAGGCGCCCCCGCCGTGCACACACACCACCGTACTGTGAGGGGCCCTGTGCCAGTGCCAATGTGAACGAATGGCACCCCCTGCTTTCTCAGGATCACAGCACTTGCAACGTTCCAATACTTACCTCTAACTGCTCCACCGCCGTGACGTAGTCCACGTTTCCTGGGCCCACTAAAAACTTGAACCAGCCCTACCCCCCACAACTTTAGCCAAATGACCCCCCCATTTTCAATGGCTACCTATTATTGTAAGGTAAATTAAGATTGACAAGCTTAAGTAACAAGAATTGATGTTTTTGGCATTAAAATGGGCACTGTAGGTGTTTTCCTGGCCTCCACTCACTGCCGACTAATGCTTCCCCATTGACTTGCATTGGGTTTCGTGTTTTGGCTGAACAACGACCCCGACTTTTCAAGAAGATCGGCCGATTTCACTCGACTCGACTTTTGACAAAGTCGGGTTTCGCAAAACCCGACTCGACCCCAAAAAAGTAAAAGTCGCTCATCCCTAGTCTTGATTAAATAAATGTGCAAAATAAGCATATTTAACATTGGCCAGCCAGCCAAATTAGATTTTTTGTGCTATTTTTGCGTGGATTTCCTTCACCTTGCACACAGGGGAAGAGAATAGCTTCTCTAAACGTCAATTTTGAAAGTTTTCAGGAATTCCACTACAAAACTTCAAGTCACAAGGATCAGACACAGAGCCTATGAGTGAGACTAACAGGTGCCAGACGAATTGACAAGCGCTAGCATTACAAGTGCTGAAAATAGACGTGCTGATGATCAGAGCCCAGCGTTGTACAACAAAGGAACAACAAGCTGAGATATTTCAAGGTAAGAAAAATGGATTTAATGAATATGTATGCTAAATCAAGTCAGATGGAAATTTTAAGTTTGTACAAATCTATTCTAGAAATGTTCTGGCTGAGTTTATATGCAGAATGCAAGATAGCAAATCTAAAGATTAGGGTTGAGCGACTTTTACTTTTTGGGGGTCGAGTCAGGTTTTGCGAAACCCGACTTTGTTAAAAGTCGAGTCGAGTGAAATCGGCCGATCTTCTTGAAAAGTCGGGGTCGTTGTTCGGCCGAAACACGAAACCCAATGCAAGTCAATGGGGAAGCATAGTCGGCAGTGAGTGGAGGCCAGGAAAACACCTACAGTGCCCATTTTAGTGCCAAAAACATCAATTCTTGTTACTTAAGCTTGTCAATCTTAATTTACCTTACAATAATAGGTAGCCATTGAAAATTGGGGGGGTCATTTGGCTAAAGTTGTGGGGGGTAGGGCTGGTTCAAGTTTTTAGTGGGCCCAGGAAACGTGGACTACGTCACGGCGGTGGAGCAGTTAGAGGTAAGTATTGCAACGTTGCAAGTGCTGTGATCCTGAGCAAGCAGGGGGTCCCATTCGTTCGCATTGGCACTGGCACAAAGCCCCTCACAGTACGGCGGTGTGTTTGCACGGCGGGGGCGCCTCCCACCGGCAGCGACACTTTTGCGTACTATGAGGGGCCCTGTGCCAGTGACGTCGCCAACGAGTGGGCCCCCCCACCTGATGAAGGAACCTGCACTTTCACCTGCACCTTCCTCTTTGTACCCGTGTAAGGTGGTATAGTATGCGGGAAGAGGAACCAGATTTTCAGCGGGGTCAGATTCAGGCTGTGTAGAGTGCAAGGGGAATGTAGTGGTCTGGGTCAATGTACCAGCGGGCTAATCTAGCAGTGGCTGGGCAATGGGCAGGATGAGGAGGAAACACAGATCTAGGCCCAAATAATAGTGGCCTAAATGCAGTTCAAAATTGGTAACAGGACTAACCAGGCGGCATTGCTTTCCTCACTGGAGGAGAACACCAAGCAGCGGCAGACACCGTTACTAGGCCCCAACCCAAGTAGTAGGGCAACAAAAGTGTTACATTTTAAAATACTTAATGAGAGCCTGAAGGTTGAAGCTCAGACAAGGAAACCTGGAGGAGAACACCAAGGAGGAGGAGAACACCAAGGAGCGGCAGACACCGTTACTAGGCCCCAACCCAAGTAGTAGGGCAACAAAAGTGTTACATTTTAAAATACTTAATGAGAGCCTGAAGATTGAAGCTCAGACAAGGAAACCTGGAGGAGAACACCAAGGAGGAGGAGAACACCAAGGAGCGGCAGACACCGTTACTAGGCCCCAACCCAAGTAGTAGGGCAACAAAAGTGTTACAGTTAAATATACTTAATGAGAGCCTGAAGGTTGAAGCTCAGACAAGGAAACCTGGAGGAGAACACCAAGGAGGAGGAGAACACCAAGAAGTGGCAGACACCGTTACTAGGCCCCAACCCAAGTAGTAGGGCAACACAAGTGTTACAGTTAAAAATACTTAATGAGAGCCAGAAGGTTGAAGCTCAGACAAGGAAACCTGGAGGAGAACACCAAGGAGGAGGAGAACACCAAGAAGCGGCAGACACCGTTACTAGGCCCCAATCCAAGTAGTAGGGCAATAAAAGTGTTACAGTTAAAAATACTTAATGAGAGCCAGAAGGTTGAAGCTCAGACAAGGAAACCTAGAGGAGAACACCAAGGAGGAGGAGAACACCAAGGAGCGGCAGACACCGTTACTAGGCCCCAACCCAAGAAGTTGGGCAACAAAAGTGTTACATTTTAAAATACTTAATGAGAGCCTGAAGGTTGAAGCTCAGACAAGGAAACCTGGAGGAGAACACCAAGGAGGAGGAGAACACCAAGGAGCGGCAGGCACCGTTACTAGGCCCCAACCAAAGTAGTAGGGCAACAAAAGTGTTACAGTTAAAAATACTTAATGAGAGCCGGAAGGTGGAAGCTCAGACAAGGAAAACTGGAGGAGAACACCAAGGAGGAGGAGAACACCAAGGAGCGACAGACACCGTTACTAGGCCCCAACCCAAGTAGTAGGGCAACAAAAGTGTTACATTTTAAAATACTTAATGAGAGCCTGAAGGTTGAAGCTCAGACAAGGAAACCTGGAGGAGAACACCAAGGAGGAGGAGAACACCATGGAGCGGCAGACACCGTTACTATGCCCCAACCCAAGTAGTAGGGCAACAAAAGTGTTACAGTTAAAAATACTTAATGAGAGCCAGAAGGTTGAAGCTCAGACAAGGAAACCTGGAGGAGAACACCAAGGAGGAGGAGAACACCATGGAGCGGCAGACACCGTTACTAGGCCCCAACCCAAGTAGTAGGGCAACAAAAGTGTTACAGTTAAAAGTACTTAATGAGAGCCAGAAGGTTGAAGCTCAGACAAGGAAAACTGGAGGAGAACACCAAGGAGGAGGAGAACACCAAGGAGCGACAGACACTGTTACTATGCCCCAACCCAAGTAGTAGGGCAACAAAAGTGTTACAGTTAAAAATACTTAATGAGAGCCAGAAGGTTGAAGCTCAGACAAGGAAACCTGGAGGAGAACACCAAGGAGCGACAGACACCGTTACTAGGCCCCAACCCAAGTAGTAGGGCAACAAAAGTGTTACAGTTAAAAGTACTTAATGAGAGCCAGAAGGTTGAAGCTCAGACAAGGAAAACTGGAGGAGAACACCAAGGAGGAGGAGAACACCAAGGAGCGACAGACACTGTTACTATGCCCCAACCCAAGTAGTAGGGCAACAAAAGTGTTACATTTTAAAATACTTAATGAGAGCCTGAAGGTTGAAGCTCAGACAAGGAAACCTGGAGGAGAACACCAAGGAGGAGGAGAACACCAAGGAGCGGCAGACACCGTTACTAGGCCCCAACCCAAGTAGTAGGGCAACAAAAGTGTTACAGTTAAAAATACTTAATGAGAGCCAGAAGGCTGAAGCTCAGACAAGGAAACCTGGAGGAGAACACCAAGGAGGAGGAGAAAACCAAGGAGCGGCAGACACCGTTACTAGGCCCCAACCCAAGTAGTAGGGCAACAAAAGTGTTACAGTTAAAAATACTTAATGAGAGCCAGAAGGTTGAAGTTCAGACAAGGAAACCTGGAGGAGAACACCAAGGAGTGGCAGACACCGTTACTAGGCCCCAACCCAAGTAGTAGGGCAACAAAAGTGTTACATTTTAAAATACTTAATGAGAGCCTGAAGGTTGAAGCTCAGACAAGGAAACCTGGAGGAGAACACCAAGGAGGAGGAGAACATCAAGAATCGGCAGACACCGTTACTAGGCCCCAACCCAAGTCCTTTTTTGCAAATAGTGCAGCCCGCTGCACATTTTTTCAAATAGTTTTTATTAGTGGCTTTCCACCCGTATCCAGCTAAATTGTGGAAAAACACTACATAGGATAACGTAGAGTAGGTTTTTTGGGCCTTGCAGCGCCGTTTACGGCTGTCTGCACGGTCTCCGTGTGAGTGCAGCTCGCCCTGTAGTCTGTGTGCAGCCACAGCCGGTTGTATCCAGCTCAGGGTGTGTCACTGCCTCATACCGTAAAATACATTGTCCTTTTTTGCAAATAGTGCAGCCTGCTGCACATTTTTTCAAATAGTTCCTATTAGTGGCTTTCCACCCGTATACAGCTAAATTGTGGAAAAACACTACATAGGATAACGTAGAGGAGGTTTTTTGGGCCTTGCAGCGCCGTTAACAGCTGTCTGCACGGTCTCCGTGTGATTGCAGCTCGCCCTGTAGTCTGTGTGCAGCCACAGCCGGTTGTATCCAGCTCAGGGTGCGTCACTGCCTCATACCGTAAAATATATTGTCCTTTTTTGCAAATAGTGCAGCCCGCTGCACATTTTTCCAAATAGTTCCTATTAGTGGCTTTCCACCCGTATCCAGCTAAATTGTGGAAAAACACTACATAGGATTCCCCCTGAGGAAGGAGCTGCTTGCTCCGAAACGCGCGTCGGGGTACGTGTCCGGCCACCCACTCATCCTGCCTGCCTTACATCTACCAGGTATGTGCTCCTATTTAGCTGCTTTCTACATTGCTTTTTGTGATGGCACTGTTCCATGATTATATAGGATAGCAGTTAGGAGCCCTGGTTCCAATTACAAGTATCCAGCTATTTTCTGGCATGGTATGTGTGGGTGCTCGGGTTCATGTAGCACAACCATCAGGAATGTATGTCTGTCCCCAAGTCCTGCATCTATTTGCTTTTCTTGTTGGTTTTACATTTTCTAATAAAGTTTTCTAGTTTTGTGGGACTTCATGGTTGCCTTTTTCTGTTCTGGTGGTTTACTTTTGGTTGGCAGCTGGCCCCTATCTGTCCTGGATGCATATTCATGATATTCTATCTCCGTCATTATTAATATATTATTGTATTTTACATACTGAATATGCTTGCTTCAATAATACTACTACATAGGATAACGTAGAGGAGGTTTGTTGGGCCTTGCAGCGCCGTTTACGGCTGTCTGCATGGTCTCCGTGTGAGTGCAGCTCGCCCTGTAGTCATTTCAGCCCCCCCAAAAAAAAAAATAATAAAGTTCACCAAACACACCACTTTACAGTTGTGTAGGCCACATTAGGTCATATTAAAGTCTAGTCCACACTTTAGAAAATTAGTGTTTCTTATACCTGTTAGGAGCTGTTCAGGAATAAGCACACTAAGCCGTTAGTACTTTTCTGCTTATGTTTATCAGTCAACCAAGATGAAGAAGGCAGGGAGTAAGGCACGTGGGCGTGGGCGCGGAGCAGGGAAAGGACATGGGGATTCTGTGCCTGCTGCGGGCACTGGTGACTCATCATCACCCAGTTTCAGCAGGGAACAGTCCTTCATGCGCTGCTTTGTCGGAGAGTGCCATACACCGCTGCTGCGTGAAGACCAAATTGAAGCCGTTGTCGGATGGTTGGCAGCTAACGCATCGACTTCAATTAGTGCAACATCCTCTCAGGCACAGAGCACTGGAGAGCACCCATCTGTCTCTTCACCACCTGCCAAATTGCCCAGGCAGTCAGAGAGCCCAGGACAGGAGCCGTCTCTACTTCTCTTCTCTGAATCTCTTGGCTTGGAAACAGAGGGCCAGCCAAGCAGCATTGGAGAAATGGAAGAAGAGGCAGTGTGCAGTGATGCCCAACAGCTTTTTCTCTCTGAGTCTGAAGAGGCGGGTGGGCCAGTGCCTCCGGTCACCACACGACAGTACGCATCCGCTGATGACACTCAGGTGCCACTTTCTGGTGTGTGCTGTGCTGCTGAGACTACCCAGGAGGAGCAGTTGGTGGCAGAGGGTAGTGTAGATGATGAGGTCCTTGACCCATCGTGGCGTGAGGGACAGGAAGATGGTGGGAGCAGCTCTGAGGAAGAGATTCCCCGAACATGCCAAAGAGGGAGAGGGAGGGGGAAGACTGCGGAGCCTGTAGCCTCCACTTCGGCACCCATTAGGAGCATGCCTCTTCCAACAGCCAAAAAGGGCGCTCCCAAGACTTCCAGTGCCTGGGCCTTTTTTGACACAGTTGCAGATGACATTTGCTTTGTCAAATGCAAGGTGTGTCATCAGAATATCAAAAGAGGGAGAAATGTCAGCAGCCTCAATACCTCAAATATGTGGAAACATGTGCGGACCAGGCACGCTGCGGAGTTACAAAAACACACTGAAGAGCTAGGTCAACCAACAGTGGCAGCTACCACCCCTTCAGCTCGTGTTGCCTCTTCCTCCAGCTCACACACAGCTGGTTCGGCTTCTTCCCAGGATCGCCATGGAAGAACCTCTGGCACTGTTGTCCAGAGACCCACTGTAATTCCACCCGCAGCACCACGTTCCCAGTCATCCTCACACTCCCAGCCCAGTCTACAGCCATCGGTAGTACAGGCATGGGAGAAAAGGCGGCCATTCTCGTCAAACCACCAACGAGCACAGGCTCTGACTGCAGGCATTGCCAAACTTCTGTCACTGGAAATGCTGTAATTCAGGCTGGTGGAGACTGACAGCTTCCGTGGCTTGATGTCATTGGCAGTCCCACAGTACAATGTGCCCAGCCGCTTTTATTTCAGCAGGCAAGCCGTCCCTGCCCTGCACAAGCATGTGGAGGGACACATAAAACACGCGCTACTGAACGCCGTCAGTAGCAAGGTCCACCTCACCACCGATGCGTGGACCAGTCACCATGGACGGGGCGATACCTTTCCCTCACTGCCCATTGGGTTAATGTTGTTGAGCCGGGTACAGATCGTGCGAGTGGCGCAGGACGTGTCCTGCCCACTAGGGATGAGCGACTTTAATTTTTTTAAGATCGAGTCGGGTTTTGCGAAACCCGACTTTGTCCAAAGTCGAGTGGAGTGAAGTCGGCCGATTATCGCAAAAAGTTGGGGATCGACCAAAACATGAAACCCAATGCAAGTCAATGGGGAAGCATAGTCGGCAGTGAGTGGAGGCCAGGAAAACACCTACAGTGCCCATTTTAATGCCAAAAACATCCATTCTTGTTTCTGAAGCTTGTCAATCTTAATTAACTTTATAATAATAGTTGGGCATTGGAAATTGGGGGTCATTTGGCAAAAGTTGTGGGGGGTAGGGCTGGTTCAAGGTTTTAGTGGGCCCAGGAAACGTGGACTACATCACGGCGGTGGAGCAGTGAGAGGTAAGTATTTCACCTTTGCAAGTGCTGTGATCCTGAGCAAGCAGGGAGGCCCACTCGTTCGCATTGGCACTGGCACAGGTCCCCTCAAAGTACGGCGGTGTGTTTGCACGGTGGGGGCGCCTCCCACCAGCAGCGACACTTTTGTGTACTCTGAGGGGCCCTGTGCCTGTGACATCGACAACGAGTATGCCCCCCTACCTGTTGAAGAAACCTGCACTTTCATCTGCACCTTCCTCTTTGTCCCTGTGTAAGGTGGTATAGTATGCGGGAAGGGGAACCTGACTTTCAGCAGGGTCAGATTGTGGCTGTGTAGCGTGCAAGGAGAATGTAGTGGTCTGGGTCAAAGTACCACAAGACTCATCTAGCACCGGCTGGGCAATGGGCAGGATGAGGAGGAAACACTGATATAGGCCCAAATAATAAAGTGGGTAAAATGCAGTTCAAAATTGGTAACAGGACTAACCAGGTGGCATTGCTTAGTTCAGTGGAGTAGAAAACCCAGGAGCGGCAGACACCGTTAGTAGGGCCGAACCACACTAGTAGGCCCTATGCAGTTTAATATTACAAATGAAGGCCGAAAGCCTGAAGATTAAAGGTCAGGAAAATAACACAGGACAACACCAAGGTGCGGCACACACCGTTACTAGGCCCAACCAAAGTAGTAGGCCAACTGCAGTTTAATTATTTAAAATGTAAGCCGAAAGCCTGAACATTGAAGGTCGGGACAACAAAACAGGAGAAAACCCAGTAGCGTCAGACACCGTTTTAAGGGCCCAACCACACATTTTAAAAACAACTACTTAACGAGAGCCTTAAGATTGAAGCTGAGCTTTATACAGTGGAGGACAACACCATGGAGCGGCACACACCGTTAGTAGGCCCCAACCACCAATTTTTAAAAACAACTACTTAGTGAGAGCCTGAAGGTTGAAGCTCAGACAAGGAAACCTGGAGGAGAACACCCAGGAGGAGGAGAACACCCAGGAGGAGAAGAACACCCAGGAGCGTCAGACACCGTTAGTAGGACCCAACCACCAATTTTTTAAAACAACTACTTAATGAGAGCCTGAAGGTTGAAGCTCAGCTTTATACAGTGGAGGACAACACCAGGGAGCGTCAGACACCGTTAGTAGGCCCCAACCACCAATTTTTAAAAACAACTACTTAATGAGAGCCTGAAGGTTGAAGCTCAGACAAGGAAACCTGGAGGAGAACACCCAGGAGGAGGAGAACACCCAGGAGGAGGAGAACACCCAGGAGCGTCAGACACCGTTAGTAGGCCCCAACCACCAATTTTTAAAAACAACTACTTAATGAGAGCCTGAAGGTTGAAGCTCAGCTTTATACAGTGGAGGACAACACCAGGGAGCGTCAGACACCGTTAGTAGGCCCCAACCACCAATTTTTAAAAACTACTTAACGAGAGCCTTAAGATTGAAGCTCAGCTTTATACAGTGAAGGACAACACCAGGGAGCGGCACACACCGTTAGTAGGCCCCAACCACCAATTTTTACAAACAAATACTTAATGAGAGCCTGAAGGTTGAAGCTCAGACAAGGAAACCTGGAGGAGAACACCCAGGAGGAGGAGAACACCCAGGAGGAGGAGAACACCCAGGAGCGTCAGACACCATTAGTAGGCCCCAACCACCAATTTTTAAAAACAACTACTTAATGAGAGCCTTAAGGTTGAAGCTCAGCTTTATACAGTGGAGGACAACACCAGGGAGCGGCACACACCGTTAGTAGGCCCCAACCACCAATTTTTACAAACAAATACTTAATGAGAGCCTGAAGGTTGAAGCTCAGCTTTATACAGTGGAGGACAACACCAGGGAGCGTCAGACACCGTTAGTAGGCCCCAACCACCAATTTTTAAAAACAACTACTTAATGAGAGCCTGAAGGTTGAAGCTCAGCTTTATACAGTGGAGGACAACACCAGGGAGCGGCACACACCGTTAGTAGGCCCCAACCACCAATTTTTACAAACAAATACTTAATGAGAGCCTGAAGGTTAAAGCTCAGCTTTATACAGTGGAGGACAACACCAGGGAGCGTCAGACACCGTTAGTAGGCCCCAACCACCAATTTTTAAAAACAACTACTTAATGAGAGCCTTAAGGTTGAAGCTCAGCTTTATACAGTGGAGGACAACACCAGGGAGCGTCAGACACCGTTAGTAGGCCCCAACCACCAATTTTTAAAAACAACTACTTAATGAGAGCCTTAAGGTTGAAGCTCAGCTTTATACAGTGGAGGACAACACCAGGGAGCGGCACACACCGTTAGTAGGCCCCAACCACCAATTTTTACAAACAAATACTTAATGAGAGCCTGAAGGTTGAAGCTCAGACAAGGAAACCTGGAGGAGAACACCCAGGAGGAGGAGAACACCCAGGAGGAGGAGAAAACCCAGGAGGAGGAGAACATCCAGGAGCGTCAGACACCGTTAGTAGGCCCCAACCACCAATTTTTACAAACAACTACTTAATGAGAGCCTGAAGGTTGAAGCTCAGCTTTATACAGTGGAGGACAACACCAGGGAGCAGCACACACCGTTAGTAGGCCCCAACCACCAATTTTTACAAACAAATACTTAATGAGAGCCTGAAGGTTGAAGCTCAGACAAGGAAACCTGGAGGAGAACACCCAGGAGGAGGATAACACCCAGGAGGAGGAGAACACCCAGGAGCGGCAGACACCGTTAGTAGGCCCAACCAAACTAGTAGCCCCACTGCAGTTTTCAAATTCCTATAGGCTGAAAACCTGACAATTGAAGCTCAGCTTTTTTCAGAGGAGGACAGCTTTATTGAGTGGCGCAGACAGACACAGGTAGTAGGCCTTAAACAAAAAAGTTGGCTCAATGCAGTTTAAAAAAGGTTACAGGGGTACACAGGCGTCCATGCGTCTGTTGTCAGGTGCACCTTTGTACTCACAGATTGCCAGAGTGCATGGACAATGCGGTCTTTTACATGCTGGTGGAGGGCTGGGATGGCTTTTCTCGCAAAAGAAGTGTCGACTGGGTAGCTCGTAGCGTGGTACAGCGTAGTCCATCATGGCTTTATTAATATTAAATAAAATAAATAAATAGGCTCTATGAACTTTAAAATAGGTTCCAGGGGTACACGGGCAGCATTGGTGTGGTCAGCGGAGGACGATTGCAAGGAGGGACCGCAGACAGACTTACTATGCATAAAATAAATAAAAATAGGCTCAAGGCACTAAGAGTTATCTCGCAGGGGTACACAGGCAGCATTGGTGTGGTCAGCGGAGGACAATTGGAAGGAGTGGCACAGACTTACTAGGCCTAAAATAAAAAAGCTGGCTCTATGCAGTTTTAAATAGGTTACATGGGTACACAGGCAGCATTGGGGTGGTCAGCGGAGGACGATTGCAAGGAGGGACCGCAGACAGACTTACTAGGCCTAAAATAAATAAAAATAGGCTCTATGCAGTTTTAAATAGGTTACATGGGTACACAGGCAGCATTGGTGTGGTCAGCGGAGGAGGATTGCAAGGAGGGACAGCAGACAGGCTTACTAGGCCTAAAATAAATAAAAATAGGCTCTATGCAGTTTTAAATAGGTTACATGGGTACACAGGCAGCATTGGTGTGGTCAGCGGAGGACGATTGCAAGGAGTGTCTGACACAGTTAGTACTCCCAAAAAATAAATAGATGTTAATGTCTCGCAAAACAACAAAACAAAAAAACAAAAGTGTGGCATACTTAGGTACAGGGGTGGGCTCCTCTGCTGAGTTTCAGACATAGTAATTTGGCACTAAGTATTTACTGGTGTCAATATAAGACACTGACCCTGACTATTTTAACTAGCATCATACATGTCAACAAACTGGTATTGTCAGTGCCAGGCATTGAAGGATGTCAGCGCATAGACTAAACATTGTTGCAGCTGTGAGAGATAATTTTGCACGTGGTAGAGCACTGTTTGAGCTGGGGGGGGTGAACTCTCTTGTGGCCGGCGGTACCGTCCCAGGGCCCCTCATGTTACAACGGTGTGTCTGACGTTGGGTGTGCACCACCACCGCCAGAGACACTTTATTGTACTATGAGGGACCCAGTGGCAGTGCCGTCGACCAAAAGCGGGCACACCCACCTCTTCAGACAAACGGCACTCTAACGGGTGCTTGCGCCAAGTGGCGAGACCACGGCCCCGTGGGGGGAGTTTTCCCATTGAGGGAGGTGTAAACATGTCGTATGCTGGACAAACAGCTGCTGCAAATTAAGAGATTGGAACACTCAGTAAGACCAGTCCACAAGCAAGACCTTTTTATAGAAAAGCTAGGTGTCAGCCGGGAAAGGTGGGGCAAAATAATTTGAAATCCAGGAGTGGTTCATTTTAATGAAGGTTAGATCATCCACATTTTGGTTAGCCAGATGAGTCCTTTTTTCGGTTAATATTGAACCTGCAGCACTGAATACTCTTTCTGATAGCACACTAGCTGCTGGGCAAGCAAGCTCCTGCAATGCATATTCTGCCAATTCAGGCCAGGTGTCTAATTTGGATGCCCAGTAATCAAATGGGAATGACGGTTGAGGGAGAACATCGATAAGGGATGAAAAATAGTTAGTAACCATACTGGACAAATGTTGTCTCCTGTCACTTTGAATAGATGCTGCAGTACCTGTCCTGTCTGCGGTCAGTGCGAAATCACTCCACAACCTGGTCAGAAAACCCCTCTGTCCAACGCCACTTCTGATTTGTGCACCTCTAACACCTCTGCCCTGTAGCCCCCTGCAGCTCGTGTGAGAACCATCACCGGCGCTGGGTGCTGGGAATGCCTGAATCAAACGGTCTACAAGAGTTGCTTGTTTGGTTGCTAATATTTGTTCGAGGTTCTCATGTGGCATAATATTTTGCAATTTGCCTTTATAGCGAGGGTCAAGGATGCAGGCCAACCAGTAATCGTCATCGGTCATCATTTTAATAATGCGTGGGTCCCTTTTGAGGATATGTAAGGCATAATCCGCCATGTGGGCCAAAGTTCCAGTTGTCAAATCTGCGGTTGTGCTGGGTTTAGGGGCAGTTACAGGCAAATCTACGTCACTTGTCTCCCTCAAAAAACCAGAACCCGGCCTTGCAACGCCACTAATTTCTGTTGGCCCAGGAGAAGCTTCCTCATTAAAAATATACTCATCCCCATCATCCTCCTCGTCCTCCTCCTCCTCTTCGCCCGCTACCGCGTCCTCTACACGGCCTTGACCAGACAATGGCTGACTGTCATCAAGGCTTTCCTCTTCCTCGGCTGCTAAGATGCCTGCTCCTTTATGTGCGTCAAACTTTGCATCAGCAGACGCATTAGGGGGATGCTCATGCTTATTATGGCGTTGTTTGCACTAACCAGCCGTGTGCATTCCTCAAAACACTGAAGGACTTGACACAGGTCTTGTAGCTTCGACCACTGCACACCTGACAACTCCATGTCTGCCATCCAACTGCCTGCCCGTGTATGTGTATCCTCCCACAAAAACATAACAGCACGCCTCTGTTCGCACAGTCTCTGAAGCATGTGCAGTGTGGAGTTCCACCTTGTTGCAACGTCGATGATTAGGCGATGCTGGGGAAGGTTCAAAGACCGCTGATAGTTCTGCATACGGTTGGAGTGTACGGGCGAACGGCGGATATGCGAGCAAAGTCTGCGCACTTTGAGGAGCAGGTCGGGTAACCCCGGATAACTTTTCAGGAAGCACTGCACCACCAGGTTTAAGGTGTGAGCCAGGCAAGGAATGTGTTTCAGTTGGGAAAGGGCTATGGCAGCCATGAAATTCCTTCCGTTATCACTCACTACCTTGCCTGCCTCAAGATGTACAGTGCCCAGCCATGACTGAGTTTCTTTCTGCAAGAACTCGGACAGAACTTCCGCGGTGTGTCTGTTGTCGCCCAAACACTTCATTGCCAATACAGCCTGCTGACGCTTGCCACTAGCTGTCCCATAATGGGATATCTGGTGTGCAACAGGGGCAGCTGCGGATGGACTGATTGTGCGACTGCGGTCTGTGGACGAGCTATCGCTTCTGCAGGAGGACGAAGAGGAGGATGAGGAGGGGGGGCCAACAGCCAACTGTTTCCTAGACCGTGGGCTAGGCAGAAGTGTCCCAATATTGCTGTCCCCTGTGGACCCTGCATCCACCACATTAACCCAGTGTGCCGTGATGGCCACATAATGTCCCTGGCCATGCCTACTGGTCCATGCATCTGTTGTCAGGTGCACCTTTGTACTCACAGATTGCCTGAGTGCATGGATGATGCGGTCTTTAACATGCTGTTGGAGGGCTGGGATGGCTTTTCTAGAAAATAAGTGTCGACTGGGTAGCTCGTAGCGTGGTACAGCGAAGTCCATCAGCACTTTGAAAGCTTCGCTTTCAACTAACCGGTAGGGCATCATCTCTAATGAGATTAGTCTAGCAATGTGGGCATTCAAACCCTGTGTACGCGGATGCGAGGATGAGTAGTTCCTTTTCCTAACAAGAGTCTCATGTAGGGTGAGCTGGACTGGAGAGCTGGAGATCGTGGAACTAGCGGTGGTGCCGATGGACATGGCAGACTGAGAGAGGGTTGGAGATGGTATTCTTGCCGGTGCCCTACATGCAGTGTTTCCTACTACGAACCTGGTGATTCCCTGACTGCTTTGGCCTGGCGACGAAAGCTGCACAGATACTGCAGGTGGTGCGGGAAATGGTGGGCTTACAGTGAGGGAAGGGATGTAGCGTTGCTGACTAGCTACATTGGCCGAGGGTGCTGCAACCTTTAGGGACATTTGGTAGTTAGTCCAGGCTTGCAAATGCATGGTGGTTAAATGTCTATGCATGCAACTTGTATTTAGACTTTTAAGATTCTGACCTCTGCTTAAGGTAGTTGAACATTTTTGACAGATGACTTTGCGCTGATCATTTGGATGTTGTTTAAAAAAATGCCAGACTGCACTCTTTCTACTATCGGATACCTTTTCAGGCATTGCAGACTGAGCTTCTTTAACCGGATGGCCACGCTGTCCTCCAACTGTTTTTGGTTTTGCCACGCGTTTTTGGCCTGATACGGGCCCGGCAGATGGAACCTGTTGTGATGTTGATGCCTGCTGCGGCTCCTCCTCCTCCGCTTCAGAACTACTGCCGCTTGCACCCTGTTCCCCCAATGGTGTCCAATCGGGGTCAACAACTGGGTCATCTATGACCTCCTCTTCTATCTCGTGTGCAACTTCGTCTGTGTCACCGTGTAAGCCGGTGGTATAGCGTTCGTGACGGGGCACCATAGTCTCAGCTGGGTTTGATTCTGGCTCAGTACACTGCGAGGGCAATGTTCTGGTCTGAGTCAAAGGAACAGCATAGTAATCTGGCTGTGGCTGTGCATCAGTGCACTCCATGTCCGATTCAACTTCTAATGGGCATGGCCTGTTAACTGTTTCACTGTCTAACCCAGGAACGGTATGTGTAAAGAGCTCCATGGAGTAACCCGTTGTGTCTCCTGACGCATCCTTCTCTCTTGTTCGGGGTGAAGAAGACAAGGAAGCAACTTGTCCCTGACCGTGAACATCCACTAACAATGCGCTGCTTTTACATTTAGCACTTTCAGAAGAGGAGGCAAAAGAGCTAGAGGCTGAGTCAGCAAGGAAAGCCAAAACTTGTTCTTGCTGCTCCGGCTTTAAAAGCAATTTTCCTACTCCCAGAAAAGGGAGCGTTCGAGGCCTTGTGTAGCCAGACGACGAACCTGGCTCAACAACTCGAGACTTAGGTGCTGTGTTGCTTTTACCACGACCACCTGATGCTCCACCACCACTACCATCATTACCAGCTGACAATGACCGCCCACGGCCACGACCTCTTCCACCAGACTTCCTCATTGTTTGCAAATCGTAACCAAAGTAACGGTATCTGTTACTGTAAAACAACTTATAAGGTGAACTCAAACTTCTGTAGGATTTATATATACCTTTATGGGTGGCTGACAATGAAAGGAAAATCAGGCCCAATGTTACACACTAGGTTTTCTGTGCCCCAATAATTTGAGACAGATGGCACACACAGGACCGGCACTCAAGCAGAAATGCCAATCTTAATCTCCCACTATGCTTTTTTTTTCAGGGAGAATTTAAACAAAAAAAAAATTTCCCAGTATGACACACTAGGTTTTATGTGCCCCAATAATTTGAGACAGATGGCACACACAGGACCGGCACTCAAGCAGAAATGCCAATCTTCATCTCCCACTGTTTTTTTTCAGGGAGAATTAAAAAAAATAATAATAATTTCCCAGTATGACACACTAGGTTTTATGTGCCCCAATAATTTGAGACAGATGGCACACACAGGACCGGCACTCAAGCAGAAATGCCAATCTTAATCTCCCACTATGCTTTTTTTTTCAGGGAGAATTTAAACAAAAAAAAAAATTTCCCAGTATGACACACTAGGTTTTATGTGCCCCAATAATTTGAGACAGATGGCACACACAGGACCGGCACTCAAGCAGAAATGCCAATCTTCATCTCCCACTGTTTTTTTTCAGGGAGAATTTAAAAAAAAAAATAATAATTTCCCAGTATGACACACTAGGTTTTATGTGCCCCAATAATTTGAGACAGATGGCACACACAGGACCGGCACTCAAGCAGAAATGCCAATCTTAATCTCCCACTATGTTTTTTTTTTCAGGGAGAATTTAAAAAAAAAATAATTCCCAGTATGACACACTAGGTTTTATGTGCCCCAATAATTTGAGACAGATGGCACACACAGGACCGGCACTCAAGCAGAGATGCCAATCTTAATCTCCCACTATGCTTTTTTTTTCAGGGAGAATTTAAACAAAAAAAAATTTCCCAGTATGACACACTAGGTTTTATGTGCCCCAATAATTTGAGACAGATGGCACACACAGGACCGGCACTCAAGCAGAAATGCCAATCTTAATCTCCCACTATGGTTTTTTTTTCAGGGAGAATTTAAAAAAAAAAATAATAATTTCCCAGTATGACACACTAGGTTTTATGTGCCCCAATAATTTGAGACAGATGGCACACACAGGACCGGCACTCAAGCAGAAATGCCAATCTTAATCTCCCACTATGGTTTTTTTTTCAGGGAGAATTTAAAAAAAAAATAATTCCCAGTATGACACACTAGGTTTTATGTGCCCCAATAATTTGAGACAGATGGCACACACAGGACCGGCACTCAAGCAGAGATGCCAATCTTAATCTCCCACTATTTTTTTTTTTCAGGGAGAATTTAAAAAAAAATAAAAAATTTCCCAGTATGACACACTAGGTTTTATGTGCCCCAATAATTTGAGACAGATGGCACACACAGGACCGGCACTCAAGCAGAGATGCCAATCTTAATCTCCCACTATTTTTTTTTTTCAGGGAGAATTTAAAAAAAAAAAAAAAAATTTCCCAGTATGACACACTAGGTTTTATGTGCCCCAATAATTTGAGACAGATGGCACACACAGGACCGGCACTCAAGCAGAGATGCCAATCTTAATCTCCCACTATTTTTTTTTTTCAGGGAGAATTTAAAAAAAAAAAAAAAAAATTTCCCAGTATGACACACTAGGTTTTATGTGCCCCAATAATTTGAGACAGATGGCACACACAGGACCGGCACTCAAGCAGAAATGCCAATCTTAATCTCCCACTATGTTTTTATTTTCAGGGAGAATTAAAAAAAAAAAATAATTCCCAGTATGACACACTAGGTTTTATGTGCCCCAATAATTTGAGACAGATGGCACACACAGGACCGGCACTCAAGCAGAAATGCCAATCTTAATCTCCCACAATTTTTTTTTTTCAGGGAGATTAAAAAAAAAAAAAAAAAAAGGGACTGTCCTACAATTACTATCTCCCTGCAGTAATCTCAGCAAGGTATGGCAGGCAGCAATAACAAGGAGTGGACAGCTGCACAAAAAAAAACAAAAGTGTGGACAAACAAACAAGATAGCTGTGCAGAAATGTTGTGAAATTGGATTTTGGGCTCCCCCGGTGGCCACTGGTGGAATTGAACTGGTGTGCATCATCCCCTCTGTTCACCTGTTCCCATCAGGATGTGGGAGTTGCTATTTAACCTTGCTTCTCTGTCACTTCCATGCCGGTCAACATTGTAATCAGAAGCCTTTCTGTGCATGTTCCTGCTGCTAGACAACTCCCAGATAAGTTGGACTTTAGTCCTCGTTTGTTTTTGCATTTTGTTCCAGTTCACAGCTGTAGTTTCGTTTCTGTGTCTGGAAAGCTCTTGTGATCTGAAATTGCCACTCTGATGTTATGAGTTAATACTAGAGTCTTAAAGTAATTTCAGGATGGTATTTTGATAGGGTTTTCAGCTGACCATGAAAGTGCCCTTTCTGTCTTTCTGCTATCTAGTAAGCGGACCTCAATTTTGCTAAACCTATTTTCATACTACGTTTGTCATTTCATCTAAAATCACCGCCAATATATGTGGGGGCCTCTGTCTGCCTATCGGGGAAATTTCTCTAGAGGTGAGCCAGGACTATATTTTCCTCTGCCAGGATTAGTTAGTCCTCCGGCCGGCGCTGGGCGTCTAGGGATAAAAAACGTAGGCAACGCTACCTGGCTACTGTTAGTTGTGCGGCAGGTTTAGTTCATGGTCAGTTTAGTTTCCATCTTCCAAGAGCTAGTACTTATGTTTGCTGGGCTATGTTCTCTTGCCATTGAGAACCATAACAGTTTGACCGGCCCAAAAAGGGTTAAATTAATTGACAGAGAAAGGAGAGAAAAGAGAAGTCTGCTGAAGATTTTTTTTTTTTTTTCCCTTCCCTTCAGTTCTGAGTGTGCTTGTAATTGAATCTCTTGCAAGTCTGCCTATATTGCAGCCTTTCTCTCTCTCTCTCTCCTTCTAATCCTGGAATGGCTCTGTGTTCACCTGTTTAAAATGGATATTCAGAGTTTAGCTGCAGGTTTGAATAATCTCACCACGAAAGTTCAAAATTTACAAGATTTTGTTCTTCATGTTCCTATATCTGAACCTAGAATTCCTTTGCCTGAATTTTTCTCGGGGAATAGATCTTGCTTTCAAAATTTCAAAAATAATTGCAAGTTGTTTTTGTCCCTGAAATCCCGTTCTGCTGGAGATCCTGCTCAGCAGGTCAGGATTGTGATTTCCTTGCTCCGGGGCGACCCTCAGGATTGGGCTTTTGCATTGGCTCCAGGGGATCCTGCGTTGCTCAATGTGGATGCGTTTTTTCTGGCCTTGGGGTTGCTTTATGAGGAACCTCAGTTAGAGCTTCAGGCGGAAAAGGCCTTGATGTCCCTATCTCAGGGGCAAGACGAAGCTGAAATATACTGCCAGAAATTCCGTAAATGGGCTGTGCTTACTCAGTGGAATGAGTGCGCCCTGGCGGCGAATTTCAGAGAGGGTCTCTCTGATGCCATTAAGGATGTTATGGTGGGGTTCCCTGTGCCTACGGGTCTGAATGAGTCCATGACAATGGCTATCCAGATCGATAGGCGTCTGCGGGAGCGCAAACCTGTGCACCATTTGGCGGTGTCTACTGAGAAGACGCCAGAGAATATGCAATGTGATAGAATTCTGTCCAGAAGTGAACGGCAGAATTTAAGACGAAAAAATGGGTTGTGCTTCTATTGCGGTGATTCAACTCATGTTATATCAGCATGCTCTAAGCGTACTAAGAAGCTTGATAAGTCTGTTTCAATTGGCACTTTACAGTCTAAGTTTATTCTATCTGTGACCCTGATTTGTTCTTTATCATCTATTACCGCGGATGCCTATGTCGACTCTGGCGCCGCTTTGAGTCTTATGGATTGGTCCTTTGCCAAACGCTGTGGGTATGATTTGGAGCCTCTTGAAACTCCTATACCCCTGAAGGGGATTGACTCCACCCCATTGGCTAGTAATAAACCACAATACTGGACACAAGTAACTATGCGGATTAATCCGGATCATCAGGAGATTATTCGCTTTCTTGTGCTGTATAACCTACATGATGTGTTGGTGCTTGGATTGCCATGGCTGCAATCTCATAACCCAGTCCTTGACTGGAAAGCTATGTCCGTGTTAAGCTGGGGATGTAAGGGGACGCATGGGGACGTACCTGTGGTTTCCATTTCATCATCTATTCCCTCTGAGATTCCTGAATTCTTGACTGAATATCGTGACGTTTTTGAAGAACCTAAGCTTGGTTCATTACCTCCGCACCGGGAGTGCGATTGTGCCATAGATTTGATTCCGGGTAGTAAATACCCTAAGGGTCGTTTATTTAATCTGTCTGTGCCTGAACATGCTGCTATGCGAGAATATATAAAGGAGTCCTTGGAAAAGGGACATATTCGTCCTTCGTCATCTCCCTTAGGAGCCGGTTTTTTCTTTGTGGCTAAGAAAGATGGCTCTTTGAGACCGTGTATTGATTATCGGCTTTTGAATAAAATCACGGTTAAATATCAATATCCGTTGCCACTGCTGACTGATTTGTTTGCTCGCATAAAGGGGGCCAAGTGGTTCTCTAAGATGGATCTCCGTGGGGCGTATAATTTGGTGCGAATTAAGCAGGGGGATGAGTGGAAGACCGCATTTAATACGCCCGAGGGCCACTTTGAGTATTTGGTGATGCCTTTTTTTGTCTTTCTAATGCCCCTTCAGTCTTTCAGTCCTTTATGCATGACATTTTCCGTGATTATTTGGATAAATTTATGATTGTGTATCTGGATGATATTTTGATTTTTTCGGATGACTGGGACTCTCATGTCCAGCAGGTCAGGAGGGTTTTTCAGGTTTTGCGGTCTAATTCCTTGTGTGTGAAGGGTTCTAAGTGCGTTTTTGGGGTTCAAAAGATTTCCTTTTTGGGATATATTTTTTCCCCCTCTTCCATCGAGATGGATCCTGTCAAGGTTCAGGCTATTTGTGATTGGACGCAACCCTCTTCTCTTAAGAGTCTTCAGAAATTTTTGGGCTTTGCTAACTTTTATCGTCGATTTATTGCTGGTTTTTCTGATGTTGTTAAACCATTGACTGATTTGACTAAGAAGGGTGCTGATGTTGCTGATTGGTCCCCTGCTGCTGTGGAGGCCTTTTGGGAGCTTAAGCGCCGCTTTTCTTCCGCCCCTGTGTTGCGTCAGCCTGATGTTGCTCTTCCTTTTCAGGTTGAGGTCGACGCTTCTGAAATCGGAGCTGGGGCAGTTTTGTCGCAGAGAAGTTCCGATTGTTCCGTGATGAGACCTTGTGCCTTTTTCTCGCGTAAATTTTCGCCCGCCGAGCGGAATTATGATGTTGGGAATCGGGAGCTTTTGGCCATGAAGTGGGCTTTTGAGGAGTGGCGTCATTGGCTTGAGGGGGCTAGACATCAGGTGGTGGTATTGACTGACCACAAAAATCTAATTTATCTTGAGTCCGCCAGACGCCTGAATCCTAGACAGGCGCGCTGGTCGTTGTTTTTCTCTCGGTTTAATTTTGTGGTGTCCTACCTGCCGGGTTCTAAGAATGTTAAGGCGGATGCCCTTTCTAGGAGTTTTGAGCCTGACTCCCCTGGTAACTCTGAACCTACAGGTATCCTTAAGGATGGAGTGATATTGTCTGCCGTTTCTCCAGACCTGTGGCGGGCCTTGCAGGAGTTTCAGGCGGATAGACCTGATCGTTGCCCACCTGGTTGACTGTTTGTTCCTGATGATTGGACCAGTAAAGTCATTTCTGAGGTTCATTCTTCTGCGTTGACAGGTCATCCTGGAATCTTTGGTACCAGGGATTTGGTGGCAAGGTCCTTCTGGTGGCCTTCCCTGTCTCGAGATGTGCGAGGCTTTGTGCAGTCTTGTGACGTTTGTGCTCGGGCCAAGCCTTGTTGTTCTCGGGCTAGTGGATTGTTGTTGCCCTTGCCTATCCCGAAGAGGCCCTGGACGCACATCTCGATGGATTTTATTTCGGATCTTCCTGTTTCTCAGAAGATGTCTGTCATCTGGGTGGTGTGTGACCGTTTCTCTAAGATGGTCCATTTGGTTCCCCTGCCTAAGTTGCCTTCTTCTTCCGAGTTGGTTCCTCTGTTTTTTCAAAATGTGGTCCGTTTGCATGGTATTCCGGAGAATATCGTTTCTGACAGAGGAACCCAATTCGTGTCTAGATTTTGGCGAGCATTCTGTGCTAGGATGGGCATAGATTTGTCTTTCTCGTCTGCTTTCCATCCTCAGACTAATGGCCAGACCGAGCGGACGAATCAGACCTTGGAGACATATTTGAGGTGTTTTGTGTCTGCAGATCAGGATGATTGGGTTGCTTTTTTGCCTTTAGCGGAGTTTGCCCTCAATAATCGGGCCAGCTCTGCCACCTTGGTGTCTCCTTTTTTCTGTAATTCGGGGTTTCATCCTCGATTTTCTTCTGGTCAGGTGGAATCTTCTGATTGTCCTGGAGTGGATGCTGTGGTGGAGAGGTTGCATCAGATTTGGGGGCAGGTAGTGGACAATTTGAAGTTGTCCCAGGAGAAGACTCAGCTTTTTGCCAACCGCCGGCGTCGGGTTGGTCCTCGGCTTTGTGTTGGGGACTTGGTGTGGTTGTCTTCTCGTTTTGTCCCTATGAGGGTTTCTTCTCCTAAGTTTAAGCCTCGGTTCATCGGCCCGTACAAGATATTGGAGATTCTTAACCCTGTGTCCTTCCGTTTGGACCTCCCTGCATCTTTTTCTATTCATAATGTTTTTCATCGGTCGTTGTTGCGCAGGTATGAGGTGCCGGTTGTGCCTTCCGTTGGGCCTCCTGCTCCGGTGTTGGTTGAGGGCGAGTTGGAGTACGTTGTGGAAAAAATCTTGGACTCCCGTGTTTCCAGACGGAAACTCCAGTATCTGGTCAAATGGAAGGGATACGGTCAGGAGGATAATTCTTGGGTGACTGCCTCTGATGTTCACGCCTCCGATCTGGTCCGTGCCTTTCATAGGGCTCATCCTGATCGCCCTGGTGGTTCTGGTGAGGGTTCGGTGCCCCCTCCTTGAGGGGGGGGGGTACTGTTGTGAAATTGGATTTTGGGCTCCCCCGGTGGCCACTGGTGGAATTGAACTGGTGTGCATCATCCCCTCTGTTCACCTGTTCCCATCAGGATGTGGGAGTCGCTATTTAACCTTGCTCCTCTGTCACTTCCATGCCGGTCAACATTGTAATCAGAAGCCTTTCTGTGCATGTTCCTGCTGCTAGACAACTCCCAGATAAGTTGGACTTTAGTCCTCGTTTGTTTTTGCATTTTGTTCCAGTTCACAGCTGTAGTTTCGTTTCTGTGTCTGGAAAGCTCTTGTGATCTGAAATTGCCACTCTGATGTTATGAGTTAATACTAGAGTCTTAAAGTAATTTCAGGATGGTATTTTGATAGGGTTTTCAGCTGACCATGAAAGTGCCCTTTCTGTCTTTCTGCTATCTAGTAAGCGGACCTCAATTTTGCTAAACCTATTTTCATACTACGTTTGTCATTTCATCTAAAATCACCGCCAATATATGTGGGGGCCTCTGTCTGCCTATCGGGGAAATTTCTCTAGAGGTGAGCCAGGACTATATTTTCCTCTGCCAGGATTAGTTAGTCCTCCGGCCGGCGCTGGGCGTCTAGGGATAAAAAACGTAGGCAACGCTACCTGGCTACTGTTAGTTGTGCGGCAGGTTTAGTTCATGGTCAGTTTAGTTTCCATCTTCCAAGAGCTAGTACTTATGTTTGCTGGGCTATGTTCTCTTGCCATTGAGAACCATAACACAGAAAGGAAGGAGCAACAGGATTTGTGTTTTGAAAAAAGCAGTTGGTTTGCACGGCGGCGTACAAAGAGCAATGCAGCTATCAGGGAGCCTTCTAGGGCAGCCCAATGAGCTACAGCGCTGAGGAAAAAAAAAAAAAGTAGCCTCCACTGTCCCTGCAAACAAAAGGTGGTGTTGGACAGTGGAAATCGCTACAGCACAAGCGGTTTGGGGGTTAATGTACCCTGCCGAACGCTATCCCTGCTTCTGAAGAAGCTGCAGCAACCTCTCCCTATGCTCAGATCAGCAGCAGTAAGATGGCGGTCGGCAGGAACGCCCCTTTATAGCCCCTGTGACGCCGCAGAAAGCAAGCCAATCACTGCAATGCCCTTCTCTAAGATGGTGGGGACTGAGATCTATGTCATCACGCTGCCCACACTCTGCGTCCGCCTTCATTGGCTGAGAAATGGCGCTTTTAGCGTCATTGAAACGCGACTTTGGCGCGAAAGTCGCGTACCGCATGGCCGACCCCACACAGGGATCGGATCGGGTTTCATGAAACCCGACTTTGCCATAAGTCGGCGACTTATGAAAATGACCGATCCGTTTCGCTCAACCCTACTGCCCACTCCAAGGATTGCAAGAATCCAGTCTGTACGCATTGACTCCTCCTCCTACACAAGTTCCTCAGAAACATCGCTGCAGGAGCCGTCACAGTCCAACTCCACATGGACCCGTGAACGTTTACCTGTTACGACCGACATGAGCACAGCCGTGGCCAAACGTCAACAGGCCGTCTTGAAATTAATTTCTTTGGGGAATCGAAACCACACAGCGCAGGAGCTCTGGAATGCCATCAAGCAGGAGAGTGATGTGTGGTTTGTGCCAGCGAATCTCCAGCCAGGCATGGTAGTGTGTGACAATGGCCGAAATCTGGTGGCAGCTCTGGGCCTCGGCAACCTCACTCACATCCCATGTCTGGCACATGTGCTCAACTTGGTCGTGCAGAGTTTTTTGAGGGACTATCCGGATCTTGATGCACTGCTGCACAAGGTCCGCCTAGAGTGTGCTCACTTGCGGCGTTCCAGCACGGCAAGATCGCGCATTGCAGCTCTGCAGCGCCGATTCCGCCTTCCGTAACATCGCATCATATGTGACCTACCTACCAGGTGGAATTCCACGTTACATATGTTGGAGCGGTTGTGTGAGCAGCAGCCAGCAGTAATGGAGTACCAGCTGCATCAGGCGCAAAGAAGTCGCACTCCGCGTCGTTCACAACCGCAGAGTGGGCCACTATGAAGGACGTCTGCCAGGTTTTGCGTCCCTTCGATTACTCCACGCGGATGGCGAGTGCAGATGATGCACTAGTCAGCATGACTGTCCCCCTTATCTGCCTGCTTCAGCAAACACTGCAAGCGCTAAGGGATGATGTTGTGGAAGAGGTGGAGGATGAGGACTCACCATTTCCATCAGCTTCTGGACAGTCAGCGCCACGTGGTTCCTCACAAACGCGTAGGCAGGGGACAGTTTGTGAGGAGGATGAGGAGGAGTCAATGGAGGAGGAAGACATCTCTCCAGAGGAGGGAGTTACACAATTGTCCAGTAGTCAGTGTGTACAACGAGGGTGGGGTGATGAAGAGCGGGCAGAGCTCACGTCTCAAGCAGGGGACAGCATTTCTTGGCCAGTTGGCAGTCTGCAGCACATGGCTGATTACATGCTGCAGTGCCTGAGAAACGACCGGCGCATCGCCCACATTCTCAACATGGCTGATTAAAGTGTACACCCTCCTCGATCCTCGCTACCGGGACAACGTACAAAGCCTCATCACACCGTTGAACCGGGATCGTAAAATACGGGAGTACCAAGACACACTGGTGAATTCCATCATCTTCTCCAGTCCAACTAAGAGAAGTGCTGCTAGTGCTTTACAAAGCAGCTCAGTGTGTCCAGGCAGTGGAGGAGGCTCTGCACAAAGAGGGAGCAGAAGCAGTGCCTCTGCCCAAGGCAAGACCAGTATGGCCCAACTGTGGCACAGTTTTGTGTGCCCGCCACAAATGTCTACACCATCACAGGCGGCTCCAGTCAGCAGGAGGCAACGGTTCCGTCAGATGGTGACAGACTACATGTCTTGCCCTCTTACTGTACTCCCAGACGGCTCTTCCCCTTTCAAGTTTTGGGTCTCTAAGCTGGATACATGGCCAGAGCTAAGCAAGTATGCATTGGAGGTGCTGGCTTGCCCTGCGGCTAGTGTATTATCGGAACGCGTCTTTAGTGCTGCAGGTGGTGTACTAACAGACCGTGGCATGCGACTATCCTCCGATAACGTTGACCGGCTTACTTTCCTGAAAATGAACCAGGCCTGGATCTCGCAGGAATTTGCCACTCCTCTTCCTGATTAAATAATTGGGTGACTGTCTACAGTATCAAGGTCTCCTGTTGTGTTCATCTTTCTACCACCTGAACTGTAATTCCTGGGCTCCAACACCGCCAGTTGAGGCTCAGAAGTGCCGTCTCCACAGTCAAAACATACGACCCAGTGTTATTGGGTGTCAGTAACGTCAGCTGATCCCCAACTGTGTAGCCGGCAATGTGTCCTGCGACCGCCACGCTGACACAATGTGTCCTGCGAACGCCACGCTGACATAACGGCTGTTATGTTATCCCTTGGCCAGGCACACTTAGCGCTGCCCATCTTCTGACATCATTTGGTCTCAGGCTGACTGCGCCTGTGCGGCCGCGCTGGCCGAGATCCCGCCTCACAGTGTCTTCTGATTTAATCACACTGCGGGCCTGGGATCCATGGGCATGCGCAGTGCATATCTTCACCTCCGCCTCTCACTCATCTCCCTCCGCCTTCTTCAGACTGTGCGCCGTCAGCTGATAGCTAATAGCATGCCACGGCCGTGACGCCGCACAGTCTGAAGAAGCCGGAGGGAGGGGAGTGAGAGGCGAGGATATGCACTGCGCATGCCCATGGATCCCAGGCCCGCAGTGGGATTACATTAGATGACACTGCGAGGCGGGATCTCGGGCAGTGCTGCCGCACTGGCGCAGCCAGCCTGACACCAAATGATGTCAGAAGACGGGCAGCGCTAAGTGCCTGGCCAAGGGATAACATAACAGCGCAGGCTCCGGGACAGAATCAAACAACGCTGAGGAGGCGGCGCTCGGCGCCAAGGAGGTAGGAATGACAGCTGTGCTGCGTCACATTACAAAGGAAAGTCCCACCTCCGGGACGGTTTAACGGTGTGAGGGGACACATTTCATAAGTGTCTAGTTCAGCCTTAGAAAGGAGCATAATTAAAAGAGCCACCTTTTCCTTTTGCAGCATTAGTGCTGTACAAGATGGCTCTTTCAGCAACAAACGTCTGGGGTGGGGGTTAAAGGTTCACTTTCAACTTGCTCCATTGCAGGCTTCGGCCTACACTCTGCTCCTCCTGCAGACCCTGGGCTCTAACACCGCCAGTTGGTGCTCAAGAGTGCTGGCTGCACAGAGAAAAACACCCGTCAATGTGTCAGTGGGGTTCACTAATGCCAGCTGTTCCCCTGCTGTGTAGCCAGCAACGTGTCCTGCAAACGCCACGCAGACACAAAGCTGCCTCCAGTACAGGCTTCGGCCTACACTCTGCTCCTCTGCTCCTCCTGCTGACCCTGGGCTCTAACACCGCCAGTTGGTGCCCGGAAGTGCTGGCTGCACAGACAAACACCCGTCAATGTGTCAGTGGGATTCAGTAATGCCAGCTGTTCCCCTGCTGTGTAGCCGGCAACGTGTCCTGCAAATGCCACGCAGACACAACAGACCTAAAACTGCCTCCAGTGCAGGCTTCGGCCTACACTCTGCTCCTCCTGCTGACCCTGGGCTCTAACACCGCCAGTTGGTGCCCGGAAGTGCTGGCTGCACAGAGACAAACACCCGTCAATGTGTCAGTGGGGTTCAGTAACGCCAGCTGTTCCCCTGCTGTGTAGCCGGCAACGTGTCCTGCAAACGCCACGCAGACACAAAGCTGCCTCCAGTGCAGGCTTCGGCCTACACTCTGCTCCTCTGCTCCTCCTTCTGACCCTGGGCTCTAACACTGCCAGTTGGTGCCCGGAAGTGCTGGCTGCACAGAGACAAACACCAGCCAATGTGTCAGTGGGGTTCAGTAACGCCAGCTGTTCCCCTGATGTGTAGCCGGCAACGTGTCCTGCAAACGACACGCAGACACAAAGCTGCCTCCAGTGCAGGCTTCGGCCTACACTCTGCTCCTGTGCTCCTCCTGCTGACCCTGAGCTCTAACACCGCCAGTTGGTGCTCAGAAGTGCTGGCTGCACAGAGAAAAACACCCGCCAATGTGTCAGTGGGGTTCAGCAACGCCAGCTCTTCCCCTGCTCTGTAGCCGGCAACGTGTCCTGCAAATGCCACGCAGACACAACAGACCTAAAACTGCCTCCAGTGCAGGCTTCGGCCTACACTCTGCTCCCTCTGCACCTACTGACCCTGGGTTCTAACACCTCCAGTTGGTGCCCGGAAGTGCTGGCTGCACAGAGAAAAACACCCGTCAATGTGTCAGTGGGGTTCAGTAATGCCAGCTGTTCTCCTGCTGTGTAGCCGGCAACGTGTCCTGCAAACGCCACGCAGACACAAAGCTGCCTCCAGTACAGGCTTCGGCCTACACTCTGCTCCTCTGCTCCTTCTGCTGACCCTGGGCTCTAACACCGCCAGTTGGTGCCCGGAAGTGCTGGCTGCACAGAGAAAAACACCAGCCAATGTGTCAGTGGGGTTCAGTAACACCAGCTGTTCCTCTGCTGTGTAGCCGGCATCGTGTCCTGCAAATGCCATGCAGACACAACAACTGAAATTGAAGGGAACCTGTCCCCCCATCAGGTGTTTGTATGTATAACAGCCACCTTGTACAGCAGTAATGCTGCATTTGTACAAGGTGGCTCATTCAGTTATTGTCCTTGCACTCGTGGAACTCAACACGTATTAAATGAGTCCTCTGAGACCATTAAACTGTCCCTGAGGTGTGACTTTCCTTTGTACTGACACGCTGCAACCCCCTTGGTAGCACTGCCTGTCTTCTGACATCATTTGTTGGCTGGCTGCGCCTCTGCAGCCGCCCTGGCCGACACAACGCCCCTCGGTGTCTTATTTATTTTGACTGCGAGGGTGTGATTGATGGGCATGAGCAGTGCATATCTTCGCCTGTCACTCATCTCCTTCCACCTTCTTCAGACTGTACGGCTTCATGGCCGTGGCATGCGATAAGGGATCAGCTGATGCCGCACAGTCTGAAGCAGGTGTAAGGACATGAGTGAGAGGCGAACATATTGACTGCGCAAGGCCATGAATCCCAGCCCCGCAGTGTGAATTAAAGAGAAGACACTGCGCGGCTGGGATTCATGGGCATCGCGAACCGCACCGGCCGACTTGAAATGATGTCAGAAGACGGGCAGCGCTAACAGCGCATGGCCAAGGGATAACACGACAGCGCAGACTCCTGTACAGAAAATAACGACGCTCAGGAGGCTGCGCCCAGCACCAAGGTGGGATTTTTGACAGCTGTGCTGCGTCTCATTACGAAGGAAAGTCACGCCTCCAACACAGTTTGACTGTATAAGGGGCTAAATGTTATACGCGTTTCATTCAGTGTGTGCAAGGAACAAAATTAAAATAGCAACCTTTGACTTGTGCAGCACTACTGCTGCCCAAGGTGTGTCTCTTCTAGTTTGTAACACCTGAGGGGGGGCTAAAGGTTACGTTTAAAATTGGTTCAATTAGGCTTCGGCCTACACTCTGCTCCCTCTGCTCCTTCTGCTGACCCTGGGCTCTAACAACGCCAGTTGGCGCCCGGAAGTGCTGGCTGCACAGAGAAAAACACCAGCCAATGTGTCAGTGGGGTTCAGTAATGCAAGCTGTTCCCCTGCTGTGTAGCCGGCAACGTGTCCTGCAAACGCCACACAGACACAAAGCTGCCTCCAGTGCAGGCTTCGGCCTACACTCTGCTCCTCTGCTCCTCCTGCTGACCCTGGGCTCTAACACCGCCAGTTGGTGCTCGGAAGTGCTGGCTGCACAGAGAAAAACACCAGCCAATGTGTCAGTGGGGTTCAGTAACGCCAGCTGTTCCCCTGCTGTGTAGCCGGCATCGTGTCCTGCAAACGCCACGCGGACACAACAACTGAAATTGAAGGGAACCTGTCCCCCCCCAGGCGTTTGTATGTATAACAGCCACCTTGTACAGCAGTAATGCTGCATTAGTACAAGGTGGCTCATTCAGTTATTGTCCTTGCACACGTCGAACTCAACATGTATTAAATGAGTCCCCTGAGACCATTAAACTGTCCCTGAGGTGTGACTTTCCTTTGTAATGACACGCTGCAACCCCCTTGGTAGCGCTGCCTGTCTTCTTACATCATTGGTTGGCTGGCCGTGCCTCTGCGGCCGCCCTGGCCGACACAATGCCCCTCGGTGTCGTATTTATTTTGACTGCGAGGGTGTGATTGATGGGCATGAGCAGTGCATATCTTCACCTGTCACTCATCTCCTTCCAACTTCTTCAGACTGTACGGCTTCATGGCCGTGGCATGCGATAAGGGATCAGCTGGCGCCGCACAGTCTGAAGCAGGTGTAAGGACACGCGTGAGAGGAAAACATATTGACTGTGCAAGGCCATGAATCCCAGCCCCGCAGTGTGAATTAATGAGAAGACACTGCGCGGCTGGGATTCATGGGCATCGCGAACCGCACCGGCCGATATGAAATGATGTCAGAAGACGGGCAGCGCTAATAGCGCATGGCCAAGGGATAACACGACAGCGCAGACTCCTGTACAGCAAATAACGACGCTCAGGAGGCTGCGCCCAGCACCAAGGTGGGATTTTTGACAGCTGTGCTGCGTCTCATTATGAACGAAAGTCACGCCTCCAACACAGTTTGACTGAATAAGGGGCTAAATGTTATACGTGTTTCATTCAGCGTGTGCAAGGAACAAAATTAAAAGAGCAACCTTTGACTTGTGCAGCACTACTGCTGCCCAAAGTGTGGCTCTTCTAGTTTGTAACACCTGAGGGGGGGTTAAAGGTTACCTTTAAAATTGGTTTAATTAGGCTTCGGCCTACACTCTGCTTCCTCTGCTCCTCCTGCTGACCCTGGGCTCTAACAACGCCAGTTGGCGCCCGGAAGTGCTGGCTGCACAGAGACAAACACCCGTCAATGTGTTAGTGGGGTTCAGTAACGCCAGCTGTTCCCCTGCTGTGTAGCCGGCAACGTGTCCTGCAAACGCCACGCAGACACAACAGACCTAAAACTGCCTCTAGTGCAGGCTTCGGCCTACACTCTGCTCCTCTGCTCCTCCTGCTGACCCTGGGCTCTAACACTGCCAGTTGGTGCCCGGAAGTGCTGGCTGCACAGAGAAAAACACCCGTCAATGTGTCAGTGGGGTTCAGTAACGCCAGCTGTTCCCCTGCTGTGTAGCCGGCAACGTGTCCTGCAAACGCCACGCAGACACAAAGCTGCCTCCAGTGCAGGCTTCGGCCTACACTCTGCTCCTCTGCTCCTCCTGCTGACCCTGAGCTCTAACACCGCCAGTTGGTGCTCAGAAGTGCTGGCTGCACAGAGAAAATCACCCGCCAATGTGTCAGTGGGGTTCAGCAACGCCAGCTCTTCCCCTGCTCTGTAGCCGGCAACGTGTCCTGCAAACGCCACGCAGACACAACAGACCTAAAACTGCCTCCAGTGCAGGCTTCGGCCTACACTCTGCTCCCTCTGCACCTACTGACCCTGGGTTCTAACACCTCCAGTTGGTGCCCGGAAGTGCTGGCTGCACAGAGAAAAACACCCGTCAATGTGTCAGTGTGGTTCAGTAATGCCAGCTGTTCCTCTGCTGTGTAGCCAGCAACGTGTCCTGCAAACGCCATGCAGACACAAAGCTGCCTCCAGTACAGGCTTCGGCATACACTCCGCTCCTCTGCTCCTCCTGCTGACCCTGGGCTCTAACACCGCCAGTTGGTGCCCGGAAGTGCTGGCTGCACAGAGAAAAACACCAGCCAATGTGTCAGTGGGGTTCAGTAACACCAGCTGTTCCCCTGCTGTGTAGCCGGCAACGTGTCCTGCAAACGCCACGCAGACACAAAGCTGCCTCCAGTGCAGGCTTCGGCATACACTCTGCTCCTCTGCTCCTCCTGCTGACCCTGGGCTCTAACACCGCCAGTTGGTGCCCGGAAGTGCTGGCTGCACAGAGAAAAACACCAGCCAATGTGTCAGAGGGGTTCAGTAACACCAGCTGTTCCCCTGCTGTGTAGCCGGCATCGTGTCCTGCAAACGCCAAGCAGACACAACAACTGAAATTGAAGGGAACCTGTCCTCCCCCTCAGGCGTTTGTATGTATAACAGCCACCTTGTACAGCAGTAATGCTGCATTTGTACAAGGTGGCTCATTCAGTTATTGTCCTTGCACACGTCGAACTCAACACGTATTAAATGAGTCCCCTGAGACCATTAAACCATCCCTGTGGTGTGACTTTCCTTTGTAATGACACGCTGCAACCCCCTTGGTAGCGCTGCCCGTCTTCTGACATCATTGGTTGGCTGGCTGCGCCTCTGCGGCCGCCCTGGTCGACACAACGCCCCTCGGTGTCTTATTTATTTTGACTGCGAGGGTGTGATTGATGGGCATGAGCAGTGCATATCTTCGCCTGTCACTCATCTCCTTCCGCCTTCTTCAGACTGTACGGCTTCATGGCCGTGGCATGCAATAAGGGATCAGCTGACGCCGCACAGTCTGAAGCAGGTGTAAGGACACGAGTGAGAGGCGAACATATTGACTGCGCAAGGCCATGAATCCCAGTCCCGCAGTGTGAATTAATGAGAAGACACTGCGCGGCTGGGATTCATGGGCATCACGAACTGCACCGGCCGACATGAAATGATGTCAGAAGACGGGCAGCGCTAATAGCGCATGGCCAAGGGATAACACGACAGCGCAGACTCCTGTACAGCAAATAACGACGCTCAGGAGGCTGCGCCCAGCACCAAGGTGGGATTTTTGACAGCTGTGCTGCATCTCATTACGAAGGAAAGTCACGCCTCCAACACAGTTTGACTGTATAAGGGGCTAAATGTTATACGTGTTTCATTCAGCGTGTGCAAGGAACAAAATTAAAAGAGCAACCTTTGACTTGTGCAGCACTACTGCTGCCCAAGGTGTGGCTCTTCTAGTTTGTAACACCTGAGGGGGTTAAAGGTTACCTTTAAAATTGGTTCAATTAGGCTTCGGCCTACACTCTGCTCCCTCTGCTCCTCCTGCTGACCCTGGGCTGTAACATTGCCAGTTGGCGCCCGGAAGTGCTGGCTGTACAGAGAAAAACACCCACCAATGTGTCAGTGGGGTTCAGCAATGCCAGCTGTTCCCTTGCTGTGTAGCCGGCAACGTGTCCTGCAAACGCCACACAGACACAACAGACCTAAAACTGCCTCCAGTGCAGGCTTCGGCCTACACGCTGCTCCCTCTACTCCTACTGACCCTGGGCTCTAACACCGCCAGTTGGTGCCCGGAAGTGCTGGCTGCACAGAGAAAAACACCAGCCAATGTGTCAGAGGGGTTCAGTAACACCAGCTGTTCCCCTGCTGTGTAGCCGGCATCGTGTCCTGCAAACGCCAAGCAGACACAACAACTGAAATTGAAGGGAACCTGTCCTCCCCCTCAGGCGTTTGTATGTATAACAGCCACCTTGTACAGCAGTAATGCTGCATTTGTACAAGGTGGCTCATTCAGTTATTGTCCTTGCACACGTCGAACTCAACACGTATTAAATGAGTCCCCTGAGACCATTAAACCATCCCTGTGGTGTGACTTTCCTTTGTAATGACACGCTGCAACCCCCTTGGTAGCGCTGCCCGTCTTCTGACATCATTGGTTGGCTGGCTGCGCCTCTGCGGCCGCCCTGGTCGACACAACGCCCCTCGGTGTCTTATTTATTTTGACTGCGAGGGTGTGATTGATGGGCATGAGCAGTGCATATCTTCGCCTGTCACTCATCTCCTTCTGCCTTCTTCAGACTGTACGGCTTCATGGCCGTGGCATGCAATAAGGGATCAGCTGACGCCGCACAGTCTGAAGCAGGTGTAAGGACACGAGTGAGAGGCGAACATATTGACTGCGCAAGGCCATGAATCCCAGTCCCGCAGTGTGAATTAATGAGAAGACACTGCGCGGCTGGGATTCATGGGCATCACGAACTGCACCGGCCGACATGAAATGATGTCAGAAGACGGGCAGCGCTAACAGCGCATGGCCAAGGGATAACACGACAGCGCAGACTCCTGTACAGCAAATAACGACGCTCAGGAGGCTGCGCCCAGCACCAAGGTGGGATTTTTGACAGCTGTGCTGCATCTCATTACGAAGGAAAGTCACGCCTCCAACACAGTTTGACTGTATAAGGGGCTAAATGTTATACGTGTTTCATTCAGCGTGTGCAAGGAACAAAATTAAAAGAGCAACCTTTGACTTGTGCAGCACTACTGCTGCCCAAGGTGTGGCTCTTCTAGTTTGTAACACCTGAGGGGGTTAAAGGTTACCTTTAAAATTGGTTCAATTAGGCTTCGGCCTACACTCTGCTCCCTCTGCTCCTCCTGCTGACCCTGGGCTGTAACATTGCCAGTTGGCGCCCGGAAGTGCTGGCTGTACAGAGAAAAACACCCACCAATGTGTCAGTGGGGTTCAGCAATGCCAGCTGTTCCCTTGCTGTGAAGCCGGCAACGTGTCCTGCAAACGCCACACAGACACAACAGACCTAAAACTGCCTCCAGTGCAGGCTTCGGCCTACACTCTGCTCCCTCTACTCCTACTGACCCTGGGCTCTAACACCGCCAGTTGGTGCCCGGAAGTGCTGGCTGCACAGAGAAAAACACCCGTCAATGTGTCAGTGGGGTTCAGTAACGCCAGCTGTTCCCCTGCTGTGTAGCCGGCAATGTGTCCTGCAAACGCCACGCAGACACAAAGCTGCCTCCAGTGCAGGCTTCGGCCTACACTCTGCTCCTCTGCTCCTCCTGCTGACCCTGGGCTCTAACACCGCCAGTTGGTGCTCGGAAGTGCTGGCTGCACAGAGAAAAACACCTGCCAATGTGTCAGTGGGGTTCAGCAACGCCAGCTGTTCCCCTGCTTTGTAGCCGGCATCGTGTCCTGCAAACGCCATGCAGACACAACAGACCTCCAAATGCCTCCAGTGCAGGCTTCGGCCTACACTCTGCTCCCCCTGCTGACCCTTTTCTCCAACACCACTAGTTGGGGCTCTAGGAAGACAAGCTTGAATACGTCCCCATCCTGGTTCCAGTACCTTCAGCTGGTTTCGGGTAGAGCGTTTGGCTTAGGTGCCTCCTTCTGGGTATCCGAGTTCCACCAACGTCAGGTGGTCCTTGGTAGTGCTTTCAGGCACGGGTACCTCCTTTTTAGTAACCGGGTTCCAGTAACGTCAGCTGGTCCTCGGTAGTTCCATTGGCTCTTGGACCTTCGGCTACCCATCCGGGTTCCAGTACCGTCAGCTGGTTCTCGGCAGTGTCTTTTGCTCTTGTACCTTCTGCTCCCCATCCTGGTTCCAGTACCGTTAGCTGGTTCCGGGCAGAGCCTTTGGCTTAGGTGCCTCCTTCTGGGTATCCGAGTTCCACCAACGTCAGGTGGTCCTTGGTAGTGCTTTCAGGCACGGGTACCTCCTGCTTAGTAACCGGGTTCCAGTAACGTCAGCTGGTGCTCGGTAGTTCCATTGGCTCTTGGACCTTCGGGTAGCCATCCGAGTTCCAGTTTCATCAGCTGTTTCTCGGCATTTTCTCAGCCTTCTTGTACCTTCTGCTACATTTCCAAGTTCAAGACCCTAAAGACGATGACCCGGAAGACCACCCCTAAGATGACGACGACACCAGAGACGACAACCACTGAGATGACGACGACCCTGGAGACGATGACCCTGAAGACCACCCCGATGACGATGACCCCAGAGACGACAACCCTGGAGACGACGACAACATGGGAGACCGAGAAGCAAAAGAACAAGAGGCTGCAGAACAAAGAGCAGAAGAACATTAAGCATAACACTAAATATCAGAGCAAAAGATATTATCTAAATTATAAGCAGAAGAAGACTAAGCAGTGTATGGGGGTGAGTCCGTTCCTCCTCGTGGTGCCCCTGGATAAAGCCTGATGCTGCAGGCCAAACTGAACGCGGACAAATGTAACTCTTTTGTGACAGGCAGAACGGAAGGTGTAATCTTCAAACTTTTATAGATGACAACTACGGGAATGCCTGTCACAAATAAGAATATGATGAAGAAGTTGAATATGAAGAAGAATAATAGTTAAATAAAAAGAATATGAAGAATGTAACAAAAAAAAATAATAGGTAGAAGATGAAGAAGAAGATGAATAAGGTGAAGAAGACGTTGATGTCAAAGATGCTGATAATGATGAAGAAGAAAGTGTGGGAGAAGTAAAAAAGAGGGTGAAGGGCGTGGAAGTAGTGAAACATCAATATCTAACAAAATAAAAAAAATCTTAACATAGTCAATATCTTTGTAACTCCGAACGTCTTAAAAAAAAATTAAAATTCCTGCTATTCTATTTGATTGGGCTAAACCTCTATGCCTTTAATGTTTCCGCCACCTCCCCCAATACATCCTACATTATTCGTATTTGTTTTCCTTCATGTAGAATGAACCTACAAGGAAAGAAAGGGTTTATTTTAATTCCGATATTTTCGTCCCATTGACTTGCATTGGTATCGGGTATCGGTGAGATCCGATATTTTGCCGGTATCTGCTGATACTTTCCGATACCGATACTTTCCGATATCGGAAGGTATCGCTCAACACTACTGAAGACATAAGAAATGTGAAGATTGTTCCAGCTCCTTTCCGATGAAAAATCCTTTATTGATCTATGGCCATGATGAAGATCTTTTAGATCGAAACGCGTAGCTATTAGCAGGTTTTTGTTGCTGTTCACATTCCCTTTTGTGCAGGGATGATTTTTAAGGATATGGATCAATAAAGGATTTTTCGTCGGAAAGGAGCTGGAACAATCTTCACATTTCTTATATCTTTGATTTCACCCCACAAGTATTCTAACGAATTAAGGTCTGGATTTTGCTTGTTTACTGGTGTGTTTAGGGTCGTTGTCTTGTTGAAACACCCATTTCAAGGGCATGTCCTCTTAGATGTAAGGCAACATGACCTCTTCAAGTATTTTAATATATGCAAACTGGTCCATGACCCCTGGTATGCGGTAAAAAAGTCTGGCACCATAGTAAGAGAACCATGCCCGTATCATGATGCTTCACCACCACCATGCTTTACTGTCTTCAGAATGTACTTGTGGCTTGAGTGCAGAGTTTGGGGGTCGTCTGATGCACTGTCTGCGGCTATTTGACCCAAAAAGAACAATTTTTATTTCTTCAGTTCACAAAATGTTTCTCCATTTCTATTTACGCCAGTTAATGTGTTATTTGGCAAATTGTATCCACTTCAGCACATCCTTTCTTTAACAGTGGGACTTTGCGGGTACTTCTTGCTAAGAGATTAGCTTCACACAGGCGTCTACCTGTCACAGTCCTCACAGGTAACGTGAGACTGTCTGTAATCATCCTGGAGCTGATCAGTGGCTGAGCCTTTGCCATGTTGGTTATTTTTTCATCCATTCGAATGGTCGTCTTCCATTTTCTTCCTCATCTCTCTGGTTTGGTTTCCATTATAAAACATTGGAGATCATTTTAGCTGAACAGCCTATCATTGTCTGCACTTCTTTATAAGTTTTACCCTCTCCAATCAACTTTTCAATCAAAGTACGCTGTTCTTCTGAACAAGGTCTTGAACAACATATATTTCTCAGGCTTTCAAGCAGAAGTGCATGCGGAGCGCCCCCAAGGGCGGCGGGGTACTCGGTACCGGGTCCTTTCGGTTCTCAGGGGGATGTCAGGGTGGTTGACCCAGTCCATGGCCCTAGGGACGTCCGGGTAAAAGGGGGAAAGGTTTTTAAAGGGAAAATGTTCGTTGTTCGTGACGCCACCAGTGGCATTAGGTCAGGGTGACCGACGCTGCATTGAGGGGTCCGCTGGGGTGATGTTATTGCAGCTAGATGGTATACCTTCCCACAGGTGAAGTGTATCCCCAGGGCTTCCCAGGGAGTAGATGGAGGATGGTGTAAGGCGCAGTAAAGAACGAGGACACAAGGTTGCAGTCTCTTTACCTTTTACTGGTGACTTCAGCATCCACAGTCCAGAGCACCGGATCACAGAGCAGGCAGAGTCCGGCCAGTCTGAAGGCAAATCCAGAGTCCTCTTATCCAGGTGGAAATCAGTAGCCTTCCTCTAGTGCCTGGTGTTGTGAAATTGGATTTTGGGCTCCCCCGGTGGCCACTGGTGGAATTGAACTTGTGTGCATCATCCCCTCTGTTCACCTGTTCCCATCAGGATGTGGGAGTCGCTATTTAACCTTGCTCTTCTGTCACTTCCATGCCGGTCAACATTGTAATCAGAAGCCTTTCTGTGCATGTTCCTGCTTCTAGACAACTCCCAGCTAAGTCGGACTTTTGTCCTTGTTTGTTTTTTGCATTTTGTTCCAGTTCACAGCTGCAGTTTCGTTTCTGTGTTTGGAAAGCTCTTGTGATCTGAAATTGCCACTCTGATGTTATGAGTTAATACTAGAGTCTTAAAGTAATTTCAGGATGGTGTTTTGATAGGGTTTTCAGCTGACCATGAAAGTACCCTTTCTGTCTTCCTGCTATCTAGTAAGCGGACCTCGATTTTGCTAAACCTATTTTCATACTACGTTTGTCATTTCATCTAAAATCACCGCCAATATATGTGGGGGCCTCTGTCTGCCTTTCGGGGAAATTTCTCTAGAGGTGAGCCAGGACTGTATTTTCCTCTGCCAGGATTAGTTAGTCCTCCGGCTGGCGCTGAGCGTCTAGGGATAAAACGTAGGCACGCTACCCGGCTACTGTTAGTTGTGCGACAGGTTTAGTTCATGGTCAGTTTAAGTTTCCATCCTTCCAAGAGCTAGTTCTTATGTATGCTGGGCTATGTTCTCTTGCCATTGAGAACCATAACAGTTTGACCGGCCATCAAAGGGTTAAATTAATTGGCAGAGAAAGGAGAGAAAAAAGAAGTCTGCTGAAAAATTTTTTTTTTTTTTTTTCCTTCAGTTCTGAGTGTGCTTTCAATTGAATCACTTGCAAGTCTGCCTATATTGCAGCCTTCCTCTCTCTCTCTCCTTCTAATCCTGGAATGGCTCTGTGTTCACCTGTTTAAAATGGATATTCAGAGTTTAGCTGTAGGTTTGAATAATCTCACCACGAAAGTTCAAAATTTACAAGATTTTGTTGTTCATGTTCCTATATCTGAACCTAGAATTCCTTTGCCTGAATTTTTCTCGGGGAATAGATCTTGCTTTCAAAATTTCAAAAATAATTGCAAGTTGTTTTTGTCCCTGAAATCTCGCTCTGCTGGAGATCCTGCACAGCAGGTCAGGATTGTGATTTCCTTGCTCCGGGGCGACCCTCAAGATTGGGCTTTTGCATTGGCTCCAGGGGATCCTGCGTTGCTCAATGTGGATGCGTTTTTTCTGGCCTTGGGGTTGCTTTATGAGGAACCTCATTTAGAGCTTCAGGCGGAAAAAGCCTTGATGTCCCTATCTCAGGGGCAAGATGAAGTTGAAATATACTGCCAAAAATTCCGTAAATGGTCTGTGCTTACTCAGTGGAATGAGTGCGCCCTGGTGGCGAATTTCAGAGAGGGTCTCTCTGATGCCATTAAGGATGTTATGGTGGGGTTCCCTGTGCCTGCGGGTCTGAATGAGTCCATAACAATGGCTATCCAGATCGATAGACGTCTGCGGGAGCGCAAACCTGTGCACCATTTGGCGGTGTCTACTGAGAAGACGCCAGAGAATATGCAATGTGATAGAATTCTGTCCAGAAGCGAACGGCAGAATTTTAGACGAAAAAATGGGTTGTGCTTTTATTGTGGTGATTCAACTCATGTTATATCAGCATGCTCTAAGCGTACTAAGAAGCTTGATAAGTCAGTTTCAATTGGCACTTTTCAGTCTAAGTTTATTCTATCTGTGACCCTGATTTGTTCTTTATCATCTATTACCGCGGACGCCTATGTCGACTCTGGCGCCGCTTTGAGTCTTATGGATTGGTCCTTTGCCAAACACTGTGGGTATGATTTAGAGCCTCTTGAAACTCCTATACCTCTGAAGGGGATTGACTCCACCCCATTGGCTAGTAATAAACCACAATACTGGACACAAGTAACTATGCGAATTAATCCGGATCATCAGGAGATTATTCGCTTTCTTGTGCTGTATAATCTACATGATGTGTTGGTGCTTGGATTGCCATGGCTGCAATCTCATAACCCAGTCCTCGACTGGAAAGCTATGTCTGTGTTAAGCTGGGGATGTAAGGGGATGCATGGGGATGTACCTTTGGTTTCCATTTCATCATCTATTCCCTCTGAGATTCCTGAATTCTTGTCTGACTATCGTGACGTTTTTGAAGAACCTAAGCTTGGTTCATTACCTCCGCACCGGGAGTGCGATTGTGCCATAGATTTGATTCCGGGTAGTAAATACCCTAAGGGTCGTTTATTTAATCTGTCTGTGCCTGAACATGCTGCTATGCGAGAATATATAAAGGAGTCCTTGGAAAAGGGACATATTCGTCCTTCGTCATCTCCCTTAGGAGCCGGTTTTTTCTTTGTGTCTAAGAAAGATGGCTCTTTGAGACCGTGTATTGATTATCGGCTTTTGAATAAAATCACGGTTAAATATCAATATCCGTTGCCACTGCTGACTGATTTGTTTGCTCGCATAAAGGGGGCCAAGTGGTTCTCTAAGATAGATCTCCGTGGGGCGTATAATTTGGTGCGAATTAAGCAGGGGGATGAGTGGAAAACCGCATTTAATACGCCCGAGGGCCACTTTGAGTATTTGGTGATGCCTTTTGGCCTTTCAAATGCCCCTTCAGTCTTTCAGTCCTTTATGCATGACATTTTCCGTGATTATTTGGATAAATTTATGATTGTGTATCTGGATGATATTCTGATTTTTTCGGATGACTGGGACTCTCATGTCCAGCAGGTCAGGAGGGTTTTTCAGGTTTTGCGGTCTAATTCCTTGTGTGTGAAGGGTTCTAAGTGCGTTTTTGGGGTTCAAAAGATTTCCTTCTTGGGATACATTTTTTCCCCCTCTTCCATCGAGATGGATCCTGTCAAGGTTCAGGCTATTTGTGATTGGACGCAACCCTCTTCTCTTAAGAGTCTTCAGAAATTTTTGGGCTTTGCTAACTTTTATCGTCGATTTATTGCTGGTTTTTCTGATGTTGTTAAACCATTGACTGATTTGACTAAGAAGGGTGCTGATGTGGCTGATTGGTCCCCTGCTGCTGTGGAGGCCTTTCGGGAGCTTAAGCGCCGCTTTTCTTCCGCCCCTGTGTTGCGTCAGCCTGATGTTGCTCTTCCTTTTCGGGTTGAGGTCGACGCTTCTGAAATCGGAGCTGGGGCGGTTTTGTCGCAGAGAAGTTCCGACTGTTCCGTGATGAAACCTTGTGCTTTTTTTTCTCGTAAATTTTCGCCCGCCGAGCGGAATTATGATATTGGGAATCGGGAGCTTTTGGCCATGAAGTGGGCTTTTGAGGAGTGGCGTCATTGGCTTGAGGGGGCTAGACATCAGGTGGTGGTATTGACTGACCACAAAAATTTAATTTATCTTGAGTCCGCCAGACGCCTGAATCCTAGACAGGTGCGCTGGTCGTTGTTTTTCTCTCGGTTTAATTTTGTGGTGTCATACCTACCGGGTTCTAAGAATGTTAAGGCGGATGCCCTTTCTAGGAGTTTTGAGCCTGACTCCCCTGGTAATTCTGAACCTACAGGTATCCTTAAGGATGGAGTGATATTGTCTGCCGTTTCTCCAGACCTGCGGCGGGCCTTGCAGGAGTTTCAGGCGGATAGACCTGATCGTTGCCCACCTGGTAGACTGTTTGTTCCTGATGATTGGACCAGTAAAGTCATTTCTGAGGTTCATTCTTCTGCGTTGGCAGGTCATCCTGGAATCTTTGGTACCAGGGATTTGGTGGCAAGGTCCTTCTGGTGGCCTTCCCTGTCACGAGATGTATGAGGCTTTGTGCAGTCTTGTGACGTTTGTGCTCGGGCCAAGCCTTGTTGTTCTCGGGCTAGTGGATTGTTGTTGCCCTTGCCTATCCCGAAGAGGCCTTGGACGCACATCTCGATGGATTTTATTTCGGATCTTCCTGTTTCTCAGAAGATGTCTGTCATCTGGGTGGTGTGTGACCGTTTCTCTAAGATGGTCCATTTGGTTCCCCTGCCTAAGTTGCCTTCTTCTTCCGAGTTGGTTCCTCTGTTTTTTCAAAATGTGGTTCGTTTGCATGGTATTTCGGAGAATATAGTTTCTGACAGAGGAACCCAATTCGTGTCTAGATTTTGGCGGGCATTCTGTGCTAGGATGGGCATAGATTTGTCTTTCTCGTCTGCTTTCCATCCTCAGACTAATGGCCAGACCGAGCGGACGAATCAGACTTTGGAGACATATTTGAGGTGTTTTGTGTCTGCAGATCAGGATGATTGGGTTGCTTTTTTGCCTTTAGCGGAGTTTGCCCTCAATAATCGGGCCAGCTCTGCCACCTTGGTGTCTCCTTTTTTCTGTAATTCGGGGTTTCATCCTCGATTTTCCTCTGGTCAGGTGGGATCTTCGGATTGTCCTGGAGTGGATGCTGTGGTGGAGAGGTTGCATCAGATTTGGGGGCAGGTAGTGGACAATTTGAAGTTGTCCCAGGAGAAGACTCAGCTTTTTGCCAACCGCCGGCGTCGGGTTGGTCCTCGGCTTTGTGTCGGGGACTTGGTGTGGTTGTCTTCTCGTTTTGTCCCTATGAGGGTTTCTTCTCCCAAGTTTAAGCCTCGGTTCATCGGCCCGTACAAGATATTGGAGATTCTTAACCCTGTGTCCTTCCGTTTGGACCTCCCTGCATCTTTTTCTATTCATAATGTTTTTCATCGGTCATTATTGCGCAGGTATGAGGTGCCGGTTGTGCCTTCCGTTGAGCCTCCTGCTCCGGTGTTGGTTGAGGGCGAGTTGGAGTACGTTGTGGAAAAAATCTTGGACTCCCGTGTTTCCAGACGGAAACTCCAGTATCTGGTCAAATGGAAGGGATACGGTCAGGAGGATAATTCTTGGGTGACTGCCTCTGATGTTCATGCCTCCGATCTGGTCCGTGCCTTTCATAGGGCTCATCCTGATCGCCCTGGTGGTTCTGGTGAGGGTTCGGTGCCCCCTCCTTGAGGGGGGGGGGTACTGTTGTGAAATTGGATTTTGGGCTCCCCCGGTGGCCACTGGTGGAATTGAACTTGTGTGCATCATCCCCTCTGTTCACCTGTTCCCATCAGGATGTGGGAGTCGCTATTTAACCTTGCTCTTCTGTCACTTCCATGCCGGTCAACATTGTAATCAGAAGCCTTTCTGTGCATGTTCCTGCTTCTAGACAACTCCCAGCTAAGTCGGACTTTTGTCCTTGTTTGTTTTTTGAATTTTGTTCCAGTTCACAGCTGCAGTTTCGTTTCTGTGTTTGGAAAGCTCTTGTGATCTGAAATTGCCACTCTGATGTTATGAGTTAATACTAGAGTCTTAAAGTAATTTCAGGATGGTGTTTTGATAGGGTTTTCAGCTGACCATGAAAGTACCCTTTCTGTCTTCCTGCTATCTAGTAAGCGGACCTCGATTTTGCTAAACCTATTTTCATACTACGTTTGTCATTTCATCTAAAATCACCGCCAATATATGTGGGGGCCTCTGTCTGCCTTTCGGGGAAATTTCTCTAGAGGTGAGCCAGGACTGTATTTTCCTCTGCCAGGATTAGTTAGTCCTCCGGCTGGCGCTGAGCGTCTAGGGATAAAACGTAGGCACGCTACCCGGCTACTGTTAGTTGTGCGACAGGTTTAGTTCATGGTCAGTTTAAGTTTCCATCCTTCCAAGAGCTAGTTCTTATGTATGCTGGGCTATGTTCTCTTGCCATTGAGAACCATAACAGCCTGGGTGTTGTAGTACCTTATTGCTGAGCCTCTCATAAGGTCCTCACAACTGTTGTAGATGTTCTGGATGTTATGTCTCTTTCTCTGTCCCCCTGATGGTAAGGATAGGACAAACCCGTATGACTGATGGCCTGAGGCTTTTTACAGGGACTTTAGCATGCCCCGGCCCCCACTAGTTGCCAATGTGCCTCCTGGGTGTAGGGCGGATCAGTAACTTGAAATTAGCTGTCCTGACGGTCCTTGGAGCAAGGCATAAAGGACTGCTACTCCCTCGGTGTTCCGGCTACCGGATCCTGCGCCTCAGAAGAAGGCAGCCTGTGCAGGGCAGAACTTCTTCTGGTTTTCCTCTCCTTTTGCTACGACTTCTCCTCACGCTTTACAATACAATTCTCTGTTCGTGTCTCTTTCTTGGGAACTGCCGCACGTCAGGCAGGCGCAGTCCCGTGGCCTTCTGTCTAAGCCTCTGACAGGATCCCACCCCTGTCAGGGACCCACTAACTGAGTGGAGCCCAGCTAGCAGCTGCTGAGTCAACCTCATCAAGCTTCTTTCTGCCTAACTTCCTATCCAGGCCACCAGTTTTACCTAATTTTGAAGAGTGCCCTAATAAATAAGAGCATATCTCCCCCTGGTGGACTGGAGTATGAAGTGTGTTGTGTGTTGGTGTTACCTGGTAGTGAGATCTCCTTTATTGCCTTCAGACGTAACATCACTCCCCCCTAGAGGAGAATGACATTACTGCGATGACCAGGACCCTGGGACGCTGCACTCCCCTACCACCCCCCCAGTTAAATCCAGTACTCCGCAACTGGGAAAAGAAAACAACAATACATTAGCAAAAAGACATGCAAATTTTTGAAATGCTATTAAAACAAGTTAATTTAACTGATGCTTCCCTTTATGGGAGGTGAGGACACTTAAATGTTGCATAACAATAACATATTTTATATTATAGAAACAATTTAGAGAAACAGTGCTTTAGCGAGCTATGAAATGCAATTACCCATACAGGTATACTAACTCTTAAGTGCAAATTTCTCTAAGTGCAAAGTTTCAACCAACCCCCACGGGTCTACTTTATTCAAGTGCAACACTTTTCGCTAACCCCCACGGGCTTACTACATTTTCTTCATTTTATTCACAAGTACATCAAACGTTAGTTTCAAATTGATTCTCAGTTCCTTCTGTCTACTAGGAGCTACAGATACCCACATCTGTTCAGCTATTCTCCTTGTCGTACCAACTCCGCCTAGTTGATGTTCCTGGACAAGCTCCCTTTAGTACATTAATTCACTATCTAAATATCTACCATATTAACTCTGTGATATATTAACTTTTCTGGCAAAGTGCACAACAATTTATCATTCCCTTTAACCCCTTAACAACCGCCGATACGCCTTTTAACGGCGGCAGTTAAGGGTACTTAAACCACAGCGCCGTTAATTAACGGTAGCCGAGACCCCAGAGAACATGATTCGGGGGGGTTTTACCGACCCCTGAGTTGCGATCGCCGGTAATTAACCATTTACCGGCGGTTGCAACAAAAAAAAAAGTGATTTGCCATTTAATTTCTCTGTCCTCCGATGTGACCGCACATCGGAGGACAGAGAAATGGGGTTCCCGTTCGCCCCCGATACTCACCTATCTCCCCCGGTGCTCCTTGTGGCTCCCGATGGGCGCTGCCATCTTTTTCCGGGGAAAAAATGGCGGGCGCATGAGCAGTGCGCCCGCCGGCCGGCACCCGGAAGATCTTTGGGGTCTCGGCTGCCGGGGGTAGCCGAGACCCCAAAGAACATGATCGGGGTCGGTTTTTACCGACCCCTGTTTTGCGATCGCCGGTAATTAACTGTTTACCGGCGACCGCAAAAAAAATTAAAAAACGATGGCATTCTCTGTTCTCTGATGTGATCGCACATCAGAGGACAGAGAAATAGGGGGATTCGGGGACCCTGTTATACTTACCGGTGTCCCTGGGTCCTCCTGCTTCTTCTGCTGGCCGCCGGCTTCTTGCTCCGGTAAGAAAATGGCAGGCGCATGCGTAGTGCGCCCGCCATGATCTTCTGGCCGGCAGAGGAAGATTCTTCCACTTGTTTTATTTTGGTCACTGAGATCCTACCACAGTGATCAAAATAAAAAAAATAGTAAATAACCCCCCTTTATCACCCCCTTAGAAAGGAAAAAAAATAATAAAATAAAAAAAAATGTATGAATTTCTATTTTCCAATTAGGGTTAGGGGGAGGGTTAGGATACACTGTGTTCCAAATTATTATGCAAATTGGATTTAAGTGTCATAAAGATTTAATTGTTTTGTTTTTCAAATAAACTCGTGGATGGTATTGTGTCTCAGGGCTCAATGGATCACTGAAATCAATCTTAAACACATGGGATAATTAGTTTTCCAGGTGATTCTAGTTAAAGGAAAACTACTTAAAATGATGTTCCACATTATTAAGCAGGTCACAGTTTTCAAGTAACATGGGAAAGAAAAAGGATCACTCTGCTGCTGTAAAGCATCAAATAGTGCAATGCCTTGGTGAAGGGATGAAAACATTAGAAATTTCCCGAAAACTTAAGCCTGATCATCATACTGTTAAGAGATTTGTGGCTGTATCTGAGCACAGATGTGTTTGTGCTAATAAAGGCATAATGAGAAAGATTTCTGCCAGGCAAGTTCATCGGATTAAGAGAGGAGCTGCTAAAAAGCCATTACAAAGCAGCAAACAGATATTTGAAGCTGCTGGTGCCTCTGGAGTCCCTCGAACCTCAAGGTGTAGGCTCCTTCAAAGGCTTGCTGTGGTGCATAAACCTATTATTCGGCCACCCCTAAACAGTGTTCACAAGCAGAAATGGTTGCATTGGCCCACACATACATGAAGACTAATTTCCAAACAGTCTTGTTTACTGATAAGTAGGGTTGAGCGACTTTCATTTTTTTAAGATCGAGTCGGGTTTTGTGAAACCCAACTTTGTCCAGAGTCGAGTCGAGTGCAGTCGGCCGATTATCGCTAAAAGTCGGGGATCGACCGAAACACGAAACCCAATGCAAGTCAATGGGGAAGCATAGTCGGCAGTGAGTGGAGGCCAGGAAAACACCTACAGTGCCCATTTTAATGCCAAAAACATCCATTCTTGTTTCTGAAGCTTGTCAATCTTAATTAACTTTATAATAATAGTTGTTCAATGGAACTTGGGGGTCATTTGGCAAATGTGTGGGGGGTAGGGCTGGTTCAAGGTTTTAGTGGGCCCAGGAATCGTGGACTACGTCACGGCGGTGGAGCAGGGAGAGGAAAGTATTTCAACGTTGCAAGTGCTGTGATCCTGAGCAAGCAGGGGGGCACACTTGTTCGCATTGGCACTGGCACAGGGCCCCTCAAAGTACAGCGGTGTGTTTGCACGGCGGGGGCGCCTCCCACCAGCAGCGACACTTTTGCGTACTCTGAGGGGCCCTGTGCCAGTGACGTCGCCAACGAGTATGCCCCCCCCCACCTGATGAAGGAACCTGCACTTTCATCTGCACCTTCCTCTTTGTCCCTGTGTAAGGTGGTATAACATGCGGGAAGGGGAACCTTACTTTCAGCAGGGTCAGATTCTGGCTGTGTAGAGTGCAAGGGGAATGTAGTGGTCTAGGTCAATGTACCAGCAGACTCATCTAGCAGTGGCTGGGCAATGGGCAGGATGAGGAGGAAACAGATATAGGGCCAAAGAATAAAGTAGGCTAAATGCAGTTCAAAATTGGTAACAGGACAGGACTAAACAGGCGGCATTGCTTTGTTCAGTGGAGTAGCAAACCCAGGAGCAGCAGACACTGTTTTAAGGGCCCAACCACACTAGTAGGCCAAATGCAGTTTAATATCTGATACTATAGGCCCAAAGCCAGAAGGTTGAAGCTCAGCTTTATTCAGTTGAGGGCAAACACCAGGGAGGGGCAGACACCGTTAGTAGGCCCTAACCACCAATTTTTAAAATAACAGCACTTAATGAGAGCCAGAAGGTTGAAGCTCAGCTTTATTCAGTTGAGGAAAAACACCAGGCAGGGGCAGACACCGTTAGTAGGCCGTAACCAAAGTTGAAGGCCAAATGCAGTTTAATTTCTGATACTATAGGGCGAAAGCCAGAAGGTTGAAGCTCAGCTTTATTCAGTTGAGGAAAAACACCAGGGAGGGGCAGACACCGTTAGTAGGCCGTAACCAAAGTTGAAGGCCAAATGCAGTTTAATATCTGATACTATAGGCCCAAAGCCAGAAGGTTGAAGCTCAGCTTTATTCAGTTGAGGGCAAACACCAGGGAGGGGCAGACACCGTTAGTAGGCCCTAACCACCAATTTTTAAAATAACAGCACTTAATGAGAGCCAGAAGGTTGAAGCTCAGCTTTATTCAGTTGAGGAAAAACACCAGGCAGGGGCAGACACCGTTAGTAGGCCGTAACCAAAGTTGAAGGCCAAATGCAGTTTAATATCTGATACTATAGGCCCAAAGCCAGAAGGTTGAGGGCAAACACCAGGGAGGGGCAGACACCATTAGTAGGCCCTAACCACCAATTTTTAAAAACACAGCACTTAATGAGAGCCAGAAGGATGAAGCTCAGCTTTATTCAGTTGAGGACAAACACCAGGCAGGGGCAGACACCGTTAGTAGGCCGTAACCAAAGTTGAAGGCCAAATGCAGTTTAATTTCTGATACTATAGGCCGAAAGCCAGAAGGTGGAAGCTCCGATTTAGACAGTGGAGGACAATTTGAATTAGGGACTGCAGACAGACTTAGTAGGCTGTCCCCTGTGGACCATGCATCCAACACATTAACCCATTGCGCCGTAATGGACACGTAATCTTCCGTGGCCATGCCTACAGGTCCATGCGTCTGTTGTCAGGTGCACCTTTGTACTCACAGATTGCCAGAGTGCATGGACAATGCGGTCTTCTACATGCTGGTGGAGGGTTGGGATGGCTTTTCTCGCAAAAGAAGTGTCGACTGGTTAGCTTGTAGCGTGGTACAGCGTAGTCCATCATGGCCTTATTAATAGTAAATAAAATATATAACTAGGCTCTATGAACTTTTAAATAGGTTCCAGGGGTACACGGGCAGCATTGGTGTGGTCAGTGGAGGAGTATTGCAAGTAGGGGCCGCAGACAGGCTCACAAAGGGCTAAAATAACAAACAGTAGGCAGTCATGGCAGTTTTACATCGGTTACATGGATACACAGGCAGGCAGCATTGTGGTCAGTGGAGGAGTATTGCAAGCAGGGGCCGCAGACAGGCTCACAAAGGCCTAAAATAACAAACAGTAGGCAGTCATGGCAGTTTTACATCGGTTACATGGATGCACAGGCAGGCAGCATTGTGGTCAGTGGAGGAGTATTGCAAGTAGGGGCCGCAGACAGGCTCACAAAGGCCTAAAATAACAAACAGTAGGCAGTCATGGCAGTTTTACATCGGTTACATGGATACACAGGCAGGCACTCCAGGCAGCATTGTGGTCAGTGGAGGAGTATTGCAAGTAGGGGCCGCAGACAGGCTCACAAAGGCCTAAAATAACAAACAGTAGGCAGTCATGGCAGTTTGAAATCGGTTACATGGATACACAGGCAGGCAGCATTGTGGTCAGTGGAGGAGTATTGCAAGTAGGGGCCGCAGACAGGCTATCAAAGGCCTAAAATAACAAACAGTAGGCAGTCATGGCAGTTTTACATCGGTTACATGGATACACAGGCAGGCACTCCAGGCAGCATTGTGGTCAGTGGAGGAGTATTGCAAGTAGGGGCCGCAGACAGGCTATCAAAGGCCTAAAATAACAAACAATAGGCTCATGGCAGTTTTATATCGGTTACATGGATACACGGGCAGGCAGCATTGTGGTCAGTGGAGGAGTATTGCAAGTAGGGGCCGCAGACAGGCTCACAAAGGCCTAACATAACAAACAGTAGGCAGTCATGGCAGTTTTATATCAGTTACATGGATACACAGGCAGGCAGCATTGTGGTCAGTGGAGGAGTAATGCAAGTAGGGACGGCAGACAGGCTATCAAAGGCCTAAAATAACCAACAATAGGCTCATGGCAGTTTTACATCGGTTACATGGATACACAGGCAGGCAGCATTGTGGTCAGTGGAGGAGTATTGCAAGGAGTGTCTGACACAGTTAGTACTCCAAAAAAATAAATAAATGTTAATGTCTCGCAAAACAACTATAAGTAAAAAAAGGGTGGCATGCTTAGGTACAGGGGTGGGCTCATCTGCAGAGTTTATGACAAAGTAATTTGGCAGTAAATTAGTATTTACTGGTGTCAATATAGGACACTGACCCAGACTACTTTAACTAGCATCATAGATGCAAACAAATTGGTATTGTTTGTCAGTGCCAGGCATTGAATGATGTCAGTGCATAGACTAAACATTGGTGGAGCTGTGCGAGATAATTTTGCACGTGGTAGAGCACAGTTTGAGCTTGGGGGGGAACTCTCTTGTGGCCGGCGGTACCGCCCCAGGGCCCCTCATGTTACAACGGTGTGTCTGACGTTGGGTGCGCACCACCACCGCCAGAGACACTACATTGTACTATGAGGGACCCAGTGGCAGTGCCGTCGACCAAAAGCGGGCACACCCGCCTCTTCAGACAATCAGCACTGTAACGGGTGCTTGCGCCAAGTGGCGAGACAACGGCCCCGTGGGGGGATTTTTCCCATTGGGGGAGGTGTAAACATGTCATATGCTGGACAAACAGCTGCTGCAAATTAACAGATTGGAACACTCAGTAAGACCAGTCCACAAGCAAGACCTTTTTATAGGAAAGCTAGGTGTCTGCTGGGAAAGGTGGGGCAAAATAATTTGAAATCCAGGAGTGGTTCATTTTAATGAAGGTGAGATCATCCACATTTTGGGTAGCCAGATGAGTCCTTTTTTCGGTTAATATTGAACCAGCAGCACTGAATACTCTTTCTGATAGCACACTAGCTGCTGGGCAAGCAAGCTCCTGCAACGCATATTCTGCCAATTCAGGCCAGGTGTCTACTTTTGATGCCCAGTAATCAAATGGGAATGACGGTTGAGGGAGAACATCGATAAGGGAAGAAAAATAGTTAGTAACCATACTGGACAAATGTTGTCTCCTGTCACTTTGAATAGATGCTGCAGTACCTGTCCTGTCTGCGGTCATTGCGAAATCACTCCACAACCTGGTCAGAAAACCCCTCTATCCAACGCCACTTCTGATCTGTGCACCCCTAACACCTCTGCCATGTAGCCCTGCAGCTTGTGTGAGAACCATCACCGGCGCTGTGTGATGCATGCCTGAATCAAACGGTCTACAAGAGTAGCTTGTTTGGTTGCTAAGATTTGTTCGAGGTTCTCATGTGGCATAATATTTTGCAATTTGCCTTTATAGCGAGGGTCAAGGATGCAGGCCAACCAGTAATCTTCATCGCTCATCATTTTAGTAATGCGTGGGTCCTTTTTGAGGATACGTAAGGCATAATCCGCCATGTGGGCCAAAGTTCCTGTTGGCAAATCTGCGGTTGTGCTGGTTTGAGGGGCAGTTACAGGCAAATCTACGTCATTTGTCTCCCTTAAAAAAACAGAACCCGGCCTTGCAACGCCACTAATTTCTGTTGGCCCAGGAGAAGCTTCCTCATTAAAAAAGTACTCATCCCCATCATCCTCCTCGTCCTCCTCCTCCTCTTCGCCCGCTACCGCGTCCTCTACACGGCCCTGACCAGACAATGGCTGACTGTCATCAAGGCTTTCCTCTTCCTCGGCTGCAGACGCCTGCTCCTTTATGTGCGTCAAACTTTGCATCAGCAGACGCATTAGGGGGATGCTCATGCTTATTATGGCGTTGTCTGCACTAACCAGCCGTGTGCATTCCTCAAAACACTGAAGGACTTGACACAGGTCTTGTAGCTTCGACCACTGCACACCTGACAACTCCATGTCTGCCATCCAACTGCCTGCCCGTGTATGTGTATCCTCCCACAAAAACATAACAGCACGCCTCTGTTCGCACAGTCTCTGAAGCATGTGCAGTGTGGAGTTCCACCTTGTTGAAATGTCGATGATTAGGCGATGCTGGGGAAGGTTCAAAGACCGCTGATAGTTCTGCATACGGCTGGAGTGTACGGGCGAACGGCGGATATGCAAGCAAAGTCTGCGCACTTTGAGGAGCAGGTCGGGTAACCCCGGATAACTTTTCAGGAAGCACTGCACCACCAGGTTTAAGGTGTGAGCCAGGCAAGGAATGTGTTTCAGTTGGCAAAGGGCTATGGCAGCCATGAAATTCCTTCTGTTATCACTCACTACCTTGCCTGCCTCAAGATGTACAGTGCCCAGCCATGACTGAGTTTCTTGGTGCAAGAACTCGGACAGAACTTCCGCGGTGTGTCTGTTGTCGCCCAAACACTTCATTGCCAATACAGCCTGCTGACGCTTGCCACTAGCTGTCCCATAATGGCACACCTGGTGTGCAACAGTGGCAGCTGCGGATGGAGTGGATGTGCGACTGCGGTGTGTGGACGAGCTCTCGCTTCTGCATGAGGAGGAGGAAGAGGAGGAGGGGGGGCGAACACCTACAGCCAACTCTTTCCTTGACCGTGGACTAGGCAAAACTGTCCCAATATTGCTGTCCCCTGTGGACCCTGCATCCACCACATTCACCCAGTGTGCCGTGATGGACACGTAATGTCCCTGGCCATGCCTACTGGTCCAGGCATCTGTTGTCAGGTGCACCTTTGTAGTCACAGACTGCCTGAGTGCATGGACGATGCGGTCTTTAACATGCTGTTGGAGGGCTGGGATGGCTTTTCTAGAAAAGAAGTGCCGACTGGGTAGTTCGTAGCGTGGTACAGCGTAGTCCATCAGCGCTTTGAAAACTTCGCTTTCAACTAACCGGTAGGGCATCATCTCTAATGAGATTAGTCTAGCAATGTGGGCGTTCAAACCCTGTGTACGCGGATGCAAGGATGAGTACTTCCTTTTCCTAACGAGAGTCTCATGTAGGGTGAGCTGGACTGGAGAGCTGGAGATCGTGGAACTAGCGGTGGTGCCGGTGGACATGGGTGACTGAGAAGAGGGTTGGAGATGGTATTCTTGCCGGTGCCCTACATGCAGTGTTTCCTACTACTAACCTGGTGATTCCCTGACTGCTTTGGCCTGGCGACGAAAGCTGCACAGATACTGCAGGTGGTGTGGGAAATGGTCGGCTTACAGGGAGGGAAGGGATGTAGCGTTGCTGACTAGCTTCATTGGCCGAGGGTGCTGCAACCTTTAGGGACGTTTGGTAGTTAGTCCAGGCTTGCAAATGCATGGTGGATAAATGTCTATGCATGCAACTTGTATTTAGACTTTTAAGATTCTGACCTCTGCTTAAGGTTGTTGAACATTTTTGACAGATGACTTTGCGCTGATCATTTGGATGTTGTTTACAAAAATGCCAGACCACTCTTTCTACTATCGGATACCTTTTCAGGCATTGCAGACTGAGCTTCTTTAACTGGATGGCCACGCTGTCCTCCAACTGGTTTTGGTTTTGCCACGCGTTTTTGGCCAGATACCGGCCTGGTAGATGGAACTTGTTGTGATGTTGATGCCTGCTGTGGCTCCTCCTCCTCCGCTTCAGAACTACTGCCGCCTGCACCCTGTTCCCCCAATGGCTGCCAATCGGGGTCCACAACTGGGTCATCTATGACCTCCTCTTCTATGTCGTGTGCGATTTCGTCTGTGTCACCGTGTAAGCCGGTGGTATAGCGTCCGTGACGGGGCACCATAGTCTCCGCTGGGTTTGATTCTGCCTCAGTACACTGCGAGGGCAATGTTCTGGTGTGAGTCAAAGGAACAGCATAGTAATCTGGCTGTGGCTGTGCATCTGTGCACTCCATGTCCGATTCAACTTCTAATGGACATGGCCTGTTAACTGTTTCACTGTCTAACCCAGGAACGGTATGTGTAAAGAGCTCCATGGAGTAACCCGTTGTGTCTCCTGACGCATCCTTCTCTCTTGTTCTGGGTGAAGAAGACAAGGAAGCGACTTGTCCCTGACCGGGAGCATCCACTGACGATGCACTGCTCTGACATTTGGCACTTTCCGAGGAGGAGGCGAGAGAGCTAGAGGCAGAGTCAGCAATGAAAGCCAATACTTGTTCCAGCTGCTCCGGCTTCAAAAGTGGTTTTCCTACTCCCAGAAAAGAGAGCGTTCGAGGCCTTGTGTAGCTAGACAAGGAACCTGGCTCAACAACTCGAGACTTAGGTGCTGTACTGCTTTTACCACGACCACCTGATGCTCCACCACCACTACCATCATTACCAGCTGACAATGACCGCCCACGGCCACGACCTCTTCCACTAGACTTCCTCATTGTTTGCAAAACGTAACCAAAGTAACTCTATTTGTTACTGTAAAACAACTTATCAGGTGAACTCAAACTTCTGTAGGATTTATATATACCTTTATAGGTGCCTGACACTGAAAAGAAAATCAGGCCCAATGTTACACACTAGGTTTTCTGTGGCCCCATAATTTAAGACAGATGGCACGCACAGGCCCAGCACTCAAGCAGAAATGCCAATCTTAATCTCCCACTATTTTTTTTTTTTTCTGGGAGAATTTACCCTAAAAAAAAAAAAAAGGCCCAGTATTACACAGTGTTTTCAGTGGCACACAATGAGAGAGAGATGCCACACACAGCAATGGCATGGAGGCAGACTTGCCAATATTTATCTCCCACTAATTTTTTTTTGGAAAAGGGAGAATTTAGAAAAAAAAAAAAAAAAAAAGGCCAAGTATTACACAGTGTTTTCAGTGCCACACAATGAGAGAGAGATGCCACACACAGCAATGGCATGGAGGCAGACTTGACAATATTTATCTCCCACTAATTTTTTTGTTGGAAAAGGGAGAATTTAGAAAAAAAAAAAAAAAGGACAGGTATTACACAGTGTTTTCGGTGCCACACAATGAGAGAGAGATGCCACACATAGCAATGGCTCGGAGTCAGACTTGACAATATTTATCTCCCACTAATTTTTTTTTTTGGAAAAGGGAGAATTTAGAAAAAAAAAAAAAAAGGACAAGTATTACACAGTGTTTTCGGTGCCACACAATGAGAGAGAGATGCCACACACAGCAATGGCACGGAGTCAGACTTGACAATATTTATCTCCCACTAATTTTTTTTTTTGGAAAAGGGAGAATTTAGAAAAAAAAAAAAAAAGGACAAGTATTACACAGTGTTTTCGGTGCCACACAATGAGAGAGAGATGCCACACACAGCAATGGCACGGAGTCAGACTTGACAATATTTATCTCCCACTAATTTTTTTGGGGGAAAAGGGAGAATTTAGAAAAAAAAAAAAAGACCAAGTATTACACAGTGTTTTCAGTGCCACACAATGAGAGAGAGATGCCACACACAGCAATGGCACGGAGGCAGACTTGCCAATATTTATCTCCCAATAATTTTTTTTTTTTTGAAAAGGGAGAATGTACCCCCCCCAAAAAAATGGCCAAGTATTACACAATGTTTTCAGTGGCACACAATGAGAGAGAGATGCCACACACAGCAATGGCAAGGAGGCAGACTTGCCAATATTTATCTCCCACTAATTTTTTTTTTGGAAAAGGGAGAATTTAGAAAGAAAAAAAAAAGGCCAAGTATTACACAGTGTTTTCAGTGCCACACAATGAGAGAGAGATGCCACACACAGCAATGGCACGGAGTCAGACTTGACAATATTTATCTCCCAATAATTTTTTTTTTGGAAATGGGAGAATTTAATAAAAAAAAAAAAAGGCCAAGTATTACACAGTGTTTTCAGTGCCACACAATGAGAGAGAGATGCCACACACAGCAATGGCATGGAGGCAGACTTGCCAATATTTATCTCCCAATAATTTTTTTTTTTTTGAAAAGGGAGAATGTACCCCCCCCAAAAAAATGGCCAACTATTACACAGTGTTTTCAGTGCCACACAATGAGAGAGAGATGCCACACACAGCAATGGCACGGAGGCAGACTTGACAATATTTATCTCCCAATATTTTTTTTTTTTTTGAAAAGGGAGAATGTACCCCCCCCAAAAAAAATGGCCAACTATTACACAGTGTTTTCAGTGGCACACAATGAGAGAGAGATGCCACACGCAGCAATGGCACGGAGGCAGACTTGCCAATATTTATCTCCCACTAATTTTTTTTTTGGAAAAGGGAGAATTTAGAAAAAAAAAAAAAAGGCCAAGTATTACACAGTGTTTTCAGTGCCACACAATGAGAGAGAGATGCCACACACAGCAATGGCACGGAGGCAGACTTGACAATATTTATCTCCCACTAATTTTTTTTTTGGAAAAGGGAGAATTTAGAAAAAATTAAAAAAAAGGACAAGTATTGCACAGTGTTTTCGGTGCCACACAATGAGAGAGAGATGCCACACACAGCAATGGCACGGAGTCAGACTTGACAATATTTATCTCCCACTAATTTTTTGGGGGGAAAAGGGAGAATTTAGAAAAAAAAAAAAAGGACAAGTATTACACAGTGTTTTCAGTGGCACACAATGAGAGAGAGATGCCACACACAGCAATGGCACGGAGGCAGACTTGACAATATTTATCTCCCAATATATTTTTTTTTTGAAAAGGGAGAACGTACCCCCCCTAAAAAAAATGGCCAACTATTACACAGTGTTTTCAGTGGCACACAATGAGAGAGAGATGCCACACACAGCAATGGCACGGAGGCAGACTTGACAATATTTATCTCCCAATATATATTTTTTTTTGAAAAGGGAGAATGTACCCCCCCCAAAAAAAATGGCCAAGTATTACATAGTGTTTTCAGTGGCACACAATGAGAGAGAGATGCCACACACAGCAATGGCACGGAGGCAGACTTGACAATATTTATCTCCCAATATTTTTTTTTTTTTTTTGAAAAGGGAGAATGTACCCCCCCCCAAAAAAAATGGCCAACTATTACACAGTGTTTTCAGTGGCACACAATGAGAGAGAGATGCCACACACAGCAATGGCACGGAGGCAGACTTGCCAATATTTATCTCCCACTAATTTTTTTTTGGGAAAAGGGAGAATTTAGAAAAAAAAAAAAAAAGGCCAAGTATTACACAGTGTTTTCAGTGCCACACAATGAGAGAGAGATGCCACACACAGCAATGGCACAGAGGCAGACTTGACAATATTTATCTCCCACTAATTTTTTTTGGGGAAAAGGGAGAATTTAGAAAAAAAAAAAAAAAAAGGACAAGTATTGCACAGTGTTTTCGGTGCCACACAATGAGAGAGAGATGCCACACACAGCAATGGCACGGAGTCAGACTTGCCAATATTTATCTCCCACTAATTTTTTTTTGGGAAAAGGGAGAATTTAGAAAAAAAAAAAAAAAGGCCAAGTATTACACAGTGTTTTCAGTGCCACACAATGAGAGAGAGATGCCACACACAGCAATGGCACAGAGGCAGACTTGACAATATTTATCTCCCACTAATTTTTTTTTGGGAAAAGGGAGAATTTAGAAAAAAAAAAAAAAAAAAAAAGGACAAGTATTGCACAGTGTTTTCGGTGCCACACAATGAGAGAGAGATGCCACACACAGCAATGGCACGGAGTCAGACTTGACAATATTTATCTCCCACTAATTTTTTTTGGGGAAAAGGGAGAATTTAGAAAAAAAAAAAAAAGGACAAGTATTACACAATGTTTTCAGTGGCACACAATGAGAGAGAGATGCCACACACAGCAATGGCACGGAGGCAGACTTGACAATATTTATCTCCCAATATATTTTTTTTTTCAAAAGGGAGAATGTACCCCCCCCAAAAAAATGGCCAACTATTACACAGTGTTTTCAGTGGCACACAATGAGAGAGAGATGCCACACACAGCAATGGCACGGAGGCAGACTTGCCAATATTTATCTCCCACTAATTTTTTTTTTTTTTTTGAAAAGGGAGAATGTACCCCCCCAAAAAAAATTGGCCAAGTATTACACAGTGTTTTCAGTGCCACACAATGAGAGAGAGATGCCACACACAGCAATGGCACGGAGGCAGACTTGACAATATTTATCTCCCACTAATTTTTTTTTTGGAAAAGGGAGAATTTAGAAAAAAAAAAAAAAAAGGCCAAGTATTACACAGTGTTTTCGGTGCCACACAATGAGAGAGAGATGCCACACACAGCAATGGCACGGAGTCAGACTTGACAATATTTATCTCCCACTAATTTTTTTTTTGGAAAAGGGAGAATTTAGAAAAAAAAAAAAGGACAAGTATTACACAGTGTTTTCAGTGGCACACAATGAGAGAGAGATGCCACACACAGCAATGGCATGGAGGCAGACTTGACAATATTTATCTCCCAATATTTTTTTTTTTTTTTTGAAAAGGGAGAATGTACCCCCCCCAAAAAAAAGGCCAACTGTTACACAGTGTTTTCAGTGGCACACAATGAGAGAGAGATGCCACACACAGCAATGGCACGGAGGCAGACTTGCCAATATTTATCTCCCACTATTTTTTTTTTTGGAAAAGGGAGAATTTAGAAAAAAAAAAAAAAAGGCCAAGTATTACACAGTGTTTTCAGTGCCACACAATGAGAGAGAGATGCCACACACAGCAATGGCACGGAGGCAGACTTGACAATATTTATCTCCCACTAATTTTTTTTTTTTTTGAAAAGGGAGAATGTATCCCCCCCCCAAAAAAAAATGGCCAACTATTACACAGTGTTTTCAGTGGCACACAATGAGAGAGAGATGCCACACACAGCAATGGCACGGAGGCAGACTTGCCAATATTTATCTCCCACTAATTTTTTTTTGGAAAAGGGAGAATTTAGAAAAAAAAAAAGGCCAAGTATTACACAGTGTTTTCAGTGCCACACAATGAGAGAGAGATGCCACACACAGCAATGGCACGGAGGCAGACTTGACAATATTTATCTCCCACTAATTTTTTTTGGGGAAAAGGGAGAATTTAGAAAAAAAAAAAAAAAGGCCAAGTATTACACAGTGTTTTCGGTGCCACACAATGAGAGAGAGATGCCACACACAGCAATGGCACGGAGTCAGACTTGACAATATTTATCTCCCACTAATTTTTTTTTTGGAAAAGGGAGAATTTAAAAAAAAAAAAAAAAAAGGACAAGTATTACACAGTGTTTTCAGTGGCACACAATGAGAGAGAGATGCCACACACAGCAATGGCACGGAGGCAGACTTGACAATATTTATCTCCCACTAATTTTTTTTTTTTTTTTAAAAGGGAGAATGTATCCCCCCCCCAAAAAAAATGGCCAACTATTACACAGTGTTTTCAGTGGCACACAATGAGAGAGAGATGCCACACACAGCAATGGCACGGAGGCAGACTTGCCAATATTTATCTCCCAATAATTTTTTTTTTTTAAAAGGGAGAATGTACCCCCCCCCAAAAAAAATGGCCAAGTATTACACAGTGTTTTCAGTGCCACACAATGAGAGAGAGATGCCACACACAGCAATGGCACGGAGGCAGACTTGACAATATTTATCTCCCACTAATTTTTTTTTGGGAAAAGGGAGAATTTAGAAAAAAAAAAAAAAAAGGCCAAGTATTACACAGTGTTTTCGGTGCCACACAATGAGAGAGAGATGCCACACACAGCAATGGCACGGAGTCAGACTTGACAATATTTATCTCCCACTAATTTTTTTTTTGGAAAAGGGAGAATTTAAAAAAAAAAAAAAAAAGGACAAGTATTACACAGTGTTTTCAGTGGCACACAATGAGAGAGAGATGCCACGCACAGCAATGGCACGGAGGCAGACTTGCCAATATTTATCTCCCTGCAGTTATCTCAGAAAAGTATGGCAGGCAGCTGTAAAAGGACTGCTGCACACAAAAGTGTGGACAAACACACAAGATAGCTGTGCAGAAAGGAAGGAAAAACAGGATTTGTGCTTTGAAAAAAGCAGTTGGTTTACACAGCGGCGTACACACAAAGCAACGCAGCTATCAGGGAGCCTTCTAGGGCAGCCCAATGAGCTACAGCGCTGAGGAAAAAAAAATGTAGCTTCCACTGTCCTGCAAACAAAAGGTGGTATTGGACAGTGGAAATCGCTACAGCACAAGCGGTTTGTGGCTTTATGTACCCTGCCTATCACTATCCCTGCTTTCGAAGAAGCTGCATCAACCTCTCCCTACGCTCAGATCAGCAGCAGTAAGATGGCGGTCGGCGGGAACGCCCCTTTATAGCCCCTGTGACGCCGCATAAAGCAAGCCAATCATTGCAATGCCCTTCTCTAAGATGGTGGGGACTGAGATCTATGTCATCACGCTGCCCACACTCTGCGTCCACCTTCATTGGCTGAGAAATGGCGCTTTTAGCGTCATTGAAACGCGACTTTGGCGCGGAAGTCGCGTACCGCATGGCAGACCCCACACAGGGATCGGCTCGGTTTCATGAAACGCCGACTTTGCCAAAAGTCGGCGACTTATGAAAATGAACGATCCGTTTTGCTCAACCCTACTGATAAGTGTTGAGCAACCCTGGATGGTCCAAATGGATGGAGTAGTGGATGGTAGGTGGATGGCCACCATGTCCCAACAAGTCTGCAACAACAGCAAGGGGGTGGAGGAGTCATGTTTTGGGCCAGAATCATGGAGAAACAGCTGGTAGGGCCCTTTAAGGTTCCTGAAGGTGTGAAAATGACCTCTGCAAAGTATATAGAGTGTCTGACTGACAACTTTCTTCTATGGTATAAAAAGCAGAAACGTGCCTTCAGGAGCAAAATCATCTTCATGCTGACAATGCACCATCTCATGCTGCAAAGAAAACCTCTGAGTCATTGGCTGCTATGGGCATAAAAGGAGATAAACGCATGGTGTGGCCACCATCTTCCCCTGACCTCAACCCTATAGAGAACCTTTGGAGTATCATCAAGCAAAAGATCTATGAAGGTGGGAGGCAGTTCACATCAAAACAGCAGCTCTGGGAGGCTATTCTGACTTCATACAAAGAAATACAAGCAGAAAGTCTCCAAAAACTCACAAGTTCAATGGATGCAAGAATTGTGAAGGTGAAATCAAAGAAGGGTTCCTATGTTAACATGTAACTTGGCCTGTTAGGATGTTTTGTAGTTAAATAGCTTTTTTGTTCAGTGAATGTGACCTCCTAATGCTGCAGATTCCACAAATGAGCATCTTCAGTTCTTTAAAACATATCAAATGTTTAGAAATTCTACTTTGCCTAATAATTTGGAACAGTGCATTTTGAGTTTTTATTCATTTTGGACATTATACTGTTATCATTGGGAGGTTTATTCAATAAAATTCGATGTATACTCTAACGGGTGATGACTTTTATTAGACTGATTGTCATTTGCACCAACCATTTAGGAAAATCAGAGAAAAATGTCATTTGCATAATAATTTGGAACATAGTGTATGTGCACAGGTAGAATGGTTCTCTGTGGATTTTTCCGCAGCGGATTTGATAAATCCGCAGAGCCAAAACACTGCGTTTTTCCTGCGGATTTATAGCGCATGTACCGTGGTTTTTGTGTGGATTCCCCTGCGGTTTTACACCTGCGGTTTTCTATTACGGAGCAGGTGTAAAACCACTGCGGAATCCGCAGAAAGAATTGGCATGCTGCGGAATGTAAACCACTGCGTTTCCGCGTGGTTTTTTCCGCAGCATGGGCACAGCGTTTTATGTTTCCCATAGGTTTACATTGTACTGTAAACTCATGGGAAACTGCTGCGGACGCGCAGCTGCGGAAATGCTGTGGATCCGTAGCAAAATCCACAACGTGTGCACATAGCCTTAGGGTTAGGGCTAGGGTTAGGGCTTGGGTTAGGGCTAGGGTTAGAGCTAGGATTAGGGTTAGAGCTAGGGTTAGGGCTAGGGTTAGGGTTGGGGCTAAAGTTAGGGTTGGGGCTAGGTTTAGGGCTAAAGTTAGGGTTTGGGCTAAAGTTAGGGTTAGGGCTAGGGTTGGGGCTAAAGTTAGGGTTAGAGTTGGGATTAGGGTTTAGATTAGGGTTGGCATTAGGGTTAAATTTGGGATTAGGCTTAGGTTTGGGATTAGGGTTAAGGCTAGGGTGGGGATTAGGGATAGGGGTGTATTGGGATTAGGGTTAGGTTTTGAGGTTAGGGTTTAGATTAGGATTAGGGGTGTGTTGGGTTTAGGGTTTTGATTAGGGTTATGGTTAACTTTGGGATTAGGGTTAGGGGTGTTTTGGGGGTTGGGGTTGTGATTGGGATTATGAATCGGGTTGGGATTAGGGTTAGGGGTGTGTTGGGGTTAGGGTTTGAGTTAGAATTGGGGGGTTTCCACTGTTTAGGTACATCAGGGGGTCTCTAAACGCCACAGCCAATTTTGCGCTCAAAAAGTCAAATGATGCTCCCTCCCTTCTGAGCTCTGCCGTGTGCCCAAACAGTGGTTTACCCCCACATATGGGGCATCAGCGTACTTGGGATAAATTGGACAACAACTTTTGGGGTCCAATTTCTCCTGTTACCCTTGTGAAAATAAAATCTTGGGGGCTAAAAAATATATTTTTTGTAGAAAAAAAATATTTTTTATTTTCACGACTCTGCATTATAAATTTCTGTGAAGCACTTGGGCATTCAAAGTTCTCACAACACATCTAGATAAGTTCCTTGGGAGGTCTAGTTTCCAAAATGAGGTCACTTGTGGGGGGTTTCTACTGTTTAGGTACATTGAGGGCTCTGCAAACGCAACATAACGCCCGCAGACCAAGTCTGCATTCCAAAACGGCGCTCCTTCCCTTCCAAGCTCTGCCATGCGCCCAAACAGTGGTTTATCCCCCACATATGGGGTATCAGCCTACTCAGTAAATTGCACAATGAATTTTGGGGTCCAATTTCTCCTGTTACCCTTGTGAAAGTAAAAATGTTGGGGTGAAAAGATCATTTTTGTGGAAAAAATATGATTTTTTTTTAATTTTCATGGCTCTACATTATAAACTTCTGTGAAGCATTTGGGGGCTCATAGTGCTCACCACACATCTAGATAAGCTCTTTGGGGGGTCTAGTTTCCAAAATGGGGTCACTTGTGGGGGGTTTCTACTGTTTAGGTACATCAGGAGCTCTGCAAATGCAACATGACACCCACAGACCATCCCATCAAAGTCTGCATTCCAAGCGGCGCTCCTTCCTGTTATGGACCTGGTGGTTAGGAGCACCCGAAATGACCTGATGGTTAAAACAGAAAACCTGGGACAAGCTCTGAGGAGGTGGTAACTCTACTGACCGCAATCCCTAATCCTATCACACACACTAGAAATAGCCGTGGAGCGTGCCTAACTCTCCCTAGACGCCTCTTCACAGCCTAAGAGCTAACTACCCCTAAAGATAGAAATAGCAGCCTACCTTGCCTCAGAGAAATTCCCCAAAGTAAAGGTAGCCCCCCACAAATATTAACTGTGAGTTAAGAGGGAAGTAAAAAACACAGGAATGAAACAGATTTTAGCAAAGGAGGCCGAATCTTCTCTAGATAGACAGAGGATAGGAAAGGGAACTGTGCAGTCAGTATTAAAAACTACAAAAACCATGCAGAGTGTGCAAAAAGACCTCCACACCGACTCACGGTGTGGAGGTGCAGCTCTGCACCCCCAGAGCTTCCAGCTAGCAAGGAAATATCATAATAGCAAGCTGGACTAGAAACATAGCATGTACTGAGAAATATATTCAAAAACCAATGAACAGCAAATGAACTAGCAGGGACTTAGCTTCTGCTGGAGTAGACAGGTCATCTGAGAAATCCAAGAGAGATCTGAACCAGTACTGAGACATTGACAGCTGGCATGAACTAACGACCTGGGCAGAGTTAAATAGGGAAGCCAGCAGAAGCAATAAGCGAGGGCAGCTGCGAAAGCCAACCTCAAAGATCAACAGTTCCACTCAAAGCCACCAGAGGGTGTCCAAGGACAGAACTCACCAAAGTACCATTCACGACCACAGGAGGGAGCCCGAGAACGGAATTCACAACAGTACCCCCCCTTGAGGAGGGGTCACCGAACCCTCACCAGAGCCCCCAGGCCGATCAGGACGAGCCAAATGAAAGGCACGAACCAAATCGGCAGCATGGACATTGGAGGCAACAACCCAGGAATTATCCTCCTGACCATAGCCCTTCCATTTAACCAGGTACTGCAGCTTCCGTCTCGAAATACGAGAATCCAAAATCTTCTCCACCACATACTCCAACTCCCCCTCAACCAACACCGGAGCAGGAGGATCAACGGAAGGAACCATTGGCGCCACATATTTCCGCAACAAAGACCTATGGAACACATTATGGATGGCAAAAGAAGCTGGAAGGGCCAAATGAAACGACACAGGATTGATAATTTCAGAAATCTTATAAGGACCAATGAAACGAGGCTTGAACTTAGGAGAAGAAACCTTCATAGGAACATAACGAGAAGACAACCAAACCAAATCCCCAACACAAAGTCGGGGACCAACACAGCGACGGCGGTTAGCAAAACGTTGCACCTTCTCCTGAGACAACGTCAAATTGTCCACCACGTGAGTCCAAATTTGCTGCAACCTGTCCACCACAGAATCCACACCAGGACAGTCAGAAGGCTCAACCTGCCCTGAAGAAAAACGAGGATGAAAACCAGAATTACAAAAAAAAGGCGAAACCAAAGTAGCAGAACTAGCCGGATTATTAAGGGCGAACTCGGCCAATGGCAAGAAGGTCACCCAATCATCCTGATCAGCAGAAACAAAGCATCTCAGATAGGTTTCCAAGGTCTGATTGGTTCGTTCGGTTTGGCCATTTTTCTGAGGATGGAACGCTGAAGAAAAAGACAAATCAATGCCCATCTTAGCACAAAAGGACCGCCAAAACCTAGAAACAAACTGGGAACCTCTGTCTGACACAATGTTCTCCGGAATGCCATGCAAACGAACCACATGCTGAAAAAATAACGGAACCAAATCAGAGGAGGAAGGCAATTTAGGCAAGGGTACCAAATGGACCATCTTAGAAAACCGATCACAAACCACCCAGATGACAGACATCCTTTGAGAGACAGGAAGATCAGAAATAAAATCCATGGAAATATATGTCCAGGGCCTCTTCGGGACAGGTAAAGGCAAAAGCAACCCACTGGCATGAGAACAGCAAAGTTTGGCCCGAGCACAAGTCCCACAGGACTGCACAAAAGAATGCACATCCCGTGACAAGGAAGGCCACCAAAAGGACCTAGCAACCAAATCTCTGGTACCAAAAATCCCAGGATGACCAGCCAATACTGAACAATGAACCTCAGAAATAACCCTACTAGTCCATCTATCAGGGACAAACAGTTTCTCCACTGGACAGCGGTCAGGTCTATCAGCCTGAAACTCCTGCAGCACCCGCCGCAAATCAGGGGAGATGGCAGACAGAATCACCCCCTCTTTGAGAATACCAGCCGGCTCAGGGACTCCCGGAGAATCAGGCAAAAAACTCCTAGAAAGGGCATCAGTCTTCACATTCTTAGATCCCGGAAGGTATGAGACCATAAAATCGAAACGGGAGAAAAACAGTGACCATCGAGCCTGTCTAGGATTTAACCGCTTGGCGGACTCGAGGTAAGTCAGATTCTTGTGATCAGTCAGGACCACCACGCGATGTTTGGCTCCCTCAAGCCAATGTCGCCACTCCTCGAATGCCCACTTCATAGCCAACAACTCCCGATTGCCGACATCATAATTACGCTCAGCAGGCGAAAACTTTCTAGAAAAGAAAGCACACAGCTTCATCAAAGAGCCATCAGAACTTCTCTGAGACAAAACAGCCCCTGCCCCAATCTCAGAAGCATCAACCTCGACCTGAAAAGGGAGCAAAACATCTGGCTGACGCAACACAGGGGCCGAAGTAAAACGACGTTTAAGCTCCTGAAAAGCCTCAACGGCCGCAGGGGACCAATTCACCACATCAGTGCCTTTCTTATTCAAATCAGTCAAAGACTTAACCACACTAGAAAAATTAGCGATGAAGCGACGGTAAAAATTAGCAAAGCCCAGGAACTTCTGAAGACTCTTCACAGATGTAGGTTGAGTCCAATCATAAATGGCCTGAACTTTAACAGGGTCCATCTCGATAGTAGAAGGGGAAAAAATGAAGCCCAAAAAGGAAACCTTCTGAACTCCAAAGAGGCATTTAGACCCCTTCACGAACAACGCATTAGCACGAAGGACCTGGAACACCATCCTGACCTGCCTCACATGAGACTCCCAATCATCCGAAAAGACCAAAATATCATCCAAATATACAATCATGAACCTATCCAGATACTTCTGGAAGATGTCGTGCATAAAGGACTGAAACACAGATGGAGCATTAGAAAGCCCGAATGGCATCACCAGGTACTCAAAATGGCCCTCGGGCGTATTAAATGCTGTTTTCCATTCATCGCACTGTTTAATACGCACAAGATTATACGCCCCTCGAAGGTCAATCTTGGTAAACCAACTAGCCCCCTTAATCCGAGCAAACAAATCAGACAACAGAGGCAAATGGTACTGAAATTTGACCGTGATTTTATTGAGAAGGCGGTAATCTATACAGGGTCTCAGAGAGCCATCCTTCTTGGCCACAAAAAAGAACCCTGCTCCCAATGGTGATGAAGACGGGCGAATATGCCCTTTCTCCAAGGACTCCTTTACATAACTCCGCATAGCGGCATGTTCTGGCACAGATAAATTGAACAGTCGGCCCTTAGGGAACTTACTACCAGGAATCAAATTAATAGCGCAATCACAGTCCCTATGAGGAGGTAGGGCACTGGACTTGGGCTCATCTAATACATCCTGGTAATCCGACAAAAACTCAGGGACTTCAGAAGGAGTGGAAGAAGAAATTGACATCAAAGGAACATCACTATGTATCCCTTGACAACCCCAACTAGACACAGACATTGATTTCCAATCCAGTACTGGATTATGAACCTGTAACCATGGCAAACCCAACACGACAACATCATGCAAATTATGCAACACCAAAAAGCGAATATTATCCTGATGTGCGGGAGCCATGTACATGGTCAGCTGAGTCCAGTACTGAGGTTTATTCTTGGCCAATGGCGTAGCATCAATCCCCCTTAAGGGAATAGGACTCTGGAAAGGCTCCAAGGAAAAACCACAGCACCTGGCAAACTACAAGTCCATCAAGTTCAGGGCAGCACCCGAATCCACAAATGCCATAACAGAGTAGGACGACAATGAGCAAATCAGAATAACAGATAAGAGAAATTTAGGCTGCACAGTACTAATGGTGACAGACCTAGCGAACCTCTTAGTGCGCTTAGGACAATCAGAGATAGCATGAGAGGAGTCACCACAGTAAAAACACAGCCCATTCTGACGTCTGTGTCCTTGCCGTTCAGCTCTGGTCAAAGTCCTATCACATTGCATAGGCTCATGCCTCCGCTCAGAGGACACCGCCAAATGGTGCACAACTTTGCGCTCGCGCAAACGCCGATCAATCTGAATGGCCAAAGACATTGATTCATTCAGACCAGCAGGCTTCAGAAAGACCCTTTCTGAAAATTGCTGCCAGGGCACACTCATTCCATTGTGTAAGCACAGACCACTTTCTAAACTTCTGGCAATATACTTTTGCTTCATCCTGACCCTGACATAGAGTCAGCAAGATCTTTTCTGCCTGATCCACAGAATTTCGTTCGTCATAAAGCAATCCAAGCGCTAGAAAAAATGCATCTACATTAAGCAATGCAGGATTTCCTGGCTCAAGGGAGAATGCCCAGTCTTGCGGGTCGCCACGCAACAAAGAAATAATAATCTTTACTTGCTGAATGGGGTCACCAGAGGAGCGGGGTTTCAGAGCAAGAAACAGTCTGCAATTATCTTTGAAATTCAAAAATGTAGATCTATCCCCAGAAAACAAATCAGGAATTGGAATTCTAGGCTCTAACATCGGATTCTGAACTACATAATCTTGAATACTTTGTACCCTTTCAGTGAGTTGATCCACACAAGAGGACAAACCTTGAACATCCATATCTACACCTGAGTCCTGAACCACCCAGAAAAGGGGAAAAGAAAGACAAAACAAGCTGCAAAGAAAAAAAAATTGACTCAGAACTTCTCTTATCCCTCTTTTGAGATGCATTAACACTTTGTAGGCCAGCTGTACTGTTATGGACCTGGTGGTTAGGAGCACCCGAAATGACCTGATGGTTAAAACAGAAAACCTGGGACAAGCTCTGAGGAGGTGGTAACTCTACTGACCGCAATCCCTAATCCTATCACACACACTAGAAATAGCCGTGGAGCGTGCCTAACTCTCCCTAGACGCCTCTTCACAGCCTAAGAGCTAACTACCCCTAAAGATAGAAATAGCAGCCTACCTTGCCTCAGAGAAATTCCCCAAAGTAAAGGTAGCCCCCCACAAATATTAACTGTGAGTTAAGAGGGAAGTAACAAACACAGGAATGAAACAGATTTTAGCAAAGGAGGCCGAATCTTCTCTAGATAGACAGAGGATAGGAAAGGGAACTGTGCAGTCAGTATTAAAAACTACAAAAACCACGCAGAGTGTGCAAAAAGACCTCCACACCGACTCACGGTGTGGAGGTGCAGCTCTGCACCCCCAGAGCTTCCAGCTAGCAAGGAAATATCTTAATAGCAAGCTGGACTAGAAACATAGCATGTACTGAGAAATATATTCAAAAAACCAATGAACAGCAAATTAACTAGCAGGGACTTAGCTTCTGCTGTAGTAGACAGGTCATCTGAGAAATCCAAGAGAGATCTGAACCAGTACTGAGACATTGACAGCTGGCATGAACTAACGACTTGGGCAGAGTTAAATAGGGAAGCCAGCAGAAGCAATAAGCGAGGGCAGCTGAGAAAGCCAACCTCAAAGATCAATAGTTCCACTCAAAGCCACCAGAGGGTGTCCAAGGACAGAACTCACCAAAGTACCATTCACGACCACAGGAGGGAGCCCGAGAACGGAATTCACAACACCTTCCCTTCCGAGCCCTGATGGGTGCCCAAACAGTGCCCCCCCCACATATGGGGTATCAGCGTACTCAGGACAAGCTGGTCAACAGATTTTGGGGTCCAATGTCTCCTGTTACCCTTGAGAAAATAAAAAATTGAGGGCTAAAAAATAATTTTTGAGGAAAGAAAAATTATTGTTTATTTTCACGGCTGTGCGTTATAAACTTCTGTGAAGCACTTGGGGGTTTAAAGTGGTCACCGCACATCTAGATTAGTTCCATGGGAGGTCTAGTTTCCAAAATGGGGTCACATGTGGGGGAGCTCCAATGTTTAGGCACACAGGAGCTCTCCAAACGCGACATGGTGTCCGATCTCAATTCCAGCCAATTCTACATTGAAAAAGTAAAACGGCACTCCTTCTCTTCCAAGCTCTGCGGTGCGCCCAAACAGTGGTTTACCCCCACATATGGGGTATCGACGTACTCAGGAGAAATTGCACAACAACTTTTGTGGTCTAATTTCTTCTGTTACCCTTGTCAAAATAAAAATTTGGGGGCAAAAAATCATTTTTGTAGAAAAAATGTGATTTTTTATTTTCACGGCTCTACGTTATAAACTTCTGTGAAGCACCTGGGGGTTTAAAGTGCTCACCACACATCTAGATAAGTTCCTTATGGGGTCTAGTTTCCAAAATGGGGCCACTTGTTGGGGGTTTCTACTGTTTAGGCACATCAGGGGCCCTCCAAACGCAACATGGTGTCCGATCTCAATTCCAGCCAATACTACATTGAAAAAGTAAAACGGCACTAATTCTCTTCCAAACTATGCGGTGCACCCAAACAGTGGTTTACCCCCACATATGGGGTATCGACGTACTCAGGAGAAATTGCACAACAACTTTTGTGGTCTAGTTTCTCCTGTTACCCTTGTCAAAATAAAAATTTGGGGGCAAAAAATCATTTTTGTAGAAAAAATGCGATTTTTTATTTTCACGGCTCTACGTTATAAACTTCTGTGAAGCACCTGGGGGTTTAAAGTGCTCATCACACATCTAGTTAAGTTCCTTATGGGGTCTAGTTTCCAAAATGGTGTCACTTGTAGGGGGTTTGTGGGGGTTGTGGGGTATCAGCATATTCAGGAGAAATTGCACAACAAAATGTATGGTTAAATTTCGGTTTTTACACTTGTGAAAATAAAAAAATATGGTTCTGAATTAAAATGTTTGCAAAAAAAGTTAAATGTTCATTTTTTCCTTCCACATTGTTTCAAGTCCCTGTGAAGCACATAAAGGGTTAATAAACTTCTTGAATGTGGTTTTGAGCACCTTGAGGGGTGATGTGATGTGGTCCCTAAAAAAAAATGGTGTTGTAAAAATGAGAAATTGCTGGTCAACTTTTAACCCTGATAACTCCCTAACAAAAAAAAATTTTGTTTCCAAAATTGTGCTGATGTAAAGTAGACATGTGGGAAATGTTATTTATTAACTATTTTGTGTGACATATCTCTCTGATTTAAGGGCATAAAAATACAAAGTTTGAAAATTGCAAAATTTTAAACATTTTCGCCATATTTCCATTTTTTTCATAAATAATCGCAAGTAATATCAAAGAAATGTTACTACTAACATGAAGTACAATATGTCACAAAAAAAATCTCAGAATCAGCGGGATCCGTTAAAGGGTTCCAGAGTTATAACCTCATAAAGTGACAGTGGTCAGAATTGTAAAAATTGGCTCGGTCATTAAGTACCAAATTGGCTCTGTCACTAAGGGGTTAAGAGTTTAAACAATACACAAGTCTTTTGCAATGAGATAGTGCAAAGTATCAATCACATCAATCATTCAAGTCAGTTTAGCAACATGAGTGACGTGATGCGAGGGACCCTTTACGAACCCCCAACATTGGATTGGGCGGGCTACAAGACGTGTATCCTGACCCAGAATTCTGCCACACCAACGGGTTTTTCTTCAGGTCCTGAAAAACAAAGCAGTTCTCACAACAAGATTAGCAGCGGTCTCTGTTGGAGGCAGTCTCTATAAAAGCCTCTGTTGTAAAATCAGTAGGAATCACCTTTAAGAAGGTGTAAACTATTTACAGATTTTTGATCATGCACAGTTCATGATTCTGCAGTTCTTAAGGCAACAAACGAGGAACTTGTGCAAATTGAGGATCCCTTTAATGCGGGACCCCTTTAAGGAATAACCCTGGCACAGGTTACAGTTGGAGTTTGTTCTGTAGTTACCGCAGTTTCTGTGGTGGTAACAGTACACATTGTGGTCCTTGTAAAGGTGCATTAGGGGTGACAGTAGTGGTGGTTGTAGTGGCAGTTGTTTTGACACAAGGTGGTGCTGTGGTGACAGGAGTCGGCATAGCAGAGGTTTCAGTATGGTGTGTCACAGTGTCTCTACGCTTATGGACATTTAAGGCAAACCAGCCCTTTTCACCAAGGTGCCTGGTGTAGGTGACAGTATCTCCCGGATACAAGTCTCTGTCTGGATGTCCTGCCCAGAGATGTGATTCTACGTCTCTCCGATTCACAAATATTTCTGCGTAGTGGCCCGGTTCCTTGATAAAACCCCAACCTCCTTGCAAATTAAAGGCGACAACTGTGCCCTGCTTACGCGAGGCCTGGTTAGTGGTGCGGTCCTTGTGGGCCTGGGCTTTAACCTGTAGGTCACGTTTGTCAAAAGCTTTACGTTGGGCCTGATGTCTTTCCTCCATTTTCTCTCAGTTGCGGGCAAGCTGGGCCTGGTAGTTCTCCCAACTTAAGACTTGCATGGTTTCTCCCTTCTGCTTTTCCACCCCGGGGGACCCCATAAAGTCTGGTCCGGGATTCACCCAGCGGTACACTGTCCGCTCTGCGTATAACTCACCCGGCAGGGTGGTGGGTGTAATTGGCGCCTTCAGGAATCACTCCATTCCATGGCCTGGTCCCAAGGCTCAACCCGTTGAAGCCGGTGGGTACCGCGGGGAGGTGGCGCTGCTACGGGGCCTATCAGCAGTTCCTCTGTCACAAAGGCAGGGTAGGCGTCCTTACCTGCCACAGCGGTGCCTTCGGTGTCAGTCGGTTCCACTGGCGGCGGCGTCTGCAGCGGTGCTGGCAGCGGCTCTGGAGGCAAAGCAGGGAGCGGTGTTGGAGGCGGTGCTGGTGGGTCCTCCACAGGCGTCGTCCGGCATGCGGCCTTTGTGCTTAGCCGCAGCTGCAGGAGCTGGTCAGTTAACTCCTCCACGCCGGCCTGAAGGAAGTCAGGGCCAACGGGTGACGCTTGGCAACAGTGTCCCTCCAGGTGGCTGGGGGAGTCCTCGGCCTCTGCCCCATGGTCTGGTTCCGGATGGCTGGCCATGGCGTCTTCCACGTGGGTGGCTCCTTCCTCATCCATTTCCCGCTCTCTTCTCCGGGGGGCGGTTTCTGTTTCTTTGTCTCCGCCCGCCATTGAGGATCAGGAGGCGGATCTCTGCTGCTGACGGACACGTCCTCAAGCTACAGAGAAATTTGGACTGGGCGGCCAATATTTTTCGCGCTCTCTGTCAGTTCTCGCCCACGATGGCACGACCTTCTTCTTCTCCTGTGCTCCTCGTGGCGCTGTAATGGTGGCAGTTTTGGAGGGAATCGTGGCGGTAAATGGCAATACAGTCTTTCAATAAAGTACGAAGCAGACACAGTTCTGACACAGTCTCTAGGCGCACATGACACAATTTTCAGGCTTAAGTAGATCCTGTTCATGACACCAAAAGATTTGGAGCGGCGGGGTACTTGGTACCGGGTCCTTTTCGGTTCTCAGGGGGATATCACGGTGGCTGACCCGGTCCGTGGCCCTAGGGACGTCCATGTAAAAGGGGGGAAAGGTCTTGAAAGGGAAAATGTTTGTGACGCCACCTGTGGTATTCGGTCAGGGTGACCGACGCTGCTTTGAGGGGTCTGCTGGGGTGATGTTATTGCAGCTAGATGGTATACCTTCCCACAGGTGAAGTGTATCCCCAGGGCTTCCCAGCAAGTATATGGAGGATGATGTAAGGCGCAGTAAAGAACGCCAGGTTGCAGTCTCTTTACCTTTTACTGGTGACTTCAGCATCCACAGTCCAGAGCACCGGATCACAGGGCAGGCAGAGTCCGGCCGGTCAGAAGGCAAAAAGTCCCCTTATCAAGGTGGAAATCAGTAGCCTTCCTCTAGCACCTGGGTGTTGTAGTACCTTATTGCTGAGCCTCTCATAAGGTCCTCACAACTGTTGTAGATGTTCTGGATGTTATGTCTCTTTCTCTGTCCCCCTGATGGTAAGGATAGGACAAACCCCATATGACTGATGGCCTGAGGCTTTTTACAGGGACTCTAGCATGCCCCGGCCCCCACTAGTTGCCACCGTGCCTCCTGGGTGTAGGGCGGATCAGTAACTTGAAATTAGCTGTCCTGCCGGTCTTTGGAGCAAGGCATAAAGGACTGTTACTCCCTCGGTGTTCTGGCTACCGGATCCTGCGCCTCAGAAGGAGGCAGCCTGTACAGGGCAGAACTCCTTCTGGTTTTCCTCTCCTTTTGCTACGACTTCTCCTCACGCTTTACAATACAATTCTCTGTTCGTGTCTCTTTCTTGGGAACTGCCGCACGTCAGGCAGGCGCAGTCCCGTGGCCTTCTGTCTAGGCCTCTGACAGGATCCCACCCCTGTCAGGGACCCACTAACTGAGCGTAGCCCAGCTAGCAGCTGCTGAGTCAACCTCATCAAGCTTCTTTCTGCCTAACTTCCTATCCAGGCCACCAGTTTTACCTAATTGTGAAGAGTGCTCTAATAATTGCTCCCCCTGGTGGACTGGAGTATGAAGTGTGTTGTGTGTTGGTGTTACCTGGTAGTGAGATCTCCTTTATTGCCTTCAGACGTAACATCACTCCCCCCTAGAGGAGAATGACATTACTGCAACGACCAGGACCCTGGGGCGCTGCACATCTATATGTCCTGGCTTCACCCTTAAATAAGGGCACCTGATTCACACCTGTTTCTTCACAGAATGAGTGACCTCATTAATTGAACTCCACACTGCTATTATTTTGAACTCACCTTCTTTCAATTAATTATTCAAGTAATATAATTTATACCAAGAACAGTGATTAATCTGGTTAGTAATATTGGATTTCTATTATTTATTTATAATAGATTAATCTATTTATTTATTATAAAATCGGTAAAAATCTGTAACATTCGGTAAAAGTGCGGGAAAATAATTGCATTGCCACAAAAATATTTTCAGCACATTAGCAACGATAATGGTGGTGTTTTTTTGAGCGTTTGGCATGTGTTTGATGACGGGAGGGGGTATGCAGAGCTCAGAGTTGCGTCTTTCTTTGAAGCACAGCAGTAATTTTTTTCCCCTAACTTTATGTGTGCACATTGCGGCCAACCAATCAGGGCGCAGGAAACACCCATAATGTACTGAGACTACAGCTTGTGTAATTTGCTGCCGAAATCACATGTCCCTTTCCATATAAATAGCAGACATCTTGTTTAATGCCATTTTCACACTGACACAGCACAGAGAGGCTGCTCCTGACGCTGCCACTGTTACTACCAAGATTTCAGCTATTTAGTTCTTAGTTCGGCGGTTGTATATCAGTCAGATAGTGTAGCTAGCTAGTGTCCAGTGTGGCTGTAAAATTTACCTTCCAGCACTTTTTTTGGACATTACTGAGGTCCACAGACAAAGCCAGCAGGGCACATGTCCTACAAGTATGTTGTGCACTGATTCTATAGTGCTCCATGCATGAGTATAGCATTGTAAATGATATTATTTCAGTTGCTAAATGTGTAAAAGCTTGCTGTATCCCATATTTTAGCTAGTTAGATGGGTGCTTGCATATCAGTCAGATACCGTAGGTAGCTACTGTCCAGTGTGGCTGTTAAATTTACCTTTCTGCAGTTTTTTTTTCTTTTTTGGTCATACTGAGGTGCACAAACAAATCCAGCAGGGCACGTGTTATGCACTGCTTCTATTATGATCCATGCATGAGTATAGCATTCTAATTCCCATGAAGCTAGTGAAAAAATATTAAACAGCCTGCCATATCCCACCTCGTAATTTAATGCTGTGGTGAAATAAAACTGTCTGCAGACCTAAGGCACATAAAAAAAAAGTTATCATTTTTTCGGTTGCTAAATGTGAAACTGCCTGCTGTATCCCACGTAGTCATTTTGTGGCGGTGATATGAAACTGTCTGCAGACCTAAGGCACATTAAAAAAAAAAATTTTTTTCAGTTGCAAAAAGTTTGACAACCCGCTGCACCACACAATTTCAAGGCCAAAAACAAATTATTCTGCTATTAACGTCATACAGTAATGGACCTGAGTTTAAAAATAGTTTGTATCATCTAGTGTGTTATAGACCCCTGATCTTTTGTCCAAAAATAAAATATGTTTTCTGTGACTAACACAATACAGCACGCCACATTTCAACTTTGAATTTACTGTCGCTTAAATTCAGCTGTTTGCAGAGGTGGTGAAGACTTTAAAATCTAATTTTTTGTTATTAATACTGAGCTCCAACCACACTATCTGAGCAACATGACTGGGAAAAAGCAAGGTCGTGGTGGAAGGGGAATTAGGCTAGGTGTTCAAGGTGTACGTGGGGTAGGTGGTAATGTTTGTGAAAGCACTAGTGAAGCAACATCACGTTCTATTCAAAGACAACTGACAACTTATATTACTGGACAGGCTACACCACTACCTTTCTTTGGCAGACACACAGTGGTACGACTTGTTGATGATGCCCCAAAACAGCATGTACTCGAGTGGATAGCAAGTGCAGCTTCAAGTGGCCTCTCCTCTTCCTCCACCTCAACATCACACCCAGTACAGTCCACAGAGGTGGCACCCAAATTCCCTTTGCTTCCCCAGTGTCCTAACTATCCAAACATTCAACTGACTATACGGAACCACGGATGGGTGAGTCTGAAGAGCTGTTCACACATTCTATGTCATGTTCATCAGAAGTGTATGCAAAAGCTTTGCAGAGTCAAGAGGAGGAAATCTGCACCGATGCCTAAAATTTTTTTAGCTTGGATCCGGGGCAGGAAAATGTATGGTGCAAACGGCATCCTGACCCTCGTCATCAGACGTTAACCCCGGGGGGCGGGTGATCCTGATGAGACTCAAATATCTGAGGCTCACACGGACTGTACTGTGCTGTCAGGGCAAGAAGAGGAGGAGGGTGACTTCAATGCCAAGGAATGTGATAACACAGAGGATGATGATGATGATGATGAGGTGTTAAATCCCAGTTGGCATGAACATAGAGGCACACAGCTGAGTGGTGTCTGCCAATATTTTTTGGAAATGTGAACACTCATGGTTGGGTCTTTTTCATGCGTGTTGCCAGTAGCAGTAGGCCTCCGAGACCATCAGGCCTCCACATCCTTGGACTTAACTACCCGTGTTACTATCCTTAAATTTTTCTGACACTGTTAGTCTAGAAAACTGATATTTTAATTAATTGGCGAATATTGCAAATTTGGCGAACGTAATCTGAACCGAACATTGAAATATTCGCTTATCTCTAATTTTGAACACTACTGTAAGTGATTAAAATAAATAACATAATGGCTATGCTAAAACTTTAAAAGACCTCAAAACGTATTATTTATTGTAAGGATTAGTAGAAGAATTTGGTGAAATTCTGCTCAATGTCTGCTCAAAAAACTCAGTGTAACTTAGTGTATGTTCACACTTTATTTTTTGGAGCAGAAACTCTTCAAATCATCCTCAAATACTCAAAACTTCAGGTGGTGTATTATTAATGTACTGATGGTGGTTCTGATGATATATTCATGCAAGAACCTTTTTAAATTGGTTCAGTATGAAAATGTGGCCCATGGTCCACAAAATGTCATGCACTCCTATTCTATGGTCCTCTTAACATATCAGTGTCTCCAGTACGTATGGTTACAGTTTTCACACTTACACATAATAATAATAATAATAATAATAATAATATGAATTAGCGCCAAAATATTCTGCAGCACTTTACATTTTAGAGAGGACTTGTACATACAATAGACATTACAGCATGACAACAAACACATAGATCAAAACAGACACTAAGAGGAATGAGGGACCTGCTCGCAAGCTTACAATCTGTGAGGAAAAGGGGATACACAAAAGGTGGATGGTACCAATTGCTTTCGTTGTTCGGACCAGCCAAAGTGTAATAACCAGGTGTTCATGTAATGCTGCATGAACCGGTTGTCAGCCTAAGTATGTAACAGTACAGACACAGAGGGCTATTAAATGCATAAAGCATGTGAGAACATGATGCAAGAAATCTGGTAATGGTAAAAATTTTGAATGGGCACCACAGGGATAGTTAGGTTAATGTGTTCAGATGGTAGGCCAGTCTGAACAAGTGCATTTTTAGGGCACGCTTAAAACTGTGGGGATTAATCATATGCATCTGGGTAGTGCATTCCAAAAAATTGGCACAGTACGTGAAAAGTCTTGGAGACGGGAATGGGAGGTTCTAATTATTAAGGATGCTAACCTCAGGTCATTAGCTGATTGGAGGAATGGGTAGGGTGGTAGACTGAGATGAGGGAGGAGATGTAGGGTGATGCTGAGCCATGGAATGCACTGTGGGTGAGGGTAATAAGTTTGTACTGGATTCTGGAGTGGATGGGTAACCAGTGTAATGAATGGCACAAGGTAGAGGCATCGGTGTAACGATTGGTGAGGAATATGATCTTGGCTGCAGCATTCAAGACAGATTGGAGAAGGGAGAGTTTGGTAAGAGGGAGCCAATTAGTAGAGAGTTACAATAGTTCAGACGAGAATGAATAAGAGCAACAGTGAGAGTTTTTGCAGAGTCGAAAGTAAGAAATGGTCGAATGATAGAAATGTTTTTGAGGTGCAGATAACAAGAGCGAGCTAGTGATCGGATGTGGGGGTGAATGAAAGCTCTGAATCAAGTATGACCCCAAGACAGCAGGCATATTGGTGGGGAGTGTCATGATAATGTAAAAATGCCATATTGTGAGCTTAGTTCTAGAAGGTTCCATGGCAGACACACGCTGTGGGGCATTCTGACCCCCCCTCTTCTCTGCCTGCTGCCTGTGTGTGTAATTCAAAACCCCTCAGTTTCCCTCCTCCCACAAGGATTTATATAGCTCTAGGCTGCAAATACCAGACTCTGTGAACACTACTCATTCCCCCTCCCACCTGGTACTGGCCAAAACTAGTATAGAAACCATGAGATTCTTTGGTCTATTAAATTGATATATAGGGGCACCGATCCGGGCTAGAGAAATAAGAATTATATATTCCGGATGTCCATCGAGGGATCTATAACTTCCTGAAATAGCTAGAAGCTAAACCCAACAAGTGCAAAGTGCTGGTTTCTCTGTAAGCGGGTCATGTAACTATGCCGTATTTGCACTTAAAAGAATCACCTCAATGTGGTGCACCTCGTGATCCTGGTGTATTTCGTAGAACAGATTCATACAGCGAGCTAGGTAGAAAACTGTTATGATCCGGTGACCCTGGAGCCACATGAGACGTTCTCTGGAGTAGGTGGTACCTGTACTGACCACAATCCCTGAACTGACACCGCAACTAGAAGTAGCTGTGGGGTGTACCTAACACATCCTAGACACCTCGACACAGCCGGAGGACTAAATACCCCTATAGATGGAAATGGGAATTCTATCTTTCCTCAGAGCAGAACCCCAAAGGATAGGCAGCCCCCCACAAATATTGACTGTGAGTATAAGAGGAAGTACATACGCAGACAGAAAGCAGAATTTAGCAAAAGAGGCACTTCTAGCTAAATAGAAAAGGATAGGACAGAATTCTAAGCAGTCAGTATTAAAACCCTAAAAATAACCACAGCAGAAAATACAAAATATACTACATCTAACTAAAGACATAGAATGTATATCTGTCTCTCCAGAGAATCCAGCATGACTGAAAAATCCAAACAAAGTCTAAGCAGGACAAAAACACAATGGATTGCACTGAGATGTAAAGCACACTACATATGTGCTACAGAGACAAAAAAACAGAACTTATCTTAGCTGAATTGACAGCAGGGCATGAGGAGCCAGACAGAGATGCAATCCCTCCAAGTACAATGGACAACTGGCAGGGAATAATGGATCCTGCACACCTAAATACCTAGTAGAGCTGCAATCAGCAGAAACACCTGCCCCGGATTACAACCCAGAGACAAACTGCACTACCACCAAGAACAACTGGAGGGAGCCCAAGAGCAGAATTCACAACAGTACCCCCCCTTGAAGAGGGGTCACCGAACCCTCACCAGAGCCCCCATGCCGATCAGGACGAGCCAGATGAAAGGCACGGACCAAATCAGCAGCATGGACATCAGAGGCAAAAACCCAAGAATTATCCTCCTGGCCATAACCCTTCCATTTGACCAGATACTGAAGCTTCCGCCTCGAAAAACGAGAATCCAAAATCTTCTCAACCACATACTCCAACTCCCCATCAACCAACACAGGGGCAGGAGGATCAACAGAGGGAACAACGGGTACCACATATTTCCGCAATAAAGATCTATGGAAGACATTATGGATAGCAAAAGAAGCGCCAATCGAAAAGACACCGGATTAATAATCTCAGAAATCCTATAAGGACCAATAAACCGAGGCTTAAACTTAGGAGAAGAAACCTTCATAGGAACATGACGGGAAGACAACCAGACCAGATCCCCAACACGAAGCCGGGAACCAACACCCCGACGACGGTTAGCAAAACGTTGAGCCTTCTCCTGAGACAACACCAAATTGTCTACCACATGAGTCCAAATCTGCTGCAATCTGTCAACCACAGAATCCACACCAGGACAATCAGAAGGCTCAACCTGCCCTGAAGAAAAACGAGGATGAAAACCAAAATTACAAAAGAAGGGCGAAACCAAGGTAGCCGAACTAGCCCGATTATTAAGGGCAAACTCGGCCAATGGCAAGAAAGCCACCCAATCATCCTGATCAGCAGACACAAAGCATCTCAAATAAGTTTCCAAAGTCTGATTAGTTCGCTCGGTTTGGCCATTTGTCTGAGGATGAAATGCAGAAGAAAAAGACAAATCAATGCCCAGCCTAGCACAAAAGGCCCGCCAAAACCTAGAAACAAACTGGGAACCTCTGTCGGACACAATATTCTCCGGAATACCATGCAAACGAACCACATGCTGAAAAAACAACGGAACCAAATCAGAAGAGGAAGGCAATTTAGGCAAAGGCACCAAATGAATCATCTTGGAGAACTGGTCACAAACCACCCAGATAACCGACATCCTCTGAGAAACCGGAAGATCTGAAATAAAATCCATAGCAATATGCGTCCAGGGCCTCTCAGGGACCGGCAAAGGCAAAAGCAACCCTCTAGCACGGGAACAACAAGGCTTGGCCCACGCAAAAGTCCCACAGGACTGCACAAAAGAACGCACATCACGCGACAAAGAATGCCACCAAAAGGACCTACCAACCAAATCTCTGGTACCAAAAATACCAGGATGGCCAGCCAACACTGAACAATGAACCTCAGAAATAACTCTACTAGTCCATCTATCAGGAACAAACAGCTTCCCCAGTGGACAGCGGTCAGGTTTGTCAGCCTGAAATTCCTGAAGAACCCGTCGTAAATCAGGGGAAATGGCAGAAAGGACCACCCCTTCCTTCAGAATGCCGACCGGTTCAAGGACGTCAGGAGAATCAGGCAAAAAACTCCTAGAGAGGGCATCAGCCTTAATATTCTTAGAACCAGGAAGATACGAGATCACAAAATCAAAACGGGAGAAAAACAGGGACCATCGAGCCTGTCTAGGATTCAACCGTTTGGCGGACTCGAGGTAAGTCAGATTCTTGTGATCAGTCAGGACCACCACGCGATGTTTGTCAAGACCACAATACGGTGCTTGGCTCCCTCAAGCCAATGTCGCCACTCCTCAAACGCCCACTTCATAGCCAACAACTCCCGATTGCCGACATCATAATTGTGTTCAGCAGGCGAAAACTTACGGGAAAAGAAGGCACAAGGCTTCATCAAGGAACCATCAGAATTCCTCTGAGACAAAAACGGCCCCTGCCCCAATCTCAGAAGCGTCAACCTCAACCTGAAAACGGAAGAGAAACATCTGGCTGACGCAACACCGGGGCAGAAGTAAATCGACGTTTAAGCTCCTGAAAGGCAGAGACAGCCGCAGAGGACCAATTCGTCACATCAGCGCCCTTCTTCATCAAATCGGTCAGGGGTTTAACCACACTGGAGAAGTTAGCAATGAAACGGCGATAAAAATTAGCAAAGCCCAAAAATTTCTGAAGACTCTTCATGGAATTGGGCTGAATCCAATCATGAATGGCCTGAACCTTAACCGGATCCATCTCCATAGATGAGGGAGAAAAAATGAAGCCCAAAAAAGAAACCTTCTGCACTCCAAAGAGACACTTAGACCCTTTCACAAATAAAAGCATAACATAATCCAGATTCATAGTGTGACCACGAATAAGTCACCTCCCATATAGATATACTTCCACATACAACTGGTCTAAACAATGGAGAAAAATGGCGGAAACTTTTTTGTTGTATAAAATGATTTAGAAAATTTATTGACAAGATACAAAAAGATAAAAAACATGCCGTGGCCCCCTCAAGTTCTAGGTGAGACATGCTGCTTTCTGTTGTTTGTATGCAGTTAAGCAATGGTTTGCTAATATAATATATTTTATAGCTGCTGACATTCACCCTCCTATGCTTTATGGGATTGTATTACCTCATGGTTCAACGCTAGGAGTTGGTGTCTGTTAGATTTGCAGGAGCATGTGTTTTCTCACCGTAGTACGCTAAGCACAGACGCTACTACTTATGAGGGCCTTGGCATATCTGGTGTCTTTCAATTTAAGCACTTTCATTACTGTGTTTGTGTGTGTTTATCTTTTTTTATCTTGTCAATAAATTTTCTAAATCATTTTATACAACAAAAAAGCTTCCGCCATTTTTCTCCGTTGTTTAGACCCTTCACATATAAAGCATTATCACAAAGGATCTGAAATACCATCCTGACCTGTTTCACATGAGACTCCCAATCATCGGAAAAAATCAAGATGTCATCCAAATATACAATCATGAATTTATCAAGATAATTCCGGAAGATATCATGCATGAAGGACTGAAAAACAGATGGAGCATTAGAGAGCCCGAATGGCATCACAAGGTATTCAAAATGGCCTTCGGGTGTATTGAACGCAGTTTTCCATTCATCACCCTGCTTAATACGAACTAGATTATATGCCCCTCGAAGGTCAATCTTAGTAAACCAACTAGCCCCCTTTATCCTAGCAAACAAATCGGAAAGCAAAGGCAAGGGGTATTGAAACTTGACCGTGATCTTATTCAAGAGGCGATAATCAATACAGGGTCTCAAGGAGCCATCCTTCTTAGCAACAAAAAAAAATCCCGCTCCCAACGGTGAAGAAGATGGCCGAATATGCCCTTTCTCCAAAGACTCCTTAACGTAACTCCGCATGGCGGTATGTTCTGGCACAGACAGGTTGAAAAGTCGGCCCTTAGGAAACTTACAGCCTGGAACCAAGTCAATAGCACAATCACAGTCCCTATGCGGTGGAAGGGAACTGGACTTGGGCTCATCGAATACATCCTGAAAATCAGACAAAAACTCAGGAATTTCAGAAGAGGAGGAAGAGGAGATTGACATCAAAGGAACGTCATTATGAATCCCCTGACATCCCCAACTAGTCACAGACATAGATTTCCAATCCAACACCGGATTATGTACCTGCAACCATGGAAAACCCAGCACAATAGCATCATGCAAATTATGCAACACCAGAAAACGACAATCTTCCTGATGGGCCGGCGCCATACACATGGTCACCTGTGTCCAAAACTGGGGTTTATTTTTAGCCAAAGGTGTAGCATCTATGCCCCTTAAAGGAATAGGGTTCTGCAAAGACTCCAAGGGGAAACCACAACGCTTGGCAAATTCAAAGTCCATTAAGTTCAAAGCGGCGCCTGAATCCACAAACACCATGACAGAAAATGACGACAATGAGCAGATCAAGGTCACAGATAACAGAAATTTAGGTTGTACAGTACTGATGGTAACTGAACTAGCGATTCTCTTTGTACGCTTAGGGCAGACTGAAATGACATGAGAAGCATCGCCACAGTAAAAACACAACCTATTCTGACGTCTGAATCCTTGTTGTTCCGCTCTAGACAGAATCCTATCACACTGCCTAGGCTCAGGTATCTGCTCAGAGGACAACGCCACAGTGCGCACAGTTCTGCGCTCCCGCAAGCGCCGATCAATCTGAATGGCCAGAGACATAGAAATCACTCAGACCAACAGGCGTGGGAAACCCCACCATAACATCTTTAACAGATTCAGAAAGACCCTTTCTGAAAATTGCTGCCAAAGCATCCTCATTCCATTTAGTAAGCGCAGACCATTTTCTAAATTTCTGACAATACAATTCTGCCGCTTCTTGACCCTGAGACAGGGCCAACAAGGTCTTCTCCGCATCATCCACAGAATTTGGTTCATCATATAATAACCCTAGAGCCTGAAAAAAGGCGTCTACACTAAGCAAGGCCGGATTCCCAGATTCCAGGAAAAATGCCCAATCCTGAGGATCGCCACGCAGCAGGGAGATGACAATTTTAACCTGCTGAATGGAATCACCAGAGGAACGAGGTTTCAGAGCAAAAAACAGTTTACAGTTGTTTTTAAAACTCAAAAATTTGGACCTGTCCCCAAAAAACAAATCAGGAGTAGGAATACTAGGCTCTAAAACCGGAGACTGAACAATATAATCTGAAATACCTTGTACCCTAGCAGCAAGCCGGTCTACACGAGAAACTAATCCCTGAACATCCATGTTAGCACTAAACTCCTCAGTCACCCGGAGGTAAAGAGGGAAGAAAAGACAAAACAGGCTACAGAAAAAAAAATGGCTCAACATCTTTCTTCCCTTCTTCTGAGATGCATTTAACTCATTGTTGGCCAGTTGTACTCTTATGATCCGGTGACCCTGGAGCCACATGAGATGTTCTCTGGAGTAGGTGGTACCTGTACTGACCACAATCCCTGAACTGACACCGCAACTAGAAGTAGCCGTGGGGTGTACCTAACACGTCCTAGACACCTCGACACAGCCGGAGGACTAAATACCCCTATAGATGGAAATGGGAATTCTATCTTGCCTCAGAGCAGAACCCCAAAGGATAGGCAGCCCCCCACAAATATTGACTGTGAGTATAAGAGGAAGGACATACGCAGACAGAAAGCAGAATTTAGCAAAAGAGGCACTTCTAGCTAAATAGAAAAGGATAGGACAGAATTCTAAGCGGTCAGTATTAAAACCCTAAAAATATCCACAGCAGAAAATACAAAATATACTACATCTAACTAAAGATATAGAATGTATATCTGTCTCTCCAGAGAATCCAGCATGACTGAAAAATCCAAACAAAGTCTAAGCAGGACAAAAACACAATGGATTGCACTGAGATGTAAAGCACACTACATATGTGCTACAGAGACAAAAAAACAGAACTTATCTTAGCTGAATTGACAGCAGGGCATGAGGAGCCAGACAGAGATGCAATCCCTCCAAGTACAATGGACAACTGGCAGGGAATAATGGATCCTGCACACCTAAATACCTAGTAGAGCTGCAATCAGCAGAAACACCTGCCCTGGATTACAACCCAGAGACAACTGCACTACCACCAAGAACCACCGGAGGGAGCCCAAGAGCAGAATTCACAACAGAAAACTGATTGCCTTAACACTAAGTAAAAGGGGAGATTTTCAGCCTCTAAGTGAGGTCACCACAGGGGGAGTGCCTGGGTTTTAAACTAGGAAATAAGTAGTGAAGCAAGCAGTCTTCACGTGTCTTTTGTCCTGGGTCTAGCTGCTCTACAGATCTGTGATGCATCTAAATGTAGCCCCTCCTCCTCAGCACACGGCCAGCCATGATGATGAAATGACATAACGACCTGTAGGTGTTCCTTTCAATTTTAATCCTTTTTTTATTTGTAATTATATTGTACATATGATTTGTCTCCTTTATAATATCTTTTTATACCTCTGTAAACACTGCCTACTTTTTTGTGGAGTAAAATATAAAATTACTAGATGGCCTCTCCTTGTTCTATAATGAACTGTCTTGTCCTCTGAGGTGAATTACGCTACTGATTTGGATTGGCTCCAGACCCGTTAACAATTAAGAGAATCGGAGCTGGTGGCAGCAGAATTTGTCCTGTGCACTTTGGAGTCTTTGCAGTGACCGGCGGCATTGATAATTATTGTTCCCGCCTGAGTGGGAGTAGTTATATCGCCCTCGCTGCAGCGTGCCCAATCGCCAGTACATAGCAGGCAGCCTTTCTGGTGACTAATTATCCTTGGTGCAGTACCCTGACTGACCTGAGTGTAAGGGGGTGCCAGAGAGCTGCAAGTTCCAAACCAGAACTGGGAAGTGGGATATACAGTAGATAAATCCCCTTCAGAAAGAACCAGGGGCAACCAAACAACCCCGGTTCATGACAAATTGGTGTGAGTGGTGGGGATGATAAAGGTATCTTCCCTGTGATCCGTGACATATTGGTGGGATCCCTGACATATCCAGGGGGATTCGTGACAGGGAGTAATGGTGGAACCACACATGGAAATCGCAATGTCTTGCGTAGGTACATTAGTAGAGGGAGGAAACACAAGGAGTTCAATTTTTGACAGGTTCGGCTTCAGATAGAGGGAGGACATGATGTTAGAGACCGTGGAAAGATAATTACTGGTGTTTTCTAAAAAGGCAGGCATGATATCAAGAGAAGAAGTGTATAATTGGGTGTCATCAGCATAGAGATGGTACTGGAAATCAAATCTACTGATTGTTTGACCAATAGGGGCAGTATACAAAGAGAAGAGGAGGAGGCCTAGAACCGATCCTTGAGGAGCCCCAACAGTAAGGGCAAGGTAAGAGGAGGAGACAGCAAAAGATACAATGAAGGAGTGGTCAGATAGATGGGAGGAGAACCAGGAGAGAACGGTGTCCTTGAGGCCGATGGAACGGAGCATAGTGAGGAGGAGCAGATGATCCACAGTGTTGAATGCAGCAGAGAGATCCAGGAGAATTAGCATGGAGTAGTGACCATTAGATTTAGCTGTTAGTAGATCATTCAAGACTTTAGTAAGGGCAGTTTTCGTAGAGTGTAAAGAGCGGAAACCAGATTGTAGAGGGTCGAGAAGAGAGTTATCTGAGACAGAGCAGATAAGACGGGACTGGACCAGGCGTTCGGGGAGTTTAGAGATGAAGGGAATATTAGAGACAGGTCTATAGTTAACGGCACAGTTTTGGTCGAGGGATTTTTTTAAAGTAATGGATGTATGATGGCATGCTTAAATGAGGAGGGAAAGATACCCGAAGAGAGAGAGAGGTTTAATATTTTTGTTGGATGAGTGGTGACAGCAGGGGGAAAGGGACTAGAGGAGATGTGACGGAATGGGCTCACTGGTGCAAGTGGTTGGGCGAGAAGATGCAAGTAGCCTGATTACTTCTTCTTCTGTGACTGGTTCAAAGTCAGAGAGTAAGCTAGATGCAGTGGGGAGGGAGGACAGTGCATGGTATGAGGGGATTGGGAGATAATTTCCTGTCGGATATGATAAATTTTTTTCTTTGAAATAATTGGCCAGATCGTCAGCGCGGAGATCCGTGGTTGGGGCCTGCACTCTTGGGTTGAGTAGGGAATGAAAAGTGTCAAAGAGGCATTTCGCCTTATTAGATAGTGAGGTGATAAGGGTGTTGAAATAGGTTTGTTTGAAGAGGTGAAGGGCAGTGTTGTATGTTTTAAGCATAAACTTATAATGGATGAAATCTTCGGGTAGATTGGACTTTCTCCACAGACATTCGGCACACCTAGAGCACCGCTGCAGGAAACGTGTTTGCAGCATGTGCCAGGGTTGTTGGCGTCTGTAAACTGATGTTCTATGTATAAGAGGTGCAGCTTCATCCAGGGCATGTTGCAGTGTTTCATTGTAATGCTTCAGTGTAGAATCAGGACATGAGAGGGATGAGATAGGGGCCAGTGATAACTGCAAGTTCTTCATAAGTTTCTGGGTGTTAATGCTATGTATATTTCTATATGTGTGGAAATTAGGGGTGACCTGAGCAGGATGGCAGTTCTTGATGGAGAATAAAAAATGGTTGTGGTCAGAGAGCGGGAGAGGGGTGTTTGTGAAATCATCCACTGAGCAAAGCCGAGAGAAGACCAAGTTGAGGGAGTTTCTGTCTTCATGCATTGGAGACTTAGTAAGCTGCAAAAGGCTGAAGGAGGAGGTTACAGATAAAAGGTGAGCAGCAGATGGGGAGAGCAATGGGGATGTTGAAATCACCCGTGATGAGGGTGGGGATATCACAGGAGAGAAAGTGTGGAAGCCAGGTGGCAAAATGATCCAGGAACTGATGGGAGTGGCCCTGAGGACAATACACGACCACCACTCGAATGGAGAAGGGGATGAAGAGTTTGACAGCATGGACCTCAAAAGAAGCGTAAACAAGTGAGGGTATATAGTGAGTGATAACCTGGAAAGAACATTTGAGTGATGGGCAGACCTCCACCTGCTCTGTTGTCCAATCTTGGGGTATGAGAGAAGTATAGTCCACCATATGAAAGAGCAGCATCAGCGGTGGTGTCTGACTGCTGGATCCAGGTTTCAGTAAGAGGCAGGAGGTTAAGCGAATTAGAAAGGAAGAAGTCATCGATGAAGAAGAGTTTATTACACACTGAGCGAGAATTCCAAAGGGCACAATTAAAAGAGAAAGAAGGTGTGCAGGGAGTAATAATAAGGTTAGAGGGGTTTCTGAGTGTAGCAGTTAGGGGGTTTGACTTGCTATAACATGGTGGGCCAGGGTTGGGAGCGATATCTCCTGTGACTAGGAGAAGGAGGATAGAAAGAGTGAGCAGATGGTTAAGTGTTTTGTGAGAACGTCTCTTGAGTTGGATTTTGGGACTGAGTGGATCTGTGCAGTTTAGCAATGTAAAAAGAGCATGATTGCTATACATAGGAGAGGAGTGAGGGGCCGATATGGATGTAGTATAAAAAGTTAATGCAAGGATGGTGGATGTGAGTGAATGCAGCAACCAGGATATAAATGATACAAATGCATAAGATCCATATGGTAAATATTTGTTGCATTCCAAATGTACTGGGAAAAGGTTTGTTTAATTGTCTTACCTGTCTCCTGTCCTGTCTAACTGCCATGGTATAACTGCCAGTACTTTGATAAAATGTACTTAGATTAAATGTGCATAAATGCCCCCCTGAATAAATGTTTCCACAGACTATGTCTCAATATATAGGAGGATAGCTCTAAGATCTCTCACTAATTTACCTAGTTAGCAATCAATCAAAACTAAGTTGAGACAGCAGGACACAATAAATGTAGTGAACAGATAAACAAGTGTCCAGGCCTACATGGATCATAAACCTTTATGAACAAAGTAACATGACCTCACAGCATAAGGGGACAAGCAGAGTAAGTTGAAATGACTATATACCATAACATATGCTTGCTAAAATGGCTAGCAAAGCTGGATACATGCATGATTCAATGCAGGAGACAGAATGAGTTAAATACACGTGTAGACCCATTTAAATCTATAGGGCTGCACATATATCCGTGTGTCTGTGTGACCCACACCTGTCCATATTTTTCAGCACAACGGACGCCAATACGTTCCGCACACGAATGACATAAATGGGTCATCCATGGGCCGTCTGTGTGACTTGTACCGGAATAGAATGCAGAATACAAATGACAGATGTTTAGGTGTTAGATGTGCAAAGACAGATGGATGGATGGATGGATAGATGGATAATAAATAGCTAAATAGAAAGTTTTCCGTGAGATATCAAATTAGTGCAATGTGTATTTTCAAGAAAAAAAATGTTGTGGAGTCGCCCCTATTTTTAATAACCAGCTAAGAAAAAACAGACTGCTGTGAGCTGGTCTCATTATGCAGGGTAGAGCTCAATGCGCAAGGAGCTTCCCAGCCTCACAGCTGTCCCCTTAGCTTTTGCTAGTTATTAAAAAGGGGTACTCTCAAAAAATGACATGTTGTCTCTCATATTTTTATTATGGGAGGGTCCGTGGATATTTGTCCCTTCCCAGCCTAAAAAGACCAGCCCTCATCTGCCACAGAAATGGCGCATTCATTAGATGCACCAATTCTGGTACTTAGCCTCGGCTCTTCCTGATTGCCCTAGTGCGGTGGTAATCAGGGTAATGGCATTGTGGGGTTGATATCAGCATCTGGCTGACATAAAGCCCTGGGGCTAGTAATGTAGATGTGTCTGTCAGACACCCCTGCTATTAACCCCATAGTCAAAAGAAACAAGCACGGACTCAAAAGTCATTTATTTGTAAAAATCACTCCTCGACAATTTTCCCTCTTTCACCCATTTCATGCCGTAGTCCAAATGGAGGTCTGACGACGATACCCATCTTCTTCGTCCAGTATATGGATGCACATTCAGCTGAAGTGTATTGCGGCGGACAGAACCATCAGGTCCGTACATCACAATACAATCAGAGGCCAGCAACTGACATCAGCGTGCACGTGACCGGGGGCACATGACAGTGATGTCGCAAGCCAAAGACAGCTGCTGGCTTCAGAAGTGGATGCCATGTGGCGTGGGAGAACTGGGAAGGTGAGTAGGAGTGTTGTTTTTTTCTGTGTTTGGAACAACAGCGGGGCCATATACCAGGATGGGGACGTGCACCAGGATGGGGCCCAGGATGAGGGCCATATACCTAGATTGGTGACATACACCAGGATGAGGCCCAGGATGAGGGCAATATACCAGGCTGAGGCAAATATACCAGGATGGGACCCAAGATGAGGGCCATATAACAGGATGTGGACATATACTAGGATGAGGTCCATATGGTTGGATGTGGACAAATAGCAGTATAAGGGCTATATTGTAGGATGGGGACATATACCATGATGGGGGCCAGGAAGAAGAATGTATACCAGGATGAGCTGTGCATTATACTATATGAATGACTGTGCTGTACATTATACTACATGTAACACTATGGGCTGTTCATTATAGTATGTGGACATATACTAGGATGAGGGCCATATTGTTGGATGGGGACAAATACCAGAATGGGGGTCATATTGTTGGATGGGGACATATAACAGAATGGGGAACATATACCATGATGGGGAACATATACCAGGATGGTGCCAGGATGAAGAACATATACCAGCATGAGCTGTGCATTATACTATATGGATGACTATGGGCTGTGCATTATACTACATGGATTACTATGGGCTGTGCATTATACTGTATGGAGGACTATGGGGGGCACATTACACTGTATTGAGGATTATGGAAGGGTGCACTATATAATTTGGAAGTGTGGCACCCCAGGGTCCTGGTCGTCACAGTGACATTGCTTTCCTCACGGGGAGAGTGCTGTTACGCTTGGAAGCGAAAAAGGATATCTCTTTATCAGGTAATCACAATGCACACAACATGTTCACACTCCAGGCCACAAGGGGGAGCTTTTGATCCTATTCCTAGGTAACTCCCCTATATATATTGTGGTTTGGAGGGAAAGAAAAGTCAGAAAGTGCCAGGAAGCAGACTGGCGCAGTCTGAGGCAGGAAGAACGTATGAGGAGCTGTGCAGCCACAAGAAAGTGCTGCAGCTGCTGGACAGAGATAATACCAAAAGCAGAACAGATTGTAGGGAGAGTGAAGCACAAGAGAGTGATATCAGGGGAGACCAGCTGTGAATGGGCTGCCTCCCTCTGAGGCGCAGATAACCGGTAGCCGGAACACCGAGGTTGTAATCTATGACTTACAGCAGAGACCGGCAGGACAGCTAAACTGCAAGCTACCTGTCCGCCACACACACACCTGAAGACACAGTAACACAGAGCCTGGGGCGTGATAGAGTCCCTGTAAAAAGGCTCGAGTTACCTATCGTACAGGTATTGTCCTATCCTATATAGGGGACAGAGAAGAACAGTGAGGACCTTATCAGAAGCCATAGGCAGTAAGGGACTACAACACCACCGCGCTAGAGGAAGGCTTTTAACTCCACCTGGTAAAGGGGACTTTGGATTTGCTTCCAAGCTGGCCAGACTCTGCCTGCCCTGTGATCTGGTACCCTGGACTGCGGTTACCTGAGGCCTACAGTAAACCAGGTAAAGAGACTGCAGACCTGTGTCCTCGTTCTTTACTGTGCCATTCACCATCTTCCATCTACACACCGGGAGCCATGGGGATATACTTCACCTGTGGGAAGTTATACCATCTAACGGCCATAACATCACCCCAGAGGATTCCTTAAAGCAGCGTTGGTTCCCACTGACCGAATTCCACAGGTGGCATCACGAACATAAACTTTATTCAATTTCCCTTTTACATGGGCGCCCAAGGCCACGGACAGTGACATCCACCTGAGAACAACGGACCCGGTACCGGGTACCCCACGGCCCTGGTGGGCGACTCATCTTGGCATCACGAACAGGATGGAAAGACCCTGAGAATTGGGTCATGTGCGCCTAAGAGACTGTGTTGTGCTGAGAGACTGTTACTTGTGAATTGCCACCAAAACTGCCACCATTATTTAATTTTATATTACAGGATGATTTATGTAAACTAGAAGCTTGGGCTGATAAATGGCAAATGAGCTTTAATGGGGATAAATGTAAGGTCATGCACTTGGGTAGAAGTAATAAGATGTATAACTATGTGCTTAATTCTAAAACTCTGGACAAAACCGTCAATGAAAAAGACCTGGGTGTATGGGTGGATGACAAACTCATATTCAGTGGCCAGTGTCACGCAGCTGCTACAAAGGCAAATAAAATAATGGGATGCATTAAAAGAGGAATAGATGCTCATGAGGAGAACATAATTTTACCTCTATACAAGTCACTAGTTCGACCACACTTAGAATAATGTGCACAGTTCTGGTCTCCGGTGTATAAGAAAGACGTAGCTGAACTGGAGCGGGTGCAGAGAAGAGCGACCAAGGTTATTAGAGGACTGGGGGGTCTGCAATACCAAGATAGGTTATTACTAGTGTTGAGCATTCCGATACCGCAAGTATCGGGTATCGGCCGATACTAGCGGTATCGGAATTCCGATACCGGGATTCCGATACTTGCCGCGTATCGGATACCGGAATCGGAAGTTCAATGATTCAAAATTCAGAAATTCAGCCAATGAGAAAGATTCCAAGTGTGGGCACATCCTGTTTAGCATGGAGGGCATGAAACTACTGGCAAGGCTGTGATTGGCTGCTGAAATGATGTCATGATGCAGTTTAAAAGTCGCTGGCGCCATTTTGCGATCACTCTGCTGTGAATTCAGTTAGTGACAGGACGCTGTTTGCTGACTGAGGGACAGTTTAGAGATAGCGATTTGCTTCTTTGTGCTTTCCAAAGGCTAATTTAGCAACCGCTGTGTTCACCTACTATTCACCTTCCTTTTGCCTTGTAGCGCTGTTTTCACAGCGATCTGCAAGGTCTCTCTGTGTGTGTGTGTGTGTGAGTGCAGCCCACTCTCTAGTCTGAGTGCAGCCACATAGGCCATCCATAGCTGGTTGTATTCAGTTCAGGGAGGGTGGTTCATTGCCTCATACTGTTCTTTTTTTTTTTTTTTTTTTCAAGTAGTGTAGTTTGCTGCTAATTTATTCAAAAAAATCCTATTAGTGTCTTTCCACCCGTCTCCAGCTAATTTGTGGAAAAACACTACATAGGATAAAGTAGAGGAGGGTTTTTGGGCCTTGCAGCGCCGTTTACGGCTGTCTGCACGGTCTCCGTGTGACTGCAGCTCGCCCTGTAGTCTGTGAGCAGCCGTAGCCTGGTTGTCTGCAGCTCAGGGTTTTTCACTGCGTCATACCGCCAAATCAATTTTCTTTTTTTTCAAAGTAGTGTAGTCTGCTGCTAATTTATTTTAAAAAATCCTATTAGTGTCTTTCCACCCGTCTCCAGCTAATTTGTGGAAAAACACTACATAGGATAAAGTAGAGGAGGGTTTTTGGGCCTTGCAGCGCCGTTTACGGCTGTCTGCACGGTCTCCGTGTGACTGCAGCTCGCCCTGTAGTCTGTGAGCAGCCGTAGCCTGGTTGTCTGCAGCTCAGGGTTTTTCACTGCGTCATACCGCCAAATCAATTTTCTTTTTTTTCAAAGTAGTGTAGTCTGCTGCTAATTTATTTTAAAAAATCCTATTAGTGTCTTTCCACCCGTCTCCAGCTAATTTGTGGAAAAACACTACATAGGATAAAGTAGAGGAGGGTTTTTGGGCCTTGCAGCGCCGTTTACGGCTGTCTGCACGGTCTCCGTGTGACTGCAGCTCGCCCTGTAGTCTGTGAGCAGCCGTAGTCTGGTTGTCTGCAGCTCAGGGTTTTTCACTGCGTCATACCGCCAAATCAATTTTCTTTTTTTTCAAAGTAGTGTAGTCTGCTGCTAATTTATTTTAAAAAATCCTATTAGTGTCTTTCCACCCGTCTCCAGCTAATTTGTGGAAAAACACTACATAGGATAAAGTAGAGGAGGGTTTTTGGGCCTTGCAGCGCCGTTTACGGCTGTCTGCACGGTCTCCGTGTGACTGCAGCTCGCCCTGTAGTCTGTGAGCAGCCGTAGCCTGGTTGTCTGCAGCTCAGGGTTTTTCACTGCGTCATACCGCCAAATCAATTTTCTTTTTTTTCAAAGTAGTGTAGTCTGCTGCTAATTTATTTTAAAAAATCCTATTAGTGTCTTTCCACCCGTCTCCAGCTAATTTGTGGAAAAACACTACATAGGATAAAGTAGAGGAGGGTTTTTGGGCCTTGCAGCGCCGTTTACGGCTGTCTGCACGGTCTCCGTGTGACTGCAGCTCGCCCTGTAGTCTGTGAGCAGCCGTAGCCTGGTTGTCTGCAGCTCAGGGTTTTTCACTGCGTCATACCGCCAAATCAATTTTCTTTTTTTTCAAAGTAGTGTAGTCTGCTGCTAATTTATTTTAAAAAATCCTATTAGTGTCTTTCCACCCGTCTCCAGCTAATTTGTGGAAAAACACTACATAGGATAAAGTAGAGGAGGGTTTTTGGGCCTTGCAGCGCCGTTTACGGCTGTCTGCACGGTCTCCGTGTGACTGCAGCTCGCCCTGTAGTCTGTGAGCAGCCGTAGCCTGGTTGTCTGCAGCTCAGGGTTTTTCACTGCGTCATACCGCCAAATCAATTTTCTTTTTTTTCAAAGTAGTGTAGTCTGCTGCTAATTTATTTTAAAAAATCCTATTAGTGTCTTTCCACCCGTCTCCAGCTAATTTGTGGAAAAACACTACATAGGATAAAGTAGAGGAGGGTTTTTGGGCCTTGCAGCGCCGTTTACGGCTGTCTGCACGGTCTCCGTGTGACTGCAGCTCGCCCTGTAGTCTGTGAGCAGCCGTAGCCTGGTTGTCTGCAGCTCAGGGTTTTTCACTGCGTCATACCGCCAAATCAATTTTCTTTTTTTTCAAAGTAGTGTAGTCTGCTGCTAATTTATTTTAAAAAATCCTATTAGTGTCTTTCCACCCGTCTCCAGCTAATTTGTGGAAAAACACTACATAGGATAAAGTAGAGGAGGGTTTTTAGGCCTTGCAGCGCCGTTTACGGCTGTCTGCACGGTCTCCGTGTGACTGCAGCTCGCCCTGTAGTCTGTGAGCAGCCGTAGCCTGGTTGTCTGCAGCTCAGGGTTTTTCACTGCGTCATACCGCCAAATCAATTTTCTTTTTTTTCAAAGTAGTGTAGTCTGCTGCTAATTTATTTTAAAAAATCCTATTAGTGTCTTTCCACCCGTCTCCAGCTAATTTGTGGAAAAACACTACATAGGATAAAGTAGAGGAGGGTTTTTGGGCCTTGCAGCGCCGTTTACGGCTGTCTGCACGGTCTCCGTGTGACTGCAGCTCGCCCTGTAGTCTGTGAGCAGCCGTAGCCTGGTTGTCTGCAGCTCAGGGTTTTTCACTGCGTCATACCGCCAAATCAATTTTCTTTTTTTTCAAAGTAGTGTAGTCTGCTGCTAATTTATTTTAAAAAATCCTATTAGTGTCTTTCCACCCGTCTCCAGCTAATTTGTGGAAAAACACTACATAGGATAAAGTAGAGGAGGGTTTTTGGGCCTTGCAGCGCCGTTTACGGCTGTCTGCACGGTCTCCATGTGACTGCAGCTCGCCCTGTAGTCTGTGAGCAGCCGTAGCCTGGTTGTCTGCAGCTCAGGGTTTTTCACTGCGTCATACCGCCAAATCAATTTTCTTTTTTTTCAAAGTAGTGTAGTCTGCTGCTAATTTATTTTAAAAAATCCTATTAGTGTCTTTCCACCCGTCTCCAGCTAATTTGTGGAAAAACACTACATAGGATAAAGTAGAGGAGGGTTTTTGGGTCTTGCAGCGCCGTTTACGGCTGTCTGCACGGTCTCCGTGTGATTGCAGCTCTATCCGTTGTCAGTTCAGCCCCCAAAAAATAAATAAATAATAAAGTTCACCAAACACACCAGTTACACCACTTTACATTTGTGTAGGCCACATTAGCTCATATTCAAGTCTAGTCCACACTTTAGAAAATTAGTGTGTCTTATACCTGTTAGGAGGAGTTGCTCAGGAATAAGCACACAAAGCCGTTAGTACTTTTCTGCTTATCTTTATCAGTCAACCAAGATGAAGAAGGCAGTGAGTAAGGCACGTGGGCGTGGGCGTGGGCGCGGAGCAGGGAGGGGACGTGGGGATTCTGTGCCTGCTGCGGGCACCGGTGAGTCATCAGCACCCACTTTCACAAGGGAACAGTCGTTCATGCGCAGCTTTGTCGCCGAGCGCCGTACACAGCTGCTGCGTGAAGACCAAATTGAAGCCGTTGTGGGATGGATGGCAGCTAATGCATCAACTTCCATTAGTGCCACATCCTCTCAGACACAGAGCACTGGAGAGCAGCCATCTGTCTCTTCACCACCTGCAAAATTGCCCAGGCAGACAGAGATCCAAGGACAGGAGCAGTCTCTACTTCTGTTCTCTGAATCATCTCTTGGCTTGGAAACAGGGGGCCAGCCAAGCAGCATTGGAGAAATGGAAGAAGAGGCAGGGTGCAGTGATGCCCAACAGCTTTTTCTGTCTTCCTCTGAAGAGGCGGGTGGGCCAGTGGCTCCGGTCACCACCTCGCAGGCCGCATCAGCTGATGATGACACTCAGGTGCCACTTACTGGTGCGTGCTCTGCTGCTGAGACTACCCAGGAGGAGCAGTTGGGGGCAGAGGGTAGTGTAGATGATGAGGTCCTTGACCCATCTTGGCGTCAGGGACAGGAAGGTGGTGGGAGCAGCTCTGAGGAAGAGATTCCCCGTACGGCCCAAAGAGGGAGAGGGAGGGGGAAGACTGCGGATCCTGCAGCCTCCGCTTTGGCACCCGTAAGGAGCATGTCTCTTCCAAAAGTCAAAAGGGGGGCTCCCAAGACTTGCAGTGCCTGGTCCTTTTTTGACACAGTTGCAGATGACATTTGCTATGTCAGATGCAAGGTGTGTCATCAAAAAATCAAAAGAGGTCAAAAAGTCGCCAACCTCAATACCTCCAACATGTGGAAACATGTGCGCAACAGGCACCCGGCGGAGTTAGACAAACACACTGAAGAGCTAGGCCAACCAACAGCGGCAGCTACCACCTCTTCAGCTCGTGTTGCCTCTTCCTCTAGCTCACACGCAGCTGGTTCGGCTTCCTCCCAGGATCGCCGTGGAAGAACCTCTGGCCCTGTTGTCCAGAGACCCGCTGTCATTCCACCCGCAGCACCACTTTCCCAGTCATCCACACACTCCCAGCCCAGTCTACAGCCATCGGTAGTACAGGCATGGGAGAAAAGGCGGCCTTTCTCGTCAAACCACCCACGAGCACAGGCTCTGACTGCAGGCATTGCCAAACTTCTGTCACTGGAAATGCTGTCATTCAGGCTGGTGGAGACTGACAGCTTCCGTGACTTGATGTCATTGGCAGTCCCACAGTACAGTGTGCCCAGCCGCTTTTACTTCAGCAGGCAAGCTGTCCCTGCCCTGCACAAGCATGTGGAGGGACACATAAAACACGCGCTACTGAACGCCGTCAGTAGCAAGGTCCACCTCACCACCGATGCGTGGACCAGTCAACATGGACAGGGGCGATACCTTTCCCTCACTGCCCATTGGGTTAATGTCGTTGAGCCGGGTACAGACCGTGCGAGTGGCGCAGGACGTGTCCTGCCCACTCCAAGGATTGCAGGAATCCATTCTGTACGCATTGACTCCTCCTCTTACACCAGTTCCTCAGAATCATCGCTGCAGGAGCCGTCACAGTCCACCTCCACATGGACCCGTGATGAACGTGTACCTGTTACGACCGACATGAGCACAGCCGTGGCCAAACGTCAACAGGCCGTCTTGAAATTAATTTTTTTGGGGAATCGTAGCCACACAGCGCAGGAGCTCTGGAATGCCATCAAGCAGGAGAGCGATGTGTGGTTTGAGCCAGCGAATCTCCAGCCAGGCATGGTAGTGTGTGATAATGGCCGAAATCTGGTGGCAGCCCTGGGCCTCGGCAACCTCACTCACATCCCATGTCTGGCACATGTGCTCAATTTGGTCGTGCAGAGTTTTTTGAGGGACTATCCGGATCTTGATGCACTGCTGCACAAGGTCCGCCTAGAGTGTGCTCACTTGCGGCGTTCCAGCACGGCAAAAGCGCGCATTGCGGCTCTGCAGCGCCGACACCGCCTGCCGGAACATCGCATCATATGTGACCTACCTACCAGGTGGAATTCCACGTTACATATGTTGGAGCGGTTGTGTGAGCAGCAGCAAGCTGTAATGGAGTACCAGCTGTATCAGGCGCAAAAAAGTCGCAGTCAGCGCCGTACAGACTTCACAACCACAGAGTGGGCCACTATGAAGGATGTCTGCCAGGTTTTGCGTCCCTTTGATTATTCCACGCGGATGGCGAGTGCAGATGATGCACTAGTCAGCATGACTGTCCCCCTTATCTGCCTGCTTGAAAAATCACTGCAAGCGCTAAGGGATGATGTTGTGGAAGAGGTGGAGGATGAGGATTCACCACTTCCATCATCTTCTGGACAGTCAGCGCCACGTGGTTCCTCACAAACGCGTAGGCAGGGGACAGTTTGTGAGGAGGATGAGGAGGAGTCAATGGAGGAGGAAGACATCCGTCCAGAGGAGGGAGTTCCCGAATTGTCCAGTACTCAGTGTGTACAGCGAGGGTGGGGTGATGACGAGCGGGCAGAGATCACGCCTCCAGCTGGGGACAGCGTTTCTTGGGCAGTTGGCAGTCTGCAGCACATGGTGGATTACATGCTGCAGTGCCTGAGAAACGACCGCCGCATCGCCCACATTCTCAACATGTCTGATTATTGGGTGTTCACCCTCCTCGATCTTCGCTACCGGGACAACGTAGAAAGCCTCATCACACCGTTGAACCGGGAGCGAAAAATGCGGGAGTACCAAGACACACTGGTCAATTCCATCATCTTCTCCATTCCAACTGAGAGAAGTGCTGCTAGTGCATTCCAAAGCAGCTCAGTGCGTCCAGCCAGTGGTGGAGGCTCTGCACAAAGAGGGAGCAGAAGCAGTGCCTCTGCCCAAGGCAAGACCAGTATGGCCCAACTGTGGCACAGTTTTCTGTGCCCCCCACAAAAGTCTACACCATCACAGACGGCTCCAGTCAGCAGGAGGCAACGGTTCCGTCAGATGGTGACAGACTACATGTCTTGCCCTCTTGCTGTACTCCCAGACGGCTCTTCCCCTTTCAAGTTTTGGGTCTCAAAGCTGGATACATGGCCAGAGCTAAGCCAGTATGCATTGGAGGTGCTGTCTTACCCTGCGGCCAGTGTATTATCGGAACGTGTCTTTAGTGCTGCAGGTGGTGTACTAACTGACCGTCGCATGCGACTATCCTCCGATAACGTTGACCGGCTTACTTTCCTGAAAATGAACAAGGCCTGGATCTCGCAGGAATTTGCCACTCCTCCTCCTGATTAAATAATTAGGTCACTGTATACGTTATCCAGGTCTCCTGTTGTGTTCATCTTTCTACCACCTGAACTTAAATTCCTGGGCTCCAACACCGCCAGTTGAGGCTCAGATGTGCCGTCTGCACAGTCAAAACATACGACCCAGTGTTATTGGGTTTCAGTAACGTCAGCTGATCCCCAGCTGTGTAGCCGGCAATGTGTCATGCGACCGCCACGCTGACACAACAACTGAAATGTAAGGGAATCTGTCCCCCCCCCCCAAGGCGTTTGTTACTGAAAGAGCCACCTTGTGCAGCAGTAATGCTGCACAAGGAAAAAGGTAGCTATTTTGGTTTTGCTCCTTGCACACGCAAAACTTAACACTTATAAAATGTGTCCACTGATACCGTAAAACCGTCCCGGAGGTGGGACTTTCCTTCGTAATATGACGCAGCACAGCCGTCATTCCTACCCCCCCGGCGCCGCGCCCCGGCTCCTCAGCGTTGTTTGATTCCGTCCCGGAGCCTGCGCTGTTATGTTATCCCGTGGCCAGGCACACTTAGCGCTGCCCGTCTTCTGGCATCATTTGGTGTCAGGCTGGCTGCGCCTGTGCGGCCACGCTGGCCGAGAGCCCGCCTCGCAGTGTCTTCTGATTTAATCCCACTGCGGGCCTGGGATCTATGGACATGCGCAGTGCATATCTGAACCTCCACCTCTCACTCATCTCCCTATGGCTTCTTCAGACTGTTCGGTGTCAGCTGGTCCCTAATAGCATGCCACGGCCGTGACACCGCACAGTCTGAAAAAGAAGCCGTAGGGAGGGGAGTGAGAGGTGAGGATATGCACTGCGCATGGCCATGGATCCCAGGCCCCCAGTGGGATTACATCAGAAGACACTGCGAGGCGGGCTCTCGGCCAGCGCGGCCGCACAGGCGCAGCCAGCCTGACATCAAATGATGTCAGAAGATGGGCAGCGCTAAGTGTGCCTGGCCACGGGATAACATAACAGCGCAGGCTCCGGGACGGAATCAAACAACGCTGAGGAGCCGGGGCACGGCGGCGGGGGGGTAGTAATGATGGCTGTGCTGCGTCATATTACGAAGGAAAGTCCCACCTCCGGGACGGTTTCACGGCTTCAGGGGACACATTTTAAAAGTGTTTAGTTCTGTGTTTGCAAGGAGCATGATGAAAAGAGCCACCTTTTCCTTTTGCATCTTTTGTGCTGCACAAGCTGGCTCTTTCAGCTACAAACGCCTTGGGGGGGGGTTAAAGGTTCCCTTTCGACTTTCTCAGGCTTCGGCCTACATTGTGTTCCTCTGCTTTTCCACCTGTCCCTGGGCTCCAACACCGCCAGTTGCCGTCCAGAAGTGCTGTACGCACAGTCAACAGTCGCTCCTCTGTTATTGGGGTTCAGTAACGTCAGCTGTTCCCCTGCTGTGTGTGTGGCAATCCCTCCAACCTCCTCCAACCTCCTCCTCCTCCACCTGTCCCTGGGCTCCAACACCGCCAGTTGCCGTCCAGAAGTGCTGTACGCACAGTCAACAGTCGCTCCTCTGTTATTGGGGTTCAGTAACGTCAGCTGTTCCCCTGCTGTGTGTGTGGCAATCCCTCCTACCTCCTCCAACCTCCTCCTCCTCCACCTGTCCCTGGGCTCCAACACCGCCAGTTGCCGTCCAGAAGTGCTGTACGCACAGTCAACAGTCGCTCCTCTGTTATTGGGGTTCAGTAACGTCAGCTGTTCCCCTGCTGTGTGTGTGGCAATCCCTCCTACCTCCTCCAACCTCCTCCAACCTCCTCCTCCTCCACCTGTCCCTGGGCTCCAACACCGCCAGTTGCCGTCCAGAAGTGCTGTACGCACAGTCAACAGTCCCTCCTCTGTTATTGGGGTTCAGTAATGTCAGCTGTTCCCCTGCTGTGTGTGTGGCAATCCCTCCTACCTCCTCCAACCTCCTCCTCCTCCACCTGTCCCTGGGCTCCAACACCGCCAGTTGCCGTCCAGAAGTGCTGTACGCACAGTCAACAGTCCCTCCTCTGTTATTGGGGTTCAGTAACGTCAGCTGTTCCCCTGCTGTGTGTGTGGCAATCCCTCCTACCTCCTCCAACCTCCTCCTCCTCCACCTGTCCCTGGGCTCCAACACCGCCAGTTGCCGTCCAGAAGTGCTGTACGCACAGTCAACAGTCCCTCCTCTGTTATTGGGGTTCAGTAACGTCAGCTGTTCCCCTGCTGTGTGTGTGGCAATCCCTCCTACCTCCTCCAACCTCCTCCTCCTCCACCTGTCCCTGGGCTCCAACACCGCCAGTTGCCGTCCAGAAGTGCTGTACGCACAGTCAACAGTCCCTCCTCTGTTATTGGGGTTCAGTAACGTCAGCTGTTCCCCTGCTGTGTGTGTGGCAATCCCTCCTACCTCCTCCAACCTCCTCCTCCTCCACCTGTCCCTGGGCTCCAACACCGCCAGTTGCCGTCCAGAAGTGCTGTACGCACAGTCAACAGTCCCTCCTCTGTTATTGGGGTTCAGTAACGTCAGCTGTTCCCCTGCTGTGTGTGTGGCAATCCCTCCTACCTCCTCCAACCTCCTCCTCCTCCACCTGTCCCTGGGCTCCAACACCGCCAGTTGCCGTCCAGAAGTGCTGTACGCACAGTCAACAGTCCCTCCTCTGTTATTGGGGTTCAGTAACGTCAGCTGTTCCCCTGCTGTGTGTGTGGCAATCCCTCCTACCTCCTCCAACCTCCTCCTCCTCCACCTGTCCCTGGGCTCCAACACCGCCAGTTGCCGTCCAGAAGTGCTGTACGCACAGTCAACAGTCGCTCCTCTGTTATTGGGGTTCAGTAACGTCAGCTGTTCCCCTGCTGTGTGTGTGGCAATCCCTCCTACCTCCTCCAACCTCCTCCAACCTCCTCCTCCTCCACCTGTCCCTGGGCTCCAACACCGCCAGTTGCCGTCCAGAAGTGCTGTACGCACAGTCAACAGTCCCTCCTCTGTTATTGGGGTTCAGTAACGTCAGCTGTTCCCCTGCTGTGTGTGTGGCAATCCCTCCTACCTCCTCCAACCTCCTCCTCCTCCACCTGTCCCTGGGCTCCAACACCGCCAGTTGCCGTCCAGAAGTGCTGTACGCACAGTCAACAGTCGCTCCTCTGTTATTGGGGTTCAGTAACGTCAGCTGTTCCCCTGCTGTGTGTGTGGCAATCCCTCCTACCTCCTCCAACCTCCTCCAACCTCCTCCTCCTCCACCTGTCCCTGGGCTCCAACACCGCCAGTTGCCGTCCAGAAGTGCTGTACGCACAGTCAACAGTCCCTCCTCTGTTATTGGGGTTCAGTAACGTCAGCTGTTCCCCTGCTGTGTGTGTGGCAATCCCTCCTACCTCCTCCAACCTCCTCCTCCTCCACCTGTCCCTGGGCTCCAACACCGCCAGTTGCCGTCCAGAAGTGCTGTACGCACAGTCAACAGTCCCTCCTCTGTTATTGGGGTTCAGTAACGTCAGCTGTTCCCCTGCTGTGTGTGTGGCAATCCCTCCTACCTCCTCCAACCTCCTCCTCCTCCACCTGTCCCTGGGCTCCAACACCGCCAGTTGCCGTCCAGAAGTGCTGTACGCACAGTCAACAGTCCCTCCTCTGTTATTGGGGTTCAGTAATGTCAGCTGTTCCCCTGCTGTGTGTGTGGCAATCCCTCCTACCTCCTCCAACCTCCTCCTCCTCCACCTGTCCCTGGGCTCCAACACCGCCAGTTGCCGTCCAGAAGTGCTGTACGCACAGTCAACAGTCGCTCCTCTGTTATTGGGGTTCAGTAACGTCAGCTGTTCCCCTGCTGTGTGTGTGGCAATCCCTCCTACCTCCTCCAACCTCCTCCAACCTCCTCCTCCTCCACCTGTCCCTGGGCTCCAACACCGCCAGTTGCCGTCCAGAAGTGCTGTACGCACAGTCAACAGTCCCTCCTCTGTTATTGGGGTTCAGTAACGTCAGCTGTTCCCCTGCTGTGTGTGTGGCAATCCCTCCTACCTCCTCCAACCTCCTCCTCCTCCACCTGTCCCTGGGCTCCAACACCGCCAGTTGCCGTCCAGAAGTGCTGTACGCACAGTCAACAGTCCCTCCTCTGTTATTGGGGTTCAGTAACGTCAGCTGTTCCCCTGCTTTGTGTGTGGCAATCCCTCCTACCTCCTCCAACCTCCTCCTCCTCCACCTGTCCCTGGGCTCCAACACCGCCAGTTGCCGTCCAGAAGTGCTGTACGCACAGTCAACAGTCCCTCCTCTGTTATTGGGGTTCAGTAACGTCAGCTGTTCCCCTGCTGTGTGTGTGGCAATCCCTCCTACCTCCTCCAACCTCCTCCTCCTCCACCTGTCCCTGGGCTCCAACACCGCCAGTTGCCGTCCAGAAGTGCTGTACGCACAGTCAACAGTCGCTCCTCTGTTATTGGGGTTCAGTAACGTCAGCTGTTCCCCTGCTGTGTGTGTGGCAATCCCTCCTACCTCCTCCAACCTCCTCCTCCTCCACCTGTCCCTGGGCTCCAACACCGCCAGTTGCCGTCCAGAAGTGCTGTACGCACAGTCAACAGTCCCTCCTCTGTTATTGGGGTTCAGTAACGTCAGCTGTTCCCCTGCTGTGTGTGTGGCAATCCCTCCTACCTCCTCCAACCTCCTCCTCCTCCACCTGTCCCTGGGCTCCAACACCGCCAGTTGCCGTCCAGAAGTGCTGTACGCACAGTCAACAGTCGCTCCTCTGTTATTGGGGTTCAGTAACGTCAGCTGTTCCCCTGCTGTGTGTGTGGCAATCCCTCCTACCTCCTCCAACCTCCTCCAACCTCCTCCTCCTCCACCTGTCCCTGGGCTCCAACACCGCCAGTTGCCGTCCAGAAGTGCTGTACGCACAGTCAACAGTCCCTCCTCTGTTATTGGGGTTCAGTAACGTCAGCTGTTCCCCTGCTGTGTGTGTGGCAATCCCTCCTACCTCCTCCAACCTCCTCCTCCTCCACCTGTCCCTGGGCTCCAACACCGCCAGTTGCCGTCCAGAAGTGCTGTACGCACAGTCAACAGTCCCTCCTCTGTTATTGGGGTTCAGTAACGTCAGCTGTTCCCCTGCTGTGTGTGTGGCAATCCCTCCTACCTCCTCCAACCTCCTCCTCCTCCACCTGTCCCTGGGCTCCAACACCGCCAGTTGCCGTCCAGAAGTGCTGTACGCACAGTCAACAGTCCCTCCTCTGTTATTGGGGTTCAGTAACGTCAGCTGTTCCCCTGCTGTGTGTGTGGCAATCCCTCCTACCTCCTCCAACCTCCTCCTCCTCCACCTGTCCCTGGGCTCCAACACCGCCAGTTGCCGTCCAGAAGTGCTGTACGCACAGTCAACAGTCCCTCCTCTGTTATTGGGGTTCAGTAACGTCAGCTGTTCCCCTGCTGTGTGTGTGGCAATCCCTCCTACCTCCTCCAACCTCCTCCTCCTCCACCTGTCCCTGGGCTCCAACACCGCCAGTTGCCGTCCAGAAGTGCTGTACGCACAGTCAACAGTCCCTCCTCTGTTATTGGGGTTCAGTAACGTCAGCTGTTCCCCTGCTGTGTGTGTGGCAATCCCTCCTACCTCCTCCAACCTCCTCCTCCTCCACCTGTCCCTGGGCTCCAACACCGCCAGTTGCCGTCCAGAAGTGCTGTACGCACAGTCAACAGTCCCTCCTCTGTTATTGGGGTTCAGTAACGTCAGCTGTTCCCCTGCTGTGTGTGTGGCAATCCCTCCTACCTCCTCCAACCTCCTCCTCCTCCACCTGTCCCTGGGCTCCAACACCGCCAGTTGCCGTCCAGAAGTGCTGTACGCACAGTCAACAGTCGCTCCTCTGTTATTGGGGTTCAGTAACGTCAGCTGTTCCCCTGCTGTGTGTGTGGCAATCCCTCCTACCTCCTCCAACCTCCTCCAACCTCCTCCTCCTCCACCTGTCCCTGGGCTCCAACACCGCCAGTTGCCGTCCAGAAGTGCTGTACGCACAGTCAACAGTCCCTCCTCTGTTATTGGGGTTCAGTAACGTCAGCTGTTCCCCTGCTGTGTGTGTGGCAATCCCTCCTACCTCCTCCAACCTCCTCCTCCTCCACCTGTCCCTGGGCTCCAACACCGCCAGTTGCCGTCCAGAAGTGCTGTACGCACAGTCAACAGTCGCTCCTCTGTTATTGGGGTTCAGTAACGTCAGCTGTTCCCCTGCTGTGTGTGTGGCAATCCCTCCTACCTCCTCCAACCTCCTCCAACCTCCTCCTCCTCCACCTGTCCCTGGGCTCCAACACCGCCAGTTGCCGTCCAGAAGTGCTGTACGCACAGTCAACAGTCCCTCCTCTGTTATTGGGGTTCAGTAACGTCAGCTGTTCCCCTGCTGTGTGTGTGGCAATCCCTCCTACCTCCTCCAACCTCCTCCTCCTCCACCTGTCCCTGGGCTCCAACACCGCCAGTTGCCGTCCAGAAGTGCTGTACGCACAGTCAACAGTCCCTCCTCTGTTATTGGGGTTCAGTAACGTCAGCTGTTCCCCTGCTGTGTGTGTGGCAATCCCTCCTACCTCCTCCAACCTCCTCCTCCTCCACCTGTCCCTGGGCTCCAACACCGCCAGTTGCCGTCCAGAAGTGCTGTACGCACAGTCAACAGTCGCTCCTCTGTTATTGGGGTTCAGTAACGTCAGCTGTTCCCCTGCTGTGTGTGTGGCAATCCCTCCTACCTCCTCCAACCTCCTCCTCCTCCACCTGTCCCTGGGCTCCAACACCGCCAGTTGCCGTCCAGAAGTGCTGTACGCACAGTCAACAGTCCTTCCTCTGTTATTGGGGTTCAGTAACGTCAGCTGTTCCCCTGCTGTGTGTGTGGCAATCCCTCCTACCTCCTCCAACCTCCTCCTCCTCCACCTGTCCCTGGGCTCCAACACCGCCAGTTGCCGTCCAGAAGTGCTGTACGCACAGTCAACAGTCCCTCCTCTGTTATTGGGGTTCAGTAACGTCAGCTGTTCCCCTGCTTTGTGTGTGGCAATCCCTCCTACCTCCTCCAACCTCCTCCTCCTCCACCTGTCCCTGGGCTCCAACACCGCCAGTTGCCGTCCAGAAGTGCTGAACGCACAGTCAACAGTCGCTCCTCTGTTATTGGGGTTCAGTAACGTCAGCTGTTCCCCTGCTGTGTGTGTGGCAATCCCTCCTACCTCCTCCAACCTCCTCCTCCTCCACCTGTCCCTGGGCTCCAACACCGCCAGTTGCCGTCCAGAAGTGCTGTACGCACAGTCAACAGTCCCTCCTCTGTTATTGGGGTTCAGTAACGTCAGCTGTTCCCCTGCTGTGTGTGTGGCAATCCCTCCTACCTCCTCCAACCTCCTCCTCCTCCACCTGTCCCTGGGCTCCAACACCGCCAGTTGCCGTCCAGAAGTGCTGTACGCACAGTCAACAGTCGCTCCTCTGTTATTGGGGTTCAGTAACGTCAGCTGTTCCCCTGCTGTGTGTGTGGCAATCCCTCCTACCTCCTCCAACCTCCTCCTCCTCCACCTGTCCCTGGGCTCCAACACCGCCAGTTGCCGTCCAGAAGTGCTGTACGCACAGTCAACAGTCCCTCCTCTGTTATTGGGGTTCAGTAACGTCAGCTGTTCCCCTGCTGTGTGTGTGGCAATCCCTCCTACCTCCTCCAACCTCCTCCTCCTCCACCTGTCCCTGGGCTCCAACACCGCCAGTTGCCATCCAGAAGTGCTGTACGCACAGAGCCAAACACCTCGCCAATGTGTTAGTGGGGTTCAGCACCGCCAGCTGTTCCCCTGCTGTGTATACGGGAACGTGTACTGCGACCGCCACGCAGGCACAACAAGTTAAATGTAAGGGAACCTGCCCCCCCCCCCCCAGGCGTTTGTTACTGAAGGAGCCACCTTGTGCAGCAGTAATGATGCAAAGGGAAAAAGTGCCTCTTTTCGTGATGCTCCTTGCACATGCTGAACCAAACACTTATGAAATGTGTCCCCACACAGCGTTAAACCGTCCGGTAGGTGGAACTTTCCTTTGTCGTGTGACGCAGCACAGCCATCATTTTTACCCCCTTGGCGCCGTGCGCCCCCTCCTCAGCGTTGTTTGAATCTGTCCCGGAGCCTGCGCTGTTAGGTTAGCCCTTGGCCATGCACACATGTTGCGCTGCCCGTCTTCTGACCTCATTTGGTGTCAGGCTGGCTGCGCCTGTGCGGGTGCGCTGGCCGAGAGCCCGCCTCGCAGTGTCGTCTAATGTAATCCCACCGCGGGCCTGTGATCCGTGCCCGTGCGCAGTGCATATCCTCTCCTCTCACTCATTTCCCTATGGCTTCTTCAGACTGTGCGATGTCAGCTGGTCCCTAATAGCATGCCACGGCCGTGACACCGCACAGTCTGAAAAAGCCGTAGGGAGGGGAGTGAGAGGAGAGGATATGCACTGCGCACGGGCACGGATCACAGGCCCGCGGTGGGATTACATTAGACGACACTGCGAGGCGGGATCTCTGCCAGCGCACCCGCACAGGCGCAGCCAGCCTGACACCAAATGAGGTCAGAAGACGGGCAGCGCAACATGTGTGCATGGCCAAGGGCTAACCTAACAGCGCAGGCTCCGGGACAGATTCAAACAACGCTGAGGAGGGGGCGCACGGCGCCAAGGGGGTAAAAATGATGGCTGTGCTGCGTCACACGACAAAGGAAAGTTCCACCTACCGGACGGTTTAACGCTGTGTGGGGACACATTTCATAAATGTTAGGTTCCGCATGTACAAGGACCATAATTAAAAGAGCTAAGTTTACCTTTTCCAGCATTAGTGCTGTACACAATGGCTCTTTCAGCTACAAACGCCTGGGGGGGGGGGGGTTTAAAGGTTTCCTTTCAACTTGCTCGAGTGCAGGCTTCGGCCTACACTCCGCTCCCCCTGCTCCTCCTGCTGACCCTGGGCTCTAACACCGCCAGTTTTTGCCCAGATGTGCTAGCTGCACAGAGAAAAACACCAGCCAATGTGTCAGTGGGGTTCAGCACCGCCAGCTGTTCCCCTGCTGTGTAGCCGGCAACGTGTCCTGCGACCGCCACGCAGACACAAGAACTGAAATTGAAGGGAACCTGTCCCCCCTCCCCCAGGTGTTTCTATGTTTTACAGCTACCTTGAACAGCAGTAATGCTGCATGTGTTCAAGGTGGCTCAGAAACTTATTCTCCTTGCCCATGTTGAAGTGAACACGTCTAAAATGTGTCCTCTGTGTGACCATTTAACCGTCCCGGTGGTGTGACTTTCCTTTGTAATGACACGCTGCAACCCCCTTGGTAGCGCTGCCCGTCTTCTGGCATCATTGTTTGGCTGGCTGCGCCTCTGCGGCCGCCGTGACCCACACAACGCCCCTCGGTGTCTTATTTATTGGGACTGCGAGGGTGTGATTGATGGGCAGGATCAGTGCATCAGTTCGCCTGTCCCTCCTCTCCTTCCGCCTTCTTCGGACTGTGCGGCTTCATGGCCGTGGCATGCGATAAGGGATCAGATGACGCCGCACAGTCTGAAGCGGGTGTAAGGACCCGAGTGTGAGAGGCGAACATATGTGCTGCGCCAGGCCCTGAATCCCAGCCCCGCAGTGTTTTAACAATGTTAAGACACTGCGGGGCTGGGATTCATGGGCATCGCGAACCGCACCGGCCGACATTACATGATGCCAGAAGATGGGCAGCGCTAACGGCGCTAGGCCAGGGGATAACACGACAGCGCAGACTCCTGTACAGCAAATAACAACGCTCGGGAGGCTGCACCCAGCACCAAGGTGGGATTCTTGACACCTGTGCTGCGTCTCATTACAAAGGGAACTCTCGCCTCCATTACACAGTTTGACTGTATAAAGGGCTAAATGTTATACGTGTTCCATTCAGCGTGTGCAAGGAGAAAAATTACAAGAGCAACCTTTGACTTGCGCAGCACTGCTGCTGCATAAGCTGTGGCTCTTCTACTTTGTAACCCCTGAGGGGGGGTTAAAGGTGACTTTTGAAATCGGTTCAATTAGGCTTCGGCCTACACTCTGCTCCACCTGCAGAGCCCGGGCTCCAACAACGCTAGTTGCTGTCCGGAAGTGCTGGCTGCACAGAGCCAAACACCTCGCCAATGTGTCAGTGGGGTCCAGCACCGCCAGCTGTTCCCCTGCTGTGTAGCCGGCAACGTGTCCTGCAAAAGCCACGCAGACACAACACACCCAAAGCTGCCGCCTGTGCAGGCTTCGGCCTACACTCCCCTCCCCCTGCTCCTCCTCCTCCTGCTCCTCCTCCTGCTGTCCCTGGGCTCTAACACACCGCCAGTTGGGGCCCAGATGTGCTAGCTGCACAGAGAAAAACACCAGCCAATGTGTCAGTGGGGTCCAGCACCGCCAGCTGTTCCCCTGCTGTGCAGCCGGCAACGTGTCCTGCAAAAGCCACGCAGACACAAGAACTGAAATTGAAGGGAACCTGTCCCCCCTCCCCCAGGCGTTTTTACGTTATCCAGCCACCTTGTACAGCGGTAATGCTGCATGTGTGCAAGGTGGCTCAGAAACGTATTCTCCTCGCACATGTGGAACTGAAAACACGTCTGAAATGTGTCCTCTGTGTGACCATTTAACCGTCCCGGTGGTGTGACTTTCCTTTGTAATGACACGCTGCAACCCCCTTGGTAGCGCTGCCCGTCTTCTGGCATCATTGTTTGGCTGGCTGCGCCTCTGCGGCCGCCCTGACCCACACAACGCCCCTCGGTGTCTTATTTATTGGGACTGCGAGGGTGTGATTGATGGGCAGGATCAGTGCATCAGTTCGCCTGTCCCTCCTCTCCTTCCGCCTTCTTCGGACTGTGCGGCTTCATGGCCGTGGCATGCGATAAGGGATCAGATGACGCCGCACAGTCTGAAGCGGGTGTAAGGACCCGAGTGTGAGAGGCGAACATATGTGCTGCGCCAGGCCCTGAATCCCAGCCCCGCAGTGTTTTAACAATGTTAAGACACTGCGGGGCTGGGATTCATGGGCATCGCGAACCGCACCGGCCGACATTACATGATGCCAGAAGATGGGCAGCGCTAACGGCGCTAGGCCAGGGGATAACACGACAGCGCAGACTCCTGTACAGCAAATAACAACGCTCGGGAGGCTGCACCCAGCACCAAGGTGGGATTCTTGACACCTGTGCTGCGTCTCATTACAAAGGGAACTCTCGCCTCCATTACACAGTTTGACTGTATAAAGGGCTAAATGTTATACGTGTTCCATTCAGCGTGTGCAAGGAGAAAAATTACAAGAGCAACCTTTGACTTGCGCAGCACTGCTGCTGCATAAGCTGTGGCTCTTCTACTTTGTAACCCCTGAGGGGGGGTTAAAGGTGACTTTTGAAATCGGTTCAATTAGGCTTCGGCCTACACTCTGCTCCACCTGCAGAGCCCGGGCTCCAACAACGCTAGTTGCTGTCCGGAAGTGCTGGCTGCACAGAGCCAAACACCTCGCCAATGTGTCAGTGGGGTCCAGCACCGCCAGCTGTTCCCCTGCTGTGTAGCCGGCAACGTGTCCTGCAAAAGCCACGCAGACACAACACACCCAAAGCTGCCGCCTGTGCAGGCTTCGGCCTACACTCCCCTCCCCCTGCTCCTCCTCCTCCTGCTCCTCCTCCTGCTGTCCCTGGGCTCTAACACACCGCCAGTTGGGGCCCAGATGTGCTAGCTGCACAGAGAAAAACACCAGCCAATGTGTCAGTGGGGTCCAGCACCGCCAGCTGTTCCCCTGCTGTGCAGCCGGCAACGTGTCCTGCAAAAGCCACGCAGACACAAGAACTGAAATTGAAGGGAACCTGTCCCCCCTCCCCCAGGCGTTTTTACGTTATCCAGCCACCTTGTACAGCGGTAATGCTGCATGTGTGCAAGGTGGCTCAGAAACGTATTCTCCTCGCACATGTGGAACTGAAAACACGTCTGAAATGTGTCCTCTGTGTGACCATTTAACCGTCCCGGTGGTGTGACTTTCCTTTGTAATGACACGCTGCAACCCCCTTGGTAGCGCTGCCCGTCTTCTGGCATCATTGTTTGGCTGGCTGCGCCTCTGCGGCCGCCCTGACCCACACAACGCCCCTCGGTGTCTTATTTATTGGGACTGCGAGGGTGTGATTGATGGGCAGGATCAGTGCATCAGTTCGCCTGTCCCTCCTCTCCTTCCGCCTTCTTCGGACTGTGCGGCTTCATGGCCGTGGCATGCGATAAGGGATCAGATGACGCCGCACAGTCTGAAGCGGGTGTAAGGACCCGAGTGTGAGAGGCGAACATATGTGCTGCGCCAGGCCCTGAATCCCAGCCCCGCAGTGTTTTAACAATGTTAAGACACTGCGGGGCTGGGATTCATGGGCATCGCGAACCGCACCGGCCGACATTACATGATGCCAGAAGATGGGCAGCGCTAACGGCGCTAGGCCAGGGGATAACACGACAGCGCAGACTCCTGTACAGCAAATAACAACGCTCGGGAGGCTGCACCCAGCACCAAGGTGGGATTCTTGACACCTGTGCTGCGTCTCATTACAAAGGGAACTCTCGCCTCCATTACACAGTTTGACTGTATAAAGGGCTAAATGTTATACGTGTTCCATTCAGCGTGTGCAAGGAGAAAAATTACAAGAGCAACCTTTGACTTGCGCAGCACTGCTGCTGCATAAGCTGTGGCTCTTCTACTTTGTAACCCCTGAGGGGGGGTTAAAGGTGACTTTTGAAATCGGTTCAATTAGGCTTCGGCCTACACTCTGCTCCACCTGCAGAGCCCGGGCTCCAACAACGCTAGTTGCTGTCCGGAAGTGCTGGCTGCACAGAGCCAAACACCTCGCCAATGTGTCAGTGGGGTCCAGCACCGCCAGCTGTTCCCCTGCTGTGTAGCCGGCAACGTGTCCTGCAAAAGCCACGCAGACACAACACACCCAAAGCTGCCGCCTGTGCAGGCTTCGGCCTACACTCCCCTCCCCCTGCTCCTCCTCCTCCTGCTCCTCCTCCTGCTGTCCCTGGGCTCTAACACACCGCCAGTTGGGGCCCTAGGAAGACAAGCTTGAATAGGTCCCCATCCGGGTTCCAGTACCGTCAGCTGGTTCTCGGCAGTGTCTTTTGCTCTTGTACCTTCTGCTCCCCATCCTGGTTCCAGTACCGTCAGCTGGTTCCGGGCAGAGCCTTTGGCTTAGGTGCCTCCCTCTGGGTATCCGAGTTCCACCAACGTCAGGTGGTCCTTGGTAGTGCTTTCAGGCACGGGTACCTCCTGCTTAGTAACCGGGTTCCAGTAACGTCAGCTGGTCCTCGGTAGTTCCATTGGCTCTTGGACCTTCGGCTACCCATCCGGGTTCCAGTACCGTCAGCTGGTTCTCGGCAGTGCCTTTTGCTCTTGTACCTTCTGCTCCCCATCCTGGTTCCAGTACCGTCAGCTGGTTCCGGGCAGAGCCTTTGGCTTAGGTGCCTCCCTCTGGGTATCCGAGTTCCACCAACGTCAGGTGGTCCTTGGTAGTGCTTTCAGGCACGGGTACCTCCTGCTTAGTAACCGGGTTCCAGTAACGTCAGCTGGTCCTCGGTAGTTCCATTGGCTCTTGGACCTTCGGGTAGCCATCCGAGTTCCAGTTCCATCAGCTGTTTCTCGGCATTTTCTCAGCCTTCTTGTACCTTCTGCTACATTTCCAAGTTCAAGACCCGAAAGACGATGACCCGGAAGACCACCCCTAAGATGATGACGACACCAGAGACGACAACCACCGAGATGACGACGACCCTGGAGACGATGACCCTGAAGACGACCCCGATGACGACGACCCCGATGACGACGACCCCGATGACGACGACCCTGGAGATGACGACCCTGGAGATGACGACGACAACCTGGAAGACCGAGAAGCAGAAGAACAAGAGGCTGCAGAACAAAGAGCAGAAGAACATTAAGCATAAGACTAAATATCAGAGCAAAAGATATTATCTAAATTATAAGCAGAAGAAGACTAAGCAGTGTATGGGGGTGAGTCCGTTCCTCCTCGTGGTGCCCCTGGATAAAGCCTGATGCTGCAGGCCAAACTGAACGCGGACAAATGTAACTCTTTTGTGACAGGCAGAACGGAAGGTGTAATCTTCAAACTTTTATAGATAACAACTACGGGAATGCCTGTCACAAATAAGAATATGAATATGAAAAAGATAATAGTTAAATAAAAAGAATATGAACAATGTAAAAAAAAAAATATATATATACGTAGAAAAGAAGAAGATGAATAAGGTGAAGAAGTTGATGTCACAGAAGCTGATGATGAGGATAATGAAGAAGAAAGTGTGGGAGAAGTAAAAAATAGGGTGAAGGGCGTGGAAGTAGTGAAACATCAATATCTGACAAAATAAATAAAAAATTAACATAGTCAAATTCTTTCTAACGCCGAACGTCATAAAAAAATTAAAAATACTGCTATTCTATTTGATTGGGATAAACCCCTGTGCCTTTAATGTCTCCGCCACCTCCCCCAATACATCCTACATTATTCTTAGTTGTTTTCCTTCATGTAGAATTAACCTACAAGGAAAGAAAGGGTTTATTTTAATTCCGATATTTTCGTCCCATTGACTTGCATTGGGATCGGGTATCGGTATCGGATTGGATTCCGATACTGTGACGGTATCGGCCGATACTTTCCGATACCGATACTTTCCGATATCGGAAAGTATCGCTCAACACTAGTTATTACACTTGGGGCTATTTAGTTTGGAAAAACGAAGGCTAAGGGGTGATCTTATGTTAATGTATAAATATATGACGGGACAGTACAAAGACTTTTCTGATGATCTTTTTAATCATAGACCGGTGACAGGGACAAGGGGGCATCCTCTACGTCTGGAGGAAAAAAGGTTTAAGCATAATAACAGACGCGGATTCTTTACGGTGAGACTATGGAACTCTCTGCCGTATGATGTTGTAATGAGTGAGTCATTACTTAAATTTAAGAGGGGACTGGATACCTTCCTGGAAAAGTATAATGTTACAGGGTATATATATTAGATTCTTTGATAGGGCGTTGATCCAGGGAACTAGTCTAATTGCCGTATGTGGGGTCGGGAAGGAATTTTTTTCCCCATGGTGGAGCTTACTCTTACCACATGGGTTTTTTTTGCCTTCCCCTGGATCAACATGTTAGGGCATGTTAGGCTATGGGTTGAACTAGATGGACTTAAAGTCTTCCTTCAACCTTAATAACTATGTTACTATGTTACTATGTATTATAGCACCACGAGGAGCGCTGGAAAAGAAAAGTGCGCCATCGTGGGCGGGGACTAGTTGCACGGCGCGAAAATAATGGCCGTCCACTCCAAATACTTCTGTACCATGCGGACATGCCCATCAGCAACTGAGATCCGCCTCCGGATCCTGAATGGTGGGAGAAAGAGGAAGAAGAAGCTCCGCCCCCGCAGGAGAGAGCGGGAACGAGATGAGGACGCAGCAAGGAACGTGGAGGACGACATGGCGAGCAGCCCGGACCCGGAGCGTGGGGTGGAAGCCGAGGACTCCCCCAGCCACCAGGATGGAAGCCACGGCGAGCCGTCACCAAGAAGTGGAGGAGCTGAGCGACCAACTCATGCGGATGCAGCTGAGCGCTGAGACCAGGTGGAATGCAGCGCTGGAAGTGAAACTGCAGGAGCAGCGTCCCATCCGGCAGCCCCTGATTCCAGCGGAGGAGACTGGCACCAGAGACACCGCAGCGGCAGGTAAGGAAACTGACCCTGCCCCGGTAGCCGAGGAACTCCTAGTGGGCCCGCTAGCTGCACCATCACGCTATGGATCCAGACTGGGAGAATGGGACCAGGCCACGGGGATGGAAAGCCATATGAGAGCCCCGATCCAGCCCTCCAGTATGCCCAGTGAAATGTACGCTGAAAAGACTGTATACCGCTGGGTGAACCCTGGGACCTGTCCCAGATCTAATGGGGTTCCCCAGGAAGGAAAGGAAGGAAGGAGAGGTCATGGAAGTCCTTAGCTGGGAGGAGTACCAACAGCAGCTCGCCTATAAGTGGGAGTAAAAGGACAAGGAGTACCAGGCTGGGCGCAAAGCCTTTGATGAAACGGAGGCCCGCAAGGACAAACAAATATGCCAGACCCCGCTGAGGCAGGGCACTGTAGTGGCCTTCAAGCTAAAAAGAGGCTGGGGGTTTCTTAAGGAGCCAGGCATGTACGCTGAGGTATTCGTCAATAGGAGAGACGTGGAATCCCATCTCAGAGAAGGACACCCGGACAGGAACCTGTACCCAGGGGATATTGTGACTTACACCAGGCCTTAAGCCTTAAACGTCAGAAAACTCAGAGACACTGTTCCAAAAGTAAAGGAAACCAGAACAAAGACACCAGTAGCGCCACCTAGTGCCAAAGTAGCCACAACCACTACTACTCCTACTGTGACACCAGCCTCTAAAGCCATCACTAAAACAACAATAACCACCACTGAAACAGCAGTGGCAACGTCACCAATCATTACACGTACCCAGGCTACGCAAACTCTTATTGCAGGACATGACTTGACTGCACATGAGGATCAAACACATGATGCTTACTTGGCATCAGGCGTAACATTAACTCAAGCTGTTCCCAGGCCAGGAAGCAACCAACGCCAAATATTGCCTTGGAGACAGCCAAAGTGAATAAGAAGAATATGACTGCAAATAGTTAAAAGTTAACTGTTTAAAAGTTTTGTAAACCACAGTTTGGGCGCATGGCAGAGCTTGGAAGGGAAGGAGTGCCATTTGTGTTGTGAATTAGACTTTTTTGGCTCCCTCTTGTGGTCACTAGTGGTATGACTCTGAGATTGTCTTTCCCTAGTTTGGCACCCACCTGGGTCGTTAGTCCAGGGGTGTTGCTATATTAACTTCCTGAATTCTTAGTCTGGTGCCTGGCATCATTGTAATCAGTCCTTTCTGTTTGCTCCTGTCTGCTGGTCCTGGTTCATGCAAAATTAAGCTAAGTCCTGCTTCCTTGTTTTTTTGGTTATTTGTATTGCTCTTATTTTTTGTCCAGCTTGTACTAAATGTGATTCCTGATTTTGCTGGAAGCTCTAGGGGGCTGGTATTCTCCCCCCCCCCCCGGGCCGTTAGACGGTTCGGGGGTTCTTGAATATCCAGCGTGGATATTTTTGATAGGGTTTTTGCTGACCGTATAAGTCATCTTACTATATTCTGCTATTAGTCAGTGGGCCTCTCTTTGCTAAATACCTAGTTCATTCTTACGTTTGTCTTTTCTTCTTACCTCACCGTTATTATTTGTTGGGGGCTTGTATCCAACTTTTGGGGTCTTTTCTCTGGAGGCAAGAAAGGTCTATCTTTTCCCTTCTAGGGTTAGTTAGTTCTCCGGCTGGCGCGAGACGTCTAGAACCAACGTAGGCACGTTCCCCGGCTGCTGCTATTTGTGGTGCTAGGATTAGCTATACGGTCAGCCCAGTTACCACTGCCCTATGAGCTGGTTTTTTGTGTTTGCAGACTTGGTATTTATTGCAGAGACCCTCTGCCATTGGGGTCATAACAGTATGCCAGGCCCAAGTTGAATGTTTAATGCTTTGCAGAAGTGGGATAATAAGAAAGGAAATTCTGAGTTTTTTTTTTTTTTCCTCTCTTTCTTCCTCCCCTTTACCTCTGAGTGGCTTAAGCTTGCTGCAGACATGAATGTCCAGACTCTGATTACAAGTGTGGATCAGCTTGCTGCTCGTGTGCAGGGCATACAAGATTTTGTTACCAGTAGTCCTATGTCTGAACCTAAAATACCTATTCCTGAACTGTTCTCTGGAGATCGATTTAAGTTTAGGAATTTCAGGAATAATTGTAAATTGTTTCTTTCTCTGAGACCCCGTTCGTCTGGAGACTCAGCTCAGCAAGTTAAAATTGTTATCTCTTTCTTGCGGGGCGACCCTCAGGATTGGGCTTTCTCGCTAGCGCCAGGAGATCCGGCATTGGCGAATATTGATGCGTTTTTTCTGGCGCTCGGATTGCTTTACGAGGAACCCAATCTTGAAATTCAGGCAGAAAAAGCCTTGCTGGCTATTTCTCAGGGCCAGGATGAAGCTGAAGTGTATTGCCAAAAATTTCGGAAATGGTCCGTGCTTACTCAGTGGAATGAGTGTGCTCTGGCCGCAAATTTCAGAAATGGCCTTTCTGAAGCCATTAAGAATGTGATGGTGGGTTTCTCCATTCCTACAAGTCTGAATGATTCCATGGCGCTGGCTATTCAAATTGACCGGCGTTTGTGGGAGCGCAAAACTGCTAATCCTCTGGTGGTGTTGTCTGAACAAACACCTGATTTAATGCAATATGATAGAATTCAGACTAGAAATGAACGGAAAAATCATAGACGGCAGAATGGGTTGTGTTTTTACTGTGGTGATTCTACACATGTTATATCAGCATGCTCTAAACGCCTTACAAGGGTTGTTAGCCCTGTCGCCATTGGTAATTTGCAACCTAAATTTATTTTGTCTGTGACTTTAATTTGCTCATTGTCTTCCTGCCCTGTTATGGCGTTTGTGGATTCAGGTGCTGCCCTGAGTCTTATGGATCTGTCGTTTGCCAAGCGCTGTGGTTTTGTTCTTGAGCCATTGGTAAATCCTATCCCTCTTAGAGGTATTGATGCTACGCCATTGGCGGAAAATAAACTGCAGTTTTGGACACAGGTAACCATGTGCATGACTCCTGAACATCGGGAGGTGATTCGTTTTCTTGTTCTGCATAAAATGCATGATTTGGTCGTTTTGGGTCTGCCATGGTTACAGACCCATAATCCAGTCTTGGATTGGAAGGCAATGTCTGTGTCAAGTTGGGGCTGTCAGGGAATTCATGGTGATTCCCCACCGGTGTCTATTGCTTCCTCTACTCCTTCGGAAGTTCCTGAGTATTTGTCTGATTATCAGGATGTATTTAGCGAGTCCAGGTCCAGTGCTCTTCCTCCTCATAGGAACTGTGACTGCGCTATAGATTTGATTCCGGGTAGTAAATTTCCTAAGGGAAGATTATTTAATCTGTCTGTACCTGAGCATACCGCAATGCGTTCGTATATCAAGGAATCTCTGGAGAAGGGGCATATCCGTCCATCCTCTTCCCCTTTTGGTGCGGGATTCTTTTTTGTGGCCAAGAAGGACGGATCTTTGAGACCTTGTATTGACTATCGGCTTCTGAATAAAATCACGGTTAAATTTCAGTATCCTTTGCCTCTGTTGTCGGACTTGTTTGCCCGGATTAAAGGTGCCAAGTGGTTCACCAAGATAGATCTTCGTGGTGCGTACAACCTTGTGCGCATTAAGCAAGGAGATGAATGGAAAACTGCATTTAATACGCCCGAAGGTCATTTTGAGTACTTGGTGATGCCTTTTGGGCTCTCTAATGCTCCTTCAGTCCTTTATGCATGATATTTTCCGGAAGTATCTGGATAAATTTATGATTGTTTATCTGGATGATATTCTGTTTTTTTCTGATGATTGGGACTCGCATGTAGAGCAGGTCAGGATGGTGTTTCAGGTTTTGCGTGAGAATGCTTTGTTTGTTAAGGGCTCAAAGTGTCTCTTTGGAGTACAGAAGGTTCCCTTTTTGGGTTTTATTTTCTCCCCTTCTGCGGTGGAGATGGACCCAGTCAAGGTCCGAGCTATTCATGATTGGACTCAACCCACGTCAGTTAAGAGTCTTCAGAAGTTCTTGGGCTTTGCTAACTTCTACCGTCGTTTTATCGCTAATTTTTCTAGCGTTGTTAAACCTTTGACGGATATGACCAAGAAAGGTTCTGATGTTGCTAACTGGGCTCCTGCAGCCGTGGAAGCTTTCCAAGAGTTGAAGCGCCGGTTTATTTCAGCGCCTGTTTTGTGCCAGCCTGATGTCTCACTTCCCTTTCAGGTTGAAGTGGATGCTTCTGAGATTGGGGCAGGGGCCGTTTTGTCGCAGAGAGGCCCTGGTTGCTCTGTAATGAGACCACGTGCTTTTTTCTCTAGGAAGTTTTCGCCTGCTGAGCGGAATTATGATGTTGGCAATCGGGAGTTGCTGGCCATGAAGTGGGCATTTGAGGAGTGGCGTCATTGGCTCGAGGGTGCTAAGCATCGTGTGGTGGTCTTGACTGATCACAAAAATCTGATGTATCTCGAGTCTGCTAAATGCCTGAATCCTAGACAGGCCCGTTGGTCATTGTTTATCTCCCGTTTTGACTTTGTGGTCTCGTATTTACCAGGTTCAAAGAATGTGAAGGCTGATGCTCTTTCAAGGAGCTTTGTGCCTGATTCTCCTGGAGTCGCAGAACCAGTTGGTATTCTTAAAGAAGGAGTAATCTTGTCAGCCATTTCTCCGGATTTGCGACGTGTGTTGCAGAGATTTCAGGCTGGTAGACCTGACTCTTGTCCACCTGACAGACTGTTTGTTCCTGTTAAATGGACCAGCAGAGTCATTTCCGAGGTTCATTCCTCGGTGTTGGCAGGGCATCCGGGAATTTTTGGCACCAGAGATTTGGTGGCTAGGTTCTTTTGGTGGCCTTCCTTGTCGCGGGATTTGCGGTCATTTGTGCAGTCCTGTGGGACTTGTGCTCGAGCTAAGCCTTGCTGTTCTCGTGCCAGCGGGTTGCTCTTGCCCTTGCCTGTCCCGAAGAGGCCATGGACACACATTTCCATGGATTTCATTTCAGATCTTCCGGTGTCTCAGGGCATGTCTGTCATCTGGGTGGTATGTGATCGCTTTTCCAAGATGGTCCATTTGGTATCTTTGCCTAAGCTGCCTTCCTCTTCCGATCTGGTTCCTTTGTTCTTTCAGAATGTAGTTCGTTTACATGGCATTCCTGAGAATATCGTGTCTGACAGAGGATCCCAGTTTGTTTCCAGGTTCTGGCGATCCTTTTGTGCTAAGATGGGCATTGATTTGTCGTTTTCGTCTGCCTTTCATCCTCAGACTAATGGACAAACGGAGCGAACTAATCAAACTTTGGAGGCTTATTTGAGGTGTTTTGTTTCTGCGGATCAGGACGATTGGGTGACCTTCTTGCCGTTGGCTGAGTTTGCCCTTAATAATCGGGCTAGTTCCGCTACTTTGGTCTCGCCATTTTTCTGCAACTCTGGTTTCCATCCTCGTTTTTCCTCGGGACATGTGGAGCCTTCTGACTGTCCTGGGGTAGATTCTGTGGTGGATAGGTTGCAGCAGATTTGGAATCATGTGGTGGACAACTTGAAGTTGTCACAGGAGAAGGCTCAGCGTTTTGCCAACCGCCGCCGCGGTGTGGGTCCCCGACTTCGTGTTGGGGATTTGGTATGGCTGTCTTCTCGATTTGTTCCTATGAAGGTCTCCTCTCCTAAATTCAAGCCTCGCTTCATCGGTCCTTACAAGATATTGGAAATCCTTAATCCTGTGTCCTTTCGCTTGGATCTTCCGGTGTCGTTTGCCATTCACAACGTGTTCCATAGGTCTTTGTTGCGGCGGTACGTTGTGCCTGTGGTTCCTTCTGTTGAGCCTCCTGCTCCGGTGTTGGTTGAGGGTGAGTTGGAGTACGTGGTGGAGAAAATCTTGGATTCTCGTCTCTCCAGACGGAGGCTTCAGTATCTGGTCAAGTGGAAGGGCTATGGTCAGGAGGATAATTCCTGGGTGGTTGCCTCTGATGTGCATGCGGCCGATTTAGTTTGTGCCTTTCACGCTGCTCATCCTGATCGCCCTGGTGGTCTTGGTGAGGGTTCGGTGACCCCTCCTTAAAGGGGGGGTACTGTTGTGAATTAGACTTTTTTGGCTCCCTCTTGTGGTCACTAGTGGTATGACTCTGAGATTGTCTTTCCCTAGTTTGGCACCCACCTGGGTCGTTAGTCCAGGGGTGTTGCTATATTAACTTCCTGAATTCTTAGTCTGGTGCCTGGCATCGTTGTAATCAGTCCTTTCTGTTTGCTCCTGTCTGCTGGTCCTGGTTCATGCAAAATTAAGCTAAGTCCTGCTTCCTTGTTTTTTTGGTTATTTGTATTGCTCTTATTTTTTGTCCAGCTTGTACTAAATGTGATTCCTGATTTTGCTGGAAGCTCTAGGGGGCTGGTATTCTCCCCCCCCGGGCCGTTAGACGGTTCGGGGGTTCTTGAATATCCAGCGTGGATATTTTTGATAGGGTTTTTGCTGACCGTATAAGTCATCTTACTATATTCTGCTATTAGTCAGTGGGCCTCTCTTTGCTAAATACCTAGTTCATTCTTACGTTTGTCTTTTCTTCTTACCTCACCATTATTATTTGTTGGGGGCTTGTATCCAACTTTTGGGGTCTTTTCTCTGGAGGCAAGAAAGGTCTATCTTTTCCCTTCTAGGGTTAGTTAGTTCTCTGGCTGGCGCGAGACGTCTAGAACCAACGTAGGCACGTTCCCCGGCTGCTGCTATTTGTGGTGCTAGGATTAGCTATACGGTCAGCCCAGTTACCACTGCCCTATGAGCTGGTTTTTTGTGTTTGCAGACTTGGTATTTATTGCAGAGACCCACTGCCATTGGGGTCATAACACATTTGACTTTTCAATGCAAAATTGGCTGGAATTGAGATCGGACGCCATGTCGTCTTTTCAGAGCCCCTGATGTGCCGAAACAGTAGAAAACCCCAGTAAGTGACACCATTTGGGAAAGTAGACCCCCTAAGAAACTTATCTAGATGCATGGTGAGCACTTTGAACTCCCAAGTGCTTCACAGAAGTTTATAATATAGAGCCGTAAAGATAAAAAATCCTAATTTTTTCACAAAAATTCTTTTTTTGCCCCCAATTTTTTATTTTCCAAAGAGTATAAGGTGAAATTGGACCCCAAAAGTTGTTGTGCAATTTATCCTGAGTTCGCTGATACCCCATATGTGGGGGGGAACCACCGTTTGGGCGCATGGCAGAGCTCGGAAGGGAAGGAGCACTGTTTTGGAATGCAGACTTTAATGGAATGGTCTGCGGGCGTCACGTTGCGTTTGCAGAGCTCCTGATGTACCTAAACACTAGAAACCCCCAAAATTGACCCCATATTGGAAACTAAACTACCCAAGGAACTTATCTAGATGTGTTGTGAGTAGTGTTGAGCATTCCGATACCGCAAGTATCGGGTATCGGCCGATACTTGCGGTATCGGAATTCCGATACCGGGATTCCGATACTTGCCGCGTATCGGATACCGGAATCGGAAGTTCCCAGATTCAAAATTCCGAAATTCAGCCAATGAGAATGATTCCAAGTGTGGGCACATCCTGTTTAGCATGGAGGGCATGAAACTACTGGCAAGGCTGTGATTGGCTGCTGAAATGATGTCATGCTGCAGTTTAAAATTCGCTGGCGCCATTTTGCGATCACTCTGCTGTGAATTCAGTTAGTGACAGGACGCTGTTTGCTGACTGAGGGACAGTTTAGAGATAGCGATTTGCTTCTTTGTGCTTTCCAAAGGCTAATTTAGCAACCGCTGTGTTCACCTACTATTCACCTTGCTTTTGCCTTGTAGCGCTGTTTTCACAGCGATCTGCAAGGTCTGTGTGTGTGTGTGTGTGTGTGAGTGCAGCCCACTCTCTAGTCTGAGTGCAGCCACATAGGCCATCCATAGCTGGTTGTATTCAGTTCAGGGAGGGTGGTTCATTGCCTCATACTGTTCTTTTTTTTTTTTTTTTTTTTTAAGTAGTGTAGTCTGCTGCTAATTTATTCAAAAAAATCCTATTAGTGTCTTTCCACCCGTCTCCAGCTAATTTGTGGAAAAACACTACATAGGATAAAGTAGAGGAGGGTTTTTGGGCCTTGCAGCGCCGTTTACGGCTGTCTGCACGGTCTCCGTGTGACTGCAGCTCGCCCTGTAGTCTGTGAGCAGCCGTAGCCAGGTTGTCTCCAGCTCAGGGTTGTTCACTGCGTCATACCGCCAAATCAATTTTAATTTTTTTTCAAGTAGTGTAGTCTGCTGCTAATTAATTTAAAAAAATCCTATTAGTGTCTTTCCACCCGTCTCCAGCTAATTTGTGGAAAAACACTACATAGGATAAAGTAGAGGAGGGTTTTTGGGCCTTGCAGCGCCGTTTACGGCTGTCTGCACGGTCTCCGTGTGACTGCAGCTCGCCCTGTAGTCTGTGAGCAGCCGTAGCCTGGTTGTCTCCAGCTCAGGGTTGTTCACTGCGTCATACCGCCAAATCAATTTTAATTTTTTTTCAAGTAGTGTAGTCTGCTGCTAATTAATTTAAAAAAATCCTATTAGTGTCTTTCCACCCGTCTCCAGCTAATTTGTGGAAAAACACTACATAGGATAAAGTAGAGGAGGGTTTTTGGGCCTTGCAGCGCCGTTTACGGCTGTCTGCACGGTCTCCGTGTGACTGCAGCTCGCCCTGTAGTCTGTGAGCAGCCGTAGCCTGGTTGTCTCCAGCTCAGGGTTGTTCACTGCGTCATACCGCCAAATCAATTTTATTTTTTTTTCAAGTAGTGTAGTCTGCTGCTAATTAATTTAAAAAAATCCTATTAGTGTCTTTCCACCCGTCTCCAGCTAATTTGTGGAAAAACACTACATAGGATAAAGTAGAGGAGGGTTTTTGGGCCTTGCAGCGCCGTTTACGGCTGTCTGCACGGTCTCCGTGTGACTGCAGCTCGCCCTGTAGTCTGTGAGCAGCCGTAGCCTGGTTGTCTCCAGCTCAGGGTTGTTCACTGCGTCTTACCGCCAAATCAATTTTAATTTTTTTTCAAGTAGTGTAGTCTGCGGCTAATTAATTTTAAAAAATCCTATTAGTGTCTTTCCACCCGTCTCCAGCTAATTTGTGGAAAAACACTACATAGGATAAAGTAGAGGAGGGTTTTTGGGCCTTGCAGCGCCGTTTACGGCTGTCTGCACGGTCTCCGTGCGACTGCAGCTCGCCCTGTAGTCTGTGAGCAGCCGTAGCCTGGTTGTCTCCAGCTCAGGGTTGTTCACTGCGTCATACCGCCAAATCAATTTTAATTTTTTTTCAAGTAGTGTAGTCTGCTGCTAATTAATTTAAAAAAATCCTATTAGTGTCTTTCCACCCGTCTCCAGCTAATTTGTGGAAAAACACTACATAGGATAAAGTAGAGGAGGGTTTTTGGGCCTTGCAGCACCGTTTACGTCTGTCTGCACGGTCTCTGTGTGACTGCAGCTCTATCTGTTGTCAGTTCAGCCCCCAAAAAAGAAATAAATAATAAAGTTCACCAAACACACCAGTTACACCACTTTACATTTGTGTAGGCCACATTAGCTCATATTAAAGTCTAGTCCACACTTTAGAAAATTAGTGTTTCTTATACCTGTTAGGAGGAGTTGCTCAGGAATAAGCACACAAATCCGTTAGTACTTTTCTGCTTATCTTTATCAGTCAACCAAGATGAAGAAGGCAGTGAGTAAGGCACGTGGGCGTGGGCGTGGGCGCGGAGCAGGGAGGGGACGTGGGGATTCTGTGCCTGCTGCGGGCACCGGTGACTCATCAGCACCCACTTTCACCAGGCAACAGTCGTTCATGCGCAGCTTTGTGTCAGAGCGCCGTACACCGCTGCTGCGTCAAGACCAAATTGAAGCTGTTGTCGGATGGATGGCAGCTAATGCATCAACTTCCATTAGTGCCACATCCTCTCAGACACAGAGCACTGGAGAGCAGCCATCTGTCTCTTCACCACCTGCCAAATTGCCCAGGCAGACAGAGAGCCCAGGACAGGAGCCGTCTCTACTTCTGTTCTCTGAATCTCTTGGCTTGGAAACAGGGGGCCAGCCAAGCAGCATTGGAGAAATGGAAGAAGAGGCAGGGTGCAGTGATGCCCAACAGCTTTTTCTGTCTTCCTCTGAAGAGGCGGGTGGGCCAGTGGCTCCGGTCACCACATCGCAGGCCGCATCAGCTGATGATGACACTCAGGTGCCACTTACTGGTGCGTGCTCTGCTGCTGAGACTACCCAGGAGGAGCAGTTGGGGGCAGAGGGTAGTGTAGATGATGAGGTCCTCGACCCATCTTGGCGTGAGGGACAGGAAGGTGGTGGGAGCAGCTCTGAGGAAGAGATTCCCCGTACGGCCCAAAGAGGGAGAGGGAGGGGGAAGACTGCGGATCCTGCAGCCTCCGCTTTGGCACCCGTTAGGAGCATGTCTCTTCCAAAAGCCAAAAAGGGCGCTCCCAAGACTTGCAGTGCCTGGTCCTTTTTTGACACAGTTGCAGATGACATTTGCTATGTCAGATGCAACGTGTGTCATCAAAAAGTCAAAAGAGGGAAAAATGTCAGCAACCTCAATACCTCCAACATGTGGAAACATGTGCGCAACAGGCACCCGGCGGAGTTAGAAAAACACACTGAAGAGGTAGGCCAACCAACAGCGGCAGCTACCACCTCTTCAGCTCGTGTTGCCTCTTCCTCTAGCTCACACGCAGCTGGTTCGGCTTCCTCCCAGGATCGCCGTGGAAGAACCTCTGGCCCTGTTGTCCAGAGACCCGCTGTAATTCCACCCGCAGCACCACTTTCCCAGTCATCCACACACTCCCAGCCCAGTCTACAGCCATCGGTAGTACAGGCATGGGAGAAAAGGCGGCCTTTCTCGTCAAACCACCCACGAGCATAGGCTCTGACTGCAGGCATTGCCAAACTGCTGTCACTGGAAATGCTGTCATTCAGGCTGGTGGAGACTGACAGCTTCCGTGACTTGATGTCATTGGCAGTCCCACAGTACAATGTGCCCAGCCGCTTTTACTTCAGCAGGCAAGCCGTCCCTGCCCTGCACAAGCATGTGGAGGGACACATAAAACACGCGCTACTGAACGCCGTCAGTAGCAAGGTCCACCTCACCACCGATGCGTGGACCAGTCAACATGGACAGGGGCGATACCTTTCCCTCACTGCCCATTGGGTTAATGTCGTTGAGCCAGGTACAGACCGTGCGAGTGGCGCAGGACGTGTCCTGCCCACTCCAAGGATTGCAGGAATCCATTCTGTACGCATTGACTCCTCCTCTTACACCAGTTCCTCAGAATCATCGCTGCAGGAGCCGTCACAGTCCACCTCCACATGGACCCGTGATGAACGTGTACCTGTTACGACCGACATGAGCACAGCCGTGGCCAAACGTCAACAGGCCGTCTTGAAATTAATTTTTTTGGGGAATCGTAGCCACACAGCGCAGGAGCTCTGGAATGCCATCAAGCAGGAGAGCGATGTGTGGTTTGTGCCAGCGAATCTCCAGCCAGGCATGGTAGTGTGTGATAATGGCCGAAATCTGGTGGCAGCTCTAGGCCTCGGCAACCTCACTCACATCCCATGTCTGGCACATGTGCTCAATTTGGTCGTGCAGAGCTTTTTGAGGGACTATCCAGATCTTGATGCACTGCTGCACAAGGTCCGCCTAGAGTGTGCTCACTTGCGGCGTTCCAGCACGGCAAAAGCGCGCATTGCGGCTCTGCAGCGCCGACACTGCCTGCCGGAACATCGCATCATATGTGACCTACCTACCAGGTGGAATTCCACGTTACATATGTTGGAGCGGTTGTGTGAGCAGCAGCAAGCTGTAATGGAGTACCAGCTGCTTCAGGCGCAAAAAAGTCGCAGTCAGCGCCGTACAGACTTCACAACCACAGAGTGGGCCACTATGAATGACGTCTGCCAGGTTTTGCGTCCCTTTGATTATTCCACGCGGATGGCGAGTGCAGATGATGCACTAGTCAGCATGACTGTCCCCCTTATCTGCCTGCTTGAAAAATCACTGCAAGCGCTAAGGGATGATGTTGTGGAAGAGGTGGAGGATGAGGATTCACCATTTCCATCATCTTCTGGACAGTCAGCGCCACGTGGTTCCTCACAAACGCGTAGGCAGGGGACAGTTTGTGAGGAGGATGAGGAGGAGTCAATGGAGGAGGAAGACGTCCGTCCAGAGGAGGGAGTTACCGAATTGTCCAGTACTCAGTGTGTACAGCGAGGGTGGGGTGATGACGAGCAGGCAGAGATCACGCCTCCAGCAGGGGACAGCGTTTCTTGGGCAGTTGGCAGTCTGCAGCACATGGTGGATTACATGCTGCAGTGCCTGAGAAACGACCGCCGCATCGCCCACATTCTCAACATGTCTGATTATTGGGTGTTCACCCTCCTCGATCCTCGCTACCGGGACAACGTAGAAAGCCTCATCACACCGTTGAACCGGGAGCGAAAAATGCGGGAGTACCAAGACACACTGGTCAATTCCATCATCTTCTCCATTCCAACTGAGAGAAGTGCTGCTAGTGCATTCCAAAGCAGCTCAGTGCGTCCAGGCAGTGGTGGAGGCTCTGCACAAAGAGGGAGCAGAAGCAGTGCCTCTGCCCAAGGCAAGACCAGTATGGCCCAACTGTGGCACAGTTTTCTGTGCCCCCCACAAAAGTCTACACCATCACAGACGGCTCCAGTCAGCAGGAGGCAACGGTTCCGTCAGATGGTGACAGACTACATGTCTTGCCCTCTTGCTGTACTCCCAGACGGCTCTTCCCCTTTCAAGTTTTGGGTCTCAAAGCTGGATACATGGCCAGAGCTAAGCCAGTATGCATTGGAGGTGCTGTCTTGCCCTGCGGCCAGTGTATTATCGGAACGTGTCTTTAGTGCTGCAGGTGGTGTACTAACTGACCGTCGCATGCGACTATCCTCCGATAACGTTGACCGGCTTACTTTCCTGAAAATGAACAAGGCCTGGATCTCGCAGGAATTTGCCACTCCTCCTCCTGATTAAATAATTAGGTCACTGTATACGTTATCCAGGTCTCCTGTTGTGTTCATCTTTCTACCACCTGAACTTAAATTCCTGTGCTCCAACACCGCCAGTTGAGGCTCAGAAGTGCCGTCTGCACAGTCAAAACATACGACCCAGTGTTATTGGGTTTCAGTAACGTCAGCTGATCCCCAGCTGTGTAGCCGGCAATGTGTCATGCGACCGCCACGCTGACACAACAACTGAAATGTAAGGGAATCTGTCCCCCCCCCCCCAAGGCGTTTGTTACTGAAAGAGCCACCTTGTGCAGCAGTAATGCTGCACAAGGAAAAGGTAGCTATTTTTGTTTAGCTCCTTGCACACGCAGAACTTAACACTTATAAAATGTGTCCACTGATACCGTAAAACCGTCCCGGAGGTGGGACTTTCCTTCGTAATGTGACGCAGCACAGCCGTCATTCCTACCCCCACGGCGCCGCGCACCGGCTCCTCAGCGTTGTTTTATTCCGTCCCGGAGCCTGCGCTGTTATGTTATCCCGTGGCCAGGCACACTTAGCGCTGCCCGTCTTCTGGCATCATTTGGTGTCAGGATGGCTGCGCCTGTGCGGCCGCGCTGGCAGAGAGCCCGCCTCGCAGTGTCTTCTGATTTAATCCCACTGGGGGCCTGGGATCCATGGACATGCGCAGTGCATATCTGAACCTCCACCTCTCACTCATTTCCCTATGGCTTCTTCAGACTGTTCGGTGTCAGCTGGTCCCTAATAGCATGCCACGGCCGTGACACCGCACAGTCTTAAGAAGCCGTAGGGAGGGGAGTGAGAGGCGAGGATATGCACTGCGCATGTCCATGGATCCCAGGCCCCCAGTGGGATTAAATCAGAAGACACTGCGAGGCGGGCTCTCTGCCAGCGCGGCCGCACAGGCGCAGCCATCCTGACACCAAATGATGCCAGAAGACGGGCAGCGCTAAGTGTGCCTGGCCACGGGATAACATAACAGCGCAGGCTCCGGGACGGAATAAAACAACGCTGAGGAGCCGGTGCGCGGCGCCGGGGGGGTAGGAATGACGGCTGTGCTGCGTCACATTACGAAGGAAAGTCCCACCTCCGGGACGGTTTTACGGTTGCAAGGGACACATTTTATAAGTGTTTAGTTCTGTGTTTGCAAGGAGCATGATGAAAAGAGCCACCTTTTCCTTTTGCATCTTTTGTGCTGCACAAGCTGGCTCTTTCAGCTACAAACGCCTTGGGGGGGGTTAAAGGTTCCCTTTCGACTTTCTCAGGCTTCGGCCTACATTGTGTTCCTCTGCTTTTCCACCTGTCCCTGGGCTCCAACACCGCCAGTTGCCGTCCGGAAGTGCTGTACGCACAGTCAACAGTCGCTCCTCTGTTATTGGGGTTCAGTAACGTCAGCTGTTCCCCTGCTGTGTGTGTGGCAATCCCTCCTACCTCCTCCAACCTCCTCCTCCTCCACCTGTCCCTGGGCTCCAACACCGCCAGTTGCCGTCCAGAAGTGCTGTACGCACAGTCAACAGTCCCTCCTCTGTTATTGGGGTTCAGTAACGTCAGCTGTTCCCCTGCTGTGTGTGTGGCAATCCCTCCTACCTCCTCCAACCTCCTCCTCCTCCACCTGTCCCTGGGCTCCAACACCGCCAGTTGCCGTCCAGAAGTGCTGTACGCACAGTCAACAGTCGCTCCTCTGTTATTGGGGTTCAGTAACGTCAGCTGTTCCCCTGCTGTGTGTGTGGCAATCCCTCCTACCTCCTCCAACCTCCTCCTCCTCCACCTGTCCCTGGGCTCCAACACCGCCAGTTGCCGTCCAGAAGTGCTGTACGCACAGTCAACAGTCCCTCCTCTGTTATTGGGGTTCAGTAACGTCAGCTGTTCCCCTGCTGTGTGTGTGGCAATCCCTCCTACCTCCTCCAACCTCCTCCTCCTCCACCTGTCCCTGGGCTCCAACACCGCCAGTTGCCGTCCAGAAGTGCTGTACGCACAGTCAACAGTCGCTCCTCTGTTATTGGGGTTCAGTAACGTCAGCTGTTCCCCTGCTGTGTGTGTGGCAATCCCTCCTACCTCCTCCAACCTCCTCCTCCTCCACCTGTCCCTGGGCTCCAACACCGCCAGTTGCCGTCCAGAAGTGCTGTACGCACAGTCAACAGTCCCTCCTCTGTTATTGGGGTTCAGTAACGTCAGCTGTTCCCCTGCTGTGTGTGTGGCAATCCCTCCTACCTCCTCCAACCTCCTCCTCCTCCACCTGTCCCTGGGCTCCAACACCGCCAGTTGCCGTCCAGTAGTGCTGTACGCACAGTCAACAGTCGCTCCTCTGTTATTGGGGTTCAGTAACGTCCGCTGTTCCCCTGCTGTGTGTGTGGCAATCCCTCCTACCTCATCCAACCTCCTCCTCCTCCACCTGTCCCTGGGCTCCAACACCGCCAGTTGCCGTCCAGAAGTGCTGTACGCACAGTCAACAGTCCCTCCTCTGTTATTGGGGTTCAGTAACGTCAGCTGTTCCCCTGCTGTGTGTGTGGCAATCCCTCCTACCTCCTCCAACCTCCTCCTCCTCCACCTGTCCCTGGGCTCCAACACCGCCAGTTGCCGTCCAGAAGTGCTGTACGCACAGTCAACAGTCCCTCCTCTGTTATTGGGGTTCAGTAACGTCAGCTGTTCCCCTGCTGTGTGTGTGGCAAGCCCTCCTACCTCCTCCAACCTCCTCCTCCTCCACCTGTCCCTGGGCTCCAACACCGCCAGTTGCCGTCCAGAAGTGCTGTACGCACAGTCAACAGTCGCTCCTCTGTTATTGGGGTTCAGTAACGTCAGCTGTTCCCCTGCTGTGTGTGTGGCAATCCCTCCTACCTCCTCCAACCTCCTCCTCCTCCACCTGTCCCTGGGCTCCAACACCGCCAGTTGCCGTCCAGAAGTGCTGTACGCACAGTCAACAGTCCCTCCTCTGTTATTGGGGTTCAGTAACGTCAGCTGTTCCCCTGCTGTGTGTGTGGCAATCCCTCCTACCTCCTCCAACCTCCTCCTCCTCCACCTGTCCCTGGGCTCCAACACCGCCAGTTGCCGTCCAGAAGTGCTGTACGCACAGTCAACAGTCGCTCCTCTGTTATTGGGGTTCAGTAACGTCAGCTGTTCCCCTGCTGTGTGTGTGGCAATCCCTCCTACCTCCTCCAACCTCCTCCTCCTCCACCTGTCCCTGGGCTCCAACACCACCAGTTGCCGTCCAGAAGTGCTGTACGCACAGTCAACAGTCCCTCCTCTGTTATTGGGGTTCAGTAACGTCAGCTGTTCCCCTGCTGTGTGTGTGGCAATCCCTCCTACGTCCTCCAACCTCCTCCTCCTCCACCTGTCCCTGGGCTCCAACACCGCCAGTTGCCGTCCAGAAGTGCTGTACGCACAGTCAACAGTCGCTCCTCTGTTATTGGGGTTCAGTAACGTCAGCTGTTCCCCTGCTGTGTGTGTGGCAATCCCTCCTACCTCCTCCAACCTCCTCCTCCTCCACCTGTCCCTGGGCTCCAACACCGCCAGTTGCCGTCCAGAAGTGCTGTACGCACAGTCAACAGTCCCTCCTCTGTTATTGGGGTTCAGTAACGTCAGCTGTTCCCCTGCTGTGTGTGTGGCAATCCCTCCTACCTCCTCCAACCTCCTCCTCCTCCACCTGTCCCTGGGCTCCAACACCGCCAGTTGCCGTCCAGAAGTGCTGTACGCACAGAGCCAAACACCTCGCCAATGTGTTAGTGGGGTTCAGCACCGCCAGCTGTTCCCCTGCTGTGTATACGGCAACGTGTACTGCGACCTCCACGCAGGCACAACAAGTTAAATTTAAGGGAACCTGTCCCCCCCCCCCCAGGCGTTTGTTACTGAAGGAGCCACCCTGTGCAGCAGTAATGATGCAAAGGGAAAAAGTGCCTCTTTTCGTGGTGCTCCTTGCAGATGCTGAACCTAACACTTATGAAATGTGTATCCTCACAGCGTTCAACCGTCCGGTAGGTGGAACTTTCCTTTGTCATGTGACGCAGCACAGCCGTCATTTTTACCCCCTTGTCGCCGTGCGCCACCTCCTCAGCGTTGTTTGAATCTGTCCCGGAGCCTGCGCTGTTAGGTTACCCCTTGGCCATGCACACATTTTGCGCTGCCCGTCTTCTGACATCATTTGCTGTCAGGCTGGCTGCGCCTGTGCGGGTGCGCTGTCCGAGATTCAGCCTCGCGGTGTAGTCTAATGTAATCCCACCGCGGGCCTGGGATCCGTGTCCATGCGCAGTGCATATCCTCGCCTCTCACTCCCCTCCCTACGGCTTCTAAAGACTGTTCGGTGTCAGCTGATCCCTAATAGCATGCCACGGCCGTGACACCGCACAGTCTTAAGAAGCCGTAGGGAGGGGAGTGAGAGGCGAGGATATGCACTGCGCATGGACACGGATCCCAGGCCCGCGGTGGGATTACATTAGACTACACCGCGAGGCTGAATCTCGGACAGCGCACCCGCACAGGCGCAGCCAGCCTGACAGCAAATGATGTCAGAAGATGGGCAGCGCAAAATGTGTGCATGGCCAAGGGGTAACCTAACAGCGCAGGCTCCGGGACAGATTCAAACAACGCTGAGGAGGCGGCGCACGGCGCCAAGGGGGTAAAAATGACGGCTGTGCTGCGTCACATGACAAAGGAAAGTTCCACCTACCGGACAGTTGAACGCTGTGAGGGGACACATTTCATAAGTGTTAGGTTCAGCATCTGCAAGGACCATAATTAAAAGAGCTAAGTTTACCTTTTCCAGCATTAGGGCTGTACACGATGGCTCTTCCAGCTACAAACGCCTGGGGGGGGGGTTAAAGGTTTCCTTTCAACTTGCTCCAGTGCAGGCTTCGGCCTACACTCCGCTCCCCCTGCTCCTCCTGCTGACCCTGGGCTGTAACACCGCCAGTTGGGGCCCAGATGTGCTAGCTGCACAGAGAAAAACACCTCGCCAATGTGTCAGTGGGGTTCAGCAACGCCAGCTGTTCCCCTGCTGTGCAGCCGGCATCGTGTCCTGCAAAAGCCACACAGACACAACACACCCAAAGCTGCCGCCAGTGCAGGCTTCGGCCTACACTCTGCTCCCTCTCCTCCTCCTGCTGACCCCGGGCTCTAACACCGCCAGTTGGGGCCCGGTACTGCTAGCTGCACAGAGAAAAACACCAGCCAATGTGTCAGTGGGGTTCAGCAACGCCAGCTGTTCCCCTGCTGTGCAGCCGGCATCGTGTCCTGCGACCGCCACGCAGACACAAGAACTGAAATTGAAGGGAACCTGTCCCCCCTCCCCCAGGTGTTTCTATGTTTTACAGCCACCTTGTACAGCAGTAATGCTGCATGTGTGCAAGGTGGCTCAGAAACGTATTCTCCTTGCACTCGTGGAACTGAACACGTCTAAAATGTGTCCTCTGTGACCATTAAAACGTCCCTCAGGTGTGATTTAACTTTGTATTGACATACGCAACAAGCTCCTTGGTAACGCTGCCCGTCTTCTGGCATCATTGTTTGGCTGGGTGCGCCTCTGCGGCCGCCTTGACCCACACAACGCCCCTCGGTGTCTTATTTATTTTGACTGCGAGGGTGTGATTGACGGGCATGAACGGTGCATTTCTTCGCCTGTCCCTCATCTCCTTCCGCCTTCTTCGGACTGTGCGGCTTCATGGCCGTGGCATGCGATAAGGGATCAGCTGACGCCACATAGTCTGAAGCAGGTGTAAGAACCCAAGCGAGAGGCGAACATATGTACTGCGCCAGGCCATGAATCCCAGCCCCGCAGTGTTTTAACTATGTCAATACACTGCGGGGCTGTGATTCATGGGCATCGCGAACCGCACCGGCCGACATCAAATGATGTCAGAGGACGGGCAGCACTAACAGCGCAAGGCCAAGGGATAAAACGACAGCGCAGACTCCTGTGCAACAAATAACGATGCTCAGGAGGCCGCGCAAAGCACCAAGGTGGCATTTTTGCCAGCTGTACTGCGTCTCTTTACGAAGGGAACTCACGCCTCAAAATCAGTTTGACTGTGTAAGGGCCTAAATGTTATACGTGTTTCTTTCAGCGTGTGCAAGGAGCGAAATTAAAAGAGCAACCTTTGACTTGTGCAGCACTACTGCTGCATAAGCTGTGGCTCTTCTACTGTGTAACCCCTGAGGGGGGGTTAAAGGTTACCTTTGAAATTGGTTCGATTAGGCTTCGGCCTACACTCTGCTCCCCCTGCAGAGCCCGGGCTCCAACACCGCCAGTTGGGGCCCGGTACTGCTAGCTGCACAGAGAAAAACACCAGCCAATGTGTCAGTGGGGTTCAGCACCGCCAGCTGTTCCCCTGCTGTGCAGCCGGCAACGTGTCCTGCAACAGCCACGCAGGCACAACAGACCCAAAGCTGCCGCCAGTGCAGGCTTCGGCCTACACTCTGCTCCCTCTCCTCCTCCTGCTGACCCCGGGCTCCAACACCGCCAGTTCGGGCCCGGTACTGCTAGCTGCACAGAGAAAAACACCAGCCAATGTGTCAGTGGGGTTCAGCACCGCCAGCTGTTCCCCTGCTGTGCAGCCGGCAACGTGTCCTGCAACAGCCACGCAGGCACAACAGACCCAAAGCTGCCGCCAGTGCAGGCTTCGGCCTACACTCTGCTCCCTCTCCTCCTCCTGCTGACCCCGGGCTCCAACACCGCCAGTTCGGGCCCGGTACTGCTAGCTGCACAGAGAAAAACACCAGCCAATGTGTCAGTGGGGTTCAGCACCGCCAGCTGTTCCCCTGCTGTGCAGCCGGCATCGTGTCCTGCAAAAGCCACGCAGACACCAGAACTGAAATTGAAGGGAACCTGTCCCCCCTCCCCCAGGCGTTTGTACGTTTTTAAGGCCACCTTGTACAGCGGTAATGCTGCATGTGTGCAAGGTGGCTCATAAACGTATTCTCCTCGCACATGTGGAACGGAAAACACGTCTAAAATGTGTCCTCTGTGTGACCATTTAACCGTCCCGGTGGTGTGACTTTCCTTTGTAATGACACGCTGCAACCCCCTTGGTAGCGCTGCCCGTCTTCTGGCATCATTGTTTGGCTGCCTGCGCCTCTGCGGCCGCCCTGACCCACACAACGCCCCTCGGTGTCTTATTTCTTGGGACTGCGAGGGTGTGTTTGATGGGCATGAGCAGTGCATCAGTTCGCCTGTCCCTCATCTCCTTCCGCCTTCTTCAGACTGTGCGGCTTCATGGCCGTGGCATGCGATAAGGGATCAGCTGACGCCGCACAGTCTGAAGCGGGTGTAAGGACCCGAGTGTGAGAGGCGAACATATGTGCTGCGCCAGGCCATGAATCCCAGCCCAGCAGTGTTTTAACAATGTTAAGACACTGCGGGGCTGGGATTCATGGTCATCGCGAACCGCACCAGCCAACATTAAATGAGGTCAGAAGATGGGCAGCGCTAACAGCGCTAGGCCAGGGGATAACACGACAGCGCAGACTCCTGTACAGCAAATAACAACGCTCAGGAGGCTGCACCCAGCACCAAGGTGGGATTCTTGACATCTGTGCTGCGTCTCATTACAAAGGGAACTCGCGCCTCCAACACAGTTTGACTGTATAAAGGGCTAAATGTTATACGTGTTCCATTCAGCGTGTGCAAGGAGCCAAATTAAAAGAGCAACCTTTGACTTGTGCAGCACTACTGCTGCATAAGCTGTGGCTCTTCTACTTTGTAACCCCTGAGGGGGGGTTAAAGGTTACCTTTGAAATTGGTTCGATTAGGCTTCGGCCTACACTCTGCTCCCCCTGCAGAGCCCGGGCTCCAACACCGCCAGTTGGGGCCCGGTACTGCTAGCTGCACAGAGAAAAACACCAGCCAATGTGTCAGTGGGGTTCAGCACCGCCAGCTGTTCCCCTGCTGTGCAGCCGGCAACGTGTCCTGCAACAGCCACGCAGGCACAACAGACCCAAAGCTGCCGCCAGTGCAGGCTTCGGCCTACACTCTGCTCCCTCTCCTCCTCCTGCTGACCCCGGGCTCCAACACCGCCAGTTCGGGCCCGGTACTGCTAGCTGCACAGAGAAAAACACCAGCCAATGTGTCAGTGGGGTTCAGCACCGCCAGCTGTTCCCCTGCTGTGCAGCCGGCATCGTGTCCTGCAAAAGCCACGCAGACACCAGAACTGAAATTGAAGGGAACCTGTCCCCCCTCCCCCAGGCGTTTGTACGTTTTTAAGGCCACCTTGTACAGCGGTAATGCTGCATGTGTGCAAGGTGGCTCATAAACGTATTCTCCTCGCACATGTGGAACGGAAAACACGTCTAAAATGTGTCCTCTGTGTGACCATTTAACCGTCCCGGTGGTGTGACTTTCCTTTGTAATGACACGCTGCAACCCCCTTGGTAGCGCTGCCCGTCTTCTGGCATCATTGTTTGGCTGCCTGCGCCTCTGCGGCCGCCCTGACCCACACAACGCCCCTCGGTGTCTTATTTCTTGGGACTGCGAGGGTGTGTTTGATGGGCATGAGCAGTGCATCAGTTCGCCTGTCCCTCATCTCCTTCTGCCTTCTTCAGACTGTGCGGCTTCATGGCCGTGGCATGCGATAAGGGATCAGCTGACGCCGCACAGTCTGAAGCGGGTGTAAGGACCCGAGTGTGAGAGGCGAACATATGTGCTGCGCCAGGCCATGAATCCCAGCCCAGCAGTGTTTTAACAATGTTAAGACACTGCGGGGCTGGGATTCATGGTCATCGCGAACCGCACCAGCCAACATTAAATGAGGTCAGAAGATGGGCAGCGCTAACAGCGCTAGGCCAGGGGATAACACGACAGCGCAGACTCCTGTACAGCAAATAACAACGCTCAGGAGGCTGCACCCAGCACCAAGGTGGGATTCTTGACATCTGTGCTGCGTCTCATTACAAAGGGAACTCGCGCCTCCAACACAGTTTGACTGTATAAAGGGCTAAATGTTATACGTGTTCCATTCAGCGTGTGCAAGGAGCCAAATTAAAAGAGCAACCTTTGACTTGTGCAGCACTACTGCTGCATAAGCTGTGGCTCTTCTACTTTGTAACCCCTGAGGGGGGGTTAAAGGTTACCTTTGAAATTGGTTCGATTAGGCTTCGGCCTACACTCTGCTCCCCCTGCAGAGCCCGGGCTCCAACACCGCCAGTTGGGGCCCGGTACTGCTAGCTGCACAGAGAAAAACACCAGCCAATGTGTCAGTGGGGTTCAGCACCGCCAGCTGTTCCCCTGCTGTGCAGCCGGCAACGTGTCCTGCAACAGCCACGCAGGCACAACAGACCCAAAGCTGCCGCCAGTGCAGGCTTCGGCCTACACTCTGCTCCCTCTCCTCCTCCTGCTGACCCCGGGCTCCAACACCGCCAGTTCGGGCCCGGTACTGCTAGCTGCACAGAGAAAAACACCAGCCAATGTGTCAGTGGGGTTCAGCACCGCCAGCTGTTCCCCTGCTGTGCAGCCGGCATCGTGTCCTGCAAAAGCCACGCAGACACCAGAACTGAAATTGAAGGGAACCTGTCCCCCCTCCCCCAGGCGTTTGTACGTTTTTAAGGCCACCTTGTACAGCGGTAATGCTGCATGTGTGCAAGGTGGCTCATAAACGTATTCTCCTCGCACATGTGGAACGGAAAACACGTCTAAAATGTGTCCTCTGTGTGACCATTTAACCGTCCCGGTGGTGTGACTTTCCTTTGTAATGACACGCTGCAACCCCCTTGGTAGCGCTGCCCGTCTTCTGGCATCATTGTTTGGCTGCCTACGCCTCTGCGGCCGCCCTGACCCACACAACGCCCCTCGGTGTCTTATTTCTTGGGACTGCGAGGGTGTGTTTGATGGGCATGAGCAGTGCATCAGTTCGCCTGTCCCTCATCTCCTTCCGCCTTCTTCAGACTGTGCGGCTTCATGGCCGTGGCATGCGATAAGGGATCAGCTGACGCCGCACAGTCTGAAGCGGGTGTAAGGACCCGAGTGTGAGAGGCGAACATATGTGCTGCGCCAGGCCATGAATCCCAGCCCAGCAGTGTTTTAACAATGTTAAGACACTGCGGGGCTGGGATTCATGGTCATCGCGAACCGCACCAGCCAACATTAAATGAGGTCAGAAGATGGGCAGCGCTAACAGCGCTAGGCCAGGGGATAACACGACAGCGCAGACTCCTGTACAGCAAATAACAACGCTCAGGAGGCTGCACCCAGCACCAAGGTGGGATTCTTGACATCTGTGCTGCGTCTCATTACAAAGGGAACTCGCGCCTCCAACACAGTTTGACTGTATAAAGGGCTAAATGTTATACGTGTTCCATTCAGCGTGTGCAAGGAGCCAAATTAAAAGAGCAACCTTTGACTTGTGCAGCACTACTGCTGCATAAGCTGTGGCTCTTCTACTTTGTAACCCCTGAGGGGGGGTTAAAGGTTACCTTTGAAATTGGTTCGATTAGGCTTCGGCCTACACTCTGCTCCCCCTGCAGAGCCCGGGCTCCAACACCGCCAGTTGGGGCCCGGTACTGCTAGCTGCACAGAGAAAAACACCAGCCAATGTGTCAGTGGGGTTCAGCACCGCCAGCTGTTCCCCTGCTGTGCAGCCGGCAACGTGTCCTGCAACAGCCACGCAGGCACAACAGACCCAAAGCTGCCGCCAGTGCAGGCTTCGGCCTACACTCTGCTCCCTCTCCTCCTCCTGCTGACCCCGGGCTCCAACACCGCCAGTTCGGGCCCGGTACTGCTAGCTGCACAGAGAAAAACACCAGCCAATGTGTCAGTGGGGTTCAGCACCGCCAGCTGTTCCCCTGCTGTGCAGCCGGCATCGTGTCCTGCAAAAGCCACGCAGACACCAGAACTGAAATTGAAGGGAACCTGTCCCCCCTCCCCCAGGCGTTTGTACGTTTTTAAGGCCACCTTGTACAGCGGTAATGCTGCATGTGTGCAAGGTGGCTCATAAACGTATTCTCCTCGCACATGTGGAACGGAAAACACGTCTAAAATGTGTCCTCTGTGTGACCATTTAACCGTCCCGGTGGTGTGACTTTCCTTTGTAATGACACGCTGCAACCCCCTTGGTAGCGCTGCCCGTCTTCTGGCATCATTGTTTGGCTGCCTGCGCCTCTGCGGCCGCCCTGACCCACACAACGCCCCTCGGTGTCTTATTTCTTGGGACTGCGAGGGTGTGTTTGATGGGCATGAGCAGTGCATCAGTTCGCCTGTCCCTCATCTCCTTCTGCCTTCTTCAGACTGTGCGGCTTCATGGCCGTGGCATGCGATAAGGGATCAGCTGACGCCGCACAGTCTGAAGCGGGTGTAAGGACCCGAGTGTGAGAGGCGAACATATGTGCTGCGCCAGGCCATGAATCCCAGCCCAGCAGTGTTTTAACAATGTTAAGACACTGCGGGGCTGGGATTCATGGTCATCGCGAACCGCACCAGCCAACATTAAATGAGGTCAGAAGATGGGCAGCGCTAACAGCGCTAGGCCAGGGGATAACACGACAGCGCAGACTCCTGTACAGCAAATAACAACGCTCAGGAGGCTGCACCCAGCACCAAGGTGGGATTCTTGACATCTGTGCTGCGTCTCATTACAAAGGGAACTCGCGCCTCCAACACAGTTTGACTGTATAAAGGGCTAAATGTTATACGTGTTCCATTCAGCGTGTGCAAGGAGCCAAATTAAAAGAGCAACCTTTGACTTGTGCAGCACTACTGCTGCATAAGCTGTGGCTCTTCTACTTTGTAACCCCTGAGGGGGGGTTAAAGGTTACCTTTGAAATTGGTTCGATTAGGCTTCGGCCTACACTCTGCTCCCCCTGCAGAGCCCGGGCTCCAACACCGCCAGTTGGGGCCCGGTACTGCTAGCTGCACAGAGAAAAACACCAGCCAATGTGTCAGTGGGGTTCAGCACCGCCAGCTGTTCCCCTGCTGTGCAGCCGGCAACGTGTCCTGCAACAGCCACGCAGGCACAACAGACCCAAAGCTGCCGCCAGTGCAGGCTTCGGCCTACACTCTGCTCCCTCTCCTCCTCCTGCTGACCCCGGGCTCCAACACCGCCAGTTCGGGCCCGGTACTGCTAGCTGCACAGAGAAAAACACCAGCCAATGTGTCAGTGGGGTTCAGCACCGCCAGCTGTTCCCCTGCTGTGCAGCCGGCATCGTGTCCTGCAAAAGCCACGCAGACACCAGAACTGAAATTGAAGGGAACCTGTCCCCCCTCCCCCAGGCGTTTGTACGTTTTTAAGGCCACCTTGTACAGCGGTAATGCTGCATGTGTGCAAGGTGGCTCATAAACGTATTCTCCTCGCACATGTGGAACGGAAAACACGTCTAAAATGTGTCCTCTGTGTGACCATTTAACCGTCCCGGTGGTGTGACTTTCCTTTGTAATGACACGCTGCAACCCCCTTGGTAGCGCTGCCCGTCTTCTGGCATCATTGTTTGGCTGCCTACGCCTCTGCGGCCGCCCTGACCCACACAACGCCCCTCGGTGTCTTATTTCTTGGGACTGCGAGGGTGTGTTTGATGGGCATGAGCAGTGCATCAGTTCGCCTGTCCCTCATCTCCTTCCGCCTTCTTCAGACTGTGCGGCTTCATGGCCGTGGCATGCGATAAGGGATCAGCTGACGCCGCACAGTCTGAAGCGGGTGTAAGGACCCGAGTGTGAGAGGCGAACATATGTGCTGCGCCAGGCCATGAATCCCAGCCCAGCAGTGTTTTAACAATGTTAAGACACTGCGGGGCTGGGATTCATGGTCATCGCGAACCGCACCAGCCAACATTAAATGAGGTCAGAAGATGGGCAGCGCTAACAGCGCTAGGCCAGGGGATAACACGACAGCGCAGACTCCTGTACAGCAAATAACAACGCTCAGGAGGCTGCACCCAGCACCAAGGTGGGATTCTTGACATCTGTGCTGCGTCTCATTACAAAGGGAACTCGCGCCTCCAACACAGTTTGACTGTATAAAGGGCTAAATGTTATACGTGTTCCATTCAGCGTGTGCAAGGAGCCAAATTAAAAGAGCAACCTTTGACTTGTGCAGCACTACTGCTGCATAAGCTGTGGCTCTTCTACTTTGTAACCCCTGAGGGGGGGTTAAAGGTTACCTTTGAAATTGGTTCGATTAGGCTTCGGCCTACACTCTGCTCCCCCTGCAGAGCCCGGGCTCCAACACCGCCAGTTGGGGCCCGGTACTGCTAGCTGCACAGAGAAAAACACCAGCCAATGTGTCAGTGGGGTTCAGCACCGCCAGCTGTTCCCCTGCTGTGCAGCCGGCAACGTGTCCTGCAACAGCCACGCAGGCACAACAGACCCAAAGCTGCCGCCAGTGCAGGCTTCGGCCTACACTCTGCTCCCTCTCCTCCTCCTGCTGACCCCGGGCTCCAACACCGCCAGTTCGGGCCCGGTACTGCTAGCTGCACAGAGAAAAACACCAGCCAATGTGTCAGTGGGGTTCAGCACCGCCAGCTGTTCCCCTGCTGTGCAGCCGGCATCGTGTCCTGCAAAAGCCACGCAGACACCAGAACTGAAATTGAAGGGAACCTGTCCCCCCTCCCCCAGGCGTTTGTACGTTTTTAAGGCCACCTTGTACAGCGGTAATGCTGCATGTGTGCAAGGTGGCTCATAAACGTATTCTCCTCGCACATGTGGAACGGAAAACACGTCTAAAATGTGTCCTCTGTGTGACCATTTAACCGTCCCGGTGGTGTGACTTTCCTTTGTAATGACACGCTGCAACCCCCTTGGTAGCGCTGCCCGTCTTCTGGCATCATTGTTTGGCTGCCTGCGCCTCTGCGGCCGCCCTGACCCACACAACGCCCCTCGGTGTCTTATTTCTTGGGACTGCGAGGGTGTGTTTGATGGGCATGAGCAGTGCATCAGTTCGCCTGTCCCTCATCTCCTTCCGCCTTCTTCAGACTGTGCGGCTTCATGGCCGTGGCATGCGATAAGGGATCAGCTGACGCCGCACAGTCTGAAGCGGGTGTAAGGACCCGAGTGTGAGAGGCGAACATATGTGCTGCGCCAGGCCATGAATCCCAGCCCAGCAGTGTTTTAACAATGTTAAGACACTGCGGGGCTGGGATTCATGGTCATCGCGAACCGCACCAGCCAACATTAAATGAGGTCAGAAGATGGGCAGCGCTAACAGCGCTAGGCCAGGGGATAACACGACAGCGCAGACTCCTGTACAGCAAATAACAACGCTCAGGAGGCTGCACCCAGCACCAAGGTGGGATTCTTGACATCTGTGCTGCGTCTCATTACAAAGGGAACTCGCGCCTCCAACACAGTTTGACTGTATAAAGGGCTAAATGTTATACGTGTTCCATTCAGCGTGTGCAAGGAGCCAAATTAAAAGAGCAACCTTTGACTTGTGCAGCACTACTGCTGCATAAGCTGTGGCTCTTCTACTTTGTAACCCCTGAGGGGGGGTTAAAGGTTACCTTTGAAATTGGTTCGATTAGGCTTCGGCCTACACTCTGCTCCCCCTGCAGAGCCCGGGCTCCAACACCGCCAGTTGGGGCCCGGTACTGCTAGCTGCACAGAGAAAAACACCAGCCAATGTGTCAGTGGGGTTCAGCACCGCCAGCTGTTCCCCTGCTGTGCAGCCGGCAACGTGTCCTGCAACAGCCACGCAGGCACAACAGACCCAAAGCTGCCGCCAGTGCAGGCTTCGGCCTACACTCTGCTCCCTCTCCTCCTCCTGCTGACCCCGGGCTCCAACACCGCCAGTTCGGGCCCGGTACTGCTAGCTGCACAGAGAAAAACACCAGCCAATGTGTCAGTGGGGTTCAGCACCGCCAGCTGTTCCCCTGCTGTGCAGCCGGCATCGTGTCCTGCAAAAGCCACGCAGACACCAGAACTGAAATTGAAGGGAACCTGTCCCCCCTCCCCCAGGCGTTTGTACGTTTTTAAGGCCACCTTGTACAGCGGTAATGCTGCATGTGTGCAAGGTGGCTCATAAACGTATTCTCCTCGCACATGTGGAACGGAAAACACGTCTAAAATGTGTCCTCTGTGTGACCATTTAACCGTCCCGGTGGTGTGACTTTCCTTTGTAATGACACGCTGCAACCCCCTTGGTAGCGCTGCCCGTCTTCTGGCATCATTGTTTGGCTGCCTGCGCCTCTGCGGCCGCCCTGACCCACACAACGCCCCTCGGTGTCTTATTTCTTGGGACTGCGAGGGTGTGTTTGATGGGCATGAGCAGTGCATCAGTTCGCCTGTCCCTCATCTCCTTCTGCCTTCTTCAGACTGTGCGGCTTCATGGCCGTGGCATGCGATAAGGGATCAGCTGACGCCGCACAGTCTGAAGCGGGTGTAAGGACCCGAGTGTGAGAGGCGAACATATGTGCTGCGCCAGGCCATGAATCCCAGCCCAGCAGTGTTTTAACAATGTTAAGACACTGCGGGGCTGGGATTCATGGTCATCGCGAACCGCACCAGCCAACATTAAATGAGGTCAGAAGATGGGCAGCGCTAACAGCGCTAGGCCAGGGGATAACACGACAGCGCAGACTCCTGTACAGCAAATAACAACGCTCAGGAGGCTGCACCCAGCACCAAGGTGGGATTCTTGACATCTGTGCTGCGTCTCATTACAAAGGGAACTCGCGCCTCCAACACAGTTTGACTGTATAAAGGGCTAAATGTTATACGTGTTCCATTCAGCGTGTGCAAGGAGCCAAATTAAAAGAGCAACCTTTGACTTGTGCAGCACTACTGCTGCATAAGCTGTGGCTCTTCTACTTTGTAACCCCTGAGGGGGGGTTAAAGGTTACCTTTGAAATTGGTTCGATTAGGCTTCGGCCTACACTCTGCTCCCCCTGCAGAGCCCGGGCTCCAACACCGCCAGTTGGGGCCCGGTACTGCTAGCTGCACAGAGAAAAACACCAGCCAATGTGTCAGTGGGGTTCAGCACCGCCAGCTGTTCCCCTGCTGTGCAGCCGGCAACGTGTCCTGCAACAGCCACGCAGGCACAACAGACCCAAAGCTGCCGCCAGTGCAGGCTTCGGCCTACACTCTGCTCCCTCTCCTCCTCCTGCTGACCCCGGGCTCCAACACCGCCAGTTCGGGCCCGGTACTGCTAGCTGCACAGAGAAAAACACCAGCCAATGTGTCAGTGGGGTTCAGCACCGCCAGCTGTTCCCCTGCTGTGCAGCCGGCATCGTGTCCTGCAAAAGCCACGCAGACACCAGAACTGAAATTGAAGGGAACCTGTCCCCCCTCCCCCAGGCGTTTGTACGTTTTTAAGGCCACCTTGTACAGCGGTAATGCTGCATGTGTGCAAGGTGGCTCATAAACGTATTCTCCTCGCACATGTGGAACGGAAAACACGTCTAAAATGTGTCCTCTGTGTGACCATTTAACCGTCCCGGTGGTGTGACTTTCCTTTGTAATGACACGCTGCAACCCCCTTGGTAGCGCTGCCCGTCTTCTGGCATCATTGTTTGGCTGCCTACGCCTCTGCGGCCGCCCTGACCCACACAACGCCCCTCGGTGTCTTATTTCTTGGGACTGCGAGGGTGTGTTTGATGGGCATGAGCAGTGCATCAGTTCGCCTGTCCCTCATCTCCTTCCGCCTTCTTCAGACTGTGCGGCTTCATGGCCGTGGCATGCGATAAGGGATCAGCTGACGCCGCACAGTCTGAAGCGGGTGTAAGGACCCGAGTGTGAGAGGCGAACATATGTGCTGCGCCAGGCCATGAATCCCAGCCCAGCAGTGTTTTAACAATGTTAAGACACTGCGGGGCTGGGATTCATGGTCATCGCGAACCGCACCAGCCAACATTAAATGAGGTCAGAAGATGGGCAGCGCTAACAGCGCTAGGCCAGGGGATAACACGACAGCGCAGACTCCTGTACAGCAAATAACAACGCTCAGGAGGCTGCACCCAGCACCAAGGTGGGATTCTTGACATCTGTGCTGCGTCTCATTACAAAGGGAACTCGCGCCTCCAACACAGTTTGACTGTATAAAGGGCTAAATGTTATACGTGTTCCATTCAGCGTGTGCAAGGAGCCAAATTAAAAGAGCAACCTTTGACTTGTGCAGCACTACTGCTGCATAAGCTGTGGCTCTTCTACTTTGTAACCCCTGAGGGGGGGTTAAAGGTTACCTTTGAAATTGGTTCGATTAGGCTTCGGCCTACACTCTGCTCCCCCTGCAGAGCCCGGGCTCCAACACCGCCAGTTGGGGCCCGGTACTGCTAGCTGCACAGAGAAAAACACCAGCCAATGTGTCAGTGGGGTTCAGCACCGCCAGCTGTTCCCCTGCTGTGCAGCCGGCAACGTGTCCTGCAACAGCCACGCAGGCACAACAGACCCAAAGCTGCCGCCAGTGCAGGCTTCGGCCTACACTCTGCTCCCTCTCCTCCTCCTGCTGACCCCGGGCTCCAACACCGCCAGTTCGGGCCCGGTACTGCTAGCTGCACAGAGAAAAACACCAGCCAATGTGTCAGTGGGGTTCAGCACCGCCAGCTGTTCCCCTGCTGTGCAGCCGGCATCGTGTCCTGCAAAAGCCACGCAGACACCAGAACTGAAATTGAAGGGAACCTGTCCCCCCTCCCCCAGGCGTTTGTACGTTTTTAAGGCCACCTTGTACAGCGGTAATGCTGCATGTGTGCAAGGTGGCTCATAAATGTATTCTCCTCGCACATGTGGAACGGAAAACACGTCTAAAATGTGTCCTCTGTGTGACCATTTAACCGTCCCGGTGGTGTGACTTTCCTTTGTAATGACACGCTGCAACCCCCTTCGTAGCGCTGCCCGTCTTCTGGCATCATTGTTTGGCTGCCTGCGCCTCTGCGGCCGCCCTGACCCACACAACGCCCCTCGGTGTCTTATTTCTTGGGACTGCGAGGGTGTGTTTGATGGGCATGAGCAGTGCATCAGTTCGCCTGTCCCTCATCTCCTTCCGCCTTCTTCAGACTGTGCGGCTTCATGGCCGTGGCATGCGATAAGGGATCAGCTGACGCCGCACAGTCTGAAGCGGGTGTAAGGACCCGAGTGTGAGAGGCGAACATATGTGCTGCGCCAGGCCATGAATCCCAGCCCAGCAGTGTTTTAACAATGTTAAGACACTGCGGGGCTGGGATTCATGGTCATCGCGAACCGCACCAGCCAACATTAAATGAGGTCAGAAGATGGGCAGCGCTAACAGCGCTAGGCCAGGGGATAACACGACAGCGCAGACTCCTGTACAGCAAATAACAACGCTCAGGAGGCTGCACCCAGCACCAAGGTGGGATTCTTGACATCTGTGCTGCGTCTCATTACAAAGGGAACTCACGCCTCCAACACAGTTTGACTGTATAAAGGGCTAAATGTTATACGTGTTCCATTCAGCGTGTGCAAGGAGCCAAATTAAAAGAGCAACCTTTGACTTGTGCAGCACTACTGCTGCATAAGCTGTGGCTCTTCTACTTTGTAACCCCTGAGGGGGGGTTAAAGGTTACCTTTGAAATTGGTTCGATTAGGCTTCGGCCTACACTCTGCTCCCCCTGCAGAGCCCGGGCTCCAACACCGCCAGTTGGGGCCCGGTACTGCTAGCTGCACAGAGAAAAACACCAGCCAATGTGTCAGTGGGGTTCAGCACCGCCAGCTGTTCCCCTGCTGTGCAGCCGGCAACGTGTCCTGCAACAGCAACGCAGGCACAACAGACCCAAAGCTGCCGCCAGTGCAGGCTTCGGCCTACACTCTGCTCCCTCTCCTCCTCCTGCTGACCCCGGGCTCCAACACCGCCAGTTCGGGCCCGGTACTGCTAGCTGCACAGAGAAAAACACCAGCCAATGTGTCAGTGGGGTTCAGCACCGCCAGCTGTTCCCCTGCTGTGCAGCCGGCATCGTGTCCTGCAAAAGCCACGCAGACACCAGAACTGAAATTGAAGGGAACCTGTCCCCCCTCCCCCAGGCGTTTGTACGTTTTTAAGGCCACCTTGTACAGCGGTAATGCTGCATGTGTGCAAGGTGGCTCATAAACGTATTCTCCTCGCACATGTGGAACGGAAAACACGTCTAAAATGTGTCCTCTGTGTGACCATTTAACCGTCCCGGTGGTGTGACTTTCCTTTGTAATGACACGCTGCAACCCCCTTGGTAGCGCTGCCCGTCTTCTGGCATCATTGTTTGGCTGCCTGCGCCTCTGCGGCCGCCCTGACCCACACAACGCCCCTCGGTGTCTTATTTCTTGGGACTGCGAGGGTGTGTTTGATGGGCATGAGCAGTGCATCAGTTCGCCTGTCCCTCATCTCCTTCCGCCTTCTTCAGACTGTGCGGCTTCATGGCCGTGGCATGCGATAAGGGATCAGCTGACGCCGCACAGTCTGAAGCGGGTGTAAGGACCCGAGTGTGAGAGGCGAACATATGTGCTGCGCCAGGCCATGAATCCCAGCCCAGCAGTGTTTTAACAATGTTAAGACACTGCGGGGCTGGGATTCATGGTCATCGCGAACCGCACCAGCCAACATTAAATGAGGTCAGAAGATGGGCAGCGCTAACAGCGCTAGGCCAGGGGATAACACGACAGCGCAGACTCCTGTACAGCAAATAACAACGCTCAGGAGGCTGCACCCAGCACCAAGGTGGGATTCTTGACATCTGTGCTGCGTCTCATTACAAAGGGAACTCGCGCCTCCAACACAGTTTGACTGTATAAAGGGCTAAATGTTATACGTGTTCCATTCAGCGTGTGCAAGGAGCCAAATTAAAAGAGCAACCTTTGACTTGTGCAGCACTACTGCTGCATAAGCTGTGGCTCTTCTACTTTGTAACCCCTGAGGGGGGGTTAAAGGTTACCTTTGAAATTGGTTCGATTAGGCTTCGGCCTACACTCTGCTCCCCCTGCAGAGCCCGGGCTCCAACACCGCCAGTTGGGGCCCGGTACTGCTAGCTGCACAGAGAAAAACACCAGCCAATGTGTCAGTGGGGTTCAGCACCGCCAGCTGTTCCCCTGCTGTGCAGCCGGCAACGTGTCCTGCAACAGCCACGCAGGCACAACAGACCCAAAGCTGCCGCCAGTGCAGGCTTCGGCCTACACTCTGCTCCCTCTCCTCCTCCTGCTGACCCCGGGCTCCAACACCGCCAGTTCGGGCCCGGTACTGCTAGCTGCACAGAGAAAAACACCAGCCAATGTGTCAGTGGGGTTCAGCACCGCCAGCTGTTCCCCTGCTGTGCAGCCGGCATCGTGTCCTGCAAAAGCCACGCAGACACCAGAACTGAAATTGAAGGGAACCTGTCCCCCCTCCCCCAGGCGTTTGTACGTTTTTAAGGCCACCTTGTACAGCGGTAATGCTGCATGTGTGCAAGGTGGCTCATAAACGTATTCTCCTCGCACATGTGGAACGGAAAACACGTCTAAAATGTGTCCTCTGTGTGACCATTTAACCGTCCCGGTGGTGTGACTTTCCTTTGTAATGACACGCTGCAACCCCCTTGGTAGCGCTGCCCGTCTTCTGGCATCATTGTTTGGCTGCCTGCGCCTCTGCGGCCGCCCTGACCCACACAACGCCCCTCGGTGTCTTATTTCTTGGGACTGCGAGGGTGTGTTTGATGGGCATGAGCAGTGCATCAGTTCGCCTGTCCCTCATCTCCTTCCGCCTTCTTCAGACTGTGCGGCTTCATGGCCGTGGCATGCGATAAGGGATCAGCTGACGCCGCACAGTCTGAAGCGGGTGTAAGGACCCGAGTGTGAGAGGCGAACATATGTGCTGCGCCAGGCCATGAATCCCAGCCCAGCAGTGTTTTAACAATGTTAAGACACTGCGGGGCTGGGATTCATGGTCATCGCGAACCGCACCAGCCAACATTAAATGAGGTCAGAAGATGGGCAGCGCTAACAGCGCTAGGCCAGGGGATAACACGACAGCGGAGACTCCTGTACAGCAAATAACAACGCTCAGGAGGCTGCACCCAGCACCAAGGTGGGATTCTTGACATCTGTGCTGCGTCTCATTACAAAGGGAACTCGCGCCTCCAACACAGTTTGACTGTATAAAGGGCTAAATGTTATACGTGTTCCATTCAGCGTGTGCAAGGAGCCAAATTAAAAGAGCAACCTTTGACTTGTGCAGCACTACTGCTGCATAAGCTGTGGCTCTTCTACTTTGTAACCCCTGAGGGGGGGTTAAAGGTTACCTTTGAAATTGGTTCGATTAGGCTTCGGCCTACACTCTGCTCCCCCTGCAGAGCCCGGGCTCCAACACCGCCAGTTGGGGCCCGGTACTGCTAGCTGCACAGAGAAAAACACCAGCCAATGTGTCAGTGGGGTTCAGCACCGCCAGCTGTTCCCCTGCTGTGCAGCCGGCAACGTGTCCTGCAACAGCCACGCAGGCACAACAGACCCAAAGCTGCCGCCAGTGCAGGCTTCGGCCTACACTCTGCTCCCTCTCCTCCTCCTGCTGACCCCGGGCTCCAACACCGCCAGTTCGGGCCCGGTACTGCTAGCTGCACAGAGAAAAACACCAGCCAATGTGTCAGTGGGGTTCAGCACCGCCAGCTGTTCCCCTGCTGTGCAGCCGGCATCGTGTCCTGCAAAAGCCACGCAGACACCAGAACTGAAATTGAAGGGAACCTGTCCCCCCTCCCCCAGGCGTTTGTACGTTTTTAAGGCCACCTTGTACAGCGGTAATGCTGCATGTGTGCAAGGTGGCTCATAAACGTATTCTCCTCGCACATGTGGAACGGAAAACACGTCTAAAATGTGTCCTCTGTGTGACCATTTAACCGTCCCGGTGGTGTGACTTTCCTTTGTAATGACACGCTGCAACCCCCTTGGTAGCGCTGCCCGTCTTCTGGCATCATTGTTTGGCTGCCTGCGCCTCTGCGGCCGCCCTGACCCACACAACGCCCCTCGGTGTCTTATTTCTTGGGACTGCGAGGGTGTGTTTGATGGGCATGAGCAGTGCATCAGTTCGCCTGTCCCTCATCTCCTTCCGCCTTCTTCAGACTGTGCGGCTTCATGGCCGTGGCATGCGATAAGGGATCAGCTGACGCCGCACAGTCTGAAGCGGGTGTAAGGACCCGAGTGTGAGAGGCGAACATATGTGCTGCGCCAGGCCATGAATCCCAGCCCAGCAGTGTTTTAACAATGTTAAGACACTGCGGGGCTGGGATTCATGGTCATCGCGAACCGCACCAGCCAACATTAAATGAGGTCAGAAGATGGGCAGCGCTAACAGCGCTAGGCCAGGGGATAACACGACAGCGCAGACTCCTGTACAGCAAATAACAACGCTCAGGAGGCTGCACCCAGCACCAAGGTGGGATTCTTGACATCTGTGCTGCGTCTCATTACAAAGGGAACTCGCGCCTCCAACACAGTTTGACTGTATAAAGGGCTAAATGTTATACGTGTTCCATTCAGCGTGTGCAAGGAGCCAAATTAAAAGAGCAACCTTTGACTTGTGCAGCACTACTGCTGCATAAGCTGTGGCTCTTCTACTTTGTAACCCCTGAGGGGGGGTTAAAGGTTACCTTTGAAATTGGTTCGATTAGGCTTCGGCCTACACTCTGCTCCCCCTGCAGAGCCCGGGCTCCAACACCGCCAGTTGGGGCCCGGTACTGCTAGCTGCACAGAGAAAAACACCAGCCAATGTGTCAGTGGGGTTCAGCACCGCCAGCTGTTCCCCTGCTGTGCAGCCGGCAACGTGTCCTGCAACAGCCACGCAGGCACAACAGACCCAAAGCTGCCGCCAGTGCAGGCTTCGGCCTACACTCTGCTCCCTCTCCTCCTCCTGCTGACCCCGGGCTCCAACACCGCCAGTTCGGGCCCGGTACTGCTAGCTGCACAGAGAAAAACACCAGCCAATGTGTCAGTGGGGTTCAGCACCGCCAGCTGTTCCCCTGCTGTGCAGCCGGCATCGTGTCCTGCAAAAGCCACGCAGACACCAGAACTGAAATTGAAGGGAACCTGTCCCCCCTCCCCCAGGCGTTTGTACGTTTTTAAGGCCACCTTGTACAGCGGTAATGCTGCATGTGTGCAAGGAGGCTCATAAACGTATTCTCCTCGCACATGTGGAACGGAAAACACGTCTAAAATGTGTCCTCTGTGTGACCATTTAACCGTCCCGGTGGTGTGACTTTCCTTTGTAATGACACGCTGCAACCCCCTTGGTAGCGCTGCCCGTCTTCTGGCATCATTGTTTGGCTGCCTGCGCCTCTGCGGCCGCCCTGACCCACACAACGCCCCTCGGTGTCTTATTTCTTGGGACTGCGAGGGTGTGTTTGATGGGCATGAGCAGTGCATCAGTTCGCCTGTCCCTCATCTCCTTCCGCCTTCTTCAGACTGTGCGGCTTCATGGCCGTGGCATGCGATAAGGGATCAGCTGACGCCGCACAGTCTGAAGCGGGTGTAAGGACCCGAGTGTGAGAGGCGAACATATGTGCTGCGCCAGGCCATGAATCCCAGCCCAGCAGTGTTTTAACAATGTTAAGACACTGCGGGGCTGGGATTCATGGTCATCGCGAACCGCACCAGCCAACATTAAATGAGGTCAGAAGATGGGCAGCGCTAACAGCGCTAGGCCAGGGGATAACACGACAGCGCAGACTCCTGTAGTAGTGGTAGTGGGGTTCAGCACCGCCAGCTGTTCCCCTGCTGTGCAGCCGGCAACGTGTCCTGCAACAGCCACGCAGGCACAACAGACCCAAAGCTGCCGCCAGTGCAGGCTTCGGCCTACACTCTGCTCCCTCTCCTCCTCCTGCTGACCCCGGGCTCCAACACCGCCAGTTCGGGCCCGGTACTGCTAGCTGCACAGAGAAAAACACCAGCCAATGTGTCAGTGGGGTTCAGCACCGCCAGCTGTTCCCCTGCTGTGCAGCCGGCATCGTGTCCTGCAAAAGCCACGCAGACACTTGCTCTTGTACCTTCTGCTCCCCATCCTGGTTCCAGTACCGTCAGCTGGTTCCGGGCAGAGCCTTTGGCTTAGGTGCCTCCCTCTGAGTATCCGAGTTCCACCAACGTCAGGTGGTCCTTGGTAGTGCTTTCAGGCACGGGTACCTCCTGCTTAGTAACCGGGTTCCAGTAACGTCAGCTGGTCCTCGGTAGTTCCATTGGCTCTTGGACCTTCGGCTACCCATCCGGGTTCCAGCACCGTCAGCTGGTTCTCGGCAGTGTCTTTTGCTCTTGTACCTTCTGCTCCCCATCCTGGTTCCAGTACCGTCAGCTGGTTCCGGGCAGAGCCTTTGGCTTAGGTGCCTCCCTCTGGGTATCCGAGTTCCACCAACGTCAGGTGGTCCTTGGTAGTGCTTTCAGGCACGGGTACCTCCTGCTTAGTAACCGGGTTCCAGTAACGTCAGCTGGTCCTCGGTAGTTCCATTGGCTCTTGGACCTTCGGGTAGCCATCCGAGTTCCAGTTCCATCAGCTGGTTCTCGGCATTTTCTCAGCCTTCTTGTACCTTCTGCTACATTTCCAAGTTCAAGAGACTAAACACGATGACCCGGAAGAACACCCCTAAGATGACGACGACACCAGAGACGACAACCACCGTGATGACGACGACCCTGGAGACGATGACCCTGAAGACCACCGTGATGACGACGACCCCGGAGACGACGACCCTGAAGACCACCCCGATGACGACGACCCCGGAGACGACGACCCTGGAGACGACGACGACCTGGAAGACCGAGAAGCAGAAGAACAAGAGGCTGCAGAACAAAGAGCAGAAGAACATTAAGCATAACACTAAATATCAGAGCAAAAAATATTATCTAAATTATAAGCAGAAGAAGACTAAGCAGTGTATGGGGGTGAGTCCGTTCCTCCTCGTGGTGCCCCTGGATAAAGCCTGATGCTGCAGGCCAAACTGAACGCGGACAAATGTAACTGTTTTGTGACAGGCAGAACGGAAGGTGTAATCTTCAAACTTTTATAGATAACAACTACAGGAATGCCTGTCACAAATAAGAATATGATGAAGAAGTAGAATATGATGAAGATAATAGTAAAATAAAAAGAATATGAACAATGTAACCCAAAAAATAATAGGTAGAAGATGAAGAAGAAGATGAATAAGGTGAAGAAGTTGATGTCAAAGAAGCTGATGATGAGGATAATGAAGAAGAAAGCGTGGGAGAAGTAAAAAAGAAGGTGAATGGCGTTGAAGTAGTGAAACATCAATATGTGACATCAAAAAAAAAAAAAAATTAACATAGTCAAATTCTTTCTAACGCCGAACGTCATCAAAAAAAAAAAAAATCCTGCTATTCTATTACATTGGGCTAAACCTCTGTGCCTTTAATGTCTCCGCCACGTCCCCCAATACATCCTACATTATTCTTAGTTGTTTTCCTTCATGTAGAATGAACCTACAAGTGTATAAAGGGTTTATTTCAATTCCGATATTTTCGTCCCATTGACTTGCATTGGGATCGGGTATCGGTATCGGATTGGATCCGATATTTTGACGGTATCGGCCGATACTTTCCGATACCGATACTTTCCGATATCGGAAAGTATCGCTCAACACTAGTTGTGAGAACTTTGAACCCCTAAGTGTTTCACTAAAGTTTATAACGTATAGCCTTGAAAATAAAAATCGTAGTTACTTACCGATAATGGTATTTCTCTGATCCCATGATGGCACCACGGAGAGGGGTCCGCCCCCAGGAACAGGAAACCTACAGGTGAAAAAGGGCGTACCTGTCTCCCACATCAGTTGGTTTACAGAGCCTTTATACAGAACTTCAGCTGCAACTCAACATTTGCACAAATTAAAACATAACCAATTTAACTTAACAGAGGCACCGTGACTAAGCTAATGACTAATACATTATAGTGTGCACACCTGTGTGTGAAAAGGGAGGGAATATACGGGTGCCATCATGGGATCAGAGAAATACCGTTATCGGTAAGTAACTACGATTTTCTCTATCCCCCATGATGGCACCATGGAGAGGTTTGCATAGATTGTAACTCTTAGGGAGGGACCACTGCCTCTAGAACCCTTCACCCAAAGGTGAGATCTGAGGAGGTCAAGTCTAAGTGGTAATGTTTGAAAAATGTAGACTGGGAAGACCAAGTGGCAGCTCTACATATCTGTTGTATTGATGCGCCAGCTCTCTCCACCCAGGAGGATGCCACTGCTCTGGTTGAATGGGCTTTAATATTCTCCGGAATGGTTGCCCCACAGGATGAGTAGGATAGAGTGATGGTGTCCCTTATCCACCTCGCCAGCGTGGCTTTCGATGCTTTCTGTCCCTTCCGTGGACCCTGGAAGCAGACAAACAGAGCCCTATCCTTCATGCACTCCCTAGTGGCTGACAGATATTGGACCAGACACCTTTTTACATCTAGGGTATGCAGTGTTTTTTCCCCCTCATTTTTGGGGCTGGGACAAAAGGAGGGCAAAGAGATCTCTTGGGTTCTATGAAATTGCGATGACATTTTAGGGAGATAAGCTGGGTCAGTCTTAAGAATGACTCTATCTTCGAGAATCTGAGTAAAGGGTGGGCATGCAGACAGCGCTTGTATATCGCTAACGCAACGGGCCGAGGTTAAGGCTACCAGGAGTGTGGTTTTTAGAGATACAATTTTTAAAGAAGCGTCTGCCAAGGGCTCGAAGGGAGGTTTGGTTAGAGCATTTAGGTTTAGATCCCAGGGAGGAGAGGTATGGAGGGGAATAGGCCTGGATCTACTTGAAGCTCTAATGAACCTCATGATCCAGCGATTTCTGGCTAGATCATGGCTGTACAAAGCCCCCAAGGCTGCTACTTGGACCTTTAGAGTGTTTGTAGCTAGACCTTTTTCTAGTCCCTTTTGCAGGAATTCAAGGATTTTCTGTATTGGGATTTCCCCTGTTGGGTCTGCGCCGGATACTGACATGAATTTTTTCCACACTTTCCCATATATTTTGGTGGTTACAAGTTTCCTACTCTGCAGTAGAGTGGATACTAGATTGGGGGAGAAACCCTTATCGCTTAGTAGCTTCCTTTCAAAAGCCAAGCTGTCATGTGTAGGCTCATTACATTGGGGTGGAAAACTGGTCCCTGGGATAACAGGTTCGGAGTGTCTGGTAGGACCCAAGGGCTTGATATGGACATTTTTGTTAGCCACGAAAACCATATTCTGCGTGGCCAGAATGGAGCTATTACTATCACTGTTGCTCCCTCCTCCCGAATCTTCCTCAGTACTAAGGGAATGAGGGATATCGGGGGAAATGCGTAAGCGAGACGATAGTTCCAGGGAATTGTGAAGGCGTCTAACGCTACTGGGCCCCCCCGGGGATCGATTGAGCAGAATGTCTCTACTTTCTGATTTTGACTGTTCGCAAACAAGTCTATTTCTGGATGCCCCCAACGTTTTATGATCTGGTTGAACACTGATTGTTTTAGCTCCCACTCCCCTTGTTTTAAGCATGTCCTGCTCAAGAAATCCGCAGTTCGGTTTTCTGAACCTTTTATGTGGAGAGCTGTCAGGGATTTTAGATTGTGTTCTGCTATGTGGAATATGGATTGGGTCACCCCCATTAATGCCCGAGACCTGGTGCCCCCTTGGTGGTTTAGGTATGCTACCACTACTTGGTTGTCTGAAAAGACTTTTACGTGATGGGAGCAAATGAGATTTAGAAAGTGCGTTAGGGCCAGTTTTACCGCTAACAGTTCTTTCATGTTTGAAGAGGCTAGTTGTTGATTTTGGCTCCAATTCCCCTGTGCCACTTGATCGTCTATGTGTGCTCCCCACCCCCAGGGGCTTGCATCCGTCGTTAGGATTTTTTCTGTCGGTAGTGCCCAAGGAACCCCTTTGGTTAAATTCACTGGGTCTGCCCACCATAGTAGGGAGTGTATCGTATCTGACGAGATACTTAATCGCCCGTCTAAATTTCCGTGCAGAGACATGCTTGAATCTAATGTTTCCCATTGCAGGTCCCGGGTGTGACATTGTGCCCACTGTACTGCCTGGATACAGGCGGTCATAGATCCCAACAGGGACATCACTTTTCTTAGAGTAGTGACTGGGGATGTTGTCATCTGTAACACTATCTGTGTCATTTTTTGGATCTTCCCCTGTGGAAGATAGCATTTCTGCGTGGTCGAGTCTATGACTATCCCTAAGTACCCCTGTACCTGGGATGGCACTATTCTGGATTTGGGTATGTTCAGTAGCCAACCTAGACTCATCAGTGAAGTCATGACCAACTCCAACTGTTGTTTGCAATGTTGGGATGAAGTTCCTACCACCAAGAGATCGTCCAGATAGGGAACTATTAGTACATTCTGTTCCCGTATGTGGGCCATTACCTCTGACATTATTTTTGTGAACACCTGTGGTGCGATGGCTAACCCGAAGGGGAGAGCCCTGAATTGGTAGTGTTTCACTTCCCCCTGGATAGTCACTGCCAGTCTGAGGTATTTTTGATGGTTGTTGTGGATAGGCACATGGTAATACGCGTCTCGTAAATCTAGAACAGTCATGAAGCACAAGGGAAAGAGCATCCTTACACAAGATTTTATTGTCTCCATTTTGAAATGTTGAATCTCGAGGAAACTGTTTAATCTTTTGAGATTTATGATCGCCCTGTGCGATCCGTCCGGTTTCCTGCGAAGGAAGAGGGGAGAGTAGAAGCCCATACCTTTTTCCTGGTTGGAAACTTCTTGTAACACTCCCTTCTGAATTAAGTTCAGAATCTCTTCCTGAAGAGCTGACTGTTCGTGTGATTGTCTCTGAGGTGTTATCATGAAGGAATTGCCGGGAGGGGTGTGGAATTTCAATTTGAGACCTTCTCTTATTATGTTTAGTATCCAGGTACTGTTTGAAATTTTTTCCCAGGCTGGAAGAAAACAGGTCAATCTCCCTCCGACCCGGGGAATACCTTCATTGTGATTTTTTATTGTCGGCGGGGGGTTTGTTGAATATGAAGCCTTTGTTCTTATTACTTCTGTCCTCCCAACCATCTTTGTTCCCTTTTGGGGGTTTTCTCCGCATGAACTTTCTGCTCTAAAAAGGACGCCTGTAGGACTGATAGGGGAACCCGGGAAAAGATTTTTTCTTATCCCCGGCTTTGTCTAGGATGTCATCCAATGTTGACCCAAATAAGAACTCGCCTTCACATGGTATTGAGCATAATTTGGTTTTGGTTTGCAAATCCCCTGGCCAGCATTTTAGCCACAGGGCACGTCTTGCGGCGTTTGAAAAGGAAGCTGACCTAGCCGCCAGTCTGGCTGAATCAACTGATGCGTCGGCCAAAAATGCTGCTGCACCTTTCATAACAGACACTGACTTTTGAATTGTCTCTCTTGAGACCTTTTCTTTTAATTGGGAATCTAAGTGCTCGAGCCATACCATTAAAGCACGGGCAGTACAGGTGGCCGCAATGGCCGGTTTTAATCCACCTCCTGCTGCTTCCCAGGAGTTTTTTAAGAAAGTCTCGGCTTTTTTGTCCATCGGGTCCTTTAAGGTACCCATGTCTTCGAATGGCAGGGCAAATTTTTTAGAGGCCTTTGCTATGGCCACATCCAATTTTGGTGCCTTACTCCAGGATGAGCAGGCTGGGTCGTCGAAGGGGTATTTTCTCTTAGGGGTTAAGAGAACTTTTTTGTCTGGTTTCTTCCATTCTCTATTAATTAGGGAGTGAATTTTTTCATTTATTGGGAATGCTCTCCTTTTCTTTTGTTCCAGACCACTGAACATGATATCCTGCGCCTTTTTTTAGGGCGTTCGTCTACCAGACCCATTGTTGCCCTGACGGCTTTTACGAGGGCGTCTGTCTCTTCGATAGGGAAGCAACTGCGTCCCCCTTCTGAAGATAGCGAAAGAGGATTCGGAATCCGATGAATCACTAGAATCGGAAATTTCACTTCCCGACTCATCTATACTGGATTCAGGGGACCTATGGCTTGATTTGCGTTTTTTCTTTGAGGTCTTAACGCCCTTAAGGGCGCTTTCCACCTGGCTCCTTATTAATGATTTTAAGTTAGAAGCAAACGTCGGGAATTCTTCCTGAATTGTTTTTTCTATGCAATTGCTGCATAGCTTTTTCTCCCATGAGGAAGGTAACTCTTCCGGGCATATAGCACATACCCTGTGCTTTGATTTGGTTATGCATTTCTTTCCCTAGAAGAAAAGAGTGACCCTGTATTAAACTCAGGACTTTCACGTAGATCACTCACCCTCCTGTGGACAAGAGATACCGTCTCGAGCCTGGGAACTATCTCCACTGCTGGGTTCGTCACAGGTCATGCGGTTTTCGCAGAAGCTCGGCTGCGTTGTGATCCTGAGCGTCCACTGCTGCTGCGCTGCTGGGAGGAAGTGTTTCCCTTGCGCTGATGCTGTGTGCGCTGGCGCCGCTGTACCTGCGCTTGCTCAGGAGATAACTGTATAACCTCCTGCGCATCCTGCTGCTCCTGGTCGCTCATAGTCTCCACACTGTTTTTCAGTGAGAATAGCTGAGCAGCGATTCCAGGCTGCTTAGCTGTTTAAATTCCCCGCTCGCAGCGCCTAACTTCCGGTTTTCCAAGTGCCCCTGCACTGACCCGGAAGTGCTCCCGCCGCGCCTGCGCATTAACTTGTGGCCAGTCTCGAGCGCCATTCCTCTGCTGTGCGCCCTGCTGGCCGCCAGCTCCTGGGGCCGCCGCAGCCGCCGCTGCCTTTATTACAGGTATACCTGTCGGTGGCCGCCGCCACCATCCTCCAGTGCCCCTCGGCGTCTTCTGCCAGCGCCCGCCCGCACACATGCTCCTGCCTCGGCGGCGATGGCGCCGGCGTTCCCTCGGTCCCGCGTGTCCGGTCTCCAGCTCCACCGGTATCTCGTCTGGGACCCCATGGGTCGGTAGCCGCCGCTACCCCCATGCACCGCTGTGCAGCGGTACGGAGGCTATCTTGGTGACCGCCGTCACCTGCCTCCTTCCTCCCCCTTTTTTTTTTTTTTCTGGGGAAGACAGACTCAGCTCCACCGGTATCCTTTTCACTGCCTTCCCCTCCTCACTCAGCCTCCAGGTCCGCCGACCCCAGCGGTGGTGCTTCAGGGAGGGAAAAAAGGGGGGGGAGAAAAACCGCTCGACCCAGCCGTGACAGGGCGCCCCCTGCCAGGAACCGAACTGGATCAGCCCCTGGTTCCACGAAGGATCTCCAGGTACATGCTGTAGGTTCCCCGTCAGGGACAGGAAACCAACTGATGTGGGAGAGAGGTACGCCCTTTTTCACCTGTAGGTTTCCTGTCCATGGGGGCGGACCCCTCTCCGTGGTGCCATCATGGGGGATAGAGAAAAATATTTTTTTTTTCCACAAAAAATTTATTTTTAGCCCCAATTTTGTATTTTTCCAAGGGTAACAGGCAGCATTGGACCTCAAAAGTTGTTGTGCAATTTGTCCTGAGTATGCTGATACCCCATATGTGGGGGGAACCACCGTTTGGGCACATGGCAGAGCTTGGAAGGGAAGGAGTGCCGTTTTGGAATGCAGACTTTGACTGAATGGTCTGTGGGAGTCACGTTGCGTTTGCAGAACCCTGATGTACCTAAACAGTAGAAACCCCCTACAAGTGACCCCATATTGGAAACTATAACCTCCAAGAAACTTATCTAGATGTGTTGTGAGAAATTTGAACCCCCAAGTGTTTCACTAAAGTTTGTAACACTGTGAAAATAAAAAATAAAAATTTTCCACAAAAATTATATTTAGCTCCCAATTTTGTATTTTTCCAAGGTTAACAGGTGACATTGGACCCTAAAAGTTGTTGTCCAATTTATCCTGAGTATGCTGATACCCCATATGTGGAAGAAAACTACTGTTTGGGCACACATCGGGGCTCGGAAGGGAAGTATTGAAGTTTTGGAATGCAAATTTTGATGGAATGGTCTGCGGGCGTCATGCTCCGTTTGCAGAGCCCCTGATGTGCCTAAACAGTAAAAGAACCCACAAGTGAAATTACTTTGGAAACTACACCCCCCAAGGAACTTATCTAGATGTGTTGTGAGAACTTTGAACCCCTAAGTGTTTCACTAAAGTTTACAACGCAGAGCCGATAAAATAAAAAATATTTTTTTTTCACGAAAATGATTTTTAGCCCCCAAATTTTTATTTTCACAAGGGTAGCAGGAGAAATTGGACGGCAAAAGTTGTTGTCCAATTTGTCCTGAGTACGCTGATACCCCAAATGTGGGGGGGGATCCACTGTTTGGGCGCACGGCAGAGTTCGGAAGGGAAGGAGCGCCGTTCTACTTTTTCAACATAGAATTGGCTGGAATTGAGATCGGACGCTGTGTCGCGTTTGGAGAGCATCTGATGTGCCTAAACAGTGGAAACCCCTGTAGACATCCTACTATGCTGCCACTATGGCTTGCTCCTAAACATGGTCCCCTGATGAGCCCTATATGAGCAGAGGGTGAAACGCATAGGGACGGAGATACTGGACAAATCATGTCATATTATCCAGATAAGTAACTGATTATGGGTCTATTAGCATGCTTGTGGTTCTCTATGGCGGCAACATGTGTAATATGATAGGGTGTTGTGCCGTGGTCATGAGAGACTAGTGGAACTATATATAAGTGAAGTTTCCGTATAGCTTGCTATAAATATCTGACTTGGTCGTGGTGACTCAGTTACACAACCAATTTTGGTAGTATGATGCAAATAGACTATTAGCACAAGAGCGCTTTATTTATCCTTTTCTCTCAAAAATTGAATTTTGGAGGCCTTTTTTTTGCTCCCTATTTTGGTCCCTCACAATATTTATACATCCTGATATCCAAAAGGTTGAGCCTAGGGAACAGGTTGGGACTTTAAGTTGATATAAGTGCAATAGGTTTACTAGTGCTATACTATATCTTGTGCAACATTTATTGCAATTAGTCTTTTTTAGCCTCACCAAGTGTCTGTGTTTGTGTGTATGGTGTTGGGATCTGGGCGTGGGTAGTTGTTAGAGTCCAATTAGGGCCAGCCGACGCAGAGTGGGGGCGCCATATCGAATCTAGGGTGCCAACCTCCACTACCAGGAAGGTACAGTACATTAGGAAGAATATTAGGGATATAGTTAGGAATGCTTTCCTTACTAGGACTTCCTGGCTAATTTTTTACAGTACTGTTTTTGCTGCACTAATACCCCGCTCTGATCTTGGGTTTTTGTGTTGGTTATTATTTATATGTCTCATTTTCAATATGGTTAATTAAAAGATATTTTTAAGGGTTGTGTTCTTTTTTGGTTTATAGCCTAAACAGTGGAAATTCTAACTCCAACCCTAACTCCAACACACCCCTAACCCTAATCCCAACCATAACCCTAACTACACCCCTAACCCGAACACACCCCTAACTCTAATCCCAACCCTAACCATAATCCTGACCACACTCCTAACCCCAACACACCCCTAACCCCAACACACCCCAAACCCTAATCCCAGCCCTAATTACAAACCTAACATAACCCTAACCTCACCCCTAACCCTGACACATCCCAAACCCTAATCCCAACCCTAACCCCAACCGTAAACATAATACAAACCCTAACTCCAACTTTAGCCCTAACCCTAACTTTAGCCCCAGCCCTAACCCTAACTTTAGCCCTAACCCTAACTTTAGCCCCAATGCTAACACTAACCCTAATGGGAAAATGGAATTAAATACATTTTTTTAGTTTTATTATTTTTCCCTAACTAAGGGGGTGATAAAGGGGGTTTGATTTACTATTTATAGCGGGTTTTTATAACGGGTTTTCATGTTTGGCAGCAGTCACACGCTAAAAGACACTCTTTATTGCAAAAAAGTTTTTGCATCATCACATTTTGAGAGCTATAATTTATCTATATTTTGGCCCACAGAGTCATGTGAGGTCTTGTTTTTTGCGGGACGAGTTGACATTTTTATTGGTACCATTTTTGAGCACATGACATTTTTTGATAGCTTTTTATTCTGATTTTTGGGAGGCAGAATGAATAAAAACCAGCAATTCCTGAATTTCTGTTAGGGGGGGCATTTGTACTGTTCAGTGTATGGTAAAATTGATAAAGCAGCTTTATTCTTCAGGTCAGTACGATTACAGCGATACCTCATTTATATCTTTTTTTATGTTTTGGCTCTTTTACACAATAAAAACTATTTTATATAAAAAATAATTGTTTTTGCATCGCTTTATCCTGAGAGCTATAACTTTTTTATTTTTCTGCTGATGATATTGTATGGTGCTTTTTTTTTTGCGGGACAAGATGACATTTTCAGCGGTACCTTGTTTATTTATATCCGTCTTTTTTATCACGTTTTTTGCACTTTTTGTTCAGCAGTATGATAAAGCATTGTTTTTTGCCTCGTTTTTTATTTATTCTTTTTACGGTGCTCACTGAAGGGGTTAACTATTGGGAGCGGGTCATTACAGACGCGGCAATACTAAATATGTGTACTTTATTGCTTTTTTTATTTACATAAATAAATGGATTTTTTGGAAAACATTTCTTTATTTTTTCTTTATTTGGGGATTTTTTTTTATACATTCTATGTTTTTTTTTTTAACTTTATAACATTGTCCCAGGTTGGGACATTACTATATAAAGTCAAATCACTGATCGGACACTTTGCATAGCACTGTGTCAGATCAGCGATCTGACAGACACTGCAGGAGGCTTGCCGGCACCTACTCTCAGCAGGCGCCGGCAAGCCACCAAAGTGAAGGACCAGGAAGGAGCACCACGGCCATTTTGCATCCAAGGTCTCCAAGGAGACCACCGGAAAAACTCTTCTTATGGGAGAGCGCAGGGAGCCCACTCTCTGCACAATTGTTCTCTGTTCCACTCTCACTACTGACAGCGGCATCAGAGGGGTTAAATGCCCACAATCGGCGCTAGCGCTGATCGTGGGCATTGCTGTGGGGTGTCAGCTGCCACATACAGCTGACACCAGCACGCGATCCTGCGGTGCTCACCGCGAGATAGCACGATCGTGCTGCTGTACTAGTACTGTGGTTTCTGGGAACGCAATTCCTGCAGAGCAGTGCTAGTACGGCGCCTGTCAGGAAGGTGGTTCAAACATATCAAATGTTTAGAAATTTTACTGTGCCTAATAATTTGGAACAGTGCATTTTGAGTTTTTATTCATTTTGGAGATTATACTGTAATTATTGGGAGTTTTTTTCAATAAAATTCGATGTATATTCTAAGGGGTGATGACTTTTATTAGACTGACTGTCATTTGCACCGACCATTTAGGAAAATCTGAGAAAAATATCATTTGCATAATAATTTGGAACATGCTGTAATATACACGTTTATTTGGGATATGTGTTAATTCCCCTATTATCTCCATATATTTCATGTTCATTCCCCACCTATCAGGCTCAGGGAATATAATATACCCCTGTTTATATGGGATATGTGTTCATTCGCCTATTCTCTACATATTATTCATGTTCATTCCCCACCTATTGGGCTATTGGGCTCAGGTAATATAATATACACCTGTATATATGGGATATGTGTTCATTCTCCTATTCTCTAAATATATTTCATGTTCATTCCCCACCTATCAGGCTCAGGGAATATAATATACACCTGTTTATATGGGACATGTGTTCATTCTCCTATTCTCTACATATATTTCATGTTCATTCCCCACCTATCAGGCTCAGGGAATATAATATACACCTGTTTAAATGAGATATGTGTTCATTCTGCTATTATCTACACATATTTCATGTTCATTCCCCACCTATCAGGCACACGAAATATAGTATACATTTGTTTATATGGGATATGTGTTCATTCTCCTATTCTCTGCATATATTTCATGTTCATTCCCCACCTATCAGGCTCAGGGAATATAATATACACCTGTTTATATGGGATATGTGTTCATTCTCCTATTTTCTTCATATAGGTCATGTTCATTCCCCACCTATCAGGCACAGGTAATATAATATACACCTGTTTATATGGGATATGTGTGCATTCTCTTATTCTCTACATATATTTCATGTTCATTTTCCACCTATCAGGCTCAGGGAATATAACATACACCTGTTTATATGGGATATGTGTTCATTCCTCTATTATCTACATATACTTCATGTTCATTCCCTACCTATTAGGCACAGGGAATATAGTATACACCTGTTTATATGGGATATGTGTTCATTCTCCTATTCTCTACATATATTTCATGTTCATTCCCCATCTATCAGGCTCAGGTAATATAATATACACCTGTATATATGGGATATGTGTTAATTCTCCTATTCTCTACATATATTTCATGTTCATTCCCACCTATCAGGCTCAGGGAATATAATATACACCTGTTTATATGGGATATGTGTTCATTCCTCTATTCTCTACATATATTTCATGTTCATTCCCCAGCTATCAGGTTCAGGGAATATAATATACACCTGTTTATATGGGATATGCGTTCATTCTCCTATTCTCTACATACATTTCATGTTCATTCCCCACCTATCGGGCTCAGGGAATATAATATACACCTGTTTATATGGGATATGTGTTCACTCTCCTATTCTCTACATACATTTGATGTTCATTCCCCACCTATCAGGCTTAGGGAATATAATATACACCTGTTTATATGGGATATGTGTTCATTCCTCTATTATCTGCATAAATTTCATGTTCATTCTCCACCTATCAGGCACAGGAAATATAGTATACACCTGTTTATATGGGATATGTGTTCATTCTCCACATATATTTCATGTTCATTCCCCACCTATCAGGCTCAGGGAATATAATATACAAATGTTTATATGGGATATGTGTTCATTCTCCTATTATCTACATGTATTTCGTGTTCATTCCCCACCTATCAGGCGCAGGGAATATAATATACACCTGTTTATATGGGATATGTGTTCATTCCTCTATTATCTACATATATTTCATGTTCATTCCACACCTATCAGGTTCAGGGAATATAATATACACCTGTTTATATGTGTTAATTCTCCTATTCTCTACATATATTTCATGTTCATTCCCCACCTATCAGGCACAGGGAATATAATATACACCTGTTTATATGGGATATGTGTTCATTCTCCTATTCTCTACATGTATTTCATGTTCATTCCCCACCTATCAGGCTCAGGGAATATAATATACACCTGTTTTTATGGATCTATGTTGATTTCCTAATTGTCTACATATATTTCGTATTCAGTTCATATCCAAGATGCATAAGAAATCTATAACACATATCCATCTCTTTGGACCTAAAAGTTATTACGTTCATTCTTTTAATTTATTCCTTTTCTTCATTCTTTTTAGTATGTCCCCTCTTTTCCACCCGTCCCAGCACCCAAACCAGGTGTCCCAGGTATCTTCTACCTCTGAGTTTCGGGCTAGTTCCTCAGCTGGATCGGTAAGACCTTTGAGTGCTCTGGATATGCTCCCATCTGGAGCCATGTTGTTAGGTATATACAGTGACTTGTGAAAGTATTCGGCCCCCTGGAACTTTTCAACCTTTTCCCACATACTGTATCATGCTTCAAACATAAAGATACCAAATGTAAATTTTTGGTGAAGAATCATCAAGTGGAACACAATTGTGAAGTTGAACGAAATTCATTGGTTATTTTAAATTTTTGTGGAAATTCAAAAACTGAAAAGTGGGGCATGCAATATTATTCGGTCCCTTTAACTTAATACTTTGTTGCGCCACCTTTTGCTGTGATTACAACTGCAAGTCGCTTAGGGTATGTCTCTATCAGTTTTGTACATCCAGAGACTGAAATTCTTGCCCAATTTTCCTTGGTAAACAGCTCGAGCTCAGTGAGGTTTGATGGAGATCGTTTGTGAACAGCAGTTTTCAGCTCTTTCCACAGATTCACGATTGAATTGAGGACTGGACTTTGACTTGGCCATTCTAACACCTGGATATGTTTATTTGTGAACCCTTTCATTGTAAGTTTTGCTTTATGTTTGGGATCATTATCTTGTTGGAAGACAAATCTCTGTCCCAGTCTTAAGGTACCGTCACATTTAGCGACGCTGCAGCGATATAGACAACGATCCGATCGCTGCAGCGTCGCTGTTTAGGTCGCTGGGGAGCTGTCACAAAGACAGCTCTCTCCAGCGACCAACGATCAGGGGAACGACTTCGGCATCGTTGAAACTGTCTTCAACGATGCCAAAGTCCCCCTGCAGCACCCGGGTAACCAGGGTAAACATCGGGTTACTAAGCGCAGGGCCGCGCTTAGTAACCCAATATTTACCCTGGTTACAAGTGAACACATTGCTGGATCGGTGTCACACACACACCGATCCAGCGATGACAGCGGGTGATCAGCGACGAAATAAAGTTCTGGACTTCTAGCTCCGACCAACCATATCACAGCGGGATCCAGATCGCTGCTGCGTGTCAAACACAACGAGATCGCTATCCAGGACACTGCAACGTCACGGATCGTCGTCGTACTCGCTGCAAAGTCGCTTAGTGTGAAGGTACCTTTAGGTCTTTTGCAGACTCCAACAGGTTTTCTTCAAGAATGGTCCTGTATTTGGCTCGATTAACCCCTTTCTGACCTCGGACGGGATAGTACGTCCGAGGTCAGATATCCCACTTTGATGCAAGGCTCCGGCAGTGAGCCCACATCAAAGCCGGGACAGGTCAGCTGTTTTGAACAGCTGACATGTGCCTGCAATAGCGGCGGGTGAAATCGTGATTCACCTGCTGTTATTAACTAGTTAAATGCCGCTGTCAAACGCTGACAGCGGCATTTAACCGGCGCTTCCGGCCGGGCGGCCGGAAATGAGCGCATCGCTGACCCCCGTCACATGATCGGGGGTCAGCGATGCTTGTGCAGAATAACCATAGAGGTCCTTGAGACCTCTATGGTTACTGAACGCCGGTAGCTGTGAGCGCCACCCTGTGGTCGGCGCTCATAGCACACCTTCATTTCTGCTGTAGCAGAGCCGATCGAGTGGTGCCAGCTTCTAGGCTAATGAAGCATGGCAAAAGCAAAAAAAAAAAGTAAAAAAAAAAAAATGTGAAAAAAATTAAAAATATATAAAAGTTTAAATCACCCCCCTTTCGCCCCATTCAAAATAAATCAGTTAAAAAAAAAACAAAAAAAAAAAACTACACATATTTGGTATCGCCGGGTTCTATCAATAAAAAAAAAAAAGATTACCGTATTTTCCGGCGTATAAGACGACTTTTTAACCCCCGAAAATCTTCTTAAAAGTCGGGGGTCGTCTTATACGCCGGGAATCGACTTGTACGCCGGTGTATATGGTGGGTGGGGAGGGGGAGTGATCCTGATGACGAGGGGGCGTCTCACAGGAAAGTGAGTAATCCCCATTACCTTATCCTAGCGGTGCAGCGTGGGGGTGTCAGTGCTGGGAGCGGCGGCAGCTGCTGTGTTCTGGTGCGGCGGCTCCTCTTCTGTGTGGGGCCTCTGTGCTGTGAGGTGGCGGCGGCAGCGGCGTATCTTTATCCAGTTGGGGCTCCTCCGGCATCTCCTTAGCCCTGGAGGCCCCGCCGCAACTCCATCGGTGCAATGTGGTGGCCTCCGGGAAAATGGCCGCTGCTCAGATTCAGATCTCGTGTCCCGAGATTTCGGGACGAGATCTGAATCTGAGCAGCGGCCATTTTCCCGGAGGCCACCGCATCGCACCTATTGAGCTGCCTCCGGGAAAATGGCCGCTGCATTGCACCGATGGAGTTGCGGCGGGGCCTCCAGGGCTAAGGAGATGCCGGAGGAGCCCCAACTGGATAAAGATACGCCGCCGCCACCACCACCGCACAGCACAGAGGCCCCACACAGAAGAGGAGCCGCCGCACCAGAGCACAGCAGCCGCCGCACCAGAGCACAGCAGCCGCCGCCGCCACTCCCAGCACTGAGACCCCCACGCTGCACCGCTACGATAAGGTAATGGGGGATACTCACTTTCCTGTGAGACGCCCCCTCGTCATCAGGATCACTCCCCCCCCCCAAAAGGCACATATTCACCGGCCCTATAAGACGACATAGGGTGTATAAGAAGACCCCCGACTTTTAAGAAGATTTTATATTTTAACTGGTAAAGTTGGGGGGTCGTCTTATACGCCCAGTCGTCTTATACGCCGGAAAATACGGTAACCTGATCGCTAAACGGCGTAGCAAGAAAAAAATTCAAAACTCCAGAATTAAGTTTTTTGCTCGCCGCGACATTGCATTAAAATGCAATAACGGGCAATTGAAAGAATGTATCTGCACCTAAATTGTATTATTAAAAACGCCAGATCGGCATGCAAAAAATAAGCCCTCATCTGACCCCAGATCATGAAAAATGGAGCCGCTACGGGTATCGGAAAATGTCACAATTTTTTTTTTTTAGCAAAGTTTGGAATTTTTTTTCACCACTTAGATAAAAAATAACCTAGACATGTTAGATGTGTATGAACTCATACTTAATCAACATAAAACTTAGCACTCAACTTAGGATGCTGGAACAGAAGAATTTTATTTTGCAGTATACTCAAAACGTTTCGGTTCAACATGAACCTTCTTCAGTTACTACAAAATGTAAAAAGTGCAAATAAATACAAAAAAACAAAATAACCAAAGTATGTACAAAAAGGAGAAACAATCGGTCAAATACAATGTAATTATACATGATACTCAGCGGAAGTGAATCTGGCAGAGAATATAAGCCAAAATCCGAGCACAATCAAATATAGGTGTAAGGAAGAGAGGAAGTGCAGGACAAACGTTAGATACGTATCCATGTGGTATAAGGTAACTAGAGAACATACCGTATACTGAATACATGTGATGAATGGGGCCGGAAGTCAGTGGGCCACACAAATTCTATGCTGAGGGCTGTGGAAAGTAACGGGGTAACCAGAGGGTTAAACAAAGGACTACTGAGGGAGAAATATAGATGGATATGCTACTTACACCACAGCCGAGGTATGCAGAGAGAAGTGCTGTAGGAATTTAAAATAATGGCAGTAAGTGGGTGAAATGGAGGTAAAAGCATTAACCGTGCGAGGAGGGGTTAAATTACCTTTAGGACAGTGAGGTGTAGGCGTGCATGCCGCCAGACGCGGAGTCCACCACTAGTCTGGGGATGTAGACTCCAAATGGAGTTTAAGAAGGGAAGGGGCGGGACACCTTAGCCGGCAACCAATGAGTGAGGAGCCCTGGAGTGACATATCGCTACTGAGAGGGGGAAAAAAAAATATGGATACAGGAATGTTGTAGATGGGGAGGGAACTAAAATAAAACCTGGCTGGAGGCTGGCAACCGCGAATATACGGGAATATGAAAGTAGCTAGGGGAATAAATGACATGAGATGTATGGTGGGGACAAAGTGGGAGGGGTGTTGCAGGGAGCAGATGTGGGCAAGAGGGTGGGCGGAGCATACACTTCTATGAAGAAATGTGAACCATGTATAGCAAAAGAAGTGCCCATAGTCTGCTAAGGTGAAACTAGGTGCAAACTAATATCCAGATGTTGAGAGGAGTAGCTGTGCCCAATGCTGTAGACATGCAGGAGGAAATTCGTGCTGGTGGCTTCCAATCATATTAATATAAGCGGCTCTAGCAGAGAACAGAACAATATATTAGTATGCAAACACAACAAGCATTAAGTATTTAAAGAGAGCACCTAATCAATATGACAAATGACCAAAATGACAACAAAGGAGAGAGCACGTTAAATAAATGCTGATATTTCGTATTCCCTATTCAGGCCCCTTGGACTCATGGTGTCAAGAGTGTGAATCCAGAAGGCCTCACGTTTTCTCAAAGTAAGAATCCTGTTACCACCCTTGCGTGGGGGTGGCACATGTTTAATAATTTGGTATCTCAGCTGGGAGATATTATGTCCCTTGGTGATAAAATGATGCAGGATAGGGAGAAGAAGATTCTTACATCTGATGGTACTTTTATGTTTGGAAATTCTGTCTCTAATGGGTTGAGACGTCTCCCCCATGTACAGCAGGCCACATGGGCACTTGATAAGATAGCTGACAAAAGACGAGTCGCAAGTAAAGAAACCTTGTACTTTGAACTCTTTGCCCGATAGGGGATGTATAAATTTCTCCCCTTTGAGAACATTGTTACACTGGGCACAGTGTAAGCACGGGAAGGTCCCTACTTTGGGTCTGTGTAGAAAACTCTGTTTCTCACGGGGAACTTTAGGTCCAATGTCGGCCTTTACAAGGTTGTCTTTAATATTGCGTGGTCGCTTGAAACATGGGAGGAAGGGTTGTCCGAACTCCGGGACATCCGGATGAGCAGTAGACAAAAGAGACCAATTTTTACGGCTAGCCTTGTGGATGATGTACGCAAAAGGATGGAATGTATGTACAAACGGTATACGCTTGGAGTTATTGCATTGGGCTCTATTAGAGGGCACCCTAGCCTCATTCAACAGGGTGGAAGGATAACCCCTTGTAAGAAATTTGTCTGTCATTTCCACTAGGCGTAGGTCCTGAGTGGCAGGGTCAGATACAATGCGCTGTACTCGATGAAATTGAGACTTGGGTATAGATTTTTTTTTGTGGCGGGAGGATGTAAACTCTGGAAGTGAAGAAGACTATTACGGTCAGTCTGTTTGCCATAGAGATCCGTGGTAAGGGTGCCATCGGAATCTTTAATGACCAAGGTGTCTAGGAAGTTGACCCGTTGTTGGTCATGTCCCATGGTGAAGGAAATGCCTGGCCAGGAGAGATTAAGGAAGTCCATAAAAAGCAAGAGGGATTCTAATGTGCCCCCCCAGATGAAAAAGACGTCATCTATATAGCGTTTCCACACAATTACATGGTTACGAAATAGGTCATTGTCATATATGATAGTTGCTTCGAAGTCCGCCATATAGGCATTAGCTTAGGGGGGCGCCACATTAGAGCCCATTGTGGTCCCGCGTATCTGTAGGAAATAATCATCTTGGAAACGGAAGTAGTTAGAGGTAAGTACCAGTGTGAGGAGGTCAACGCACATCTGGATCTGGTCCGGATCCATGTTTGTAGTAGACAGGAGTCACTGTGTGGAAGCTATACCCTCTAGATGGGGGATGGAGGTATAGAGATCTTTTACGTCCAGAGTGACAAGTAGGGCATCAGTAGGGATGGAGCCGATTTGGCGTATGTGTCCAGAAAAGCATTGGTATCGAGTAAAAAAGATGGTGTCTGTTTGATCAGAGGGGTAAGAATTTTTTCTAAGTATATTGCTAATGGTGACAGGATGGAGTCGGTCGATGCCACGATCGGTCTCCCCGGGGGATTTTGTAGATTTTTGTGAATTTTGGAAAGGGTGTAAAACACCGGAGTGATGGGGTTATGGTTGGTAAGGAAATCGCAAGTTTTTTGGTCTATGATCCCAAGGGAGGAATATTTATGAAGGATCACCTCGATTTCGTGTCTGATGTTATAAGAGGGGTCCTTATTGAGGGGACAGTAGACTGACCGGTCACTTAATTGGCGCGTGATTTCCGCCAGATAGAGAGATTTGTCCATTACCACCAAAGCACCCCTTTTATCCGCCGGTTTTATAATTATGGAATTATCATCTTGCAGGGCCGTTAGAGCATGCCGTTCCTCCAATGTAAGAATGGATGGATAAAACAGGGACCCTCTTTCATTGTCATGTCGCAATGTTTGAAAGGAATTATGTACAAACGTCACAAAGGTTTCAACCGCATGTGAGGTATGGGGCGGACGAAATGAACTCTTACTGCGTAGACCCAAACTAATAGCTGAAAGGCATTTGGGGTTAGTGGTAACTGGGGGACTAGGTCCAGAAGAAGGAATGGAGGAAAAATGTGCCTTAAGTCTAATCAACCTGAAAAAACGTTGTAAATCCATCTCAAGATCAAACGTCCGACAACGGTAAGAGGGGCAGAATGATAGCCCCTTCTGTAGTAAACAATGTTCTGGAGGGCTCAATGTTCTTGATGAAATATTAACTGATGCGCCCCAAGTCCTGGTCCCTTCTTGTGTTTCTGTCCCCGTCGCGTTTTTGTCTGTAGTTGGGGCGGCTGCGTTGACCTAAAAAAGGAACTGCGGTAGCAGAAGTTAGTCCTTGCTCCTGGTCGGAGCCGGAGGTGGAGAAGTCGGAAGATGTATGTGGAGGATGACGTGTAGTAATGCGCCTTGAACTGTCCTGCCATCTGTATACGCGGTTCAGTCTATAGTCCTCGGCGTCCCAGGCAAACTTGTTCCGTTTTCTTATTTCGATATCTCGTTTGTGGCGGTTGATGCGATCTTCAATCTCAGATTTTAGAGTAGCAAGTTCCTCCGGAGTGCCTGTTGTTGACAGCTCGGCCTCAATGACCTTAATTTTATCAGAGCTAGAAGTGATTGCTTTCTGGAGAAATTCAACAGTTAGGGTTATGAGGTCAAGAGAGCACTTGTTCAATATCTGTTCGAATTTGGCACAAAAATGGGGTGATTCACAGAACAATGTGGGACACAGAGGAACCCGTAAGCCTCGTGGAATGCGTTGTACCCTCAGGTATTCCGAGAGGGTGGCACAATGTAGTTCGATGTTGGTGGCGAATCTTAGTTCGCGCTCAAGATCCCTGCCCCGGGTCTCACTCGGGGGAATTAATAGAAATTCACTGGAGATTTTAGAATGGATGTTGGCTGTTTCCTCTGCGTTGTAGGAAAATATGGTAGTGGTGGACATGACCGAGTAGCGTGCTAAACACGTAAGGGAACTTGTATGTGAAACAACACCGTGAGCACAGCTACGAAGTGGTGCTATAGTTAGGCTCCCACGCCATATACTTAATCAACATAAAACTTAGCACTCAACTTAGGATGCTGGAACAGAAGAATTTATTTTGCAGTATACTCAAAATGTTTCGGTTCAACATGAACCTTCTTCAGTTACAACAAAATTCTATGCTGGGGGCTGTGGAAAGTAACAGGGTAACCAGAGGGTTAAACAAAGGACTACTGAGGGAGAAATATAGATGGATATGCTACTTACACCACAGCCGAGGTATGCAGAGAGAAGTGCTGTAGGAATTTAAAATAATGGTAGTAAGTGGGTGAAATGGAGGTAAAAGCATTAACCGTGCGAGGAGGGGTTAAATTACCTTTAGGAGAGCGAGGTATAGGCGTGCATGTCGCCAGACGCAGAGTCCACTGCTAGTCTGGGGATGTAGAAGAAGGGAAGGGGCGGGACACCTTACCCGGCAACCAATGAGTGAGGAGCCCTGGCCGGGAGTGACATATCGCTGCTGAGAGGAAAAAATATATATATATATTAGTTTGCACCTAGTTTCACCTCAGCAGACTATGGGCACTTCTTTTGCTATACATGGTTCACATTTCGTCATAGAAGTGTATGCTCCGCCCACCCTCTTGCCCACATCTGCTCCCTGCAACACCCCTCCCACTTTGTCCCACACCATACATCTCATGTCATCTGTTCCCCTAGCTACTTTCATATTCCCGTCTATTCACGGTTGCCAGCCTCCAGCCAGGTTTTATTTTAGTTCCCTCCCCATCTACAACATTCCTGTATCCATTTTTTTTTCCTCTCAGTAGCGATATGTCACTCCCGGCCAGGGCTCCTCACTCATTGGTTGCCGGCTAAGGTGTCCTGCCCCTTCCCTTCTTAAACTCCATTTGGAGTCTACATCCCCAGACTACCGGTGGACTCCGCGTCTGGCAGCATACACGCCTACGCCTCGCTCTCCTAAAGGTAATTTAACCCCTCCTCGCACGGTTAATGCTTTTACCTCCATTTCCATTTCACCCACTTACTACCATTATTTTAAATTCCTACAGCACTTCTCTCTGCATACCTCGGCTGTGGTGTAAGTAGCATATCCATCTATATTTCTCCCTCAGTAGTCCTTTGTTTAACCCTCTGGTTACCCCGTTACTTTCCACAGCCCCCAGCATAGAATTTGTGTGGCCCACTGACTTTCGGTCCCATTCATCACATGTATTCCGTATACGGTATGTACTCTAGTTACCTTATACCACATGGACACGTATCTAACGTTTGTCCTGCACTTCCTCTCTTCCTTACACCTATATTTGATTGTGCTCGGATTTTGGCTTATATTCTCTGCCAGATTCACTTCCGCTGAGTATCATGTATAATTACATTGTATTTGACCGATTGTTTCTCCTTTTTGTACATACTTTGGTTATTTTGTTTTTTTTGTATTTATTTGCACTTTTTACATTTTGTAGTAACTGAAGAAGGTTCATGTTGAACCGAAACGTTTTGAGTATACTGCAAAATAAATTCCTCTGTTCCAGCATCCTAAGTTGAGTGCTAAGTTTTATGTTGATTAAGTATATGGCGTGGGAGCCTAACTATAGCACCACTTCGTAGCTGTGCTCACGGTGTTGTTTCACATATGAACTCATACTGACCTGGAGAATCATAATGGCAGGTTAGCATTTAGTGAACCTAGCAAAAAAGTCAAGCAAAAAACAAGTGTGGGATTGCACTTTATTTGCAAATTCACCGCACTTGGAATTTTTTTCCCGTTTTCTAGTACACGACATGCTAAAACCAATGATGTAGTTCAAAAGTACAACTTGTTTCACAAAAAATAAGCCCCCACATGGCCATATTGACGGAAAAATAAAAAAGTTATGGCTCTGGGAAGGAGGGGAGCGCAAAAACGAACACAGAAAATCCCAAGGTCATGAAGGGGTTAATCTTCCTATCAGTTTTGGCCATCTTCCCTGTCCCTGCTGAAGGAAAGCAGGCCCAAACCATGATGCTGCCACCACCATGTCTGACCATGGGGATGGTGTGTCCAGGGTGATGAGCTGTGTTGCCTTTACGCCAAACATATCGTTTGGCATTGTTGCCAAAAAGTTTGATTTTGGTTTCATTGGAATAGAGCACCTTCTTCCATATGTTTGGATTGTCTCCCAGGTGGCTTGTTGCAAACGTTAACCCCTTCATTACCCAGCCTATTTTGACCTTAATGACCTGGCCGTTTTTTGCAATTCTGACCAGTGTCCCTTTATGAGGTAATAACTCAGGAACGCTTCAACGGACCCTAGCGGTTCTGAGATTCTTTTTTCGTGACATATTGGGCTTCATGTCAGTTGTAAATTTTGGTCGATAATTTTTGCGTTCATTTATGAAAAAAATGGAAATTTGGCTAAAATTTTGAAAATTTCACAATTTTCAAATTTTGAATTTTTATTCTGTTAAACGAGAGGGTTATGTGACACAAAATAGTTAATAAATAACATTACCCACATGTCTACTTTACATCAGCACAATTTTTGAAGCAAAATTTTTTTTTGCTAGGAAGTTATAAGGGTAAAAATTTGACCAACAATTTCTCATTTTTACAACGAAATTTACAAAACCATTTTTTTTAGGGACCACCTCACATTTGAAGTCATTTTGAGGGGTCTATATGGCTGAAAATACCCAAAAGTGACACCATTCTAACAACTGCACCCATCAAGGTACTCAAAACCACATTGAAGAAGTTTATTAACCCTTCAGGTGCTTCACAGCAGCAGAAGCAACATGGAAGGAAAAAATGAACATTTAACTTTTTAGTCACAAAAATGATCTTTGAGCAACAATTTTTTTATTTTTCCAAGGGTAAAAAGAGAAACTCGACCCAAAAAAGTTATTGTTCAATTTGTCCTGAGTACGCTGATACCCCATATGTGGAGGGGAACCACTGTTTGGGTGCACAACAGGGCTCGGAAGGGAAGGAGTGCCATTTGACTATTTCAATGAAAAATTGGTTCCAATCTTGGCGGACACCATGTCACGTTTGGAGAGCCCCTGTGTACTTAAACATTGGAGCTCCCCCACAAGTGACCCCATTTTGGAAACTAGACCCCCAAAGGAGCTTATCTAGATGCATAGTGAGCAACCCCCAGGTGCTTCACAAATTGATCCATAAAAATGAAAAAGTACTTTTTTTTCACAAAAAAATTCTTTTAGCCTCAATTTTTTCATTTTCACATGGGCAACAGGATAAAATGGATCCTAAAATGTGTTGGGCAATTTCTCCTGAGTACACTGATACCTCATATGTGGTCACAAACCACTGATTGTGCACATGGCAAGGCTCGGAAGGGAAAGAGTTCCATTTGACTTTTGAATGAAAAATTAGCTCCAATCGTTAGCGAACACCATGTCGCGTTTGGAGAGCCCCTGTGTGCCTAAACATTGGAGCTTCCCCACATGTGACCCCATTTTGGAAACTAGACCCCCCAAGGAACTTATCTAAATGCAGAGTGAGCACTTTGAACCCCCAGGTGCTTCACAAATTGATCCGTAAAAATGAAAAAGTACTTTTTTTTCACAAAAAAATTTTTTAGCCTCAATTTGTTCATTTCCACATGGGCAACAGGATAAAATGGATCCTAAAATTTATTGGGCAATTTCTCCTGAGTACACCGATACCTCACATGTGGGGGTAAACCACTGTTTGGGCACACGGCAGGGCTCGGAAGGGAAGGAGCGCCATTTGACTTTTTGAATGAAAAATTAGTTCCAATCATTAGCGGACACCATGTCGCGTTTGGAGAGCCCCTGTGTGCCTAAACATTGGAGCTCCCCCACATGTGACCCCATTTTGGAAACTAGACCTCCCATGGAACTAATCTAGATGTGCGGTGACCACTTTAAACCCCCAAGTGCTTCACAGAAGTTTATAACGCACAGCCGTGAAAATAAAAAATCATTTTTCTTTCCTCAAAAATTATTTTTTAGTCCTCAATTATTTATTTTCACAAGAGTAGCAGGAGAAATTGGACCCGAAACATTGTTGTCCAGTTTGTCCTGAGTACACTGATACCCCATATGTGGGGGGAACCACTGTTTGGGCACATGTCGGTGCTCAGAAGGGAAGTAGTCACGTTTTGGAATGCAGACTTTGATGGAATGGTCTGCAGGCATCATGTTACGTTTGCAGAGCCCCTGATGTGCCTAAACAGTAGAAACCCCCAACAAGTGACCCCATTTTGGAAACTAGACCCCCCAAGGAACTTATCTAGATATGTGGTGAGCACTTTGAACCCCCAAGTGCTTCTCAGAAGTTTACAACGCAGAGCCGTGAAAATAAGAAATCTTTTTTTTTTTCCTCAAAAATGATGTTTTAGCAAGAAATTTTTTATTTTCACAAGGGTAACAGGAGAAATTGGACCCCAATAATTGTTGCCCAGTTTGTCCTGAGTATGCTGGTACCCCATATGTGGGGGTAAACGTCGGGGCTCGGAAGGGAGGGAGCACCATTTGACTTTTTGAACGCAAGATTGGCTGGAATCAATGGTGGCGCCATGTTGCATTTGGAGACCCCTGATGTGCTTAAACAGTGGAAACCCCTCAATTCTAACTCCAACACTAACCCCAACACACCTCAAACCCTAATCCCAACTCTAGATATAACCCTAACCCCAACACACCCCTAACCACAACCCTAACCCCAACACACCCCTAACCCTAATCCTAACCCTAATCCCAACCCTAACCACAACCCTAACCCCAACGCACCCCTAACCCTAACCATAACCCTAACCACAAGCCTAATCTTAACTCTATTTACAACCCTAGCCCTAATTCAACCCTAACTCTAATTCGAACCCTAACCCTAAGGCTGTGCGGATGCGTGTGAGATTTTTCCGCACCATTTTTGAAAAATCCGCAGGTAAAAGGCACTGCGTTTTACTTGCGGATTTACTGCAGATTTCCAGTGTTTTTTGTGCGGATTTCACCAGCGGATTCCTATTGAGGAACAGGTGTAAAACAGAATCCGCACAAAGAATTGACATGCTGCGGAAAATTCAACACCATGGGCACAGCGGATTTGGTTTTCCATAGGTTTACATGGTACTGTAAACCTGATGGAAAACTGCTACGAATCCGCAGCGGCCAATCCGCTGCGGATCCACAGCCAAATCCGCACCGTGTGCATAGCCTAATCTAACCCTAACTCTAGTTCTAACCCTAATTCTAACCCTAACCCTAACCCTAGTGGAAGAAAAAAAAAATATATACCGTATTTTCTTTATTTTATTATTGTCCCTACCTATGGGGGTGATAAAGGGGGGGTTCATTTACTATTTTTTTTATTTTGATCACTGTGATAGGTTTTATCACAGTGATCAAAATGTACCTGGAACGAATCTGCCGGCCGGCAGATTTGGCGGGCGCACTGCGTATGCGCCCGCCATTTTGTTAGATGGCGGAGCCAATGAAGAAGACGGATGGACACCGGGAGGCTCGGTAAGTATGAGGGGGGAGATCGGAGCACGGGGGGAGTGGACAGGAGGACGGGGGAGCGGACAGGAGGATGGAGGGGAACGGACCACAGTACGGAGCAGAAAGGAGGACTGGAGGGCAGATCGGTGGTGGTGGCAGGGGGCAGATCAGGGTTTCCAGCCATGGCTGATGATATTGCAGCATCGGACATGGCTGGATTGTAATATTTCACTACTTTTCATAGGTGAAATATTACAAATTGCTCTGATTGGCTGTTTCACTTTCAACAGCCAATCAGAGCGATCGTAGCCACGGGGGGGCGAAGCCACCCCCCCCTGGGCTGAAGTACCACTCCCCCTGTCCCTGCAGATCGGGTGAAATTGAAGTTAACCCTTTCAGCCGATCTGCAGGGACGCGATCCCTCCATGACGCCACATAGGTGTCACAGGTCAGATTGGCACCGACTTTCATGACGCCTTACGTGGCATCCCAGGTTGGGAAGGCGTTGAATGACACTTATTATGGATATCTTTTAGAAATGGCTTTCTTCTTGCCACTCTTCCAAGAAGGCCAGATTTGTGCAGTGTACAACTGATTGTTGTCATATGGACAGACTGTCGCACCTCAGCTGTAGATCTCTGCTGTTCATCTAGAGTGCTCATGGGCCTCTTGGCTGCATCTCTGATCAATCTTCTCCTTGTTTGAGATGAAAGTTTAGAGGGACGGACGGGTCTTGATAGACTTGCAGTGGTATGATACTCCTTCTACTTCAATATGATCGCTTGCACAGTGCTCCTTGGGATGTTTAAAGTTTTGGAAATCATTTTGTATCCAAATCTGGCTTTAAACTTCTCCAACAGTATCACGGACCTGCTTGTTGTGTTCCCTGGTTTTCATGATGCTCTCTGTGCTTCAAACAGAACCCTGAGACTATCTCAGAGCAGGTGCATTTATACAGAGACTTGATTACACACAGGTGGATTATATTTATAATTATTAGGCATTTAGAACAACATTGGATCAATCAGAGATCCACAATGAACTTCTGGAGTGAGTTTGCTGCACTGAAAGTAAAGGGGCCGAATAATATTGCACGCCCCACTTTTCAGTTTTTGAATTTCCACAAAAATTTAAAATAATCAATAAATTTCGTTCAACTTCACAATTGTGCTCCACTTGTTGTTGATTCTTCACCAAAAATTTACATTTGGTATCTTTATGTTTGAAGCATGATATGTGGGAAAAGGTGGAAAAGTTCCAGGGGCCGAATACTTTTGCATGGCACTGTAAGTGCAACAGCTAGCACCTATCATTTTACAGACTCCACCTTTTTCTGCCAGGATCATGTCTAGAAATGCTGGAAATGAATCAGCCGGCCAGGCCTCGTACCAATCTCCTGGTGACACAGGACCCCTCAAACACAACAAAAGCACAAAGGCCTAGGGTCACCTGCTACAACTGTGGCAAGATAGGACACGTTAAAAGGAACTGCAGATCAGCTCCACTCAAGAGAGGGGCAGGACAGCTGCTGCAGCAGCCACAATGACCACCTGGACCCCACCCATGATAGAACATTGGCAAGCCGGATCCACCACCTACACCAGAATCTTTCATACTCTTACATTCCACACAACAGCTGAGTGGACCATCATCTACCATACAGGTAGAGGTTGAGGGTAAACCCATCAATTTCTTAGTGGATACTGGTGCAACCAGAAGTGTAATCAGGAACATTGACTTACCCGATATGGACTGTCTCACGGATGAAGTGGTGCCTTGTGTAGGGGTGGATGGTAGCACTCGGTACACTCCAATGTCCAGACCCCTTTACATAGCCCTACAGCCCACACAGAGTATGTTGTCTCAACTAGTAGTCTCATCCACCTGCCCTGTCAATCTGCTGGGGACAGAAATACTATCAAGACTCCAAGCCAACATTCTTTTTCATGAAGCTGAAACTGTCAGCCTAGCGACTCCACTCTCACAGGAACACTCAGCAGAAGTGTATGGCCTGTTCTCATTACAGGACACACCTGTAGATCCTGTGGACGCTAAACTGATGGCACAAATCCCAGATTCACTGTGGGCACGAGGCCCTGAAGATATTGGCAGACTCTAAGTCCAAACTGTAAAAGTGGAACTGAAACCATAAGCCCCGTTACCACGGAAACCGCAATATCCGCTGTCCATTCCACAATCTGCTGCTATTACAGAACAACTCAAAATCTACCTTGAGAATGGAGCAATAGTCCCCACCAAATCACCTTGCAACAACCCACTGTTTTCAGTGAAGAAGAAAACTCCAAAGGGGCAACCTACCAAGTTCCGCATGGTACATGACTTGCGTGCTGTAAATGAAGCCACAGTACTGGATACACCTACTGTGCCAACCGCACACACTCTGCTCTCATGAATCCTGCCTACCTCTCTATGGTTCACAGTGATTGACCTGGCCAATGCCTTTTTCTGTGTACCATTACACCCTGACAGCCAGTACTTGTGCGTTCACGCATGAGGGCCGACAATATACTTGGAATGTGATGCCTCAAGGGGTACAAAACAGCCCCTCAATGTTTACCAGGCCATGACCACAGTCCTGGAGCCCTGGAAGACAACACATCCAACTTTTACCCTCCTGCAGTAAGTGGATGACCTCCTCCTCTGTGCTGACACCCTGACAGAAGCCCAGTCTAAATCCATCTCACTACTCAATGGATGCAAAGGGTCAAGGAACATGCTGCAATTCTGAAAAGAAAAAGTTGTGTTCCTATGACATTGCATCTCCCATCAAACAAAACACCTGAATGAAGACAGGAAATCGGCTGTGCAGAATATCCCTCTGCCAACCAAGCTTACACAGCTACAATCCTTCCTTGGACTTATATCCTACTGCCGCCCCTGGATCCTTGATGACTCTCTACACATGAAACCCCTGTATGACTGCCTCAAGGACACTCCCTTTAGTCTAACCAAGGAAGCCAATGATGGGTTCTACATGCTAAAAGCTGCAGTTTCATCCTCTCCTGCCTTAGGACTACCAGACTACAACAAGCATATCTGCCTGTTTGTCATGGAGAAGCAAGGCCATGCAACTGGAGTCCTGACAGTTTCATGGAGGAAGGCAACGCATACTTGGGTACTACTCTGACAGACTTGACCCCGTGGCCCGTGGGGCCCCAACCTGCATGAGAGCCATGTTTGCATCTCACCTGCAGTTGGATAAGACTTCTGATATCATCCTGGGACACCAGCTGAAGATACTGGCACCCCATGACATTACTGCCATTCTGGCTCAGACGCAGCCAAAACACCTGTCTACTGCCTGCCACTTATGTCTACAGTGCTCTCTCCTGCTTCCTGACAACATCACCATCTCCAGATGTGCTGTCCTTAACCCCGCTACTCTCCTACATCCGCCAAGGGGGGGGGGAGGGGATAAAGCCCACATCTCTGACACACTAGTGGAAGAGGTAGTTGACTCTGAGATGGCTCAACATGATTGTCTCGCTCTCATGAGACAGGAAACCACCGGATTTGACTCAGTCACGAATATATCTTTAGAAGATCCTGACCTAATGCTCTTTGTGGATAGATAAAGGTATGCAGACCAAGAAGGCCATTTTCAAACTAGCATAGCAGTAGTCACAGAAGACACCGTGCTGCTAGCAAAGCCACTGCCTCCATCCGTATCTGCACAGGAGGCGGAACTGCGGGCCTTGACAGATGCATGTAAAATGTCTGCCCAATGCAAAGCTACAATATACTCTGACTCATGCTACGCTCATGGCGTATGTCACGACTATGGACCAATCTGAAAGGCAAGAGACTTCATTACGTCAAACGGAATGCCCATCAGACACCACAAGGCCATACAAGAGCTGATGGAGTCCTTATTGATGCCAGAAAGAGTTGCAGTGGTGAAGAGATAGGCACATATTGAAGGAACTTCAAAGGAAGCAGTAGGCAACTGATGTAACAGCAAAAGAAGCAGAAATGCTATCACTTGACATAGAAACATCTCATCTGTACTAACTCATGGATTTGGAAACAGAGGAAAAGGAACAATCCTGGGAGAAGATGCTCTCCACAAACCAGAAGCAGGCACCCAAGGAAGAGAAGGACCAATGGACCCATGATGGAGCCACACAGGATGAAAGACACCTAATGATGAACAAAGGAAGACCCAGCGTCCCAAGGGTCCTCTACCCTATGGTGGCCAAATGGGCCCATGGCACAACCCATCAGTCCAAGATCAAAATGCACAATCTTGTCCGCCATGCACCAGGCTTCTCAATGGTAGCTGCAAATGTCATAAAGGGAAGTCCTGTCTGTGCCCACTGCAATCCAGGAAAACAGAAAAGATACCCTGGAAATGCACACCCAGACCCCTGTACCTATTCCAGTGCACACAGATAGACCACATACAAATGCCACACTCAGAGGGGATTGAGTATATTCTGGTAGTGATAGACATATTCTCGGGGTGGCCAGAGGGTTTCGTGGTGAGAAATCAGTCAGCAAAACCACTGCTAAGAAACTTCTCTCTGAGTGTGCAGGTATGGGCTCCCAGCAGGGCCGTATTTAGAGTTTCTGCTGCCCTAGGCACTTTTAGTACTGCCTCCCCCTTTGGTGAGTATGACACTATCGGCAGTGACTTTGGCAAGAATCGCTGATTTGAAAGTCGCCTTTTGCAGCAGATCCGGCAGTTTTTCTGCATCTGCCGTGAAACGGATCACTTACGGCAACTCTGCGTTCGGCCTCATTCATTCCCTATGGGATTTGCGGCACTTGCCGTGATCTGGCAAATGCGGTACCATACCTCCCAACTTTTAAAGAAGGGAAGGAGGTATAAAGTTGGCGGCGTGCGTAGTGCGCTGCGGCATATTTTAGGCCACGCCTCTGACCACACCCATTTCACAACTAATCACACCTATATGTCTGTACCACAGGACTGGCGTATAGCAAATGTGGTGCCAATATTCAAAAAAGGGGCAAAAACTGAACTCGGTAATTATAGGCCAGTAAGCTTAACCTCTACTGTGGGTAAAATCCTGGAGGGCATTCTAAGGGATGCTATGCTGGAGTATCTGAAGAGGAATAACCTCATGACCCAGTATCAGCACGGGTTTACTAGGGACCGTTCATGTCAGACTAATTTGATCAGCTTCTATGAAGAGGTAAGTTCCGGACTGGACCAAGGGAACCCAGTGGACGTAGTATATATGGACTTTTCCAAAGCTTTTGATACGGTGCCACACAAAAGGTTGTTACATAAAATGAGAGTAATGGGGATAGGGGAAAATATGTGTAAGTGGGTTGAGAGCTGGCTCAGGGATAGGAAACAAAGGGTGGTTATTAATGGAGCACACTCAGACTGGGTCACGGTTAGCAGTGGGGTACCACAGGGGTCAGTATTGGGCCCTCTTCTTTTTAACATATTTATTAATGACCTTGTAGGGGGCATTCAGAGTAGAATTTCAATATTTGCAGATGACACTAAACTCTGCAGGGTAATCAATACAGGGGAGGACAATTTTATATTACAGGATGATTTATGTAAACTAGAAGCTTGGGCTGATAAATGGCAAATGAGCTTTAATGGGGATAAATGTAAGGTCATGCACTTGGGTAGAAGTAATAAGATGTATAACTATGTGCTTAATTCTAAAACTCTGGGCAAAACCGTCAATGAAAAAGACCTGGGTGTATGGGTGGATGACAAACTCATATTCAGTGGCCAGTGTCAGACAGCTGCTACAAAGGCAAATAAAATAATGGGATGTATTAAAAGAGGCATAGATGCTCATGAGGAGAACATAATTTTACCTCTATACAAGTCACTAGTTCGACCACACTTAGAATACTGTGCACAGTTCTGGTCTCCGGTTTATAAGAAAGACATAGCTGAACTGGAGCGGGTGCAGAGAAGAGCGACCAAGGTTATTAGAGGACTGGGGGGTCTGCAATACCAAGATAGGTTATTACACTTGGGGCTATTTAGTTTGGAAAAACGAAGACTAAGGGGTGATCTTATTTTAATGTATAAATATATGAGGGGACAGTACAAAGACCTTTCTGGTGATCTTTTTAATCATAGACCTGAGACAGGGACAAGGGGGCATCCTCTACGTCTGGAGGAAAGAAGGTTTAAGCATAATAACAGACGCGGATTCTTTACTGTAAGAGCAGTGAGACTATGGAACTCTCTGCCGTATGATGTTGTAATGAGTGATTCATTAATTAAATTTAAGAGGGGACTGGATACCTTTCTGGAAAAGTATAATGTTACAGGGTATATACACTAGATTCCTTGATAAGGCGTTGATCCAGGGAACTAGTCTGATTGCCGTATGTGGAGTCGGGAAGGAATTTTTTTCCCCATGGTGGAGTTACTCTTTGCCACATGGGTTTTTTTTGCCTTCCCCTGGATCAACATGTTAGGGCATGTTAGGTTAGGCTATGGGTTGAACTAGATGGACTTACAGTCTTCCTTCAACCTTAATAACTATGTAACTATGTAACTATATCCACTTCCCAACCACAGCCATTTAGCACTGCTGATCACACTGTATCATATACAATAATTATAAACAAAAAAAAATATGGCCACACAGTGCTCCATACTGTATAATGGCCACACATGATGCTCAATACTGTATAATGGCCACCACACATGATGCTCCATACTGTATAATGGCCACACAGTTCTCCATACTGTATAATGGCCACACATGATGCTCAATACTGTACAATGGCCACACATGATGCTCAATACTGTACAATGGCCACACATGATGCTCCATACTGTATAATATCCCCCCTCCTATATGCATGGCTCATCTCCCTCCCATCCCATATGCATGGCTCATATCCCCCCTCCTGTGTGCATGGCTCATATTCCCCCTGTGTATGCATGGCTCATATTCCCCCCTGTATGCATGGCTCATATTCCCCCCTCCTGTATGCATGGCTCATATTCCCCCTCCTGTATGCATGGCTCATATTCCCCCCCCCCCGCATGCATGGCTCATATTCCCCCTCCTGTATGCATGGCTCATATTCCCCCTCCTGTATGCATGGCTCATATTCCCCCTCCTGTATGCATGGCTCATATTCCTCCCCCCATATGCATGGCTCATATTCCTGCCTGTATGCATGGCTCATATTCCCCCCCCCATATGCATGGCTCATATTCCCCCCCTGTATGCTTGGCTCATATTTCCCCCCCCTGTATGCATGGCTCATATTCCCCCCCCCCCCCGTATGCATGGCTCATATTCTCCCCCTGTATGCATGGCTCATATTTCCCCCCTGTATGTGTAAGGATTCCGGACTTTCCTGGTGTCTGTTCGCCCTGATCCAAGATGGAGTCTTGGATCTCACCCTGTCATAGAACTTCCTGTCTGTCCTGATTATTTAAGTCCGGGTCTTGTGTTCACCTGTGCCTGAATATTTTGTGCTGCTCGCTCCTGAGCTTCTGCCTGTTTGCTATGTTAACTCCCTGCTTCTGCTGCTCACTACTCTGGTCTGCCTCACCCCATTCAGCTACCTCTCGCCTCTGGAACTGTTGCGACTGGCAGCACACCAGTGGAAGGATTTCCTTTCTATACTAAACTTTTCCCAGTGTTGTGCCTCTTTGCACAACCACACCAGGTGAGCAAGATTCAAGTTGTGTTATCACTACAAAAAAGATCTACTCATCTACTACGCTTAGATGGCGCTTTCCCTCTTTCTCCCCTCGTCCTCTCTTTTCTAGGACGTCATTCACATGAGGCATCATCTGTGAACTATTGGACTCCTACTAGCAAGTACTGTGCGCACGTATGAGCAAGTGTTGCTGGACTTCATCATTTAAATACTGTGTGAATTTGCACTATAACCTTATTGGACTTCCTCGTTCAAGTGTCTTGTTTGCTTCCACATAATTTCCTTGCTGGACTGGTTCACATTAGCGGTCGCGCCCCGCTACTCAGTTTGCTGTGATTTTCTATATAGAGCTGAGGAGCTTGTTACTATTGCAGAAATATCTGTACTATGTTTTGTTTGCTATCCTGTTTGCTATTTTCTATATAGAACTGAGGCTCTCGTTACAATTGCAGAAATATCTGTTAGTTCTGTTTACATTTCTGTTTTTGAGTAAATACATCTTTTGCTGCAACTTTGTTCTCAGACTGGCTTTATCCCATGCTATCAGATTCCGTAGTATCCATATAATTATTACAGTATGCATGGCTCATATTCCCCCCCCCCCTGTATGCATGGCTCATATACCCCCCCTGTATGCATGGCTCATATTCCACCCCCCCTGTATGCATGGCTCATATTCCCCCCCCCCCCGTATGCATGGCTCATATTCCCCCCCCCTGTATGCATGGCTCATATTCCCCCCCTCTATGCATGGCTCATATTCCTCCCCCCCTCCTGTATGCATGGCTCATATTCCTCCCCCCCCTCCTGTATGCATGGCTCATATTCCCCCTCCTGTATGCATGGCTCATATTCCCCCTCCTGTATGCATGGCTCATATTCCCCCCCTGTATGCATGGCTCATATACCCCCCCTGTATGCATGGCTCATATTCCCCCCCCTGTATGCATGGCTCATATTCCCCCCCTCTATGCATGGCTCATATTCCTCCCCCCCTCCTGTATGCATGGCTCATATTCCCCCTCCTGTATGCATGGCTCATATTCCCCCTCCTGTATGCATGCCTCATATTCTACCCCCCCGTATGCATGGCTCATATTCCCCCCCCCCCCTGTATGCATGGCTCATATTCTACCCCCCCCTGTATGCATGGCTCATATTCCCCCTCGGTGTGCATGGCATATCTCTCAACCCCCCCCCCTGCTCCGGCTCCCATCTTGCATGGCGCAGCTTACCGTCCTCCTTCATCCCCCCCGTCCCCTGTCCCCTGTCCCTCATACTCACCTTTCCCTCACCGCCCGGCCGCGCCGACATCCCTCTCGCTCTGTCCCGACTCCCGGCACAGCACCTTCTTCCTGCGTGAGCGGTCATGTGATACCACTCATTGAGGTCATAAATATGCGCATATTCATGACCTTAATGGCGGTACCACGTGACCGCTCACTCAGGACGAGATGCAGACGCTGAGACCAGGCATCGCTGGAGCAGGGTGAGTATGACGATGACGTCTTCAAGGAGGGTGGGTGGGAGGCAGGAGGGCAGGCGGGCGTCCAGGGGGGGGCTGGGGGGCGGTCGGTTAGGAGGTGACCCAGGACTTAAATAAAAAAAAAAACTTGCTCAAGTTCCGCCCCCTGCATTGTCCCGCCCTAGGCACTTGCCCTCAAGTGCCTAGTGGCAAATACGGCCCTGGCTCCCAGAGACCATAGAAAATGACCAAGGGCCTGCATTCACAGCCAATCTCACAAGGGAGATATGGGAGGCCTGGGGACAGAGTTGGCACTACACACTCTGTATCACCCGCAAAGCAGCTGTAAGGTCGAGAGGTTAAATGGGTCACTAAAAAGTAAAATTCTCAAAGCAGCACAAGAGACAGGGAAGCCATGGCATAAGAGTCTTTTCCTCACACTATTTAGTGTCAGATACACACCAGCTGGTACAACTAAACTTAGCCCATATGAGATCCTGTTTGGAAGTGCTCCCAGGCTAGGATTGTACTTCCCACTGCAGTTGTCTATGCAGTTTGACACTTTGATTAAGTTTGTGATTGAATTGACCAAGCACCTAACTAAAATACATTTGAGTTTTTTCATCCATCCCAGATCCTGATGACCTGAAGGGAGCTCACCAGATCCTACCCGGTGATTGGGTCCTCACCAAGAGGTTCAACAGACGTACCCTCGAGCCCAGATATGACTGCCACAGCAATCAAGCTTGAAGGAAAGCCCACATGGATCCACGCTTCCCATTGCAGAAGGTGCCGGATCCGGAGACCAGTGGTGGCTGCCCCTCTTCATCCATCTAACACTTATCCTTTACCTAGCCCCTGGGGTAGCTACTAATCAGGGGGCAGTCACTCATGAGGGTCTAGTAACTTTCTGGTATAATTTCTCCACCCCAAGGGTAACATATCAATTTGATTATTGCCTCCTTGTAGAATGCCCAGGCCCTATGGCACAGTTTGACATATGGCTAGGTGCACAATTCATCTGTGTTACTACTGCCGAAACGGAGGAAAGTTTGAACTGTGAGGATTAGTCACTTGTTGGGTGGCAGACTGGTGAAAGCGACTGGGGATATCAACCAGTCCAGGCCCTGCAACGCAGGGACAAATGGGGAGCTAGCCTATTAGCTCGCATGACCCTGACCAAAGCCCTGTTCAAAGACCAGAGGGGTTTTCCAGGTTTAATGCTCCCCATCTCTGCCACTCACTGCCTCAAGGAGGGATGCATAGTTTTGTACCTCGCCATTGATAACCTGTAATAGAATGATCAAGGGTTATATGTACCAGACTCAAGTACCAAACTTGGGAGATCGGGAGAAGGTGACAAAATGGGTAAATTTTGGTTAAGGAATATTGATTCTAGGACCATCGCAGACACACAAACTGTACTGTAGCCAAATTCATATTAGATTTGACTTATGAGGATAAACTCGCAATTGGAGACAGGATTCTCTGACTCCAATGTTTGACTTGAATGGGTAAAGTACACTGTCACTAGTGCAAACTGGTCAGCATGCATACCTTGTGCCACTGCTTGACCTCATTTAGGCAAAGTACCCTTCCCGATGGATCCAAGGGTAGATGAGGGATTCATGTGCGCCCTGTCACTGTACATAAACAACTACGTACAAGTGCATTGTGCTAAAGTGTAGAACTTTAGCACAATGCACTTGCACTTTTGACCTGAATGTCATGTCTACTTGGCCTGAGGAGGATTATTACTCTTTTTGCCTGTTTTATCACGGTGGTCCCATCGCTGTTTTTGCTTACTATTGTCATTTCCCTGTATTATTGTCATACTCTTGGATTACATATTTTTTTGTGACTTCAATAAAGTTTTCTATTTTTAGTATTTTGGTTCTAATAGTGCTTTTTTTTCTGGTATGATTTTCAAGGTTCTGTCGACCCTCATAGCTACATAGATGCCCTCGGGGTTCCACAGGGAGTACCTGATGAATTTAAAGCCAGAAATGAGGTAGCAGCTAGATTTGAAACAATCATTCCCATGATTGGGATAATCAAAAACGTAAAATGGATAAACTATATAACAAAGGTTTGCTAACTTCACTAGAACTGCTGTAAGGGGACTTGGTGAGCAACTAGGCTCCACATCCATTATGGCTTTCCAAAACAGGATGGCCCTAGACATGATCCTGGCAGAAAAAGGTGGAGTTTGCAAAATGATAGGTACTAGCTGTTGCACTTATATACCTAGCAGCAACACTGCTCCAGATGGGAGCATATCCAGAGCACTCAAAGACCTTACTGATCTATCTGAGGAAATAGCCTGAAACTCAGGGGTAGAGGATTCCTGGGACACCTGGTTTGGGTGGTGGGATGGGTGGAAAAGAGCACTCAAAATATGGAATAGCTATTCTATGTGTTTAAATTGTATTAGCCTTAATTTTATGCTGCATGTAACGGAGTACCACCCCCGCACTGATTTCATAGACCATACTTCATTAACATTTCCTACCCTGCTTCTGGTGGGGGGCATTGTGTTCATTTGTTGCTCTCTGCAGGGGGCTTCTCAGACTGGCTGTTACAGTGAGACTGGACATTTGGAGCCTCTTTTGTACTTTCAGCTCCAGGTAACAAATGTTTGAGGGTGGGTGTGAGCCCCTCCACCCATCCAAGGGGCAGATCCCTAGAGGGTGGAACAGTAAGCCCCTGGATATACTATCATTCTTCTGGGACCTGTGTGGTGTGAGGAGCTAGGATCTGCTGCTGCGGCCAGATCCTGGTGCCTGTCTATGAACCAGTGTTATGTTTTCCCTGGAGTCAGATTATCGGGTGTCGCCCTGGATTTGTTATTTTGTTGCGGCCTTATTGTAAGTTGAAGAACCTGATCACTGTTTGCTGGAATATTCTCTCAGTTGCAATAAATGTCTCTTGGATTATTCATCGGTCTGCTGTCCCTGCTTGCTCTGTCGCACACCCCGTCACAAACTGGTGGCAAGCAGCGGGATCAGAGCAAAGGGAATGTATTGTGAATTCCGTTCTCGGGCTCCCTCCTGTGGTCGTGAATGGTACTTTGGTGAGTTCTGTCCTTGGACACCCTCTGGTGGCTTTGAGTGGAACTGCTGATCTTTGAGGTTGGCTTTCTCAGCTGCCCTCGCTTATTGCTTCTGCTGGCTTCCCTATTTAACTCTGCCCAGGTCGTTAGTTCATGCCAGCTGTCAATGTCTCAGTACTGGTTCAGATCTCTCTTGGATTTCTCAGATGACCTGTCTACTCCAGCAGAAGCTAAGTCCCTGCTAGTTCATTTGCTGTTCATTGGTTTTTGAATATATTTCTCAGTACATGCTATGTTTCTAGTCCAGCTTGCTATTATGATATTTCCTTGCTAGCTGGAAGCTCTGGGGGTGCAGAGCTGCACCTCCACACCGTGAGTCGGTGTGGAGGTCTTTTTGCACACTCTGCATGGTTTTTGTAGTTTTTAATACTGACTGCACAGTTCCCTTTCCTATCCTCTGTCTATCTAGAGAAGATTCGGCCTCCTTTGCTAAAATCTGTTTCATTCCTGTGTTTGTCACTTCCCTCTTAACTCACAGTCAATATTTGTGGGGGGCTACCTTTACTTTGGGGAATTTCTCTGAGGCAAGGTAGGCTGCTATTTCTATCTTTAGGGGTAGTTAGCTCTTAGGCTGTGAAGAGGCGTCTAGGGAGAGTTAGGCATGCTCCACGGCTATTTCTAGTGTGTGCGATAGGACTAGGGATTGCGGTCAGTAGAGTTACCACCTCCTCAGAGCTTGTCCCAGGTTTTCTGTTTTAACCATCAGGTCATTTCGGGTGCTCCTAACCACCAGGTCCATAACAGTACAGCTGGCCTACAAAGTGTTAATGCATCTCAAAAGAGGGATAAGAGAAGTTCTGAGTCAATTTTTTTTCTTTGCAGCTTGTTTTGTCTTTCTTTTCCCCTTAACCTCTGGGTGGTTCAGGACTCAGGTGTAGATATGGATGTTCAAGGTTTGTCCTCTTGTGTGGATCAACTCACTGCAAGGGTACAAAGTATTCAAGATTATGTAGTTCAGAATCCGATGTTAGAGCCTAGAATTCCAATTCCTGATTTGTTTTCTGGGGATAGATCTAAATTTTTGAATTTCAAAAATAATTGCAGACTGTTTCTTGCTCTGAAACCCCGCTCCTCTGGTGTCCCCATTCAGCAAGTAAAGATTATTATTTCTTTGTTGCGTGGCGACCCGCAAGACTGGGCATTCTCCCTTGAGCCAGGAAATCCTGCATTGCTTAATGTATGTAGATGCATTTTTTCTAGCGCTTGGATTGCTTTATGACGAACCAAATTCTGTGGATCAGGCAGAAAAGATCTTGCTGACTCTATGTCAGGGTCAGGATGAAGCAGAAGTATATTGCCAGAAGTTTAGAAAGTGGTCTGTGCTTACACAATGGAATGAGTGTACCCTTGCAGCAATTTTCAGAAAGGGTCTTTCTGAAGCCCTTAAAGATGTTATGGTGGGGTTCCCCACGCCTGCTGGTCTGAATGAATCAATGTCTTTGGCCATTCAGATTGATCGGCGTTTGCGCGAGCGCAAAGTTGTGCACCATTTGGCGGTGTCCTCTGAGCGGAGGCCTGAGCCTATGCAATGTGATAGGACTTTGACCAGAGCTGAACGACAAGAACACAGACGTCAGAATGGGCTGTGTTTTTACTGTGGTGACTCCTCTCATGCTATCTTTGATTGTCCTAAGCGCACTAAGAGGTTCGCTAGGTCTGTCACCATTAGTACTGTGCAGCCTAAATTTCTCTTATCTGTTACTCTGATTTGCTCATTGTCGTCCTACTCTGTTATGGCATTTGTGGATTCAGGCGCTGCCCTGAACTTGATGGACTTGGAGTTTGCCAGGCGCTGTGGTTTTTCCTTGGAGCCTTTGCAGAGTCCTATTCCCTTAAGGGGGATTGATGCTACGCCATTGGCCAAGAATAATCCTCAGTACTGGACTCACCTGACCATGTACATGGCTCCCACACATCAGGAAAATATTCGCTTTTTGGTTTTGCATAATTTGCATGATGTTGTCGTGTTGGGTTTGCCATGGTTACAGGTTCATAATCAAGTACTGGATTGGAAATCAATGTCTGTGTCTAGTTGGGGTTGTCAAGGGATACACAGTGATGTTCCTTTGATGTCAATTTCTTCTTCCACTCCTTCTGAAGTCCCTGAGTTTTTGTCGGATTACCAGGATGTATTTTATGAGCCCAAGTCCAGTGCCCTACCTCCTCATAGGGACTGTGATTGTGCTATTAATTTGATTCCTGGTAGTAAGTTCCCTAAGGGCCGACTGTTCAATTTATCTGTGCCAGAACATGCCCCTATGCGGAGTTATGTAAAGGAGTCCTTGGAGAAAGGGCATATTCGCCCGTCTTCGTCACCGTTGGGAGCAGGGTTCTTTTTTGTGGCCAAGAAGGATGGCTCTCTGAGACCCTGTATAGATTACCGCCTTCTCAATAAAATCACGGTCAAATTTCAGTACCCTTTGACTCTGCTGTCTGATTTGTTTGCTCGGATTAAGGGGGCTAGTTGGTTTACCAAGATTGACCTTCGAGGGGTGTATAATCTTGTGCGTATTAAAAAGGGCGATGAATGGAAAACAGCATTTAATACGCCCGAGGGCCATTTTGAGTACCTGGTGATGCCATTCGGGCTTTCTAATGCTCCATCTGTGTTTCAGTCCTTTATGCACGACATCTTCCGGAAGTATCTGGATAGGTTCATGATTGTATATTTGGATGATATTTTGGTCTTTTCGGATGATTGGGAGTCTCATGTGAAGCAGGTCAGGATGGTATTCCAGGTCCTTAGTGCTAATGCGTTGTTTGTGAAGGGGTCTAAATGCCTCTTTGGAGTTCAGAAGGTTTCCTTTTTGGGCTTCATTTTTTCCCCTTCTACTATTGAGATGGACCCTGTTAAACTTCAGGCCATTTATGATTGGACTCAACCTACATCTGTGAAGAGTCTTCAGAAGTTCCTGGGCTTTGCTAATTTTTACCGTCGCTTCATCGCTAATTTTTCTAGTGTGGTTAAGCCTTTGACTGATTTGACGAAGAAAGGCGCTGATGTGGTGAATTGGTCCCCTGCGGCCGTTGAGGCTTTTCAGGAGCTTAAACGTCGTTTTACTTCGGCCCCTGTGTTGCATCAGCCAGATGTTTTGCTCCCTTTTCAGGTCGAGGTTGATGCTTCTGAGATTGGGGCAGGGGCTGTTTTGTCTCAGAGAAGTTCTGATGGCTCTTTGATGAAGCCATGTGCTTTCTTTTCTAGAAAGTTTTCGCCTGCTGAGCGTAATTATGATGTCGGCAATCGGGAGTTGTTGGCTATGAAGTGGGCATTCGAGGAGTGGCGACATTGGCTTGAGGGAGCCAAACATCGCGTGGTGGTCCTGACTGATCACAAGAATCTGACTTACCTCGAGTCCGCCAAACGGTTGAATCCTAGACAGGCTCGATGGTCACTGTTTTTCTCCCGTTTCGATTTTGTGGTCTCATACCTTCCGGGATCTAAGAATGTGAAGGCTGATGCCCTTTCTAGGAGTTTTTTGCCTGATTCTCCGGGAGTCCCTGAGCCGGCTGGTATTCTCAAAGAGGGGGTGATTCTGTCTGCCATCTCCCCTGATTTGTGGCGGGTGCTGCAGGAGTTTCAGGCTGATAGACCTGACCGCTGTCCAGTGGTGAAACTGTTTGTCCCTGATAGATGGACTAGTAGGGTTATTTCTGAGGTTCATTGTTCAGTATTGGCTGGTCATCCTGGGATTTTTGGTACCAGAGATTTGGTTGCTAGGTCCTTTTGGTGGCCTCCCTTGTCACGGGATGTGCGTTCTTTTGTGCAGTCCTGCGGGACGTGTGCTCGGGCCAAACCTTGCTGTTCTCGTGCCAGTGGGTTGCTTTTGCCTTTACCTGTCCCGAAGAGGCCCTGGACGCATATTTCCATGGATTTTATTTCTGATCTTCCTGTCTCTCAAAGGATGTCTGTCATCTGGGTAGTTTGTGATCGGTTTTCTAAGATGGTCCATTTGGTACCCTTGCCTAAATTGCCTTCCTCCTCTGATTTGGTTCCATTATTTTTTCAGCATGTGGTTCGTTTGCATGGCATTCCGGAGAACATTGTGTCGGACAGAGGTTCCCAGTTTGTTTCTAGGTTTTGGTGGTCCTTTTGTGCTAAGATGGGCATTGATTTGTCTTTTTCTTCAGCATTCCATCCTCAGACAAATGGCCAAACCGAACGAACCAATCAGACCTTGGAAACCTATCTGAGATGCTTTGTTTCTGCTGATCAGGATGATTGGGTGACCTTCTTGCCATTGGCCGAGTTCGCCCTTAATAATCGGGCTAGTTCGACTACTTTGGTTTCGCCTTTTTTTTGTAATTCTGGTTTTCATCCTCGTTTTTCTTCAGGGCAGGTTGAGCCTTCTGACTGTCCTGGTGTGGATTCTGTGGTGGACAGGTTGCAGCAAATTTGGACTCACGTGGTGGACAATTTGACGTTGTCTCAGGAGAAGGTGCAACGTTTTGCTAACCGCCGTCGCTGTGTTGGTCCCCGACTTCGTGTTGGGGATTTGGTTTGGTTGTCTTCTCGTTATGTTCCTATGAAGGTTTCTTCTCCTAAGTTCAAGCCTCGTTTCATTGGTCCTTATAAGATTTCTGAAATTATCAATCCTGTGTCGTTTTGTTTGGCCCTTCCAGCTTCTTTTGCCATCCATAATGTGTTCCATAGGTCGTTGTTGAGGAGATATGTGGCGCCTATGGTTCCTTCCGTTGATCCTCCTGCTCCGGTGTTGGTTGAGGGGGAGTTGGAGTATGTGGTGGAGAAGATTTTGGATTCTCGTATTTCGAGATGGAAGCTTCAGTACCTGGTTAAATGGAAGGGCTATGGTCAGGAGGATAATTCCTGGGTTGTTGCCTCCAATGTCCATGCTGCCGATTTGGTTCGTGCCTTTCATTTGGCTCGTCCTGATCGGCCTGGGGGCTCTGGTGAGGGTTCGGTGACCCCTCCTCAAGGGGGGGGGTACTGTTGTGAATTCCGTTCTCGGGCTCCCTCCTGTGGTCGTGAATGGTACTTTGGTGAGTTCTGTCCTTGGACACCCTCTGGTGGCTTTGAGTGGAACTGCTGATCTTTGAGGTTGGCTTTCTCAGCTGCCCTCGCTTATTGCTTCTACTGGCTTCCCTATTTAACTCTGCCCAGGTCGTTAGTTCATGCCAGCTGTCAATGTCTCAGTACTGGTTCAGATCTCTCTTGGATTTCTCAGATGACCAGTCTACTCCAGCAGAAGCTAAGTCCCTGCTAGTTCATTTGCTGTTCATTGGTTTTTGAATATATTTCTCAGTACATGCTATGTTTCTAGTCCAGCTTGCTATTATGATATTTCCTTGCTAGCTGGAAGCTCTGGGGGTGCAGAGCTGCACCTCCACACCGTGAGTCGGTGTGGAAGCCTTTTTGCACACTCTGCATGGTTTTTGTAGTTTTTAATACTGACTGCATAGTTCCCTTTCCTTTCTCTGTCTATCTAGAGAAGATTCGGCCTCCTTTGCTAAAATCTGTTTCATTCCTGTGTTTGTCACTTCACTCTTAACTCACAGTCAATATTTGTGGGGGTCTACCTTTACTTTGGGGAATTTCTCTGAGGCAAGGTAGGCTGCTATTTCTATTTTTAGGGGTAGTTAGCTCTTAGGCTGTGAAGAGGCGTCTAGGGAGAGTTAGGCACGCTCCACGGCTATTTCTAGTGTGTGTGATAGGATTAGGGATTGCGGTCAGTAGAGTTACCACCTCCTCAGAGCTTGTCCCAGGTTTTCTGTTTTAACCATCAGGTCATTTCGGGTGCTCCTAACCACCAGGTCCATAACAGGAATGGAGATCAGTGGCCCAGCAACAAATGGAACCAGAACCTCAGGATACAGGAACTGGACTGTGATGAACCTACAGACAAAGGACTGTACAAGGATCAGCTGATTGAGGCTTTGGAAGTAGCTAGCCTTCAAGATGGCACTGGAGAGGGACTCCCAGAGCAATTGGAGGAAAGACGGGACCTGGAGGTAAATACTCTGAAAAGTCAGTGGGTTGTGTGGTATGAGGAGGAGATGGCCTTGCTGGGAGAAGCCACCATAGAAGATAAACGGGAGGCTATTCGGAGAGATCATGAAAGGCAGTTCTCTGAGGAAGCAGCTAGAGCCCACAGGCAGACCTCCACCATAACTCCCACCATGAGGGAACCTCCAAGAGTGTCCCGCAAGGACTTTAAGCCATTTAACGAGGCTGCAGGGGACATTGAGGGATTCTTCCAAGACTTTGAACATCAATGTTAGTTAATGGAAGTCCCAGAAATGGAGCGCGTCAGACATCTGGTGGGACTTTTGGATGGTGGGGCTGCGGATGCATACCGAGCTATGGACCCTCGGTGGAATCGAGAGTATGAGGACATCAAAGAAACCATTCTGGAACAGTATGCTGTGACTCCAGAGACCTACAGGACTCGGTTCCGCTTGCTAACCTGTAGGGGGCATGGGCTTTTAAAATGTATGCCCATAGAATCAAAAAAGCATGCCATCGCTGGCTGGAGGGGGAGGGGGCCTTAACGCCGGAAACCATCCTCCAAGCCATCCTAAAAGAACAGTTCTTTGCGAAGTGTCCCACAGAGATCAGGGAATGGGTGCGTGAGAGAAAGCCAGCTACAGTAGAACAAGCTGCCGCTTTTGCTGATGAGGTTCTCACCATCAAGCCTCAGTGGAAAAAGTTACTGATAGATGGAGAAAGAACTACCAACTCCTCTTCATCACCAGTGTCTCCTTTACCTTCAGTCCCCAATGTTCATCACCCTGCTGGACCACCCCCTCATACTGATACCCGTGTAAATGTGCCTGCAGCTGCTACCGCATCTTCTGGAATGCGACGCTGGGGAAGAATAGCAGAACGTAGATGTTATGGATGTGGACAGCCTGGGCATCTGTACGCTGCCTGTCCAGGTGGTCGGAGGAGGAATGGCCAAACCCCAACTTGGCCAATCCATTATCTACAGACACCTTCAGCAGAGGAAGAGCTTGTTTCACTCCGTGATGACTTGCCAAGTGACCATGATATGTCTGCCCCACTACCTGGAGTTTATGGGGCCTCATCTCCTATTTGCCTACCGGGAAGTTCCCCAGGAGTCCACAGGGTTTTCTCCATTTGAGCTGATCTATGGAAGGAAGGTCAGAGGACCCTTAACCCTGCTAAAAGAATATTTGGAGGGGCAAGTGGAAGATACAGGAATCCCTGTTGTCCCATATGTCCTGAATCTTCACGAAACTCTGGCTCAACTGGCTAGGTTTGCTCAGGATCATGTACGGATGGCTCAAACCAGACAGAAGACATGGTATGACCGCAAAGCACGCTATCGAGAGTTTGCAGAAGGACAACGGGTCTTGATGATTGTTCCCAATCCACAAAATAAACTTCAGACCACTTGGGAAGGTCCCTGCCGAGTTCTCAGAAAACTTAACGACACCAATTACCTCCTTGCTTTAGATGACCAGGGTCGAAGGCAAAAGACTGTCCACGTGAATATGATCAAGAAATATCATGACCGGACCCTACCTGTGATAGTTGTCAGCTAGTTTCAGAAGAGAGTCAGGATGAGGATCCATTACCTGATCTTGTTGAAGCTGCAAGAACCCCATACACTGTGGAACAGGTTCCTCTGGGGGACCACTTGAATTCCTTACAACAGAAACAAATGCTGGAAGTGCTTCACCAAAGACAGGCTGCTTTCTCATCCCGACCAGGGCAAAGGACAGTAACTCAGCATAATGTGGACACCCAGGGCATCCGCCCTATACAGCAGGCTCCTTACCGGGTACCAGAATCTGTTAGAAGTACCATGCAACATGAGCTGGAGGAGATGTTACAGCTGGGGGTAATTTGGGCCTCACAAAGTCCTTGGGCCTCTCCTGTGGGGTTAGTACCCAAGAAAGATGGCAGTACTAGATTTTGCGTGGACTACAGGTGATTACCGTATTTTCCGGCGTATAAGACGACTTTTTAACCCCTGAAAATCTTCTTAAAAGTCGGGGGTCGTCTTATACGCCGGGTATCGCCTTGCCGAGTGTATATGGTGGGTGGGGGGGAGTGGGCCTGATGACGATGAGGGGGCGTCTCACAGGAAAGTGAGTATCCCCCATTACCTCATTGTATCACTGCAGCGTGGGGTCTCTGCTGGGAGCGGCGGCGGCGGCTGTGCTGTGGGGCGGCGGCTCCTCTTCTTCAGTGTGGGGCCTCTGTGCTGCTGGGCGGCGTGGGCGGCTTATCTTCAGACAGTCGGGGCTCCTCCGGTATCTCCTTAAAGCCCGGAGGCCCTGCCGGCAACTCCATCGGTGCAATGCAGTGGCCTCCGGGAACATGGCCGCTGCTCAGATTCAGATCTGAATCTGAGCATGCGCCGCCCCCAGCGGCCATTTTCCCGGAGGTCACCGCATAGCAGCAATGGAGCTGTCTCCGGGAAAATGGCCGCTGCTCAGATTTAGATCTCGTCTCCCGAGATCTAGGGACGAGATCTGAATCTGAGCAGCGGCCATACGGTAAATGACCATACCATTAGCGATGCCTACCCAATGCCCCGCATCGATGAACTTCTAGACCGGCTAGCTGGGGCAAAATATGTCACCACCTTGGATCTCAGCAAGGGATACTGGCAAATCCCTCTAACGAAGGGAGGAACAGAAAGATCAGCTTTTATAACACCTTTGGTCTGTTTGAATTCCTATACATGCCATTCGGTATGAAGAATGCCCCTGCCACATTTCAGCGAATGGTGGACCAGATACTGCGGGGATGCGGCGACTTTGCTTGTGCCTACTTGGACGATATTGCTATATTTAGTCACACATGGGAGGATCATTTGAGTCAAGTAGCTGTTGTTCTCGACTGGCTTTATGCAGCTGGCCTAACAATTTGAACTGATAAGTGCCAGTTGGGGATGGGTGAAGTACAATACCTGGGGCATAGGGTAGGGGGAGGGAAACTACGTCCTGAACCTGCCAAAATCAGAGAATGGCCTGTACCCCAAACCAAGAAGCAAGTTATGGCTTTTTTGGCCACTTCTAGCTATTACAGGAAATTTGTTTCTCATTTCAGTACTGTGGCCAAACCTCTTACGAACCTTATGAAGAAAGCCATGCCCAGAGTGGTGACCTGGACTCCAGCATGTGATGAGGCTTTTAACCTGCTGAAGAACGCCCTCGTCTGTGATCCTGTTCTTGCTGCCCCTGACTACAAGAGGAGGTTTACTGTGCAGACAGATGCCTCTTCTTATGGACTGGGAGCTGTTCTCAGCCAAGTGAATGCAGCTAGGGAGGAGCACCCCATTGCCTACCTTAGCAGGAAACTGCTGGACCGAGAAGTGGCCTATGCAACTGTAGAAAAGGAATTCCTGGCTGTAGTATGGGCCCTTAGAAAACTGAGGCCATATCTGTATGGTCGAGAATTTACTGTTGTTACTGACCACAATCCCCTCACTTGGCTGAATAGGGTTTCTGGGGACAATGGACGTTTACTGCGGTGGAGCCTGGCACTTCAGCCCTACAATTTCACCATACAATACAGAAGAGGGAGCCAACACCAAAATGCTGATGGATTGTCCAGGCAGGAGGAGTCATGAGTCATGTTGACCATGTCTAAGTGTACTTGACAAGCGACCTGTTGAGGTCACTAGTCTGTACACAATCTGAGAGGGGAAGGGGTTGTAACGGAGTACCACCCCCGCACTGTTATGATCCTTAGTGGCTGAGGATCACAGATAGGACTAGCTAAGCTACGGAACATAGAACAAGCTCTAGGGAGGTGGTAACTGGACTGACCGCAAAACCTGATCCTTACCAAACACACTAAAGGTAGCCGGTGAACGTGCCTAAATTCCTGGATGTCTCGACGCAGCCTGAGAAACTTGCTACCCCTATAGAGAAAGTAAGACCTCACTTGCCTCAGAGAAATGACCCCAAAGATATAGGAAGCCCCGAACAAATAATAACGGTGAGGTAAGGGGAAAATACAAAACGTAGAAATGAAAACAGATTCAGCAAATGAGGCCCACTAATACTAGATAGCAGAAGACAGGCAGGGAACTGTGCGGTCAGTAAAAAACCCTATACAAAATATCCACGCTGAGAGTTCAAGAACCCCCACACCAACTAACGGTGTGAGGGGAGAAACTCAGCCCCCTAGAGCTACCAGCAAGCAAGGAAATCACATATTAGCAAGCTGGACAAGGACAAATAAATAACCAAGAAACATATTGAACACTGATGAGCAAAAAATAACCAAACAGAAACTTAGCTTCTCTTGGCGAGACTGATAACGAAGGAATTGAGGAGCGACCAAAATAGCACTGAATACATCGACAGCAGGCAACCACTGATAGTCCAGGTGAGCTAAATAGGAAACCAGCTAACAGATAACGAGACAGCTGAACCAGCCTCAGACCTGCAGAATGACACAAAGAGCCACCAGAGGGAGCCAAAGACAGCACTACACAGTACCACTTGTGACCACAAGAAGGAGCCCAAAAACAGAGTTCACAACAGTACCCCCCCCTTGAGGAGAGGTCACTGAACCCTCATCAAAACCCCCAGGGCGATCAGGATGAGCCACATGAACCAAATCGGCCGCATGAACATCAGAGGCGACAACCCAGGAATTATCCTCCTGACCATAGCCCTTCCACTTAACCAAATACTGAAGCCTCCGTCTAGAAATACGAGAATCCAAGATCTTCTCCACCACGTACTCCAATTCGCCCTCAACCAGCACCGGGGCAGGGGGCTCAACAGAAGGAACCACAGGCACCACATACCTCCGCAACAAAGACCTATGGAACACGTTATGAATGGCAAACGACGCTGGGAGGTCCAGACGAAATGACACTGGGTTAAGAATTTCCAAAATCTTATAAGGACCGAAGAAGCGAGGCTTGAATTTAGGAAAGGAGACCTTCATAGGAACATACCGAGAAGACAGCCATACCAAATCCCCAACATGAAGTCGGGGACCCACACCGCGACGGCGGTTGGCAAAGCGCTGAGCCTTCTCCTGTGACAACTTCAAATTGTCCACCACATGGTTCCAAATCTGCTGCAACCTATCCACCACAGAATCCACCCCAGGACAGTCAGAAGGCTCAACCTGACCCGAGGAAAAACGAGGATGAAAACCAGAATTGCAGAAAAAAGGCGAAACCAAAGTAGCAGAACTAGTCCGATTATTAGGGGCAAACTCGGCCAATGGCAAAAAAGTCACCCAATCATCCTGATCAGCAGAAACAAAACATCTTAAATAAGTTTCCAAGGTCTGATTAGTTTGCTCGGTTTGGCCATTCGTCTGAGGATGGAAGGCCGACGAAAAAGACAAATCAATGCCCATCTTAGCACAAAAGATCCGCCAAAATCTGGACACGAACTGGGATCCTCTGTCAGCCACAATATTTTCAGGGATGCCATGCAAGCGGACCACATTCTGAAAAAATAGAGGAACCAAATCGGAGGAGGAAGGCAACTTGGGCAAGGGCACCAAATGGACCATTTTGGAAAAACGATCACACACCACCCAGATGACAGACATTCTCTGAGAGACTGGAAGATCCGAAATAAAATCCATGGAAATGTGCGTCCAAGGCCTCTTCGGGACAGGCAAAGGCAAAAGCAAACCGCTGGCACAAGAACAGCAAGGCTTAGCCCGAGCACTAATCCCACAGGACTGCACAAAGGAACGCACATCCCGCGACAAGGAAGGCCACCAGAAGGACCTAGCCACCAAATCTCTGGTACCAAAAATCCCAGGATGGCCTGCCAACACCGAAGAATGAACCTCGGAAATAACTTTGCTGGTCCATCTATCTGGGACAAACAGTCTCTCTGGTGGGCAATGGTCAGGTCTATCCGCCTGAAATTTCTGCAGCACTCGTCGCAAATCTGGGGAAATGGCAGACAAAATCACTCCCTCTCTGAGGATACCAGCCGGCTCTGAAACTCCTGGAGAGTCAGGCACAAAACTCCTAGAAAGCGCATCAGCCTTCACGTTCTTCAAACCAGGCAGGTACGAGACCACGAAATCGAAACGGGAGAAAAACAATGACCAACGAGCCTGTCTAGGATTCAGCCGCTTGGCAGACTCGAGATAAATCAGATTTTTGTGATCAGTCAAGACTACCACACGATGCTTAGCTCCCTCGAGCCAATGTCGCCACTCCTCAAATGCCCACTTCATAGCCAACAACTCCCGATTACCAACATCATAATTCCGCTCGGCAGGCGAAAACTTTCTCGAAAAGAAAGCACAAAGCTTCATCACAGAGCAATCAGAGCTTCTCTGCGACAAAACAGCCCCTGCTCCAATCTCAGAAGCATCAACCTCGACCTGAAAAGGAAGAGAGACATCTGGCTGACACAAAACTGGAGCCGAAGAAAACCGGCGCTTCAGCTCCCGAAAGGCCTCTACAGCCGCAGGAGACCAATTAGTCACATCAGAACCCTTCTTGGTCAAATCCGTCAAGGGTTTAACCACGCCAGAAAAATTAGCAATGAAGCGACGGTAAAAATTAGCAAAACCCAAGAACTTCTGAAGACTCTTAACAGATGTAGGCTGAGTCCAGTCATGAATAGCCTGGACCTTGACTGGGTCCATCTCAATAGTAGAAGGAGAAAAATAAAACCCAAAAAGGAAACCTTCTGTACTCCGAATAGACATTTTGAGCCCTTCACAAATAAGGCATTAGCACGTAGGACCTGAAATACCATCCTGACCTGCTTCACATGGGACTCCCAGTCCTGAGAAAAGACCAAAATGTCATCCAGATACACAATCATGAATTTATCCAGATATTCTCGGAAGATGTCATGCATGAAGGACTGGAACACAGAAGGAGCATTAGAGAGTCCAAAAGGCATCACCAAGTACTCAAAATGGCCTTCGGGCGTATTAAATGCTGTTTTCCATTCATCCCCCTGCTTAATACGCACAAGGTTATACGCACCACGAAGATCTATCTTGGTGAACCAACTGGACCTCTTAATCCGAGCAAACAGATCAGATAATAATGGCAAAGGATACTGAAATTTCACCGAGATTTTATTTAGAAGACGATAATCAATACAAGGTCTCAGAGAACCATCCTTCTTGGCCACAAAAAAGAATCCTGCACCCAGAGGGGAGGAGGACGGGCGAATATGTCCCTTCTCTAAAGACTCCTTTATATAGCTCCGCATCGTGGCATGTTCTGGTACAGACAAATTAAAAAGTCGTCCCTTAGGGAACTTACTACCAGGAATCAAATTTATAGCACAATCACAATCCCTATGAGGAGGTAGGGCACCGGATCTGGGCTCATCAAATACATCCTGGTAGTCTGACAAAAACTCAGGGACCTCAGAAGGAGTGGAAGAAGCAATTGACACCAAAGGAGCATCGCCATGAATCCCCTGGCAACCCCAACTTGAAACAGACATAGCTTTCCAATCCAGTACTGGATTATGGGCCTGCAACCATGGCAGACCCAAAACGACAACATCATGCAAATTATGCAGCACAAGAAAGCGAATCACCTCCTGATGTACAGGAGTCATGCACATGGTCACTTGAGTCCAATACTGAGGCTTATTCTCAGCCAATGGTGTAGCATCAATTCCCCTCAGTAGAATAGGGAATTCTAACGGCTCCAGGACAAAACCACAGCGCCTGGCAAACGACAAATCCATCAGGTTCAGGGCAGCACCTGAATCCACAAAAGCCATAACCGAGTAGGATGACAGAGAACAAATTAAAGTAACAGACAAAATGAATTTAGGCTGTATAGTACCAACGGTGACAGTTTTAGCGATTTTTTTAAAGCGCTTAGAGCATGCTGAGATAACATGAGTTGAATCACCACAGTAAAAGCACAACCCATTTTGACGTCTATGATTTTGCCGCTCAATTTTGGTCAGAATTCAGTCACATTGCATAGACTCAGGTCTCTGTTCAGAAAACACCGCCAGATGGTGCGCAGATTTGCGCTCCCGCAAACACCGATCAATCTGAATGGCCAAAGCCATTGAGTCATTCAGACTTGCAGGCGTGGGGAACCCCACCATAACATTCTTAATGGCTTCAGAAAGACCTTCTCTGAAATTTGCAGCCAGGGCACACTCATTCCATTGAGTAAGCACCGACCATTTCCGAAATTTTTGAGAATACACCTCAGCTTCATCCTGGCCCTGAGAGAGAGCCAGCAAGGCCTTTTCTGCCTGGTTCTCAAGATTAGGTTCCTCATAAAGCAAACCAAGCACCAGAAAAAACGCATCCACATTCAGCAATGCAGGATCTCCTGGCGCCAGGGAGAAAGCCCAATCTTGAGGGTCGCCACGTAACAGGGAGATAACAATTCTAACTTGCTGAGCGGAATCACCAGAGGAACGAGGTCTCAAAGAAAGAAATAATTTACAATTATTCTTAAAATTCAGAAACCTAGATCTACCTCCAGAAAACAACTCAGGAATAGGTACTTTTGGCTCAGACATAGGACTGCGAACAACAAAATCCTGAATGCTTTGCACCCTTGCAGCAAGATGATCCACACTAGAAGTCAGACTCTGAATATCCATGTCTGCAGCTGAACTCAAAGCCACCCAGAGATTAAGGGGATGAGAGAAGCTGGACAGACTGCAGCAAAGGGAGAGTAAAAAAAAAAAATTGTACTCAGGACTTCTCTTATCCCACTTCTGCGATGCATTAAACACTTTTGGGCCTGCTGTACTGTTATAATCCTTAGTGGCTGAGGATCACAGATAGGACTAGCTAAGTTACTGAACATAGAACAAGCTCTAGGGAGGTGGTAACTGGACTGACCGCAAAACCTGATCCTTACCAAACACACTAAAGGTAGCCGGTGAACGTGCCTAAATTCCTGGACGTCTCGACGCAGCCTGAGAAACTTGCTACCCCTATAGAGAAAGTAAGACCTCACTTGCCTCAGAGAAATGACCCCAAAGATATAGGAAGCCCCCAACAAATAATAACGGTGAGGTAAGGGGAAAATACAAAACGTAGAAATGAAAACAGATTCAGCAAATGAGGCCCACTAATACTAGATAGCAGAAGACAGGCAGGGAACTGTGCGGTCAGTGAAAAACCCTATACAAAATATCCACGCTGAGAGTTCAAGAACCCCCACACCAACTAACGGTGTGAGGGGAGAAACTCAGCCCCCTAGAGCTACCAGCAAGCAAGGAAATCACATATTAGCAAGCTGGACAAGGACAAATAAATAACCAAGAAACATATTGAACACTGATGAGCAAAAAATATCCAAACAGAAACTTAGCTTCTCTTGACGAGATTGATATCGAAGGAATTCAGGAGCGATCAAAATAGCACTGAATACACCGACAGCAGGCAACCACTGATAGTCCAGGTGAGCTAAATAGGAAACCAGCTAACAGATAACGAGACAGCTGAACCAGCCTCAGACCTGCAGAATGACACAAAGAGCCACCAGAGGGAGCCCAAAGACAGCACTACACAGTACCACTTGTGACCACAAGAGGGAGCCCAAAAACAGAGTTCACAACACGCACTGATTTCATAGACCATACTTCATTAACATTTCCTACCCTGCTTCTGGTGGGGGGCATTGTGTTCATTTGTTGCTCTCTGCAGGGGGCTTCTCAGACTGGCTGTTACAGTGGGACTGGACATTTGGAGCCTCTTTTGTACTTTCAGCTCCAGGTAACAAATGTTTGAGGGTGGGTGTGAGCCCCTCCACCCATCCAAGGGGCAGATCCCTAGAGGGTGGAACAATAAGCCCCTGGATATACTATCATTCTTCTGGGACCTGTGTGGTGTGAGGAGCTAGGATCTGCTGCTGCGGCCAGATCCTGGTGCCTGTCTATGAACCAGTGCTTTGTTCTCCCTGGAGTCAGATTATCGGGTGTCACCCTGGATTTGTTATTTTGCTGCGGCCTTATTGTAAGTAGAAGAACCTGATCACTGTTTGCTGGAATATTCTCTCAGTTGCAATAAAGGTCTCTTGGATTATTCATCAGTCTGCTGTCCCTGCTTGCTCTGTCGCACACCCCGTCACACTGCATAGTTCCTTGCCTTAAGAAGATGACGATGGAAACCATGACCACAGCGATAGCCATACATGCTGACTTCAACGACCTACTCGGTGAAACATTAGAAGAAATACCATATCCACCTCCCCCGCCGGAATATGCTGGCCTGAAGCACACCAATGAGGGAGAGAGTAGGGTCTGACAACCTCCTGCACAAGTCCGTTTAGAGAGGGCCCGTCTACTAGAGATGGGCAATCTTGTATACAGTGAATATTAGCTCAGTTAATTGTTTCAGAATTGTTTTAGTTAGATAGGTGTGGGGGGGACAAATCGACCGGTTGCACGAGATAAAGGTTTCTTTTGATTTCGTATATCTCCAAAGGGGGGACTGTTAAGGATATGGAATCATATTTAGTTATGAAGATATACAAAATATAAATGCACATATGCTACACCTGAATCATGAACACTCATATCTAATATGGATGCTTCATATATATATATATGTATATATTAGTAGAATGCTGATGTGGATCTTAAAACTATGTCTGCTAACGCATTATGACTTAGTAACTTTTGGTGTATTGTTCAATACGCTTGCCAATATCTTGACCTGTGGTAGATGCTGACATAGCCAGCCTGAGGCTATGAAGAACAAAGTAAGAAATGTTCTTGTGTCCGGGAGCTAGTGCTCCTATATTGTTCCTATATCCAGGAGAGAGTAATATCGTCATGTGGTAATGCATTTGCAAGCACCTTTCTTTTTCTCAATAAAACACCCCTGTATTCCCTGGAATAAACGGAAATCATTTTAGACACAAGCAATCTGTCTGGTGTATTTCTTTGTGCACGATCCACATATAATTTGGCTACAGACAATTAAGAAAAGTTTCACCTTAGTGGGACAACCTCAACAGGGCGTAGCTGCGACTTCAATGCAGACTGAGGATAAAAAGTAGTGTAGTCTTAAGGCCCCGTCTCACATAGCGAGATCGCTAGCGAGATCGCTGCTGAGTCACTAGTTTTGTGACGCAACAGCGACCTCCATAGCGATCTCGCTATGTGTGACACGTACCAGCGATCAGGCCCCTGCTGCGAGATCGCTGGTCGTGTCAGAATGGCCTGGACCTTTTTTTGGTCGTTGAGGCCCCGCTGACATCGCTGAATCGGTGTGTGTGACACCGATCCAGCGATGTCTTCACTGGTAACCAGGGTAAACATCGGGTTACTAAGCGCAGGGCCGCGCTTAGTAACCCGATGTTTACCCTGGTTACCAGCGTAAATGTACAAAAAAACAAACAGTACATACTCGCCTTCTGATGTCCGTCAGGTCCCTTGCCGTCCGCTTCCTGCTCTCACTGACTGCCGGCCGTACAGTGAGAAGTGAGAGCACAGCAGTGACGTCACCGCTGCGCTCTGCTCTCGCTGTACGGCCGGATCTCAGTCAGAGCAGGAAGCAGACGGCAAGGACCTGGACACCGAAAGGCGAGTATGTACTGTTTGTTTTTTTTGGTAACCAGGGTAAACATCGGGTTACTAAGCGCGGCCCTGCGCTTAGTAACCCGATGTTTACCCTGGTTACCCGGGTGCTGCAGGGGGACTTCGGCATCGTTGAAGACAGTTTCAACGATGCCGAAGTCGTTCCCCTGATCGTTGGTCGCTGGGGAGAGCGGTCTGTGTGACAGCTCCCCAGCGACCACACAGCGACTTACCAACGATCACGGCCAGGTCGTATCGCTGGTCGTGATCGTTGGTAAATCGCTTAGTGAGACGGGGCCTTTAGACATGCTAGTGTCCAAGACAGATGTAGGGAAAATCTGCTCTGGATTGTGGGTTTTGAAACTGACTGCAGTATGTTAATCGTGCAGACTGTTTTATTTTTAGTCCGGGTTTTCCATGTGGCTTGAGGCCATAGGTTTCTATGTTAAAAGCCCTGTTGCATAGAGTCAGGCATGTCAGAGTCAGTGTCCGGATGTTGTTTGAAGGAGAGCAGAGCAAGAGGCTCTGCGGAGCTTTGTCAGTGTGTGGTGAGACAGGACATAGTGGAGCCAAGCAGCCAGGGGTGCTGAGACACCTGGCATCCACAGCTAATAAAATATATAATCACTGCACTCGTACAGGATAAGGTTTGCTTCAAGTGAATAATTTATTGGTGAAAAGTAAGGTGACAGAAAAAAATAACGTTTCGGCCAATCAGTGGCCTTGATCACAATGTCACTGAAAAAAAGAAGAAAAATACAATAAATATTTCAAAGTAAACATATACAGGTCCTTCTCAAAAAATTAGCATATAGTGTTAAATTTCATTATTTACCATAATGTAATGATTACAATTAAACTTTCATATATTATAGATTCATTATCCACCAACTGAAATTTGTCAGGTCTTTTATTGTTTTAATACTGATGATTTTGGCATACAACTCCTGATAACCCAAAAAACCTGTCTCAATAAATTAGCATATTTCACCCGTCCAATCAAATAAAAGTGTTTTTTAATAACAAACAAAAAAACAATCAAATAATAATGTTCAGTTATGCACTCAATACTTGGTCGGGAATCCTTTGACAGAAATGACTGCTTCAATGCGGCGTGGCATGGAGGCAATCAGCCTGTGACACTGCTGAGATGTTATGGAGGCCCAGGATGCTTCAATAGCGGCCTTAAGCTCATCCAGAGTGTTGGGTCTTGCGTCTCTCAACTTTCTCTTCACAATATCCCACAGATTCTCTATGGGGTTCAGGTCAGGAGAGTTGGCAGGCCAATTGAGCACAGTAATACCATGGTCAGTAAACCATTTACCAGTGGTTTTGGCACTGTGAGCAGGTGCCAGGTCGTGCTGAAAAATGAAATCTTCATCTCCATAAAGCATTTCAGCCGATGGAAGCATGAAGTGCTCCAAAATCTCCTGATAGCTAGCTGCATTGACCCTGCCCTTGATGAAACACAGTGGGCCAACACCAGCAGCTGACATGGCACCCCACACCATCACTGACTGTGGGTACTTGACACTGGACTTCAGGCATTTTGGCATTTCCTTCTCCCCAGTCTTCCTCCAGACTCTGGCACCTTGATTTCCGAATGACATGCAAAATTTGCTTTCATCAGAAAAAAGTACTTGGGACCACTTAGCAACAGTCCAGTGCTGCTTCTCTGTAGCCCAGGTCAGGCGCTTCTGCCGCTGTTTATGGTTCAAAGGTGGCTTTACCTGGGGAATGCGGCACCTGTAGCCCATTTCCTGCACACGCCTGTGCACGGTGGCTCTGGATGTTTCCACACCAGACTCAGTCCACTGCTTCCTCAGGTTCCCCAAGGTCTGGAATCGGTCCTTCTCCACAATCTTCCTCAGGGTCCGGTCACCTCTTCTCGTTGTACAGCGTTTTCTGCCACATTGTTTCCTTCCAACAGACTTACCATTGAGGTGCCTTGATACAGCACTCTGGGAACAGCCTATTTGTTGAGAAATTTCTTTTTGGGTCTTACCCTCTTGCTTGAGGGTGTCAATGATGGCCTTCTTGACATCTGTCAGGTCGCTAGTCTTACCCATGATGGGGGTTTTGAGTAATGAACCAGGCAGGGAGTTTTTAAAAGCCTCAGGTATCTTTTGCATGTGTTTAGAGTTAATTAGTTGATTCAGAAGATTAGGGTAATAGGTCGTTTAGAGGACCTTTTCTTGATATGCTAATTTATTGAGACAGGTTTTTTGGGTTATCAGGAGTTGTATGCCAAAATCATCAGTATTAAAACAATAAATCACCAGACAAATTTCAGTTGGTGGATAATGAATCTATAATATATGAAAGTTTAATTGTAATCATTACATTATGGTAAATAATGAAATTTAACACTATATGCTAATTTTTTGAGAAGGACCTGTATACAAAATCAATCACATGTCAGGATGGTCCAAGAAATACACCTAGATACATGCGTGTAATTATAATTTATGAGGCATATGGTGAAGGAACATAAAGTACGCAGGACTACGGTTATCTAGGAAAGGAAAAATAGTTCCATGGGGTGTGTAGAGATCAGACTGAACCAAAGAATCCATTTTGTCTTCCTCCTGAGAAATCTGATAGATACAGCAAGAAGTATATTTCTGCAAACTTGACATCTTCTTTGTTTTGTTAGTAATCACGCGCGCATTCCTCCTTGAAATTGTAGCTTTTTTATCCACATACCAAATAATTGTAACTCTACACTAGAATAGACTTGCTTTGTAAGTGATTATGAAATATGAGCGCTTATGCGCATGTCTGAAAAATGTCTAAACTTTTTATCTATATAAAGAAGGGATCGTGCCCAGTGAGGAGAGGCGTGCTCTGAGGCCATCCCTATGTATGAACACACAACCTTTGTGCTGCGTGTCATTTATTTGGATCCCATCCAGGAAGCCAGGGACGGAGAGGACTCAACATTCTTTGGCGCCCGAACAGGGACCCGAGGCGAGAGTATCTACTCAAGATTCACCTGTGGATACGGACAACGGAGATCTGGGATAATGGACGGCAAATGAACTGAAAAACCTGGCCAGGTAAGAGACATTATTAGTTCTCTTTTATCTGCCCTGTATTATCCGAAAGATCTCTATGAGCCGTGTCACGCTGGGTTAGTCTAGTAGTGAGTAGATACCTATAAAACTCGGGTTACCATATTGTATAGATTTATAAGTCCTGTCCCTGGCAGTGTGTGAACAGTGTGAAGGTTGTGGCATGTTGTGAAAGAAGAGCAAAAGTACGTAGAAAATAAGCCGAAATAGTTGGGGTATAAGCCTTATACACGGAAGTCAGCCTAACTGGGTCATGTGCTTGCGTCCTTTCGAGGAGACCTCCGCCCATGCTTGACTATTCATTAAGTGCTTAACCTCCTTCATTTCTGGATAAGGTTTGATAGAATGAGCCCAGGACGCGGTTTCATGAGCCTGGGACAAGTATGCTAACTGAGACAGAAAGTTTTGTGATCTGTATGGTGTTGCTGAGTCTGTTTGCATGTGCAATAGCACTCAAGTACGTCCTGCATATTAGAAGAAACGGAGCAGACGAGCCTTTCAATATTTTAGCTCCCTAGGAGAGAAGGCAACGAGACATCACCACAGAGTAAGTGGTTGTCCAAACGTCACCTAGGGTAGTCATAGCTAATATTGAAAAGAAAAATGGGAAATAAACAGACAAAAACTGTCTTAGGACAAGTGGAAGCAGCAGATATCATACAGGAAAGATGTGGGAAGACAGTCAGAAGACACATTAGAAGGGTAAGAGAAAAATTGGGAATTTCAGAAGCACTTGTGTTCAGCACAGAATGGGAAAGAATGAGCAAGGAACGAGGTAATAGATGGATTTTTGTAAGTTTGATTGTCTAGACAAAGGAAATTGTTAAGTTGCTGGAAGATTATTTCTTTTTGGCGCAAAGCCAATTTTTTAGAAATCCTTATAACTTTTTGTCTGAACATAATTTTGAAGTTCTGTTTTTATCAAAGTGATATGTTTTGATTGATAATTCTTCGTGCAAAAAATTAGCATTTGGCATTTTGCCAAGTTTTTGTTACAATGTTTGAGAAACAAAAGGAAAAGTTCAAAGCCGCTACTCCAGACTGGAGGACGTTAGAACAACCAAATATTGTGAAACAACGATGTTTAGGAATAGCCATGGATATAAAAGAAAATCATAAGCCTGTCAGAATAGCTGAGGGTTATGATGGGGTAATTCGAACACTGCCATATACTGTGCCCCTAGAGGTCTCATTAGGACCTAAATGTTTTGCATCCAGATTTTTGTATGCCAGAGGTGCCCCAACATGTTTGTTGGGAACTGATGTCCTAAAGAAATTAGAAGCTAATATCAATTTTAGGAAAGATGGCACAGTTATGTTGACTATCCCTGATGATGCAGAATCATTAGAACAATATGTCAGAATTCAGGCTTTTGAGGATTTTACGGAAGAGAAAGAATACACCACAGATCTAGACCTCTCAATGATCCCAGAAACACTGTGGGCACAGGGTGACACTGATGTGGGATTATTGCATATCTCTCCTGTAAAATTATCTGTGCAACCAGGAACTGTTCTCCCACAGCTCAGACAATACCCTGTGAGTGCCCAACAGGAACTAGCGATTACAAAACAGATAGAGGAATACAGAGAGAAAGGAGTTTTGGTAGAGATACAATCACCTGCTAACACTCCTCTGTATCCAGTCAAGAAGAGAACTCTTGATAAGAGTTCTACACCCAAATATCGTATGGTACATGATCTAAGAGAAATAAACAAGGTTCTAGATCCAATCACCCCAGTTGTACCCAATCCTCATACGTTATTATCACAGATACCAGTCAGTTCTCAAGTATTTACTGTAATAGATCTTTCAAATGCATTTTTCTCGGTTCCTTTACACCAAGATAGTTGGCATTTGTTTGCATTTACATTTAAGGGCAAACAGTTGGCGTGGACACGCCTTCCACAGGGAATGATACACTCCCCTACTCTTTATTCAAATGCCCTACAAACAGTCCTTCAGAGGTTTGAACCTGAACCACAGGTAGTAATTTTGCAGTATGTGGATGACATACTACTTTGCTGCCCAGATCTAGAAACCGCAGAAAGGTCCACTGTAAGTTTACTATGTTTTCTAGAAAAAGAAGGGTGTAAAGTGAATAGACAAAAGCTACAAGTTTGTCGGATCAAAGTGGTCTTTCTAGGTCATTGCATTTCTCAAGGTAAAAAGCATCTTACACCTCAAAGAACTGAAGCAATAAGACAGATGAATGAGCCTAGAAATCATAAACAGCTACGAGCATTTCTAGGAATAGTGTCTCATTGTAGACAATGGATTATACATGCCAGTCAACTAATGCAACCACTTGTATGACTGTGTAAAAAGTGAACCTTATTTGTTGACAAAAGAAGGTCAGATTTTGTTCCAACAATTAAAAGATGCCCTTGTTTCAGCTCCAGCGTTAGGGCTACCAGACTACACCAAACCATTTCAGCTTATGGCTGCAGAAATTGATTCTCATGCTACAGGAGTTCTTACTCAGAAGCATGCAGGGAAACAAAGACCAATTGCATATCTTTCAGCAAGGTTAGATCCAGTAGCTAGGGCAGCGCCAACCTGTGTACGTGTAGTTGTTGCTGTCTCACTATTGTTGGACAAAGCATCAGAAATTGTCCTAGAGTATCCACTCACAGTTCAAACTACACATGATGTTTATGGGATATTAAACCAGGTCCAACCAAAACACATTTCCATGGCCAGACATTTGCGGCTACAGTGTTCTTTGCTGCTCCCCTCTACTATCACATTTGCAAGGCTTCAGACTCTTAATTTAGCAACACTGCTACCTCTCGAGTCTGAAGGGGGGAATAAGGACACTGATCCACACGCAAATTTTTTCCCTACAGACACACATGATTGTACAGAGCTCATTTTACAAGAAACGGTAGGCTTACCCAATGTATCCGAAACACCACTTCAAAATCCAGATTTAGAGCTGTTTATAGATGGTAGTAGGTTTGCAGATGACACAGGTAACTTCCATACAGGGTATGCAGTTGTGTCAGAATCTGAAACTCTCAAAGCAGAACCGCTTCCACCGAAACAGTCTGCACAAGAAGCAGAACTAACAGCATTGATTGAAGCACTAAAAATAGCTGAGAATCAGACAGCTAATATATACACTGATTCTAGGTATGCACATGGTATTGTGTTTGATTTTGGAGTAATCTGGAGAGCTAGAGGTTACATGACAGCGTCAGGACAACCTGTAAAACATGCTTCTCTGATCAAACAGATCTTAGAGGCTGCACAAGAAACAAAAGAAGTAGCAGTAATTAAGGTAGCTGCACATGTGAGACTCGACACTAGGGAATCTAGGGGAAATGATAGGGCTGACAAAGCAGCCAAAGCAGCGGCAGTTAAACCCTTACAACAGGTCCATACTGTAAACCCCACAGAAAATACTGAAGATAGACTAAGACAAGCACAGGAAGATGCAGGAGAAGAGGAGAGGGACAGGTGGAAAAAGGAAGGGGCAGAAGAACAAGCAGGAATTTGGAAGAAAGATGGACTAATATGTCTACCTAGAGCCTGGTACCCGATTGTAGTTGGTGGACTGCACCACCCTACTCATGTGTCTGCAAATGCAATGATACTGCTGGCAAAGCAAGTCTGGTTGGCTCCAGGTTTTGGCAACTATGCAAGAGACTATTGTGCTGCATGCGCTATATGCCTGGCACATAATCCCGGACAGACAACAAAGACCCCTATGAAGCACCACGTCCGACCTCTCTACCCGTTCCAGCGATTACAGATAGACTTTATCCAGCTGCCAAAAAGTAATGGGTATGAGTATGTGCTGGTGTGTGTGGACATGTTCTCAGGGTGGCCAGAGGCCTATCCAGTTCGGAAGGCTTCAGCTAAAAACACTGCTGTAAAGCTAGTTGCCGAACTGATACCCCGTTACGGTCTCCCTGAAGTGATCGAGTCAGATAGGGGTACTCATTTTACTGGAGAAATATTTCAAAATGTACTGAAAATGTTGGGTGTTGAAAGTCAGTTACACACTCCGTATCATCCTCAAAGTTCTGGTAAGGTGGAACGCATGAATGGAACTTTAAAATTAAAAATACAGAAAGCCATGGCTGAAACAGGAAAGCCTTGGACAGAATGCCTTCCACTGGCCCTGTACTCAATACGCAATACCCCAAGGGGTAAGACTAAACTGTCTCCATATGAAATTTTATTTGGCAGGACTGCCAATTTAGGATGTTATTTTCCACAACAACTTGTATTAAATATTGAGTCATTGACTTCTTATGTACAAAATCTTCAGAAACAATTAACTAAGGTGCATGCACAAGTTTTTGCTTCCCTTCCAGATCCTGACAACACTGAAGGAAGTCACAAGTTGGAACCAGGTGATCAAGTCTATGTAAAAAGACACACCAGAAAGGCTCTTGAACCAAGATTTGACGGACCCTTCCAAGTCCTGTTGACAACACCTACATCAGTCAAGCTTGAAGGAAAGGCATCATGGATACATGCAAGCCATTGCAAAAGAGCAGTATAAAACTCATGATATTGATGTTAATAGTATTAACCACAACGAAGGCATGGGAAAGACTAAATTCTCTAACCCCTTTGAACAATAGATTCGTACAACATCATAGAAAATTAGTGCATGATTTGTTAAATAATATGCAACCTTTGGCAGATTGTTGGATCTGTACCCATTCACCAGTATCAGCTACAAGTATACCTTTTCTAGCAGTTCCCGTGTCAGCAGAAGAAATATTCGCTTGGCCTGATTGTTCAGACAAACTGGCCAACAACCAAACTGGTAATACTAGGCTGTGGAATACTACAATCGCCATACCAATTGTGGGATGGGTAGAATTTCCTTGGTGGCAGGGTAATCTCTCAGGGAGTAATACACATCTACAATATTTAGCATTCAGGGGAGGAAAATGGGTACCTAGGAATAAGACTGGATTAACTGATTTAGGACAGGTCCCCACAGAAAATCTACAGCTCAGTTTCAGTACAACCGTCCCTTCCTCTGATGCTTTTAAACCTGTAGTATTGGAAAGATACATACATAATAGAAAATGGGAACATTCTGAGTTGTTCCCCCAAGGTGATGCAAACAGTTGTACAAGTAAGCCAGGGAACCTGATTTGTAATGAATCCGATGAGTATGTCAAAGGAATGCCTGTATGTGGGAATCCCGCAGCCGGGTACTGTAGTCCTTTGGGACAAAAACCCTCTTGGTGTATGCTTCAGAATGTATCTAGTTTTGTGGATTTGGCTCATAGATTGGTATTACAGCACTCAGCTTTATGGGATCTGCCTGAAGGTACATTTTGGATATGCGGAGAAGGAGCATATAAATGGCTTCCCGTAGGTATAAAGGGTACTTGTACATTAGGACGCCTAACCCCGGCTACTTTCATAATTTCAAATAAACAAGTGAATATGCAAGCCGTGCCCAAGCACACACTGTATAAAAGAGCTGCAGACAATTCACCACGTCCTTCGGGAAGGCCACATATAGTACAGATGGGAATATCTAACAAAATTGCTAGTACCATTTTTATTTATCCTATGTTAACACAAATGTGGGATAAATTAGTTAGAGCCACGGATTATCTAGATGATCAAATTTGGGATATATTGGATATACTAAACACTAGTATAGCTGTACAGAATCAGCTTATAATAGTCATCAACCAACATACTCTGGTATTGGATTACCTAACTGCCTCACAAGGGGGTATGTGTCAAATCATTGGACCCACCTGCTGTCATTATATAGACCCGAATAGTATTATGAGTATGACATTTAAATTAAAAGACGTACAACGGCTCAGAGATCAGTATGACAAAGACAATGACCAGAACAAGGATAGCTGGTGGTCTGATACCTTCTCATTTCTTAACCCAGCCAACTGGTTCAGAGGGATCAGTGGGTGGATTGCTGGGATTATGCAGAGCATAATACATATAGCTATAATTATTGTAATTATATATGTATTATTCAAGATTGTGCTCAAGGGTATCTCAGTATGCACAGATAAATTTTGTGTAATAGATGCAAGAGTATAAATTTTCTTCTTTATTCTTATGTTATCCTCTAGTGATTCTAATTAATATTACCGTACTAATTTTTGTTTTTATATTTTAGTATACTGCTAAAGAAGAAAATAATTTGCGATAGAAGAATTACTACTAGATTTGATTCTCTTATTAAAATATAAGCGTATATATGTGTAATACCAAAAATAAAGGCTTTGTCTTTGGCCCTGTGGTAATATATAAAAAGAATATGTCAAAGGGGGGAATTGTAGAGATCAGACTGAACCAAAGAATCCATTTTGTCTTCCTCCTGAGAAATCTGATAGATACAGCAAGAAGTATATTTCTGCAAACTTGACATCTTCTTTGTTTTGTTAGTAATCACGCGCGCATTCCTCCTTGAAATTGTAGCTTTTTTATCCACATACCAAATAATTGTAACTCTACACTAGAATAGACTTGCTTTGTAAGTGATTATGAAATATGAGCGCTTATGCGCATGTCTGAAAAATGTCTAAACTTTTTATCTATATAAAGAAGGGATCGTGCCCAGTGAGGAGAGGCGTGCTCTGAGGCCATCCCTATGTATGAACACACAACCTTTGTGCTGCGTGTCATTTATTTGGATCCCATCCAGGAAGCCAGGGACGGAGAGGACTCAACAGGGTGGAATGTAGTAGATGCATAATTGAAACAATAAATCAAATAGACATACCCCTTTGTAGGTTGTTTTCCACTTTTCAGTTTTTGAATTACCACAAAAATTTAAAATAATCAATAAATTTTGTTCAACTTGACAATTGTGTTCCACTTGTTCTTGACTCTTCACCAAAAATGTACATTTGGTATCTTTATGTTTGAAGCATGAGATGTGGGAAAAGGTTGAAAAGTTCCAGGGAGCCGAATACTTTTGCAAGGCACTATATCAGGGGTCCCCAACCTGTAGCTCGGGAGCCACATGTGGCTCGCGGTCCCAGGAATTGTGGCTCGCGACTGTCTGCCAGCTTGGTGCATTAGCTTCAGGTCTAGCAAACAGGTATGAAGAGTACATCTCAAAATTGTGAGTTTTTGAGTAGCCCAGCACAGAAGATCAGATCTGGATGCACATATACTGGTCTTAGGGATGGTTTAGAGATGTTTTAGGTATGGTATGCTGGAGGATGATACTACCTATTAGAGGAGGTTCTTGAAGCTGGATGCAAAAATGTGTTGAGAGTCCTTGATGGGATAATACTGAATTGGGGCATTGTGGGAACATCTGGATCTCAGTGTACTGCTTTGGAGTGATTTCTGTGGAAAAGCTTCGGTTATCATTATACCCGTAATGGTGGCTTTGGTTGACACAACTTTGAGGGGGACAGAAGCAAAATGTTGCTCGTGACCACTTCTCAGGAGCTGAATGTGGCTCGCAACCCTCTCTCAGTGCTAAATATGGCTCTCAAGGTCAAAAAGGTTGGGGACCACTGCACTATATGAATATCTGGCACATAAAGCGAGAAAGCTCATGCTACAGGAGAATAAGGAAAAACATATAATGGGTAAGTTGCTGCCAGAAATATACATAAAAAGGCATATAGTAGTGTTTACCAGATACAAGCTTGTATTTTATATATCATCATCTTATGTGCCTTTTGCATCTGGCGTGGTGACCATACTAGTCTTATTGAAATCTACAATACTATCAATACTGTGAGACTGGAGTTATCCTTCACATTAACATACCAGTCGAATGAAGTCACATTTCTTGATACCAAAATACAAAAAAATGCCCAGGGAATACTCACTACTAGGGTTGAGCGAAACGGATCGGTCATTTTCATAAATCGGCGACTTTTAGGCAAAGTCGGGTTTCATGAAACCCGAACCGATCCTAGTGTGGGATCGGCCATGCGGTACACGATCAGAGCGCCAAAGTCGCGTTTCATATGACGCTGTTACCGCCGTTTTTCAGCCAATGAATGAGGACGCAGAGTGTGGGCAGCGTGATGACATAGGTCCTGGTCCCCACCATCTTAGACAAGGGCATTGCAGTGATTGGCTTGCTGTCTGCAGCGTCACAGGGGCTATAACGGGGCATGCACACCGACCACCATCTTACTTCTGCCGATCTGAGCATAGGGAGAGTTTGCTGCAGTTAGTCAGAAGCTGGGACAGAGTTAGGGAGGAAATATAAAACCCCAAACCGCTTGTGCTGGAGCGATTTTCACTGTCCCACACCACCTTTTTGTGCAGGGACAGTGGAGGTCGTATTTTAGTGCAGCAGCTGCATAGCTGTGTGCACGGTGCTGTGCAAACCAACTGCTTTATTCAAAGCAAAAATCCTGTTGCTCCCTTCTGCACAGTTACCTGTCTTGTTTATTTGTCTACCAATTTTTTTGTTCAGCAGTCCTTTTTATTACTTGCCCTGACATCATTGTAGGAAGCTTGTTATTGCAGTAATTTTTTTTTTTTTTTTTTATAATTACAGCCACTTTCTGCCACGTTCATAGTGTTGTGTTATACCACTGGGCCAGAGTTGTGGTTCAGTGTCTCCCCCCAAAAGTGAGATAGTAATTCTCACACAGTTTATATTCTGCTGTACTGCTAGTGTGTCGTATATCAGGCAGCCACTTTCTGCCACGTTCATAGTGTTGTGTTATACCACAGGGCCAGAGTTAGGGTTCTGTGTCTCCCCCCAAAAGCAAGTCATCTTTCAGGCAAATTACGTGTCAGCAGGGGAAGGTGGGGCAAAAGAATGTGAAATCCATGATTGGTTAATTTAAATGAAGGTTAGCTAATCAACATTTTTGGTAGGCAGACGTGTCCTTTTTTCGGTCAGTATTGAACCAGCAGCACTGAACACTCTTTCTGAAAGCACACTGACAGCAGGGCAATCGAGGTTCTGTAATCCATATTCTGGCAATTCAGGCCAGGTGTCTAGTTTAGATGCCCAGTAATCAAAGGGGAATGACCTGAGAGGGAGAACATCGATAAGGGCGGAAAAGTAGTTTGTAACCATACTGGACAAATGCTGTCTCCTGTCACTTTGAATCGATGCAGCTGTCCCTGTCGTGTCAGCGGTCTTTGCGAAATCATTCCACAACCTTGTCGTAAAACCCCTCTGTCCAACGCCACTTCGGATTTCAGCACCTCTGCCATGTTGCCCCCTGCAGCTCGTGTGAGAACTATCACTGGCGCTGTGTGCTGGGAATGCCTGAACCAAACGGTCTACAAGAGTTGCTTGTTTGGTAGCCAATATTTGACCTAGGTTCTCATGTGGCATGATATTTTGCAGTTTTCCTTTATATCTTGTATCCAGGAGGCAGGCCAACCGGTTGTCGTCATCGGTCATCATTTTAAAAATGCGGGGGTCCCTTTTTAGGATACACAAAGCATACTCAGCCATGTGGGCCAATGTTCCAGATGTGAATTAACTGTTTCTGCTGGGTTGAGGCCCACTTTCTTGCAAATCAACATCACAAGTGTCCCGCATTAAACCTGTACCAGACCTTGCAATGCCACCAGTTTCTATTGCCACCTGAGAATCATCCTCCTCCCATACATATTCATCCCCATCATCCTACTCCTCATCCTCTTCGTCCGCCAATTCGTCCTGGACAGTTTCCTGAGCAGACAATGGCTGACTGTCATCAAGGCTTCCCTCCTCCTTGGCTGCAGACGCCTGCTCCTTAATGTGCGTCAAACTTTGCATCAGCAGACGCATAAGTGGGATGTTAATGCTTATGATGGCGTCGACCACTGCACACCAGACAACTCCGTGTCTGCCATCCAAGTGCCTGCCCGTGTATCCTCCCACAAATTTATAACAGCACGCCTCTGTTCGCACAGCCTCTGAATCATGTGCAGTGTGGAGTTCCACCTTGTTGTAACGTCGATTATTAGGCGGTGCTGGGGAAGATTCAGCGATCGCTGATGGTTCAGCATAAAGCTGGAGTGTATGGGCATCCGGCGGATGTGCGAGCAAAGTCTTCGCACCTTCAGGAGCAGGGCTGGTAACTTTGGATAATTTTTGAGGAAGCCCTGCACCACCAGGTTAAAGGTGTGATCCAGGCAAGGTATGTGTTTCAGTTCTGAAAGGGCTATGGCAGCCATAAAATTCCTTCCGTTATCACTGAATACCTTGCCTGCCTCAAGATGTACACTGCCCAGCCATGACTGAGTTTGTTGCTGCAAGTACTCCACCAGTACTTCCTCGGTGTGTCTGTTGTCGCCCAAACACTTCATTTGAAACACAGCCTGCTGACGCTTACCACTAGCTGTTCGATAATGGGACACCCCGTGTGCAACACTGGCAGCTGCAGATGGAGTGGTAGGGCGACTGCGCTCTGTGCATGAGCTTTCGCTTCTGGAGGAGGAGGAGGAGTGGCGAACGCCATATGCCAACTTTTTCCTGAGACTGTGGGATAGGCTGAACTGTCGCACTATGGCTGCCCCCTGTGGACCCTGCATCCTACACATTAACCCAGTGCGCCGTGATGGACACGAAACGTCCCCGGCCATGCCTACTGGTCCATGCATCTGTTGTGGGGTGCACCTTTCCACTGACTGATTGCCTCAAGGCATGGACAATGCGGTCCTTGACATGCTGGTGGAGGGCTGGGATGGCTTTTCTCACAAAGAAGTGTCGACTGGGTAGGTCATAGCGTGGTACTGCGTGGGCCATCAGGTCTTTGAAAGCTTCACTTTCAACCAAACTGTAGGGCATCATCTGTAATGAGATTAGTATAGCAATGTGGGCGTTCAAATCCTGTGTACGTACGCGGATGAGAGGATGAGTACTTTCTTTTCCTAACGAGAGTCTCTTGTAGGGTGAGCTGGACTGGAGAGCTGCATATGGTGGAACTAGCGGTGGTGGTGGTGTTGGACATGGCGGATTGAGAGAGGGTCTGTTATGGTATTCTTGTTGTTGGCCAACATAGAGTCTTTCCTACCAATAACCTTGTGATTCCCTGACTGCTTTGGCCTTACGACGATACCTCCACATTTGCTGCTGGTGGTGTCCTAACCGGTGGGCTTACAGTGAGGGAAGCAATGTAGCATTGCTGACTACCTTCACTCCGAGCAGGTGCACCAACGGTACGGGACGTTTCGTAGTTAGTCCAGGCTTGCAAGTGCATGGTGGTTAAATGTCTAAGCATGCACGTTGTATTTAAATTTTGAAGCTTCTTCTCTCTGCTAAAGGTCTTGGAGCATTTCTTACAGATAACTTTTGACTGATCATTCTGATCTTGGTTAAAAAATTGCTACACTACACTCTTCCTACTATCGAAAACCTTTTCAGGCATTGTGCACTGTGCTACTTTCACCGAATGGCCACGCTCTCCTAAAACTGTTTTTGTTTTTCGCAAACATTTTTGGCCTGATACGGGCCTGCCAGATGACAGCTGTTGCAATGTAGATGGCTAATGCGGAGCATCCTCCTCCGCTTCTGAGCTAGTGGCAGCGGCACCCTCTTCCCCCAATGGCTGCCAATCTGGGTTAACAACTGGGTCATCTATCACCTCCTCCTCAATGTCATGTGCACCTTCCTCAGTGTCACTGTGTAAGGTGCTATAGCGTTCGGGACAGGGCACCATAGTCTCATCAGGGTCACATTCTGGCTCAGTAAACTGCGAGGGCAATGTAGTGATCAGAGTCAATGGAACAGCATCACAATCTAGCTGTGGCTGTGCATCAGTGCACTCCATGTCCTATTCTTCTTGTAATTGGCAGTGTACAATTTCCCTTTCGAACCCAGGCACGGTATGTGTAAAGAGCTCCATGGAGTAACCTGTAGTATCGCCTGCTGCATCCTTCACTTTTGGTTTGGGAGAAGGACACAAGGAAACGTCTTTTTCCTGACCGGGAGCATCCACTGACGACTGGCTGCTCTTACATTTAGAACTTTGGGAAGAGGAGGCGAAAGAGCTAGAGGTTTAGTCAGCAAGGAAAGACAACACTTTTTCCTGCTTCTCCGGCTTTAAAAGCTGTTTTCCTACTCCCAGGTAAGGGAGCCTTCGAGGCCTTGTGTAGCCAGACGATGACACAGGCTAAACACCTCCAGCCTTAGGTGCTACTGTGCTTTTGCCACTACCACGAGATGCAGCACCGCCAGCACCATCAGTACCAGCTGGCAACCCCCGCCCACGGCCTCTTCCACCAGACTTCCTCATTTTTTGGGGGGAGACACTGAACCACAACTCATATTACACCGTCGTAATATGAGGGGCCCTGTGCCAGTACCGCGGCCCACGAGAGAGTGTCCCCCCCCCAGATTGAACTGTGCTCTACCACTTGCAATACTACCTCTCCCAGCTCCACCACTGTGTAGTCTGTGCAGGTAAAACCTGAAATGGCACTGCCAATACGAATTATTTGAAATGATAGATGATAGTTAAAATATACATGGGCCCTGGACTCCATTTAATACTTTGCGCCTACTACCACTGTCTTTATTATTTGGGCGTAATAACGGTGTCTGCCGCTGCATCTTTTTTTTCCTTCACTGAACAAAGCTGAACTTCAACTGTTGTCCCATTTCAAATATTAAACTGCATTTGGCCTACTTGTTGGGTTGGGGCCTACTAACGGTGTCTGCTGCTCCTTGGTGTTCTCCTGGTTTATTTTTCTTGCGCTTCAATCTTCAGGCTTTCGTTTAAATGTTTTTTATATTAAACTGCATTTGGCCTACTTGTTGGGTTGGGCCTAGTAACATTGTCTGCTGCCGCCTCTTGTTTTCCTCTACTAAACAAAGCTGAGCTTGAAGCTTCAGGCTTTCGGCCTGTAACAACAATATGAAACTACATTTGGCCTAGTTCTTGGTTTGGGCCTAGTAACGTTGTCTGCTGCTGCCTCTTGTTTTCCTCTACTACACAGCTGAGCTTCAATTTTCAGGCTTTCGGCCTATATTTAGAATATGAAACTGCATTTGGCCTACTTGTTTGGTTGGGCCTACTAACGGTGTCTGCCGCTGATTGTTGTTCTCCTCCACTGAACAAACCAATGCCGCCTGTTTACTCCTGTTACCAATTTTTAACAGCTTTTAGCCTACTTTTTTATTTTGGGCCTATATCTGTGTTTCCTCCTCATCCTGCCCATTGCCCAGCCACTGCTAGATGAGTCTGCTGGTACATTGACACAGACCACTACATTCCCCTTGCACTCTGCACAGCCTGAATCTGACCCTGCTGAAACTCAGGTTCCCTTTCCCACATACTATACCACCTTACATGGGGACAAAGAGGAAGGTGCAGATGAAAGTGCAGGTTCCTTCAACAGGTGGGGGGGGCATACTCATTGGCGACGTCACTGGCACAGGGCCCCTCATAGTACGCAAAAGTGTCTCTGCCGGTGGGAGGCACCCCCGCCGTCAATCACAACGCCATACTTTGAGGGGCCCTGTGCCAGTGGCAATGCGAACGAGTGTGCCCCCCTGCTTGCTCAGGATCACAGCACTTGCAAAGTTGAAATACTTACCTCTCCCTGCTCCACCGCCGTGACGTATTCCACATTTCCTGGGCCCAAGAAAAAATTGAGCCAGCCCTCCCCCCCCCCCACAACTTTAACCAAATGACCCCCAATTTTCAATACCTAACTATTATTATAAGGTTAATTAAGATTGACAAGCTTAAGTAACAATAATTGATGTTTTTGACATTAAAATGGGCTCTGTAGGTGTTTTCCTGTCCTCCACTCACTGCCGACTTTTATTCCCCATTGACTTGCATTGGGTTTTGTGTTTCAGTCGGCCCCCGACTTTTCGCAATGATCGGCCGATTTCACCCGACCCGACTTTTGACAAAGTCGGGTTTCGCGAAACCCGACTCGATCCTGAAAAAGTAAAAGTCGCTCAACCATACTCACTACTGACATCTATAGCAAACCGACAGAATGTAACAGCCTCCTCCTATACAACAGTTGCCATCCCAAATCTACCATAGACAGTCTCCCTAGATCACAGTTTAAAAGGGCGACCAGAATCGTTTCCAATCCCCTAATTAGAGTAACCAGACTACAAGAGATGGCCGACAAATTCAGAGTCTGTAATTATCCATTAGAACTCCTTAATGCAGAATCCACCAAAGCTTTAAATTATTCTGATGATACCACCAAAACCACACAAAAATATCCTAGACTCCCATTTGTCCATAGCCACCATCCCACCATGCGCAAGGTCCATAACCTAATCCGGGGACATTGGCCTCTTCTAACTAAAGCTTACCCTAACGTCCAAATTTTTAAAAACCCACCACTGATGTGCATGAGACGACCACAAAACGTACGTGACAAAATAGTTAGGGCAGACCTATGATCATGTAAATAAAGGATAAATATCCTAGGATATTGTCTGGACAAAGGAGGACAGGAACATTCCCATGTTTGAGCTACATGAGCTTTTCAAACACAATCAAGGGTAACGAGGTGGTACATCCTCGTACTGGTAGAACATACCCCATTAAGGACTACTATACCTGCAAATCCAATTTTGTAGTCTACATTATTAAGTGCCCATGTGGATTACTATACATGGGTGAAACAACCCAGGCCATTAGAGACCGCATCTCTAGCCATAAATCCACTATCAGATGCGAAAAATTATGGCTACCCCTACCAGCTTACTTTAAAGAAGCAAGACACAACATAGCCCATCTTAAGTTTCAAGTTATAGAAAGGGTCCACAGACCCAGAAGGGGTGGTAATCATGTCCAACTGTTAAAACAGCGTGAAACATTCTGGATCTACACCCTCGACTACCTCCACCCAAGAGGTTTAAACCAAGAAATCGATTGGCTTACATAATCAAATTCCTTTTTTTTCCTAGCTAAATTGACTAATTGCACACTCAGTCTGGGCCTTTTGCATACCCGAGATGGTAAGTTTTATTAACTCCCCCCCCCAAGGTTCTCTTGAAGTCGCCCTTCCCTACTCATTTTTCATTTCGATTATCTTCTATTTTTATATTTTTTTTCATCTTTATTTATTTCTTTTCACAGTTTGGACTCCTACTCTATATATCTATATATACTGGTTGCAATATCTTTCGTTCTGTTTTATTGTAATATATATGTATTTAACCCCTTCACCCCCAAGGGTGATTGCACGTTAATGACCGGGCCAATTTTTACAATTCTGACCACTGTCCCTTTATGAGGTTATAACTCTGGAACGCTTCAACGGATCTTGGCAATTCTGACATTGTTTTCTCGTGACATGTTGTACTTCATGATAGTGGTAACATTTCTTCAATATAACTTGCATTTATTTGTGAAAAAAATGAATATTTGGCGAAAATTTTGAAAATTTCGCAATTTTCCAACTTTGAATTTTTATGCCCTTAAATCACAGACATATGTCACGCAAAATACTTAATAAGTAACATTTCCCACATGTCTACTTTACATCAGCACAATTTTGGAACCAAAATTTTTTCTTTTGTGACGGAGTTATAAGGGTTAAAAGTTGACCAGCAATTTCTCATTTTTACAACACCATTTTTTTTTAGGGACCACATCTCATTTGAAGTCATTTTGAGGGGTCTATATGATAGAAAATACCCAAGTGTGACACCATTCTAAAAACTGCACCCCTCAAGGTACTCAAAACCACTTTCAAGAAGTTTATTAACCCTTCAGGTGTTTCACAGGAATTTTTGGAATGTTTAAATAAAAATAAACATTTAACTTTTTTTCACACAAAATTTATTTCAGCTCCAATTTGTTTTATTTTACCAAGGGTAACAGGAGAAAATAGACCCCAAAATTTGTTGTACAATTTGTCCTGAGTACGCTGATACCCCATATGTGGGGGTAAACCACTGTTTGGGTGCATGGCAGAGCTCGGAAGGAAAGGAGCGCCATTTGACTTTTCAATGCAAAATTGACTGGAATTGAGATGGGACGCCATGTTGCATTTGGAGAGCCCCTGATGTGCCTAAACATTGAAACCCCCCACAAGTGACACCATTTTGGAAAGTAGACCCACTAAGGATCTTATCTAGATGTGTGGTGAGCACTTTGACCCAACAAGTGCTTCACAGAAGTTTATAATGCAGAGCCGTAAAAATAAAAAATCATATTTTTTCACAAAAATGATCTTTTCGCCCCCAATTTTTTATTTTCCCAAGGGTAAGAGAAGAAACTGGACCCCAAAAATTGTTGCGCAATTTGTCCTGAGTACGCTGATACCCCATATGTTGGTGTAAACCATTGTTTGGGCGCAGGGCAGAGCTCGGAAGGGAAGGAGCGCCCTTTGACTTTTCAATGCAAAATTGACTGGAATTGAGATGGGACGCCATGTTGTGTTTGGAGAGCCCCTGATGTGCCTAAACATTGAAACCCCCCACAAGTGACACCATTTTGGAAAGTAGACCCCTTAAGGAACTTATCTAGATGTGTGTTGAGCTCTTTGACCCAACAAGTGCTTCACAGAAGTTTATAATGCTGAGCCGTAAAAATAAAAAATCATATTTTTTCACAAAAATGAACTTTTCGCCCCCATTTTTTTATTTCCCCAAGGGTAAGAGAAGAAATTAGACCACAAAAGTTGTTGTGCAATTTGTCCTAAGTACGACGATACCCCATATGTGGGGGTAAACCACTGTTTGGGCGCATAGCAGAGCTCGGAAGGGAAGGAGTGCTATTTTACTTTTCAATGCAAAATTGACTGGAATTAAGATGGGATGCCATGTTGTGTTTGGAGAGCCCCTGATGTGCCTAAACATTAAAAAACCCCACAAGTGACACCATTTTGGAAAGTAGACCCCCTAAGGAACTTATCTAGATGTGTTTTGATAGCTTTGAACCCCCAAGTGTTTCACTACAGTTTATAACGCAGAGCCGTGAAAATAAAAATTCTTTTTTTTTTTCACAAAAATGATTTTTAGCCTCCAGTTTTGTATTTTCACAAGGGTATCAGGATAAATTGGTCCCCAAACATTGTTGTCCAATTTGTCCTGAGTACGCTGATACCCCATATGTGGGGGGGAACCACTGTTTGGGCGCATGACAGAGCTCGGAAGGGAAGGAGAGCCATTTGGAATGCAGACTTAAATGGATTGGTCTGCAGGCGTCACGTTGCATTTGCAGAGCCCCTGATGTACCCAAACAGTACAAACCCCCCACAAGTGACCCCATATTGGAAACTAGACCCCCCAAGGAACTTATCTAGATGTGTTGTGAGAACTTTGAACCCCAAAGTGTTTCACTACAGTTTATAACGCAGAGCCGTGAAAATAAAAATTATATTTTTTTTCACAAAAATGATTTTTTAGCCCCCAGTTTTGTATTTTCACAAGGGTATCAGGATAAATTGGACCCCAAAAGTTGTTGTTCAATTTGTCCTGAGTACGCTGATACCCCATATGTGGGGGGAACCACTGTTTGGGCGCATGACAGAGCTCGGAAGGGAAGGAGCGCCATTTGGAATGCAGACTTAAATGGATTGGTCTGCAGGCGTCACGTTGCATTTGCAGAGCCCCTGATGTACCCAAACAGTACGAACCCCCCACAAGTGACCCCATATTGGAAACTAGACCCCCCAAGGAACTTATCTAGATGTGATGTGAGAACTTTGAACCCCAAAGTGTTTCACTACAGTTTATAACGCAGAGCCGTGAAAATAAAAATTCTTTTTTTTTTCACAAAAATGATTTTTTAGCCCCCAGTTTTGTATTTTCACAAGGGTATCAGGATAAATTGGACCCCAAAAGTTGTTGTTCAATTTGTCCTGAGTACGCTGATACCCCATATGTGGGGGGGAACCACTGTTTGGGCGCATGACAGAGCTCGGAAGGGAAGGAGCGCCATTTGGAATGCAGACTTAAATGGATTGGTCTGCAGGCGTCACGTTGCATTTGCAGAGCCCCTGATGTACCCAAACAGTACAAACCCCCCACAAGTGACCCCATATTGGAAACTAGACCCCCCAAGGAACTTATCTAGATGTGTTGTGAGAACTTTGAACCCCCAAGTGTTTCACTACAGTTTATAACGCAGAGCCGTGAAAATAAAAATTCTTTTTTTTTTCACAAAAATGATTTTTTAGCCCCCAGTTTTGTATTTTCACAAGGGTATCAGGATAAATTGGACCACAAAAGTTGTTGTTCAATTTGTCCTGAGTACGCTGATACCCAATATGTGGGGGGGAACCACTGTTTGGGCGCATGACAGAGCTCGGAAGGGAAGGAGCGCCATTTGGAATGCAGACTTAAATGGATTGGTCTGCAGGCGTCATGTTGCATTTGCAGAGCCCCTGATGTACCCAAACAGTAAAAAAACCCCCACAAGTGACCCCATATCGGAAACTAGACCCCCCAAGGAACTTATCTAAATGTGTTGTGAGAACTTTGAACCCCCAAGTGTTTCACTACAGTTTACAACGCAGAGCCGTGAAAATAAAAAATCTTTTTTTTCCCACAAAACTTATTTTTTGGCCCCCAGTTTTGTATTTTCCCAAGGGTAGCAGGATAAATTGGACCCCAAAAGATGATGTCCAATTTGTCCTGAGTACGCTGATACCCCATATGTTGGGGTAAACCCCTGTTTGGGCACACGGGAGAGCTCTGAAGGGAAGGAGCACTGTTTTCCTTTTTCAACGCAGAATTGGCTGGAATTCAGATCGGATGCCATGTCCCGTTTGGAGAGCCCCTGATGTGCCTAAACAGTGGAAACCCCCCAATTATAACTGAAACCCTAATCCAAACACACCCCATACCCTAATCCCAACAGTAACCCTAACCACTCCTCTAACCCAGACACACCCAAACCTATTCCCAACCGTAAATGTAATCCAAACCCTAACCCTATCTTTAGCCCCAACCCTAACTGTAGCCCCAACCCTAGCCCCAACCCTAGCCCTAACCCTAGCCCTAACCCTAGCAATAACCCTAGCCCTATCACTAGCCCTAACACTAGCCGTAACACTAGCCCTAACCCTAGCCCTAACCCTAGCCCTAACCCTAGCCCTAACCCTAGCCCCAACCCTAGCCCTAACCCTAGCCCAAACCCTAGCCCTAACCCTAGCCCTAACCCTAACCCCAACCCTAGCCCTAACCCTAGCCCTAACCCTAGCCCCAACCCTAGCCCTAACCCTTGCCCTAACCCTAACCCTAGCCCTAACTCTAGTCCTAACTCTAGCCCTAACCCTAACCCTAATGGGAAAATGGAAATAAATACATTTTTTAATTTTTTTATTTTTCCCTAACTAAGGGGGTGATGAAGGGGGGTTTGATTTACTTTTATAGCGGGTTATTTAGCGGATTTTTATGATTGGCAGCTGTCACACACTGAAAGACGCTTTTCATTGCAAAAAATATTTTTTGCATTACCACATTTTGAGAGCTGTAATTTTTCCATATTTGAGTCCACAGAGTCATGTGAGATCTTGTTTTTTGCGGGACGAGTTGACGTTTTTATTGGTAACATTTTCGGACACGTGACATTTTTTGATCGCTTTTTATTCCGATTTTTGTGAGGCAGAGTGATCAAAAACCAGCTATTCATGAATTTCTTTTGGGGGAGGCGTTTATACCGTTCTGCGTTTGGTAAAATTGATAAAGCAGTTTTATTCGTCGGGTCAGTACGATTACAGCGATATCTCATTTATATCATTTTTTTAATGTTTTGGCGCTTTTATACGATAAAAACTATTTTATAGAAAAAATAATTATTTTGGTATCGCTTTATTCTCAGGACTATAACTTTTTTTTTTTTTTGCTGATGATGCTGTATCGCGGCTCGTTTTTTGCGGGACAAGATGATGTTTTCTGCGGTACCATGGTTATTTATATCAGTCTTTTTGATCGCGTGTTATTCCACTTTTTGTTCGGCGGTATGATAATAAAGCGTTGTTTTTTACCTCGTTTTTTTTTTTTTTCGTACGGTGTTTACTGAAGGGGTTAACTAGTGGGGCAGTTTTATAGGTTGGGTCGTTACGGACGCGGCGATACTAAATATGTGTACTTTTATTGTTTTTTTATTTTATTTAGCTAAAGAAATGTATTTATGGGAATAATATTTTTTTTTTTTCTTTATGTAGGATATTTTTTTTATTTTTTTTTTACACACATGTGGGGAATTTTTTTTTACTTTTTTACTTTGTCCCAGGGGGGGACATCACAGATCATTGATCTGGCAGTGTGCACAGCACTCTGCCAGATCTGCGATCTGCTGGCTTACCAAGTGTCTGCTCTGAGCAGACACTTGGTAAGCCACCTCCCTCCCTGCAGGACCCGGATGTCGCGGCCATCTTGGATCCGGGACCTGCGGCGAGGAGGGAGGTAGGAGACCCTCAGAGCAACGCGATCACATCGCGTTGCTCCGGGGGTCTCAGGGAAGCCCGCAGGGAGCCCCCTCCCTGCGCGATGCTTCCCTATACCGCCGGTACACCGCGATCATGTTTGATCGCAGTGTGCCGGGCGTTAATGTGCCGGGGGCGGTCCGTGACCGCTCCTGGCACATAGTGCCGGATGTCAGCTGTGATATGCAGCTGACACCCGGCCGCGATCGGCCGCGCTCCCCCCGTGAGCGCGGCCGATCGCGTATGATGTACTATCCCGTCGGTGGTCATACGGGCCCACCCCACCTCGACTGGATAGTACGTCAGATGTCAGAAAGGGGTTAATATTGTTCCCTTCAACTGCATATTATTTGTATATTTAATATTGTTCCTACTCTTTTTCTCACTATAACTGTTAGGTGTCGAGCTCCCGCCACTGCACAAGGGGAATCTCAAACCATGTCCGCTGCTGTCTCCCATTCTCCTGCAGCCGCAATGGAACCTGCTCAGTGGAGAAGTCGGTCCCAACATCTGGCTCAAGCAGATACTGTGCGAATGGTTACTGCTGCCTTTCCAGGCTCTGCCTTTGTAGCCAGCACTGATCAGCAGCAAGCAGGCCTTTCTGGGACTAAGTCCTGCTTTTCCCATACTGAGCATGCCCACGGGAAGACCTCCCATTGGAGGTCGGGGGTCACATGCTCAGGTCCTGTTGCGGCTCCTATTGGACCATCAGGAAGATCCTGGAGCGCTACTGCTATAAAAGGTTTGCATGGCCGCTCGACCATGCGCTAGTGTAAACTTATTTACTTGTGTGTGTGTGTAGATGAATGCCTGTCGATGGATGAAAGCTCCGAATCATTCCCATCCCTAGTGTTGATGCCTGCTCGCGAATGGTGGGAGCTACCTAGCGCCAGACAGTGCTATTTTGCACATCCAGCACACAACTCAGCGTCTCTTAGCAGCGACCGCCAGTGCGGCGCCGTGCGCTTAGTGCGCTTTCCGGGCCCTGGTCAGGGTGGTTAGTGGCGTCCGCCAGAGTGGCGCTGTACTCACTCTTGTGCAATAAATAATTATTATTAGTTCAGTTCTACCCCTGACTCCACAGTAACGGTGTCAAGCGTAAGAGGTCTAGAGGAAATCTTTCCCCTTGTCTTGGGACAGAGTTCTGTGACCTTTTACTTGCGTTCTCTCTTACTTGCGCTTCCTTCATACCGGGTGAAGCTAACCCGTGTGTGTATTCACATTATACCGCCATCTAGTCCACCATTACTGAGCAGCAGGTGTCCTTTCTGCACGGTGGACCCCGGACTGCGAACGCACCTCATATCCTCTCTACATATTATTGCGTTCCGCCAGTCCTAACATTACACTAGCGCCAGGGTCTGGCTAGTAATGGCGGACGAACAGCAATTGCAGCGGTACATCCAGCAGCTGGAGGGCAGGTTGGCTGCTCTCGAGCGCACAACCTCAGCTGTGGATGTTACCGCAGTAGCTGTTCAGGCTGCTAGAGTGGCTGCAGCCACTTTGTCCATTGCCACCCCTGTTCCGACCTTAACCCACCTCCCGCTATCAGATAAATTCTCTGGTGATAGCAAGTCTTGTAGGGGATTCGTGAACCAGTGTGCGATTCACCTTGAGCTTCTGGCTGCATGTTTCCCCTCAGAGCGCGCTAAAGTAGGATTCATTATTTCTCTCTTGTCGGACAGAGCAATGGAGTGGGCTACGCCACTGTGGGATCGCGACAATCATGTGGTGCAGAGTGCTCTGCGGTTTCTGACCACTCTAAAACAGGTCTTTTTGGGACCCCTAGTCACCCGACGCTCCAGATACGACGCTCCAACTGCTGGCATTGACACAGGGTTCATCGATGGTCAGTCATTTTTCCGTCCACTTCCGGACTTTAGCATCTGAGCTGGAGTGGCCGGATAAAGCCCTCATCCCTGTATTGTGGAGGTGGCTGGCTGACCATGTGAAGGACGCCTTGGCCACTAGGGAGATTCCTGCCACACTGGAGGAGCTAATAACTATATCTACCTGCATCGCCCTTCGTTTTAACGAGCGAAGGTTGGAGCGAGCCCAGTGTAGGCAGAGGTTTTGGCTGGCTCCCACATTCGCCAAACCTCTGGTATCTCCGGTCCAGGCGTCCGAGCCATATGAGGCTGCGGAGGTGTCACGAGCGGGGTCTAAGTCCTGGACCGCTCGTGCGCTCAAGGTGTGTCCGGTCTGCCAGCAGTCGGGACATTATGCTAGGAAATGTCCCCAGTGGTCAAGAAAACATCAGAGTCTAGTGGTAGTAGGAGGAGGTACACTAGACATGGCAACGTTTTCCTCCAAATTGTCCTTCAAGGGGACAATTTCCTTAGGCCCATCCACTCATACGGTAGAGCTTTGCATGGATTCTGGGGCGGAGGGCAACTTCATGTCTTCTGCCTTCGCCCAACGGCCCGCAATACCTCTGGTGACGCTCGCCAAACCAGTGACCGTACGAGTGGTGAATGGGTCGATGCTGCCCTCACAGATAACACACCAGACCATCCCATTTACTCTTTCTATGTCGCCATCCCATCAGGAGATTATCTCTTTACTCGTCATTCCTGAGGGAATTGATGAGGTCCTGTTAGGGATACCTTGGCTACGGTACCACTCCCCTCATATAGAGTGGTCCACAGGAATGGATGGGATGGAGTGAATCTTGTGAGGGTAGATGTCAGAGGGAGTGCGTTCAGGTTGCTGCTATTGAGGTACCCGCAGATCTTTCCTGTCCCCTCAAGCACTATTGGCCCTATGCTGGCGTGTTCTCCAAGAGGGCTGCAGAGACCCTTCCGCCTCACCGCCCCTATGACTGTCCTATTGACCTCTTGCCTGGTGCTGAGCCTCCCTGGGGTCGAGTCTATCTGTTATCTCTCCCGGAGACGGAGGCAATGTCTCAGTACATCCTGGAGAATCTGGCAAGAGGATTCATTAGGAAGTCAGTGTCACCTGAAGGGGATGGGTTCTGGTGCATAAGAACGGAGAACTATGCCCATGCATAGACTACAGGGGTCTTAACGCCATCACCGTTAAGAATAAGTACCTACTGCCCCTTATATCTGAGCTCTTTGATGGGCTTCGGGGAGCAAGGGTATTTACTAAACTAGATCTGTGGGGTGCTTACAACCTGATTCGCATCCGTGAGGGGGTCGAATGGAAGACGGCTTTTAACACCAGGGATTGGCACTATGAATACCTGGTGATGCACTTCGGGCTCCTGTGCCCATGCCCGTGTCATCCACCAATTCTAGGGTGCCAAACTGGGCGTTGGAGGCACGTGACATTTAGGACCGCACACAGGATGCCATCCGGGCCTCCAAGGAGAGAATGAGGGTTTCTGCCGATGTGCACTGGCGCCCCGCTTCGACCTTTGCTCCTGGCGACTTAGTGTGGCTCTCCGCCCGTAACATCAGGCTGCAAGTTGAGTCCACTAAGTGTGCGCCTCGCTACATAGGCCCTTTCAAGGTTCTGGAACAGGTTAACCCTGTGGTCTACCATTTGGCTCTTCCTCCACACCTAGGTATCACCGACACTTTTCATGTATCCCTCTTAAAGCCCGTCTATATGTCCCAGTTTTCCGAGTCATCTTCCGGGACATCGGGTTCATCCAATGACGAGTACGAGGTGAACTCTATCTTGGGGTGCAAGGTGGTACATGGCAAAAAATATTATCTGGTGGACTGGAAGGGTCACAGCCCAGAGTTAGGTGTCAAGTTCCCACCACTGAACAGGGGGAATCTCAAACCATGTTCGCTGCAGTCTCCCATTCTCCTCCAGCCACAGCGGAACCTGCTCAGCAGAGACATCAGTCCCAGCATCTGGCTCAAGCTGATACTGTGCGAATGGTTACTGCTGCCTTTCCAGGCTCTGCCTTTGTAGCCAGAACTGATCAGCAGGAAGCAGGCCTTTCTGGGACTAATTCCTGCTTTTCACATACTGAGCATGCCCACGGGACGACCTCCCATTGGAGGTCAGGGGTCACATGCTCAGGTCCTGACGCGGCTCCTATATTACCATCAGGAAGGTCCTGGAGCGCTACTGCTATAAAAGGTTTGCATGGCCGCTCGGCCATGCGCTAGTGTAAACTTATTTACTTGTGTGTGTGTGTAGATGAATGCCTGTCGATGGATGAAAGCTCCGAATCATTCCCATCCCTAGTGTTGTTGCCTGCTCGCGAATGGTGGAAGCTACCTAGTGCCAGACAGTGCTTCTCTGTACATCCAGCACATAATTCAGCGTCTCTTAGCAGGGACCACCAGTGCGGCGCCGTGCGCTTTCCGGGCCCTGGTTAGGATGGTTAGTGGCATCCGCCAGAGCGGCGTTGTACACACTCTTGTGCGATAAATTATTATTATTAGTTCAGTGCTACCCCTGACACCACAGTAACAGTGTCAAGCGTAAGAGGTCTAGAGGAACTCTTTCCCCTTGTCTTGGGACAGAGTTCTGTGACCCTTTACTTGCGCTCTCTGTGCGGTATTGCGGCCCTGTGATGCAACAGGGTTCGCTTCCTTCATACCGGGTGAAGCTAACCCGTGTGTGTTTTCACATTATACCGCCACCTAGTCCACCATTACCGAACAGCAGGTGTCCTTTCTGCACGGTGGACCCCGGACTGCGAATGCACCTCCTATCCTCCCTAAATATTATTTGGTGCGTTCCGCCAGTCCTAACAATAACTCTGTGCCATAAAGATTGCATTGCGCTGGTTCCAATATGATTATAACACTGTTTATCACTATGTCTACATATTCAAGCTCACACTACTTGAGAGGCTCTGCTTCTACTGAGCATGCACCTTTTTTTTTTTTTATTCTCATGGCAATGTTTAGACACTGACTCACTACTGAAAATATACTTGGCACTCAAGAGAAATTTGTTGCAAGATTCAAAAGTAGATTTTTATTTTGGTGCATCCAGCTCAACATATAAACGTTTTCGGTCTCGACAACTGAGACCTTCATCAGATATAGTTGTCAACGCTGTAATATATATACAAAAAAACAAGAGAAATGCTTTTAAACAAAGAGAATACTGTTGCACAATAACACATGAGAAATAAATGACAAAGTATGCGATCCATACTGTAAAAGAGACAGTCTGCATATAAATACAAGTAATGGCATGCAGCACGGGTTGCGGAATGGGTGGATCCGGCCTAGACCAGCGTGAAGCGTGAGTCCTGTTCAAAAAGTGCTGGAGAGTGTACACGTGTTAAGGTTATGCTAGGTGGAAGAAAAAATGAAAAGGTAACATTAAAAAGGTAACATAAAGGACTTAAGATGTGACCTCGTGGTGGGTCTAACATTACGTCAAAAGCACTATCCTAGGTAAAGGATACGGGAAGTGGAAAAACCTCCACTAATGGGTGTGGGGATATGCGACTAAGGTGCACAGTGGGCTACCTGTAAAAGAGAGAAAACGCATCAGAGCATTAAGACCAAAGAGCTACACAGTGAAGGGGCCCAAAATGCCCTGTGGGATACATGCCAGAAAATCTAACGGGGTGACCACCTGATAAGCCAGACAAATAATATATGGTATAAGGTATGGGGCTGGGCATGGCCCGAGGAGGAATACCTGGAGACCATGGGTGGTGTGTGTGGGTCACACACTGGGTGTATAGCCAGGGAGCGGGAGCGCAAGGCGCCTGTAGGATGGAATGACTCACTACCGCACTGCCTCTTGGGACTTACAGCCTCCACACATGCCCTGGCGTCTTACATCATTTCCGTTCACATGACCAGACAGGGCCTTATATAAGCAGCACCGCCCGTGCTATAGCAGCTGCTCATTCTGCTCAGACACATCTGTGTCAGCATCTCCCGTTAAGCCACCAACGCTGGCTCCTGCAGCAACTCCAGGGAAACTGCCTGATCTGCAGGCACAGCTGTGCCACCAACAGACGTGAGCCCACCTCTATTTCTAAGATAAGTTATCCTATATTCGCACAGGCTCTTACAACACTCTTTTTTTTTTTTTTTCTCAGCAGTTGATTCCAAACCCTCTTTTGGCCATAATATCCTCCTTGCCTGGATATATGTCTCAGCATTTCCACTGTATCACTAACGCCGACCAGCACAGTAACTCCATTCAAACACGGACACGTTCTTTTTTTCAAAACCAAATACTAATGTATGTGAACTTAGTTTTATTGCTATATTCATAATCCTATATGTGCACACTTGCCCTGATTCATTACATCTTTATGTTACAGCTTATTGCCTGTCGGTGCACACTGTATGCATTCCTACATTGGCGTCTTTTGGACCCCAGTGCAACATTTTTTTTTCCCCTCAGTGTGATAAATACCTACTCTAACTGTCACTGTGTTTTCTCTATAACATTAGTACAATTTCTCAGACCATATAATCTGTACTATACATAAAATACTAGCTTGAATCTGGTAAACACTACTATATGCTTTTTTATATTATCCTGGCAGCACCTTACCCAATATATTTTTCCTTATTCTCCAGTAGCATGAGCTTTCTCGCTTTATGTGCCAGATATACGTGTCTTCTCTTACTGTCTTCTATCATCCCCAAAAGGATTGTATTTATACACCCTCATATTTATCTACCTCAACGATACTACATGTTCAAATTCTAGAAAACAACCTACGAAGAGGTATGTCTATTTGATTTGTTGTTTCAATTATGCATCTACTACATTCCATCCCATGGAACTATTTTTCCTTTCCTAGATAACCCTAGTCCTGCGTACTTTATGTTCCTTCACCATATGCCTCATAATTACACCCATGTATCTAGGTGTATTTCTTGGACCATCCTGACATGTGTTTGATTTTGTATATATGTATGTATGTTTACTTTGAAATATTTATTGTATTTTTCATTTTTTTTCAGCGACATTGTGATCAAGGCCACTGGTTGGCCGAATCGTTAATTTTTTCTGTCGCCTCACTTTTCACCAATACATTTTTCACTTCAAGCAAACCTTATCCTGTACGAGTACAGTGATTATATATTTTATTATCCATGAGACTACTGGCTCCATTCACTAGAACCGTCACCTCCACAGAAGCCGAGTGCTAACCTTCTTCTTCTGGCATCCACAGTTAACGCAGTGCTGCCACCACCCACGGGAACTGGACAAAAGGACGTACAGCATGTTTAGTGACCGCAAATTAATGGAGAAGTTGTGAGCAAAAGCTTTGAGTGAAAGAGCCATTGACACAGTGTGCAGTCGCCCATGGTAACAGGTACAGCATGTTTAGGGGCTATAAACTAATGAAGTGAAGCTGTGTGTAAGAGACTTTGTCATGACGTGCAGTCGCCCACGAAACTGGACACAGGGAGGTCCGGCATGTTTAGGGATTGTGATTCGAAGCCGTGTACTATGAAGTGCTGTGGACTGGTGTGAATTGCACACTCATATTAGTTGCACTCATGTGAATTGGACTTTTTATGTGTAAAGTAACACATTAAAGGGACGTTTTGTGTTTGAACTTTGTGGGTCACTGCGTACAATGCTACCGTTGCACTACACACATACCAAGGCGTATTTCAGCAGATGGCACTCATTCTGAATACTAAACAAATCATGATATTTAGAAAATGTTTCTTTTCCAATTTTTCATCAATTTCAATCTTGTGGAGTGTTGTCTCCTTTCTCGGGTGCAAAGACTAGTGGAAAACAGCAATACCATGGTGTCTGGGGCAACGCAGCAGGATACAAAGTCCAAGAGTTCTTTCCTTGCATTTTCCCCAGACCATTGCGGGAAAAAAAGCTTATAAAAGCTGGTGCTCTTATGCAGCATGGCTATACATTTAAATTATCAGAACAAACCCACTCATTCTTTTTTTTGTTTAATTTCTAGTGTGAGTTAACACAAATAAATATAAAAACTTGGAAAATACAACATTACTGTGGTGTAGAGACTAATCTGCTTACAATTAACAGTTTGGTTTATTCCTTCCAAGGATCTTACAAAGGACCAGTGGACATTCATTACCTGTGGAGAAAAAGGCAATTCCATCATCTAAACAGGTAAGGGTTCATTATTTTTAGAGTTGTCAGCTTGGAATGTCAGACCACAAGAAGTAGCTTTTAATAAAGGACTAGATAATCTATGTATAACTGGTGGAGAAAAGTAAACTTAATTGACCTGTCTTTTTTCAACCTACAAAAGTAACAACACTATAACATCGCACTTCTTTAAGAAGTATTTTTTAACATATGATTTAAATATGTCTATTTACCCTTCAATAAAACTTTTCTTCAGGTCGACTGCATTCTAAATTCAACTCACATAGAATTAAGTGCGATTCCTCTGCAATTAAAAAAAAAAAAAAGTAAAATATGAGCAATTAAGCTGGCTTAAGTTAACATTGGATTTTTGTTGGATAAAACTACAGACTAAGGCCGGCCTCACACTCAGCGTATGTAAATACGGTCCGTTTTTTACGGCCGTAATACGCAGAAAAGTCCCCAAAATAGTGATCCGTATGTCATCCGTAGGCAGGGTGTGTCAGCATATTTTGCGCATGGCATCCTCCGTATGTAATCCGTATGGCATCCGTACTGCGATATTTTCTCGCAGGCTTGCAAAACCGACATCTAATGGATTTATGTGCTCAAATGTTCGTTAAAAAAAAAAATATATATATATATTCTGTATTTATATTTAATTCAGCGTGATATATGTGAAAAGCCGGTAATTCAATTGCCGGCTTTTCATTTCTCCTTCCCAAACCCGACAGGATATGAGGCATGGTTTACATACAGTAAACCATCTCATATCCCCTTTTTTTTTGCATATTCCACACTACTAATGTTAGTAGTGTGTATGTGCAAAATTTGGGCGCTGTAGCTGCTAAAATAAAGGGTTAAATGGCGGAAAAAATTGGCGTGGGCTCCCACGCAATTTTCTCCGCCAGAGTGGTAAAGCCAGTGACTGAGGGCAGATATTAATAGCCAGGAGAGGGTCCATGGTTATTGGCCCCCCCTGGCTACAAACATCTGCCCCCAGCCACCCCAGAAAAGGCACATCTGGAAGATGCGCCCATTCTGGCACTTGGCCACTCTCTTCCCACTCCCGTGTAGCGGTGGGATATGGGGTAATGAAGGGTTAATGTCACCTTGCTATTGTAAGGTGACATTAAGCCAGATTAATAGTGGAGAGGCATCAATTATGACACCTATCCATTATTAATCCAATTGTATGAAATGGTTAAAAAAACACACGCACATTATTAAAAAGTATTTTAATGAAATAAACACACAGGTTGTTTTAATATTTTATTGCTCTCTCATTCCACCTGAAGACCCTCGCTCTGAAAAATAATAAACCAACAATATACATACCTTCAGATGATCTGTCACGTCCCACGAAGTAAATCCATCTGAAGTGGTTAAATCATTTTACAGCCAGGAGCTGTGCTAAAGCACTCGCTCATGCCTGTAAACCCCCGGGTGCTGAATGGAAAGCAGGATGATCTGTACTTACCTTGAGTTGCGGTGAGGCGCCCTCTGCTGGATGTCCTCATGAACTGGAGCCTTGGAAAAGTTCCCACGCTCGAGTTCATATGAGGACATCCAGCAGAGGGTGCCTCACCGCAACTCAAGGTAAGTACAGATCATCCTGCTTTCCATTCAGCACCCGGAGGTTTACAGGCATGAGCGAGTGCTTTAGCACAGCTCCTGGCTGTAAAATGATTTAACCCCTTCAGATGGATTTACTTCGTGGGACGTGACAGATCATCTGAAGGTATGTATATTGTTGGTTTATTATTTTTCAGAGAGAGGGTCTTCAGGTGGAATGAGAGAGCAATAAAATATTAAAACAACCTGTGTGTTTATTTCATTAAAATACTTTTTAATGTGCGTGTGTTTTTTTTTTAACCATTTCATACAATTGGATTAATAATCGATAGGTGTCATAATTGATGCCTCTCCATTATTAATCTGGCTTAATGTCACCTTACAATAGCAAGGTGACATTAACCCTTCATTACCCCATATCCCACCGCTACACGGGAGTGGGAAGAGAGTGGCCAAGTGCCAGAATAGGCGCATCTTCCAGATGTGCCTTTTCTGGGGTGGCTGGGGGCAGATGTTTGTAGCCAGGGGGGGCCAATAACCATGGACCCTCTCCTGGCTATTAATATCTGCCCTCAGTCACTGGCTTTACCACTCTGGCGGAGAAAACTGCGCGGGAACCCACGCCAATTTTTTCCGAAGTGTAACCCTTTATTTTTGCAGCTACAGCGCCAAAATTTTGCACATACACACTACTAACATTAGTAGTGTGGAATATGCAAAAATAAAAGGGATATGAGATGGTTTACTGTATGTAAACCATGTCTCATATCATGTCGGGTTTGTGAAGGAGAAATGAAAAAGCCGGCAATTGAATTACCGGCTTTTCACTAACACCGCTGCGTATTTCTCGCAAGTCACACTGCTGGTCTGTGTGGAATCCGTATTTTTCTCGCCCCCATAGACTTTCATTGTCGCTTTTTTTTTTTTTTGCGCAATACGGTGACAAACGCAGCATGCTATGATTTTCTACGGCCGTACAAGACCGTATATTACGGATGCGTAATATACGGCAGATAGGAGCTGGGCCATAGAGAATCATTGGGCCGTGTGTAATGCGTATTTTACGGACGTAGTTTATGCGCTCATACGTCCGTAAAACTCGCTAGTGTGAGGCCGGCCTTACTGAATACGTGGATCCTCTAGACTGGTTTACCACTAGCTAATCACATGGCTAGGTGGAACATTTTTAAGAATAATTTGAAATAATTGGGCAACAAGCTGAAGGGAAAGACCTCTAAGTTAATATTCTTTGGAATGCTGACTGAGCCAAGCACAACACAGTAGAGATGATGGGAACTTACGGAGGTAAATGCATGGCGTAAGTCTAGGTGCAGAGCAGAAGGATTCAAGTTTCTAGATCACTGTGCTGACATTTCATTGGGGTACAATCTGTATCCTGCAGATAGAATTTTCCCTTCCATTCAGGAAAAATTAGTGCTTCATGTGAAATTTTTAGCGTTGGGATGAGGGAGTCAAGGCAGAATCTAAAGGGGTAGGTAAAATGGGGTAAGATTATACTGGAGGGTGGAGAAGAGGAATATTGGTGGACGACTAGGAAAGAAGATAGGAATTTTATTATTATAGCACCATTTATTCCATGGCGCTTTACATGTGAGGAGGGGTATACATAATAAAAACAAGCACAATAATCTTAAACAATACAAGTCATGACTGGTACAGGAGGAGAGAGGACCCTGCCTGCGAGGGCTCACTATCTACAAGGGATGGGTGAGAATACAGTAGGTGAGGGTAGAGCTGATCGTGCAGCGGTTTGGTCGCTCGGTGGTTACTGCTGGTTGTAGGCTTGTCGGAAGAGGTTGGTCTTCAGGTTATGTTTGAAGGTTTCCATGGTAGGCGAGAGTCTGATATGTTGTGGAAGAGAGTTCCAGAGAAGGGGTGATGCGCGAGAGAAATCTTGCATGCGATTGTGGGAAGAGGAGATAAGAGAGGAGTAGAGGAGATCTTATGAGGATTGGAGGTTGCATGCAGGTAAGTACCGGGAGACGAGGTCACAGATATACGGAGGACACAGGTTGTGAATGGCTTTGTATGTCATAATTAGGATTTTGTACTGGAGTCTCTGGGCAATGGGGATTCAGTGAAGGGATTGACAGAGGGGAGAGGCCGGGGAATAGCGGGGCAACAGGTGGATTAGTCTTGTATATGTGGTTTGAAAGCGAGATCAGTGTCAAGGATACCCCAAGGCAGCAAGCTTGTGGCACTGGGGAGAGTGGGCAGCCATTTACTTTAATGGGTAGGTCCGTTGGAGGGTCACGTGAGATGGAAGAAAGATGATGAATTCTTTTTTGTCCATGTTAAGTTTTAGAAATCTAGCGGAGAAGAAAGATGAAATGGCTGACAGACATTGAGGGATTCTAGTTAGTAGGGTGGTGATATCTGGTCCGGAGATGTAGATCTGTGTGTCATCAGCATAAAGGTGATACTAAAAGCTGTGAGATTCTATGAGCTGTCCCAGGCTGAAGGTGTAAATGGAGAAGAGGAGGGGCCCTAGGACTGAACCTTGCGGGACTCCAACAGATAGGGGGTGAGGTGATGTGCGAGACACTGAATGTCCGGTTTGTTAGGTATGGCGAGATCGAGATCCAGGATAGGGCCAAGTCTGTGATGCCAAGAGATGAGAGGGTCTGTAATAATAGGGAATGGTCCACTGTGTCAAAGGCAGAGGACAGGTCCAGGAGGAGAAGGACAGCGTAGCAGTGGCCTATCTGGGGGGGGGCAGCCGGGGCATGTGCCCCGGGCGCAGTCGGGCCGCCTAATTTGGCGGTCCGCAGTGTCTCCCCAAGCGGCTGCATTCTGCCGCCCCCGGTCTGGGAGTCAGCTGTTCTCTGTGCTGACTGTCAAGCTGAAAGCCGGCACAGAGAAGCTGCAGAGCGCCGGCTCCCAACGTGTGCAGAGGTGGAGGGGGACCCCTGCAGAGTGGCTCCGCTGCCCAGTGATCTGTCTTCTTGCTTCCTCTCACACAGACGTGCCGCTGGATGACATCATCATTCAGCGGCCGGCTGTGTCAGAGGAAGGCGATGAGATGCTGCGGCAGAGCGCGAGGAGAGGTGAGAGGTGTGTGTGTGTGTGTGTGAATGTGTGTATGTTTGTGGCTCAGTATTGGGGGTGTGTGTGTATCGCGCTGCAGGGGAATGTGCAGAGAAGTGAATGGTGTGTGTGGGGTGAGGAGAGTGCAATGATGGGGCTGACGGGGAGAGCGCAATGATGGGGATGGTGGAGGAGGAGAGGGCAATGATGGGGCTGACGGGGAGAGGGCAATGATGGGGATGTGGGGGAGGAGAGGGCAATGATTGGACTGACGGGGGGCGCCAAAATGAATTCTTGCCCCGGGTGCCAGAAGCCCTAGATACACCTCTGCAGCGTAGTGTCACTTGGCCTTGGCGGTTAAGAGGTCATTGGTGACCTTAGTTAGGGCAGTTTCAGTGTAGTGGTGTGACCGGAAGCCAGATTGTAAGGGGTCGAAGAGGGAGCAAGAAGAGAGGTGGGAGGACAGTTCAAGATGGACATGTTGTTCCAGCAGTTTTGAGGCATAGGGGAGAAGTGATATAGGGTGATAGCTAGATACAGAGGATTGGTCAAGAGAAGGCTTTTTGAGGATAAGTGTGATTGAGGAATGTTTAAAGCTTGAGGGGAAAACACCAGTTGTTAGTGATAGGTTGAAGAGATGGGTTAGGGTTGGGATGAAGACTCTGCTGAGGTTTGGGATGAAGTGGGATGGAATCGGGTCAAGTGCACAGAATATCCATGTGTTACAAACAAACAGTGAAGACATGCGCCCACAACATTTGAACAAAAAGTTTTTCTGAAAGTAAAAGTAGAAAACTACACAGAAATGAAACATTCATCTTCACAAATGGCAGAAGTCAAATTAGAAAAATGGGGAAAGTATGAGCGTTGGTAATAGAGGAAATAATGATGTATTGAAGATGGTATTAATTAGACATAGCTGAACTCCACACATAAATCTGTGATGTTTTATACTCTTTCAGAAAGACAGGGTAAATAGTAAATGAGAATGTGAATGCCTGTATGTTGAAAACATTTTTATTTTAGAAAAGAGTGGGCACCCTCAGACTGGTGAATTTTGCCAAGAGTCCCTAACGTCCCCCTTAACACCTTCACCCCAAAGCATGTTTTCAATTTTTTTTTTTTTTTTTTAATTCTAACCACTGTCACTTTATAAGGTCATAACTCTGGATCACTTCAATGGATCCCACTGATTCTAAATTTGTTTTTTCATGATATATTATACTTCATGATAGTGGTAACATTTATTTAATATGACTTACATTTATCTGTGAAAAAATCAGAAATTTGGCAACAAATTTGAAAATTTAGCAATTTTCAAACTTTTATTTTTTATGCCCTGAAATCAGAGTCATGTCACACAAAATAGTTAATACATAACATTTCCCACATATCTACTCTACATCAGCACAATTTTTAAAACAATTTTTTGTTAGGAAATTATAAGGGTTAAAAGTTGACCAGAGATTTCAAATTTTTACAAAAAAATTTGCAAAACCATTTTTTGGGGGGGCCACCTCATTTGAAGTGACTTTGAGGGGCCTATATGAAAGAAAATACCCAAAATTTAAACCAGTCTAAAAACTGCACCTCTCACGGTGCTCAAAACCACATTCAAGAAATTTATTAACCCTTCAGGCGCTTCACACAAATTAATGGAATGTGGAAGAATAAATAAGCATTTAGCTTTTTCACAAAAATTTTCCTTTTAGACACAATTTTTTTTTTTTTTTTTTTTTTTTTTACTTTCACAAGGGTAACAGAAGAAAATGGACCAAATTATTTGGGGATTTGGATGTTTCATCCCCAGCAGTTCGTCCCCAGCAGTTCGTCCCCGGATACATTTCACCTCCAGATGTTTTGCCCCTGGCTGTTTGCCCCAGATGTTTGCACCCTTGTGGTTCATGAATTCCCGTCCGTCATCAATGTTTCCCCAGCATTTGGCCCCCAGATGTTTCGCCCCCAGCAGTTCACCCCCGGATGTTTGTATCTTTGTTACATAGTTACATAGTTACATAGTTATTAAGGTTGAAGGAAGACTGTAAGTCCATCTAGTTCAACCCATAGCCTAACCTAACATGCCCTAACATGTTGATCCAGAGGAAGGAAAAAAAAACCCATGTGGCAAAGAGTAACTCCACCATGGGGAAAAAAATTCCTTCCCGACTCCACATACGGCAATCAGACTAGTTCCCTGGATCAACGCCTTATCAAGGAATCTAGTGTATATACCCTGTAGCATTATACTTTTCCAGAAAGGCATCCAGTCCCCTCTTAAATTTAATTAATGAATCACTCATTACAACATCATACGGCAGAGAGTTCCATAGTCTCACTGCTCTTACAGTAAAGAATCCGCGTCTGTTATTATGCTTAAACCTTCTTTCCTCCAGACGTAGAGGATGCCCCCTTGTCCCTGTCTCAGGTCTATGATTAAAAAGATCATCAGAAAGGTCTTTGTACTGTCCCCTCATATATTTATACATTAAAATAAGATCACCCCTTAGTCTTCGTTTTTCCAAACTAAATAGCCCCAAGTGTAATAACCTATCTTGGTATTGCAGACCCCCCAGTCCTCTAATAGCCTTTGTGATTCATGAATTCCCATCCATCATCAATATTTTTCCCCCAGCAGTTCACCCATGGATGCTTGTACCCTTGTGATTCATGAACTCCCGTCCGTCATCAATGTTTCGCCCCAGATGTTTGTACCCTTGTGGTTCATGAATTTCTGTCCTTCATCAATGTTTCATCCCCAGCAGATCGCCCCCGGATGTTTGTACCCTTGTGGTTCACAAATTCCCGTCCGTCATCAATGTTTCGCCCACAGCAGTTTGCCCCCGGATGTTTGTACCCTGTTTTGCCCCCAGAATTTTGTGTTTGGATGTTTTGTCAGTTTTTCCTTGTGGTTCATGAATTCCCATCCGTCATCAATCCACATGCCATAAAAGTGCTGTACAGAGTGCTGCACTTTTGTGACATAGTTAAATCAACTGTTTCCATCTGTTAACCTCACAACTGATTGCATTATAGTGTCAGAGCATTTTGCCCGCAAATTTAACAAGACCTTTTCCAAAACTTTTCTAAAACGTTTTTGTGTTACAAAAACATATCATGGAGGGGCCTGGCCTAGCTCTTGCTATGTAAAGAAGCAAGAGCTGTGAGCTCCAGTCTGCAACCCTATACAAAGCGACTTAAATCGACTATAGAGACCAGGAAAAGCTTTATTGGGAGTCAATCTTGATAATATAGCTGCTGGGAACAAAATGAGCCCTAAATCGTGTCTCTAGCCTCAGGGGATCCTGAGATTTGAATTCTGAACAGCGTGCAGCTCTCCCCCTCCTGAGGAAGACGGGCTCTATCTTGGAGCCGCATGGTGGGAGATTTGGCCCCTGTATACTGCTGACTGATCAGAGAAAAGAAGACATTGCCTCATCAGGCTCTCGGGCAACTTAGGGCAGAGGATTTACAACTCCTTTTCCCTTTCATTACATCAGAAATCAACATTCATACCGGAGGAGAAGCCATCCTAAGCCGCATCTAAATCTGAGGTAAGCGGCAGAAGAATCCTCCCTTGAAGTGCTAATAACCTGCTGCCGGACTGACATAAAGACCGAAGGAGCCAGGTACGGAGTGCAAAGGGAACTTCCTCCCCCCCCCCCTCAAAGCTGTTCACTAGACTTTGGCAGCCCGACTACGGAGTTCACCGTAGTTGGACGCATTGGGACAAATCCCCCTTCACAAGAATCGCTGGCCGAAGACAGCGGCTGCAAGATCCGGGGACAGAGACGCAGCGGCGCTGCCTCTTCAAGCAGGAATTGAGGAGCCTGGCTGCTGTTTGAGACAGGAGGAGAGATAGACGCGGCAGCTAGCGGTAAGCGATTCCTATTGCCGCCGCTGCTCGTGCACTCATCCCCTCACCGCTCCCGACGCTGCTCCCCTGTGGGTTCCTGCAAGCGGCCACCGGACCTGTGCCGTGATTGAAGGAGCTGGATAAGGAGCGCAGGAGCAACACCCCTTCAAGCCAGGCTCAAGACATCAGCGGAGACTACCGAGATTACAGCGACGAAGCTTCACAGCATCGCCCATACGGGCACAGGTAACACTCTCAGTGGGAGCCGCATTGTGGAATCTAGCTGATTTAGACAGCGGGAGCCGTACTGTGGAACTCGTTTGGCGGTACTGGCGGGAGCCGCTCTGTGGAATTAAGCTATAATTGTGGAGGGGAGCCGCACAGTGGAACATTAGTGCTGTTATTTGCGGGAGCTGCGCTGTGGAATATCATATAGGTTATTTGCGGGAGCCACATTGTGGAACAGTGCTGAAATAGGGAGCGGGAGTCGTGCTGTGGAACGCTTTTATATTACCTGCGGGAGCCGTGCTGTGGAACTTGAGGGGTGTTGTGCACTGAGCCGTGGTGTGGAACACTTGTGACACGCATAGGGGAATTTTCTTATCTGCGGAACCGCATTAAGTGTCAAGCTGTGCAAAGACACTGTTACTACCTCATTAAAGCTGTGCTACAACAAGCTCCAAGCAAGATATATTGGACACGAACTGAGCTTTAATTATTCCACAGTCATAGAAGTTGCGCACTATTACTACTGGTGGTAAATTCCACACTGGAAATCATTACTCATTATTTGTAGAAACTACATGGTGAATTATTGTGGTTTTTTCTTTTCTTACCTGAGAAAACTGTGCTGCGGAATATTACATCACCAGACATCCGTGAAAGTTATATCACAGAACTCTGCTTTTACTGTTATTACCTTGAAATTTGGTCGGTCCTGGATTGTAGATTCCTATAATACTGTATAAGCTACATTGCGGGTAACCATTTACACCAATATGGCACAGAGAGGTGAAACTAAAAAATTTGCCCCAAGAGGCAAAATCTCACAACATACATCCTTTTCCAGATCCACTGAAGACATATCTAATACCCATAAACGCGACAATTCTAGATCGCCCATTAAACCTTTACCCCTTCCTACAGACAGAAACAAGATATCCGGATCCGCTTCTAGTGGCATCCCTAAACTATGGTCACAAAAGTCAGGGCCCCCACTTTCTCCTAAAGGCAGTTCACACATCTCTCAGAATATTAAAGAGCTTAAAAAACAAGCACCTGCTAACCTCAACACTGCCTTCTCTGAACATATGGAAACCTCTAAATCGTCAAAAAGAGATATGGCAGCTAGGGATCTGATAGAAGGTTCTGAGTCTGAAGACTCAGATTCATATAGAGACTACTCTCCCAATGAAAGTCCTGCTGTACGCAGGAAAATGGACGATCAACGTCCACTAGAGGAGGAGAAACTGATCCCTAACGAAAGCTTCTTTCAAAAAATGTCAGACCTTATTGACAGAAGACTTGAGACAGGCCTGAGCAAATTTCAGATCTCATTTTCTGAGATTTGTGAGGGAATTACAAAAAAAATAGAACTGAGTGAAAAGAAGGTTAAACAGCTAGAGAACAAGACAGAGGCCCTCGAAAAACAAAATTCGGACATGAAAACTGATATAATTAATCTACAATTCAAACTAGCAGACCTCGAGGATAGAAATAGGAGAAATAATATAAAGATCAGAGGTATTCCTGAAGACCTTAACCAACCAGACCTTTCCGATTACACCAAAAACCTATTCAAATCCGCCATCCCTGAACTAACTGATCTTGAACTATCTATTGATAGGATTCATAGACTACCCAGACCCTCCAAAATTTCTTCAGACAAGCCAAGAGATACTTTGCTAAGAATTCACTTCTTTGAGACCAAGAATAAGATACAAAATTTTTTGAGAGAAAAAGGTACATTCCCAGACCCATACTCACAAATAAAAATATTCGCAGACTTATCAAAGCACACCATCGACGTCCGCAGATCTTTCAGAGAAATCACTGCTAGACTAAGGCTACTTTCACACTAGCGTTAACTGCATTACGTTTCAAAATGTCTTTTTTCAGAAAAAACGCATCCAGCAAAACTTTTTGCTGGATGCGTTTTTTTCCCATAGACTTGTATTGGCGACGTATGGCGACGGATTGGCATACGTCGTGTACGTTTTACGACGGATGCGTCGAAATTTGGCGACACGTCGTCTCAAAAAAAGTAGATTGTAACGTTTTTTGTCTCCGCCTAAAAAACGTGTCGCGACGTCGTTGGCTGCAATGGAAGCCTATGAGCGACGGATGCGTCGGGACACGTCGTACGACGCAATACAGCGCTGCAATACGTTTTTTTTACACTGAGCATGCTCAGAAGCTGGATTTTGTTGCCAATTGGCCAGACACCCCCAAATCTATATAAACCTGGCCTGGGCCTTCAACCCCACATATGCCTGCAAGACCCAGAGAGGAGAAGACTGCCAGCAAGACCCCAGCCACAAGACCCCAGCCTGACACAGGAGCCAGCCACTCAAGGAGCCAGCCACAGGAAGGAGCCAGCCACAGGACTCCAGCCATAAGACCTCAGCCACAAGACCACAGCCTGACACAGGAGCCAGCCACAGGAAGGAGCCAGCCACGGGACTCCAGCCACAAGACTCCAGCCACCATAGAGCCAGTGTGAGTATTGCAATTTTTGTGTGCATCTGTGTGCCTGTGCATTTGTGTGTGTATATGAGGTACTGACTACTGAAAGAGCTTAAAACCTGAAGAGAACCTGAGGCCTGCCATCGTCCTGCACCAGCCAGTGCCATGCTAGAGTCCAGATCCACCATGATGCCAGCCACTGTGAAGACCTGCAGCTTCAGCCAAAGGATTGTCAGCCTTTTGTATGTGTGTGTGTGTGTGTGTGTATGCGTCTTCTGATTGGGTTCACCTTTCTGCCTTTGTTGTACATATGTGTATTTGCCTAAAGCTATGTGCGTGCATGTGTGTATTTTTGTACGGCTGTGTGCTTTTGTATCATGTGCCTGCACCATATTATGCCTTTGCCAATTTTATGCCTGTTCATGTGGGAGGGTATGTGTCCATGTGCAGGATTGCATCAGGGTGTGGTCAGGATTTTCCATCAGTATTTGTACGCCAAAACTAGGAGTGGGTGATAAAAGCAAAAGTATGCCTTTTTTCGTGTTATACTTTACCTAATTTTTACACTCCTGGTTTTGGCTTACAAATACTGATGGAAAATCCTGACCAAATTCTGATGCGATCCTGAATGTGGACACATACCAGGCATGTTTTTTGTGTGCGTCTTGTTGATTGCATGTGCATTTGTCCATGCTGTAATTGGTTATTTGCCTTTTTCTGATGTATTGACTGTATAGTGGTCTGTGCAGCATGTGGTTTTATTTTTTTTTTTTTTTAAATCTGATGTGTTTTTTAAAAAAGTCTAGCGGTCTGCAGCTTGTGGTTTGAATGTGAGTGTGGGTTTTTTCTATTTAATAAAAGTGTTGATTTTTTTTAAATTACAGTTATAACCATTTGCAGTTGAAGTACTTGTATTTAAAATAAAGAGCATGTCAGCTCCTAATTGTGATTTAAAAAAAAAAAAAAGAGTTAAAAAAAAATTATAATAAAATGTTTATTAAAAAAATGTCCGTAGTATTATTTCATAAAGGTAAATTTAAAACTGGTGTATGTACCAATGGTTACACATGCAATACAGGGTTGGTTGAGGGCTAATTTTTTTAATAAAGGTTAACCTGTAAATTTTTTTTTTTTTTTTTTTTTTGGGGGGGGGGGGAGGTTATTTTTTTTCACATAAAATGTGTCAAATATATTTTTTCTTGGTGTTAAAATTAAAAAAAATTATTTTATGGGACATGGAAATGAATGGTATAACGTGCCACTTTTTGGGGGGGTTTTGGTGTTCACCTGTATGAACATTTCTGACATCATTTTAGTAGGGTGTTTATGATTGAGCATTACCTAGTTCAGGGGGTGGTCTAACTATAGATCCATTATACATATTAACAGATAAACCAGGACCGCTGCCCACCAGGACACAGCCGCTGCCCACCAGGACACAGCTAAAGTGCTAGAAGTAAGTTTTGAAGACCCCAAATCTGCTACTTCAATGTGTAGAGCAGATTGCAAGTGTCTTTTTAACTTACAGATACACCAGGACCACAGCCGCAGCAAGCCGCCTCTAGTCCCAACCAGGACCACAGTCGCAGCAAGCCGCCTCTAGTCCCAACCAACCAGGACCACAGCCACCAATCTTTTCAAGTAAGTTTTGAAGACCCCAAATCTGCTACTTCAATGTGTAGAGCAGATTGCAAGTGTCTTTTTAACTTACAGATACACCAGGACCACAGCCGCAGCAAGCCGCCTCTAGTCCCAACCAGGACCACAGTCGCAGCAAGCCGCCTCTAGTCCCAACCAACCAGGACCACAGCCACCAATCTTTTCAAGTAAGTTTTGAAGACCCCAAATCTGCTACTTCAATGTGTAGAGCAGATTGCAAGTGTCTTTTTAACTTACAGATACACCAGGACCACAGCCGCAGCAAGCCGCCTCTAGTCCCAACCAGGACCACAGTCGCAGCAAGCCGCCTCTAGTCCCAACCAACCAGGACCACAGCCACCAATCTTTTCAAGTAAGTTTTGAAGACCCCAAATCTGCTACTTCAATGTGTAGAGCAGATTGCAAGTGTCTTTTTAACTTACAGATACACCAGGACCACAGCCGCAGCAAGCCGCCTCTAGTCCCAACCAGGACCACAGTCGCAGCAAGCCGCCTCTAGTCCCAACCAACCAGGACCACAGCCACCAATCTTTTCAAGTAAGTTTTGAAGACCCCAAATCTGCTACTTCAATGTGTAGAGCAGATTGCAAGTGTCTTTTTAACTTACAGATACACCAGGACCACAGCCGCAGCAAGCCGCCTCTAGTCCCAACCAGGACCACAGTCGCAGCAAGCCGCCTCTAGTCCCAACCAGGACCACAGTCGCAGCAAGCCGCCTCTAGTCCCAACCAACCAGGACCACAGCCACCAATCTTTTCAAGTAAGTTTTGAAGACCCCAAATCTGCTACTTCAATGTGTAGAGCAGATTGCAAGTGTCTTTTTAACTTACAGATACACCAGGGCCGCAGCAAGCTTGAGCAACAATGTCCTCTTCTGACAGCCCTCCTCCACAGCAACAGCGTGTATCGGTAAGTTAACACAAAACTTTTTTTTTTTTTTTTAAATTTCTTTAAATTACATTTTTATGGATAACTACATGCATAAATTATGTTTCAACAGGAAGCTGAATCAGATGAGGAGCTGTCAGAAGGGGGCGAGACGGGTGGAGAGATGCTAGTGGAGGAGGAACCAAGTGTAAGTAGTGGGGAAACAGTTTTTTCGCACATCACACTGCACCATACACAAAACAGATTTTCATACATAACTAAACACAGAAAATATATGCCTACATTACTGAGAATTTGTTTCCTTTATTTCAGGCTGCTGCTGCTGCTGCTCCTGCTGCTGCCGCTGAAGGTTCTCCCAGACAATCCCAGAGTCGGCGGACTCGTCGCCGCGGTCGGCCATCAGTGAGTTTTTTTTTTTTGGGGAGGGGTATTCTATTGGTACTTTAGTGTTTCAGTGTACTAATTTGTTTGTTTTCCTTTTTTTTTTTTTTGGCACAGGCTTCACAGCGTGCTCCCGCAGAAGAGGATGATGATGATGACGACATTGATATCGAGAATCTCATCGAGGAGGTTCGCGAGCGGGAGCCGCTGTGGAACATGGCTGACCGCAGGCATGCTGATACCGGTGTCACCCGTCGGCTCTGGGACGAAGTGTGTCGCAACCTGTTTCCAAGGCGGGAGAGCCTTCATCCTCAGCAGCAGAGCAAACTAGGTAAGTATTCACTTTCCAGTGATGTTTTGAGCTGACTGTAATGTATTGCATTTACCAATTTTTGGTTTTTTCTTTTGATTCTTGTCTTCACAGTTGGAAAGATTAGGAAGCGGTGGCGGTCACTGAGGGATCGCTTTAAGAGGGAATTCAATGATGAGATGAAGGCCCCGAGTGGCTCTGCAGGAAGGAAGAGGAGCAAATATAAATATGGCCAGGCCCTCTCCTTCCTGAGGCGAACCATGCTAAGCAGAGTGTAAGTATTCTACAGCCCACTAATAACCATGTTAACCTGTCTACTTAGTTTGCTTTCAGTCAGGGCTTTTTCATTCCAATGTATTAATTTCATTTGTTTTTTCTTTCACAGCACCTTCTCCAGCCACCGGGCGCCTGCATCTTCCTCTGCGCCCTCTGGAGCGATCCCTCCTGAGTCCGCCACTGAGGGCCACGTCGGTAGGCCCCACACCTCTGTCCCCTCCTCTGACCCCTCCTCTGACCCCTCTGTCCCCTCCACTTCATCCGTCCCAAGCAGTGGAGCATTATTGCAGCCTTCATTGCTCGCATCTGATGCTGAACAGATAGCGTTTCCTTTACCCCACCCCTCTGATCCTGCCACCTCGACACCACCATTAGGTTCGTGGCGGCAGCGACAGAGGGGTCAGGAAAAGAGCTATGCTCCTGAGTTCTTGCACCTGAATGCATCCTTCCAAGGCTCTTTCAAAATTTTGGGAGAGCAAGTGACTGCTGGTTTCAACATGGTGCAGTCACGCATCAGTGAAACAAGCCGTGAAACCAGCAGTCGCTTGGATAGGCTGCATTCAGCTGTAAGTCCCGATCCGGCCAATATTTTTTTTAACTCCATGCTCAGGACCATGGAGAAACTATCTTTTGAGCAACAGATGCGGGTAATGAATACCTGCCATAATGCTCTACTGCAGGCCGTTAACGAGTCTACCCACACACCTCGCCACACCTCCACTCCAATTCCACACCATACCCCCCATTACCAAACCCAGCCCCAATACCCACACCAGCACCATTACCAAACCCAGCCCCAATCCCCACACCAGCACCATTACCAAACCCAGTCCCACTACCCTACCCAGTCACAATACCCAACCCAGTCCCCACAACAATCCCGGCCCCCAGACCAAATTACTTCCCCAATGTTTTCTTTACCCAGCTTTTCTCTTCCCCCTACCCCAACACCACCCCCCTCTGGTCAGCCTCTTGGTTTACCCCCCCCTTCCACTGCACCCCAAACAAGTAGGGTTTCCCCACCTATCGACGTGGTCCAACCTTCCTGCCCCTCCTCCTCTCATATCTCCACCCAACAGTTTCAAGATTTGTAAATACGATGTTTAGTTTTTTTTTGCAAAATCTTCCAAAAACAAATTTGATATTAAAAAAAAATATTTTTTGTTGGCAAAAAAAAAAAGAGTTAAAATAAAATTCTGAATATAAAATTCTACTCTGTGTGTGTGTCTGGATTTATTAAGGTAATATAATAAAAAAGGTTTTAATAAAAACAAACACCGAACATTTTAAAGGTATAACAAAACGGTTTTACTAGCCAGAAAACCATGCTTTTTGGCCCTTTTTTTTTTTTTTTTTTTTTTTTGGGCAGAAACACATTTTTTACATAAACAAAACACATGGGAAACTGGTTACACAATCATGTCTTGCCACGGGATCCGCCCGACAGGTGAGACAAAATAATCGGCAAACTGGTCCCTCATCCTTGTAACTGAACTTGTAGAGCGAACTGAGCTGCTGCGGTAGTCCCACAAGGTGGTCTCCAACTCTTCATCATCCAAGGAAACGGGCTCCTTTGAAAGGACAAAGTTGTGGAGCACCACACAGGCTTTAACGACCTCGTCTATAGTTGTTGTTTTCAACTTGATAGCCGTCAGCAGAACCCGCCACTTCGCCGTCAATATGCCAAAGGAACACTCCACGACTCTTCGTGCTCTAGTAAGCCGGTAATTAAAGACCCGCTTGGTATGGTTTAAGTTCCGGCTACTGTACGGTTTCAGTAGGTGCGGCGACAGTTGAAAGGCTTCATCACCTACAAAAACATATTCCAGGGCTGGGTCATTGGTTCCTGGCAGTGGTCTGGCTGGCGGTAAATCGTAGCTCTCTCCATAAAGGCAACGACCCATCGGAGAGTTTTTAAGAACTTGTGAATCGTTGGACCGTCCATATGCTCCGATGTCCACGGCAAGGAACCTGCAGTTGGCATCTGCAATAGCCATAAGGACGATGGAGAAATACTTCTTATAATTATAATACTCCGATCCTGTTCCTGCCGGTTTCGCAATCCTTATATGTTTCCCGTCAACTGCACCCACACAATTAGGGAAATTGCAAATTTGCTGAAACTCTTCAGCACTTCGCAACCAGATTTCCATGGATGGTTGGGGGATATACTCTGGTTGCAAAGTGGTCCAAACAGCCCGACATGTGTCCTTCACTATTCCAGAGATAGTTGAAATGCCCAGCCTGAACTGATAATGGAGCGAAGTCATAGATTCACCCGTAGCTAGGAAACTTTAAAAAAAAAAAAAAAAAAAAAAACATGTTAGAAAAAATTGCACAGACCAACAAGTTTTAATATGGCACTGTTAATTTTTTTTTAAGGACGGGACACCCAATAAAACCAGCATGAAACCGGTGTAAAAAAACAGTGGAATGTCCGCCAAGAAAACCCAAATTACATGCTGCAGAAAATAGTGCGCAATATGTCAGCGCAGTATTGTCTGCAGCATGTAATATAACATTCAAAATGACCAATGACAGAAAAAAAACAGTTGCATGTCATCAAACCCAAAAAAAACAAACAAAAAAAAAAAAAAAATGCAGAAAATGCAAAGCAATATTTCAGCGCAGTATTTTCTGCAGTCTGTTATCTAACATTCAATATCAGCAATGACATTTAAATAAAGCAGTGGACTGTCCGCAAAGAAAACCAAAATTACATGCTGCAGAAAATAGTGCGCATTATGCCAGCGCAGTATTGTCTGCAGCATGTAATATAACATTCAAAATGACCAATGACAGAAAAAAAACAGTTGCATGTCATCAAACCCAAAAAAAACAAACAAAAAAAAAAAAAAAATGCAGAAAATGCAACGCAATATTTCAGCGCAGTATTTTCTGCAGTCTGTTATCTAACATTCAATATCAGCAATGACATTTAAATAAAGCAGTGGACTGTCCGCAAAGAAAACCAAAATTACATGCTGCAGAAAATAGTGCGCATTATGCCAGCGCAGTATTGTCTGCAGCATGTAATATAACATTCAAAATGACCAATGACAGAAAAAAAACAGTTGCATGTCATCAAACCCAAAAAAAACAAACAAAAAAAAAAAAAAAAATGCAGAAAATGCAACGCAATATTTCAGCGCAGTATTTTCTGCAGTCTGTTATCTAACATTCAATATCAGCAATGACATTTAAATAAAGCAGTGGACTGTCCGCAAAGAAAACCAAAATTACATGCTGCAGAAAATAGTGCGCACTATGCCAGCGCAGTATTGTCTGCAGCATGTAATATAACATTCAAAATGACCAATGACAGAAAAAAAACAGTTGCATGTCATCAAACCCAAAAACCAAAAAAAAAAAAAAAAAAACTGCAGAAAATGCAACGCAATATTTCAGCGCAGTATTTTCTGCAGTCTGTTAACATTCAATATCAGCAATGACATTTAAATAAAGCAGTTGAATGTCCGCCAAGAAAACCAAAACTACATGCTGCAGAAAATAGTGCGCAATATGCCAGCGCAGTATTTTCTGCAGCATGTAATATAACATTCAATATCAGCAATGAAATAAAAAAAAGAGGCTTACCGCAGGGTCACCATCAGCCGCTCCGCCGGTGTGATGGCAAGCCTCATCCTTGTATCCTGTCTTCGGATGACATCCTCCAGTTTTGCAAGCAAAAAATCGAAATGTTCAATCCTCATCCGCACGTAGTTGTGGAATTTGTGTGGATTGTGCCGCAACTCCAGGTACAGAGTGGACTGGACACCCCGGGTCATCCGTAGTTGATTAATCGGATGAATCCACAGTCGCCTCCGTCTCCGTTGCTGCAGAAGCATCCTACGCCTTTCCGCTGCCGCCTCCTTCTCCCGCACTATGATATCCAGGCGATTTGTCTCAAAGATAACGTCGGTAACCAAACTAGCAATCCTCCCAAGAACACCTTCCATCGCTGCCACAAAACTAAAACCCACAAAGATGGGCTGTAAATACAGTACTATATAGTTTTTCAAATTTTCCAGTAGCCAATCAAATTTTGGGAGCCTCCCATTTTAAAAACGGATCCGTCGGAAAAACGGATGCAACGGATGGTAAAACGTATGCAACGTATATAACGCATCCAGTATTTTCGACGGAAACGTTTAGCGGATTTGCGACGGATCCGTCGAAATGCTGGATGCGTGGCATACGTTTGTCACCGTTTTTCACTTTTTTGACGCATCCGTTTTTTCGGCAAAAAAACGGATTTGCGACGTAATGCAGTTAACGCTAGTGTGAAACTAGCCTAAGGGACAAAGGGATTGCGTATAAATGGGGGTTCCCCACTAAGCTCCTAGTCTCTTATAGAGGCAAAGTGATCCCTCTGATAAGTCCGGATGAGGGATGGGACTTTCTTAAATTCCTATCTGGCTGATGGATTTGTCTGAAATTTTTTGATACCTAAATTGGTCTCTCACACCTATTACGGGTGTAGCTGGGGGCTCATTACACGAGTTTTTCCCCTTTTGATAGAAGAGATCTCATCAAGAGTGAGATCCTTCAAGAGGACTTTAGAAAGTTCTCATATATCAAGTTTCAAGTATATTGGTTACTGTTATTGCTTGTTTCATTGTTTATAACGAAATTTTTCTTTTGTGTCAATCTTCTTAGAAATAAAGTTGTCCTGTGTTCAATGTCCCTGCGGAGCCTGTCATACAATGTCAGGGGTCTCAACAGTCCCTGGAAAAGATTCACGATATGGAAAGAGATCAGACAGAGCAAGGCAGACATCATATGCCTTCAGGAGGTAAAGCTGATCGAAAACAACCACCCTCCCTTCTCACATAAGAATTATCCGCACATCTTTTCCTCCCTACAACAAAAAAAAAAGGCTGGTGTGATTACCATAATCAAAGATTCTGTCCCTTTTCAGATGACTGAGGAAATCAAAGACACTCTAGGCAGATTCCATATTCTGGTCTGCTTAATTAATAATACTCCTTACACTATAGTCAATGTATACGCTCCACATCGTAGACAAATAAGCTTCCTTAACAAGATTCTAAAGAAAATCAAGACCCACCAAAAAGGAGTTCTGCTAGTGGTGGGAGATTTTAATATAGTCCCAAACGGGCATATTGACTCATCCTCAACCACCCGTCATCTAGCACCATCTATCAATAACTGGCTCAAAGAAAACGAACTTTACGACGTCTTCAGGTGCCTTAACTCCTCCTCACGGGAGTTCACACACTACTCTTCCGTACATAAGACCTCCTCAAGGATTGATTTAGTCCTGACGGACATCTTTTCTCTGAATAAATTTGAAAGTGTAGATATCCTTAACAAGTCATTTTCTGACCACTCCCCAGTTCTATCAAAACTTAATCTCTCCCAAATGCCACAAAATACCTTTTCATGGAAATGCAACGCCACTCTCCTCAATATCCCTGAATATAAATCTGAAATAGAAGAGACTATCAGAAATTATTTCAACGAAAACTCCACAGAGGGTATCAGTCCTTTCTCTTTGTGGAATGCCCATAAAGCGGTCCTGAGGGGTAAAATCATGCAGATTTCAGCTAGGTATAACAAAAAGAAAAGGGAGAATATAAAAAACCTACAAGAACAAATCAGAGTTAAAGAAGGAATACAAAATACCCTACACCGACCCTCATCAGATATCCACTTAGATATACTCAACCTTAGACAAAAACTAAAAACAGCCATCCTCTCTGAATACGATTCAGCAATAAAAATATCAAAATTTAAGGTCTATTCTTCTCTTAATAAACCGACGAAATTCATGCTAAATAGGCTAAAAAAAGAGAACTAGAAATAGAATTTCCAAAATTAAAAATGAGCAAGGCGAGATAAAATTTCACCCAAAGGAAATTGCCGACACCTTCGACGAGTATTATCATAGTCTCTATAACTTAAATATAGATCCCAATACCCAACGCCCAGACAAATCAATTATTAAAAATTTTTTGGAGAATGTACAAATTCCTGAAATAGACCCGGCAAATTTGGAGGTTCTGACCTCTCCGTTCCGTGTAGAAGAAATGAAAAACATAATACACAACCTCAAATTACAGAAATCCCCCGGACCCGACGGTTTTGTCGGCGAGTATTATAGAGCCTTCTCTGACATTTTATCCCCGTGCTTGGAGCAGGTCTTTAACAGTGCATCTATGCGTGGTTCCTTTCCAAAGGAAATGTTAGAGGCTACGATAGTCATGATTCCCAAGGGCCAGAGCGACACTGATAAGGTTCAAAATTATAGACCTATCTCACTTATTAATTGCGATCTGAAAATTTATGCAAAAATCTTAGCTGAAAGACTGAAGGAAGTTCTCCCTGGACTGATTCACAACGACCAGCTAGGTTTCATTTTGGGAAGACAGACCTCAGACGGAACCAGGAGGCTTCTAAACATAATAAATAAAATTAAAGCAAACCAATCCCCTTCACTATTGATTACGCTAGACGCGGAAAAAGCGTTTGACCGCATAAATTGGGACTACCTTAGGGCCGTCCTGGATCGCTTTGGCTTTGGTAGAGAACTGACCACATCTATATGTGAATAGGGGGAATATATGGGGAATAGTGATCACAAAATAATAAGTTTTCATGTAACCTTTAATAAGATGGGTAGTAGGGGGGTGACAAGGACACTAAACTTCAGGAGGGCAAATTTCCAACGGATGAGAGAGGATCTTGGTGCAATTAACTGGGACGATATCCTGAGACACAAAAATACACAAAGAAAATGGGAGACGTTTATTAGCATCCTGGATAGGACCTGTGCACAGTATATACCGTATGGGAATAAACATACTAGAAATAGGAGGAAACCAATATGGCTAAATAGAGCTGTAAGGGGCGCAATAAGGGACAAAAAGAAAGCATTTAGAGAATTAAAGGAAGTAGGTAGTGAGGAGGCATTAACCCCTTCACCCCCAAGGGTGGTTTGCACGTTAATGACCGGGCCAATTTTTACAATTCTGACCACTGTCCCTTTATGAAGTTATAACTCCGAAACGCTTCAACGGATCTTAGCGATTCTGAGAATGTTTTCTCGTGACATATTGTACTTCATGATAGTGGTAAAATTTCTTCGATATCACTTGCGTTTATTTGTGAAAAAATTGCCAAATTTTCAAAATTTTCGCCAATTTTCCTATTTTCCAACTTTGAATTTTTATTCTGGTAAACCAGAGAGTTATGTGACACAAAATAGTTAATAAATAACATTTCCCACATGTTTACTTTACATCAGCGCAA